>NC_045773.1:69001677-71501677 GCF_008692025.1 Phocoena sinus | reverse complement strand
AATTTTCAGCAGAAAACTGATTCCATGATACTATTCATTAATGCTGTAGCACAGTACTTGGCATACAGATATCCAATGGAAAACACCAAAGCCAAAAAAAAAAAAAAAAAAAAAGAGGATGAGTGAAATAATTGGAAAGACATTTAGATTAAACAAACACATTCTCCTAAATTTCCACACCCCCATATTTTCACCTGTCAATTCACAGTGTGGCAATACTCTTTCTAGTAGCCTTTTAATACAAACGTTTTAGAAATTTTCTTTATAGCAAACATTGGAATGTCATTTATTCAAACCACCTCTCTTGCCTGAAGAACAGTATAACAGCTTAAATCTATTCCTAGTTTACTCTTCAGTGTTACACAACAAACTTGTATTTTTGGCATTGGACATGAAGGTTCTTAATTCTGTTTATCACTACTTTTAAAAGATTATCTAATTTGTAGACTGTGGAAAAACAAAAACTCAAATACACAGTAACTTCAAATTTGCAAATTTTCAGGGTTGCAAATTATTAGTAACCACAAGTCGTAGAAGTCAAAACAAAGACAGCCTTTAAACAGTTAATCATTTAGGTTTTATATACAGCAGCATTATGCAGCTTGCTTTGTGGAAGAGAATTCCACAGGATACGCCATTAAGAAATAGGTTCTTTTATCAAGTTGCTAAGATTTAGGTTTCATTAGCGTATTATAGTCATTTACAATTGTTTAACCCACTGTTTCCTGCATTTACTTGAACACAGACTCCTCTGTATGCATATAAAAAGATCCCGTGGATCAAAATTGGGAAACAGATTTTTTTCTATGTATAAAGATATTATCAGATGGTATTTTAAAACATGAAACTAAAGCAAAAATATGATTCCACTTGCTATTTTTTCCAAAACAGTTTTGCAAAGGCATATGAGCTCATTTTTAAGTCAATCAGCACAAGTATGAACCTACCTGAATATCCAATAATACTTCCCAGCCAAGACAAAAGTTTCAAACCAAAATTCTGATGTGCGACAATAGACGAATGCATAACTTGAACTTTGAGTGGCTTTGTCTGTCTACTGGTATTTCTCTTAAAAAGAAATGGCAGGATGAAAAAACAAACTTAAAAAGGCTATTTTAGAGAAAGAAGTTAATATTTTTATTTAATATAGCTACACTCTCATCATTATAGGGGAGTTTTTCATGTATGTAAGAAAAATACCATGTGGCTTGCTTTACTCAGATTCTAATTTTCTAGAAGGAATCCTAGGATTCTTACAAAAAAGTAAGAAGTTACAGCTTTAAGTAACCTGAATTTTTGGTCTTATATTTGAAAATCTGCCCCACCAATTATAAATTATTTAAATGCTTAAATTGGCTTTATGTCTTTAATTTTTAATGTAATTACACACTAATTTAAATAATTTACTTCATTGCACAAATGTGATGTTATCAATACTTTAAAAAAATTGTAGTAAATACACACAAAACTTTCCAACTTAACCATTTTTAAGTGTGCAGTTCTGTAAAGCACACATTGTTGTATAACCAGTCTCCAGAACTCTCTGTCTTGCAAAACTAAAACTCTGTACCCATCAAACACTCCAGGTACCTCATATAAGCAGAATCATACATTATTTATAATATCTTTTTGTGACTAGCTTATTTCACTTAGCATAATGTCCTCAAGGTTCATCCACACTGTAGCATGTATCAGAATTTTCTTCCTTTTTAAGGCTGAATAATATTCTATTGTATGTATATAGACTTTGTTTATCCATTCATCCATTGATAGACACTAAAGTTGCTTCTCCCTTTTGTCTACTGTGAATAATGTTGTTAAGAACATGAGACCCTGCTTTCAATTCTTTTGTGTATATACCCAGAAGCAAGACTGCTGGATCATATGGCAATTCTATTTTTAATTTTTTGAGGAACCACCATACTGTTTTCCGTAGTGGTCGCACCATTTTACATTCCTACCAATAGTGAACGAGGGTTCCAATTTTTCCATATCCTTGCCAATACCTGTGATTTTCTGTTATTGTTTTGTTGTTGTTTGTTTTTAATAGCCATCCAAATGGATATGAGGTGGTATCTTATTGTGGTTTTTACTTGCATTCCCCTAGTGATTAGTAATACTGAGCATGTTCTCCTGTGCTTTGGCAATCTGCATATCATCTTTGGATAAATGTCTATTTAAGTCTATTAAAGCTTTTAATTTAACATGTTTTCCCCCCTTTTCCTTTTTTGCTTGGTCATCTTTCTACCCACCAGTTCCTCCCATCTCCATAACCCACATTAACACAGTACACCTTTGCATACTTTATCCATCTATATGTACTATATATGTACACATTTATAAAGGTTTTTATTTGATTTACAAAAAATGGGATACTACACATATTCTGTCGCATCTTTGTGTTAACAGTTTTTTTTTTGTTGTTGTTAATGACTCAATAATATTCTGTGGTGTGGATTTATTTAGACATTCTTTAGAGAAGGGCATTCATAGTCTCTTTGTTTACAGTCTTCTGTGACTATAAAAAAAACGTAGTACTGAACATCTCTGTACACACACTAACTGGTGTTTATATTTTTACAGGATAAATTCCTAAGAGAGATTATAGATGCTACTAGATTGTTTTCCAATTATGTGGTAGCAATTTATTTTTACATAAGTACTTCTGTTCTCTGCATCTCTGCCAGCAAGGTACTTTATCACTCTAATTTCTCCATCTTGTTGGGTATGAAATCTCCATCACTTTACTAAACTAGGTAGTTTGAGTCTCTTTTTACATATATTTACCACCTAGATCTTCTCTGTTGTGATTGTCTTTTCATACCCTATGTCCATTTTTCTATTTTGTTGTTTGCTTCTTACCTGATAATCTACGAGTGCTCTGTTTATCATAAACATTAAATGTCTATCCTTTGTGTTAGAAATAATTTTTCTAAATCTACTGACATTTTTTATAATATTTTGCTATGCAAATTTTTTATGTAGCCAAAAATAAGTTCTTTTCTAACTCCTGGGGTTCTAGTCTTGGTTAAGAAGCTCTCCTCCTCCCTTAGAATGTACTTGTTTCCTAGATTTTCCTCATACTAGTATCTATTTCTGGACTTTCTATTCTATATTATGCATATAGTATATCTATGCAGACACTACCAGAGATTACAAGTACTGATTTTTAAGGGAAAAACTGTAATAACACTGTGAAGCAACAAATGTAAAGGGAAAAAAAACACCTCCTTTACCTGGATTCATCTACTGTAAACATTCTATTCCAACTGCTTTATCATTTGCACATTATCTTTCTTTCTCCACACACACACAAGCATTAAAAAAAAAAAAAACAACAAACCACTGAAGGTTAAGCTATATGCACAATGTCCCTTTATCCCTAAAAACTTCAGTATACATTTCCTAAGAATGGGAATGTTCTTTTTATACAACCACAGTATAGTTTCTGATGTATTATTAAATTGGGTATGTCCAGTTATCAATAAAGAATTTCTTAAATAAGACACAAACTCATGAAGAGAAAAATATATTTTGCTACATTAAAATTAAAGCTTTTGCTCAAGGAGAAGCATCACAAATAAGCTTAAAATAAGTCACATATTAGGAAAAGATACTGCAACAAAAGATCAGGATTCAGATTATGTAAAGAGCCCCTACAAATGAGTAAGAAAAAGACAAGTAACCTAACAACAAAAAAATGGGTAAAAGGTATGAACAAGAAATTCACAGAAAACTTAAATGACCAATACAATAAATATGAAATAAGATACTCAGTAATCAAGGCAGTGCAAATTTAACTGATGAGATGCCATTCATACACATCAGGTTGGCAAAATTTTAAAAATCTGACAATATATAGTTTTGACAAAGCGGTAGAGATATGGGAACTCTACTTCGATGCTGGCTGGAATGTATATTGGTACCACCATTTTGGAGATTAACTTGGCAAAATCTAGCATAGCTGAAAATGCTCAAAAGCTAACAACTCAGAAATTCCATTTCTTGGTATATACCCTAGAGAAACTTTTGCTTCTATGCAACAAGAGGACAAAAAAATGACCACAGCAGGACTGATAGTTATAGGAAAAAATTGGAAATATCCTAATTGTCCATCAACTGGAGAATGGAAAAATTATGGTACAGTCATCAATGGAATACTTACAGATACATGTATCAACACAGATAAATCTATAAACAACACTGAAATGAAAAGGCAAATTGCAATATAATATATTCAGTATGAATCTTGTTATGTAATGTTTAAAGACTTCCAAATCAATACATATAATATGGACAGGTATTTAACAGATGAAATATAAAGGCATGTATGAAAACAAAAGATAAATTAATGAAAGTAGTTATCTCTAGGGAAGGAGGAAAGGGAATGGGATTTAGACGGGATAATACAAGGGCATCTAAAGTATTTTATTTATTTAAAATACATATGAAGAAAATAAGGTATAATGTAGCACACAGGCATTTATTGTTATGTCTATTTTCATCTGTATATTTAAAATATTTCACAATATATAAAATTATATTTTAAAAGGACATTTACATAAAATGCAGTTACATGGAATAGTTAAAAACAATAAATTATAACTTTTAAAAATAAATCTGAATGTGGGGAATAGTTTTCTTTCAGATAAATTATACACTAAATGCTATCAGGATATGCAGCATACCTTGCTATTAGGTACCAAGAAACAACTTCCCTTGAATTCTAATCTTGGTGCTAAAGGCCAGTTTAATTCCTAAAAAGTAATGTGAAACCCTATCAAAAACAAAACAGAAAGCAAAAAACTTTCTAAGACATCTCTGATAAAAAAATAAGAAGACAGAAATATATACATATATATCTCATCTAAACATTCATTTTCTGTATCAATCTTACGTAGCTTAAAAAAAAACTAGATAAAGCAATAAGCAATGCTCAGGTAACATATATTTAAACATGATTTTTTTTTTTTTTTTTGCGGTACGCAGGCCTCTCACTGTTGTGGCCTCTCCCGTTGCGGAGCACAGGCTCCGGACGCGCAGGCTCAGCAGCCATGGCTCACGGGCCTAGCCGCTCCGCGGCATGTGGGATCTTCCCGGACCGGGGCACAAACCCGTGTCCCCTACATCAGCAGGTGGACTCTCAACCACTGCGCCACCAGGGAAGCCCCTAAACATGATTTTTGATTGATGTGGCTTTACATTCAGGAAGGCAGAAAAATGTGTTCATACACACCAAAATGTGGGACTAGTTTTATACTGATAAGAAATAAGAGTGTAGACTATTTTTAAATTACTTACCACAATTACTGATTTTGCTTGTTCACAATACTGGAAGTCTCCATATCGAACAGATCTACGTCCCTGTAAATAAATATATTTGAAATTAACTTGTAAAAATATTTATATTCAGTATTAATAACTTTTGAAACAGTAAACAAATAAACACAGTGTCATCTGAGCACATAACAACTCTGGTCAATTTTTTTTTTTTTTTTTTTTTTTTTGTGGTACGCGGGCCTCTCACTGTTGCGGCCTCTCTGGTTGCAGAGCACAGGCTCCGGACACGTAGGCTCAGCGGCCATGGCTCACGGGCCCAGCTGCTCTGCGGCATGTGGGATCTTCCCGGACCGGGGCACGGACCTGTGTCCCCTGCATCGGCAGGCGGACTCTCAACCACTGCACCACCAGGGAAGCCCTGGTCAATTTTTAATATCTACAATGTTTATTCTATTCATTAATTAAAAAGTAAATTAAAATATTTTCCTTCAAAACTATCCTAACATTTTTCAAGCAATTAATAAGTTCAAGTTGTTATCCTTGAACAACACAACATTTATTCTTCTAGGTTGCTGTAATTTCTATTTTCATAACTGAATATTTCTAACCACTGTGTAGGATGAGAGCAACTGTATCTATGTTTCCTCCTAAACTTTCTGACAATAGCTTACAGTTATACCCAATATATATTTGGGTCAATATTCATATGAAATTAAAGAAAAATAGCCTAGATATATATACCTCTAACTCAATTTTCTAGGATAACTTATCTGTATTAAAAGCTTATTATGTGACATCAATATAATGAAATTACTTACATCTCGATCTACTGTAGTTGCAAAGCCAATGGCTTCTTTTTGTGTACAGTTAACAGCTTTCTGAAGAGTATAAATAACTTGTTCATAGGTATGAACCTCATCATTAAACAGCATGCAATAGTAGGTGTCACTCTTCTCTCTGTGGGATAAAACATTAATTATATATTATCTATTTGCATTATCACCTTGCTCCAGGATGATTTATTAAGAGCACAGTTTGTTCTAGGGAACGTGCTAGGTACTAGGCACATACCTGTAATGAAGCCATCTGTGGTCCCCACACTCTATGACACTACCGGATGGTGGGAAAGATAGATACTATACATAAAGAATAGGATGCTAGAGTGGGATAAAACCAGTATGGGAGTTCAGAGAGCTGCCAAAGAAGTAATTTGAGAGCTGAAGTCAGAATTGGCTATCAGTGGTGCTCAATTGGGGGCAATTCTCCTCTACCCTCCATAGATGACCACTGGACAATGTCTGGAAACTTTTGGTTGTCATGACTGGGGTGGGAGTGCCACTGGCATCCAGTGGGTAAAGGCCAAGGATGCTGCTAAAAATTCTACAGTCCACCAGTTAGAGCCCATAATATCTGGCCCCCAAAGCCAACAGTGCTAAGGTTGAGAAACCATGGGCTAGAAGAAAGTGAAAGCAAAGGCCCTGAGGTGGCAAAAGTAAATACTGGGAGCTGGAGCACAGGGAGGAAGGAGGAGATTAGTCTGGAGATAGGCAGAAATCTTAAAGACCTTGTAATGGATTTCGATTTTGCCATCCTAAGGGCAATCAAAGATTTGAAAGAGTGAAATAGGAGCTATGGTCAGATTTGTCTTAAAGTTCACTTTGGCTATATGTGGAGAATGGACCATGAGAGACACGAGTGGATATGGCAGTCTAGTTAGGGACGTCATGTTGTCCAAGGATGAAATTAACGCAATTTGGACTAGGAGAGTAGTAATGGAGATGAACAGAAGTAAACAACTTGACAGAGGGAGAACCAGCTGGACCTGACTGGACCTGAAATCTAAGTGGATATGCGTGACTCAGGTTTTTGAGTAGATGAAATGCCATTTACTAAGATGGGAAAACATTACAAGAGACGCAAGTTAGATTCTTTTCCCTTCTATGCTGGTGGTCCCAAACTTACAATGGAACAGAAAAATAAGAACACAACCCTTCTATTCTCTATGGTCTAAATTTGGATCTCAGATTTAGATCTTAGTTGGTCCCCAACTCAAAATACATGAAGATAAAGTCATGAGGTAACTAAGCCATTTTCAACATTTCCAAAAAAGGAATACTAACTCCTCATTTTACTAAAAAACAACCCACAACCTAATTATTTGGAACACTGTTGAGAAAGCAAAAAAGAAACACCACCAATGTCCTTTAGACTCTCACTTGTACTCAACCTTAACTGTGAATACAATTCCAACAAGCTTGGCTAGAATTAAAAGTAGAAGAGAAGGCTGCTTGAGGCAAGCACATTCATGCAGAAAAGTAAGCCCTTAACCTTAAATACAGCTATAGCAGAATCCAGCTCTCTGGTCACAAATTTGCAATCTCCTCAATAATCTAAGAACAAATGGTAAAAATGTTAGATGTACTCTAAAAGAAGCACAAAGTGTAGAATAAATTTTATACAAATTTAGAATCAAAAGTGGTTAAAATTGAATTTGTGTATTTAGTCAAACCAGAAAACTCACTTAGATCAAAGTGCTCATTCCCTAATCAAATCTCATACACAAACAAAAAGAATTGTAGAGTTAACTTAACAGCTTTATCACACAAAGAAGAGAAAAATGTCTGTGCTTGAAACCGTGGTAGAGCCTTGATGTGGCTAAAATATGGCTATAAATCGGCGAAATCAACAACAGGGAAAAACCTCTACCAATTAAATGGCTCACACATATTTAAAAACTATAAAACCAAGGTTATTATTATGCTGAAAACTAATTATTAAAAATGATTACGTTCTATCCTAGCTGTATTAAAGTTAATTTGAGGAATTAGAATCAAAATGGTTAAAACTGAGTGTGAGCAAATACAAATACAAGGAATAAACGGGCTGTACTTACACCATCTCTAAATCTGGTGGCAATTCACTTTCCTTTTCCCAGGTTAATATCTCTACTGCATAGCGAAACATAATAGCAAAAATGTTATAAGTTCTTGCAATCACATCTTCTGATAAATGCACAAGAGGATCCTGAAAGAACAGAAAAAAAAAAAAAAAAGCAACCATGTTAAATGTACATTAATTCTCCTTTTTCCCATTCTGCCTCCCTCCTCAAAACACTACTGTAAAAAGCTGACATCTTCCAGCTTCAGCTTCTCTTCAATTTGATCCTATACGTTACATCTCAGCAAATCAAACTTCCTAAAACATTCTCTTCATAATAATCCACATTACTGAATCACATGAACCACAATATTCCACGGCACTCCAATGCCTAATAAATAAATCTAAAAATTTTAGAATGGCATTCTAGGATCTTTAAACCTAACATCAAACCATGGTTACAGCTTCACATCCCTCTAATCCCCAATTTCCAGAATAAACAAAGGAATGTTATCTAAGGATGGACAAGTAATATTTAGTTTTATAGGTATAAAGGAGAACCTGATTTTGAGGATTCTAAAGGGGAGAAGTCAACAAGGTCAGAAAACTGCTCCTCGATGTTGTTAAGAATCACTCACTTTCTCTCAGCGAGTCAAGTTGTGTATGTATTTAACAGAGAACTTCGTATATTAGACTTAACAGTGAGTAAGTCACTAAATTTCAAGGTTAATGTAAAAAAGTATTACTATAAACATACTCTAAGGTTATCTTTCAGTCAATGTTGGCAAAATGTTTTACACAATCTAATCTTAATGCTTTATCAAATCTAAACATGTTATTTAGCTTAACGGCTAAATAGTGTTATATTCATCTCAATAAGAAAATCAATACATTCCAACATCATTGAACGGGAACCAGCACATTCTTGAAAATATACATAAGGATACAGAACATTTCTGTGCATCTTCACCAAGGATCAGCTTAGTGGAACTGATATAAAACAAATGGAGAAGGAGAATAATGTCAAGGATGAAGGAGAAAAGACAAAGATTCCTAAAGGAGATGGGTCTAGGGCTTAAAGAATGTAAGAAGAAGTAAGAAAAAGATTTTCCAAAGTCTTATAGCACTTTTTACCTACAACTCTTCTCAATAAACTGCTTTACATGTCCCATCAAAAAAAAATTTTTTTTATACTGCTACCAAGGTTTGCTACTATTTCTTACGGAGACTTTAGAAGTTAACATGGCAAAACCACCTGCTACAAAGAAGGTACTGGAACTGGTACCTTCTGGCATTCATAAAAGAGTGGCTATTAATCATAATACGAACCTCACACTGTACTAAAATAGAAAGTAGAACCAAAACTCAGTTTTCTTCCTGATACTATCTCACTATACAGTCATTCCATTTCTTACAATTACGTCCCATAATACAAGACATTTAGAGGATTGAAGAATTATGATAAACAGGATATATAAGAATTAAATGGTGTTGGGACAGAAACAACTGCCAATTCTTGAGAATCCAAGTCAGTAGTGTCCAAACTCTGTTCTAAAAATCCCAGGGCCTGGTAGAGATGTTTCCTATTTGAAATACACACCAGTTTAAAAACATGAAAAAAAAAAAAAACAAAAAAAAACAAAAACATGATTATCCATATTTTAATTATTTTTTTATTTTTTTGCGGTACGCGGGCCTCTCACTGTTGTGGCCTCTCCCGTTGTGGAGCACAGGCTCCAGACGCGCAGGCTCAGCGGCCGTGGCTCACGGGACCAGCAGCTCCGCGGCATGTGGGATCTTCCCGGACCGGGGCACGAACCCGTGTCCCCTTCATCAGTAGGCAGACTCTCAACCACCGTGCCACCAGGGAAGCCCATGATTACCCAAATTTTAAAATGGCCTATAGATATAGAGTCTTCTGCCATCTTTGTATGCACATGTTAACTTCTTGAAAATGGGTTACTGATTAAAAAACATTATTTCTGAAGTGAAGAGATGCTAGGCTGTGCAAGCCTACTCATGTACAATGGTAAATTAAACGTTATTTGAATAGACTTCTGTTCCAAGTGCTCGTATCACAGCACAAGTCAGTTGGAATGAGAAAATAAATAACCATCTTATCCTATGTTGTATTATCTAAGACTAATAATTGTTTTTCACGACATTTATGTTAGAGAATGCAAGCCTTTGTGAGTCAACTTTGATTTATTCTTCTTCCAAACTAGAAGAATAGCATGCTGTTAAAAAGGTTACCTGTGGTTGGGACCTCCCTGGTGGTCCAGTGGTAAAGAATCCGCCTTATGATGCAGGGGATGCGGGTTCGATACCTGGTCAGGGAACTAAGATCTACATGCTGCAGGGCAACTAAGCCCGTGCGCCACAATACTGAGCCCGCGTGCCGCAAACCACGGAGCCCATGCGCTCTGGAACCTGCGCGCCATGATTACAGAGCCCACGTGCCCTGGAGCCTGCATGCCACAACTAGAGAAGAGAAAACCTGCCACCACAACTAGAGAGAAGCCCACGCACTACAATGAAGAGCCTGCGCGCTCCAACGAAAGGTCCTGTGTGCAGCAACTAGACCCAATGCAGCCAAAAAAATCAATCTTAAAAAAAAGGAATAAAAAGTAAGCACATATTATAATAGAGTTTAACTGTTGTCATATGCAAATAAGGTATGAATGAGGGTTTTCTCCACACTGCCCAACTAAAACTAGAAATAAACTAGAAACCAAAGTTATGAATCGACTTTCTAACAAGAAATAATATACATTCCAAATTATAAAAAATAAATTCATTAGTAATACTGCTTTTATCTGTTTATTATTGGGATTTCTTAATTAAAATTTTATTTTAAAAAAATTCCACTGCCAAAAAATGTTTTCAAAAACCAGTATACTATACTGTCAGAGTTGTCTATACTACCTAGGTTTAAAGCCCAGCTCTAGCACTTACTGTGTGGGACACTGTAGGCAAGTTTCTTAATGTAAGACTCAAGCTTCCGCAGCTATAAAATATGGGTAACAGTAGTAGTTATCTTACAGGGTTGTTCTGAGAATTAAATGATATAAACCAAGAATTGTATTTAGTATGATATTCAGCTACTAGTTACCACTGATCTGTATTCAAATGGGATGAAAGCAGCATTGACAAGTGAAAATTTCAGATAAAAAATTTTTCACTGAGGTTGTTCATTCAGTTAATATATGTTATTGAATTAAATTTCATTCCAAAAAGGATTTACAGCAACTTTTTTTGGCCAAGTGCAGCTTGCGGGATCGTAGTTGCCCGACCAGGGATTGAACCAGCGCTATTGGCAGTGAAAACATGGAGTCCTTACCACTGGACCTCCAGGGAATTCCCCTTCAGCAACTAGAATACATCCAGTGTAATAAAACAGTATTAAAAAATAGATATACAAAGCAGGTAAAATGAAAATAAAGGAAGGAAAATAAACTGAAGTCAAGATAACATCTATTTATAAATGCCAATCATATAAATTTCCATACAGCTACTACAGACAAGCTGTTTTCAAGATGCCCCAACAAAAGGAAACACAGTCAGTTACGAGACTCACACCAAGAGAAACGTAACATTTCCTAATGCAGAGACCTAAGACAAATTTCTTACGGTTTTTATAAAGATCAACAAAGGAGACACTAGGAGAGGTACCATCCCACCAGCCTCTGTACTCACCCCCCATGCTCAAGGGCCCATTTGGAAAACTAGTTGGGCACTTATTGTCACGGTGATGGAAGATGCTATTACCATTTAATGAGTGGGAATTAGGTACGATAAACACAGTGCTTCTGACAGTGTATACCTGGGGTCAGTAAAGTTTTTCTATAAAAAGTCACTAAGTATTTCAGTTTTTGCAGGCTACAGGGTCTCTGTCATAGCTACTCAGTTTTGCTGTTGTAGTGGAAAAGCAGCTATAGACGATACATGAACAATTAAGCGTGGCTATGTTGCCATAAAATTTTATTTATGGATAATGAAATTTGAATTTCACATAATCTTCACATGCCACAAAATACTACCCTTATTGATTTTTCTTCAACTATTTAAAAATATAAAAACCATACTTGGATTATGGTGGTGCCAGTAACAGGTTGCAGACAAGATCCGGCCTGTGGGGCCAGGGTTTGCTGATCCCTGGCCTGTATAATGAAGAATGTCCCACTCCAAATGCCAAAAGTTGAGAAGACCCGTGGAACTTCTAAACACTACCCCAACAGAACTATATAATAAAATTTTTTACAACTTTTTCTTAAGATGTAGGCTGAATGTATAACAAAAAAATTCCATTCAATAAAAACAATTCTATGATAGGCTAAAAAGGTTCATTTCAAATATTATATAGCTTTCTTCCATTTCAAGCATAAAATAGAAAAACCCTAGATAATGTATGGATTTAGTGAGTGGGGACCAGGTATGCTAAATATAATGTTATCTGTTATCTTTTTAATATCTTATAGTCTTCTCGAAGACTTCATTTCTCTTAACTGAATTCTTAAATAGGAATTAAATGGCAAAATCTGGAGGTTCGATTTTCTGTCAAGTTGCTGGAATATATATTCTCCAGGCAGGACCATACAATTTCAGCCAGGCAGGTTATTTTGCTGGCATCTTTTAAAAATTCAGGAAACTAACCAAAGTCTTCATTATTTGATAGCTACCCCGCTAATATATGAGGATAAAGCCAAGAGAGTAACTGCAGGCAGATTCATAATTTTTCTTAGAAAATTTAAAGCGAACAATCTGGTGGTATCTAGTACATTCATAATGCTGAGCCACAATCACCTCTATCTAGTTCTAAAACATTTCTATCACTTCAACAAAGTAAAACCCCTTACCCATTAAGCAGTTTTTCTCCATTTTCCCCTTCCCTATTCCCTGGCAACCACCAGTCTGTGTTCTCTACAGATTTATTTATTCTGGATATTTCACATAAATGGAATAATACAGTATGTGACCCTTTGTGTCTGGCTTCTTTCACTTATCCTGATGTTTTGAAAGTCCATCCACGTTGCAACATGTATCAGTACTTCATTCCTTTTTACAGCTAAGTAATATTACACTGTATGTTTATCCATTCACATACTGATAGACATTTTGACTGTTTCCACCTTTTGGCTATTATGAATAATGCTGCTACTAATGTGTGTGCATGTACTTATTTGAATACTTGTTTTTAATTCTTTTGGGTATATACCTAGAAGTGAAATTACAGGCTTACATGGCAATGTTTAACATTTGAGGAATAGCCAAACTGTTTTCCACAGTGCTAAATCATTTTGCATTCCCACTGGTACTGTACAGAGTTCCAGTTTCTCTATAGCCTCGCCAATACCTATTTGCCACTTTTTTGATTACAGCCATCCTAGTGGGTGTGAAGTGGTATCTCACTGTGGTTTTGATTTACATTTCCCTAATGACTAATACTCTTGAGCATGTTTTCATGTGTTTGTTGGTCACTTGCATTATATCTTCTTTGGAGAAATGTCTATTCAGGTCCTCTGGCCACTTTTAATTGTGTTTTTTGTTGTTGAGTTGTAAGATATATTCTGGATACCAGACACATCAGATATGACTTGCAAATATTTTCTCCCAGAGTCCTAAAGTTTTACACTAGCTTTCAATTTTTTTTCAAAAGCAAAACCATTTTTTCCAAATATGTCTTTGTTTGCCTTGCTTATATTTTTATATACAGAATGCCAACCCAGTACGTAAGAGATAAAAACAGAGCTGCTCCAATTGCAGTGGAGAAATCTGAAACCCTAATCACTTGGCATCTCTCTGTAGCAAATCCTAGAGCACATGCACAAAGCAAATGAAACACAAACAAATATATGTTTTCTATAGCACTGAACCATTCTGCACAAATTTTCATCTGTCTAAAACACAGTGAAACACAGTCTAAAAGATACTGTCCTACACCATAAGTTCTCTGGTCGTTCTGTTAAAATATCTGAGACCAGGAAGACATGTGCACTAGGAAGGACTATTAAGGTCCACTTGCCCCAAATCGGTATCAGATCTACTTACTAACAATGCATAAGTTCTTTTAATGTACCCACCTCTCTGCCATTTAAAATTAAAATCTGAAATAAGGATCTTAAACATCAGATTGTCACAAACAGCAGAGTTTCAAGTATTTGTTTAGTGAGAGCCCATTATATCATTACAAATATCATTTAGAGAAAAATAATAAAGGATCAACAACAATTTTAGAAAGCACATATTTACAGCTGGAATGAGTATAACTTGTACTGAGCTCTCATCCCAGTGTTTGGTCTCATCACATATCCAATGACACTGATTTACCAGGAGATGATGAGTAGGATTGGCTGCCATGTAGGACTACAGAAAAGAAAGGTATCTGATCTACAAAGTCTTAGTCACAACACAAACAAAAACCAACTAAGTTAACTGATCTACATATATAGGAAAAATAATCCCTTTAATAATAAATGAGGACTTAAAAAAACTCATATATGCTTAAAATAAAACAAACAAATGCAAAAGTCCAAATTAAATTAAATTTCTAGAATTTCAAGTGTGTTCTACTAGTACTGGTATGCCATCCATAAAACGCAAAAAACTTTCGAAGTATATACTTGGTCACTGTTAATAGTGAGAGGACTATTGATATTTTACTTATCCATTGCTATATTATAACCTAATTCTTATGTCTGAAAATATTTCAAACACATGGTTAAGACAGTATTTCCTTAGGAACAATTTTGTGAAAATGTTTTTACCTCTTCTTCCTCAATTTCAGAGGTGTTAAGGTCATGTTTCTGACAGTAAGGACCCTCTTTCCAAGCTTCAGTATCACCACAGTCACAGAAACCTCCACCTCCTGATGTTGTCATCTTGAAAAAAAATTGTAAAGTATCTTGTCAATAAGTATTTACTGAGGGCTATTGGATTATAAATAGGAATATCAAGTGCTAAGGAAATAACGTTGCTGAAGTGTTAATTTCTTTGGAGGGATAAAATTAAATAAAATGCCAAACCTCTCAATGTTTTAAAGCTGATTTTAAATAAGCCTATAGGCTAATTTAAGTGATTTCAAAATAAAATAAGCTATTCTGTAGTGTCTAGCAAGCTACAGCTATTTTAAAGAGGTAAAATATGTCCACTTGCATGACTTCCTAATTAGGAAAATAACAAGGGCTTTCTTGCTAGGTTTTGGCTAAATTGGTATACTGCTGGTATCTATGCTACCAGGTTATAATGTAACAGATTCAAGAGTGATTCCTATAGCTGCTATCTTCTACAAAAGTCTAATAAGAGTGCATCTGCATTAGAGAACGTGACCAAAAAAACTACAGAAATAGTTTATTTTTCTTTTCTAACACTCTCTAAATAGCATTCTTTGAAAAGGAAACATTGAGTGCCTAGTCATAAACCTTTTACCACCTGTGGGCTTCAAAATTATTCATGCTTCCTTAAGATGTAGCAATGATTCAAGGAATCTAGCAAGATAAAACCTATTATTTAATAATTAGTAGACTGGAAATTTTGCTTTTTAAAAAAATACTGTGAGTTTATGGATGGGTATGAGAAGGAAATTTTAGAAAGAGCCTTTCATATTTTGCCCAAAGTATTTGTGTGTTACATATCACAAGGTAATTAATGTAAACTCACAAATGACAGTTATTCTTAGGGGCTGCAAAGATATATGCCAAGAAACATGGGCAGGCAGCCATATGGAAAATGATAACATCACCCTATAGCTTTTATGCGTGTTCTGGTAACCAAAGATAGGTAGAACAGTTTAAAGGAAACTAGGATTCTCTTACTGATTTATGAAAATAAAAAGAACATATAGGGCTTCCCTGGTGGCACAGTCGTTGAGAGTCCGCCTGCCGATGCAGGGGACACGGGTTCGTGCCCCGGTCCAGGAAGATCCCACATGTCATGGAGCGGCTGGGCCCATGAGCCATGGCCGCTGAGCCTGCGCGTCCAGAGCCTGTGCTCCGCAGTGGGATAGGCCACAACAGTGAAAGGCCCGTGTACCGCAAAAAAAAAAAAAAAAGAACATATAAAAATATGAATTCAATTTTGCAGCTGTTTTAGTTCACTGTTAACAATACTCGGGTAGAGGAAATAAAAACAAACAGGAGGAAAAGTCCTGAATCAAAAGTCTTGAATTAGTAAGACTGTAGTATTTCTTCTCTAGTTTTATTTGAGATTAGGGTGAAAAGTTCCAGCTGCTAACAGTTCCCTAAATTTTTGAATGTTCATAGCTCTGTCTTCAGCTTCCAGTAGAGGAACCAGGACAGGCTTAGCAATAATCTGCCTGTGTATTTTGTATCCCTGACTTAAAAGCAAACATACTTGATTTTTGGAAAAGTACTGATTGCATTACAGCAGTTAAAAAAAATTTGATTAGTCTTATGTTCTGAAGTTGGCCCTTTTCTACATTGTAGTAGATGCCTCTTTAATATTAAGAAATGACAATTCTGTAGAAGCTGACCAACAGATAGAACCATTTCTTAATGGTATAATCCTGTCACTTTTACTTCACTGCTCACTCATCTCCCTTCAGAACCTCCCTCTTGCATTTTAACTCTCACCTTTATCCTCTAATTTTTGATAACTTGCTTTATAAACCTAGAATTATAAAGATAATAAACATTAAAAAAATAACAAAACAAACTAGTTGAAAACCAATACTGAAAGAGCTGTTATCTATAGTCTTTTAATCTTAAACCATGTGTTCCATGAAACCTGGATTCATAATTCATCTCTACACTGCCATCGTATGTTTAATGGTATTTGAGTAACACATTTCTTAAACCACTCTCCCCTGTTTCAGTGTTAAATCTTGGAATTTTGAAAAGAAAAGGTATTGAGTATAAATTCAATACTAGGTGTGGTTATTATCTGGATATTACTAACCCTATATCGATGGTCTCTGTGAATACTTCCCAAAAAGCACTCCATGCATAAAACACAAGTTGGATCAACTGCACAGTCTCTGTAAAGTTAAAGAAAAAAAAAAATCAGAGTGTCATAAAATAACTGTATATTTTACCACATAATATTTCAAATTGGAATCCATCTTGGAAGAGCCAGAATAGTGAAATGCCTTAGTGTTAGAAGAAAAGAAATTATTTTTCCCAAAGATCTGTCAGATCTTTGATCAATGCAGTCAGCTTAAGAACCTGCTTCTCATACTGGATGTGCACTAGGGGGTCTTAGAAGGCACATATTACTAGAATGGCAATTTTCCCTAAAGATTTGGGGAAATCCTATTTTATATTAAAACACAGATGTATATGGAATAGATTTTAAATATTATAAATTCTTAAGATATTTTAACTAATTTAAATGGCAATAACGTATTAAGTGTTCGATATACAAGCTGACATGGGTCTCCACACTCGGTCTGTATATATGATGGTCACACAAACCTATGGTTCATAAGACATCCTGATGGGGGAGTAGGAGTTCTACAAAGTGAATGGGTTGACAGTGGTGCCTTCGATCATTTCATTTGCTTTTATCATACTGCCATTTAGATACATTTACAGATCATATCTTAAATAATTTCTATGATTCTATGAAATGAGATGAGGTGTCATGAAAATATTTAAATTTCCCCTTATCCTTGTTTCTGTATCCTCATAGGCAACCACCCTACTATGCCTATTGTGTGCCCTTTAATTTGTATGTGTTCTTGCAAAATGTTTTGAACGCATGTATTTAAAAAAAATTTATTTTTAAAATTGTAGTTGATTTACAATATTTTATTAGTTTCACGTGTACAGCAGAGTGATTTGGATATATATATGTGTGTGTGTATATATATATATTTCAGATTCTTTTCCATTATAGGTTATTACAAGATGCTGAATATAGTTTCCTGTGCTATACAGTAAATCCTTATTGTTTACTGAATGCACGTGTTTTTGTTTTTTTTTTTTTGTGGTACGCGGACCTCCCACTGCTGTGGCCTCTCCCACTGCAGAGCACAGGCTCTGGACGTGCAGGCTCAGCGGCCATGGCTCACGGGCCCAGCTGCTCCGCGGCATGTGGGATCTTCCCGGACCTGGGCATGAACCCGTGTCCCCTGCATCGGCAGGCGGACTATCAACCACTGTGCCACCAGGGAAGCCCCGAGTGCATGTATTTTTGATGTGTGTAAATCTTACTGTGTTATACCTCATTCTGTTCTTTTTCAATTCTGTAACATAATTCATTCATTTTGTATGTGTACATTTGATTTGCTGTTTCTGATTGGTATATAATATGCCATGGCATGTATCCAAAACATTTTTTCTCTCTACTATCCCTGCACCGGACACCTGGATTACCTCTAATGCCTTTCTACCACAAATAATGCTGCAATGAATATCCCTGTAAATGTTTTCTTATGGATCTGACTGAGATTTTCTTCGGCATATAAATGCAAGAGCAGAATTGCTGGGTCATATACATATAGAGTTTTAATTCTGAGTGCCATGCTACTGTCCAGAGTGGCTACATGTGCCCCAGCAGTGTGTAAGAGTTTTTTTTTGGAAAGAGTTTTTATAACCTGCATCTTCATCAGCATTTGGTTTTTATCTCGTTTGCTAATATGTGCCAGCTTAACATATATGAAATATCTTACTGTCTTTTTTGTTTTTGTTTTTTTGGCTGCATTGGGTCCTCATTGCTGCACGTGGGCTTTCTCTAGTTGCAGCGAGCGGGGGCTACTCTTCATTGCAGTGCATGTGCTTCTTACTGCAGTGGCTTCTCTTGTTGCAGAGCACAGGCTCTAGGTGAGTGCGCTTCAGTAGTTGTGGCACACAGGCTCAGTAGTTGTGGCTTGCGGGCTCTAGAGCACAGGCTCAGCAGTTGTGGCACATGGGCTTAGTTGCTCCGCAGCATGTGGGATCTTCCTGGGCCAGGGCTTGAACCCGTGTCCCCTGCATTGGCAGGAGGATTCTTAACCACTGAGCCATCAGGGAAGCCCCTATCTTACTGTTTTAATTTGTATTTCTCTGACTGCTAATACATTTGAGCAACTCTTCATATGCTTACTGCTTTGAGGATTTCCTTTTCTATAAACTGCCTGTTTATATCCTTTGCCCATTTTTCTGCTGGGATTGCTTTCTTTATCTTGTTTATTTGCAGGAGTTTCCTATATAGTCTAGTATAGAGGACATTAATCACTTGGCAATTTAAACATTGCAAATATTATCTCCCATTTGTCACATGTATATTAGTTTTGCCCATGGGGTCTTTTGTTAAATAGAGCTCCCTATTTTGATGCAATTAAATTTACGCAAAAATTCGTTTGTGCTTTGAGGTTTTAGAAGTTCCTTCCCCAACCCTAGGTCACAAAAATATATATGTTTTTAAAGAAAATAATTTTCTTCTATTAAACCTTTTGGTTTTATCTTCCCCATTTAGGTGTTTAATCCATCTGGAGTCTACCTTTGCATATGACATAGGATAGAGATACTGTTTTACTTCTCCATATATAATGAGCTGCTTTTTCTAAAACCATTTACTAAACAACCTTTTACCTATTGATTGTGCTGTCACCTATATAACATATTAAGTTCCCATCTATCCTTGGGTCTATTATCTAAGCTCTCTAAGAGTGATCTATTTGTTTGTTCTTACACTATTCCACACGGTATTACTATGGCTTTTTGCAGTATTGATATATCTTAATATTTGATAGGGTAAATTCCCCGTTATTCTCCTTTTTTAAAGGTTGATTTAACTATTCATGAATTATTATTTATTCTTCTACACAATAAGTTTACAGAGTTCCTCGAAAATACCCAGCTAAATTTTGACAGAGATTATTTGGAATTTATTGATAAACTTCAGAAGTAATAACATCCTTATAAGAGTAAATTATCATGTCCATGATTATTTCCTATATCTTTTATTGAAGTTAAAAATTTTTCTTAATGAGGCCTGTGTATTCTTGATTAGACTAATACCTAGGTACTTTCTAGGTTTTGTTGTTTTAATGATACACATTTTTAAAAAATTTCATTTTCTAGCTGGTTAAGGATGATGAAAAGAAATAGTATTGATTTTTAAGACCCTTGATGAACTCAAGGCAGTTTTAATAGTTTGCTGATTCTGTTTTATTCCCCTGAAGTAAATGTGTATAGTCTGTACATAATGACAATTTTATCTTTTTCCTTACAATAGTTATTCTTCTTCCCTTATACTGTTGACAAGGACTTCTAGTAATATGTTAAACAAGAGCAGTAATAGTAGGCACCCTTTTCTTACTTTAGATATTAAAGTAAACACATCTAAGTATTATGTTCACTGTAGGTTTACTAAGAAAGTGCTCTTCTAGAAAGAATCAAGCATTTATCTTGTCTTTCCTATACAAACTGTGCCTCAGGGTTATCGAAGGATCGATGAGGACTGTTTCTTTCACAAAAGACTAGCTTATAAACAAAGAAGAGATGATAAATTAGAGTAGCAACATTTTGCTACCCCCTAATGAATAACGATCCAGGCAGCAAGCATCAGTGACTGCTAAAACATTAGGTAAAAAGGCTGATGGAGGGACTTCCCTGGCAGTGGTTAAGACTCCGTGCTTCCAACGCAGGGGGCACAGGCTAAATCCCTGGTTGGGGAACTAAGATCCCACATGCCACAGGGCGCGGCAAAAAACATCAATAAATAAGAGGCTGCTGGAGACCTTCACGATGGTTACTTGTGCCAGGTGCCTAAACCCACTGATCAATTTTAACAAAAGCAGCCAAGCATCATATACTTCCTGATATTAAGAATTAAGAAGTTATGCATCAGGCTTCCTTGGTGGCGTAGTGGTTAAGAATCTACCTGCCAATGCAGGGGACACAGGTTCGAGCCCTGGTCCGGGAAGATCCCACATGCCGTGGAGCAACTAAGCCCGTGTGCCACAACTACTGAGCCTGTGCTCTAGAGACCTTGAGCCACAACTACTGAGCCCACATGCCACAACTACTGAAGCCCACGTGCCTAGAGCCTGTGCTCCACAACAAGAGAAGCCACCGTAATGAGAAGCCCGCGCACCACAACGAAGAGTGGCCCCTGTTCCCTGCAACTAGAAAAAGCCCGCGCAGCAACGAAGACCCAATGCAGCCAAAAATAAACAAATAAAAATAATAAAGTTGGGCTTCCCTGGTGGCGCAGTGGTTGAGAGTCTGCCTGCTGATGCAGGGGACACGGGTTCGTGCCCCGGTCCGGCGGGTTCGTGCCCCGGTCCGGGAAGATCCCACATGCCGCGGAGCAGCTAGGCCCGTGAGCCATGGCCGCTGAGCCTGCGCATCTGGAGCCTGTGCTCCGCAACGGGAGAGGCCACAACAGTGAGAGGCCCGCGTACCGCAAAAAATAATAATAATAAAGTTCGTTTAAAAAAAGTTATGCATCAATAATTATGAAATTATTATCCCCCCCCAATAATAGAAGTTAATCAAGCCTAACTACCTGTTTCGAGGAAAGACAGGGAAAAAAGAAACATTTAAGCAACACCATGGGGCCACAATCAGCCAAATCTAGACTGTGGAAAATTCCATAGAACAAATGACCTGGTTTCTTAGTAACATAATGGAAAAAAGAAGGAAGGAAAGAGGTAAAAGAGCTATTATAGTTTAAAAGAAAAAATGAAGAACAACAGCTAAATGCAATGTGTGAACTCTAAATTCACAGTTATGAGTCAATCAGGACAATTTCAACTCTGCTAGACAGCAGATAATATTAAGGAATTAGTGTTAATTATTTTAGGATATTAATGGTTATAGAGAAAAAAGGTACATACTCAGTATTGATTAAAAAGAGCATGTTGTCTGGAATATGCTTCAAAATAATCTAGCAGGGCAGGAAAAAAGTGTATGAGAGTGTATGTGTGTGTATATAGATTAAAAAGAGTTGCCATATATTGATAATTGCTGAAGCTGAGCAATGATTCCCTGTCACGTCTATTGTACCACTCACCCTACCTTTATTATGTTTGAAACTGTCTATAATAAAAAACTTTAAAAAATCTAATATACAAATACTCAATAAAGTTCCCTTATATATTCTTTGTTTGCTAAGAATTAAATCACAAACAATAATTGAAATACATAAAATGCTTTTCTGAATCAAATCAGAAAAACATTTTTCTTTTCTCAACTATTAAAATGGTGAATTACATCAGTAATTGTTTTAAAGATGAACTACCTTTGGATTGTTAAACTAAATTCCATTTGATCATGATGCATCACTCTTTTAGTATATTCTTGGATTCAGATAGCTAATATTTTATTTAGGATCCCTTTCATCTACATTAATAAGGGAAATGGCTTTATAATATCTCCTCTTGAATTTATCAGGGTTTCAAATCAAGATTATTAAGTAGCTGCATAAAGAGTTAGGCAGTATTTACTCTTTCCCTCTTTTCTGCAGTAACCTGTTTAAGAAAGGAATTAACTGTTCCTTCAAAATTTGATAGAACTCACCCATACACAGTCATCCAGGTATGCGATTTTTGGGAGGGAAGATCTTTGATTACCATTCCAATGTTTTCATACTATATTCAAGTTGCCTATCATTTTCCTACAAATTTATCCATTTCATCTACATTTTCAATTTCTTTTTAGCATTTACTTATTCATAATTCTCATATTTCAGAGGTTGTCAAACTTTCTTAGTTCATGGCATCTTTAGTGTCTCAACAGTTTCTTTCAGGGTATCACGAGACCAAATGAAACACCTAATCATTCTATTTATCAAACAGTTAGACTCAAAGAACTTAGTACCTGTTAGGCACTGCACAATTTCTCAAATCTTAGAATCAGACTGGATACCACCACCCTCATTTCTTATTCCACAGGTATTTGCTTTTTAATCACAACAACGGAGAGGGCCCAGCTTCGGCAAGAAATGACATCACTAAAAGGAATGCAGTGAGTGTACGTCTCAACCTTCATTCTGAATTTTATACATATGTATCTTCTCTTTTCTTAGTCAGTCTTCTCAGAAAACTACCTTAATAATTCCAGAGAGTAAGCATCTCAACTTTTTACTTTTGCTTCATTTTCTGACCTTTTTATTTCCTTTCTTCTTTTTCCTTTGAGTGTGCTCAACTGTTCTATTTCTACAAACTTCCTGAACTCAATGTTTACCTTATTTTTCTTTTTTATCTTTGAAATAATTTTATTTATAGAAAAATTGCAAAAATAGTAGAGTTCCTTTACACCCTTACCAAGCTTTCCTTAATGTTAACCATAGTACAAGGAAATTGGACAAGGAAATTGTACCAAAAACATTGGTACAATATTATTAACTACAGACCTTATTCAAATATCATTGGTTTTCCCACTAAGGTCCTTTTTTTCTTTTCTGGATCCAACACAGGCTCCCACATTACATTAAATGTAATTTCTCCTTAATCTCCTCTAATCTCCAAAAGATTGACAGTTCCCCAGTCTTTTCTTCACTTTGAGACCATAACCCTTTTGAAGAGTACTGGTTAGTTATTTTGCAGATGTTCCACAATTTGCGTTTGTGATGTTTTCATGATTAGACTGAATTATGCATTTTTGGCAAAAACACCAGAGGAATGATGCTGTGTCTTTCTCAGTGCATCATAACATGGGGCACGTGTTGATTTGATACGCTTTATTACTGGTGATGTTACCTTTGCTCACTTCATTAAGATGGTGTCTGCCGGATTTCTTCACTGTAAAGTTGCTATTGTTCCTTTTGTAATTAAATATATTTGGGGAGATACTTTGTGACTATGCAAACATCCTCCTATTTCTCCTCAAAATTTCATCCACTAGCTTTAGCATCTACCAATGGACTAGACTACAATTATTACTGTGTTACTTGCCTAATGATGATTTTCTGTTTTATTTATTAACTGTAACTCTTCAATACAGGAAAACTACTGAAAACATGCCTTCTCTCCCGCTTATTTACTCAAAGAGTACGGACTCATGGATATTTATTTTATTCTATGGGTTATAATTTAATACTATCATTACTTATTTCATTACCCAAATTGTTTTAGCTATGGCCATTGGGAACTCTTTCAGTTTGGTCCCCATGCCCTTTCAACAGGCCCTGTTCCTTTTTGAGGACTTTCTTACCTCTGGCAACATAACATGTTCCAGGCTAATTTTTTATCTTCCTTGTCCCAGCCCTGGAATAAATCATTCCTCCATGGAACTCTGATTCTTTTTATTGGACAACAGTATTTAGAAACCAGTATTTGGGTACCAGGTATGCTCACTGCTATGGTAGTTTCATTGTTTCTAGGCCCTTTCAGCAGACACAGCCAGGAAATGTATGTTTGTATAGTTTATTTTTAACCTTTCTTTTTTTTGGCAAACATTTTAAAGTTATACATTTCCTTCTAAATACTACTTTAGCTATGCCCCCCAAATTTCAACATGTAATCTTATATTCAGTTCTGTTTCTAAATTTCCTCAGTAATTTCAGTGATTTTCTTTTACTTAATGTTAGCAATGTTAGTTCTCAAACTTTGTTTAACCTACTCTTTTGTTATTTGTTTCTAATTCTTTTTGCAATAAATATAGTGGGAGAACAATCTGCATGGCTCTAAGCCTTGAGAATTAAGTGAGGTTTGGTCTTTAAGACAAAATATACAGATGACTTTTTAATTTAATTAATTAATTTATTTTTGCGGTACGTGGGCCTCTCACTGTTGTGGCCTCTCCCGCTGCGGAGCACAGGCTCCGGACACGCAGGCTCAGCGGCCATGGCTCACGGGCCCAGCCGCTCCGCGGCATGTGGGATCTTCCCGGACTGGGGCACGAACCCGTGTCCCCTGCATCGGCAGGCGGACTCTCAACCACTGCGCCACCAGGGAAGCCCCAGATCACTTTTTTAAAATTGAGATATAATTCACATATTATAAAATTCGCCTTCTTAAAGTATACAACTTAGTGGTTCTTAATATATTTACAAGGTTGTGCAACTATAACCAACCGGAGCATTTAGAGAAATGTCTATTCAAATCCTTTGCCCATTTTTTAATTGGGCTGTCTTTCTGTGTCCCTTACGTTTTCTACCATAAATATTAAATTTGTCAAATATGAAAACTGCTACTTTAGCTTTCTTTTTTTTTTTTTTTGCGGTATGCGGGCCTCTCACTGCTGTGGCCTCTCCCGTTGTGGAGCACAGGCTCCGGACGCGCAGGCCCAGTGGCCATGGCTCACGGGCCCAGCCGCTGCGCGGCACGTGGGATCCTCCCAGACCGGGGCACGAACCCGCGCCCCCTGCATTGGCAGGTGGACCCTCAACCACTGCGCCACTAGGGAAGCCCTTTAGCTTTCTTTTGTATCATACTTTCTGCCTGGTATATTTTTCTCCACTGTTTCTATTCCTATTTTTAGCGACTTTCTGTTTTACTTTGCCTCTCACAGATAACATTTTTGGATTTTTAAAATTCTGAGAACCATTGTCTTTATATTTTTATATAATTATTAAGAAAAGTAAAGCCAGTGGCTTGTCCTCTAGGAGCCCATCATTTAACAGAAAAGACAAATGTGCATAGTTACTGTACCAGTCGTTAAATGCCATTATATTAAAGGTAAGTTGGGGGTTGGTGAAAGCACCCATCTCCAAACTCTCTTGATCATGGATCCCTTTTATTAGAATGTTTAGAGCACGCACCATCTATCTATATATGTAAATATACTCATATTACATATATATTTATATTAATAAATTTATATTGATAGGTTATACATATACACTGCTGTACTAATTACAGTCCCTCAATTATACTGTAACTGGAGTCCCAAGAGTGGCAAAAACAAGGCAGAAAATATATTTGAAGATATAGTAACCTAAATTTCCCAAATTTGGTTAAAGACATCAACTTACAGATCCAAGAAGCTCAAGGAGCCCTAAGAAGATAAATACAAAGAACATATAGCTAGGCGTATCATAATCAAACTGTTAAAATTCAAAGATAAAGTAAAAAACTTGAAGGCAGCTAGAAAAAACCAACACATTTCACATAAGGGAATATAGATATGCTAATAAAAGCTGATTTATCATCAGAAACCATAGAGGTCAGGAGTGGATCAGGATCTTTAAAACACTGAAAAGGAAAAGAAAGTATCAACCCAAAATTCTATATTCAGGAAAATATGCTTTAAAAAAATGAGCACAGACTTGCAGTTTCCAGCCCAGCATGTAAGAAGTTTGGCGGTCGCCACTCTGTCCTAACAACAGTAAAAAGCTGAACAAACTGAAATATCAACAACTCTTCTTAGACAAGTAAGACAAGTGAAGTCATAGGGCAAACTGCTAACCCCAAAACTGGAGAGACCAACAGGAGAGAACAGGAGAGAACACAGAGAATAACAACTTATGAGAGCAGAAAGCCACTAGAACAAACCTCCACAGGAACCAGTGCTGAGGTAGGGAAACATGAACTGTAATTAACCAACTGTTGAAGGCTCAGTGTGATCAAGTTTGAAAAATTAAAAATTCCAGGACTTCCCTGGTGGCTCAGTGGTTAAGAATCCGCCTGCCAATGCAGGAGATATGGGTTCGATCCTGGTCCGGGAAGATCCCACATGTCGTGGAGCAACTAAGCCTGTGCACCACAACTACTGAGCCTGAGCTCTAGAGCCCGTGAGCCACAACTACTGAAGCCTGTGAGCCACAACTACTGAAGTCCGCATGCCACAACTACTGAAGCCCGCGCGCCTAGAGCCCGCGCTCCGCAACGAGAAGCCATCGCAATGAGAAGCCTGTGCGCTGCAATGAAGACTCAACACAGCCATAAAAAAAAAAAAAAATTTCCAGCGACCTGGTCATTGGGGGTCCCATACTTTAGTGACTTTAATTTCCTAGAGTTCTGCTAGGTTCTCACAGTGAATATCAGAGAAAAATTCTCTCGTGCTTCCAGCAGAAGATGGGTAATAGGAACCACTTTGTAATATTCCAGAGCATTCTATTCTTAACAAAGTCTGCCTGCGGAAGAAACTATTTAATCAGAGCCTAACCTGCTGGGGTATTATCAGTCAAACTGACCTGAAAAAAGGGAAATACCCAATTCCAGCCCACTCTAGCCATCCTGTTCCAACTAAAGGGGGAATGCAGGGGCACTGAGAAACACATGTGAAGTTCACAGCTCAGAGGTACAGGCACACTAAAAGACTGAGACTTAATCACACAACTACGGAATGCTTCTACGCCCTGACCCATTACCACCACGTTATTTTTTTTCCTGTTACACATTTTCTAGCAGATGCTTTTTGTTTTTTTTAAATTTTATTGAAGTATAGTTGATTTACAGTGTTGTGTTAATTTCTGCTGTACAGCAAAGTGACTCAGTTATACATATATACATATTCTTTTCCATTATGGTTTATCACAGGATATTGAACACAGTTCCCTGTGCTATAATGTAGTACCCTGTTGTTTATCCATCCTATATACAATAGGATTGCATCTGCTAAGCCCAAACTCCCAACACTTCCCCCCCTCACACCCCCGTCTCCCTTGGCGACCACAAGTCTGTTCTCTATGTTTGTACCACCACATTATTAAAGGACTATTAACAAGATCCCTTTTACCCAGTATATCACATGTCTAGCAATCAAGAAAAATTTATAAGACACACTAAAAGACCAAAAAATACAGTTTGAAGAGACAGAGCAAGCATCAAAATCAGACTCAGATATTGGAATTACCAGACCTGGAATTAAAAACAATTATGATTAATATGCTAACGTCTCTAATGGATACAGCAGACAGCCTGCAAGAACAGATGGGCAATATAAACAGAGATTGAAATCCTAAGAAAGAACCAAAAAGAAATGCCAGAGATCAAAAACACTGAAACAGAAATGAAGACAGACTTTGATGGACTTATTGGTAGATTGGATATAGCCGAGGAAAGAATCTCTGAGCTTAAGGATGTCTCAACAGAAAGCTCTAAGGCTCATGTATGGGAGGGGAGTTTGGGGGAGAATGGATACATGTATATGTATGGCTGATTCCCTTTGCTGTGCACCTGAAACAATCACAACATTGTTAATCTGCTATACTCCAGTATAAAATAAAAAGTTAAAAAAAAACCAAACCTTCAAATATACGTCTTGGGGGAAAAAAAGAAAGCTCTAAGGCTGAAAAGCAAAGAGAAAAAAGACTGGAAGGAAAACACAACAGAATATCCATGAACTATGGGACACCTACAAAAGGTTTAACATATGTGTAATAGGAATACAAAAAAGAGAGGAATGAGAGAAAGGAACAGAATATTGAGAACAATATTTATTGAGAATTTCCCTAAATGAATAGCAGGCACCAAACCATAAATCCAGGAAGTTCAAAGAACATCAAGTGGGATAAACACCAAAAAACCTTGTACCTAGGCATATCATTTTCAAACTACAGAAAATCAAAGATAAAGAAAAAATCCTGAAAGAAGCCAGAAGAGAAAAACAACTTACCTACAGAAGAGCAAAGATAAGAATTACATCTGACTTTTCCTCAGAAACCATGCAAGCAACAGGAAAGCAGAGTGAAATATTTCAAGTGTTGAAAGAAAAAATGCCTACCAACCTAGAATTCTGTACCTACAAAATTATTCTTCAAAAGTGAAGGTGAAAGGAAAACTTTCTCAGGCAACCAAAGTGGACTTGGGTTAGTTGTAATATATCACAAATTCTAGGGCAACCACTGAAAAAGGTAAAAAGTATATATAACACTGATATGTTATGAAAGGAGTGGCTATATCAACATCTGATAAAATAGACCTTAAGACAAGGACTAAGTACAAGAATTAATAAAGGTCACTGACATTTCATAATGATAAAATATATCAGTATATAGCAATTATAAATATCTATGTATGTGGTTAATAAAAGAGCTTTTAGATACATGAAACATAAACTGATAGAACTAAAAGAAGTAAACAAATCCACAATCACATTTGGAGATTTTCATACCCCTTTCTCAGTAATTGAAAGAACTAGTCATAAAAATCAGTAAGTATAGAAGACCTGAATGGCACAATCAACCATCTTGTCCTAATTGACATTTATAGATTACTCATCCAGCAACTGCAAAATACACCTTCTTTTCAAGTGCATATGGAATGTACAAGACTGACCATGTTGCTAAGTCATAAAACAAGTCTCAATAAATTTAAAGATTGCAACCTTACAAAACTTTAATTGTGTTAGAAACCAGTTACAATATATCTAGGAAAGTCTCAAATATATGAAAATTAAACAATGCGCTTCTAAATAACCCATGGATTAAAGAATAAAATATAAGCACATTAAATCAAAAGTTAAGTAGGAAGAAGAATAAAAGTAGAAATCAAAAAAACAGATAAAAAAGAAAACTAACAAAGCCAAAAACTGATTCTTTAATCAGTTTTATTAATCTTTTCAAAGACAGAAAACACAAATTACTAATATCAGAATGGAAGAGGGGACCTCACTACAGATACCACAGATATCAGCAGCATAAGGAAATATGCACAGCTGTATGTCAATAAATTTGACATTATACAATGAAACATATTTCTTGAAAAGTACAGTGTACCAAAATTGCACAAGATGAAATGAAGCTCTAAATAACTCTAGTAAGCATCAAAGAAATTTAATTTATCAAAAACTTCCTCTGAAGAAAATACCAGGCCTTAGTGGTTTGTTTTACTGGAAAATTCTTCAAATGCTGAAGGAAGAACTCATACCAATTTTATACAAATTCTTCAAAAATATAGGAAAAAGGAATACTTCTCAATTCATTTTATAAGGCCAGCATAACTCTGCTCTACCAAAACCAGATGAAGACATTACAAGAAAGTGCAGGTTTATATTATTATTTTCTTTTTTAATTTTTAAAGAACATATAAATGAACTTATTTACAATACAGAAACAGACTTACAGATATCCAAAACAAGCTTACGGTTACCAAAGGGGAAACGTGTGTGGGGGTGGTGGTGATAAATCAGGAGCTTGGAATGAACATAGACACATTACTATATAAAAGATAACAACCAAGGACCTACTATATACCACAGGGAACTCTACTCAATATTCTGTGATAACCTATATGAAAAAAGAATCTAAAAAATATATGTGTATGTATAACTGAATCACTTTGCTGTACACCTGAAACTAACACATCATTGTAAATCAACTATACTCCAATGAAATTAAAATATATATATATTTTTTTGTGGTACGTGGGCCTCTCACTGCTGTGGCCTCTCCCGTTGCGGAGCACAAGCTCTGGACGCACAGGCTCAGCGGCCATGGCTCACGGGCCCAGCCGCTCCGCGGCATGTGGGATCCCTCCCGGACCGAGGCATGAACCCGTGTCCCCTGCATCGGCAGGCGGACTCTCAACCACTGCACCACCAGGGAAGCCCCTAAAATATTTTTTTAAACAAAAGAATGGCAGAGGACAGGGAAAAGGAAGCTGAGCCCTGAATGATATGATTGAGCCACTGAATCAAGCAACCTGAAAGCCTGCCCCATCTCTGCACTTGCTGTTCTGACAGGTTTATAAGTGACAGTGTTATATTAAGGTTTTTTTGTGTCTGTAATCCATGAAATGTACAGACACAAAAACACCTTAATATAACACTAGCAAACTGAATCCAGCAATATATAAAAGTTACAATACATGATAATCAAGTAGAGTTTATCTCAGTAATGAAAACCATTTGGAAAAATATCAGTCAATGCAATCATTAATGGAATAAAAACGGAAAATTATGACAATCTCAATAGATGTAATAAAAGCACCTGACAACATTCAGTCATTTATAAAAAAACAAAAAACAACCAAACAAAAAACACCACTCAGCAAACTAGGAATAGAAGGGAAAGTCCTCAATGAGATAAAGGGTGTATATCAGAAAACTGTACCTAACATCATATTTAACAGTAAAAGACTGAATACCTCCCATCCAAGGCAAGGATGTCCTACTTTCACCAGTGCAATAAGGCACAAAAAAATAAAAGACAGAAAGACTGTAAAGGAACAAATAAAACTGTCCATTCAGAGAGGACACAATTATGCAAAAATCCTAAGGAACAAAACCCAGAAGATAAAAACTACTAAGCGCATTTAGCAACGTCACAGGACACAGGATCGATATTAGAGCCCAACTGTATTTCTTTATATTCACAGAAGAAAACTGAAATTAAAACTAAGAAACTAGGGGCTTCCCTGGTGGCACAGTGGTTGAGAGTCCGCCTGCCGATGCAGGGGACACGGGTTCGTGCCCCGGTCCGGGAAGATCCCACATGCCGCGGAGCGGCTGGGCCTGCGCGTCTGGAGCCTGTGCTCCGCAACAGGAGAGGCCACAGCAGTGAGAGGCCCGCGTACCACCAAAAAAAAAAAAAAAAAACCTAAGAAACTAAAACTAAGAAAAAAGAATACCATCATAAAATACTTAGAGGTATGTATAAATTCTACATAAAAACAAAAGACATGGTTAAAAGAGATTAAAGAAGACCTCAATAAATGGAGAGACACAAGATGTTAATGGATTGGAAAACTCAGTATTGTTAAAACGTCAATTCTTCCCAAATTGATCTATAGATTCAATGCAATCCTGATCATAATCTCAGCAGTCTTTCTTAAAAATAAACATTGACAAGCTAAGTCTAAAATTTATAAAATGCAAAGGATCTGAAACAGACAAATGAAACTCTAAAGGAAAATGGAATCAACTCAAAGTTTACTACAAAGTTACAGTAATCAAGTTAATGTGGTTATTGGCATACGAATAGCCATATCAATGAATGGAATTGATTAGAGTGTTCTGAAATACACCCACACTCATATGGGCAAATGGTTTTTGATAAGGTACCAAAGCAATTTAATGGGCAAAAGAATAAACAGTGCTAGAACAACTGGATCCCCACATGTAGTAAGTAAATGAAAACTCAACCCCTACAAAAAAAAAGCCATACAAAAAAAAATTAGTTTTGAGACAGATCACAGACCCACAAATAAAATCTAAAATTTCAAAGTTTATAGAAGAAAATCGAGAGAATGTCCTTGCCACCTGGGAGAAGGCAGACATTTCTTTTAACACAGGAAACAATCATCATAAAATTTAAGTTGGTAAGTTAAACTCCATCAAAATTTAAAACCCCTGCCATCAGAAGACACCGTACAGGGACTTCCCTGGTGGCCCAGTAGTTAAGAATACACCTGCCAATGCAGGGAACATGGGTTCGACCCCTGGTTCGGGAAGATCCCACATATCATGGAACAACTAAGCCCGTGCACCACAACTACTGAGCCCGCGTGCCACAACTACTGAAGCCCGCGCACCTAGAGCCCGTGCTCTGCAACAAGAGAAGCCACCACACCACAACAAAGAGTACCCCCACTTGCCGCAACTAGAGAAAGCCTGTGAACAGCAACGAAGACACAGTGCAGCCAAAAAAAAGACACCATATAGGCAAGTCACAGACTGGGAGAAAATATTCACAAAACATGTCTGACAAAGGACTCGTATCCAGAACACATAAAGAACTCCAGAGAATTCCCGGCAGTCCAGTGGTGAGGGCTCTGCTCACTCACTGCCGAAGCCCCGGGTTCAATCCCTGGTTGGGGAACTAAATCCCATAAGCTGCACAGCACGGCCGAAAAAAAACACCACAAACACAAAGAAACAGAACATATAAAAAACTCCAAAACTCAGTAATAAAAAATATACAGAAGCCAATAAAAAACAGACAAAAGACTTGAACAAAAACTTCATTAGTTAAATGGGCAATGAACACATGCAAAATTGCACCAACATCATTAGTCATTAGAGAAAATTAAACCCATATTGAGATATCACTATATAGAACAGCTAAAATTTAAAAGACTGACAACATCAAATGTTGGTGAGAATATGGAGCAAGTGGAACATTACTGGTGGGAACAAAAAAAAATTTTAGAAAAAGTTTTGGCAGTTTCTTGTCAAGTTCAAATATACCTGCCCCTTGACACAGCAATTCTACTCCTGGAGATTTATCCATGAATATTTAAACGTATGTCCACAAAAAGACTTGTTTTGCAAATGGTTGTAGCCATTTAAGGGTGCCTTCTCTTAGATAACAGTTTAGAAAAGCCTATTTTAATGGTGTCTTAATATTCCTAAAATGTTTCATAAAAAGCTGAAGATTTTTAATAGTGCAAGATTTATTATCTGGTATTTTATTTTATTTTATCTTATCTTATTTTTGTTTGGCTGCGCCGTGGAACATGTGGGATCTAGTTCCCCAACCAGGGACCAAACCTATGACCCCTGAGGTGGAAGTGAGGAGTCCCAACCACTGGACCGCCAGGGAATTCCCTTATTTGGTATTTTAAACACACAGATTTATAGCCGAGTACAAAATAATAATGCCTAATACTTTAATATGTTGCATTTAATATAATGTTGGCATAAGCTGATATGATTCATGAAATAAACCATTTTCCTTAGCTCTAAATATTTAAAGTATCTACCAAAAAGTAGAATGAGCTGATAAAAAAGAAGTCATAGAAGCCTTATTCATGATACCCTCAAACTGAAACAACTCAAATGTTCATCAGTAGTACAATGGATTATGGGCAATTACAATACACTCATACGATGGACTACTCAGCAATAAAAATGGAAACAATCTCTAATAATCATAGGATCATGAATGAATCAGATATACATTATGCTGAGTAAAAGAAGCCAGGCACCAAACAGTATAATTTCATTTTGATGAAGTTCTAGAATGCACAAAACTAATCTAAGGTGAAAATATCAGAATAGTGGTTACCTAAGGGCCGGAGCTGTTAACAAGGAAATCTCTAGTTAGATGAAAATGTTCTCTATCTTGGGAGGATGTGAGTTACGTGAGGTTAACTATTGTCAAAAATGCACAATTAAGATTTGTGCCTTTTGAAATATATAAATTTTCCCCTAAAAAATAAAGAACTCAAATAGGGTATCAATAGGGAAATTTTGTTGATATAAATCCAAGTCTCCTTACCCAAAAGGATTACCAGTAATCTATTCATACCTCTATTATTTCCTAACATCTGGACAAAGGCATACGTTTAAAGTTGATATTATACCCCACATACTCCTATGTTCGATCTTGCACCAAACTGGTGCATAAAAAATAAATAAATAAAAATGATCACAAATATCCAAACCAAGAATACAAGATTCATTTTAGACAACCACAGGAATCCAACCTATCTAGGAGATATCAACTTCCCACCCCCTGTTATTTTCCTAGGTTGGAGAGAGCAAGGTAGACAAGGGAAATTCCAATATATTGAAGGCCACAGTGATAATATACAGCACTGAAATTTTATTTCTAGGTATCTCCCTTGGAAAATACTGAAATGGGTATAAAAAGAGAAGTATACAAATAGGTACACAATGTTCTTTGTGGTGCAGTTTGCTACAGAAAAAAAAAATCCTAAAATATACCGATTTCTAATTTCATTAATAAACAGGGCAATCAAATAAATCATGGCCTGTCCTTACTATGGAAACACAGCAGTTAAAAGAATGATGTAGATTTATATATACTGACTGGGAAAGATCTCTAAGACAAATTGTTTCATGAAAAAAAGACACATTTACAATACATACAGTATAATTTCATTCATGTGTCACATCCATAATTAGAGGTAACCAATATTTTTTAAACTAACACAGCATTCATTTCAATCTCTGGACCATTCACGTTAAAAAGAAACAGTCTTAGGAACTTCCCTGGTGACGCAGTGGTTAAGAATCCACCTGCCAATGCAGGGGACATGGGTTCGAGCCCTGGTCCGGGAAGATCCCACATGCCACAGAGCAGCTAAGCCTGTGTGCCACAACTGAGCCTGCGCTCTAGAGCCCACGAGCCACAACTACTGAGCCCGCATGCTGCAACTACTGAAGCCCGCGCACCTAGAGCCTGTACTCTGCAACGAGAAGCCACCTCAATGAGAAGCCTGTGCACCACAACGAAGAGTAGCCCCTGCTCGCCGCAACTAGAGAAAGCCCGCATGCAGCAATGAAGACCCAATGCAGCCAAAAAAAAGAGATCAAGTGTTCAAGTTTTTTAAAAAGCAAGAAACTAACAGACCACTCTGTTAAGTGGTTCTTCCATATTAGAGCTTTATATTTCCAAACAGAAAAGGAATGAAACCATCTCTATCCCTCTGCTTAAGAGATTTATTACTCATGGCTCAGTAATGTATTTTAAGACTGAGTATTCCGCTTAAAAAATCTTACATACAAAAATTCCTTATAGGGCTTCCCTGGTGGCGCAGTGGTTGAGAGTTCGCCTGCCGATGCAGGGGACATGGGTTTGTGTCCCGGTCCGGGAAGATCCCACATGCCGTGGAGCGGCTGGGCCCGTGAGCCATGGGCATCCAGAGCCTGTGCTCCGCAATGGGAGAGGCCACAACAGTGAGAGGCCTGCGTACTGGAAAAAAAAAAAAAAAAAAAAAAAAAATTCCTTACAGTTCCCCAAGTGCTTTTATACACATTATCTCATTTTATCCTAACAACTCTGTGAGGGAGGAAAAATAACCCCCAAACCCTGAAGATCACTGAAAACACTTCTAATGTTCATCCACTTCCAAGTTTGCATCTCTTCCAGACACAGGAGAATTACACTTCCCTGCCCTGTTTTGCAGTTGGACAGAGGCCTTCTAACTAGTTCTAGCTAAAGGGATGTAGGCATGGTCATCATTTCTGAGCCAGAGCAATTTATCTGCTGTGCAAGACCCTCCTCTTCCCTTGCTGTGGTGAACCCTAAAAACATTAAGTTTATGGAGATGTTACATGGTATGAAGTAACTACCTAGAGTAGAACCCTCCACTCATCACCCCCACTGATCTGAATTGGTCACACAGTCTGAATAATAAATGTATTTTGGATATTTAAAGTCTCTGAGATTGTAGGGTTGTTTGTTATTTTTAGCATAACCTTATCCATCATTATTGACAGAATTGGAGTTAAAAAAAGTTAAACAAGCAAAACTGTTTAATAAAGCTTACAATAAAGCATCATAAAGTACCATCTGGAAACATATGCTAAGAATATTCCTAACTGGTGGCAGCATAACTCCCAACCCCGAATTCTGGTAATCTATAACATTCACGCAGTAAGTTTTTAAATGTTAAAAAAGAATGTTTTTAATTTAACTATACAACAAAAACAATGGAACTAAATCTAGCTTAGTTTAAGTTAAAATGTAAACCATACACCAAAGTATGATTTCATATTTTACTAGTATTTTATTTTTCTTAATGGTTATGAGATGTCAAAATATACATCGCTATGATCAACATCAACACTAAGATGATTGCCCATAATAACAATTACCTCACAGGGTGATAAAGACGCAGACATAGAGAATGGACTTGAGGACGTGGGGAGAGGCAAGGGTAAGCTGGGACGAAGTGAGAGAGTGGCATGGACATATATACACTACCAAATGTAAAACAGATAGCTAGTGGGAAGCAGCCGCATAGCACAGGGAGATCAGCTCAGTGCTTTGTGACCACCTAGAGGGGTGGGATAGGGAGGGTGGGAGGGAGAGGCAAGACGGAGGAGATATGGGGATATATGTATATGTATAGCTGATTCACTTTTTTATAAAGCAGAAACTAACACCACTGTAAAGCAATTATACTCCAATAAAGATGTTAAAAAAAACACAAAAAAAACAACCACCTCTATTTAGAAAGAAATAACAAGTGACAGGTTTGATTACATTTTTACTAATAGAGAACTAAGTACAGACAAATATAAACATTAGCCCACTGCCTGAAAACACAGCTTTTTCTGACATCACAGAGGCTTCAGAGATAATTTGGGACCTACACAATTTTAGAAACAATGAACAAATAACAGAAAAATTAACCTAATTCCCTTCACAGACTCCTTTTCTAAGTACTAAACATAAAAGACTCCTGAATATCATTTTTTCTGGCTAAAGAAAACCTCCACCCTATAGACATAAGTCACCTTTATCCTGAAGGGTCTAATTTACAAACTCTCCCAGAATTCCAACAACCATATTTCATCTTTCCAAGTAATAGACTCCATTGTCATTTTATCAGGGTCCTGGGTTTCATGGGAACACCTACTTTTAACATAAGACATTCATCCTCAGGACCCCAGCATGGCCATTTACTAAGAGTTTACTATGTACCAAGTACTGTGGAAAGCACTACACAAAGGACCTCATTTACCTTCTCAACAACTGTGTGATAAAGAATTTGGCTGACCTTTGTCTAGGGATCCTAGGAGGTAACCTGTAAATCATCGAACTTTCCCATGTGATAGCAGTGTCTTTGCTAGTCATGCTCCCACCTGTCCCCCACATATCTGAAAGTTTATACTAATGAGATAGAGTGAAGGTTGGCCATATCAGAAAAATCAACCACGTAATTAAAGGGCTGGGGTTTTCAGGCACATATTAGTCCCACCTCTGGGAAGGGAAGTGGAGCTGGATATTGAGTCACGTGGGCAATGATTCAATTAATCATGCCTATATAATGAAACCCAATAAAAACTCTGGACACCTAAGCTTGGGTGAGCTTCCCTGGTTGGCAATACTCTGTGTGTTGTCAAGCATTAATGTGCCAGGAGGATAATAACATGTCACTGAGAACAACAAAAACTTAGCACTTGGAAATCTTGCCCTTTGGCTGGTTCTGATTTGTGTCTTTTTGCTATGATAAAATTTTAATCATAAGTGCAGCATTTTCCTGAGTTGTGAGTTGTTCTAGTGAATTATGCAACCTCAAGTAGTCCATGGAGATGCCTGAAATTTGTAGCCAGCTGATGAGAACTGAGGATGGCTCTGGAGTTCCCCAAACTTGCAGCTGTATTTTGGACAGTCTTGTGGAAGTCTGGTCCCTTAACCTGGAGTTGGCCAACTTCAAGCCACAACAAAGTTTAGAAATATCCTCTAAGAGTCTGGTTCAAACTTGAGTCCTAGTGGGGCCATCATATATTATATCCCTCTCCCCCATTCCAGGCTACTTGACTGCCCAAGTGCAGGTCCCCAGATACTGCTTTCTTTCTTCAGTAGTTCAGGGAATTGGCCAATCTGCCTCTTCTTTCTGGCTGCCACAGCCTATCCTCTGCTCCCTGGTTTCTTCCCCTCATAAGGCTTGCTGAAAGACATTTTCCAATCTCTTCCATCATAACTATAGCAGTTTCTGTTGTTTGTTTTCCACTCTGCCTTTCCTCCGCCAACTAGCGTATTATATCTCCTTTTCATTTGTAAGTTTTTGCTACTGGCTGTTAAAAGGAAATAAATGCATGCATCCTTCCACCCCGAAATTCTACTTCTAGGAATGTATCCTGTGTATATACTTCTACACGTGCACAAAGATACAAAGTATAATAATGCAGTATTATTTATAGTCCCAGAAACAACCTAAATGTCTACTAATAGAAGACAAGTAGGTAAAGAACAGAACATCCATACAAGAGAATAATAACCAGCCATTAAAAAGATAAGACAAAGTCAGCTCTCTCTATATGTGTTATTTAACAATCTGATGGACAAATTTTAAATGAAATAAGCAAGATGAAAACAGTTTATGTGGTATGCTAGCATTTACCGAAAAAAGTATAAATGTTTGGATCTAGATATTCATATGATATCTAGATGAATACCCAAGAAACTAGTAACAATGGTCACCTCTGGATAAGGGAACAGGGAAATTAAGGGATGAGTGGGAGAAGGTACCTTTCATGGCATATACTTTTGTACCTCTTGAGAGACATAACAAAATACATGTTTTGCCTATTATATTAGTTTTTCAAGTCAATTTTTAAAAAGCAGTGGCCAGTACTGTTCTTGGTGTTGTCTATCTTTAATAAATGTATCCTTGTGACCCTTTAGATGATGTCATGAAAATGAAAATTCTCTACTCAAACCATGAGGCAATCCCCTTACCCAAGGTGCCTTCCTTTTCATTAATTCTATACATCCTCTAAATATACAGTTAGAGTCCCAGGACAGGTATGAATGGATTAACCTATACCTCCATGCTCTAGTGAAATGATTTTATATCTCAAAGAAACTCCAGACTGACACATCCAAGTCCAAACTCCATCATGCACATACAGGAAGACTCTGCTGAGATCATCCCTGACTTGGTTTCATCCACAAATCCTTTAGGCACACTTAATCTTCAAGTACAGGCAAACAGCTTTTCAGTGCACCACTTTCATTGAGGGAATAGATATACTCCTCCTCCCGTCATCCCACCTCCACTCCTCCAAACTCCCAAAAGCCTATTCCATGAACACTGTTGAAAACACAATTCTTCCTACTTCTTCTAGTAATGGAAGCTCTCAGAACTCTGTCAATTTAATCAAGGCCTTCCTACAAAGCATTCAAACCTGCACGCAACCTGTTCTCCCCTGGGATGGACCCCACACATAGACACATATGACATCAGCAGAGAAGGGAGTTAAAATATGCAAAGGAAGAAAACAAGAAAGAATCTTGTGGTGTTGGACTGGAACTAGACAGACCTACAGATACATAGATCCACTGACAGGGCCTGGGATTAGTGACATACCAATGGCAACAGGCACACTTAGTATCTTATTTCTGAACATTAACCTCTACTAAAAAAGAACTAGGCTCCTTAGAGAAATGGTTCATTTCAGGGCTGGGGTAGGGAAAAGCCCAAGATGTGTCTAAAATATCTTGTGTCAGAAAGAAAAAGGAAGTGCTCAAAGAATGATGGGGACATGAAAAACAACAAAGACATCTTGAAGGGTCTCCCACTGGTCAAATCTAGAACAATTTTGACCACAATAATAATGGAGCTCCATGAACATATACTGATATAAATAAATTAAAAAACTGAACATTGATAAGAAACAGGGTATTTAATAGTCTCAAAGTATTTCCCCACCACATACTTACTGATTAAAGAGGGAAAAAGAGTAACTTTACAGTGGAGAAGCCTTGCAGAAATCCCCTTAATCAAGTGATCAAATTTAAAGAGTTATTGAACCAAATCAAAATCATATGCTGGGCTTCCCTGGTGGTGCAGTGGTTGAGAATCCGCCTGCCAATGCAGGGGACGCGGGTTCGTGCCCCGGTCCGGGAAGATCCCACATGCCGCGGAGCAGCTGGGCCCTTGAGCCATGGCCCCTGAGCCTGTGCGTCTGGAGCCTGTGCTCCGCAGCGGGAGAGGCCACAACAGTGAGAGGCCTGCGTACCGCCAAAAAAAGAAAAAAAAAAAAAAAAAAAAAAATCATATGCTACTAGATAGGATACAATGAGAACACGTGATTTCTGCAATACTTCTGTGAAAGAGGCAACCTGACTCTAATCATGAAGAGTATCAGACAAACCCAAATTGATGTACATTTACAAATAAGTGGCCTGTAATCTTCAAAATGTCAAGATCATGAAAGTCAAAGAAAAACCGAAAAAAAAAAAAAAAAAAAAAAAAGAAAAACCGAGGCAACATTCCAGACTGAAGATTAAAAGACATGACATACAAATGCCTTCTTTGGAACTGGATCTTTTTGCTACAAAGGATGGTACTACAACAATTGGATCTCAGTTTTCTTATCTGTAAATCATGAGGCTGAACTAGATCTATTGCTCCAAACACCAATAAAGGACTCAAAGAGGTTTCTGTATAGACAAAAAACTAGATCTAACAGCCTTTCAATATATAAAAAGATCTCTATCAGTATTCTAACCATGCTGATAAAGAAAGATTACCATAGACACCCGAAGGTCTTAACCAAAATTAAGCTTATTAAATTCAAGTTGTATGGGAAAAAGTCTTAAGAAAAAAAATGAGTCTATCAATAGTATATCCAAACAATGGAATATTACCTAGCTATATCAGCTGATATGGACAGATGTCAATGTCAAGATTTTGTTAAATAGAGAAAGGAAAATTTAGCCCAGTATAGCTAACGTATTCCCTTTTCTATGTATGTCTACGTATGTGTATGTTTAAGATAGCCCCATATGTGGGCATGTACATGCATAGAAAATTTCTGGAAGGACATATAAAAGTATGTTAACAATGATTAGTTCTGAGAAACAGGAGTAGATAGTCATAAAGGGAGACAGAGCACTTTCCTCTCCATCTTCTACCCTTGTATACTTAATTCTCAACAAGAAATCAAAAAAAAAAAAAAAAAAACTCAACCTAGTAGCAGTAAGTACATATAGCACCCACATCATGATTTCTAACTAACATTCCCAACTAAAAGGAAATTCCCTGCATAAATGGCTGATTCTACATATGGGTCAGAGTAAGTACAAAGTGAGGTGTGGACATCTTATGCCAGAAAGCAGAGGCACTCAAAAACTAATAAAGGCATGTGAAAAGGGCAAAGAAGCTAGTGTAACGGGGCTCTCAAAGGTCAAATGTAGGATAATTCGAACATCAAAAAGAATCACTGTAACCATCAAGAAAAGCAAGGAAGTGGGCTTCCCTGGTGGCGCAGTGGTTGAGAGTCCACCTGTCGATGCAGGGGACGCAGGTTCGTGTCCCGATCTGGGAGGATCCCACATGCCGCGGAGCGGCTGGGCCTGTGAGCCATGGCCACTGAGCCTGCGCTCCGCAACAGCAGAGACAACAGTGAGAGGCCTGTGTTAAAAAAAAAAAAAGCAAGGAAGTGATTATTACAAGAGTCAAGGTAGGAGCTAATTATGGGGGAGGAATAAAGTACACAATGGGTTTCTGGAATGCTGGTGATGTTCTATATCTTGACCTGGAAAATAATTATATAATGTTTGTTTATAATAATTTATTAAGACACATATATTTGTTGTGGAAACTAACACACATATATACATATATAATACTGATATTTCATAATTTGAAAACAAAAATGTAAGGTTTCAGGAATAAAAAAGTCAAGTAAAAACAAGGAAAGAAAGAAAATGACAATATCTTACCTGCAAGAGTATGTAGGTTCTCCCACTTTAAAAACACGACCACAAAGATGAGAAGGTTTGTTTGTTTGTTCAAGTTTTGAAAATCCCAACTCAGGATCTTCACCACAAAGGTACCATTCCATTGGTCCCAACAAAACTTGGTGTGCCAACATGTCTTCTTTCTGTGGAAAAGGGTTGGGACCCCTGCAGTAGATTTTGGGTACATAGTGAGCCAAATGCTGGTTCACTTCTCTAGTGAGGTCAGTTGCTTGCAGCCATTTCTTTAAAAAAGAAAAAAGAAAAAATAGTTTTAAACAAGGTCAATAAACTGCTAATTTGAATAAACATACTCTATTTTCTTTTAGGTGCAAAAATAATGAGTCTTATAAATTATTTTATTGACATTCATCACTGCATGTCTTCTTTCCAAAAAAGGATAAAACTCAATTTAGAATTTTACTAAAATGCCCAGTATTTTAAAATTCAACTTAAAGTGAAAGTAAAGTGGAACGAGCCCATCTCCTCAAAATGACTCTTGAAGCTACCTTCTGTAGGCAATACAGGAAAATGACCACAACATATCATCTTATAAGACACTAGCCGTTGAGCCCATCTGACTTTCTTTCTAATTTCTAATGCTTTGCTCAAATGATATTCTGATTGTGATCTGGATTCTCCTGTCCGTTTGCTGACAGAAAGAGCATACAGTGAACATGAACAGCCAATACACTAATTCTATTTCTCAATGATTATAAAGGACACGCCAGTCTCTTATGAATGTCAGTCCATAAGAGAGTTTGTTCTATCGATTATATCTTTATGCCCTGATCAACCTCTCTATAAGCCCTTTCTCCTTTGCTCTCCCTGTTAAAAACATTTTAAAAAGTCACTTTCCCCTGTCCCCAAACTTTCATGTCCTACTACCTGTGATAATTATACTTAGATATCTAATAGATACTGTGATATTATGATAAGAAAAACATATTTGGTCTTCTCATTCCTAGCACAGAGCTCTTAAAAATCTTCCAATTTAAAAAAAAAAAAAAAAAAAAAAAAAACTTCCAATTTCCTAAGTGATAAGTGAGATAAAAGTGAAAGGAATGTCTTTTGTTATTCATAACAAGCCCCCTTCAATCAGACCTGGGTTGATATTACTAAGGTGACTTTTGGAAAGCCCCTAAAGATGGGAAGCTAGTTGCCAGGGGAACTAGCCACATTATTAGTAGGGTGGAACTTACAGTCTCCACCCCAACCAACTTCAGGGAAGGGAGAGGTGCTGGATGTGGAGTTAAGCACTAATGACCAATCATTTGATCATCATGCCTATGGAGGCACAAAGCCTCCATAAAAATCCAAAAATGTCGGGGTTCAGAGATCTCCTTGGTTGATGAACAAACAGAGGTGCTGGCACGCCCAGGGAGGGCATGGAAGCTCCACACCCCTTCCCACATACCTTGCTCTATTCCATCTGGCTGTTCCTGAGTTGTATCATTTTATAATAAACAAGTAATCTAGTAAATAAACTGTTTCCCTGAGTTTTGTGAGCCATTCTAGAAAATTATCGAACCCAAAGAGGGGGTCATGGGAACTCCCTAATTTGCAACATAAGTTGTGGGTAACCTGAGGACCCACTGCTTGTGGCTGGCATCTGCAGTAGTGAAGCGGGGCAGCCTTGTGGGACTGAGCCCTTAATCTGTGGGATCTGATGCTAACTGCAGGTGTACAGTGTCAGAACTGACTGAGTTGTAGGACACCCAACTGGTGTCTGCTGAGAACGAGAGAATTGCCTGGTGTAGGAAACCACCCCCCCCACCCACACACACACACACACACACACACACGTTTGGAGGCCGGAAGTATTGATGTGAGAATAAAAAGAAAAGGAAGAAACAGTTTTTCCTTTCAGACACCAACTCAATATGTCCAAAATTGAACTCATGATCTCCCACACCACAAAAAACACCCTGCTATTTTCTCCATTTCTCTATTTCAGACACCAGCACCTACCCAGGTATCCAAACCAGAAAAACTCAGAAATCTTTTTTCCTCACCCCAACATCCAATTAGTCATCATGTCTTGTCTATTAGGCCTCCTAAGTATCTGCTGAATCCATCCATTTCTTTCTCTCCATCTCCGGTGGCACTACTTCCACTACCCTAGTCCAAACTCCCCACTCCTGTCTTTTGCAAGGATTAATGCAACTGTGTCCTAACTAGTAATTCCCACTAGTCTGGTCCCTCTACAGTCCATTTTTCCAACCTCACTACCAGAGTGTTTCTTGCAAAATGCCAGTCTGATCATGTCATTCAGCTTCCCCTTCTATTTAGGATCAAATCAAGTCCACTGACATGGTTTACAACAGCGGTCCCCAAACGTTTTGGCACCATGGACTGGTTTAATGGAAGACAATTTTTCCACAGACGGCGGGTGGGGGGGTGGTTCAAACGGTAATGCTAGCGATGGGGAGCGGCAGATGAAGCTTCGCTGGCTCACCTGCTGCTCACCTCCTGCTGTGCAGCCCAGCTCCTGACAAGCTGCGGACCACTACCGGTCCTCAGGCCGGGGGCTGAGGACCCCTGGTTTACAAGGTCCTTTGCCTTGTATCATACTTTCCAGTTTCCTCCTCCTGATCAGTATTGCTCCTCTCTCTCTGCTTTACAGGGCTGTTATCTACTCATTCTTCAGATCTCAGTTTATGTTTCACTTTCTCTAAGACGTCTTCTTAGCCTCTTCCTCACCCCCATCTCCTGTTCCCCTACCCCCCATGTCTAAAACAGAAACAAGCCCCAGTGGGCAGTTAGTAAAATCCGTTAACTGAATGACTATAAATATGTATATACTACTGACTGTCACTTAACATTGACATTACAGAAAGATGTTTGGCTTTAATGGAACGTGGCTTCAATGGACACAGAAATAAAGCAGATCCAGGCCTGCAGGTTATTAAAAACCAAACCAAATAAGCCCTATATAGGCATCCTTCAAACCACCTCCTTTCTTTCACTTTCTATTTCCTTAAGTCCTAAGGCTTTCCCCTATATTCTGTCGTTTACTTATTCCTGCTTCCCATGCCAATTCCATCTGTGTTTATTTGTCCTCCAAATAAACATAATTTATTTAGTTACAAATTATGTAATTAAGACCTGCTCATTTTGGCTCTAAACCAAGTGAAAATTTGAAATCAGAAAATATGAAACAACTCACTTCTACAAAAATGCAGTTAACTGTTAACTCATAAGTCCAATGTTTACCTATAGATTACAATCTAAATTTCAAATTACATCCTTGTTAAACAAGAGTTTATGAAGATTGGGATTGACACATATACACTATTGATAGTATGTATAAAACAGACAACTAATGAGAACATACTGTATAGCACAGGGGAACTCTACTTAATGCACTGTGTTGACCTAAATGGGAAGGAAATCCAAAAAAGAGGGGATATATGTGTATATATATAGCTGATTCATTTTGCTGTACAGGAGAAACTAACACAACATTGTAAAGCAGCTATACTCCAAAAAAAATTAATTAAAAAAAAAAGTTTACGTTTATGTGATGTCTAACACTGTTAAGACAAGAGTATAAGGTCTTCTTTTTAACTATTACTTGCACAATCTTCAGCTCACTTCCTTCCTTTGAAAAAATAACATATAGAGAGATTTTACATATTCATGAGGTGATATATACTACCTTTCTAGTCAATTTCACATTTTAGAGAACTTTTCCTAAAAATGTAAAAATCTCTTCATAAGTTAAGGGGCTGGATGAAAACTTATAACAGTGAAAAACTTTTCACCCCGAAAGTGAAACAATCCTTTCTAAATGTTACTAATTTTGCTGTGTTTGCTTTATGCAAGTAGGAAAGAGACTAAATTACTCTTAAAACAGTACTTCTGGTGAGACAATCCCATAGGTTTAAAGATTGTTCAAGTAATGTCTAACACTGTAAGACAAGAGTATAAGGTCTTACAAGGAGAAGTGGAGAAGTGGCTCCAAATCAAAATTATACACACACACACACAAAGCTCAGTAATTATAAAACAAACGAGAAAAAAAAAAGATAGTCAATAGTAAAAGACAGAGTCAACCAAAAAGCAAACAAAAATCTAATTCTTTGAGCTAAAAACCATGTTTTTGGCCACATCAAAGGGGTTTTCACCCATTGTCAGCAAACCCTAATTCAAAATATGAATGCAGTCAAATTATCCTAAGCAATTTATTGTTTATGTATGAAAAATTAAGCATTCAGATTCAAGAATTCACCTCCACAATCCTAGAAAACTATGCTTCAATTTTAATTTACAACACATTTAAAGGTTTTATTTTAACAGCAATTTTTTGTTTTATATTTTATGTTCCCATTTCTCTTAAAATTTCACTTTTGCAGAATTTTAATCCAGGGAGGATAAAGGGTGATGCTTTCTAAAAGAAATTATGTTGTCTTGTGGCTCTAACAACACTGATGGGTCAAATCTGTTCATAGATTTCTTAAACAAAAAATTCAGAAACTAACATCAGCTTCTGGTTAAGAAAAAAAAATCAGCTGCCTTATACAAAATATATCATTAGTAAAACAAGCATTTTACTCTAAATATCTTTTATTATATATTATTATAAATTATTAACAAGACACAAAAGGCTGTTTCAAGAAAGGCAGGCATACGCTCCATTTAAAACCACCTAACAGGACTTCCCTGGTGGCACAGTGGTTAAGAATCCGCCTGCCAATGCAGGGGACACGGGTTCAAGCCCTGGTCTGGGAAGATCCCACGTGCCACAGAGCACATAAGAGTGCACCACAGCTAATGAGCCTGCGCTCTAGAGCACGTGAACCACAACTACTGAGCCCGTGTGCCACAACTACTGAAGCCCACACGTCTAGAGCCCATGATCCGCAACAAGAGAAGCCACTGCAATGAGAAGCCCACACACCACAACCAAGAGTAGACCCCGCTCACCACCAACTAGAGAAAGCCCACTTGCAAAACAAAACAAACAAAATCAAACAAAAAAACACCTGATTTGGGATTTTAACTTCATTAAATTTAAACACTTAATATATAAAGCAAGACACCTTTACATGAAAAAATCTATACCAGAAATATAGAATTAGTGGTTAGTGACATTATAGATTTAAAAAAAAAGTTGTGAAGAGAAAATTTCTGGCTGCCTTTAAGAATAATGGTTCACATATTTCTCAAAAGAAAGAAAACCTATAGCTTTTCATATCAGATCTCAGTAACATAAGCTAACTGTAACTGTTTCTTCAACATGAAGAATTATTGATATTTCTAATTTGGTTGCATGTTAATCTGTCCTTATTTCAGACACTTGTGGCTGTCACACTAACGTGCACACCAGAGCAATAAGCACTTTCTTATTAGAAGTCCTCAATAACGGAAGTAGAGAAACTGTCAACTCATTCCACTAAAGTAAACATGTTATGACAATGTTTGCAGGAGCTCGCCTTTTTTTGAAAGCTAATTTCAGCCTTGGGATAGAGAGCAAGTACAATAAACACAAAAATCAAAGAATCCCTAGGGGTTAGCCTTTTATCACAGTATCTAATTATTCTATGCCAAATTAAAATTGTACTCTATTTAAGCACATTTGATTTTGCTTTCGAACAAGGATAACCAACATGTAAGTTAACTACAAAACAACAATCTAAAACAACAATTGCTAGGGCCAAAATGGAGCTTTCGGGACTATACTAAGAAAAAATTAGAACTAAGAAAAATTTAAAACAAATCATATTAAGAGTTCTAGAAATGAAGTAAAAACATTCACAAATCAAAATAATACAGAAACTCAGTAATAAAAAACAAGAGAATCTAATTTAAAAATAGGCAAAAAACAAAAAAACAGAAGACAAAATGAAAAAATAGGCAAAAGATCTGAATTGACACTTCCAAAGAAGATATACAAATAGCCAATAAGCTTATGAAAAGATGTTCAACATCATGAGTCACGAGGGAAATACTGATACAAATCAAAACTACAAGGAGATGCCACTTTACACCTAACAGAATGGCTATAATCAAAAAGACAGACAATTAACTAGTGCTGGCAAGGATGTGAAAAAACCCACTGAAAACTTCACATCTGCTAGTGGGAAGGTAAAATGATGCAGCCATTTTAGTCTAGCAATTCCTGACCCAGCAATTCCACTCCTGGGTATATGCCCAAGAGAAATGAAAACATATGTCCCCATAAAAAAATTGTACAGAAATGTTCACCATAGCACAATTCATAATATCCACAAAGTAGAAATAATCCAAACATCCATCAACGGATGAATGGATAAATAAAATATGGTATATCCACGTAATGGACTATCATTTGGCAGTAAAAAGGAATGAAGTATTGATGATACATGCTGCAACATGGACGAACCTTAAAAACTTATGCTAAGTGAAAGAAACCAGTCACAAAAGACAACATATTACATGATTCTGTTTACATGAAATTTCCAGAATAGACAAATCTATGGAGACAAAGAAATAGGTCAGCAGTGGGCCTAGAGTTTGGGAGGTTAGGAGAAAATGGGGAGTGTACAGCTAATGGATATAGGATTTCTTTTTTGCAGTGATGAAAATGTACTAAAATTGATTGTGGTGAGGGCTGCACAACTCTGCATATACTAAAAACCACTGACTTGAATTGTAAGATACGTGAATTTTATATAAAACTGTTGAAAATTTTAAGGCAAAAAGTAACCAATATAGGTATAATACTCTACATAAGACTTCTATAATGAATATGTATTTCTTTCAGATTTGGGGAAAAACAATATATGTACCTCTTAAATCATAATCATCCACTGGAACATATAATCAAATCTGTGGAGCATGAAATGTAGATAGAGTCAAGAAGTGTTGGGGAAGTCATACTTGTAGAATCAACTCTATCAAGGAAAAGAAAAAACTACCACAGAGGGCCACTTTAATATCCTAAACTTAAAATTATTGAAGTGAGTACTTAAATACTTTTATTTGTGAGGCATTCTAGTAAGAATAGATGGGATCACAAAAAGTCCTTCCTCCTCATAATACAAATAAGAAAAGCAAGTGTGTAAATAAATTGTGCGAAAAATGCCACTAGTCATTATTAAGTAACTTTAGATGGATGTGATCCCAACAAATTATCAGCAACAGAGGTCTAAAGGCTGTTAATAACTGCTTTGCTTGTTTACCCTCTCTAAAATTTATTTTTACCGGAGAAAACTTTATTAATTCATTTTAATTTTTAAAAAAATATTTATTTATTTTTCTGGCTGTATTGGGTCTTAGTTGCGGTAGATGGGATCTTTGTTGCAGCATGCAGGATATTTAGTTGCAGCATGAGAACTCTTAGTTTGCAGCACGTGGGATCTACTTCCCTGACTAGGGATTGAAACTGGGCCACCTGCATTGGGAGCGCTGAGTCTTAATCACTGGACCACCAGGGAAGTCCCCCAATTAATTTTAATTTGTGATAGATGGCTGGGCTGGGGCCTAAGCTGAAAGAACAGTAAAGTGTTATGCTGTTTTAATCAAATACAAACAATAAACTCCTCACAAAGTAAGGGCAAATTATACTGCTGCAAGAATCTTGTATTTTAATATTAGATGAACTCTTCTTTAAGAAATTTTGTCGGCCTTCAGACTAAATTTTTTTTTTAATCTTATTTTTCAGAAAGTCATTTAAAAGTAAACAGAGCAAAGGGACTTCCCTGGTGGTCCAGCGCTTTAAGACTCCGTGCTCCCAATGCAGGGGGCCTGGGTTCGATCCTTGGTCAGGGAACTAGATCAAGCATGCCGCAACTAAAGACCTGGCGCAGCCTAATAAATAAATAAATAATTTTTAAAAGAAGAGTAAACAGAGCAAAACTAAAATGTAGCTCAGACTGTGAACTTCACAAACTCGAATTAAGTCCAAATTTATAAGTTTTGACTGCATTTTCCTTAATCTCCCCCACTACATCTGAGAATTTCACTACACAAGGACTAGGAGCATTGCTCTCTAGCATCAGTGTTATAACTAGTTTCCCCAGGAACCTCAACAAACTGGAGAAGCTCTAATCACTTGATAGCTTGCACTTTTATTTGTTTATTTTAATTTTTATTCTATATTGGAGTATAGTCCATTAACAATGTTGTGTTAGTTTCAGGTGTATGGCAGCTTGCACTTTTAGAATTGGAAAAACAGAGTACATAGCCTGTATCACTGGGGTCAACAGACAGAATTTGGTGGGAGTAAAAAAAAAGTTTTTGAGGTAAATAACAGATTAGCTATCAATCTAGATATTGATAAGATCACATGGATAGGGAATAGCTGTCATTACCATTTTACTGTTTACTGTGAACACTGCTTTCGTTTTCTTTTTCAAACCTCTTGATAAATGAAAAGGCAGATGGGGAAAATTCTTGGGTTGTTGCAATACTAAGCGGAAAGTAAATGAAAACAGAACTAGACTAAACAAGTTGGTTTAAAAACAAACAAACAAACAAAGATGCATCATTCAACAATGTATTTCTTTAAACTTTTCACCTCTACTCCTGACATTTATTTCCACTATGACTTTAGTGTCCTCATCAATTCACCCAAAATAACTCCTCACTAACCAACAGCCCCACAGCGCCCCACTACAATTTTGCTCCTAACATTCAGATTGTTGACTTGTGCTCAAAGGTCACTCCCTTCCTATCAGCTTTTTAAATTGGAGGCCCTAGAGGTGGGGCCTCAGCTGTTTTGGCCCATTCAGAATCATTATGGACAATTTGTTCTAGGGAGTGTTCCCTGTCCTTGAGGAAAGATACCATCGAGTTTTATTAATTATTTTACAACTCTGCTACTTATACAGCATATTCGTATTACAGTTTAAGTACAAGACTAGGTCTGAATGCTTTAAGTTTGGGGCATAACTGCTTCCACTATGCTGTGACCAAACCTCACATTATTAGCTTCCATTTACTGAGAGGTGCTCTCTCAAAGTTATATAACGTTTGTTCTCCATCCAACTTCCCCCAACTCCTAGACGAATTATTGTTTTAATCTCCCAGTCTCCACTACCACCTTCTCACACTCAGTTAACGTGTCAAGACACTACTTTCCGCACATTCATCAACGTTGTAGACTGACCAAACCGGTGCGAAAACGCACTGAAGAGGTAAAGAGCGTGAACAGTGTCGCTGGCATCCTTTGGTGCCTAGAGCGGTCCCAGAAACAAAATAAGGTAGGAGGTTTCAGAGGAGGCGGCAAATGAATCAGGAAGACAAAGTACCCAAAAAACCAGGAAGCGTCTTTCCCTCCCCTCTTCTAAGAGTTGACATAAAGGGCAAAGGCCCTGTGCTGGGGAGTTACTGGGAGTGGGGGGGAAAGCAGAAATAACGGAAGAGCGAAAGGGTACGTGAGGGTGGCTGGTGCACCCAGCAGCCCTGCGGGCTACTCGTGGATAAAGAAGGAAGGAGGGGGCAAGATCTGGGGCCTCCCCAGGCCGTTACCCACAAGGCGAGGCCGGCGGGGCCAGCGCGGTCGTCACCCCAAGCCAGGGCCCGGCCGCTCCGGGATTTCCAGTAATCTGTTCCTCCCCCGGGGCGCGGCCTGCGACGGCCGGACGTCCCCGCCTGGGTCCCGGCACTCACCCCCGCGGTCTCCTCAGCCGAACATTCCAGCAAACTCCGGTCTAGGCCCTGCACCTCGGGCTCCAGCTCCGACGCCATCTTCCCTCCTTCGCCTCCCCAGCGCTGGCGCCGCTACCGCCGTCCCGAGGGCCGCGGCCTCGCCACAGCCCCGGCGGCCGAGACCGCCACCGCTGCCCCGGGCGGTCGGTCCCGAGCCGCCCAGGCGGCCGCGGGCGGAAAAGACGGAGAGTAGCGTGAGGTGAGCCGGGCAGAAGGGACGGTGCGTCCTGCGCTCCCTCGCGGGCTCTGCGCCCAGAGTCAAGTCACTGCCTCGTCCCTGCCCCGGGGAAGGACACAGAGAACCCAGGCCTGGCACTCTTGCCCGCTTCTACCGCGTCCCGCTCCGGGAAAGGGGCAACAACACCCAAAAGGCGAAGCAGAGCACTCTGGGAACTGTAGTCGTTCTCCGCACGGCCAGGGAAAAGGTGGAGCCCTTACAAGGAGGCCCCAGGATGGCATTGTGGGAGTTGTAGTCCAGCCCCTCCTAAGAGCCTTGGGCAAACGGCAGATAAGCGGGCGGGCGGGGCTTTTGTGCCCAGCAAGAATCATAGACTAAGCGGCGAGAGGCGCCCACCAGGGAAGAGGCAAGAAGCGCGAGATCATGTGTGGTACTGAGTTTTATTCCCTTAACACCCTTTGTTCATTTTTGTATCCCCAGAGCTTAGAACAGTGCCTGGCACGTGGCAGAACTCGAGTACTTTTCAAAGCCTGGCATATGTACGAACTCAAATACTTGTCGAATGAACGAATTACGTTCTATCCCTATTGTTCTAAGGCCCTGTCATCCATCAACCCCTCATTCTTTAGACTGGTAACCGAGGTGTACATTTCTCAGGTTTTTAAAGGTTTTAAAACATGTTAAAATGGTGTTAAAGGAAACGTTTCCAAGTAATTTAGATATGACCGTTTATTAAAATTTATAACAAATCTTGCTGCAGAGGAGAAGGAGTCTACCAAGCCAATTCAAAGGTTCACTCTTGATAGGGACATTTTATAGAAATAATCATTGTTAGATTAGATACAAAAGAAAATTACGTTTGGGTAGAGGTAGTTAGGCTCTTGACTGATAGTTGGGTGAGTGGATTTCTTAGAACAAGTCTCCAATTCCTTTAGAGTTATCAGAAAATTGCTTAACATTTTATTAGGCATGCTGGTTTATTCCCACAAAGAAATTGTGAATTACATTAGGCAAAAAAAATTCTGAACCAATCCAGGTTTGGGACATGTTTTTGTTGTTATTGTTGTTGTTAACAAAAGTATAATATTAACCAAGTTTTTTTTTTTTTAAGGAAATAAAAATTACCCATCATCCCACAGTCCAAATAAGCCTTGTCATCACTTTAAAAAAAAAACCTAATATATGTGTAAGATTAGAACTTCAAGCTCAATGGAAATATTCAATATTTTTAAAGGAAAAAAATTAAAACTATGCCTCTTACCCCAAGTCCCTCTCCCCAAAGAAAAGCCTTTTTAATACTTTCTTATGATTCTATCCAGAAAAAAAAGTATGCATCTATCTGCATAGATATCTAGAATGAGAGATCTTGAAATGTTCTACTATATGTTACTTTCTTCTTTGCCCAAATTCCTTGCACTGATGCACTCCCTAGTCAGAGTCAACCTGGAGGAAAACTGGGGTTGTTACAACCCAGAAGCAAAGATAATGCCTCTTTAAGAGTCCTAATATAGAATTAAAGCCATTAAAATACATTGTAAAGAAATTTTTATTATTTTTTATTCTTTTTGGATTGATTTTAATGTCCATTTTTCGAAATTCTTGAGTTGGATGTTTGCTATTAACCATTCTCTTTTTTTTCAGTATGTACATCTAAGGCAGTGGTTTTCAAACTTGAGCATGTATCAGAATTACCTCGAGGTCTTGATAAAATACAGGTTTCTGGACCCCACTCTCAGAATTTCTGATTCAATAGATTTTGGGTGCAGACTGGAAATTGCATTTCTGTCAAGTTCCTGGTCATTCTGTGGGCCTGGGGACCAACTTCAAGAATCACAGATTTATTAACGCAGCACATTTCCATTATATAATGCTTTAACTACATTACACAAATTTGGGTATATAGTGTTTTCATTATCATTCTTTAGTATGTTTTTAAATTTTCATATGTGTATGGCATTGTGATCTTTTCTTTTCTTTTCTTTTTCATATACATGACTCATTTATTTTGCAACTGCAAGGTTATACCTCTTAATCTCCCTCACTTTTCTTTCCTCCTCCCACCCGCTCCCCTATGGCAACCACCTGTTTTTTCTCTGTACCTATAGCACTGTTTCTGTTTTGTTATATTTGTTCATTTGTTTTGCTTTTTAGATGCACATATAAGTGAAATCATGCAGTATTTATTTTATTCTGTCTGACATATTTTTCATAGCATAAAACCCTCTAGGACCACCCGTGTTGTCACAGATGGCAAGATTCCATTCTTTTTTGTGACTGAGTAATATTCCATTGTATATATGTACCACATCTTCTTGATCCGTTATCGATAGGTGCTTAGGTTGCTTCCATATCTTGGCTATTGTAAATAATGCTGCAATGAACATAGGAGGGCACATATATTTTCTAATTAGTGTTTTCATTTTCTTCAGATAAATACAGAGGAGTGGAATTTCTGGATCATATGGTAGTTCTATTTTTAATTTTTTGAGGAATCTCCATACTGTTTTCCATAGTGACTGCACCAATTTACCTTCCCACCAACAGTGTATGAGAGTTCCCTTTTCTCCACCTCCTGTTATTTATTGTCTTTTTGATAATAGCCATTCTGACAGGTGAGAGGTGTTATCTCATTGTGTTTTTGTTTTTCATTTTATTTTTGGCTGCACTGGGTCTTCTTTGCTGCACACGGGCTTCCTCTAGTTGCGGCAAGCAAAGGCTCCTCTTCGTCATGGTGAGCAGGCTTCTCATTGTGGTGGCTTCTCTTGTTGCAGAGCATGGGCTCTAGGTGCACAGGCTTCAGTAGTTGTGGCGTGCAGGCTTCAGTAGTTGTGGCTCACGGGTTCTAGAGGCTCAGTAGTTGTGGTGCACGAGCTTAGTTGCTCCACGACATGTGGAATCTTCCCGGACCAGGGCTCAAACCCATGTCCCCGCACTGGCAGGCGGATTCTCAACCACTGCGCCACCAGGGAAGCCCCACTCATTGTGGTTTTGATTTGCATTTCCCTGATGATTAGTGATGCTGAACATCTTTTCATGTGCCTGTTGGCCATCTATTTGTCTTCTTTGGATAAATGTCTGTTGAGATTCTCTACCCATTTTTTAATCAGGTTGTTTGTTTTTCAGATGTTGAGCTGCATAAGTTCTTTGTATATTATATTTTAGATTTTAACCCCTTATCAGATACACTGTTTGCAAATGTCTTCTCCCATTCAGTAAGTGGCCTTTTCACTTCGTTGATAGTTTCCTCTGCTAAGCAAAAGATTTTTAGTTTGAGGTAGTCCGATTTGTTTATTTTTGCTTTTGTTTCTCTTGCCTGAGGAGACATATCCAAAAAAAAATTACTAAGATCAGTGTCAAGGAACTTACTGCCTATGCTTTCTTCTAGAAGTTTTATGGTTTCAGGTCTTACATTTAAGTCTTTAATCCATTCTCAGTTTATTTTTGTGCATGATGTGAGAGGGTAGTCCAGTTTGGTTCTTTTGCATGTAGCTGTCCAGTTTTCCCAACACCATTTACTGAAGAGGTTGTCTTTTCCCTATTGTATATTCTTGCCTTCCTTGTCATAGATTAATTGCCCATATAATGTGGGTTCATTTCTGGGCTATCTTTTCTGTTCCATTGATCTGTGTGTCTGTTTTTGTGCCAGTACCACAATGGTTTGATAGTTTAGTTTGAAATCAGGGAGCATGATAACTCCAGCTTTGTTCTTCTTTCTCAAGATTGTTTTGTCTATGGGGAGTCTTCTGTGTTTACATACACATTTTAGAATTATGTGTTCTAGTTCTGTGAACAATGTCATTGGTATTTTGATAGGGATTGTATTGAATCTGTTGATTGCCTTGGGTAGTATGGTCATTTTAACAAAATTAATTCTTTCAATCCATGAACACAGTGTATCTTTCCGTCTGTGTCATCTTCAATTTCTCTCGTCAGTGTCTTTTTTTTTTTTTTTTTTGCGGTAACTGGGCCTCTCACTGTTGTGGCCTCTCCCGTTGCGGAGCACAGGCTCCGGGCGCACAGGCTCAGCAGCCATGGCTCACGGGCCCAGCCGCTCCACGGCATGTGGGATCTTCCCAGACTGGGGCACGAACCCGTGTCCCCTGCATCGGCAGGCAGACTCCCAACCACTGCGCCACCAGGGAAGCCCTCGTCAGTGTCTTATAGTTTCCCAAGGACAGGTCTTTTACCTCCTTAGTTAGATTTATTCCTAGATATTTTATTCTTTTTTTTTTTTTTAATTTTTTTTATTTTTTTTTGCGGTACGCGGGCCTCTCACTGCTGTGGCCTCTCCCGTTGCGGAGCACAGGCTCCGGACGCACAGGCCCAGCGGCCAGGGCTCACGGGCCCCGCCTCTCCGCGGCATGTGGGATCCTCCCGGACCGGGGCACGAACCCACGTCCCCTGCATCGGCAGGCGGACTCCCGACCACTGCGCCACCAGGGAAGCCCTATTTTATTCTTTTTGACAGGATTATAACTGGGATTGTTTTCTTAATTTCTATTTCTGATAGTTCACTGCTAGTGTATAGATATGCAACAGATTTCTGTATATTAATTTTGTATCCTGCAACTTTACTGAATTCATTGATAAGTTCCGGTAGTTTTTTGTGGCATCTTTGGGATTTTCTACATATAGTATCATGTCATCTGCAAACAGTGACAGTTTTACTTCTTCCTTTCCAGTTTGGATTCCTTTTGTTTCTTTTTCTTGTCTGATTGCTGTGGCTAGGACTTCCAATACTATGTTGAATAAAAGTGGTGATAGTTGACATCCTTGTCTTGTTCCTGATCTTAGAGGAAATTCCTTTAGCTTTTCACCATTAAGTATGATGTTAGTTATGGGCTTATCGTATATGGCCTTTGTTACGTTGAGGTATGTTCCCTATATACCCATTTTCTGGATAATTTTAATCATAAATGGATGTTGAATTTTGACAAAGGTTCCTCTGCATCTATTGACATGATCATATGGTTTTTAGTCTTCAATTTGTTAATGTGATGTATCACACTGATTTGCAGGTATTGAACCACCCTTGAATCCCTGGGATAAATCCCACTTGATCATGGTCCTTTTTTTTTTTTTTTTTTGAGGTACGCGGGCCTCTCGCTGTTGTGGCCTCTCCCGTTGCGGAGCACAGGCTCCGGATGCGCAGGCTCAGCGGCCGTGGCTCACGGGCCCAGCCGCTCCGCGGCATGTGGGATCTTCCCGGACCGGGGCACGAACCCGTGTCCCCTGCGTCGGCAGGCAAACTCTAAACCACTGCGCCACCAGGGAAGCCCGATCATGGTCCTTTTAATGTATTGTTGAATTTGGTTTGCTAAAATTTTGTTGAGTATTTTTTTAAATTTATTTATTTTTGGCTGCATTGGGTCTTCGTTGCTGCTCTAGTTGCGGCGAGTAGGGGCTACTCCTCGCTGCAGTGCGTGGGCTTCTCATTGCAGTGACTTCCCTTGTTGTGGAGCATGGGCTCTAGGTGCGTGGGCTTCAGAGCGCAGGCTTAGTAGCTGTGGCGCATGGCCTTAGTTGCTCCGTGATACATGGGATCTTCCTGGACCAAGGATTGAACCCATGTCCCCTGCATTGGCAGGTGGATTCCTAACCACTATGCCACCAGGGAAGTCCATGTAATTTTCTTTTTGTTGTGTTATCTTTGTCTGGTTTTGGTATCAGGGTGATGCTGGCCTCATAGAATGAGTTTGGAAGCCCTCCTTCCTCTGCAGCTTTGTGGAATAGTTTGAGAAAGATAGGTGCTAACTCTTCTCTAAATGTTTGGCATAATTCACCTGTAAAGCCGTCTAGTCCTGGACCTTTGTTTGTTGGGAGATTTTTTTTTTAATTTTTATTTTATATTGGAGTATAGTTGATTAACAATGTTGTTTTAGTTTCAGGTGTACAACAGAGTGATTCATTTACACATATATGTGTATCTAGTCTTTTTCAAATTCTTTTTGTTGGGAGTTATTTTTTATTACATTCAATTTCATTACTGTTCATATTTTCTATTTCTTCCTGGTTCAGTCTTGGGAGATTGTACATTTCTAGGAATTTGTCCATTTCTTCTAGGTTGTCCATCTTATTGGCATATAGTTTTTCATGGTAGTCTCTCATGATACTTTATATTTCTGTAGTGTTCATTTTTTAAAATATATTTTACATCCTTATTGGAGTATAATTGCTTTACAATGGTGTGTTAGTTTCTGCTTTATAACAAAGTGAATCAGTTATACATATGTTCCCATATCTCTTTGTGGTGGTCATTTAATTTCTCCTTTTTCATTTCAGATTTTATTGATTTGGTCCCTCTTGCTTTTTCTTTTGATGAGTCTGGCTAAAGATTTATCAATTTTGGTTACCTTTTCAAAGAACCAGCATTTAGTTTCGTTGATCTTTTCTATTGGGCTTTTCTAGTCTCTGTTTCGTTTATTTCTGCTCTGATCTTTATGATTTCCTTCCTTCTGCTAACTTTGGGTTTTGTTTGTTCTTCTTTCTATAGTTTCTTTAGGTGTAAGGTTAGGTTGCTTATTTGAGATTTGTCTTGTTTCCTGAGGTAAGCTTGTATCGCTATACACTTCCTTCTTAGAACTGCTTGTGCTGTGTCATATAGGTTTTTGATTGTTATGTTTTCATTTTTATTTGTCTCTAGGTATTTTTTAATTTCCTCTTTGATTTCTTCAGTGATCCATTAGTTGTTTAGTAACATAATTTTTAGCCTCCATGTGTTTGTGTTTTTTGCAGTTTTTTTTCTGGCAGTTGATTTCTAGTCTCATAACGTTGTGGTGAGAAAAGATGCTTGATATGATTTAAGTTTTCTTAAATCTACAGAGGCTCGTTTTGTGGACTACCACGTGATCTATCCTGGAGAATATTCCATGTGCTCTTGAAAAGAACGTGTATTCTGCTGCTTTCAGATGGAGTGCTCTATATATATAATCAGTGAAGTCTGTTTGGTTTAATGTGTCATTTAAGGTCAGTGTTTCCTTATGGATTTTCTTTCTGGATGATCTGTCCATTGATGTAAGTGCGATGTTAAAGTCCCCTAGTATTATTGTGTTATTATCAATTTCCTTTATGTCTATTAATATTTGCTTTATGTATTTATGTGCTCCTATGTCGGGTGCATATATATTTATAATTGTTATATCTTTTTCTTGGATTGATCCCTTGATCATTATGTATGTATAATAATGTCCTTCTTTTTTTTTTTTTTTTTTTTTTTTTTTGCGGTACACGGGCCTCTCACTGTTGTGGCCTCTCCCATTGCGGAGCACAGGCTCCGGATGCACAGGCTCAGTGGCCATGGGTCACGGGCCCAGCCACTCTGCGGCATGTGGGATCCTCCCGGACCGGGGCACGAACCCGTGTCCCCTGCATCGGCAGGCAGACTCTCAACCACTGCACCACCAGGGAAGCCCCAATAATGTCCTTCTTGGTCTCTTGTAACAATCTTTGTTTTAAAGTCTACTTTGTCTGATATAAGCATTGCTACCCCAGCTTTCTTTTGATTTACATTTGCATGGAATAACTTTTTCTATTTTCACACTTTCAATCTGTGCATCTTTAGATCTGAAGTAGTGTCTTGTCAGCAGCGTATAGATGGGTCTTGTTTTTGTATCCATTCAGCCACTTTGTGTCTTTTGGTTGGGACATAGTCCATTTACATTTAATTACTTATAGGTATGTACTTGTTTTGGGGTTGTTTTGTAGTTCTTGTTTGTTGTTGTTCCTTTCCTCTTCTTTTGCTCTCTTCCCTTGTGATTTGATGACTATCTTTAGTGTTATGTTTCGTTGGCAGTTACCATGAGTTTTATATACAGAAATCTATATATATGTGATTATTTTAAGTTGTTGATCTCTAACGTTCAAATGCATTTTAAGAACCCTGCATTTTTACTGTCCCCCACCCACGTTTACTGTTTTTGACATCATATTTTACATCTTTTTGTTTTGTGTATCCCTTAACTATTTAGTATGGATATGGCTGATTTTACTACTTTTGTCTTTTAACATTCCTACTAGCTTCATACATAGTTGATTTAATACCTTTACTGTATATTTGCCTTTACTAATGAGATTTTTCCTTTTTTAATTTTCATATTTCTGGTTGTAGCCTTTTCTTTTTCACTTTAAGAAGTACGTTTAACATTTCTCAGAAAAACGGTTTGGTGGTGCTGAACTTGTAGCTTTTGCTTATCTGTAAAACTTTTGATCTCTCCATCAAATCTGAATGAAAGTCTTATTGGGTAGAATGTTATTGGTTTTAGGTTTTCCTCTTTAATCGTTTAAAGTATATCATGTCACTCCCTTTTGGCCTCCAGAGTTTCTGCTGAAACATCAGCTGATAATAGCCTTTGAGACTGTCTGTGAATCCTGAACCTGGATATCTGCTTCCATTCCCAGGTTAGGGAAGTTTTCAGCTATTAGGTCTTCAGATATGTTCTCTGCCCCTTTCTCTCTTTCTTTTCATTCTGGGACCACTATAGTGCAAAAGTTAGTATGCTTGATGTTGTCCCAGAGGTCTCTTAAACTGTCCTCATTTCTTTTTATTCTTTTTATCGTTGTTCATCTTCAGTGATTTCCACTACTCCGCCATCCAGCTCACTAATCTGTTCCTCTGTATCATCTAATCTACTGTTGATTCCTTCTAGTGTCTTTTTCACTTCAGTTACGATATTCTTCATCTCTGGTTCTTCTTTACACTTTCTAATTCTTTGTGAAAAACTTCCAACTTCTCATTCTCTTCATCCAGTCTTCCCCTGAGTTCTTTGAACATCTTTTTGATTACATTGAATTCTTTATTGAGTAGATTGCCTATTTCCACTTTACTTAGTTCTTCTTCTGGGGTTTTATCTTGTACTTTGTTTGAGACATATTCCTCTGTTGTCTCATTTTTGCCTAATTTGCTGTTTTTATTTCAGTATATTTGGTAAGTGCTTGTGTTTCCTGACCTTGGACAGGTGGCCTTTTTTAGGAGGCATCCTATGTATCCCAGCAGTGCACTCCCCTTTGGTCACTAGAGCTATATGCCTTAGGAGTACCGCCTATGTGGGCTGCATGGGTCCTCCTGTTGTGGCAGGCTGATTACTGTGGGTGGTCTGATAGGTGTGGCTGTCCCCCTGTCGGGTTGTTTGCGAGGCCCTGCATTGTGTGGAGGCTGCCAGCTGCTGGTGGGTGGGGCTGGGTCATGAGGCAGCTGACTGTGGAACCCCATGGGTCCCAGGGCTAGTGCTGGCACACTGATGGGTGGAGCTGGGTTCCAGGCTGGTTGGTTGCAGGGAAGAGGGTTCTGGGTCTAGTATCAGCCTGCTAGTTGGTGGGGCTGTGTTCCCCATCCCCCAGCTAGTTTCTCACCCTGAGGTGTCCCAGTACTGGTGCCAGCAGGCTGGTGGGAGGGGCCAGGTCCCAGCTCTAATAAGCTAGAGGGAGGATTCCAAAATGGCCCTTGCCAGCACCAGTGTCCTTGTAGAATGAGCTCTCCAAAATGGCTACCACCAGGGTCTGTGTCTCCAGGGTGAGCTCCAGTTGCCTCCTGCCTCTCCAGGAGACTCTCCAAGATCAGCAGGTGGGTCTGACCCAGGCTTCTTTCAAATTATTGCTTTTTCCCTGGGTCCCAGAGCATGTGAGATTTTGTGCACACCCTTTAGGATTGGAGTCTCTATTTCCCACAGACCTCTGGTTCTCCCAAAAGTAAGTGCTGCTAGCCTTCAAAGCCAAACATTCTAGGAGCTCGTCTTGCTGATGCAGGACCCCTGAGCTGGGGAGTGATGTGGGGCTTCGACCTCTTGCTCCTTGAGGAGAACCTCTGCAAGTGTAGTTATCTTCCTGTTTGTAGGTCACCCACCCAGGGGTATGGGTGTTGACTATATCACGTCTCCACCCCTCCTACCTGTCTTGTTGTGGTTCCTTCTTTATATCTTTAGTTGAAGAAGATCTTTTCTGTTAGTCTTCCAAACTTTTTCATCAATATTTGCTTAATTTTATCATAGTTCTGGAGTTTGTAATTTTGGTGTGCCTGTGGGAGGAGGTGAGCTTAGGGTTTTCCTTCTTTGCAATCTTGGCCACTTCTGGCATTGTTATCTTTTGTTATTGATTTCTCATTGTATTGTACTGTGGGCAGAGAACACGGTCTATATGATATAGATCTTTGGTATTTGATGACATTAACTTTGTGGACTAAGGTATATGGTCAAGTAACTCTCCAAAGCCATTATTTCTTCAAATATTACCTTCCTTGCATTCTCTCTATTTCCTCTTTGTGGAATTCTTTTCTTTTTTTAAAATTTATTTATTTTATTTTTTATTTTTTGCTCTGTTGGGCCTTCATTGCTGTGCGCAGGTTTCTCTACTTGCGGTGAGCGAGGGCTACCCTTCGTTGCAGTGCGTGGGTTTCTCATTGCAGTGGCTGCTCTTGTTGCGGAGCACAGGCTCTAGGCACACAGGCTTCAGTAGTTGTGGCATGTGGGCTCAGTAGTTGTGGCTCGCGGGCTCTAGAGCTCAGGCTCAGTAGTTGTGGCGCACGGACTTAGTTTCTCTGTGGCATGTGGGGTCTTCCCAGGCCAGGGCTTGAACCTGTGTCCCTTGCATTGGCAGGCAGCTTCTTAACCACTGAGCCACCAGGGAAGCCCTCTTTGTGGAATTCTGTTTGACTTCCGTTTATATTTTCCATGACTTTCAATCTCTTTTTCATTTTCCCATACTTTTAACTGTTTTGCATTCTAGTTTTATCTTCTAGCATACAAATTCTCTCTTCAACTGTGTCTAATCTGATATTAACTATCTACTGAATTTTTATTTTCAGTGACTTCATTTCTCATTTCTAGAAATTATATTTAATTCATTTTCAAAGATTCCTGTTCTTTCATAATGTCTTATTATTTATTTATGGCTCTGAATCTTTCTTTTATATCTTTAATACTTAAGAAAATGCTTATTCAGTAGTGTTCAGTAGATTGTTGTATTTATAAAGACCTTGCGAATTGAATCTTACTTTCTGTGTCTGTGTGGATCCTCATTTAAATGATTGTTCCTTTGTGCTTTGTGATTATCAAATTTGAGATCCTTTTCACTTAACATTAGCTGTGGGACTCTTAAGAGGCCTGTGTTAAGAGCATGTATCTTCAAAAAAGTTTTCCCTTTGCTTCTACAAGGCCAGGTATTCTAGGAATATCCTATACTCAGGACCAGGCACACTAGGAGTATCATATACCCAGGACCAATTTTTACGTCAGTTTCTGGGCTTGGTGATTCCCTAATAGTATTAATTCAATTGTGTGGCATTGTTCCTGTTTATAAATTCCTAAGGGAGAGTTATTTTTCCTACTCAGAGTCCAGTTTAAAAGCTTCTTTGTCATTTTCCTCTGCCAGTCAATGAGTTTTTTCCTAGTCTATCCTTTCACTGATATTCCATTCCTTTGAAAACTCTGGCTTTATGTGGGGATCTCAGTTTCAATTCATGTTTCTTGGGTCCAAGTCTATCTTCTGTTCCCATGTGGGCATTAACCCTAATCTCGAGCATTCAGTTAGACATGGCACATTGAATACCTCATGACAGTAAAAGGTGAAAAAAAAGAAAGGTAGACTAGGTATGGAGATGACAGCACCAAACTTTTAGAAGATAGAAAGCCCATGGATGAGAAGTAACTGACTTAGCAATCAGTGAATGCTGAAACCTAAGACAGCAGTAGAGCAACACGGACTCAAGCTAATTCATATCCAGAACTCTGGAAAACTTAGAAAAATGAAGCACCATGTTACTCTGAAAGTGGGTGAGGATGATGTTAAGAAGAAGAATATGGTTTGAAAGTCTGTATACAAGAAGTTAGGGACTTCCCTGGTGGCTCAGTGTTTAAGGATCTGCCTGCCAATGCAGGGGACATGGGTTTGATCCATGGTCTGGGACGATCCCACATGCTGCAGAGCATCTAAGCCTGTGCGCTACAACTACTGAGCCTGTACTCTAGAGCCCGCAAGCCACAGCTACTGGGCCCGCGTGCTGCAGCTACTGAAGCCCAGGTGCCTAGAGCCCATGCTCCACAACAAGAGAAGCCACTGCAGTGAGAAGCCCTCACACTGCAACGAGGAGTAGCCCCCACTCACCTTAACTAGAGAAAGCCCACGCACAGCAAACAAAGACCCAATGCATAGCCAAAAATCAATCAATAAATAGAACTTAAAAAAAAACTTTATTTTTTTTTAATTTATTTTATTAGATAGGTTGGTCAGGGAGGCATATCTGAGGAAGGGAAAATTGTGCCTGAGCCCTGAGTGAAAAGAAGAGGTAGTCATGTGAAAATCTGGGACAAGAGCATTGAAAACAAAGGAAAGAGCAAGTGCAAAGGCCCTGAAGCTGAAACAGACTTGGAATAAGTCAAGAACGATAAGAAAGCTATGGCTTTACGGCAAAAAGTTTTCAGATAAACTGATAAATGCTATGCTCACTAGTAATGGTAACTGTTATATTATTTCTATTCTTTTTTTTTTTAAATAAATTTATTTATTTATTTATTTTTGGCTGCGTTGGGTCTTAGTTGCTGCGCACGGGCTTTTCTCTAGTTGCAGTGAGCAGGGGCTACTCTTTGTTGCGGTGCATGGGCTTCTCATTACGGTGGCTTCTCTTGTTGCAGAGCACAGGCTCTAGGTGCGCAGGCCTCAGTAGTTGTGGCTCGTGGGCTCTAGAGCACAGGCTCAGCAGATGTGGTGCACGGGCTTAGTTACTCTGTGGCATGTGGGATTTTCCCAGACCAGGGCTCGAAACCGTGTCCCCTGCACTGGCAGGTGGATTCTCAACCACTGCACCACCAGGGAAGCCCTATTCCTATTCTTTACTAAAACCGTTTCAGGGACTTCCCTGATGGTGCGGTGGTTAAGGATCCGCCTGCCAATGCAGGGGACATGGATTCGATCCCTGGTCCAGGAAGGTCCCCAATGCCGCTGAGCAACTAAGCCCGTGTACCACAACTACTGAGCCTGCGCTCTAGAGCCCACGAGCCACAAATACCAAGCCCATGCACCACAACTACTGAAGCCCACATGCCCTAGAGCCCGTGTGCCACAATTACTGGGCCCATGCACCGCAACTACTGAGCCACTGTGCTGCAGCTACTGAAACCCAGGCTCCTAGAGCCTGTGCTCCACAACAAGAGAAACCACCAAGATGAGAAGCCCATGCGCTGCAATGAAGAATAGCCCCAGCTCACTGCAACGAAGACCCAATGCAGCCAAAAATAACATAAAATTAAAAAAACAACCTTTCAGATACATGTTATTATTTTCAGTTAAGATGTGATGAAACTGAGGCTAATGAAGATAAGATAACTTGCCCAAAGTCACTGTGGTATGGATTCAGTTTTACAGCCCTAATTAATGGCCTTTCTGTACTTACTCACTTGGCTGTGTGACTCTGCCAGTCTTTAAGTGGCGTATTTTCCCAAGCTTTGAAGCCGGGCCGGATTTGTGACTTGCTTTAGAGAACAGAATGTGGTGAAAGTGACAGTATACCAATTCCAAGCCTAGGTCCCTAGATGTGGTCTTGCACACTTCCACCCTCTCTCTTGGACCTCTGCTTTCTCTGTGATAACATATTTGGACTGACCTGCTGGAGAATAAGACCACAGGAAGGAAAGAAGCAGTACACAGGTTAACAGCCAGCCAACTCCTGGAAGCAGAGCCACCTAGCTGACCTGTGGGTACCTGCAGGCACCTGAGGGACTCCCGGGAAACCAGTAGAACTGGCCTAAATTACTGACCTGCAGAATTGTGAACTAAATGATTGTGGTTTTAAGCCACTGAATTTTGAGGTGGTTTTATACACAGAAATACCTAATCATTTCAGGATACATAGTTCGATTAGTAGCAGAGCTGGCATTTGAACTCAGGTCTCTCCTGAGTTCCAGGGTCTCCAAGGCTCATAATTTTTCCATGCTATTTTGCTCCCCCATGGACCTACTTCTAGGGAAATTAATTTATTATTATATTTAATATTTAAAATAACCAAGCTCAAGTATAGTATGTCAAAATCCAGTCTCCCTTTTCCTTGACAGATCCTAAAATAATTAATTGACCCTTCTTAAAGGCCATGGGTAAAAGGTTGAGAACTTTTGTTCTTGAATTGTTTCAAAACACTGAGCTGAGATCTTCCCATCTCAGGAGAGTCACACCAAGGTAGGTCCATCTATGGTTAAGTCTGTGGATACCTGCTCTGCTTTTCTTGGGGACAAGGTTATCCACCTCCCTCTTTCATACTGAGATAATTGACCGTGATGACAGTAAATTGCAATTTTTTTTCTTCTCTTTGGGGTTTAAGAGTAGCTTTCCTCTAATCTTTAATAGGAAAGTTATAAAGCAGCTGGTCTCTAAAAAGTCCTCAGGCAATGAAAAAAAGTAAACAAATGAATACATTATATAGGCAAAGATTTTGAAGAATATTTCATATTTTCTGTATCTGTTGTCACTGATATAAATGATCTCCTCCAAGTGTGGTTTTCTGCTTCTTAAAGTCAGCTTCTCAAGGCTATCTTTCTTCTAGATGTGGGAAGGATTGTCACATGGCATGTTCTGAGGCAGAGTTGTCCAACTAGCACATTCTATCCCCTCCCCAATTATTTCTGTCCATTGGGTACTGAGCAGTGTGACAAAGACTGTCTCCCTGACCAATCTCTCGTCAGGTTCCTCTGAGTCCTCTTTCTGGCTCCGAATTGGGCTCTGTCCTTAGCCTGCTTCTTCGAGTTTTAGCAAGAATCCTGCTGAGTCAGTTTAGCAAGAAACTCCTACCCTTGGTCTGATCACGTTGATATTCGATCAGATTCCTCATCCCCCATCCTTGCTGTCTTATCGCCCTGGCCTGCCTTCAGCAAGAATCCTGTTGAGCTGGTCTAGCAAGAATCTCCCTAGCCCTGATGTCCTCTTAGTAATTTTCCACTCATTGACCCCACTCTGCTCCTTGGCTATAAATATCTGTTTGTCCTTGTTGTTTTCAGAGTTGAGCTCGTTTTCTATCCTCAACTGCAAAACCCCATTGTAGTAGCCCCTTTTGAATGAAGTCTTCCTTACCATCTTTAACAAGTGTCAGGAATAATTATTTTTTCGTTGACAGGTGCAATATATTCTTTAAGGCATGTATATTATTGTTCTTGGTCATTATGGGAGGCAAAATGAAAGAAAAGTTCTGGTGCCTTTCTGGCTTTGCAAAGGCATTAGAAAACTAATGACACCGAGCCCAAAAAGGACAAGGGCTGAAGGCCACCAGGTATGGTACTATTATATCAGAGTCTCAGAAACCACCTTCACAAGTTTAGTTACTGCGGCAAATGCTGTGGATTGGCTTCCCCAGACAATGTCATCTCCTGATATGCTTTCATTCACTATAGAGTGTGGTAAGCTAAACATACTGCCCACCCTCCTTTGCAACTAAGAGTCAGGAAACAATTAAATTTCATCAATTATATGTGCTCTGGTGAGATTTAGAAGTTGGAAGTGAATTGGAGGCTATCTCTTCCTGTGGCTGTTACTGACATCAAGCTTGGTGGTGGAGATATGTACCTATTGGTTCTGTTTCTCGGGAGAACCCTGACTGATACAGTTACTAATTAGCAAATATCCATTTGCCTTGTCTTTGGGTTCATTTAATTAATTCTGTGTTTTTCCGTTTTGTATTAAAGTTTTTTAATTTAAATTTTACTTTTTTAATAGATAATGTCACATGGTCTGCAGTTTTAAAAGTACAGAAGGGTATAGTTAGGAAAAGTAAGTCACTATCCTCTCCCTTCCATTAGTCATTAAGTTCCCTCTCCTGGAGACAACTACTGTTTCCATTCCTTGTGTATCCTTCTAGAGAGTTTCTGTACATTACAAGTGTGTTTATTTTTGTTTTTATACCAGTGGTAGCATGTATGCAAATTTTCTGCATTCGCCTTTTCATTTAGGAGATTCCTCCATATCAGGATACATAGAGTTGCCTCATTTTTAAATAGACTACCTAGTATTCCAATGGAGATGTTTCATTTATTTAACAATCCCTTATTGATGATGTTTAAGTCATTTCCAATCTTTTGTTCTCATAGACCATAGGCAATAAACGACCTGGTACAAATGTAATTATGCACGTGTGAGTATGTCTGTGGGTTAGGTAAAATTTTAGAGCTAGAATCCCTAGATTACAGGATATGAGTGTACTTTAATTTTTAATTTTTGTCAAAATTATTTATGTGCAAATTTCAACAGTTATATAGTTCTACAAAGTTTGTTAAAAAAAAAAATAATGAAAGAAAAGATAAAGGAAAAGAAGCAGAGCAGTCCCTAGTCCCTTTCCCCCAACTTCTGCCTTCTCAGAGGCAAACACTGAATGATTTTAACTGCTTCCACATCTCAAAATAGCTTCCTTGTATTGCTTCTTTTTTGTTGTTTTGTTTGTTTTAAAGATTTTTTTTTAATGTGAACCATTTTTAAAGTCTTTATTTGTTGCAATATTGCTTCTATTTTATGTTTTGGTTTTTTGGCCACAAGGCATGTGGAATCTTAGCTCCCCAGCCAGGTATCGAATGCGCACCCCCTGTGTTGGAAGGCAAAGTCTTAACCATTGGACCGCCAGGGAAGTCCCCCTTGTACTGCTTCTTGATTTTTTTTTTCCATTTTAGGCATCATTTATGCACTTCCTGTTAGGAAAGATGAGGATTTCACTCTCTTTCATCCCCTGCCTGCACCATGTACCTATACCCTTCATATTCCTCCACCCTCCTAATGCAGTTATATTGTAATTTAGATAGGCAAACTTTCAGAGCTTACATTATTATGCTGATAAAAATTATTTATAGCTGAGCCATCCAGTAAAGTTTGATGACTTTTCTTTTCCTGAACAACTTTTTATTTTCCATGGAGTTAATAATTATCTTATTTTTCATTTTCATCATTTTCTCTGAGCACACCAGAATGTTCAAGCCCTAATTCTCCACCAATTGTCTAAGTCTCTCATTATACTGAGTCACATCCAGTTGTCTATAAATTTTATCTTGTAGAAATCTCTGCTGGAGTTTTCTGACCTCCTCCAAAATGGACTGGCTGCCCTGTCAGCCTAGAGCCAGCAGTGGATTTCCCATGACACTCTGAAGCTTAAGCTTCAAGGTCTTTCATTTGCCTTAGCAATGTATCCACATGATGAGTTCCGTATAATTTGCAAAGTAAGATATGTTAACTTTGGTTAAATACATTGTCTCTTTCCTATCCAGCTTTCCCTCTGTCACAGTTTCTCTCACATTGCAGTTTGGAATCCAACCAAGGGGAAGTAAGTTGGAAATCCATTTAACTTGGATTGAGTTGGATTTATTTATGTAATTTGAAGTCACATCTGTGTAAAGTTAAGTTATTGTCAGTCATCCCAGTAGGAATTGCTATAGGAATATTCCTACCTTCTACTGTGCTAACTCACCCTGGGTTGTAACATGAAAGTGCAGGGTCAGAGGTTATAGCAAGATATGAACATGTCCTATGGTGCCAGACAGCAGAAATAGGTGTGTAGGGGCAGAGAAACAAGATCTGAATGTAAGGAGCCAGAAACTAGTCAGTAGAACAGTTTTTTCCATTCACCAGATGTAGGAGATTATAAGTGATGGATTCAGTTTCCAGCAATTTAGTTTTCTCCTATTAGGAAGATACTGATGAGTGCAACACATACAATTATAATTGCACTGTACAGTTTTTCTTCTTTGGTGGGAAACACATAAATAGAATTTATCAGAATTCTGCTTAAGCCTGTAGCACTATTACAAACAGTACTATGTATATGTAAAAGTTGCTTATTTCATACATCTCTACTATTGATAATAAAAACAAACTTTGATTAACCACAGTGGAGAAAAGACTGAATTATCTCCATATTCTCTCTAGAGAAAAATATCACAAAATCATTGTCATATGTAGAGATGACCAAAAAGTATACAGGGTACACTTAAGATTTTTACATTTCATTGTATGTAAATTTTACCTCAAATGGAAAAAAGGCAAGGATTGTAAAAAGAAAATATTGATCTCCTATTAAGGATAGGCATCCTGAGGTAGTTGGTGGGAAATGTACTGACATCTGCAAATTGTTCGGTCTGATATGCATCAAAAAAATAAGATGCATTGATGGACAGAGAACTGGATAGATGGACAGATTTGTGATAAAGTATAGTAAAATGTTAAATGTAGAACTTAGGTGGTAGGTATATGGTATTGTAAAGTTCTTGTAAGGTTTTTTTTTGGTTTTTTTTTTGCAGTACGTGGGCCTCTCACTGTTGTGGCCTCTCCTGTTGCAGAGCACAGGCTCCGGACGCACAGGCTCAGCGGCCATGGCTCACGGGCCTAGTTGCTCTGCGGCATGTGGGATCTTCCCCGACCGGGGCACGAACCCGTGTCCCCTGCATCGGCTGGCGGACTCTCAACCACTGCGCCACCAGGGAAGCCCTCTTGTAAGTTTTTCTATAGGTTTAAAATTTTTCATAATAAATTATTGGGAGAAAAATTATGCAGCTGAAAAATATAGAGTAAAAAGTATTAGGGACATGAATCAAGTAGGTAACTCATAAAAATAATATTCTATTTTTCTGGATTTGTGTGATGTTTGTGGTATTTGTCAGCTCTTTAAAATTTATAGTTTGTTATGATTTATTTTCTCATTCTACATATTCATTTTCAAACCTAACTTCGTATTTGTAATTTTGTATTTTATTTTCTTAAAGAGGATCCCCAAATTGTATAAGCTTCAAGCTCCACAAAGCCTGGATCCACCCCGTCTGGTACACAGCCAACACTCTGAAATCTCTTTTCACATTCTCTTTGGAATCTCGTCTCCATTATCCATTATCTCGTCCTCCATTATCCAGGTTCCCTTCATCCTTCCTGTGTTGAAGCTCCTGTTTACTGGATCCTGTGTCTTCTTATCTTCTTCATTCTTGAATCCACCCCCGTTTTGGACCATGTATTCCAGTAGTTTCCAAAGAAGGGTTGCATGAGAAATTCATTTTTGGGACCTTGCAGTTATGAAATTATCTTTATTTTATTCTCCAACTTGACTGATAGTTTGTCTGAGTATTGAATTCTAGGTTGGAGATAATTTTCCTCCAGAATTTTGAAGGCAGTTCCCAGTTGTCTTCTATCTTTCAATATGTCTACTGAGCAATCTAAAGTATTCTGATTTCTTTTCTTTTCTTTTTTTTTTTTTGGCTGTGTTGGGTCTTCGTTGCTGTGCACGGGCTTTCTCTAGTTGCAGCAAGCTGGGGCTGCACTCTTCGTTGCAGTGAGCAGCCTTCAGTAGTTGTGGCACGTGGGCTCAGTAGTTGTGGCTCACGGGCTCTAGAGTGCAGGCTCAGTAGTTGTGGCGCACAGGCTTAGTTGCTCCGTGGCATGTGGGATCTTCCTGGGCCAGGATCGAACCTGTGTCGCCTGCATTGGCAGGCGGATTCTTAACAATTGTGCCACTAGGGAAGTCCCCATTCTGATTTCTGATTCTTTATTTATGATCAGTTTTTCTATCTCTGGAAGTACAAAGGAGCTTCTTTTTATTCCTAGAGTTCTGAAATTTCACAACGATGTGACTCAATGTGGGTCAATTTCCATTCATTAATGCTGAGCACTAAGAAGGCCCTTTCAGTATGAAAACTCATGTCCTCACTGTCTGGGAAATTTTAAAGAATTCATTTTTAAAAATAGTGTTCTCTCCTGTTTTTCTTTCCTCCTGTAATTCCTGGGCTAGTCTTCTATTTCTCTTATCGTTTGTCTCTTATTTCCATCTCTTTGCCTCTTTGCTTTTCCTTCTGGGAGATTTCCTCTTCAGTCTTTTTTTTTTTTGCGGTACGCGGGCCTCTCACTGTTGTGGCCTCTCCCGTTGCGGAGCACAGGCTCCGGACGCGCAGGCTCAGCGGCCATGGCTCACAGGCCCAGCCGCTCTGCGGCATGTGGGATCTTCCCGGACCGGGACACGAACCCGTGTCCCCTGCATCGGCAGGCGGACTCTCAACCACTGTGCCACCAGGGAAGCCCCATCTTCAGTCTTTTTAGTGAATTTTTCACTTCTTCTTCCCATTTTTCACTTCCAGGAATTCAGTTTTATTCATTGACTCCTTTAAAGAACATCTTGTTCTTTTTTTTTCTTTTGAATTTTATTTTATTTTTTTATACAGCAGGTTCTTATTAGTTATCTATTTTATACATATTAGTGTATATATGTCAATCCCAATCTCCCAATTCATCCCACCACTGGCCCTCCGCCCCAGCGCCCCCCCCCCCCCCCCCCCGCTTTCCTCCCTTGGTGTCCATATGTTTGTTCTCTACATCTGTGTCTCTATTTCTGCCTTGCAAACCAGTTTGTCTGTACCATTTTTGTAGATTCCACATGTATGCATTAATATACGATATTTGTTTTTCTGACTTACTTCACTCTGTATGACAGTCTCTAGGTCCATCCACATCTCTACAAGAACATCTTGTTCTTATTTTATGGTTTCAACAGTGTGTCTCTGAGTGTATCAGTTATAGGTATGGTTTTGGCTTGGTTTTGTTTTGTTGTTGGAGCTTTCTTCCCTCCTGTATAGCTTCGATTTTATCCAGGTTTCTTCTTTTCTGTTACTTTTGGTCTCTATTTCTCATAGTAGAGGCTGTAATCTGTGGTTGTTGGCTCATTTTTAAGAGTGGGAGACTAAAAATCTGATGAGATGCTCTGAAAGCATGAGTAGGTTGTGTCAATTGTGAAACTTGCTATAGGATGATCTGCCTGGGACGTTTTGCTGGGAAACCTCTGCTGTCAATATCTTTAGGTCTTTCCTCTTAGTCTTGCCAGATTTCTCATAGGAGACACTTATTCTCTTGCCTGGATGGTAAATGGCACTATCTTTTCCCACTGTCAAGGGAGTAGTTCAATATGGCATCCAATATCAGAACTTGCAGGAACAGAATTCCCAGCCTCCCAAGTTGAGTCAGTTAAACCCATTGTAGACTAGAAGGGATGGATGTGTTCACTTTTTATTGCTAAAAGGGCACTAGTGTATATATATTTTTAAAAATCACACCCAGTCATCTATGGTCTGTAAACATCAGTTACTATAGGCACTTGTTTCAGTCCATTACTTATTGTTGCCAATGGTTACAATAGTTGAATTCTTCCATAGCTGAGCTTACACCCATATAACTTTCTGTCTGCAAAGACTGTAAAATTGAATATTATTAATTAGAGTAAGTGGCTGTTCTCTATTACACATCCCACCCTGGTTTGGGAGATTCTTATGTGTTCAGTTTGTCCACAGCTGATGCATAAGGAGCGACCTCATGCTGTAAGGTTATGCTGCTTCCCAATGGAGGGAATAATGCCACATACCAAGGACTGGTCTTTGACCAGCAGGAGCCATCATGAAAAGACACAAGATCAGAGGAGCTATACTAGAAAAGGAAAATTCAATCAAAGACTTTTCAGATGATTTGGGGGATACTAAATTTGTGATTATGATCATATTCAGTGTTTCCTGGGCCTCCCTACTTCTCACCTTCCTGATTTGATTCCCGGATAGTAAGTTTATAATTTACCTACCATTTGGTTATAAGGAGTTTTAATTTTACTTTAATATTTCTGGTGAATTGTGAAATCATAAGTTCCTGTCCCAGATTACTCAGTGAATTATCATCAGACTGGTCGCCCATATTGTGTAAAACCCAAAAGGGAGAGGGAACTTTCATTTTAGACTCCTATGTTTGGTTGTTATTTTTCCCAATCATAATTATTTTCCCACTGTGCCTCAACCCTTCACTTGTGCTTTATCAAAGCTAAGTTTGAAACTCCTTATTTGTATTTATCAGGCTCCTTCACAGGTGGCATCATCAGATATAAGGTATCAGGAATGTCATATTTCTGCAAAACTTTCTAAGTAAGCTCCCTAAGAGTTGATTCCATAATGACTGTTTTTACCTAGTTAAGCGTAAAGTTTTCTGAGGACATACTTCTGGCCTTGATAGGCTGGGCAGCAGGGAAAATGATCTACCTTTTAGCAATGCGCAGGACGTCACCTCCAGGCTCAGAAGTAGGTAGGGGAAGGCCAACCTCACAGGGCTGTTGAATGTAGCACATTAGCTGTTAAATACTTCAGACCCTTGCCCTTGCCAAGGCAGCATCTGTTTCCCTGTGATCACTGTGTGATCACTCTTGTGTCCACTTGCCTGCCTCCCTCATCTTGTCAGAATGTCTCCGGCTTTGTTCCAACAGGATTCCTTACCAAGGATTTGGTGGCATCCACAAGAAGAACCGGGAGCTTAATTTTGTCGGGATTGCCAGTCAGTTGAATCAAGCAGCCAAGCCAATGGTCTAAACATTAATCACTGCCCAGGAACTTGAATACCTGAGAGAATTTCCTGTTTTTGTCTCTAGAGCCCAGTTTCATGTCATGGGACTGCCTTTAATCTTGCAGTGGGATGAGACCCCCTCATTCTCCTCTCGAAACAGCCCCCTCCCCCCCCAGGCTAGGTGTAGATTTTAAAGTGAGGTGGCAGAGCCACCCGTACATCCGGCAGCAGGTCTAAGAAGGCAGCGCTTCCTCGGCAATGATGCCGGTGTCTGCAGGGGGCGCTCTTGCCCAGGGCTGGCCTCTGCAGCACCGGGAAGAGCGACGAACGTTGGTGGGGCTGGGCTTTCCTATCCCTGGGGTTCCTCTTCTTTAACAATGGAGCTTGCATTTATTTGAACGTGACCTATTCCCACTGCACAGCTTGGGACGCAGAAATACTTGATGTCCATTTGTTGTTTTAGATTCAATAAGCAGCTGGTAACTGACATTCAAAGGGAGAAAGGGGTCCAGCATCCTCAGGACCGGAAGCCTGAGGCCAATTCCTTCCTCTCCCTCAGGAATCCCAAAGAGGCTCTAGCCTCCATTAGCCAAGGAGGCACACCTATACTGATGGATGATATGGACCCAGAGGAAGAGCAGCAGGTACAGCTGTCTATAAGGCTTCCGAGGCAGTGTGTGGTTCAGACCCTATACAAATTCTGATACAACACCGAAATGTGGGGCGTCTGTCTCCAGGGTCCAACATGACCATTAAAATCTATGCCTGCTTTTTAGTGGCAAGGTGCTTGAAGAACAAAAGCCTCTGCCTGGTCCCGGGTGAATGCCTCTACGCTCCAGAGATAGAGCCAAGCTGTATCTTTAAGGGCCCCTGCATTTTCTCCTGGTGGATAATGCATCCCTTTTCAGTCAAAAAAACAAGGGAAGACAGAGCTTCAGGCACAGTTGTTTCTGAATCATCCCTAATTAATATGTCATAAGTTAATCAAGTAACTTCAATATCTGAACTAGGCCACCTGTTGAAATCCTGCTTTATCAGATGTGGCTCCTGGAGAACTAATATTTCACTGTGGCAGGACCAAGGGAATTGCTGCCCTTGCCAAAGGAAGGGTCATTATAAGTAGGTTGTCAGATTTAGCAAATAAAACTATGGTACACCCAGTTACATTTGAATTTCAGAGAAACAAAAATGATTTTTTGTGTGTGTGTGTAAGTATCTCCCACAATGTTTGCATAGGATGTACTCACACTGAAAATCAATTTTTTTTTCTAAAATTCAAGTGCTAAGTGGGTGTCCTGTATTTTATCTGGCAACCCTAACTGTAAAAAGAAAGTTCAAACAATCTGAAAGCTAAGATCCTGCAAGCAGCGCAGCACAGCAAAACAAAACACAGCAAAAACAAAACCTCTCCCCAAACTTATATTCTCAATCTCACTGGGCAGAGATAACCAGCATTAAGTTTCTCTGGATCTTAGTTTCCTTAACTGTAAAATGGGAATAATAATATTATCAGCCTTATAGAGTGTTAATGGGGGTTAAATGAGTCGGCACATAGAAGGCACTGAATTATCTGTTATCAATTATGATAATTATTAATCATTAATATCATATATCATTCTTAAAAATTCAATGGAGACATGTTATATGAATTGTTCTATACCTTGCTTGTTGTTCACCTTTTATATCTTACTTATTCTTTATCACAGATGCATAGAATTCCTTTTTAAAAAATTAATTAGTTGCTATTGATGGTCATTATTTTCAACCCTTTTCTATTTGATTACTGCTTCATTGAAACATCTTTTGTGCTGCAAGGATTGTCCAAAGGCACTTTCCTTCTGGGTAGTCTAGGCAGTGAGCCAGTCACACTTGGAGCTGACCTCCACTCTACTTCTCCTAGTGGGCGGGGCTACAACTGAACTCTTTGCCGGTGGAACCGGAAACCGGGCTCCCTCATCTAGGTGCTGGCAGTTGGCTTTCCCAGAGAACACAGTAAACAATGGCAAAAAGGCTGAGACTAGGATGCTTGGATGCAAAATTAAGAGGGTACTCAAATCTCAGTAATCAAGGAAAATAACATTTAATGCAATACTTTTTTTTTTTTTTAAAGAAGATGTTGGGGGTAGGAGTTTATTAATTAATTAATTTATTTTTGCTGTGTTGGGTCTTAGTTTCTATGCGAGGGCTTTCTCTAGTTGTGGCAAGCGGGGGCCACTCTTCATCGCGGTGCGCGGGCCTCTCACTATTGTGGCCTCTCCCGTTGCAGAGCATGGGCTCCAGACGCGCAGGCTCAGTAGTTGTGGCTCACGGGCCCAGTCGCTCCGTGGCATGTAGGGCTCTAACCCATGTCCCCTGCTTTAGCAGGCAGACTCCCAACCACTGCGCCACCAGGGAAGCCCATAATGCAATACTCTTAAAAATTAATGTTAATTGCAAAAAAAAAAAAATCCACGATGAGCAAAATATCAAAATTTTAAATGAAGATGGGATCAGTAATAGTGCTATGCCAAGTCCTTTTGGATTATACATTAATTTTTACTTTAAAATATTTTATTGAAATATAATTTCTCTTGATTACTGTGTTCTTTGGTGCCCTCTTAAATTTTGCACCAGAGATGAGAGCCTTACTCACCTCACTCTAATGTCTAGACTCTGGCTGGCACCATATCCAGGTGGCACAATGTCCAAGCTTGCGCTTCGTTGATAAGGTGGTTCTCATGCTTGCCCTAAAAGAAGGGAGCCCCTCATGGCAAGGGGGTCCCTCCTATGGAACACAAACCCACATTGCATATACAGTAGACTGCTTGGTCCTAGCACACCTCTCCAGGGGCAAATGGGTTGATGAGGATCACAGGCCTTCTCTTGCTGGCCTTGACTTTTCTTTTTCTTTCTTTCCTTCTTTTCTTTTCTTTTTTTTCTTTTAGTAGAAATGTATTTTTATAAGCTCAAGTTTTAAAAATGTTGCTTATTACAGATTGATTCAGGGGGAATGCTAGGTGTACTCAGTTGAATGCAAAAATATGCATTCTTATGCCACGGAGCGGCTGGGCCCATGAACCATGGCCGCTGGGCCTGCGCGTCTGGAGCCTGTGCTCCGCAATGGGAGAGGCCACAACAGTGAGAGGCCCGCATACCGCAAAAAAAAAAAAAAAAAAAATGCATTCTTTAAATGTCTATTCTTTATCCTGAGTCCTGTTACACAACAGGAGTCACTCCTGAAGGGATCTAAGATGACAAATCTTGTTTACATGGTTTCGTAAACATATAAGAATATAGCTACAGTATAAAGAACTGCCAGTCCAAATGGTGTGTACACCACAAGTTTTGATAAATACAACCAATTTCCTCTCCTATGATAATGTATTAATTTACATTCCCACTAAAAGTATGTGGGAATAACTGTATCCCCATATTCTTTTGTTTGTTTGTTTCCCCATATTCTTGACAACATTGAGGATTGTGGCACTTCTTAATCTTTGCTAATTTTACAGATAAAATAATATTTCATTTTTGTTTTAATTTATAGTTCTTGTTTATGAGCAAAACCAAACACTTTAAGTCTTTTTATTTACAAAAAAATAAATATATTTTTATAAATAAATATTTTTATTTATTAAAAAATTTATAAAACATTAATATGTTCTTCTGTGAGTAAGTTCCCTGGTCCCATTTTTCAAGTAGATTATTGGTCTTTTCCTTATTGATTTGTTAATACTCTTTGTATATTAAGGAAAATGACTCTGGCTGTTATATATATTGCAACTATTATCCCTGATTTTTTTTGTTGGTCTTTTGACTTTTTAATGATTTTTTTCACCTGAAGGAATGCTTTACATTTTTATGTAGTCAAAGTTATTAATATTTTTCTTTGTTGTACTGGATTTTGTATTTTATTTAAAAGTTGTTTCTCACAATGTTTATATGCTGTCTACCTAGGTTTTCTTCTAGTACCTTTTATGGCTTTATTTCATCTATTTACATCCATCTAGGATTTACTTGGGAATAAAGTAAGAAAGACATCTACCTCTTTTCTCCTAAATGACTAGCCAATATGATTTATTGAGAAACTATTTTTTCCTCCACTGATTTGAAATGCCACCCATATCACATTTAACATTCTCATTTGTATATGGGACTTGTCCTGAATTCTTTAATCTGTTATAATTGTGTATTCCTGAACCAGCACCAAATTGTTTCAAATAAGGAAGATTTGTAATGTGTTTTAGTATTCACTATTTGTTTTCCCTGGAGTTAATTATTGCCACCACCACCCCCGCATTTGTTTAGTTGTTTTTCTTTATGTCTTTATCATTAATTCACTTCAAAGTCTTTGCCAGTGTATAAAGCTCTTCTCAAGATTGATTATTTTATCAGTTTTAGCTTCCTGAAAAAAAATCTGGACTTGTTGGTCTGTATGCCTGGTGCATATTTGTCTGCCTTTGTCATTTGTCCTGGGGATTCCCTTGGCCTTTCTCCTGTGATAGAGCTCCAATTTTTGGACATTAGACCTTCCTTTTTCTTGGTTTACTATCATGTTTTAGTAAAGCATATCCTTCAATAGCTTCATAAGGAAGGATGCTTTGGAGGTAAAATTTTTCACAACTAAAAATGTCTTTACCTTACTCTCATACTTGAATTGCTAGGCATGGTACTCTAGGTTGAAAACCACTTTACTCCAGAATTTTGAAGACATTGTTCTGTTGCTTTCTAGCTTTCTCTTATAGAAGTCAGAGCCATTTTTATCCTTCATCTTTTATATAAGCCTTTTGTTTTCCTCTCTAGAAATTTGGAGGATTTTTTTTCTTTGTCCCTTTTGCTCTGAGATTTCACAATGTTATGCCTTAGTATAGGTCTATTTTAATTCTTTGTTCTGAACACTTTCAGTTTGGAAACTCATGCTCTCCAGTTCTGGGAAATTTTCTTGAATTACTTCTATAATGGTCTCCTCCCTCTTATGTTCACTGTTTATTCTTTCTGGAACTCGTATTGTTTTTGTATTGGGCCTCCTGGACCAGTTTTCTAATTTTTCTTGTCTTTTCTCTCTTATTTCCCATCTCTTTGTTTCTGTGCTGTACACTCTGGGAGATTTTCTCAATATCATCTTCCAAACCTTCTGTAGATTAAAAACAAATCTCTGATATCATGTCTTTAAATTTCAAGAGCTCTCTCTCACTCTTTTTCTCTGAATATATTTTCTTTATAGCAACGTATTCTTATTTTATGGATGCAATATCACAATAGCTTTTCATCTTTCGAAGGATATTAATGATAGTTTTTGTTTTGTTTGTTTTTGTTTTCCTCTCCTTGCATAATGGCCGTAATCCATTTCCTCCAAGTTCCTTTTTCTGTTTTCACATTTTGGTTTCTATGCTTCATGTTAGAAGTGTTCTTCAGATGCCTGGTGATCTTTGGTCATCTGCTCCTATTTAAGCTGATTGGAAGCTTTGATGGTGCTGAGAAGGATTTGTTGGGTGCTGTCCTTGATATACCTTCATGTCTTTCCTTGTGAGCTGGTCAGATTCCCCAAGTAAGTCTTCTCCAGTCTCCTCGTGGAATGGTGAAAGGCAGGCTGACATCTTCTAGGAGCAGAGACAGAGGAGGGCAGAGGTTTCAGCATCCAGTACTTACACCTAACCCTGTTTTCTGGTACCCCTGCCCTCAAGTGTGCCTAGTGTTCTCCAGACCAGAAGAGCCGCCCCCTGCCCCCCAGGTTTTCCCTTTACAGAGAATAAACCTGCAGTCTTTTGCTGTGGTGGGACAGGTAGTTGCGAGAGTATTTAGGTCTCTAACTGCCTCTTAAACAGTATTTCAATCAGTTTTCTTTGTTTTATCCCTCCTTCAACCACCAAATGTAACTAGTTCCACCAATTCCTGAGCCTTTGGGGGATTCTGTGCTATAATTGGTTTGATTATTTTTCCCAGTGCCACCTTAGAATCTTGTTCTCTCAGGTCTGAGTCCTTTACTTTTATAGAACAGCTGTTCATTTTTGTACATTTATTTTACAGTTAGACACTGTAGTGCATTTTCTTACTCTTAGGTCTTCAAAGTATACAATCTCACCATCTGCAAATAATGAAAATTTTCTTTCCCTTAACAGTTTTTATACTTTCTATTTCTTTCCCTTCTATAATTGCATTGCCTTATACCTTCAGTACAACGTGAAAGAGCAGGGGCAATGTGGGCATCTTTGTCTTTTTCTAGGTTTACTGGGTGTCCTTTTAGAATTTCACCATTAAGCCTGACGCTGGTTTTGATATGACTGCATACATTTATTATGTTGAGGAAATATTCCTCATTTCTATTAAGATATTTTTATCAGAAATTACTGTTGAATCTTTCAGATTCATGAGTGAAATTTGTCTGTAGTTTTCTTTCGGCTGCTGTGTTTTTCAGGGTTTGGTATCAGTGTAATACTGGTTTTGTAAAACAGTCTGAAAGCTTGCTTTCTCTCTTATGCTTTTGAACAGTTGAACAACATTGGAACTATCTGATGAGTAAATTTTAGAAATAATAGTGTCCAGTACTGGAACAGATTGGCGCTACACCATCCTTCAAATCAAATTATAGTTTGTAGGGTGATGCCTACCTCTAAGCAGATGCATATTATAAGCTGTAGTATCAGCAGGCACAACAGAGGTAATATTGAATGAAATATGTAAAATTTACTTTCTGGAAGCTTCAGGGAGCCGGAAAAGGAGGAGAAGGAAAAGGAAAAGGAGGAGGAGGAAGTTGATTGTATTGTTCGGACAAGAATTTAGTTCAGCAGAACCATGCTTCTCTTCAGCAGGCCTGATAACATAGGACAAAGGAAAAGGAATAATACTACTCCTTTCTCCACTGTCCTCAGACTTGGCCCACTATTCTGTGGTCTCCCCAGTCACCTTTGTAGAAACTTTCCCAGAGGAAACATGTGAGGCTGTCTTTGTACCACTGGAACAAGGTCTGGGTTTGCCACGTGCTGACAAACAGAAAAGCTCTGTGTTGGTTTAGGGACTCGATCATCCCTTTCTCTGCTGAAAGGTGGTGTTTGATACATTCTACCAGATTGACTTGGCTGTCTAATTCAAGACCTAATGGCTTTTCAAAGTTTGTCTACCACCAGGAAAAATGCTGAGGTGGAAGGCTCTCGAAAGAGTTCAGTATGTTATAAGTGAGAAACTTCTGGCTATGTTTGCAAATGGAAGTTGCTGCCTCTAGAGGCTGAACAGGGTGTCTGGGTGACTCGTAATTCTCTAATGTCCACAGCTCTATGACATGGGGATGTTTTGAAGATGTCTTCGGATTTTAATTAGGGCTTTGCACTTAGATCGTCTCTACCTTTAACTGTCATAATTGATGAGAGAGTCAGTAGAGTTCAAGTGACCAAGAACATAGACTCTGGATTCAGACAGACACAGTGTGAATCCCATTTCTGCTCTGATTAGCTATATGACCTTGGTCAAATTAATGAGCCTCTCAGAGCATCAGCTTATCTATAAAGAGGGGACGTCCTAGTACCTACTTCATAAGGCTGATGTGAAAATGGAATGAATATTGGGTATAAGGCTTCTGACATGGTGTCTTAGTACAGGACTTATCATATAGAAGCTATTGTTAATGCTGTTAATATTATTCTATAAGCCTTCTGAGACTGATACTTATATCACGAAATAGGAGCTTTTGGAGAGATACTGGTAAAATCCAGGCCTATCTGGGAGTAGATGGGAGCTGAGGACCTGTCAGTCAGTCCTGTGGTCCATCAGAAGACCCTGATCCCTGACTCTCCACTTCTTGCTCCTGAGTCTTTTGTCTTAGGGAAAATGGCAGAGACTTTTTGGATGCCTAAGTTCTGTCCTCTGAATGTAGACCAGACTCTTTTGTTTCCGGCTAGAGACTGGACTCTAGGTCTACTTCTGACTGGTCATCAAAAGAACAAAGGTCACCTCAGGGGAGTCACTGCTCCCTGTGCCATCTGAGCTTCCTCTGGTCATCACAGGGTCCCCTCGCACCTTCTGGATAACACCGTGCAGCTCAGCTTCCCTTCCCTTTGACTCCAGCCACCTGTTGAGTCCTTCTTCTAACTGGTCAGCTAGGTTCCCAGGGATAGCCTAGAGTGGCTACAGATGAAGAAGTTTGTTCCCTTCTCCCCCCACTCTACCTTCTCTGCAATGTCCCCTCTTGCTCCCCCAGGGATCCCCCAGTCCCCATCTCCTTCCGTTACCCTGTGTTTACATTCTTGTTCCCATTAAAATCAGATGTTATATCTTCTAGTCACAAAATTTAATAAGTGAATGAAATCACTGGGAGTGCGTGTTGGGCTCTTTTGCTGGTAATAAGGAGTCTTCCTCGGTTTACCACAAATAATTCCCTTACCCCCAGTGGGAGGGTGGGGTACACAATTATTGCAAGGAGTCCACATGGTAATTAATCAGGGCTCTACAGGCACCTACAGTAGTTTCCCAGCTGGGCTTCATTGGAATTAGAACACAGCTCAGAGACCGGAAGGGGGCTCAGGACCCAGAGCTCTAAGGACAGTGATGTGTCCCCACCTGGGCAGGAGACTGCCCACTCCCCAGCATGACAGTGACACAGCCCCCTTCTGCCTCTACTGCTGACACTTCTGTCACTACCAACCTACCTCTCACTCTTCTTTTCTCTGCCTCATGGCTTCTGTTCTCTCCAAGCTTCTGCTTATCGAGAGTTCTGGGCCTCTATGGTGTCTACTACCTCGTGATACTGCCTCCTGTCTGATGAGCAGGAGTTTTCATAGCATAGCTCCGTGCTGGCTGGGCCACACTCACTGTGTTGGTTTCCCACCTCTGGTCCATCCATCTGTGGCCGTGGAAGATCTGTGGTTCTGTCTGGGGCTTTGCTCCTCTGCACAGGGATGTGGCAGGGCCATGACTGTGCCCAGCACTCTGAACTTGGCTTTATTCGGGAAACGCTGTTATCATTCCCAGGAGCACAGAAGGGTTAAATTGGAATTTCAATGATTCCCAAACCGAGTGAATAGCAGACTCTCATGGGCAAATTTTTACAAATTCAAATTTCTAGGAGTCACTCATCTGTAAAATGGAGACGTAATAACACTTACTAGATTGATGTGATCTATTCTTTTTTTTTTTCCCAGAATTTTTTGTGTGCTATGTTTGTTATGAAAAACAGTTGGAAATCTAATGCCCCCCAAATAGGAACTTGTTAAGTCAGTGGTTTTCAAGGTCTGGGAAGAGAGAAAGGAACAGTATATCAGAAATGCTTGGGGAGCCCCATCCCTGATCTATGTCACCAGAATGGAGGCAGGGATTGAACTTCCCAGATTATATACCAGCTGCAACCCCCAGCCCCCAAAGCACTGCGCTAAGTGACCTACAGTAATATATCCTTAAAATGGAATCTCACGTAGCCAGTCAAAACGATCTTGCAGGCGTGTATTTTTTTTTAACATGCAAAGGAGCTCATGATGGATCATTGAATAAAAAGGGCAGATTATAAAACAGGGGTAGGAATTTTTAGAGAAAAGGTACATATAGGTATTTACGAATAATGAAACATATGGAATATTAAAAGTATGTTTGGCAGACCTGCTGCATTAGCATTACCTGGGAGCTTCATAGAAATGTGGAATCCGGGACCTCACTCCAGACCTACTCAATCTAAGTATGCATTTTTGACAAGATCAACACCTGGTTGGTGTGCAGAGTCAAGTCTGAGACTCATTGCTCTAGGGCACTGGCTCTAGTATTGGGTGCTCATCAGAATTCACCTGGGGAGCATTAAAAGAAATCCTGATGCCCAGGTAGCACCCAGGCCAATTAAATCGCAGTCTCTGTGGGTGGGACTGGGCATTGTGTATCTTGGAACTCGTGATGCCGAGGAGCAGCCTGGGTCGGGAACACCAGCTGCGAGAGTGCTTATTCTGTGGATGGTGCCAACTTCATGCTTCTGATTTTGTTCTTTCTGCTTTTCTGTATTTTCTGATTTTTGTTTAGGAAGCGTGCATTATTTTTATAGTGATAAAAAAAGTTATTTTAAATTAAAAAACCCTAAATGAATGCAAGGCTCATCTGAAGTTTAGACAGCAACCTTGAAGTGAGGAAGATGTTTCAGAGCAGGATTCAGCATAGAAAGGGGAGTAGAGGGCACATGCTCCCAGGTTGGGGGAGGGAGAGTGATAACAAAGCAGTATGTTGTGCTCTTTCTTTTAGTTTTAGTCATGATATTGAACTTTTAAAATTCTGTTTTGAAATAAAAACGATCAAAGAAAGCATGAGCTTTTAATGTTTAGCAAAAGGGAACATGGGTTAAATGTTGAAAAACCCTGTTTTAGAGGAAAAAGAGGAGTCATTCCATTTGCCACCTGACCTGGTGCATCTCTTCCCCTTAATAAAAGAAACTAAACGTTGCTGAGAGCTCGCTAACTGCCAGCATCGTAATAGGCATTTCATTATCATTGCAATAATGCCGAGGAGCGGCATTGCCATGTCCCCATTTTAAGGGAGACTGAGCCCTACAGAGGTTACTTAATTTGCATGTAACCCCTAGCCTTGCCAATATGGCAGCCACTGGCCACACACTGAGCACTTAAAACAAGGCTGGCCCGAATTGATATGTGCTGTGAGCATAAAATAGGCACCAGATTCCAAAGACTTCGTATGAAAAAAACTGTAAAATAGCTTATTAATAATGTTTCATATTAATTACACATGGAAGTGATATTGTTTGGATGTATTGGGGATAAATAAGATATATTATTAAACTTTATTTCAGCTATTTCTTTTCCCCTTTTTAAATGTGGCTACTAGAAATTTAAAAAGTATTTACGTGGCTTGCCTTTTGTGGTTCATACTTTATTTCTAGCCAGGCAGAGGCAACTAGGAGTTAGACCTAGGGGGATTATTTGTTGTTTATTCTCTTTGGAACCCTTCTAAGAGCAGAGGAAGAGGTGAGAGAGGAAGCAGCCTCTCCCTGTCTGATTGAGGATTGGATGGAAAAGAGGTTAAAATCAGTTTGAGGGCATCCCTGCCAACTTTCTTTAGTGTACTGGTTCTCAGCCTCAGCTGAATTTTCAAATTTCCTGGAGAGCTTTTTAAAATCCTGATGTTCAGCCACACTACTGTCGGATCAAATCAAAATCTCTAGAGAATTTCTATTTTCCAAGATACCGAGGTTCAGCCAAGATTGAGAACAATGGCTTTAGCCAGATTTTTTGATCCATCCTCCCTGGGAACAAACTACAGCTGTCTAGGAAAGTAAGCTAGCAACTTTTAGAAAGCAGAGACCTTAGATGATATTGAGGGGTGTTATTTGGGTCGTTATATATTTTCTTTAAGATTAAAAAAAATTAGGTTGCTTTATTTCTGTTTTTTTTTTTTTTTTTGAGGTACGTGGGCCTCTCACTGTTGTGGCCTCTCCCGCTGCGGAGCACAGGCTCCGGACGCGCAGGCTCAGCGGCCCAGCCGCTCCGCGGCATGTGGGATCTTCCCGGACCGGGGCACGAACCCCTGTCCACTGCATTGGCAGGCGGACTCCCAACCACCGCGCCACCAGGGAAGCCCCTTTATTTCTGTTTTGTGAATTAATCTTGAAAGAACGGGGTTGGTTTAGTTATCTTGAAAATTCAGTCTCTTGGCCACTAGGGGGATTGGATTAAAACACTTGCAGAAGGATAAGCCTTTGTCCCTTGGAGAAACTCCTTAGAGTGGAGGTAAATTGGCACTGTCATCCTGGTAGGCAAAGGAGCAGCTTGTATTGCTACTTTTTAACTTTTATTTGACTTAAATCCTATAGCTGAAAGGGCTTGACCTTTGTTTTGGTTTTTTTTAAATTGGGGTACAGTTGTTTTACGATGTTGTGTTAGTTTCTACTGTACAGAGAAGTGGAGTTCCCTGTGCTATACAACAGGTTCTCATTAGTTATCTATTTTATACATATTAGTATATATATGTCAATCCCAATCTCCCAATTCTTCCCACCTCCCCTTTCTCCTCTTGGTGTCCATACGTTTGTTCTCTACATCTGTGTCTCTATTTCTGCCTTGCAAACCGGTTCATCTGTACCATTTTTCTAGATTCCACATATATGCATTAATATACAATACTTGTTTTTCTCTTTCTGACTTACTTCACTCTGTATGACAGTCTCTAGGTCCATCCACATCTCTACAAATTGAAAGGGCTTGACCTTTGTGTCAATGAAAAGTGATATAATCTTTCTGAAGATCACTTTAGCAATGTAATTATAGAAAATATTTATGGAGGGCTCACTCTGTGTCAGACACTGTGCTCAGTCCTTCACACACATTATCTCACTGAAATCCTCACAACAGTCAGATACAGCAGGTACAATTATTATCTTAATTTCAGATTAAAGAAACACAGGGCTGGAGGGATTAGAGAACAAACCCCATGGCCACAGAGCTGGAAAATAAAAGATTTGAACCCAAGCAGTCTGTCCCTAGAACTTGCCTCTTAACCTCTAAATGATATCGTATAAAGTATACATAGACTTTGCCCCGTGATTTTAGTCCTAGGACTTTACTCAAGGAAATGATCAGACAACAGCGTAATTCAGAACACAACTAGATCTAGAAAAATCTCAATGTCCCTATTCTTGTAGGAGACTAAACAGATTAGTGTATCGCCATAAAATGAAAAAATATGTAACAGCTAAGAGTACTGATATAGAAGTGATGTACTGAAATGGAAAAAATCTTCATGAAGTATTATTAAGTTAAAAAAGCAATTTAGAAAACATATACAGTACAATATCCAGAGAGAAAAAGCCAGCAGGTATGTGTGTAGGCGGGAACACTAAAACATTAACAGTGGCTATTTTTAGAGGGAATATCAGGAATTTTAACTTTCCTCTTTACATTTTTCCTTATATTCTAATTTTTTCATAGTGTCTTTTCAGGCAGTAATTTTTTTAGAGCAATGCAAACGAAGGTATTTCAGCATATGAAAGAACAATGCCTGCTTAAAGGAAGTGAAAGGAGTTAGTGGGAACACGGTTGAGGTGGCCCTGGGCACTAAATTTAGCACTAGAACTCTGGCGGCCAAAGGAAAAAGAGAAACATGTTGGTTGTATAAATTTCATAGTATTTCATCTAGTGTTTTATGAGGGAGTCTCTTAGGTGGTTTTCTGCATTTCTAACTGTTTACTCTTGTGAACTTCAGAGTGTACGACCCTAAATAGATGCTACACGCATATCCCAATTCTCTGATTCCAAGTGCCCTGAACTTGATTGAACTTGTGTTCACTGAGTACCTGCCGTGTACCAGTCTGGGGGCCGAGTGTTAAATCTTCTCTTCCTTGCAACAAAACTCTGATTCATACCTTCCACTCATCCCCCACCTGGAGTCCCATCCCATGCAAATGCTTCTGGTTCTAAAGTCTAGTTCAAGCACCACTACTAGAGCCTCCGCGGCAAGCCAGTCATCCCCTTTTGAGATGCCTGTTGTACCACCAGTCCTCATGGGACAATTCAGTACGTACACATTCCCTCATCTTTTCATAAGCATTCACTATGTCTCCCCTATTAGAACGGAAACAACCTGGGAACATGGGCCTATTTTCTCTTATGTATAGAACTCTGGAATTCTAGCATTTTAGAGTTTGAAGGGGATGCCTGACAGCTGGGATGACCAATGCACCCTGGTTTGTCTGGGACTTTCCTGGTTTTAGCACTGAAGGTCCCATATCCGGAAAACCTACTTAATCCTGGCAAGACAGCTGGGTACTTTCTGGGTACTCACTAATTATTATTTGATTAGTTGGATTATTTTATATGGTAAAATGCCTACTGGGTGCATACCCATTTTTAGCTATATATTCACAAAATAATAACCCCTGTATTAACATGGCTCTCTCTACTGCTGTGTTAGTATAATCTTCAGGCAAACTCTGAAAGCAGGAAAAGGCAGGGGTTATTAGTCCAGCTGAGAAAAGTAAGGCAGAGAAGAGTTTTGTAAATTTTTCCAGGTATTAAGTGAGTAGTCAAAATTATGAATTGGGTCTTTTGATTCCTATTCAGGGCTCCCTGGAATTTGAAAATACCCACCATGGAGCTTCCATTGTTTTAAATAATTACGCAAGGCTTTTGTGAAGAAAAACACAAATTGTAGTTTGAGATCCAAAAGGCTTGCATAAATGGAACGTGGAATATCATCATCTTTCTAAATGGAACAATTCAATATTATAAAGATTATTTCCCCAAAATTAGTTAATAAGTTGAATGCAGTTTTAACAAAAATTCCAACAAGATTTTTCTTAGAACGTGACAAAATTATTCTTAAGTTCGTCTGCTTACAAGACCCACTGACGAAGAGTTCAAGAAAATTTTGAAAAGGAACAGTTGTGAAGGGGGTAATTGTACTTCTAGGTTTTAAAAGTTATTAAACCACAGTGCTTTAAGCAGTGAGGTGTTAGCACAGAATTGATTGATCAATGGAATGAAATAAAAAGTCCAGAAAGAGAACCCAAAGCATCTTAGAAATTTGGTATATGATGAAGCTGGTTCAGGTCAATGGGGAATGATTATTTTGCAAATGATGTTGGGCAAATAGACTGATCATTTAAATGCAAATAGGGACTTCCCTGGTGGCGCAGTGGATAGGACTCTGTGCTCCCAATGCGGGGGTGGGGGGGGGGGTGGCCTGGGGGGGGCCCTGGTTCGATCGGGCCCTGGGGGGGGCCCTGGTTCGATCCCTGGTCAGGGAACTAGATGCCACATGCATGCTGCAGCTAAGAGTTTGCATGCCACAACTAAGGAGCCCTGGAGCCGCAACTAAGGAGCCCGCCTGCTGCAACTAAGACCCGATGCAACCAAATAAATAAATATTTTTAAAAAATAAATGCAAAAGATTTAGGGCAAAAAAAAAAAAAAATTTAGGGCTCTGGGGCTTCCCTGGTGGCGCAGTGGTTGAGAGTCCGCCTGCTGATGCAGGGAACACGGGTTCGTGCCCTGGTCCGGGAAGATCCCACATGCTGCGGAACAGCTGGGCCCATGAGCCATGGCCGCTGAGCCTGTGCGTCCGGAGCCTCTGCTCCGCAACGGAAAAGGCCACAACAGTGAGAGGCCCGCGTACCGCAAAAAAAAAAAAAAAAAAAAAAAAAAAAAAAAATTTAGGGCTCTATCTCTCCCAAAGTGCCCAAATAAATTAACTTTTAATGTAAAAAAAATAATGCTGCAAAAGAATCAGAAGAGGAACCAGTGAATGTTTATGTGATCTTTGGGAGAAGAAAACCTTTCTAAATAAAACATGAAAGGCAGACGTCATAAGGGTGAAAACATTAAATTTGACTACATGAAAAATAAATTTTTAAAAGGTTTAATAGAAATGACAATGTGGGAAAAACCTTTGCTGTGTATATGACAATTTGAAAGAATTCTTACAAATCATTAAGAAAAAGATAAACATACTAATAGAAAAATGGCAAAGTACACAATTTGCCACGGAAGTACAAATTATTAAAAGTTCTATTTCCTTAGTAAGCAAATGAAAGTAAATAAAAACCAAAAAGTTCTCCCCCTCCATTTTTTATCTTACCTAATGATATTGGAAAAAAAAATTAAAGCCATAATATCCTTTGCTGGTGGGAGAATAAATCAGCAGCCTTCCTGTAAGGCCAGTTGTAATAGGAATTAGAGCCTTATTAACCTGTGTTCATTTTGATCCAGCAATTCCACAACTATATATATTTTTAAGTAATAATAAAAAGTATGTGCAGATACCTCTTTATAACTATGTGTGTGGGAATTTTATTTATTGTAGTTAAGAGAAAGAAACAACTTAATGTCTAGTTCTAGGGAATTGGTTGCATAAATGACAGAATATTGCTCCAGTAGAATGAGAGGCAATTACACAAATATACTTTGCAGTTAATGTTGTAGAAGAATATTTAAGGACATGAAAAATATTCACGATGATGTATATTGCTAAGTGAAAAAAAGTATGTTACTAGGCTGTATTCGTAGCATGATCCTGTGTTTGTTTACACACATATGTAAACATATACACAGAACATGACTTGTGCATTACAAATGATTTGTTCTCTTTTTACGTTTTTGCATTTCTACTGTACACATTAATGACTTTTTAATAAGAAAAATTAATAATTACTATTAATTATTGTTAAAGAGAACTTAGATCCTGGGTTAGTGTTTTTTTTTTGAGGGTATGGAATTGTTTGTGTGCTATGATATATATTTCTGTAATGCTTGAATTTTGTTTACTGAATTTGATCATTTTTATAGTCAAAAGGAAACAATTTTAAAAAATAAAAAAAGGGCTGGGGAACAAAGAAGTTCATACTCTTCAATCTAACAATTTAACTTTTAGAAACGTTCTTAACCCTGAATATGAGTAAATATTTATACAGAGATTGCTCATCATAGCAGTATTTACAACAGAAAAAACAAACAAAAACCTGATAAAAAACATATAAGCACCATTTAAACAATACAGAGCTAGATAAACTATGACAGGCCCATTAGATGAACCTACAGCAGCATAGTGAAGTCAGCATGAATCCAGCCTGCCTGGATTCAAATCTCAGCTCCACCACTTACTTGCTGTGTGACTTTGCACAAGTTACTTAACCTCTCTGTTTCAATTTCCTCTAGTAAAATGAGGATAACAATAGTACCTACATCATTGGATGGTTATGAGGATTTTGAAGTCAGAGCCCATGCAGGAAACAGATGACACACTCAAATTAGATAATTTGAGTAGAGTTTAATAAAAGAACTCTTTACAGAGGTGTGGACAGGGTGTAGTGAAACCACCAAGGATAGTGCAGTACTCTGGGCAAGTAGTAGTAGGAAGTCACAGGGAGCAATTGGGCAGGTATTGGAACCTGGAGAGAGAGAGAGTTCCTAGGAGGAGCTGTGCTCTTTGTGAAAAGCCCAGTGACCCTTCATACCTTAACCTCACCCTCCAGGCTGCTTCTGAGACATCTGTGATAAGTCTGTCACTGCTGCAATAATGGTGCATATAAACAACCCCAAATCTCACTGGCTACAAACTGCAGACATTTGTTTTTCTCACTCCCAGGTTGACTGAAGCAGCTCTGCTTCAGGCTTTGGGTTGTTTGGGTTCAGGTCAGCTTCCTGGGCCTCTTATTTTGGGAACAGCCACCAAGAGGCCAAACCAAACAGGCAAGTCCCTTTCAGGCCTCTGCTCACAACAAGTGTGCAAACATTCCATTGGCCAAAGCATGTCCCATGACTGAGACTAAAGTAAATAGAATAGAGCTATTTATATTCCACATACTCTAGTAGAAGGCAAACTCCCATGGCGAATCCTAACACAGGGAGAGAGGAAGAGAGTGGAGTTGGGAATGATAATCCAATGACAACTTGTCATTGGCCAAATCCAAGGAAGTGAGAGGGCACAGAAGCCGGGTGATGCAGTCTGTACAGGTCGGCCTCTGGGGGCACAGAGCAAGGTGGAAGAGGGTAGAGGGGTCTGGAGAGGCAAACAAAAATATCTATGCAGGATTACATGAATTAATATTTTTAACGAGTTTAGCATAGTGACTGGCATGTAAAAAAATACTATATTAAGTGTTAAGTAATAAAATAGGGTGCCATTGGAAATGATGTTTTCAAGAATATTTAATTAAACATTTTAAATGTTTATAATTAACTGTTAAATGAAAGAGGTTATAGAGCAGGCGTACATTATAATATCATTTAAAACTACAATATACCTAGAAGAAAGACTGGGAGGAAGGAAACGTAGCAAAATAATAATGTTGTTGCTGGGAGGTAGAATCATGGGGAATTTTTTCCTTTCTGTGCTCTGTGTTCAGAAATCGGTTGCCACATACGATCTCATTGGTTGCGCACTGCACAACTCCAGGAGCCCCATTTGTCCCTCTGCACACCTTCAGCTTATACAACCTCCTTCATTGGCCACAGCTTCTAAAACACACGCGTATTACTCTTGTGTAACCAAATAAATGCAATAAAAATTGCAACCTTGCTTTTTCTCCCTAAAACTCTTCAAAGACAACAGAAATTGACCTAGTTTGGCATTTTCACTAGAGTGGCAAAGAAATTATTCCAGTATAGTTGTCCTTCAGGATCCTGGGGGAATGGTACCAGGACCCCCATGGATACTAAAATTCATGGATGCGCAAGTCTCTTTTATACAATGGTGTAGTAGTTGCATATAACCTACACAGTCCTCCTGTACACTTTAAATCATCTCTAGATTACTTATATTACCTAATCCAATGTAAATGTTATGTAAATAGTGTGCAGAAAGTTCAAATTTTGCTTTGGGGAACTTTCTGGAATTTTTTCCCCTGAATATTTTTGATCTGTTGTTTGGTTGAATCTGCAGATGTGGAATCCACAGATAAGGAGGGCCGATTGTGCTCTAAGATGATTGTTATAAGGCACACTCACCAATGCTTGAGGCAATCGCGGTTATACAGTCACTGTTGCAGAACTGAAAGGTATTTCTTCACGCGTGTCGTATAAGTAGAGAAAACATGTTTGGCCTGAGTGAGTTACTACAATTTTTAAAATCCTGTAATATATCTTCTTTAGCGGAGAAATTCAGAACTGCTGGATCAGAAATGATGAATATAAGAATGGGATATTTCTACTAAATCCACAATGGAGAAGATTTAAAGTAAAATGAAAGCTTCTCTCCCCACGCCCGGGATGAAATGAGCCTAGCTCTTAAAGGCATTCAGGCCAACCCTGTACTTCCTGTCTCTGTATTTCTTATTATATGAGATGATAAGTATCTTTACTACTTAGGCCACTGTATTCTATTACTTGAAGCCAAAAATTATATGTATTCTCTTCAAAGCCCTTCCTTCCCAAGATAGAGTTAAACATCCCTTCCTCTGTGTGTCCACAACCCCTGTGTATACGTACCTCTATTCTAGAATTTAACATATAGTGTAATAGTCATTGACATGACTTGTTTATGAGATCATCCAAAGAATTCATGGATTTTCCTTTCATTTTTGTAACCTCAGTATCCTTCTTGGTACCCAATGCAGAAGCATTTGTTGAGTAGGTGTCAAGACTTCCTATGTTCACTGTTCTGGGAGGGGCGGAGGGCACTGTCTCTTGAGAGTGTGGGACAACGGTGGACAGCCCATGTACATACTTGGGTGAGCCTGTTGGGAAAGGCTGAGTCACAAATACCCTAGAGAACCTCCAGCCCTGAGCCCCCGACAGCGCACTCCTGAAAACTGGGAGACAGAACCAAAAGCCATCCTAGATGCGGGGTGGGGCAATTCAGAAGAGTATGTCTCTTTTCCCATTTGATTCTTAGGATCCTTCTTAGGTATTATTTTTATTTTTTTATAAAAATATTTTTGGAGATTAAAATGTCGGTTTCATTGCAAAGTTAGATTGGAAGGTGTGGCTTGGTTGTGAAGTTAAATGGGTTTGCTAATACGCTCCTGTTTCGAACTTAACCCTCCAAAATGCCATCCTCCACCCCTCCTGGGAAAGAAGCTGTCCTGTTTGCCTTACCACATGGCTGGGGGTACAGACCAGAAAACACCTGCACTCCACAGAGCAGGTTCCCAAGCAAAAGTGAAGTCAGAAAGCCAGGCCTGCCAGGGGAGTATATACAAAGACATGAACTTCTACACTGGAGAACTGGTGCTGCACATTTTTTGTAATCTTTTTCACTTTCCTCTCCTGGGTTGGATCATTGAGAGGTCACAGTATTTAAACATTTCCCCCAACCTTGGTTTGGCTTTTGCTTTCTTACAATATGAAGAAAGTAGCCTCCAAACCAGCTGAGGAATGTGGGTGGCAGAGTGTGGACTGTTTCGTGTTTGATAGCATCATATTTTGATACTTTCTCCACAAAGTCTCAGTGTGACGGCTGGAATGATCATTGGCAGAAATACACAGGATTCTGAATTTGAAAGTTTGGGCCACAGGCTGCAGTAAAAGTAACCAGTCCAGGGTGCTATTTTCAGAGTTCAAATATCCTAATGGGCAAATCTGCTAAACTAATTTGAAAAGTGTTAATGGGAAAAATAGGTTTATGTGTTAGACCACCCAAACCTCATTTGCTTTTTTTATTTGATTTTTATTGGAGTGTAGTTGATTTACAATGTTATGTTAGTTTCTACTGTACAGCAAAGTGAATCAGGTATACCTATGCATATATCTGCTCTTTTTTAGATTATTTTCCCTTATAGGTCATTACAGAGTACTGAGTAGAGTTCCCTGTGCTATACAGTAGGTCCTTATTAGTTATCTATTTTATATATAGTAGTGTGTATATGTCAATCCCAATCTCCCAATTTATCCCTCCCTCTGCTTTCCCCCCAGTAGTAAGTCAGAGAAAGACAAATATCATATGGTATCGCTTATATGTGGAACCTCATTTGCTTTTCAGCAGTCACTTTCAATGTCTTGCCTGAAAGGAGGGTGTCCTGTAGGAATGGTAAGCCATGTGGCAGGTCTCTTCAGGGAGGCGGCTTTATCTGGCACCCCTAAATCACGGCATATAGGAAGCTCCTACTTTATTCTCCCCCGCACATGGCCATGTAAGATTGTAAGAATGCAGTGGAAAAGGGGGAATCTTCCAGGTTTAATTCAGAAGGAGCAAAGCACAGATGGCCCCAGAACAGGGACCCTTCCAGCCCCACGCCATCATGATACACTTCACCAGCTTGGGCAGAAACAGCAAGTAGGTGAGAGCAACACAGAGCCCTGAGAATGTGACCAGGGCACCATTTCTGGGTTCTGTAGAGTAAGTTGACCGGACCAGGCTCTCTCCAACCAGTTTGAGACTCAGCCTCTCCTGTCAGCCTCCTCAGCCTAATACTGCCTTGGGCCCCAAAAGTCCACAGTTCACCAGCCCCAGGCTCCATGACACAGCCACAGTCCCTGTGCTGCTAATCCTGGCCATTTGTCAAGTTAATGAGTCTCCGGGGTTCTTAGGGGACTGGGCAAGAGTGTGGATGACTCAGTGTGGCCCATCCCCGTTATTAGAGAAACAGCTCAAAGCAAATGGTTTGTGACGGTGAGTTAGTAATGTCAGCTTCATTAGAGAATATCTTGTGGAAGGTGCAGCAGTGAATAGCATTTGCAAACCTTTTAAGACTAATTTTTGTGTCACGGAAGAAAGGGGAAGTTAGAGTAAATAGCCTGAGACTCAGATGATTTATTTCTCAGTTTAGACTTGTGTGTTTCATTCACTTCTGGGACGTTTCTTCTCGACTATCTGCCTTTGGGGATCAACACTGAAAGAGGAGTGAGTCATCATTTGGCCACGTCTTCTTTTCTGTGTTTAATCCCTTAATGGAAAAGAGAATTAGGCAAGAGGATTAAGAGAGATTAAACCAGATTCATTACTGAATTATTAAAAATCAAGCTGTGGCTTAAAACAGCCTAAGAGGAGGTGCATACAATAATGTAAGGGACAGAAAAACTCCACAAAAACTCCTTATTCAGACACAAGAGATGGTATCCATTTGTTCTTGATAAAAATCAATGGTTAACAGTAATACACTCAAAAGATATCATAATGTCTCTTCATTCACGAAGAGACCCTACCAACCCGCCTCTGGGAGGGTAAAGACTTAGAGAAAAATAGCTCTAGTCCTGAGATGGGTTAACCTGATATTTCTCTTCATCTGCTATAGGACCAGGTCTTCTTACCCAGTGGGTACTCAGCATTTTCAACCGATACGCCATCAAACGCTTGTAGGATTTATAAGTCCCTAAGTAGTACTCTAGGGCAGGGCTTGAGTGAGATACTGAAAATGAACAAACTTCCCCTTCATCCTTTTGAATCGCAGACGTAGCCTCTGAGGTCAGCTTCTCAATCTCTTCGGGCCTTCAAGTCTTTATGTGGGAGAACCAGGGAAAATTCTGAAAAAAGTTAAATTAGGTTTTTCTCAGAGAACCTCTCAAAAAATGAAAATTTTAGATTATAGAAAGATGTATAAAACCTTTAAGATAAGATGGTCATGGTTTGCACATTCAGCTTTATTCTTCTGAAGACATTTCTTTTTAAAATAATTTTATTATTTATGTACGTATGTATGTATGTATGTATTTATTTACTTGGCTGCGCAGGGTCTTAGTTGTGGCACGTGGGATCTAGTTCCCTGACCAGGGATCGAACCCGGGGCCCCCTGCATTGGGAGTGCAGAGTCTTAACCACTGCATCACCAGGGAAGTCCCCGAAGATATTTCTTAAACCACAAAATAAGGGAAATTTCTGTAGGGTCCGCTCAGTCTCAGATTACACTTCGTGACTTCAGAGGCAGACTGAGACTCTCAAAAGACAAAATGTGTTTGCCATCAGAGCTGCTGTGATTTTCATGAGGACTCACTGCCTTCTCTTTGTGGGCTTGTGGCTGCTGTGTTTAGTCTAGAGCAAAGGTTTATATAACTCTCTACGAGGACCACGGATGGACAACTAGGGGTTTTTGAACCCCATGAACTTGTAGCAATTTTCATGATATGTGTATTGGTTGGGGGCAATGTGGAGGATCCAAAGCTCTCATTAGATTCTCAGAAAAGTCCATGACCTCATATGGAAGAGGGTTCCAAGGCTTTTCCAAGGCTGGAGCATCTGCATGCTTTCTGGTTCAGCAATAGCTCCACACCTGAAATATAGGTAATGTTATTATACTCACCTTACAGATGAGGAAGCAGGCTGACAGAGTTTAAAAAACCCGTCGAACCTCCCACAGCTGGTAAATGGCAAAGCCAGGTTATAAACCCAGATCTGTCTGACTTCAGAAACTGAGCCTCTCATTAGTGGGCAATGCTTTGTCTACATTTAACAGGTTTAAAAGAATAAGATCTGGAATTTGTTAGGGCTCTTCCAGCTTTCCCGAATCTTTATGGTAGCACCCCTGACAGGTGACCCAGCTCTGTCCGAACCCTTCTGGGGATGGGAGCTTCCTACCTCACCAGGGATCAGTTCTGTTGTTGAACTTAATGAGTGCTTTTCAAATATAAAACCCCAATTTACCTTACGATTGGATGCTGGCAAGGTACTTTCAAATGTAGTGAAATACAGAATGTCTTCAGGTGTGCTATTCAGAACTAGAGTCAAATTCTGAAGCATGAAGACCTCTGCTTCTCTCCCTCTTCAAAGTGGGGCACATGGGGGAAGGTGGCCTGTGTTGGAAAATCTAAGCATGCACGTCAAGAAAGAATCTAACATGTGGAATGATGGACAAGGCAATCATTCAAAGACATCAAAAGGTGTGCTTTGAAAATAAGAATGACCTGACAGTTTCCATATACAGCAAAATCTTTATTAGCTGACATTGGAGGTCTTTTTTTCTCTAGCTTCTTTGGTAAAAATGACCCTTTTTGTATCTCCTTTATGCTTTAGTGAATAAGAAATCTGGAAGGTGGTGGAGGATGCTTTCTGAGAGTATTGGTGGTTTCTTGTGAGCTCAAGTTCTTTCCTGCCTCTCAAAAGGTCCTCAGTGATAGATGACTTAAATGCCTTAAAAAATGGAAAGCATTTATCAGTAATGTTAGTAAATTAGAAAAATTACTATTATCGCCTGAGTAGACTATTCTTTTGGGGGCATTTAGTCTTCATAGATGGTCACTAAGTGTCCACGCCTCCCAGGACTCATGCCTCAGAATCTAGACTGGCCCAATGGAGTGTGATGGGAGTGATGCTGTGCCAGTTCCGAGCATCAGCCTTAGAAAGGTCTCAAAGCTTCCACTTTTGCACTTTTGGGAGCTCTGTGCTGCCATGTATCAATCCAACTACTCTCATCCTGGAGGGGCCATGTAGAGAGAGAGAGAGATGCCCCAGGATGAAGTGGAGAGTCCCAACCGCTCAAGTATTCCATCTGAGTTCAGCCTTCCAGCCATCCCTGTGAAGTCACCAGACGTGTATCTGAGCTATCTTGGATGTTCTGTGTAGTCGAACTTCCAGGTGACTGCAGCCCCAGCCGATATCACACAGAGCAGAAGAACCACCCAGCTGAGCCTAGCCAACCTACAGAACCATGAGAGATAATAAACTGGTTGTCATTTTTTTTTTTTTTTTTTTTTTTTTGCGGTACTCGGGCCTCTCACTGCTGTGGCCTCTCCCGTTGCAGAGCACAGGCTCCGGACGCACAGGCTCAGCGGCCGTGGCTCACGGACCGCTCTGTGGCATGTGGGATCTTCCCGGACCGGGGCACGAACGCGTGTCCCCTGCATTGGCAGGCGGACTCTCAACCACTGCGCCACCAGGGAAGCCCTGGTTGTCATTTTAAGCCCCTAAGTTGTGGGATGGTTTGTTACATAGTAATAGATAACCAAACACTTCATATTCATATAGCAAAACTGATTATTTTTATGGGTAAACAAAGTTGATAAAAATGCATATTATAGCAAAGTGATTAAAAACACTCATTTATCTTGCAAAACACCCAATCAGAAATAAGCCTCATTAAAGCAGTATTCTAACCACAATGACATAGTGCTTTATAACCACTAGGATGACTACAATCAAAAAGACAGATAATAACAAGTGCTGACAGGGATGTGGAGAAGTTGGAGCCCTCATACACTGCCGATGGGAATGTAAAATTGTGCAGCTGCCTCAGAAAGCAGCCTGGCAGTTCCTCAAAATGTTACTTATAGAGCTGGCATGGGACCCAGCAGCTCCACTACTAAGTATATACCCAAGAGAAATGAAAACATATGTTCCCATAAAAACTTGTACAGGAATGTGCATAGCAACTTATTCATAATTGTTGGAAATAACTCAAATGTCCATCAACTGATGAATGGATAAATAACATGTGGTATTATCTATACCAGGGACTTGTATGGATAAAAAGGAATAAAAAGGGATGAAGTATGGATACATGCTACAGCATGAATGAACCTTGAAACTGTTAAGTGAAAGAAGCCAATCACAAAGACCAGATACTGTATGATTCTGTTTATATGAAATGTCCAGGCAAATCTGTAGAGACAGAGTGTAGATTAGTGGTTGCCTAGGGCTGGAAAGTAACGGAGAGTGACCGTTAATGGGTACAGAACTACTTTTTGGTATAATGAAAATATTCTAAAATTGAATGTGTTGATGATTTCAACCTCCATGAATATACTAAAAACATTTAATTGCACATTTTAAATGGGTGACTTGTATGGTATGTGAATTGTATCTCAGTAAAGGTGTTACCAAGAAAAGAAAATCAATCTCCTATAAGACTGATGTTCACTTTGTTTTGACTGCTTTGGGCACCAGATGCTTGCCTGTGATCAGATAAGGCTAAATCAACCCAGATAGCTAACAGCAGTTGAATGGGCTTTTTGATGGGGGAGTTTATAGAAACAACACATGAAGCGAGAGCCGAATGACAATTTATTATACAGTTAATATAGTGTAAACTTACAGTTAATATTCTTAGCTTCTTCTTATCAATAAGGTGAAGATCAATACAGAGATTTGGTCTGACTCCTTAAATTCTCTGATTGTGAGGTTTGTTAAGTCACCTCTTTGGGACCTGCTGTGTTCTAATTATGACGTGATATTAGCTTGTCAGTATGAGGGCAGTATTGCCCCTCCTCAATTTCCCAGAAAACAAAACAATGTTCATAACTATATTTGCAGAAACTGTCAAAAGTATCTGAGTTCATTACCTACATAGAAAACATAAGTTCCAGTTAGACTATCCTGCAGCAGTGTAATAGCACATTTTTCATTGTCTAATGGCTACTTAATGGTTGACTTTTGTAGATGTTTTAGGTGGTTTTTTATTTTTTATTTTATTTATTTTTGGCTGCGTCGGGTCTTCGTTGCTGCACACGGGCTTTCTCTAGTTGCAGTGAGCGGGGTTGGGGGTGGGGTTACTCTTAGTTGCCGTGCGCGGGCTTCTCATTGAGGCGGCTTCTCTTTGGTGCGGAGCGCAGGCTCTAGGCACGCAGGCTCTAGAGCGCAGGCTCAGTAGTTGTGGCACCCGGGCTTAGTTGCTCCGCTGAATGAGGGATCTTCCAGGACCAGGGCTCGAACACGAGTTCCTCCCCCCCACTCCGTTGGCAGGCGGATTCTTAACCCCTGCGCCACCAGGGAAGCCCTGTTGTAGGTGTTTTTGAAAAAAATATGTATGCTCTATTTGTTGTGATGTGCAATTTTATACGTATCCATTAATTTAAGCTTAATTGTGCACTTATGTCCTCTATAGCCTTATAATATTTTAGCTACTTCATTTAGAACTATAAATATTATAAATATAATATTTACTCACTGATACCCTAAAATGTGTCAGGTCCCATGCCAGGCTCTGAGGATTCAGTCCTGATCAGTACACAGTTCCTGTCCTTGCAGAGCTCACAGTAGATGACAAATGTCTCAGCGAATGAGGATATAAGACCTGCAATGCCAGTTTGTATTTACTTTGAATGTATATTTTTAATTTATAGGTATATTTAATTTAAAGTTTTGCCTTTTTATCTATTTTTTTTAATAAAGTAATGTTAAAATTTATGGTCGTGAAGTTATCAAATTCTCCATTAGATCTGTTAATTTTTGCTTAATATACTTTGAGTCTCCTTTGTTAGATGCACCAGTTCAGGATTTTTATAACTTCCTGATGAATTCTCTCTTTTATCTCCTGCAGTGTCTAATCTTCACACCATCCAGTAAAACTTTCATTTTCATCTCTAGAGGTTCAATTTGGGTCTTTTTATATCTTACCATGCTCAATCTTTCCTCTACCTTCTTGAATTTATAGAATATAGTTACAATAACTTTTAATGTTCTTATCTACTAATTCTGTCATCTGTGCTGTTTCTGGATGTGTTTCTATTGATAGATTTTTCTCCTCATTGTGGGTCAGAGTTTCCTGCTTCTTTGCATCCCTGGTAAGTTTTGATTGGTTGCCAGACATTGTGTATTTTACCTTGTTAAATGCTGGATGCTTTGTATGCCTGTAAATATTCTTGAGCTTTGTTCTGAGACACAGTTAAATTACTTGGGAACAGTTTGATCCTTTTAAGGCTTTTTTATTTTCAAGCTTTGTTAGGCGGGATCCAAGTAGACTTTAGTCTAGGGCTGATTTTTCCCCACTACTGAGGCAGTACCCTTCTGGTTACTCAATGCCCTATGAATTACAGAGTCTTCCACTCTGTCTGATGGGAGCCCAATTCTTCCTAGCCCTGTGTCATCTTCCGGGATTGCTACCTCTGCTCTTTTTGGGTCATTCATTCTCTGGCTGTGGGTAGGTTTCTCACACTCATGGGCTGATGAGCATTCAGTTGAGGACTCAAGGGGGATCCTGTGCAGATCTCTGGGACTGACTTTCTCTGCGTGCAATTTCTCCTCTCCACTACTGTGCCTGCAAACTCCAACAGCTTTGGCTTCCTTAGACTCCCGGGATTTATCCCTTCAACTCGGAGACCCTGCATCTGCCTGGGTTCCCCCTGCCTGGCTATAGCTAGAAACTCTCCAGCACTAAACTGGAGCAATCGTAGGGCTCACTAATGTGTTTCCCCTATCAGGGATCACTGTGCTGTGTGATGTCCAAAGTCTGAAAGACCTTTGTTTCATATATTCTGTCCAGTTTTTTAGTTGTTCCAGGCAAAGAGGGTAAACCCAGTTCTCGTTACTCCATCTTGGCTGGAAGCTGAGGTCTACTTAATTTCTAGTAACGCTTTTTGCCTTAATATCTATTTTTGTCTGGTATTGCCACACCAGCTTTCTTTCCACAAGTATTTGCCTGGTGTTTATACATCCATCTCTTTACTTTGAGCCTTCTTATATCATTATGTCTCAGGTTTGTCTCTTTAAAAAGAACTTAGCAGTTGGACTTTATCTCCTAGTCTGAGAATTTTTGTCCTTTAAACACTGGGTTTAATCGTTTAAATTTATAGGGGTTAGTAATCTATTTGGATTTATTTCTCTTTCCTTTTTTGTGCTTTTCCTTTATTATGCTTTTTGTTTTTTCTTTTATTGCTTTCTATTGTATTAATATAGTTTTTCTTATGCTCCCCCTTTTTATTTCTACAGGTTTGGAAGTTATGTATTCTATTTTTGTTCTTTTAGGAGTTACACTCTGAATTTTTTTTGTGTGTGTGTGTGGTACACGGGCCTCTCACTGCTGTTGCCTCTCCCGTTGCGGAGACAGGCCCCGCGGCCACGGCTCACGGCCTAGCTGCTTACACTCTGAATTTAGTATGCATTCTTGACATAATAAAGTACAAAGCTAATTGGTATTGCCATCCCCCCCTAAAAAAAATACAAGGTCTTATAAAGATTTAATTCCTTTGTCTGTCTCCCACATTCCACATTACTGTGGCCTAAAATGTATTTCCGTCTTGTTTTTAAACATCCCCAACAAATTAGTGATTTTTAATAGTCAATGTTTATTAGGGTTTAGATTACCCATTTGCTCACACTGCTTCATGCATCACACTCCTTCAACTATAATACCATCTTACTGAAGAATGTCCTTCAGGAATTCTTTCCCTGAGAGTTAGTGAGACATGAACTCTGAGTCTTTTGTTTGTCTGAAAATGTCTTTATTTTATTCTGTGCTCAGTGTTAAAACATGATTTTGCTGAATATAGAATTCCAGGTTGACAATTACTTTCCTTAATACATTGAAGATATTGTTTCATTTTCTTCTGGCATTCGTTATCTGATAAGAAGTCTGTTCTCAGTAATTATTGTTCTTTTGTAGACAGTCTGTCTTTCCAGTTTGGCTGGATTTATCTCTTGTCTATATCGTTCTGCAGGTGTGATGATGTGTTTAGGTGTGGATTTGTATTATTTATTCTGTTCAAGACAATTTACTACTTTAATTAGAAAGACTCATTATGTTCAACACTGTCCTGCACCACCTGGATCCCTCTTCAGGACTGAAGGACCTAATCCCCCAGATGCTAGGAGCTGGGGGTGCTTCCAGAAGACAACACTCAGATGTCAGCATTCTCCAGGAATTGCCCTCAGCTGAATAGTGCTGTTTTGCTCAAGAGGTTACACCCCTTCCTAAGGGCAGCCGGCATCCAATGATTCGTCAATACAGGGGTACAAAGAGCCAGCCCTCTTGTCTCAATGTGGGACAATTCTAAAGGTCCTTCTTAGCGTCAGAGCTCCCTTTGGTAGGATAATCAACCAGTCCTTTGCCAAGGACTCATGTCTCTAAAACCCCTCAGTCTTGCATCCTGGGAAACCCCTGGATCCTGGGCAAACGGGGACAATTGGTCATCCTTCCCATGAAGTTGGCCGAAGTCTTTGTTGAGGCTGCATCACACCTCACCTTCTCACTCTGCCCAGTCCTGCTTCTATCCTTTCCACTCAAGAGCTCTCCATAATAAGCCTCCTGCACACTAATCTCTGTTTCAGTCTACTTCCCGGGGAAGCGAACCTACAACATTCATGTCTTTCCAAATTTAATTATAGAAAATTTCTCTTTAAATAGTGCCTTTCACATTCTCTGTTCTTTTCTTCAGGGACATCCACTAAATGCACCTTGAATCTCTTCATTCTATCCTCAATTTCTCTTTTTTTTTTTTTTGTGGTATGCGGGCCTCTCACTGTTGTGGCCTCTCCCGTTGTGGAGCACAGGCTCCGGACGCGCAGGCTCAGCGGCCATGGCTCACGGGCCCAGCCGCTCCGCAGCATGTGGGATCCTCCCAGACCGGGGCACGAACCTGTGTCCCCTGCATCGGCAGGCGGCCTCCCAACCACTGCGCCACCAGGGAAGCCCCATCGTCCCTACTTCTAAATGATGAAGTCCTAGGGCTCAGTTCTTGAGACTCTTCTCTTTTTCACAGTTTAAATCACTTCCCAGATGAAGTCATCAGTCTTATGACTTCAAATACCATAGATATGCTGATAACTTCCAAATTTCTATCTCCAGCTCACACATCTCCCCTAAACTCCTGACCCACATATCCAGCTGCCTATGAGACAGCTCCACTCGGAAAATTAAAAACTGAGCTCCTGTTCTTCATTCCCAAACCCCGAAGGTTTCCCTATCTCAGTTATTGGTAACTGTTATTACAGGCATTCAGGGTAATGTCTTGGAGTCATCTTTATTTCCTCGCTTTGCCTCACACTGCAAATCCTGCAAATCCTATGGATTTTCCTTAAAAATGGATCCAGAATTGGACCACTTCTTATAATCCTCACTGCTGCCCCCCGCCCCCCCCCGGGTCCAAGTCACCAATACTTCCTGCCTGGATTATTGCAACAGCCTCCTGACTGGTCTGCTTTCAGCCGATTCTCAACATGGCAGAGTGACCTTGTTAAAATGTTAGTCAAATGCTTGCCTCCCTCTGCTCAGAACCCACCAGTGACTCCCTTGTCACTCAGAGCAAAAAAGTTCTTACTGTGATTGCAAGTCCTTGCATGATCCGGCCTGTTGTTACCTCCTGGACTCATCTCCCACTGCTCTCTCTCTCTCTCTCTCTCTGTCTCTCTCTCTCTCTCCACACCCCCGCACACCGAGTTTCTTGCTGTTATTTAAAAATACCAGGCATGGTTCCCCATCAGGGCCTTTGCTCTGGCTGTTTCCTCTGCCTGAAAAGTTCTTCCCCACACATCCATATGGTTTGCTCTCTTACTTCTTCAGGTCTTGAATAAACACCACTTGCTCAGTGAAGCTTTCCCAGGTACCTTATCTAAAACTTCAACCCCTCCGTCTTAACATTTCATACCCCTTTTCCCTTCTTGATTTTTACTCTAGCACTTATCCCCTACCTCATAAGCTATATATTATATTTATTATCTATCTTCATTAGTAAAATGTAAACTCTATTAGACTAGGCTTTTTTGTCTGTTTTGTTCACTGCAATGTCCCCAAAGCCTTGAACTGTGTCTGGCACATACTATGGGCTCAATAAATATTTGGTGAATGAATGAAAGAGTGACTCTTTTTCATTTCTAGAAATTTGACTTTAAAAATCTGCCTGTTCTTATTAAATAGTGTCCTTTTGCTTTTGATTTATAGTGATGAATAGCGAGTGCTCTAGAGCTGGACTGCTTGGGTTCAAATCCCAGCTCTGCTACTCTAACAGCTGTGTGACCATGGGCAGATGTCCTAACATCTCATCTGTAAAATGAAGAAAATAATAGTAGCTGCTTCACAGGGATTTACTATATAGCTGTGAAAAAATTAGGAAGCTTTTTATGTACTGATATGGAGAGAACTTCAGGATCTATTTTAAGTAACAAAAGGAAGTTGTAGAATATATAATTTTCTGTCTTTTATGCAAGAATTTGTACCTGCATAGACACATTTTGGAAGTATTTAAAAGAAATTAATAAAAGTGCTGAATTACAGAGAGAAGGGGGGAGTAAGGGTAGCATATCAAGAAAGAGAGTGACTGGATTTACTGTTCAAAGAGGAGAATAAAGATGTTGGTTAACTTTAGGTTTTGTTGATCAAGTCAGGATGGGCTTGGTTATCCTGTAGTTACAAACACACCAAAGTCTCAGTGGTCTTCACCCCCAAGATTTTCTTTCTTTCTCTGACTACCTGTCCATCCTGGCAGACTGGGAGTTCTATTACATAGTTCTGGGATGGGCATATAACCTAGTTCTGTCCAATACGAGGTGACAAAATACCCTGCAGTGCTTCAGGGAAACATTTCCCCATTCTTGAAAAGAAACAAAGAGGAATAGATATCCCTTCTGCATCCCAGATTTATATAGGATGCTTGGTAATATGGGAGCCATCTTGTTGCCTTGGGAGAGGCAAGCTTGGAAGATTTACAAATCTGACCTCCAGGGGATGGTAGAGTTAAAAAATAGAAAGAACCTGGGTCCTTAATGAGGTCGGCAAACCACTGAATTAACCAGCTCTGGAGACTTCCTACCTCAGGATTTCTTATTATGTGAGATAATAGAATTTATTTATTGTATAAGCTATTTCAAATTAGATTTTCTCTAATTTGTAGATGAAAACATCCTCATTTATAGGTTTCTCATTCATTTTTCTTATTTCATTTTACTGACTAGATCTCCCAGTTTAATGCTGTATAGTAGCATGAAAGCAGGCATCCTTGTTTTATTCCTGATTTAATAGGATTACCTCTAAAATTACCCCTAAGTATTATAATAACTGTAGGTTTTCATAAGTTGTTTTATTAAGATAAGAAATTTCCCTTCTAGAGCTAGCTGCTTAGAGGTTTGTGGGTTTTTTTTTTAATCAATAATAGATTTAAATTTTACCAATTATTTTTTAGCCTTTGTTGGTATCATCAGATGCCTTAATCTGTAAATGTAGTGAATTATATAAACTTTCTAAGTTAAAATTAGATTCTTGGACTTCTGTAATTAACCTCCCTTTGTCATAATATATTCCCTTGATACACTATTGTATTTGCCTTGCTGAAATTTAAATAGAATTTTTGCATCTATGTTCCAAGTGAGGTTAATCTTGCTGAGTTTTGGGCGTCAGTGCTTCGCTGGATGCACAAAACAAGTTAGATACCTTTCCAACACTAGAATAATGTATATAACATAGAAATTATCTCTTTTTGGAAAGTTCACTAGTACTTGTTGTCTATTAAACTTCTTAGGCTTAGTGTCTTTTTTTCCTGGCCGTGCAGTGCAGCCTGCGAGATCTTAGTTCCCCTACCAGGGATTGAACCTGGGCCCTCTGCAGTGAAAGCACAGAGTCCTAACTACTGGACCGCCACGGAATTCCCTCACAAATTTTTTAAAAGTTAGAAAAAGACACTAAGGGAATTCTCTGGTAGACCAGGGTTGGTCCATCCCTCCCTCATCCCCTTTCCCCCTTGGCAACCACAAATCTGTTCTCTATGTCTGTGAGTCTGTTTCGTAGACAAGTTCATTTGTGTCATATTTTAGATTCCACATAGAAGGGCTATCATATGGTATTTGTCTTTCTCTTTCTGACTTCCTTCACTTAGTATGATAATCTCTAGGTCCATCCATGTTGCTGCAAATGGCATTATTTCATTCTTTTCTATGGCTGAGTACTATTCCATTGTATGTATGTACCACTGCTTCTTTATCCATTCATCTGTCAATGGACATTTAGGTTGTTTCCATGTCCTGGCTATTGTGGATAGTGCTGCTATGAGCATAGGGATGCATGTATCTTTTTGAATCCTAGTTTTGTCTGGATATATGCCCAGGAGTGGGATTGTTGGATCATATGGCAACTCTACTTTTTGCTTTTTTAGGACCCTCCATACTGTTTTCCACAGTGGCTGCACCAATTTATATTCCCACCAACAGTGTAAGAGGGTTCCTTTTCTTACACACCCTCCCCAGCATTCATTATTTGCAGACTCCTTTTCTTTTCTTTTTTTCTTTTTTTTTTGCGGTACACGGGCCTCTCACTGCTGTGGCCTCTCCCGTTGCGGAGCACAGGCTCTGGACGTGCAGGCTCAGCAGCCATGGCTCACGGGCCCAGCTGCTCCGTGGCACGTGGGATCTTCCCGGACCGGGGCACGAACCCATGTCCCCTGCATCGGCAGGCGGACTCTCAACCACTGTGCCACCAGGGAAGCCCTGCAGACTCTTTAATGATGGCCATTCTGACTGGGATGAGGTGGTACCTCATTGTAGTTTTGATTTGCATTTCTCTAAGTGATGCTGAGCATCTTTTCATGTGTTTGTTGACCATCTGTATGTCTTCTTTGGAGAAAAGTCTATTCAGGTCTTCTGCCCGTTTTTCAACTAGGTTGTTTGTTTTTTGTTATTGAGCTATATGAGGACTCCTAAGTGGTTTTGACACTCTCTGTGGCCTTTGGCTTTCTTATCCCTAATATGACAATTTTTTCCAGACTCATCTTGTACCTTTCCTGCTCCAGACCTAAAATCAGCCTTTTCTCAAGTGAGCCCTAATTCCTTTTAGTGGTAAATGATGTTTAGAGACCACTATTTGGGTATCAGGGGTGCTCACTACTACTGGGTGGATCCATTTTCCAGCTCTTTATTGAATTTTTTAAAAATTTATTTATTTTATTTATTTTTGGCCGTGTTGGGTCTTCATTGCTTTGCACAGGCTTTCTCTAATTGTGGCGAGTGGGGGCTACGCTTCATTATGGTGTGCAGGCTTCTCATTGCTATGGCTTCTCTGCTTCTCTTGTGGGCTGTAGGTGCGCGGGCTTCAGTAGTTGTGGCTCATGGGCTCTAGAGCACAAGCTCAGTAGTTGTGGCTCACAGGCTTAGTTGCTCCACAGCATGTGGGATCCTCCCGGATTAGGGATTGAACCCATGTCTCCTGCATTGGCAGGCAGATTCTTAACCACTGTGCTACCAGGGAAGTCGCTCTTCCTTGAAATTTTTTTTTTTTTTTGCGGTACGCGGGCCTCTCACTGTTGTGACCTCTCCTGTTGCCGAGCACAGGCTCCGGACGCGCAGGCTCAGCGGCTATGGCTCACAGGCCCAGCCGCTCCGCGGCATGTGGGATCTTCCTGGACCAGGGCACGAACCTGTGTCCCCTGCATCAGCAGGCAGACTCCCAACCACTGCGCCACCAGGGAGGCCCTTGAGCTACTTTTTACTTTTTGAAATTCAAACAAATGCTATTGCCAACTTTGAATGTGGAATAATGTTCCACATTCCCCGGAATTCCCTGGAATAACGTTAATGGACCTTGCAAAAGGTAAAAGACACTTTATGGGGTTCTCATGAGGTAGAATGTTTTGCAGCCATTAAACATGATGCTCATGAAGACAATGTATTACAAGAAAAATATTTATGATCTAATACCAGAGGGGAAAGCAGGATTCAGAGTTGTAAGTATGCTACGGAAATAAGAGCAAGACCACTTAAAACTATGTAAAACACTTCTAGGAAAAAGACAGAAAGGAAATATGCAAAATAATAACAATAACATGGTAGACGGTAGAATTATGGGTATATATTTTTCTCTCCTAAATTTTCCAAAGATCTGTAATGTGCTTATATTACTTTCATTAGGTAAACAATTATACATGAAGAAAGGTAATAGCTCATGATCATTGACCTTTAGCAGCTTTCTGCTAAGTCATCCTTGATTCAGCCCATCTTAAAAGGACATGCAGACCCACATGTACTATATAGATAGAAATCTTGAAGTTAAATGATTGGAAAATTACACAAGAACTTCTTCTAATGTTCATTGTGGAAGAATAACTGCCATTGGCTTGCCTTGTAGAGGACAACTCCTTTTAATAAGGTCCTTTTTGTACTTCATTAATCCCCCTTGGATGGCCTTTAATTAGACAAAATTCTGCTTACTATCTGCTTCTGAAAACAAAAGCACATGGAAGCTACCAGGCCATCTATTATAATGTGCTGGGAAGGACGTTGGTTTGGGTGTTAGGAGGCCTGAGTCTGAGCCTTAGCTGTGTGGCCTCGGCCAAGTCAACTTCATCTCTGAACTTTATCTTCCTCCTCCGCACCATGGGGATGGGGGTCCTGACTTCTATGGAGCTCTAGATGAGAAGGAAATTCTCAGCTATTTGACTGACCTTTGACTTCTCCTAAGTAGGGACAATCAGAAAGGTGTCTGACTCCTACTAAAGTAGAAACAGCTGCAGAACAGGAAAGGGAAGAGTGATCAAAAAGGATACACTTGAAAATAAGCAAGACCGAGAGCACTGGAGGGTGACTCTCAGGAGACCTGAACTCTAGTCCTAGCTATGCCTCTGGCTGAGGGCGTGATCCTGAGTTAGTCATTTCCTTTTTCTAGGGCCTGGCTTCTTCTTCTGTGAAATAGGGTGACAGGTCTAAGGCCCCTCCTGGTTACAAATTCTATTAATATATGATTCTATATTATAGGACGAGGGGTGCCTGTTGTAGCCTCACTTGGTTCTTGCAGGGCCTCTTTGTTATTCAAGAGACTCGGCACAATGTTGACTTTTTAATCTTTTAATTAATTCTCATGTCATCCATGAAGTAAATCAGATGAGAAAATCCAGATGAACATTCCCATTTAAGCCAGTTTCTTGGGGCTGATATTTTAACAAACAATAAACTGATGAATCATGAGATGACCTTGGAAAATATTAGACTCTTAAATCTTCTCAACATTTTTCAGGAAATAGGCTGTAAATGAGGGAAGAAAAATGTAAATGTGTTCAAGATGGGGAACTACCTTAAATAAAAATAACTACATTTTACTTTTAAATAAAAATAATAAATCTCCTCCTGAAAGAGTACTTGGGATGGGTACAAACGTAGTATCAGGGATTTTTCTTTAGATCGCACAACCAGCTTTTTATTTGCTAACCAGAGCATTTTGGAAAATTTGCATCTTGAATGCAGACCCAGGCAAGGAAGCCGGTTGGGACGGGTGACTTCTCCAGCCACTTTCTCAGTGATTTGGTTTTCCTGATGGTCAACTCTGCCCTAAAACCAAACTCATCTTCATCAGGGGGAGCTGTGGGTTAAAAATGTGAAGGTGGCAAGATTTATCTTCTGCTTCAGCATCTGGTTCTCCCTGCTCAGTGTCAACTCACCAAAGCTGCCTTATATACCTGTATTCTTTCCTCTCTCTTTCCTCCCACCCTCCCTCCCTCCCTCTTTCCTTCCTTTCTTTCTTTTTCTTCTTTCTTTCTTTCTCTTCTTTCTTTCTTTCTTTCCCTTTCCCCTTTCTTCCTCCCTTCCTCCCTCCCTCCCTTCCTCCCTTTCCCTCTTTCCCTTTCTTCCTTCCTTCCTTCCTTCTCTCTTTCTCTCTTTCTTTCTCTTTCTTTTCTCTCCACACATTCAATATATTTTAGCGGGAGAAATTTTCTACATTTATTGTTCTGACCTATAATTGGTTGAGAATATCCTACAGAGGGCTATATATTCCCAGGTTTGGTAAGCTTATAGGACTAAAACGCTCAAACAAACCCACAGCCTTGAGGGAAGGTGGGGGTGTGAGAGGAAGGGATATTTATAGGGTCTGTCAATCAGGGTCCATCTGCAAATAGCAGAAACCACTCTGGCTAATTTCAACAACCCTTTAATAAGGGAATTATATGCTTACAAAATTGTTTGAAGGGTTATCGGAAGAGCTCTAGGTTGAGCTTCCAAGAATGACCCCTAGAACAAGATGGTAGAAGTGGCCCACAAAGGGAGCTGTTACTTCTGTCAATACTAGTAAGTTGGGGGATCAGGAAGTGCTAGGACCACATTGCTCCTGACACCCACAGAGCTAAGAAACAGACACTGGGACTCCTGCCACTGCTGTCACAGAAGAACCCAACCCATCTCTGTTTTCATGTGTGCCAACAGAAATAACAGAAAACAGCAGAAGCGTGGCCTGTACCTTATTTCTGCCTTCCAAATCCCCAGGTGTGTTTCCTTGATGGACTCAGAACTCTCGCTGTCAAGGAGTCTAGGAAATACATAGTATATCTTTTTTTATCTGAAGTACTTAGTGAAGCATATTACAAGGGAGTTGGAACGGAGCTGAGTGAGCCTAACTGTGGTATGTAACATGGGAGGAGGGAGGGGGAACAACTTCATTTTCCCCAAGGGCCCTGGAGGTTCACTCCCATACGCCAAGGCCAGCTATGAACATCATCATGGGTATAGAAAGAAGCCACATGGAGCATAAAGCCCTCTGGTAGGGTAGGACTCAGAGTATAGAGTGTAAGTCACTGCTGGCTTCCTAGAGCTTACACTGTCTCACCTGAGAAATGGAAACACAGACTTACAGTCTGGCAGGCCAATTATATATATAGATATATAGATAATGATATATCTATATATATATAATTTTATATATGTGAATATATATATATATGCCTTTGAAAAAAAATGCATTTGGTAATTTAATTTGCATTTTTCAAAAAATCAACCTTAGATGCCATCCATATGGAGAGATATGTCCAACTCGCAACATCTACTTGTTGTGAGCCTGCTAAGTGCCAAGGAATGCTTTCACATGCGCTTTCTCATTTAATTTTCATAGCACATGAATTCAGAATTCCTGGGCTATGAGCTCTATTGTATATGTGAGACAGTTATTAAATTTCTTCCAGGGGGCAAGGAGGGACTACCCTTAGTATGTGTGAAGGCGATTCATGTAGCCTTACTGGAGAAAGTGAAAGTTGAAATATACATGCAACTATTTAGAGAAGATGTCAGATTTCCAAAATCAGAATGTGTGAGGAAATTTAAATATGTGTCTAACCCATGTGACATTGGACTGCCGAACTTTAATTTAATGGTGTTGCAAAAGAAGTGTTATGACCTTAGTAGTATTGTGTTCTCGTGTGTGAACAGAGCATAGTTTATTTAACCAGTTCCTTATTGATGGGCATTTGGTTGTCTCTGATCTTTTTCTATTGTAGACAAGGAAGCAATGATGAATTATCCTGTACATGCATCATTTTGTCAGTGTGGAAGGAAACATATAAAACCTCCAGAAACGGAAATGTCAGGTCAAAGGGTGAATGTATTGCAAATTTGGGAAATATTGCCAATTGCTTCCTGTTATGGTTGTGTCACTTTTCACTCCCACTGGCAGTGGTTGAGATTACCTGATTCCCCACAGCCTTGCTAACAGAAACTGCTGCTTAACTTTTGGGTTTTTCCTAATTTAACAGTTATCTCAGTTTAATTTCAATTTTCTTTTTTCATATTATTACTTGAAGAAAATTTACTTTCTTTTTATATGTGTAAGGGCCACTTGTATCTCTTTTTCTATGAACTTTCAGTTCACGTACTTTGCTCATTTTTCCTTAAAAAGACTGATCATTATTGGTCTTTCTTGTATTGATTTATTGTAATTCTTCATATATTTGGATAATTAGCACTTTGTCTAAGATGCAGGTTGCAAATATATCTTTCCTAGTTTATCATTTGTCTTTCAACATTGCTTTGGCATATTTTTCCATGTACTTTAAAAAGTTCTATGCAGTAAAAATTGCTATCTTTTGTGTGTGTCTTCTGCATTTTGAGTCATAGTTAGCTTGTAAAGAAGCTACTCATGTTTTCTTCTGATGGTTTTATAGTTTCATTTTTCAACATCAAGACTTTAAAGATAGTTGCCTTTTTCCTGGTACATGATGAGAGGAATAGATTCAACTTTATTTTTTCCAGGTGGCTACTCGGTTGTCTCAACATTTATTTGAAACTTTTTTCTTGCCACTCTGATTTGAGTTACCATCTTTTCATGTACTAAAGTTTTGTATGTATTTGGCTCTATTTCTGCAACTGAAATTCTCCTCCTTTAGCCTGTTTAGTCATGCACAATTATTGGGACCTGTTAGCATGTTTTAATATCCATTTGGGATAGCTCCAGCACACTTTTCTCCATTTTTCAAGTTTTTTTGGTTACTCTTGCTTATTTATTTTTCGGAATGAATTTAGAAAAATACTTATCTATTTCTTGGGAAAAAATCAGTTGGTAATTTTATTAAGATCAGGTTAAATGTATAAATTGACTCAGAGAGAACAGACTTTTTGTCATGTTGAATTTTTCTACCAAAGAATAAGGCATATATTTCCACTGTTCTGTTCTGCTTTTGTGTCCCACAGTAGCGTTTTGAAATTTTCCTCATAAAGATGTATGTTTCTTGTTAAGTTTATTCTTGTATTTTATCTATTTGTTGTGGTATTTGCTGTTGCAGATGTGCTTTTCTTTTCCATTGTATTTTTAAAACTAGTATTGTTTTATATGAGAAAACTATTCATTACTGTATATTAATTTTATAACCTGCAGTTTACCACATTCTCTTATTATTAGTAGTAGATTTTCAGTTGGTTCTCTTAAATATATAATCATATCTTCTGAAAATAGTGTCGGTTTTACCATCTCTTACAATTCTTACACTTTCTCTTGTCTAATTGTATTTCTTAATATCTTCAGGACAATATTAAATAGCAGTGGTGATAGGGAGCATCTTCAGCTTGTTTCTTACCTTAGCATGAGTTCTTCCATTGTTCTCCATTAAGATTGTTTCTCGTTTCTGGCTTAATAAATCATGTTAAATAAATCATCCATTTATATTTCATGGGGTGCTTTCAAAAATCAAGAATGGGTTTTTATTTTTTTGCAAATCCTTATTAGCATCAGTTGAGATAATTTTTCTCCTCGGATATATTAATATAGAAATATCACTGATATTAAACCATCTTTTCATTCACGGAATAAACAACACTTGATCATTATTTTAAATGTACCCCTTGATTCTGCTTGCTAATATTTTATTTAATGTTTTTATGTTGATATTTACGTGAGACTGGTCTGTAATTTTCTTTCTTCATGCAGTCTTTGCCAGGTTTTGATATCAATGTTATATTTGTTCTGGAACCATTAAGAAATAAACGATCAGATTGAGATTCCTCAGAAGACATGGGCCTTGTGAATTTCTTTTTTTTAATTTAATTTCATTTATTTTTGGCTGTGTTGGGTCTTCGTTGCTGCGCACAGGGTTTCTCTAGTTGTGGTGAGCGGGGGCTACTCTTTGTTGCAGTGTGTGGGCTTCTCCTCGTGGTGGCTTCTCTTGTTGTGGAGCACGGGCTCTAGGTGCACGGGCTTCAGTAGTTGTGGCACGCGGGCTCTAGAGCGCAGGCTCAGTAGTTGTGGCGCACAGGCTTAGTTGCTCCGGGGCATGTGGGATCTTCCCAGACCAGGGATCGAACCTGTGTCCCCTGCATTGGCAGGAGGATTCTTATCCACTGCACCACCAGGGAAGTCCCGGGCCATGTGAATTTAAGCCATGCACCTACGTGAAGCCTAATTGTGGTTCTATATTTTCAGAGATATTTTTATTTTCCCTCCCATCCACCATCAAGATTGAAGCACATAAGTTTTCTTACTGTACTTTTCTGTACGCTGGATTTTTCTAGCTCATCTTTTGGTATTTTAGCTTTGTGCATGTGTCTCCTATCCATCTCCCTCACTTTGGGAGGACTTCCGTGCTCTAGACATTAGTAGGATGTCAAAATAGAAACTTGAGGTCATAAAAGATGACTTTAAGGCACCTGGCATTGCACTTGGATTTCTCCTTTCACCCATTTGGCCTATGTAACTTTTTGTAACTTTATTGCTAACCTATTCTTAAAACTGAAAACAAATCTATTTTGTCCAGAATTTTTACTTGTCTTGCAGAAAGAAGCTGTTAAGGATATCTGGTCTACCATACTGCTAGAAACAGATATTAGGACTTGCCATATGAAATATCAAAATATTTTATAATACTAAAGCAATTAAAATTGTGTGGTTTTGGCACAGAGATAAATGGGTTAATGAGGCAGAATGGAGACTATATAAGATCTGTCTCTATATAAGAACTTAGTACATATCCTTGCCACTGCAACTTTTAGAATTAAATTCCAGATGGATTAAAAAAAAACCAAAGCTACAAAAGTGTTAGATAAAAATACAGACAAATATATATATAACTACTGAAAAGGAAAGATCCTCTAAGTCAAACACACATACACTCATATAAGAAAATATATTTGTAACAAATATTTGTAACCCATGGGGTAGAGAAATTCTCTAAAGCAAGACATACTCATGCTTGCACAAAGAGCTTTACAGGAAAAGTTGATAAATTGGATTACTTCCACATCAAAACCAAAGTGAAAGAATATGCAAGAGCCTAGAAGAAAAGATTTTCATCATATATACAGTAACAAAAAATTACTGTCACAAATCTGTTAGACAGTCAACAAGAAAAAAAAGCAGTTCAGTAGAAAAATTGTCAATGGCTATAAAGAAGTAAAACAAAAACCCAATAAAGATATTAAAAGATATGTCCCTTTTACAGTTAATCAGGGACATGCAAATCTTAACAATGAGAAACTATTTGTTAACTATGATGTAGTCAAGAATTTCATACTGGTTATATCAAGTGAAGGCAAATAGGCAGAAAATTGATTTCCTAATTTCAGTTGGGAATCTAAATTGATATAATCTTTTTAAAGATAATTTAATGATATCAAAATTCTAAAAATGCATACCCTTTTATGTAAGCATGCTAGTTACACAGCATACACTGTAAGAATATATGCACTTATGACAAAGAGATTCTATAATAATAAAAATTTAAGACATTATTATTCTATAATAATAAATTTTTTAAATTTGTTAAATGATCTATGGATCGTACATGTGCACAAGGAGACATGTACAATAATGTTTATTGCATCACTATTTGTGATAGCAAATAGTCAAAAAGAACAAATGATAATGATGAAGGAATGGATAAAGTGTGGTCTAATCATATGATAGATTACTATGTAGCAGTTAAAAGGAATAAACAGACATGTTTGTCAATGTGGATGGATAGCAAATGTAATTTGCATGATAAAAGCAAGTCGTAGAGTCATACAGAAAGAAGCCATTTCTGTAATAATTTTTTTTTTACATTTTTTGTCTTTAGTATTAACATAGAATAGATTCTCTCATTCAGTAGTATTTTGAGTATTCAATAAATATTCTATGATGAATTATAGGAAACACAATACTTTGTTGCAGAACTCAAGAAGCTAAGAAAAACAGATGTAATGAGAAATAATATCTACTGGGCCAAGTGCCAGGTACTTTTACAGCTACTGTATTACTTATTTCTCCCAAGTGTTGGAGGTGCATATTATTACCCTTTTTTTTTCCAGTGGGAAACTAGCTAAATTAATCATATTGCATATACACAATAAAATACCATGAAAAAGGGAACACATATATAGTCTTTGGTTGAACCGTATACCATTCTAAGTGCTCTAGATTACATATACTATCTCACATAATTTCCCAACAATACTACTACTATCCCATTTTACATATGAGACAAGAAGTTAAGTAACATGCCCAAGATGACACATATATATATATATATATTTTTTTTTCTATGTCATAATGTTGATATTCAGTCCAGGAATCCTCCACTGTAACAGCTCCTTTACCTTGCAGTGAAAATTGATTTGTGTACGTTTTGCCTCTGAGTCCTTGTGGGATTTTTTTTTTTATTCAAACAGAAAGTCACAAAAATTATAATCATCCTCATCAGTTCACTCAGTCCCATGTAATTAATTTTTTTCATCTTGATCTTTGTTAGCACATTTATGAATCCATCAGTTTTCTATTAGGGTTCTGAAAATGCTTATTACTTCAGTTCAGCAGTTTAGTCAGTTACCAGAAACCTGTACTTGTCAGAGTCTTTTCCATGAATTCTTTGAAGATGAAACCCTTTTATAGGAACATTTTTGCAAAAGCATCAGAGTACACCCAGAACTGTCTGTAAATGACAAAAACTTAAAAATGACCACAGTTAAAGATCTGATGAAAGTTCATAATAATGCAATTGACAAGGAAATTTAGTTATTTCTGAGTTATACATTTTAAAGTAATAACTAGAATTATGACTTATAACATTATACCAGAACATATAAGATTTTTAGAAATTTCATGTAGTGTCTGAAACATTTATGTTAACATATTTCCATACAGATAACCCAAAGAAAGTTTAGTACTAGTTGCTTTTTTGTTTGTTTGTTTTTTTATACTGCAGGTTATTAGTCATCAATTTTATACATTTCAGTGTATACATGTCAATCCCAATTGCCCAATTCAGCATACCACCATCCCCACCCCACCGCGGTTTTCCCCCCTTGGTATCCATACGTTTGTTCTCTACATCTGTGTCTCAACTTCTGCCCTTCAAACTGTTTCATCTGTACCATTTTTCTAATTTCCACATACATGCGTTAATATACGATATTTGTTTTTCTCTTTCTGACTTACTTCACTCTGTATAACAGTCTTTAGATCCATCCACGTCTCAACAAATGACTCAATTTTGTTCCTTTTTATGGCTGAGTAATATTCCATTGTATATATGTACCACATCTTCTTTTTTTTTTTTTTTTTTTTTTTTTTTGGTACGCAGGCCTCTCACTGCTGTGGCCTCTCCAGTTGCAGAGCACAGGCTCCGGACGCGCAGGCTCAGCGGCCATGGCTCACGGGCCCAGCCTCTCCGCGGCATGTGGGATCTTCCCAGACCGGGGCACGAACCCACGTCCCCTGCATCGGCAGGCGGACTCTCAACCACTGCGCCACTAGGGAAGCCCCACATCTTCTTTATCCATTCATCTGTCAATGGGCATTTAGGTTGCTTCCATGACCTGGCAATTGTAAATAGGGCTACAATGAACATTGGGGTGCATGTGTCTTTTTGAATTATAGTTTTCTCTGGGTATATGCCCAGCAGTGGGATTGCTGGATCATATGGTAATTCTATTTTTAGTTTTTTAAGGAACCTCCATACTGTTCTCCACAGTGGCTGTATCAATTTACATTCCTACCAACAGTGCAAGAGGGTTCCCTTTTCTCCACACTCTGTCCAGCATTTATTGTTTGTAGATTTTCTGATGATGCCCATTCTAACTGGTGTGAGGTGATACCTCATTGTAGTTTTGATTTGCATTTCTCTAATAATTAGTGATGTTGAACAGCTTTTCACGTGCTTGGCCATCTGTATGTCATCTTTGGAGAAATGTCTATTTAGGTCTTCCACCCATTTTTTGATTGGGTTGTTTGTTTTTTGATATTGAGCTCCATGAACTGCTTGTATAATTTAGAGATTAATCCGTTGCTTCATTTGCAAATATTTTCTCCCATTCTGAGGGTTGTCTTTTTGTCTTGTTTATAGTTTCCTTTGCTGTGCAAAAGCTTTTAAGTTTTATTAGGTCCCATTTGTTTATTTTTGTTTTTATTTCCATTACTCTAAGAGGTGGATCAAAAAAGATCTTGCTGTGATTTATGTCAAAGAGTGTTCTTCCTATGTTTTCCTCTAAGAGTTTTATAGTGTGCGGTCTTAACATTTAGGTCTCTAATCCATTTTGAGTTTATTTTTGTATATGGTGTTAGGGAGTGTTCTAATTTCATTCTTTTACATGTAGCTGTCCAGTTTTCCCAGCACCACTTATTGAAGAGACTGTCTTTTCTAAGCTCACAAAATAATGCTGTATGTTATCAAAGAAAAATATGGCAGGTGGATTAGAAAGACACACATTAAATATCTGAGAGTAGATGTCTATGGTGAAGGGGGAAGAGTGGGGGTAAAGGAGTAAAAACCCAAATTGGCTGTAACTAAGGTGTATGGATAATCAAATCATGTCAATCCATTTGTACAACTGCGGTCTAACAATTTTCGAAAAACAAAACAAACAAACAAATAAACAAAACTCTGATACAACCATACCAGTTCTTAGGTGAGAATTAAAAGAAGTTAAAAAAGCAAAATCAAGGGACTTCCCTGGTGGTCCAGTGGTTAAGACTCCACTCTCCCAATACAGGGGGCACGGGGTTCAATCCCTGGTGGGGGAACTAAGATCCCACATGCCACAAGGCCAAAAAAAAAACCCAAAAACAAGTCAAAGAACCATGTGTACAGTGTAATAAAACATAAAACAAACCTACAAAATAAAACTCTCTTTACACACACACACACACACGTACACACACACACACACACAAATGCATAGAGAAAGTTTTGAAAAAGGTAACTATTGGAAAACTATAAATAGTGATGTGGAAAATTTTCTTACATTATTCATAAAAAATTATAAATAGTATAGGATAAAATAAATGCAGATAGGAACTCCAGGGAAAACAAAAAGCAGTAAGAAAGGAAATCTAATGGTGACTTCTTCTGTAATGAGCAATATTTTCACAGTTACAATAATGTAAAGAGGTGGGTTTTTTTGGCCCTCTTTCTCTCACTCTACACAGGTGTGTGTGAATGATGTGTATATATATGTTACATATGTGAGTATTTCATTTTCACAAGGATTTTATGCCCCAAATATTCATGCCATAGTAAAATTTTTCTCATTTATGTATAGAATATAACTCCCAAGCAGACCATATACTTGCTCTTTTACAGTCACATCATCTCTATCTGAATGTCTGTCTGTCTGTCTGTCTTTGTCTCTGTCTCTCCCCAAATATATATATATATATATGTATTTCTCAGCTATACAGCAGGTCAAGTTTTTAGAGACTTCCAGGAGTTAAAATGAGAGGAGATAGACAATGCTACTATTGAACAGTATCTGACTCTGTAATTATAATGCATTTATTGCCAAGAGCAAAGAGTTTTAATTGATTTTTAGTTGTTCATAACCAACCTATCAGTAAAGCTTAGGAGACCTAGTTATAAACTTGATAATGCAAAAATCAAGTATGGATGACAGAAGATACAAACTGAAGTGTAGAATTACTGAGTGGATTTGTTGGGGAGCTAATATCTTAATTCTTTAAAAAGATAGTTGACGAAACAAAAACTAAAGGTGGGGGCTTCCCTGGTGGCGCAGTGGTTGAGGGTCTGCCTGCCGATGCAGGGGACACGGGTTCATGCCCCAGTCCGGGAGGATCCCACATGCCGTGGAGCGGCTGGGCCTCTGAGCCTGCGCATCCAGAGCCTGTGCTCTGCAATGGGAGAGGCCTCAACAGTGAGAAGCCCGCGTACCGCAAAAAAAACCCCAAAAAACACTAAAGGTGTTAGGATGTTATTTATAGTTATAAAGGTATAGAGCAACTAAAAGGGGAGGTAGAGGAGGTGTTGGAAAATGAGCTGAGTTTTTCATCTATCATTGGACAGGTTAAATAGATAATGTTGACACATTGATAAACCAAGAAATGGCAGTAGAAGCTTATTTAGGAATATGGAAATATAGCAGAGCGCCTTTTCTTTCCAATAACAAAAATAACCCTAATTCAGTTTGACTTGGATTGTCAGGAAATGTATTGGCTCTCATCACTGAACTTCCAGAGGTAGGGCAGGTTTAAGATTGATCCAATCCAGTATATCTAGCTCTGTTTCCCTGCATTTCTCTTGACCCTGAACTTATTTGTGACTTGGCCTCTCCTCAGGTTGGTATTAAGATAGCTGGCATTCTAGGTCTTTCCACATATCCAAGTCCTGGAAAAACTGGTCTCTAGTTCCCCAGAGGAAAATGAAATTTCCTCTTTCTCTCTCATTTAAGGGTCTTCTTCCATTTTTTATATTCTGACTGAAAATGAACCTATTTACATGGTGATTGATGGTGGGAACAACCATTCTTCATAGAAAGGAAAGACTTGGCCATTTCCATGGTAGAGGGTGAGCTGCTTGGAGCAGGCCAGGAGAATGGCCATGGACTTGCTTAGACTTAGGAAGTAATTATAAGTTGTTCTTGAGTAGTATACCTGCCTATTATTCTCAACCTCCAGTAGGTGTTTTTTTTTTTTTAACCATTTATTTATTTATTGGCTGTGTCATGTGGCTTGCAGGATCTTAGTTCACCACCAGGAATCGAACCTATGCCCCCTGCAATGGAAGCGCAATGGTCCTAGCCACTGGACCGCCAGGGAATTCCCTCCAGGAGGTGTTATTAATGTTACATCTCAGTCTCAACATTGCTGGGAGAAGTTAGGAAAGAGCTGGTGCCAGGCTTGGAGCAAAGAATTCCAACTAAAAGTGGAATCCCTAACCCCTAGATGGAGATGGTTAGCAATATCAGTCAGCAGAAGGAGCTGGGTCCAGGAGAAAGGTGAGCCATGACGTGTGGACTAAGGAGAAGCTTCTCAAACACATTGGGGGATACGTGTGGTTATTTATAGCAAGGAGTTTGCTAGGGGCTTGAATAATAATTATGGGTATAATTATTGGGGTATAAAGAGGACGAATGACCAAATTTTATATATGGGTTTCAAATAGATTGGATTTCAACCCAATTTTTCATTTTCCCTTTTGGAAGAATATTTGGAAAAAAATATTCCCTTATTTTACAGAAAGTCGCTCTCCTCTGTAAATGAATTTCCTGGACAGAATCCATTACCTGGCCAGTGGAAGTCTCCTTAAGTAAGACATGAATACCTCCTTGTTCACTTAGCTATCGATTTGATTTTTTAAAAAAACCTCTACCATTTGTGTGCAGGTGTGCCTGTTCATGTTCAATCAAAAATTATAGCAAGACAGAGATGGGACCTGTGAAATTCTCCTTCCACGATGCCTACCATTTCACTACGTGTAACTGGGCTTCTAATAAAAGATTCCATGTACTGGTGTTCTTCTAGGGGAGCTTTCTAGGGCAGTTGTGAGGCTGGAGATGTAGATATTCTGGTCAAATATGAATATAATATTCACTTTTAAATTCTGGAGAAGACTCTCTGGGATAGCAATGTATTTCCTGATTCCTAGAGACTATGAATGGAATGGACTGAAACTTGTTTTTGATAGTTTACCTGTTCATCTATCTGAAGGAAGAATGCAAAATCAGATACACTTTCAAGGTCCTTTTCTAGTTCTGGCTTTTTACATATTTAAAATTCAAGAGCACAAAAAAATTTTAAGCTTCCCATTTCATTTTGCCCCCAAGGTACATAAGTTTGATGAGAGCATGGACATGGTAAATGGAAAGAAAAGTCATAAACTTGGGTTTAAACTTGTTTTTCCTTAAAATGACAAAGCTATGATTTGTCACATATTCTATATAGCTTTGGAAGAGAATTCTTCCTCCATTTACTCCTAACAATTATTATATTCAGGAGAAAGACATAGGGAAGAGTGTTTCTAAATAAAATTTTATTCAAGGTTGGCAGCCATTGATGTTCAAGGAAATAATAATAGGGCAATAGTCATTTGTTCCTGCAAAATGCTTTTCCATGGAAGGATCTTGAAGAACATTTAGAAATGGTGACCTCATTAATCCCAGCCACATTTATGTGAAAGAACAGGCACACGCGTGACAATGTTTCAGACAGCCAAAGGGCTGCAAAGGAAAGTGAAGTGATTTGTCAAAGGTCAACTTACAGATCCCTAGGAAGAGTTTGATGATGATTATTTATTTTTTTTGCCCTGCCCCCCGCTTGACGATTATTTTAATCACTGACAGTGGCTTAATATGTTTCTCTTCCAAGAATATGGGAAGATCGTCTTAAGTCTTTGGAATAAGCATCATCTTTAAAATATAATTTGTCTTACTTTCTCGGATTATGAAAGTAGTACATGATCATTGCGGAAAATTTGGAAGACATAAAACAGTAGAAAGATGGGAAAAAGTCATCATCAGCCCACACTCTCAAAAACAGTATCTTTTCTTTCTTGTAATAGCTGGAATGGCTTTGATTTCTTGACCAGGTTCTGACCGATACATTGGATAGCATGGTTCAAAACTTCTATAGCACTACTTCCTGCTAAGTGACTGGGGTCTGTATCATAGATCACATATGCTGGTTCAAGTAGGTCATTATCAGAAGGTCAAGTAAATGAAAGAAGGCAGGGCTACAGAGAACTGTACAGGTATATAAATGCCTTGTTTCTCCTTTGCTTGAAATGGAGCAAAATTAGTCAGATGAAGTTAAACCCATGAAAGACATCTTTTACATGGGCTCCTCTGCGCCATAGGGTAAACTTTCCTCCTTCTCTCTGTTATCTAATAATGGCCTCCTCCCTTTTTTTCCTGCTATCTCTTCTATTTCTTAAGTTACTTCATCTGTAAGCATAAAAAACTTCTTATGCAGTACCAACTTTAACAATACCAGATTTTGAAACTGGAGCATAAGACAAATGGGCATGATTTTAAAGAGACAAATTGTAATATTAATGACAATGAAAACTGTTATGAGTCAGAAGGAAAATATTTTCAAGTTTTAGCAGATAGCTGTTCAGAATTTATCATGTACTGTGTCAGGCACTGCTGGTGATACAATGATTTTTTTTTTTTTAAGATGTATTTATTATTTATTTATTTATTTATTTTTGGCTGTGTCGGGTCTTAGCTGCAGCACGCGGGAACATATATTGGGAAGGGCCAAGCAATGAGTTGCCGAAATTTGGTGGGGGAAGAACAGGTGTGAAGGCAGTTTGCTTCTTGGAAGAACTGGGATTTGAACTCCCCTTTGAGGATAAGAAGGATTCAATAGGCACAAAAGCCTGGGGAGGTCATCCCAGCAGGAGGCACTGACCTGAGCAGAAGCCTAGAAGCTGGACAATGCAGAACAGCCTCCGGGTAGGAGCAACAGAGACCAAATGTTAAGCTGCAATGTAATGGAGTCTTTGGCCGAAAGGCAAGGAATAGGACTGATTTTTTAAAAATTACCCAAGGCAAAAGTTCCAAGACCACTTGGCCAGGATAAAATGTGACTACTGAATTTGCTTCCCTGTTACTGGAGTTGACACTCCTGTGTTCTATACACAACTCGTGCCAGCAGAAATGGTCGCATTATTTACTCTAATGAGTTCTCCTAATTTTTGGATTGTCCAAAATAAGGCAAAGAGTGTAACCAGTGAATATATGACAACAGTAATCAAAATAAATACATGGGACGCCCGAGACCACAGCCCAAGGCTATTATTCATTAAATGGGGGAAGAAAAAATCCTACAAATGCAGGGTTCTGGGTCCCTCTCCTAAATATTAATTGTTTATTTCATGATTCTCCTCCACTTTAAACAGACCTTAAACCACCCCTTCTTAATATGCTCCCCTAAAGGATTATAAACTAGAAAGGAGGTTGGTTTAAACAAAGTAAAAGTAATCAGAAAGTAAGCAATCTTCTTCTCTTTCTCTCTGGCTCGAAGCTTGTTATGTCTGTTAAGGAACTTTTCTCTTCAGCGCACAGACCTCAAGGTCAAACAGAGGTCACTCTTCTGCTTTTTGAGGTATGGGTGCTTTCATGTTATTTGCTCATTTTTATTGCTGAGAATAACCATCCATTTGCCCACATAACCAGGGCCTCCCCAACACAAAGACTTGAGAGTGGCCTCTGGCGGGGGAGGGGGGTGGTTAATCCCATTCAACACAAAGCAAACAAGTTCAAATCTCATTAAATGTTGGACTTTGAAGCAAGAATACAAATATTTCCAATTTAGAAAAGGAAGATAGAAATGTGACAGAAGTATTCTAATCATTTAGTAGAATAAGTCGTACCAACATGATCCTAAAACTGTCAACTTGGTGGAAAAAACAATAAAACTCCGTTAATAATACAACAGCACTGCTTACTTTTTCACATGAGGAAAATTCTATTATAACAAACAGCCTGAGGCTTTTAAATTGCTTTTGTTCTAGATCAGTGGAATATTGTTATAAAGAATATATTGCTAGCGATGATGGTTTGGATCTGAAGATGAAAACTAGCCGATTTTTTAGTGTGAACCAGCAGGGATGGTGGTGGTTGCACATGGGGCCGTGTGTGAATAACCTCCTTTGTGCAAAATTTTAAAAGGTAGACCCTTCATTTGGGCACACATCTTGGTGAGCAGAATGCAGGGTGGAATTCAACTCCATTTGTCCCCTCAGCCAGGGCACAGCTATACAACCTTCTGCAGAGGCCCTGGTGGCATGAGATTGTTCTTTTAAGACCTATTTATAAGTTGATCCTCTGAAATTATTTTCCTCGAGTCTACCCCAGAACAGGCCTCATCTATGCCTCCTTTTTAGTTATAAGGTCCTCTATGATAGAATTTCCCATTTAAAGATTTGGACCCATGTTTTTTTCCCCTGGTTTTGGAAGCACTTTAGATTCATCCTATAAGGGTCTTGTAGGTCTCTCAGTTACCAACGGTGGCATCTTGGGGTAAGTTAGGGTTTTTTTTTTTTACTCTCTTAGCCTAGCTTTCCTTAACAAGGAACCATGAGTTCACTGGTTCCCAATAAACATTTTGTAATGTCCTTTTTCTATACCAAAATGAAATTCATAGGTAATATGATCATTCTACACACAAAATTTTTAAATAATTATAATGTCCACATATAAAGGGGAAAGAAAAGAAGAGCTGTTTATCATAAAACTATATAAAATGCATAGGCCTAACTATAATAGAAAACGTAATGAAGTTGTCAATGCTGAGCAAAAGAAAGTTAGAATCTTCTCTCAATTTAAATAGTAGTTTACATTACTGGAAAAATGCATGTAAACCCACAATACACTTTGTGATTATGTGGAAAAGAGTTAGGTGCTAGTCTTGATCATTAGAACAGGGTTTCCACCCATACAAATGGGCTTTTGAAAGCTGTGCGGAGCATTCATGGAAATTGTTTGGTGGGTAGTACTGTCTCATACATGGAAGGAGGTATAGCACCCCTGGTCCCAATCTCCTAATGCCAGTAACGCCTGATCATTGTGATAATCAAAAATCCCCCCAAATTTCCACAACATACCTTAGTAGGGATGTATTTCTCTCATTGACAACCACTGGCTTGACTAGTCTTGAATCCAAGAAGCCTGAAAAACTCAGGACCAGAAAAGGCCTTCCTCAGTGAAGATTTTACTACCACTTCCACTTTCCTTCAGCCTCTCCTAGGGATTCCAGCTCTTAGGGGAAGGGAACACAGCTGATGTGACAATTGGCCAGGACCAGCCCTGAAAGGACCTTGAGGAAGGCAAATGATACCTCTACCTTCTCCCCACTCCATCTCCTCCCATCCTTACAGAGGTTTTCCCACATATTCTTCCCTCTCAGGCTTTCTCCCTAACAAAAATCACTTTCAGAAGTAGAGATATGTTAGCGATTTATACTTCCGTGTGAATATGTGTTAATTGTACATCTCTTAAATCCAAATGGTTTATGAGCATACAAAAAGGTGCTCAGCCTCACCAGAAATTAAGGTAGTGAGAAATTTCTAATACAAATGAGATACTATTGATATTTCATACTCATCAGGTTGGCAGAAGTCTAAAACTCCAACAGTACCAAATGTTGGAAAAGAGTGGGGAAATTGGTACAGCCACTTTGGGGAGCAATTTGATTTTATCTATTAAGATTGGAAATGCTCTTAATCCTACATCACAGGAAATCGACTCAAGTCTATACCTTAGAGGAAGACTATTTGTTTGTACCTGAAGATATATATGTTTGTGGCAGCATTACTTTTAGTAGTGAAAAACTGAATCAGCTGGAAATATTTAAATGCCATTAATGGAAGATCAGATTCATATATCACTGTGTATTCATACAAGGGAATATTATACAGCAATTACAATGATGAATCACAGCTTTGTGTCTGCACAATGATAAATCTCAACAACAATGAAGAAAAGCTAATTGCAGGGTATGTAGAGTGTGACACCGTTTAAATAGTTTAAAAACCTGCAAAACAGTGCCATATACTGTTTATAGATACATGAATATGCAGTAAAAGCACAAAGCATGTATAAGAATGATTAATTATTCATGATCTTGGTTATTTCTGAAGAAGGAGAAAGAATGAGGTTGGGAAGAGGACACACAGAAAGCTCTCAGTTGTATCTGCAATGATTTTGTTCTCCAAAAAAATATCTAAAGGAAATGTGGCCAACTGTTAAGATTTAATTTGCTATAGATAGTGCTGGATATACTAGGTACTCATTATATCTTTTACATATTTCGATGCGAAATAACACCATAATAAAAATAATTTTTAAAAGTGATGCATCTTTAAGGGATATTTGTATTCTTGATTTAGCAGATTTTTCACGACCTTCTAGGCACCAGGTGCTGAGACAGAGAACTCAACAATGAACAAGATAGCTCCCAGTCTTAGATGGTGGTTCTTAAACTTTATTGTGCATCAGGATCACCTGAAAAGCTTGTTAAAACACAGACGGCTGGGCCCAACCCCCGGAGTTTCTGATTCAGTTAAGTCTAGGATCAGGCTTGAGAATTTGCATTTCTGACAAGTTCCCAGGTGATGCTGATGTTGCTGGTTCAGGGACCACATGTCTCCTGAAGTTGTTTTAACACTATTGTGGAAGGACTTTATTCCTGCTATAAGGATTCCAAGAACTGGTGGGAGAAGTATATTTTCTGGACAGCATGCTCTGCCAAGTCTCTAAAGCACATTTATGCTGCCCGCCCTGGGCCACTAACAGCACATCATCTTCCTGGCGTCTCAAGAAATGTCACTGCATCCTCTTACCCCTTCTAACTTGTGGTTGTGTATCTTTCAACTTATTCCATTAAAACTTTAGGTCCTGTATACCTCCTATTTGTTGTACACCCTATACAAAATGTCAACAGCAGTCATTCTCTGATATTGGAATTATGGTTAATTTTTAAACCTTTTTGCTTGTCTGCATCATCTAACATTTCCATAATGAACATTTTCATTATGAACAAGAGTTAATTATATAATAAGGATATTAAAGTAAAATAAATATACATCAAGTTGTGTTAGGCTCTGTGATGCGGGCACAGGTGCTAAGAAGTAGTATGGATATGGACTTGCCTTTAAGAGGTGTATGATCTCATTCGTACATACATTGGGAAAACATTTAGCAATAAGACAAGCTATTCAGGAAAGTGTTCGCCGAGAACTAAATGTACAGTTGGCAAGTACTTTGGAAGGAAAAAATGACTAGGCTGAGTGGCCCTAGAAGGAGCATTTGGGCCCAGCCTTGGGTGATAAACCTGCCAGAGACTAAGCAGAGGGCGAGGCAGGATGCAAGGGTCTCTGCAAATCCCCAGTATACGTATAGGTGCTCAGTGAACACTGAAGAATTGAGCACTTATTGAATTCATATAGAAACTTCACTCAGGCACCAGTACATTCAGCATAACAGTGGCTCATACCCAAGACACATAAATTGAAACCAAAATTAATTTCATTGTAGGTTTATGACAAATCAAGAATGGGAAAAAATGTCATCTTCTTTTACGTGATTTCTTCATTGATGATCACGTCTCAAAAGTGCATCTGTGGGTGTGCAAAGAAAGACCCATCGGGACTGGACACCTCTTAGGTGTGTTCTCCTCCCCTTTTGCCCTTAATTAAGATGGGGGAGTTCTTACTGGTCTTGTAGATCCTCTGTTCAAAACCATACTCACCCTAAAGGAGCATCTCTTCACCTCTTTATGTTTGGATTGATTATATGTTTCTCTGCGTTAAAAAAGCCTGGAGGCATCTACTTCTGGACAAGATGAAACAACAGGGTCCAAATTTATCCTTTTGCCTTAAACAACTAGAAAAGCAGATTAAAATATATGAAAAAATGGGGGCGGAGGTATAAGCAGGGGCTGGACGGAAGAATTACAAAGGTGCATGAGGAAACTTTTGAGACTGATGACTGTATTCATTATCTTGATTACGGGGATTCTTTCGCAGGGGTCTACATATTTCAAAACTTAGACTGTATACTTCAAATATGAGCAGTTTTTGTGTGTCACTTATATCTCGATAAAACTTTTTAAAAGTACTGGAGAGAGAGGAAAAAAAAAAAAAGCCTGGGAGCACAGGTACCATCAAAAAAAATACTCCCGTGCCATTAGTTGGATAGTTTCCCTTTCTTTTAGCAGCTTTTAAAAATTACGGTTAAGCAGAGGTGAATATACAGAGAACAATAATCCTATGCTATTTATTTATTTATTTATTTATTTTTTTTGCGGTACGTGGGCCTCTCACTGCTGTGGCCTCTCCCACTGCGGAGCACAGGCTCTGGACGCGCAGGCTCAGCGGCCATGGCTCACGGGCCCAGCCGCTCCGCAGCATGTGGGATCTTCCCAGACCGGGGCACGAACCTGCGTCCCCTGTATCGGCAGACGGACTCTCAACCACTGCGCCACCAGGGAAGCCCTCCTATGCTATTTAATTGAATCATTTCCCTTCTTTTTCTCAGATCTGTTATTCATGTTAAGCAACGGGGTTGCTAATGACTTAAAGCTTCTGGGCCCTCACTTACAAGTTCTTTCCAAAGTTCTGTAGCTGATTTTCTGTTTGTAATTGTGTTTTCTTTTTTAAAAAAAGAGGCCCCAGACTTCCCTGGTGGCGCAGTGGTTAAGAATCCGCCTGCCAGTGCAGGGGACACGGGTTTGATTCTGGTCAGGGAAGATCCCACATGCTGCGGAGCAACTAAGCCTGTGTGGTGTGCCACAACTACTGAAGCCCGTGCACCTAGAACCTGTGCTCTGCAACAAGAGAAGCCACTGCAATGAGAAGCCCGCGCAACACAACGAAGAGTAGCCCCCGCTCGCTGCAACTAGAGAAAGCCTGCCAACAGCAACGAAGACACAGTGCAGCCAAAAATATAAATAAATTAAAAAAAAAAAAAAAGAGGCCCCAGATTGTATAAGATTCAGGCTCCATGAAACCTGGATGCAACCCTACTTTTTTAAAAAAAGATTTTATTAAAGGTCTTTATAGAGCAACATCAGACTCCAAATCCAGCTGCCAAGGAGACAGTGTTATGCAGTGGGTACTTGCTGGCATGGCAGGCGTCTAAGGCTTCCCTCCCTTCTGTTGGGGGATGGGGAAGGTGACAGTGAGCAGTGTCTCACCTATGGGTTCCACCATGCTCAGTGGTCAGGCAGGGGCTTCTTAAGGGCCCATCTTTCCACTTGGGTCCCAAGGCAGCATGATCTTCACTTTGATGCCCAGCGCTCCCTGTCTGAGCAGCACATGGCAGCCGGTGGTGTCTGTGTAGAAGCTAACAAGGTCCTCACTGTGGGTCATCGGGCCATCCACAACTTCATGGATTTAACCCTCTGTCCTTGGAGTTGCCCAGGCATTACGACCTAGCAACCTTTGTCCCCACTCTCCATGATGACCTTCAGCACACCACAGCAAGCCCTCCTAGAAGTGTGTACCGCAGATCCCGCCTGGGTGATGTGCACAGAGCTCTCGTATATTCCTTTTCCTCCTAAAGCTCTACACTGCCCTCAGGGAAGCCAAATCTCTTCTGAAGCACAGCGGTCAATTCCTGGATCCGCCAGCCCTTCTCACCAAGAACATTGTGCGTCCTGGAGGCCAAGATAATGATTTCCGTCCTGGTTGGTGTAAATCAGACTTCAACTCCAGAGTCGTCATCTTTGGCCAGCGCCGGAGTGAGACACTTGTTCAGTTCAGCCTTGAGGACGCCATCCGCGACATCTTGGAAATTGACACTGCCATCTTGCCACCTGGCAGCACCTTAAGGAATGGCCCAGTGCTGCTGTTAAATGACCTAAGGAGTGTGATGTGAGCAAATGGTTCCCACTGCTATTGCAGACAGAACACAAACACCCAAAGAACTTTAGGACTATGGTGGCCTAGAGCACCTTTCTCTCCTTGGATAAGCCTTTGTGTGGACTTGGTAACAGCAGCTGAGGGGCTGTGAATAATACTTCAGACTTCCTCACTTTCTTTTTCATCAATTGCTCTATCTGGAGGGACCCAAGTGTGAAGGAGAAAAATGACCCAATAAATACAATTCAGCTTCAGCAGCTTCAGAATGCCCATTCCCTGTCTCCTCCATCGGCTCCAGAATTGAACAAGCAAGGTAGGAGAGGAGAGCTTTGCCTCAGGTGCTCTTTGTGACTCAACATTGGGGAATTTCAGTTCCAACACCTCCAGAGAAGGTGTCTTGAAATGATCATGGAAATAGGATCTTTTACTACATGTGGGCCACATTTCACACTGTTCCTGAGTAGAATATCCTTGCTCTGCCTCTCTGTCAACCAGATCCCACTAGTTCCTCAATACAAGCTCAGTGCCTCCCTCCTGGAATTGCCTTCCCAGATCTATCCAGTGCAGAGTGAAATCTTCCTTCCCTAAACCGAGCACTTAAGATATGACAATTCTTGAAGCTGTTAGGAGTTTAGACCCAAACTCCTATAACCATGTGATCTTGGGTAAGTGATAATTTTTCTGAGCAGAGAGTCCCCAATAATAATTCATTTTCCACACTAATATGTGTTAATTTTATTTATTTATTATTATTATATTTTAATGTGTTAATTTTATAATTAAAATGTCTTATGGTGGCAATAACAATTCATACTAATGTCACGGAGCCGGCATGAAGCTTAACTAAGATAATATATGTAAATATCTTTTGTAAACTATAAAATGCTGTACAAACATAAGGTACCGGCAGAGGTGATATTCCAAATATTTAATGACCGGTAGGCACTGGCCTTGACCAATCAGAATAGTTTCAATCACAGCACTGGAGCTAAGTCCAGTAAACTCCTTGTGGTGTCAGACATTAACTCTCTAGCAGCTAAATTAAAGGAAGGTTTGGGGTTTCCTGGAGGAGAAGCTAAAGTAAAGGGGGTCTAGTGGAAAGAGACTCAGGGGGCTAGGGGCTATATTCTTTTTCAGATTCTCTTCCCTTATAGGTTACTACCAGATATTGAGTATAGTTCCCTGTGCTATAGAGTAAGTCCTTGTTGGTTATCTATTTTATCCATAGTAATGTGTATATGTTACTCCCAACCTCCTAATTTATCCCTCCCCCCACTTTCCATAAGTTTTTTTCCTATGTCTGTGAATCTCTTTCTGTTTTGTAAATAGGTTCATTTCTATCATTTTTATTTTTTAGATTCCACATATAAGTGTTATCATATGATATATGTCGTTGTCTGGCTTACTTAGTACGATACTCTCTAGGTCATCCATGTTGCTACAAATGGCATTATTTCATTCTTTTTTATGGCTGAGTAATATTCCATTGTATATATGTACCACACCTTCTTTATCCATTCATCTATTGACAGACATCTAGGTTGCTTTCATGTCTTGGCTATTGTAAATAGTGCTGCAATGAACATTGGGATACATGTATCTTAGAAAATATTTTTGCCTGGACAAAAATGAAGCAGGACACATGAAAATTTGTGGGGTGAATTAAAGCAGTTCTTAAAGCAAAATTTATAGCATTATAAAATAGCTTACCTTAGAGAAGAAGAAAGGTCTCAAATCAACAACTAAGCGTCCATCTTAAGAAACCAAGGAAAGCAAAACAAACCAAATGCAAGCAGAAAGAAGGAAATAATAAAGAGCAGAAAAAATGACCTTGAACTGAAAAACAATAAAGACAATCAATAAAATCAAAAGCGGATTCTCTGAAAACATCAATGAGACCAATAAACTTTAGCCATACTAAAAATTTTTAAAAATAGAAGAGACACAAATTACCAGTGTCATTAAAGACCCCACAGATATTAAAAGGTAGTGCTCTGAACAGCTCTATGCACATAAATTCAATAACTTAGATGAAATGGACCAATTCCTTAAAAGCCACAAACTTCCAAAACTCACACAAAGAAGAAATAGGCAACATATATATTAAAGAAATGGAATCCATAGGTAAAAATGTTAAAAAAAAAAAAAACAAAAACACAACCCTCCAGGCCCAAACGGTTTCACTGGTAAATTCTACCAAACTTTTTTTTTTTTTTTCTGGTATGCGGGCCTCTCACTGCTGTGGCCTCTCCCGTTGCGGAGCACAGGCTCCGGACGCGCAGGCTCAGCGGCCATGGCTCACGGACCCAGCCGCTCCGCGGCATGTGAGATCTTCCCGGACTGGGACACGAACCCGTGTCCCCTGCATTGGTAGGCGGACTCTCAACCACTGTGCCACCAGGGAAGCTCTACCAAACTTTTAAAGAACAAATAGCACCAATTTTACACAATCTCTTCCAGAGAATAGAAGGGAAGAGAACACTTCCCAACTCATTTTGTGAGGCTAGAATTGCCTTGATACCAAAAAACTAGGCAAAGACAGTACAAGGAGAGAAAACTATAGACCACTGTCCCTCATGAACAGTACACAAAAATCTTCAAAAAAGAAATACTAGGAAATCAAATCCAGCAATATATAAATAGAATACTACTCCGTGACCAAGTGGGGTTTATCCTAGAAATGCATGACTGGCTCCAAATTCAAAAATCAATCAATGTAGTTCACCATATTAAAAAACTGAAAAGGAAAAATGACATGAGCATATCAAACAATGCAGAAAAAGCGTTTGAAAACATCCAGCATCGATTCATGATAAAAACTCTCAGCAGTATAGAAATAGAAGGAAATGTCCTTAATTTGATAAAGCCCATCTACAAAATACCTACAGTTAATGTAATGTTTAATGGTGAAACACTGAATGCTTTCTCCTAAGGTCAAGAACAAAGCAAAGACGTCCTCTATCAACACTCCTATTCAGTATAGTACAGGAAGTCCTAGTCAGTGCAGTAAGGCAGAGAAAGAAAGTAAAGGCATACAGATTAGAAAGAAAGAATACTGTTCCTATCTGCAGGTGACATGATTTTCTACATAGAAAATCCCAAGGAATTTACCGAAAAAGTCTTAAATTAATAAATGAGTTTAGCACAACTGCGAGAGATAAGGCTAACTCACAAAGAAGATTATATTTCTACATGCTTAAACAATTTGGAAATCAAAATTAAAATATATATTTCATTTAAAATTTTTAAAAGAGAAATACTTAGGTATAAATTGAACAAAACTTGTGCAAGATCTGTATGCTGACAACTATAAACACCGAGGAGAGAAATCAAAGGACATAAATAAATGGAGAGACATACTGGATTCATGGGTTGGAAGATCCAATTTAGTTGAACGTGTCAATTTTCTCTGAAGAAATCTATAGCTTTAATACAATTCCAATCAAAAGTCCAATAAGATTTCTGCAGATATAGACAAGCTGATTCTAAAATTTATTTGGAAAGTTGAAGGGACCAGAGTAGCCATAACAATTTTGAAAAAGAAGGAAAAAGTGGGAGAAATCAGTCTACCTGATTTTAAAACTTACTGTAAAGGAACAATAATTAAGACACTGTGGTACTGGTGGAGGGATAGAGACATAGACCAATGGATCAGAATATATCAAGCAATGGAGTCACAAAATGTCAGTTGTTAACAAAAGTAAAAAAGCAATTAAATGGAAAAAGGATAGCCTTTTCAATATGTGATGTTGGAATAACTGAACATCCATATGCAAAAGTATGCCACAAAAAGCTAAAGACAAAAAAAGCTTGACCTCAGTCTCACATTTTATACAAAAATTAACTCAAAAATAGATCATACATGTAAAATGTAAAACTATACAACTTTTAGAAGAAGAAATAGTAGAAATGTTTATGACTTGGGATCAGGGAGTTTTCTTAGGCTTGATATTAAAAGCACAACTCATAAAAGAAAAAAAATTGACAAATCGGACTTTATGAAAATGAAAACCTTTTGATTTGTGAAAGACACTGAGAGAAAGAAAAGCTATAGACTGGGGAAAAATATTTTCAAGTCACATATCAACAAAGGACTTGTATCTAGAAAAACTCTTAAAACTCAGTAGTAGGAAAACAAACAACCCAATAAAAAATGAGGAGAACATCTTGTTATAGTTTAATTGTTATAATCCTTAAAACAAAGGTACCTATCCTGATACGAAACAAAGACCAATGCCTTTTGTTTGTTTGTTTTCAATGCCATTTTAAAATATAGTGCTTTCTGGATAATTTACATTACTGTAGATGGGAACAAAGTAATCGAGGTTTAAAATGAATTCTGTTTAATATTATAGGAAAAGTATAAACTAAGCATTTTATTCACTTCAGTTTGATTTAAGTGATCAGCTCTTCTAGAAAGCTTTCCTTGACCCTTAAGAATATGAATTCCGTATTCCCCCACTGTACTTTGCCAGGTTCCTGTGCATATCTTTATCACAGCACCTTTCTTACTTTACAATAGTAACCTGTCTCCTAAGGTTAAACCTCCTAAGGTTTCACTTTATTCTTAAGCCCTAGCATAGTAACTGGAAGGTAGTAACCACTCAGCGTGTTTGTTGAACAATTAAAGACTTGTAAAGAATAAATAAAAATTATTGATGAAATAATAAAATAGCAACAACACTAACAAAATCTGAAAATATTAGGATGCTTTTAGAATGGTCCCTGACACACAGTAAGTATGCAATAAATGCTCATTTATTCAACAATTATTATTGTAGTTTTCCTACAATGTATGAAGCACTGTTATAGTTGATAGGTAAATTACATGCATTTTCAGTTATAGCCCTTAGAGCAAAAACAACACAGACTAAAACCCCCGCCCTCATGGAATTTACATTTTAATAGGAGAGACAAACAATAAGTAAAATAAATAGGTGAAATATGTAGTTTGCTAGATGGAAAACATAAAGGCGAGGGGCAAAAGACTTAAACGTCTATGTACGTTCACCAAAGAGAAAATAGCACGTGAAAGGATGGTCAATACAATCAGCTATTAGGAAAATGCAAATTAAAATCACGATGAGATACTACTACATAGCTATGAGGATGAAAATAAAATCAATAGCAACAAAAGCCTGACAGCATCTACTGATGGCGAGGTTGTGAAGCAACTGGAACTCTCATTTGTTGCTTGGAATATAAAATGGTACTCAGGTAAACAATTTGCCTGTTTCTTATAAAGTTAAACACATACTTACCATATGATATGGTATGATCCCCCTCCTAAGTATTTACCTTAGAGAAATGAATTTTATGTTCGCTCTAAAACCTGCACATGAATGTTTATATCTGCTTTATTCTAATCATCACCTAACAGTGGGGACCACCCCAAGATCCTTCAATGGATGAACAGATAAACTGAGTACATTCATACTCTTTAGCATTAAGATACTATTTAGAGGGGCTTCACTGGTGGCGCAGTGGTTGAGAGTCTGCCTGCCGATGCAGGGGACACGGGTTCGTGTCCCGGTCCGGGAAGATCGCACATGCCGCGGAGCGGCTGGGCCCGTGAGTCATGGCCGCTGAGCCTGCGCGTCCGGAGCCTGTGCTCCGCAATGGGAGAGGCCACAACAGTGAGAGGCCCGCATACCAGAAAAAAAAAAAAAAAAAAGATACTATTTAGCAATAAATATTACTGCTAGTAGAGTATGGAATGAAATACTATCATTACATGTAGCAACATGAATGAGTCTCAAAGACATTATGTGGAGTCAAAGAAGCCAGTCTCAAAAGACTGTATATTTTATGATTCCATTTCTATGACATTTAGGAAGAAGGCCAAGTGAAGGAGCAATGGAGAACAGACCAGTGATTTCCAGGGGTTACAGTGCGGGGAGAGCGGAACTCTAAAGGGATTTTTTAGGGTGAAGGTGATAGAACCATCTGCATCTTGATTGTGATGATGTTTACACATAGGACTGTACACACACACGTCAATTTTACTTACTATATGTTGATTTAAGAAAAGAAAGCCTACTGCGTGCAGCAATGAGGACCCAACGCAGCCAAGAATGAATGAATAAAATAAATAAATTTATGTAAAGAAAAGAAAAGAAAGCCTATATCTAGGTAGGACCTCTGAATCCATCTGAAAGAGACAGTTTGTCAAAATTCTGTGTTCCTCAACTCAATTCCAAGGGAGAAAACAAATACTATTAAGTCAAATAAATAAATTTAAAAAAACAACAAGAAAAACAAACCAAAACCACACCTTCTATATGCCGGCTCAGTAACTCAAAGTCAGAGTTGATTTACTAGGTAATTATCCTACACAACCATACAATCATGCTACAGGTTATTACAGCAACAGGCTGAACTGAAAAAACTAGGCAAGTGTGCTTTCTGATGTGAAATTGTTACCATTCACAGGTTTACTGTGTTGTTTTTCTTCTTTGACTTAATTTCATTTTCTATTTCAGGCTGGATTTATTGATAAGCGCTCTGATAAGCTATTTTTGTAAAAAAAAAAAAAGTGTGTGTGTGTAAGAGTTCACAGTGGGTTACGAGTGATCTGTATTTTCTTTTTGACCCTTAGTGTTGTTTTAAAAATTTCTCCAATGAGCATGTATTACTTTATAAACCAGTAACCTAAATAAATTATAAGAACTCAAGTCAATTGCTAACTAGAGTATCTCCCACATAGAAAAATTTTTGGAATGTGTTTTATTTTATAGGCAAGAATGGGCTTAGTTACTCTAGGTATGATATCTAGTGGTTGTAAAATGGGTGCTTCTAGAAGGATTTCAGAGTTCCCTTAAAAAGGCTGTGTAAACAATTTGGCAGCTCCTCAAAAAGTTAAACATAGAATTACTATATGACCCAGCAATTCCACTCCTATGTGTATACCAAAAGAACTGAAAATAGGTTTTCAAATAAGTACCTGTACACTCATGTTCATAGCAGCATTATTTATAATTGTCAAAAGCTGGAAGCAACCCATATGCCCATCAACTGATGAATTGATTTAAAAAATGTTGTATATCCACACAAGGGGATATTATCCAGCCATAAAAAAAATGAAGTACTGACACATGCTACAGCATGAATGAACCTTGAAAACATTATGCTAAGTGAAAGCAGCCAGACAGAAAAGGTCATGTATTTTATGATTCTATTTATATGAAATATTCAGAATAGGTAAACCTAAAAACAGAAGTCAGATAAGTGGTTGTGAGGTGCTAGGGGGAGGGAAGAATGGGGAATGACTGCTTAATGGGTATGGTGCTTCCCTTTGGGGTGATAAAAATGTTTTGGAACTAGATAGACGTGATGATTATACAACATTGTGAATTGTGAATTACACAATTCAGTGCATACTGAATTATGCACTTTAAAATGATTAACTTTGTGTTCTGTGACTTTTACCTCAACTTTTAAAAAAAGATGAAATGTGTCCCTGCGATCTTATTCACATTTGCAGCAAAAATCTTTATTTTTCAAGGAAATTATAAAGGATAAATATAGTTTAGCCCGTATCTACATAGTTAAGAACTCTGAGTGGCATGTGAATTAATAAGTGATACGTACTTTTTGGAAGGTGATCTGAATAGTCTTAAAATGTTCAGAGGAATTGAGTAGTCAGAAAAGAAAGTTACAAAGCAGCATAATGAACTCCCTTTGTACAAGCTTTTCAATGCTCCTCATGTGTGAAAGGTATCTACAGATATTTAATTATACCAAAATCCTTGGTTGGAATACATTCTATTTAGCTGCTGTTGCCCTAGTGGTCCTTGCAATTCTTGGGATGCTGTGCCTGTCAAAGGTACTTTTGTGTTGTGATGTTGGCCTAAGGGTGAAGGGGAGTGGGGTGTTACCTACAAAATTTGACTTTGGGGCCTGGAATGTTTCTAAAAATTTTGAAATCCCAGGCTTCTCTCTTCACTTAATGATGGCTCTTTCAAACATCTAATTTTCTTGAAAATTCTTGGATCATCTTGTTTTTCCTTTGAAAGTATGTAAAACCTTGTATGTGATGCATACCAAATGATAACCCTTTAATAATCAATACAGAGTCCTTTACTGAAATTCATTGTTTGAATTTTCCATTTTCATGTTATTTACTCTTAACCATGATCCTGAAAATTTCAGGTAAAAGTCCTGAGCTGGCTATTCTCTGCCCTTTCCAGATTCACTTTTACCTTTTTCCACTGTACCCTATGCCCTGGCAGGCTGCCCTCCACTGATTTCATCAACAGGCTCCCAGAGCCCCTGGCTTCCTGTAGGGTTCAGCCAATGGGAGGCACATATAGGAGGTCAGAGGGCAGGGGCAGAGAGAAGCTGGGGTAGCTATTCACCTGCCTGTGCTCTTTGCAGGCTGTGGGTTGACTATGGCTGTGTTCTGTGTTGTGTTCTTACAGAAGGCCGTCACTTGTGTTGTGTGACCCTCTCCTAGAGCTACAGTCACAGCCATAACTTCAGAGACAGCGTTTCCTCCATTCCAGATATTTCTCTTGCTTGCCCTTTCTGACTTATGGGTGGTAAAGTTTCCACACTGTTTTTAGTTCTTTGGTCCTATACCATCCCTTGCTGGTTTCCCTCAGCCCTGCACAAAGGACTAACTACATAGTTTGTGGGGTCCAGTGCAAAATGAAAATGCAGAACTTCTTGTTCAAAACCCACAATGGATTTCAAGATGGCGACCGCAAGGCATTAAGCAGTGCAGGACCTTCTAAGTGCAGGGTCCTGTGTGACCACACAAGCTGCACTTTCACGAAGCCTGCCCTGACTGCACACTATTGTAAACAGTACTTACCATACGTGCTCCTCAGTTACCTGTTGAGTGTGCCACCCATTTCCTGCCAGGATCTTTTCTAATACAAGGTCTTAATGGTTCTCCTTCCCATTTAAAAACAAAAATGTGACTCCATTAGGGGTTCTGGAAAAGTAGCTGTTATCTATACTTAGATTTAAACACTCTGCAATTTAAAACTTTTCAATAGATTTGCATCTGCAGTAGGAAATTCACTTATTCTCTCTCTTCCTCACCCTTACATGGAACAAGGCCACTCATTTGGGAACCAGCGGGGGCCACCGCAGCCCTTGAGCACTACCTACCATGCGCTGGTACCGTAGTTGAAATGTGTGACTCCCAAGCATGCCTTCTGGGCAGGTGCAGGAAGTTTTAGCAGTGATTTCAACCACTGAGTTGCTTTTTGATTTTTGTACTGGATACAGAATCTACTATCCTAGTTTGCTTGTTTGTTTTCCCTCTCTTCCAAATAAGACTTAAACCGAGAGCTTTCTCATAGCCTTTCTCTCTCTGGCTAGAAACTTGCCTGAGATAGTGATCTCTTAGTATTACTAAACAAACACCAGTTAGGCCTCCTGTCTTGAGTAAGGCCTGCTCTCTCAACACCGTCCTTAACAGACTTGGGGGTTGAGGTGACAGTCAACAAATTATGCTATCTTATTGGTTTCAAAATGGGAGTCCCGTAAGCTCTTCTGTGCCAGGACTTTTTGCTTTCATTGCTTTGGTTGTTACAAATTCAGGGATGGCAAAGAAACATGAGTTTGAGAAATACTCTACAACTATAGTGTTTCACTGCTTGCACTTGCCACAGACTTATTGGTGCTTGGCCACTGCGCTTTCTTCAACAACTGTATTAGTGACATCCGTCACTCATTTCTAAAGCACCCACTGACTTTTTCTACCCTCACAGTCCCTTGATTTGGTCACGTTGCCTCTCAGAGGCTTGGATAGAGCAGGCAGCAAAGTTGGGATTTTCTTTCCATGCCTCTTCTCCCCCATTTCTCCATGCCTCCAGTTTTCCCTGTTTTTAAGAAGCGCTCCTGAAGAGTCACCTTTAATGTAAAGTACTATACGGAAGGGTTCACTTCTTTGAAGAGTTACCAAATATACTGTCTCATCTTTTCTCTGAAATGCAAATTTTCTCTCAAGGAGGACAAACTTGCATTTCAAAAGGGGGTCATATGAAAAAAATAATTCCAGCTGTTTAAATCCAGAGTACAGAAAAATTATTCCTAGAACAGTACACAGAATGTTCACTGGGCCTGAAACATTTCATTTGGTTGTGAATTGGCTACAGTTCCATTTCCATTCCGTTTTTTGTTTTTGTTTTTGTTTTTGTTTTGCCGTACGCGGGCCTCTCCCTGCTATGGCCTCTCCCGTTGCGGAGCACAGGCTCCGGACGCGCAGGCCCAGCGGCCATGGCTCATGGGCCCAGCCGCTCCGCGGCATGTGGGATCTTCCCAGACCGGGGCACGAACCCGTGTCCCCTTCATCGGCAGGCGGACTCTCAACCACTGCGCCACCAGGGAAGCCCTCCATTCAGTTTTGATCTGTTCTTGAGTTAGGCAAATAACCAGTGTGGTCTCAGAAATGATCCTTCTCTTGTGAAAGCAACAGCATTGCTTAGACTTCTAGTCCAGATGGCTGGAAGGGGCCTGAGAGGTCTTATAGCCAAACTACAAAGGAAGAAACTCAGAGCAGTTCTGGACTGGGTGACAGAACTGGTAAGCATAGAGTTGAGAATTTTGCCCAGTGCATCAGATTCTTAATCCATGCAATTTTGAAGTAGCTCTGTGGAGATGCATTCTCAGGGAAAATTGGCTCCCAATTTTAATTTGCCTCTTCCTCCATCACCCAGTCCTGCCATTTTTCTTCCTGTACATTGTCCTCTGGGTGGTGTCCTTAACAATGATATGTCCACCTTGCTCTCTGCAGTGTTCATTTCTGCTCCCTCCCTGATTTACCTGCCAGACATAAGTGTTGCTCTGAATGTCTCACAGTAACAAAATTGCCATTTTTGCATCTCTACTATAAGCCAGTACTGTATTTCAACAATTTAAAAAATTTCATAGTAAATATTTATCACAAATTAGATCACAGGCAAGTTTTATGTGCGTACAAATACATATATCCATGTGTAACTGTCTAAAAATGTGTATACAGACATACATTTATCTATGCATGTATGTTTGTTATCACTTAAATGTATAAAATAGTTTGTTTTCATTAACAGTACTGAAAAAGTGTAAACTAAGAAATAAAAAATGAAGACTAATTACAATAAAAACAAACTACTTAAAAAATTTCATAGTTACTGATAACATTTCATAGTAATTGAATAAGCCTTATCATTTTAAATTTCAGTGCTTTAAAATAGAATTACTTTACTTTTAAATTTATTTCAGACTTATTTGAATCATTTTAAAGATTCAGCAGAAGTAGAGTGAACAGTATAACAGATAGCTCCACCAATTATCCATACTTTGCTAATCTTGTTTTATTTATCTTTTTTTTTTGGGAGGGGGCTGGATTATTTGAAAATAAATCCTAAACATACTTTCACCCCAGACTCCCCATTATGCATTCTAATAGATAAGAACTCAAGAAGAAATTTAACCACAATACCATTATCACATGTAACAAAATAATTTCTTTTATTTAAAAAATTAACTAATTAATTTTATTTTTGGCTGGATTGGGTCTTCGTTGCTGCACACGGGCTTTCTCTAGTTGCGGCAAGCGGGGGCTACTCTTTTGTTGCGGTGCGCAGGCCTCTCATTACGCAACAAGACTTCTCTTGTTGTGGAGCACAGGCTCTGGGTGTGCGGGCTTCAGTAGTTGTGGCAGTCAGGCTCAGTAGTTGTGCCTCACGGGCTGTAGAGCGCAGGCTCAGTAGTTGTGGCGCACGGGCTTAGTTGCTCCGCAGCATGTGGGATCTTCCCAGACCAGGGTTCTACCCTGTGTCCCCTGCATTGACAGGCGGATTCTTAACCACTGCGCCACCAGGGAAGTCCCATTTCTTAACATCTATATCAAGTCCACATTTTATTTCCCTGATTATCTCAAAGTCTTTTAAACAATTGGTGTATTCACATCAGAGCCACACAGGATCTAAACATTGCATTTGGTTTACTACACCTTTTAAAAACCATTATTTACACACATTTGACTTTCACTTCATTTGACCAATGAAGAATGTATGGTCCCAGTACACAGGTGGGTGAACTGGGGCTCAGAGAGGTTAAGAAACCTCCCCAAGTTCTCATTGTTGGTAGGGGCCAGACCCAGGACTTGAATTAAGGCCTGCCTAAGTCCAAAGACTCCATTCTACTCCTTCCCCTTCAGGCTACCAGAATTTTCCCTGTGTTGCAGAGAGGCAAGAGGCCTAGTGGCTAAGAGAGAGGGTTTGGGCTCAGGTTGGCCTGGGCGCAAGTTGGAGCAAGTTACATAATCTCTCTGATCCTGCACTTCTGTCTGCGTCTGTAAAATAAGGTTAATGATGATGGTTTGGGGCTGATTAAATAGGAGAAAGCATGTCTAGTACTTAGCACAGTGACTGCCACATAGAAAGCACTCAGTAAACCTTAGCTATTATTCCTAGCATAAAGGAGGAGAAAGAATCACAAAATGGTTGTTTGCTTTTGTCAGTAGCTCAGGAATTGTGGCTCATCATTGTTACTACAACTTGTGTAGGATTGAGGCTGAAGGGGTGGGGAGGTTGGGAGTAGGGTGTTGATTCTGCCTGGATTGGAGAAGGAAGCCCTGGACATAAAAATTTAAGTAGGCATCCAAGGAATTCTCCCGAGACCTCAGCTGGAAAACAGTTGAACATGTCTTCTGACCTTCCATAGAGGGAAAACCGGTGGGGAGCAGACATGGTGGGAGGGAGACTTCTCAATGTTTATTTGAATTTGGAACCATGTAAATGCATGAAACCAATTCCAATAAAATGAATTGCATTAAAAAGAAAACCCCTCTTTTACCATGGGGTAAGTGCTGAGAATGGGAAAACTAGGATTTAATGACAATAGTAATAGTAATAATAATAATCCCCTTACAATTTTTGCAGCCCTAGGAGGGCTTCGGTCATAAGTCAGGTTTTGCACCAGGATGAGACTATTTCAGCTTGACTCTGATTTCAAAGATCTAAGGTAATATTTTAACTTTAGCTATCCTCCCTCTGACACTCATTCTAAGAGTCCAGAACCAGTGCTCCCAGATTTGGAGTTGTCTTCAAGCATATGCATTGTCAAGGGCTGAATCTATTGGCTAACTAAGGTCTTTGTATGTACTGTCTGTACACTTATGGGTGCTTTCCCAGTTTATTAGGCCCTAAGTTGTTTTTGATGCTAAGTGAAGACTCTGGGGCTCTGATTTTCTAGAGTCCTTGGGAAGGGAGGGGTCACATAACCCCACTCACAAATAATCAAGAACTTGCCTCTGTTCTAAGGCCTTTACATACACGAACTCATTAAAACCTCACAATAACAGTACACTGCAGGTACCATCATTCTGATTTTACAGGCAAAGAAACTGAACCAAGTGAGGTGAAGTAACTCGTCTAAGGTCAGAGCCTGCACGACTAACCACTAGGCTTACTACCTCTCTGTTGGCAGTGGGCCAAGCATGTAGGAGTCCTTTGAAGGTGATGCAGGCGTCCTTGGCTGTGCAGCAGCAATGCTTTAGGTCCCAAACCCTTCCTTCTAGTTTAGGACCAAGAAAGACCAGGGTGTCAATTTCCTCATTGACCCTGGTCAAGTCACTTACTCCCTTCAAGCCTCAGGTTTCTTATCTGCCCCAGGGAAGAGTTTTAGATGAAAAGACCTCTCCTTGCATTACGAGTGTGGGTGTGTGCTGGGGGTGGGAGGTGTAGGGGCTGAGGTTTCTGGGCGGTACTGCGCTGCTTTTCCTAGGTCTCTTGAGGAAACAGGGTGTTTGGAGGTTTTGTCCTAGTCAACTCCCTCCCAGGAGGTCGGGCCCCCACTCAGTGATGGCGCGCAAGCTTGGCTATGCCTCCTCCGCTTGGAAAAGGGCCGCCACTGCGGCCAGCTCCGGGCAAAGTCCGGCTGCCCGGAGGTCGAGGGTGGGTCTTTTTTCCCCAAGGGAGTTAGAGCTGAGATTGTATACTTAGGAAGGCTTCTTGGAGGTAGTGACAGTTGAGTCAAGTCCTGAAGGTCTAGCAGGAGTTAGTAAGAAGAGGTGGAGGGGGAAGGGTTACCCCAGGCCCAAACAACAGAACAAAGCACAACCCCGCTTACAGTATGGGAGGAGGAGCTGTGAGAGTGGAGAGGTCTGTAGGGGCGAAATCGCGCGGGGGCTTCAAAGCTTTATTCTAAGAGCAATTGGGAGGGGTTTGAAGGAGGGTAGTCCGGAGTTTTAGAAAGACTCTTCTAGCCACTTGGGAAGAATGGGTCGGAGAGGGGCAGGAGGCTATCGTAGAAAGCAATCGGGTTGGAAAATGACCGAGGACTGAGGAAAGTGGCGCTGGCGGGGCGGAGCCGAGCATCTGAGTCTTTCTCAAACCCCACGACACTGTGCGCTGTCCCTCGACTTTCTTTGCTTATGTGGAAGGGCCCCATAAAGGGCAGGGCACCGGCCAAAAGCTCAAAGAGCCAAACAGCGCAAAGCCCCCCCTTCTTTCGGAGGCTCTCTGGTCCGGGTGCCCCAGAATGCGTAGGGTATTGCGGGAGAACTTAACACTGCTTAAAATGGAGAACCGTTACCCCTCAAAATACACAAAAACCTCGGCCGCTTTTGGCAGCAGCCTCCTCCGTCCATGACCTCATGCTTTAAGCTCCCATATAGCCTTCCCCCGCCCTGTCCACACCCGGTGCCCGAGTGGGGGTGGGGTGAGGGGACAGTGGCGAAAGTCTGGGTAGAGGGAGCACCTTATTTATACTGCGCGAAGATTTGGGGTAAGGGGCACAACGATTTTCCCATACCGAAGAAAACATGGTTTAACTTTCTCCTGAGCAAAAAACGCTCGCTGTCTTGTGGGACCTCCCTAAGATAGATGCCCCGTACCCGGCCCGAGGTAGTCTGTTTAAGCCCAACCGTCTTTGGTTTACGTTTCCTTGGACCAGAGAAACCGCCTGGAAGTGCTGGCGTCCCGGGCTGGACCGAAGGGCGGCCGCGCCTTCGAGGGACCAGGGGGCTGTTGGGCTCTCGCTCCCATGGCGCCGCCGAGGTTTGAACCCTTGGCTTGCCTTTCAGCCCGCGCCCTGCCCCCTGCTCGCAGCTGCTCTCGGTTTAGGTGCAGCGGTTTCCCCCGCAGAGGAGGAGGAGGAGACTGCGCGAAGAGCGACTCCCTGCTTGGGTTTCCGCACCAATGCCGAGCGGCCCCAGGCAGCCCCCGGCGGCCGGCCCTCCTCCCCGGCACCACGTTCCACAGTCATGGCGCACGAGGAGGGGCGGGCGCGCGTCGCGGCGGCACCCGCGCCCCTTCCCCTCCCCTCCGCCGCCCGGTTCCGGCCCCTCTCCTAGGCAACCTCCCTCCCCGGCCTTCAGCGCCGCGGAGATGGAGACCCCTCCCCAGGGGGATGCAGTTCCAGCGCTGTTTGCAGCACCCCCTCCCCGCCCCCATCGGGGCGGAGGGATGGAGCCGCGCGCTTCGCCAACCTCCAAGCCCCTGCCCGGGAGCCTCAGCCTCTCTCCCAGCCCCACAGAAGCCGGGATGCAGCGGGGGGTAGGCGCAGACCGTTTCCCCGAAGCCCACCTAGACCTTGGCATCTTTGCAACCCCTTAAAAAATAAACATAAAACCCAAACCCCAGTCGTTAGATTGCAAGGCGCGATACAATAACCGGGACGGCTACGCAGGAAACAATCCTGCACTGGTCCGGGTCTCAGGCGGCAGCTTCCCGGCCACGCCACCTTCTCCCGGGCCTCGATTTTCCGGCCTTGCCAGAGAGTCTGCCACACCCCGGGGCTGACAGGTCCCGCGCGGGGTCGCAACTTGGTCCGCGCCCCCTGCCCCATCCATGTCCAGAGTCTCGCCAGCCTACAAAAGGTGCAACCTCACGTACAGGCAGACCACACAGATACGGTCGGCAGCGCACGCCAGGGAGGCTGCGAACAATGCGCCGGGCGGCCCGCGCCGGCCAAAGCGCGGCGCCCCGGGGGACAGGGGGCGCGGGCGGGGGCCGCGGCGTAGGACCCGCCGGCCGCGGCGCTGGACACCTTACTTCCTGCTTCCCCGCCCGCGGCCAGACCCAGCTCTGCGGAGGGATATCTCTCCCCTCCTCTGTCCCTCTCTCTCCCTTCCCCCGCCTCCCCTCCTTTTTGCTTCTGCTCCCCCCCCCCACCCCGCCTTTCTCCTTTTGCAAGAAAATAATTTGACAGTCGATTTGCTGACAGGGGAGGAATTTGCATCCTGGATTAAAAAAAAAAAAAGGCCGAGAGGAGCTTGGGAACGGTTGCTAGGGGTGGGTAATGGGTGAAAAAAGGGGGCGCCGGGAAGCGGATAAGGAGGGTTAAGGGAGGGGGCGAGGGTGGGGAGCATTGCAAAAGGTAAGGCCAGGTTACAGCGGCTCGGCCCCGAGTGGGCTGCGGCCGGGGGAGGGGCGAGAGATACATATGTATTTCTGTCTCCCTAGCACACCCCCTTCCCTCTAAGCGATGGCTGAGAGGCGGTGCATGCAGATGGGGAGTAAGTTTCCTGAAGGGGAGGGTGGATGCACGCGCGCGGCCCCGCGCTGCAAATTTCCACCGGGGAGGGAGAGTGGCTGGATGCAGAGAGTTTGGAGTTGCTTGCGGCGGAGGGCAGGAAGGGGAGCAGGGCCGGGAAAGGGGGCTGGCGGGCGCTATATCTGGGAGTAAGTTTCCAGGATCGGGAGAGCCTGCACGCTTTCTCGCTAGTAAGTTTCTGGCCGGGGAGGGCGCGTGGGGAGGAGGAGAGGGAGGGGGTGCATGTATATAGAAGGGGGGAGGGGGGGAGCAGATTTCCTGCGGGGAGGCTGAATGCATATGGAGAGTAGATTTCCTGAAGGGAGGGTGGAGGCGTAGACGGACCGAGTAAGTTTCTTGCTGGGGGTGGTGGCGGAGGTGGTGGGTTGGTGCTCTGGAAACCCGGAGCTTCCTACCCTGGGTGGGGGAGCACGCTGTTTTGGGGGGAGGGCGTGAAGGGCCAGGTTCCCTGCTGGGAGAGGGGCTTGTCATCTGGGGAGTATGTTTCCTGGCGGAGCGATATTTGTTTACAGGCTGAGGGCAGTACTGTAAGTGAGTAGCGCTTCGAGAAGGCGGCTCTGACAGAAATTAATATTGAAATTACTCCATCAGCTCTGCTCGCCCCCCCCATCCTCACCCCCCAAGCGAAGACTGGCCTTCTTGTCGGATTGCCCATGCACTTGTTGCAGAAACAGCCAAGGTAGGCAAGAAGCTTATTAAGTTTCATTTTTAAAAAATTAGTTGGGGGATGCTCCGTGAGAAGACGGGGGAGGGGAAGAGAAAAGTAGGGGGACAGATTAGGAGAAGTCTCCCCTCACTTCTTTACTTTCAGTATGTTAGCAGGGCCTTCTCTGCTTCCCTTCTTCCCTCTTCCCTCTCTGCGCTGCAGAGCATCCCAGCAAACGGGGGGAGGGGTGAGGTGGGCGCTATAATTGGCAGACCCCCGGCTTAAAGGAGGGGGGGGCTTGCAACTGAAGATTGTGTTGTTATAAAGCCTTCATTATTCCAGCCAAGAAGCCGCAGGACCCTAGGGATGTGCCTTTTGGGGTTTTTGACATGATGCATATGTGTATGTATACGCTCCTGAGGGCTCTTGGGCGGCTGGGTACTCCCCAGAAGTTAAAGTGGCCACCCAGATGGGAGAAATGTGTAAGGGAGTAAACCTGCCCCTTGACTCCCCAACTTCAGTTCGGAAGACTATGAAGTTACTGCCGGTGGTCTAAAGAAATAGATGTTAAAAAAACAGCATAAAACCACTCATTCACTGGCAGAGGCCGAGAGCACCTGGCGGGCAGCCTCTGGCCAGCACTGGGCTGGAGCATGTGCGCCTGCCATCCTTAGGTTAAAAGAAAATGACTTCTGGTTCCTCTGTGTGCCTTCGACTGGCCCGTTAGAGCCAGCTTTGTGGAAACTCTTCCCCACACTAGACACGGCTTTGGCAAGTGAGCGTGTTGAAGCGGGTTGCTAACAGCATGGCCCCGGCTGTCTTGTGAAGTGCATGGAAGTGATGTTTAAGAATGACGGATCCAGGGATGGCTGAAGAGTTCTTTTAAAAAATGCCGGCTGTTTTGCACTTTTTTGCAGGCCATGGAGCAGAGCTTTAAGAAAGGAGTTTTAAGTTGTCCCAACTGGTACCAACCTTCTGCATCATAGACTGTCTCAAGAAAGCAGTCTGGTGATGGAAAATGTGGTTTTGGTGCTCTCTGGAAGGATAACAACCAGGAATATTCAGCCCTTAACTAGTTAACCAGCCCTCTTTGCTTCTCTGTGCCTCTTTTCCTGGTCCTCAGCCTACTGGTTTCTGCAGATGAGTTGTAGGTCTTGGCTGTCAGGTACCTTCATTAGCCTGGGAGCTTTATTTATTTCCTTCTTTTTCTTTTTTTTTTCTTTAATTGAAGTATAATTGACTTACAGCATTGTGTTAGTTTCAGTTGCATAACATAGTGATTTGATATTTTTATACATTATGAAATGATCGCCACCGTAAGTATGCTAGGAGTTTTAACTTGGCCAGGATAATTTTAGCACCAGGGATTCAAACCCAGACAAGTTTAGTAGAGTCAGGGAGTGAACACTAGGCAGTGTGGTTAACTAAAGTTAGTTAAGCTTTCTGCAGTGCTATAGACAGGCTCAATACTAGCAGGGGAAAAAATGGGTTTAAAAAAAAAATGATCTCTTTACATGGACAGTGGTTTTTCTTTTTTTTTTTTTCTTTCCTTTCTGTCATCAGATTTCCAGATTGAGAATTTGATTTTTGGCAGCTTGAGAGTTGAGTTAGTTGGGAATTCAATATTATTGCCACTTATCAAATGTTCCTAACTAGGCATTCGTTAAACAAATTAGCTATTATTTTTCCCCTGCTGAAATCTGCTTCTGGTTGATATATATGCTGGGAAGGTAAACAGAAACTTTATGTGTGTTTATCCCAAGGTAGGGGAATTATTTACATGTCTACCCTCCAAGCCAAGAGTGGTCCTGGTCATTCAGTATTTTTTTTTTTTTTAATTTATGGGATTTATTTTATTGTCTTTCTTTGGCCATTAATCAAGTCACAGTAGCTTTTTTTTCCTCTTCTGAGAATGTTCTGTGGTAATAAAGGTTTGAAGGCCCATGAATCATAATTCATTCTTTTAAAAATATTGTCAGGATTTGATTTATAGGAATTGATACCAGGAGTGACACACCTCTTTGGGCTCCGCCCTTTTAGGCATGTCCATTTTCGCCAAAGAATTGTTTAAGAAGCCAGCTTAACATGTCAAAAAAGAGCATTTCCCTTCTGCTTTATGGGCACTGAGAAGATTAATTTTGCAGGTTCCATAGTAAGCATGGGTCTTTTCACAGCTTGGTAAGCAGGCTTCCACATAGCAGGCATGTGGTAATATCACATAACATTTATGTGAGCTTGCTGTGAAAACACTTGTTCTATGAACTGTGTGGAAAGTACTCAGTTTTGCATCCATTAACCCACTTGGGCCTGTGGTGTTTGTCGAGGTGGGAGCTTTCACTGTAAGAGAGGGGACAGACTGTAGTGTTCTTTGCTGCTTATATAATAAAATGTGTGGTCACAGAAACAAGCTTACTTAAAATTCTTTTTCTCCTGCTCTGATGGGTGGATTGGTCATAATAATTGAAAGCATCAGAGGTTTTTTTGGGGGAAAGTCTGAGGATTCTCCGTAAAATTGATTAATCAGAACATGTTAAAATTGTGTTCAGCAGTTGGCTCAGTTTACAGTATTTGTAAAATGACAAAGAACTTTTAAGGTGGTTTTATTCTCAAGGCAGGAGCACAGCGTCACTGGAGGAAAAAGTGGGGAGGGTATCAGTGTCTAGCCATTTCTGGACTTCAGAGTTTTTATCTTAAAAACGCATGGTTTGATCCGTGAGTTCCATTCATGTCTGAAATTCTGTGACTCAGTCTTGTGAAGAAAAGTCTCAAGAGATCTCCACAGTCTGTCTCTTCCTGGGCCAACGGCCAAATTGCCTCATGGACTTGGGTGAGTTGATTAACTTCTCTTTTTGTCTTCTCATGGAGAGAGTGGATTTACACCTTGGCATTCCAAAAAGGACTCTTGAGTGGCCTGGTAATCTTGACCGTCAAATGCAAGAAAATGCTTATGAAAGTCTGCCACCGTCTTGGAAAAAAAAAAGTGCATGGTTGAGTCCCAATTATATATGCTAATAGAGAGTGGGGCATATAATCCCAGGCACCAAAAATAATTTCAGTTCATCTTGGAAGTTTTCCCCTCCAGCCAGCTGGTTCACCTGCCTAATTATGCCTGGTCAAGTCTAAGGTTAATTGAACTGTTAATCCCAGGCAGCAGGGGGAGGTAGTCTTGGGAGGAGTGGGAGACCAGAAAGCCTAGTGTGGCTTTACCCACTTTCTGTGGAGAATTCACATGTGGGTAATTGGGATATGGTCGTATATTTGTGATAAGGTTCAAAATAATGATATTGTATTACTGTCACTTCTGGGATATCATACATTTCACCACGGGCACTTTTGGAGGAAAAGCTCTTGATGTTTTTATTGGCTTTGAGCATTGACATGAGAAGTAAGGATCCAGACAAGTGGCTCAGACCCCAGGCAGTAGAGATGGGTGCTGATTGCTCTAAAAGCAGTTGACTTCAGCTGGTTTTATTTCTGACTTCATAAAACTGTGTGATTTAGGGAGGAGAATCAGCTGGAATCTTGTGGATTAATAATACTTCTGAATTTGCCTGTTGGAGGGGAACCAATGAAATATAAGGGAAACTAAAACATAGTTGATGTCCTTTGTGGGGAGAGGGACACAGGAGCAGCTGGAGTCCAGATATTGGCATGTTTTTCAGCTAGGATACTGTGGCATCTTAAGGAGTAACAGAGTCCTGGTAACATGAGTTTGATCCCATGGCTCTCTTCTGGGTTAAAGAAAATACACACCAAAAAGCTTCTGAGGTATTTTCTAAAGATGTTTAAGTTATCAAGACAGCTGCTTGTAGGGTCTTCTGGTTAATTGGGGTTTACTAAAGAAACATGATTTTTACTTTTTCCTCACGGAAGACAACAAGCTGGGGATGAGTGGAGTATACTGAGCTATTGGGCTGTTGGTTTAGCAACGTTAAAAACCTACTTTTTTGACAGACAGGAAGGGGAAAAAGAACTTGTGTACCTAAATGGTAACCAAGGGCTTGTGGGAGGTTAACAGTTACTTTCGTGCTGTGACGGGATCTGGTTTATTCATGCGTACGTATTGGCAGCTACTTATTGAGCACCTACTATTTGCTAAGCACTGTGTTACCGCTCTGGGTATACACTGATAATTAAAAGACATAATCATCTTCCTCTACCCATCCCCCACTCCACCGCCTAGCCTATAGTCCAGAGGGGAGGCAGACATGTAAAGAAATACATCTTGCAAAATGTGGTAGATGCTCAGATGAAACCACAGGGAGCAGTAACCTGCAGTTACTTAGCTAAAGGAGCCTAGAAAAGCCTCTCTGAGGATTGGGGGTGAGGGGAAGACAGAGAGCATCAGGCAGAGAGAGGAGGACCTGTGTGGAAGGACTTTGGCCTTGGGGGGGGACGACTAAAAAGAGGCACAGGTGGACGAGGGGGTAGGGAGAGAGGGCAGCGTGAGATGATCATGCAGGACTTGGGGCCTTGGAAAGGTTTGGGTTTCATTTGAAGGGTAGTGGGAAGCCACTGGAAGTTTGCAGTGGGAAGTGACACCCCCTAACTCGTGTTTAAAGGGGGTGGCATTGGTGGAGAGGGCAGGTGTGGAATTGGGGAGCGCAATAAAAAGGCATTTGGAGCAGGCCAGGTGGGGAGGTGACAGGAGGTGAATGCAGGGGAGCAGGTGGGTGTGAGATGCTTATTAGAGGTAGAATGGGCAGGGCTTGCTGATGGATTTGGTGGAGGTTGGGGAGGAGGAATCTAATAACTGAGGTTTCTGACTGAGCAGTTGGGTAGATATGGGTGGTGCTCTTTGCTGAGATGGGGGCGAGGGAGAGTCTCGGGGAGCAGAATCAAGCGATTTCAGTTTGGACACCGCTAAGTTTGAGATGCCTGTTAGACTCAAGGTGGAGATGTTAAGCTTGCAGTCTGATATAATGTCCAGCGCCAGAGGTATGGCCAGGCAGGAGATAAAAATGTGGGAACCATCAACTAAGGGGTGGTATTTAAATCCAGGAGACTGGATGAAGTGCTCTAAGGAGTCTGCTGAGAGAAGAAAAGGCTGTGTGTGTGTGTGTGTGTGTGTGTGTGTGTGTTGGGTCGGAGTGAGTGTTAAACGTTTCATGAGTTTAAGGTCAGAAAGGTCACCACTGGATTTGGCAAAATGGAGGCCATTATCAACTTTGCAAAGAACAGTTTGAATGGAGCAATGGATTGGGTGAGAGCAGGATCGGAAGGGTTGGGAGGGGAATAGGAAGTGAAGAACTGGGAGTAGCATGTGGAGACAACTTTGGGGCGAAATTTGACTGTGAAAGGGCGCAGAGAAATGGAGGGGGAGCTGGAAGCACATGTGTGTAGAGGGAAGGGTTTTGGGGGCGGTGCTGCTGGTCTGTGTGTGTGATGATGGGAAAGACTAGTGAAGAGGGAGGGATTGTTCAAGAGCAATGGGTTGGGTCAGCTGAGCAAAAGCCATTGAGAAAGTCTGTGGGGAAGATCTGGCCTTGGTGGGGGCGGGGGGAGGAACACTTCATGATGACTGGAGGGAAGATCCAGGAAGAGTGAAGGTGTAGGTGAGGGAAGGGTGGGGAGCAGTGCTGGGGCACAGGTGCTCTGTCTCTCCAGGCTGAGGCCGCGCTAGCCTTGGGCAGGGGTTTGGGCTCGGGCTTTGACACCAGCCGGAGACGACAAGGGTTAAGACTGCATCAGAAAATTGTACTGCATTTTTCTGAACATTTGACTGCATTATTGAGCAGTACAAAGGAAAGACCGGATTCTTTCGCTTGGGGAAAAGAGTCTTCAGTTAAAGTAATTTGGGCCTTACATTAGATTTATTTGAAAACTATGATTGGGAGAAGACATCTGTGATTTGCAACCCTGTTCAAAAGTTGGTGGGCACTGTGTTGTACGTTTTGAGCAAGGAAAAAAAGAAAAAAGGCGAAAGGGCTGCTTCTACTTCAGGCGGCCTTTCACAAAAATAGGCCATAGACTGCCCTGCTTGCCCCGGTGGCCCCAACGGTGGGGCCTGTATGGCAGGTGAGTGGGTGAGCAGAGTCAGAAGACCTGGGTTGGGGTGCAGCTCCGTCGTATGGCTCTGGACAAGTCAGCCTCCGAGTCTGTCTCCGCATCTGTAAAAAGAGGGTGATACCATCTGTCGCCTCTTCTCTGAGAGTTGTGAGGACTGAATCAGATAATGTACGCAAAGTGCGATGTAAACTGTAAGAGGCATTGCACACAGGCGGCAGCGAGGTGCAGTGATCTTCAGCCAGTGATCTTCAGCCAGATCGCCTTTTAGATGTGAAACCTGACAACCAATGAAAAACTGCCGTCAGTTCCCTAAAGCTTCTGCTAAAAACCCCTTTCACCGTGTCTACTCTCTCTTGTTCCCTCCTTGTAGCCCCTTTCTGTTTGGGGTTTTCAAGTCCTCTGTGATTTCTTTCAGCGAAACTGGTCGTACTGCTGGAAGGCTGGCATCAGAAAAGCTGGCTGTGAAATGCCAGTCTGTGTAGGTTCACACTCTGATTCCATATATAGAATTTGAGACCTGCCTATTCAAAGGTCCAAATAAACTTGGTTTGTGAACTTGGTGCAGGGGAACCTTGAACCCACCCAAGAATCCCAGCTGTGGCCCAGTGGTCGTAGCAGTGATTCATTTAACTTCCAAGTTTGTTTTGAAAATGAGAACTGTTCTATAAAGCTGAGTCTACCTTACAGTCCTTAGCCCTTAGTCTTACTGTGTATGCTGGAAAGTCATTTCTAGTTTTAAAAAGCAACCAGTGCTTTTTACTAATTGGACTTCTGGCCTCTGCCTAAGAGGGTGATGCTTTATTTATTTATTAAAATTAATTCTTACTATGAAAAAACGTTAAACACGCGCAAAAGCAGACAGACTAGTATAATGAACTCCGTTGTGCCCATCACCTAGATTCAGCAGTTAGTGAGATTTTGCACACCTGTGGATAAGAGGACTTCTTCCTGTGTTTGTAAAATAAACACAAGTTATCAGTTTTGAGAGATCAGTGGAACCGATATCAATTTGGTTTCACAGAGAGGGAAAATAATCAACAAAAAATCAGAGAGCGAGAGAGGAAATGGGTGACATCATTGTAATAACCAGTGTTTACATAGCATGTTATGGGTCCAAAGCCTCTTTGGCATGTCTTGTTTTAACTGTCTTGCAACAACCATAGGAGGTAGATATTATTTTCATTTTACAGCTGAGGAAAGTGAGGCTCAAGAAGTAGAATTGAAAAAAATATAAGTAAGTGATTAACCCAGAGTCACATGTCCAGCCAGCATTCAAAGCCCTAGTTTAATGCCAGAATTTGAACAGTCTCCAAATTTTGTGCACTCTCAGATAATGCTGTATGGTATTCAATAAGAGATGTGGTACAGAATATATGCAAAGGACCATGGAGACCAAGAAGATCATCTGGGAATTTGGGGCTTAGAACTCAACGACCTTAGCTGGAAATACTCAGATGATTTAAGCATGTTTTGGGCAGTACATTTGTCAGAAAATTGAATTGTCTGGCTCGTGCTGGAGCGCACAGCTTTAAGGCTGCTTCATAATGAAAGCCCAAACTTGACTTTAACAGATCTAGTGGCTATTCTTCATTAGCCTCCTGCTCTCAGCCCTGTCCCCTCTGTGGAGCGCCTCTGTGGTCATTTCTAGAGATTGCGGCCTTTAGTCTGCAGGCTCTGACTTTGAACACACGGGACCTAGAGCAGGTTTGCCACCTGGGTGAGGCTTCCTGAGGGCCCCCTAGGGTTCTTTGTTGTTACAGAGGGTATAACAGAGGCTGCTCTGAGAGCCTCTCCTCATCTTTGGGAAACAGCCTCCAACCCAGCTTCTTTGGAGGACTTTTTAAAACAGAAAAAGAAAAAAGAATGGAGTCGATGCCCAAGGAGTTGTTCTTTTTTTTTTCAATCTTTTTTTTAAAACATCTTTATTGGAGTATAATTGCTTTACGATGGTGTGTTAGTTTCTGCTGTATAACAAAGTGATCAGCTATACCTATACATATATCCCCATATCCAAGGAGTTTTAATAGGAGTGTCACATGAGTTCCCTCTGTGGTCATCACAATGGAAGATACCAAACTCTCTTAAAATTCAACTGAAGGCTATCCGTAATGAGCTGATTCTCAAGTGCTGGGACTTGTTCACTTCTCTCTTTTAATTGGGTGAACACACGTGAGCTGAGGAGGGGTTTTCAAGGGGAGCCGGGGTAGGTAAGGACATTCAGCGGCCTCTTTCCTTTTGAAGAGTCTGAGCTTCCTTAGAGACCAGCATGGAATTCCAGCAATTTCACTGTGCACATACTCCTTCCTTAAGTCCTTCTTGAGGGCTCTGTGTGCCTGGTCTGGGGCCAGACTGGGGGGTGGGCTAGAGGGGGGATGCCCTTGGGCTCCTGCAGCCCTTGGCTCACAGGGCTGTTGTCATCCTGACCACTGGGCGTGTCCTTGACTCTTTCTAGACTGCCCTGGGAGGGCAGAACTGGGTCATCACTCAATTTCGCACCCCCGTCACCTAGTACAGAGCCTGGCGCTAGTTAGTACAGTATAAATGCTTACAGCTCCTTTGTTGCTTTGGTTTTGCCTCTCTGGTTGTCTCCCCATCGGTTTTCTCGTTGGAGGAGGGAGAAATCCGGGCCTCTCTGCCACCAGGGTCAGCTCTTGCAGCCGCTGAAGGAGACTAGACTGGAGAAATGTTTCCTTCCCCCTTGCCTTTCTGGCCTGGCAGCCTTTAGCTGGGGTGGTTTAACTCAGATGCAAATGTGGCCCCATCCCCCATCTCTTTTAATAAGTGACATTTTGTTGAATCACTTATTCAAGGCCTTATCTATATTTCTGTCTGTGCTGGCTTAGTCAAAATAGGAAAGAGTGAATATTAGATTCCTTCGCCCATCCCCTCCTCCCTCCCCTTTAAGCAACTCTACGTAAGATTCCTGATAGGGGAGGGGTGATGTGTCCTTGAAGTAGTAAAAGCTGCCTGCAGAAAAAATGTGGAGGGCTTTGACTTGTAGCGAATGCTGTTTTTCAGCAGCTGTGATTTTTCCATTTTTCTTTTTCTTTCTGTTTTGATTAGTGGAACTCATTGTGCTCCGGGGTTGGGATTGCGTTGGGGGAGGGTGCAGAGGGAACAACATTTACTGGGAGAGCTCAAGTTGGGGAGGAGGAAGGAGAGAAGGGATTTATTGAAAATATATGTCTACTTCTGCTGTGATAAAGCAGCAGGCATGTAAAAATGCAACCGGGAAATCATTATTGTGGTAATGTAGGCAGAGCTCTGCTTTCTCATTAACGGAGCTTAGCCCACGTGGAGGAGGGGGCTGCTTGGCTGCTTTGAGGGTCGGGGTATTCAATAATAGCAGAGACTCAGGGGATTGTCCCCATCCCCCAGTGCTCACCCCCTCCAGCTGCCTTCTCCTTTCTTTCTCCAGTCAGTTTGTAACCTTTTAAAAGCGGCTTGTTGGATTTCATGGTCTTCTTCCTCACCCCTGCCACCCCAAAATGCCGTGAGAACTGTTTAATTTTTAAAGTTAGACGGAATTAAAATAAATTTTCCCTTGGGGACTCGAGGAGATTTTTGGCAACACATTGTGAGTCACAGATTGGATTATACCCCTTGCATCCCAGGGAGCATCACGAAGAGCCGATTTAGGGGCTCAGGAATTTGCATATACCTTGGGGTACCGAAGTGAGGGTTCCGCATCGCTTTAGGAGCAGTAGCTACTGCTTACAGACAGCTTACCGTGTGGCTGGCCTCGTGCAGATATGTCAGGCATTTCATCTGCATAACAATTGTAAGAGGCAGACGTGATGCCTACTTCACACTTGAGGAAACCGAGGCTTCGAGCATTTCAGCAACGTGGTTAAGGACATTTAGGGGCTACGTTGCCCAGCTGGTCTCCAGACCTAGGACTGACTCCGAAGACTGGCTCCTGATCTGCCTTTGGAAATTGGCTTAGTCACCTTGCTTGTATAGGTCTCTAGATTCTAGGAGCTTGGGGAAAATAGAGCCACCCCAAAGCCTGCCAATGACAGTTAAGGGTAGAGTGCTCAAGGCAGTCATGAGAACCTTTCCCGAGCTCCTGGACAGAGCCGTCACTCTAAGGAAGGTCGAGTTTAGGGGCTCACATCTTTGATAGAAGAGGTGAATGCCCTCCCCCCCCCATCCCTGCCAGGCTATGGTCCCTGTGCTGACAACTCACTTGTTCGTTAGGCATTTACTGACTGCCTCCCATGGGCTGGGATTTTACCAGTGGCTAGAAGTACTAAGACAAATAAGAGAAGGTGCTCAGAGTTTAGTGGAGGACTGTTACGAGGACACATAAGTAAGATACACAGTGATGCCTGCCTAGAAAAAGACAAAACTTCAGAAATAGTTAAGTAGGAGGAAAGTCTTCAGAGAGAGGTGGTACTTGGGTGGATTGTGTGGGTCCAGCGGGCGGCTTACAGGTAGACAGCTGATGGCCTGGCGAGTACAGGAAACCACATACAGTCTGGCCTTACTGCAGCACCACTTCAACTTCAGGGCTTACCCGTCTAGTTTCATTTTCCATCGCCCTCAGTTGAATGCTCTAGAACGGTGCCGTCCAGCGTGGTAGCCATTAGCTATTCATGGCGAGTTAAATTTAAATTAATTTTAAAATAAATAAAATTAAAAATTCAGTTCCCCACTAGCACTAGCCATGTGTCAAGTGCTCAATAACCACACACCGCTGGCGGCTGCCATATTGGAGAGCGTAAATGTAGAACATTTCCATTAGTGCAGAAGTTCTGTCAGATAGCTGCTCACAAACTTTGCTCTGAGGTGTTTTTCAGCATGGAATGTTCCCTCCATTGTCCCTCACCTGGCTCACTCTCACTTCCTCCAGAGGCCTTGCCTAAACAGCCCGGCTGGGCTTCCATCCCACTGTCCATCTCGACTGCAATGCTCCCTTTCTGTGTCTGTCTCCCCAGCATGACTTTCAGCTTCTTTTTTTTTCTTTTTAACATCTTGATTGGAGTATAATTGCTTTACAATGGTGTGTTAGTTTCTGCTTTATAACAAAGTGAATCAGTTATACGTATACATATGTTCCCATATCTCTTCCCTCTTGCGTCTCCCTCCCTCCCACCCTCCTTATCCCACCCCTCTAGGTGGTCACAGAGCACCGAGCTGATCTCCCTGTGCTATGCGGCTGCTTCCCACTAGCTATCTATTTTACGTTTGGTAGTGTATATGTCCATGCCACTCTCTCACTTTGTCACAGCTTACCCTTCCCCCTCCCCATATCCTCAAGTCCATTCTCTAGTAGGTCTGTGTCTTTATTCCCCTCTTACCCCTAGGTTCTTCATGACCTTTTTTTTTTTCTTAGATTCCATATATATGTGTTAGCATATGGTATTTGTTTTTCTCTTTCTGACTTATTTCACTCTGTATGACAGACTCTAGGTCCAGCCACCTCACTACAAATAACTCAATTTCGTTTCTTTTTATGGCTGAGTAATATTCCATTGTATATATATGCCACATCTTCTTTATCCATTCATCTGTTGATGGACACTTAGGTTGCTTCCATGTCCTGGGTATTGTAAATAGAGCTGCAATGAACATATTGGTACATGACTCTTTTTGAATTATGGTTTGCTCAGGGTATATGCCCAGTAGTGGGATTGCTGGGTCATATGGTAGTTCTATTTGTAGTTTTTTAAGGAATCTCCATACTGTTCTCCATAGTGGCTGTATCAATTTACACTCCCACCAACAGTGCAAGAGTGTTCCCTTTTCTCCACACCCTCTCCAGCATTTATTGTTTCTAGATTTTTTGATGATGGCCATTCTGACCTGTGTGAGATGATATCTCCTTGTAGTTGTTTTTTTTTTTTTTTTTTTTTTTTTTGCGGTACGCGGGCCTCTCACTGTTGTGGCCTCTCCTGTTGCGGAGCACAGGCTCCAGACGCGCAGGCTCAGCGGCCATGGCTCACGGGCCCAGCTGCTCTGCGGCATGTGGGATCTTCCCGGACCGGGGCACGAACCCGCATCCCCTGCATCGGCAGGTGGACTCTCAACCACTGTGCCACCAGGGAAGCCCCTCATTGGAGTTTTGACTTGCATTTCTCTAATGATTAATGATGTTGAGCATTCTTTCATGTGTTTGTTGGCAATCTGTATATCTTCTTTGGAGAAGTGTCTGTTTTAAGTCTTCTGCCCATTTTTGGATTGGGTGGTTTGTTTTTTTGTTATTGAGCTGCATGAGCTGCTTGTAAATTTTGGAGATTAATCCTTTGTCAGTTGCTTCATTTGCAAATATTTTCTCCCATTCTGAGGGTTGTCTTTTGGTCTTGTTTATGGTTTCCTTTGCTGTGCAAAAGCTTTGAAGTTTCATTAGGTCCCATTTGTTTATTTTTGTTTTTATTTCCACTTTTCTAGGAGGTGGGTCAAAAAGGATCTTGCTGTGATTTATGTCATAGAGTGTTCTGCCTATGTTTTCCTCTAAGAGTTTGATAGTTTCTGGCCTTATACTTAGCTCTTTAATCCATTTTGAGCTTGTTTTTGGGTATGGTGTTAGGGAGTGTTCTAATCTCATACTTTTACATGTAGCTGTCCAGTTTTCCCAGCACCACTTACTGAAGAGGCTGTCTTTTCTCCACTGTATATTCTTGCCTCCTTTATCAAAGATAAGGTGACCATATGTGCGTGGGTTTATCTCTGGGCTTTCTACCCTGTTCCATTGATCTATATTTCTGTTGTTTTTTGCCAGTACCATACTGTCTTGATTTCTGTAGCTTTGTAGTATAGTCTGAAGTCAGGGCGCCTGATTCCTCCAGCTCCATTTTTCGTTCTCAAGATTGCTTTGGCTATTTGGGGTCTTTTGTGTTTCCATACAAATTGTGAAATTTTTTGTTCTAGTTCTGTGAAAAATGCCAGTGGTAGTTTGATAGGGATTGCGTTGAATCTGTAGATTGCTTTGTGTAGTAGAGTCATTTTCAGAATGTTGATTCTTCCAATCCAAGAACATGGTATATCTCTCCATCTATTTGTATCATCTTTAATTTCTTTCATCAGTGTCCTATAATTTTCTGCATACAGGTCTTTTGTCTCCTTAGGTAGGTTTATTCCTAGATATTTTATTCTTTTTGTTGCAGTGGTAAATGGGAGTGTTTTCTTAATTTCACTTTCAGATTTTTCATCATTAGTGTATAAGAATGCCAGAGATTTTTGTGCATTAATTTTGTATCCTGCTACTTTACCAAATTCATTGATTAGCTCTAGTAGTTTTCTGGTAGCAGCATCTTGAGGATTCTCTATGTATAGTATCATGTCATCTGCAAACAGTGACAGCTTCAGCTTCTTAAAGGCATGAACTAGGTTTTGTTCATCTGTGTCATGTCTTGTTTATCACTGTGTCCCCAGCACCCAGCTGGGGCCTGGCACCTAGGAAGTTCTCAATGGCATTTGCAGGTGATGAGGCTGGAGGAGTAAGCAAAGGGGGGAGCCAGTGCCCCGTTATGGCCTACAGGTCTTGACCCTGTAGGCCGTGCGGGAGTCACTGAAGGGTTTGGGGTGTGGGAACAATGGGGTCATGTCAGTGTTACATATTAGAAAGATTACTCTGAGAGGCGTGGAGGACAGGCTGGCTTGGCTGAGCCTGCAGGCCAAGAGATCAGTTAGGAAAGTGTTAGAAGCACAGGGGCAAGAGGGCTAAGGGTCTGGACTTCATAGTCTGTGGCAGTGATGTTAAAGAATAGCATCGTCGGGGCTTCCCTGGTGGCGCAGTGGTTAAGAATCTGCCTGCGAATGCAGGGGATGCAGGTTCGAGCCCTGGTCCGGGAGAATCCCACATGCCGCGGAGCAACTAGGCCTGTGCACTACAACTACTGAGCCTGTGCTCTGGAGCCCGTGAGCCACAACTACTGGAGCCCACGTGCCTAGATCCTGTGCTCTGCAACGGGAGAGGCCACCGCAATGAGAGGCCCGCGCACTGCAACGAAGAGTAGCCCCTGCTCACCGCAACTGGAGAAAGCCTGTGCACAGCAGCGAAGACCCAATGCAGCCAAAAATAAATAAATTAAAAAAATAAATAAAAAAAAATAAAGCTGTCCTTTAAAAAAAAAAGAATAGCGTCACCATCTTGCCAAGTCAGGGCCTCCTACCATTTCTCTTTCCATGTTAGCTGCTCTTTTCCATATCTGAGGGAAACTGCAAAAAGAGTTCCCTTTCACTTCTTCTGGGTCCCCAATCCCTTTCCCTTTTGGGGCCCCCGGCCACATACTCGGAAACCCTCCCTGTCCACTCTCCACTTTGTTGGTGGCTGCCCTCTTTCCACCTCCCCTTCCGCCCTGTGCCCACCTGTTCTTTTCCCTCCAGGGAATGTCTCACTCTGGGTCGTCCCATGTCTCAATTTATGATCAAATCTGAGCAGAAGCACAGAGCACAGAGGCTGGGGTTTCAGCCTTCTATCTTTGACAACGCATGCCAGGTTCTTCTCCGAGGACACTTCTGGGGGCTTAAATTTAAGAAGAGAGTTTTGAAAAGGAGTCTAGGATGTAACTGAGATCAATCCAGTGGCTCTGAGATAGTTAAGAAGGAACCAGGATGGTGGAGTTCAGAGAAGCATGAGGATTCTTTTCTTTCGGAAGGTGAGGCTGTGTGTTCTAGCGGTGGTGACCTCGCATTGTGCATGTTTGGGGATAGGATGCATTTCAAAGCGCAACAGCTACCTAGTAAGTGGAAAAGCATGCCATCATTTTACGTATGTTACCTCATTCAATCCTCAAAGCAACTCCATGAGGAAGGCATTATTATCCCCATTATACAAGTGAGGAAATGGAAGCACTGAGGGATGTAGTATTTGGGCCTGAACATGCCCTCAGCTCTGCCCCAATTGTTCTACATGATTTGAGGGAACGGTTGGTGGACCTTTGACCAGAGCTGGAGTGGCGTTCATGACCTCGGGAAAGTCACTTCACCTTCCTAAACTTCTGTTTCCTGAGATAGTCACATCTACTTGAATGGGTCATTGGGAAGATTAAGGGCAGAATATACGTAAAAATTAGCACCTTGTCAGCCAGAGGGTAACACGTATTTGTGGAATGGAAGAGTCCATAGTCTTGGCTCATCCCCTTTCCCTGGTCAGAAAGTCATGCTCAGATTTACAAATGTTCTCCTGCTTGTAAAGCCTGGAGAAGACATGATTCAAAGCTTCTTTAGAGCTAAGACTTTTTCACTGAAATCGTGTAAATGGTAAGTGAAAAGAGTACATAGAACTTTCTTTTGGAGAAGGAGACTATAAATAGTACATGGTGATCATAGGGAATCCAGAAAATATCGACAGTTCTAAGGAAGAAAATAAAAATTGTCTTTAATTCCTTCCTGTGGGCTTCCCTGGTGGCGCACTGATCAAGGATCCGCCTGTCAGGCTTCCCTGGTGGCGCAGTGGTTAAGAATCCGCCTGCCATTCCAGGGGACACGGGTTTGAGCCCTGGTCCGGGAAGATCCCACACGCTGCGGAGCAACTAAGCCCGTGTGCCACAATTACTGAGCCTGTGTTCTAGAGCCCGGGAGCCACAGCTACTGAGTCCGCGAGCCTAGAGCCCGTGCTCTGCTACAAGAGAAGCCACCGCAACGAGAAGCCCGCGCACCACAACAAAGAGTAGCCCCTGCTTGCTGTATCTAGAGAAAGTGCGCGCGCAGCAACGAAAACCCAACACAGCCAAAAGTAAAAATAAATTTATAAAAAAAAGAATCTTATATTCCTTCCTGTTAGCATTTTAATAATTTCCATCCAGTATTTTTTTGAGGCAGTGTAGTCTAGTGATTAAAAGTATAAGTTCTGGAATCAGACTGCTTGGGTTTGAATCCAGGATCCTTCACTTATTGGAAATAATAACGCCGCAACTAGAGAAAGCCCGCGCACAGCAACGAAGACCCAACACAGCCAAAAACAAATAATTAATTTAAAAAAATCATTTTTGATTATTATAAATAGTGCTTTGATGAACAAAGATGATAGAACATAGATGTACATAGATCTTTGATCACATCTCAGATTATTTTCTTAGGCTAAATTCCTGGAAAGGAGAATTACTGTGTTAAAGAGAGTGGGCGTTTTTAAGGTTCTTGATAAGATTTCCTAATTGTTCTTCACACAGTTTCAAAATTAATTTTCATTTGCACTACCAGCATATGACAGTACCCACCTCATCCCATCTGCCCTAATATTATTGATTTTCAAAAAATGGTCATTTGGGCTTCCCTGGTGGCGCAGTGGTTGAGAGTCCGCCTGCCAATGCAGGGGACACGGGTTTGTGCCCCGGTCCGGGAAGATCCCACATGCCGCGGAGCGGCTGGGCCCGTGAGCCATGGCCGCTGAGCCTGCGCGTCCGGAGCCTGTGCTCCGCAACGGGAGAGGCCACAGCCGTGAGAGGCTCGCGTACCGCAAAAAAAAAAAAAAAAAAAAAAAGGTCATTCTTGTGAGCATGGATTACTCTCTAAACAATATACATTCCTTTTCTGGGGCGCAGTTTTTTTCTTGCTGCAAGGTGGAGTACAAACGTCTCTTGCTTGATGAATGTTATTATTTATTTATTTTAAAAATTTATTTATTTATTTTTGGCTGTATTGGGTCTTCAGTGCTGTGCGCGGGCTTTCTCTCTAGTTGCGGCGAGTAGGGGCTACTGTTTGTTGTGGTGCATGGGCTTCTCATTGTGGTGGCTTCTCTTGTTGCAGAGCACGGGCTCTAGGCGTACAGGCTTCAGTAGTTGTGGCATGCAGGCTCGGTAGTTGTGGCGCATGGGCTTAGTTGTTCCGTGGCATGTGGGATCTTCCTGGACCCGGGCTTGAACCTGTGTCTCCTGCATTGGTAAGCGGGTTCTTAAGCCCTGTGCCACCAGGGAAGCCCCTTGATGACTGTTATTAATTTAGCAAGCTCTTTGGATTTCTATTGTGGAAAGACCATGCAGATGACTTGAATTACTCTCAAAAGCGACTCTGCCAAGTTAGAATTTCCTCATACTTATTGAGAAGGAAGACTTTAGGAGTGCTCTCTCTCTCTCACGAAACCCAGTGTGAGTGACCAGTCATTCCGCACCCAGGGCACAGGATATGTCAGATAGCTGGTCTGTAATCGGTAGACAAACAGTATTTTTAGAATAAATGTTGCTAATAATTTACTGCAGAAATGCAGGGTCTTGGTTCAATTTTCTAGGAATTTTTTCTTTTTGAACCTTTATAAGAAAATGAAGGCTACTTTCACCTCCTGCAAGTATAAGAAAATAGTGTCTAGTGTTATATGAAACCAAATATTGAGAAAAAAGTTTTTCTACTGAAAAAGCCAAAAAGTATAAAGACAATGAAAACCAGTCAGTATTCTATCATCTTGATAGAACCTCAGTTTTAAAAAATGGGGTTTCTTTCTAGTATTTTTTTCAATATATATACCTTTGCATAGTTGGATGCTTTGTCTGTGATTTTGTATTTTTGTTTTTGTAGAGTCTACCCTAAAGTAGTATTTTAACCATTTCCTGGGCATTGCAAGCTCCTTAGAACACTTAGACTTCTATACCTCCTATACCTTCATATTGCCTTTTGCGGTCTTGTTGTGATTTTAATTCTCACAAAAATTTTATCCCATAAAATTATCATAATACAATATAAAATATAATCCAAATATAAGAGACTATAAGAATATAAAATTATCATAAGAATTTAATCCCTAAGATATTGTTTTTAAAAATTAACAATATTTTAGATTAATCCACATATTTACTCTTTTTGGTATTCTTCATTTCTCCCTATATAACCACGTACATGCTTTCAGATTAATTTTCTTTTGTCTCTCCTTATTGTGTGTGTGTGTGTGTGCGTGTGTGTGCGTGTGCGTGTAATGTGTCTGCTGGTGTCACAATTCTCTCAGTTCTTGTGTCTGAAAATGTCTTTTTCACCTTTATATTTGGAGGATATTTTCACCGGGTATAGAATTCTAGCTTGTTTTTTGTTTTTTAATAATCCTTTAAAGATATCATTCCATTGTCTTCTGCCTTCCTTCATTTCTGTTAAAAGTCATCTGTCAGTTTTATTATGATTGTTTTGAAATTAACATATATATTTTCCTTTGGCTCTGTTTTTAGCAGTGTTACTATGAGGTGCATAAGTATGGTTCTCTTTGTATGTAAACCCCTTGGAGTTTGGAGAGCTTCTAGAATTTATGGCCTGGTGTTTTTTGTCAGTTTTAGAAAAGTCTTGGGCAGTTCTCTTCAAAGGTTGCTTTGGTCTACTATTTCTCTCATCTCCTTAGACCTCTGCACATGTGTTAGACCCTTTCATGGTAGCCTGTGTGTCGCTGAAGCTTGTTTTTGTAATTTCTGTGCTTTAATATGAATATTTTTTCCTGCTGTCCTGTCTTCCAATTCACCCACCATCTCTTCTACTGTTTCATCTATTTAATTTGTTTGTTTGTTTTTATTGTTTGTAAATATTTATAATAAAATATATCTTTGACCGTTTTTAATGATTGTATTTTTCTCTTGGTTTGGTCCTTTTCCTGACATGCTTGGTCATTTTTGTCTGAATGTTGGGCATTTTACATGGAAAATGTAGAGGCTCGTATGCTGTATCACCTTGATTCAGTCAAGGCTGGTTTGCCCTTACTGGTAGGATGGGTGTTTATTAGGCTCCCCCTCTCTTAATAGGCCCTGATATCCAAATTTTGTCTCCCTGCCCTTGTGAAACTACTAAAATCTCTAGCTACCTTTTAAGTCTTTTAATAGCTTCTTGCTGCTAGATTCCCAGAGTCTAGCCTTGTACACCCATGGGTTAGGTGTCAGCAAATGCCTTCAGCGGAAATTGCTGCTGAATATTGAACTCACTTATGTGTGGTTCCTTTTCTCTGGGATCTTGGCCTCTTAAATCCTAGATATTGTTATAGCCCTGAGCTCCAGTTTTTGTCTTCTCAGTCCAGGGAGGAAGCTGCTGCAAGCTTTAATTTGCTGCCTTTTTGTTTCACCTTAATGTTCTTTCTACCAAATCGGCAAATGTCCTGAGGGGAAACATTAGGACTCATATATACCTCACAAGCTTCCCTTTCCTATAAGACCTTGGCCTCTCAAGTCCTAGCTGCCTTACTGTTCTCCTATACCTGCAAACAGTTATTATTATTGTTATTATTTTGTATTTTATTTACTTTTTATGGTTCTATACAGGAGGGTTAGTTTATTAGCAGTTATGTCATAATAGCTGAAAGTGAAGTCTAGTTTTTTGTATCCTTTATTATTTGACATTATAAGTATTTTTCATGTCTTTAAGAAAATCTTCATTAGGTGATTTTTTTTTTTTTTTTTTTGGCTGCATTGGGTCTTCGTTCCTGTGCGAGGGCTTTCTCTAGTTGCGGCGAGCGGGGGCCACTCTTCATTGCGGTGCGCGGGCCTCTGACTATCGCGGCCTCTCTTGTTGCGGAACACAGGCTCCAGATGCGCAGGCTCAGTAGTTGTGGCTCACGGGCCCAGTTGCTCCGTGGCATGTAGGATCCTCCCAGACCAGGGCTCGAACCCATGTCCCCTGCATTGGCAGGTAGACTCTAAACCACTGCGCCACCAGGGAAGCCCCTGAGCTTTTTCTTAATTGGGCATTTATTTTTTTTTCCGTGTGGTTGCTGCGAGATGAGTGTAAATGTGGGGACAATTTGGAGGAGGAGGTGCCATGGACAGAAGTTGCTGTTGGGCCTGGGCAGTGTGGTGGCAGCTTACTTTATAGATTGGCCAGGTGAGGTTGCCCAGTGGCTTATAGTGAATCTCTTGGGGATCTGGTGTGGCTTTAATGACAAGGGAGTTTCTGCTTCCACCTGACAGGCTAGTGTTCGCTGGGCCTTTGTAGTTTAGAAAGTAAGAGTAAAGGAATCTGTCTCTTTCCTCCCTTGACATCAGGATAAAGAGTAAGGAGGTGTAAAGAGAGGGCTCTCCACTGATTGGAGTATCAGGGCAGCCACAGGGCAGCAGGGATTGCAAAGCTTAAGTACTTTGGACTTAGTAAACTGGATGGAGTGGATGAAGAATAAGGGACCCTAGGAGCAGTTGGGCTCCTGTTCCTTTGTCTTTCTGCCTCTCTTTGGAGCCTTCTGTTCATTCCCACGTGTTTCCCTGTCTCTCTCTGTTTGTTGTTGTATTTTCCTTGTACCCGTTCCCCTCTCTTACCTTCCTACCTTCCTTCCCTTTGGGTCTAATATTGATTTGAGGGAGAGGTAAGTGTGGGGCTTGCTGGTTTTCTTAGAGTTGTTTGAGTTTGTAATTTACAGTGATTAATCAGAGAGGGCTCTTTTTTTTTTTAATGCTATTTTAGTTTAAACTTTTAAAAAAAATATTTATTTTTATTTGCTTGTGCTGGGTCTTAGTTGTGGCAGGCAGGCTCCTCAGTTGTGGCTCGCCGGCTCCCCACTTGTAGCATCTGGGCTCCTTAGTTGTGGCAGGCGGGCTCCTTAGTTGTGGCATGCAAACTCTCAGTTGCAGCAGGCATGTGGGATCTAGTTCCCTGACCAGGGATTGAACCCGGGCCCCCTGCATTGGGAGCGTGGAGTATTAACCACTGCGCCACCAGGGAAGTCCCCAGAGAGGGCTTTGCACGAGAGATGGTTTTGAGCGGTATTTATTAGACGTACCAAAGGAGGTCACTGGGGAAGAATGACAGAGCGGCAGAGAATTGCAGGGGATCTGTTCCTCCCTTGCTCATCATCCTTCCGTGGTCCCCCACCTCAGTCAGTGAAAGCCCGGGTCCTTAGAATGGTCTGGTGACACCCTGCCCTCTCCCCCGGCTCGCTTTTGTGACATCATCTTCTACTGTTCTCTGCCTGCTCACTCGCTCCAGCCACATTGACCCCCTGGCTCTTCCTTGGACACACCTGCCATGTTTCTGCCTCAGGACCTTTGCCCATGTTGTCCTCTCTGCTTGGATTGCTCTTCTGTAACCCAAATACCCATCTGCATTGCTCACTGTCTCCTCCTGCAAGTGTTTACACAGATGTCTGTCTTTCTCATTGAGGCTTTCCTCACTGCTGTATTTAACACCACGCCCTGAATTTCGTGTCCCCTTTATCTGCTCAACTTTTTCTTTTTTCCCAAACTCTTTAACTTTATAACATTCCATTATAGCTTACCTGCTAATTATCTTTATTGCCTGTCTCCTTCCTCCTAGAATAGGAACCCCAAGAAGCCAGGGATCTCTGTTTGTGTGTTCCCTGAAGCATCCTAAGCACCCAGAATCCTGCCAGGCACATAGTAGGCCCTCGGTAGGTGTGTGTTGAATGCTGGGTCCTTGGGGGGGCTCTGTAGGGCCCCCAGCTCAAGAGACTTTCATCACATCTTAGGATCTGGTAAGTCTCTGCCTGTAGGAATTTTTTTTAATTAAGATTTTTATCATTGTCATCCCCTTCCCCCTTCCAGTTCATTTAAGACTGTTATGAAACAAAACTCATTATCCTTCAAAATCTGACAGAGCTCAGGCCCTGGGGAAAGTGACAGGGGGCGGTGGCAGCTTCCTCCATTCCCTTCTGTCCTTGGTTTTCTCGTGTGGTTGGTTCACTTAGGACGGCCTGAAGCCCACGGTCGAGGGGAGCAGGGGTCCCAGACCTCCCAGGGTGCATCCGAGGGAGAGTCTGTGGTCAGCCAGAGGAGAAGCCTGCCTTCCTGCAGTGAAGGTTTTTCTTCAGTCACCAGTACCCCGGGCGGAAGGAAGAAAGAGGCAGGCTGGAGAGGAGAGGAGAGAGAAGGGGGAAGTGAGGCGTGTTTTGTTGGGTTCAGTTGGAGGAATAACATCACAAGGAGAAATTAGGAGTGTGGTCCTCCTGGAGTGATTGTTAGTTTTCACTTAAAGTGACAGATGGATGTCATACATTTGTTCATCAGTAGTCATGGAGAGGCTGCTGGGATACAGATAGGCTAGAAGGGTCTGTGGGTCTGGGCTGGAGTCAGCTCTGCCATCACGACTCAGCGGCTGCAGGAGAGGTGCTACCAGGGGACCTTGGGTGAACCCAGTGGCTCAGAGCCAGTGTGTTGAACTTCTCCTGGATCTGTGGGTCCCTGGGAAGTGGGAAGGCCCGTTGGCAGTAATTAATGTGTGTGGAAGGGAGGGAGGAGGCCCCAGCGGTTGATGAGGAAGTGGCTTCGACTCCTCCCAGCATTCTTTTCTAAACATTTCCCTAAATGAATCCATCCTCCGGCTTTTCAGAGTCAGGGCAGGCCTGTCCTCTGACTTCAGGGGGCCAAGGGTTTGTTCTAGGCCTTGGAGCTTCATTCAGCTGTGAATCTCCTTGTGACTTTTGCGTTTTCCATATGAACAAAGGAAGGGAGCTTAGGGAGTAATACTCACTCTTGGATCCTGATAGGGATAGGCCAGTGTTATTGATAGGCTGTCACCATGCAGTGATGTAAGATGTGGAGATCTGGTGAAGGATGCCTATGGGGAGCCTCTGCTCTCCAGACGGGGCTTTCACCCTCTACCACCCCTCCACCCCAATCTTAGCATCTTCTCTGCTAATAAAGTAGCAACACCAACTGATTTGAGTTTCACCTCCTTTCATTTCCTCTCTCCTGTCTTCTGGTTCTGGGGCCATAATGAACCAGCCTAACCATCAGCCTCCGAATAATCAAGTCTACAGAACTAAAAACACACGGTTGCATTATAATGCAGATGTACTGATAAATTAAGGAGGAAATTATTGAGTCTACAGTTGTCTACTGATGCGTTGTCCCAACCAGAAGTTACATAGGGAATAAATCATTTCACCCTAGTTGGTTCTGGGCCTGTAGCTTACTTATTTAGAATGTAAGGCTAAGGAGGCCAAAATCCTGCTTTGAGCCCCACTTGGAGATTATGACAGCGTCTTGATTGGTTACCCGGACTTGACTCCTACTTCTGCCCTCAGATGGCCTGCCAAGCCCTTGCCAGCTGTCTCTCACTGTAGCTGTACGGCGCGCATAACTTGGTGTGATCCATCTTCAAGGCATACCTCCTACTGAGGATGTCAGGCACCCCCCCCTTTTTTTTTGTAATATAAAAGAACATATCTCCCATTTGCTAGGCATTTGTTAATGTGTGCCCTGTGTCAGTAAGGTCTTCGTTCTTATGTATTAGCTTAACTTAGGCTTATTTGAAATAATTAATTCAATAAAAATGATTGAATCCTCACTGCGTGCAGAATACCAGGCTAAGCATTACATCAAGGATTGGCAAACTTTCTATAAAAAGCCAGAGGGTATAAAAAAAAAAAAAAAGCCAGAGTTAATATTTCAGCTCCATGGGCCATGTCTCTGTCCTGAGTACTGAGCTCTGCCACTGTAGCATAAAAGCAGCCACAGACAACACGTAAGTGGGTGAGTGGCTGTGTTCCCGTCAAACTGTGTTTACAAAACCAGATGGTGGGATTTAGTAGCAGGCCACAGTTGCTGACCCCTAGTCTGTCTCTTTCAACCCCTTTGTTAGAGACATTGCTATGAAGGAACCAGACCTGATCATGACCCTCATGGAGCTTTCATTCCACTTGGGAATAATTCTTTGCTACTGTAAATAACATTGCTTTGGAACCACACCTGTTATAAATAGTTGACAAGTAGCTTTTGGGGGGCATTGGAAACTGAAGTAACGATACTGAAGAAAGTTTCTGGTGAACACTCAGTTCTATTTATGTTATCCACCCCTTGCCTGGGGGTACTGTGTGTACCTGATTTGGCATGTAGATCCTATTTTTGAGTTGCTCTTTTTCCCACTTAATTTTGCCTGCATATTTCTATGCATTGGCCTGGATTGTATAATTTAGTGACTACATAGTAATTTTTGCTGAGTTAAGTAAGGCATGGCATGTGCTGGGGGGGAGGGGTGGGGGGTTGGGGGCGAGTGTGTAGTAGGCATTTGTTAGATGTTTGTTTCCAGTTGCAGTAAAAACCCTTTCAGAGTTGCAAAGGAGCTGGTTTCTGCAGAAGCTCCACTGGTGAGAACTGTGAATTTGGGAGACTCTGGGAGAGCCGGGTGTGGGTGATTTCCTCGTACCAGCCTGCTGGGTGATACCCAGCCTCTTTGAGCCAGGGACCTGCCAGGTAAGTGTGTCGTCAGCAGACATTTGAGTGACAGATAGCACAGTGACCTTTTACTTGAGCACCGCTCCCCAAGTGCAGGGAAAGCATTTGTGGGCTGCAGAGCGAAACTTGGAGTCTGAGGAGCTTTGTGGGGGCTGATGGGGAGGAAAAGCAGCCCATGCAGAGAAAGTAGAAAGCCTGGGGCGGGGGGGAGGTTGGCAGCAGGTGTGTGGAAAGGGCATGGGTTCTGGGGCCAGACCGCCCTTGATTTGACTGTGACTCTTGTCCCTTATATGCTATGACTGGGCACTTTCGTAGCCTCTCTGAACCTCAGTTTTCTGTGTTGTAAGATGCGGCTGTCATATCCATTCCATGGAGATGTTGGGAGGATCAGAATAGTCTAGCAGGCACATAATACAGTGACTGGAGTCTAATAAGCACGCTGTGTGTGTGATCGTTGTTATTTGGTGTGAAGTGTGTGGCCCATGTTAGGCCCGCAATTCACAGCAATAGATGTTATTTTACTATTATTGTTATTGAGGAGGCACTAATGGCCCTGGGTGGAGACTGGACTTGACTCTGCCCTCTTGACTCTGCCCTGGGTGGACCTTTCCCTCCCTTCAGTCCAGGTTCAGAGGTACCACCTCATCACCCCTACCCCTCTGAATAACTCAGTTGGGGAGGTCAGACCCCAACTGGTGAGCCCAGGCTTTTAACAAAATCAGATCAGAGACTGAAGACGAACTGGATAGTCTCATTTACTCAGCTCTTGATGCGTTCATTCATTCATTCGCCATACACACGGGGGCCCTACTTTGTGCCTTGGTACAGTGTGCGGTGGTGAAGAAAACAGGCATGGCGATGGGCTTTAATCAAGTAATCCCACAAATGTTTAATTATAGACTGTGATAAGAGCTGTGAAAGAAAAATACAGGGCCTCTAGGTTGGGATCTCTGTCTCTTTTTATGAGACACTTAATTTCATTACTAATCAGGGAATACAAATCACAGTGAGATTCCATTTTATTCCCATTTGATTGTCAAACATTAAGAAGCTGTGCAGTAGCAAGCATTAGAGAGAATATAGATCACTGTGGCCTCTTATGTGCTGCTGGTAGGTGTGTAAACAGATGCAACCCCTTTGGAAAACAATTTGATATTATCTTGTAAAGTTGTAAGTGCACCTACTGCGTGACCTGGCTTTTCTACTTCTGCGTGTAAGATCATCATGAGAAACTAATTCATGTGGGCACAGGTGGGGTGTACTAAGAATGTTCCTTGTGGCACAGTGGATACTAGCAAAAAAACTGGAAACCCAGATGCTTATCAGCAGGAGAATGGGTCAAAACACTGTGGTCACACGATGGGCTGTTATCTGGCAGCAACACGAATGCACACCATCTCCATGCAACGATATGAGTGAATCTTAGTCTCCTAAGGTTGGATTTATAAAAGCAAGACCCTGAGTATTCCATATGGCATGATACTTTTGAAATAAATTTTAAAGTCAACAAATATTTTAAAACACATTATTTAAGGGTGCAGATATATATAATAAAGCCAATAAATGTTGGGCGGTGGGTTCATGAAGCTTCGTCCTATTGGGAGAGACTCTTTTGAACGTGTTTGTGTTGAGATCCCTAAGTGCAGTGAGATCCCTAAGAGGTAGGAGCCAGGAGAAGTCAGCTCTCGTTTTGAAGGCACAGTAGACTTTTTTTACGTATTGCTTTGTAAACTTTTTTAAGTCCAAATTACAAAATGTTACCCATCAAAGTAGTGACACTAGGTGCATGTGTGTGCATTTAATTTCTTTTTTTATCACCACGAATGCATTTTTTTGATGACCACAAACGCAGTTAGGATATTGGAAACCGTGGCCGTATCTAATATCTATCGTTTCTTGTGTGTGCAAGGTGGTGCTGGGAGATCTCAGCTCTGAAGGGCTGTGTTTGCAGCCAGGTGTGAGACTCCTTGTAGCAAGGCCGCTTTCACCGTGAAGGGACAGATGTGGCTGGGTGATGAGGCCTTCTTGGTTTGGTTCCAGGGTTTGCAGGTAGAGCTAGTTCAGGGGTAAGTAAGAAGGGAGCACTTTCTGCCTGTAGATTTGGGCTCAGATAGGCATATTGGAACTCTTCCTCACTTTCCGTCTTCTTGTCAGTGGGCCTTGAGGCATCCTAATCTTCATTTGTGGAAGGACAGAGGAGGGAACACCTTTGTATGAAAGAACCAGCTTTCAGAGAGGAGGTGGGGATGGGCTGGAGGAGACCAAGCTGAGTTCCTCTGGATGAAGAGCGCATCTGTTGGGAAGATTCAAAAAGATGCTCTTATCAGGCTGCTTGACCTGAGGAGACCTAGAAGCCACCAGAGGAGCAGAACGGCCGCTAAATGAGCATGGCATCCTGGGCAGTGGTAATTGAAGGAGGAAAACTTGCAGAGGGAGGAAGGAGTCCAGAGGAGGGGATGCGGACGAAGAGGGATTGGGAAGCCAGATCACACACAGTGACTGCTCGAGAGAACAGGGGATGCGGCACATGCTTGAACATTTAACATGTGGAAGATGGAGCAGAGTTGTTCTGTGTGGTTCCAGAAGGTAAAGCTAGAAGTGAAAGGTGGAAGCTATAGGAGGAGGTATTTGCTCTTCGTATAGGTCAGGGTTTTTCAAACTGCAATTTCCATTAGTGGGTTGTGCAGTCAATTTAGGGATTAAACCAGCAATTAAAAAAAAATGAAATAGAATAGAAAGGAAAGAATAGAATAGGAAAAAAATCTTGAGTGGATCAGCTGTGTATGGGTCAGCATTGTTTCTTGAAAATATTTGTTCATATAAATATTTATATGTATGTATCGATATTTTATGTTCTGAGTTATGGTATAATATCTTACTAGGGGTGAGGTGGAAAAGTTTGAAGGCCATTGTTATGAGCTACAATTAATAATAATACTTACATTTATTGAGTACATACACTGTGCGGGCACCTTGCTAAGTGCTTTATATACATTTTCTCATTTCAATTTTACAATGACCCTTTTAAGCAGATATTATTGTTCTAGTATTAGAGATGAGGAAATTCAAGTTCACAGAGGCTAAGTGACTTTCCCGGTGTCAAGGAGCACGTAAGAGGCTGAGCTTGGAATTGAACCAGAGTCTGGGTCTCTTAAAAGCCTGTGCATATGTCAGAAAGAGAAAGACAAATACCATATGATATCACTTGTATGTGGAAACTGAAATATGACACAAACAAACTTATCTACAAAACAGAAACAGACTCACAGACATAGAGAACAGACTTGTGGTTGCCAAGGGGGAGGAGAGATGGGGAGGGATGGATTGAGTGTGGCAAATGCAAACTGTTGTATATGGAATGTGAACAACAGGGTCCTACTGTGTAGCACAGGGAACTATATTCAATATCCTATAATAAATAATCATGGAAAAGAATATGAAAGGGAAAAAAATGTATATGTATTACTGAATTGCTTTGCCATACACCAGAAACTAACACAATATTGTAAATCAACTATATGTTAATTAAAAAAAAAGTCTGTGAAATAAAACCCTACCTGATTTAAAAAAAAAAAAGCCTGTGCATATAATTATGACCATCCTCCACTGTAAGAAGAACCATTGGAGCTTCCCTCAAATGGCCCAGGCTGCCTTGAAAAGGGCTGGAAAAGTGAGAATTGTTGGAGCCTCTGCTGGGTGGCCACCTGTCAGGGACAGTGGAGACAGGGGGATTGTACTGGATCGTAATAATCCCCCCCGACATTCTATGGCATAGCCCAGGACGCCACCTGTCCCTCTCTAAGGTCAATTCCAACTCTGGGGTTTCTTTGATTATCAATTGGAATGTGATTTAATTAATAGATTTAGATTTGTTTAGGTGGGATTTTTCTTTTAACAGGTTTTCTAATTTTTCTGTAATGAATGCACATTTATTTTATGATTGTAAAAAGTCATTAAAAATGAAATGTTTTCTGGAGTGAACACAAGTCAATTTTATAATTTAAAAAAGTCATTGAAAAGAAAATAATCTTACAGTGCAACAAAAGACTTTAATTAAGAATTCTTTAAAAGGAATGATAATAATTAAAAAAAAAAAAAGAATTCTTGCTGGCAAGTTTGTGAAGACAGCTGGCAGCTTGCTGCTCCTCCTCTTGTGTGGGCTGGGGAAGCTGTGTGTGGACCACAGGAGGCCACTGGTGGATAGGTTCTCTATGGACTGCAGCTTCTCGTCAATTGCCTGGACCAGCCCACCCTCCCTTCACAGAGCAGGATGAGGCAGGGACCGTGGCTTGGGGGAGCCCCTTTTCCCTCTCAACTATAAAGTAAAGCTTCCATTGATTCTGTTTAAAGCTGGAAAGGATCTTAGAAGTCATCTCCACTAACCTCTTTGTTTTAGAGAAGAGAAAACTAAGTCCTTTTCTTAGGGGATGGGACTTTGCTTTGCCCTTGACCCACTGCATGGGGAGCAGAACTGGACCAGCTCTCAGACGGGTTATATTATGTTGCTTCCCCCAAGAGAAGGGGAGTCCTGAAAGTTGGTGGAGCTTGTGGGGGGAATAAAGAGCAAAGAAGTGGCAAACCTTCTAATTTCATAGGTGAGTTCCAAATGGGAGGTGAAGGGAATGTGATTTAGTTGGAAGAACCTCAGCCTGGGAGTTGAGCAACCCAAGTTCTGTTCCCAGCTTTACAACTCACTGTGTAATCTTGGGTGAATCATTTACTCACTGCTGGAGGACAGATTAATTCTTTTTCCTCACGTATTACTTAGTCAGCACACAGCAGGAGTACTCACTGCAGCAGAGGATGTCCTTGGCCTTATTTCCTTTCAGAGCCAATGACCTACTCTTCACAGAGGAGTTGCCCTTAGCCATGTTCTGTAGAACTTTAGGCCACAGGTATAGGGAGTTCTTCAGATTGGTGGGTGCTAGCCATCGGGGAACTTAAGAGTATGGTAGTTGCCTGAGCATGAGGTGCAGTCTCAACTCTTTGACCAACTCCTCAAATTCAGGGATTGTGTCTTCTGAATCCCCACAGTCCCACAGTGTGTGGTAGGGTGCTGCATACTTTAGATGCCTGTCACTGAATTGATGATGTGTGTCGTGTGAGTGGTTTGTGGGTCCCGTGGCAGTGGGGTCTAGGTCTACATTCAAACAGTCTGATTGTCACTCTGCTGACGGACCACCCGTGTGAAGCTTAAACACAGGCTGTCTGATTTCAGAATCAAGCCATGTCGAGGAGCTCTGTGGTTTGTGATGGGGTGGATTTGAAGTGGGTCACTCTGTGCCTAAGTAGGCGACCCGAGGGAGGGGCTCAGGAGCAGGCGGTAGGGAGAGGCAGAAGCTTCTTCTAGGCTTCCAAGTTACCCCAGGAGATGGGTACATTAAGGAAGTCACTAGGATTGTGGCAGATCATGACCGGTTTTCAGATTCGTCTCAGATGGGTCATAAGAGGGCTGATAGATTTCTCTTGTGTGGCCCATCTTGGGTATGAGATTCTCACAGAGGCATTGTTCCCTTGACCCGGGATGTAATGCAAACGTTACCCTGCCTGACAGCCTCAGCTGAGAGGGAAGGCAAATGCAATTGTTGCTGGGGTTTGTTTTACGCTCTGTTATCAAAGCTAATAATATGACACTTTAAGGCTTTATGACTTGATTAGTGGCATCCGCCCTTGAAAGAGCTGGCTTAGGGCTGCTGTTAAAGGTTATGGGAGAGTAATTAAATGGTAGTTGTGAAATGCAGGGGTGGTTTCTATTTACCAGTGGCCTTGCGGGAGCCCTGCCAGTTACTGAACCCACCCCCCGCAAGCCCCGTGGTGAATTTTTCGAGTAAATGAGTTGGTTAGTTTGGGTGCTCTGCTGTTGACCCCGGACAACCCTCAGTTTTTTCTCTGCCTGTGGTTAATGCCCTTAATCTGCTGCATGGGAGCCCTCTGGGAGCCCTCATCTAGTCCTTTGCTACTCAAAGAAAGCATAGCCCCAGGACCAGGGGCATCAGGCATCACCCAGGAACTTCTTAGAAATAAATGCAGAACCCATGGTTGCAGAATCAGGATCTGCATTAAGATCCTCAGGTGATCTGGGTGCCCTTTAAGTTTGAGAAGTGCTGGGCTAGCACATATGCCCCCTGAGGTTAGAGATTTGTGGCAGTGTGGTTTTTATCGTGTAGTGTAATAAACTGTTTAAACTCTAGTGCGGCGGTATGATTCCCGGTCTGCGTCTTTAATTAGAGCCTGGACTTGTGTGTGTGTGTGTGTGTCCATTGTCACTTGTGGCATCGGCATAGGGTTGTGGTTTACAGTGCCCCCCACAGCTCACCAAGTTCTTGGCACAGCTAGTCATTCCTTTGAATGCAAGTCTGGCATCCTAGAATGTGGGCCATGTGACCAAAACACCACTTTCTTCCTGTTACTCCCCTGTACAGGAGCCCACAGTGGCTCCCACTGCCTGCTGTGTCATGGCCAGACCTCTTGCTGGGGCTCCCAGGCTTATCTGCCCCCTTTTCTACACCACTAGCACACTGGGTTGATCCTCCCCCAGCCTGGCTTTGAGTCCCTTGCTTGAAGTGTCTTTCCCACTGCCTTCCTGACCATCAGTGATTCCTCTGTTCTCGGCCCTCCTGATTTGCTCTGCTGTACTGGGCTGCTTACTGAGGCCTTGCGGTTACTTGTGGGCAGGTCTTAACCCCTCATTCAGATAACACACTTTTTTTTTCTTCTAGTTGTATTGAGATATAATTGACATACGGGCAGCATAATGATTTGACTTACATACATCATGAAATGATTACTGCAGTAAGTTTAGTGAACCTCCATCATCTCATACAGATAATAAAAGAAAAGAAAAAAAATATTTATTCCTTGTGACGGGAACTCTTAGGATCCACGCTTTTAGATGGCAGGAAGACCCTTGTATGCCAGGAACTCCGGGCATCTGGCAGGTGCCTGATAAATGAGCACCTGTGGATTGCTTGGTGCCAGCCATCAGGAGGCCGAGGATTTGGCGTGAGTTGGGTGAGGCAGGCTGCTGGCTTCAGTGATGGGGTAGGGGCTGGTGAGGGCTCCAAAAAGAAGCCCAGAGGAGAGTGAAAGGGACTCCACTGAGGGGAGGTGAAGGGAATTGGTCCATTCACTTCCAGTCCTTCCCTGATAGTACTGGAGATGAAGGAGGAGTGCCAGCGTGTTTCTGGTTTATTGCAAACCTGTCCGTTCTCATTTTATGTGAATCTGGCGGTGAGAGAAGAGGGGCGAGGAGGGGTGAGGAACAGGGGGTGCAGAAATTAGGAACCAGGCCGTTTGGGTGTTGTCCTGGTAAGGTTTGTGGTAGAGGCTATATTTACTTCTTACAGCGATGCTGGTAAGATCTTCTTCTATGTTTAGAAATAGTTTATGTAATATGAGAATATGTGTTCTTTAAAAAAAAAGAAACCCTGAAACTAGAATAGAATAAAATTTAAACAGACCAATTACCATAGAAGAAATTGAGAAACGTATCAAAGAGCTGTTCCTTAAAATAGTTGTAGGACCAGACGGTTTCACAGGTAAATTTTTTCAAATATTGAAGGTGCAGGTGATTCTAATGCTATTTAAATCATTCTAGAGCAAAGAAATAAGGAAGGAGTGAATTCTTTTTATGAAGCTAGTGTAACAAAATGTGACAAAAGAGCAGTATGGGCACACACAGAACCACAAAGTGATCTTAGTTTTGAATATCGATGCAAAATCCTAATAACATAATTAGCAAGTAGAATCCAGCAACCCATTGGAAGAACTCCATGGGCATGTGGGTTTCGGAACAGGAATGCAAGGATAGGTTAATTTTAGGATTCCTATTAATAAACTCCCCATATTAAAGGATCCAAAGAGAAAATAAGATGCTGAAAAGGTTTATGAAACGTTAAGCATCTGTTTCTAATAAAAACTCATAGGAATAATTAGATACCTCCTCATCGTGAGAAAATGTATCTTAATCAAGCTGGTAGCCAAATTTTGCTTAGTACTGAAATAGTCCATAGTTGATGCATTCCAGTTAAAACCTTGATTAAGTACCATAATTATATAACCTTGTTTTGGAGGGATAAGCTGGTATAATTGGATAAGAGAAAGAAATAAGAGGTGTAAAACTAGAAGGGAGGGGGCCCAAACTAAAAAACAATAAGAGAATTCAGTAAGGTAGTTGCGTGCATAATTAATGCACACAAATCAGTAACTCTCCCGCATAAACAATATTCAACTAGAAAGTATGACGGAAGAAAAAAAATTCCATTTACGTAAGCAACGAAAGAGAAAAAACTAGCTATAAGCTTAATAAAAAATATATTTATCTGTTACTTCAGTGCTACTAAGGGACATAAGAGGCTTAAACAGGAAGATAATATAACCCTGGCTAGAAGGAGTCAGTGTTACAAAAATCCTATACATTTAAGATGTGATCACAATAAAATTACCAATAGGATTATTTGGGTAGTAGAAAACTGATTCTGAATTCACATGGGAAAATTAGCATACCTGAAAATATAAAAAAGAAAAAGAGAGGAGGGGGTAGCTCTAACAGATATTAAATATTGTAAAAGCTATAGTGATTAGGATAACTTGGTACTGAATAGATTGAACAAATGATGAGACATAATAGAGAACCCTGAAATAAATAGTGGTGTTGTGTGTGTGTGTGTATAATTTGTGATAAAGGCAGTATTTCAGATTTGTGGGGAAAGATAGTAACTTCATACCAATTCCCGCCTTGCGGGAAGTACATTAGGCAGGCTCCCTACTTTGTGCCTTAGATCAAATAAGTCTATCAAAGATAGATCAAAGATTGAAATGAAGAATGAAAGTATAGAAGTACTAGAAGAATTTTTCTACAGTCTCGGAAGAGAGAGACATTTCTAAGTTTGACACAAATCCCAGAAGACATAAAATAAACTATTGATAAATTTGACAACATAGAAATGAGAACTTCTGTATGAGAAAAACAGCATCAACAAAGTCAAAAGATATGTGATACTCTGAGGAAAAAAATATTTGCAGCATATATGATAAAAGGAGCTAATTCTCTTAATATGCAAAGAGCTCTTAGAAATAAAGAAGGAGCATTAAATTAGTTGAAGAATGGGCAAAGGACAGAAACAGGAATTCACAGGAAAAGAAGGGTAAATGAATCTTGAAAAGATGCACAAACTCTTTTATAATAAAATATACAAATCAGAACTACAGTAAGATGGCACTTGTAACCTATTAGATTAGAAAAGATCAAAACTTTTGATAGTAAGCTGAGTTGGTGAGGGTGTAAAGAAAAGGTACTTTTGTACATTGCTGGTGAAAATAAATGGATACAACTGCTTTGGAAGGCGATTTGTGATTTTTATCTGAATTGTTAATGCCCATATCTTAGGGCCCAGCGGTTCTCTTCCTAGGTATCTGCTCTAGAGAAATATTCATGTACATGCACAGTGTTCATGGGACATTGTTCTCATAGTGGAAAATTAGAGACAGCAATGTAACTGTCCATCAGTAGGATGGATAGATAAATATTCATTTATTAATAAGGATAAAATAAAACAGACGGCTCAGACCATTAGTGGGTCAATAAATCAGCTTGGTGGGTTTTGACACAGTGTGAAACAAAGAATAGAAAATAACAGAGTGCATTGCTCAGAGTGGGTAAATACTGGGTGAGATTTTTGTTTCAGTTTTGCATATTCACAAGTGCGAACTGGATCACATATTTCTTACTGTGGAACTCAGTCAACAAAGTTGGAAAAACACTGCCAGAGTAGTTGAAAGGAATATATTAGGTTGATACCTTATGATAAGAATAGATCTCAGAAATGTAATGTTGAGTAAAAAAGCAAAGCTGCAGAATGATATGTACAATGTGATGTCATTTTGGAAAAAGTATATTTTTGGTGGAATCATGTATTTGTACGAAACAGGCCTGAAATATGTGCACCAGGCTCATATCAGAGAAGCCGTCTGGGGACTGGAGTGGTATCGAGAGAGGCCTCAGCTTTAAATTACATCCTTTAATTTGTAAAAAGCAAAGCATGAGTGTTTTACTTGTATATTTAAATGAGCAAAAAAATGTTTACTCGTTATATGGAAGGACTTCGCAAGGAATCCATTAAACCCGGGTGCTTTTCCCTTTGTTGATTTGCGTTTTTCTAACTCATCTTCTTTTACTGATCAGTTTTTGTCTTTCCTTTAGCTTTAATTTCAGTATCTTATAAATTTGTATCAGCTTGTTAACTTGGGTTTTCAGCTATGAGTTTAAGATTGCATATAAAATTCCTTAAACAGTGTGTCAGTGGCTCATTTATTGGGTCTTTGTCTTTCCTAACTTTTCCAGCTTATTCTTTTGGAATTAATTGGGCCTATGGTTCAGTAATCTCAGATATTTTTTCTAAGAGCCAACTTCGGTTTTTATTCTTTTCCCTGACATTCGCTCATATTCTTGTTTGTTAATTCTATTTTCACTTTTCCTTTTTCTCCTTCCTTTTTGCCTTCCACGAATTTCCTTCGAGACAGGTATAGCAGTGCTTCTCAAATTTTAAGGTGCCCACGAATCACCTGGGGCCTAGAGTCCCCTGTTAAATGTGGATCCTGATCCAGCAGGCTGGGAGTGAGGCCCCAGATTCCACATTTCCAACCAGCTCCAGGTGGGGCTGATTTCTGAGGAGTGAGAAAGTGGAAACAGTGGCACCTGCTTCTCCTCTGACCTTAGGGCACCAACTGTCCAAGTGTCCAGTATCCAGCAAACCCACCAACTGTAATTTCCTAAGTATGTCCAAAAAAAAATTCATAGTGTTCTCCTTTAAAGCAGTGAAGGTGGGATGCCCCGACTCACCCAGTTACTTTCTCTGGCTTCATGTGTGACCAGCCACACACTCACCCTGTGATCTGAAAGGACAGAAGAGAGTTTGTGGCTACAGAATTTCTCAGGGCATATTTGGTTGGTTGAGCTGACTGCCTTCGCTCAGCACAGCTGTCTAGACTCTGCTGATTTCGCTGACTTTTTAGGTGCATTTGGATCGGTTGTTCTGAACCTTTTTGGTGGTCCGTGGACCTTTGCGGGAATATGATGGAAACTATGTACTTCCCCTCCAGAAATATGCCACCCCCATTTATGGACACCGAAACACCAATTTTTCTTTCACTTGTATGGGCTTCAAGCACCCAGAAGCCTGTCTGTAAATTTAAATAAGGACCCCTTATTTAAATGGTGCTGCTAAGGGGAAGAATCCCAAGATAAGGAACACAATGCACAACTCCCGTGCTGCCTGTGGTAGTGGGGGCCTGCTTGGCTGGATGCTGGTTCCCCTTGCTGTGGTCTCTTGAGCTGAGCGGGGGCAGACCCACCCAGACTCAGCCTGTATCGCTTTGGGGGAGGGCAGCCCACACATTACTTCCTGCGGCTCAACCTTGCCCTCAGCTCGCAGAGTCACGTCTTGCCTGAGGAAGCGGAGACTCAGATCCCTTCCGGCCAGGATTCTGGGCTCAGTCGCTGTTCTGGCTTTGACATGGCAGGGCCTCCTGCCTTGTTCCCGTGTCCTGTTTCCTTCTCTAAGTCTCAGTTCTTCTGAGAGGCTTCTGTGTTGGTTCCTGTTCTGCTGACATGCCTGATATCCAGGTCCTGTGCTGGGGCCGAGCCCCTGTCGTGGGCTTTGCTAGAGACAGCAAGGTGCGGTGGGAAGGCATCCATCTGGATTCCAGCTCATCCACTTACTGGCTGTGTGGCTGTGGTATATTACATAACCCGACTGGCCTCGGTTTCCTTACGTGGGTGACGGGAACTATAGACTATACCTTTAAGGAGGACTTGGAAAGATAATTGTGTGCCGTGTCTGGTGCATAGTATGTGTTGCTAACCAGTAACTGGCATGACTAGTCCTACTCCCGGGGGTTGGATCTGCTGGATGCAGCTAGCTGGGGCCTTGGTAGTCTTCATAGATGTCCTGATGCCTGTGTTGCCGAGGCTCATCTGTTTCCCCCCGGCCCCATCACAGGGCTTTGCCCACTTGTTGGGACAGTTCAAACCTCATCTTATGCTGTTCCCTTCCTCAAAGTCACTGTGAGGTCAAACTCTAGCTGGAGTTTTCCAGTATCTCCTTGGACAGGAGGCCTGCCCAACAGACCACAGCTCCTTTGTGTGTGCATGGAATTGGGCTGGCTTGTCCATGCCCTACTGATCCGAAGAAGGAAATTACCAATCAATTTCACTTAAAAATACAGCTGCAAAAATCATCAGTGGAATAAATTAACAGACGAATGGCCTCACTACTTCGGGAAATATTTATTGTGTAACTCCCATCCACTAGTCATGGTGCTGAGCACTGGTGATTCTTCTGTCCTGGGGCCGTGATGGAGTCATGAGGCCCGTGGGGGTTAGGGGGAGGGGTGGAGCAGACCTGTGGACATTTGATTGCATTACAGTCCCTGTGATACATGTGGTAGTGGAGGGCGGGAGGACTGTGGGAGCCCAGAGGAGGGGAGCTGGGAACTCTATTTCAAAAAAGTAAGGGTTGGGAAGGCTTCACTGAGTAGGTGACGTTTGAATTGGTCCTTGGAGGTTGATATCTCCATATCCTTGTCTCTTGATTTTTTCAGATAAATTTTATAGTCACTTAACAGGGCCTTGAAAAATGAGTTTTGAAAAATTACCAAGCATGGCTCATCACAGGAATATATGCGTGGTTCAATACAAAGAGACTAATATTAATGGAAATAAACCACAAAAATCAGAACACCCAGTATTTAACATAGTGCCTAGAATGTAATCGATACTCAACAAATATCTGATAAATGAATGAATGTAGTCTCAGTAGATGCAGAAATATACTGGAAATAATTGTGTGTGCGTTAGAAAGCATCGTAAACCTAAAAATAGGTGTGTTAGAGGATTTACTCCTAAGTATGATAAAGAGCCTGCCTGTGTATAATGACATACCAAGCCTTTCATGGGGGCTGCAGGTACGGAGTGGAGAAATTCTAGAAGCGTGCTCTGCAAAACAGGAACTAAACCAAAATGTCGCTTATCGCTACTCTTATTTAACATAGTTTAACAGATGCTTGTCATAACAATATAGGAACAAAAAGAAACTAGAGGGATTGGTATAGGGAAGGAAGAGATAAAAATATCACTGTTTGCAAATGACACAATTTCTATTCAAAGAAAATTACAAAATCCTACATGGATGCTTTTGTTCAGAAGTTACAGTACCGGAGGGTCAGTATCCCAGGTTTTTGCCTCGATTTCATGCTCTGGCAGTTAAAATTCCAATGAAATGCTTCATAAAGCATGAAAAATGATCATAATAATAATCAGGAAAAATTGGTGGGCAAGCATACTAAAGGATGTTTTGAAAATCTTTTAGCAGTGGGCTCCTCTAAGCAAACTAGGCAGGTAAGCAGTACTTATTAAAACTGTACAGCATTAGGATAAAACAGAAAAATGAGAGATGGGTACAATAAAATAGATCTAAATAAATAGAAGGCTCTTCTGTATGGCAAATTTGGAAAGGCAGAAAATAGTGAAAGAAATTATTTAAAGTAAATGGCTCTTGGGAAGAACTAGATCACAATATGAAGAAAATGAACTCAGACATGTGTCTTATATTTATAAATTCTAAATGTATTTAAAACTTAGTTTTAAAAACTCTTTAAAGGGCTTTCCTGGCGGTGCAGTGGTTAAGAATCCGCCTGCCAGATGTAGAGAATAGACTTGAGGACACGGGGAGGGGGAAGGGTAAGCTGGGACGAAGTGAGAGTGTGGCATTGACATATATACACTACCAAATGTAAAATACCTAGCGAGAAGGAGCCGCATAGCACTGGGAGATCAGCTGGGTGCTTTGTGACCACCTAGAGGGGTGGGGCAGGGAGGGTGGGAGGGAGACGCAAGAGGGAGGGGATATGGGGATATATGTATATGTATAGCTGATTCACCTTGTTATACAGCAGAAACTAACACAGCATTGTAAAGCAATTATACTCCAATAAAGATGTTAAAAAAAAAAAAGCTAAAAAATATCAAAGAAAAAGAATCCGTCTGCCAATGCAGGGGACATGGGTTCAAGCCCTGGTCCGGGAAGATCCCACATGCCGTGGAGCAACTAAGCCCATGTACCACAACTACTGAGCCTGCGCTCTAGAGCCCGTGAGCCACAACAACTGAGCCCGCATGCCACAACTACTGAAGCCCACGCGCCTAGAGCCCGTGCTCCGCAACAAGAGAAGCCACCGCAATGAGAAGCCCGCGCACCGCAACAAAAAGTAGCCCCCGCTCGCCGCAACTAGAGAAAGCCCACGTGCATAGCAGCGAAGACCCAACGCAGCCACAAAAATAAAAAAAAAAAGCTCTTTAAAACTCAGAGAAAGTAGATGGAATATTTATCCTTGCTATGGAGAGCAAATGTGTTTGTGAAAATTCCATAAAAATGATCATTGATGAAATGGGATGTGTTCAACTATAAAGGCATAAAATCTATAAAGCAAAAATAATAACCATATACCCAGTCATTTCATGGTGGGCTTATGTGGCCTGAGGTTGGGGTGGTGCTCTCACAGTGACATGTTTACAGCTGGGGTGACTCAGTAAAGTGGATTTGTTTTTCCAAAAAAACCCCATAGTAATTGTGATAAAGGGGACCGTATAGAAGACGGAAACAACTGATAAACTGATGGATGAGAACATGTTGTCAAAAGTATGCCCAGAACTTAAAGATCAGGATCTTTAAGGTAAATATTCGGGCTGTATTGGTAAAATAACCAAGACATAAGAACAGATAATTTCATATGAGGCCCAGTTGAGTGAGATGTGGAGAACAGTTCAATTACCTAAACACGAAAGATATGTACTACTCTGAGGTAGTACTCCAGTTGGCCTATCATATTAGCGACAAATTGATCAAATTTATAAAACCCACTGTTGAGGTCCGTGGGAAAGAAAACAGGGTACCACCGTCATTATTGAGACGGAGAGCATGGCAACTTTGGACTGTAGTAGCAGTGACACTGTTTATACCTTTTGACCAGTATTTTTACTTCTGGGAATAAGTCCCACAGAAGTAATCCCAAAGGGGCAGAACACCAACTTGTCCAAAGATGGGAAAAAATTGGAAATCATCCAATTGTAGGTAATCCGGGAAAGGTTCAGTAAACTCGGACAGCAGTTTGGAGGAATACTTACCCATGTAGAGGCTGGGGATTACGGTTATGTGTATCCAGAGCAGCATGGGGTAGCTCACCCGTGCTCACAGCAAGCTGGTAAGAATCTATGCACACACATTGAGAAGAATCTGGAAAAGTGCAGAGTTTATTTGATGTGTTTTCGATCAGGTTCCCCGCCCCGCCCCCCACTGGTAATATTGTTAATATATAATGCAGGTTTTTTCAAAGAAGAAAGGAGGGGAGGAAATAATTCTGGTAGTAAAAAGGGGAAACGTGGGCAGCGTATGGTGGAAGACAGCCCGGGGCAGGGCGTCCACGTGGGCTGGATTTGAGTCACTGCATTGCCATGTGGTTTGGGGAAAGTCACACATCTTCTCCAGCTTCCCTTGTCTTTCCCCTAGAAGGAGGTAATGGTGACACCCACCAATGAGATCCCGGGAGTTCTTGCCTTCCAGGCAAACACTCTTTCATTAAACAGCTTTGCAGCGTGCTGGGGGCCCTGGCTGCTGTCCTTCGTTTTGTGCCCGTCTCCACTTCTAGGGCGGCAGTAGAGAGGGGGAGGCAGACAAACACACCCCAGAACTAGGCGGGCAGCAACCGTTGCAGATAGCGCTGCGAAGGTACTGCAGCCCCCAGGAAAATTAAGCAAAGAAACAGGGGCCCTTTCTGTTTCAGAACTGGTGATGTGGCCCAAGGGGAAAAGACAGAGCCTTAAAAGAGAACATTCTGGTAAGCAGATTCAGAGTTACCATGCTGTCGAACATTTTTTTTAGAAGACTCACTTGTGGACAAGGCAAGAAGGGAAGGAGGCCAGCCACTTATCTGGTGTGTTTGGGACACTTTGGGGCCTAACTAGTAAATTCTAGTGTGGAGCTCCTCTCCTTGGGAGTTGGGTGACCTTGAACTTCGTAACCTGAGCCCCAGATTCTTCATTGTGAAAAATGAGGATAACCTCTCCCGAGTTTGTTGTGAGAATGACTTAGGATGTTGTGCCTAAATGTCCTCTGTGCTTTCAGTGACTATTTGTCAAGGTTTTTCCAGGAGGCATGCCAAAAATGGCACGATGCTGCATCCCGTAAGGAATACAGAGCCGTCTGAATTACCGTCCCTGCCTTTGGGGAGCTTGTATAGCCTGGGGGTCGGGGGGAGGTTACATGAACCCCTACAAAAGTATGTCATGAGAAGGCAGCAAGGTCAGGGATGGTGTTTTTAGGATGAGGGAAATCGGGCCCTTCAGGGTGAGGGATGAGGGACTTGTTAAGAGGCAGAGTGTGGGGATGCCCGAGAGAGAGGTGGTATTTGGTGGGAGAAGGTTCCAGAAGGCCTGAGATGGATTTAACAGCCCTATAGGACGTCCTGAACACATCTGTGGCTGTTACCTCGTGTGGGCCTTATAGCAACCTGTGAGGTGAGGGCGCTGAGGTTTGCAGGGACTGAGGGATCCGAGCTCCTTCCTGGGCTGACTGGGCCCAGGACAGAGTCCTCTTGCCCGCTGTCCCACTCTTGCATCTGAACCACACACCCTCTCAAGAAAAGCAGTCCTGGGCACTTCTCCCTCTGAGTGAGGAGAGGGGCCGAGGAGAAGGGGATGAAGGGGCAGGAGGTTTTTGAGGTGGAGAAGAAGGTGAAGGTCATGAAAGGGGTCTGACTGATTTTCAGGAGGCAGTGATAGGATGTGGGACCTGGAGTCAGTCCCAGCTTTACAACTGCCATGACTGTGACCGAGTAAATTAAGCCTTCTGAGCCTCAGTTCCTCCCTCTGTAAAATGGGGCCATTCAGCTTACCTCCTGGGTGTGGGAGGACTAACTCATTGATATGTGCAGAAAGTGTTTAGCACTTAGTAAGTCTTCCATACGCGATAGCTGCCGTTGTGATGATGATTGTTATTATTATTTATTTTATTTCATTTTTTTTGTAATTATGAAGGATTGGTGCCCCCTGGAAACAGATAGTTGGCTTTGATGCCTAGGTGGTCAGTAACTTTTTACTTCACATGGGCAGGTAGATGCTTCTCTCTCTCTGCCCCTATTTATTTTCAGTTTAAAGCAACTAACCTTTATTAAACACCTTCTATGTGTCAGACATTTTGTTCTGTAATTTTACATACATTATCGCATTTAAATCCTGCCAGTAATTCTTTGGGGGGTGGTTAATTATTCTTGTTTCTCAGATAAGGAAACAGAGGCTTATAGAGTCTGGAGAGGATCCAGACTCTGTCTCAATCTCTGAGCAAACATCCAATGGGCACTGGGTGCAGGACCTGGTATCTTAGGGCCCTAGTGAGCCCAGTGCCCTGCCCCTTCCTAGTCAGTGAACTGGGACATACTGGGCGGGGGCAGGGGGTGTCCGTTATTGCTGCCTTTTTCCTCTCCAGATTTAGCTTTGAGTCAAGGTATTTAACCCCTCAGTGCTCACTCTTCTGTGGTTACATGACAGTGATAACAGCAGTTAATTGGAGGGTGATTGTAAAGATTAAATAAGATAATACCCAAAGCTCCTGAGCACAGCTGCAAGTGGTGGCTGCCGTCACCCCGTCTGCAGCCTCAGACTCTCCCCAGCCCCCTGGGAAGGGAACCTGTTTGCTGGCTTTAGCCTGGGGGATGGGTATATAACAGCCTTGACTAAATATGTAAATGCTTTAGGGACAACTCCAAATCTCTGTGTTTGTGCCCGTAGCAAGAGGAGCTTGCTGAGCATTGCAAGTGTGAACCTACCTCCACTTTGGATGAATCCAAAGCAGACTTGGTGTGAGCATTTCCTAGTACGAGAAAGCAGGCAGTCCTAAGGTCTTGACTTCTTGGGGCCTTGGGTTCTGTGGTTGCTTAGCCAGGACAGGAAGGAGGAGTTGGCAGGGAGAGCGGTTAGAGAGTGGGATCAAGAGGAGAGAGGAGAGTGGATTGCTGGGCTGGGAGGACAGGGAAATGAGGCTGGGTGGGGCCCCTGACCGACTAGAGGCCCGTGGATCAGCCAGAGGCCTCCAGGCTGGGGGCCGGGGGGCCAGAGGTCAGGTGTTCTGAGAGCTGAGCTTCTTGGGGTTAGCCTTGGCTGTGGTATTCGGGACAGCTGGATTGGGGTGGAGGGTGGAAAGGAAAGGGGAGTCCTCTTAGGGGGATGGAAACCCATGATGCAGCCACAGAGAAATCCAGGAGGGAGAGGAGGAGCGCCTGTGCTCCTGTCATGGGGTGGAAAAGAGGGTGTGGGATGGACAGCCAGTTGGTGACTCCCTGGTTGTGGAGGAGAGCAGGGGAGTCTAGGGGGAGCCCCAGTTTTAGGGCAATGACTGAGCGGAACCCAGCAGAAGCAAGGTGGAAGGGAAAGATGCAGAGCTGACGTGGGACATGTTGAGTTTGAGAACCTGTGAGAACAGAAGGTGGAGGCGTCTGGTCAGAACAATGTCCTGGCTGAAGGTGGGCGCCATTTGCAGACAGGCTCTTGAAACCCCCGGTGTGGATGAGCCCAGCAAGCAGAGTGTGGGCAGATGGGCGGTGGAGTCCTGGAGGACACTAAAGGGATAGGACTGGAGGCCGCAGGTTGGGTCTAAGCTCCAGACTGGTTTTTATAAAACACCCCCCTACGTGCACCCCCTCTCTGCTGCTTAAAATCTGCCCCATGGCCTGCAGCAGGGAGTCCAAACTCCTTAACCCAATGTGTAGGTCCTGTCCAGAGCAGACCTTGTACTAACCTCCCAGGGCTGCTGTGACAACGTACCAAAAGCTGGGGGACTTAAAACAACAGAAATGTATTCTCTGGAGTTCTGGAGGCCAGAAGTTTAATATCAAGGTGTCGGCAGGGTTGGTTCCCTCCAGAGGCCCTGCGGGAGAATCTGTTTCACGCCTTGCTCCTAGCTTCTGGTGGCTCCCATCAACCCTTGGCGTTCCTTGACCTGTAGCTGCATCGCTCCAATCCCTGCCTCCGTCATCACATGGCCCTATGTGTGTCTGGGTCTTTGTTTTCTCTCCTTATAAGGGCACTGGTCATTGGATTAGGGTAGGTTTAAGATGACTGTGACCTCATCTTAACAGTTACATCTGCAAAGACCCTATTTCCTGATCAGATCATATTCTGAGGTTGCCGGTGGTCATGAATTTCAGGGTCGGGGGCACCATTCAACACAGTATAGGCCTCGCCTCTTCCTGCTTTTTTGGCCTTATTCCCACCTCCCACCTCCATGGCCTCCTTTCGGGAAGATGTCCAGAGCCAACCCTAGCTCAGGTTCATTGTCTCCGTCTTATGAGCTCCCCCCTCTGCGAACACCCCAACACTCCCTTCATTGCTCATGTCCTCCATCAGGCTTGAGCTCCTTGGGACAGGGACCAGGCCTTAGGTGTCCCTCCTCACTGCAAGGTAAGTTGGCATTTGAGAGCCCAGCCCCAGAGTGCCCTAGAAGTGGATTTGAGTCCTGGCTCCACTTAATCAACCATGTGACCTCAGCCTCAGTTTCCACATCTGTCAGATGGAGCTATTAAATGAGAATTTAATAAATTAAATGAGAAAAAGTATGTAAAGCAGCTAGTGGGGAACTTAGGGTCTCCTTGAGGGTGGTTGCCGTGTTTTTTTAATTCACCTTGTGTATTGGCACTTGGTCCAGTGTCTGACTTGGTAGGTGCTGTATAAAATATTTGTTGAATAAGTGATTGCATGAGGAGACGTAGCTTGATGAGAAGGGACTCTGTTGTGTTTATGGATGTGACCCCCTTAGAAGCCCCCCTTCCTTCTGCTCTCGGTCTCCAAGAGCTGGGTAATTACAGTTTGAGTTTCAGCTAAATGCTGACGAGTGACAGTGAACGGGGGTCACAGTTTGAGTCAGGCTCACAGCCCTGTACCCGGCGTTTCTCTTTCATGTGGATGGAACAAACTCTGGCTTTTTACATTAGCGGTACCTATGGTGGCTGCAATAGATGAGTCACCATTTACTGTAAAGCTTTCAGATGCCCGGCAGACATATGCCAGTCTGGAGTGACAGTGCCTTCTGCGATCAGGCACCCCAGCCACGAGCATCTAAAGAGGGAGAAGTGGTAGGGAGATCTTGGGTGAGGATCCATAGCCCTCTTAGCTTCCTGCTTCCCAAATTTCCTGCTGGACTTTTATTTTGATCTGTAGGCATATTTTTGCAGTCACTTAAATAAGTCTGTGCAAATTTGCGTCTGCTTGCTTCTAAGCTAGAGGTTTATGCTTCTGTCTGGTTTTGGTTTTACGTGGAATATTAATTTATTTTTTAAAGCGACCTACTCCCGTTTCTGATTATCGGCCACTGAGAGCAGTGGTTCAAAGCCTAAGAACTTTTCTTTTTCCTTTTAAGTAGAACTGTCTTTGGCTCCTCTTTGCCTGCAGGTGATGGTTTTCTTTTCCTTTCAAGAGATGAACCTGTGAAATTCCATTTGGTCTCCAGTGGTAGACAGGGCTTGGGAATTTCAGTCTTTGAGGATGAACTTGGTTGTGAAGAACCGAAAAGACTGGCAGGTGCAGCGTGTTCCCTCTTGCAGGTGGGGCTAGGTGGGGCAGGGTGTGGGGAGCGGTGAGTGGCTGGAAAGGCACCCACAGAGTGCCCTGTACGTGCCTGGCTCCATGCTAGGAACCAGCTTCCCTGCAAGCGAGCTGTGTGGCCAGGGCCTGGGGCTGTCATGGAATTTCAAATCTGATTGAACAGATACAGCCTTTTTGTGCGTGTCTGTGTGGAGATCTGTGCCATGGGGCCTTGCGCAAGTTATGTAACCTCTCAGCCTCAATTTCATCCTCTGTAAAATGGGCATACTGACCCTTTTCTCAATCAGGTGGTTTTAAGGATTCGATGAGATATTTAAGGCACCTAGTACAAGCCTGGTACATTGTAGGGCTCAAAAAATGATCATTGTAATTACGAGAAGTGCTTGTGAATCTCTTATTTTGAGAGCTGTGGATGGTGGAGGGAGCCTTTCGGTGAGAAGAGGGAGTTTAAGGTGTTCCTTCTAGGTGAGTAGTGGTCAACTCCCTGGTTTTTGGTGGTAATTAATTTAGTATCTTAGGTTGGCCTCTGTGTTCATTTGACATGTTTCTGCCTCTCCACCTTGGATTTGCTGTTGGCCCGTGTGGAATACCCCCTTTCCCATCCTCCAGGGCCCGTCCCCGCCTCTTGGGCTTCTCCTGTGATTGGTCAGACCATGCTTCCCTGCTGTATTTAGAGGATGGCCATGAACCCCTGCCGTGTAGTTCGCACCCTCCCACCTTACTCTGGCCAGTCAGAGGAGGTGGTCCCAAGGCCCCAGTCAGACCCCGGGGTCTCCCAGAGACTTTTGTGCCTCCCCTGGAAGCAAGAGGTTCTCGAGGACATCTGTTTCGGATTCTGAAATTCGGGGTGCTTTGGGAATAGCTGAGGTTTATGGGGACAGTGATGACGGACTGTTTGAAATGAGAACTTGGGGACATTCAGGATAGTGGTAGCTGTAGCTGGACATTATCTGTGGTGAAGGATAAAGGGGCTGTGCTTGGCTTCCGCCTCCTTCCTCGGTGGTGGTGTCTCCCGAGTCCCTCCCTTCTCCCCTCCCCAGCTTCTGGAGGGGAAGATTCTTCACTTAGAGCAGAGCACACTTTCTTCCTGAATTTGCCAGTCTCACTGTGATATGATTGCCTCTTTTAGCCCAGTGTCTACTGCCCTCTCCCATGGTACAGTCCTTGCGGTAAGGGAGGCTTTGTGTCTTGTTTGCAGTGGCATATCCCTAGGACATGCCCTCAATAAGCCAGTGTTGAGAGAGGGAGTGAATGAATGAAGGGCCAGATGAAAGCCCCGCACGACGAGAAAAATATTCAGACAGGGTGAAAGTGCTGCGCCCACCCCTGCAGGAAGAGGGCGGTTATAATTTGTTTTTCTTTCTTCTCTGTTGTGTGTGTGTGTGTGTGTGTGTGTGTGTGTGCGCGCTGGGTTGTATCTCGTTGATCCACAATCCCTTTGCTGGTTGTCCTGGTGTGGTGATGATGTGGCATCTCTGAGGAGGCTGGCTGGACAAGGGGGACAGTCCACGGCTGGGGACCAGGAGTATTTTTCTCTGCACTAAAGATGCGGGTCCTATGACCTCTGTTTCGTCATAACTGGGTCCCAATGGGAGGAGGGAAGCCCACTCATGTCGGGTGGGTCAGAGAGGTTGAGTGACCTTTTGTATGTAAGTATCAGGATTCTAATGCCGATTCTGAGTCCAAAGACGGGTTTCTTCTGCAGCATCACCTGACTCCTAAATGCTAGAAGGCTCTAACACCAGAATTCCCATCCACCCTGGGTCCTGTGTTACCTGCTTGGAGAACTGAAAGAGTGTGATAAACGGTGGTCACCAACACTGGCTATCTCCACTCACTGCCACACTGCAGAGTATCTGACCACCAGGGATGGGAATCAGGACACAGAAGCTGGCCACTGTTCTCATTGCCCTGAGTTCTACTGCATGTGGCTGGAACTCTGTGGCTCTGGTCTCAGCAACCCCTGGAGCTCCTCTCTTCCCCCACCTCCCCCTCTGACCCCATTGTCAATTTCTGGTTACTTCCAGTCAGCATTAGGCCTGGCACTGTCTACAGCAATGCACATTACTTTTCTAAAGCCTTCCATCTGGAAGAGCTCTCTTGTCCCGGTGTTTCTGGTATAATTCAGGTTTGTATTTCCCGGGCACCCAGCACTGCAGCCACTCAGAAGGTGTGGGTCCTTTTCTGGTTGAGCATTGACATTTGGGGATTGGCTTCCATTCAGCAGTGCTTCTTCCCTTCTTTTCATGCAAGCAGGTACCTGAGGTACTGAGGTACCCAGAGGCCCCAGCTGGTAATTGGGAAAGGTAAGACCTCACTGTCAGGGGAGGTCTGGATGTGGAATCTAGTTGCAGTGGGGCCTATACCTTCTCTTTGATCATTTTAGGTTTAATACGCTCTCCGCTGTAATGGAAACCATAACATAAGCTGATTAGTAAAATTTGACTCTTGGTTTAATGAGAAACCTGAGAGGGACCCACTTCCTCTTGATTTTTGTTTTATTTTTAAAAATTCTGTACATGCTGTTTCATTTCTCTTCCTCTGGACTTTTCTTTTAGAAAAGTCACAAACAACATACTATACAAACCAAAACCATTTAGAAAATAAAACCAGACCCTGGGGAATACACAGCACTTAGCCTCCACGGCACCTTCTTCCCACCATCTGGTTGAGCCTCTCCATGTGTCTGATGGGGGAGCAGGCAGTAGTTGACATGGAGAAGCTGAGGCCCACGGAGAGGCTGGGAGTGGATTGAAGGCCACGCTGGAGTAGGGCTAGAATCGGGGCTGCACTGCTTAGGTTCCAGGCCGGTGCTTATGCTTCTGCCCAGGGCACTGGTATTAGATGCGAGATATTCTCCTTGTCAGCGTGTATCCTCAGCCCTCCCTCCTGTGGTTTCACTGGCTTACTGAATGTGAGCTCTCACTAAAGAATTGTTAGGATCATGCATTTATATGGTATCCGGACAAGCTTCAGTGGATTCCTTCCCCATCCATCCATCCATCCATCCATCTATCCATCAAAATATTTTTTGACCTGCTCTGCATGAGGCAATGTGCCAGTCCTGGAAGGTTGGAGGGATGAGAGAGTCAAACCTCCACTTCGGAAGAGGCTTTACTTTGGAGTTGGGGCCCAGAACCAGAACTGTAATACCAGGCACAACAGAAGCACTATGATAAGTATCAAGCCAAATGGAGTAGTGGAAGAGGGGTTAAGTTTTGCCGAGAGATGCAGAGATGGCACTGGAGCTGAGTTTCGAAGGATGAATAGAATTTTGGTGCTGGGCAGACTCGGAGAAGTAAGGACCGAAGGCGTGATGCTGTGGCCACACTCTCGTTTCCTTAATACCGCACGGCACAAATACAGAGGTGATCCGGTCCTGGGTTTAAGTGGTGCTTGCCTAATAATGGTTTTGCACAATTGCTCGGGCCTCCTTCACTTTGGGATTAGGACTGGAGGTGGAAAGTTGGCATCAGGAGAGGGCTAGTATTTATTGAGTGTTTTACTTACATTTATCCAGTTGACATACATCATCTAATCGGGGCACATAGCTAGCAAGCGCTAGAGCTGAGATTTGAACTCAGAACTCTCTGACTCCAGGGCCCCTACTCTTCCCATAGTACTGCCTTATTACCTTCTCCTGGGAAGTCGCTAATGCTAGTCATTCCCGAACAGCGGGATTCAGGTTGCAAAGTAGAGTGGCTGGTGGGAATGCTTGTGAAAATATTTTGTCGTCTTAACTCACGTCATTCAAACTTCCTGTGGTTAGTGGAAGGAGTATTTCTGCGTCAGTCATGCTTTCTGGAGGACCCTCTGTGGTGCCATTCTCTCGCGATGCTGCTGTTTGGCTGGTGTTTCAGACAATCGCCATTTATAGTACTTTCTGATGAGCAGGTATCTTCAGGCCTCTCACCTGCCCAAGCTGACAAGTCACATTCTGTGCTCGAATGGGTTGTTAATGGATACAAGCGTTTGACCTGGCAGAATCGGCCAGGTGGGATGCTGTTTTTATTGGACAGACAATGCTGTCCCATGAAATCTAAGAGAGAAACAAGGAGAGTGAGGGGGTTGAGGTGCAGCAACTCAGTACGAGGTGGACTTCCTGGGGCAGAGGCAGTAGACTGGGCGTTGGACCCAATTTTCCAAGGGATGTCTCGAGACATGGTGGGGGGTGGGAGTGTAAGGTAGGTGATAGTCATTGGGGGCAGGGTGGGTGCTTGAATCTTAGTAAATATTTAGTAATTGTGAAAAAATATTGTAATTCTAGAGTATATCTCAATGGTCCTCTGTCTTGATCCCTCTAACTAGGGGTTTGTGCCGTAAATACTGTCTGAGGAAGGTGCCTGAGGCTGTCAGTTTTGTCACAAGAGGAAGGTGCTGTCCCCATGAGATCCCAGTCCTGTTACACAGCTAATTTCTTGTCGCCACTCTCCACCGATGACTCCCTCTGCCTCCTTCCTCTCCTTCTTCCCCGCCCCGCCCCCCCTTCTCCAGTACAGTGCAGTTTTAGTTTGCAAGATTCTTTCAGGGCTGCAGAGCAGTTAATCTTAGAATCCGCTTCTCCAAGAGCATCTTGCTTTTTATCTCTGTTCTCTATATTGGGGTCTGGGATTCTGCTGCTAAAAAAAATTTGAAAACCAGATGTCTAGAGCATTTCTGCAGTGTTCATGGTCTGCAAGGGCGGCCCAAGGGGTTTGTGAGTGAGGGCTACACCTCCTGCTGTGTGTATTGCGGGGGTTGGGAGGTGCGTGGACCGATGCACCTGTGTGTTGCTCTTAGTCTGCTTCTGGAGCCTGGGTCCTTCTGGTTCTTCGGGAACTCATGATCCTCCTCCTTTCATCCCAGCCCGCTGAGGAAAACAACTTGGGGTTCAATGAGTAAGTTCCAAGTTATATATACTCTCTCCTATCATACTCATTTCACAGACTAGGAAGCTCAGAGGGGTTGAGTAACTTGCTTGAGGCTACCCAGTTTGTAAGTGAAATGGCTTAGATTTGAATCCAGATCTGATTCTAGAATTCATCATTTTTTACTACTGTATGCATCAGCCATGCTTTTACCTACAATCAAGAATATTTATTATTCTCTGTCATTTCCCCCTCCTGGGGAGGTGGGCTGGGTAAACTTAGCACTGTGTAAAGTAGTATGATATGTATATCCCAATTTTATTCACCTTGAAAGTACTGCTTTTGGATGTCTGGCTGAGGTGGGAGAGTTGGGGGCCCAGGCTCGGGGTCCTCAGTTCCGTCAATGTCAGGGTCAGGGGAGAGGTCTGGGAGGCTTACCTCCCAGCTCCTGAAACTGGACAGTAAAGTCAACATCTGAGAGCTTTCAGAGCACTTTCGCCGCTGGTTGCCCTCCTCTTTCTCTAAATCTTTCTCTGATGCTTTCTGGTCTTGCCCTGGATTTCTGATGGAGTCCTTAGAGCGTGGCTCAGCCATGAGGAACTGGGAACAACCTGCTTGGAAGGTTCCAGGTGTGAATGGGGGCAGGGCTTGAGGAGGACTGGAATGGAGTGTGGGGGGGGGGCCATTGATCAGCTCTGGATTGCTGTCCACTGACTGTAGAGATTGGAGCCCCAGGTTGGTGAGACAGTGCAGCCAATCCGTGGGTCCCATCGGGCACAAAGTTGTTTAATGGTGTCTCCAGTATGGAGCTGTGAGTTATGCTACTGTTAAGGCCATGCTTCTCCTCAAGTTGTGAATATTAATTTTATTCCCCTTTTCCAGGGTGCCCCATGTCTCCACTTGAGGGAGTGGATACAGACCTACTGTAAGGGCTTAGATGCCCTCACGAAACACTGGAAGGAAACTTGGAAAAAAAATCCAAGGACTAGGTTGCTGGAAGAAAAATCCAGCTAGCTTGTAGGCCCCCAAAGCCTCAGATTCATCCAGAAAACTGGGGAGAGTTTTTCATTAGCTAGCTCTTTCTCTGGTGCAACCACGTTTAAAAAGTCAAGTGTGGGGAGAAGGGATCGGGGACACCGAGCTTGTTGAGTCCTGGTGGGCAGAATCCCTCCCCTGGACAGGACAGAGGGTGACAAGCCCCAGAGCCATCCAGGAGGCTCAGCCCTCGCTCTCCCTCCTGTTGCCAAATATTTATTTACTGAGAACTAAATTCTCCAAAGCTGGAGCTTAAGAGCTACAGCAGCTCCAGGACGGGCCGACTCATTTCGCCCTGATCAGCCACAGCTTGGGTTGCCGTTCACTCATTCTGTGGAAGTGGGGTGTCTGGGCCTTGCCCAGTGGCTACCCTCTGCACATCAGGGTCCCAGGAACGATAGAGCTGTACGTTGAGATGGGCCTTCAAGACCCCTTTTGTCATTCCACCCCTGACTTTGTAGAGGGGTGGCTGAGACACAGAGAGGGGAAGCTGCTGCCACAAGGCCCCACAGGTCCACGCAGAGAACCAGGTCCCAGAAACTCTCTTTTCGAAGGGGTCCTCCGAGGCACAGCCCCAGACTCCCCCAGGATGCTGGCCCTATGTGCCCTGCCCCGCTTTCCTTGGAACAAGGGCTGGTGTTTCAGATGAGGACTTTTTATGACTTCATTTCAGATAACGCAGTTGGGTACAGTTTGCCTGGTGGTTGCCTAAATTTAAACGAAGTGGGCTGGGGTGGGTGGTAGTGAAGAAGATTGGCTTGGTGCTTTCATTAAAGCACAATGTGTTGGGGGAAGGTTCGATTTTTATTTTTACTTCACTGAATGAGGGATGAGCACAGAGCTGTGGGTCTTTTTTCCCCTTTCCTTTTCTTTCTTTCTTTTTTAAATTATTAAATCTTTATATTCTCGAATCGGGACTGGTGGTGCATTTCGCTTTCAGACTGAGTATAAATTAAAGTAGGTTGAACTGGAATATTATTATTTTGCATTTCGTGATGATCAGGGACAGTGGTTGGGCCTCTTAAACATCTATAGATGAACTCTGGTTAGACTTGGGTTTCATTCCCAATTCTGGGCACTACGCTGGCTGCGTGACCCTGGTTATAATTTTCTAAACTTGACTTTCCTCTTGGTAAATTGTTGGTATCGATACCTATGTTTTAGAATTGCCGTGTATCTGAGTTCACGTGTTGGAAACTGTGCCACAACATAGCTGCGTGCCACATGGAGGATACTCGTGAATTATTACTGGTTGTCCATCCTCTGCTGTGCTTTCCATGCTTTGCCCCCAGCAAGGTGGGACTGGATCAGGGGGTGAGGTTGAGAGGATGGCCTCCTGAAGGAGGGGCGAGGGGGTGGTGTGGAGGCATGTGCTGGAGTGTGTGTGTGTGTCTGAAGAGGACTTGGCGTTTGGAGGGAACCTGGCTTGTCTCCTCGGGGGGATATTAGAGATCTGAACATCTGGACCTTTGCCCCAGAGGACTGCCTTCCTGGGGTTCACCTCACTGATTTTTGTAATGAGTTTTCTCAACCTTTGAAAATCCAGATGTATAAATATGGTCTATTTATTGTGTCTCTGGTTAGAAAAGCAACATGTTATAGAAAAGTGGGAGCAGACAGAAAATCACAGAGAAGAAAATAAAAATCGTCCATAATCCCACCCTACTGGGAGAAACCAGCATGAGGATTCTGAGGTCTGTGCGTCCAGTTTATTTTTCTGTGCCTGTATACATAGGGTGTGCTTCCTGCTGGTTCATTTTTACAAAACTGGAATCATATTGCACATATTGTTATGTAACATGCATTTCAAACAATTTTCTGTGAGCGTTTCCTAGTTGTAAACTGTTCTTTTAAAACACGGCTTTGGGTGGAGGCACAGCATTCCGCTATGCGGATATTCCATAACTTATTCAACCAGCCTCCCTATTGTTCGTCATTTAAATTGCTTTCCGTTCCTTTTGCTCCTTCGCCTCATGGTGCAGTGAATTGGGGAATGCAGATTTTAATAACCGCATCACTGTTTTAGGAAAGCAGTTTTCTGGCGAAGCACACTGAACAAAACGGTTTCATTAGTTTCAAGTTTGTTTTCACGCCTTCCACGCTCCCCTAGATCTTTGGGCTTTGTAGTGAATTCACCATCTGGGTAAGCCCTGTACCTCTTCTGCATTTCCACCCCGTCCTCCACATACTGCTCACCCTTCAACTATTTCTCCTCTGGTTATTAGGGGAGCGGGAACAACGAGAGATCACGACTGCCCCAGAAGATCCTAGTTCAAGCTCTGACCACGTCATTCTCTAGCAGGGTGCCCCTGAAAAATGTGGGAGCTTTTTAACCCTCTGTTTCTTTATCTGCAAAGTGAAGGTGATAAGACCTTTCTGACCAGAGGTTGAAGGTGAAATATAGTTATGGCCTCACATCCGCTTTGTAACCTGAAGTTCCATAAAGATGTTGGTTGTTAGTGAAGATCACTTGGCGCTTGACCTTGAAGAATAATCACAGGGCCTGGTCCAGCGGTGCCGCAGCTGGCTTGCACCAGCTCTTGAGAGTTGATTCTGCCCATCTCTTCCCGACTCTATGACCGCTGGCCCTCATGTTGGTAGCTTGAGATGGCCCTACTGAGAGTATTTACGCCATGGAAATTGACAAATACTACAATGTCAGCTGTCCCCAAAGGTTCTGAAGAAAATCAGTCAGGGGAAGGAGATAGAGGCTGATGGGGCAGGGCTGGGGAATGTCTGACTCTCTGCCCTCGAAGCACAGCCTACCCTGTAGCCAGCCGAGCACCCTGTGTGCTGTAGCCCCTCGTCACCTTGTTGTTGGTTGGGTGTTTCGGAGCAAAGCCTTCCTCCATGGGGATGGTACAGGAAGGCACATGGAGAGCACACGGTCAGCTCAAATCAGGCACACATACGCATTGCACCCTTCAGTGTACTGATCTCCGTTCTGAGGGCTCCCAGGATGTGCTGGGCTGGTGGAGTCAGCAGGAGGGCAGAGCAGTGAATGCAGGAGGGGGAGGAGGAGCTCTGTGGGGCTCAGGGGGTGGGAGAGGATACAGGGTTTAGAATCAGAGACCCACAGGATTAGCGGCTTCTTGGAGGCCAATGTTCTCATGGCACACACAGACCCAGGAAGGCATGGAGGGCAGGATGGCTCCCCTGAGGCCACCCTTGTGTTCACCAAGGGATGAAGCCCAGTGTTCCATTCCCGGTCCTGTGCCTTGTGCAACACCACCATCTCCCAGATTTTTTTTTTTTTTTTTTTTATTCCTGGTTGGGGAATAATGGCAAATGGGTGCAGTAAGCTAGTTTAGGGACCTGCTGAAGGGCAACCCCTAATCCCAGGCATTCAGGAGCCAGAGTGGGTTACGAGGATGGGCTGCAGTACCTCCCAAAACATGCTGCTAGAAGATGGGCCCTCCTGGTATGTAAGAGACAAAAAGTATTTTAGGCTGCCCTCCCGTCCCCACCCCCATGCGTTACGGACAAGCCAGTGTCCACTGTGGCTGAGCCAACACTTATTCAGCATCTGCCCCACGTTCATTTGATAAGGTATTGAAAATCCCTGCCCTGGGAGATGGAGAACTGGGATCTAGGGTCCGCTCTGCTGTTATTAAGTCAGCTGGGGGAGACAGGTCTTGGTCTGGTTTCTTCCTCTGTAACAGGGGGTGCCTGGCCAAATGGTTTAATGTCTCTTTTTGCTCTGACCCTTTTTTTTTTTTTTTTTTTTTTTGCGGTACGCGGGCCTCTCACAGTTGTGGCCTCTCGCGTTGCGGAGCACAGGCTCCGGATGCGCAGGCTCAGCGGCCATGGCTCACGGGCCCAGCAGCTCCGCGGCATGTGGGATCTTCCCGGACCGGGGCACGAACCCTTGTCCCCTGCATCGGCAGGCGGACTCTCAACCACTGCGCCACCAGGGAAGCCCTCTGACCCTTTTTCTAAGCCGGAGATTCGACAGCGTCCCCCTTCCAAAGCGTTTCAGTCTTTCAGTTCCTTTCCCAGGTGGCGACCACCCCTTGGAGCACAGGGTTTGGGGAGGGATTTCAGGGTTGGCTTGTGCTCCTCCAGGGCATTTCTTGGTCTGTGGGTGCCCAGTGTTTTCCCGCATGGTTCCCAGTTCTAAGCCACCTGGTATTGGCTAGTGGTTAGGTGGCCATTGCCCACATAGAACGTTCCCCACAAAGTAAAACTCGCCCACAAGTGCTTTCCTAGCAGTGGGTGCACTGCTGGTGGGCAGGGGTGAGAAGTTGGGTGTACTTTCCTCACCGTTGGTCGGTTGGGATTTCGTGTCTCAGAACCGTAGTGTCCTCATCCTGGTACCGCCGGTGGCCTCCCACCGAAACTTTACAGTGATAGCAGAGCAAACACATACGCTTCAAAACTAAAATGTGACAGGGTGAGGTAGCAACAGGAAGTGGGGAAGTGAGCAGAGCAGAGCTTGTGATGTGTGCTCAGAATGCTGTTGACCTTTCCCCCCCGCCCTTTTAAAAATCGTATAGTTCACTTCAATGGTTGAGGTAGAAGCTCTTGTTTGTTTTAAACGGTTCAGCCTCTCGAGAGGCCTAAGGAGAGAGCGCATGGCGGGGGTAAAACAAGTTTAGGGAAGATGCAAACCACCCTTTCCCCGCCGTGCTTGGCAAAAGGTAGGCAAGTTCATGTCAGGTTGGTGTTCTCCAGGCTGTTTGATCCTTTCACTCCACTTTTCTTTACTAAGGGCTGGGGCAAGTTATTTAAATTGCTCTTCTTTTAGACCTCCCTCTGTAGGACTCTTCTTGACCTTGATTGAAGATGCGGTGGGGAAAGTGGAATTCTGCCCCCATGGTTTTTCTTTTTCTGCCTCCCCCTCAGTTTCTTACTTTCTACCGATGATTGAAGAAGGAGAGAAAGCAAATTCAGTAGTTTGTTTCTGGTATCGGGAGGGCCCCGTCTGTTGACTTTAACGAGACCATGTCAAGCTGTCACTGCCTAGGGTGCCTCCCGCTGGAGAGGGCACACTTCACACAGGCGGGGACAGAACAGGGGCAAATCGCTGGCTGGCCAGATGGAGAGAGCGATTGTTAGTTTAGACAAATAGCTTTTCATCTGAAGAGCAAAAAGAGTCCTGAGGATGGAAGCTACGGGTAGGCATTCCCTGTTTGGATATTAGAGCCCAGTTAGCTCAGGTTGAATTAGCTACGTCGGGGCTTTGAGTGGGGTCCAGCCAGCAATAACGGTGCTGTGTGATAAGAGCTGTGTGTTTGTAGACGCTTCACCTGCCTTTCCACAAATTAGCCTCCTCCTAAGCTTATAAGTTTGGGAGGGAAGATACTATAGGCTCTCAGTGATGGCTGGGTAATCTTAACAATGAAATAGCGAAACAGGAATGGTAAGCCCCCACTCTCTTGGCACAGTTTTGGATACCAGGTCATAGGTATCATCTTATTTAATGCTGAGGGAACTCTACTCTACAGATGGGCAGTGGAGGCCTGGGAACAGTAAGCTCAGTGACCCGAAATGATGAAACAGGTGTCCTGTCCCAAAGTTCACTTGGGTCAGAGCTTGTGTCTCCTGTATTGCCCTCTGTGTTCACTGCAATTGGTTTCTGAAATGGCTGGGTTTTGGGTGTGATCTGTGGCCTGGCCATAGAGTGTCTCTTTGGGGGAATTTTGCTGATCCAGGTGACGTCCTGACCCTGACTCCACTAGCTTTGTTGATGGATAGGCTGCATTGCCATGGATACAGGTACAGCTTGCTACCCTCCGCGGCTTTGTAGATTCATGTGTCAACTGTATTTCATTGGAAATGTGCCAGGGTGAAGGTTATTCCAAAGAAAAACTGAAGTTTTTTTTTCTTTTTAAGGTACCCTTATCCCCAATTCTATTCAGTGTCTATGGCATTTTGGCTTTGCCGTGATCAAATTGTAGTAAGGCCTGCTCTGAGTGTCTGAGCTCAAGTCTTGCCGGAAGGGCTGTGTGGTACAGGCTCTTTTCACATGATTTTGGGCACCTTCTTACTTTCTTGTGGCTTCATTTCTGCTTTGTTGCTCTGTTGTTCAGTCTTGTTGGAGTAGAGGTATGGAAGGCATAGTGAGCTGGACGGTCTGCTAATTCAGAGAACTTGTACACAGTGAGTGGAACGAATAGGACATGGGGCTGAAACAGTTTTTTAAAACCCCGAGCAGGATCGCCTCCAGTGGAAACTTGGCATTCATGGGCTTGTATGGGGAGTCCCAAGCAAATTGCTAGCGGAGTCGCCACCTTCTGAAGAGCCCAAGCCTATGGTGTCTCTGACTCTGGTGATGCCACCGAGCTGTGTAGAGGCGTGCTAGGAGGAGTGGTAATAGCTGGTATTTTTGAAGTTGGTGAGACTTGAGGAAGGAAGGTAGGGCTCTCGTGGCAGTCTGGTTTTTATTTTATTTATTTATTTATTAAAAAAAATAAATTTACTTATTTATTTTTGGTTGCATTGGGTCTTCACTGCTGCGTGCGGGCTTTCTCTAGTTGCGGCGAGCAGGGGCTACTCTTCGTTGCTGTGCGTGGGCTTCTCATTGCGGTGCCTTCTCTTGTTGCAGAGCACGGGCTCTAGGCGCGCAGGCTTCAGTAGTTGTGGCGCACGGGCTCAGTAGTTGTGGCTCGCAGGCTCTAGAGCGCAGACTCAGTAGCTGTGGCACACGGGCTTAGTCGCTCTGCGGCATGTGGGATCTTCCCGGACCGGGGCTCAAACCCGAGTGCCCTGCATTGGCAGGCGGATTCTTAACCACTGCGCCACCAGGGAAGTCGCGGCAGTCTGGTTTTTCGTGTTTTATGAATCAAACAGGCAGAGAGGTTGGTTTGTGTGATTGGGAGCTGTACCACTTGGCTGTGGTCAGTGGAGGGTCGTGTAGGTGGACCCTGCTCAAGTCTTTCTCATTCTTCTGCCGCTGGGGGTTGGGCACCATCCAACTGAAAGAAGAGTATAAACAGATGAAAAGTCATTCTCAACTTCCGGTCCAGCTTCATTTTAATGTTTCCCATCCTGTTCCTTAATAAAGTTAACCTTAATAAAGTTAACTTTTTAAAAGAAAATCCATGATGAAATCAAAGCGGAATCTTTCAACATTTATTGGAGTTCAGCCCATGTTCTGTTATCTCCCAGTTGGTTTTAATACCCTACGAGCCAGACAGCTCCCCGGTGGAATCTTGCAAATTAAATGTAGTATCTTGGTCTGTTGATTGTAAAATTCTTGCGGGAAGTGTGGCCCGGAATGTGAACATGGGAACGGGTTTTTTTTTTTTAATTAAAAAGTAGTTCTCTATCTTTGATTATTTGTTTAAGCTCTGTAAGGAGTTCAGTGTTCAGCACTGGGGAGGGGTTGCCTCCCCAGCTCGCCCATGAACAGGGAGAATATATTTGAACAGTTTAGAATTAAGAGTGCTTGTGGTTTAGAAACCCACCTTTTCTGCCATTAACCACCAGTGAATGCCAGCCTGAAATGTGTTCTTGTGCCAGAGTAAACCGCAAGGTTGTGGAAAAACGTAAAGGAAATGGGGGGTAAGTTAGTAGTAAAAGGTGAAGGCTGGTTGTGGGCTGGGGGAGGGAGAGGCTGCAGAACAGATGGAGGAGAAAGGAACGCAGTCTGTGGGGTCCTTGGCCTTAGGCAGGCTTGGACTTTGCTAGAGAGAGAAGGTTCACAGTATGTGAACTAAACACTGATGTGCTACCTTCTGCATTTCCTTAGATTTGTGTTTTCAAACTTCATAGAACAGGCAGCACGAAGGACACGGTTTACTTTTGTTGGAGTGGTTTTAGCTCCACCAGCCCACCTCTGTTAGGTTAGACTTAAGGCATCTAGGAGACTGGTTCTCAGTTAGGGGTGGTGTTGCCCCCAGGGGACATTTGAAAATGTCCGGAAGTTCCCTGGTGGTCCCCTGTGGCCTGGGTTCAATCCCTGGTCGGGGGACCTAAGATCCCGCAAGACCCCACAGAGTGGCCAAAAGAAAAAAAAAGAAAGAAAGAAAAGAAAATGTCTGGAGACGTTTTTGGTTGTCACAACTGTTTGGGGGGCAGGGGGGAGTCTTACTGGCGACTAAAGGGTAGAGGCCTGGGGTGCTGCTAAACATCCCACGCTGCACAGGACAGCCCGCGGGACAAAGAGTCATCAGCCCAAAGTGTCAGTAGTGCCGAGGCTGAGAAACCTCGATCTCGGGGCTTGGTTGCTGTCCATTCATCCTTCAACACAGCAGTGTCTTGGCCCCGGGCTGTGGGAAGTGCACACTTCTACTGGAGTGGAATCGCCAGGTCTGGAAGGCTTACTGCTCCCAAGATCTGAGAGAGTCCCGAGGAATTGGCATCTTGACCCAGCTGTAATAATTTTGCAGCTTAGAGTCATTTTTCCCCCACACTTTTCTTCTGACAATTCTCCATCTTATCTTGCTGCTCCGTGAACCTGTCCCCCAACATTAATTCTCTAACTTAGTGCGTTTTGCCCCTGCCCCATACAAAATGCTGTAATTGGAATTTTTCTTTCTTTTCTATCTCTACCACCCATCTTAAAGCTGTATTGGATGAGTCCTTGGTCCTCTTTGGGGAATCTGTTTTTCTCTACCCTAAAACAGGTTAATGAGTCTCCAAATTGCTTTTCTGCATAAGGTGTGTCCCATGTGCCATTTTCTCCCTCCCCCATAGAGAATTTAAAATATGAACTATTTAATAAACTATAGACTTACCAGCAGTCAACTGTAAAACACATGCCTCTTTCAGGCCACTTTTTGACAAGTTTCAGGTAAGAATGATAGCATATTAAATTATTAGGCAGTTTTATGACTGTGCAGGGACGATTTATCCTTCGATGAATAAATATTGCTGTAACCCGATTTAGAACTTGATGAATACCGATTTATGGCTTAAAATATATAAGGGTTGTTTTATGATGAAGTGGCAGTGGTGGGGGGCAGGGTTAAAGTGATGGCTGTGGCACCTTTGAGTAATATGCCATTAAAATGTTGCTGCAGGCAGAGCTGCTGGGAGGATTCTCGGTGGCTTCTGCGGGTACCTGCCACTGCTGGTGGGAATCGGGGTCCAAGTCACTTTGTGATGCACAGTCCCAGCTGATAGCGCTTGGAAGCACTATTTAAAATGTGGGTGCCCCTGGGTCCCTAGCGGTTGATGCTGCAGTGCACCTTCTGAAGGATTCCACTTGCCTACGTATGGAATTTCAGGGTAGCAGTGGTCAATGACAGTACATTTTTCAGGTAAGGAAGGCAGCTTTGAGGATGAATGCTTTCAAAACCTAATTGAGGAGGGAAGCCAGTTTCGTGTTTTGGATGTGGTGGTTGTCCTACTTTTTTTTTCCCTCAAATCCTTACTTTTTTTTTTTTTTTTTTAAATTGAAGTATAGTTGATTTACAATGTTGTGTTAATTTCAGGTGTACAGCAAAGTGATTCAGTTATACATATATATGTATGTGTGTGTATATATATATATTCTTGTTCAGATTCTTTTCCCATATAGGTTATTACAAAATATTGAGTATAGTTCCCTGTGCTATACAGTAGGTCTTTGTTGTTTTTCTATTTTATATATAGTAGTGTGTATATGTTACTCCCAAATTCCTAATTATCCCTCCCCTCCCACCTTTTGGTTACCACCCTTTGGTAACCATAAGTTTGTTTTCTACGTCTGTGAGTCTCTTTCTGATCATCCTACTTTTGAACAAAAAAATCTGGGACATTTGAACTGACAGATATGGATGCTTAGAGGAATAGACGAGAATTTATCACTGAGACTGACCTGTAATATCTGTTGCATGTATAGGTGCCTCATGGTGGTAGAGCTAGATCAGTTACTCCTGATCTCTTCTTATTTGTTTATTGAATAATGTGTGCACAGGGTATAAAAGTTGGAGGTCACAAAGAGTCAAAAGTGGTGTATAGTAATTCTTCCTCTCCTTCTTGCCCCAGTCTCCCAATTCCCCTCTCCAGAGGTAACTCCTGTTATTAGCTTTTGGGTTATCTTTTTCAAAGTTACTCTATGCATCTAAATGCATATATGAACTCATAGTATTTTTGAACAACTGCCGGTGTACTATTCATGTCGTCTGTGCCTTACTTACCTTACCTAACAGTATACATGGAAAATTATCCCGTGTCATGACATACAGAGTGCCCTTACTGCTTTTTACAGCTACATAGCATTCCATTTCATGGATGAACCATAATTTATTAAAGAATCCCCTGACAGTGGATATTGAGGCTCTTTCCAGGCTTTTGTCATTACAAATTACACTGCAGTGAGTATCCTTTTATACACACCATTTTGCACATGTAGGAGTATGTCTGCAGAAGAAATTCTTAGAAGCGGAATTGCTGGTAAAAGCATATATACATCACTGGTATTGGTAGACATTGCAAGTATCCTTTCAAGGAGGTTGTAGCGATTTACACCCTCAATGAATGAGACATCCTCGCCAACACAGTGAGTTATCAAACTTTTTGATCTTTGCCAGTCTGATAGTTGAAAATTGGTAGCGCAGTTTGTTTTAATTTGCATTTCTTTTATGAGTGCGGTTGAGCATTTTTTCACAAGGTTAAGATCCATTTGTATTTCCTTTTCTTGCGATTCATATTCTTTACCCATTTTCCTATCAGGTTGTTGGTCTTTCCCAAGTCTATTAGCTTCGGTATCTCTTTGGCCCATTTCTGTATTTGGCAGAGCTCAGTCCTGCGGGCTGAGGCAGACCGTGCGTTCAAATGAGGCTTGGAGAGTGAGATGGATGATGAAGTGGGTCCATTTTCTTGGGTGTGGCCATTGCTGCCTCTGAGGCAGCTGGAGTCCCTGAGCCTAGTGGTTTCTGGTCTCACCCCAGCTGTGCTCCTTCAGAGCTGGCAGCAGTCGGACTTAGGCAGACAGTGAGTGCCTGCTGGTGTGTTGAACACGTGAGGATGGATTGGTTTGGGGGGTGGACGTGAACGAGACTGGGGAAGCCGAGGTTGGGAGGAGGAACGGAGCATGGGGATGGGGGCACTGAGTATTAGCATTCAGCAGATTCACAGGAAAGAAGGACGGCAGCCACACGGAAAAATTTCAAATACATTGTGTCTGGGAAGTCAGGAAAAATAGGATACATTTATTTTTAAGTAGTATGTCAGTTCCATTTTCAGTAGGATGCTCAATATGTTTATTTCAACCTCAGTTGAAGTTTATCTAAATGTAAAGTGTTGGTTCTTAACCTAGAGTGAGCCCTCCCCCTCCCGCCCCCCAGCTCCAGGGCATTTGGCAAAGCACGGAGACATCTTTGGTTGTCACATTCACAGGGGAGGGGAAGGAGAATGTCACTGGCGTCTGGTGAGTAGAAGCCAGGGATGCTGCTAAACATCCTACAACGCGCAGGACAGCCCCACAATAAAGAATTTTCAGCCCCAAATGCCAAGTGTCAATACATGAAAAACCCTTATATAAAGCAATGGGGTCCAGTTGTTAATCTGGGCGATGGGGTGGGGGGAAGCACAACAGATCCACTATTTCCTTCAGTTTTCAGACAGTTTGGACACTCTGTAATGTCACAGTTTGAACTCACTGATTTATTACAGTTAGATGAACTTCACCTGAAAAGGTATGGAGGTTGAAGAAAAATATACTGAGAATTTTATTTGGAAACGTAACTAGCGTACTGTTTTAAAGGAAGTCCATCCTATGTTTGCTGGGGGTCCCCTGTGGGCTTCCAGTGGGAGCAGGGACCTGTCACTGCCGCCTGCCCCTCCTTACTGCTTTCGCTCTTTGCCCTGTGTACACACTAGATACAGAAAGGGTAGGATTTTCTTAACCTGAGACTCCCGAAAGTAGAGGGCCAACACTGCCCCAGCAGGGTGGCATTTTCAGGGTATCCAGGATCTGAGCACAGTGGGAAGACGGTGCTGGGACCCCGCTGGTCTCTGCTTGAGTCTCCAGGACCCCCGTCTCCCAAGCAGGGTGCCTGCTGTGGGTGGCCTTCAACCCCAGAGGTTCAGAGGAAGCAGCAGAAATACCCTTGGATTTTCCCCTTTTTTTGTTTTCAGAGACGACGGTGGCTGAGATCGTGGGGTGGGGAGCCAGACTACCCAGCTGAAATCTTTATTCCTCAGCTCTGCATAACTTTGGGCAGGCCTCAGTCGCCACCTCTGTAAAAGGGGAGCAGTATTGGCCTAGTAATGAAGATTAACCGAGTTAGTATATGGAGAGTACTTAGCACGGTGCTGGTAAGTGCTAGCGATCGTTTCAGCCCAAGGAAGTTCCAGCTTTCTTGCCCCTCCTCTGCAGTTCTGTGGAAACCCTTTGCTGAGATGAGCCAGCATTCTAGATTCCAGGGGGAGCCTGGGGGCTTCCCTGAGTCCCCATGTACGGAAGTGCCCCTCCCCGAGTCTGGGTTGGCCTCTGCTTCCCCCAGGAGGCACCAGCCCTGTACTCTCTGTCCCCAGCTCCGCCCACCCACCCTGACCTCCTCCATCTCCCCTGGGCCTGCCTCTCTGAGATGGGTCTCCTCTTCATCCCACTCTCCTGATTCCAGTTTCCCATTTCCCACCACATCATTTGGTGTGACTGCCTTGGAAAAGCCCAAGTTGGAAGGTGAGGGGACGGTCATATCTGGGCCATGGGCCGCCCTCCCACATAGGACTTGGCTTTGGTCAGGCCTGGACTGGTGGGCTCCCTGCCCTCAGTCCCCAAGGGGCATTTCAGCTTGGCCTCCACCACCGTCACCAGAAAGGGTTATTTATAAAATGGGGACAGCCTTTGGCCGGAACCTATAAACAGTCTATCCAAAAGTTGTTTGGGTGAAGCCAACTTTTAATTTTGTTTTCTTTTCATTCAACGTGGAGGTCCATATTCAGATAGTTTTCATGGATCATTTAATGGCCGGGGATCACAAGGGTCTCATCCCTGGGTGGGTGGTTTAACTTGAGGGCTTCAATCAGCATCTTGTTTTAAGACATCACTAAATATACAGAAGCCTCATGGGATGCAGTGAGGGAAAGGAGCAGGTAAACCCTGTCTCCAAGGAGCTTCCATCCAATGGGGGTGGTACAGCCCCTCACATCAGGTGCTCCCAATCTGTTGGGGGAGATAGAGCCTCAGCCCTCATGGAACCCCCAGGCTGATGGAGGAGACATAGGATGAATTTACAGTCCGATTGATGGGCGAAGTTGTTGGTATTCTAGGCGAGCTCTCAGTCTGATGCGGGAGAGACAAAGTCTGCTGATTCAGCCCCATGGAGGAGACCTGAGTCTTGCTTTCAAGACCTTCAGTCTGATGATGTGAGACACAGACAGAACCCTCAAGGAAACGGATAGGATGGAGCCGTTCTTAACTCTATAACTTTCTTTCTTACGCATGATGGAAGTGGGGGAGATAGGAGAGACTTGGGCAGCCTGGGGTAGAAGCAGATTCAGCAGCGGCCTTTGATTTGGCTGCAGAAGCCACTTTCACCGGCCTCTGCTGGCGGAGCACCCCCCTGAAACATTGTGTGGGGCTGTGCTATCTTTAGTGGTCACCCTTCGTAATCTTTAGAGGACGTTGCTGACGTGGCTGCTTCCTGGGCTGGACCTTTCTCCCTAGTGAGCCGTGCCTTTCGCAGGGCGAGAATTTGTTTTGGGGCGGGGGAGGCAGTGGGGAGTGATTGGGGACTTCGAAAACTGGGCTGCTGTTCTATGCCTTCTCCCGAGTCAGAGGGTGAGACTTTTTAGACCCTTTGAGCAATCCATCTTAGGGTCAGAAAATAAGAATATTGTAGAAAGAAATATCATTAGGCATCATGTAGTCTTCTTTTTCTAATAAAAAAAAATTTTTTTTTAAATTTGTATTCACCGCATGGCATGCGAGATCTTAGTTCCCCGACTAGGGATCGAACCCGGGCCCCGGAAGTGAAAGCGCTGAGTCCTAACCACTGGACTGCCAGGGAATTCCCAAGACATCATCTAGTCTTACCTTCACATTTCACAGAGGAGAATGTGGAGGCCAGAAGGGAAGTGTTTTTCTCAGTGCTGCTTAGTAGCTACACTGGGCTTATGGCCTGGTTCCTGAATCTGGTCCCCAACACAGGCCTAGTAACAATAGTTTCAGGCAAGTCCTGCTAAACCTTATGGCAGGCCAGTGATTCCCCTGCTCAGAGCCCTGTATGCTCCCATCCCGCTTGGAGTTAAAAACCAAAGGCCTTATCGTGGCTTCAGGGCCAGCCAGATCAGGCTCCCCACCCCTTGCCTCTGTAACCTGCCACTTTCTTCCTCATTCATGCCACTCTAGACTTCTGGTTGTTCCTTGAATACACTAGGACATTCCTACCTCAGGGCCTTTGCACTTGCTGATCCTTTTGCCTGGAATATCTTCCCTTAGATATCTGTGTGGCTCACTCCTTCACCTTTTTCAGAGTCCTTACCTGGCCATCCTAGATAAAATGCTCTCCTTCTCTGCCCTTCTCTATCCCTTTTATCCTGCTTTATCTTTTCTCCAGAGCATTTGTCACCATCTTACATGGTATATATTCATTTACTTATTAACTCTTAGTTTCCTCCCTTTAGAATATAAACACCAAAACATGGTCTGTTTCGTTTGCTGCTGTGTCCCCAGCAACCAGAACGTGCCTGGCACGTAGTAAGTGCTCGGTATCTATTTGTTCAAGGAAAGAAAAGAAGAGTAAAGGTGGGGGTGGGGGGCGGGTGGAGGATGAAACACAAATTGAAATCCAGGCACTTTGTGTTAAGGATGGTTAGATTGGGTTAGGTTTCTTTATTTCTTTCTTTTTTTTAAAATTTTTTAATTTTTTTTTTTTTTTTTTTTGGCTGCATTGGTTCTTCGTTGCTGCACGTTGGCTTTCTCTAGTTGCGGTGAGCGGGGGCTGCTTTTCGTTGCGGGCCGCGGGCTTCTCATTGTGGTGGCTTCTCTTGTTGCGGAGCACGGGCTCTAGGCGTGCGGGCTTCAGTAGTTGTGGCACGCAGGCTCAGTAGTTGTGGCTCGCGGGCTATAGAGTGCAGGCTCAGTAGTTGTGATGCACAGGCTTAGTTGCTCCGTGGCATGTGAGATCTTCCCAGACCAGGGCTCAAACCCATGTCCCCTGCATTGGCAGGCAGATTCTTGACCACTGCACCACCAGGGAAGTCCTTGGATTAGTTTTCGATTTAGAGAAAGGGTAATATGTATCGGGGTGGCAGCGATCCATCACTTTCCAACGGCCATCTGGACCTTTCTGTGTGGTGTGGTAGGCTGGCGGCATTTCCTGTCTGCCCCCAAGCTCTATCCCCCCTGCGTGATCCTTGTACCTATAACTGCAAAAAACTAGGTTAAACTTCACTCTTCCCAGAAAAAGAGTGTTTTATGAACGTCCTGGATGTGGAAAGGCTCTGAATGCTGCATCGGAGCTCTCTGGCCCTTCGCCAAGTGATGGGCTAGAGATTGCGCTGGTGGAAAGAAGCTGCATCTTCTTTAGGGTGTATAAATCTTACGTTTATCTGCACGACCAGACTCCCTCTTCTGAGGGACAAAGACAAGCACTGGAAGATTTGAGTTGAGGATCCAGGAGAAAATTGGGTGTAGGGGGCATACACCCCGTATATGAATTTTGGTTGGACTTATGAAATTGGGACATAGGAAGGGGAAGCTGCAAGCTCCCGGGTTCTGGTCCTGCCCCTTTTTGTGGGTGGCCTTGGTGGCTTACTTCCCCTCTCACAGCCTAGCTTCCTCATCTATAAAATGAGACTTGGACCACAACCCTGGGTGGGGGGCGGGAGGGATGTGTTTAAGGCTCCTGGGGATCCATGTGTATGTGGTCCCCGTGGTCCCTTCTAGTTACTGACATCAGCATAGATGGCTGCATTTAAGTTCACTGCTGTCTTTGGATCAAATACCAGATACTTGGTGAAACCATGGCTTCCTTGATATGCTGGAAATGAAGGTGACAGTTTTTTAAGAAAAGTAAATGTTTAAAAAATTTTCTCAGTGCCGGTTACTTTAGTAAGTATGGGGTTTTTTTCCTTTTTTCTTCTTGGTCTTAACCTGTAAGCGATTACAAGATCAAACAAGTTTCAGTTTGAGTCTCCCCGGCTTTACAGTCTGAGCCTGCATCACGTTGACTTATCACATTTACTTTCAACTAGTCTGGCTGTTCCAGGGAGGCCTTATCAGCCAACTGTTCAGGCCTCAAGGTAGGAAGACGTGGTTTTGGGCAGTTTGGAAGCTGGCTTTTCAGCATCGCTATAGACCTGGCCCCTCTCCGCACTTATCTGCAGACCCCACCCCCTGCCCCCCAGCCCGACTCAGTGAGCTGTTTGTTACGCAGCGATCTGCTTGGGAAGATTGTCTGAGTTCCAGCCCCGTCCCAAACCCTTGCCCCTTGCCCAGGACCAGCTACATTTGCTGGCCCAGTGCAAAATGGAAATGGGGGGCCCCTTGTTTAAAAATTACTAAGAATTTCAAGATGGGGACAACAGAGCATTAAACCAAGCTGGGGGGCCCTGTGAGCCTGTGAAGCTGGCTCTGCTCTCCCATCTTCCATTACCAGGGCCATGGAGACTTATAAAACACATTTTAAGAGTCATTATAAATTCCCTCAGAAGGAATTTGAGTTGTTTCTGTCATGGCCTGTCTGATTCAGGGCTGCTGTCCTGAGCCACTGTGTGTTTGGAAAATCATGCCAGCCCAGTGGGGAGGGTTTGGACAGTGTCCATGGGTGCTGATGGGAGGCGCAGAGAAGGCTGGTTTACAAGTGGTTGCATTGCCCAAGCAGCCCCGAGGATATCGGGGGCTCCTTTCTTGTAGGAGCACCATTTGTTTGCCTTTTAAAAAGTCTTTTGATGGATGAACAAGATGTGGTTTATCTCTACATTGGAATATTATTCAGCCATAAAAGGGTATGAAGTACTGACGCATGCTACAACATGGATGAACTCTGAAAACATTGTGTTAAGTGAAAGAAGCCAGACACAAAAGGCCACATACTGTGTGGTTCCGTTTATGTGAATTATCCAGAGTGGGCAAGTCCATAAGATAGCAATTGGTTGCCAAGGGAAGAGGAGAAGGACTGACTGCTAATGGATATGGTTTTCTGGGAGGATGATGAAAATATTCCGAAATGAGGTGGCAGTGATGGGAATACAACTTGGTGGATATGCTAAGAAACACCGAATTGGTCAGCTTAAATTTTATGGTTTGTGAACTATACCTCAATTTTTTAAAACTAGAAGGAAAAAAAAGGTCTTTCGAGGGCTCAGCATTTAACTCTCTACCCCTCTGCCCTTGGTGGATGTAGCTGATTCAGTGCAGGAGCGGCCGTTCTCTCCTTCCACAAACCCCATCCCTTTTCTTCCTGCCTCACCCTTGGTCACAGGTAATCTTTCCAGCATCCCTCCCGCAAAGCCCATTTTCCAGGAAAGATCTTTTGGAAGTATTCATGCTGAGCAGATATGTGGCTGCTCTCCCGAGGCATTTGCATATTAGCTTCTAAAGGGAGAAAGCTTTTAGGTGAGAAGAACAAACGTTTAATTTTAGAATTCCAAGTAAGAGCAAGTGTGTGTGGAAGGTTATTATTTTTCACAGGGTGGAGTGCTCTTGGTGGTTGTGGAGCTCCGGGGTGGCAGGTGGTTCTGGAGCTCCGGGATGGCAGGTCCCCTTTCCACCCATGCATCCGGCTGACCCCAGGGCAGGGCCAGGCTGGTGGGGAGTGGCAGGCTTAGAAGCATCCCTTCAGGATGATCATCTTTGCCCAGACCCACCCAGAATTCCTCTAACATTTTTCCAGAGAGGGGGGCATTTTGACTTTGGGGGGCTGCTGGGAGGAAACACCCTTCCGGTCAGGTTTCATTTCTGCTCTGTGGATGTGCTTGGTTCTTGAATCAGGTGGGTCCGATTTGAGACAGACCCTTTGCCTGGCTCTTTTCTGCTCTTGTCCCTGACAATTCAGCACTACTTGTCCTTACCCAGTGCCCCTCCACCCCCACTTCCCTCTTTACATCTCCTGCTGCCTTCCCCCACCTTCCCTACGGTCACAGCCCCGTCCTCCAAGACCTAATGTGGTCCAAGTTTAATCTTTCTTAGAATCCCCTTTAGTCAGTGTTAAGCCCTCTTCCTTCGTATTTTCTGCGGCTCTTAGATTCCTGAGACCTTTATCTTAATCATATTGGGATCTTCAGTGTCTGATACGGTACTTGTATACAGTAAGCACTTAATAAATGCTTCTGGATTTCACTAAACCAAGACTGTGTTTGGCCCTGTGGGGAAATGGGGAACAATGAAATCAGAGAGGGAGGTGCTGAGGAAATTATAAGCCTCAGGAATGACTTGATAAGGAGACAAGAAAAGAGCATTTGTGATACGAAGGGCTGGAGATGGGGGCACCTCAGAGCCTCACGTCATGAGCTCAGGGCATCTCAGGAGCCACCGGTGGAGGAGCTGCTTCCGTAGAGTATCCTTTCCTGAAAGATCTCTTGGATTTCAGGCTTCCATCCTTAGCCGGAAGGACCTGCCGAAACAAATATTTATCGTGTCTGCTGTGTGCCAGGCACTCATCTAGATTCTGCCACTTGGTTGGTGGATTTGGAGGAGCACAGGGCTTTTGAATATGCCCTGCCTGGGCTGGGAGAGTTGCTTTTCCCTGAGCCTTTTGGGTTTTCCCCAGATTCCTAGGGATGTTAAAGTCCCAAATGATCGCTCATAGGAAAAACACACTGGTGCTTCTGTCTTAAACACTGCCATTCATATCCTGCCTCTGAGAGGAGGAAGGGAGTGAGAGTAAGACAGGGCTGCCCTTTCCACCCCGTGCATCTGGTGGATGGATGCGGCCTTGGCTCTCTCCGTTAGGGTCCCAGCATGAGATGGCTGGCACACGCAAAGGGTTTACTGGGGACACTTTAGTGAGGGGGAGGTATTTAGAGAAGTGTGGTCAGGGTTAGGGAAACCGAAGGGAGGCACCGCCGGGGTTGGCAACAGTGGGAAGCCGTTCCCTCCCCTTGGTCAGGAAGACAGAGCTCCAGAGTTGGGGAGATGGGGCCCCTGACGATAGCCATGATGCTGAAGGGACACAACTGCCACCGAATTGGGGTGAAACAGAGGGAAGAGGGGAATAAATGCTTTCCCTTTGCCCACTCCAGCTGGAAGCTTAGGGAGCCCAGTTGCTGCAGTAGGTGGTCCAATAAGGGCAGAGAACTGTGTGTGCCGCTGTGTGTGTGTGTGTGGTTGAGAATACCCTCCACCCCCCGGCCTCCTGGGCATTCCAGTGCCCTGCTGGCTCTTGCATTTCTTAGGTTAAAGAAGAAAGTATGCTGTCTGCATCAGCAGGGTGGGCACTGGGTAGTTTTGACTGTAGCAAGAGGAACAGATAACGTTCATTGACGGCAGGCACCCAGATCCTAAGCACTTTCCGTGCATCCTCTAGTTTAGTCGTCACAGTAGCCCCAGCAGGTAGGAACCGGTGTTATCCTCATCTTCATCCCGGTACCGAGAGAGTTAGTAAGTTGCTCCGTCCAGTCGCACGGCTAACAAGAGGCACAAGTGGGCTCAGAGTGATTCTGTCTGACTCCTGAATGCATACGTGTACCCCCCACTGCCTCTGGTTCTCCTTCCTCCGCAGCGGGGCCCTATCCACCCTGTGGTCAGTGCCACGCATGTGCTGGTCCCGCTGCCTGGGATGGTCTTCCCACTTCCTCTGCACTTGACCCAATTGAATCCATTTTCGAGACCCAACTCAGATCTCACTTCCTCCGTGAGCCCTTCTCCCGCCATTTCAGCCCCCAGGCCTCCCCGTCACAGGCAGTGGCAGGGGACTGCCCACCGTGCCCTCAGGGTGTGTTATCAGCTGTTCTGAGTGTGTACATCTCCTCAGTCTCCACGAAGACTCCAACTTTCTTCCGTACAGATCTTAGGTCCTGAGTTTTCTTGGAACTCTTCCCTCACTCCAAAGTTTTAATTGAAGAGACTTCAGTAGTTATTCCAGGGTTCAGGGAACCAACAGCGATGGTGCCTAAGGAGCAACAACATAGGGGAGATGCCATTACCACACCAGAGCCTGAGGGAACTTCTTCAGAGGGAGCTGCCGCGGAGCCCAGGGAGGGCTGTAGCCCTGGGAGAGGAGCCACGTGATAGGAGATGGTGGATTGGAGGATTGGTTTTCTACTTGGTTAGTAAATGCCCACTGAGAGCCAACAGGGAGGGTTTTTTAAAAGGAAAGAGAATAAGCTAGAGATGAGGTCACAGGAGCATATGGTCTCTTTGAGTGTCTGCAGGAGAGATGATGGGCACGTAGCCCTGCCTGAAACAGCACGGTGCTTTCACAGAGCTATATATCTCTCCCGGTCAGATGCACGCATCATCAGCCGGGTGGTCGAGCCCAACGGAGGTGGACGTGTGAGGAGCCAGAATTGTCGCAGGCGGGCTTCCCTGGTGGCGCAGTGGTCAAGAATCCGCCTGCCGGAGGGTGGGAGGGAGGGAGATGCAAGAGGGAAGAGATATGGGGATATATGTATATGTATAACTGATTCACTTTGTTATAAAGCAGAAACTAGCACACCATAGTAAAGCAATTATCCTCCAATAAAGATGTTAAAAAAAAAAAAAAAGAGAGAATCCGCCTGCCAATGCAGGGGACACGGGTTCGAGCCCAGGTCTGGGAAGATCCCACATGCCGTGGAGCAACTAAGCCCCGCAGGCAACAACTACCGAGCCTGTGCGCCACAACTACTGAAGCCTGCGCGCCTAGAGCCTGTGCTCCACAACAAGAGAAGCCACCACAATGAGAAGCCCACGCACTGCAACGAAGAGTAGCCCCTGCTCGCCTCAGCTAGAGAAAGCCCGCACACAGCAACGAAGACCCAACACAGCCAAAAATAAATAAATTTAAAAAAAAAGAAAAAAGAATTGTCGCAGGCTACCTTCTTACAGGACAGGAGGTGATGCTAGTCCAATGGCCTCCTGGAGGATTTCCCCAAAGGCCTCACGCAGGCCACAGAGGCATCGGAGTGGAGCACAGCCAGTCTGTGTCTCGGCAGTTTTGAAGTCTCACAGTTCTTTTGAAATGTCTCTGGAGGGTCCCAGAAATTTGGATAATTGGCAAGCGTCCTTCACCTTTGGGGCTGACATCAAGGACAGGGCTATGCACCGTGTCCCCGCCCCCGTCAAGCATCACCCAAGGCCACGTGGTGTTGCACAGGGAGGACCTCAGCCTCTCTCAGTGTGGTGTCGCTTAATCTCATTTCTTTTTTCTCTATTCCTATTTTTCCACCCACTCCTATTGGCCTCGACCCAACTAGACACTGGAAGGGCTTTCAATTGTGAATTGTGGGGAAGCAGTTGGAAGGATGAGTAGCAGATGAGAGGCTGAGAACCCTTCGCTTTTGGCCTCTCTGTGCTGGCCCTTGTAAATTTTGCTAAGTGTCTCTGGGTTTTTCTTTCCGCTGAGCCTTGGATGTGCTAGGAGATGCTCCAGACATCCCAAATGCCTTTTCCTCCCCCAAACCCTACGAGCTCGGGGCCTTTGAGCTTGTGGTTCTTGCTGCCTGGAAGACGCCCTCACCCCTCTGCTTTGCCTTGTTAGGCTTGGGGAGCAGTGGGGACTGTGGAGAATTCCACAGTTTATGCTCCATTGCAAGAGTTTCTGGGCTCCTGATCTTCAAGTTGTGGGTTTGAATGTTGCTTGGAGTAGGTGTGGCTGCTTGCCTTGGCAGAGACTCAGGAAGGAAACAAGTAGGGGTGGGTGACACAGCCTGGGTAGAAACTTACAGGCAGGGGGGACCAGAGGGGAGACTCAGGAGAGGACAACTGCTCCATGTGGCTCAGACTCAGGGAGCAGTAGGAGGTGAAGCTGACGAGGCCAGATGGGTCCCATAAGGGACTTGACCGCTGTGCTAGGGCATCTTTTCTACATCTATTCTTGGGAACTGCCAGGGCCTGGGTGTATGGCTAGGGTCAGTTGTAGTGGTAGATTCGACCCTTGGGCAGGCTGCAGAAGCCAGGGCCTGACTGGGGAGAAATCTTGCATTTTACAGAAAAGGAGATGTTTCTGCACACCAGACTGGGTCCTGCTCTGATGCCTTGGCTTCCTGATACTGTGTACGTTTCAGAGAGCAGATAATGCTTTGGTTCAGGTTTTAAAACTTTCATTATTCCTTTATTACATAAATAAAACATAATAAAGATAAGCAAAGAGGAAAGGGAAGTGAAATTAACCTCACCCGTAATCCCACCACCTAGATATCATTTACATTGAAAACTTGGGTATGGAGACTTCCCCACCAATTTTCTGTATTTTACAAAGTGGAAACAAACCGTAGGTGTATTTTGTAACCTGCCTTGTTTTATTATGTGTGTGTATGTATGTGTGATTTTTCTTTTTTTTGATTTATTTATTTTTGGCTGAGCTGGGTCTTCGTCGCTGCGCGCAGGCTTTCTGTCTAGTTCTGGCGAGCGGGGGCTGCTCTTCGTTGCGGTGCGTGGGCTTCTCATTGCGGTGGCTTCTCTTGTTGCGGAGCACGGGCTCTAGGCACAGGGACTTCAGTAGTTGCGGTGTGTGGGCTCAGTAGTTGTGGCACACGGGCTTAGTTGTTCTGTGGCATGTGGCATCTTCCCGGACCAGGGATCAAACCCGTGTCCCCTGCATTGGCAGGCGGATTCTTAACCACTGTGTCACCAGGGACGTCCCTGTATGTGTGATTTTTGTCCCATTTAAAAAATATATGCTTGCCCAAAACTCAAACTGAAGGGTATAAAGAGAACCCCTCCTTCCCACCTCCCCACCCCATCCCCTAATTCTACTCCTCAGAGGTAGCCCTCTTTAAAAGTTTCCAGTAAATCTCGGAAGGCATTATGCTCAGTGAAGTAAGTCAGACAAAGACAAATACTGTACGATATCACTTATATGTAGAATCTAAAAAAATATAACAAGCTAGTGAATATAACAAAAAGGAAGCAGATGTACAGATAACAACAAACTAGTGGTTACCAGTGAGGAGAAAGAAGGTGGGATGGGCAAGATAGGGGTAGGGGAGTAAAGGGTACACTCTACTAGGTATAAAATAAGCTGCAAGGATATATTGTACAACACAGGGGATACAGCCAATATTTTACAATAACTATAAATGGAGCATAACCTTTAAAGATTGTGAATCACTATATTGTACACCTGTAACTTATATAATATTGTACAGCAGCTATACTCCAATATAAAAAAAGTTTCCTGTACATCCTTGATTAGGGAGAAATTTGGAAGGGATTGTGTGTGTGGAAGAACAAATTGTAAATATTGGATGCTGTGACTTGTACAAATATTATAAGGTGTCATGTGTTGGTTAGGAGAATGGCCAAGGGTGGGTTTGGAGGGACTAGGAAGTAGTTTGTGGTCAGGGAAGGGGCTTTCAGAAATCCGTATTGTGGACGTTCAGGAAACGGGGAGATGGAGAATTTTGGAGGCCTGGGTTTAGTTTGGATTTGTCCTGTGGGTGTTGGTGAGGGGCAGGGTGAGTAGGGGTGAGTGAGACTGTGGGCAGGGGCCAGATATGGTCCAATCTTACCTCCTAGGCAGGGTTGGGGTGGAGAGGGTGGCAGGCGTGCATATTAACATGAAACTTGACAGGAAGCAGTGACAGTAATTGATAGACATTTATAAAAATACCCTTGCTCGACACAACAAAAAGTCGGCAACTCTGTGTTGGTCCTCCAAGTTAAAAAAAAAAATAGGGCTTCCCTGGTGGCGCAGTGGTTGAGAGTCCGCCTGCCGATGCAGGGGACACAGGTTCGTGCCCCGGTCCGGGAAGATCCCACATGCCGCGGAGTGGCTGGGCCCGTGAGCTATAGCTGCTGAGCCTGCGCATCCAGAGCCTGTGCGCCGCAACGGGAGAGGCCACAACAGTGAGGCCTGCGTACTGCAAAAAAAAAAAAAAAAAAAAAAAAAGGTTTTCGCAATTCAGTGAATATTGAAAATCTGAATGAGACTGTTGATCTGGATGGCGAGTTGTAAATGTCACATTTGGTTCTGGTTTTGTGTCTGGCTGTGTGGTCTTGGGCTGCACCTTAATTTCTTTAGACCGCCCCGTTTTCTTATCTGCAGTAGATCAGTGGTCCTCAACCCTGGATGCACATTAAAATCACCAGGAAACTTATTTAAAAAAAAAAGAAAGAAACCAATGTCAGAACCCCACTACAGTCCAAATGTATCCAAATCTCTGGGGGTGGAGCCTGGGAATTTTTTAATGCAGCCAACGTTGAGAACCCCTGGATTAGGATCATCCTAATTGCACGTTTGAGCCCTAAAATGTTATGATTCTATGTATCATATCATACAGTTTTGTTCCTTTCAAATACCGTGCACAAAATGTTGTAAACTTCTTACATATGAAGAAATTTTACTTTTTACAAAAAAACAAAGACAAAAAAAACTCCCCGTAATTCTCATTAGGCCAGTGATATAATGTCAATGTCCTTTGTCCAGTAGGTCAGAATCATAAATGTAGTAAAACATGAAATAATTAATTTGTGACCCAGGACTTGCAAGTGTGGACTACAATTTCTCATTCCCACGTTTTAAAAAAGGTACTGACTGCAGGCCTGAGGCCACCTGCATTCTTAAGGAAGACCCTGAAAAGTTCAGAGAGAAGACGTAACTGGAAGTGTTTTTTGCTAGAAGAATTGGGTATACTGTAAAGTTCCAAATTAGGCGGTCCAGTTTAGGGAGTCTTTATCGGATCTAAATTCTACATGGAGTAGGAGGTGTTTAAAGAGACTCAGTGCTGTTTTATCTTCACCATTGAAGTTTTGGGTTTTGTCTCTTCCTAAATGAGTCATTTTTTTAAAAAGGAACCTAACTTGGGGAGGTGGGGAAACCACTGCCGGAGGTGCCGAGGAGGGGCGGGCGCTGAGGCTGGTAATCAGGGGACTGAGTTCACAGTTGGGTGGTTCACCTGGGAGGGGTGGAACCAGGGACCCGCCTGCGGAGGGTGGTTCAGGACCAGTGGGACACGGTCTGGTGGGGGGTAGGGTAGTAGAAATGGCATTGATATTGTTTATTAATTTACCAAGTATTTTCTGGAGCACACCCACCAAACATTACAGCCTGGTATCAAGGCTCAGTCCACACGTGCTAGGAGATTAAGAAAAAAGGGGAAGGAACCTTCTGGTTTTCACTCCAGTTGGGGACACAAATCATGGAGGTTAGGCATGTCTGTATTTCCCTGCCATCACAAGTAAGTGAACTGAGGTTATGGTGCCCCATACCAGTGTGAACAGTAGAAATGAAAATGTTAGTCCCAGGCAGGATTTCAGAGGAGAAAACATGGCAGCCTGGAGACCCCATTGTGGAGCACCAGGGGGCCTCGTGAAACATACACTGGGATCAACAAGACATTGGTTGAGAGCCCTGTGGGATCTCCGCACATCACTGCCTCTTTCTGTGCTAAGTTCTCCCAGCTGAAAAATGATCTCACACACCTGAGTCCCCCAGGCCCCTGAGAGCTGTTCAGAATGTCTGCTGCCCTTGATGCCTGGGGAGGGAGGGGAGGGACAGAGAGTGGGGAGGTGTTGACAGGCTCCATGTGGAAACCAGAAAACCAGGGCAGCCACATGGGATTGGCCCACGTGCGTGGGGTGAGGAGAGGAGCACAGGGCAGGTGCTCCCAACACCGGGAGGAGCTGTATGTGTTTGGAATGTCGGCCAAGCACACACTCCTTTTATTCCACGCTGCCTCGCACCCCCAGGAGTGCTCATTTTCATCTTCTCTGAGTGGTGTCAGCCTCCTGCAGTTGTGCCTGCATGTTTTCTAAGTTTGTCACAAACTTCCTGTTTGGGTCTGGTCTGAGGCTTGAAGCTTTGTGTGTTTTGAAACCCTGGCATTTACAGAGGTCCAATGCTTCTCTCTTTGTGGCCATGGGGTGGCCCTTTTGTCCTCCTCCCTTTAGCTGACTTTGGCCATCCTTCTTTGCAGACCTTCCCCCTGGAAAATGCTCTGTAGCTTCTGCACTTGTTCCTCTTAAGGAGGGTTGAGAGTCGTGAGATCTGAAGGAGGGAGGGGAGCCACACTTACTGGGCCCCTTATATAAGGCCAGACACCGCGCTGGATGTTTTCCTACATTTCTTGTTTTATTTAGGCCTCGCATTAGCTTACGCAGAGCCAGGCTCAGAGAGGGGAAGTGACCGGCCTAAGTTTGGACAGCCACTGGGTGATGAGGTCAAGATATGATCCCAGGCTTGACTCCAGAGGTCTTGGTTTTTCCACTGTGTCACAAGGACCACACTGTGCCTTTGGTTCCACTGGTTTGGGGAGATCTTGATTTCCTCTTGGGCATCTGGTGGGCAGCATCACCTTCCCCTCCATAGATTTCTCCCAGACCCTTGTTATTCAGGTGCTGCCCATTCTGTCTGCATGGGGTGTGATTTGATGACCCTTGAGTGCCTTGTTGACTTTCACCATTCTCAACCATCCTCCTTCTGTGACCCCAAGAATCCCAGAATTGTATGGTCCCTGGCTGACAGTCAAAGTTGGTTAGAGCCAACTCCCAGCTTCCCAGAAATGGAGTATCCTTTCTCTTCCTTCTGCCGTTCTGCTAGTCACCATGAGCTCCACTCAGCCAGATTTGGACTGCTCACATTTTAAGCTCTTCCTTTGAAGAGGGAGGAAGATAGGATATCTCTGTGTGTGAAAGCCTGTACCTAAGGAGGGATCCCAAGACCTTGAGTATGTAGGAGCAGGAAGGAAGGGAGAGCTACATCCAGCCACCCTCCCTCTTATTACGGTGGCTGTTATAGGGTGTCAGACTCTGGGTGCTCCTGCAAAGGAAGAATAGTTACACTTCCAAAACTTCAAGAAGGCCCTGTGTCCCTTCCAGTTACCATCCCAGGTCTTTTGTATTTTCTGAAAAACTTCTAGAAGTATATCATCTGTGTTTCATCAGAATTGTTTTGTAGATCAAGTAACATTTACCATTGTAGACTCTGTGTTGAGCAGTGGGCAATTCCAAGCATTCAACGCATATATTAATTACCTTCAAGGGGTGTGCCATCTACACGGAAACTTAGCAAATGGAACACTTGCCAAGAGAAGCTAAGTGCAGTGAACTCAGAAGAGCAGGGATTGCTCAGCAAGCTGAGGCGTCAGCAGGGCGCTCAGAGGGGTGGAGCTATGGGGATGGGGTGGGGAGGAATGTCCTGGCATTGCACCTTGAGGGGTGCATGGAAAGGGGAGGAGCATTCTGGATGGGGTACAGTGGAGTGTGCGTGTGGGAAGCAAGATTGAAGAAGGAGCCCTTCCAATTGCATGGGACGGGGGTAGGTAAAAACAGTGCTGTGAACTATTATAAATACACTCCACATGTTCAACAAGGAGAGGAGGTCGTAAAAGAGGAGAGAAGTAGAAGATTCCAATGGAACTTTTAGAGCTGAAAGATTCGAAATAAAAAACACACTGCATGAGATTAAAGCAGATTAGACGCCAACTTGAAGACATAGCAACAGAAACTATCCGAAAAGAAGCACAGAGATATTTAAAACAAAAACATAGCATTGACAACTTGTGGGACAACATTAAGTGGTCTAACGTATGTGTGATTGCAATCCCAGTGAGAGAGAAAGGGGAGAGGGAAAAATATTTGAACAAATAATGGACAAAATTTTTCGTAATTCCATGAAGACTATAAATCAGTGGTTGGAAAACTGTGACTTACAGGCCAACTATGGCCTGGTGCCTATTTTCGTAAATAAAGTTTTATTGGAACAGGAAAACAAAACAGTGTTGTAAGAAGCTTCATTCGGATGTGTGCCCTGTAACAGGGGAATGCTGGGAGGTGAGTTAGAAGACATTTATCACATTGAATTTTGGACCAGGGTGGTGGCATGAATATGGACAAGAGGAAAGAGAGATGGAAGATTTCAAACCTCAGCTCTGCCACTTGCTACCTGTGTGACCTTGAGCAGGTGACTTCATCAAAACTCAGTTTTATCAACTGTAAATAGACACTCAGAACACCTCACAGGACTGGTGTGTGAGGGTTTTAGCTTGGGTCGTACCCAGTACACAAGTGTAATAGGCAGGATTTGTGACTGACTGGGAGGAATCGGGAGTGGAGAGTGAGGACCCAGAGGGGCTCAAAGGGCTGAATCTGGGGGCCTGGGTGAGTGATGCAGCCCTGACAAAAAGGGATGGAGCTGTTTGGGGTCTTGGAATTCTTCAGTTGGAGGAAGACCCTTCTCCTAAATCCAAGCTGCCAAGGTCCTGTCCCAGAAACGCATAGCCACGTGGATTGTGTGTGTCTGAGCCCACGGCCTCTTGTTTCAGCTGAGCCCTCAGTGATGCTGGCCAGCGGCTGGCTCTCTCTCCGGTCAGGGTTGGCACTTCACAAGGCGAGGAGGTACGTGGGGCACAGAATTCGAGGAGGTACTCGGTTTCAGGGCTGACCCTGCAGGATGTTTCCCACGGTCCCCACTTCATCCAGCCCCCACCCCCCCCGCCGTCTTCCCTTCGTCACTCAGGAGACCTCCTGCCTTCACTGATTACTGACAAGGTCCCCTCGCTCAGCAGTGAGCTCACTCAGGTTCTCGCCTCCCCGCCTCGTGCAGTTATCCCCATCTGGGCTCATCCCAGCATGGTTTCCTTCCACTCAGAGGAGGACACACCCCTCCTCCTCTTCCTGGCCAGATGGAACCTTCCTCCTGCACCCGGGTGCCCGTGCAGCTTCTGGGACGTCACCCGCTCCAGTCATTCTGCTGTAGTCTTTCCTCAAACCTTCACCCCCTCTTTTTCTCATTCCCTCTTCTCCTTCCCTCGCGAGACGCCTGGAAAGAATCTGCCCTCGGGTTTTGCTCCTTCGCTGAGGCAGCCCGCTCAGGTTGGCTTCTGCCCGTGGGAGGTGTGACTGGCACAGGGGAGGGACCTGGTGGGTTTGCTGTGAGGGGCTCCTGCTTCCACGTGAGCTGTCCCCTCTCAGGTCATCTGTGGCCTCCATATTACCACACCCAACGGACACTTTGGTCCTTATCTTTCTGGACCCTTTGCTACTTTTGACACCGTGGACAACTTCCTCCTTCTTGCAACTTTTTCTCTTGGCTTCTTTCAGTCCGCAAATAAATCTCTCAGCCACTATTACGTAAGCACCTACTATGTGCTGGGCTCTGGGGCATACCATAATTCCATGTCCCTGCTTTCAGGGAGTTCCTAGTCTAGTGTGAGGAAAGAGGGATAAAAATATAAACAAATGTCAGGTGGTGATGAGCACTACAAAGAAAAATACAACAGGGAAGGCTGCTGGGGTTGTCAGGAAGGTCTCACTGAGAAGGTGATATTATCACAGAAACCTGAAGGAAGTGAAGGAAGCCTAGTGGAACAGTGTTCCAGGCAGAGGGAAGAGCACGTGCAAAGGCCCTGAGGCAGGAGCCTGCTTGGGATGCTTGAGGAAGCCATTGTGGCTGTAGGAAATTGAAGAAGGGCAGAGTAGGAGAAGAGGTCAGAGAAGAGGCTGGGGCAGGTCATGGAGCCGTGTAGGACATTTCAAGGACTTTGCCTTTTACTCTGAGAGATGTAAGATGCTATAGGAATGTTTTGAGCAGAAGAGTGATTTTTAGGCTGGTGTGGGGAGCATGGTGGCTTAAACAATAAAAATTTACCATCTCACAGTTCTGGAGGCCAAAAGTCCAAGACCAAGGTGTCTGCAGGGCCATGATCCCTCTGAAGGTGCTAGGGAAGGATCTGTTCCAGAGCTCTCTCTTAGCTCTGGTAGTTTCTTTGCTTGGGGCAGCGTGAGTCCAGTCTTCACGTGGTGCTCTCCCTGTGTAGATGTCTGTGTCCAAATTTCCCCTTTTTATAAGAACACCAGTCATATTGGATTAGGGACCCACCCTACTCAATGTATGATGTGTGAGCTCATCTTAATAGTTAGTTACATCAGCTTCAAACCTATTTCCAAATAAGTTCATATTCTGAGGTCCTGGGGTTAGGACCTCAACATAGGAACTGCGGGGAGACACAGTTTGACCCATAACACAGTTCAACCTGCGTGATACATGGATTATAGACAGGCAAGGATAAAAGTAGGGGGACCAGCTAGGAGGTTATTGCAGTATTCTAATGAGAGAAGCTGCTTGGACCAAAGTGGTAGCAGTGGAGGTAGATACATTTTGCAGGTAAAGCTGGCATCATTCGCTGATGGATTGGACGTGGGGTGTGAAGGAAAGAGGGGAGTCGCAATGACTCCTGGTTTGGGGCCTGAGTGACTAGAAGACTGGAATTGAGTGTCTTTCTCTCCTAAGTCCTCTCCACCCTCAGGGACCTTTCAGGGCCCTCCTCCCAGGCAGGTCCATCCACTGCTGGGTTCTTCAGGGCTCCATCCTTGGCTGCCTGCTTCAGGGCTCCATCCTTGGCTGCCTGTCTAGTCCCTCCCTGATTGATATATGGTCTGTCCCCATGTTGAAGCCAGATATCCTGAATGTGCTTTCTGGGTCACCCCTACAGGCCCCGGCTCTGGAGGATGCTGAAAGAGGAAGACACGGAAGCAGGACGACCCTGAGAGATTAAGCCTCTTAATCGTGAAACAGGTAGCTTCTCCGACATTCTGGGTGTTTGAATGCTTTATGATGAAGGGGTCATAAAATCGTTTCTTTGATCCATGTGGTGTGGAAAATGCCCCACAGAGGGGAGGTTGGCTGCTCTGGGCCTGGACATCCATAGGTGTCTGGGAAACGGTCAGCGCTTGTGGTTTCACGTATTGGAATTCAGCATCACTTGGCATGGGGCTGAGGGCATCCTGTCTCGTCTCTCTTGGCTTTGCAGAGTTGTTGCAGATAGTGAAGGATCCAAAAGATGTTCATGGATGGTAGCTTCTATAAGTGGGAATTAAACATCTCTGGAGAATTGGTGTAGAAGGCCACTCTGAGAAACTTCACAGAGCCTGTCAGAGGCAGATTCCTGGACCAAGGAGCCTTTGAACTGGCCCTGGGGCATTTCTAATGTTTTTGTCAGTTCTGGCCCCGTGTTCTCTTTCCAGGCTCAGTTTGTCCCTCTAGAAAATGGTCACATAGCTATGATTCCTCTGCCAGATCTCACACAGAAGCTGTCTGGAGGGTCAGTACGTTTGTGTATAAAGAGAATTTTTTTTTTTCAGTTTTAAACCCTGTTCTCGCAAAAGATGACTCCCACAAATTCTTAGTGACGGTGGGGAAGGAGGGTGGTGGTGTCTAATTTGGTTCTTTCGGTGTGTGCAGGTTTTTTTCTTGGCAAGTTCCACACTTTTCCTGTTTCTTCTGTGAGACTCACAGTTGATTGCTTCTGTTTCTTTTTTATTGTGCCTGATTTTGATTTAATTTTTAAGCCACTGTGTCTTGGGGTTCCAGTAGGAAACAGATGGTTCACTCAAATGGAGTAGTCCAAGAGTCTCTACTGAAGGAACCGCTTATAGTGGCATCAGCAGGGTTAAGAGAAACCAGCACAGGATGTTGAAGCATCCCAGGGTTAGCAATGTCAGGAAGCTGTTCCCATACCTGGGCCTGAAAAGAAGAGGGAGGGATTGTTTATCAGAAGCTGTACAGAAAGGCAATCTCTGGTAGGAGGCAGTCAACCTACAGCAACATGGCCGGGAAAGAGCCAAGAAAAGGGATATCCTCATTGAACTCCCTGTCGGTTCTCCCGTCTCCTGATGGTGCCTCCCATTAGGCATACTCAGCCAGAAGCCAGGAGGCAGGGAGCATATTGAAGCCGTGCAGAGATCAGAACCTCTAGGGGTGTAAGCTGAGTGGAGACACATCGGGGATGGGTATCAGGGCACAAATGGAAAATATCTGACCGACCAAGAGATGCAGATCGCTTGGAATATATTAAAAGGGTTGTTTCTACTTTAGGACCAAAAGAGGGTTTTTCGTTTGTTTGAGTGTGAAACTTTGCAATATTGGGTCAGCTCCATAGAACCATTGGCTGTGAGGGCTGGAAGGAGCACCAGAAACCCTCTAAACAAACTTCATCCTTCTTACAGTTGAAAAGACCCAAGGAGATCAAGTGACTTGCCCAAGGCCACTCATTAATTCATGAAAGTGTTTATTGAAAGCCCATTATATTTTCTCAAGAAAAACAACACAAAACCACTTGAAACAGGACCAAGCAGAATCTGAGCAAGTGCTAGGAAAAAGCTGTGGATGAGTGCTTATTTCCAATTTATCAGTTTGGATTACTTGGGGGTTGTGCATATCATAAAACTGAACTTAAAGGGGCTCCCACAGCACAGGGAATTAATTAAGTGGCTTGTACTAGCAAAAATCAGGGATGGGATGGACGACAGGGTGCATGTGAGACAACAGCTCAACTTGTCATCAGGAGTTCAGTTTCTTCCCATCTCTCTGCCACTCTTCCATTGTATCAGTCCATCCTCAGGCTGGCCTCTCTCCTGGAGGCAGAATGGCCACAGAAGTTCCTGGGCTTATTGTTGCACATCCCTCTGGCCAGAAAGAAGGAAACATCCCTTGCGGTAACTCTTGAAAGACTGAGAAAGTGTCTTTCCCAGAAGCCCCTCCCCAGCAAACCAACCCTGCATTTCATTGGCTTGAACTGAGTCATGTGCTCATTCTTTAGCCAGTCACGTTGGCTAGGTGAACGCCTTCTTGTTGATTGGCAGGGATGGGAGATTTTCCTGATTGGCCTATCCCTACACTGGCAGTGTAGCTTTCCTCAAAGCACCAGGGTGGGGGAGGCAGAGCTGTGAGTACTGTTGAGGGAGGAGGGAAATGGACATGGGGAGAGTGACAGTGGACATCCACTGTACTGTATCATATATAGAGACCTTACTAATTAGGACGAATTGTTGGGGTAACAGTGAAAGAAAACTCACTCTTAACTAGTGAAAGTCTGAATTTTAAAGTGCTTTAACATAGTATAGTTTCCGACAGAACCTTCCCAAACAGTTCCTGTTGGAAGACTTGCAATTAGCATCTGCTTCTCAGTATGTCTTACGATGTAGGACCTTCTGGGAGGTTAACTATGCCTTCTACAATGCTGTTTTATTTCTAATATGCTTATTCAACCTTTCTATAGCCAGAGTAAACACTGAACTCAAATTCTGGGTTATTGAAGATTAAATTACAGTAATGAAGTTCCTCGTTTATAACCTCATCTATAAAACGGGAATAGGAATAATACCTGCTTTATAGGTCTGTTGTAAGGACTAACTGGGGTAATCCAAGTAAAGTGCCCAGTGGCCCAGTGGCTGGCCCAATAAATGTTACCTTTATTAGCTTCATATAACTCAAAATATTGTCACATTTGTATGTTTATGTGCACATAACTCTTCACAACAAATATAGGTCACTGGTTAGCTCAGCTAGAGACAAGGTAAATAAAGATATTAAAATATTTAGTGTTTATGGATTTTTTTTTTTTTTAACTGGAATGGTTTTTTTAAAAAAATTCATTTTGGGGGCTTCCCTGGTGGCGCAGTGGTTGAGAGTCCGCCTGCCGATGCAGGGGACACGGGTTCGTACCCCGGTCCGGGAAGATCCCACATGCCGTGGAGCGGCTGGGCCCGTGAGCCATGGCCGCTGAGCTTGCATGTCCGGAGCCTGTGCTCCGGAACGGGAGAGGCCACAATAGTGAGAGGCCCGCGTACCAAAAAAAATAAAATAAAATAAAAAATCATTTGGGGGAAAACCTAAATAAAGAAAAATTTAAGTAGCACACAGTTTTCAATTAAAAGTAGTTATAATCCCTGGAAAATAAGGAATTTTAACTTTACGGTAACATATTAATGTATTCTTGGTTGAAAAAGTCTTGTAAATAGTTGAAAGCCTGTCATGACTTATCCTAGCTGATTTTCTTGCCATTGTTATCCGTTTGGAGGCTCTGGAGGGGCAAGTGACCCTTCTCAGCTTTGGCTTCCCAAGCCAGCCTCAGTGGGGCTTTTCTGGGCGGATGGATTTTAGAATCACCTGGATTGGGTGAGATGCTGCAGTGGTGAGAAGCTAGCCTTGGGCATTTATTTCAGTGGGATTTTAGCTGACAAAACGCTGTGAATCATTCTCAAAAGCCTTGGGTGCTGTAAGGCTGACTTCTCAAAATGCCAGGAGGGTGAAGTGTCTTGATTTGGGGTTCCCAGATTAGTGGTGGGAAGAGCAAAGGTGGGCGCAGCACCCTGAAGCTGATTTCAAAACTGGGAGGCGATAACTTTGAGGATAAGGGGTGGATAGGGTGCAGCGAGGGGCCTGTGGATGGAGGATAAAGTTCCAGAGTGACCAGGAACTTACAGACCACAAATTTATAAACCATAAAATTTTTCATTCCCCCCTCCCCTGAATATTGACTAAAATTAGACTTAAATTTTCTGTAGGTTGTTTGTTGCCCCCAAGGCTGTCTGGTCACAATTGTGATAAGTAGATGAGAACTAGTGATAACTGGACAACTGACCCTGAATTCGTTGGTTCAGAGGGTGCTATAGACAAGTGGTTCTCAAATGTAGTTTGTCTGGACCAAGAAACTACCAAAACAAAGTTGGGGGGATTGGCTTAGGGCTACCAAGTTTTTATTTTGCCAAGGAAGGATGTTTTTAAAAACCTAACATCTATCACTACAGTTCTTATAAAAGAAAGGACCAGGGCTTCCCTGGTGGCGCAGTGGTTGAGAGTCTGCCTGCCGATGCAGGGGACACGGGTTCGTGTCCCGGTCTGGGAAGATCCCACATGCCGCGGAGCGGCTGGGCCCGTGAGCCATGGCCGCTGAGCCTGCGCGTCCGGAGCCTGTGCTCCGCAACGGGAGAGGCCCGCGTACTGCAAAAAAAAAAAAAAAAAAAAAGAAAGGACCATCTTGATCCTAAAATAGTAGGAAGGAGACAGACTAAGGAATAAAATCTTCACATTGAAAACATTCAGCTTTAGGAATAATTTATTGCACTCTTCTTATTTTTCTGATATCACCTGTGAAAACAACATTAAGGGTGGATGCTTCCCTGCATCTACGCATAACAGGTGTTGGGGAGATGTGGAGTTAATGTGCAACTGAAGGGCGAAAAATCGTATTTCTTTTGAAGCTTCTCATGAAGCCTAGGAATTCGCTGAAATCATGCCTTTACTTGATTTAAAGGGACAGGAGAAATTCACTTAAACGCAAGCCTTGGTAAACCCAATTCATTTTATAAAAGAAGGAACTGTTTACCCTCAAGTCATTAACTTAGAATTGTTAGTTTAATTTCCCACCAGTAGGAAGAAAATTTTGCAGTACGTAAATAGTTCAAATGAAAAGGCATGTCAATAGTTATTTCTTTTTCCACAATTTAACCCTAACAATGGTAAATCTGTTGAATTTCATTTGGCTTTCAGTTGTGTGCTATGTCTCTGTGTGTGCATGGACACACACACACACACACACACTCACACACACTCACACACAAAAAACTTAGTTTGGTCTGAAAAGCCCCAGGAGGGAAAGGGTACTTTTGAGAAAAGCAGTGTGTCCATCAGTTAGTTGCTGGTAAGTGTTAGTACTTGTAGCAGCAGTTGCATCTTGGAACTGCCAAAAGAGTATGACATTTTAAGATGCCTTTTGAAGTCATTAAAAAAAAAAAACCTCCAAACCAGGGACTTCCCTGGTGGTGCAGTGGTTAAGAATCCGCCTGCCAATGCAGGGGACACAGGTTTGAGCCCTGGTCTGGGAAGATCCCATCTGCCACAGGGCAGCTAAGCCCGTGCGCCACAACTACTGAACCTGCGCTCTAGAGCCTGCGAGCCACAAATACTGAGCCCGCATGCCACAGCTACTGAAGCCTGTGCACCTAGAGCCCATGCTCCGCAACAAGAGAAGCCACCACGATGAGAAGCCCACCCACCGCAACAAAGAGTAGCCCCTGCTCACCACAACTAGAGAAAGCCCGCACACAGCAACGAAGACCCAAACAGCAATAAAATGTTTCTCGTTCTGCTTCACTTCACATTCCTGCTTGGCTTTGCCACAAAGATGTTTTGCCTTCCAGCCAGGGATTAAGCTTCTGTGTGAGGCCATGACTGGTGTGAAAACAACGTCTCTGCCCTTGTTGAGGGGAGAAAAAGACTGCCTGCATTTGTGAAATCCTGAATGGAATCATGGAATCCTAGTGCCAAAGAGGGTTTTGAGGTCCCTGTCTTCCTGCCAGACTATCCTAACGCTCATCACCTTGACTGACAGTCCTAACCATTTCATCGATCTCTAGCGCTTCATGGATCCTCTGTGAATGTGGACATGAACTGAAATGTGTCTTCGTCAAGAAAGAGCAGATTGTTCTGTGCACACTTACCTCTGCAGTTACTGCCCTATTCACAGCCTCATTCCTGGGCATTGTCACTCTTAGAGTGCTATTTATATTGTCACATATGTTCATACGGCCCTGTCCTTGCATGTTCTAGTAGACGCTCAATCGTAATTGGTTCAGACTCTGTGCCACTTGTTTCTCCTAAGGTGTATCTCATTCTACAGCAGGCTACGCAGTCTGTATAGCTACAGCTCAGCGTTCCTTTGGGTAGACATTACCACAACCCTCTCGTCTTAGCTTGGGCTGCCATAACAAAATACCATAGACTGGGTGGCTTAAATAATAGAAATTTATTTCTCACGGTTCTAGAGGCTAGGAAGTCCAAGATCAAGGTGCTGGCAAGGTAGGTTTTTTACTGAGACCTCTTCTCTTGGCTTGTCGGTGTCCACCGTCTTGTGTGGTCACATGACCTCTTCTTTGTGGAGAGAGGAAGCTCTGGTGTCTCTTCCTCATCTTATAAGGACACTAATCCCATCATGGGGGTTCCACCCTTGTGACTCATTTTAACCTAATTGACTCCCAAAGGCCTCACCTCCTAATACCATCAGATTGGGGGCTAGGGCTTTAACATATGAATTTGGGGGGTGAGGACAAACATTCAGCCCATAGCAATGCTAAATCTTTTATTTATGGTCCCCTGGAAGTGCTTGCAGGGTCTTTGGTCTAGGAGCCTTGCAGTAAGCAGAGAAAGCCTTAGAGTTACGAGCTTTTATTGCTGTGGAAGAGATGCAGTGTTCTATGGCTGGAACAGATGGTCCTGTGGACTAGAAATTTGGAATACCTTTACCACAGAACTAGAGGTGACCTGGGGTAGACTGGTGATCCCTTTGTCTTTTCAGATCTTAGGTTTCTTAGTTCCATATGTCAGTGGTAAAGTTGTGGTTGCCAAATTTGGTCAGCCTCAATGAAATTTGGATGGTTTAACATTCAGTATTCTCTGACCACCTTGTATACCTTCCTTGATGGGCCTCTGAAAAGGAGGCTCTTGGGACCAGAGCCTGGGAAAATGGGTTATTTCCTAGGTCTACGTCATCTTGGACATTTACTCCCTTTTCAGCTGGGGAAGAAAAGGCAGTAAATTACAATAAAACTACTCCCCATTCCATTAGAGATCAATATCTTACAGTGTCATGTATACAAACACTGTAATGTCCACATGGACATTAGGTGCCAGGTGGAATATTTTAAAATATAAAAAGGACTTTGAAAATTTTTTTTAACCTTTCAAAGAACCAGTGATTCCTGTGTTATGTAAAGTGTTCCAGGATTTAGAAAAAAGATGGAAAACTTCCAGATCCTACTTTCAAGCAAATATGACCCTGATAACAAATCTGGCAAGTCCCCAAAGGGAGGCTCTATACCAGTCTTGCTTAGGAATGTAAAAATATTAGATAAAATTCTAGTGAGTAGATTTCAACACTAGAGTATGTGAATGTTCCACCATACCCAAGTGGGTTATATTCCTGGAATGTAGGAGTGGCTTCATATACATATATTTTCATTTGATTCACGTAATGAATCAAATGAAATATTTTAAATGGTTTAAGTGAAAATATGTAATAATCTCATTAATTTCAAAAGTGCATTCAGGGCTTCCCTGGTGGCACAGTGGTTGGGAGTCCGCCTGCCGATGCAGGGGACACAGGTTCGTGCTCCAGTCCGGGAAGATCCCACATGCTGCGGAGCGGCTAGGCCCGTGAGCCATGGCCTCTGAGCCTGCACGTCCGGAGCCTGTGCTCCGCAATGGGAGAGGCCACAACAGTGAGAGGCCCGTGTACTGCAAAAAACAAAACAAAACAAAACTAAACTAAAAAACAAAAAAATGCATTCAATCAGTTCAACTTCTAACTTCTACAAACCACTTAAAAAGGAATATATAAAATGACCATTCCTGAACCTGATAAGGAAGATTGAGTTCATACAGTCCACTGGCATTATACTTTATTGGAGCCTCATAAAGGTATCATTGCATATGACTGAGATCAAAGCAAAAAGCCAATGCAGAAAGTTATAAAAATAGTAACTTTAGAGAATAAATACTGTAAAGAAGAGAATAAATACTGTAAAGGAAAGAATAAAATAATCATTAACTACAGATTGCTTAGTTGTAAACCAAGAAGAGTTAAAGAGATTAACTAAGGACCTTATTTCTAAATGGTGAGATTAAAATTCAGGATTTGGATACTTCTGGAATTAGTTCATGAGTCTAATGCCATTCCTCTCAAAGTCCCATCAAGATTTTTAAAAATTTCACCAGATGGTTTTAAGTCTGTTTGGAAAAATAAGTAGATGAGAACCTCAAGGGGAATTATGAAAATGGTTTTGGGGGGAAGGGAATTAGATCTATTGGATATGAAAATATGTAGTCCTACCAGATATTAAAATGCATTATGAAGCCTTTGTAATTAAAACACTGTGGGGCCGGCAGAAGAGGAGGAAGTAGATAAGTGAACTAGGACAGTTCGGAAATAGACCCTTGCAGAAATAATGTAATAAATCATAAAGAAGGCATCGCAAATCAATGGGGAAAGGAACATTATTCAATAAATAATTCTGATGTCTAGCAATTTGGAAAAAAAGCATTTGACTTCATCAAAATGAATTGCAGATGAATTGAACAATTAAGTGCAAAATGTAGACGCATAGGAAATCAGTAGAATTGAATATTGCTTGGAAACAAAAGAAAAACACTCAAAGAGGGAAAGAATAGTCCATCAAGTTACAGGATAATCAAAGATTTCTTTACGTAAAAAAAACAGTGGGGAAACAATAGCCTGGGAAAAAATTGGCGGTAACATGACGGAATTAATCTTTGTTATGTGAAATGCTCAACGAATTAAAAAGAAAGGTACTAAAACCTTGGTAGAGCACTTGAATAACTAAATATAACACTAAACAAGTATATGGAAAATGTTCAATTTTGTAATAAGAGATATGTCGATTAAAACAGCAGTAAAGTACTATTTTAACATATTAGCAAAAGAACCCTTTTTTTTTTTTTTTTTTGCGGTACACGGGCCTCTCACTGTTGTGGCTTCTCCCGTTGCGGAGCACAGGCTCCGGACGCGCAGGCCCAGCTGCCATGGCTCATGGGCCCAGCCACTCCGCGGCATGTGGGATCTTCCCGGACCGGGGCACGAACCCGTGTCCCCTGCATCGGCAGGCGGACTCGCAACCATTGCGCCACCAGGGAAGCCCCAAGAACCCGTTTTTAATGATAATCCCCAATTCTGATGTCATTACAATATTGTGAAACAGTTTTACAGTGTAATAAAGAATCATGTTATTCATTCATCTGTTTGATCCAGTAATACCACTTCTGTGGACCATCTTCCCACATCCCTCCATGAAGGAAATAATACGAAATATTTAATATGCTGTTTAGACAATGATGCTTCCCTGATGCATTATTTACAAAGCAAACTCACACACACGCACACACACACACTCACACCATTAATGTCCAACAGTTGGGTAACTATAAAATTAAATAGTTCTTCTCTCAGCATAATACTCTACTATAATGAATAATTATTTTGAAGATACCTAGCATTGTGACAAGATATTTACAGTATAATTTTATGTGCAGAAATTGCAGTACACACTGTGGCATAGTCTTACTGTGGAATGTAGCTATATTAGCTGTGCTGTTAAACTGAATGAACCATAGCAGCTGTGACAACACAGAAGGCTCTCAGGAACATAACGTTAAGTAAAAAAGCAAGATGTAGAATAGCTGCAGTGTGATTCCAATTACATAAGGTTCAGATGCATGCAAAACCAATGATACAGTTTTTAGACATCCACATGCATGTGGCAATACCTATAAGACTAGGTGAACATAGACAAAAGATTCAAGATAGTGACGGGAGGCGAGGCTAGGAAGAGGGAGCAGCCATAGAGGCTGTGTAGGGGATTAGTAAAGTTCTCTTCCTCAAGCTGGGCTATGGACACACTATATTTATTATTGCTATTTTTTATACCCTTAACATAAGCTACAAATATTTTAAATGTATTTAATGTTAATGAAAGGGATATTAAAACCAGTATTCACGGATTACAATTTGGTCCAAAATATTATCCCTAATAAAGACGGTACAGAGTGTATAGGTAACAATGACTCTGTTAGAGGGGTGAAATTAAGAGTGGTTCCTTCTTTCATCTTCTCTCATTTCCAAATTTTCAATTATGTGCTTACATTATTTTTAAAAAGAAAGAAAGGAAAATTGAAGACAATTGCAATTATAGGATGATGTAAGCTTCCAGTGGAAGGTGTGCCATTGCTCAGAGGATGGTGGACTTCAGCACTGAGGCAGAAGGGGAGATGGATTTAAACTGTAAAAGCAGTGTGTTTGGAAAATAAATCAGACCGTCAATAGTCACTGAGCATCCTTCCTGTGGAAGCATGGAGTCTTAACTGCTGGACCTTCAGGGAAGTCCCTTTTATTTTTTGCGGTACGCGGGCCTCTCACTGTTGTGGCCCCTCCCGTTGTGGAGCACAGGCTCCGGACACACAGGCTCAGCAGCCACGGCTCACGGGCCCAGCCGCTCCACGGCACATGGGATCCTCCCGGACCGGGGCACGAACCCGTGTCCCCTGCGTCGGCAGGCGGACTCTCAACCACTGCGCCACCAGGGAAGCCCCCTATTTTTTAATATCTTTATTGGTTATAAAATAAGGCATGTTTGTGGTGGAAAGAATACACTTTTGAAAATAATTTACCTTATACTTTGTCGTACAGTTCATCAGATTAAATTCGGTAGTTTACCTTTCAGTAATTTTTCTATATGTGTGTATTAGAGTAACACTTGCTGAAGAAACAATTAAAACTCCAAATTATAACTTCACACAGTAGAGGTTTATTTTTTACTCAGTCCAACATAGGTGCTCCTGATTGGTGGTCAGCCCTCCAATGAGTGATTCAGAGGCCCAGGCTCATTCCATCTTATGGCTCTTTCATTCCCTAGGGCTTTGGGGTCCTCTGCATCTAGTTGGCAGATGGAGGAAGAAAGCACGGAGAAGGCATATCACTTTCTAACCACCTTAGCCTGGAGGTGCTGCACATCACTTCTGTCTGTATTCCATTGGTGGGAATAGTAACATGGTGCCATGGGGATACAAGGGATGCTGGGAAATGAAGTCCCTGGCTGGGCAGCCACTTTCCAGTGAAAACTCTACACTCTGAAAAGGAGTGTGAATATTTGTTGGATATTTAGCTGAATCTGCCACCATTTATTGCACTTATAGTGCAATAAATTTGCATTTATAATGCATATGTTATACATATAAAAATATATATTGCACTTATAATGCTTATAAAATATGTGATATATATTTTCTTTACAAAATGGAATTATCCTATTAAGGGTGTTGAATTTTAGCATCATTTTGTGAGCATTTCCCTGTGTCTTTAAAGTTTTCAAAAACATGTTTTAATGTCTACATATTATTCCTTGTATTGATAATATCATAATTCATTCTGCCATTTTTCTATATAGTAGTTAGGTTTTTCTAGATTTTTGTTATTATGAATAGTGCTGCTGTAACTGCCCTTGTACATATATCTTTGAATATTCCTCTGATCAGTTCCTCAGGGAAGATCCTTGCTTAGTGTTAAGGCTGGTGATACATCTTACCAGATGGGTCTTCAGAAATGTGGACTAATTTACACTCTCGTCAGTGGCGTTTGAGGATTCTTATTTCAGAGCACCCTTGACTGTCCTAGGCATTATACTTGGGTTTTGGTTTTTGCCAATTTGTTGAGAACAGTATTGCATGTTTGAATTTGAAAGCTTTGCTTAGTAATAGGTTTGAACATTTTTTCATGAGGCCATTGGTAATCTTTGTGTGTGTGTATGTGAATTGCCTCTTTGCATCCTTTTTCATTTTTATTTTGCAGTGTTCCATCTTTTTTCAGTCACTGATGAGAGATTTTTATGCAGTATGTGTTAACTTGTCATACGTTACAAATATTTTTATCTAACTTCTCCTTGCCTCGATTTTGCTTCATAACCTAATTTTTTTAGATTAAACTCTATACTTGGAACCCTGATGTGTGATATCACACCCGCTGAATATGCCCAGTTAGCAGTACTCCTGAGATTAATACCATTTAAAAAAAGCAATGCAGATTCTTTTCTTCTGACCCATCATATGGTTTGAATGTTCTTAATGTGAATTTTAGTTATCTGGGAGTCAGGGGGTTGAAAGTAGTCATCAAGAAAATGGACTTGACAAGAAGGCTTTGGGGTGCTGGTCTAAGTCACCCATGGAGATACTGAGACCTACTTCTGTATCTTCCCAGGATACTTAGGAGAGGCAGGAAGATGGTATCTGACGACTCCGTGGTTTTAGCTAAGTGAGTAGCAGTGGAGTCTCAGAGGCCCTCTGGCTGTTTTTCATGTTAGGTCTTATTAAAAACACATGTAGTAGAGTGGCAGGGACCCAAACGAGGGGTCAGGGAGCTGAGCTGTAGTCCCAGCTCTGCCACTCACTGACTGCGACCCTGTGCAAGTCTCTTGTCCATCAATGCCTCAGTATACTCCACTGCAAAATGCAAGAGTTTGTTGTAGGTGGTGTTCTGGGTGCATGAATTCCAGGACTTTGCAACGGGGTTCTCCACGAGGCCTCTTTTACATTTACCACCCGCTCTGACCTGTGTCAGGTGGGTGGGCGGGGACCGGGGAGAAGGTTAGTCTCTTTTGGTCTTTCGAGTGATTTATGAAAGAAATCAATTCAGTGTATGTCTGTTCCAGATATAATGTGATCTAAATGTGATATTCACCTAATAAGATTAGATGAATCTTATACGGTTTTCCTCTAAAACACAAATACTGCGCCACTTTTAATTGTAGTAGCTAAATTAAATTACTCATCCCAAATTAGATTTCCAGCAGACTTAATCTGAACATGAGCTCAGTACTGCAGGCCCTGTGTAATTTTTTAAGATATAAAATAAATCAGTGGGATACCTGTATTGTTCCTCTGGGCTCTTCAGTGGTTACCATGAAAGAGAATAAGTAAACATCTGGAAGAAACCTGCAAAAGTAGAGCTGAGCTGGAAACGGATTCTTCAGCTTATCATGGAGGGGTTTTTTCCCCCTTCTATCGCTTCCATCACTAGGACCCTCACTGGTCTCAGAGGACAGGAAGCAAACAAAGGCAGGCCCAGTAATCACTGAAGACTCAACTGCTTATGATTGCCTTTCTTCTTTTTGTTCCTTGAGTGACCCCCTTAATGTGTTCACCCCCTCAGGAGAACAGAGGACACTAGGTAGGAAGCGAATCCCTGGATAGTTTATGGATTTGGTGAGGGACTAGAGAGGTTTATAACATTGATTAGCCATATTTTCTCTCATTTTATGTCAGTTAGGTGACAGATTAACTGAAAGCCAGTCCAAACTGGTTTAAGCAAAAACAGAAAATGCATTGGCTTATGTGATGGAGTACCCATCCTGGCATCAGGTGAGGCTTTATCAAAGGCTCAAATGAGGTGCCTCAGACACAGTTTCTCTCCTTCATTGCTAGTTCCTTTCTCAGGCATGACCTCCCCTTCTGCCCCCAAGATGTCAGCCCAGGCTCCTGTTCTCATCCAGTGGGAGAAAGAGCTTCCTTGATGGGTCAGCCAAAGGCTTGTAGGTTGAGTCTAGTTGCCCCTGGTTTGGCTCGATTTAGATCCTGTGCTTTCCTGAACCAGTACCGTGTGGAGGGGATGGGATGAATGGCTGCCTGGGGGACTCAGGGGGACTGTTGGGGAAAGTAGGGTAGGGGAAGCTGGGGAGGCACCTCCAAATCCCACGACACTATAGAGGCATAGACTTCTGCTTTTCCCAGCATTCAGGCTTACGTTTTCTCACTTCAGTAAATGAGAAGTAGGTAGGTAGTACATGTTTGTGGATGAAGAAGTGAAGTCCACCGTGGGATCAACTCACCCAGGGCCTTGTCGGTGGTGGAGCTAGGACCAGGCTCAGTGTCTTACGAGTCTTCCATTTGTTTTCACTGTATCCTGCCTTCGTCCTACTGATCCCGTGCACGGTCTCCTCCTCACCGCCCCCCGCCCCCCCCATACCAACTCAGGGCTCTTCATTAAATAGACAGTCAGTCAATAGTTGTTAACTTCTTATTGACCAACCAGTGCACCATCAGACCACACGTGGCCTTTCTATTCATACTTTGTGAATACCATCACAGCAAACCAACAATGTGGTTGATTCCCAGTTATTAATTTGTAGATGGTCCCTAATAATTCAGTTTTCCTTTCCCTGAATTATGGAGTTCTTCTAACAGAAAGATGGAGTTTGGATCACTTGAGGATAGACATACAGAGAGGGGCTGAGGGGTGTGTGTGTGTGTGTGTAGGAGCTTGCACATGGATCTGCATTACAAAATTAAGTATGTTTCGATCCCTTGCCTCCTTAGCCCGGACGGCTGAAATTAGATCTGATGCCTGTCTTTCCACTTAAATGTAACTTACATTTGTGGAAGTCACCATTGGCAAGGTCCCCAAGTACTTAAACCAAAGACCTGTGAGCAGGTGTGCCATTCTGAAACATTTTGAGTAACGACCATACACTTGCTTTTTCATTTTTTTGGGAAAAATCACAAGTGCCTATTGTCTTCTCCCTGCCTGGCAAACTCTCCCTCATCAGTTTTTCATCTCAGGTTTTACTTGTACTTCCTCTGGGAAGCTGTGGACTTTCTCCAGCTCTGTGTCTCTTTGTGCTGAAAGTCTGTATTCCAGGTTAGCACTTTGCCCTGTATCCTGTGGTACACTAGTTGTGTCTTATGTATGGTTTTATCTCCTGAATCATTTGGTTCGCTCTTTCAGGTCAGTGCTTCGTCTTCCCGCCCTATCTTCCTTCCTTTCTTCTTTTTTTCCTTACTTTTCCTTCCTTCTTTTCTCCCCTCCTTCCTTCCTTTCTTTTCTTTCTTTCCTTTCTTCCTCCCCCTTCCCTTCCTCCCTCCCTCCCTTCCTTCCTTCCTTTTTTTGCTTTCTTTCTTTTCCTTCTTCCTCCCCCTCCCTCCCTCCCCCTCGCTCCCCCTCCCTCCCTCCCCTCCCCCCCTTCCCCACTTCCTTCCTTCCTTTCTTTTCTTTCTTTTCCTTCTTCCTCCCCCTCCCTCCCTCCCTCCCTTCCTTTCTTTTCTTTCCTTTCTTTTCCTTCTTCCTCCCCCTCCCTCCCTCCCTCCCTTCCTTTCTTTTCTTTCCTTTCTTTTCCTTCTTCCTCCCCCCTCACTCCCACTCCCTCCCTCCCTCCCCTCCCCCTCCCTCCCTTCCTTCTCCATAGCACTAACCTCCAGGCTAAAGTGAGGTGGGTTGGTATTTGGTTCAGTAACTGGGGTAGGTGCCCCCACATCACCATCATTGTACTTAGAATGGTTTTGCAGTTGTCTGGTTACTTGTCTCTATTCCCCCAGTACGGTTCTTGGCATCTGTTAAGGGCAGTGTGACTAAGTGTCGACTATTGAATGATTCTCCCCTTCTCTTACACCAGCCCCACCCTGCCACCCTACCCTGCCCCCCACCACTGAACCGTAACTTCTTTGTGTTCTCCACGGTCCCTAACAGTGTCTGTCACACAGTAAATGCTCAGTAAGTCCTTGTTGAGTGAGTGGATTTTACCCCCTCAGGACCTGCCTTGGGGAGAGGCAGATGGGAAATGAAGCTCTGAGAGGGCAGAGGGAGATGGAGACTGGACAGGGATGCGTTCAGGAGCTGGGTGTGACAACCCCTCTGCTGCTTCTGATTTCCGTGTATAGATATGGCACTTCCCTGAGGGCGGAGCGCCATATCCTCTCCCAGCTGGGCAGCTGGTGAGCCCAATGCCTGAGAAACAGTTGAGTAAAGGATAGTGGCTGTGATTCTCGGTGTTATTTTAACAACAACAGTAAAGAATTTTCTCTGCTGCCTGAACGCTTTCAGACATTTGCATGGTTGAGATGAGAGGACTCAAGCTAGAAGGAGAAGCACATGGTCACGTCCGTATGTTGACCTCCTTATCCTTCCCATTGCCCTGGGGGTGCCAGTGGACAGTGACAGGTCCACGAAGGAGGGAGGGAGAGCACCAAGGGGTCAGCAACCCCTTAGCATCCCCGAGTGACATGCTACCACTGGGCTGACCAACTCGTCCCAGTTTGCCTGGGGCTGTCCTGGTGTTCGTCCCGGAAGTCCTGAGTCCTGGGCCACCCCTCCATCCTTGGCAAACCAGGACAGATGGTCTCTTTAGATGCCACTTGCTCCCTTCCCTGCCCTGCCAGCTCTCTTGATTTCTTTTCCCTTTTTGAGGTCCTTGCGTTGGCCTTTTTCCTCCTTTCTTTCTGTCTTTCCACCTCTGCTATTTCTACCCCAGCTCTCTCAAGCTAAGCCATGAGACTTGCCTGCATCTCAGAGGCCTTTCAGACCGTTTTCTGAATCACTGTGGGTTGACCGGAGTCCCTGGCTCAGGACACAGCTGCAAGTGTTGCCTTCTCTTCCTCTCTGGCTCCACTTGCCTCCTGAAATCAACCGAGCTGTGAAAGATTCTGTCACTTCAAGGTAAAACTCATCTAGCTCGGGGAGCGTGTGCCCTCTCTGCGGGGCGGCTCTCGGCACACATGCGGCGCTCAGAGCGGTAGGCTCTGCCTGGAAGTCAGGGCAGGGGAGGCGGCAGGGCGTGTGGTGGGCACTGAGGCCCACCTGCCTCGGCCCAGCCTCAGCCCTCAGCCCCTCTCTTGTGGGCGCACCACGGCCCGGCTCTCAGCGAGGCCTGGGTGCAGCCTGCCCTCTTACCCGAAGCCTCCTTTCCAGCACTTACCGCTTTGTTCTCAGAACTCTTACTACTCGGCTAGTAAGTGCCGCTCCATTAAGGGTGATTGTTTTCTTCCGTCTTTCTCGTGTGTTAGCCCTTCCTTGAAGGCAGACGTCTCATCTTAGGTTGCCTTTCCTTCCACCTCACAGCACCTGGCCTTGTGCCGGGCCCACAGCTGGCCCTCACTTTGCACATGTCGTTGTGGTCAGTGCCTCGGTGATTTGTGTGTGACGGAGCGTGTGAGTCCGTGGGTGGGTGCCCTGTGAGCCCCTGTATGCAGAACATGTCGGAGGCTGTGCCCGAGCCAGGCCCAGGTTCTTGGGTGGAACTCAGCCCTCCTGACTTCCTCTTTAACACAGGCATGAGAGAGTGAGGCTTTTTTTTTTAACTGCGAAGTGAATTTTTTTGTTGCAAAATACCTCACTTGATGTCTGAGATTTGCTTTACATGTTCTGGAACCTTCAGGTGTAATTTACAAATAATCACAGGATTAAACAATTCTGAGACTGCTCCAGAGAGGCAGGAAAGTGGGGTTGGATCTGGGAGGAGTTCTGAAGGAGGGGCTGCTGAGTGCCAGACCCTGTAGACCTAATCCTGTGATTTCTTTCGGTGTTGCTGATGGATGAGTGGGGATGCTGTGTGGCCCACCATCTGGGAGGTGGGTGCTCTGTGCTGCCACCAGTCCTGACCTCCTGCTTCAGTCGCTAATAACTAGTTGCATGCTTCTGCTGTGTGTCTGCCCACAAGCGTGCACAAGTGTGTTCGTTTTCAACTATAAATAGGTTTAGAAACATATAGGAATAATGCATGGTCTTGGTAAAACATTTGGAAGGAAGTTAAAACTGTTTTTACTCCTACTCCTTAGAAACAGTCACAATGAACATTTTCATGTGTATCTTTCTAGATTTTTTTTCTGTGTCTTCACACATGTGCTCAGACACACACATGATATATTTACAGAGGTGGGATCGGGTTTTTTTGTTTTGTTTTGTTTTGTTTTTGCGGTACGTGGGCCTCTCACTGCCCTGGCCTCTCCCGTTGCAGAGCACAGGTTCCGGACGTGCAGGCTCAGCGGCCATGGCTCACGGGCCCAGCCGCTCTGCGGCATGTGGGATCTTCCCGGACCGGGGCACGAACCCATGTCTCCTGCATCGGCAGGCGGACCCTCAACCACTGCGCCACCAGGGAAGCTCCGGTGGGATCGTTTTATAGAAAATTTAGGGGCCTGCTCTCTTTTGCTTAACAAGATGTTATGGACATTTTGGCTATGTCCATAAAGATGAATTTGTCATTCATTTAGTAGATACTCACCGAGTGCCTGCCCATGTGTCTAGCACTGTTCTCAGTGCTGGGGGTAAAGCGTGGAACAAAAGAGATCAAATTCCTTGCCCTCCTGGAACCTATGGTCTCGTTGGGGAGACCAGCAATAAATAAATACGATATGTAGTAGGTTAGTAGGTGATAAGTGCTATGGGAAAAAATGAGATAAGGAAGGTGAGAGGGAGTGAGGGGGGTAAGGTGCATTTCGCGGTTTTAAACAGGGTGGTCAGGTGAGGGGGAGGCCTTTGAACCAGCACGGGGGCTATAATGTTTAGCGAATAGCGTGCACTACTGAGAGGCTGCCAGGGCGAGGTCCAGAGTTGGGGCTGGAGGAGACATCAGCTGAGCCTTGGGAGCTCAGGGCAGGACGCACTCAGGTCCCCTGTGGTGGAAAATCCAGACCTGGGCATTCAGGCAGGGCCCTATGCCGGTCATTAACCATAAGAATGACCACTGTTCAGGTAACATGACAGAGTTTCAAAGCAGCTTTTTATCTATTATCCTGGTCCTGCTGCTTATTAGCTGCCCAGCTTGGGGCACATAACCCACCCTCTCTGGGCCTCCGTTTCCTCCTTTGTGAAACAATAGGGTTCTCGTACAGTTTAAATGAGTTCATCCAAGTGCATATAGAGCAGTGCTGGGAAGACCTCTTACCAAATAGTTCAGTTATTATTATTATTATTGCCTTTCATTTATTAGTCACGACAGTCCTGCGAGGAGGACACTGTGCTCAGTGTAGAGATGAGGAAGCTGAGGCTGGAGGAGGTTGGCCTCCGTAGTTAGCGAGTCCAGGGCACTAGTGGGTGGCGGAGTCTCCAGGTCCAGGCCCAGCTCTGTCCATGCAAACACCTGCCCTCCTCCAGGTGGGTGCAGCTGCTCCTGTTTCAGGCGGATGCCCCAGAGACATGGCCACTACCTTCCTGATTGCTCCATAGTCTCCTCAGAAGAGAAGCGGCTCTCGGGGTTGCCGGGGGCGGGGAGGGAGGGTGGCCTGGTTGGTCAAGGCGGAAAGAAGGAATGGTGTCGAACTTCCACAAGGAAGAACTGAGACTCAGAAGCTCTGCTCGGCATCCCCACTGCTGTCCATTCGGTGTCAATGCATCTTCTTCTCCCTCTCCTCCAATCGCCGTAAACACCAACGTGTACCTATCCCTCTTAAGGACTTAGAGAGGGACGCAATAATTAGTGACTTTGCTAGTTTTAAATTTCTGACTTTGAGAACCATCCCCGTTCTTGTGTCTGCGGGAGATGGTTGAAAAGCACCAGCACCACAAACACAACCAAACCCCATAACCATGATCACTGGCCTCCTTCCCAGTGGCCTCCGGGCAGCAGCCTCACAGCTCACCTGGTCCTGACAGGCCTTAATGTGTGTAGGCCGTTGGACATTTAGGACCACACACTTTAAAGGACCTGTGGGTCTGAACGGAGCTGGGGTGCCAGTGACTAGGGTCATTTCTCCCCTGAGGTCAGCACCCCCATCCACCCCGCCACCCACAGGGACAACCTAGAGTAAATGCAGCACCAGGTTTACTTTGTGTCGGGTTCTCTGAAATGGAGCGCAGAGTGTGTTACCGTGGAAACCATAATATAAATGGTGGCTGCGTGTAGTTAAAACAGCACTGTTAGTTTTATGCTACAGGTACACTATGAGTTCAGAAGGCCTTTGTGGGCTGGCCTGGGAGTCTAACCATCATTTAAAATATGGTTTCTGTGGCTACATGCTGTCAAGATTCTGAACAATTACTTTTAAGCAAACCTTTAGAGCCACTTGTTTGTAACCGGGAAATTGGCAGTTGGTAATTTATACGATATTTTCGTACCATCTCATGGGGTTTCTCCTGTCGCGGGACTGCTAAGCTCCCGGGAAGTCCTGTGGCAGATGGATGGAGCTGTGGCTCAGCAGTAGCACGTTCAGAAACGGCGTCAGGGTGTTGGTATGAGCCAGTGCCTGGTGGAGCTGCCAGATGCTATAGCAGAGTAGAGAATCTGCCAGGAGCAAGGGAACTGGCATGGGGGACATCCTTGGGTACCACACCCCAAGAGGGGCTTAGGTGGGTTGTTGTAAGACTGGGACAGCACTCCAACTTTAAACCAAGTCATGTGAGTAACATATAAAGAAATTGGGCCTGGAAAAGGGAAGACTTGGGAGGAATTTAGTAACTGTGTTTCATTATTTGAAGCACCATAATGTGGTCCCCAAAAAGAGACTGACAAGAGAGACACTTTAGTAATTTAAGGAAGGAGTTTGGCAGCCAAAACTATTGAAGATAGGAAGAGTTGCTTTAAGAGGTAGTGAGTTCCCCGTCATTAGAAGTATTTAAGGAGAGGCTGGCTGGTTAACTTGTGGAGGATACTCTAGAGGGGATTTAAGTTCTGGATGAGTGATTACTAGACTTCAAAAGTCTTTGCTAGCCTAGAGCTTCTATGATTCTAGGGCATAGATGGAAACTTAATTTTCTGACCCTCCTATTCAGGGTGATTAATAGTGGCTGCCTGGAGCAAAGGTGAGATGGCTTTGGAGCTGGCTCAGTCTGGAAGCAAGTAGGAGCTCGTTAATCGATTAGCAGTGTCTGCTATGGCAGGGGGCCATGTTGCAGGATGCCCAGTATTAGCCATTGTCTTTCCAGTGGTAAGTGTCCAGTGATGAACTTGGACTCAGGTCAAGTAGAAGCAGGATGACCTGGTTTGTTTGGGATCAGCGGGGCTCTCCCGACCTGAACGTTTGACTCCAAGACAATCCCAGTAAAACCAGGATGAATTGGTCACCCTAAGCAGAATGGATGGTCATCGGCGACTACATATCGGGTTCCATCTCCACTGATGGTGAAGATGCCAGGAGCGTCTTCATCTTCTCAGAGCATGAGTGTGGGGCTCTGCCCTCAGTAGGAGCCCACTAGACACATGCAGAATAAATGAGTTGGATGCAGTTCCTAAGATATGGTTGCACTCTCCTTGCAATTAATTAATTTGTTTAATTAATTAAAATGACTTCACTAATTATATGTACAGGAGATTGCACATTTCATTTGGCTGAGCAGATGGCTCCACTAATAATTACGAAAGCCTGGGGTTGCAGGAAAGAGGGGTGTTGGCATATGAATTGATATTGAACACTTCAATGCCATCCTTCCTACAAATAAAGTTGAAGCTCCTATCCCCATTACATCCAAGATGGATTGAGGAACAGATTTTTAATTTGCTTCTGGTAGTGCCAGTAGGTTGTGGTAACTTGCTTTTTGTGACTGGTGATCATTTTATTCATCAAACAGCTGGCTGTGGAAGGGGTGTGGGCTCCATGGCTTTGGAAGAAGTAGCTGAGTCAGGGTTAGATCTGGGGCCTCTGCATCATTCAGATAGCTGGCTAACCCACTGAATTGTGATAGTAAACCACATCTCCCAGAAGAATAACAGGCACCTCATCTCCAAAGGGAACGTGCCTTCTTCTGCTACGTTATCCAGACCTTGCCCTGCCCTCACTCCGCTCCCATCCCTGGGGCCTTAGAATCTAAGGCAGACCCGCGGACGTGCCAGAGAATGAAAACCCTGACCGGCTACACACACAGACCAGGCAGTACCTGCACTTAAGTGATTCTGCATCACATAGGTGAGTGAGTGTGTTTCTGGAGTATCCTCGCTATGGTGATAAGGAGGAAAATTATTGGTAATCGAGGAGTGTTGAGCATCCCCGCTGGGCCAGAAACTTCCCGCACTCTTTGTGTTTCTTAAAACAGCCCTGCAAGGCAGCTGTTAACTTACAGATGAGAAAATGAGGCTTGGAGAAGTTAAGTAAGATGCCTGGGGTCACACAAAGCTGGGTTCATGCCCAGAGCTTTCTATCTATAAAGCCTCTTGTTCTTTCCACCCCCTGCCCTGCTGGTAAATGATTTGGGGTCATGAAAGTCCCGTAGCCAAATCTGGAAGGATGTGATGGGAAGCCACCGGGCTGGACTCACTCCTGCACGCAAGCGGGGTACTGCTTGGGAGCCAGTCACTGCCCATGGGCCCTCAGCACCTTAGAACCCGCAGGGGCCTTGGGGTGATCGGTTCCGAGCAATTTCCCAGCACCCATAGGCAAGTGCTCAGTGCATAAAGATTCTGCTTTAAACACCAGTCAGCTGGCTATGTTATGACAGAGTGATGTACTCGTCAGAGAAAGTTCCAGAAAGAAATTGATCATTTCAGAAGAATCTGCAGAATGTTAATTTAATGTGATCTGATAAGAGAGTTTTCTTTATTGCTCATATTCATGGCTTGGGGAAAGGTGACCCTTATGAAGCTTTTTGTGTGGTATGTGAAGAAGAAACAAAGCTAAGGAAGGGGGAAAATACCCGCCGTAAAAGAACAAATAGATCAGTCTGCGTGCTGATGAATACATCTGAACGTGGCAGCAAGATTCCTGTTTGGGCAGATCAAGCATTGTAGTTGGAGAATACGCTCAACCTTGTGTGATGGTCCTGGTGAACCCCCATCCCTCTCTGGTCTGCCTGCCTGCCCCCCACCCAGGTTACTCTTGGGGTACTTGTCCATCCCTTGAAGCTTTCACTCCACACTCCTGATGAACTAGAGCAGGAATGGGGTGGTGTGTCTGAGTCACAAAAAATTGTGAATCATTCTTGAGATGAGGGAGCCCTGAAAATGTGACTCATTTCTGTAGCAGGTACAGGTAAGAAATGGCTGTCTGGTTGTGACTGGCAACTGCCATAGAATTTCTAATTTTGACTTGGTTGCTGTTGTTTTCGGGGATGGGATCAGACCTGGCCCCGGGTGGGTGCAGCGTGGAAGGACGCAGTGCCATTTGGACCCGGTTCCTGCCTTTCAGCACTTCGCCACCTGAAGGAGGCTGAGGCGTGTCCATAGTTGCAGAAAACATGTCGGTTTGAATGTGTATTAAGTAGTAAACTGAAAGATGGAAATCTTAAGCTTAATCAAAATTAAAATATATTTTTCCTAATCACATATCCAGGTAAGTGCTGGAGGGAGGCTGCAGGGCCCAGCCAAGTAGCGTCCAGATTACATCAGTGTGTGTTAGGAAGAGCACTGGGCTAGTTCATAAATTGTGTTTCTGTTTACACATCTGCTCTCAGATGTTCCTTATTCAAGGCCTTCTGTCTTAGTTGGTGTGTCAGCCTGGATGAGCTGGCTGAGTCTGCATACCTGTTATGAAATTCAAGATTTGTTCAATATAAATGCACTTGAGAAATATCCTTACGAACTTTTATTAGCTCATAACAGTAATCCAAGAAGTAAAGAAACATAATAATGGAATTTGCTCATTCTTCTTTCAGGTTTGGGTAAAATTTGTAGCTAGGCTAAAGTTGCCAGAGGTCAGAAGAGGTTGCTGCATGAGGACCAACGACTGGACATTCAGACTTGACCTTTCAGAAATGGGGGTTGGGCATCTGAGCCTGTTATATTATGGGCTGGGAGTGGAGGATGTGAATAGGAAAAGAATAAGGGAAAATGGAGCAGTCTGGAGGCTGGTGCAAAAACTAGATGGAAATAGTAAGTGGGCAAAGGGGTGAAGCATATGGGGGGGAGAGGAGTTGGGGATAGGAAAAGACCACAGACATGCTTTTGGCTATGAGTAACAGAAAAGCAAATGAATCGTGGTCTGAGTAACACATCCTCTCATAAAACAAGAAGTTGGGGTGAACACAGTGGTTGTCTGGTGTTGATCTGGCAGTCCAACAATGACGTCAAGGACAGGAGTGTTTTCAGTTTCTCTGCTTTGCCCTCCTTAGTGTTTTGGCTTCTTGTCTTGTCAGTTCTGGGAGTAAGATGTGGCCCAAAGCTGCAAGGGAGGCTGTGAAGGGGTTAGTAAGCTTTTCCAGCCTTGGTAGTAGAGGTGGGCAAGAGGGGTTAGGAATGGCTGAAGGGTTATCCAGCCAGCCGTTGGGCATAGACCAGCTGTGAACAAATAAAAATAAAAACAAATATATGTTGAATCATCACCACAAAAACAACAGATGCTCCTAGGAGTTTCCTACATGTGAATGGTAGTACAGTGCAAGCGTGTTATGGTGTGGAAGGGCATCTTGTAGGTCCCATTCCAGCAACGTGGCTGATCACCACCAAAGTGTGTGTGCAACACTGCAGGCTGGATTCAGGGAAAGCCGTCTGAAGTCCTGCTAGGCGGGAATGGAGCATAGGGAGGGAGGAGGCAGGGTAGCACCATTGTGGATCTACCTTCGCTCCAGTTTCCAGCCCATGATTCTCAGAAGCAAGAGGGCTGCTTTTCAAAGGTTAATGGTAGAGCTTGCTAATTTCTTTGTAAATTCCATTTTAATGTATAGATGCATTTAACTTAGGGCGCTGAGCTTCTGTTAGTAGCTCAAAGACTGATACCCCTTCAGCACCACTTTGAATTCCACACCTCTGTGCATGTGCATGTGTGCACACGTGTGTGCAAGGCTGCACCCTCTATTCACATCCCTGTGGCCCAGATCTGTTTTTCTCATTGCCTCACAGAATCCCAGTCTTGTCAGAGGACTGGTTTCCCTGCCCCGCACTGCCCAGTTTCTTTCCTGTTTCCTGTATCGGTGCGGTGCCATACGGTGACTCTTCTTTCCCCGTGGTGCTCAGTAGAGGCCAGCTCTCTGATCTGTGGCTCTTGCTGCTTTTGGTCATTTGGTTATTGTTGAGGGGCCTGCCACTCACCCATAACAGTGAGTCAGATGCCTTTGATCAAAACAATGGAAGTCGGCTGGTTTAAATGCAACTCCTCGCTCTCCCTCTAGTACTCTAGAGCAGGGCCTCTCAAACTTTCACGTGCACACGAATCACCTGGGGGTCTTGTTAAAGGGCAGATTCTGATCCGGGAGGTCTGGGGTGGGGCCTGAGACTGTGCTTCTTCTTCTTCTTTTTTTTTTTTTGCGGTACGCGGGCCTCTCACTGTTGTGGCCTCTCCCGTTGCGGAGCACAGGCTCCGGACGCGCAGGCTCAGCGGCCATGGCTCACGGGCCCAGCCGCTCCGCGGCACGTGGGATCTTCCCGGACCGGGGCACAAACCCACGTCCCCTGCATCGGCGGGCGGACTCTCAGCCACCGCGCCACCAGGGAAGCCCATGTACTTCTTTTTTGGGGGCGGGGTGGGGAGTGGAAAAATTATTTTATTAAGGTTTATTGGAGTATAGTTGCCTTACATTGTTGTGTTAGTTTCTGCTGTGCAGCAACGTGTCTGCACTTCTTCTTAGCTGCCAGGTGATGATGATGATGCTGGTCCAGGAAGCAGGGATCTCAGCCCTCAACCAGATTTCAAATGCTCAACAGCCACACATAGCTATGGCTACCACATTGGACAGCACAAATATTAAATATTTCCACTGTTGCAGAAAGTTCTACTGGACAGCGTTGGCTTAGAGTCTAGCCAGGGAGAGAAGCCTTGGTTACGTAAACAGACAACCAGATAATGTGGAGCCATGGACAGCGATAAAAGATTTAGTAGAGGGAGTCTTGTCAATGAATAACCTAGTGGAGAGGGAACCAGAGTTTCCTTGAGGAAGTGATGGTTGAGTTGGAGTTGGATCAGGTGGTAACCAGGCTTGTAGGGAAGTTGGGGAGGAGAGTGGAGGAGAGAGAATCCCGGAGTTCAAGCATGTGAAAGTGCCTCAAGATTGCACTCACGCTCGCCGGCATTGGATAAATGTCATTCCCCATGCACACTCATGTTGACTGTTTAATCCAGAACTGTGTGGAAGCACAGACCCTGGCTATCCCTGGTGAGCACAGGCTCTGGAGCCACATTTCCTGGGTTCAAATCTGCTTGCTTAAACTCTTAGTGCCTCAGTTTCCTCATCTGTGAAATGGGCAAAATAATATGTACACAGTAGAGCTGTGGTGAGAATTGAGTCAGTACCTGTAAAGCACCTAGGAGTGCCTGGTATACTGTAAATGCTATTGAGTTGTTGGCTGTTATCATTGTTGTTCCCCATGCCTGTGACTTGTGAGCAGGGGGCTGCCCTACCTCGAGCTCCTGGTAGAATCAAGGAGTATCTACTTGGTGCTGGCCCCAGCACTTGGGAGCAGGGCTTCTGGGCTCTGGGCTCCCACTTCCAGGTGAGCCAAGAGTTCTGAATCCTGGTGCCCCCCCCTCTCCACCCTGCCCAATCCTGTCCTCTCTGCTTTTAATCCTCCCAACTGATCCCATAAATGCTTGGTTTGGCTCTGCAGAAGGCACAGCAGTTGTAGTCATTTCCATGGCCTGTGAGCCATGTAGCCTAATAACAATCCAGCAAGGTCAGTCCCAACACTAACATGTCAGATTCACATCATTATGGATGTTAGGACTCCAGAGGTGGAAGCATCTCGCTGACTTCTATCAGGCTGAAACCCCAGTGCCCATTCCTGTCCCCCACGATGTGTCACTCAGGTACACATGGGGTGTCTTGATGCCGTGCAGCTACCACGGCCGGATCGATCGCTCACAGCTTTGAGATATCAGAGGGAGCGCTCCCGCCCTCCCATTTTACCTTTTTGGTTCCGGTGCCGCTGGGCCTGTGGTATGTGGTGGCCCTTATCTGGGTGGGGTCTCAGGGTTTAATCTCTTTTCCTGTGAGGGAGTTGAGGCCATTATCAGAGCCATGACCTTCTTCACTGGCCTGTCTCAGGTCTGTCCTGCTGCCAGCGCAGAGCCAGCGATTTTTAGCACAGAGAGTGACCAGTCTAAATGCTTGGGCCTAGATAGAGGATTTGCTGCACAGGACTGTTCCCAAAGAGACGTTTTTTCTAACCAGGTCAAGACATCACCATGACTTGGCCCATCCAAGCAATTCTTTTTTGAAATGAGATTTGATGCATGAGATGGGCCTGTATAATATCGTTAGATAATACAATTGTTGAGAATATTAGAGTTGGGACTTGAGTTGCTTTAAAAGTTGAAAGGGAAAAAAAAAAAAAGTTGAAAGGGGGTAGTAATGGTGGAAGTGGCTGAGATCACTGTTCTGAGAGGAATGAGTGTGTTAAGTGATTGCTGCCACCAGGTCTCCTGGGCTCTCTGTCTGAGGCTTGCTGTAACCCCCCATGACTCAACCACCTTCAAATCGCTGGGTTCCACTTGCTTTTCCGAAGTCGTCTTCGTTTTATTTTTAGATTTCCACATTTATGCCTTCGGGGCTTCTTGGCTTGTGTATCACACACACGTTCATATGTATGTGTGTGTATACACCCCTTTGAGTGCACACACACACACATCTCTTTGAGCTACATGTGTCTGTATAGTTGTTTTGTTTTGTTTATCTTTTTAGTGGTCCCAGCTGAAAGCCCATCTAGGACTACCAACCCCAAAGAAAAAATATCTTCGCTGTATCCTTGAAATACACCATTTCCTTATGGCCCGGAGGTGGTCGGATGTGGCCGTTGGGATTCGTCACTGCCCTTGGCCTCCGTGTCTCTGCATCCGTTGGTGGGTGTCTGTGGGGCAATTTCCTCCTCACGTTAAGTAAGCACTGGAGGGGCCCATGTGGCCCTTGGAGGCTCCTATATTTTCCTCCCATGGAGGCTAAAGTCAGTAGCAGGTCCCCCTTTGGATCTTGTGATCTTTTTCCATCCCTTGTGCCAGTTGGAATGGGGGTGTACTTTTACTTAACAGTGGTGGGAACCCTGCGTCCTTGCCCAGGGACTCAGGTCCGTTCTCGGGCGAGAAGAACCTTTATCTAGCTCCACAGGGTGGAGGGAGGCTGCTGGCTCTGACGTAGCTGCTGCAGGTTTGTGTCAGGCCACGTGAGCAGCATCAGGGAAGGAGCTGGGTGCCTGACAGAACCACGTTACAGGACCTTCGGAAAACATCCCCTCGGGCGCCCCGTTCACTTCTCAGGAGGAGGATGATAACTTACTCATGTAAGTAAGACCTTAAACCTTGACTGCAGTCATGAGCACCCCAAAATATTGCCTGAACCTCGCTCCCCAGTTTATAAGGACCCCAAGGATGATAAAAGCAAGACGTGAAATAAGCTTGTGAAAATCGACACATTTTCCTTTGCTGATGATTTGAGTCAGGACCCATCTGAGTTAACACCAGCCAACGAACGACTGATTACTATTAAGGAACAAGCCCCTAAGCGATGTGTGCGCGCTTCTTTTGCTGGGCTGTGAGAGCTCGGTTCATTTTGCCGCTCGCACACCTGACTTTTACGTGAACCTCTAAGCCCATCTCTTACTAGGATCTCCTTGGGGGCAAGGATTGGTTCATTTGCCTTGCAACAGTCCCTGGAACATCAGGGATGCTCTCTTTCAATGTGTATATCTTTGTTGGAAACACGACAGAGGTCCAGATCAATAAAAGCAGACCAGTTTCCTGTCCTTTGCTCTCAGGTTGGCACAAAGATGTGCCAAGTGCTCCGTGGCATCACTGAGCCAGGTGCTCCACGGAAGATCCTCTTCTTACCCAACTGGAAGTATTTTTCCAGCATGACCTGGATCTTAAAGGCCAGAACACAGCCTTCTGGAATTCTTAGAAAGTAGACACTGTGACAGGAAGGTAAATATTGACTGTCTTTAAAAGCCAGTGGAAGGGGCTTCCTCAGGCCCTAAGTAAAGTGAGAGCCCTTTGAGCACATTTACAGAGGTAAAGTTCTCAGTGATGGAGAGGGAGGCCTAGAAAAGGAGCGAGAGCTGTCTCCTTGCCTTCAGACGGGACTGTCCCACCCGGCGGGGAGTTGGCACTGTCACCTGCCTACCAGGCTGAGGAGGGGTGCTCCTGCCCACCCCCCACGTGAGGTCTCGCTCCCTTTTCAGTATCACCTGCAGCCCAAGGAGGTAAGGGGGCTCTGCTGTGAGCCTCACCTTGACCGCCTGAGAGAATCCAGTCACGGATCACCTGTTTTCTGAGCTGTTGTTCTCTCTGTGTAGAAATCCCAGGAAAATTCAGAGTGAGCAAAGCTTCCTTGGGCTCAGCCCCTACACTCCACCTCACCCCGTACCTCACTGGGCCTCTTCTTTCAAAGATGTCACACCTGGTTTAGACCAGGTGTGACATCTTTGACTTTTGCAGAAAAAGGATGGCTAGTGACGCACATTTGACTTCTTTGGAAACAAATTCTCCATTCCCAACTCTCTGGCAGAGCTCAAGGGAAGCGGGGAGGCTGAGGGCAGAAGGGACTGTCCACGCAGATGTGTGGGTTGGGAGAGCACATGCCTCTGGCAGCGCTGCTAGTCTGGCTTTACCTGGGACTCAGAGTGCCCTACGCTGGGCTCTGAATCCCTTCCTCTCCTCTGCTCAGGGACCTACAGCACCCAGTGGCCCTTCATTCTGCATCTGTAGCTGGGGAGCTTTTCTGAGTGACCCTTGGGGAACTGGTTACTAGTCGGGGTGGCCCGTTTGTCACTCAGTTAATCTGAGGGGGGGACCTGCAGTCTCCTACCTGCAAGGTGCCTGTGCGTGGGAGAGAGGGAGTGAATGAGAGAGGGTGTATGTAAGTGTCAGTCTTCTGTTTTCTTACTTCCAGTTAGTCCCCATTTTCAGCCTCACTCCCCACCCTTCCCCATGCCTGGCATCCTTGCTTCTCTCACCCTCTGGAGTTTACAGAGCAGATTACACCCTTCTTGTCCACATCTTTCTCTGATCATTTGTCTTGCTATCTCAGTTATGCCTCTTGTCCATTTGCTGTCGTCCTGTAATGGGCTAATTGCCTCTTTTCTGTTCTTTTCAATGTTGTAAGTTTATATAATTAAAAAAAATTCCTTTACTATCATTTTAGTGGAGCCTTAGAAGGAAAAGGAGATCAACACGTTTTCAATCTACCGTTCTTTTAACCAGAAGACCGTGGCGTAATTTGGAATCACTTCCTAGAATTCCACTCTATCTCTATAGCTGCTGTTTACCCTGTCTTGGCATTTTACAAATTTATATTTTGCCCACCCGCCTCTACCTGTCCATTAGAAACAGCGTATGAGCATCTTTGTAGCCAAATCTTTAGGCGTATTATGATCTCCTAAGGGTGAATTTCTGTAAGTAGAATTTCTGGGTCAAAGGATATGTAAAACTTTAAGGTATTACTGGTGCATATTGCTAAATTTCTCTTCATAAATATGACACTACTTTGCATTCCCACTAGCCATAGATGAATGTGCTTGTTTCTCCACACTCTTGTTGATACTGGGTGTCTCTGAGCGTGTATGTTTGGGTATATAATGTGAACACTCTGTGAGATAGATCCCTGGCTCAAAATGCCTGCACATCAAAGTTTGGATAAACATTAGTCAACTTACCATCAGTTTATGAGCATGCTTGCTTCTTCCACATTTTTACCAACACTGCACTATGATATAAAAATCTTTTCCAGTTTAATAGGTTGATTTTATTGATTTCTCCCAAGGTTGAGGATTTTTCATGTATTTATGCCATTTGTATTTCTTCTTTCATGGACTGCTTGTAACCCATTTTTTTCTTTGTGTGTTTATCATTTTCTTGATTTTAAGCTCTCTTTATATATTAAGGATATGAATATGACAATTTTTTTTACATTTTGTTGACATTTCACTTTGTTTGCCTTTTTTGTTTGTTTACACATCCAACTGATAAGTTTTTTTCTTTTTTTTATTTCTGAGATATATATTTTAAAGTAATAACTAGAATTATGACTTATAACATTATACCAGAACATATAAGATTTTTAGAAATTTCATGTAATGTCTGAAACATTTATATTAACATATTTCCATACAAATAACCCAAGGAAAGTTTAGTATTAGTTGTTTTTTTGTTTGTTTGTACTGCAGGTTCTTATCAGTCTGATAAGTTTTATTATTAAATTAAAAAAATTTTTTTACTTATTTTTGGAGGCACTGGGTCTTCATTGCTGCATGCGGGCTTTTCTCTAGTTGCGGAGAGTGGGAGCTACTCTTCGTTGCGGTGTGCGGGCTTCTCATTGTGGTGGTTTCTCTTGTTGTGGAGCACGGGCTCTAGGTGCACGGACTTCAGTAGTTGCGGGCTTGTTGCTCTGTGGCATGTGGGATCTTCCTGGACCAGGGCTCGAACCGGTGTCCCCTGCATTGGCAGGCAGAGTCTTAACCACTGCGCCACCAGGGAAGTCCCTCTGACTGATAAGTTTTAAACGGTAAAGTTTATCAGCCTTTTGCCTCTGTGGTGTGCTTCCAGAATTACCTGAACCTTGGGCTTCTGGGGTGTCCTTTATTTCTTCATTTGACCACACCTGAGGGATGGGCTGGCTGCACATGTGAATGTGACTGAGTTCCAGCGTGGTCCTCAGGTCCTGCAGAAGGAGGACAAGGTCACCATGGACAGTTCTCCGGGGGCTGCTTAGCCGCAGTGGGCATGGGAGGTTGGTCCTGGGGAAGAGGCAGCCCCGCCTGAGACCCAACGTTATTGACCCAGGATGCGGCTGGCAGGAGTGTTCCAGGACCCACCTCACATTGGGGTGATCCAGAGGCAGAGGGTGAATGTCATGAGGGGTATGGACGTGATGTGGACAAGCATGGCTGCTAATCTCAGTAAGCCCCTCCTGCCACTAACAGCTGGCCTCAGGGCAGAGGTGTTGCTCACTGGGAACAGTGATTAAGAGGAGGGGCTCTTCCTGTCCAGATCGGATCTGATCGAGCTTAAGACGAAGTCAGGACAAGACAAGTGGGACCAGGGCTTTAAAGGGCCCACATTAATTTGGTTCAACTCAGGCTTTCTGTGATAAAAGCATAGAACAGCCTCAAATGACACAGGACAATGTTGCTTTGATGGCTTTACTTCCAATTTGTGTTTCTCCCCAGTGCTTACCTTACCAACTTGCCTCCTGCCTCTGCATTTTCCAGATTTACCCCTGGTGAGACGTGCTTGGGGAGGAGGCCGAGGGGGGCGGATGCTGGTAAACTGCGTTCAGAGCATAAGCTGGGGACTTCCAGGATTGAGGGGACTTGGAGCCTCATTTTCCCCAGCCATTAGCCCATGGGCTAGAAATAAGATCTGTTTCAGAAATGTGTGAACGGTGCTGAAGGGATTTTCATAAACTTTCAGCAAAGTGAGTTCTTCAGACCTATTTGCGATACTTTGACCAAACCTTCAGAGTGGCCTTTAAGATGCTGTCTACTATGGGGTGGCTATTCAGATGTATAATTCTACATTGACTCCTAAAAATTAGGGATAGGAATTGGGATGTAAAAACCGTAAGAAGCTGGATTGTGATCATTACAAAACTGCTACTTCCTTCTGCTCCTCAGACACACCAAGTTCGCTCCCATCTCCAAGCCTTTGCCCCTGCCACGCCCTCCGTCTGACCTGCCCTCCCCCAGATCTGGTACAGTTGACTCCTTGTCTTCATTTAGGTCTTGCTCCAATGTGGCATTCTCAGAAAGCCCTTCCCCACAACCCTAGTTAAGGTAGCACACCCCCGCCCCCATCGTGCTATCCTCTCTCATATTGCCTTATTCTCTTTTCTTCATAGCAGTTACGATATCAATGATAATAGTAATAGCTAATATTAGGGAGTACCAACCACATGCCAGATAGAGTTATAAGAGCTTTACTTGTATGAATACATTTGATCCTCACATTAAGTGTATGAGAAGAATATTATTATTCCCATTTTACAGATAAAGAAATCAAGTCCAGAGAGAAGTTAATGTCATAGTTTGGCCCTGGGAGTCTTCTAATCAGTAAACATTTATTAAACACATATTATGGACCAGGACCAGGCTCTCTGCTAGGATTAGGGGATCCAAAAATGAGTAAGTCATTGTCCTTGCATTCAAGTCATCAGGAGACCAGTGTTCCAGACCAGGCTGGGCCAGTGGCTCCTCTCTGAGACCCTGGAGCAAGTTGCTTACACAGATATATGTGCTTTAATTTTCCCATCTGTAAAATAGGAATAAAGGAACCTGCCCCAGCTAGTCCTCTGCATTCTTGGAAGATCTGTTGGTGAAATCACTTTGAGATGTGCACAGGGTGGTGCAGATGTGGGGAGCCATTGGGCATCCTCACTCTGGAACTAGGAAGCAGCAAACATATTCTCTCTTCCTACCTGGATGAGGGAAAGGTAGATAATTAGCTACCACTCATCTCTGTCTTGGTGGTACCAAGTCCTTATCAGATTTCACCCCCTTCCCTTACTTGCAGTCATTTTGTGGTATCAAGCAATTCTTAAATGTCTAAAAGAGTCTAGCTAGAATCTCAAAATCAGTTTTTGGTCCATTGATGTAAGAGATGTTGTACTTATATAACTGGTCAATAGGATTATGGTATGTAGGGCAGCTGTCCCATCTGATTGAAAGTGGTGAGTTTTATTTTCCAGGGACTCCAAAATCCCTTGCCTACTGATGGTACTTTTTTTTTTTTTTTTGTGGTACACCGGCCGCTCACTGTTGTGGCCCCTCCCGCCGCGGAGCACAGGCTCTGGACGCGCAGGCTCAGTGGCCATGGCTCACGGGCCCAGCCGCTCCGCGGCATGTGGTATCCTCCTGGACCGGGGCACGAACCCACGTCCCCTGCATCGGCAGGTGGACTCTCAACCACTGCGCCACCAGAGAAGCCCTGATGGTACTTTTTTGAAGGAAGTTGTTCTTATTCATCATTAGGCTACCAGCCTGGCTGTTTAATTCCAACAGCTGGTGTTATTCTGAAACCAATGCAAGAGCACTGTTTTGGTTTCTGTGGTTTTGCCAAGGCCATTAATTAAAAACAAGCTCGTGATAATGGATGGGATGTTGGTATGTGATGGGGAAACAGCCCTGTGGAAAGGAATTCTTGCTCCTTGTCATCCTCTTGAGATGGACTTTAAAGAATGGGTGACCAGACCTTTCAAGTAAAGCATGCCAACGTGTCTGACCCCATCCTCCTAAATAGTATGTGAGAGGGAGCTTTGGTCGCTGGTTCTTGCCCTGGGCCTCACCCGCCTTTCTATCATCATGGTTTTTTTCCTGTGTCTAATTTGTTGCATGATCTGTTAATAACCAAACATGCCCTCACAAGCTGGGGAATATTTGCGTGATAAAGCAATTATGTGATAATCTCCCACTTTCTAAAAGAGACAGGCATCAGGACTGCACACTCTGGGCAGCATCCAGGTGCCAGAGCCTATTGACTCTGTTCTTTCATTCGTTTGTACTGTTGCCATCTAACTGTAGGCCCCTGTCACCCCATCCATCCTCCACCTGTCCGTCCATCCATCCATCCACCCATCCATCCATCCATCCATCCACCCATCCACCCATCCATCCATCCATCCATCCACCCACCCACCCACCCATCCATCGATCCATCCATCCAGACATCCATCCATCCAACCACCTGTCCCATCCAGTGGATCTCTTATTTTTGAGCACTTATTATGGATCAGGCCCTGAGCTAGGGCCTGGGGATGTAAAGATGAGTAGGTCACCATCCTTGCATTCAAGTGATTCATACAGTAATAGCAGGACATATGAGAGTTCAGTGAAGTGTTTCACGCTAGCATAGTTGGGGCTTAATATTCCCACTACCAAGAAAAGGCAGGGCTTCCCTGGTGGCACAGTGGTTGAGAGTCCGCCGGCCGATGCAGGGGACACGGGTTCGTGCCCCAGTCCGGGAAGATTCCACATGCCGCGGACCGGCTGGGCCGCTGAGCCATGGCCGCTGAGCCTGCGTGTCTGGAGCCTGTGCTCCACAACGGAAAAAAGACAAGCTAGGTGCTTACCTATATACATCCTCCCTCCTTCCGTCCCTACCGGCCTCTCATCCTTCCACAGATATTAACACCTACTAGGAGCGAGTCCCTTCCTTGTGTGTATCTGCACCTTCCCTCGGTTTGACATTGGTTCATTTCCCACCCATGTAATTCCCTTACTGCTTCAGGCATGTCACCTGATCTGAAATTTGGGGCAACATCCTGTTCTAAAGGTAAAGTTCCAGCTCCTGAGCTTGGCGTTTTGGATCCCTCCACTGTGCTGCCCCAGCCTGATGACCAGCCTGTGTCTCACTCGTCCTGTGACCAGCAGACCTACTCACTGCTCCCAAACGTGTCTTGCACGCTGCCATCTCCCATCTAATTCCACTCACCCTTCAAGGAAAGCCTGGGAAGGTGTGTTGCCTCCTGGTTTCGGCCCTGGAGGCAAGCATGGCTATTTTCATTGGATGCCCGTCCTACCACATTGTATGGTTACCTTTCTGTGTATGTCTGGCTCACTTTCCTTTTGTCACGTGGATGGGATTCTTGCTTCATATATCTTGGTTCTCCTCAGTGACTAAAGGGCCTACATATGGAAGTCACCATCTCTATTTGCTAATTAAAATTGGGGGAAATTATACATTATTTATCACCTCTTCCTGGCAGTCCCTTAGTTCTGCTGCTGAACTAGACAAGGTTGAAATTACCACTCTGGGTCAAATGTGTGGTTTATCTAATCCATTTTTAAACTCTCAGATAATGGAGAGTGTGAGAATGTGTGCTATTTATTCTCCATCTGCCCCCACCCCCACCCCGATCTATTTCTGCCACGCTGTGTCTGGGGAGGCTGGCCCCTATGGATTACATCAGCTGGGCTCCTTTATTTTACCTTCTGGTTTCACTGGGTTTGGCCAGTAGGAGACACCAGCAGGAGATACAAGAACAGGAGGAGAGAGAGGTTGGAGTATTAATCCCCCTGATTTCTGGCAATGGCTTCTTTTCCATCTGCAGCCCCTCTCCCAGTACTGGAGAATCACTGGGCTCCAGGAACAGTTGTTCCCTCCCCTTTCCCTTCTAACTTAGGGATGATCAAGGCTTCTTGCTGGTTTCAGCCTTGCTGGGTGCCACACCATATCTTGTTGGTTCCCTTAACCCTTCCTACACCTCTGTAACTGGTCCATTCATTAAATTATTTCCATTTAAACCTTTTTGAGTGCCATCTATAGTATTACCGAGAGTCAACCTTGCAGGCTTAGTTATCAGCCCATGAATTGATCTGTTTCATTTTCTTACAAAAGGGTTTTGGGGTTTTTTGTTTTTTTTTTTTTTTTTCGATGCGGAGCACACATTCAGAAGAATCTATGGTAAAAATAACAGTCTCTTGGCTTCTTCCCTCCCTAACTTGTCACTCTCCCTTGAGGCAACCTCTTGTAACTCTTTCAATTATCTTTCTCTGACATTTACCTCCATATTTAAAAGTAATGTGCTTTTGTTTTACTCCTATTTTAGAAATTACCTGCTTACTTCCTGTTATGATAGATGACGATTTAGCTCGCTTATACCACCCTCCTACCTCCCCTCCCCACATCCTCACAGTATAGTTGTATCGTTATTTATAGTTCCTCTACTTGGTTAGCTTTATAAGTAATATTTTTACTATCATATTTCTCACTTGTTAACAACAGTATCTCGACTCCCTTAATCAGTAAGATGAAGGTATCAGTGCCCTTACCCCAACTGCCTTCCAACTTTCCAATTTCTGTCACCTCTATTTTTACTTTTACATTGTTAAGGGTGATAACACTTACATTTTTATTTTGTAACTGCCAGTAAAAACTGTGCTGTGTCTGTAGTTTGACTCTAAAGACTGAAAAATCAGCAGATAGGGCTTATGTGATTGTGAATGTAGAAACAAGTTGTGAATTGACAGTCTAACCCTCCGACATACTTGTTTGGTTTGCCTAGTGATTTTTTTAAAAAGTTTCAGCCAACATTTTAAAATAAGGAGAGTTTTCCTAACAGATTCAGAGTTTGGGATATTGTTTTAAAGGCTGTAAGATCTGGTCTGACGTTCCATATGGCAACACTCTGCTGGAGGCTGCCCGCTTTAGAATGGGCTTTCCTACTCCAGTTTGCTGCAGTCCCTACTACTCATACAGTGTATGCATGTGCTCAGACTCCTAGCCTGCTGTGTTCATTTACTTATTTACCTGACCCTGAAGGCGTTTAAGTGTGTGACCCTGATGCCTGATCTGTTGTCCTCTTTGGAGTCCATAATATGTATTTCCTTTATATATGTGGCTTTATATTTTTTTTTTTTTTTTTTTTTTTTTATGCGTTACGCGGGCCTCTCACTGTTGTGGCCTCTCCCGTTGCGGAGGACAGGCTCCGGACGCGCAGGCTCAGCGGCCATGGCTCACGGGCCCAGCCGCTCCGCGGCATGTGGGATCCTCCCAGACCGGGGCACGAACCCGTGTCCCCTGCATCGGCAGGCGGACTCTCAACCACTGCGCCACCAGGGAAGCCCCTTTATATTTTTCCAAGAGTATGTCATTGCCTTCGTTTTTTCCCCCCACCAATTGCTATTATCATATCCTCATTTTTTTCCTCCCAAACTCTCTAGCCAGTTGGGTATTTTATATGTTCTCCCTTCCCCCCAGAGTTCTCTATCCTCCTCAAGTTTGACCTGGTTGCTGTCTAGGCCTGCTACACAATTGACATGTGGGATTTTCCTGTACTGTTATACTAGGTTAGTTCTGCTGCTTCCTGGATCTCATCTTTTCTTTGGGTCCATTCATTTTCCTCAGAGAAGGAAATTCCTTTTTTTTTTCTAATGCTTGGGAGAGTAGTTACCTGGCTGCCCCATGAGTACCAATGGCTCAACTGTTCTGACATCAGATTTTATATAATCCCTGCCTCCCCCACCCCGCCACCTTTTCATCCTCACATTTGATTCCTGCCCTCCGCTGCCTTGGCAGCTCTGAGTCATGAGCCTCTTGGCCGTTCTGCCAGGCTGATGGACTCTCATAATATCTGTGCCTACTACAGGGTCAGGCTCCCTGTGGCTACCTCATCAGTTTCTAATCTTTCATACTCTGTCTCTTTTCCACAAAGTTGTCCCAGCCTCTTTTCCAGTAGCCCTTACTGTTCCCTTTGTTGTTTGAAGTTATATCTTACAAAAACTTATTTCACTCTCATCTTGGTGATGATGTGTCTAGATGGAAAGAGTATAAATGAATGCAGTTAATTTGTTGTCCACCATCTAAAGTAGGTGTTTTTAATCCTAAATTTACCTCTTTTAGGATTTAGAAGTTTCTTGTGTTATCAACATGTTTATCCAATTCATAATTTTCTTTTAACTATCAAATTTAGATCTTGTACTAACATTGTTAAGGCAATGGTAGCTGCCATAATCACCTCCCAGTTCTCAGGGGCTTACCATGATTGAAGTTATTTCTTGCAGCTCTAACAGTCAAATGCAGCTGTCCTGGCATGACTGGCGTTCTTCCACAAAGTAATTCAGGGACCCAGGCACCGTCCGTCTTGTGACTGTGCTCTACCTTAGAGGATACATTCTCAACTGGGGCAGTATCACGCTTAGGGGGGCAAAGTTAGCTCCTGGGGCCAAAAAAAATCTCATTTTAATACATAAATCACAGATATACATTTGGTACATAAACAGATAAACAGTGTATTAAAATTTTCCTAGGCGGAAGAAGACACCTAGGGAAAAAGTATCTGAAAACGCTCCTTACAAGGGCAACAGTGATGAAAGAAGGTTGAGAAACACTGCTACCGGGCCTAGGAGTATCCTGTGTTCAGGTGGAAGGGAAAAAACAAGGTGGTGAAGGCTCACCCACTTCTTAACAGTCTTGGCCCCCAAATGACAGAGACCTCTTCGCCCACATTTCATTGGTGAGCTCTAGTCACGGGTCCCACCTTGCCACGGGAGGAGCTGGGAGGTGTAGCTCCGGGCTAGGCAGCTGCCTCTCAGTGACAACTCTCAGCTAAATGAGGGGGAACACAGATTTTGGAGAACGGCTGGCCTCCAAACACAGGGGTCAGCAAACTTTGTCTTACAGAGCCAAGTAGTAAATATTTTAGGCTTGCGGGCCATGTGGTCTCTGTCACAACTGCTCAAGTCTGCTTATTGTGGCCCAAAGCAGCCATAGACACTATTGACATGAATAGGTGTGGCTGTGTTTCAATAAAGCTTTATTTACATAAACAGCTGGCTGGCTGGCCTGCAGGCTGTGGTTGACCAACCACTACCGATCCCTACACCTGATGACCATTCCAGAGCTTTTCCACTGCCTACTTCTCCTTGCCTCTCAGGACCTAACCCAGGTTCTTCTACATTCCCTGTGCCGAGACGGGACCTACAGCTGCCCCTTAACTGAGTGAGGAGTCCGTAGTTTTTCTGTGAGAAGAGTGGGATGGGGTATGACCCTCAACCAAGTGAAGTGTACAGGTCCCAAGTCTGGAGACAAGGAATGCATATTGCACGTGACAGTATGGTATTAAGCCATCCCTACCTCCAATCTCCACTGCCACCTGACACGGTAGGAGGCCGAGTACCTGGCACATGTAGTAAGTGCTCAGAATATGGGGACAACTCCTGTATTCAATGTTCAGGGGTCCCTTAAAATACCTGCATTAGGTGAAATAAGTCCTCAGAGGATCTGCGCTCTGCCTCTCATAACATTAGAAACTATACCATATTTTCAGTGGATTATTTCAATGATTAAAGCTAATAGTTTAATAACACGGCCATATGCTCACATTAGAAACGGAATAGAAAACTACATATACAATATGATCTCAACCATCGTATTTTAAAAGTTTAGCAAAAAAAAAAAGGAAATATTCTCACAAAACGATGGGATTATGAATGGCTATTCTTTTTCTCTTGTGTATGTTTAAAACTTTTACAGTGAGCGTGCTTTCTAGGTGGAGGAAAATAAGTGTTATTTTAAAACTATAGAGGAAGGGAGTCAGCGCTGAGTGCGAGTGGTAATGAGGGCGTCTGCCCGCTTGTGGGCGTAGACATGGACCCAAGGATTCCACCAGCAATTCTGTCGGAACAAGTCCCTCTGAGGCAGCCTGTCCTGCTCACCCTCCCCCAAATTAGAAAGGTTTCTTTACATAGCGACTATGGAAGGGTTCCAGCCTGCTTCTCCACTGAGAAATTCTTCTCATTTCTAAGTGATGAGAACCTCATCTAGATTCTGTTTCCGCTGAGGCGGGACCAGCCTCTCCGAATGAATCATCTAGATTATCAATAGGGTGAGGAGGAGAGGCGCCCGGGGTTAACTGCGTGTCACAGGCATTGGTCATCTCGGCCTCTCCCCGGTAGGCTTACTTGACTTTGGGGAGAAATGAAATCACTTGCACCCCAAAGTGCTCTCTGTGTTGGACCACCAGCCCGGCGGCCTGACCTCCAGGTGCCCCTGCCCCCCAACGGAGCAGAGAACAACCCATTCTGTAGTCGTAAGCAAATTCAAGATCATACCCAAATGCCCGTAACTGTCCAGGAACCCTCTGGGTTCCTCATTTGCCTCTTCCAGGTATTGAGTGATTGGGTTTGGGGGCCCTCCACCCATGTCCTGCCCACCTGAGTCCCTTCTCTTCAACCCTTGGCTGTTTCTTCTGGTGATTTTGTTCTTCATTCCTGGGCTGTCTACACACTGCCTCAGCCTGTGCCCTCCACACTCATCAGACCTGTTGCATTCTCCAGCTCTTAGCCCCTTCACTAGGACAGGGTGGCCCCTCTCCCCTCACCCAGGGCCCTGTCTTGACTCTCAAGGGACATCATCTGCTTGAAAACAGCTCCCCGTGGCCTCCGTCTGCTTGCCCATAGCCTCCTTGCCTCCCTGTATTCAACCTCCTCTGTCCTTGTTCCAGGACCTCCCTCTTAGCTCCCAATTAGGTTGGAGGAACCTTATCCCAGCTCTTTGCCTCCGCCCTGGCTCCTGTGTTCTGAGATCTGGTCCTAGCATCCTCTCTTTCATCTCAACACACATACCCTGGACGTGCACGTGATGTACGCGCATGTGTAAGGACCACACTCCGGCAGGCACAGGCACTGGTTAGTCCTGTGTGTGCACGTGGACTCCTTACGGTGACTTGAGAGACCCTATACCAGGGCTTCTTAGCCTCAGCACTATTGATGTTTGAGCCCGATAATTCTCTGTTGAGGGGGGCTGACCTGTGCATTCAAAAATGTTTAGCAGCATCCCTGGCCTCTACCCACTGGATGCCAGTATCATGTCCCCAGCTGTGACAACCAGCTGTATCTCTGGACATTGTCAGATATCCTTTGGAGGACGAAATCTCTGCAGGCTGAGAACCACTACCCTACATGTCGGGGACCCCCTGTCCCCCCCACCACGCCTCTGCTCTGTCCCACCCACTGTGCCTGCCTTGTGCACACCGATCCCTGCCTCGGGGCCATTGCTTCAGCTGTCCCTGCTGAGTGTCCAGTGTTCTCCACTCAGATTTTCACTTGGTCTTCTGGGCCTCAGCTCAACTTTCACCTCCCCAAGGCCTTTCCTGAGTGCCCTGTGGGAGCAAACCTAGTTGCTTCATCATGTTTACATGAGAAATATTATCCGAGGCACCCAGCCTCGGATTTGGAGTTGAGAGATGAAGACGGGTGGGTGGCAGAGTCAGAAGGCTGCCAAGAAGCCCCTCTCGCCGGCTTATGTAATTCGCTCCGCGGAGAGAGAGCACAGTGGGGCTCAGCAAGTGAGTCCCTGGCTGCTTGTCATGTGAAGAAAACTGACGGGAACGACACTTTTCCTCCTCTGCTTCCTGCCCTGCTTTTTTGTTCTTTGTATCGTGAATAATGTGAATACAGGAGCCTCATACTTGGAGTTATTTTTACAAGGTCTCATCTCTGCTGCAGATGACTCAGAGCTGGGGCCTTCTCTTGAAGACGTTTCTTGGGAAACGCCAGAGAGATGCTGCGCCCTAGGTGAGCTGGGGGTCAGAGAGGCCCCTGACCCATCTGGAGCCATGTCCACTGGGCAGGAAGTGGGGCTGGAAGGAAGGCCTTGCTGAAGGCCAGCGCTTCTCCCGGCTTCCCTCTGCCTAGCCATCCCTGCCTTTTCCTCACCATCCTTTTCTGCTCCAGCAGAAACGACCAGGACGGCCTGCCAGTCTGGAGAAGAGAGAGGGCACTGCCCCCAAGGTTGGCCCTGCAGGCTGCTGGTAGACAAGGCCCCAGCAGGCTGGTGGCTCTAGTCTAAAGGTATGAAAACTACCTGGACAGTGGTCACCAGGCCCTGAGGGAAAAGGAGAATCAGAGAAACCTCTTCTCATGTCTCCAGCCGCCCCTGCTGCCCATGTTCTTGGGGTGTAAAGGCTGCATCTTACTCTCTATTTCTTCCATGTCTGGTGCTAAGACCCAGTGAATGTGTGTTGAATAAAGGAATTAATGAAAGAGAAGCACCTTTTTTATGTGTAAAGCTGAACTACCTGGGCATGCGTATAGCACAGAACCTCATGCCGTGGAGGATGGTGGGTTCTGCACCTGCTCCAGAAGATGGGCGTGCCCAGACCTCAGCACACGTGGACTGGAAGTTGTCATCACTCTCGGCACGGGCATCATCTGACTTGACCCCTCACTACCACTCTGAGGGGCAGAGGTGTCGTTTCCTTTTACAGAGGGTCACGGAGATCAACAACAGCACGCTCAGTGCTGTGCAGTTAGTAACCGGCACAGCTGAGTTCTTCTGCCCTAAATCTGCCGATTCTGTGACTGTTGCCCTGACCCTGTGATGCCCTAGAACCTCAGAAATCCCAGAAGTAGAGACTCCCTTGCTTTTGGAAAAGACTCCACACCCTCCTTCACTCACAGCTGCAGTGCTGTCCTTCCGGAAGATCTGGTCCTTTCCCTTCTGTTCTGCCTGTAGCGGAATTGCTGGTTCTCACCCATCTGCTCCCCAACAACTCTTGGGAGAATTGGAAGGCCCCTCTCAGACACCTCTGATGGTTCTAGAGAAAGGGGGATTTGGGGGCATACACCCTTTTTCCTCCTGCTAAAATTCTCTAACCCCCCAACTCCCTTTCTTGCTGTCTTCTCCCAGGTCACACGGTCCCCGACTTACAACCCAGGTGGATGGAAAAGGTTTCAAGTTGATCATTTGGAACTCAGAATGCATTTCTCCATAGAAGTAGCTTGAACATGACGCTGAGTCTACCTGTAATATATCTGAGATAGAGTATTAATAACATTGGCCAAGTAGAGAGCTAGTATTAATATTAATGATTTCATTAATTAATTAACTAATAATAAGCCATCACCATCTCTTGCCTGGAAGACTGTAGCAGCCTCGTCACAGGTCTGGCCTTTTCCACTCTTATCGTCCTATAGTTTGTTCTCTATGTGAAAAGCTGATCAAGCCCCATCTCTCCTCTGCTCCAAGCCCTCCAGTGGGTTCCTATCCCCGTGACCTGGCCTGTTCCTGCCTTGCCAACCTCACATGCCGGCCTTTTCCAGCTCCAGAAAGCTTGTTTCGCCAGAGGAGTCAGCAGCCGCTGTTCCCTCTGCTTGGAACTCTTGTTCCTCCTCGAATTACCTGGTACAATCTCAGTTCATTCAGGTCTCTGCCAGATGACACCTTTTCAGTTGCCCCAGGACACTTCAGAGAGGTGACCTCAGATACCCATCCCCCATCACTCCTCTGCACCCCTCCCCTTCGTAGCACTGATCATACCCATTCCACTGCTGGTGTATTTGTTTACTTGGGTCCTGTTGGTCTCCTCCACTAGGATGCCAGCTCCACAAGGGCAGGGACCTGGTTTGTTTTATTGGCCGTTCTGCTTTCAACGCTGGAAGAGTACCTGACATATGGTAGGTGCTCAATAAATACTTTTAAGTAAATAGATACATGAATGAACGAACGATGTGTCCACACCTGACCTATAGGCAGATTGTGGTTTCTTGTGGAATTTATCACACATTCCAAACATCGAAAATTAACTTCTTCGGGCTTCCCTGGTGGCGCAGTGGTTGAGAGTCCGCCTGCCGATGCAGGGGACACGGGTTCGTGCCCCGGTCCGGGAAGATCCCACATGCTGTGGAGCAGCTGGGCCCGTGAGCCATGGCCGCTGAGCCTGCACGTCTGGAGCCTGTGCTCCGCAACGGGAGAGGCCACAACGGTGAAAGGCCCGCGTACCGCAAAAAAAAAAAAAAAAAAAAAAATTAACTTCTTCATTTCCCAGCCCTTGGGATTTGAAGTGTAGGGACCTCATTTTAGTAATGAGTTCGTTGATTATTCTGGAAACCAGGACTTCTTACTCTGCATTCTTGGCGAAAATAGATACTCTTCTCCGGTTCTGAATTTGGCAAAGGAGGGGGGTGGGCACTTTGGTGTCGTGAGTCTCCTGCCTCGAGTTTTACTGAGAATGGCCATGTATTTTTGATTACTCTAGCTGGGTGCTTCTCACCTCGGCACCACTGACACTTTGGACCGGCTAATTCTTTGTTGTGCTGTCCTGTGCACTGCAGGATGTAAGATGTTTAGCAGCATCCCTGACCTCTGCCCATATGATGCCAGTAGAACCTCCCAGCTATGACAACCAAAAAATGTCTACAGACATTGCCATTCCCTCGAGGGACGAAATCATCCCAGGTTGCAAACTACTACTCTACCATGTGCTGGAAGTCTCGCCACACCCACCCCCCGCAACAAAGAGTTATCTAGCCCCAAATGTCAGTGGTGCCAAGTTCAAGATAGCCTGCTCTAGCACAGCACTGATGGAATGTTCTATTTTCTGCTGCCCAGTGGTAGCCACTTGTCACATGTGGCTGTGGAGCACTTCAGATGTGGCTGGTACAACTGACGAACTGAGTTTTTAAGTTTATTTCATTTTAATTAATTTTATTAAGATTGTTTTTATGTGGACCATTTTTTTAGTCTCTATTGAATTTGTTACAATATTGCCTCTGTTTTATGTTTTGGTTTTTTGGCCCCGAGGCATGTGGGATCTTAGCTCCCCGACCAGGGGTCAAACCCACACCCCCTGCATTGGAAGGCGAAGTCTTAACCCCTGGACTGCCAGGGAAGTCCCCATTAGTTTTAATTTAAATAGCCACTTAAATAGGCTAGTGGCTACCATATTGGATAGCACAGCTCTAGAGAAACCTGTGCGGCTCACACTTTAGTGTCACACAAGTCATCTGGGGAGAGCAGAGTCTGATTCAGCAAACCTGGGGTGAGGACTGAGAGTCTGCATTTCTAGTGAATTCCCAGGAGATACCAAGGACCTTAGTTTTAGTAAGATGACCTAAATCTCTAACCTAAAGATCATATAAACACAAAAATGACATTTCTGCTGCCTGGAAGGGCTTGTTAAAAGACACAGTGGTATAGTATGGGGTGATGGGGAAAATATGGTCTGTGGAGTCAGACAGATACTGGTACGAATCCACTGTTACTCAGCTGTGTGCCCTGGGCAACTTACTTAACCTCTCTGAGCCTCAGTCTCCTCAACTATAAAACAAAACAGTGATCATTCCCAACTTGCAGTGTGATTCTGAGACACTGTATTTGAAAGCACCAAGCCCAGTGCCTGCCTGGCCTATACTGGGCACTCAGGAAATAGCAGCAGGTGTTACTGATTCATCTAAAGTAAAGACGTCATTTACACACATCAGCCCTTAACGTTTAGGCCATGCCTGAGACCCCCCATGTCAGAATCACTCAGATGTTCTTTGGAAAAGCAGATCCCTGGGCCCAGCCCACACCTACTGAGTCAGAGCCTCTCACGGTGGGGCCCTGGAAGCTTTGTTTATTGTTGTTTTTAATTGAGGTACAATTCGCACAGCATAAAATCAACCACTGACCATTTTAAAGTATAGAGGTCAGCGGCATTTAGTGCGTTCTCAGTGTTGTGCAGCCATCACCTCTGTCTAGTTCCAAGGCATTTTCATCACCCCAAAAGGAAACCCCATACCCATTAAGCAGTCACCCCTCATTCTCCTACCAGCCCCAGCCCCTGGCAACCACTGGTCTGCTTGATATCTCCATGGACTTACCTACCTTCTGGGTATTTCAGATAAAAGGAATCATTCAGGGCTTCCCTGGTGGCACAGTGGTTGAGAGTCTGCCTGCCTATGTAGGGGACACGGGTTCGTGTCCCGGTCCGGGAAGATCCCGCATGCTGCGGAGCGGCTGGGCCCGTGAGCCATGGCCGCTGAGCCTGCGCGTCCGGAGCCTGTGCTCCGCAACGGGAGAGGCCGCAACAGTGAGAGGCCCACATACCGCAAAAAAAAAAAAAAAAAAGGAATCATTCAATATGTGACCTTTTGTGTCTGACTCTTTTCACTTAATGTTTTCGAGGGTCATCCATGTTGTCGCATGTATCAGAACTTCATTCTTTTTCATGGCTGAATAATATTCCATTGTATGTAGATACCAGATTTATCTGTTAGCCAGTTGATGGACGTTTGGGTCGTTTCCACTTTTGTGGCTATTGTTAATAGAGCTTCTTTGAACATGTGTGAACACGTTTTTGTTGGAGTGCCTGTTTTCAGTTCTTCTGGGTTTACACCTAGGAGTAGGGTTACTGGGTCATTGATGACTCTAAGGAACTGCCACACTGTTTTCTAAAGCAGCTGCACCATTTTCCATTCCTGCCAGCAGTGCAGAAGGGTTCCGATTTCTCCACATCCTCACCAACACTTGTTATTATTTTATTATTACCAACGTAGTGGGTGCAAGGTGAAGCTTCATTCTTAACTTCCCCAGGTGGTCCCTATGGGCGCTAGAGCTATATTCAGGAGAGCTTGTTCTGCACTGGGTTAAGTGATGGTCTACTTCTCGCAGAGGCATGGGACTTGGGACTCAGTCAAACAGGGCTTTTGTTGGGCTGGTAAAACCCATCAGAGGATTAGAGTTGTTAATTTGAGTGTGTTTAAGAGGTTGGATTTTTTTTCACACATCTTACTGTCTTAGCCCATAATGAAAAAGGATGGCTTATAAACAACAGAAATTTATTTCACACCGTTCTGGAGGCTGGATGTCCAAGATCAACATGCCAGCATGGTCACATTCTGTGAGGGCCCTTTCTTCCTGGTGCATTGCTAATACTTTCTCACTGTGTCCTCACATGGCAGAAGGGGTGAGGGAGCTATCGGGATCTCTTTGATAAGGGCACTAATCCCATTCATGAGACCTCCACCCTCATGACCTAAGCACCTCCCAGAGCCCCCACCTACTAATAGCATCACATTTGGGGGTTAGGATTTCAACATATGGATTGGTGGGGGAGGGACAGAACATTTAGCACGTAGCACTTACTCCCTCCCCTTTAGTAAGGGGAACTGAGAGGATAGGGACAGCTTGTTCTCAGCTTGCCCTGGAAAGGCCAGATCAGTGCAGATGACTGGTGGGAGCTCCCCCACGCCAGTGCCCCCATGGGCAAGTTACTGCAAAGCACCTCTACCTGCGGCTTGGGGCTGACCTGGAGGGCCTGTCCCGGCACGAACTGGCTTTGAATTCTTCTGTTTTAATAAAATTTAAGGTGAAGTTTTGCACTCTACCAGATAGTGTAGCCGGGCCTGATTTAATTTTTAAAATTAGGGGTTATCCCCCCAAATATTGAAGTGTATTTCAGGAACACATAAGGTTAATCCTGTGGCTGTGAGGATAAAGGTGATAAACCAGGGCTAGCGGGTAGAGGAGTGTCGGGGAGGGGGTTATCGTGGGAGTGCTTCATGAAAGGAATAGTATTCCTGTCTAACAATGAGGATTTTGTTTCCCTCTTCCGGAATTTCCTCGAATATAATCTCTGGGGTGGAAAACAACATTTAAACGATGCATTGTATCCACAAGCAAAGGGAGCAAGGTCCTACTGTAACTCCCTGGGCCACTTCAAGATTGCTCTAGGACAGAAGCCCAGCACCCATGGCCTCCTTAGGTTCTCAGCCTTGGCCACATGTCACAACACCTGACCAGCTTTAAGCACTATTGTCTAATGGGTTCTGGTGAACCCCAAGCATCTGTGGTTTTTAAAGCTCCCCAGGTGATTTTGATGTGCAGACAAACTGCTGTGCTCACCCATGGGACGCGATGGTACAAAAAGCAGACACTTGCTCACGCCCTCAGAGAGCTTACAGTCTGACTGGGGAGGCCCCCTCGTTAATCACATAATTAATCAATTGCAACTTTGATAAGTGCTGTTGCACACTTGCGTTTCTGGAGAGTCAAAGAGTCTCACTGAAGCTGTATTTGAAAGCTAACTAGATGTTAATGAGGGGGGAGCTAGGAGAAGAGCATCCCAGTCAGAGGGACCAGCATGTGCAGAAGTCCTGGGGTAAGAAAGAGCTTGGAGTGTGTGGAGACCTGAAAGACAAGCTGACTGGAGCTGTGAGCAAGGGAATAGGAGGCCTGAGGAGGTTGGAGAGTGGATGGTGGTCCGCCATCCATTGTCAGCCTATGATAAGTCTGTCTGATATGCTCTCAGTGTTTGAGCTGCTGTGATATTGGTCGAATACCCCAGCTTCTGTGTTCTGGAATAACCAGGTGCATGGAGACCTGATGAAGTGGCCACCTATCTCTCATAATGGTCTGAGCAGGAATGCCCTCTTCTAGTGCCTATAAATTATTCTTTTCTCAACCTCCATGGAGGTAAGAGTGGGGCATCTACAGAAGAGGAGAGATGGTTGGAGAGAGGATGGGAGTTTTCACCACGTTGGAAAAGCTTCCAGGCCTCCCCATCTGTTGATAGAATGTCTCCCTTGAAAATTAGATCTTCTTCCGTGTCACCATCATCTCTGTGCAGGAGAACTTGTTTAACAGAATGAGTGGCCCCCACGTGACTGGAGTCTAAGATTTCTCATTGCGTTGATGACTCTCCACCCTGTTTCTTAGATGTTCTTAGATTAAATCTACAGATTTAATTCCTCTTCCTCCTCAATTTCTTCTCCTCCCCCTCCTGCTTTTCCTTCTTTTAAAAATCTGTGCCAATTTCTAATTTATTGTGGGTGGCATGGAGGGAATTCTTCACACTTCATTGGGTCCTGCTTCCCATTTCAGAAGCTCCACAGTTTGTCTCCTGTGTCCCCTCCCCTCCCCTGGCTGCCACCCTGCTCCTGTCCAGTTTTCGTTTCAACTGCTCTGTGGCCAACAGGAACCCTTCCTCTTGGGTTTGAGCCTCTCAGTACCCATTTAAAGTGTTCATGTCTCTATAGTAGTTTTTCCCTCCCAAGACTCTTAAATCTTCATTCTCCCCTTAACTCTAACAGCAGTGTGGTCTGTAAGGCATCATTAGTCACCACTGTGTGCAGAAGGGAAACTGAGACCCAGACAGCTGTGTGGGGCATGGGGCAGAGTCTGGCCTTGCCTGGTGGCTTGCTGCCTGTGGGTCCCTGGGAAATCACAGAGCCTTCCAGGGCTGTGTCCTCACTGGTCGTGTGGGAAAGACCTAAGTAAGATTTCCGTGCCCGTAAGGCAGTGCCGTGGTAGAGAGGAAGGGCTTTCCGGCTTCCCGTTCTGGTTCCGTCACTTAGTTCTGTGGTCTGGGACAAACCAGCAGGCATCAGTTTCCTCACTTGTAACATGGTGATACCAACAGTGACCCCGCAGGACTACTGTGACTATTCGGGTGCTTCTTGGGAAGGCCCGGCACCAGGCCTGGCCTGTGGTTAGGCCTTCAGGGTGTGGTAGCTGTTCCATCTCCTCTCCCTTCTGGAACTCGGCTGTTTGTCCAAGGAAACCCCAGCCGTTAGTGGTGGAACTAGAACCCAAGTCTGCTGGCTGCCGGCCCGGAGCCCCTGGGTAGAGCTCCCTCTAAGTCCTGGGGTAGCATCCAGAGAGAGTGGGCCTGGGGCCACCGAGGTGAGACTCAGTGCCCGTTAGCCCTGGTGCAGGGGGACTTCCCGCTGGGAACTCTCAGCACAGTGGCAGGGGACCCATGAGGTCACACACCAAGAAACTGTGAGTCATCGGGACCCCTGCACCCCTGCAAAGCTGCCCTGCAGCCCCAGTACCAGCTGGGAAATTGTTTCATGGATTCCTGTTGATTTTCATGTTGAGGGAGGAGCATGGCTGTCCCCACACACTGCTGTGTGATAGTAATGCTGACACTTATCCAGGGCCAGTTGGGAGCCAGGAAATGTGCTCAGTGTAGGACCTGTGCCCTTGCTGATCTCGCAGCAAGGAAGGCACTGCTAACTCCATTTTATGAAAGAATCAGGCCAAATGGCCAGTGAGGGGCGGGGCCAGATTTGAACCCAGGTCTGCTTGGCCCCAAAGCTCATATTCTGTGCATGAAATTGTATGACCTTCCGTCGAGTAACATTCACCACGAGGCTTCTCCAGCAGTCATTTAATAATAGAACGCTGGGCTTCCCTGGTGGCGCAGTGGTTGGGAGTCCGTCTGCTGATGCAGGGGACGCGGGTTCGTGACCCGGTCTGGGAAGATCCCACATGCCGCGGAGCGGCTGGGCCCATGAGCCATGGCCCCTGGGCCTGCGCGTCCAGAGCCTGTGCTCCGCAACGGGAGAGGCCACAACAGTGAGAGGCCCGCGTACCGCAAAAAAAAACAATAGAACGCTTGTTCACATCCCCAAACCCACATCCACTGTCAGTCTACGTCAGCCCTGACCAACTAATTTTCACCACTGGTCAAATTGGATTTGGCCAAGTTACCTCTGTTGAAGAGAAAAATAGATGAGTCCCAAAACTTGCTATAAAATGGGAGGGAGGATAAGGTGGCCCCTGTGTTGGATGCCTCATGCCAGCTTAGGAAGAGGGAGAATTAGCTGACATGCACCTTACTTTCCTGGCTCGCCTTAAGTAACTTCTTGGGCACTTTTGGAAAAACCTGCACATCTATAATGCATGGTCTGAATACCATCACAATGGAAGCATGATGTGAGTCAAGAACCGATTCGGTCCTTATTAAGAACCTCCTTTCACAGCTAGAATGTGCCGTGTTCCTTCCGTCACAGGAACTTTGCACAGCCTATTTTGCTGGCAACACCTTTTCTTTCTGTCTTTTCCCTCCTGGCCCCACCCTATTTTGTTTCACTAATTTATTCTTAGGGCTCAGATTAAAGACTAATTCTTTAGGAAAGCACCACTGACCCTTTCCTGTGCTAGATCTACCTCTGACATATGCTGTTATGGCAGTAATCATACTTCTTCAGAGCACCGCTATTATAGTTATTTCTAATTTATTAATGTTGGTTTCCCCACTAGAGGATAAGCTCCATGAAGGCAGGGACCACATTGGTCTCAACTGCTGTATGCCTAGTGCTTTGCACTTGCCTGCTATATACTAGGCACTCAGTCAACAATGGATGGACCAATGGATGGTTGGATAGATGGATTGAGCTAGTTAACTTCATTTCCTTTACCTTAACTCCAGCCAATATACTCTTCTTGCAAGAAAGGGGGATTGTAATTGCCTGTTTATATGTCTCCCTTGGGTCTCTTTGAAGAAGAACCCATATTGAGAACACTAGAATCTAGCCCAGCACCTGATATATGAAAGTTGGCTGTGTGGTCTAAGCTTAATCTTGCCCATGAGTGATTCCAAGGACTGTTGCTCCTGTCGGGGAGCCTGGAGAGTTATTTTCCCATGTTGAGAATAAGGATGAAGCACTCATGGAAACTGAGGGAAGTCCATCCCTGCTTCCCACCTCGTGCCATAATTTAGCTTCTTGGTAAGATCTGCTATTGAAGTTGCCAGTTACTCTGTTGACTTATTTATACATAAATAGTTATTCCTGTAACCTTCACTTAGCCAACATTCAGAGATAATGATAGACAATCTTGGTAACATCACAGACATCGCTTCCAAAGCATTCCCTTGCTATAGGAATGTTTATGATATGCTTATTGCTAGAATTTCATGAGCAACAAACTCCCAAACTGCAAATGACTTAGCATTTGAAGTAGGGAGTGAGAGTGTACGTGTGTATGCATTTAAAAAAAAAAAAAAAGACTTTTGAAAAGGGAATTTTTTCTTCTACAGAGATGTCTTCTAAAGTTTAAAATAAGAACTACATAAAAGCTGAGAGTTTAGAGGAATGAGCACTTTCTCTTAAGCGTTCAAATGGGGGAAAATGACTTGTAATCTCTCCCTCAAGTATTAAGGCAATAGGCATTTAAAGGCTTTTTTGGGAGCTGGCTGTCACAGACAAAAGATTTCTCAATTTTAAAAACATCATTTTTATAACATTAAATGGTAGGAATGAACGCGAGCAGCCCTCTTGACATTTTGGAAATGCTTTATTTTTTGAAACGTCCCAGTCCATTTTAATAGATGACACTTTTGTTCTTCCCATTCCGGGCAGTAGCTTCAGCTGGGGTTGCCATAGTTACAATTGGAAGTTCAAGGTAGAGCAGGACAGGGCTCCAGGCACAACTTCTGACCAGGTTCCCGTGAACCCAGTGTGTTGGTGCCACCACCTCAGACACCCCCCCGCCACACTTTCCCAAACTCCCTGCTGTAACTCTCCTTCTTGGAGACTCTCTGAACAGTCTGAACTGTAGTCCAGAGGGTGAATTTGACATCATTTTTATTTCCAACCACCCTCTCTGAACCAAGAGCTCAGCCAGACATCTCAGGAAGGTTGCACTCTTTACAAACGTTTCCTATAGCATGCTTCTCAGCTGTGGTTTGTGGAATGGTGCTGGTCTGCAAGCTGTTTACCGGTCCACGAGATCAGTACAGAAATTGAGAGGAGGCACTTAGAAACTCTCATGCCGATTTGACAGAGTAAGCTGTTGAATCATTAAGAAGTAGGCTTGTACTCTATGAATATTTTTGTCATTTCATTTTTCTACCAGTTCCTTTTCTTATATTTTATAAAAGTATTCATCCGTGATGGATCAGAAATTAAAAACAAAGAACTGGTCCTTCATAACAAAGAGCTTGAGAAGCCCTGTGCTGTAGCACTTGTAAGCTGCCTCTGCTCCCTGTGGGACAGGTAGGCTGTTGAATGAACTTGGGGAAATCACAGCACTTACCAAATTATCTTGTAGTGAAACATGTGTACGTCTCTCTCTCTCTTCTCTCTCTCTCCCCTTCTTTCTCTCTCTCTCTCTCTCTCTCTCTCTCTCTCTCTCTCTCTCTCTCTCTCGCTAGGCTGTTGCTTGAAAGCAGGGACTGCATCTGATTCATCTTTGTAGCCTCGTTCCTTAGAGCCCTGCCTGGCACATCGGAGGGCGTGGGAAACATTCGTCCTGCGCCTGTCTGCTGCCCAATGACATGAGAGTGGCTGAGGCCAGCCTCGCGAGCTCCCGCGGCTTCTGGATAGTGTCCTTGGCAGGCTGGTGATGGAGAGCTGGGAGCAGACGATGAAGAAGTGACCTTTCTTTCTCTTTTTCCCACAGAACTAGGCCTCCTCTTCCCACCTGCCCAGCAGCATGAGAGCAGCATGACTGGCCGGCCGCAGGAGAAGCCCCCAGAGCCAGGCCCCCAACCCGACCATCTGCTGCGGAGGCCAAGGTGAGCTTGCTTCCCCTTTCCTGGAAAGTCTCGGCATTTTCATTTGAACTAATTCTCTATGCTTTTGTAATCCCTTGCCATATGCTGGGAAAATGGGGTTTACTGGGACATGGGTAGACTGAAAAAGTACATGTCAGCCTAATGGGGCAAAACGTGCTCATTTCGGCTAATGGAGAGGCCGATGGTGGAGCAGAAAGGACACTGGATTGAGTTTCTGGGGACTGAAGCTCTCATTACTCCTCCACCACCTCCTGAATCTGGGACCTTGGGCAGATCTTTTGGGGATCGGGTATCCAGGGAATTTTGGATGAAGGAATCTCTGGGATAGGATAGAATTGGAAGGATGGTCCACTCATGGTCTGGGGCTCTCAGGACGCCCTGGATAGTCTCCTGTCCCACACAGGGTCATAAAGGGCCTTAGAGGATAAGCCAGGCCAATTCCCGGCCAATGTTGAGCAACGAATTGTTAGAAAATTTTTCCTAATATTGAGACAAATTCTTCCTCTCTGAAATTTCTAACTTCTCTCCTTTGCTCTGCCACATGGACCCACAAAGACTGGGCTTTCAAAGACTCTTCCACATGACCCTCTCTTTGGAGATGGCTGTCGTGACTTAGATTTGGAGATGGCTGTCGTGACTCTGTTTTTCTGTTTTGTATAAATTCTCCCTGGAGACTGGCACCACTCATCTTGTCCTCTTGTCCCCTCCGTGTTAGAAAGGGCTTCATCACCTCCAGTGTTGGTCCTCAGTGCTCACTCAGCCGGTACCATCCTCAACAGAGAATCCTTTGTTCGCCACTCATTCTTCAGGACATATTAAGAGACCCCTTTGTGACAGTCACTGTACTAGACTCTGGAGATACCTCAGTGAACAAGAAAGACAGGGTCTTTTTCTTTTTTAAGATAAAATAGGTATGGATCCTTGGAGAGAGTTTGAAATAAGCATTGAACCATTTCTGTGTGCTCCCTTTAAATATTTTATCTTTTCAACTTTTTTTCTTAAATGTTTTATGAGTGCTTGAAAAAGCGTGTACTCTCTAATTATTAGATATATAGTAGTTTTCTATATATGGTCATTAAAATAAGCTAGTTCATTGTGCTGTTCAAATCATCTGTAATATGTCCTTGTCTGTTTTTGTCTGACTAATCTTCTCAATAACACATTATTGAGAGACATGTTAAAAATCTCCCATTGGATTTGTCCATTTCCCCTTGTAGTGCCAAAAATTTTGCTCATGTATAAAATTTTGTATATTTTAAGGCAATGCTGTTTGGTTAGAACAGGTGTATCTTACTGATGAATTGGGATTCATTTCAACCATGTTTATATTTGTTTTTTTTCTGCTCCTTCTTTTTGGTTGAGATGTTTTTCCCTCCTCATTCCATCTTCTGTCTTCTTATTTGGAAGTTATGTGCTCTGTATCTGTTCTTTCAAATGTTTAGCCCATCTATTTTAACAGGCATACTTAACAAAGTCTAAAATTAATCAATGTCTTTACCTGCCTCCCCCAAAACACAAGAACCATAAACTGGTTTAATTCTAACCACTACCTCTCCCAATTTATATACCATTGTTATCCTGTGTTTTCATGCTGTCCTGTTTTTTTCCTACAATTTAGACATCATTGTTTTATATGATGTGTTTGTATCCACATTCTTATCCATATCTTTTCTCACCATTCTTTCATGAATTGGAGATCATTATCCTTCTGCCTGAAATAAACCCCTTTTAGCATTATCCTTTAGTGAGAGTCTGTTGGTGGTAAACTTTCAAGTTGTTTTTGCTTTGGTTTGGTTTGGTTTTTGTTGGCTTGACACTATATTTTGCTCTCAATTTTGAAAGGTAGCTTTACTGGATATTTTCTCTTCGGTCACTGAAACCATTATTCCGCTACCTCTGGCTCTGAATGTTGCTGTTGAGAAGTTGGCTGTTGGTCTTCCTTTATAAGTGACCTGGCATTTCCCTCTAGTTACATTAAAGATGTTGCTGCTTTCTTTGGTGTTCTGCCACTTCTCTCTCATGTAGCTAGGTGTCAGTTTCTCTGTCTTTATTCTGTTCAGGTTTCATTGGGATTCCTAGAGCTAAAGATGAGTGTCTTTCAACAGTTCTGGAGGATTCTCACCCTTCATTCTTTGAATATTGACTCTTTCCCATTCTTTCTAATAGCTCCTTTTGGAACTCCAGTTAGACATATGGTGGACCTTCTCATTCTGTTCTCCGTATCTCGTAACCTCTATTCCATATTTCTCACCTCTTTGTCCCTCTGTGCTGAACTCTGAATAATTTCTTCCAACCTGTCTTCCATTTAATTTATTCTGTGTTTCAAATGCTGTTTAATCCATCCATTGAAATTTTTTCCTTTCAACTTCTTCATTTATCATTTCTAGAAGTTCTGGTCCATTATTTTTTAAATCTGCTTGGTGATTTTCTCTTATTTCTTGCTTATATTTGCAAACTTCTTGATTTCTTTAACATATTGAAATTGCTATTTAGAAATAGTAGAATTTCATATCTGGTAATTGAGAATCTGAAATCTTTGCGGGTCTGATTCTGCCGTCTGTTGCTTCTGCTGGCTAGTACTCATAATGCCTTGTTGTTGTTTCCTTGTTGTTGTTATTTTCTTTGAGCTGTTCATTTTCCTTAGAACTTTACCTTTGTGAACTATTTGAGGTATGGCTTGAAGTTAATTTTTCCAGAGACGTTTTGCATTAACTTCTGCTAGTTGTCTGGGGGCACTCCCAATCAAAAATCACTTTAAATTCATTTTCTACCCAAAGCTTTTCTGGCTACATAAGTAGCATGAATTCAAACTGCAAATCTGTGTGAGATCCAGCTTATGGGTTCAGATTTCTACCCAGCCCAAGGTCAGGTTTCCTCGTGGTCTCCTTTTGTGTTGGGGGTCTATTTCTCATTCATTGAGGGTGGAGCCTTTTGAAGTCCCACTTTTATGAAGGAACTAAGCTTTTTCTCCTGTTTCCTGAGCGCTGTGCAGCTCTCATGGGAAACTTAGAATCTGTAGGGTTTGGCAGGAACCCTCAGGGCAAAAGCCAGGTTTGCTGCTAGCTTACATCCCAAAGTTCCTGCTTTTGGTTTTGTTTTTGGTCTTCGAAGAATCCTTCCATTTATACCAGTTCAGCAGTGTGTATACAATCTTTTTATTTTAAATTTTAAACAGCATGTTAAGTTGTTTCAGTTGGGAAGGTCAAGTAGGGTATCTGATCTGCCATATTGCCAGAAGGTCTGTTTTCTTTCTTTTCTACCATAGCCCTCTGGGGCAGGAATTACTATTCCTTGTTCACAGAAGAATGAACCAAGGCTCAGAAAGGACACGTAACTGACTGCAGTCACGGGGCTAGCAGGTGATGGACTGGCAAGGGGTATGTCCCTCCCCTATCCCCTTTTCCCACCTTTGCTCTCCTCAGAATAACTTAACCAATTTTGGGGGGATTAGCTTTATACTCACAAAGGATATAAGTTCCTACCAGAATAAATAAATAGTTGGGCAGCTTTGTAAAATTTGTTTTTGAATCTATTGTTTATCTTCCTCGAGAGAGGAAATGGCTTCTGCATATTTTGTGGTTTGTTTCTCCGGTGGTCCCCAGCAACCTTCCTGCTTCATTCCCACTTGGCAAAGACCTCCTGGACCTGCAGCCAGATCCCATGTGCACCTCAAGGTTGAGGACAAGACCCCAACTTCCTCTTGTCCTCGTGCTCTCTCTCCTTCTCCCTTCCCTTGTGCCTCTTTTCCACACCCCCCAACCCCATCCTTCCTGCTGTTAGTCTTCTTGTCTCCTGTCTGTGTGCCTTTCATCGGAGGGGAGGCCACAGAGCACAGTGGTTAGACGTTTTGGGCTTGGGGGCAGGAGAAAGAGCTGAGTTTGAACCTAGCTCTGCCTCTCACTAGCTTCGTCTCTCTGAGCTTCCATTTCTTCATCTGCAACATGGGGACCACAGGCAAAGCTGTTCAAGGTTGAAATGAGATGATGTATGTATGTAGAGCTTGTAACAGGAGCTTGGAGCATCACAAGCACCCAGTCCGTGGTACTCAACACCATCATGACTAAGAACAGACCCCTTCAAGACTCGCACCCCTGTTCAGTGATGCTCTCATGTTGGCAGAGCTGGTTGATGAAATGTGATGGAGATGGAGGCAGGAGTCTAGGGTCAATGTGGGATTCCCAGCCCCGCTGGGGTGTTTTTAAAAATAATCGGAGGGAAAGCAGAACACACTGGTCTGGCCAGTGTTTGCACAGGCTATAAACCATGGGTTCTAGAAATGTTCATCCCTAAAGATGGGGCATCTCAGCATCTCAGCCCTCCCTCCAAGCTGTTCCTTCTGTCTTAGAACCATGAGAGCTCTGGGACCTCATGACATCACTCGCTGGGGAGTTGTCCCTGTGGTGCCCACAGCCCAGGCAGTGGATGGCACACCAACTCTGCTGGACATATGTCCAGAAGGGGCAGGATGGGTGGTCTCCACTGTCCATTTGACTTCCATTCTTAAAGCTGACATGACTGCTTGTAAACACACACTCCCTGCTCATAAGTAGTGACTTTATATTACACTCAGATTTGTGTCACTTCCTGATTTGATATCTATCAGACAACAACTTTTTTAGCACCTGCTATTTGTAGTGACTCTGGGCTTTGTACAGTGGGCAAGTGTTATGAAAAAAGCATAGAGTTGCTATGACCCTAAAACTACTCTGAAAAATAGTCTATTCATTTAAAAAGACTTTATGACCAAAGAAATGCATGAAGGATGAAACACCTTCACAAGATTAAGTGCCAGGTATTCAGAATAGTTTTCCAGGGGGGACAGCACTGTGCCTTCGAGTGCTCAGGGAAGACTTCCCGGGGAAGGCTAGGAAGAAGATTGGGGCTGGCCCCATGGGGCAGGTAGGGTGAGGCGGCTGGAAAAGGAACCTTGTACATTGGGGGTGTCGAAGTGGTGTGAACTGAGGTTTAGAGATGGGCATTCTCTTGAGCTAGTGAGATCCAGTGCAGTGCTTCTAGCCCCACAGATGGCCTCTGTGGCGTCTCTTCGAGAGCCACCGCCACTAGCATATCAAGTGCCCTGACAAGTCCTGCAATCATGTTTGACTGTGCTTCACCCGGTTTCCCAACTGTGTCTGATCATGCATGGCCAATGAACATGGTGGTCTTGAATGGATTTGCATTTGCCTTTTTATCTCCCTGCAGATGCTACCAACTCACTTTTGTAAAACAGGGATTGACAACTTTCTTTAAAAATTCAGTCTGTGGGGATCAAAAAATTATTTCCAAATAATTTTCAAAGACAAGTCAACCACTTGTCTTCCTTTTCCAAGTGTGGCTCTAGTACTTAGAAGGGTGGGGTTTTGCAGGAGCCTGAAGATTGATGCTGCTGCACTAGGGAGGGAGCTGACTCCCAAGACGATGTCCACCCCACCGACATTCTCGACCTAGCTGAGGGGCCAGGCCCAACCCCACCCCATCCCCACCCTGCCTGCAAACCTCAAAGTCTATTAACGGCCTCTCTCCAGATAATGATTCATGCTTCCTGTCCCTCCTCCTTTCTAGTTACTCAGAGCTGTGAGCCAAGATTGATTACTTACACCATCCAACTGGCCTCGCCCATGGGGAGCTCAACTGGTAGATTAAATATTCTTCATGGGCAACGCCCCAGGTTGAGTTCTCCTTGTCAGCTGAGTCCTGCGCAGTGAAACTAGGGGTTGTCCCAGATGCAGATGTGGAGATGGTTTGCAGAACTAGGGAGTCGGGACACATCATGTTCGGGAGTCTGTGAGGAGTTTGGGGAGCCGGGGTTACTGTGAATAGAGAAACAAGGAGGTGCCCCAGGCACGGGACTCATATACTGCCATGGCCTCATAAAAGCCAACAGAAATAGGTTCTAAGCTGAGTCTTTAGATGCTTCTCTGGAGACTATCTGTTCCTTCTTGCTGTTAGGTGGTCTTGTTTCTAAAAACATTTTCATAATCTTTATTACACTCGTCATATAGATTATTCTATTTTTAAAAAATTAAAACACTCTAACTGAGCTTAAGTCTGCCCTGATAACCTCCCCCACTCACTCAGTTCCTTTTCCAAAATACCGCAGAAGCGAGGTGGACATCCAGGTGTCCTGATTCCCAGTGTTCTTTCCCCCCAGGGGGCCAGGGTCCCTAGGGATCGGCTATCAGTGGTGGAAAACCGTACTGCCTCAGTATCCTGCCTCAAGGTTGCTGGGTGTCCCAGAGACAGGCAGGGTCTGGGAGGTTCACCCAGCTAAGCCCTCGCTGGTCAGAGCCAGAGGGACCTCCTTGCAGTCCGTCAGGTCCAGCCTCCTCCTTCTGCAGATGCTGAGTCTGAGATGCAGGGAGAGGAAGTCATTTGCCCAACAAGGTCGCAGGGCCAGTCTCCTTTTCTGTTTGGCCCGGGTTATCTTTATATTGGGTTTGCATTTCCTGAATACGCAGCAACTGGGTAGGGGGTGGAGGGCAGGGGAAGTGGGCTTAGAAGAGCCCCGTCTGAGAATGTTTAAATTTCCTGTGAGTGTCTCATGAAGAGGGAGATAATCTATGTGCACATGATCCAGAGGAGAGGGGGAGGCATGGTTTAGGTCCAGAAGATGGAGAGTGGAGGGGAGAAGCGGGAGGGCAAATGGGAGCAATTCAGAGACGTTTTTATAGGTGAGATAGAAATAAATAGAGGCTTGTTTCTTTGCATTTCCTTGTTGCCTTCTTGTTTGCGTTTTTGGAGAACACTCAAGTCACGTGGAGGCTCTCGTTTTAGTGCTGGTCCTTTGTGGTTCTGGCGGGTACCTTTGGCCGAGGACCGGAGACCTCTGCTCTTGTCTCCCTCAGGTTGGCTTCTTCCTGGCACATGTGGTCCTTTGGAAATCTCTTCCCCCCTCAGAGCATCCATAGCTTAGCTCAAAATGGGAGTACAGCCTCCTGCTGGGCTGCCTCACAGAAAGACAGTGGGTATGAGGGTGCCCCCCAGATGTTAAGGGTTGGCTTCATTTTCTCCCTAACTTCTGGGAGGCTGGCACGGACACTGAGTGATTCGGAGCTTCCACCAGGAAGGGTCTCGTTTGCCCGTCAGATCAGGTGGCAGATGTGGGCACCAAGGCCGCCCCAGGCTTGCTTTGGGACAGCCTTGCCAGACAGTGTGCCCCACGTTCCTTAAAGGGGGCCGTTGTTTAAGCAGGCCAGGAGACTGTAACTGAAAGTAAGGAAACGGCAGATATAGACAGAATTACTGCCAATTTCCTGGAGTCTGGGAGCTGGGGGCCCCCTTGCAACAGGAAGGGAAGTAGATTATTTCCTTATCTGGTATCATGGAGGGAATGAAATGTCTCTTTCCGGGTAACTGGGGCAGCACCTTTCAACTTCTCACTTTAATCATAACCACAAATATTCCTAAACTTTAGGTGGCCACTCAAGAATTACATCTCTTTCCCTCTCCTGGGGTCTTGAGTAGCTTGAGAGCCAGACCCCAGAGAGCAGAACACCCCCTTCGTTACCAGTAACCACACTAGAGAGCTTGGCCTGACTCATGGCCACAGAGTCCCTCTTAGGCACCTCCAAGTCTCACTGACCCATGGAGATCCACAGGCCTCTCTCGCAGGGACCCACCTGCCCCAGAAAGCAAGTCTTCCCCATGAGCATGTCACATGGGCATCTGTATCCTCCTGCTTCTTCCTCTGCCTGGTGAACAGTATGCTAAACGCACATTAGCCTTTCCACGGTGACGCTGGATCTTTAGGGATAAAGGGGAATGTCCTCTGATGCAGTGGTGCTTTCAGGAGGGTGTCAAGGAGGGCCCACATGACTGTGGGTTTTCTCTCTTCCTTCCTGTGTCCACTTCTAGCCATTTCTGCCTCTGAGCACCGTGCTACTCACTGAAACAAAGGGAGGGCTGAAGGTTGCCCGGGAAACAAATAACCAAATGTATTCAATCATGACTGAGTCATTGAGCCTTGATGTCAACTGTACTCAAGTCAAAACAAACCAACAGAAACCCCACCCAGGCGGTGAGACTTTGTGAGTTCTCCCTGGACACCACGCATGTCCTGAACATTCTCCTGTTTAATCTTCACCAAAAACCTGGAATAATTAGGTGTTGTTATTCCTCTTTGACAAATGTCAATACTGAGGCTCCAAAAAGCCCAAAAAAGACTAGATCAGCCTGCCTGGTTCTCACTTTGCCGGTGGAACATTTATGATTTGAACTCTGGTCTTCTGACTCCAGAGCCCAGTACTTTGGGTGTTTCTGTGAGGAAAACGCCTGCCACATAATCCATGTGTTTCTCTCCAGTGAGAAAAGTTCCTGATGAGTTCAAGAAAAAAAAATCTCCAGAGAGCTGAAGCTATAGCCCTTTAAACCTGGAAAGAGAAAGGGTTTTTGCTGTAAAGTGCATCAGATTCTTTCTCAGACTTCCAAGTTCACGGCTATATGCTAGAGGGTTGGAGGCTGCCTGCGGCTGATGGCCAGGACGTGTCTATACCAGGGTATAAGCCAGCTCTCCTTGACCCTTCAGAACGTGGAGAGCGCTGCAGGGGTCCAGCTAGGGGGAAGTAGCTTCATGCTACTCAGGTCTGCGACGGGTGAATGAAGGACACCGTACGGTATCAGAGAAGCCTCATCCTGGCAGCAGAGGGCTGCAGGTTTAACCCTTCGTCACAGTTGTGTGGCCTTGAGTGCATCGTCCCCTGCATGTGAATTTCCTCATCTTTCAAATGGAGAAAACAATTCTGACCTCACCGGCTTGTTGTGGGGACAGAGTAAGGTAGTGGGTGTCGGTGCTTTGTCCAGTGCTTTCCAGAACGTTACTGTTGGCCATGAGAACAAGCACCCCCTCCCATGAACTCCTCAATGTCCCTACCAGAGACTCCGCGTGGGCCAGAGGATTCGTGGCCGTGGCCCCGGGGGACGGGTCTGCTGTGAGCTCCACTGACATCAGGAAAACACACCCACGGCCGCCAGGGCGGGTCACTCTCCATGTCAGCACTGACCTCCTCGTGCCAGGGCTGTTGGAGAGAAGGAGCCATGAGCTTCTCACTCTTCTGCTCAGGAAAAGGAAAGAGAACAAAAAGGAAGGGGGAAAAAAAGAAAAATTGATTTTCTTTAACCTGTGGCTTTTTTTCCCTTTCTCCCCTCCTTGTTATGAGTGGGATTGCCACTTAACTTTTTTATAATTAAAAAAAAAAAGATGTTCTGGGTGAGGGAACATAATATTCAGACATGTTGAGCTGACAGCTGATGGACGTGTTGTCAATACATCATCACCACAAATCACGTGGCAAGGGTTGGTGGGGAGTAGATTTGTGTGTACATGTGTGCGTGCACACACACTTGAATGATTTTAAGTGTTTGGGGAAGGTCCCATGACCCCTATGGAAAGCAGCTCCTGTGGAAGGTTAGCCAGGGAGATGGTCAGCCCTTAGGGTAGGAATGGGAAGTGGGCTTCCATTGTGAATTGGGGGGGGGGTCTTCTCCATGTGAGCCTGTGGAAGCAAAAGGTCTCCCCTTCCTCTCCCTTTCTCTCCCTCTTTTGTGTCCTTAGCACCCAGTGGGTGCCCTGTATTATGCTGACCGCAGTAGACAGAGTTGATGAGGCACTCCTTGGAAGAGGTCTCAGTTTGATGGTGGATGCAGATAAAGCAGCTGGGACCAGTGCTCTAAGGGGTGTAATAAAGACACGCAGCCTGAGTCCTGCCATTCTCACTTGCCCTCCAGGCATTCTTCCTCCCATCCCTGCCTTCACTTACTGCCTGTGTCAGGGGACTCACCAACCTCTCTTGAGCCTTGGAGCCCTCGGTCCAGCTGCCTCTGTGACAGCTCCAGTGAAACAGCTTTCGTGGTGCTCCGTCTTCACAGATGCAAATCTAGGCATCATCTTGACACTCCTCCCTCCCACACCCCCCTGGCCATCTCATCACTAAGTCCTATCAGCTTCACCCCCACATGCCCCTCCATCACCACCCACATCCAAGCTGCCTGGCCTGGACCATCGCTAAGTCGAGTCCCGCTCCCCATGTCCTCACTCACCCTCCTCCAGTCTGTTCTGACCAGGGGTCCACAAACTATGGTCCATGGGCCAAACCCAGCCACTGGCTGATTTTGTAGAGCCCGTGAGCTAAATATGGCTTGTGCATGTAAACATTTGATGATACACGGCACTGACTTTGAACCCAGTTAAGCAAAATGTTATCCCTCTAAAAAATAAGTCCATTCTTCTCATTAGTAGATCTATTTACATTAAATTGTACTCGATTACTATTATATTTTGAGTTGCCTCAAAAAGTTTGTAGAAATTTGTTTTTTCTCTTACTCTGTAAGCGTCTACATCATAGCCTCGATTTTGCTTCCTGGCTGTGAACCCTGCAATGTATACTTTCTGGCCCTTTACAGAAAACGTTTGCTGACCTCTGGTCTAGCCTGTGGCCTTTTCAAAATGGAAATCTGATCAGTCACACATGCTTGTACATGCACACACACACACATACATACATCATACGTCACATACACACATCCAAACACTTTAATCATTCCCCATTGCTCTTGGTATAAAGATAAAACTCCTTACCTTCAAGAACCTGGGGTGAAAAAAAAAAAAGAACCTGGGGTGGTCTGGCCCCTGCCCCCTCTCCATTTTCATTGCCATGCTCCTATCCTGGCCACTCTGGCCTTCTCTTAGTTCCTATGTCCACCGTGTTCCCACCTGCCACAGGGCCTTTGCCTCTGCTATCCTTGACTTTATCTGGGAGGCAGCTTTCCACACTCTATTTTCCCCATTTAAGTGCTTCTCATCCTGCAGATTGCAGTATCACCGTGACTTCCACAGAGGATCCTTCCCTGACCTTTCTGCTGAGCCCTCTATTATAACCACTCATCGCAGTCATAGATTTGGCATCGTCTGACACTCCCCCCACCCCAGACGGCAAGCCCCTGACACCACGAGAGCTGACACCATGTCATACAACCCCCTCATGGTGTCCCCTGGTACATAGTGGGCACTCAGTAAATACCTCGTTACATTGAATGGCTGAGAATCAAGGAAGCCTTCATAAAAGATAAGTTTGAACAGGAAACTAGTAGGTTGAGAAGATGGAGAATGGGAAAAAGGGGGTTTTAGACAGAGGGACCAGTATTCTGGAGATTCTGTGTGGCTCCATGGGTGGGAGGGGGAGGGCGCTCGGAGTGTATATGGGTGAATGCTTGGGTAAATCATTGGAAAGGGAGGTGAGGCCAAATCATGAGGGGCTCCCTGTGCCAACCTGAGCTCTTTGGATGCTTCTCCTGTGGGCAGAGGGCACGTGGGTGGTTTGAAGCAGAAGGGTGGCGTGGACAGAGCTGTTGAGTGGACAGTAGACTGGAGGGGGCAGGACCAGCTATAAAGGACTCTTCCATGGATCAGGCAGTGGGGATGAGAGGAGATGGTCAGGGAATGCTATAGAGGAGGGGGCAACAGGAATTGATAGCCTACTGGAAGTGGGGGAGATGAGCTCTTGGGGGTCCCATGTTTCTCCAGTATTTAAGATGAGTGAAGAGAGAGGAGTTAGAGCACAGGTGGAGGGATGGATGTTTGTTTGAGGGTCAGGAAGTGGAGGTGGTAAATACCTGTAGTCCCCCAGTGTTCTCTATGAAGGAGATTAGAGTTATCTGCTGAGACAGACACTTTTTGGGTTCAAGTCATAGGCTTTGGCCTCTTCCCCCGTTGGCATGCAGTGGGCTCTACATGCCCCCTAAACTGTTGGGGGGGTTCAGCTCAGCCAGGAGCAGCTGGGGGCTCAGGCTGGTGGTTTCTATCCCAAACAGCTCCTCGGGGGGTTAAACAGGCACTTAAAGGAGATCTTAGAGACCTGCCTTTCCTCATTCTTTTCCTAAAATGTGATGTCTAGATGTCAGCTTTGTCAGAAATCCTACCTCGAAAGCCTTTGGAAAAAAGAGTTCCACTCATGTCTGAAAATGTTCACCGAGGCCCTGCACCACCCAGCTGTGCTCTGAGCACCATGGGGAATCCAGCTCTTGGCCCCCAGAGGGTCTGTGCCTGACCTGAAGACACATAACTAACACATGAAATGCACAGAGACGGAATTCCCTCTCGGTCCAGTGGTTAGGACTCAGTGCTTTCACTTCTTTGGGCCTGGGTTCTATCCCTGTTCGGGGAAGTAAGATCCCGCAAGCGAGGCAACGCAACCAAAAACAAAAAAAAGTAGAAATGCACAGAGAACAGTGCAGGAAGGTGTCATTCAGCGACATCATGACTTTTGTTTCCTTTTTTTTTTAACATCTTTATTGGAGTATAATTGCTTTACGATGATGTATTAGTTTCTGCTGTATAACAAAGTGAATCAGCTATACGTATACATATATCCCTATATCTCTTCCCTCTTGCATCTCCCTCCCTCCCACCCTCCCTATCCCACCTCTCTAGGTTGTCACAAAGCACCGAGCTGATCTCCCTGTGCTATGCGGCTGCTTCCCACTAGCTATCGATTTTACATTTGGTAGTGTATATATGTCCATGCCACTCTCTCACTTTGTCCCACCTTACCCTTCCCCATCCCCGTGTCCTCAAGTCCATTCTCTAGTAGGTCTGTGTCTTTATTCCCGTCCTGCCCCTAGGTTCTTCATAACAATTTTTTTTTTTAGATTCCATATATATGTGTTAGCATACAATATTTGTTTTTCTCTTTCTGACTTACTTCACTCTGTATGACAGATTCTAGGTCCATCCACCTCACTACAAATAACTCAATTTCATTTCTTTTTATGGCTGAGTAATATTCTATTGTATATATGTGCCACATCTTCTTCTTTTTTTTTTTCACACACACACTGTATTTTATTTTTACAAGAGATAAATAGACTGACACCAAGCATTGTAAATGGATGACCACAACAAAAGCAACAATGATTGCAATTACCAAACACCAAACACACTCATACTGTGTCATAGTATTGACATTCAGTCCAGGAATCCTCCACTGTAACAGCTCCTTTACCTTGCAGTGAAAATTGATTTGTATACTTTTTGCCTCTGAGTCCTTGTGGGATTTTTTTTTTATTCAAACAGAAAGTCACAAAAATTATAATCATCCTCATCAGTTCACTCAGTCCCATGTAATTAATTTTTTTCATCTTGATCTTTGTTAGCACGTTTATGAATCCATCAGTTTTCCATTAGAGTTCTGAAAATGCTTATTACTTCAGTTCAGCAGTTTAGTCAGTTGCCAGAAACCTGTACTTGTCAGAGTCTTTTCCATGAATTCCTTGAAGATGAAACCCTTTTATAGGAACATTTTTGCGAAAGCATCAGAGTCCAGAACTGTCTGTAAATGACAAAAACTTAAAAATGACCACAGTTAAAGATCTGATGAAAGTTCATAATAATGCAATTGACAAGGAAATTTAGTTATTTCTGAGATATACATTTTAAAGTAATAACTAGACTTATAACATTATACGAGAACATATAAGATTTTTAGAAATTTCATGTAATGTCTGAAACATTTATATTAACATATTTCCATACAAATAACCCAAAGAAAGTTTACTATGAGTTTTTGTGTTTGTTTGTTTGTTTTATACTGCAGGTTCTTATTAGTCATCAATTTTATACACATCAGTGTATACATGTCAGTCCCAATCGCCCAATTCAGCACACCACCATCCCCGCCTCACCATGGTTTTCCCCCCTTGGTGTCCGTACGTTTGTTCTCTACATCTGTGTCTCAACTTCTGCCCTGCAAACCGGTTCATCTGTACCATTATTCTAGGTTCCACATACATGCGTTAATATACGATATTTGTTTTTCTCTTTCTGACTTGCTTCACTCTGTATGACAGTCTCTAGATCCATCCACGTCTCATCAAATGACTCAATTTCGATCCTTTTTAGGGCTGAGTAATATTCCATTGTATGTATGTACCACATCTTCTTTATCCATTCGTCTGTCGAGGGACACTTAGGTTGCTTCCATGTCCTGGCTATTGTAAATAGAGCTGCAATGAACATTGTGGTACATGACTCTTTTTGAATTATGGTTTTCTCTGGGTATATGCCCAGTAGTGGGATTGCTGGATCATATGGTAATTCTATTTTTAGTTTTTTAAGGAACCTCCATACTGTTCTCCATAGTGGCTGTATCAATTTACATTCCCACCAACAGTGCAAGAGGGTTCCCTTTTCTCCACACCCTCTCCAGCATTTATTGTTTTTAGATTTTTTTGACATCATGCTTTTTTGTAGTGTATTAAAGCTCCCAAGGCACATTCACATACAGACACAGGCGTCTTTAACCAACTCCTGCCTCACCACCTTCTCCCAGACGCCCACACACATAGCACCCACTGCCCCAAATGAGGTTGGGGGCTGAGTGAGCATCAGCTACATTCCCAAACCTGCTTGTACCCGTTGTCCTTGTTACTGTAGATACATCAGTTAATTAGATGTGACCTGTGAATGCAAAAGAGAAAGAGAAGTTTGACAAACTTGTTGGCTGCATTCCATAAACACTGAGTGGGTCTGCTTTGAGTGACACACTGCTCGTGGCACAGTGGAGAAGGGAGAGAGAGATGTAAAAGCAGAGGTATGAAGACAGTCCTGCTCCTAAAAAACTTAAAATCTAGCATTGGTTGAAAAATAGAACACCCAAGGTTCTGGTCAGGTTCTGGTCTGGTTCTGGTCTGAGGACTGGCCTGGAGGAGTGACGTTTCACACAAGCAGAAGGATGCGTGTCTGGGCCTGCAGATCCTTCATCCAGGGCTTGGTCCTCACTTTCCCCGAGGCCCCCAGGCTCCAGGGGCCCCATGTCTGCCTGCTCACTTCAGCTGCCAGGGCCCCTGGTGGATGCATCACTTCGGCCCTCTGGTCTTATAGCAGCCGAGGGAGGCTTATTTGGCAAGAAATTGAGGCAGTGAGATGATGAGGGCCAATGACCAATGGGATATCTGTCTTGAGCGAGTCCAGACAGGCTTGGGGGCTTCCCAGGAGGGATATAAAGGATCACCAGAGGAGGGAGCAAACCCAGAAAAGGGCAAGACACCCTCTTGATTCCCTGAGGCTTCTCAGTAGCTGTTGGGTAGACGGAAGCCAAGCTCTGTGGCCCTCCCACCATCGCACACAGAACTGCAACAGCGGGAATCTCAGGTGATTGTTCACTTCCAACTTTCTTCTGTAATAATACTTGAATTCCCAGAAGCATCTGTAAATTAAAGCAGGCATTCTTCCTCGATCTTGGCGCTTGTTATCATTTGGAACAAGACCCTCCTGACAAAACTGGTCTCGGCAGCTCCCATCGGCTTGTCTCCTGCAGGATGTCTTCCCAATTCGATCCCTGGGTCTGTTCATCCTTTGCTTCCCCTCCCTCAGTAACTTCCCACGGGCCCTGGGAGCTCGCTCAGGGTGCCCCTCTCATCTGATTGAGAAGGCCGGCCTCCCTCACTTGGCACAAGGACAAAGGAGACATCGCCAGGGACAGCCAAGTCACTGAGTCAGACCTCAGTCCAGGGGCTCCAGGGCGACGGGGGATGTGAGGGGAGCTGTGAGGTCCTCCGTCTGGCTCCCTCAAGCAAACATTTGCTTAGCGTAGTGCCAGATGTGAGGCACGGGCTGGGTCCCAGAGATGAGCAAGAGGCACCTCCAGCTGCCCTTGGAGAGTTCACCCCCGCTGGGAAGGTGGGGGCAGAGTGAGGATGATCCGCCAGAACCTGGTCCACAGGGGCCTGGAGGAGGGCGTGACTCAAGAAGTGCCGGTGGGAAGGCCTCCAGCCCCAGACCTCAGAGGTCCTCCTTTCTGGCTTGTTTCTTGACTCCCAGAATTCCCCCCAAAGTCTTAGAACCCTGGGCCAGAAGGGCCTTGGCATCGCCCCAGAATGGGGCCCTGTGTTGACAGGATGCCCAAGTGTGGCTCTGACGTCATAACCCGGGGTACCTCCGATCTGAACCATAGACAGAAGGGCCGAGAGAGACTGACAGACAGCCGAGCACGAGAATCTTCATGCAGTTATTTCACACACAAGGGAGCATCACAGACTTTGTTACCCAGTGAACTGTGAGCTGCTTTCCAGAAAGAAGGGGCATTTGTTTTTTGTACAGTCTGATGTCTTCAAGGTCACAGACCAAAGCCAAGCCAGCTGCTGCATTTGGGAATTGATCCTCTAACCGCACAGCCTAGCTGGAATCCTGGGCAGCACTGGGGATGCATTCCCAGGGCACAGTGCTGGCCACCCTGCTCCCATCCCCTGCAGAGGAAGCCAGTCTGCTGCTGACCTGCTGGAGGCCCTCCCGGCAGCTCAGCTCGGCCCAGGGCGCTGGGTGTGGGGCTTGAGTGATAGGAGCAGAGCCCTCAGGTGCCTGACTTGTGTTTTCTTAGCTTTATAATTTGCCCTGATGCTGGGGCTGGAGCCTCATGCCAGATCTACCTGCCAACCACCCCCTTCCCCTCCGTCTTCACCCCACACTCCCTGGGGCTGTGTCAGAGGGAAGCCTCCCAACCTCCCAGCCCTGCCCTTCCCTACACTGCCCAGGAGAGCTGTAGGGAGGGTGATCCTTTCCTTGGTTGTAGTTCCAAGTGCTGATTCACAAGGCCTGAGCCTCAAGTCCTTGGGGGCAGGAGTGGAGGATCCTCCCTGCAACCCTGGCCCAAACCACTCCAGCTGGCCACCCCGCTGAGACCCTCCCTGAGGCCCCAGCGGCAAGGATTTGCCCACGGTGCCTCCTGAGTCCTGGCTGGTGTGACCTCCCCCCCCGCCAGGCCTTCTTCCGCCTCCTCCTTGTGAAATGTCATGGATCTTTAGGAAGCCTGGCACCTGCCCCCCAAGACTATAGGCCTCAAGACACAGGTTTGCGGGTCTTCATCTCCCCTAGCAGAGTCCTGGCACAGTAAGTCTTCCTTGTGAGTTTGCAGGAAAGAATATAGAGGATAAGGTCGGGTACAGATGCCAGTCTCTGGGCTTTGAGGCCAGGCGTCATGACCTAGTCAGATCTCCTGGCACAAAGTAGGTCTTCAGAATACGGTCACATTGCTCCTGAAATTCTCCTGGCAGCAACTCCGTAGGAGAAACTTGTGATTATGAAGTAGTCAGCGTTCGGGTCACCCAGGGACTCACGTGTGACTTCTTCAGGTGTCTCCGTTGTCCTCCTCCCTTCTTTCTGCAGACCTCTTGTCAACCTCTGGCTACTCCCATATTCTTAATCTCCCCACCCAGGCCTAGCCATTTGTCAAGGCGGGTGGTTTGAAAAACTGTATCCAGGAATATATCAATAGGGCCCACTCAGACCATTCCTCCAGGAAGCCACCCTAGACTCCTGAGTCTCCTACTTTTCTCCCTGTGTCCTCAGCATCATTCACACTGCTCCATGCCAGCTAGGGCTGGAGGGAAGCGGTGTATGGCAGTCACGGGGGGAAGACGATGTTAATTAATTCCCTGGTAGAGAACTACTGCTGGCCCAGAGGAGAGAGCACTGACAGTGAGGGTCCGCACACCAGAAAGTGAAATAGCTCCCATTTCCATGTCCTGGTTCCTGGGGCTCGGAGGAAGCAATTGATGCTACAGGGTGCTACTGAAAGATGGAGAAATAAGTGTCTCTTGGTGTCCAAAGGAAACCTTGGGAATCCGCCTGGGGCTGAGAGTCAGCGTGAGACCCGGGGCAGGGAGCAGTGGGGCGGGAAGGAACAAGGATGCGCCAGTCACTCTACACGGAGGAAGATTTCGGCACTAATCGCTGGCATTGGCAGAACTGATCCACGGTAATTGGGTTACTGGATTATAAAACACCCACTGGCTTTATTTAGAAGACTAATCAGAAACATTTAGAACAACAACGTTGCTATAAAGGAGACCATGAACCGTGAACCCATGTCTTGGAGAACTGCCCTTGGCTTCAGCCTCTTTTGGGGAACAGAATCCCAGGAGAATACAAGTTAAGCTCCTTTGACAGACCTGAGAGGAAGTCTTGACGAAAACCGAAGCCAAGTCACTTGGGGAATTGTGTATATAGTCTCTGAAGGACGGCCCAGTGTCAGAAAAAGGAAAATCTTTTTGGTTTTTTTTTCCTCAAACAAGCAGCGGTGGTCTGGCGGGAGCAGGGTGTTAACCCTTCTGAATTATAAGCAAACAAGTCTTGCCGAGCCGTTGGCCAAAGTCAACTTCCTCTCTTCCCCCCACCCGTCTCTCTCTCTCTCTCTCTCTCTGGTTCAAAGGATGGTCCTTTTGGACAGATATCTTCCTTGCAGACTGTGCCCTGTCTCCTAGTGCCCCTGGGGGTGCGGGGGGGTGCGGGGGGAGGGGAGGGGAACTTTGATGCACTAGAACAGGGGTCAACATACTATGGCTGGGACCAAATCCAGCCCCCGACTGTCCTTATACAGCCTGTGAGCCCAGAAGGGATTTTTACATCTTTAAATGGTTAAAGAAAAATCAGACAAAGAACACTATTTCTTGACATGTGAAAATTATATAAAATTCAAATGTCAGTGTCCATAAGTAAAGTTGTATTAGGACACGACCACACCCATTCATTAATATATTGTTTATGGCTGCTTTCACGCTGCAACTGCAGAGTTATGACAGACATCGTATGGCCCGCAAAGCTGAAAATATTTACTAGCTGGCCCTGTACAGAAAAGGCCCTTGCTAAAACATCTTTGTAGAGCCTTATTATTATGTACAGCATTCCATGAACCTGGCACTGTAGGGCCCTGTGAAAATAGTAAATTCTGGCCCTTGGTCCATGTCAGAAGCATGGAAATCTAGGGGTGAAGTGCTTTGGGTCTCATTTGTCTGGCTTGGCATTTCAGCTCAATGAGTGTTTATTGAGCAGCTACTGTGTCTCAATCACTGGGGACCCAAGATGTGTAGGATGCTGTCCCTGCCTTGGAATGACTGGACAGACAGTGGGGAGATGGGCTCCGAAGCAGGTCGTTTGACTATAATGCTTCAGGGGGATCAGAGAGAGCATCTCAGATTCTGAGCAGACAATTTTTTTGTCAAACTGAATCCAGAATCCTGGAGCCTTGCTCTAATAAGGGAGGACTTGACCAAAGAAATGTGAAAGCAGTAGTTCTGTTAATTTGTTCATGAATGAAAAAGCTCCTGGTGCCAATTACCCAATGGGAAGTGTTGTACATAATGAGCAAAGCAGTTACCTTATTAGAAAAATAACAAAGACTTGAATCTTGAGTTGGTATTATAACAGTCCTGTGGGATTGACTAATCCACCAAGAACAGTTTCCAGGTTTAAAATGATATGTTTAAAACAGCCTTTTGACAAGATGCTGAACTGTTTGCTACTGCCTGTGTAACGGGGGTAGGGGTGGGGGTGTGTACAAGCATTCTTGTATGAGCATAAAATATCTTTAGAATATACAGGAACCTGAGTGACTGTCCCAGGAGGGGGGCTGGGTATCTGGGGACAAGGCTGAGAGGAAGACTTTGGGCAGATACCTGTTTTAAAATTTTTGCTCTAACTTTTCACTTTATTTTCAAGTATTTATTTAGGATGATTTCCAGTCTTTTGTATGCTCTCTTATACCTTTTGAATTTTTTTTTCTTTTTTTTTCCTTTTGAATTTTGAACCATGTGAATATAGTACCTATTCAAAAAATACATAAATTTAATGTAAAATAAGTAGCACATGGTCTTGCTGTTACCTTCGTACATCTTCCTAGGGAGGTCGTTTTTCCTCTCATTCAGTATATGATTCTTTTTTTCTTTTTAATAGATCTTTATTGGAGTATAACTGCTTCACAATACTGTGTTATTTTCTGTTGTACAACAAAGTGAATCAGCCATATGCAGACATATATCCCCATATCTCCTCCCTCTTGAGCCCCCCTCCCACCCTCCCTATCCCACCCTTCTAGGTGGTCACAAAGCACCGAGCTGATCTCCCTGTGCTGTGCTGCTGCTTCCCACTAGCTGTTTTACATTCGGTAGTGGATATATATCGATGCCACTCTCACTTTGTCCTGGCGTCCCACTCCCCCGCCGTGTCCTCAAGTCCGTTCTCTGTGGCAGGGCAGGAGTATATGACTCTTGATTGCCTACTACTGTGAGTCAGGTACTGTTCTAGGTCCAGCAGTTACAGCTCTGGGCCTCAACTTGTTCCTCTGAATGTGGGGAGTTGACCTATAAGGCAGCCTTCAACTTGAGAGGGCATCAAACTCAACAGGAGGGCTCATTAAAACACAGACTGCTGGTCCCCACCCCCAAGATTCAGTGGGTTTAGGTGAGCCTCAAGAATCAGCATTTACAACAAGTTCCCAGGTGATGTTATATGCTGCTGGCCTGGAAACCACACTTTGGGAGCTCCCCTCTGACTTCCTAGGGTTCCCTACTTTCTAGGGTTCTTTATAAATAAACTACGTTCCCAGTTCAGAAAATATGAACAAATAAAGAATAGATTCCTGTAACTCAGAACACAAAGTAATCCCTCTTACACTGCAGTTTGGGAACACAACAAAGCAGACAGGTCAACAGAAGTAAAGTTATCTAGCTTCCATGCCCCCCACAGGGGCATGATGGAGGAACACAGAATCAGATCATGGTCAGAGTTTGATGAGTTTCAACATGTAATTCTTCCTGGGGGAAGTGACTTGGTGCAAAGCTTTCGAGGAAGGTTAAGTGGCGAGGTTTAAGCCAGGCAGCCTGGCCTAATACCCACAGGATAACACTGCTGGACATCATTTTAAGGCCTCACAATTATCCCTGACCATACAAATTCAGCCTGATCATCAGTGAGTTCCTGACAAGGACATGGTCCCCAGCATGGACCCCTGCACCTGACTCCATGCCTTAGTGCATGCTGTTCCCTCAGCCGAAATACCCTTCCTGGTCCCCTCACCTCTGTAAACCCTATTTGTCCATCAGGATCCAGGTAAAATCAAACTATTCTTCATGAGAATTTAATATCTGCTCAGCCTACACTTAATATCTTTTTCTGTATATCAATTCATTGGGACGCTTGATCATTATTATTTTTTTCATTTATTGATTCATTCATTCAACAATATTACCATTCAACCAACAAATTCTTATCAAAGGGCCTACCATATACTGGGAATTACGGTAGATTTGGAGAATAGAATCATAGGTCAAAACAGACTTGGTCCCTGCCCTAATGAGAGAAAGATCATTAATCAAATAATTGCACTGGTGGAAGTACAATTACAGGCTGAGAAGAGTGGTCTGAAGGGAAGAAATATGGTTTTATGAGAACATAAAAGAAATGACCCTAATGTAGCGTTGGGGGTGGGTGTCAGGATAGACTTTCCAAGAAAGTATAGTTTGGGCCGAGAGCTGAAGGTTGCCCAAGACTTGGCTGGATGAGGAATTGGAGTGGGGAAGGGGAATGCTCTCCAAATTGGGGGACCAGCATGTGCAAAGGTCCTGTTGTAGGAGGCAGCTTGGCAGGTTCAAGGAACTGAGAGACCACAGTGGCTGGGTGGTGGGGATGGGGAGGTGTTGGAGAACAAGGAGAAGAGGGGTACATCGTGAGGCTGGGAACAAACCCCGCGGAGCCCTGTTGGCCTTGTTAATGATTTTGGTCTTTAACCTAAGGTTGCTAAGATGCCATGACAGGGTTTTAAACAGTGGGTTGCTGGAGGCAGAGTTATGTTTGGAGAAGTTTATTCTGCTGCTGCTGTCTCGAGAATGAACACGACTGAAATCAGGGAGACCAATCAGAAGGCTGTTGGAAGAGTGCAGAAGGTAGATATGGTGTCTTGGACTAGGGTTATAGTAGTGGAACCAGAGAAAAATGGGTGCAGTTAAGAAAACATTAGGAAGTAAATTGCTAGGTTGTGGTGGTTGGTTAAGAGAGAAGGAAGAGTCAAGGGCGAGACTTTGGAGGAGCATCCATTTGGGGGGATGTGATAATGAGTTTGCTTTGAACCTGAAAGTGGAACTGTGGAGTAGGCAGCTGATCAGGAGCTCAGACCCTCTGAGCTGGGAGTGGTCACTGGGAGTCCTCAAGGCTCACCGCATCACTTCACCTTCAGGATCTGCTCCAGCCATCTTTGGCCAACCTTTGTCCCATACCACTGCTTCCCTTGTTCCAGCATTCATTCCACCAAACCAAACCCCCCATCTTGAATGCCCATCTCCTTCTCTTGTCATTCCGAAAGGGACAGAGACCAACTCAGGCTTGCTCCCAGTTGGAGGAGGCCTACTGCAGTGGTCTTCAAACTTTCTGCTTAAAATCCCCCATAAAAGGATTTTGTAAAACCATTTACCCTCTCACACATTTTTAAGTTTACATCTACATTTTTTATTAGACGTCTGCCAAAGATGCAATTTCCAGTATATTGTAAACACTGAGATTTTTAAGTAAAACGATTGCATCACTGTTTTAAATGTATCCAGTGGAATCTAAACACCATAGGAATTTGACACCCACCATCATCCATTTTAAAAATGCATGAACACACTCTTCGTTAATAGTCAGTGTTCCTTTTTCTCCTTGAAATTTTACTTCTGTTTCACTTCCCCTGTGGAATTTTACCCTAATGTAATATATGTAATATGTTTTTGTGCTTAAAACTCTGTCGTTTGTTTCCCGGTCACATTTCATTGTAACGATTTCATATGAAGTTAAAACTTTTTAAATTTCCTGAAATCAGAAAGTTCTAAATACTAAAATTTTCTTCGTGTTTGAGGTATAGTTATGATTATTAATAATATGCAGGCAATCAAAACAACATAAAATATATTCTAATTTGGATAAATAATTAATAAACATAAAAACTAAAATTACATTGAAAATGTACGTTAGGTGGTGATGCTGGAGACTTTTCAAAGTAATTTTTTTTCATGTAATACATTGTTCTTTTTTTGCTTTTGGGAGTTTTTTGGGTTGTTTGTTTGTTTGTTTGAAGTATAGTTGATTTACAGTGTTTTGCCAATCTCTGCTGTACAGCAGTGACTGTTTTAAAACACATATACATTCTTTTAAAAATATTCTTTTCCATTATGGTTTATCCCGGGAGATTGGGATATAGTTCCCTGGGCTGTACAGTAGGACCTTGCTGTTTATCCACTCTCAATATAATAGTTTGCATCTACAACCCCAAATTCCAGTCCATCCCTCTCTCTCCCCGCCCTCCCCCCTTGGCAACCACAAGTCTGATCTCTATGTCTGTGAGTCTGTTTCTGTTTTGTAGATAGGTTCATTTGTGCCATATTTTAGATTCCACATATAAGGGATATCATATGGTGTTTGTCTTTCTCTTTCTGACTTCCTTCACTAAGTATGATAATCTCTAGTTGTATCCATGTTGCTGCAAATGGCATTATGGTGTGCTTTTTTATGGCTGAGTAGTATTTCACTTGTATATATGTACCACATCTTCTTTATCCATTCATCTGTTGATGGGCATTTAGGCTGTTTCCATGTTTTGGCTAAGTAATTTTTTTATTGACGTATAACATACATGCATGTATGTGACGAGGTCTGAGTGTACAGCTCAGGTTATTACAGAGTGAGCACACCCGTGCAGTTAGCACCCAGGTCCAGAGATAAAATCTTGCTCGTGCCAGGTTCTCTCTTCTGTTTTTTTATTTATCCATGGAAGAATACTATTTGTTGCATGAGATATGAGACAAGGATCAGCGTCAATTGTATTTCCATTTTTCATTTATATAGATGTAAACACTGAAAAACCCTCATTCACATAAACTAATAGATAAAAATACAAGTTTTATTAAAGCAGGGTCAACTCAGTTCTTGATCTGCTTCTGAGTTATGTACCAAAAATCACATAGTGATCTATCACTAACAATTATATTTTAATTCTATTAGGCCTTCCTAATGAAAAAAAGAATTGGAAACCACCCAGCTTGCAAAGAAGATTTACTACTTATTTATTAGTGTTGCTCACTTTCAATGTTCTGTGCCCTCTCGTGTGGCGGCTGGGGGAGTTATCCCTGGGGCATAAGCCCAGTTAAGATTTGGGATGGAATGAGTAAGAAGTTTGTCTTTCTTTTGTAAAGGAGGAGGGCTGTTGTGAAAGAGCAGGTGTAAAAGGACAACTTGAACCTCTGTCACTGGTTAGCAGACATCTGGTCCTGTCCAAAACCATTTGGCATGGACCAAATATGCTTTATGGACATTTTGGATAAGACCAAATTTCAGGGACCTTTTGACGTGGACCAGATATCTTACAGACCCAGTGTCTTATGGATGTTTTGGACAGGACCAGATGTCCTGCAATTCTGTCCACCCATCAGTTCTAGAAAAGGGTTTTTATGGAAGTTGAGGATCTGGAAATTGATTCTCTTAAAGCTTTGAATGTGTGTGTATAGTGCTTGGAAAGTCTTCGTGTACTCCCAGGGGTTGACATACCCCAGTTTGAAGTTCACAGAGGAACCTGTATGGCTTCAAATCAGACTAGACCCGTCACTCAAAATTTCCTAGTTCATGTTTCTAAGAGAGGGAATCTGATTGGCCCAGCCTATTTTTTTGAGTCAGGCCACATCATAGGCTTCCGACCAGGTGGTCAGCACTGTGCACAGATGTTTCCCTGAGCAGGGACCCCAAGGAGGCAGGTAGCTGTGTACTGACACATGTACTGCTTTTCCTTGAAACTGTCTCCGGTTCTGTTCTTCTGCTAGAAATACGCTCTCCAGACTATGCGTTCCTTATCTGTTATTTTTTACCTTTTTATTACATGCATCTCTTTCCTCCTTGTACTGTGGTTATTCATGTGGCCAATTGCCTTTTCTAGCTGTAAGCTCCTTGAGAGATGGCCCCTGTCTTAATGACTTCCTAGCATTGTGTCTTACACTTAGTAGATGTCTATGTCTAGTAAGTATTTTTTGACCAGATGAATTGATTAATGGATGTCTTAAGCTTCTTTATATCCCCTACAGGACCTAGAATAGTGCTGGTCTTTCAATAGCAGGGTTCCAGAAGAATGGATGAATTAATCAGTGAGCAAAACAATGAATTAACGAATCAATGAACTAATGAGCCGTGGAGCAATGGCTTGAAAGTAAGAGAGTTCATATCTCACATGGGGGGTCAGGATCTGCAGAATCAGTGTAAAGGAGTGACATGTATGAAACTGGCTATTTCTAATCCAGGCTCCTGTTTTGTGTTTATTTCCATAATGGGTTGTGGTAGATACAGTAGCTCATCGCAAAACATCCAAGTAAATCCTTTCCTGCCCTTTGCATCTTGTCTTGCAGTTGTGAGCAGCATCTCTTCACCACCGTGGTGTTTGGTCCGTACCTCAGCCCGGGTGAGGATGTAAAACCCCCGGCCCTGCACATGCGTGGTAGAGGCCAACAGGAACACCTGGCTCCAGCCACAGTCATGGACATGTCAACCGTGGAGTAGTGTGGACGCTTTCTCTCTGCTTCTCAGGGTTTCAGTCCTTTCGGGTTTGTGTCATTGATCATTTTTTATGGTTTTGCGGCTGGACGTTCACGATCAAGGCAGGCACCATGGGGGATCAGCAACTGTACAAGACCAATCACGTGGCCCACGGTGGTGAGAACCTTTTCTACCAACAGCCACCACTTGGCATCCACGGTGGGCTGAACCACAACTACGGGAATACAGTCCCCGGGGCTGGAATGGATGCCCCTCAGGCGTCACCCATCTCCCCCCACTTCCCTCAAGACACTCGGGATGGTCTGGGCTTGCCTGTTGGCTCCAAAACGCTTGGCCAAGTGGACACCTCAAGGCAGGGAGGGTGGGCAGGCCATGCAGGGCCTGGAAACCACGTCCAGCTACGTGGCAACCTGACCAACTCGAACATGATGTGGGGATCTCCAGCCCAGGCGGAGCCCACCGATGGCTACCAGTACACCTACTCCCAGGCCAGCGAGATCCGGACCCAGAAGCTCACCAGTGGTGTCCTGCACAAGCTAGACTCTTTCACCCAGGTGTTTGCCAACCAAAACCTGCGAATTCAGGTCAACAATATGGCCCAGGTGCTGCACACCCAGTCAGCGGTGATGGACGGAGCCCCTGAAAGCGCCCTCCGCCAGTTGCTGTCCCAGAAGCCCATGGAGCCCCCAGCACCGGCTCTCCCTTCCCGCTACCAGCAGGTGCCCCAGCAGCCTCACCCTGGTTTCACTGGCGGGCTGTCCAAACCAGCCCTTCAGGTTGCGCCACACCCAAGCCAGGGGCACCCGTATTATGACTACCAGCAGCCACTGGCCCAGATGCCGGTGCAGGGAGGACAGTCACTGCAGGCCCCCCAGATGCTGTCCCAGCACATGCCGCAGCACCAGTATTACCCGCAGCAGCAGCAGCAGCAAGCCGGGCAGCCGCGGATGTCAGTGCAAGACATGCAGCCGCCGCCGCAGCAGCAGGTTTGCCCAGCGCAGCCCCAGCAGCTGCAGCAGCGGCAGGGTGCGATGCAGATACCTCAGTATTACCAGTCCTCGCCCATGGCGCAGCATTTGCCAGAGTCGCGGCAGCCGCAGATGCACCTGCAGCCCCCTTCTTATCACAGGGACCCCCACCAGTACACCCCGGAGCAGGCGCACGCTGTCCAGCTGATTCAGCTGGGCTCCGTGCCCCAGTACTACTACCAGGAGCCCCAGCAGCCCTACGGCCACCCCGTGTACCAGCAGAGCCACCTGCCCCAGCCCCAGCAGCCTGAGGACGGTCAGCCCAAGACTTACCCAAGCGACAGGCAGGCCCAGGCCATGCTGAGCTCCCACGGGGACCTGGGGCCTCCAGATACGGGAATGGGTGACCCGGCAAGCTCGGACCTGAACCGGGTCGGCAGTGTGCTGCCCCACCGGCCGCTCCTGTCCCCCAGTGGCATCCACCTCAACAACATGGGGCCTCAGCACCAGCAGCCGTCTCCCAGTGCCGTGTGGCCCCAGGTATTCTCACAGTGGCTGTTTCTCCTGGTGTCTCAGTGTGCCCATGGGCCAGCCAGAGATGCGTCTATGCAGTGCCCAGTCCGCTCTCCAAACCCCTCCGACACTTCTGTTCTTTATTTGTTCCACAAACGTTAGCCAGACGCTGTGGAATGCAAAAGCGATTTTGACTCAGTCCTTTGCCCATAGAGCTTACAGTCTCACTCAGGAGACGGCCAATACACCGTATCGGGTCCTGAATGATGCACATAATGGTCAAGGCCTGATCAGGTGCCCAGGGACCACCACCGTGTCTGGTGCCCCTTAAGTCTGTATCCTTAGGGAATTTCCTATGAAATCGTTCCCCTTTTGGGAGGGAGACCACATTATGATAGCATTTCTCAAAGTCTAAAGCCCAGAATAGGAGTTCCGTAGAATGTTGAACGGATATTGCTGGGAGGAGGGGAATGGGTTCTCTGGATAAACAAATTTGCGGGTTCTTTTTTTTTTTTTTTTTTTTTTTTTTTGCAGTAACTGGGCCTCTCACTGTTGTGGCCTCTCCCGTTGCGGAGCACAGGCTTCGGGCGCACAGGCCCAGCGGCCATGGCTCACAGGCCCAGCCGCTCCACGGCATGTGGGATCTTCCCGGACCGGGGCACGAACCCGTGTCCCCTGCATCGGCAGGCAGACTCTGAACCACTGCGCCACCAGGGAAGCCCAATTTGCGGGTTCTTAAAGTGAAACGGGCTGCAGTGCTGCTGGGCTTCTCAGAGCCTTTCATATGCTCATGTGCACTGCAGATCTCCCCAGGGGGTACCTTGTGTAGTTGCAGAGGTGAAAACCTTAGCTGCCCACAGGATCCAGGCAGGTAAAGTCAGTAAGCAAAACGGCCTGGTATGAGATGATAAGGACTGTGTGGACTAGAGAGCAGACGTCCCATCTAATGACATTCTTGGGATTTTTTAAAACAGTCCAGCCAAGCAAACCATGTCTGCAGGCCAGATTCAGCCTGAGGGTGACGGTTATTAACCCTTGATTATTTCCAAAATGTATTTGATCACAAAACTGCCTACTGTGTCCTGGGCACCGTTCAGGCCTTCGCGGTGTCCCAGGTGCTCCACTCAAGTGACAACAAGGTCGGGGGAGGAGGGCACCTTGAATGGGACTGGGGTAGATGGAGAGAGGGCTCCGATGAAGGTTGAAGACCAGGCATAAAGTCCCCTTGACCCGGTTTTGTTTAAGACTCAGGCCTGTAGTAACTGAGAGACTTGGTGAATATAAGAATAGGATGACATGGCCAAAGCTGAGGTCTCCCAGCGTGAGGCTGTGTCGTCCAGCCCTCCATTCGGGAATGGAGCCTGTCTGTGTACAGAGTAGGTGGACAGGGAGAACAGGAAGGAAGGAGGTGGGGGATTGAGTCCCAGTGGGCTTGTGGCTGGTGGGGCTCCGTGAGGGGGCGTGGCCCCAAACCAGGGAACATCAGGGGAAAGAAATCTGGAAGCCTCAGGTGTGGAAGGGCAAGGGCGTGTGTATCTGTGAGCCCGGTCAGCGTGAGGCAGAGAGCGGAAAGAATCCTAGAAGTGTGCAGGCCCTGGGGTTCCCGCCGCTCAAGGACTCCTCCCATCAGAAACACATTTGTTTTTTTTCTTCTTTCTTCTGGTGTCCTGCATGGCTCAAAATAGATGCACCTACCTGATGGCAGAGCCCAGCCAGGGTCCCCTGACTCAAGGTAGGATGGATGCATGGAGGCTTGTTGGCATTTTGGGAGACTGGAAGGTTTCCCTGAACTGTCTCGTGATTCATTTCTAAATTCAAAGTCAATTCCTCAAAGAAATTTGTAAGAATAATAATAGCAGCTATTGTTTTTGAGTGCTTATTATTACTTTATATCATACGTAATAAAAGTAGTAGCTCCATGAGGGTTGGTGTGATTACCATGTGCCTAGCACATAGTAAGCACTCAACCACTGTTAACTATTATTATCATTATTATTTTACAAATGAGAAAACTGAGGCTCAGAGAGCTTAAGGTTGCACATCAAGAAAGTAGGGATGCTGGGATAGACTCCAAAGCCCCTGTTCTGCCCTCTGTCCATTCAGTGAGTATTTATTTAGTACCTACTGTGTGCTAGGCATGGAACTAAGCTATGAGGATGCCCCAGTGAATAGTACAGTCTTGTTTCCTCCCCTCATGGGTTTGGTAAATAAAGACTTAGCCAGAACCTTACAAACTAAGACATGCAACCTGGAGGCTGAACCAGAAGACTGAGACCCATGTGTCTAAGGGAAGACTTCTGGAAGAGGAGAGCCGAAGCTGATTCTAGAAGGGTCATAAGCCAGAGGTGGGAAAAAACCCAGCACCTGAAGGCCTGGAATGAAGAAAGACGTTTGGTTCAACTCTTGCATGATCTTGAGCACGCCCTTTCCTACTCTTGAGCCTCAGTTTTCCATCTGCAAATTGGGCTTAGTTCTCTGAAGGGAATTGGGGTAATACAAGTAGGGCCATGGCCGTGGGAGCTCTGGATGAATGAAATGGGTTCATTGTAGGGTGTGAGGTCTTGTGATGAGTCACTGTTTCCCGTCATCAATGTGTGTGTCCTCTCCACTTGGTCCTACCCTTGAGCAGTGGCCAACCAAAAGGAGTGTTTGGGGAGCAGTTTGATGCCAAGAACAAGCTGACATGCTCCATCTGCCTGAAGGAGTTCAAGAGTCTGCCTGCCCTGAACGGCCACATGCGGTCCCACGGGGGGATGAGGGCCTCCCCCAGCCTCAAACAGGTGAGGAGGAGTCAGGTCCCACGGTCCTTCCCAGGCCATGTGCTGCTTGCTTTGCTTTGCTGCCATCAGAGAGTGATGTGAGCCCCACTCGGGGAACCTGAGGAGGCATAGCCCTTCCCTAACGAAAGTACTCAAGCTTTGACGCTGGGAGCCAGCCAGGTCACACAGTCTCCGCTTCCACTGGCTTCATGAACAAGAGTCCAGAACTGAGGTGGTAGAAATCCTTTTAGGGGATCCCAGCCTCTCCAGCTCCTGGAGAAGACAGCAAAGAAAACATGTTGATGCACTATTGTTTTCAACTTCTGCTCCTTGAAGTACTCAAGACCAGGGTCCCTTGGGCCTTCCAGATCCGTAGTCAATGGCCAGGGAAAGCTAGTGTGACCATCGGGCTCCCAGCCAGCAATCTCTGTTCACCAGGGCACTAGTGGTAGACTCTAACATCCGAAGACCTTTGAATGCCCTTAGGATTATCCAGGCAGGATGCCCTTGTGGTGAACTACCCATGCAGTTTTAGAGTTAGATTAAAATTCAAAGAACTTTCTCAATTCTTTGAATGCTGTTAATCTTAATTTAAGTTTATGGGATTAACTCTGTTCACCAAAAACTTTGATGTGACCCAGGTCACTCCGTCTCCCGACCATGCCAGTTAAAAGAGCTTTTCCTCCATTTGACAGATGAGTAAACTGAGGCCCATAGAATTAAAAGGTCCTGCACAAGAGCTTGTGTTTTTTTTGTTTTTTTTGTTTTTTTTTTGGTCTGATTCTAAGTCCATGTCCTTTTCTTTAAAAGCAATGACAGCCACACAAAAATTTTTCTTCACTATTTGTTTTAATATACAAGTGATACACGGTCAAGATTTTTTAATGTAGAAAATCAAGTGCCTTGTCCATTGCCGACGGGCATCACTGGAGCCGAGGGACTCAGGCTGGCAGGAAGGAAACCACCCTGCAGCGGTTCTCTGTCACCCACGTGTGATGTCCAGGAACGTTTCAGGAAGAGCAAAGTGCATCCCCCCCATGAGAGCTGCTCTCAGCCCAGGATCAAAGCCTTTATTGTCTGTGTAGGAGGAAGGAGAGAAGGCCCCGGCGCCTCCGCCTCAGCCGCCACTGCCGCCTCCGCCTCCGCCTCCGCCGCCACCGCAGCTCCCACCCGAGGCGGAAAGCCTCACGCCTATGGTCATGCCCGTGTCTGTCCCTGTCAAGCTTCTCCCGCCCAAGCCCAGCTCTCAGGGCTTCGCCAACAGCGTCGCTGCTGCCCCCTCAGCCAGAGACAAGCCAGCCAGCTCGATGTCGGACGACGAGATGCCCGTGCTCGTGAGGATGACCCTCTCTCCCCCACACTCACCCCAAGGGGCTGCCCCCCACCCGCCTGCTGTGAGTTGCTGCTCTGCCCTGCCTGCCTGGGGTGGGGACATCCCTTTGCTTTCTTGGAGATGGGGACAGCTCTGCCAGGGCCCCTGGCCTGAGCTCAGACGTGACTTGGCCTCTCCGGGCTGAGCCCCCCGCGGCCACCTTGGGAATCCCATCCGTGTCCGCACTGCCTGCCACCCAGTAAACACCTGGCACTCTACCAGGCTAATGGTCTGGGTTAGATTCTGAGAGACCCGAAGATGTTCCTAGATTAAACAGAGGTGATAACTCAGCTGGTGATCGCAGTTATTAAAATATGGAAGTACTGTCCCAGATAATAAATAGCTACTGCCCAGGGTCCTGGCCCCTCCCCCAGGACCTCCAGACCTCCCCAGATCCAGCAACCAAAGAGGCAACCCCTGGCACAGCAGGTCCTCCAGGCAGTAGCGCTGGCATCCATTCTGATGGTGAGTCAGCCTTACCACATGCTTAATATCTTCAGTATCACCCCTGTGTAAATAAATACCCTCAGAGGACCGGATTCATTAAGATTCCCAAAGTAATTCCCCTGAGACACCCACCCCCCAATCTCAAGAAAGCAAAGAGATTTGTGTTTCTTATTCACTGTTCTTCTCTTTCTCAAGTTCCGAGCGCATCACCCAAGCAGCTTAGCTTGGCTCTGGGACAGAGATCTCTCTCACTCTCCTTCCCTCTCTCTCTCTCTCTCTCTGTCCCCCTCCCCCTCTCTCCCTCCCTCCACCCCTCCCCGGGGGAGTCTGTAACCCATGTGATTCACTACATCAGATTTGTCCCCTCCCCACAGAGTAGTACACTGAGTCACATTTGTCCTCACAGAATAGGCAGCTGCTGGGATTCCAGGAGACACGAGTGGGGTTGGGCCAGAATAGGGATCAGGAGGATAATTAAGAGAACTAGAAAAATCCAGAAAGAGCCTTTTTGGTTTTCTATGTAATATCAGGGCTCAAAAGAGGAAAGACAGATGGACAACCTCTAGAGGCGAGGATTCTCATCAGCTGGCAGGTCTTGGGGGCCAGCAACAGGCAGAGAGATGAAACGACACAGCCAAGCCCCCTCTTTGCCCAGGGAAGTTCCTCATTTGGTGGGAGGGATGCTGTTTCTACCCTTTGGAAACTCTCAGCCTGAAGCTGGAGAGTAAGGATCGTAGTCACACAGGGGTCAGAGCCTCAGGCAGCAGCCCCGCCCCAGTTCAAGACAGAGCAAGGCAGCAATGCCCTGCGTGTGGCTGGTGGGGGACATACCTGGGGAGCTAAGGTCATTAGGGACTGGGATGAGGCAAGGGAAGTTTGATGCGAGTTTGCTTAGAAGATCGTCAAGAGGGGAGTTCCAAGGCAGAGGTGAACTTGGTTTTGTGGGAAGGGTGAGAGACATACTGTGAGGAGATAAGCCGAAATGGAAGTGTGTAGGTAGGGCTTGAGTAAGTGTGAGCAAGGTCCTGACACTTAATATAAAGAAATCAAAATGTCCAAGTAGGAGCCCTGTGTTTTAATCCCCACTCTGCTCCTAGCCATCTGGGATGCAGCCAGCCGAGACCCTTCCCCTCTCAGAACTTCAGTTTCTCCCTGATCTGGGTTTGGGGGGCAGGGGTGGTGTTGGCCTCCTCAGTGACTGTCATCTCTCTGGGGAGCTTTTAAAACCTCTCGGCGCTTGGCCCTGTCTCCAGCTTGGCTGGAACTCTGTAAATGCTTCCTCCCACCTGACATCCAGGTCTGATATTCCGGGGGCCTTCCCTGGCCCAGGGTCTCAGAGCCTTGCCTGGAGGATGGGAAAGTCCCAGAATAGAGCTGTTGTAACAGAACCCAGAGGCTCGTAGAGAGAGCCCGAAAGGGACCTTTGGCCCTGTGGTCAGAGGTCTGGATCCCAGTGCAGGGTTGAAGTCACTCGGGGTCCTCAGGTGACCACATCCGTTACCCAGGAACCAGGTGTGAAGTGTCAAGATGGCTCCCCAAGTTGGGGGCACGTGCACCTTCTTCCCATTGCTCAGCCCCCTCTCTCCACCTTAGCCTCAGGTGGTGAGGAGCCCCCTGGTGGGGAAAGGAAGCAGGTTGGGGCTCTCTGACCTAAGGAGAGCCCCCCGGGGGCCTGGGGGTCCCCGCTGCCCCTTCCCCTTTCCTCACCTTTCTGCTTCCCTAGACTCCCCTCCTAGGGGCTGGGACGGCACCCCAGAAGATGATGAAGCTGAGGGAGAGGCACGAGGGGCAGCCTGAAGTGCTGAAGGCAGCCGAAGGGGCCCTGAGGGGGAGGAGCCCAGAGCTGAGAGGTGACTGGGGCAGGTCACATGGCCTGGAGGAGGCTGGTCACGTGACCATGGCCGACCCTTCCCATCACCCCCTGCTGCCTCCTACTCAGGCGTCACCCTGAGCACAGGGATTGCCAGGGACCACAGCTGTGACGAGCACTGGCCTGCAGGGCCTGGGAGGGGACCACAGAACTGCCCAGAACTTTTCTGCAGGTATCCTCACAGCCCCTCCCAACCGCACGGCTGCCTCTCCAGCCACACCCAGCTCTCCGTTTTTCTGGGCTGATGCTGGCATACAACCAAGACTGTTTGTGTTTGGCTTGGGCATGCCCTGCTTATCTCTTTCCGTGCGTGTGTTTACTTATTAGTATATCTGTACCCATGTGGCAGATCTTCCTTCCAGAAGATGCTTGGTTCTGCTGGAATAAAATAAACTAACCCTGCTGACAGGAAACCAACCTACAAGAAGGGTTTGCCACAGATAAGCCACCAGTGCTGGGAGCAGTAATGAGGGGTGGTGAGGCGGGGAGGCTCACCAGATCCACTTCTAGGAGAGCACATGAGACGGGCCTCAAAGATCCGCGATGGCTCTCCTCAACCCTAAGGTTACCTTGAAGAAGAGCCCAGTGTGGGTCACTGGCCCTGGGAGCCTTGGCCAAGGCCTGACCCCCTCTTCCTGCCCCACAGCCTCTGCCCAGCTTCCCTGAATAGATTCTTCTGTCGCCGCCTCAGAACATGTGTTATCTGTCCCCGATGTCAGTCCCCGGGGAGCAGTGGGGAATTAAAGGGCCCACTCAGCTGGATTCCACTCACCAGATGGGAATGCAGTGATAAGCAATAAAGAATGTGAATATATTCTTTCTTGCCCACCCACTATTCCTACCACCCCCATCCCTCTCCAGACATGAGGGATTTCCTCCAAAACCAAAGTTTTCTGCCTAATCAAGCCACCAGATCTCGCCTCGTCTGAAGTGGATGTGGCCGTTTCTGAAGGCGGAGGATGCTGGGGTCAGACGAGTGGAAGGGGGGAGGGGTCCCCGTTAGGACAGCAGTCCCCCTTCCCTCAGCCTGTGGAAAGGGCCTGTGGGAAAAGCCCAAGTATTTGAATCGGATCATTCTTCCCATTGTAGGAAATTCCCAAGAAGCATCAGCCAGGCTTGGCCAAAGCTGAGGAAGCCCTCAAGACCGCGCCGGAGAAGAAAAAGTTCCGGCACCGGCCGGAGCCGCTCTTCATCCCGCCTCCGCCCTCCTACACCCCCAACCTCGCGGCCTCGCACTCTGGCGCCACCCTGTACCAGAGCCAGCTGCGCTCCCCGCGCGTCCTGGGCGACCACTTGCTCCTCGACCCCGCCCACGAGCTGCCCCCCTACACGCCCCCGCCCATGCTCAGCCCGGTGCGCCAGGGTTCGGGGCTCTTCAGCAACGTGCTCATCTCCGGCCACGGCGCCGGCGCGCATCCGCAGCTGCCCCTCACGCCCCTCACGCCCACGCCTCGCGTGCTGCTCTGCCGCCCCAGTGAGTCGCCCCTGTCCCCGCCTCCGCTACCTCAGGGGCGGTGCCCCGACTGTGCTGGGTGCTGCCCCAGGAGGCCTCGCGTTCTGTCGTCTCGTTTTCCACAGACCTTGGCGGTGGCTCGATTCTGTGTACCAGGCAATGGGCTGGGGGCTAGAAAGAATACTTCTCAGGGCAAACACAGTCTAGCCGCGGAGACTAACACGTAGAGCGATAATCAGAGTTTCTTTGGGACAGGGAAAAACGAAGGGTGCTGTGGATAACCGTGTAAGACATCCAAAATAAATGTACTAAGTAGGGGCTTCCCTGGTGGCGCAGTGGTTGAGAGCCCACCTGCCGATGCAGGGGACACGGGTTCGTGCCCCGGACTGGGAGGATGCCACATGCCTCGGAGCGGCTGGGCCTGTGAGCCATGGCCGCTGAGCCTGTGCATCCGGATCCTGGGCTCCGCGACGGGAGAGGCCACAACAGTGAGAGGCCCCCGTACCACAAAAAAATAAAAATAAAATAAAAAAATAAATGTATTAAGTAGATGTACAAATGGGATTATATGTAAGACCACACCTTCACATTTTAGCATGCTGTGTAAAGATCAAGCAGGAGAGCTTCCCTGGTGGGGCAGGGCTAAAGAATCCGCCTGCCAATGCAGGGGACATGGGTTCGAGCCGAGGTCCGGGAAGATCCCACATGCCGCGGAGCGCCTAAGCCCATGCACTACAACTACTGAGCCTGCGAACCACAGTTGCTGAGCCCGTGTGCCACAACTACTGAAGCCCACGGGCCTAGAGCCCGTGCTCCGCAACAAGAGAAGCCACCGCCTGCGCACTTCATCAAAGAATGGCCCCCGCTCACCACAACTAGAGAAAGCCCATGCACCACAGGGAAGATCCAATGCAGCTAAAAATAAAAATAAATAAAAAATGTATTAAAAAAAAAGATCAAGCAGGAGAGCCCTGTAGCCAGGATCTCTTTCTGGAGCAAGAATAGTTTCATAGAAATAAGACAAATTAACAGGGGAATTCCCTAGCGGCCCAGCGCTTAGGACTCCACACTTTCACTGCGGAGGGCCTGGGGTCAATCCCCGGTCGAGGAACTAGGCTCCCACAGGCCCCGCACACACAGCCAAAAATTATTTTTAAATAATTTTTAAAATAAATAAAAAGCTTAAGCAGACCAGAGTGGGGCAGCTGGCCACTCCTTACCCTGTGTGAGAAGTGGGGAAACGCTAAGCCACGTTGCTCCACATTCCATCCAACTCCTCGGAGACTGCTGGGGTAACTCTGGCATGGGTTGGGTAGGAGAGGGGCCTTGTCATGACTGTTTAGGTAACTGCTCATTTAGTTTCTTCAGTACCCTTCCCTGTTGACCAGTGACCCCTGGTTTTTGTGCTTCAGACAGCATCGACGGCAGCAACGTGACAGTCACCCCAGGGCCTGGAGAGCAGACTGTTGATGTCGAACCGTAAGGAAAAGCCAATTATTCTTTAGAACAGAAGCCTCAGCCTAGAAAAGGGATGGGGAGCTTTGAGAAGTGTAGCTAGTGCTTCTGGGATCAGAGTGGCCACTGGGCAAGAAGTTGTAGAAAATGTAGGATGGTGGAATTTCTCAAGTACTGTTGTTTCCCTGTAATTGCCAGTATTTCAAGGCCTTTTCTAAAGATTAAACACATTAAAAGCAAGGAGCCTTGTGTTTGGAGAACCAGGCGTCCCCATCTGTGGCTCTGTGAGCCAGTTTGGTTGGGGCCACCTGCCTTCACATCCCCAGTGACATTGAGACATCTGTCTCAGGGTGCCTAGCTCTCCACGAGGCTCCATCCAAATGCCCTTGATCCCCCAGCCCCTCCCTAAGATTCTTAGCTGATCCTCCAAGTGGCCTTGTTGAGTAATTGAGTTGGGGGGTATAATGGAAGAGAAAGCTGGTTATTTTCATGGATAAGCACAGAAGAGGCCAGATGGTAGAGTGGTGAGTAGATTGAGTCAGGAATCAGGAAACCTGGTTCCAGCACCGTTTTGTTATTTGATCTTGATCAAGTTAACCTTTCTAAGCTTTAGTTAATTAATCTGTTGAGTAGGAATAATTATCACTGCCTTGCTTACATCACAGGTCTTGGTGAGGTTCAGATGGGATCATTTGTGTGAAAGTGGTCTGAAAGGACTAAAAAATGGAATAAGCACTTTGTATTTGTCCCATTGGGTTAAGTGGTACCCTCGGCCGTGCTCTGGGCAGCTGTTCCCTTGGAATTAGGACCCTCCCTCTCCCAGTTATAGGGAGCTTTGAAGCCCCAGGCAGGCTTCTCCCTTGCTCCCCACAGCATCTCTCCCCAGTCGTAAAGCTGTTCCTTATCCCAGTGGAAAGGCCATGCCTGGAATCTTCAGATCACACTGTGAGGAAATGCCCCTGCATTCTTCTTGCAGAAGGAACTGGTTTCCTTCTTTTTCAAGTCGCTGACAGTTGCCCTTGGTCTCAAATTGAAGACCACACTGTTGTTTTTCTTCTTGTGATTAAAGACGCATCAACATTGGCTTGAGATTCCAAGCGGAGATCCCAGAACTCCAGGATGTCTCTGCCCTGGCCCAGGACACACACAAGGCCACACTGGTATGGAAGCCCTGGCCAGAGCTGGAAAACCACGACTTCCAGCAAAGAGGTATTGGCAGCATGGGAAGAACTGGGCAGGAAGGGCTGGATCCTCTCCCGGGGGCCTCTGGCTCCAGGATCGGTTTGTCTTTCCGGTGACCCTGAGCTCTTTCTGATGCAGTGGCCTCTCTTTGTTCCCAACAGTGGAGAATCTCCTGAATTTGTGCTGTTCAAGTGCGTTGCCAGGTGGAGGGACCAATTCTGAATTTGCTTTGCACTCTCTCTTCGAGGCCAAAGGTGATGTGATGGTAAGGAACTGTGAAAAGGAGGCTTCCCGGTTCATATGCTTCATGTCAGAATTCTGAAAAGTATTTTACGAAGTTTCTGTGTTGTTTCATGCCCCTCACAACCAACTCTTAAGATGATGACCAGTTGGTGTGCCTCCCATGTTCCTTATCTCAATGAGTAGGCCAGGATTTGAAAGCCTGCAGAAAACCTCCAGTTGGATTTCTGTTTACACATCTGTTCCTAAGTAATAATGATGGCAACATCTGTTTTGGGAAACTAGAATTTCTTTTCAGCAGTCTTGTAATTCACATCGGGGAACAGGTCTGCAGTGATGGAAGTAGAAGGCCTTCCTGAAGCAAGGCTTGGCCTAAAATAACCTGTCTGTCATACTCTGCTCGTCATTCCTCCCTACCTGGAAATCAGCCAGAATTTGACGTTCATAGAACCGTTTGCTCCCCTAACCAAAGTGAAATGTTCGCTGTGCACCATCTGGTGTCATTCTTCCACTTTTGGCACAGTTCTCTGGCATCCCCAAACCAGAACTTTGGTGCCCTTTTCCCAGAATCAGAGCTGACCATTTGCCTGCTCAACCTGGACCCCTGGCTGGAGCACTTCGTCACTAGCCTCAGCTTCCCCTTTAGTAAATACATGATTCTTATACCAGAGCTAACCTCCTGCTTTTTTGATTTTATGAAAATGTGAAAGTAAACAAATGTCCCAATACTACCTTCTCATGAGATTACTGATACCCTTCAAGGGTTCTCTAGAATGTTGGAGAACTCTCCTTGACCTTTTAAGATCAGTGCCGCAGAGCCGTGCTTCTCAAACTGTTAACATTCACGCACATCACCTAGGGAGTCTTGTTAAAATGCAGGCTCTTATTCAGCAATTCTGGAGGCGGGGCCCAAGGTGCTGCATTTCTAACCTGCTCCCAGGGGATACCCGTGCTGCTGGTCCATGGACGACACTTGGAGTAGCAAGATTTGAGATCCCCAAACCATCCACAGCTCAACTCCACCTGCACCACTTTTTTAACAAACTCAGTGAGGCTGAGGGACGTAGATTTGAAAGGGTTATTTAGCAAGGCTCCCTGGAAGGACAGTATGTGGTACAGTTATTACTAATATAGCTGTTGATGTTCAGTTGTAATGAAACATGTGATTTTTCTGCAAAAACAGTTCCAGATCACCCACTCATTTCCTTAGAGACTCAGCCTCCAAACAGAGGAGGCTCCACCGTATCTCTGAAGCTGGGGCCCTCACCAAGGAAGGAGTGGGTTTTGGCTGCCACCTGGGTTTTTGGGACAAGACCAGCTGGCTGCAGGCATGGGTGGAGGAGGTATTAGGATGATGAGTCCTGTTGGGTGCTGACCAGAAGGAAGACCCCAAATCGGGGAGTCTCCTCTGTTTTTCCTTCCAGCCCCCCAACCCCGGGCCCTGCAATGCTGGCTCGTTTTCCCCGTTAGGCAGATGGTCTTCTGAGGACACAAGCCCCGTGACTGACTCTCGCCTTTTCTCTCCCACGGGTCTGCAGGCTGCTCTGGAAATGCTGCTGCTGCGGAAGCCAGTCAGGTTAAAATGTCACCCTTTAGCAAATTACCACTATGCCGGTAGGTTGCCCGGAGCCCTGTGCCCCCTTGCTTCCCAAGAGCGGGCTGTCTGCGTGTTGGTCGTGTCCCCTTTTAATAACAAATAGCACCCATTCTGTCCTCAGCGCCGCTTGTGCTCTCAAGGCCTCTGGGGCGTAGGTGGTGGGGCAGCTGTGTCGGCTGGCTGGTCGCTGTCGGGCATTTGTCTGTCTGGGCCTGCCCCTCCTGGGTGTGCCAAGAGCTGGACGAGGGGACAAGGCCCGCACGTGCAGCAGTGAGATCGGTGCACCCGGAGGAAGAGCCACAGGGGGTAGACCACAGAGGCAACAGCACGCAGTGGCCCCTGGGCTTTGGGATCAGTAGATGTGGGTTCACATCTTGCCTGCACCCCGTGGCCTTCTGCAGCCTTGGTTTCCTCACCTGTAAAGTGGGGCTCATACTCCATCCCTCGCAGGATTTTGTGACGTTTTGAGAGAGTATATGGAGCCCAACGCCTGGTACAGTCTAGTAGCTTTATTGTTCATTGGTTGAACAGTTAATGAGCACTTCCTATGTACAGGAAACTGCCTAGCACTAAGAGGGGGAAGTGACAGTGACAGATGTAGACAGAGTCCTGTCCTGTGCAGTTTGGAGTCTGAGGGGTAGGCAGTTATTAAATGACGGATCACTAATGGCGGGAGAAAGACGTGTACATGCACGTGTATACGTGTGCATGCCCAGATACATGTACACGTACATATACATACGAGTCTCTCTTAGGAGGGGGTGGATTAACGGTGGCGTCACCAGTACGAGGGAAAGAGGACACACCTTGGAGAGTTGAATGGAGTTAGAGTCGTGCAGAGAGAGTGAAACAGGCTGGGGAACCTGCGGTGACAATGAAGTTGGAGTCAACATTTGTATTTCCGTTAACTAGTAGCCCTGTCCATTCTGGGGGTCTCCACGCACCTGCCCGGGTTCTCTGTTTCAGAGAGGGCTGGGTCCTCCAATGCCCCTTGGTTGTTAATCATTTGAAGGTGTCTCTGGTGCCTGGGGGGACCGTGCGTAGATGGGTGCTAAGTACTTCAGTGGCCTTGGGGACCCAGTAAATACCTTTTCCAGTCCTCAGTCTAGGCGGCCAGATGTGGCCTCAGGTGAGGGCTGTTCTGCAGATTCCGGCGTGTTCTCAGGGGGCTCCCTGTGACCCCACCACCGTCTGCCTTGCAGAACGGGCTCCTCTCCCGAGTTGGCCCTCTTGCCTGTCATCACAGGGTGGAAAGGCCTCAGAAGCCACTCACCTGAACACAGCAAGCCCGGGATGCCTGCCTGTGGATCGCTCCCGGCACACAGGCTGCTGCTGGCACTAGGCAAGCACAGAATGGACACATTGGATAAGAAATCCATCATGTAACCCCATGGCCTCAAGGAGCCAGTTTCTTAATACTGTCTCCATCATTTCCTGCTGGGTGTCTGCCCCAAGTGTGGGTAGAAGATGTGGGAGTTCTCTCTAATCTGCCATGGAAACAATTCAATCCTCTTAATTCCCAGCGTCATCTGCTGCCCATTAAACCCTGACGGGCCGTCCAGCCTCCTGGAGCCTGGGTCAGGCTTCTCTGCTTAGCGAGGAGACTTCCCTAGCATCTGCTGTGGCTGCCCTCGGCCCCTGGGGTGACTGGGGTGGGCGGCGCCTCTGGGCTGCTCATCTCCAGCTGTGAGCAGCCTCGTCTGGGCCCCAAATCCCCCCCAGTTCTTCCCAGCATGCCAAGCAGGTATTGTGATCTTTTTAGTGTGTGTCATGACATAAAAGAGACGGGAAAGCTATGGGCTAGAGACCACCTCCACCCCAAACAACACCGAACAACAATCTTAAAATAGTACTAAAAGCTTTGAAACTAGAAGGCCCTAAACTCTGCTAAAATTCAGTGATCTTCGGGAGTTGGGGGTTCCTGGAAAATCCTTTGCCCATCCCTTGCGCCCTTTCCCTATAAGCAGACCAGGAGGCACTCTTGTTGCTTCCAGAATCCTTTTGACCCTTGGAGACAAGAGAGGTGGAGCTGTCCGGTGTGAAGGGTTGGTGTCCCATTAGCTGTGTGTCCCCAAGAAAAGGGTGCTCGCCTAGGTCTGCCAGTAATCTCTCTTCTCCAGGAAGTGATCACAGACTGGGTCCCAGAGAATCTTCTAGAATTATGAGCACAAAGGACAAAGGTCACAGATCTCTGAAGTCTGGCCTGACTCCATCCCCTTGACGGTTCCCTTCCAGAACACAGAGGAGGCCACAGAGTCTACCCCCGTCACGTGCCCCAGCTAACAGCCGTGACTGCCTTCCGCCCTTTTAACCACCCCACCCTCTGACTGGTTCCGGGTGTCGGTGAATCCCACCCCCGTGGCGCCGTCCTGCCTTGGCCTTCGTGCTAAGCCCTGTTTGGGTTGCTCTCCAGCAGGACTGTCAGCTCAGGTCCAGCCTTGCTGGGACACTGTCTTCTGAAATCTCCTCTGCTTCCAGCTCTGCGGCTGTGGCCAGTGTCACTCCCGCCCGACTCCGGCCCTGGAATTGCACCCCAGGCTTCCAGTTGTCTAGAGAGAGGTCAGACCTCCCCGGCCTGTGCCCTGGAGGGAAGGTGGCAAGACTGGTTTCAGGGGTGCAGACTGTGAACTGGGGGAGACAGTGACAGGAGCCTGTGAAAATCACTTCCCTCCTGACCTGCCCTTCCACCCCATCCCATCCCATCCCAAGCAGTTCAGTGAGAAAAGGAAAGAGCGACCAGTGCTGGGGCCCAGGAAAGACATCAGTGTAGGTGGGCAGCTTGCCCAGATCTGGGGGCAGCTTGGCAAGCCCGGAAGAGCCCTGTTAAGATCCTCAGAGGAAGGGGGCTGTCACAGTGGCCCCCAGGCTCTCTAATTCACACCCGGTCCAGACCTCTCTCCACACCCTCCGCCCATAAGTTGCAGCGGTTGTTTGCAGTGGCTCCCAGTCAGCGGTTGGGTTGGGTGGGGAAGGCTTGAGTGTGGGTCTGTCAGGGTGACAAGGATGCCTGGTTGTGATTAGAGAGCTTCCGGCGTCTTTGGTTTTTCCGTTGAGCCGGTAGTTCCTGCAGATGGGCACGGAGTGGAGGGGTGTCAGACCTGGCCCTGGGAGTCTTGGCAAGGGTTCAGCAGAGGCTACTGTGGGCCCCCACCATAGCCCAAGCACTCACTGGGTCATGAGCCCTGACCTGACTCCGGAGATGGGAGAGACCTGGAGGGAATATACCCGTTCAGTCGGGGGGAGGCATGGTCTCTGTCTTGGAAGCTGCCCCAGTTTGGTGAAGAGACAGAATTACGTTCTCCAGAGAATACTTTGTAAGAAGCGCAGCTGTGAAGTCATCTCACAGGCATCCTTAGCCCATGTCGCTAGCTGGAGAGTGATCCCCTGAAGCGCAGGAACGGAGTTAATACTCACTCTGCTGCTTTGCCTGATGTGGCACTTGTGGAGAAGAGGCTAGTGGACAAGCTCAGGTTCTGGATTCAGATCAAGGCCTCCCTGCCTTTGGCCTCCAGAGGGAACTGTGGTATTACCCGGTTCACCTGCACCCCTAAAAATATTACTCAGTCTTCACCCATCATGGAAAACCTTTCACGGAAATGAAGATCTGGTGTAGAAACAGGTCCTCCTTTTTCTACAATGAGCATGTCTTTCTTATGTAACTGCTATAACAACAGCATCGAGAACAGTTTTTAAAAGCTTGAAAGGAAGACGGACAGGCCCCTCTTTAAAACATACTGTGCCCAAACTTTCTCTCACCCCTCCACGTCTCTTTTTAATTGCCTGCATTCGCTATAGATTGTCCCAAATTTCGCCACCATCCAGAGCCTGTTTCCCAGCAACCGAAGCTCAGAACATTTTTCCTCTGGATACTGTTCCAGCACCAGTTTCCTCCAGTTAATTAGGCTCTTTGTAATTAGCCTTAATCGTCTTGTTAGGGACCCCTGCTGATAACAGCCCACTAGCCAGGAATCCCCAGGGAGAATGGATGGGGGTGGGGGGGGGGGTGTCATCAGCCCATCAACCCCAGGGACATGCTGAGTGGACAGCAGGGATCTCAAAGGGGGAGGGCAGGTGAGGAGTTGGGGCAGCCCCCTGCCTCGCTTTTGCATTTTATCCTGGACTTTGTTCAAGAAATAGAATCCAAGAAGGGCTGGCTTAGAAAACCTTGTTCAAGAAGGAGGAAAATGCTCCTGCCAGACAGACCCCAGGAAGAGAGACGCTGAGCCTTGTCGGGATTACAGGAGGATTTCGGGGCAGGGAGGAGAAGGCTGCAAGTTACAGGTAGCCCAGAGTAAGGCTGTGGGTGGGCACACACACGACAGGGAACGCTGCAGGGACCGGCAGGCTTCATGAGTGCCCACAGATGTCAGCAGGGGACAGCGTGTGTCCCACGGCTGCAGGCTGATTTGGGATCTGCCGTCCGAGTGGCCAGATCTGAAGCATTCTCTGTGCACATACTTCGGACTAAACGCTGCCAGTCACAGCATGACCGTCAGGATCCCCAAGTCACAAAAGAGGAAACTGAGACTCAGAGAAGTAAACTTGCAGGGGCCCCAGAAGGAGTGAGTGGCAGAACCAGGTTCGCAGCCTGTGGTCTCCTGCTTAAAGTCACCCCTTTTATCACAGCACAGTGACTTGATTATTTGGGGCAAGCGCATCCAGATATTATGTCTATATACCCGGCTTCAGCCTGGGAATTCAGCCCAAGAGCCCAGGAGTGGATTCTCAGTCCTGTGGGCAATCCCATGATCAGGGTGCAGTGAAGATGGAGCATGAGAAGCGATGGACTTGTCTGGCCCCGCCTCTGCCTCTCAGTTTGTGGACACCCTTGTTGGACAGACACGCACGCACAGCACAGTCGCGTGTGCTAAAGCGCAGACCCTAGGACTACGTAGAGGAGCCATCTCTCACCGTCTGAGCACCTCAGGTCGGGGGCAGCACAGAGAGGAAATTGCGAGGGTGCAACCCACTTCCAGTCCAGGACTGGTGGTGTCGAGTGGACACTCTGGGATTGGGAAGACTAAAGACCCCATCACAGGGCAGCAGCCCTAAACACCACCAAAGAGTTGATGGGGAGAAGGCCTCCTTCCCCCGTGAGGCTTGAGGATCCCCCATAACAGATGGTCCAGGAGGTCACTTCACCTTCTGTGGGGTTACAGCTGGAAGGCCATCTCGGGATGTGTAGGGACATACCTCTCACAAGTAAACCGACCTGGGGACTTAACACTGCGGTTTGGACAGTAATCAGATGACAGGCTTGGCGTGGGGTGGAAGAAAGTGTGTCCACCATAGAGGCTGGGTGCTGGCCTGAGAAGGCTGCGTGGCCCTGTGAGTGTCTCACGGGGGCTTCGAACTGCGCTCTGACTTGGGAAACATAGGATCTGGCTGAGGGTGGAAAGGATTCTCATTCATCTAGTTGGGGGTTTTCATCAGCAAAATATTCCCTAACTTCCTATGTGAGGTGCAACCCAGAGCTGCACAGACTGGACCTGTATCAGGGCAGCACAGCAACCTCCCTATATGCTTGTCCATGGGCTCAGCTAGTGTGACATGTCCACATCATGGTCCTCTTACACCATTGCCTCTCTGATCTCTCTTTGCTGTTTTAATGGATACCTAAAAGGAGCCATGACTCTTCTTTGGTCTTTCAGTTGTTGGTTCAGCCTTTCTGTTTTGCTCTTTCTGTCTCTGCCTCTGGGCAATGGGAGCAAACGGGAGCTGGGACCCGAAGCCCTTAAGTGTTAGACAGAAGTTGAGGAATGGTGATGCCGGTGCTCCAGAGCTCCAAACCCCACCGACGTGCTCTGCTCACATCCACTCCAGCAAAGCCTCTCCAAACCTCTGGCCCCACTTCTCCCTGTTATGGTGGTTTGCACAACCAGAGATGTCCTGGTCTCCAGAACCCGTGGAAGAGGCTTCCTTCTTCCGAGGGTTAATCAGAAAGCTGCTTTCCTTCTAGAATTAAAGAGAGAAACAAACCAAAGAAATCAGGTGGTGGCCCTACTTTTATAGGGGCCTGAAGCAGCCCAGCTGTGGAGAGCATATCCTGCATCTGGAGCCAGAGCTCTCGGCTTAAGGACCCATCAGGGAGTCACACAGAGAAGGTGTTTATTTCAGAAATCTGAGCTGACATCACTGAGTCACATATTTTCTCAAGGACCCAAGGCTGTCTGCCTCCTGCCTGCCTGCCAGGCGTGGTTTCACTTGTTTGAATGATTTGGGCTCAACCTTTTGAGGGAAGAAGCAATTCAGGTTTTCTTACTTTAGCCCCTCCGTCAAGCATAGCAAAATGGAAATCTTGGGCTTGTTCTGGTTGGAAGGAAAAATACTATAGTTTGGGGGATTACAGCTCTGAAAAGTAGAGGCTTATCAAAAGCCCAGCCATGTACCATCCAAAGAATCAGAGATACAGGGAATTCAAAAAATTAGAATGAGGCCGAGTTTCTGCAAACCAGCCACAGTGATTGAGCCCCCAGAAGTAGGACTTGCCTTGGAAATAGGCCAGTACCATTCTCTGTAAACATCTGCATATCCTGCTTTGACAAGAATGTCCAGTTCAGCCAGCAAGGCAAGATGCACCAGCCCGGCACTGCAAGGCCTCTTCTTCATTGGTCTGCAGATTTGTCAGGAACCGGTCCCTCTCACCTCCCAGCCTCATCTGCTTTCCCTTTGCTGGAACCCTGTAGTTGAGTTGTACTGGATTACTGCTTATTTCTTGAACACCTCCATTTCCTCATCTGTAAAATGGGTAGCAGTAATACCAATCTTACAGATTGTCTGTCGAACCAAATGACTACTATCTGTGAAGTACTTTAGAGCCTGGCACATAGTAAGCGCTTATAAGTATTAGGTTTTTTTCCCCTTGTGTCTTGCATGTAGTAAACTCCTAAGAAGTATCTGCCGAATGGATGAATGGATGAATGACATGTGTCCTCTCACTGCTTGCCTCTGACTTTGCACATGCCACTTTCTCTCCCCAGAATTCCCTTCCATCTCCTTCTTGCCTGACTTGCTTCTGTGTCTTTTTAAACCCCGCTCAGGTGTTCTCTCCACCTGGAAGCCTTCCCAGCTGCCCTAACCTGCGCGTGCTGTCCCTCCTTTTGTGCCCTATCGCCACCCGACCCCTCCCTTCATCCTCGCAATCATCACCTTGAACGCAGGGCCTCCTGGTTTTCTCCCCACTAGATTGTGAACATCTTGAGGGTGAAGACTGCTGAATCCAGCACATGTGAGGATCACTTGCTACGTGAATGCTTGCCTTCATCCTAATTACATTAAAAAAACTGTAGCTAAACTCCATTAAGCATTCATGGTTTTCCAGTTACTAAGCTAGACACTTTTTGGGCATTACCTTCTTTAACCTTCACAGAAATCTTAAGAGGTGGAGACAATCAGAATTATTCCCATTTGTAGGTAATAAAACTGAGTCTTAGGCTCAATAACTTGCCAAGGTCAAGGCCACGGCTGAGATCTGAACCCGGGTGTCAGGGCTCCTAACCATTACACTGCACTTCCTATTCAGAAAGGAGTGTGATATGTATTCTATCACATGCTGAACAGTTGTAGTTTGTAACTTAACTAAGTGAACCAGCAACCACAAGTGAGGAGAACTGAGCTGTTTTTTTATGAAATGTGTGTTTTGTTGTAGGTTCGGACAAGTGGACCTCCCTAGAAAGAAAACTGTTTAATAAAGCACTAGCCACTTACAACAAAGACTTTATTTTTGTACAGAAGATGGTAAGTATTCTTTTTCCCATTGCTCACTTGAAACCAAATTTGGGAAGTTGTACACCCAAAGATATATAGAACTATTTGGTTACTGGCTTAAGACTGTCAACAAAGAATGTCTTCCATCTCTTTGCTGGTAAGGATGGTATTTGTTATGGATGGCTTGGCCCTGGTGTTAGGGATGTGGGGGGCAGGAGAATATAGATTATTTGGATGTGGCAGTCGGGGGGAGGGGTATTCTTATCCTTAATTAAAATGTGTAATTTCATGCATTCTGTCAGAATAAATAGACCTGAGACTTCTGGTTCACAATTTATATAAACTATTTCATGTGTATTTGACAGATCTATAGTGGTTTCTGACAGAATTGGGGGGGGGGGGATTGGAGAAGGGAGAATATGAGCCGTCACCCCTAGCAGAGTTTCCTGGTGTGTTGGGCCCCTGATCATAAGGACAGTGTTAATAAAAATAATATGTTACAGGGACTTCCCTGGTGGTCCAGTGGTTAAGACTCCAAGCTTCCACTGCAGGGGGCACAGGTTCGATCCCTGGTCGGGGAACTAAGATCCCGAAAGCTGTGTGGTGCGGCCACATAATAATAATAGTAACAACTATAACATGTTACATATATAGCATTTCACAGCAAAGTAGAGCTCTTTAACAAAGATGAAATAGTGCTTTATCCAGGACATAATAAACATAATAGGCCTTAATTGGCTGAGAGATGGTTTAGGCCAAAAGTTACAATGATTCAGAGTGTTTCAGCAAAATGATGAATGATGGAGCCATACTGAGTTATTAAGATGCTCAGGTCCACAGAGAACAGGGTCCCAGGTGACAGCTGCCATTGGCTCTGGGCTGGGCCTCAGTGTTGTCCCGGGTTCACGTCTCCTGTCTTTAATCCTGGGCCTTGACTGGATGAGAATCAGAATAGGTGGACTTTTTCTCCAACTTGCCTCCGTCTTCAGATCTGAATTCGCACCCGACTTACTTACTCTGCCCTGGAGGCCACTGGACTCTTTGCTGCCCTCTATCCCAGCAGCTCCCAGGCTCCCATCTCTCCTGGGTCACCTTCCCCCGGGACTGATCTGTCCTCAGCCTCATTCCTTAAAGGCCCCGCACCTGATGGATTCATGTGTCGTGCTCACCAGGCAATGCAGGACTTAAAACAAGGGTTCTCTGGGACTCTATCCTCCCTCCCTGGGTGATTCTAATGTAGAAATTCATGATATCAGGTGGACGTGAAGGGGCCACCTTTGAGGAGACCAGACTTCTGAAGGTACTCTTTTCATTCTCACTATGCAGGTGGCCATGTTCCTGCCCCCAAGGGGACAGCCAGCCTTTTTATCTACCTCCAGAAAACCCACATTACTGAACCCCACTTTGAGCTTAGAGCACTATGAACTAAACAAAGGAATGTTTTTCTCTTTAAAACACATTTATCTTTGCCCCTTTGGGGGAGAAGAGGGCAAGGCTTGTTTTCTGCAAACACTAAGCTCTTGTCGTCATAACTTTTGTCTTATATTCCTGTTCGATTACTAAGGAACATTTTTCATAAATAGATTTTGAATGTCAACAAGTTGGAGAGCCAAATACATTCAAGCATTTGAAAAAGCATTTGCTGCTTTATGGGTTAAAAAAGGGAACGAGCTCTCTATGGACGAATGTGAAAAAAATCTCCAAGCTATCTTGCGAAAAAAAGTCAAGATGCAAAGCAGTACATAGAGTGTGCTACCTTTTGTGAGGCAGAATGGTGGGGAGGAATATATTTTCCTGTTTGTTGGTATATATGTAAAGAAATTCTGGAATGACACCCAAGATATGAATAAGAGGGGCCAGCTGTGTTGCAGGGGTATGGGGGGAACAGATGGATGGATGGATGGAGAACGGGTGTGGGGAGGAGACTTTTCACCATGTATATGTTTTTATTCAACTGCATAAACCTAATACCTATTACAAACTTAAACTTGCACAAAAGCTTGCTGCTTTGCACCCTGCCCACTGCTGGAGCTGATCTTGAGGTGCCTTTCCCGGCAGGTGAAGTCCAAGACGGTGGCTCAGTGTGTGGAGTACTACTACACGTGGAAAAAAATCATGAGGCTGGGGAGGAAACACCGGACACGGCTCTCGGAAATCATCGACGATTGTGTGGTGAGTGAAGCTGCCCGGGTGCTGCTGCTTCGGGCCCTGCTCCTGCCCGATGCCCAGGTCCCTAAGTGGCTGGCACTGGTGGGTGACAGGCCAGTTCCCAGGTGAGATTCAGGCCTTGATTTCCTGGGATAATTAGGCGGAGGGAAGGCGGTTTTGGGTTTGACCCGCAGCCCAGTGATCAGTTAAGGAGATGAAGGCTGGCTTGCGTTCCAGGGCAGGTAGGCACCGGGGGAGTTAAACCGTGGTGGTTCCAGCCTTGATGTGGGTGACTTATAAGAGGCACCCCGACATTCTGGGATAGCACTTCCTGATCCTTCCACAGTCACAGATGCTCCTTACCAGAGAACTAACGTGCCTTAGAAAGACCTAAGCGCACTCGGATTTTACACAGCTTCTGTGAAGCATGCCCAAGGAGCAACGTTGACCCCTAGGTGGCGCCAGGAACTCTCAGTTATTGGGGAACTAGTTAGCAGTGTGTAGATTATTCTGATCCTCACATCACCATTTATCCTTGGTACTGATTTCCTTCATTAGCAGACAATCCAAAGTTGTCTGCGTATTAAGATGAAGAACCTACTAAAGACATCACTAGGGACTTCCCTGGTGGCACAGTGGTTAAGAATCCGCCTGCCAGTGCAGGGGACATGGGTTTGAGCCCTGGTCTGGGAAGATCCCATATGCTGCAGAGCAACTACGCCCATGCGCCACAACTACTGAGCCTGCGCTCTAGAGCCCCCGAGCCACAACTGCTGAGCCCACGTGCCACAGCTACTGAAGCCCGCACACTTAGAGCCCATGCTCTGCAACAAGAGAAGCCACTGCAATGAGAAGCCCCCACACTGCAACAAAGAGTAGCCCCTGCTCGCCGCAACTAGAGAAAGCCCGCGCAGCAACAAAGACCCAACGCAGCCAAAAATAAATGTTAATTAATTTAAAAAAAAAAAAAGAAAGAAAGAAGTTTTAAAAAAAGACATCACTAGATTGAAATCTTCTCTGAACGCCTTATGTGTGGCTTTGAAAATTACTACCACTTTTGTCCTTGCAGTTAACTCTCTTCTCTGCATCCACAGCCAAAGGGAAATCTTCTCACATGTTGTGGAAAACACGTATGTGTGTGTAAAAATTACGTCTTACAACAGATTACTAAACTCTCGTCTGCAACCATCAGGAAATGTGTTTGGAATTCATAAATATCGTGAATATTTGTAATTATACTTTCATTCCCAATTGTGTCCCCCATGTAAGTGTTACTAGCACATATGTGGGTTAATCTCTTTCACAGACGTTTACATAGTGCTTCATACATTCCAGGCATTGTACTAGGAGGCACTTTACACATATTGACTTATTTACTCCTTATACCAATTCTATGAGGTAGGAAACTGAGGCACAGAGCCTAGGTAACTTAGCCATGGTCAAAAGGCTGGTGAGTGTGTTGTCTGAGCCTGATTCCCTGGTGTAACACTTAAGAGCAAGCAAATGCAAATCCTCTTAGAGAAGTGTAAAAACACTTGGACTCATTAATGCTTCAAAGCCTAAGTTCCTGACTAAGAATTGATCCTAGCTAAGAAATATATACACATATATAAATTTATATTTGGACCCAAATATCAAAAAAAAAAAAACAGGCATCTGTAGAACAGAATGGTATTGCCATTCTTTTGATCAGAGATGGCAGTATTCTATATTCAGTGTTTCCTATGATGAGTTTTGTTTGACTGCCTTAAGTAGTGATGTCTTATATCTGAATAGCCTTTTTCTCACCTGTGGCTAACGTTTAAAAAAGCAACGTGGCCTCTTCTGGTTCAATCAACTAAAAACAATTGAGTTCCCACTATGTCTGCAGTGCTGTGGGTGACCTGGGGCTGTAAACTGGCCTCTGCCCCCTGCCCCAGGAGCATATATTATAGGTGGGAAGATGTGGCATACACAAGGAGAAAGTTTACCGTGAACCCCAAGAGTCTTTAAAAGTAGTATGAGATGAGGTCCAGAAAGTCTTAGATATGGCCTTTGGGGACTCTGTCTCATCCAGCTCCACCAGTCCTCAGGCAGAAGGTTGAGGCCCAGCGAGGGGAAGGGGCTTGCCCAAGGTCACACAGAGCATTGCTTTCTGAATGAGCAGAATAGACAGTAAATGAGGAAGCCCAAAGAATACTGGCTTGGGAGACCTAGGACCTGGCCCCTACGCTTACTGACCAGTAAAAGGGGACCGATGGTTTAGATGATTTGGAAAGTCCCTTCTGATTCTGGAATGTTCTGGGATCTGTCAGAGTCATGTTTTGGAAGAGAGCAAAATCAGAGGATATGGTTTCCCAAATCAAGTTGATGTCTCTTCAACTTGGGTGTTACCAAGTGCCTAGGACAGTGCCTGACACGATATCAGCACTCAGTAAATGTTTGTTGAATGAATGAGTGAATGTTTTTCCCAGGTAGGAGTCGCTCTGGGTCATGGCAACAATCCCTCTATGAACTCCCTGGGAAGAGAGGGGGTGAACCAGGAGATTCTGAGCGGAGGAGGGCTACTAAGGAAGGTGTGACCACGTTAGGCACAGGCGCCATCTTGGGCCAGCAGTGTCTTGCAGGTGGGTGGAAAGGCCCGAGCCAGCGTGTAGCCTCAGACTGAGGAGGAAAGGTTAAGACGTCACCCCAGGCACCACACCTCCTTGGGCTTATTTGCCAGGAGCCGGTATTAGGCTGGGTCAGGTGCAACCACACCTTGTGACCTGTGAGCTTAATGTGCAGAGATGACTCAGGCCCCCCCAAAAACAAGAAAATCTTGATTCAAGGCCACTGTGGTAGCTCACAACTCCCTTTAGGGCACTGTGAAGACACAGTCAACCTTCTGAGGATAGTTTGCCAAGTGGAGATGAAAAACCGGGACCATGCAAGGACGGGGAAGGTGCAGGAGGCACAGTCCTAGGAGGGGGTCCTGCTCTTGTCCTCTGGGCCTGCCTGGGACACTTGGGTAGCTCTCCTCAATATTTTATTAAAGGGAGTATATTCCCCCCATATGGAGCACAGTCAGGTAGCTCAGGGACTTTTCGAGGGAGACGGCGGGGAAGGAAGGAAGGTGAGGAGTGACTGCTCTTTAGGGGCCAGGAGGTCAGCATAGCACAAGCTCATCCAGCAGGTGACCTGACTTCTGGCCTGAGACCGTCACAGGCCTTTCCACCCTTGCAGGCCGAAGAGGAGGCCAAGGTGGGCTCTGCTGAGGAGGCGAGAGGGAAGTGCTGGCCACAGCTTCCTGTTCCCTGCCCAGGCTCCTGCTTCCACTCAAGGCGAATCTGTGGGTCTGGCTGTGAGCAAAATTCAGCACAGTTCAAGAAACCAGCTGAGGGCTTCCCTGGTGGTGCAGTGGTTGAGAGTCTGCCTGCCGATGCAGGGAACACAGGTCTGTGCCCCGGTCCGGGAAGATCCCACATGCCGTGGAGCGGCTGGGCCCATGAGCCATGGCCGCTGAGCCTGCGCGTCCGGAGCCTCTGCTCCGCAACAGGAGAGGCCACAACAGTGAGAGGCCTGCGTACCGCAAAAAAAAAAAAAAAGAAAGAAAGAAAGAAAGAAAGAAAAAGAAACCAGCTGAGGCAGTTACCTGACTTTGGAAGACAGCGGTCAGGGCTCCGAGGGCACAGCTCCCCCACGGTCCCAGGCCTGAATTGCCTGCAGTGCGATGCACTGACAAGGGGCCTGGGGAACATCCTCCTTCCCACTGACACAGAGAGGCGGCTGGTTCTCAATGGTTTTGAGAGGTTTAGCTCTGTGTTTGAGCTGAAAACCTAAGCCATGTCCAGATGGACAGATGTGCATCTGTGGACATGTGCAGGCAGGCAAGGAGCTAAGGCTGAGGCTTTAGAATCAGATGGTGCAGGGTTTAAATCTCAATTCAATTTCTTTACCAGCTATGTGTTCTGGGGAAAATTAGTTCTCTGGTCAATTTCTCATTTGTTTAAAAAATAAAAATTTGGGGCTTCCCTGGTGGCGCAGTGGTTAAGAGTCCGCCTGCCGATGCAGGGGACACAGGTTCGTGCCCTGGTCTGGGAAGATCCCACATGCTGCGGAGCAGCTGGGCCCGTGAGCCATGGCCGCTGAGCCTGCGCGTCCGGAGCCTGTGCTCGGCAACGGGAGAGGCCACAACAGTGAGAGGCCCGCGTACCGCAAAAAAAAATAAAAAATAAAAATTTGTAGGGAACTCCCTGGTGGTCCAGTGGTTAGGACTCCATGCTTTCACTGCTGAGGTTCTGAGGGCCCAGGTTCAATCCCTGGCTGGGGAACTAAGATCCAGCAAGCTGCATGGTGTGGCCTAAATAAATAAAATTTTTTTTAATGAAAAAAAAATATTGTGCAGGATTTTTGTGAAAACTAGCAGTGTGTGTGTACGTGTGTGTGTGTGTGTGTGTGTGTGTGTGTGTAGTCCCTGATTCACAGCAGGCCTTCAGTATGTTGTCATCACCATCATCATTCATCAGTGACTGTAACACTCAAATTTGTGTCGTTGAAGAAATTTGGGTTGTTGAGCATTTGTGTTTTAACTTATAAACTTCTCGTAATACAAATGCCATTTGCAGGCCTGAGAAATAAAAATCTCCTCAAGAAACTCTTATTTGGACTCAGGGTTTTGAGCACTTTGTGTAATACATAACCATCTCCCTGCTCTGTACTTGCCCACTTTTCTGCCAATTTTGGAATAATGCCAAATGTTTCCTTTCATGATGCATCACGAAATGGCCAACTTGTTGATACAGAGTGCTACATGTTAGGGTTTTGTCCTCTGTCTGTGCATCTCTCGTCACATTGGTGAGCACTTTCACTTGATGATAAATCATTTTGTGAACATGCGTAGATTGCCGTTTGAAGTAAACCTGTCTACGTTCATGAGACGTATATAATCACAGGACAGTATAATTTGATCTGTAATTTAATGGCTCTATGGAACTTTTAAGAGCTGTCAAACAATAGCATGGTGAGAAAATTGTATAAATTTGTATAACAACTTGAAAATTGTATAACAACTGCTGTGGAATAAGTGCCATTGCCATTGAAAGTTACCATGTAATTTACTGTAAATGGTGAGCTGTAGGCCTCCGTCTGCTTAATATCCTGGTACCTGAGACCACAGAGTTCCAGTTCTGTAAAGGAATGGAGCGAACCCGTGGAGTTAGACGTAACATGATTTTACCTGAAATTCTCTGAGGTTGGAAGGTGGTTGATTCATATGAGAATAAGGCCATTTAAGTGATATCAACCTGTATATTCTATACTAGTAAGAGATCTGTAAGCTTATATTCATAAATCACTCTGTAAAATGTATTAAGCCTACATCTGTATTCGTTGAAGTCTTTCAGCAAATGTAATCATTACTGATTAATCCTAATTTACCCACTGGAAACTGGGACCATTTCTTAAGTATACCCTGTTAATACATGGTCTCAAATATGCATATATACCATATTAAATAAGGATAATACTGAAACAGTGAGGAGTGTGCTAAATGCCCGTATTTACTGGGATTATCTTTCTCTCCCATCCCCAGTCCAAACTGGAGAGAGAAAACTGGTGGTTTCTGGATCCTGGGGTACTACTACTCTGAGAAATCTTTATTCTTCTTGGCAATTCCGGCTTGCAGGTTCTAAGAATTGTAGGCTTACCCAGAGTTACATTACTCTCTGGGGTAAACCAAACTGCAGACCATGTGCATGTTTTTTTTTTGTTTTATGTTCTTTTTGGCTGCGTAGGATCTTCGTTGCTGCGCGGGCTTTCTCTAGTTGCGGCGAGCGGGGGCCACCCCTCGCCATGGTGCACGGGCCCCTCATGGCGGTGGCCTCTCTCGTTGCAGACCACGGGCTCTAGGCGCGCGGGCTTCAGTAGTTGTGGCACACAGACTCTAGTTGTGGCTCGTGGGCTCTAGAGCACAGGCTCAGTAGTTGTGACGCACGGGCTTTGCCACTCCACAGCATGTGGAATCTTCCCAGACCAGGGATCAAACCCGCGCCCGCTGCATTGGCAGGCAGACTCTTAACCACTGTGCCACCAGGGAAGTCCCCCAGCCCACATGCTTTAAGCAGTGGGTGTGCAGAGAGCCCAGCAGAGACAGATGACCCATCAGGGTGGAAGGCAGCCGGACATCCCTTTTGTTTCTTCATTTGTAAACTAGGAGGACTGTTTACAGTCTATTCAGTGACACAGCAAACACACTTTGTACACCGCGAAGTGCTGTAAAATAGACGCTAAAATGAGGTTGACATAACACGGAATTCCCATCCCTGGTCCTCAGTCCTTCTAGGCCCGGAGGAGCAAGCATCCCTTACACACACACCCTCGCCCCACCTCACCCCCGTGAGGACTGAGATTGCAGAGTAAGGTAGGTAGTTCACTAAAAGGGCCTCCTAGATCCCTGGCCCCCATCCCCACCCAGCCCAGGTACCTCCTCCAGGCTATTCCGTTAGCTGTCTTGTTAACCTTGACGAAGGTCAGGACCTTCTGCTTAATTCTGCACCTGGTTGCTGTTCTGAAGCAGAGGGAGGGGACACAGTCACAAAGAGGATAATTATTCATAGAAATATTTTTCTTATTATTTTTTATAGAGGGCCCATGATCAGAGACCATGATCAGAGACCAATATATATATATATATATATATATATATATATATATATATATATATATATATAGAGCACATGATAAATAAAAGGGAATATCCCCTTCCATTTCTGCTCCTTTTCAGAGTCACTGTGGTTCAGTCTCTGATCCTATTTTCTGACAAGAACAGAGAAGTGCATCAGAATGCCATGGGTCATGTGCCTTCCACAGGTCAAATCAATATCTCGAGCATCTTGCAAGGAAGTGTGTTAGAAGACCTTTAAAAACAAATCCTGATAGGTCTTTAGTCTCTGTCCAGAGGGGCTCCACAGTGTCATTACTGCTTGAAAACCCTCCTCACTGCTCTGGGGAGGCAGAGCTGCTGCAAGTGGGGTATCCTGCCTGTGTTTTAGTCAGTGTCAAGGTCTGCGGGTCTCAAACAAGGGGGAGAAACTCTACATACAGAAATCTGTATACTCTCTGCCTTGGGATATGTTTTTATAAGTGATAAGGGAACCCAACGTGGGCTGGGGGGACTTCCTTGCCCTCAGAATTCCAAGTGTCCAATGACCAACCTTGTAGAAACCGTATCGCTCCCCAGAGGCCCCTGCCAGCCCTTCGTTATGCACAAAGAAGCCGATGCAGCCCCAGCGACCAGCCCCCTCTCTCTTCTCCTAGCCCCTGGGTTCTGTTCATCACTAAACATGCCATTTGGGGATTTTCCCCCTTTTGCTTTTATTGCCGTAACACCAGACGAGTGAAGAAGATGAAGAGGTACAGGAGGAGGAGGAAGACCCAGAAGAAGACAGGAAATCCACGAGAGAAGAGGAGAGTGAATTGCCCAAGTCTCCAGAGCCACCACCAGGCCCGGTCCTGGCTTCCGCAGAGGGGCCGCCCCTGCAAGCCCTGGGCCAGCCCTCAGGCTCCTTCATCTGTGAAATGCCCAACTGTGGAGCTGTAAGTGTCTCTGCACCCTCCAGGGATCTGGGACTCCTGAGAGCCGTACATACAGCTGTGCCCGGCTTTAAGAGATGATGCACTTTGCAAAAGGTGTACTTTCAGCAGTGAAAGTTTGGCAGAGGGAAGTCCATGTGGCCATGCTTTTCTTTCTTTCATCCATTTACTTATTCATTCAGCCCATAGATATTTCTGGAGTGCGTGTTCTCTGTTAAGCACTGTGCACGTGCTTGGAGGACACAGGTCCGTCCCTGCCCTCAGGGAGCATGTGATTCAGGCTCTGCAATGGACCTTGGTCTCCAGAACTAACACTCCTCGTTACTTGGTGGCCCCGACTCCTCCTGGGCTGTGTCATACAGGTCATGTCCTGGAGACATGCATTTAAATGCAGTGGGAGAGTCCACAGAGAAGGAGTGTCTTTTTATGGCATAATTACAAAGATTTAGCTAAAGTTTATCTTTGTACTTTTGGGGGGAAGCAAACAAGATTTACTAAGCAAATTATTCATGTAAACAGGCTAAAAAGGTGTCTGTGTAATTACCTAACCTCGTACTTTTCAAGTACATTAGAAGGATCATTTAGCTAAAATAAAACCAGTTCACCATTTGATCACTAAAGGATGGCCTTACAGAATCTGTACTAGCCTGATCTAAGGCTCCCTGTGTATTTTAATGGATATGTTTTTTTAATTGTTAACTTTGGACTCTCAGTCCCCCGGGTACCCCACTCATCTGAATTGTTGAGCTTTTCCCAAATCAAGTTTCTAAAAGCTGGGCACACTTGTGCAGGCAAGCTCTAGAGGTATTATGCAAAAACTTAGAATGTTGCTCCTTTCATATGAAGCCCTGTTTTCCCCAAGTTAGTGCTTATCCTTGCTTGTGTGTTACACAGGATAATACTGTTTTCCAGAGTGCATTGAATGCCGCTTATTGAGTCTGTCACTTAGATGAAGAAAGCAACAGTCTTTAAAATAGTTAGATCCTAAAGCAGAAATTCACTTGATTTACATTTAAGAAAAAATGAAAAACTCCTTTTAAATGATACATACATTTTGCGTTAGCTCTGAAGAGAACCTAAGAAATTGCTAGCTTGTTTCTATCTTTGATGTTTAATGAGCTGGACGCTTCACTCCATCATTGCCATATTGTATACAGCACTTCCTTTAGGGGATGATTAAGATGTGACTTTTTATTTATGTTTTACACATCTTTATTGGAGTAGAATTGCTTTACAATGATGTGCTAGTTTCTGCTTTATAACGAAGTGAATCAGCTATATGTATACATATATCCCCATATCTCCTCCCTCTTGCGTCTCCCTCCCACCCTCCCTATCCCACCCCTCTAGGTGGTCACAAAGCACCGAGCTGATCTCCCTGTGTTATGTGGCTGCTTCCCACTAGCTATGAGATGTGACTTTACATGACAGTGTCCTTGGTGAATTTGTTTAGAAATTGGATGTTTCCTCAATTCATAGTTTGGGTGTACAGTAAATTCTTTCCTGAGCGGGAAATCATCTTTTACTTTACCCAATCAAAAATGCTCAGCAAGGTGAATATTTTTTCGTGACTTTAAAAAACAACAGGGAAAAACCATGTTAGTTTAATTCGGTGCCTAACCATGGAGGTTTTGGTTGCTAAATCAGCGCAAGATTTTTTTTTTCCCTGCAAGACTATAAACAGAACTCATGAACTTAACACAGAGTGACCATCTGTGTCTGGACAGTTCAGTGGGTACTCCCACTAGCTGATGCATTTAGCAATCTGGAAGTCAGAGCTCTTGGAATTCAGGGGTGTGGATTACATCCCTTTACAGCAGTGGATCTCTGCCGGGAATGATTTTGTTCCCCATGAACATTTGGCAATGTCCGGAGACATTTTTATCACATCTAGGCAGGCGCTCCTGGCATCTGGTGGGTAGAGAGGCCAGGGTTGCTGCTGAAGACCCTGTGACGCTCAGGACAGCCCCACAGCAAGGAATCATCCAGTCCCAAATGTCAGTAATACTGAGGTTGGGAAACGGTGCATTATGGCAGCCTTCAAAAGACCAGGTCGTTCCCCTTTTTTTCATCCTGCAGTACAATGTCGGGGTCGGAAACGTTACTTCAACACTGGGCTACTGATTGGGGCTTAGAAATAACATATAGAATATATCAGAGCAACTTGTCAGTGTCTTCCAAGCTGTGTCTCTTGGGGTTCGAGGGCTTCCTAGGGGGGAGATAGAGCTGAGCAAATAGATTCAATTTTGGGGGGCTGTCTATTTCAGCCAGAGTACCTCTGCTTTGAGCTTTTGAATAAGACCTGATTTTTTTAAGTATAGAAAGGAAAGGAAAGGAAAAAAGAAAGAAAAGAAAAAAGGGATGGAAGGTAGCTTCTGGCTGTTAAAAAGTTTGAAAGCTGGTCCAAACCCTCTCATTTTACAGATGGAAAAAATAAGGTGTTCAGAGGGGAAATGGCCCAATGGCCTCCCTGTGAGATGGAGGCACTGGATTGAGCCCTAGTCTTTGGTTATAACAGTGATGGGTTTTTTACTGGCACAGCACTTGTGGTTGTGGTATTTGTTCTCTACTTTCTGTGGCATTTGCCCAGAGTTTGCTTCTGTAAAACCCCTATGCCTTGTCATTAGACACTGTTTCGAGTATCACATGTTCTACCAATGAGTAACTAATAACCCTAATTTCCTTTTCAGGACTGTAGATGTCATGTCACTCCCTTTCTTCCCCAGGTGTTCAGCTCCCGACAGGCACTGAATGGCCATGCCCGCATCCACGGTGGCACCAACCAGGTGACCAAAGCTCGGGGTGCTCTTCCCTCTGGAAAGCAGAAGCCTGGCAGTGCCCAGAGCGGGTACTGCTCAGTGAAGAGCTCACCATCTCACAGCACCACCAGCGGCGAGACAGACCCCACCACCATCTTCCCCTGCAAGGAGTGTGGCAAGTAGGTAGAATTGGGCCAGGGACTGAATCTAAGTGTGTGATGAATAATGCCTCTGTAGGGGTTGGGCCAAGGTGGTCTGAGGTGTCTCCAGGTAGAAAAAGAACCCAGACTCTCCAGTTTTTCCTTATTTCATCCTTGGGGTCTACGTGGTGCCTCATGGTGAGTGGACCTTGTCTCTGACTCAGAATACGGTCATTCTGATGTCCTAAAGCCTAATAAGGATGGACATCATCAGAGAGCAAATCTCTAGTGACAAAACTTCACTCTTTTCCAGAAATGATGGATGGAACTCTGATTCCCACCTCTTCCCTTCACACCCAAACCATATTCACTAGTACTGACTGCTCTCTTTGCATCCCTGCCGAGTGATTTGAGAAAGGCTGTAAAACATCTAATCAGGAACTCTCTGTGGCAGAGATGGCTTTCCTACCAATACTGCTCATTCCTGCACCCAGGGCAGACATCACTAATCAATTGCTATTCTTTTTGCTACCACATTAAGATAAGACTCAAATCCTTTCAAATCCTTTAAATCCTAATGCTTCAAGCTGGCACAACCAATTGATCAGAGTTGACTCATGAGGTAAAGTCTGTTTGTCATCTCTGCCGTTTTAAGTGTAATTTAAAACAATGAAAAGGGGAAACTGAGAGTAGGTGGTAATAACAGCATTAAATAACGTTTACTAAGCACTTAATTTTGTTACATACTTCATGTAGATGAGATCATTTAATCCCCACACAGAAACTCCATGTGGCGCAGATACTGTTTTATCCTTGTTTTTACAAATAAGGACTGAACATTAGGTAAATTTACTTGCCCCAGGTCATACCCCCAGTAAAAGCAGAACTGAGATTTGAACCCCTATGTGTTCAAGTACAGAGCCTGGGCTTCTGACCACTGTTCCAGCCTAGTGGTTTGCTTTGTTTGCTTATTTATTTATCACTGATGATGAGATGCACACAGTTCCTTCCCACAGCATCTAGTATAGAATTCCAGTTTACCTCTCGGTGAGTCTGCCTCCAGGAAGGGTTGTCATAAGTGACTTCTTTTAGGAGCCTTGCCGAGTTTCTCTTCCTGTAACCTCCAGTGTCTCAAATGTGCAGTGTTACCTGGAGAGATGCCCACGAGGTAGCTGCTGAAACTCTACCAAGGGAACATCCCTAGTTGTATGAATGAGGCCAACTGGGACCTCTGTTTATAACATTCATCCTCATGGAATATTTCAGGTGTATTTCAGGCATCTTAATAATTCTGTTATTTATCAGTTACTCAGTATTTGCCTGGCACTGTTTTAAAGGATGTTTACGTGTATTGATTAATTTAATCTTAAGCCCGATGAGGTAGGTGCTCTTAGCCGTAGGTCAGTGGCACCTGCCAAAGTGAGTTGGAACTAGCAACTCTCTTCCTGCAGAGATGGGGAGATAGACTTAGGCGTGGGTCCCCTCGTCTGGGCTCCAGTGTCCTTCAGAGCCAGGACATGATATCATCTTCATGTCAGCAAGGAATAAATGAGCCCCTGGATTGATCATCGGGCTTACTTACTTGAAATAGGGAAACCTCCTCAGTAGGACTCCCCTCTACTTGCCCTGGGGTGGGAGAGGCAGGGAAGGAGGGTCTCAACCAGTTTCTTCCCAGAGGAACCAGCATCTTTCCTCCACTCACTCCCCTCCAACAGGCGGCAACTCCTTATTCCACTAGGTGGCGATAAAGGACATTTTAACAACCAGAAATAAGTATTTCGAGCTCTGGTTGTCTTTCAGTGACGTCCATTAAAGATTTTTCTTGTCTTGTTTTTATGTTGCTTGGGACCTTTTCCTACCATAACTCCAGTTAAGATTTTTATGGCAGAAATATTTTGTATGGTTTTCCAGACGAGGAGTAACATCAGGCACGTGTTTGCAGAATCCTTTTTTTAGCTGGTGAAATTATGTTCATTACGTTAGACAGTTTTCAATATGTCCAGTGGTGATTCATCAACTCTGTTCTAAGACAGGGGTCTTAGAAATCAGGGGGTTTTTTTTCCCCTTTATGAGCTCAGGAATAAATATTTATGCCACCCTCCCTCTCTAAAAACAGGCCGTCTCACATCTGGACAAACTTGCTCTGAAAAAGGTCCAGATAGAAATATTTTAGGCTGGGTTTCCCTGGCAGCACAGTGGTTAAGAATCTGCCTGCCAATGCAGGGGACACAGATTCGTTCCCTGGTCTGGGAAGATCCCACATGCCACAGAGCAACTAAGTCCGTGCGCCACAACTACTGAGCCTGCACTCTAGAGCCCGCCAGCCACAACAAGAGAAGCCATTGCAATGAGAAGCCTGCTCACCGCATCGAAGAGTAGAACCCGCTCGCCACAACTAGAGAAAGCCCACGTGCAGCAACGAAGGCCCAACGCAGCCAAAACAACAACAACAACAACAAAAAAAAAACACATAATTCTCAACTTTAAAAAAAAGAAATATTTTAGGCTTTGCAGGTCATTCTGTCTCTGTCACAACTACTCAGATGTGCCATGTTAGTGCAAAAGCATCCATGGATGATACATAAACAAATAAACGTGGCTGCGTTCTGGTAAAACTTTATTTACAAAAGCAGGCAGTGGGCAGGATTTGGCCCAGTGACCATAGTTGGCAGACCCCTTTTCCCAGGATTTCTCAGCCTTGGCACTGATATTTTGGGTCTGATGATTGCTTATTTGGGGAAGAGGGTCTGCCCTCTGTATTGTAGGGTATTCAGCAACATCCCTGGCATCTACCCACCCGATGCCAGAAGTACCACTACCACCACCCAGCTGCGACCATCAAAAATGTCTCCAGACGTTGCCAGATATTCCCTGTGGAGGCAGAATCCCCCCTAGCTGAGAACCACTATTTCATTCTAAAGCAAGCAGGAGGGAACTATGATATATGATGGCCAAAACGAGACGGGATCTTGGGCGAAGAGGAATGGTCAGTGCAGCTCAGAAGTCCAGTACAATGAAGACAGAAGAGGGGCTGTTGGATTTGGCCACACGGTCACTAGCGAACTCAAGCACTTGGACTGAAGTGGAGGAGATGACAGTCCAGTTGGAGAGTGTGGAGGAAAGAGGCGCTGTACATGTGTGCAGGCAGACCCTCTAGAATTTTGACGGGAATGACGGGGACAGGAGGCCAGAGGCAAAGGATGGGTTGTTTTATGTTGGGAACCAACAGAGCTTGGCAGCATGATTTGGGGATTCTCAGGTTGGTCGAGAAGGCTTGGTCAGTGTTGGAGAGAGAAACGGGGAAGATAAGGAGGAAAGAAACGCTTGTGCCCCAGGCCATAGATGGACAGGAAAGCTTTGAGGATTCATCCTCCGCTGTCACAGAGAGAAAGCCCAACACACCGTAAATGTGTTCCTGTCCCCATCCCCTTTCCTTGGAACGCTTGGAGAGAAGAGAGGTCACAGGTCACCAGGGGAGGAGGTCTTGGGAGCTAAGGAGATGGGAACTCTGTCAGAGCCACCCCAAACCAGACAGCAGACCATGCACCTGCTGTTGCCTGTAGGATCCCTTGGATTTCCAAGAACTCAGATCTTCTGAATTTTACATGCTTCTTTTTCTTCATTTTTATAGAGTCTTCTTCAAGATCAAAAGCCGAAATGCACACATGAAAACTCACAGGCAGCAGGAGGAACAGCAGAGGCAGAAAGCCCAGAAGGCGGCTTTTGCGGCCGAAATGGCAGCCACGATTGAGAGGACTACGGGGCCGGTGGGGCCGCCGGGGCTGCTGCCCCTGGACCAGCTGAGTCTGATCAAACCCATCAAGGATGTGGACATCCTCGACGACGACGTCGTCCAGCAGTTAGGAGGCGTCATGGAAGAGGCCGAGGTCGTGGACACCGGTCTCCTCTTGGATGATCAAGATTCAGTTTTGCTTCAGGGTGACACGGAACTCTAAAGCCCTGTGTGTCGCTTGGAGACGGCGAAAACCCACGGTCTCCATCCTCATTCATCAGGAAAGCTGAACTGCCTGCTTGTTTTGTAACCATTTTAAACTACCTGTTTAAAAAGTGGTCGTTTTTTTCAGGTTTAGAAAAAAATCGGGGTTTTTTCCTTTTATTTAAAAACAATTGTTTTGTGGGAGGTTGGGGGGGGAATAAATAATTGGCACAATCCTACTTTAAGATGTGTTTCATCTGGGCTACATTCCCATGAATTCATTCCTGGTTGGGAATGAACCTGACGTTCATGTTCTTTTGCTTTCAGATGCCAACCATCCTGGTAACCTTTTATCCCAAAGCTTGCGTGAGTGAGTGAGTGAGAGTCTCTGTGTGTGTGTGTGTGTGTGTGTGTGTGTGTGTGTGTGTGTGTGTGTAAAGCAGGCTTCTTTCTTTGTGCTGGGGTCGTGGGCCATCCTTTCCCACCAAGAGTCATTTTTATGCTGACCTCATTCCGCAGTTTGCAGTGAACTTGGCGTCTTTGCCAGGAGACCATACTAGGAAGTAGCTTTCCAGTGAGCAAAGGCCGCCCTGTGTTCCACAGCTTTCTTCTAGCACACATGTCATTTGAAGAGTTGACCAAACGTGAAAGTCATTTTTCTCCCTGCCCTGCCTGTCACTCGGCCTGTTTCTGAAAACTGAGTGCTGTGTCATTTCAGGCTTTTCCTCCCTGGCCGTGATTTACTAAGAAGGTGATTCCTGGAGCAAGTGCGTCCTCTTCCCAGTTCCGTGAAGACCGGTTGACTCCAATTCATGGGTTAGCAGGATCCCTTGGATTTCCAAGAACTCAGATCTTCCAAATTTCACATGCTTCTTTTCCAGTTGGCCTGAGCCGACTAGAAATCCGTCTGGAGGAAAATCACCCCAACTATTAAGTTGCCAGGGCTGTTTTCAGGGAGGATGGTGGAAGAGCACAGATTAAAGTCCCTGGAATGCCAAGAGGCCCAAAAACTAGCTCAGAAGAGCTGATTCTTTTTTGCCACACTGTTAATGGTCAGTGGAGTTCTGAAATTACGCTGTGCCACTTGGAAGTACCGTGAAACCTCATTCACTAGGATTCTGCTGTCATTCGCCTGTGCTGGACCGAAGTTTACCTTGACGCTAACTCTGAGGAAAAGGGTTGTCTAACAAATCTGATGGCAAATACAAGGGAAATAGCATTAAAGGCCAACAAAGATGGTTTCAGATACCACTTCAGCTACAGTGTTTACATTCAAACAATGAATGAATTCATTAAAGTCATTTACCAAAGCCCTTCTAGAATTCTCCAAGCTACATACCCCTGCTCTGTCTCCTCCTGTCCCTGCCAGCAGGGTTGCTGTTTGTACTTGAAGGTAATAAACCTGTAATCCTTCAAAAATGGCATCGAGCTCAGGCTTTTGAGCTGAGTCAGACTCCTCCATGGCCTCCATCAGGGCAAATGAGTGCGCGTGCCTTCAGGCTGGGATGCAGCCCCGGCACAGAGCTGACGCTTCTGACGCCCCAGCTCCTGCAGGTGTGGCAGTCCTACCAGGGCACTTTGCTGGCACTGTAATAGTTTGATGTTAAAGAGGATGTCAGCGGAAGCATGAGGATAGGACTGGAGCATCTTTAAGTTGTCTCAGCAAAAGCTTCTAGCACACACTGAAGACCCACAGCAGCCCCACGCAGGCAGTGTCCTCTGAATCTCAGGAAAGCCATGGACAGAAGATCAATACAAAGGTTCTTTTCATTGCCACCATTCGGTTTTCAGAAAAAGAGGTCTTGAAGATTTCCTTTATCTTTTTTTAGGGGGAAAAAAAGTCTTTCATTTGCTGCCATTTCTGACAAATTATTCTATGTTCTGAGTTCAGAACTGCCTGGGGAGGGCATCAGCTTTGTGGCAGAGCTATTCCAGAACCATTCCAACTGTAATATCGGCTGATCCCATCTGTCCCAGTGACTACTTCCCTCCACTTGTGGGTGTCTGAGAGGGATTCTGGAATGGTTCTGCTCTTGGGTCTATGAAAGCTTATCTAGCAAAGGAGCAAACACCCGGAAAAATGTTTATAAAGCAAATGTACTCATTCTGTTTGGAGACTTGCCCGGCTGTTCCAGTTTAAAACATTAAAATAAACTGAGTTGCCAAGGCAAAAATATAATGCACAATTTAATTTTGATTTTCCATGCAGTATAGCATTTGCATTTTTGACTTGAAATAACCAAAGAACTCCTCCTTGATGAGACAGTTCACTTTCCTGAATTAGTATTTTTCTTCACAATATCAACTTAAAGAATTGAATTCATAGTAAAATATTGCACTTATTTTTTTCCTGAAGTGATTCTGCCTGCATGTATGTGTTGTGTTTTAGCTCCTCAGCGCCCCATCTCTCCCCACCCTAAAGAAATTTTCTTCCCAATGGTTTGTCTTCAACACAGTTACTGTTTACTATCAGATAGTTTTTCATTAGTGAATTTAGACCTCTTTGAGAAAGCTTGTATATAAAAAGTTAAAAGATATATTTTATGGAAAAACCCATCTTATTTTCAAATATATTTAACTGCTGTTCTATTTTATTAGAGGAAGGTTGTAAATATTTTCTAGGAGTTCTATTGTAAAGAAAAGTATTTTTGAAAAAAATTAATGTAATAAAAAGGAAAACATTTTTAAATAGTGGTTGTGATTGCTTCCTGTTCTGGCTTCATTGTGTTCTATTCGTAGGAAATGACTTGCATGCCTTCCCATTTTAGGATGTAATTTATTCTGGTTTGCACTATTTTAAGTTGACATCATAATATCTAATGTGCTTCACTGTATTTTCCCCAGAATGCAGGTCCCTTGGTCCATAGCAAAAGCACTATGTATAGCATATTCATACTTTTTTCTTTTGTAACGTGTGTATTTTTAATAAGGATTTTATGTAACATTTTGGCAAAAAGAGGACAGTATTTTCTAGTGAATTTTATAATACATTTTGCTAAAAGTGTTTCTTCCTAGGTCAGTTTTTGTTAAGGCGAACCAAAAGTCTTATTTTCCCAGGGGTTTAAAAAAAAAGTTTGAAGCTTGAAAGCAAAGTTATATTTAAACATCATATGTAACAAATAAATAAAGATGCTTTATAGACTTGTCCTCAAAAGGTTCATTCCTTAAAAACAAAAACAACTGGGGCATTCTAGATTGGTTTTCCCCGAGCGATGAGCATTTTATTTTAATTGCCACAATACTTTTTTTTCAGAAGCAAGCCAGGAGAATTTTACTTAAAAGGTTCCGGTCATTAACCTCCTCAGAAATTTATTACAGTTCTTACAGATAGGCATTCGTCAAACAGAGATGTAACCAAGTAGACACTGTCATATTTATTTGTGAAAACCTGATTCAATATTGCATTAGCTGCTCTGAAAATAAAATGTTATCTTTTTGAGTTTCATTTGGCTTAAACATTCCTTCTTTCTAGCTGCTGAAATGACTTCTCAGTGCTAATTTACCATTAGTTTGTTTCTGGAGACCGGTTTAGAGGGCTGCTGATTAGATTTTTTATATATTTATTTATTTATTTTTGGCTGCATTGGGTCTTCATTGCTGTGCGCGGGCTTTCTCTAGTTGTGGCGAGGAGGGGGCTACTCTTCGTTGCGTTGCACGGGCTTCTCATTGCGGCGGCTTCTCTTGTTGCAGAGCACAGGCTCTAGGTGCACGGGCTTCAGTAGTTGTGGCACGAGGGCTTCAGTAGTTGTGGCACACAGGCTTAGTTGCCCCGTGGCATGTGGGATCTTCCCCGTCCAGGGCTCGAACCTGTGTCCCCTGAATTGGCAGGCAGATTCTTAACCACTGCGCCACCAGGGAAGCCCATGCTAATCAGATTTAATGCTCATATAAATGCCCTCACCTCTACCCTGGAGGCCAAGATGAATATTTCTGCTTCTCAAGCTGTGGATGAGCCACTTGAAGGGTTGATGGCCTCTAACCCGTACTACTCACAATGCAGTTTGGGGGAGCTCAGTATTACACACAGGTTATCTCACAGGGAACCACCAACAAAATCCAGTCCACGCTGGATTTTTTTGTTTGTTTTTTTGTTTTGCGGTACGCGGGCCTCTCACTGTTGTGGCCTCTCCCGTTGCGGAGCACAGGCTCAGTGGCCATGGCTCATGGGCCCAGCCGCTCCGTGGCATGTGGGATCTTCCCGGACCGGGCACGAACCCGTGTCCCCTGCATCAGCAGGAGGACTCTCAACCACTGCGCCACCAGGGAAGCCCCACCCTGGTTTATAGGCCTTGCTAATCTGGATTTCCAAATTCTACAAAGTGTGTTTACTTTTTAATGGTCAACAGCAAAGTTCAGGAGAAATCTGAAATTCTGGATTTCATACAGAATTTGATTTAAGTAGGGCATACCTGTTCAAGACCTTGATCTTCTTTGTTCTTTTGGGGTTTTACACTTTTAATTTGGGCAGTGTTAGTCATGTGCCAAAGAAAATAGCTCTTCCTTTACAAACATTACATTTAGCCAGTGTTGGAAATTTAAATTCTGCTTCCAGGGCCTCAGGTGTCCAATCTGAAGACTTTTCTCCTACTGTCTTAGTTTCATTCATTACTCACGTACCAGGCACTATTCCACGCTGTATTATACACAGGGCAGTTGAGTAGCTAAAGATGACTGTGACATCATTCCTGCCTGCCTGCCAAGGAATTTAATACTTAGAAAAAACATATAGGGGCCTGGGAACAGATCCAGTTCCATCACTGGGAAGAGCAAAGGTCATGCCTTGTTATTATTACTGAACCATCTCACCATCACCCACATATTCACAGCAACTTATAACAGGTGCTCAGCAACTATTTGTTAATTATCTCTCTAATCGTCCAGGTATGCTTATCCGTGTGTGTGTGTGTGTGTGTGTGTGTGTGTGTGTGTGTGTATGTAAATAAAACCTCTTTTGACTTTACCTAAAGTCAATTCTGAATTCCACAGACTCCCAGTCTACCTTCCTCAGCCACAGCCAGCCAGCTGTGGACTGAGGCTGACTTTTAATGTTGGTATAAACAAAACATAATTAGGAAGGCATGTTAAGAAATTGAATAATATATTCCTAAGTGAACCATAGTGATCTTTGGGTCTCAGATATCCCTGTATAAAAGAGCCAAAGGGCTGATTATTTCTTTATATGAGAGAGAATCTTTTGAAAAGAGCTGTCCTCCTCCCACACACCCCCGCAAGGGAAGTGTTTAATGTTTCTGTTTGAGTCGTAAAGGCCAAGCAGCCATACATGCTTCCAAATTTGCATTCCAGCACACATATCCTTAACGTACAACATGGATCTCTCTTTGGGCTGTTTGGGGTCATTACTTCGATTACTTCCTCTGCTTATGTAATTTTATTTTTGGCAGTCTTGCTATTTCTTTTTTTTTCCCCCAACCACTTTATTAAGGTATGATTGATACATAAAAAGCTATACATATTTATTGTATACAACTTGATGAGTTTGGAGATAAGTGTATAACCATGAAATCATCACAATCAAGTGAGAAGATCTGTCTTTTAAAACCGAACAACTGGGGGCTTCCCTGGTGGCGCAGTGGTTGAGAGTCCGCCTGCCGATGCAGGGGACACGGATTCGTGCCCTGATCCGGGAGGATCCCACATGCCGCGGAGCGGCTGGGCCCGTGAGCCATGGCCGCTGAGCCCGCGCGTCCAGAGCCTCTGCTCTGCAGCGGGAGAGGCCACAATGGTGAGAGGCCCGCGTACCGCAAAAAACAAACAAACAAAAAAACAGAACAACCGGTGCAATCAAAGTATGATATAACTTAGAAATGTTTGATGCACACACTTTTATTTTTCCTGGATATAAAGCAAGGTGGACTTGCATCAACTTGATCTCCTGCTCATTTACACTAGTTCAGAGGTTTGAAGGCTTAGTTCGTAGGGAAAAGACCCATAATGGACTGGCCAAGCTTTAGAACACTGTCCAGGCTAATAAACTAAGAATGTTTACATGTCAAAAAAACCCTCCACACTGTCCATGCCCACACACCATACCAAAGGGCTCTGTCCACAGCCCCACTGGTGGCAAAACCCGAGTTTGCCCCTCACAATGACTCCCACCTTACCCCCAGCTAATTGGACCAGGGCCAGCACCTGACCCCAAGCTATTAGGCCCATAGTCCATTTGATGACACATGACATGATTTAGCCCCGGAAAATGAGGGGACCAAATCCAACTCCCACATTTGAGAGTATGAATGGAGAAACTTGGTGAGCCAAAGGCAGCACGCAGAATTCTGAGGGAGCACCAACTATTTGTAAGCAGAGAAAGCCCATCAGTAAAGAGACCATGTTTGGCCTTAGGGGTGGAGAGGGCATCCAGTCCCTAAGGCTGCTTTGAGCCCACTTTTCCAATTGCAGGAGCAGTTCAGGCCATACATGTCTTTAAAAATAAAAAATAAACTCCTTTTCTTGCAGGAGCGTGGGGAAATGGGGACCTCTATGCCTCACATCCAAAAGAGACTACTAAGAGTTCTACTTAGTAGAACTGGACCTTATTACAAAGTCAGCACCAGGGGTGCTGCAGGGGTGGAAAAGTCACTGAACTAGGATTTTGAAGATGGTTATTGGTTCGGCTGTAACTAACTCACCCATATGACTTTGAATGAGTCATTTCAACTCTGAGCCTCAGTATCCTCACCTATTAAATTAGGACAAGATACACGTCTTCTTGTGAGGATCAGATTAGGTGACATAGGGAAAAGTTGTTTGCAAGCTGTTAAGGTCACCGTCACTGGCAGCTGCAGAACCCTCACCCAGATAAGGCTGCTCAAGGGGGCAGAGGCAGGCTGAGGAGCCATCCCAGAGGAGAGACTGATGCTTCAAAAGCAGCAACAGAGTTGGAGAGCTATAGGAAAACTCCACTGGCTAAGAGAGACCGCCAACTCTGAATGTCACAATTGACAGAGGGAGCCTGATTCTGAAAAGGACACCGGGCAGCCTGCCAAGGCTATTGCTGTTACAGCTATCACTATTAAAGTACAAACTCAGGTTGTTTCTCCAGGGCAAGATGAGGTAACAGATCCCGAGTCATGGACCACCTGGCCAGGGAATCGTAAAACTGAGACACTGTGACTCCCCAAACTACAATTCAGAAATGTCACACGGTGATTAATTCCAGTCTCTTTGATCTTCTCCTTTAAAAACCAAAAAGCCCCTAACTCAAATACCAAGTTGGAGTGGATCTGAGGCTTGTCTCCTACTCCCTTGCTTGGCGCCCTGTAATAAATCCTTACTCGGATACGAACTCCCGCTGTCAGTTTTGCTTTCTGCGAGCCACAGGCACACAAGCCTTTTGCTCCGTTATAATAGGAAAAAACATCATTCATCCACTACTCAGAGATAACCAGTGTCAATATATTACTCATATTTTTTCCAAGCATGTGTTTGTTGTGCTTGCATCCAACAAAACAGGAACCGCAAAGGACAAACACGATTTGAAAAAGAAAGCGCTCACAGAACTCGGTAACTAGATACGAGGTGAAACTATTGCAAGACAGCGTACAGGTCAGGTTGCGACCGGAAGGAAGCCGGCTACATTCACAGTCCCACCCTCGGAGCGCGTGGAATCGCGTCTCTATGGTTGTTCCGGTGCCGGAACACAAGGGTACACTCTCTCCTTTTGCAGAACTCTATGGTCGGAGGACTCCTCTGTGACCCCGGAAGCGATCCGGGGTAGCGGAATCGGCAAGATGGCGGCGCGGACGGCGTTTGGGCCCGTTGGACGGCGTCTCTGGCAGGTATGAGGTGCGCTGGGGGGACGCGCTGTGGGGGGGACTAGGCGGTCCTTGGGTAACTGGCCCAAGGACAGTTACCATTACGTCTGGCTGCCACCTGTCATTCTTAACATCTGGAGCTTTCCGCGATATTTATTCCGCACGGCCCGCTGTTTGCAGGAAGGTGGCGAGAAAAGGGCAGATTTTATTTCTAATTCTCTCATAGGATAAAACGTAAGTTAACGAGTCAGGGCAAAGACAGGAACTAGAAAAATCGTAGACTGTCAGAGCTGGAAAGGATATTGAACAGCGAATGTTCCAGGCCCTGCCTTTCACGTTTGCGAAATAAACTGAGGCTCAGAGAAGTCAAGAAGGTTGACCTCGCGAAAATTAGGTGGCACGAGATTTTAGACGCTTCCCACGGAACCAGATTGAGATACTTTACGGATACCCGGGTTTCTGAGATTTAGATGAGAATCGCTGAAGTCAGAGGAGTGGGTTAGATATCCTCTGCTCGGTTCTTTGGAGAAAAAGCAAAACTTTAAGCGGCGGTTCTTAAGTTATTTGGCCTCAGCACCCCTTTCTTTACACTCTAAAAATGGTTGAGGACTCCGAAGAGCTTTGGTTTTTGTGGGGTTTAGCTATCAATTTTTAGCTTATTAGAAAATACAACGGAGAATCTTAAAAGTGCTTGTTCACTTAAAAATAACACTAATAGGGGCTCCCCTGGTGGCGCAGTGGTTGAGAGTTCGCCTGCCAATGCAGGGGACACGGGTTCGTGCCCCGGTCCAGGAAGATCCCACATGCCATGGAGCGGCTGGGCCCGTGAGCCATGGCCTCTGAGCCTGTGCGTCCAGAGCCTGTGCTCCATAATGGGAGAGGTCACAACAGTGAGAGGCCTGCATACAAAAAAAAAAAAAAAAAAAAAAAAAAAAAAATAACACTAATAAACTCATTACATGTTAACATAATTAACGTTTTTATGGGAAACAACCATATTTTCCCAAACAAATTGAGAGAGAAGTGTAGCAATATTTTACGTTTTTGCAAATCTTTTTAATGTCTGGCTTAATAGAAGACAGTTTGGCTCTCATAGCTGCTTCTGCAAGCTGTTTTTATATCACACGTCCTACAGCCTCTGGAAAACTTCACTGTACACTGGTGAGAGAATAGAGTGGGAAAGTTGCAAATTACATCTTACTGTTATTATGAAAATAAGTTTAGTCTCCCGGGCCCCTTCTGAAGGTGTCTCAGGAGCCCCTCAGAAGTCCTTAGACCACACTTTGAGAACCACCGTTATTAAATGAGGCGCTGTTAGTGGTTGAAATTTTGAACTATTTTAAGATGCACTTACCCAGAACAGGCCCCACCCCCTCAAAAAAAAGAAAGCAAAAAAAGAAAGGAAAGCTTAAGAACTTCCTAAGGTTAGTTTGTGGGTGTAGTAGCACTTTAGACTCCAACTTTTTAAAAGCAGGGGGTTTATACTGGGAGAAGATGCCTGGTAAGTGTCATATTCCTTAGACCTGTGGGCCTTCTACACAACTGGATCGAGGGCTTAGGGGTATAAATGTGGGGAGGGAATTTCCTCTGTGATTATGTGTGGAAAATGGCACATACCTCTTACTACCTTGTATTGTGCTTGATTTCCTTTCTTCTTTTTGCTTTTCTCCCTTGATCCAAGAGAGACTGTGAAAGTTTTGATTTGCTTCCATCTTGGATGAAGAGTAGAAGGATAATTAGCTAAGAATAGTTTTTTTTTTTTAAACATAGGTGACCCTCTGTTGTTCTAATTAAGTTTCATTTGTACTAAACTGTTATTCTCATCTTTAAAGTATTTTTCAGGATCCTGTTGAGCTTCCAGTTTCTCAGTTTACACTTTTAAATCTTGGGAAAGCTTAAGAAAAAACGGGTGGCAAATGTGTATTACATACAGTACCATAGGTTTCCTACAACTAGAAATTTTGTTCCACCAGGAGGAGCTGACAGTAAGGATTTGGAAACACTGTATTGTTGCAGTATGAGGCACAGTAGTGGTATATAAGATGGGTGTAAATTCCAATGTGTTTCAACTTACTTATAAAATTAGACGTTTATAAGCTAGTTGTCTCACCCAAGCCAAGAAATAAATATGCTGGAAAAGGTGTATGAAAGCTTCAAAGAAGGGTACTTTAGAATTCTTATTCCAGCTCCATAAATTAAATTATAAAGACGCTTTTTTTTAATGCTTGAAAATATTTAAGTTAAAGAAGTATTATGTTGAAATATATTTAATCTGTAAAAAAAATGGGAAAATGAAGTCACGTGTTTTCTTCCTTGATGTCTGCATATTTAATTCATAGCTGTTAATGTGAGAATTGTTTTTTTTAAAAAGTTCTTGTTCCTGGGCTTCCTTGGTGGTGCAGTGGTTAAGAATCTGCCTGCCAGTGCAGGGGACACGAGTTCGAGCCCTGGTCTGGGAAGATCCCACATGCCGCGGAGCAACTAAGCCCATGTGCCACAACTACTGAGCCTGCGCTCTAGAGCCCGCGAGCCACAACTACTGAGTCCGCATGCCTAGAGCCCATGCTCCGCAACAGGAGGAGCCACCACAATGAGAAGCCCGCCACCGCAACAAAGAGTAGCCCTCGCTTGCCGCAACTAGAGAAAGCCAGTGTGCAGCAACAAAGACCCAATGCAGCCAAAAATAAATAAATTAATTTAAAAAAAAAAAAAGTTCTTGCTCCTGAGCTTTAAAAAATATAGTATCTAGTATTTTGAGAGTCCTTTCTGATTATCAACTCTACCACTGTTCTCTTTTTTTTAAATGAAATCTAACTTGGCAATTTAGTTACCCCAATATCTTCATCTAAAATAATGAGATAGCCTGTTATTTGAAGCATCCTGCATCTTTTGGGTTTTAATGGAAACTATGAATGGTTTGGGAATTGATGTTAATTCTAACACACATCCCCCTGTTTTTAAGGGTTCGAGGAATTTTTCTGTATGCATTTCTAGGAGCAGTACAGCCAAAAATGGTGGCCTTCTTCTGTAAGTATATAATTGGATGTGCTAAATTGAATAAGAAAATGGGCACTTGTGCTGTTTTACTTAGGTTTCTCTTTGTTTCCGCACATAGCAGCACCAATATGAAGTGGGTACAGTTTTCAAACCTACACGTTGATGTTCCCAAGGATTTGACCAAGCCTACGGTATGCACTCCCTATTTCTTGGCATAAGAAGCTACATTAGCAATAAATTTTCCTCATTATTTCATTTGGGGCTGTTTCCCAAACACTTAATGAATAAAAAAATTTATTCTGGAATACTGGCAGGTGCACAGTGCACCTGAGGAAAGTATTCACTGATGTCCCTGAGTGCTCATGGTCGCTTTCAGGCTATTAAGGTAAGAGCTAATCGAATAAAGTATTTACCCCAAACGACTGTGGGGATGAGTAGTCTTTTGCTTTTAGCTCAGCATAGTGTACAGCGTTGTCATAATTAATGATGCTGAACACTTGGTATTATATTATGGAATTTTTTGGTCGTGGTGGTAGGCTTCGTCTTTATTGAACAGTGAACAGTGCTTTATTGTGAGAGAGAGCATTATCACAAGTAGAGAAAATCCAGGAGCAGCTGTGTAACCTTGTTTCCTTTAAGTGAAAGCCGTGATCTCATCAACCCAGTTTTTGTATTATTTGTAGTTTTTTTAAATCCTAAAACTACAAACTATAATTTGTAGTTTTTTAAATTCCAAATGCTTCCAGCCCCACCCCTCAAAAATAATCCCCTTTAACAGTTTGGTACGTATCCTTCTAGACCTTTGTATGCATATAATCATCTGTGCACACCACGAGCACCAAAGTGGAATTGTGTTATACCTAATGGCCTGCTGGTTCAGTGTTTTCACTTCATAGCATATATAAACCCCAGGTCTCCAGCTCAGCTGCCTGCGTAGGCCAGGCCTGTAAGGAACGGTAACAGGGTGGGCACAGTGGCAGGCTGTACCCTTTATAAGCAAGACAGCTGCTACTTACTGTAGCCAGTTGTTGCCATGTGGGAAATTAGACCTAGTGATGTCAGATTGTCTGAATTTTCCAAACTAAATGAAATTCAGATATTTGTGCAAAATCTTTTGATTTTTAATATTTGTAACAGATTCAGAATTATCTTTAAAACCCTGTAGAGACCAGTGATTATACATTTTAGGGCTATATTCCCCTTCTCTTGTCCCTCAACTTAAGAGATAGGATATCAGTGTATTTTCTTCTTCCAACAACCCTATTTGGGGTAATTGAGAGTGATATCTAGCTTCCTGGTTAGTAAGTAGATCTCTTTTCAAGGGCAAAGTAATTTAACTCTGAAACATTGGATTAGTAATATAAATTACTGGTTTGATGGATGAATGAAGTAAAGGTAATTCACGTCTTGGAAGAAAGTCAGAAATGTCAAACCCATCATTTCTAAGATCTTTAAGTATTAGGGTGGAAGAGGTAGAAGTTATTTCTACAGTCAGTGTCATGACATTTTAGTTAGAAATGAGTAATTTTTCTGTTAGAGCAGGCAAAAGAAACATGGACAAACCTAATAAAAAGAATATGAATAGAAATAGCTCGCCTTTGTTTAACAATGTTTTATAACTTATAAGCACTTAAATCCATGCTCTCTTATTTGTTCCCGACAGAAATACCATGAGCTGTAGCACAAGTATTGTCCTATTTATATGTGAGAAAACTAAAGTTCAGTGAGATTATATTACTTGCCCGTTGTTATTCAGCTTTAAGTGGCAGAGTTTAATTCTCAATCCAGCTCTTCTGACCAGGCTACTTTTATTAACAGAACCCCAAATCCTTCCCTGTTGTATATTTGGGGTTTAATAACTATTACGCTTGAAGGTTCCGTTGGTGATTTTGTAGGTTGCTTGAAAATCCTTTTGATTCAAACTGTATTTTAACTGATTCTTAAGGGTCATTGTGGAGTCTGAATGTGGTTGTATCTAGATATTTAAGCTGTGTTAAGATGTTACTCAGCATTTTTCTCCCCACTTATTAGTAAACTCTGAAGTTGTTCAGGTGAGGGTAATACGTTAAATTTTCCAGTTGTAAATATTAGAGGAACCATGACTGAAGCTTTTCTTTTTGATTTTAAAATTGCAGATAACCGTTTCTGATGAACCAGACACGTTATATAAGCGCCTGTCAGTTTTGGTAAAAGGCCATGATAAGGCTGTATTGGACAGTTATGAATATTTTGCGGCGCTTGCTGCTAAAGAGCTTGGTATCTCTGTTAAAGTGTAAGTATGATCTTTCTTAATCTGACCTGTTAGCTGCTATAACACAATCAGTCAGGAAAATGCTGCCAGTCCCAGCTAGGTCTGAGCTCTTCAAATGGGATAAAAACTCATGATGGGGAGAGATTAGGTATGTTATATTATTCTAAGCAGGATCATCCCTTCCTGTCTACCAGCATTTTTAAATACTAGAATGAGTGAAAAGGAAAATGAAGGAATCCTTTCTCTAGAAACTGCATAGACTTAGGAGGCCCGAGAAGCCCTCGTGTCTGGGATCTCCATGGGGCAGGGAGGTAGATTAGGTGAACAAGCAATTCTTTCGGGCCTCTTGGATTTGGTATCTTTGCTATTATATTCACTGTTTCAAATCTGCCTTAAGAAACACCGTTCACCCAATACTTTCATGCATGAGCAAGGCGAGCTTCGTATGGCCTTGAAGTCACTGCAGGGTCAAGTATAACCCCTCCTGTGTTTTGTCAGCTGCTCTTTCTGATGTTGAACGAGGCCCACATGGAGCTTTGCCAGTCTTGCCTTCTAGCAAAACTGAAGGAACTCACACATTTCCCGTAACAGACCATGGTTTTGTGCTTTTCACTGTATCTGTAATACATGGCAGACATTACAACCATGTCCAGCCCACGGTGCTGCGCCTCACAGTTCATGTGTTTAGTCAGTGTGAGACCTCAAGGGTGTGAAAGCCGGAGGCAGGTGTGTGTGCACTTGCATGCCAAGGCTTGTTTTTGGGTCGATGGCAGATGTTCCTGTTGCTGTCTGCAGGTTTATTTTAGCCGGAGCTTCATGACAGTAGTTGTTAGAGATGACAGTCTTGACAAATGGAAGTCTGTAAAATGGTAGTTAACGCCTATAATTGGGCGTGAGCCTGACCTGCAAAATTGTGGAATCATGCTTTGATATCAGTGACTCAGGTTCTAACATCACTTAGCTTAAGTATGTTGCTTCGCCCATTAATTTTCCAGACATGAACCTCCAAGGAAAATAGAGCGATTTACTCTTCTCAAATCAGTGCATATTTTCAAGAAGCACAGGGTTCAGTATGAAATGAGAACACTTTACAGATGTTTAGAGGTGAGTTTATTTCAGACATTCAGGCATTTTTTTGAAATGCCCCAGATTTTACACTAGCACATCATAACTTTCCTTTAACCTTGCCCAGTAGACTTCCTTTCAGTCAGCCCATGCCGGATAGTGGTAGAGAAGGTAAGTGTTTTTTTGTGTTTATAGAAGCAGCGTGATAGGAAAATCAAACTCAAGTAAAGCCATCCTTCAGAGTAGTTCATACCTTAACTCAGTAGTGCACATTATGTTGACTAATTTTTATACAGTAAGCTATCATTGGAATAATTTTGCTTATATTTCAAAAATTCTAGCTACGTTTTCACACAGCTCTAATAATTCTCACATGCTCACTGAACTCTCCATGTCCATGATGGGCAGCATTAAGGTTTTTCATTCGTCAATTATCATTCATTTGTGCAGCCTCCCAGGTCAGCACAGTCTTGTGGTTAAGGGAAAGCATGGGCTTTGGAGTTGGACAGCCAGGTCCAAGTACTGGCATTTACTAGCTGTGTGACCTGTGCCTCAAGTCCTTCATCTTTAAGTTGGAAATAATAACAGTACCTATTTCATACAGTTAGTGTGAGGATTAAATGCGATATTTATCTAAAGCACTTAGAATATTTCATCTCATAGTAAATGATTGGTAAATGTTACTAAAACACGTGCTTGTGCATGTTCTGTATGACAAGCTCTGTACTAGGCATTGAGAGTGTAAATATTAAGACATAGTCCTACCCTTAAACGAAAAAGAAAAATCCAAAATTGTATCCACCTTGCCATGGAGCACACAAAATCTTATACTAACTCTATTTTATAATTTAGTCTTTTGTTTCCTTTTGTTTTGAGTTGTTTTGTGAAACTCTTAACACTGTTTTGATACCATGCTTGCCAGCTGGGTTCCATGGAGCCCTGGCTTTAAGGCATTTAGGAGGAAAGGGGACATTGCGGCTGTGCTCCCCTCATTCAGTTCAACCAGAGGATCTGCACTTGTTTCCTTTTAAATTGGGATTCTGTAAGATTTTACAGATGAAGAAAAGACTCTACTGCTTTTACCAGAAAAAAACAAACAAACAAAAAAAAACTCTCAAAATTTCTGCTTTAACCAGCATAGCATGAATCAATTTCACGTTTGAAATTTTAGTTAGAACATCTCACTGGGAGTACAGCAGATGTCTACTTGGAATATATTCAGCGAAACTTACCTGAAGGAGTTGCCATGGAAGTTACAAAGGTATGACTTGAATTTCTGCCTCTTTGGAGGGAGATGTGTGTTGTTGTGTTATCACACTGCTGCCTGATTCCAGCCCACTGGGTGGAGGGGAGGACCTGGAGGCAGAGTTGCCACAGTGGTTGGGGTCTACACCTGCCGTGCAGGGCGCAGCCCAACAGAATGCTGCCCCCGCAGCCCATGTCCTCCTGGAGCCACCTCTGATGCCTCCCTCCCTCTTAGCAGTTGTCTAGACACGGGTTCCACGTTGATTGGTGGTCCCTGGAGATCACTGAGGAGCAAATAGATTATGGATGTGAGAGTGTTTATCTACTATCGAGTTTTCTTCTCTGTTTCAAAGCCCTACAACAAGATGAGAGGGTAAAAGAAAAAAGTCAAGAGGACTTGAGGGAACAGAATGAATAAATTCAATTTGTGGCTGAAGAGTTAAGTCCACATCATATTATAATTTTGTTTTTCTCTCTTTAGACAAAATTAGAACAGTTACCAGAACACATCAAGAAGCCAATCTGGGAAACAATACCAGAGGAAGAAGAAAGCAAGTCATAAAGTCTCAAAGTGACCACTTGTGCTGGGATGTGAAGTGAGCATGTCAAGTAGAGGGAGTCTCCAGTGAAGACAGTTTCAAGTCACCCTGACTGCTCTCCTGAGGCCGCACGGCCTGATCAGTAGAAAGCAGGGATTGGAAGTTTACGATACACCAGGCTATTGTGCAGGAACCACTTTATCTATTCTTTTATACATGTCATTGTTTCAGTTCGGATTTTAACAAATGTGAGCAAACCGTTTGGACCACTCTGTACCAAAACGGTCAGATTCATGTTTTGTTATTCCACTGTTGTTCAATTATTAGTTTGCACTGATTGTGATTTGTATCATTTCATTCATCTAAAAGTGTTTCAAATATTCCTCACACGCATTTCTTTCTTTGAGGGACCTAGAAGGAAACTTTGGTTAATTTAACACTGAGCAGTTAAAGTTTTTGATATTTACCTCAGTGCAGGCTGACATATGCTAGTTTGGGGGTGGTGACCTCCAGGTTTTACCTCATGTAAGCATTACATTCTTGAAAATTGATATACTTTATAGCAGATCAAGCACATTTGTGGCATGTGCCGAATTCTTCTGTAGCCCGAACCCTTTCAGGGCCGCCTAGAAGGGTCACTATAATGGAATTTGAGCTCTCGAGAAATTACTGTATCGTTTCATTCATCCTGTAATTCATTTATTCAATAAGCTTTTCTTTTGTTGACTTTGCACCCAGCACTATAGTAAATACCAAAAATTGAATAGCAATAACAGCTTTCAAAAATTGTGCAAGGCACAAATAAATACTTTTTCCTTATTAAGTTCCATGCTGATAAGACCTCTTTCTTTTGGTGAATAGCACTCCTTTTGTTTGCGGATGTCTACTTTTCCATAAAATTAAATAGTAGTTAAAAAGCTCTGAAAGAGGCAAGATGACAGTGGGCTGAGGTTGTTGGTGTATCAACCCCAAGGGAGTGATACATTTCCTTTTTACAGCAGAATCCGGCCCATGTCTTTTGTGGTTTCCTTCATATCTTTGGGGTAGTTATGACTTCTCAGTTTTCCACCCTTAAACTGGAGTCCCTGTTCTCTTTTCCCGACCTGCTATCAGGTATGAGTGTTCTGAATGCACACTGCTCATGTATCAGACTTACATTACTGTCATTAACGTGAAAAGAATTACAGCCTTGTGCCCCATGACCTCATTCTGTTTGCAGCTCAGTTGTCTAGTGTGTCATTCACAAATGCCTAAAGCCTGTTTATCCCAGGTATAAGCCTCAGGATTAAGAACTAGTCAATAAAACAAGAGCAGTATAAAATTAACTGTATCTAGCAAAGCAGCCATTGTGACTCATTTTCATTTTGAAAGAAATAATTCTTTAAAAATAAATGTAGACCCGCATCTAATCCTTTTTTGTGCTTGTTTTACAGACAGTGTCAATCACTTTATTATAATAGGATGACTTCTGCATACTCGCCTCCAGTGGCTCTCTTTTAAAGGTGTACATCCACTTCCAGCTGTTTTCAGACTAAAGTAGCCTCTAAACCAGATTATTTAGCACTTCAAATTATATATTAAAATCTTGCTTTAAGGTAAATACAGAGATAAACTACACACACAACAAAAATTAATGGTATTTCCTTGACATAAGTACTTGGCATATTTGAAGCCTACTTGATATAAGCTAGGTAATTTCTTTATTCTGATAGACTGAGAAGGGTCTTTTTGTTTGTTTTTTAATTGGGTCTCCTGAGTAAAATGTATGTTCTGAAAATTAGAATTAATGCCCAAGTCTCAACTTTCTGTTTATGGTGGTGACGGGAGGTAGTGAGAAAAGTAGACCTGATGTCAGGATGGCAGAAGGCAGGTAGGAAGTGAGATGGTTTTTTATTGAGGTGAAGCCCTGAGTTCATTGTTATTTTCTCTGATCTGAAGTATAGTTTCTTTTCATATTAAATAAAATAGTGTAAAGGTCTGTTTTAAATTATTGGTAGACTCTACAGATTAAACTCGTTCAGTGCCTAGTTTTGATGCTTTCAAAGAGAATTATATGTCCTTTGGCCACTTAGATATGCCACAGTAAATACATAAAGCAATTACTTTAAATCAGTCTATTTTTGTAACATTTCTGTTTGTCAGCTGCCCTTCCTCCTTTCTTACACTATTAAATTAGCTTTACTGCAACATTCATGAGTAGCCGAGTAGAGAAAACAGGCCTGAGTCAGATAAGAGTTCAAACCCACTAACTGCTATAAACAGGCAAGGTGTTTGTTTAACCCTCTCAGAGCCTCAGTTTACTCATTAGTAAAATGTAGGAAATAAAACTTATGAAGGTTGGAGTATTGAATTAGGTAACTTGTAAAGCACCTCACACAGTACCAGGCAGATAATAGGCATTCAATAAATACTAGCTGTGTGAATGAAGAACATTGCCTGCCATATCAGTAAACAAAGGATGTTGCAGCCATCAAGCCGTCACGTTACAGCCACCCTGATGGTGCACCCTGAGGAGACTCAGGATGAGAAGCACAGGATACTGCCCCCAGATAGCTGAGGTGCATATCAAAGGAATGATTTCAGTGAGTCCAGACTTGCATCTCCCCATACTTAGAAAAGTGCAGAATTCCTTAACTCGAGACACCTGGCTTTCTTTAATTGTAATCTTTTGATGTTCCGAATACCTGGTCCTTATTGCAAAAACCTCTGTATATCCTGGCTCTCCCCCTTGCCTCTTCAGAGCAGTCTCTCAGAGTTATCTGAGATGCTGTGTCCCGAGCTTAAGCCCTCAGTTTTGTCCACTAAATAAAACATAACTCTCGACTTTTAGATTGTGCTTTTTTTTTTTCAGTTGACAGCTATTACCAGATGGCAGAACAAATTTGATGATACTGCAGACGCTTGTGTGCTGTACTCTTTAAAAACCAGTTGGAAAGGACTTCAGAGTATCTCTAAGGTGAGGATAACACCTTACAGTGGTTGCAAAATTTAATTTAGATGAGAAAACATGTAGCATGCTTATTATGATAACCACCATACATTGTACCAAGCATTTACAGATATCATCTTATTTAATCTTTATAACAACCCAATAAAGTAGTTACTATTATCCCCATTTTATAGGAGAGAAAACTAAGTTTGACTTGCCCACTCAATTGCACTTTCAGTTGACAGATGAAACTGAGACGAAAAGGTGAAACTGATTTGTCTGAGTTCAGGTTAGTGAAGACAGAGCCTCAGAACCTAATTTTTAAAGGCTAGGATGTACTCAAATGCCCACACATTAAATGCAGACTATTCAAACCTAAAATCCAGATTTATTTCCCCTTGCACATTAGCAAAGTGTGCTACTCATTTCCCCTAAGGCTTAGAAGTAAAGAGATTGGGGGAAAATAAAGAATAAAAGATGTAAATGTGTACGAATAAAGGCAAGAAGCATAACCCACAGCGCGATCCCTGTGGTCTCAAGGCTGACATTGGTCCTGACTGTCTGAGGCAGCAACAGGAGAGTTTAAGCTCCAGCAAGGAGGGGCCTATTGGGTTATAGGAACCCTGGCATGGAGACAGTTAACCCTGGGGCTTTGCGCCAGGCCCGTCTCAGGCTCTGCAGACACAGGTTTGCTCACACGCATTTCGTTACCCCTGGAGCGAGGCTTATGGCTGAATGCCTGTGATCCCCAGGGTCCTCTTTGCAAATCCCTGCTCAATTCCTAACCCTGTCCTCCTTAAAGCCTTACTATTGTTACTCACTTCACGCTACCGTTCTCTGTGGGGTCCTAATCCTCTTTAAAACTGATATATTTATACCTCAACAGCTCAGCGGTATTTAAGGGCAGGTCATGGGCAACTGACCCACATGAAAAGCCAATTGAATTTTCGATTCCTCTGCCAGAGGCTAAATCAAGTTCTGTTTCATTCGTACGGCCTCTTGAGCACAGGTGCCCACAGCAGTGGATTGCATATGCTGTCTTCAGGTGTGATGAGATGGGGACAAGTTCGAAAAATCACTGGAGACCTCTTCCGGTGCTAAAATCCCATTATCTTTTCCCATCGACAAATATCTGCTAGGGAATTCCCTGGTGGTCCAGTGGTTAGGACTCCGCTCTTCCACCGCAGGGGGCACAGGTTCCATCCCTGGTCGGGGAACTGAGATCCTGCATGCCGCATAGTGCCGCCAAGGAACCAAAAAAAAAACAGGAAAAAAAATCTGCTAACCCAGGCATTCTCAAAGGAATCAAGAGCTGTTGTCTTGTCAAATTAAGAGTAGCACACATCAATTCAGCTCTGACCATGTGTCAAGCACTTTGCTCAGTTACTCAACAAGTCTTGTTTCTGCCAAGAATTCCTTGTTTGTGCCAAGCACTGTTCTAGGTTTTGGAAATTCTGCAGTGTGTCTGTTGAAGTCCCTCTCCTCATGGACCTTAGATTCTAGTGAGGACGACATGCTAGGGGAAAAAATAATAGTAAGATCATTTCATAAGCAGTCGAGCACTGTGAAGCAAATAAAGTAGAATGATGTCAGAACTACTTCAGTAGCTCTTTGAGGTGAGGTTGGGAAAGTCCTCTCTGAGGAGGGGAGAATGTCAAGAAGGAGGCAGCCATGTGAGGGTCTGGGGAAGAGCATTCCAAGCAGCAGGACCCATCAGTGCTAAGGCCCAGTGAGTGGTGTGTCTGCGGATAGGGCAGAGCAACATGAAGATGAAGTAGGAGGATCCTGTAGTGCGTCACGGCCATGGGAAGGAGTGTGGGTTTTATCCTGAGTTTCATTGGGAAGCCATGGGAGGGTTTGGAGCAGGACAGTGATAGGATCTGATTTACGCTTTAGAACACACTCCTCTGGCTGCTGGGTGTGGACTGGAAGGAGGGAGGTGTTGGGAAGGTGGGAGCAGGAAGGCCAGTTAGGACTGCTGCAGTGGACCAGTGAGAGGACGTGGCCTGGACCAGAGCTGCAGAAATGGAGGGGATGGGAAGTGGTTGGATTCAGAATAGGTTTGGAGGTGGAGCTGATGGAATGACCTACTAATAGATTGAAATGAGATCTAAGAGAAAGAAAGGATGCAGGGATGACTCCTCATTTTTGGCCTAGGCAGCTAGATAAAATGGTGATGCCGTGACTGAGGTTGAGAAGGGTTGAGGAGGGATTTGGGAAGGAAATCAGTACTTTGGCTTTGGCCTTGCTAAGTTTGTGATCTGAGTTGAGCTGTCCAGTAGACAGCTGGGCTCATGAATCTGGAATCTACAAATGGTATGTAATGTTGAGGGTGAATGAGCTCTCTGGGGAGAGCATGTGAGTAGACGGGAGAATGGTACTGAGGACAAGCCTGGGAAGCCCAAGCATGAAGAGATTTGTTTAAAAGGAGGAGGTGCTGGCAAAGGAGATGTGCAGTCAGTGAGATTGGAGTGAAATCAGACACATGTGGGTCCTTGAAACCTAAGGTGTTTGAAGGAAGAACTCACTTGGTGAGCTGTGCTGAATCTGCTGGCAGGTTGAGTAAGAAAAGTAGGTCATTGGTGACCACTGTAAAGCCTTCTCCATGGAATGATGGGGATGAGTATCCAATTGGAGTAAGTTGAGGAGAGAATAAGAAATGGAGAGGATGCAAAATAGGTTCACTTATCTACTGCTACCTTAAAAGTGCCCGACACTTCATGGCTTCGTGACAACATCTACTTTGCATGCAGATCTGCAGTTTGGGAACACTGACTGCTCCATTTGGTATCAGCTAGGGTGCTGGAAGGCCAGGCGTGGAGGCATCTACAGGTTCACTGACTCCCTCAGCCTGGTGGTTGAGGCTGACTGTCAGCTGGAAGCCCTGCGTGTGCTCTGGGCTTCCCCACAATATGGTGGCTGCATTCCCCGGGCAAGTCCCGAGGGAGAGCCAGCCACAAACCCTGTCGCCTTTGATGACCTAGTCTCGGAAGTCACATAGTGTCACTTCTGCCCATTCTCTTCGTTGAGTACCATAAAGTCCCATCCAGCTTGAAGAGAGGGAGAAATAGACTCTTCCCCTTGATGGAAGGAACATGGGAGACCAGACCTACTGCTGTGCCAGTTTCGGAAAATAACATCTTCCACAAGGGGTTTTGTTGTCACAGGAGCCAAAGTTAGGACAGTGGCTGGAGGGGAGTAGGAGTCGGCAGGGCCAGTGGATCCAGTAGGCACAGTACCTAGGGCCCACAATATTTATTTTTCTTTATTTTCTTTTTGGCTGTGTTGGGTCTTCGTTGCTGCATGCGGGCTTTATCTAGTTGCAGTGAGTGGGGGCTACTCTTCGTTGCAGTGTGTGGGCTTCTCATTGCAGTGGCTTCTCGTTGTGGTGCACAGGCTCTAGGTGCGTGGGCTTCAGTAGTTGTGGCACGTGGGCTCAGTAGTTGTGGCTCGCAGGCTCTAGGGTGCAGGCTCAGTAGTTGTGGTGCATGGGCTTAGTTGCTCCGTGGCATGTGGGATCTTCCCGAACCAGGGCTCGAACCCACGTCCCCTGCATCGGCAGGCAGATTCTTAACCACTGCACCACCAGGGAAGTCCCCAGGCCCACAATATTTTTAATTTCTTTTAAGTGTTTTAATTTTCAAAACCAGAAGAAAGAATATAATGCAACCTAGACTGGACTGGATTATATTCATCTTTTTACCAATGAATGATAAAATAGCACTTTTAATATTTTCTTATTTAATATTTAATTATCAATATTAATCTTGTGACCCATGAAGGCAAACGTGGGTAGGCCCAAAAAAGTCACAGTGGGATCCTGAATGTGGGATCAAGGAAGAATTTTTGTTTTGTTTAATCTTGTTTTCATAAAGGTGATATTAAAGCACATCTGCAAACGGGAATGATCCATTAGAGAAGGATAAATGGAGGGTGCAGAAGAGAAAGGGATTACTGTGGACATGAAGTGCTTGAGTAGGCAAAGGGAGGTGACATCTAGAAACCAAGTAGAGGAGCTGGCGGGGAGAAGTGGGGAAGGGACGCTGCATCCATCGAACCGGGAAGAGAGGCCGGGTATGTGAGCACAGGTGCAGAGAGGTGTGTCTGCTATGGGAGGATGAGGTGGTTGTCAGATGCATCTGCTTCTCTGTGAAGTGAAGGATGTGACAAGGTCATCAGTTGAACGTGGGAGCAAGGGGAAGTTTTGCGGGCAGGAAGCGTGGTGGAAGAGTCATCTCGGGGAAAAGGGACTCAAGTCAGCAGAGGAGAGCGTGCAGTACAACTGTCCGGCATTATTTGAAGTGTGTGCGGCCAGTGTGATTTTCTGACTTTTTCCAGCTGTGTTCAGCCTTGGGTGCAGATGAGGTGTTAGTGCCTAATTAAGGGGATAGCTGTAGCCAGGGTCAGGTTTTGCCAAGCGAGTAGAGGGAGAGAGGGGCGCAAAGGTCAAGGTCATGGCAAGGAAATGACAAGAGTTCTGGGCCGTGCGTCAGGATAAGGAGGAAAGTGAGAATGTGACAGTTGTTAAAAAGCATAGTGATAGGGCTTCCCTGGTGGCGCAGTGGTTGAGAGTCCGCCTGCCGATGCAGGGGACATGGGTTCGTGCCCCGGTCCGGGAAAATCCCACATGCCGCAGAGCGCCTGGGCCTGTGAGCCATGGCCGCTGAGCCTGCGCGTCCAGAGCCTGTGCTCTGCGACGGGAGAGGCCACAACAGTGAGAGGCCCGCATACCGCAAAAAAAAAAAAAAAAAAAAAAAAGCATAGTGATAGACGGGTTGGAAGTCTCAGCAGGGCTGGTGAGTTGCTGGAGTGAAGCTGTTAGTGTAAGTGAGTGGAAGGAGAGGCGATGACGGTGTTTGAACGTTTCAGACCATCAGTAGAGAAATTCGTGGTAGCAAGGCCTCCGGTAGACATTCTCAGACTTCACGTGCCGTGGAAGCACCTGGAGAGCTTTTTAAAACACAGACTGTGGCCCCGCAACCCCAAGTTCCAGATTCACTAGGGGAGGAGGGGCCTGAGAATATGCATTTCTAACAGACTCCCAGATGTTGCAGCTGCTGGCCCAGGGACCACAGTGAATGGGGGCCAAGGTGGGGTGGAAGAAAAGCTCTTGGGAACTGGGGAGATAAGAACCTTTGAGGCCAGAGTGGGAGGGACCAGCTGTCCACCTGATGCTTTGGGACGAATGGTGACGTCACCAGTGAATGATGACAATATGGATAAGTATGGACGAGGTGGGAGGGTCAGACGTGGCCTCGGAGGCGCTGGCATTTCTGAGGGAGAAAAGAGGAAAGAGGAAAGGTAGAGGCAACAGCTGAACAAGGAGGAGACCAGCCTTAACCTCCAGACCCAGAGGCACGTGGGATTTGGGAGAAAAACCCATCGGCACTTGAAAGGATGACAGAGGAAGCGGGGTTCCACCTTCAGTGATGGCAAGGAAATTAGAAGAACTTTGAGAGATTAGGGACGTCTGGAGGTGGGGAGCTGAGAGTGAGAGCGAGCGAGAACGAGCGAGCGAGAGAGAGAGAGAGAGAGAGAGAGAGAGAGAGAGACTGGAATGTACAAAGCAATTCAGGAATGAACATCCAGCGGGAGGCAGGCAGTGCTGCGCCTGAGATTATGAGACACACTGGAAGGACTGCCCCTAAAGTCTCAAAAAAATTAGTGCTCCAGGTTTTCTGATTACTTGGAGGTGTCATTTTTATATTCCATTAACATAAGCATGAGTATATAACTGATTCAAAAACAAATTCGCAGGACTTTCCTGGTGGTCCAGTGGTTAAGACTCCACACTTCTAACGCAGGGGATGCAGGTTTGATCCGTGGTTGGGGAGCTAGGATCCTGCATGCCGAGCGGCACGGCTAAAATAAATAAAAATAATTTTCAAAACCAAATTCGCATGAACCTTTAATATAAAAGTAAGAGCCTTCAGAGGTAAGTTAAGCCATGCTCCCAGATCCTTCCCATATGTTTATACTTTGGAGAAAAAGTGGGAAGAGCCCTGCTGATAGGTCTTGGATGAAGGGTGTAGGAGGGAAGTATCTGTACTTTAAACTGGGAGATGGAGAACTTCCAAGACTCAAGGGTGTGATCTGTAAAGGAGCTTCAGATATCGTGCTGGGCACTGAGTTAGCCTGGGGACAGAGGTGCTCACCCAGAGCCCTTCGCATCATATATCCTGCTGCTTCTCATTAGGCCAAGTGAAGGGCGAGCCCCAGCCCACCAGTAATTCTGTTTTATGGGCTAGGAGTTGGCCTTGCTTCCTCTCTGGACTTCAGAGTCTCCTGTATCTCCAAGATGGGCCTCCCTGGAGCAGCATGGTGCCCAACGGAAAGGGACAGGGAGCACGTGTGAGATGGAAGGGTCTCAGCCTGTCTTACCAACTCCCACTCCATCTGCCTACCTCTCAGTGTCCTCCCCTTCTCCCTCTTCAGAATCTGCCCGGCAGCTTAGTTGAGTGGTTGATGAGACTAAAGGGAGGGGTGAGGCTGGGGGAGCTTAGCTGACTGGAGGTCAGACCTTCCAGGGGAATCTTCTAATGATCTTAGGGCGCTTAGCTGGCCTGGTCCCGCCCCCTCGCTGCCAGCCCCCTGCACTGCCCATCCTGTTCTGTTGGCTAGGAGATGATGAAGAGCCTGGCTAAGAGGAGGAAAGGGAGGAAGAGGGCCCTCGCCTAAGGAATCCATTGGCAGAAGCCCGGGAGGAAGCACAGACCCTTGCTCACTGACGTCCCCGGGAGCCAGGATGGGGCAGCAGTTCAGCGGGGAGGAGCCACAGGAGAACGGCGTGCTGGACGTGGCGGAGCTGCAGGAGTGGTACAGGAAGTTCCTGGAGGAGTGCCCCAGCGGCACGCTCTTCTTGCACGAGTTTAAGCGCTTCTTCAAGGTCGCGGGCAACGAGGAGGCCTCCCAGTATGTAGAGGGCATGTTCCGAGCTTTCGACAAGAACGGGGTAAGGCGCCCTGAGGGGGAGGACGGATGGCTCAGGTCTCATCCCGGTGCTAAAGGAGCACCCTCAGTGGGAGCTCAGTTCCCCAGTTCTCCTGCTCTTCCTCTGCTCTTCGTTTCTCTCCATCCTCTCTCGCCTTTTCTGTCTCACTGTTTCCCCAAACTCTTCTCCCCATCATTCCTCTTTCCGTCTTCTCTTCCTCCCATCCACCTCTCCGCTCTCATGTGACTGGCCTTCCTGAGAGCTGAGGGGAGACTCTGCAGAAAGGCGCACGGCCCAGCCCTCTCTGCGTGTATTTATGGACAGGGCTCCGTAGCCGGAGGACCTGGTTTTTCGCACCCACCAGAGCACCCCTCGCTGTAAAGATAAGGGGCTCCAGAGCTGCCCTAAATGGGCGGAGCTATCTTGGAACAGGTCGTGAGCGCCCCCTTGTTGGGGTCCTTCGAATTGAGACCGGTCAGCTCTTCCCAGCCAGAAAGCTGGAGGAGGCTCCTTCCTGGACTTGGAAGTTGGACGGATTATTGCAAAAGCCCCTTTTTACTCTTCAAGCCATAAAAGAGGCCATGAAATCATCCATCCGCAGGGTTTCTTCCAGCCCTTGGATGGCACCAGGAGCTAAGAAGATAATATATTTTGTAAATGCGCACCTGGGAATTGAATTCAAACATTGAAATCCCTTCATTACTTAAGGCCATCCAGTCCAGCGCCTCCGCAGTACTTTAAACCATTAGGTTTGCCTCAAATACCTATTTCAGTTCCCCAAATTGAGGGGGAGGTGGGTTGGACCTAGATAATTAATCTGGAGAAAGCGGTGGGTATCCCACTTCTTTGTAGGGGGAGAGCTTCATTTTCTAGAGAGAGTCACTGGGAACGCTTCTTCGGGTCCCAAACTGACCCTGGTACCGGTCAGTGCACATCTCCTCATCGCCTGTAGGGGGCGGGAGGGCGGGGTCAGCGTCATTCTCTGCAACAGAAACCTCCTTGGAGATGAACCCTATCTCGGGGCCCAGAGTGAGCTTCAGCCTTCTCAAAGCTCCTCTCCACAGGCGCCTCTGAGGCAGCAGCAGCCCTGGGAGGGAACAGGCAGAGGTTGTTATTCCAAATTCAGTGAATTGATTGACCAAAATCATATACTCAGGGGTCCTGAGTTCCAGGCAAGTGCTCCTGCCCAGAAGGCAGTTTGTTGGGTTTTTTTCAGAGAGAAAATAATTTTTCTAAGTGTTGAATGTCACAAGAAAAGTAAATAAATAGATTATATATAGCAAGAGTCACTATCATAGATTTATCAATCTTCCTCAAATTCATTTAAAATTCAGTATAATAACAATTCAAGATCTCAAAGGGATTATGAAGCCCCTGGGAATAATATGGCTGACCTCTTATACCTAATCTCCTCCTATAAATCAGCATATAATATTCATCAATTGTTTTTAAAACAACCTTTTAATTTTGGTATGATTTAAAATTTACAGAAAAATTATAATAGTGCAGTTAATTCCCATGTACAACTTATCCAAATTCTCCAACTGTTTACATTTTGCCTCATTTGCTTTACCATTCTCTCCGTGTAATGTATTATGTATTTATGTATATATACATACACATAATATATACATATATGTGTATATTGTGCATATAAATATACATACATATTTTTTAGAGAAAATTATAGACATCACAACCTTTTACCCAAGTGTTCTAGTGTGTATTTTCTAAGACCAAGGGCATTCTCTTAACCTAATAAGTGATCAAATCAGGAAATTCAACAGTAATAAATTCTGTTATCTAATCGACAATCCATATTCAAGTTTGGTCAATTGTCCTGGTGATATCCATTATAACCTTTTTTTTTTTTTTTTCATTTGATCACACATTGCATTTACTTGTCCTGTCTCTTTCTTAGCCTTTAATTTGGAAACTTTAATCTCAGCTTTTCTTTATCTTATTTGACTCTGACATTTTCAAAGACTGCAGACCAGTGATTTGGGTTCGTCCCGTGTTGCCTCGTGATGAGATTCAGGTTACCCTTCTGGCAGAAATGCCCCAGAAGAGATGCTGTGTCCTCCTGAGTGCATCATGTCAGGGGGCACATGACGTTGGTTTGTCCCATTAGTGGAGTGGTTCACTTCGATCACTTGGATACATGGTGTTCTGCCAGGTTCCACCACTGTAAAGTGACTATTTTTCCTTTGTAATTTATAAGCATCTTATAGGGAGATACTTTGAGACTAAGTAAATTTCCTGTTGCTCATCAAGTGCTTATCCCCTGGGTTTGGCCTCAGCTGATAATTTTGTAACTCCACCGTCCCTTCTCTATTTATTACTTGGCCTCCTGCTGTAAGGAAGAGCATTCCAGGCAGGTGTTTTCAGCTCCTCTGTCAGGGACTGAGCCTTCTTTCTTTTCTTTTCCCACTTTGTGTCTCCAAACCTCCACCCGGCTCCACTTTCCACCTTGGCACAGTCTTTGTATCAGCAAGTCTTGTTTCTAGGCAGTTGGTCTGAGATTTCTGGGGCAAATAAAATCAAAAGAGCTCATAGATCTTGCTCACACATCAAAATCTGAGGTGGTGGAAACAGGGTTTTGGTGGAGGCAAGGAGGTAGGAGTACCTGGTCTCTGCTGCTGCTACGCCCCCTCCTGGTGGTAGTAGTAACACTCGTCTCTGGTGCTTGCCTGTGATACACTGGATGGAAGAAAAGGGAGGATGAAGCTCAAATGTCCTTCGGGATCCTTATGTAAGGAGTGTTGGGGGTCACCAGTGCAGCCCGTTCAGGGAGAAACGACGCAGGTAATCCCACAGAGCAGATCACGTTCCTGTCACTTCTGCTCCAGCTCTTGAGTAGACAGGCATTTCCATCATCTTGGGCCCCTGTGAGTAATTGAAGCTGATGAGAGCTTGTGTGCAGTTCATGAGATTAGCCCCAGCTGGAAGCTTTCCAGAGCTGGTCCGGGGGTAGGTGTTTTTTTAAAAATTTTTTCTATTTCTTTATTTATTTTTATTTTATTTATTTATTCTTGTCTGTGATGGGTCTTCATTGTTGCGTGCGGGCTTTCTCTAGTTGCGGCGAGCAGGGGCTACTCTTTGTTGCGGTGTGCAGGCTTCTCATTGCGGCAGCTTCTCTTGTTGCGGAGCACAGGCTTTAGGCGCGTGGGCTTCAGTAGTTGTGGCACATGGGCTCAGTAGTTGTGGCTCGTGGGTTCTAGAGCACAGGCTCAGTAGTTTGGCGCACGGGCTTGGTTGCTCCGTGGCATGTGGGATCTTCCCTGACCAGGGCTCGAACCCGTGCCCCTTGCCTTGGCAGGCGGATTCTAAACCACTGTGCCACCAGGGAAGTCCCTAGGGTGGGGGGGTTTGAAGTAAACTCGCAGGGGAGATCACTTGTCAGGAAGGGGCTGCTCTACAGTGGGCCTCAGGTAAGGCGAGGGGTCTTTGTGGAAACCGTATCATGGTGAGACAGGATGTTATGAGAACAGAAGGTTCTAGACAAAGAATGTGGGGGAATCTAGAGATCTGGAGAGTAGGGATTTGTCCGTGGTTTTTTGTTTGTTGTTCTCCCCTTGGTGCTAGACACCAGGTTCATTTTGTAGACAGTAATAGACCTTGTATGGAGTAAGACATTTCTCCCAACCTGATGAACTGGCGAAGGCATGTAGCTTGAAAGGCTCTGCCACTTGCTGGGTTGGAATTTCTTGGGCAACTTATTCAACCTCTGAGTCTCTGTTTCCTCATTCATAACACGGGGATGACAGACCTGAGGGAGATGATGTATGTAAAACATGATCCCTACCAGCCTTTTTTTTTTTTTTTGCGGTACGCGGGCCTCTCACTATGGTGGCCTCTCCCGTTGCAGAGCACAGGCTCCAGACACGCAGGCTCAGCAGCCATGGCTCACGGGCCCTGCCGCTCCGCGGCATGTGGGATCCTCCCGGACCAGGGCACGAACCCGCGTCCCCTGAATCGGCAGGCGGACTCAACCACTGCGCCACCAGGGAAGCCCCCTACCAGCCATTTTGCACACATTTTCCTACCCAATTCTTATTTTAAAAGAAACCTAACATCTATTTTTAGTAAGCTTAATAGCAATTACTAATGAAATAGCCTTTTAAAGAACAACCAATTATCACATTGTACACCTTAATCTTACACAGAGTTCCTTAAAAGGCTATTTTGCAATTATTACCTCAGTAGAGCTGGGGAAGAAAAACTGGACACAAGCCAAATAACCTTCAGTGAGCAAACAGAAAGCAAACTAGGGACCATTCATACAATGGTGCACCATGCAGTAATAAAAAGGAAGGAACTGTTGATGCATGCAGTGACTGAGATGAATCTCCAGGGCATTGTGCTGAGTGAAAAAAAGAGTTACACATTATATGATTCTATTTATATACCATTCTCAAAGTGAAAATATTACTGTGATGGAGAACAGATCAGTGGTTGTCAAGTGTTACGGTTGGGGGAAAGATCTGACCCTTTAGAGGTAACACAGGAGAGTTTCTTTGTGTTGAGAGTTATTCGTATCTACACGTGATAAAATTTTGTAGAACAAGTGGGGAGGGGCAACTCAGGGGTAGGGGATTAAGTGGAACAAACTATTACATATGAAGTAAGCTACAAGGATATACTGTACAACACAGGGAATATAGCCAATACTGTATGCTCCAATAAATGGAGCATAATCTTTAAAAATTATCAATCACTGTATTGCACACCTGGAATTTATATAATATTGTACATCAACTATATTTCAATTAAAAAATTCATAGAGGGGCTTCCCTGGTGGCGCAGTGGTTAAGAATTCGCCTGCCAATGCAGGGGGCACAGGTTCGAGCCCTGGTCCGGGAAGATCCTACATGCCGTGGAGCAACGAAGCTTGTGCGCCACAACTACTGAGCCCGCGTGCTGCAACTATTGAAGCCGCGCACTTATAGCCCGTGCTCTGCAACAAGAGAAGCCACCGCAGTAGCCCCTGCTCACCACAACTAGAGAAAGCCCACGCGCAGCAACGAAGACCCAACTCAGCCAAAAAAAAAAAAAAAGACTACTGGTGTGGGGCGAGGAACACCCAGCAACTGCTAAGAATCTACCCTACAGAAATTACCAGAGACATAAGAAAAAATACATATGCACAAAGATGTTCATTGTGTCACATAAAATATCAAACCCATGTTCAGCAAGAGGGACTTCCCAGTATTCCTCTGAAAAAGAAGAAGAAAATGTATGATTTAAAATAATTTTGAAGGCATGGGAAATTTTTAAATAAAAATCCAGGAACTAAAATTATAGCTACAGTCTAACCTCAATTAGGTAAATACATTGTGAGGAGTGTGGAGGACCAGAAGGAATTATATAAAGGATGTTGAATAAAACTCCAGGTAGGCTCATCTTATTTTCTTGGTTTTTCATTAGGCTTTTTCTGTTTCCCTCATTTGGGGCCGTGTTCTTCTGTTGCTCAAACCTTGCCCGCCCAGGCATCCCTTGAACCGGGGCTGAGTGACCTGACCCAGTGGGACAGTGGGGCTTTGGGCCAGCAATGCCATTTCTGATTACAAAGTCATGGGAATGGGCTTCCCTGGTGGCGCAGTGGTTAAGAATACGCCTGCCAATGCAGGGGACACAGGTTCGAGCCCTGGTGCGGGAAGATCCCACGTGCCACGGAGCAACTAAGCCTGTGCACCACAACTACTGACCCTGTGCTCTAGAGCTCGCAAGCCACAACTACTGAAGCCCGCATGCCTAAAGCCCATGTTCCGCAACAAGAGAAGCCACCACAATGAGAAGCCTGCGCACCTCAACGAAGAGCAGCCCCTGCTCGTCGCAATGAGAGAAAGCCCGCGCGCAGCAATGAAGACCCAACACAGCCAAAAATAAATAAATAAAATTTTTAATTTATATTAAAAAAAACAAAGTCATGGGAATGACAGACACTCCTGGGAAAGATGACAATTCCAATTTTTTTGATTTGGAGGGCTGAGATCCTGACCCTGAAATACGTGAGGTCCTGCTTTCTAATTTCCTGTCAAAACTATGTTAGTCTGAAATTCAGACTTAATCATTTCTTCATTGATTCATAAATATTTATGAGACTCTGGGTGGAAGCGGCATTGTGCTAAGCATGGAGGAGGGATAAAAGCAATGTAAACCCCTCTCCTTTCTCCCGGAGCATAGACTGTAGCTAGAGAATGAGACACACGAAACACTTAAGGGTAGAATAGATGGTGGGTGCTGGGAGTGTCGGAAGAGGGAGAGGGAGATCATTGTGGCTGAAGTGGTGTGAGAAGGAAGGCTTCCTGGAGGAGGGGACCCTTGAGTTGAGCCTTGAAGGACAGATAGGAGTGGGTGAGCATGGAGACTGGGAGTAGATCCCAGGGCAGAGAATAACACAAGCACAGATGCAGAGGCACACGGAATGCAAGGAGGAGGCAAAGCCCTGAGTTTACAGGGATGGTGGCCTAGATTAGGGCTCACACCTGCGCTCCACAGAGATAGGGCAGCGGGCGGGAGGGAGCCTCACAGCTCCCACTCCCAATGCAGGACGACACCATCGACTTCCTGGAGTATGTGGCAGCCCTGAACCTTGTGCTGAGGGGCACCCTGGAGCACAAGCTGAAGTGGACCTTCAAGATCTATGACAAGGACCGCAATGGCTTCCTTGACCGCCTGGAGCTGCTGGACATCGTGGAGGTCAGTGTCCGCTCAGGGCGGGGGTGCAGGGCAGGCACCTGGGCATGTGGCCCCGCTGGGCTGTGAGTGCTGGCTGCTGAAGTGGGGGCCCCTGGGGCTGGGGGTGGGAAGGGGCATTGGAATCCTTCAGAGTGTGCTTTCCGACCACAGTGAAATTAAGCTAGAAATCAATTACAAAAAGAGAATGAGAAAATCCCCATGTGTTTGGAAATTAGGCAATCCACTTCCTAGTACTCCGTGAATCAAAACAATAATATCACACATACACACAAAGTATTGTGAACTGAATAATAATGCAAACATAACAAAACTTGTGGAATGCAGCTAAAGCTGGACTTGCAGAAACATCGGTGGCCTTAAAATGTATATACTAGAAAATAAGAGAGGTTGAAAATTCAATGATCCAAGAAGTCATCTCAAGAAATTAGAAAAAAGAGTAAATTAAGGCCAAAGAAAGCAGAAGGAAAGAACTAATAAAAAGCAGAAATTAATGAAACAGAACACAAACGCATAAGGAAAGTCAACAAAAGCAAAAGTTGTTTTTCTGAAAAGACTAACAAAGCTGATTGACTACTAGCAAGGGGTAAAAAAAGTACTACAGCTCAGACTCTGCACGCCACCTGCGTTAGCCTGTTACTCCCCAGAACTGCACTCAGACCCTGCACGCACCTGCGTTAGCCTGTTACTCCCCAGAACTGCACTCAGACCCTGCATGCACCTGCGTTAGCCTGTTACTCCCCAGAACTGCACTCAGGCTCTGCACGCACCTGCGTTAGCCTGTTACTCCCCAGAACTGCACTCCGAGGAGGGGATTGTTGGTCCACTTTACAGATAAGGAGATCGGCCCGTGGAGGTTGTGTGGTTTGCCCAAGTTCATCCACCAGGAGGTGCTGGGCTGCCTGTAACCCCTGAGCCTCCCAGCACCGTTAGCGGGGCCTGCTTTGGGCCAGGCGCTGCACTGGGCACGGGGGACCCAGAAGGCACACCTCTGTCCTCAGAGCCCCAACCAAGGACTAAGGATAACCCTCACATTTGTCTGTCTCTACCCCGTTTCACTTCCAAACGTTGCCTCATTGCCAGAAACAGGGCAAGGGAGACACCTGTGCTTTTCCCTCTCCTGTCATCCTATTTCACACCCATACACACACATCTATAAATATACTAAAATCTCTTTTCCTCTCTGAATCTCCATTTCTTCCTCTGTAGTGTGGAGTTTAGACCATCACTGTGCCGTCCACATCCCTCCTTAAAGGTTTTGGGTGTCAGCTGTGACACTCACAGTGGAAATGCCAAAGGCGTGGGGCAGAGGCAGTGTGTGAAGCCGGGAACTCCTCGGTTCGAATTAGGCCAATGGGACCCTGAGGGAACAATGGGACCCACGGGTCACTTTTAATTTGGTCCCGTGGTCCTCAGATGAACAGACTGAGGGGCAGCGCTGGGGACAAGCTGCCAAGGTATTTGGGTCCTGGGGAGAGGGCAGGGTGTGCAGGGTCTTGTGGATACCGCCGGGTTCTCTCCCACAGTCCATCTACAAGCTGAAGAAAGCCTGCAGGCTGGAGATGGAGGCTGAGTGGCAAGGCAAGCTGCTCACACCTGAGGAGGTCGTGGACAGGATCTTCCTTCTGGTGGATGAGAACGGAGATGGTAATGGGCAGAGAGGATGGTGGGGCGGGTGGCGGGCACAGCACCCATCCTGGATCACCCCACTTTCTATCCATGTGACCTTAGGCGAGGCCCTTCACCTCCTGACAGTGAGATGGGTGTAGAGGGGAATACCTAAACTAACAAGTGTGTCACTAGCATGTGAGGTTTGTAAGAGTGATTAAAACTCCTGTGGGAGTTGCTGATGGAGGCCAGGCAAGCGCAGTGGAAGAAGAGAAGTTTTGGAGTCGGGCAGACCAGGGAGCTACATTTACCCTCTCAGCCTGGTCTCAGTTTCCTCACCTGGAAAATGGGGCTAAGAACGGTTGAAAGGAAAAAATGGGGTCATGTACTTAAGAGCCAGCTACTTGGGCTCTCCTCGCCGTAGCTCAGAGCCAGAGCCCCAGCCCCAGGCTGCACAGGGAGGCGGCTGGCTGGGAACACACCCAGAAGAGCCCTCAAGAGCATTCTGAGGGTACCGCGGGCAGAAGTAAAACTTAAACTCACTTGCAAATAAAGTCCTTTAAAGAAACCCTTGAAGGTTCCAGGTGACTCCTGGAGAATCAGGGAATCGACAAGGCCCAAGCTTAGGCCCTGAGGCCGCAGGCTCATCTGTGTACAAGGTGTAGGCGCACCCAAGCAGAGAAGGCCTCAACTCTCACGCCCACCCCACTTCTTCCATCCCCCTGTGACCGTCTCTCCTACCCCTCGTGCAGGCCAGCTGTCCCTGAGTGAGTTCATTGAAGGCGCCCGTCGTGACAGGTGGGTGATGAAGATGCTGCAGATGGACGTCAATCCCGGTAGCTGGATCTCTCAGCAAAGGCGGAGAAGTGCCATGTTCTGAGGGCTCTGGGGTCCTGGGAGCCCTCCAAGACTCCAGGCTCACCAGGTTTCCAGAGCAGTGGGAGGGTCCCTGGCTCAGCCTGCGTATGCCCACTCGTATCCTGGCTTGGACTTCCCGGCATCCCCTGTGCAGGGGGTGGGGCTGAGTGGGGAAGGGAGGGGCCGTTGGTCTCAAGTGGCCAACAGGACCCGGTCCATTGGGAGGATTCACAGGGTGGTGAAGGGAACAGGCTTCCTCTCCCCCTTCAGCTGCTCCTGGGAAAGCTAGGCCTTGGCTAGGTGGTTGTGGGGTTTCCACAAATTCCTACATGGTTCATAGCTGGAAGCAGGGAAAACTGAGGGGTAGGGGTTCCATAGATGAAATTAGCAATGAGAATGCCCACCCAGTGTGAAACTGACTAGTAGAAGGGTGGGGCTGGCAGGTGTTGTTGACTCTGAAGAAAAGGTAGAAGGGATGGATAATAATCGGGGAGAAGGGATGGATAATAATTACATCACCCCAGGATCCTGAGGAATGTTCATGGGAGGACTCTTGCCTCTTCCTCTACAAGTTGTCCTTGCCAAGGGTGTCAGGAAGGAAACTTGCAACAAGTAAGGCCGTGGTCTTCCTGCCCTTGGAGGGGGTCAGCTGTGCTTAAAGGGGCTGTTTCAGCTCTGCCCTGGTGCTGCTCCCCCAGCCCCTGCTGCCAACCCCTCCCAACCCTCCTCTCCCCCTCCCTACCCCTCATCCCTCACACTCACCTCTCCAACCCCCGCCCCCAGAATGGACCCTCCACAATTCCCCATCACAGGCCCACAAGCCAAATGTGTCTCCTTAAAGGATGGAGAAAACTTTACTCTGTCTCTGGAGAGAACTGGGGCCTGCCAACCTGGGTTCTAGGCCAGGCTTTGCCTCCAACTGCTGTGTGACCCAAGACGGCCATTTCTTTTCCCTAACCTTGGTGTCTCATCTGCACGGTGAGCAGGTTGGGCTAGACAAGCAGTTTTCAGATTATTATTTTTTTAGATGTGGAATTCTTTTGGCCGCACTGCACAGCTTGTAGGATCTTAGTTCCCCGACCTGGGATTGAACCCAGGCCCTCGGCACTGAGAGCGTGGAGTCCTAACAACTGGACCGTGAGGGAATTCTCTAGACGTGGAATTACTTTTGTTATACAAACTCTATGTGCAACCCCAGTACATAAACTAGATTAAAAGGCAGTCACTCTGGGACTTCCCTGGTGGCGCAGTGGTTAAGAATCCGCCTGCCAATGCGGGGGACACGGGTTCGAGCCCTGGTCCGGGAAGATCCCACATGCCGTGGAGCAATTAAACCCGTGCACCACAACTACTGAGCCTGCGCTCTAGAGCTCACGAGCCACAACTACTGAAGCCCACGCGCCTAGAGCCTGTGCTCTGCAACAAGAGAAGCCACCGCAATGAGAAGCCAGCACACCACAACGAAGAGTAGTCCCCGCTTGCCGTAACGAGAGAAAGCCCGCGCGCAGCAACGAAGATCCAACGCAGCCGTAAATAAATAAATAAATAAATAAATTTATTTACTTATTTAAAAAAGAATCCGCCTGCCAATGCAGGGGACATGGGTTCAAGCCTTGGTCCGGCAAGATCCCACATGCCACGGGGCAACTAAGCCCGTGCGCCACAACTACTGAGCAGCGAAGAGTAGCCTCCTCTCGCTACAACTAGAGAAAGCCCGCATGCAGCAACGAAGACCCAACGCAGCCAAACATAAATAAATAAAAGGCAGTCACTCTGGTTGCATGGGGTGCCGAGGAACTCAGAAAAGGAACTCATGTGAATAGATATGTTTGTGTGTTGTATGAAGAATAAAACTAACTTGTAGAGCCTGTGATTTCATGGGCATTATATTCACATAAAGTTTCCTTTAGAAACAAATAAGGTAAAAAAAATAGTTGATTAAAAAATAATAGTAATCCAGCTGGGACACAGATATGCCCCAAATCATGAAGATGGTATGTGAATGAGGTTGGGGATATGTCCCAGTTCTATCCAAATACCCTCCCAGCTTTGACCTCCAGGATTTCCCAAGAGGCAGCCACCAAGAGAAGCAGCAGAAATGTCAACTCCCTTTTTTTCCAGGTTGCCCCAGGCATTGAGCTCCACCTTCCCTCCATGTCTGTGCTCAGGCTGGCGGCCCCCGGCTGACTTCCCAGTCTGAAGTGGTTCACGTGATGGACAGGACGGTGTGAGCGAAACACATCCTCTCCTCCCCGCCCAGGGGGCTCTCTGCAAGCTGGGGATTTACCCCCCTTTCCGCTTGTTTGCTCCTTCCCACCCCTGGATTTTTTTTTTACTCCCTGAACTTCCCCCACACCCCACTGAAGCGAAGACTCAAAGTTCAGAATGATAGAGCATCTTTGAAAGAATGGTCATAACTGCTCCAGCCTATGTCTCTCCCCAGGTTCTTGGACAGGTGTTCCTAAAGTTGGGGTGTGCAAAGAATGGGGATAGAGCCCATCTATAACAGACTGTTCCACTTCCCAACTGGCTGTCAGGTATCACTGCAGCAAGAGGGATTTCGGCTAGATCAGGGATGGTCGGGACACTTGCCATAAACAATTGAGTCATAATCCTGTGGGGAACCCACCATGTGCCACCAAGGGGCCAGCAGGGGAAGAACGAGGGTGTTGTGCAGTCACTTCTGAATAAATATGGATTTCCTCTGGATAAAGGAGCGCTGTCTATAGTATCATATTTTATTATAATGATGCTTGGCCTGTGAGTTCTTTGAAGATGAGAACTGTCGTCTTCTTTGCACGTCTAACATCTAGCATTAATACAAAGTAGGTGTTCGATAAACGCTTGTTGAAGGGAGGAACGAATCAACACAGACCACACAAGTACGCTCTGGGATGCTGGGGGCAGGATGGGTGTGTGATACAGCACCCAGATGGAGGCCGCAGCCACCAGATCTGTGTGATCCCATTAGAGTCCCGGGAAAGCCCACCTCTGCAACAAAGCTTCTCTGTCCAGAAGAGCGTGGAACTGGAGAAGCTCAGTGGAAGAGCTGGTAGAAGCTGGGAGAGGGGCCAGAAGGGGCTGGGGAGGAGCCTGAGGAATGTTGAAGGCTTCCCCCAGCAGGGAGCGGTCACCACCAGCTGAGTCGCACAGAGGGTTCAGGAACCCTCCTTCCCTGTCCCCTGCTCTGAATCCCCACCCCTGCCCCTCTGCTGCCACCATGTGCCCCACGCAGGTGAGCTGAGCCTCTGAGTTCAGAAGACTCCATCTAGTATTAAAACAACGAGACACCAGGCACCACCACACATCCGTCCCCAATACAGAAACAGCAGGGCGGTGGGCTTAGCCAGCTGCTTCCGCTGCCTCACTTTCCCTGCCACCAGCTCCCTCCTCATCCTGCTCTCCATTCTGGAGCCTGCGCACAATGCGGGTAAGGTCCAGGCTTCGGGTTAGCGTGTCCAAGAGCATCTTGTCCTTCTGGACGCCCTCCATGAACTCCTCCAGGGAGAGTTCCCCTGGGGTAGAGAGAAAGGGCATCATGGGCAGGAGGTGTTCACATCTGCTCTCCGGGGCCCAGAGCTGCAGTCTTGTAAGGTGGACAGAACCAAGGCTGGAGGAAGTGGCTGTGAATGGGGCTGGCCAAGGAGCCAGAGACCAAAGTCTGGTGCAGACATCCCCAAAAGCCAGCTCTGTGGCCGGGGCGGAGGCAGGCAGAGGAGGTGGCCAGCAGCGGCCCTTTTGTGCCTCCGTCTCCCCTTCCGCCCTCTCCCCTGGGGACCCTGGTGACAACCCCAGTGACCCCTCTTCTGGGGACCCCCAGCGCGGCCTCACCATCCCCATTGACGTCAATCTTGGAGAACACTGTATCGGTGAACTCCTCTGCGGTCATGGTCGAGTCGCTGCAGGGGTTAATGGTTCGGATGGCCTGGGAGGGAAGAAGAAGTGAGATGACCCGTCCTAATTAGTCTCAGCGGTAGCAGACGGGCAGAGCGAGCACATCAGGCTCCCAACAGCGTGTGTGTGTAAGGTGAGTACAGATCAAGGTGCCTGAGGCCTCAGGCAGAGCTGGGACTGTGCTTCGACATATCTTGGTACAGATGAGGAAACTGAAGCCCAGAGAGCAGAGGAAACCTGGCCCGGGTCACGCAGCTGGTGAAGGCCGAGCCACCCGGGGGAAGTCAGTCCCAATCCTGTCCCCTTCCTAGCACGCTGTTCCGCCATCTTGAGACCCAGCCCCAGGCTCTCAGCTCTGTTTCCGCCCCTGCCCGGCCCTCTGCACCTGGAGTTACCCGGATGATGGTGAGAAGCTCGTCGCGGTCGATGCATCCGTTGCCGTCCACGTCGTAGAGCTTGAAGTACCAGCGCAGCTTCTGTTCCACCTTCCCCTTGAGGACAAGACTCAGCGCCGCCACGTACTCCATGAAGTCGATGTAGCCGTCCTGTGTGAGGGGCACGGCCGCCTGAGCTCCCTCTGCCTGGGCCCCGCCCTCGGAGCACCCGGGGCCCCGGGATACGCTGAGCCCAGGCCCGGACCCGCGCCCCGCCCGCTTGGCGCCCACCGGCTTACGCCCTCCTGGACGCCCGTTATAGCTCACCCTACCTGCCGCAGGATGGTTTATCAAATTTGATAAACCAGTCCCCCCTAGAGTATGAATGGCTTATGCTATCCCTTCACAGGCTGCTTCCCTGTGATCCTCAAACTTCAGCCTTCCAGTTTGGGGGGTGGGGTGTAAGAGTGTGTAGGTGGGAGCAGAGACAAGGACTCCCCAGGGATGGGGGCGTGGTTTGGATGAGCTCTAACTAACCGAGATAAGGGGTACAGGTAGATGGGGAGGCACCGAGCGCCTTTCTCATTCTTCCCTTTATTCTTTGAAACTTACCGAGCACCTACTACGTGCTGTGATAGGCTGAGGATTCAGAACTCCGTAAGATAGAACCCTGTCCCGACGGGAGCGCAATGTTGAGGACGCAGGTTTGAATCCTGGCCTCACCCTCTCAGATATGTGGGATCTGGGACAAAGGATTCAATATGTCCCTGGCCCTCGATTTCCTCATCTGTGATAGTTATAACAGCTGCCACCTGCATGGGGTTGTTGTGGGCTTAAATGGGCGCATGTGTGTAAGGCACTCAACACTGCCTGGCACATAGTAATCACTCAGTAAACGTTAGCTATTGTTATTACCACTATACCATTACTGTTATTATTATTACTATTATTATTATCAAGAGATCATTGTGCCATCATGATGTATATTCAGTGACAGCACATCTGGACAGGACATTATGGACTCACAGAATAGGGGAGCACCCAGGCAAGGGCAGCAGGGAGGCTTCCTGGGGGAGGCGCTGCCCTCATTGAGTCTTGGAGGGATTGGCCAAGGGGGAAGGTGGTGTAAGACATTCCTGCGGGATATTTCCCCAGGACCCTCCAAATGTTCAGCAGCTGGCCCTCTGCCTGGCCCTGCCAGCCCTACCAATAGGGTCAGAGAAGCAGGGAGCACAGGCCTGCTTCTGCCCACCTCCCCCAAGCCAAGTGAAGCTGGGAGAGGGAAGCCTTGTCATGCAGAGAGGCTGAGTACTGTAAGGAAAGGAGCACTGGAGTCAGAGCACATGACTTGGAGTCCAGTCCCTGTTCCTCCACTTACTCACAACCATGACTCTGGAACCAGGAAGTTACTGAGAGGCAGATTTGGGATCGGTATCAAGAACTCTTAGGCAGGGTTGCCCGTGGTGGAATGAGCCTCGTGCAGTAATGACCTCCCTGTCACTGAAAGTGTGCAAGCAGAGGCTGGGGTAATGTTATTAGGGATGTGGCAGAGGTTGGGTATGAAGGCCTCTGAGATCTCCCGATTGTGTGCTGCCCTTTGGCCTTAGGTGAGACCTTAACCACCTGAGCCCCGTGGTAGGCATCACACTCATAGTGAACACCTGCGTAGTGCTTCCCCGTGTTTAAGGGCTTCCCTTATGCCTTAGCTCAATCAGTCCTTGCCCAGCCCTCCTTCCAGGATCGTTGTCAGGATGAGCCAGGCGCCCCTGCAGCTACGCTCAGAGAAGCAAGAAGACTGCTATCGAAGTTTCCTCTGGGCAAGGGGACACAGGGTGAGGGTACTTTTGCTTTTCATTTTTTATCTTTCTATATTGTTGGAAACTTTTACAATGAGCTGTAAGTTTTTGGTAATTAAAATCGTTTTTAATTTTGGAATTTTTTGTAATTTAAAAAAAAAATGGCTAAAAAGGGGCAATGGAAAGGTATGTGCCCTGGTGCCAGAAAGACCTAAACCATGTCTTAGGAGAGGTGTGACCTTGGACAAGTCCCGTAGCCTCTGCAAGTCTCATTTCCTCAGCTCTGAGATGGGAATGACAGTATGCGCTTTTCAAGATTGTGGTCTGGGTTAGATTCAGTAATAAGACTACAGCGATACTTTTTTTTCATGCTTCATATGATGTTTTACTCACTTTACTCATTTAATCTCGCAACCACCCCTGGGTATTTTTGTCCGCATTTTCAGATGAAAAGCTAAAGTTGAAAGAGGTTAGGCCACACACTAGTGAATGACAAAGCCTTTTCTAGAAACTGAAGTCTCCTAAACGCCACCCAGCGCTCAGATGCAGGTATGGAAGACTTACATTGATATGTCTGCACCTGTGTGATTGCCGGGTACAGCCAAGCCCAGGCAAAACTTTGAAGTAAACGAAGCATATGGCGGTTACCCAGGTCACACTCCCCACTCACAGCTATACCCCCAAACCCTGCGCACCCAGTGCAGTACCCTAGGATACAGCTCTCTTCTAATTCAGGGGCTGGCAAACTTTCTCTATAAAGGGCCAAATAGCACATATTTCAGTTTTGACTGTCAGTAAAATAATGGGTGTGGTGTGTTATAATAACAATTCATTTACAAAAATAGACCCATGGGCTATTGTTTGCACTGCCCTGTTTAACTTCTCTCTGTATCAAAACTTCCCAGTGCTGTGTCCCATCTCGTAACTAACCTGCCCTACTGCTTTATGCTGGCAACAGTGGTTGGAAGCAATGTTGCCTGAAGTGTGATTTATCCCATTGCTGTGTACAAGGCACTTTAGATGTTACAAAGATGCTCTTCAGTTTAACAATTAGCAGGTATGTATTTAAATTAGTGTATATTATATAATATAACTATTTCATAAAATTCATAATTTCTCATATAGTCATTCACTCAAATAAAAGTATTGATTGAGCACCTACTGTGTTCCAGGCACTGTTCTAGGTGCAAAGGCTACAGCAATGAACAGGAAAGACAGAAATCCCTGCCTTCATGGAGCTCACATTCCAGCAGGAGAAATTGACAATAAACATAACAACTAAATGTTATTCAGTATCATGTATTAGAAGATGAGACATGCTCTGTGGGAAAAGGGGAGGACTAGGAAATGCTACGGTGGGGGCTAGTCCTAGTTAAATGAGGTTGAAACCAGGAGATCAGGGCAGGTGTCAGTGGGAAGGAGACATTTGAACAAGTCTTGCAGCAGGGGAAGGTGTGAGCCAAGCAGAATTCTGGAGGAAGAGAGTCCTAAGCAGCACCCAGGCCCGAAGGTGGGGATGTGTGTGGAATTGAGGAGGTCAGGTTTGGGACAGTATAGGTGGTGCTTACGTGTGACAAGAGATGGCATATGAATGACTCAGGTTAGGCAAATACAGGGTTGATGGGTTGCCCCTCCCTGGTATCATACATGTAATCTTAGGGGGTCCTTCTGAAGGTTTCCTTAACAGACAAGAAGCTGAGCTATTTCCGTGCATTTGGGTACAAGGTGCTGAGGCTCAACCGTGGACTCTGCCCCCTCCTTTTCGGGAAAGATCACTTCTTCTGGAGCATCTTGGGGGACCAGCCTGATGATGCCATCCCTCTGGGTCTCCATACCTTGGGCTCCAGTACTCTGACCCTGCATCCCTTTCAGGAAAGCCCTTGGGCACCATGGTGCTGCCCTTGAGGCTGGGACTCAAAGCCCATAATCTGCTTTGGCCCCTTGATCCTAAACATTAGTGAGTTTTAAATAGCCTCTGAACCCCGGCTTTCCCTAGGAGCCCTGCCTACAATGATGTTGGGACCCTATGGGCGGTGAGTGGAGCTGGGAAAGCTCTGGGCGACCTCTCCCTGGTGTGCAGTTGGACATATGGCAGCATCACATCCTCACCTTCAAGGGAACACCAGCCGGGGTGGGGACCAGCAGGGGTGGGGAGATGGGTGTGTAGATTTACGTTCTTCTACCACTACATCTTGACTGAATTGCTCCAGATAAATAGAAGGTTTGCTATGAAACACCAAGGAACACCTTAACTAATGCTCCTGACCTCCATGACAGATACAGATGAATAAGCTGAGGCGGAGAGGGGGGGAAATGGGCTCCAGGCCACCCAGCTGATGAAAACTGGGGGCCCAAACTCACAGTGCCCCTCTATCTCATCAGGAAGTCCTTAGCCAGTGCACCCAGGTGATTCCTCGGGGAGACATATAATCTGACAGCTGCGCAGACCTTTAATCCCTCTTGGGATGAACTGAGGTCACCAGGTGTTTGGGAGTTGGAGTAGCCTGGGTTCCCCAGTGACCAGGCAACCCTGACTGTCCCCAGTTCTAGTGTCCACAGGCCATCATGGGATGGGTGACCCAAGTAACATGGGCCTGCCCATCCCAGACCAGCCGGGCTGAAGCTCATCACCCTGCTCTCTGCTCTCCACCCTTCCTCCTCCTGCATCCCGTGAGCATCTAACGGCCTGTGCAGAAGCACCACGTACAGTGCCAAGCACTTAGTAGGTGCTCAATGACTGTCTTGTAAGTGTTCATATTTGTGCTGGAATAAACTGTGCATGTGGAAGAGGCAGAGGAAGCCAATAGGTCTGGCCTCTGGGCGGACTGATCGGGGGCCTCTGTCTTCCCCTGGAGAGTGAGGGCAGGGACGATGGCTGATTCCTTTCTGAACCCCTAGTGCCTGATGCATAGTAGGCGCTCAATGAACGTTAGAAAACTGGAATCCCTGATGGCGACACTCGACCTCCCAGATAAATGAAGTCACTCCTCCAGCCATTCTCACACCTTCTTCTCCCCACCCCCATGCTGGCTGGGGGGGCGTCCCTCCAGCACTCCCCACCCAGACCCCTGCTCACTTTGTTGAAGTCAAAGGTCTCAAACATCTGCTCCACGTACTGGCTGGCCCACGGGCTCAGGTTCTTGAGGCCGAAGAACTGGCGGAACTCGTAGAAGGTGAGCTGGCCGGAGGGGCACTCGGTCATGAACTTCTTGTACCACTGGTGGCACTCGGTGCTGCTCAGCTCCTCCACCGACTTACCGTCTATAATGTTCCCCATCGCTCAGGCCCACGGGAGGCTGATGCCCCCGACGGACTGGTTCTTTTTTCCCTGCTGCTCCTCGCACCCGGGCCTCGCACCTGGGCTTCCTAACACTGGGCCCTCCTCTCCCACAGGCCTGAGTCCCGCAGATCTGAGCGAGGGAGGGCCTGGTGAATCAAAAAGTGCAGGGAAATGATAGGAGGAAACGAGCAGAAGGGAGAAGGTAATGGGGGCTGTGCAAACCTACACCCAAATCCAGGGGCTGCCGGAGAACTCGCGTTAAAAGTCCCCACTAAATCCTGGCAGCCAATGGAGACCTACTCCCTGGGAAGAGGAGTGAAAATAGAACAAAGCTTAGAGGAGCAGAGGCCCAGGATTACAGCCCTGAGCTGGAGGTGAGAGGATTTTCTTACCCAGTATGCAATCCCCTTATCCCTTCCTACCAGGACAGAGTGGGTGGCCAGCCAGCAGCTGTTCTGATCCTGTCACTTCCTCTGCCTTCTCCTCCTATTTTGAATGGGTCCTCAATGTTTCTGGTTCCTGCCCTCAGACACGGCATTGAGGTACCTATGAGAAAGAGCTGGTTTTTCTTCCAGAGCTGGGCCAAATTCGGGCCCTTGGTAGGGCTGCTGTGTATAGTTATCCAGGCTGTGCACTGCTTGGCTGTCACAACCGAGGGGTTCAAGTCACACCACGGATGGCTAACATATGAGAGTGTCTGGGTGATGCAGAGTTTGTGGGCTTCCAAGATGAGTCCTAAGTAGCCAAAGGGAACCCCCTCCTACATAAGACTGTACAAATACCCATAGCCACACACACACACACACACACACACACACACACACACACGCACGCACACACACACACACACACAGGGATCCTGTTCTGACCACACTCTCATATTCCTGGAGGTTGCATCTTTCCCATCCTGGGACGCTTGAATGCAGCCCTCCATCTGACCCTAAACCTGATACCATCACCACCCAGGGGCATGGGGATAGGGGACATTGAGTGTGTGCCTAATGGCCTGGGTGTGTGTGTGTGTGTGTGTGTGTGTGTGTGTGTGTGTGTGTGTGTGAGTGCGAGTGCAGGCACACAGTTGCACGGGTGTGCTCCTACCTGCTGGTCCTAGAAAGCTCCCAGGCCAAGCCTAGGGTTCCATCTATGCAGCAATATCTTTCTCTGACCCCTAGTGGGATGCTCTCCAGCCATAGCATTTAAAGCTTGTTCTTTTCTGGAGCCAACATTTAAGTGCACTTAAGCTAGATGCCACTGGGAAAGCTCAGAGCCAGCACTCGCTCTGTCCTGACCCTTCCCTGTTTCCCTCCCTCCTCTGCTATGTGGAACACCCCATCTTTATTTAAATAAAAAGCAAATTAGAACCCTCAGAGGCAGTTTGGGGATGGAGGCACCAGGAAGATGGTGGTTTTTATGCAATTTTGTGAGAAGAGTGTCAGGTTCTTGATCTTAGGAGCATTTCCTGAGAACTGGACAGAAGGAGGACCAGGGCCTGGAGAAGTTCAGCTCAGAGAGATGGCCCAGCTCTGTAGAGGAAGGCCAGTCACAGCCTTCCAGCCATTAGGGCTCAGTCCTCTGTATCCATAGCTGTGACCACTGGCTGGGCAGAGGGAGGAGCCCAGAGTGATGGGGTCAGTGTGCCTAGATACTCCTCAGCCCCAGAAGCTCTTCCTCAAGTGGACACCCCCTTCCAACAGCTCAGGGCACAGAGGAACCACTGGAAGCAGAACCCTGGACACCTGGAGAGGGATCTCCCTCTTTGACCAAGGTGCTCCAGATGGAATGAGACAAAGTTCCCTGAGAACTAGAGGAGCCTGGGAGGGCTGCTTCTCTGGCCCTGTCTTATGTGGCATCTGCCAGGTATAACTGGAGGTGCGGGTGGGGGCTATGTGCTCTGGGCAGGGTCCGCCTTCTCAGACCTGGTCTTCCCCCAGGAGCAGTTCTCTTCCTTTCTATCATAGAAACCACTAGGTGGCCTCCTTTCCAGTTTTATAACTCTTTTTGCCCATTATCCTGAGAAAGTTCATCCAAAGGGCCCAGAGCTAAGAATGCTCCTTAGAAGACCAGAGAGAGAGAGAAAGACTGAGGCAAGAGTGACATTAATACTGTTGTCCCTGTCACTTGTTGTGTACATGATACCTGTGATGAGAAGGAAACCACCAAAACGTTAACAGGCTCATCTCTGAGTCATGGGATCACCAGTGATTCTTTATTTTTTAATTTTTTTTAAAGATTTCTTTTTATTTATTTGTTTATTTAGTCTGCTCTGGGTCTTAGTTGCAGCACACAGAATTTTGCTTGCGGCATGCGGGATCTAGTTCCCCTGACAAGGGATCGAACCTGGGCCCCCTGCATTGGGAGCGTGGAGTCTTACCCACTGGACCACCAGGGAAGTCTCACCAGTGACTTTTTTTTTAATTAATTAATTATTTATTTATTGGCTGTGTTGGTTCTTCCTTGCTGCCTGTGGGCTTTTCTCTAGTTGCAGCAAGCAGGGGCTAACTCTTCGTTGCGGTTCACGGGCTTCTCACCGCGGTGGCCTCTCCCGTTGCAGAGCACGGACTCTAGGCACACAGGCCTCAGTAGTTGCAGCACATGGGCTCAGTAGTTGTGGCTCAGCGGCTTTGTTGCTCCGTGGCATGTGGGATCTTCCCGGACCAGGGCTCGAACCCGTGTCCCCTGCATTGGCAGGCGGATTCTTAACCACTGCGCCACCAAGGAAGCCCTCACCAGTGATTTTTTTAATCTTTGCTTTTAAAAAAAAAATCTGTATTTAAAAAAATTGTTTATTATGAACATATGTTGCTCACATAACCAGAGGATAGTTATTTTTGAAAAAAGAATCAAATGGGACTGTTTTACTTCTACCTAAAGTGATCAATTTTTGGTGCATTGCGGGGGGAGGGGAGGGCTTGGATCTGCCTACTTTGATCAAGTTTTCCAGAACATGTTTTCTTTTGGGGGGGGGTTGGCTTGGGGGCGGGAGGGCTTCTCCACTGAACTTGCTTGGGGCCCAGGCTGGAATCTGTGTCATTGAAGAGTCCTCTCAGGCCCAGGGTTTGAAACACAGAGGTCAAGGAGGAGATGGCAGCTCATCTTTCCATCTCTCCCTATTTACATCCTCCTCATTCTTTATGTGTGAGCACAAAAGCCAGCTCCTCTGTGAAGCCTTCTGAATCTCTGCAGAATTCGTCTTTCCTGCCTCAGCACACTAACGTCTTGCTTACATGTTATATTAGTTTTCTGTGTCACATAACAAACTACCACAAAGTCAGCAGCTTCAAAATATGTACATTTATTACCTCATAGTTTCTGAGGACCAGGAGTCCAAGCCTGGCTCCATGGGGTCTCTGTCCAGGATCTCACAAGGCTGGAATCAAGGTGTTGTCTGGGCTATGTTTTCATCTGAAGGCTTGACTGGGGAAGAATCCACTTCCACCTCGTTCAGGTTGTTGGTGGAATTCATTCCCTGTGGCTCTAGGACTGAGGGCCCTGGCTTCCTGCTAGATATTGTCTGGAGGGCACTCTCGGGTCCTAGAGGCTGCCTAAAGTTTCTAGAAGCTGCCCACATTTCCTTGTTACATGGGCTCCTCAACACAGATGCTTATTTTGTCAAGCCAGCGAGGGGAATCTCCCTCTAATCTGCTAAAATGGAATTTTATATGATGGAGCCTAATCAAGGGAGTGACACCCATCAGCTTTGCCATATTCTGTAGAGTAGAAGCAAGTCACAGAGGGAGGGGATTGTACAAAGGCAGGACCAACAGGAGGTGGAGACCATTGGACGTCACCTTAGGGTCTATGACAGTCACACTTCTACGATAACAGAGACACAACACTCCTTTCTTTCTGGAATTATAAGCAGCTGTTTATTGCCAGCCTGCCCTCAGGAATCCAGCAAGTTCCCCGGGTAGAGACTACTGTCTTACTCATTTCTCAAAACCTCCCAGCACCTAGTACCACGGATTCCACATAGTTGTGTGCTGGTTATTCGGTTTGCCCCTCCCCACTCCTTCTCCACCTTTCTGGGTCTGCGCTGAGCCCCAGGAGGCTGACTCCCATGGACTGGATCACCTGGGCTCCCCAGCCCTCTGGCTTCAGTCTGGATTCATCCATTGAGAAGTACTGGAAGGAGACTGGAGGATGGAAAGAGACAGAAGCTGGTGTCTGTTCTCCTCCCTCCCTGCTGGGTCACAGTTTGGGCCCCAGTTGTCTTTGACCTTCAGCTACAGTCCCTGCCAGAACGTCTCCAAGCTCCTGTGACAAAACCCCCTCCCTCTACCCCTCAGGCTTAGGGGTCAGAAGGGCCTCCCTCTGTTGCCACCCTCTGGGCATACCACCAGTCCCTTAACTGTGCCCGCTTCTCTGCGAATAGTCCCCTCATTAAACTCTCCCCAGTTACCTTTTTGAGATAACATTTGACTGACAGGGGCTTGAGCTCAATAAAACATTACTGAATGAATGAATGAATGTATGCATGATAAAATAAAGGATTAAAGAGAGCTAACGTAGGATGGAGCTGTTAGGTGTAAGACACCATGCTAAGCTCGATGAATAAGCTCATGACAGCCCTGTGGGGTGGGTGTTGTTATTTCCACGGGAGACGAGAGAAATTAGAGGCAGAAAAATCACATTCTGAGGTTCACAAACATTTTAAGTGGTGGTACCAAAGTTTTTCCTCCTCCTCATCTTGCTTTTAGCCTACGTTTTTAAATCTCTGGGGAAAGCCTGAACGGAGCTAGAGGACCCTGTAAGCCCCTCAGTCCAGCACCTTCCCCTGTGGCCTCTCTGTCTGAGCAATCCCATCAACAGGGAGCTCACTCCCGTTGGTTGTGGGGCGCCATTCCGGACTCCAGCCCAGGATGGGGATGGAATCCCACGGCTTCCCAACCCCAGAGCTCGGTGGCTTTAGCAGTCCTGCTCTCCATCCTTCCCCCAAAGACATGCAGGATTGGGATCCACAGCGAGGCATCCAGGAAGAGGTGAATACACAAGAGGGGCACAGGGGGGCGGAGCGGACAGCTCATGCGGTGGCCCCGTGAGAGAAGTCTGTGGCCTCCCCTGGCTGCCCTGTCCGCAGGACTCCTTCCCGGGACAGATGCCATACCAGAGTCAGAGGATCCACCGGGCTGAATGATGCCAAGGAGAGGAGGCAGGTGGGGCAGGGGCACAGAGGCAGAAGCCGTGCCCAGAAGGGATGGGAGGGGTGGCAAGCCCCTCCAAGGCTGCCCGTCTGCCCACTAGCCACCTCCACAGAAACACAACAGAGCCCTGAGCACAGGTTCTTGGCCTCCTGGGACTATCCCGCCCAGACCGACCTGGGACCTGGGCCGGCTTCTCTGAAGGTTCCCGGGAAGCGTCCATGGAGGCTGCTCTACCAAAGTGAACCTCAAGGCGGCGACCTTCTCCAGGAGAGAGGAGGAGGCGTCAGCTGGGGGAGTGAAGATGCTGGCCCCGCCCCCGCCCAGCGAGGCTGTCGGGTCTGGGAGGGCAGAGGTGATTCTTGTTCATCTTTGTAACTCAAGGACGCAGCCCGCACTAGGTGTTCACCCAGTGTCTGTTGGATGATTGATAGGAGGTATAACTTTTGGTTGTATGTAGACTGAAAACTTGCATGTTATCTCTGCCTCTTTTCAAAAGCGCCCTGAAATGGCAATACATTTCTAAAAGCTATCAAAAGAAATCCACAGAGACCAAGAAAAAGAAGACAGTAGATGAGAGGTTCTAATAAAATTTTGGACAAGAGAAGGCAGATGGACAAGTGGTGTCCTACCAGAGTGCGCAAAGGTGAAAGCCGAGTGCTGTCCAGGAGCAGGAGGGCGTGGAGGCTGGCACAGACACAAAGTCTATTTCTGCCACAGGGCTCCGCGGGCTCCGCGAGGTGGGCGCAGAAGGCGCCCTGGGGGCTGGGGTGCAGGACAGGTGCGGCGGAAATAGGAGGACGGTGGGAAGCTTGTGTCAGGAGCGACTGGCTTCCCGGATGCCCTCCTCAAGGCAGCGGAACTGACATCTCCGGGCATCTATCTCCTGACCCTGGTGGAAGATTATTCTGGAGTTTTGAACTGGAGAGGCCCTAGCCTCTATGTCCAGCTCAGGAAGAGAGAAGAGCCGCTCTGGAAACCGGGACGTTAAGGGAAAGTCTGCTTATGAAAAGTGAGACCCCCCACCGCCCCCCGCAAGCTCCTTCTCACACTGGTTACTTGAATGACAACCAGGCAGGAGAGACTTGGTACAGATGTCGAATGGCCTGCTTCCAGCCTAGGATCACCAGGCATTGGAGGAAAGCTTCTACCTTGAAAGACAGACTACCTCGAACACACAGAAGAAACTGGATTCTTCGCTGTTAGGTGATATTTAGGAGGCCCTCTCGCCCTTTCTCTCCACTTACCATCTTCCTTTTAAGAAGGGTAACCAGGGAAGCCTGGCCGAGCACTGGCTGCTGGTCTGGGTCCTCAGCATCCTGTCCCTTCACCCCACACCAGCCCCAGCCTCTTGTGCTCTAGAAGGATGCCCCACTGAATACACCACGCTACCTAGAAGGAGATGTGAATCCTAGAAATGAAACCAGTTGGATTCACTCAGTGGTGAATTTAACCACTGGCTCTCTGGAAAAAAAGAAACCCCAGTTTATAGGTGTTTGCTGGTTTCCGTGGTGTAAATACTTTCACCACGGCTGATTTCAAGCTACCAGCAGGAAGTCACTGGTTGAGGAGTTGGGCGATGTCCACAGTCAGCTGTCACAGGCTGGTCTGAGCTGGTGCCAGCAGGCCATCGGATCCAGGCCTGCGTGGCAGTGACCAGAGCTCAGTCAGGCCATGAGTCAAGTGCCCTCTGGCTTCATCCCCCTTCTCCATGAACCATGGCCCATGAGCCTACCTCACCTCAGAGTCAGTTCTGCTGGACCAGAGGTGAGACTTGAGATGGGAAATCCATCCCTCGCCAACAAACTACAAGTCAGAAGAGGCGGTTTTATGTAAAACTAGGGCTGGAGAGGAGGCCCCCTGGAGACCGGGTTCGCTCCCTACAGGACTTCCCCATTCTCCAGTGGCTGCTCCAACCCCCTGTCATGGTCAGTTGATGTATCTCTTTCTTGTTGTTGGATGGCTTGCCAAGCCTGGGCCACGGGGAGGGCGTGGCCAGTATGGACTTTGCTTGGGACTCAGGCTCTGGAGGGGAGTTGGGGTTACTCTTGGGGTGAGGTGATGAGACTCAAGTCTTTCCAAGTCTTCAGGCACCTCTGGACATAACGTTGCTTACGACACCCCTGTGGCCTCAGTCTACCCACCCATGGCCACCCATTCAGATGCCAGGGAAAGGCAGGACAAACTTTAATTGCTGCTGAGAAGTGAGACCTCCTTTGCCATTGTTGACAGTGGGCAGGGCACAGCCGTCCTAGCCCAGGCACTTTCTGCTCCTCCAGGAGGGAGCAGCCCTTCCCCTCTGGGACCCGGGATCATGGGGGTGAGGGTGCAGGGTAGGGGGCTTCTGCCTGGCACAGGTCTACGAGCACCACAAGACCGGGTTGGCAGGAGGCACGTCGAAGCGCTTGCGGGTGTGGTCAGTGTCCCGGCGGTACGGGGAGCCGCAGGTAGGCTTCTGCAAGGTGTAGAAGGGGTTCAGGGTGTTGGAGTACTGGGAGGTGTAGAAATTGAGCCTGAACTTGTCCGGGTTCTGCCCCCTGGGGTCCACCACCACCGGCACATAGGCCATCGCCAGAGTCTGTTCACGGTCCTGCTTCCACGACCGGGACAGGGGACAGCGTGGAGTCTTCACCTTTTTGCCTGATGGCATCTTCGGCCCATGGCTGAGTACTGAGGGTTTCTGTGAGTTCTGGGAGGAAGGAAAGAAGGGGAGAGCTGGAGCATGGACACCGGGACTTTGACCGCGAGGGCCAGAGGCAGGAGGGAGGGGACAGGGGCACTGGTCAGAAGCCCACAGAGCTGCCCTGGAGCTCTGCTGGCCCTGGAGCCAGACACCTCCAGGTAGGGAAAGGCCTTCAAGGTCCACTGACCTGACCCTGCTTCTACAGACCTCAGTTTGCTTCTTAAAGACATAGCCCAGCTCAGAGGCTGGGAACCTGGGAGTTATTCCTCAAACTGCCCCCAGCCCCTGCCCCTTCCCCCTGCATCCAGTCTTTTTTTTTTTTTTTTTTTTTTTTTTGGCTACACCACCAGGCTTGCAGGATCTTAGGTCCCCAACCAGGAATTGAACCAACCACTAGGCCACCAGGGAACTCCTTTCCCACGCATCCAGTCTGTCCATCAATGTCCCCCACATCCTCCTCTCCCTGTCCTCTGCCACCGCTCCATCAGGCATTCATCCCCTCTCCCACAGGGTTACTCCAGCTTTCTACCAAGGCTTCTGCTTCCTCATCTCTTGCCTTTTCAGCCTGCACTTCACACTCACACCGAATTAATCTTTCTATATTAATGGCCAGAACGTATGGCTTGTCCTCAAAGCATCTATTGCTCTCTGCTGCCCAGAAAATAAAAGCCAAGGCCCCCAGCCTGGAAGGCAAGATCTGTAAGGACAGGGCTCCCCCAATCCTGTATTCTAGCCACACGGTCTGCCTGTGACTTCCTGGTCACACCTGGTCCTTCCAGGTGTCACGTCTTAGCTCAGGCTGTCCCCCCAGACTAGTGTGCCCTCACTCCCACCCATCAGGGAAACTCTTTCCTGTTCAGCCCTGAGCCCCTTAAAAAGCAGTGCTCTCTTACCCTTACCCTTGACACAGCAGCCTCTAAAATCCTATTCCTTCTCGTACTCCAGACCAAGGCATTGAGTGAGCACTCGATAACTATAGGTTCAACATAATTGGATTCCAGTAAGGGGTTGCTGGCCTTCCAGCCAGCCAGCCCATTCTATTCCAGAACACCTCTCATTGTTACAGAGTGTGTCTCCTACCCAACAATGCCTGCTCTACTTAACCACTCTTGGTTGATTTGGTATGGAGGTCCACCCTCCTAGGAGGGCCCCATGGCCACCTTTATCACATGGTACTGACGTTTATTGGCTCCTCTGTCCACCACACACCTTGGCCATCCTGTGACCGAATCGTCGTACTTACCTTTGAACTCCCCACACAATCTCCCAGCTACTGGATGCCCTTCAGTAGGGATCTTCATAGCCGTGACGGTGCAACCCAAAGGATGAGACACCTGAGTGTCAGGCGGCTCTGTCCCACTCCCCCAGGCTAGAAATCTCAGGGGAACCCATCTTTTCTCTGCTGAGGCCCCAGGGAACTGGAAGGGAATCCCTAGCTGCAGAGCTACTAGAAGCTGAACCCCTGCCTTCTTACAAAAGAAACCCCCTATACCCAAGCCGTAGTGTACATTCTTTTGCATTTAATTTACAAACTGTTTGCCCAACTCAAACTTGCCCAGGGCTTTTCTCCAAGGCAGTCTCTGCTCCCGTAGTTTCCTACCCAGCAGTATATGTGCCCTCAGCTTTGCACTTCAAAATTCTCCCTATCCTTCCAAGCGAGCAGCCCTCATGACACCTCCTCCAGGAAGCCTCAGATACTGCAGTCTCTGCCCCCATCTCACCCTCCTCTGTGCCGTCAGGCCCTCCTCTTGGGATGTGGTCCTTTGCTGGGCTGGGACTAGGGTGAGGCAAGGGTGTACATTTTAAGGAGGTACTCACACTCAGACTCGTGCAAGGGCATGGTGGGTGTTTCCTTACAATATTTTGTGCCCTAGGTGCCGTGCTTGCCTCATCTTAATCCCAAACTGTGGTCCTTCCGGGCTCTTGCTAATGTCCCAACAGCCTGTAAACTGCTCCCAGCGGTCAGGACCACATCCTATTCACCTGTGTCCCTGGGGCTTAACCCAGTGCTGGCACAGAGATAAGCTGGAGAGACGGATGGGTGCACGAGCCATCAGCAGTCTTCCCAGACTCGTCCAGGCTCAGCCTTGGGACGCAGGATTACAAGCAGAGGGGCAAGCACCGGAAATGAGGTATGACAGTGATAATCAACGATCGTTTTTCACCACCATTTATGAGCACTGCGCCAAACTCTTTAAGTGAATCCTCACATTAACCCTTTAAGGAAGGTATATTTTTAGCCCCATTTGTAATTGAGAAAACTGAAATAAGGAGGTTATTCCCATGTTTAGGGTCACGTGGCTGGTAAGGAGCCAGGCTGCAATGGGAACCCAGACCTGGCTGACCCCAGGGACCACACCCTGTTCTCCACAGCGTGTACTGCCATATCCACAGCACTGTGGGGCAGGGCCTGCCAATTCATTTCTGTCCTCATTCTGTCACCTTGCTGAGCCCTTGCCAGGGGTGCTGGGCGGCAGGCGAGCAGTCAAGGCGGCCCCTCCCCAGCCCTCAGGCTCACTGGTGAGAGAGGGCAGCCCAGTGCCTCAGTTTGGCAGGGACACTCTGGGGTTTTGAATGCTGGATTTTTGTTCTGGGTCTGTGGACCCTGCACAGACAGGATGACACACCACGAATGTGAGGTTTATTCTATGAATTATCTCTTAGTGCAGCTGAGGATGTGACAGAAGTTGCTCCATCCTTTCATGCAAAACTATTCCTGAGCTCCTCTTGTAAACCAGGCTCTGGGTGTGGAAGTAACAAAGACACTACACATATGAACACAAATATGAAACCCTGGGCAGCAGGGTTCCTAGGTCTCGGCACCATTGACACTTTGGGCTGGATAAATCTTTGCTGTGGGGCTGTCCTTCAATGAAGGATGTTTAGCATCAGCTCTGGCCTCTTCCCACTAGATGCCAGTAGCCCCCCCTCCCAATTGTGACAGCCAAGAATGTCTCTCCCATTGCCAGTGCCTCCTGAGGGCAGTGAGAATCACTGCTATAGAGTCCATGACAATTTCTTTATCCTCAGTGTTGAGGCTGACAGCCTGGCCCTGCAGAATTTTCCTTACCTGGGTCACAGAAGTGGCTTGGGTTTTTTCCGTGTTAAGCATGATTCTGGGGACTTCCCTGGTGGCGCAGTGGTTAAGAATTTGCCTGCCAATGCAGGGGACATGGGTTCGAGCCCTGATCCAGGAAGATCCCACATGCCATGGAGCAACTAAGCCCCTGCGCCACAACTACTGAGCCTGCATGCTTCAACTACTGAAGCCCGCGCGCCTAGAGCCCATGCTCCGAAACAAGAGAAGCCACCGCAATGAGAACACCGTGCACTGGAACAAAGAGTAGCTCCCGCTCGCCACAACTAGAGAAAGCCCGCACGCAGCAACAAGGACCCAACACAGCGCCCCCCCCCCCCAGCAACAGTCCCTGCTCCCCAGCAGTCTTGGCCACCTGGACCCTGCACCTGAGGCTCGGGAGCTGGTGTGAGAGGTGACAGAGGCATGTGCTTTCAGAAGAGTTGGTCTGGGGGGGATCTTCCTACAGGGGGAAGGGCAACGCTCTTTGCTAACAGGATTGAGAATCTACCAAGTGCTAACCACTGAGCTCTGCAAAAACCCAGAAGAGCCATTTTGAGATGTTGCTCCCATATTTCCAATGCAGAAACTGAGGCTCAGAGGAATCTAAACTTTGCCTAAGTTCACACAGTTAGTGAGTGGCGTGTAAGAACCTTGAAGAAGTCGCACGACTCGTGACCAGTTAGTGCAGGAACCGGGATTTGAACCTTCCCCTCCCTCTCTATCCCAGGCCAGGCCCTGGGTCTCCCGTCAGTTATGCCCCAGCTGCTGCTGCTGCCCCTACACTTGGGGCCCTGGTTAGGGGGACCCAGGACCCCCAGGACATCCAGGGACTAGACCCACACAGAAACCGGGGCAGAGGGACAGCCCCGGGGAAGGGGAGAGGGAGGAGGAAGAGAGAAAGGAGGAGGAGGGGGAGTGGAAGAGGAGGTGGATGGAGGGGGAGGAGGGGGGGAGGGGGGGAGGGGGGAAGGAGGGGAGGCGGGGAGAGGAGGAGGCCCAGGCAGTCCCAGCCTTGCCCTGCGCCTTCCGGGGGCCCAGCCAGGCTCCAGGTGACTAAGCTCAGAGGGCTGAGAACACCCCATCCGGCCAGCCCAGGAGGGAGGGTGGGGCCCGACTGCATATTTTCCAGGTTAACATCTGTTTAACCGTCTCCTCCCCTCTCAGGAGGTCCTCCCTGTCAAATGCACAGCGTGTGTGTGTGTGTGTGTGTGTGTGTGTGTGTGTGTGTGTGTGTGTGTGTGTGTGTGACTTAGAGAAGTGGTTCAAAACTGGGTGTATTCCCGCCTCCCAGGGGACATTTGGCAATGCCGGGAGACATTTTTCGTGGTCACTACTGGGGGGTGCTACTGGTGTCTAGAGGCCAGGACATTGCTAAACATCCCACACTGCACAGGTCAGCACACAGCCACACATCCCCACCCCCGCCCCCACAAAGAATGATCGGCTCACAAGGTCAGTAGTGAGTGCCAAGGTTGAGAAAACGGGTTTAGAGGTTGAAGGAAGATCCCCATCTCCCCTATCTGCTTCCTGCAGCCTTAAGCCTCCCATTCCTCCTGTTCTATGGGGGATGGGGGGTGGGGCAATGAAGCTTAAAGGGTAAGGAGAGGGTCCCACCAGCCCCTTCCCTCCCTTCTGAATCACACTACCCTGTTTCAATTGGGTTTTGAGTTAGAGCCAAAAGAAGGAATCTGACCTCCTCCCTCTATGACTTCCACCAAGGCCTTCTAGATATACAGTGTATATGTTTTCCCCTTATACCAGGATGTAGAATGGGGAAGAGAGAGACTCAAGGGTGCCACTTTCTGAGTAGGGCAAGAAGACCTCATTGTGATATGTCTGTCCGCCCAATTACTTCAGGCCCCCTGCCCATCTGCTGGCCTAGCCCATGCCTGACACTCCACCATTAGCACCTCGCTTTTTCAGGGAAGGCCTGTGCCCTGTGAAAGTGCAAACAGCATTGGGTGAGGCAGCTGGTGAAGGCTCCCAGGGCACCTGGTACTGGAAATGTGCCTGGCCTTTGAAGTTTGAAGGCTGAGCTCAGGACCGGACTCTGCCCTTACAGGTCAGGCATCCTTGGGCAAGTCGCTGAACCTCTTTGAGTTTTACTTGCCTCATCTGCAAAATGGGGCTAATAAGGCTATCTACTGCACCAGTTTGTGGTGGTGGTGGGGGGGGGGGGTGATGAGTCTCGGGAGCTGTAAAAGCAAATGGTAATTATCATCAGCCTCGTCCAGCTCCTACACCCCTCGACACACTCCCCTGAACCTTTATGAGCACATATTTGCCCGTGGTGGGGACAAGGGGGACTTTGAAGGGAGTCAATGGGAAGGCCTAGCGGGGGCCTCAGCTCCCTCGGGAGGCCGCGTAGCAGGCCGGCCTGGAATTTAAATTCCAGCTCCACCACCCACTGGGTACCTGCTCTTCCGCAAATTTTTTTTTTTTTTTTTTTGGCCACACCACACAGAGTGCAGGATCTTGGTTCCCCGACCAGGGATCGAACCCGTGCCCACTGCAGTGGAAGCGCGGAGTCTTAACCACTAGACCACCAGGGAATTCCCCCTGTGCCTGTTTTCCCATCTATGAAGTGGGAATAACAAGAGAATCTATCTCATAGGGTTACCATGAGTTAATGAGATATTCTCGGCAAGGTACCTAGACCTCTTCAGCACTCAGTCAACGTTTGCCAGCATTATTACTTGTCACAAGTTTGCCTAGGAGATGGGGCCGTGCAAACTAACAGTCCAGGAAGCCTCTCGGGGAAGTGAAGGGGCAGGAACCAGAGGAACTGATGGTAGCCCACTCCTGCCTGCCTCCCCCTCCTCCCGGGAGACAGTGACAGCTCCACAGTCGGGGAACAAGAGTCAGGCAGTGTCACTGGCACCTAAGCCTTTTGTAAGAGGCCTTCAGCTCCCAGCCTCACAGGTGGGCCTGGCTGGGGCCTTCATGCTCCTTTCTGCCAATCAAACTTCTTGTGACCTTGGGCTGCCCTAATCCAACACTGTGATGTCATCCTACCTGGGACATCCTTGACCAGGGCCTTCCTTGGTGAAGAGATGGAATTTCTGGTGGCCAGGGGCTCCAGAGGTTTTCAGGGACTCTTGAGAGGGTACTGGGATGCCAAGTTAGGGAGAATTGTATGGGGCTGGGGGCATTGTGACCCCTCTTTGACAACACAATTCCTTCTATCTTCCTAAGGAGATACAGGGGCAGGGCTGAGGGCTGCAGTTTCAAGGTCTGGATGGGTCTTACAACCTTGATACTGACTCACTCTGCACTTCCTTCTTCCCACAATTCCCAGGACCTTTGAGCTGTGGGTAGTGGGGTGAGTGGAGAGAGGAGGAAAGCATCCTAGTTATTCAGGTGCCTCCAGCAGTCCTAATATTCCTCCAGGCACCCTCATGTTTCTCATGATTTCACAAGAAATCACTGACGGGGAATAAATGTACCCAGCCAACTCTCCATTCCCTTTCTTCCTCTCTTTCTATCTGCCTTCTAAAGTACAGAGATGGGGCTTCCCTGGTGGCGCAGTGGTTGGGAGTCCGCCTGCCAATGCAGGGGACACGGGTTTGTGCCCCGGTCCGGGAAGATCCCACATGCCACGGAGTGGCTGGGCCCGTGAGCCATGGCTGCTGAGCCTGCGCGTCCGGAGCCTGTGTTCCACAACGGGAGAGGCCACAACAGTGAGAGGCCCGTGTACCGCAAAAAAAAAAAAAAAAAAAGTACAGAGATGAAGGATGGGTGGATGAATGGATGGATGGATGATGGATGGACACATGAACCCATGGATGGACAGACAAAGGAGTGGGAGAGTAGATGGGCAGGTGGATGGATGTGGGCAGGTGGATAGATGGTGGATGGGCAGACCCTGCTGATTCGAGCCCTGGTCACCTTCTTAGTCTCATCTCTTGTTATCTTTTCCCTCACTCTATGCAGTAGCTACTTTCTTAAACATGCCCTGGGACTTCCCTGGTGGTCCAGTGGGTAAGAGTCTGTGCTCCCAATGCAGGGGGCCCAGGTTCAATCCCTAGTGGGGGAACTAGATCCCGCATGCATGCCGCAACTGAGAGTTCACCTGCCGCAACCAGAAGATCCTGCATGGCAACTGAAGATCCCGCATGCCGCAACGAAGATTGCACGTGCCACAACTAAGACCTGGTGCAGCCTAAATAAATGTATATATACATATTTTTTTTAAATGCCCTGCTCTCTCCCCTCTAAGCCTTTGTATTCAATATTTGCTGTTCCCTTTCCTGGACCACTTCAAACGGGGTTAGGAGATGAAGGGATGGATGGATAGGTGAGTAGACAGGTGGCTGGGTGGGGGTGGCCATGGCTGAGTGGATGGGCAGATGGTCAATGAGTGGATCGATGGTGGGTTGCTGTGGTATAGAGGATGGGATTGCAGGCCCAGGAGCCAGACTTTCTGAGCTTGAATCCTGGCTCTACCATTTCATCAGTTGTGTGACATTGGGCAAGTAATTGACCTCTCTGTACTTCTGTTTGCTCATCTGTAAAATGGTTGGGCTAAAGGTCCCTAACTGATAGAGTTGGGCAGAACACTTAGGACAGTACCTGGCACAGAATGAGCGCTCCATAACTATTAGTTTTTGTTATGTTTGGGTGGGTAATTTCTTTGAGGGGTAGGTGGCTGAATGGGCTGTCCTCTCCCCATCTTCAAAACCTGACCCCTCCCCACACACACCTCCTTAGGGTCCCGTCTCCCCAACACCAGACTTGGTGGGCGCCTTCCAGGAATGTGTCAGAAATGCAGGAGTGCCCTGGGCTTCTCCCTGGGTCAGTAGGGGAGGAAAGGTGGAGGCCCAGGGTGGCAGAGGTCAAGCAAGCTGGCGACTTCCTGCCCTCAGCCCACTGGCTCGGGCTGGGCCCAGGGCTTGTTTCCTTCCTGAAACTGTGTCAGCACTGACTGTCAGGCACGGGGTAGACTTTGGGACCCACAGGCAGATTGGGGGTTGAGGTGGGGATGACTTGTGCGCTCTGCTCAGATTGTGAGAGCCGAGGTAATGACCATCAGGTGTGAGCCCTGATGGTAATGACCCCTAATTTCTGAGGACGCTGGGAGAGGCCAGGAGCGGAGGCAGGCAGGGAGGAAGGGGAGGAAGAGCAGCCCTGCCAGAGCCTCTGTTCGGGGATCTCCAAGGCTCTGGGCAGATGATATCTTGCTTGGGAGAGGGTGGGAACGAGGGGACGGGAGCTTGGAGCAGGGCCTGCTGCGTGGTAGATGCTGTGGTATATTGTTATTATCATTTCTAAGCCGCAGACAGCACTGAATCAGTCCTGTCTCCTGGAAGCCCACCCTTTCTGACTTCTCTGCCACACTCCCAGCGTGAGCTCATTTTATTCCTCATCAAAATTCCTGGAAGGTGGGCTTCCCTGCTGGCGCAGTGGTTGAGAGTCCGCCTGCCGATGCAGGGAACATGGGTTCGTGTCCCGGTCCGGGAAGATCCCACGTGCCGCGGAGCAGCTGGGCCTTTGAGCCATGGCCACTGAGCCTGCGCGTCCGGAGCCTGTGCTCCGCAACAGGAGAGGCCACAACGGTGAGAGGCCCGCGTACCGCAAAAAAAAAAAAAAAAAAAAATTCCTGGAAGGTGAGGACAGTGATCTGTACCCCACAGCGCTCAGTGGGTGTTTGGGAAGGATGGGGAGAGCTAGTGAGACTCAGGGCTGACTTGCGGAGCCCAGGAAGGTCCAGAGACCACCCCCACCCCTTGCCACACACACACCTCTGCTGTTGAGGTGCAGGCACGTGGCTTTCAGGGTCCTGCTACTGCCTCGCAGGCTACTTAGAGGTGGCCTGCTTATTTAAACATCCTCTCTACTCCTCCTTACCTGCTGTGTGATTTGGACAAATTACTTAACCTCTCTGATCCTTACTTGCGTTTCCCTTGTTGGACTTCAAGTACAGGTGGCTGAATTATTCCTACAGCTCACTTCATGGTGCATTATCACCACTGGTCCATGAAGTCCTCCTCTCTTGTTGTATTAATTTTCCCTCTTTATCCCCAGTCTCCAGCCATGCTCTCCACCCACCCCCACCAGAGGCAACCATTCAAATGTGCTTAATGAGTATCTTCTTGTTCATATGTGTTTGCAAAATATATATTGTTTTGTGTGCAAGTAGTGTTCATTTACGTAAGTGGTTTTGTGTGTTTTAGATCTCATTCTGTTGTTTACTTTGATCGCTACATTCTGTTTTTTTAAGATCCATCTGTGTTGCTATCTAGTTACTTGCTTCCAAATGCTGTGGATCCCTTCTCCACCCAGGTGTCTCCAGTTCCCCATCCCCACAAACAGCACTGCGATGACATCACATCCATGTCCCTTTATGGACCAGGGTGAAGGTTTCTTTGGGGCCTACTCCTAAGACAGAATTGACTGGTCATAGAGTATGAGTAGATGTCATTTGAAATCTTTTCTCCATCCATAAAATGGGTGTATTGCCCCTTCCTTGCAGGGCTGACTTGATGGTAGTGGCTTAATGCACGTAATCCACTCGGCCCCTGTGTCTGACACAGAAAAGATGCTCAGTGAATGGCAGTTGCAGCTGCTGATCCTTCCAGGTCTCAGGGACACACACACACACACACACACACACACACACACACACACACACACACACACACGCTGGACCCAGGAGCGGTCGCATGGAAACGCACCCAGGGCTCAAAGTCCCCGTTCAAGTGTTGGTCCCCAGAACAAGTGAGAAGTGTTGCAGGGCTGTGCTGATTCCTAGAGGGTAGGGACTGATCTTGAAGGCTAGACCTCCCACACCAGAGCACAGGACTGGTGCAGAGGAGACAGCCATGCCCAGGAAATGCTTCCTGTATCCCAGTGCTCACCTCACTTTCCTCAGAGACCCCCTATACAGGAGGGCCAGACAGCCTCATATGCTGTTCTGCCTCTGCTCTGCAAGCCAATGAGCACTTTAACGAGATGAGAAACTACACCTGAGTATTGGAGCCTGCCATCCCATTTTACAGATGGAGAGACTGAGGCTCAGGAAGCTTCCATGGTCTCATGGGAGGTTAGGGGCCGAAGAGCCACTAGACTCCACATCTCCACACACCACCACCACCCCCATCCAGTGTTCTTTTAAAAAAGAAAATGTATTCCGTGCTAAATTGTGTTCTTTATTATTTGTAGAATTTTAAGTTAAAACAAATGATCTACCAACAGAGCACATTACTGAAAAGTAAAAATCCCACATGTTAATCCTGGCATTCCCCCTGAGCCATCTCCACAGTCTTGTTTCCTGCTAACCCCTGGCCATTCACAAATACACTTTATCTACCTGTAGTCACAATCTACATGAAATTTTGTTTTCTGCTTTTGTACTTAACAATCTTTTTTTTAAACATAGACACATGATTTCAGATGGTGGGATGTGTTTTACAGTGGGATGTTTCGGTCTGGCCTTCGAGGTAACCTTGTAGACACCTGCCCCACCCTGTCTCCTGGGCCCTGGTGTAATTTTCCTTCTTGAGGTTCTTTGTAGAATTGGTACCGCTCTTGTGCAGACTCTCAGGGCCTCTGTTCTGTCTTTGCTATTCTCTGTTTAGCATCTCCATGCCCAAAGTCAGGGTAGGGAACCGGGGCAGGAGCACGTAGGTACTAAGTCATCGCCACGAGTCAAGACTCTCTGTTGGGTATCTTAACCCTTTATCTCGTTGAACCTCATAAAAACCTGCATTAATAGCCCCTGTTTTACAGATGAACAAACTGAGGCTCAGAGAGGGAGGTGGTAACTCAGCCAAGGTCACACCCTTGCTAAACTGCACAGTCAGGATTCAAACCTATTCCCCAGCAAGGGTCTTTCCCACTATGCCATGGTCCCATCCACAGAGCCTGCGGTTACAAAGGGAAATGAGTCTCTCCCCAGCACCCCCTAACACACCATCCCCTACCCAGGGCTGGACCTTGGATCCTCACACTCTCAGGCACCAGGTAATGACCCTGACCCCCTTCTCAGGATGTAGGATTCCACACCAGCCAGACTTTCTCTCAGCCTGATCACATCTCCTGGCACCTGCCCAGCCCAGAGGAAGGCCGAGGTTGGGGGGATTGAAGCCCACCCTGCCCTGCAGGCTGAAGGGGACAGTTTCAGGAGCTGGTCTGGTAGAAGGTGTCTCCAGCCTGGAACACGGGGCTGGACGAGGTGAGCTGCAGCTCAGTGGCATGTGGGAGTTGGCATGACGGGAGTTTTGACTTTTGCCCCTGCAGAGCTAGCCGCAGAGAACTGGGTCGGGGAATGAGGTGACTCTCAGGGTCTCTCAGCCTGCCTTCGCCCCACTCAGAGTGCACTCCCCCAGCCAGGAGTGTTTGGCTTTGTTGGAGGAGAGACCACAGCTCTAACAAAGGCCTGGCTGGGTCTCTGGGGAGACTGCGCCTGCCAGGCCCTCCCTTATCCCACCCCACTTTCCAGAGCCGGCCAGCAAAGTTGGCTCTTGGAGGCGACTAAGTCATTGCTGAGCCGAGATCTAATCACAGCATGGGGCTTTTGGCTGTTTCTTTTCCTGGGGGAGCAGGTGTGAGGTGTTGTCATGAGATGGAGCGGGGCTACAATGGTCTGGGGGGCTGAGCTGGACAGAGAATCAGGCCCCACGCCTGCTCCAGAGAACTCAGCCTCCAAAGCTGCCCACCCCTCACGCACCAACATGGGAGTGGAATCTGGGTGAAATGGGTGGTGTAAGGGCAGGGAGAGCCCTGCTGTCCAGGCTCAGCAGCCGCAAACCCTTCTGGCGTTCGTGGGTCACTCTCGTTCCCCCCTTTCCTCCAACCCCAACCAAAACTAACCCCAAAAGCAAGGGGACCAGAAGGAGGAGAAATGAACAAACACTTGAGGAGTGGCCCCTGGGTGCCAGGCCCTGTGTTGGCACTTCACATCCTTTATCTTACTTCATCTTCTTAACAACCCTCAGATGGGGGTACTGTTATTACTCCCATGTTACAGATGAGGAAACGGGCTCAGAGTTCTTGTTGTCGTTTTTTCTACTTCCCTATATGCAAGTTGTTTACCAAGCCCTTCCTTTCTTCCTAAGAAATGTCCCACAAACGAACAACTTTACTTTCTGTTTCTACCACCGGCATGGTGTCCACATCCCCTCCTGCTTGAATCAATACCAACTGATTAACCAATTAACCGATCAATTACGCAGCCTCTCTTAGCCCCTCAGCCTACACTTTCTCCTTCTCCTGGCCCTTCATCCAGCTGCTAGATGATCCTTATACACAGCTGTTACCACCAGCCACCCTTGCCTGCTCCGTTGTCTGGTAACCACCGACTCTAGGCCTGAGCTTCTCAAACCTTAACATGCTCTTGAATCACTTGGGGGTCTTGTTAAAGTACAGATCCTCTGCTGGGTACCTTAATGCAACAGATCACTGAATCTCATAATGGCCTTAAATTAATAGCCTGTTTTACAGAAGAACAGGCAGAGACCCAGAGAGGTTACCCAATGTCTGGAATGGAGCCAGAGATCCTACATTTCTAGTAAGATCCCAGATGGTGCAGAGGCTGCTGGTTCGTGGTGGTCCACACTTCTAGACTAAACTCTCCTGCTGAGTTATTTTTTTCTTTAATTTTTACTTTTATAATTTTTTTTTTTTTTGCGGTACGCGGGCCTCTCACTGTTGTGGTCCCTCCCGCTGCGGAGCACAGGCTCCGGACGCGCAGGCCCAGCGGCCATGGCTCATGGGCCCAGCCGCTCCGCGGCATGTGGGATCCCCCTGGACTGGGGCACGAACCCACATCCCCTGCATCGGCAGGCAGAATCCCAACCACTGCACCACCAGGGAAGCCCCTTTTCTTTAATTTTTAAACAGCAAATATATTTACCATGGTTTGAAAATTAGAAACTGTAAAAAGGTGTTCAGTGAAAATTCTCCCTCCCACTCCATTTGCCCAGTTCCCCCCACTTCCCCCCAGTAACTACTTTTACTAGTTTCTCATGTATCTTTCCATAGTTTCTCTGTGCAAATACAAGCAAATATGATCACACTTATCCTGCCCCAAACGGTAACACACACACACACACACACACACACACAAACACACACAGACACGGTTTTGTTAACAGTTTATCAGTTTATCTTGTAGATAACTGGACACAGTCGGCTGACTCATTCATTTCTAGAGTTGCATTATTATTCCATTGTGTGAATATGCCATAATTCATTTAACCAGTCATTGTTAGCTCGACAATCTGGGTTGTTTCCGATTTTACCAGCCGGCCTTTTTAAGCCCATCATACCCTGGCCAACCTTGCTGTGACCTCCCTACCATCCCCCAATTCCCAGCTCCACTATCGTAAGTCCCTGCAAAAGTTTTTGCTCCTCCTACGTGCCCCCCCCGCCCTGATCCTCCAGCCCACCCTGATTGCTCCTCCTTTTGTTAATCTCTCCCTCATCATTTGCCTCCCCACCCTTCATCTCTCCATGTGTCTCTCCCTGTCTCCCCAAATAGACTAAAGCAACTTGAGCTCAGAAACCATGTCTTTGATTTCTCTGGATCTTTCACAGCCCAGAGCTGGGCACACAGTGGTTCTCAAGAATATTAATTATATGGTGGAAGTTGTACATGAATGGAGCCACTGGATGGTGGCTCTGCTGGGGGTGGTTCAGGGTTAAGAGCCCAGCAGCAACCCAAGGTGGGAGGGACCTCGTACCTCAGAGGTCTCCTAGAAGGAAGCCCCTATCTCATGCCTGAGTGTCTTGGGCACTCCCCTCCTCTGAATTCCTATTGTGTGTGTATTAGTGACAGCAGTCACTGTTCTGTACTTGGTCTTCATGGTCCGCCACCTTGAATCATGTAAACCCAGCTTCCTGATGAGACCCTAAGATCCTCCATGGTAGAAATAAGACTTCTATAATTCTCTTCTATCCCCAGTTATCACAAACCCTGAGCACGGCACCAGGCAACTGGGACAGCCTCCACAAATACTCCTTGAATGAACAGGAGTGCCACAGGAGTGGGTGGGGTAGGACAAGGTTGACCACAGGCGTGTCACCAACCAAGAACATTTGTGAAACACGAGTGTTTTTAAAGATGCTCTGTCCCCCAATCTGTTCCTCAGTCCCTCCCCTCCTGGTGGGAAAACAATGACCTCACAGCCACAAGACTTGAGGGCCCTTCTCATCCTGTCCCTTGACCCCGGGGGGACTTTTCAAAAATGTTACTGTCATGAAAAATGAACAAAAGCAGGGGACTTCCCTAAATTAAGAGATTAAAGGAACATGACGAGCAAATGCAATCTGTGAACCTTGATTGGACTGTGGACTGGAAAAAAATCAAAAACTAAAATGACATCTTGGGGGGATAATTGGGAAATTTTTAATGTGGAGTATATTTCAGATGTTAGTGTATCGATGTTAAATTTATTGAGTGTGATAACTATATTGAGGTCATTTAGGAGAATGTCCTTATTCTTAGGCAATGGATACTGAAGTAGTGGTGGGTGTGGGGAGATGTGCCATGGTATCCACACCTTTCAACTGTCAGTAAAAAGAAAATGAAAAATGTGTGTGTGTGTGAGTACAGGTGGTCATTTTACTCGTCTTTCAGATGTTTCAGGATGAAAAGTTGAAGGGAAAATATCTGGTACAAAGAGCAGTGCCACCCCAACTGTCTGGGAGAAAGAGGAGGAGAAATGCAGCGGGGGTTCTGATTGGGTAGCTCAGGGGAAACACTCTATCTGTGACTTGATCGCCCCCCACCCAGCCTTCCACCCCGGCTGCCCAGAAAGCATCCAAATCTACCCCCTTGGACTGACTCTCCCCTACTCTCTGCATCTTTCACACAGTCTCCCGGGTCCTCATCTGATGGGACCTCCCCTGGTGGACAGCCACCCCCAGCCTAGCTAGTATAGGACTTGAAGCAACTTAAAGGTTCACAGCTCATCTCCCTGGAGAATGAACTGAACCTCTGTGGGCTTGACCCACCTGGAGTTTTTAGAAATTACATCCACTTAGAGGATGAAAGGGACCCCTTGTACACCGTTGGTGGGAATGTAGACTGGTGCAGCCACTATGGAAAACAGTACGGAGGGTCCTCAAAAAAATAAAAATAGAACTACTATATGATCCAGCAATTCCACTCCTGGGTATATATCCGAAGAAAATGAAAAAACTAATTCAAAAGATACATGCACCCCAATGTTCACAGCAGCATTATTTACAATAGCCAAGATATGGAGGCAAGCTAAGTGTCTATCAACAGATGAATGGATACAGAAGATATCTCATTTATATATATACATATAAATGTGTATATACATATACACACACACACAATGGAATACTACTCAGCCATAAAAAGAATGAAATCCTACCATCTGCAACAACATGGATGGGCCCAGAGGGTATTATTCTTATTAAAATAAGTCAGACAGAGAAAGCAAATACTGAATGCTAACACTTATTTGTGGAATCTAAAAAATAAACGGAATGAATATAACACAACAGAAACAGACTCACAGATATAGAGAACAAACTAGTGGAGGTGGGGAGAAGGAAGGAAAGAAGGACAAAATAGGGGTAGAGAATTAAGAGGCACAAACTACTATGTATAAAATAAAAAATCTACAAGGACATATTGTGCAGCCTAGGGAATATGGCCAATATTTTATGATAACTTTAAATGGTATATTATCTATATAAATATTAAATCACTATGTTGTACACCTGAAACTAATATAATGTTGTAAGTCAACTATATTTCTAGTTAGATTTGGATGCTTTCTGGGCAGCAGGGGTGGAAGGCTGGGTGGGGGGCGATCCAGTCACAGATAGAGTGTTTCCCCTGAGCTACCCAATCAGAACCCCCGCTGCATTTCTCCTCCTCTTTCTCCCAGACAGTTGGGGTGGCACTGCTCTTTGTACCAGATATTTTCCCTTCAACTTTTCATCCTGAAACATCTGAAAGACAAGTAAAATATATATTCACTTAGCTTCACAGAGAAAAGAAAAAGAATTTGGTGTTTAAAAAAAAAATGCCAAGATTTAGTCATCCTACATGCTCTTTGGAGCTCTGTCAATGAGGATACTTTCCGCCCTAGTCATCAGATCGGGACATTAGTTTTTTGCTTTTTTAGTTTTTTTATTTATTGCTTTTACCTTTTTTTCTTATGGGCATTTCCTTACAGGCATGGAAGATGCCTGGCCCACATTTCTGAGGGCCCCTAGAACCCTTCAGCGCGCGCGCTGTGTCCAGCCACTTCCCCAGTGCTGGGCGCAAGAGTCGTTTCCGAAGTTCCGGATCGACGTGGTCACGCACCTCCTGAGAAGCTGGGAACTGGCCTGCCCCCTCCCTTCCCCGGGGGACGAGGGGTGGAGGAGGGGGGCCGGGAGGCGACCCGGGGGAGGGGGCGGGTCGTCTCCGCGGCTGGGCGTGGGCTGGGCGAGGTCCTGGGCCCACCGGGCCCCGCCAACAATGGCCAGTTGTGGAAGGAGGCGGCAGGAATGCGGCCGGGGGAGTTGGGCGGCGGGCCGGCGGGGCGGCGGCGGCGGCGGCGGCAGCCGCGGGGCGGGGCCGGGTCGCAGCCGCAGCCTCTTACCTGTCCAGGTAGCTCGCATTTCCCGGCGAGCGGCGGCGCCCGCAGCACCTGTCTCCCGGTGGGTGGGCGGGGAGGACGGCGCGGGGCCATGGCCTGGTAGAGGCCCCTGGGGAGACGGTGAGGAGTCCAGTCCGGAGCAGGGCAGGAGGCGGAGGGACGTTCCTCCCCGGCGCCTGCTCGGCCGGCGGCAGCATGAAAAAGAACCCGACGGTGCAGGGCACCTTCAGCAAACTCTTCGGCAAGAAGCACGCCAACCCTCCCGCCAACTCCCTCTACGCCACCAACCCCCCCTGGATTTTCACCCAGGAGGCCCCGGAGGAGGGGACCCGGGACTTCGGTGAGTGTGCCCGGCAGCCGGAGGGCGCAGGGCTGCCGGGCGGTCCCCCCACCCCGGGGGCGACCTCCCTCCCGGGACTCCGGGCGATCCGCGGCCTCCAGGGCGGGAGACGCGGCAGCGCAGAGGGGAAGGAACGCGTTTGAACCTGTGTGCTGGCCGGGCAGGAGCCCCCGGCGAGAGAGGTGTCTCTGGGAAAGGGAAGGAGGGGCCCCTCTCCAGAGCGAGGTCGGAGACCTTTGCGGGGGTCCCCGCATCTGATCTTAGTCCCTCTTCCGAGGTGTTTATTTTCCCTCCTCTGTGGAAGTTATATTTGCCTAATTGTTGCCAGAAAGGCTTCCCGCGGTTTGCAGTGCCCTCCCTCACCCTTCCCCCAGCAGTACTGTTGAGTACAAAGTGTTCCCCTGGATCTGAGGACTTGAGAGTGGTCCTTTCAACCCCCCACTCTTTCCGCTTCCGCCATCCCCCCACCCCCATTTCCCAGCCCTGCTTCGCCTGGCCCGGGGTCACAGGCAGAGAGAGCTGCTATCGGCGTGCCCACACACTTGGCTCTGCCCTGGGGAGGCCCAGGAAAAATCCACAGGAGCCACTGCTAGCAGGATACCAGCCTGTGCCAGACACCAAGTCACTTACTGGGGTCACAGGCTCTTGCCAGGTCAGAGGGAGGCTGAGGAAGCCCCTCCTGACTGCCAGCCGCCCCTGGCCCCTGCGTCAGGGTGGTGTGTCTGCAGGCATCTGAAAACACCATGCCCACCCTGCCTTTAAAGGGGTTCTGCCTGTGGGTCACCTTATCACTGCATCTTTCTGCAGTTTGTACCCTATGTAACTGAGGGGGAATCCAGGGGGTGGGGACAGGAATTCACTTCTTGTGTATGATCTGAGCTTCTGGGCCCAAGGAGGGTCACCCATCACTGCTTTACCTCACGTGCCTTCATTGTCACCCCATTACCTTCACTGATCTTTATGGCCACTGTGTGGGGACCCACAGAGGATGTTACAGCCTCAACCCCTGCTATTGGATTCACTTCAGCACCCAAGTTGTCACAGTTGGGACACAAGGCACCCTGACAGGAGCAGGGCAAACAAGACGTTGCCTCTCTCTGGCCCAAGGATCTCAGACCAGCTGGTGAACAGAGCTGACGGAATGCTGTTTAGCCCTTTCTGAGTCTTTGCTATAAAAGAGTAAGTGCAAAAGGAACAGAGAGAGATGACCTCTGATTGGAACTAGCATGTGAGCTGAGAGGGAAGGGCACCCAGCACTGCGAGAGCAAACAGCAGGAGGAAAGCCTACGAGGGCCAGGGTGGCTTGGAGGCAGGGTTTAGGACCTTAACAAACACACATGTCCTGCCAAGTACAACTCTGTGAGGCCTAAACGCCTCTCCTCGCCTGGGTCCCAAACGTTTATCGACCCCTTCTTAGGTGCAACGTACCGTTCTAAAGTCCTTGTGTTGTTGACTTGTTGAATCCTAGCCTATGATCCTGTTTGACAGATGAGGCAACCAAGGCACAGCGAGGTTAAGTAACACGCCCAAGATCACACAGCTTTAAATGACGGAGCCAGGGTTTTCTCAAGTGTCCAGTTCACTGATTTTTTTAGTAGAGTTATCAAGTTGTGTAACCGTCCGTGCAGTTCAGTTTTGGGACATTTCCATTACCCCACAGTTTCCCCCATGATGCACAGCCAATATTTGAACCCAGGCAGTGGGGCTCCAGAGACCACACTCTTAGCCGGCTTGCAGAGTGGACTTTGTGGAAGGTAATCAAGGGGGAATTTGACTGGAGGGGCATCTGCTTGAGAACACCTCCCCCCTCACCCCCCCCAACTCCTTCCCCAAGGGGAATGCCTTACACACTTCTGTACATTTTTGCCTTACATACTTCTCTACATTTTTGCCTGCACTGAACAGACTGCAGGTGGGGTTCAGTCCCTCCAGTAGAGAGATGCAGGTATGGTGCCCTGTCGCCTCTAGCCAACTGCTGCCTCCACCAGCAGGGCTGGAGCCCAGGGAGGCACCTCCTCCCGTTCCCTAGGGTAGGGCTGAGTCTCCATCTGACTCAGCCTGGTTGCATCACATGGAGGGGTGGGAAGCAATGTGCACCCAGCAGGATGGCTCTCCAGTGTTTCTGGGGTGTTCCTCAGGGTGCCAGTGGGTGTAGCAGAGGTCTTCCTGCTGAACAGGACATGTGCTCGGAGTTGGGGAGGGGAAGGACCAGTGTTGGGGATTCTGGGATGTGATGAAGATCCCAGACCTGTTTTGGAGTCCACCTCTGTTAATAAGTGGGGGCCTAGCCACTCTCTGGGCCAGTTTTTTTCTTCTGTTAAATGGGGCTGGTGTCCAGACTGCTTACAGAATGACTGCTTGAGGTTGGTATATGACAGTGCTTTGAAGAGCATTAAAAGGAAAAACACTAAAACAAGGATTGGCAAATTATGGCCCATGGCCTGTTTTTGTAAATAAAGTTTTATTAGAACACAGTCAGCCATGCCCATCATTTGCATATCATCTGTGGTTGCTTTCATGCTACTAAGGGCAGAGTTGAGTCACAGCAGCAGAGACAGTATGGCTCACAAAGCCAAAAATATTTCCCAGCTGACCCTTTACAGAAAAAATCTGTCGACTCCTGCATGATTTATTATTATCAGGGCATTTCCAACTCTGAGCACTTCCTGCTTCAGTTCCTGTAGCTGAGGCATGTAGAGGCCATGATAAGAGCTCAAAGGGGTTGGGATTAGTTTCATAGGGTCCCTGAGTCTGTGAAATTCTCTGAGATGCTGGCGGTATCCAGCCCTTGGAGAATAGCTGCTAGGATGGAGGGGGAAGAATCAGTGTGGGAGTGTGTAGGGGAATTAAGGAGTAACCACTTGCTCTGTGGCTACAGTCATGTAAAAATCTGTTTGCACAAGGGTAGGCTGGGTGCAGCAGGTAAAATGCAAACAGTCATGTGAAGGTGGTGACAGGTAAATTTTTCTTTACAGGATTTCCCTAACATTTATCCAGTAACTATTAGAAGGGCTTCACTTAATGCAATTGCAATCCTAATTAAGCCTCCTGTGAGCCCACACAAGGGTCTTAAAAGGCTACACAATTGCTTTTAAAGTAGGTGAGAAAGCAGAGATGTGGATCTTTACAAATCTCAGGATAAGGGACTTGCTGCAGCCTGAGACAAGGCTGCTAGTCACTCAGGACTCCTCCCTTGCCTCTTGGGTTAGTTGAGCCAAGCTTCTTTATCTACCACCACCCCACCCCACCAATAGCATGCCCTGATTGCTGGGGGCCCTTCTTTCTTGTTCCTCCAAAATGTAAATCACCTTCCTCCCAACCACCGAGAACACTTATTTAAAATGCAGATCCAGGGGGCCCACCTGGGGTACATGAAGTCAGAATCACTGGACTAGGACCCAGATTCTGGACTTTTCACCAGCTCCTGGGTGATTCTTTTATATGGGGATATTTGAGAATCCTGGGGTTTCCTTCCCCAGATGGAGCTGGGCCATTCTCTTTCCCCTGAGGACTTTTTGCAGTTCTAAATAAATATATAGGGACTGTCCCAGCTCCTTATCCAGGAGAACCCCAGTGCTCCCTAAGGTGGCTACTGGTTCTGGTATTCCTGCTCCTGGGGTCCCGCCCTGGTGTCTCAGGCCAGGCTAACAGGTAGGAAGCCATGAACCCCAGGGGCTGAGCACATATTTCTGGCCAGGGACAGGCTGGCACCAGCCTACCGAAAGGAGAGCTGACCTGTGCATGGCAGGGGTGTGAAGGAGATTTTTGTTTACTCCCGTCCCCTGGAGGTGTGCTGTGGTTTGCTTGCAGCTCAGCACACACACACACACACACACACACACACACTGTGGTTTGCTTGCAGCTCAGCACACACACACACACACACACACACACACACACACACACACACCCTCTACTGTCCCATTATATAAGCTCCTCTTGTTCCTGTAGTTCAGCTCAGAAAGCCAGGCCCTCCCTTGACCACTGCAGACTGGCTACAGGGTGCCCTTTCTCTCCCAGCCAATAAATTAATAACAATAATAACATCATCATTATTATTATCAGTTATTTATTGAAACAGGCAGTGTACTAAAAACTATGTTTTCTCAATTGAGGAAACACTCAGAGGCTCAGATAGGTTGAATGACTCAAAGGCATTTCAGCTCAAGGCAGCTGAAAAATTAAAGTGCATCCAATCACCCGGGACCTTGTCAAGATCAGATTCAGATGCACTTTGAGAAGTTCCCAGGTGAAGTCCGGCAGGTCTACAGGCCATACTTTGGGTAACGTGTCCTAGCGGAGGGCCTGTTTGCTGCACTCCTCCCCCCTCCAGTCCCCAACCCCAAGGCTCCTCCCATTGTGCCCGCCCCCACACTCCGTGGCTCTAGCCCAGCCCAGTGCCACCTTTGGAGTCCCCTCTGCGCTTGGACAAAGGCCTCTCTCTGGCGTACCAGGTCAGACCTGCTGGGGCTTACTGGGACAGACCAGCCTTTTCAGGTTCCTGTCACGTGGCCCTGTTAATTAGCAAGGAAGCCATTTGTGGGTTACATTCACCTGGGGCCCCCTGCTGCGTCCCTGAAAGGCTGGGCTTCCCCTAGTGGCCAAGGATCAGGTAACCCACTTCAGTGGAGTGGAGGTGAGGGTCTGTTTTTGGGTTCTGGGTTACACTGGTCAAGGTAGCAAACTCTCCCAAGCTAGAACACCGCCGCTTTTAAGCACCTGGAATTTGATGAGACCTGTGGCCAGTGCTCCTGGGGCCATTTGGGGGGGGGTCCTGGCAATTTGGGACCCCCACACCGTTACCCCAGCCTTCCTCTCACCTCTGCTAGCTTTTTTGTCTCCCTTGATTTTGGGAGGCTTCTCCCAAAATGATCCCCATTTGACGGGTGGGGAAACCCAGCCTGAGGTGCTACATGGAGGAGCTGGGCTGTGATCCCAGATCTGATTCCAAGATGCATTTGTCTCCTCTAGACCTCACCAACTTTCCAGTCTCACTCTGGAAGAACAGGAGACCAAGGAAAGAGATGCTGAATCCCTGTGTGATTTCCTTGCTGTCCTGGCTGTGACCAGAGGGAATTGGATTCTAGAGTCAGGTTGCCTGGGCTTGAATCCTGGCCCCTTTTACTCACCAGCTGTGGGACCTTGGGCGGGGGACTTAACCTCTCTGAGCCTCAGTTTCCTCATCTGCCAAATGAGGATAATAAGAGTACCTCCCGCACAGGTTTTTTTAAAAACAATTTTATTTATTTATTTATTGGCTGTGTTAGGTCTTCGTTGTGGTGCGCGGGCTTCTCATTGTGGTGGCTTGTTGCAGAACACGGGCTCTAGAGCACATGGGCTTCAGTAGATGCGGCGCATGGGCTCAGTAGTTGTGACTTGTGGGCTCTAGAGCACAGGCTCAGTAGTTGTGGCTCATGGGCTTAGTTGCTCCGTGGCATGTGGGATCTTCCAGGACCAGGGCTCGAACCCGTGTCCCCTGCATTGGCAGGCGGATTCTGAATCACTGCGCCACCAGGGAAGCCCCGCACAGGTTTGTGAAGGGGGATGTAAAGAGCACTTAGAATGGTGCCCAGCTCGTAATATGGCATATCAGGTGTCAGAAAGTTACATTTTTATCATTCATTTCCTCTCTAGTTTGGACCTGTCTAGGATCTGGGGAAAGAGCTCAATAACTGTCTCAGAGCTCAGCCTCCATGGAGATCCATGGGCAGCTTTTGGGCTGGGGGAAGAAGAGCATTTTATCAGGCTTTCAACCCTGACCTTTGTAAGTAAGCGAATGCCAAAGCCCAATGAGAGTTTCCTTCTTTTGGGGAGAAGGAGAAAGGAAGGGCTGGAAGTGAGGCAGCCACTTGTGCCCAGCCCTCAGCTCCCCTAAAGCTGGCTGTTCCCCCCTCCACTTAACAGACACACACACACACACACATACACACACACACACACGCCCTGCCCCAGACTGAGAGAACCAGCTCAGCCTGTTCGGGGAGAGGCAGCAAGCCACGCGCCATGTGTAAGGCACCCCATTATTTGTGCCTGGAGCCCAGCACTGCAAGTTGGGGACCTCGTTTGAGCCCTGGCACCACCACCACTGCTCTGAGACCTTGGACCAGCCCCATCTGTTCTGGGCCTCAGTCTCCCCATCAGCAAAGAGGGCAGCCCCAAGCATCCAGACTCAGAGCTCTCCCTGACAAGAGGGCAAAGGGCCACCCACCTCCCAGTGGCTTCCCCACCATGGGTAGGGTTGTCCAGCCTCCTGTCTGTCTCTGGCTTCATCTCCTCACTGTCCATTCCTTCTTCAAGAGGCCCTCCTTTTTTTTTTTTTTTTTGAGGTATGCGGCCCCTCACTGTTGTGGCCTCTCCCGTTGCGGAGCACAGGCTCCGGACGCGCAGGCTCAGCGGCCATGGCTCACGGGCCCAGCCACTCCGCGGCATGCGGCATGTGGGATCCTCCCGGACCGGGGCACAAACCCGTGTCCCCTGCATCGGCAGGCAGACTCTCAACCACTGCGCCACCAGCAGCAGCAGTGGAAGCCCAAGAGGTCCTCCTTTAATCTCTTCAACTGAGGAGGGGGCTGCTTCCCAGGAAGGCCCATTCTGGTATCCCTGACACTGATCCTAGCAGCATTCATTTACTTCCACAGGAAAATCCCCAAGGTTGGACTCTATTGTCTTTCTGTTTAGTTTTGGACCTTGACCGTGAGGCTCAGAAAGCCCCAGCCCTGACCTTGAACTCTTGGGGGACCCCGCTTATGGTAGTGGCCACACTTGACTCACCTGCTGGTGTACCTTGACCAACTGGGAACTGAGCCCAGGTATGAGGGGCCCAGGGAAAGTCTGTCAGGTTCTAGACACACCTCTTTTTTTTTTTTTCTTGAAATAACATACATTTATTATCTTACGGTTCTGTAGGTCAGAAGTCTGACACTGATCTCACTGGGCTAAAATGAAAGTGTCAGCAACACTGTGTTATTTTCTGGAGGTTCTAGGGAAGAATGTTTTCTCACCTTTTCCAGCTTCTAGAGGCTGCCTGCACTCCCTGGCTCGTGGCCCCTTCCATCTTCAAACACGGCAGTGGCCAGCCAAGTCTTTCTCACATCACACCACTTTGACTCTGCTTCTCTCATCACATTTCCTTCCCCGACTCCCAGCCACACCTCTTAGAATGGGGAAATCAAATTGCATTTCCAAGAGGTGCCCCCTTGGGAGGGAGCCACGCAGGCCTTCCACTTCTGTCTACCACAGCTGCTCGCCTTCCACAGGTATTCCAGAGAACAATCGTATTCTTAGAAAGGGCTCCCCTGCTCAAAACAACCACAAACCAACTGAGACAACAGTGGCTCAGAATCAGGGCTGAGTCGTGGAATCTGTGAGGTGTGTAGAGTGGGAGCATATGGGGGTCAGATGGCCCCGGCTCAGATCTGGCTCTGCCCTAACCCGTGTGGGCCTTGGGCAAGCTGCTTCACCTCCCACCCCTCCCCAGCACTGCTTCTTGGCTACAGCCAAGCTTCCCATACCCTCCAATAGCACCGCTGCCCCTCACACCCCCATCCTCCCGTCCACATCCTATAAATGGCGGGATCAGGATTCCCCACTTGGGAGCAGTGTGTACAGTATAGTGGTTCAGAGGTCAGCCCTGGAGCAGAGACCCCGGCTTCACCACTTACTCTGAGGCTTTGGGCAAGTTATTAGATCTCTCTCTGTGCCTCAGTTTTCTCATCTGTAAAATGGGGATGGTGATCATACCAATTGCAAGGGGCTGTTTTGAGAATTAGATGAATTAATAAGGTATAAGATGCTTAGAAGGGTGCCTGGCCCATTACAAGTGTTCAATAAATTCCACCTAGTCTTTTATTATTACTGCTATTATAGTGATCAACATGCCAGATTGCTTGCTTCTAAAACTCCCAGGCACACAGTAAGAGGGGCCATTCATGTTGTGGCAACTCAGCTGCAGAAAGGACGCTCCCTAGACCCCCACACTGGTGCAGAGATTAAATAAAATAATGAGAGAGAAGGTCTGCTTGGAAGTGTGCCTGTGTTAGTCCCCACCCCACCCCCAGTATAACGTCTTGGTGATCAAAACAGCACTATCTAGAGAATGTCCCAGGAAATCCTGTTGTCAACACACAGACGCTTAGAAGCCAGTGAGAATTGGGTGGGTTTCAGTGGTAGCTGTTGGGGGTGTCCTGTTATTTCTACTTTTCTTGTTTCTGATTGTGCCAAATCTGCACTCTTACAACCCCCCTCTCCCTCCCCACCCACCCTCTGGCATCTTGGTCTCCAGCCTTAGGCATGGAGCCTGGCAGCCACCACTGGGGAATCATGTTTGCCCAGAGTGTACGGGATGGGACGGGGCAGCGCTGGGAACTAGCATTTCTGGAGACATGGGGAAAACTCGTCATTTTGGCCCCTTTGAGAGGTAGAGAATCTGGAATGTGCCAGCCGACTCTCCGCCAGGTAGGGCATCACATAAAGGACTCTGTGTCCCATTTCTGGGGTGCTCCCTAGAGCCTCCATGTCACAGGCAAGGCCCTCTATGTGGGAATCTTTAAACGCTTTTCTCCTAAAGTCATGTGCAAGAGGCAAGGTAACCACCATTCATCCAATGTTCCAGTTAGTAGGATTCTGGTTAGTTGGAATTTTGACCTTTCTTCTCTTTCCCCTCTGGGGAAAGGAAAGTCCCTTGCTATAGAGTCCCTTGCTATAGAGGAAAAGGAAAGTCCCTTGCTATAAAGTCCCTTGCTATAGAGGAAGAGAAAGTCCCTTGGCCCCAGTAAATGGAGAAAGCCCTCCTTGCTCATGGCCCATGTAGTAGGAGGTCCACAGTGACCCCTGCCTGTCAGAGGTGACAGTGTGTGAAATTCTCATCAATGTGTCTTAAGAGTTATGAGGGAGATTGGTTGAGAAAATGTTCTACAATAGTTCCCACTATTGTAGAAACAGCCCAGAGCACAGGTCCAGCAACTAGAGGAAGAGAAAGGTCCTGTATTGTCTTCCTACAGAGGACAGGACCACATTTGCTGGCACTGTCATTGTTCCCATTGTACAGATGGGAAAACTGAGGCCCAGAGAGGTTAAGCCACATGGTGAGTCAGTGGCAGAGCTGGGATTTGTACTAAGTCAGGTGGACCCTACTGTCCTATTTCTGCTCTGTCCTCAAGGGCGCATCAGATGGAGCCATGCCTCCAACCATTGATGGTTTGGGAGCTAAAGAAATCTTGGGTTAGAGGAGTCCAGAAGGTGGGTGCTGGGCCACTGGGTGGCCTAATCTGCTCTGCTTGTTCCAGATTAGAAATTCAAACACTCAAGCGAAAAGCCAGCTTGTTTTCTTCCCTCTCTCAGAGATAAGCTTTAGCTGGGGCCTTGATCAAGCTCTCAGGGCCGCAAAAGGAGGGACTTGTTGTGGGAGTGAAGGCTCAGGACCTGTATGGGGTGGATGAGGAGAGAGAGGACTGCTGGTGGCTGAAAGCTTCAGGAGACCCCAAGAAACCGCCCCTGGAGTCCCTCCCAATCCTGCTTCACTTGGTCCCAAAAGCACACGCCCCACCCGTAGGATCTTGTTATGTAAGAGGTGCTGGGCTGGGTCCAGCAGGGGCCACTGCGGGGCCTGATTAAACTCAGTTTTCCTGATTAAACTCCATTGGCCCCTGTGCCTTTGATCTCCAGCTCATGGTCTCCCCTCACTTGTCTCCCCTAGATGGGATCTATTTTGGAGACAACCGAGTTGACACAGTGAGTGAGTCGGGAACCGCCACACTGAAAGCTCGGCCAAGAGTCCGGCCCCTGCTGACCTTTCTTCCACTGGTGAGTACTGTTCTGCCCTGAGGTCTGTGGGTCTGCTGTGGATGGGCCACCTTGGCTGCCATAGAGGAGGGAGCCCCACCTGCCCTGGCCCGAGTGGTCATCAGCCTCACCCTCTGTCCATTTCCTTCCGTCCTGATGCCAACCCAGGGTGGCTACTGGGAGGAGGCATGGCTCATGGCAGAAAGGCTGGGATTAGGGGTGTCAGCTCCTCTGAGTCGAAACCTAAGGAGAGGTTATGGGGAAGTTGCATGCAGAGGCAATGCAGCAGTGGGTACCTCCAGTTCAGCAGGATTCATATTCCACAATCACCGATGGCTGACTGCTCTGTGCCACGCCCTGCATTGGATTCTGGGATTCAGAGATGATTGAGCCAGCATTGCTCAAGGAACTTCCTGCCCAGTGCAGGGGATGAATCACTAAACAGACTATTAGAATATAGGCCAGAGCAGGAGTGGCCAATCCAGCTAAAGGGTGGTGATCAAGGAAAGCTTCCTGGAAGAGGTGGCACCTGAACTGTCTCAAAGGTCAAATAGCAGTGACCCTTGGGAGAAGGGCATTTGGGACCGATTTGTTTGTGGATCTGGAACTGCCAGAAACCAAAAACTCCCTTCTGGAGCCTGTGGTTGGGCTTTTGTTCTCTAAAGGGAAAGACACTCAAAACAACTGCTCTGTGACTGGGTTTTCAGGGACAGCCTAGACCAGCGCCATCCAATAGAAGTATAATGTGAGCCTCATGTGTAATTTTATAATTTCTAGTAGGTACATGGAAAAGAAATAGGTAAAATTAGTCCAAAGATGATCATTTCAACATTTAATCAATGTATAAAATACTACTGAGGTAGTTTACATTCTTTCTTTCATACTAAGTCTTCAAAATCTGGTGTGCCACATTTAGAGCACACATCTGACTTCTGACTAGCAACATTTCAAGGGCTCAATAGCCACTTGTGGCCAGTGGCTACCGTATGCGACAGCCCAGATTTAGAGCCTAAACTGTCAGCCTCATAAATTCCAGGTTCACTACTGTCTGTGAGACCTGGGTCCCGGTTGAGACAATACAGTCACTGGGGTCACAGCATCCATACCTCAACTGACAAGGCACCTAATCCTGGTCTGAGTTCTCAGGGGCCTGTTAGACCTCATGGCACCCCATGCCTCAGTCTGGGGCACCCACAAGTTCTGTCCAGCACAACCATCTCCCTTGCACCATCACCGATTTTTTCTGGGTTGTCCAAGCTCACCTACCAGACCCCGAGATTCTTTGTGAGAGGGACTGAGTCTTACAGTCTCCTTGCTGCGACCCCAAGGCCTGTATGTGGAGGGCTGAACACACAGACCTCTGGGAATACAACTTTAAGTAATTTATTTTCTGCTTACAAAAGCAATTCACAGACATCACAGACGAATAGAGAGAGTACACCACCACCAACAAAAAGGTATAAAGTAAATGAGTCCACCCCTAACTTTGTTTCCAGAGATGCATAAAACTGTTACAGGGTTATTGCACCCATACATGCAGATGAAATAATTTTGAGATTTTCCATCGCTGGAAGTGAATTCGATTCTCTCCCTTCACCTACTCCCAGCACACATACTCAGAATTACAGTGGTGGGCGCCCAGGGCTGACACACCAGTGCCTGTTCTGGTTGTTAAAATATTTAAATAAATGGCTGTTTCCCCTTGAGTGGCTCTTGCTGTCCTGGCTCCTCCCTCAGATCTGCACCAGCAAGTAAAGGGTTAATGCAGTGCAGCTGAGTTTCTTCTGATGGGCCGGCATCCTGTATCCCTGCTCCCACCCACCCACCCACTTTGGGCCCCTTCAGTGATCAGTGCAGGTCCCTGCCTTTCTGCTCTCCTCCTTTCTGGCTTGGGTCCTCTGGTTTGGATCTGGTCTGGACCAAGCCGAGCATGACTGGGGGTGCTGCACAGGGTTAGGGACTGCTGGCTGGTACTGGCTTGGGAGCAGTCCTTCCGGGCAAGCCTCAGACCCAGTCCCAGGAGATGGGGCTTCTCGCCACCAAACTCACGGCCCCTCACTGGTGAAGGCGAGGGAATGAACACACTGTGAACCCACGACTGAAAGGGGCCTCGTCGGGTCCACACCAGCCTCACTTTACATTGGCAGGAACTGAACCCAGAAAGGGAAGGTCATTCCATGCCGTCGGTGCCGGCTGGGTGGCTTGTGTGGTCCTAGCCAGTGGCAGGGCCGTGAGATCGTGGCTGACACGTGGGGGACACTTACTGTGCGTCAGGCACCATCCCAAGTGCCTCGCGTGTGTTAACAGAGTCATTGGAGCCACCCTCTTGGGAAGATGCTGCTGTGAATCCCCCTTTTACAGGTAGAGAAACTGAAGCACAGGATGGGGCAGTAACTTGCTTAAGGACAGGCAGCTCATAAGTGGCAGAGCTGGGATTTGTAGCCAGGCTCCAGGCTCCGAGTTCTATTCAGGCCGTCCTATCTTCCCCTCCACCCACGGCCTAGAAGCTTTTTTTCTTCCCTCCCAGCACCAGCCCGCAGCACCGCCTGCATCTCCCGTGTCTGCCTCTCTGAACCCCTGCCTGGCAGCCAGGGCTTTCTGGGCACCAGGGCTTTTGCCTCTGTAGGGTCATAGGCCCCTTTGAGAGCATGATGAGGCTGTGAGCCACGTACACGTAATTTTGCTTACAATTCCAACAGAGGGATCTCAGGCCCCTGGAAGCCCACCTATGACGCATCTTAAGATTAGGAACCCTGGGCATGGTGGCCCGTATCCCGGGGACATGTTTTACTCCTGACTCAGGTCGTAAGATACAAAGCAGCCCCGATATCCTTCATCACCGGCTCCTGGGTTGAGGGGAGTCTGACTCCTCTCCCTTAGGCTCTGGGCTGGATCCTTTGCTTTCTTCTAGCTGGGGCAGGAGGCCGGGAGAATGAGAGGCAGGAGGACAGAATTGTGGGTTCACACGTAGACACACGTGCGCACACCCTGACCCCAGCCCCACCGAGTTGGGGCAGGGGTGGGGAGCTGGGTCGAGGCCAAGCCCTGCCTGACACTGTCCTAACCAGCTGGGCCTTGCCCCTCCCTCTCCTCCCTTCCCACACTCAGGGGGCACCTCCCAGGCCAGGCCACCCTGGGGCAGGGGAGGCTCAAGGCAGCGATGCCCACGACAGGCCCATGTTCTTCCTTGAGCGCCGTCCAGGCCGGACCGTCTTCTGGGAGCACTGTGGCTGTCAGTACCTCTCAGGAGCCCGCAGAGGGGCTGGTGCGAGAGGGGAGGGCAAGATGAGGTGGAGAAGGGCCACAGCAGGTGCTACTGGCCCCTTCCTGGAGCTTCCTTGCCCTGTTTGAGGTGAAAGTGCAGAGAACAAAGAAATACTTTTCCAGGCAGCCAGCAGCCGGAGGCCAATTATGAAGAGGACCTTGGGATCCCTCAGTGACTGGGATGGGATCTGCATTGATCCTCAGGTAACTGGCACCAGTGCCCGCTCTGCCACTGGGCTGCAGGGTGGCTGAGGGCCAGGCCCTTCCTCTCCCAGGGCCGCTGGCTCCTCACCCACCAGCGGGGGTTATACTGGATGGTCCACTAGGGTCTCCTCAGCTGTGATCTTCTGTGTTAAAATAACTTGCTAACAGAGGGGCAGGAGGTGGGGTCAGCTCCCTGGAGCCCCCCAGAGACTCCAGGCCCTCTGAAAAGGACATGCTTCAGTCACCAGGGCCACCCCGCTTCCTGCTCTGCCAGCTCTGAGGAACTGGATTAGAATTGCAAACTTCAGAGCTGGGGTAGGGGCGGACCTTAGTGCTCATCAGGACGAGAAAACTGAGGCCCAGGGAGGGGATGGTCCTGCCCAGGCCACACAGATCAAAGGAGGTGGAGACAGGACCCAAGCCCAGGTCTCCTCCTCTCAATCCAGTCCTGTCTCCACCACGTGGGCCTGGGCTGAGTCGGGGAAGGATCCTTTCTCCCCACTTCCTTCTACCTCCAAGGGGGAACCCGGCCCAGAGTTCAAGCCAGAGCCTGTCCCTAGCTTTTGAGAGCTGATCTGGTGGAACAACTGGTGGAAGGAAGGTCATACTTTTCTCTGGGGCTGCCTCTTGCCCTACCCTAGTCTGAGCCCAGCCATCTCCAGGGCGATGCATATGAGGAGTTAAAAATTAAATGCCAACGTGGCAAATATGGGGAAACTGGCTGGACAGGTCCCCTGGGCTGCTGCAGGCGGTGAGAGCTCCCTGGGTCACCCCACCCTCTGAGTCAGGCAGGCCTGGCAGTGCCTGGGGAGGTGTCAGCCTGGGTTCCGGGCAGGAAGCCTGACTGTCTGGACCCTGCCCTCCTTGAAACGCAAAGATGCAGCCCAAGTCAGCCGGATTTCTCCTTCCCACTTTTCCACCCCATCCCCCGCCGTGGGAGCTCATCTCTGAACTCAAGGCCCAGGCTCCCTTTGGGGTTGGGGTTTGAGCTCCTTAGGGTGAGCTGGGAAGGGCAGTCCTTATTGGCTTTCGAGTGATTCGCGTGGCTGACGTTAGCTGGGAGGGCTGTCAGGTGGGGGAAGCTCCATGCGTTCCTGGGGGGTGGGTGTCAGAAGCTTGCAGCCAGTGTACGGATGGAGCACCCTCTCCCCACCATAGCCACCCCCGCCTCTGCCCACCTGGCTCCTCCTCCATGGTGGAGGTCTCAGCCTGAACCTCCAAAGCTCCACCCACACCCTTATCCTTATCCACGCATGGCCACCCCTTGGGCTCAGGGATGTGCACCCCCAGCTTGGGCTGCCCTCAGGACTGACTGGGAAAGAAGCTCTAGACATGGGCTCAGGGCCATTTAAATGGGGGATTCTAGGGACCTTGGTGCCTGGAGCAGGGTCAAGAACGGGGTGTTGTGGGCTCTTAGGGCATGTCCCTTTGATCCCATGGACTCCTTGCCCTAAAGGGAACCAGAGCAGGGCCCTCTGTAGCTCAGAGTCCAGGGCAGGACCCTGAAACGAGGGTCTAAGAGCAATTCTGGGATGGCAGGCTGGTCCAGAGGAAGACGGCCTTGTTGGTGGAATTCTCTGTTCCCCAGGAAGGGGGTATGAGCTGTGGCAGAGGGTGGAGGGCAGGGCGGGGAAGTAATGGGGCTTTTTTTTTCTTTTTTTTGCGGTATGCGGGCCTCTTACTGTTGTGGCCTCTCCCGTTGTGGATCACAGGCTCCGGACGCACAGGCTCAGTGGCCATGGCTCACGGGCCCAGCCGCTCCGCGGCATGTGGGATCTTCCCGGACCAGGGCGCGAACCCGTGTCCCCTGCATCGGCAGGCGGCCACTCAACCACTGCGCCACCAGGGAAGCCCTGGAGCTCTTCTTTTTTAATGCTCACTGGTTCCCAGCTTCAGAGAAGCTGCTGTGTGGGGGTCACACTCTGTACCCTCACGCTGCCCCGCGAAGCCAGGAAACAACTAACCGGCTGGGCTTCACCCCGCTGGGGACACTGGGTGCCTGGAGGGGTTTCCTGTGGCTCTCACTCTGGGGGCCTGTCCCCCTGCTCCCCCAGCCTACAGCAGTGTCCCCAGCCGTGCCTGGCTCTGACTCTGACTCAGGGTCATTTCCCTCACCCCCTGCAGCTCCACACCTCACCCTGAGGTGCCGCAGCCAGGCTACTGGAGGAATCTGGTGAGGAAGTTTGCATTCCACAATGTGTCAGTAAGGCACCGAGCTGGCCTGTGTCCAAGGCAACCGTGTGTGGCCCATTGGCCAAGCTCCTGGTGACCCACCCTTGGGGGTTGCCTGGGTTCTGAAGAATCCCAGGCATGAGCACGTGTGTGTCCCAGTCCCAGGGAGGCCAAGGGGGCAGGGCTGGGCCCCTCGGTGGGGTAAGGCTGTCCCCTGAGCCCTTGGTGGTGCAGCAGGGGGCTAGCAATGGGCTCTGACCCCCTGTAACATTAAGGGGGAGACAACCTCATCCTGAATAGTGAATGCTTTCCTCCCTTCCTCTTTCCTTCCTCCTTCTCTTCAACTCTGAAATGTCTGTGGTTGAAAGGGCAGTAGGAGATTCCCGGCTGCCTGACCCTGACTACGGGGAAGCACCCATGTATCTCTTCAGGTCCAGCTGGGCAGACACGTCCCGGGAGCTGTGCCCAGGCAGAGTGTCCATGGACTCAGGCCACTGCTCACCTACTGAGCTTTGTTAGGGCCTGAGGGCCAGGAGCCCGGGGAAATGTCCTTCCTTGAGTGCTTCTCTGCAGGATCTATCTAGGTGTGGGGTATCACAACAAACCTAAGGGAGGTGGGATCAACCCCATCTTACAGATGAGAAAACTGAGCCTCAAAAGGCGAGAGGGGGGCACACTTCCTGACCACTGACCTTGTGTCCGATTCTGTCTTTGAGATGATGGAGTTAAATTAAGATTGCCCATCTGGGGACTTCCCTGGCTGTCCAGTGGTTAAAACTGTACATTTCCAGTGCAGGTTTGATCCCCGGTGTGGGAACTAAGATCCCACATGCCACGCGGTGTGGTTAAAAAAAAAAAAAAAAAAAAAAATTGCCAATTTGGTCTGCCTGCCTATAAAATCCATGCCATTTCTTCTTGATTACAAGAATTAAAAAAAAAAAACAAAACTACGTACTGTGTGCTTTTTTAAATTATGAAGGAAACAGAAATTCATTGTTAAGAACTGAACATAGAGACAAGTATAAGGAAGAAAATATATATAAATATTCTTGGAACGGCACTTCTGCCCCCAGCCTCCCTGCCAGCTAATCACTGCTGGGTGACTTTTCAATATATGAGGCTGTGAGGGATTTTAAAGGGCTGCTTGACTGAGCTGGGGAGCTGGTTTGCACCCCTCTGTGAGGTGACCAGTGATCTTAGCTTTTGGGTGTTGTCTGGGTGTAGGGACACAGAAGGCCTGAGGCCCAGTTCCATGGGGAATGCCCCATCTGGCAGGGCCAGGGCTGGACTCTACCCCAGGCACTGAGCAAGGGCTGCTCTGTGGCAGCAGTGCCGGGAGTGGCCGTGGCTTCAGTAGTTATGGTGTGCGGGCTCAGTAGTTTTGGCCTGTGGGCTCTAGAGCTCAGGCTCAGTAGTTGTGGCGCACGGGCTTAGTTGCTCTGCGGCATGTGGGATCTTCCCGGACCAGGGCTCGAACCCGTGTCCCCTGCATTGACAGGTGGATTCTTAACCACTGCGACACCAGGGAAGTCCCCAAAATTCTTTAAGAACAAGAAGATGGGTTGTTTGTTGCCCTCAAATGGCCAGAGAGTAATTCTGAGATTGCCCTTGGTAACCCAGGGTCTTGTGGATATTTCTGAAACATCTACCTTGAATCCCCCTTCTTATATATTAAACCATTAAGTCTAGAGAGTTCGCACCATCAGCGAGTAACAACTTGGCTTACTATGTGTCCCGCTTTGGGGGATTCGTGTAAAACATGTCCCTGGGCTCCAAGGAGCAACCACATCTTATTGGAGGAACTGGGGTAATATCTAGAGAGCAAACAGAAGTCCTCCCTATGGGGCTTGGCTATGGGCTGCTCTGAACAGGGTAGGTCAGTGTGGGCTGGTGCAGACAAGGGATGGCTCCTTAGGAATAACAACAAGAGCTAACATTTATTGGGCTTTCACTACATGCCAGGAGCTAAGTGCTTTTTGTGTATTGCATCGCTTAATCCTCACAGCTTCCCTAGAATAGGTAAATTCTATTTTCATCACAGTTGCATAGTCAGGGAACCTGAGAGTTTACGTCACTGGCACAGTCATACAGCTAGTAGGTGGCAGAGCCGGAATTCAAATCCAGACAGTCTGGCTTCAGAGCTTCCCCTTCCCTGCTACCATCTTTCTAGAGGGGCTCAGCTAATCCTTGCAGGATGAGAGACTTAGACTTTAAAGAAGCAAAATACCCAGGGGTGGGAGCTCCACAGACCTGGGTTTGACGGCACTGGTCATACGACTATAGATAACTTACCAAACATTTCTGAGCTTCCGCGGTCTCTGACAAATGGGGATAGCTTCTTCACAGAGTGGTGTGACGGCGATCATATGTTTAGAGCACAGAGCAGTGGGTGGTATTGTTAGAAATGGAGGGTGGGAAGAGGAGCACAGCCTGACCAACACCCAGCGTCAGGGATGAACGTGAACCAGATGTGTGGGTTGGAAGGATCCTGGGGAGGGAGTTGGTCCAGCTGGAATGCAGGATGGCTGTAACAGGTGAGTGGAAATAAACGTTGGCTGGGAAGGATGAGGCCAGGGTGTTGAGGACCTTGAAAGTGACCATAAAATGCTCCACAGCTCCTCCAAAGGACAGGTGTGTGGACGTTGTTGACATATGGAAATGTGTGTTTGGGGAAAAGAAAAAAAGAATGTAAAATAGTATGTACAAACCGACAGCTGTATAAACGCATTATGGTCTCCACCTTCCACAGCTCCAGTTCACCACTTTTTACTTAGGTACTTTTCTGTAAATACCTAATGAAAGCTAAGCGTGAACAGGAGGCCAGGCTGAGGGGTTTGGCTTTTTATCTTGTGGCCATCCCTGGGGAGTCACGCAGAATTTTTTTGTTTGTTCTGTTCTAACTGAGATACAATTTATATACAGTTGATTCTCATTATTTGCGGATTCTGTATCTGCAAATTCGCCTACTTGCTAAAATTTATTTGTAACCCCCCACATCAGTACTCAAGATGCTCTGGACATACGCAGAGTAGTGAAAAATTTGGGTCACCTGATGCACACGGGCCCTGCTGAGGTCGAACAAGACACTTTGCTTTCTTGTTTCAGCCCTCATGCGGTAAATAAGCGTCCTTTTCTATTTAGTGCCATGTTTTTTCATATTTCTTTGCTTTTTGTTGTTGATTTTGCTATTTAAAATGGTCCCCAAGCATAGGGCTGATGTGCCGTCTGACATCCCTACATGCGAGGAGGCTAGGTGAGGTGCCTCTATGTGCGTTATGTAAGCTCCGAAGGTGTGAGTTATGGTGCTGTTGGCCATGAGTTCAGTGTCAGTGAGTCAACAATAGATATTAAATAAGGTCTCTTTAAACAGAAACAGGCATAAAACAAAGTTATGTATTGATCAGCTGATGAAGGTGCCTTGACCAAGGTTTACAGGAACCTAACCCTCGGGCATTTCCCTCGGGCATTTTGATCCAGTTTTTGCTAATTGGGTGTTCGCAGCAACTTTATAGACCCTAACTACCGCGAATAACAAGACTCGACTATATCATAAAATTCACCCTTTTAAACGAGCCCTTTTATATTTTAGTATACTCACAAGGTTGTGCAACCATCACTGTGGATTTTCCAGCAATAAAATGGTCTCACGAGTAGCGATTTAAGAACCATATGTCTTTCCCTGTCCCCTAACTGTTCTGCTCTCTTTCAGGATGCCCAGGAGAACCATGGACTGGCTGTGCCCACCCCCTCTGTCCCAGACAACTTTGCAGACCAACAAATGACAGGTAAGAGGACCCTAAGCTTGGGGCTTGTCCATCTTTCTTTTTTTCCTCCTTAAGCCCAAGCATCTGGTCCCCCCTCCCCAGCTGGTGAGAAAGCTGGAGTCCCCGGGCCTCTTGGCTGCTGGCTGTTGTGGGTGGGAGATGAGGAGAGCCACGGTTGGCTAAGGCCCAGTGGGGGAAGGATGGTGAGGGCCGAGGCCAGAGCAGGAACAAGTTCAGCGTGAGTGGTAGAGAGAACCCCGGAGTCAGGCAGACCTGGCTTCGAGTCCCAGCTCCCCTGTATACTAGCTTCGCTCCCTGGGGCAAATCACGTAACCCCTTGCACCTCCGTATCTTCCAATGAGCCACGGGCAAGACAATTCCAGTTCTGGAAGAGTAAACTAAGTACTGGATGGGATGCAAGTCACTTCTTGTCATACCCTGCTCAAAACCCTCCAGTGACTTCCCTTGTCACCCAGTGGAAGGGTTCTTGCCAGGACCGCCAGAATCTGGCCCTACCTGGCCTCATCTCCTGCTGGCTTTCCCGTCTCCTTGCTGCTCCTTCAATATCCAGGCACATTTCCACCCTCAGGTCTTTGCGCTGCAGTTCCCACTGCCCTGACAGTTCTTTGCCTGCACGTGTGCACAGCTCTCGCCTCCCTCTTTCCCTCTTTTCCTCTTTGCTCCAGTGTCACCTTCTCAGCCAGGTCTTCCCTGACCACCCTAGTCACATTGCACCCCTACCACCCCTCCTGGGTTTCCCGCATATTACTCATCACCTAATGTGGTAGTAATTTACTAATATATTATGTTTATTGTCTGTCCCATTGCCCCATTAAAGCACAAGCTCCACGAGAGCCAGTATTTTGACTATTTTTTGGTTTGTCTTTTACTCAATGTGCTCAATGGGTGCTCAATGGGTGTTGGTTTCCACCCCCCCCTACTCTCTGTATGGCATTTGTTTTGAAGTCAGACAGCTGGGAGGAGCCCTTCAGAGCTGCACATTCCCAGGTTTGTTTCTCTCTGCCCTAGAAATTGAGAGGAGGAGAGGTGAAGGACAGGTACCCCTCAGAGAGAAGTAATCAGGGCATCCTGGTGGCCTGCAGACAATAGGGAGGGGGCAGGGGCTGGGGCCAAGAAGGGAGGGATGTGAGCCGCTGGGGCCAGGGGGGCTCAGCATCTCTCTGGTGCCTCGATCGTCCAGGTCACCTCATTTCCACAGACCCCCATCCATCCTGCAGTCCAGAATCTGTTCCAGAAGTTCTCTATGAGGTGGAAAGCTGGGTTCTTGGTAGATTCAGGATCTTTAGAAAGCAGGAGGTGCTCATGCAAATTTCTCCCTCCCAAACTTTCACCCAGACTTCCTTACTGAGGTCTCCAGGCCCCCACCCCCATCCATGACTTCCTATCTCTGCCACCTTCCCTGTCTGTCTTACGGCTGAATGAAAAGGTAAGCACAGGTGGTAGTAGTCAAAGCAATTACCATTTGTTAAGCACCTACTATGGGCCTAGCACCTGATGAGCTCTTGCCGTGCATTTACATGAATTCTCTTGCTTAATCCTCCAACAGCTTTATGAGGTAGGTGCTGACGTCGTTCCCATTTTTCAGATGATGAAACTGAGGCTCAGCAAGGTTAATGAGTGTGTCTCAGGTTACACATTTAGTAAGTGGAAGAGCCAGGATTTGAACCCTGGCCTTTCTGGCTTTGTACCAGCCAAGGCACCTGTAAGAAACACTTGGTGCCCTTGAAGGGCCTAACTGAAGAGAGTTTAGTAAAGGGATTATATACAGGACTGTGAGCGGGGCAGAGAAGGGTGAGCCTCGGGAGCTTATGGAGATTTAGCACAGGCTCCAGAGGCTGTGCCAGGGACAGGCAGGGGCCCCTCCCCAGAAAGAAGAGGGTCACTCCCAGGAGAGCTCAGGAGACTCGAGACATGGCTGCTCCTCACGTGCTGTTCAAAAGGAAAGACATGACACCGGCCAGCTACTCCCTCAGGAGCCCACCCCGCCCTGCCCTGGGCACTCAGAGATGGGCAAGCCCGGCTGCCTTCTCGCCCTTCTCATCTCTGCCTCTCCCTCCTTGCAGGCAGCAAGCTTATCAATGGCAACCTCCGATTATACAGCTCTGTGGGGGACCTGAGGCCTGGGCAGTATGGCCAAGACTTGCTCATCCCCCCGCCGCCCCCGGGCCCAGCCCCGGCACCACCCTCAGACGCTCCGCAGCCTCAAGAGGAGCCCTCGCCACCACCTCCACCTTCCATGGCTCCCCCGCCTCCCCCGCTGCTGCTGGAACCCCCGTCCCCGCCCAGCATGGCTCCACCTCTGCCCCCAGTAATGGGGGCCCTATCCACTGCACCCCGCCTTCCCTCCCCATCCACACCCACCCCTCCGGACTTCATTCCCCCTGCGCCCCCCCTACCCCTTTTGCCAGCCCCGGCTCCCCCAGCTCCAGTGTCTCCTCGTACACCGGGGACTCACCCCTTCCCCGCTGTGGGTGTCACCAAGTGGAAATCAGAGGTAGCGCTGAGTGACAGGCAGCCAGAGGTCCCCAGAGGCAGCCCCCCCGGGAGCCCTGCTGAGCCCAAGGGGAGCCTCCTGGGACCGGAGACCCACCTCACCTTCCCCAGCTCGCTCAAGGTGCCTCCCCCAACCCCAGTCAGGTCTTCATCCATCTCCTCTCAGGAAGCACAAGGGGCTCTTCCTGAGGAAAGAGAGGCCACCAAGAAGGCCCCCAGTCGACTCCCACTGCCTCCCAGCTTTCACATCCGCCCCGCGTCCCAGGTCTACCCCGACAGGGCCACTGAACCAGACCATCCCGAGGAGCCCAGGGCTACGGCACCAGCCAGTCCGAGGCCGGGCCAGTCCCAGGCCTGGACAAGTGAACAAGCCGAGACTCCACCTGCAGCCTCTCCCCTGCCCCCTCCTCCACTCCCACCCCCTCCCCCGGCACCCCCCCTGCCCCCAGCTGCCCCTCCTTTGCCATCTGCTGAGAAGGCAGCCCCTCCCCCGGCTGGGGTTATGAAAAGACCCAAGTCCAGCTCTCCTGCTCCCAAACCCAAACTTGACCCCCCCAGCCCAGAGGACACAGCCTCTTCAGAGTCCGTGGACTGGTGGGATCCCAGCCAGATGGCAAAGCTGCGGAACGAGCTGTCAGCCTATCTCTGTGGCTCCAGGAGAGAGGACCGGTTTGCCAGTCATAGACCAGGCCCAACTGCATCCTCTCAGGGAAAGGAGAGTCAGAAGGGCCCCAGCCTGCCAGAGAAGGAGGCGCCCCCAAGTGTTCCTGAGGAGAGTCCTTGCAGCCAGCCAGAGAGGAAGGCTGCCACCAGCCTGACCCTCCCTCCTTTGGACTACATCCCCCAAGACTCGCCAACTCCTAGCATCCGGCAAATCCGGAATAAGTTGGAGGCCCAGCTTTCCTCATCAGCAGAGAAGGAAGCCAAGCCCAGCAGAGGGTCTCTGCCTCCCAAACCTCAGCTAGAAGGGGTAAGAATCTTTGAAAACAGGGCTGATAATGGCAAATTCTCCAAGCCCGCGGCCAAGAATCTGCCACCTCTATCCACCACCCCTCTGCCAACCACACCACTCCAGTCCAAGGCCACGCCTGGACCAGCCATACCACCCAGGGCCACACCTGAGCCAGCCACACCTGGACCAGCCACACCACCCAAGGCCACACCTGAGCCAGCCACACCTGGACCAGCCACACCACCCAAGGCCACACCTGAGCCAGCCACACCTGGACCAGCCACACCACCCAAGGCCACACCTGAGCCAGCCACACCTGGACCAGCCACACCACCCAAGGCCACACCTGAGCCAGCCACACCTGGACCAGCCGCACCACCCAAAGCCACACCTGAGCCAGCCACACCTGGACCAGCTGCACCACTCAAGGCCACACCTCTGCCCACCACATCATCCCAACTGATAGCAGAGAAGAACCTAGTCCCAGCTGGGCAGTGGGAGAAGCCAGAACCTCAAGAAGTTGCAGTGCCCTCCAAGCCAGAGGCAGGAGGGTGCTCCTCAGAGACCAGTAAGCCTACACAGGGAGCCCTCTCATCTCCAGCCCTCCCCGCAAAGATATCCCCTGGCCGAGAAGAGGTGCCATTTCTCTATAAGCCCCATCGCAGCCAGAACATCCCCAGCAGAGATGTGGCCGTGGTGACGCCCACCCTGTCCAGAGGAGAGGCTGTAGGGTCATGGGAGCCTGTGGAGGTGAAGGAGCCCCGGAGGCTGCCAGCCAACCCCCCTGCCTCAGCCCAGCCTGCTGAGGAAGTCCTCAGGCATCCAGTGACAGGGCAGGTGGTGGAGCAGGGCTCCCCGATGGCTCTGCTCCTTGCAGCCAGGCAGAGGGCGCAGAAGGGGAGGTCCAGAGGGGCTGCCCTGGGCCAGTCCTCCCTGCCAGGGAGTCTCCGTGGCCACAGCCAGCCCGGGGCAGGCTCTGACACCATCTTCTACAACGACGGCCAGCCCAACTCCTTCACAGTGGTCCCCAAGGTACCCAAGGAGACTGAGAAGGACCCCCAGCTAACCTTGCCAGGACAGCCCAAGGTACCCAGTCAGTGGAAGCCCCAGCCCCGCAGAGACCCAGAGGGCACGGAGCCCAGCCGCGGGTACAGCTGGACAAAGACGGAGCCGCAGGCCCCCGTGGCTTGGGAAAGACCAGTGCCCTCCAGCCTCCCCCAGGGCCGCCTGCTGCCCAAGTCCTCCTCTTCCCCTCCTTCTCCTTCCCACAAGAGGGAGGAGGAGTTCAACCTTGAGGTCATCCCACCGCCACCAGAATTCAGCAATTACCCTGAGCCCTCGCCCCGCGCCCTGCAGTATCTGGGGCGCCGGGGCTCCCCTCACCAGAACAACTTCTCAGACTTGGGGCAGCTCGCGGACGCGGGCCCCGCTCACGGCTCCTCGCGCTTTTCCGCCAGTGCGGGCCCCACCGGGGCCGCCATGGGCCTGGACCGTTTCTCGGGCGGGGGCCGTTCGCTTATCAAGAAGCGCATGTACGTCGTCGGGGAGACCCACCGCAGCCCCAGGCTGCCCCGGGGCAGCACTGGCCGCAGCCCGACCTCCCCTAGCTGCTTCGGGCCACATCCCAGAGGGCCTTTCGCAGCGCCCGGAGGCCTGGAGATGCGGCGCGTCAACTCGACGGGCCGCGCGCCCCTCGCCGGCCTGCACGCGCGGAATATGCCCCTGGAGGGCGGCCCCCGCGGAGAGGCCAAGTACAAAGCGCCCGGCGGCGGCGACTGCGGCTGCGCCCCGGCTACCCGCAGGTGAGTTGCGGGCCAGGGTGATGGCGGGAGCCTGGGCTGGGAAGCCAGGGGAGAGGGAGGCTCTCCCCTGGACCACGGGGGAGCTGGCCAGGCCACGGCCATCAGTCTGGGACATTTGGTTTTCTCCCCTCTGGCTCTCAGGGCAGAGAGAAGGGGGAGGGAGGCACACTTCGCCTGGAGAGGGCGCCTTTCGCGCTTCCTTTATCTGCTTCCTTATATCCCGTTATCTCCTTTGTTTTCTCTTTCCCTCTCCTCCTGCTTTCCCCACCAGCTCCCTCTTCTCTCTCCTCTCTCCCACTCCCTGGAGCCCCAGCGCGGGGTGGGGGGAGACCTGAGTGGTCCTTGGGTGCTGGGATTTCCCATCCTGCAGAGACGCGTCCAGAGCCAGGCTAGGAGGGACGGGTTCTGAGCAGAAGGGTATGAGGCATGTACTCTGGCATCAGGGCCTAGACAGGAGGGAAGCCCTGTGTCTGGTGAGTCAATACTGGGGTCCCACTCTGGGGATGGTGAGCCCTGAGCTTGTGGGGCAGCTCCATCGCACTGAGCCACGTCCTTCCTCTTGTGCCCTGGGGGAGATGGAAGGGGTGTTGGTTAACCAGATATTAACCTCATCTCTCTCCTGCTCCCCACCAGGTCTCCCCACGGCAACCCCCACTACGGAAGCTCCATCAACACATTCACCGTGAGGCCTGGGACCCACCATCCCATCTCCTATGCCTACTCGGGGGCCCATCGGAAGGCCCCATCCTGAGCCCAGGGTTTTCTCAGTTCCTCTCCAAGGGGTTGGATCCAGGCACTTGTTTTTGTGGGGGTGGGAGGGATGCAGCAGGTGTTAAGTAGCCTCACTGAGACACAGAGGAGTCTGTTTCCCAAAGACAGACAGGGGGACAATGAGTGAAGCAGTGGGCCCAGTAAGATTGAACTTCTGTTTCCCAAAGCACTGGTGTGGCTGTGGACTGTCTGCAGATGGGGGTGGGAGGGGGAAGGAGGGAGGAGAGGAGGGACCTTTAAGGAGCTGGAGCCTGAGTTTTCACTGTCTGGTACTATTTGCTTTAGCAAGGCTTATTGAAAGCAGTTTTCCAAGCAAGCCTACTGAGCAGGTTCTAAAAGCAAGGGCTGGAGCGCTTACTCAGAAGGGAACCCATCAGGATGGCTGTGACTGCTGGTCAGGCCCTCATGAAGGGCTGAGGCCCAGCCCTATCTGGGTTGGGGGTGCAGGGTGCTACAGGTTGACCTCCTCAGCCTCCACCAGTCCACCAGTTGCCACTCCCAGAGGCGACACCTGGGGTTCCTAGCATAGAAGCCACATTGAGGTGTGAGCAGGAATATGCATACATAACATGTAGAGAAGGTACTGGAACAAAGTGCTTTGCATTGACCAAGGGTGGGGATAGGGGTACTGGTGGTTCATTTCTCCCTGGCCCTGAGCTACAGGAAGGCCTAGAGAGAGAAGACGTGGCAGGTTTGGGATGGAAGACAGAGGATTAAGGCTTGCTTTTCTATTCAGACCCAGGCAGCCATGATTTGGGGGATCGGGCCCAAGGAGCCAGAAAGCCTGGGGCTTGACACCAAAGGCCTTACCTGGCCAGGTCCTGTATGGGGTTTGGAGGGGCCTCATTCCCGACCACCCCTCCCAACCCCAATACTACAGGTCTCCAATATTACTGAGGCCTTAGAATGTGTAACCAAGATGCCAGAAGGCCTTGTAGAATAGAAGGTGACAGAGATGGGAATAGAGGTCTGAGAGGAGTTTGCTCCAAGTATGGAACGTGTTTTGGAAAGTCAAGAGTGGCAGGACTGGGCCAGTTCAGAGCAGGGGAGCCCTATCGGTAGGGTGACCATTTGTACTTTGCTGGGAAGTCTGGGTTTATGCCTGTTTTCCAGTGAGTGAGAACCCCTTCCAGTTTCAAAAAAGTCCTGGTTTAGATAATATATGCTCACCAGACATATCAGGAAATAATATTCTTTGGTCAATCTTCTGTCTTCAGGTCTTGGTGGGCCGAATTCCTGGGGCCAGGCCAAGGAAGGCTACCTGGGTAAGGAGGAGGGGCAGGGGGTGCCCACCTCAGAGGAGCAGGCTGGTAGGGGCAGCCAGGAAGCAGTTCCCTTTGGGGGCACGATGATGGACCTCTATGATTTGTGCTAACCAGCCAGGGTACCAGGGTGTGGGGATAGCAGATGACCACTTCAGGGAAAGAGAGTGCAGGGGTGGGTGGGCACCCTGATGGGGCAGGATCCGGTTACCTGTGTCTAAGAAGCGAACCCCACCCCAGTGCCAGCACTGGCTCTATATATATGTATGTATTTTCCCTGTACAATGTTTTATAAAAGAGTTCACTAATTTATCTGCTGTGTTAAGGCTTGAGGGGTGGGGTGTGGATTCCCAACTATATCTTGCTCTGGAGTGGGCAGGGAAGGACTGATTCGCTCTTGGCTTGGGAAATAAACAGGCCAGTTTGGATGGCCTCCAGCTCTGTGGCTATGGATTGATGACTGGGAGCTACTGGGATATGATCAGAGGTTGGGGGAACTCGGCAGGGGAAGGCTGAGCACAGGGTGGTGGCTGAACTGGAGCCAGTACGCTGGACCCAACTCTCTCTCTGACCCTTAGGTCTTCTCATTCTCCAAGTCCTTCAAGGGGAAGGAGCAGAGCTGAAGTCTGGTGATAACAAACTGTGCCCTTAAGCAAGTCTCTGACTCTCTGAACCTCGGTTTCTTCTTCTGTACAGTGAGCGTGATAACCTACCTCATAAGGCTGTTGTGAAGACTAGAGACAGTCATGCGTTCATTTAACAAGGATTTGAGTGACTACTAGATGGCAGGCACTGTGCTTAGCACGGATATACAGCCATCAACACACTGACATGCCTCCTGCCCATGGCAAGACAGTAGTCTCGTGGAGGAGAGAGGATGGAAGGAACGCACAGAAACAGCCTCTATTATAATAAGTGGTAGGAAGGGAAGGAACAGACACTACGAGAATAACTAGAGGGTGGGAGAGAGAGGTGGATTTACTTTGGCTGGTCAGGGGAGGCCTCTTGAAGGGGTGACGTTTATGCCGATTTAGGCCAAGCATCCAGCACGTGTCTGGTACTCAGGAGTCGCTCAGGAAGCTCCATCTTTGGGTGATGACTACCTTACGTTTGCATGTGGCCCTTCACGGTTTTCCGTAAAGCTTTGACGTGGCATCTTTAAATTTCCCGGAAGAGGAAACTGAGAACCAGAGGTCACCTCAAGACAGTGTGAGGGAGAGAGTGCGTTCCTTGTGTTTCCTGTGTCTGAGCCTTTTGTGGGGGGTTGTTGGGAAAGGGAGGCTGGGAGGACGACTCACTTATTCAGCAACTTGTGCTTCCAGGAAGGGCCTCCCTCTCCCATCCTGGGGCTCCCTGTTCTGTCTCTCAGCGTCCCCTGCCCTGTACTGCGAGGCCCTCATCTGGTAACAGTGAGGACAGGGGCCCTGCCTCTGGCTGCTCCTCCACCCCCAGCCCCACCCCTGTTCCCTCCTAACTCTTCTTTCCCCTCGCCTGACAAGGAAGGGGCAGCGGGAGCGGAGGGTTGGGGCATCAGGGTCCCACATCTGGCCTTGCCTCTGACAAGCTGTGTGACCTTGGGTCTCGGCTAACTCATCTCAAAAGTGATGGGGAGGGCTTCCCTGGTGGCGCAGTGGTTGAGAGTCTGCCTGCCGATGCAGGGGACATGGGTTCGTGCCCCGGTCCAGGAAGATCCCACGTGCCGCGGAGCGGCTGGGCCCGTGAGCCATGGCCGCTGAGCCTGCGCGTCCGGAGCCTGTGCTCCGCAACAGGAGAGGCCACAACAGTGAGAGGCCTGCGTACCACACACACAAAAAAAAAACTGACGAGAGCCATGGATCCTCACCCCGGAAAGATACCCCACATGCATTTTTACACATTATTTCAGGCACTCCACAGACCACCACCCCCCCAAACTGGGCTCCGTGGACTTCACACTGAGCACTCCTGACGCAACGGTGGTCATGGTAACCACCAATGCTTCATTTTGACAGTTTGGAAAGTTCGTTCCTTCCCTCGTTTACTCACAACAGTCCTCTGAAATGTGTTGGCCTTGTAATACTCTTAATTCCACGTTGCTGATGAGAAAATTAAGGCTCCAAGAAGAAAGGTGAATTGCTCAGAATAGCCCACCTGACTCCAAACTCTGCTTCCTCACAGCTGCCTCCCTTCTAGCTGTATCCATTCCCACCCATTCATTCCTCTCCCAATCACACCGCCCCTGAACTTTATACCTTTCTATCAGGGCAGGGATGCAGGAAGGCCTGAGGAGGGAAAAGCTAATACAAAAAGTTAATGGGGGTAGGTGGCACAGGTGTTCCTGGATCAAGTTGGTTGCACCTTGGTTTCTGGAGCCTCCTCACTGCTCCCTGGACATGGCCCAAGCCCCAGTGGCTAGAACCCCTCTCTGAGGCCCAGCCCAAAGCAGTGGGGGCAGGTCCTGGGGCCTGCAGTCAGCAATACTTGAAGGGTCCTCTTCTCCCAAAAGGAGCACAGCTTTCTCCAGGGCTGGGCTTCATTGAAACAGAGAGGCTTCCTCCCACTCCTGCAGGAAGCTGCATGGGAGAGGTGCCTTCCACCTGGGAGGCGTAAGGGAGGAGCTTCCTAAGTGCTCAGATGTCAGGCGGGCCTGCCCCTGCCTGCTCACCCACCACCTGCCTACCCTCAGTGGCTGTGGCCGCTTTCATCTCTGCAGCTCGAAGGCGATGCTGTCTTTGCACCATGAGTCAGTTGCCCAGGATGGGCGGCCACTGATTCCAGGCAGAGGAGCTGGGCTTCTTCCCTCTGACGGCACAGGGATGGCCAGCTGCTGCAGACCCGCAGTTGGGGCCTCGGGGGATGTTTTTGGCCAGGAAGGTGAGAAACGGTAAGCTTCTGGGAGAGGCGCGGTGACCAGGGCAACGCATTGCGAATGCTCCCTCTTTACCTGGATGATCCTGTGCTCCCTGCCCAATTCTCAGAGCTCTAGAAGCTTCATTAACACTTGGCACAGAAGAGCCACTCCTCCCTCCCCTCCTTGAGAACCATTCTCTGAGCTTCTACAGAACGTGCTCTGATGTCTCCTGTCCTCCAGCCTGGCTCCCTTTCTCCGCCCAGTCTTCCTTCTCCATAGTTTCCTTTTCAGGAGACTGAGTTTCACCCCCGTCTCACCTGTACCTGAGCTCCCCATTTCTAACTTGAAAGTGCCCTCCCGGCCATTTCCACGTGGATCCCTGCCAGCCACTCAGATTCATCCTCGCCTCTCCCCTTACTTCCCTCTCACAGGATCCTGAGGCCAGAGTAGCCAGACTGATGGCCTCACTCCTCTGCCCCCTCTGCTTCCTCAAGGCTGACTCGCTCTTCAAGCCCAGCATAAATCAGCTCCTGTGGGAAGCCCACCCCAGCCCCGAGCTGCTTGGAGACCCCTCCCTCCTCCACACAGCTGCAGCCACTTACCGCGGCTGGCTTTTTCTCATCCTTCAGGCGCAGCCGGACATCCCTCACCCCCTCTGCCACATCAGCTCCTGTTAAAGGCCCCCAGTCCCCCTCGCGTGGTGTTACTTGCTCCACATCTCCCTCCCTCAGCAGCTCGTATGCGCCACAACTCATGGGCTGCCTGTCTTATTCATCACAGCATCCCCAGCCTCTAGAGCTGCTTCTGGCACCAGCAGGTACTAATATGTGTTTGCTGAATGACTACCTGTTAGTATTTAATCAAATGCTGTCACACACTATTTAAGTTCCTTGAGGGCAAAGGCCATGTCTCCCTTGGACGCGTGACCACATAACCCTCTTGTTTCTAGAGGTGTGTGACCTGATCTAATGCCGAGGTTCCTGTGTGACACAGAGTTATGGTTTTAGGGATGGGCCTCTTGCATTTCATCATAAAGGCGTCAAGATGCCTTGAAGAGGCTCCTGCCTGATGGGCTGAGACTCGATGCCCTCTAAGGGGAGACACGAGGGACTTCCCTGGAGGTCCAGTGGTTTGGACTCGGCGCTATCACTGGCGTAGACCCGGGTTCAATCCCTGGTCAGGGAACTAAGATCCTGCAAGCCATTCAGTGTGGCCAAAAAAAGATAATAAGGGGAGACACAAGGAGCTGGGCAGTGATGGTACCAGGTGCGGCCCATCTGGTCCTTACAGGACTAGGCGTGGGGGCCTCGGACAGCCCTCGTATCATCAGGTCAGGTCCACTTCCCCCTGTGCCACCCGCAGCTGCCAGTGCCAGACAGCCCAGCGACCTGCACTCCACATTTGCTCCTCTTCTGATCTCCTTCCATCCTCAGCACCCTCCTTGGGCTCTCCAGCCTGTTCCTGTGCTACTGGGGCCACTGGAAATGTTTCTGTCAAATGTGGATCACACAATGAGAAGGAACAGCACAGCTGGGGGCCAGGGTGGCAGAAGCCAGTTAGGACCAACCTGTTCACTGTCCCGCCCACCTGGAGAGCCCTCCCTCAGGAGAAAGCCTTATGGTTCTAGGGGTTTTTTAAATTAATTAATTATTTTTTTTTGGCTGCATTGGATCTTTGTTGCTGCCCACGGGCTTTCTCTAGTTTTGGAGAGCAGGGGCTACTCCGTTGCGGTGTGCTGGCTTCTCATTGCAGTGGCTTCTCTTGTTGCGCAGCACGGGCTCTAGGCACTCAGGCCTCAGTAGTTGTGGCACACGGGCTCGGTAGTTGTGGCTCACGGGCTCTACAGCACAGGCTCAGGCTCAGTAGTTGTGGTGCACGGGCTTAGTTGCTCTGCAGCATGTGGGATCTTCCCGGACCAGGGCTCGAACCCGTGTCCCCTGCGTTGGCAGGTGGATTCTTAACCACTGCGCCACCAGGGAAGCCCCTGGGGTTTTTGTTGTTGTTGTTAAACAGCGAGCTCCCTGCACAGGGTTCTCAGGGCCTAGGAGGGATCTACGCACGGAGTGGGGACCCAGCAGACTTGCTGTTTTTAATTCCTCCCACTTTAGTGTGGGAGCACGCGTTCAGTGCTGCTCTCAGGGGTGGGATGCCACTGGCACCCCAACTGCAGGATGCTCCCTTCTCATTCCTGAAAACTGTATTTCTTCAATCTTGTCTTCTCCAGACTGAGCCTCTGGTCTCCTTTAAGATTTCCTCACAGCAGCGGTCGATCTCCTGCCACTTCTTGTCACTCTCGTTTGTTTCCTGAGCCACTCAGAAAGGGTTTGGTAGTCTCCTGCTTCCTCCCTCTCTGTTTGTCTGTCTCTTTCCTACCCTATCTGTGATCTTCCTGCCCTTTGGCTCAAAACTTTCCAGAATTTGTTCCAAATATCTGAGGTAGCACAAACCTCTATCAATTCAATCCCACAGTTCAGTGAGGCAGGGGGCACCCAGTGCAAGGCCAGGAGCCAGGCAAGAGGCTCACAGTCAAGTGCAGGAGACACACACACACACACACACACACACACACACACACACACACACACGTAACTGGAATATAAGGCAGGAGAATTCAAAGTTCTCCCACCCAGGGGAGCCGGGTGGTCAAACAGAGCAGGTGACCACATGGGACACAGCACTGTGGTTGGCCCTCCTTGCTGGCCTGTGACCAGGTCATCAAGGCTGCCCTGAGCCCTGTGACCCTGGAGGGAGTGCATGCACAAGCGTGCAGAGGAAGGGGGGCTGCTGTCTGTTTGCCTGTTTCTCCTACAGCGTCTGACACTCAAACCCTTGGGAAAGGGTACCTGTTATCGCTGACACAAACACACACACTGCTGATATCTTTGGTGACCTCTTGGCCATTTAAAGCTGCCCTTGACATTCACTTTAACCTGATTTCTCCAGGGACAGTGGAGGAGAGTGAGGAAAGGACGTCTGTGTCACTTGCCTTGGTGTCGAGCACTGCTGTCCTTGCCCCATGGGTCTAGCCTGAATCCCTTGTGTGAATCTCGTGTGTGCGCGCGAGACAGGTTGTAACCAGCAGGTGGCACTCTACTCATAGGTGCCTGACCTCAAGCCCAGGAGGTGGAGTTCAGGTTCAGATTCTGCTGAGGTTGACAGGGGTCCCTTTAGGATCCTGGCACGGAGCTAAGTGCTGCCCCGTCTGCCAGTATTTCTCAGAATAGAGCGTGCATCAGAAATCACTGGAGGACTTTTTTGAAAACACAGATCCCTGGGTCTCGTTCCCAGAGCTCCTGATTCAGTGAGTTCGCAGTGGGTCCTCAGAATTCACATTTCTAACAAGTCCCCAGATGCGGCTGCCAGTCCTGATGACTCAAGGACCGAACTTTGAGAACTGCTGCTGTGCAGTATCCCATTTAATCACCCCACCCCTCTCTGGGCAGGCAGCATCCAGGTACCAGTGAAGAAGCTAAATTCCCGACAGGCCAAGCGACTTGGCCTAGGCCACAGAGCTGGAGAATGGGGAAGAGCCAACCAGCACGGGCTGCTCTGCCCTCTGCCTCAAGGGCACGGTGGCTGGGGTGGCTATGAGCCCCTCTCCTGCGAAGGCAGTAAGAGGAGCGAGCAGGGTAGGGGTAAGCAGGGTACTGAGAGGAGGCACGGGGTGCTGCTAGGCTGGCTGTCACTCCTGGTGTCCGCAGTGTAGAAGCACTATTGCTTCTATTGGAATCTAGCCTCACAATACTGGCCAATGAGCGCTCACACCGTGGACGCCCTGCTGCTGCCCTGACACCCCTCCCTTTTCAGGACTGAAGGTGTGGCTCCCGCAGCGGCTGACTGCGCTCACCTGGGTCCTTTCCTGGACCGTCCTTTCCATGCAACTGCTTTTTTTTTGAATTTTATTTTATTTTTTTATACAGCAGGTTCTTATTAGTTGTCCATTTTATACATATTAGTGTATATATGTCAATCCCAATCTCCCAATTCATCCCACCCCCCACCCCCACCCCATGCGGCTGCTCTTTCCATGAGACAGCCAGCTCACCCAAGGTCATGCCTGCTCCCTGGGGGTGGCCCACATTCGCCGACGGTCCCTCCTTCCAACTCAGGGCAACTCTGAAGATGCCTCATAGCTCCAGGGCTCCCCAGGGCGGCCCAGCTTCTCCCTCTGTCCCGCCACCTCCCCTCCTTACCCCACAGGTGTGCATCCTGAAGGCTCTCCCCAGACACGTCCTGCACACAAATCTCAGTCTCCCGGGAACCCATCCTGCCACAACTTGTTATGTACCAGGCACTGTTCCGAGCATTCACGCATATAATTTCAAGGAACCCTCCCAACAACCCAGGATGTAGGTATTTTTATTATCCCCAGTTTATGGATGAGAAAACAGAGGGAAAGGCAAGTAACTTGCCCAAGGTCACAGAGCTAGCAAGCTGCACAGCCAGGATTCCTATGCAAGCTCTGAAGTGTTACACACACTGTCTTCTAGAACATTCCTGTGGTCTAGCCGTGAAGGAATTAAACAAAGGAAACAGTTGAAGAAGATATATTCTGATTTGAGAGGGAAAAATAATCTCTACTATTCCCAATTCTTTTCCACAGGCCTCTCACTGGTGCCTGAACACACAGCCCTGGTACCTAATTTTAACTCAGTGGTTCTTATGGGGGTGGGGACCTTTGGCAATGTCTGGAGACATTTTTTTGTCAGACCTGGGAGGCTCCTAAGGGCATTTAGCAGGTGGAGGTCACAATTACTACCAAATGTCCTACAACAAGCAAAGCCAGCCCAAAATGTCAGTAGTACTGAGGTTGAGAAACCCTGTAATCTGGCTTTAGAGCCTGGTCCCTCAGCTGCTTTTACTTTTAAGGACTCCCAGCGTGATGACTACTAGGGAGCAGGCTTTGGTGAAGGTGGTCAGAGATGTCTGAGCATGGGGGTGGAAAGAGGCTGTGGAAGGCACACCTGCTTGCACATCTGTCCAGTTAGTAGGCACGTGCAGTGAAATCACAGAGGCACAAAGTTACTCATCGCATCGACACTTGAAAGAACAGAAGGCTGGACACTACCTAAGTGTCCATCCACCAGGAGCAGGTTAAATAAATAAGCTACAGTAAAGCCATACAATGGGACACGATGCAGCCATAAAACAGAAGAAGCTTCTTATTATTAGCATGGAACTATCACCAAATATACTCTGAGAAGTGGGAAATAAAAAACATGGATAGTTTATACATGGGTATTATCTACCATTATATAAAAAGGGAAGAAAGTATATACGGGCATTTGTGTTTAATGCATAGACTATTTCTGGGAAAATACATAAGATAATATTGATATCAACATACTGGAGGCCTCCAAGGAGGAGAACTGAGAGTCTGGGAGAGAGGGGAGGAGGGGGATGCTTAGTTATTACTTATATCTTTTTCTGTCTTTTAAATGTTATACTGTGTACATATATTATCTATTCAAAATTAAATAACTTTTTTTTTTTTTTTTTTGCGGTACGCGGGCCTCTCACTGTTGTGGCCTCTCCCGTTGCGGAGCACAGGCTCCGGACGCGCAGGCTCAGCGGCCGTGGCTCACGGGCCCAGCCGCTCCGCGGCATGTGGTATCTTCCCGGACCGGGGTACGAACCCGTGTCCCCTGCATCGGCGGGCGGACTCTCAACCACTGCGCCACCAGGGAAGCCCAAAATTAAATAACTTTTTAGTAAAGTAGGAAAAAAAAAAAACCGTAATAAAATGGAGATGACGGTGAGCCTCCTGCTCCAAGAGGAAGAAAAATACCTTGAACTTGATTCCAGGAGTGACAGTGCCCATGGGAAATCTTTACCCTCAGGCCAGCTGCTCCCCACTTGTACCCAGGCACTGTCAGGTGATGTTCAGAGAATTAGAAACTTGTTTCAGTACAAGCCTGGGTAAAACCGAAGAATGATAGACCCCACTATCAGTGGCTGAAGAAAATTCATAAATGAACGCCTAACAAAATCCAAAAGAAATACCACTACAATTTGGGGCCCCAGGGCTCTTTCGTGATGACATAACTGACAAGGCTCGGGTCATTCCTCTTGTCCCCATACAAACACTTCTAAGAGCCTCTGAGGATGCCGGCCCTTCTATTTAAAAGCTTCTCAAATCATCAGCAACTCACCTGGGTAAAGGAGCTGGGCCAGGGCCCCTTCCAGCCCTGGACCCCACCAGTCCAAATGACCCCTTTCCTGGGGCAACCCTGGTACAGAGCCGGCAGACGCGCTCCAAAACCCAACCTGCCCAGCGGGGGTTCAATCTGAGGGCCAATACCACGGAGGGGGCTTCCGCCATCTTTTAAAGGAGAAGGCTGGTGACCGCTGACACCAAAGTAGCCTCACAAGAGAAGACCAGACCGCAACAGGAGGGCACAGGGGCCTCAGGGGCTGTGCTGGGGCAGTCACTGGGTCACCTGCCCTTCCGCCTCCCCTCAAGCCATCTCCGCCCTCCCCTGTCCTTACCTGTTTCAGAAGCTTCACTTACTCACCACTCCCCATTCAGACCTCAGCACAGCCTTTATCCCTCAAGTCCTCAAGTCCTCAACTCGACCCTCTATTGACAGTGGTTCCTCCGTCTTGGTAAGTGGTGTTAAACAGGTTCCAGTGTTTATCTGTCTCCCTGATGAACACCCCAGGGGGAGGGATACACCTCAGGGGGAGGGAGTTATCCGTGTTTGTGTTTCCTCCTCTCCCCTTGGTACTGGTACAGGGCTCAGTCTGCAGGGAGTAGTCACTCTCGGCCTTGTTGGCTCTCCTGTGGGGAGAGGAGGAAACTCACTTCCCCCCAGTTCCAACTCACTGAGGAGACTCACTTCCCCCCAGTTCCATCACGTTTGCTAAGTGCCAGACTATGTGAAAATTACTGAAGAGAAATGGTGTCCCTCCGGCCAGAATGCCACCCAGGAGCTCGAATGACCCTTTGATAAGCTAAGTCAACTGCTGTCACTCCCTGGCTACCCATCTCTCTCTCTGAAGAGCACCTAAAGCCTGACTCAGGCCCAGGAGGCTCTGCACTGACTGGGCCCTGCTCCTCCCCGGCCCCCTCTCCCACCGCTCTCCAGGGTCGAGGAGCCCACACCCTGCCTCAGAGCTCCCGTGCTGGCTCTTCCCTCTCCCTGGAATGCTTTTCCATGCAGCTGGTCCCATCGATGCACGCGGGGCCCTGCTCCAACAGCTCTCCTTCCCCACCCTTTCTAAATGGCACCCTTTCAGTACCCAGCCCCTCCAGATCCGCTCACTCACCACTTCTCCATCCGGCGCAGGGCCCTGGGAGGCTGGCCGCTCTGCCTGCAGGGACAGGCCCCACGCCCTCTGGCTTCTGTTCAGCAGAGAACAGGCAGGATCCCGGAAGGTGGGAGGGGGCAGGAGGCCAGGGCATTAATCCCCGTACTGGCTCTCTCCCTGCAGGGTGGCTGCCGCCCACTGGCCCCTCAATGGCCACAGCCTCAGCTCTTAGCAGAAGCAGAAGGGTCTCACCTCGGCTTCTCTCCAGGTTCTAGTAACTGCTCACTCCCCTCCCTCTCAGTCACCCAGGTCTGGCTACCTATGCTGTGCTCCCCTATACCTGGCCCACACCCTTGGAGGTGACCCTTTTATTAAATTTTCCTCACATTACCCAGCTTGGATATACCGTGGCTTTTCTTTCAGGCCCCCAATTCACCAGCCATTACATGCCTATGGTCTGTGAGCTGCCCGGCCCCCAAAGAGACAGAAGGTCTAGAGAAGATAGTGGCTTAGTTATCCTCCGCTGCCTCCCGCCGTCTGACTCGGCGCCTGCGTACAGTAGCTCAATAAGTATCTGTCGAATGAGTGAATGAAGAAGGGAGGGATTGAGGTCATCTGGAGAGAGGATGTAGAGGCTGGAAGGACAGGCAAGGTCTTAGGAGGCGATGCGGAGGAAGCGCACAAATGGAGGCACAGGAGGCAGTGGGGATGAGGATGCCGCCTACCCTCAAGGCATAAAAACCTGTTTCTGTCCTTCGCGCTTCCACGGGCTGGTGATTTTGGTCTATGTTTTCTTTGTGTGTCTTCCGACTAGAATGGATTCCCTGGGGGCAGGTGGCCATGTCTGTCTTGTTCACTATGGATCCTTAGAGCTTGGCCACTGTTCCTGACATACATAGAAGGCACTAGATCCATACTTGTCAGATGAAGGAAAGATATGAGTTATCCAAAAGAAACAGCGAACTGATAGAGGACGTGGAAAGCCGGGTTGGGCAGTTTGGAAGTTGCATGGAGAGCAGTAGGGATGAACTACAAGTCCTAGTGCGGGGCTGGGGGTCGGGGGACAAAGGGGGAGCTTATAGGAAGATGAGCCATTGTTACAGAGTCATTATTCATAAACCACGCAAAACTCTTCAAGGAATGAATAACAGTGATTAGCAGCCTCACCATCACTCTGTCCGTAACTGGTTCCGTTTCTAGCTCCCTTCCCAGAGACCGTGTAGGGTGTGCGGTGGAAGCCACTCTGCACACAGTAGTGTCAGTGCCTTCGAGGAACAGAATCCTGCGGTCTCGAAGCACGAGTGTGGAAGGTAAAAAGCGTGGACTTGAGCAGGATGCCTGGGGGCAGGACCGCAGCTCCGCTCCTCAGTAGCCAAGCGGACTGAGGTGTTTCTGAACTCCTGGGTCTCCAGGTCCTCAACTGCAAGTGGGGACAGTAAGAACATTGAGGTAATCGTGAGGATTAGATGAGTCAAGATGCGTAAGACGCTTAGAACAGTGACTGGCAAGGGTTAAGTTCTCAATTAGTATTAGCTTGTGTATAATTTTAAAGACAACAGAAAAGAAAAAAGAGAAGTCTGGCAGTGGAATAACGTTGTCGTTTATAAGGCACAGGTACAGACGTTCTCATTAAATCCTCCTGACGAGGTATCATCAGTATTCATTTTATGGAAACTGGTTTGGACGCTTAGGGATTTGCCCTAGATCTCACAGCTGGTGGGCTGTGGTCGGGCCATAAGTACCAATATCACCGAGTCTTGTTTTATTGAACCACATGCCTCTAAGTTGAGCGACTTCAGGATTCCACAAAAACAAAGCCCAGGAAAGCCAGTTCCTTTTACACTTGTCCCCCACCCCGGCCCCCGGCCCCCAAAGCCAGGCCACTTTGTTACTGGTGTTTCAGTTAACTGCACTCATCACCTTTTAACTGCCTCGTGGTTAGAAACAAAGGAAAGGGGCATCCTCATCCCCAGGCCGGAGCCGGGAGGGACTGCCGTACACTTAGGAGATGTGAAAACCCAGTGCAACGTGTGGATCTTATTTTGATCCTGATTCAAACCAGCCAATTATTAAAAAATAAAATAAAAACATCTTTGAGACAACTGGAAAAATCCGAATATGAACTGGATACTAGGGGATGTTATAAAATCACTGTTCATTTGTTAAGTGTGATATTGATATGGTGATTATGTTAAAAAAAGAAAGTCTTAATCAACCCACATAAATATGCCCCCCATACAAAAACCTAATTTTTGACAAAGGTACAAACATCGTTCAGTGGAAGAAGGGTAACTTTTGATCAAGGGTGCTGGATCAATTGGACATCCTCAGGCAAAATAGTGAACTCAACCTAAACCCCAACCTTATAAAAAAATTTACTCAAGGGAATTCCCTGGTGGTCCTGGACTCCATGCTTCCACTGTAGGGGCCCGGGTTTGATCCCTGGTCAGGGAACTAAGATCCCTCAAGCAGCTTGGCCAAAAAAAACCAAACCAAACCAACCAAACAAAAAGATCCCAAAAACCTTAAAAAAAAATTACTCAAACTAGATCAAGGCCTAAAACATAAAACTTACATCTATAAAAATATTAGAAAAAATGCAGGACGTAGGGCTCAACCCAAAAACAGTCGATAAAAGAAAAAATAAATTGGATTTCATCAAAATTAGAAACTATTGCTCTGCAAAAGATCCCTGTGAAGATAATGAAAAGACCAGCTTGTAGAGAAAGTATTTGCAAACCACACGTCTGACAAAGTTCTTGTATCCAGAATATATAAAGAAATCTAAAAACAAAGAAGCAAGCCAGTTAGAAAATGGACAAAAGATTTAAATGGATAATTAACCAAAAACGATACACAGACAGCAAAAAAGCACATGAAAAGAAGTTCAACATCTAGGGACTTCACTGGTGGCGCAGTGGTTAAGAATCTGCCTGCCAGTGCAAGGGACATGGGTTTGATCCCTGGCTGAGGAAGATCCCACACGCTGCAGAGCAACTAAGCCTGTGTGCCGCAACTACTGAAGCCTGTGTGCTCTAGGGTCCATGCTCCACAACGAGAAGCCACCGCAATGAGAAGCCACTACAATGAGAAGCCCACGCACCTCAGGGAAGAGTAGCCCCCGCTTGCCGCAATTAGAGAAAGCCCGCGCGTGGCAACAAAAACCCAACACAGCCAAGAAAAAAAGATGTTTAACATCTAGCCCTTAGGGAAACGCAAATTAAGATCACAATGAGTATTGCCGCACACCTATCAGCATGGCTAAAATTAAAAAATAAAAAAAAAAGGTAACACCAAATGTTGGTGAAGATGTGGAGAGACTGGCTCACTCGTACACTGCTAGCAGGAACGCAAACTGGTACAGCCACTCTGGAAAAGAGTTTCAGTTTCTTTTAAAATGAAACATACAGTTACCACAGGACCCAGCAGTTGCATTCTTGGGCATTTATTCCAGAGAAATGAAAACTTATGTTTACATAAAAACCTATACACAGATGTCTATAGCTGCTTTATTCGTAATAGCCCCAAACTGGAAACAGCCTAGATGTCCCTCCTTGTGTGAATGGTTAAACAGACATGGTACACCCATACTTGGGATACTACTTAGCAATAAAAAGAAAGGAACTACTGACACACACAACCACCTGGATGGCTCTCACTCGCTTATGCTAAGTGAAAAAAGCCAACTTCAAAAGGTCACAAACTTTGATTTGATTCCATTTATATAATATTTTTAAAATAAAATTATAGAGATGGAGAACAGAGCAGTGGCTGCCAGGGGGTAGGGATGGGGAAGAGGTGAGAGGTGGATGTGGTTATAAGGCGACAGCATGAAGGAACCTTGTGGTTATGGAAATGTTCTATATATATTTTAATTTTTATTGGAGTATAGTTACAATGTTGTTAGTTTTTTTAAAATAAGTTTATCTGCTACATTGTTCTTTTATAAAAATATGTTTTCTTTATTTTTTTGACTGCGTCGGGTCTTAGTTGCAGCACATGGGATCTTTCATTGCGGTGTGGGCTCTTCACTGTGGTGTGCAGGCTTCTCTCTAGTTGTGGCGTGCAGGCTCCAGGGTGCATGGGCTCTGTAGTTTGCGGCACGCAGGCTCTCTTGTTGAGGCATGTGAGCTCAGCAGTTGTGGCGCGCGCGCTTAGTTTCCCTGCAGCATGTGTGATCCTAGTTACCCGACCAGGGATCAAACCTGCATCCCCTGCATTGGAAGGCGGATTCTTAACCACTGGATCACCAGGGAAGTCCCTACAATGTTGTGTTAGTTTCTGCTGTAAAATAAATCAGTTATACATATACATATATCCACTCTTTTTACTACACACACACACACACACGAAATGGTGGAATCTGAATAAGCCCTGTGGATTGTACCAATGTCGTTTTCCTGGCTTTGGTATTATACTACAGTTATTCAAGATGCTACCAGTGAAGGAACTGGGTGAAGGGTACATGGGACCTTCCTGAACATTTTTATTTTGGGCAACATCCTCAATCTATAATTACCTCAAGAAAACCTTTAAAAAGTCTATCAGATGCATAACAACATATTTACAGATTACGTGACATAGCTCTTAGATTTGTTTTAAAATATACTCTAGGAATAAAAAATAAAAGAAAAAAAGTAGAAGAAATAGATGAAACAGAAAAGATGTTGATAGGTGTTGAAGTTGGGTGAAGAATACATAGGGAAAGTATATATACTTTCCTCCCTAGTTTTGTGTTTGCAGACTTCCCAAATAAAAAAAGTTTTAGACGGTTGAAAAGGGTACTCTGTCCAACATAAGGGCTAAGCCTTACTTATTCGTATACAGCTTTACTCACTGCTATAACATTTGCATACAAATTAAGTTCAAAGCTTATAATTCTGTTTCATTTACAAAGTTTTTATTATGACCTTTTATTAAGAGCTCATAAATCACATGCTTAATCTGGTTCTGTTGACTACTTTTTCCCTCCATGATTCCCCCAAAGTTATAAAAAATAAAAACTTATAAATAGCCATGAGGATTATGCACAGTCTTTACACGACAGTCAGGTCAATGTTTCAGGTTGTCCGACCATCTCCCAGTGTCTCATGCAGAACTGAATTACAGCAGCAAGGCCTCTGAAATCTCAACAGCAGAAAGGGAAATTCTTTTCCAAATCCCACCTCATCCCTTAGTGTTACAGGACTCAACAGGTGCTTGTTTGGGACAGTAGCAGGAGGAATTTCTGGGATGACTGCTCCCGGGAGCGGGTGAGAAGAGCAAGCCGGGAAAGTTTCAGCCCTGCACGTGCCATGGCTCAAACCTGGAGCTATATTTAAACTCAACAGGCCAAGAATCACCAGGAGCCAACTGACAAGCTGAGAGGGGGTCAGCAGAGGCCCGATCTGACTACTTTCAACTGGAAGAGTTTCAGGTCACTACAAACCAAAAAAACTCTTATTTGGTGCAGAGCTGGGGAATCCGATTTTCTCACTCAGTATCCTCTCTTCAGGTGCTGACGAGCACCACTTTCCTTCCAGCCAGTGGGATGAAATGCTTAGAGAACAGTGAGGCCAGAGGAGCATGGAGCCTGCTGTCAAGTCACCGGGTTTTTCGAGTTTTCAAATTCACCAAGAGGACGGAAGGTTAAGAGATGACTGTGGAAGCCGAGTATCAGAAGAGCTCAGTATGGACCTTAGGACACTAACCCAGGATTCTCCTCCTTTACCCTGTGTTAACCTCCAGGTGTCACTGGCATTCCTCTTCCTCCAACTTGGTTTTAAAACCTCTTCCTTTGGAGAACGGTCAAAAGGTATCAGCTTGCCCAGCATCTTTCGTTTTTGGTTTGTAGGGCACATCAAGGATAAAGAGGCAAAGAGGCTGGACAGATTCAGACCTGCAGGCTCTTCTTGGCCCACTTCTGCCATAAGGTGGGCACATGGCCTTCCATCCACGCCAACTTCCAGCAGACCGAACAGGTTTCTCAGCTTTCAGAACATGAGGCTAAGCCCGGCCTTCAAAATCTCATCCCCGCCACCTCTCACCCCCCAGCAAATCCTTTTCCTACTGCATAAAACCAGTGATTCCTCCATCAAATCACAGCGTAGTATATCCACTGATGTAGGCTCTTGTCAAAGAAAATCTCTCTTCCCAGGATGGGGCAGCACTTGGTTGTTCCCAAGCACATGGTCCACAGAGGGACAGTAAATGATAAACCCTTCAGGAGAGGGTGCTGCCCTGCTTTAGGGAGCTTTCGTCAGACGCTGACGAGAGTCAGTACTGCCTTTCATTCTACTCCACACGCATCTGCTTATGCCTCCTGACTCCTGCCGGCCCCACACTGAGGCTGCGATGGGTGGGCCTCCTGTTTCCAACATGTTAAAGGAGGGAAAGTCACCTTCGTCAGCTCTACAGGGCACGTGGAGCCCAGGTGAGGTGAGAAGTAAGGAGGTTCTAGGATGATAAAATAGGTGCCACAAACTGTCAGTCAATAAAAGGGGTCAGGATATCCTGAAATACAAACTAAGCAAAGTCTTTCCGGCAGTGAGCAACGCAGGCAAAGAGACCTTTCTTTCCTGCCACCTTCCCTGGTCTCCCAGGTTTCAAGGAATCAAGTTCCATGACTATAAACGAAGTCACTGGCTGCCCCTGTGCCCCACGGTATGGCCCGGCTGATTTAAAAAGCCTCATTGTTACCATCGTATCTTCGTCAACCCAAACGTCCAGTGAAAACAGGTAATCTTAATAGAGAGTTTGCTATTAAAATCACGCCCGGTCACACCCTAGAGCCTCGGCTTGTCCCCGAGGTGGCCACCCTCTTCTTCCCTCGAGTGGCTTTAACTCCCCCAGGAGGGTGGCATCCGCGTCTCTCTACAAGGCAGGCTTCCTTCTCAGCTCATGAGAGGGACCTAGAAAGAAGAGGAATCCATGGAGCCCGCCTGGTGGGGGCCCCAGCTGCTCTCCTTCTTGCGGGGGAACAACTGCTGGGCTGTGAGGGTTGGTCCCTGGGCTGCAGGATGCTCAACCTCCATGCAACAAAAGGTACATGCGGGAGATGAGGACGGAGAGGAAAGGGGAAAATATTCCCCTCTCACCAGAGTAGCTCTCCCCAAGGTTCAGAACCACCGGTGAGCCTCTCTTTTCTGCCAAGGAGCAGAGAAGGCCACCTCGGTTGGCCAGGGAGGCCTCTCTGCACCCTGGCCTCCAACTCACTTCTTCCTGCGGATCTTGGGTTTCTTCACAGGCCGCAGATAGGGGTTATCGATGATGTTCTCCTCCCCGTTCCGGCTCCCCGACAAGGAAGGGTTCTGCTGCAGGACAGAGGTGTTCTCCTTCTCGGCTCCAGAATCATCCTTTGAGCAAAAGCCAAAATAAAGCAAAATACCAAATGGCATAAGGAAAGAGATCATGCCCACGGTAAGAACTACTGTTAGCATCCCTTTCATTGAGAAATTAGAAGCCCAAGCACCACCTTCTGGCTAATGTGCCTCTCTCTGCCCCAGACGAAAGGAGGCCAGGCAGCGGCTGCTATCAGAGGAAGGCGAGAGCACCAGCTTTGACACAGTGGAGCACAGAACACCAGACCCTGAACCTCTTCAGAGGCAGGGACAGGACACAAGGAACAGAGAACTGGGAGGGGCAGAGTCAGGGGCTACAATTTAGACGCTTCAGGGAGGACGCCCAGCCTGTGCGGAGTCAAAGGAAAAGAGAAGTGGCTCCCGATGCCCTGCAGGACTGAGAGGTACAGGACTGAAACAAACCACGTGCATAGGGCACCCCCGGACCAAAGCTCACGTAAATCATAATCGACTTTCCCGCAAATTCTCAAATATCTGGTACTTGCAACATGGTACAAATGATCATATCCCAGCAGAGGCCAGAAACTGCTCAAGCCCTGCGAGCTCCCACGAGGGCAAAGCAGCACGTGCGGGCACCCACACAGGAACATCATCCCAAATCTCCACCTGCAGCCCCTGGATCAGGCCTTTTGCTGTTCGTTTTTTGAGGAAAGTGATTTTGGAGAAAAGCTTATAAGTTTGAATATATTCCATATGATCTCAGTTAAAGATTTTTAAAAAATCACAGTGGGATGTAGACATAGAAAACAGTAATATGTTAAAGTTTTACAAACGGCTTCTGGAAATATGGGTGATTGATTCTCCTTTCCTTTTTTGCACTCTCTTCTATTTTCCAAGTTCTTTAAAATGAGCAGAAGCTGCAGGCGAAGGGGATAAAAATCACACGAAGCAGCTCAGGCCCAGGGGGCTACAAGGGACCAGAAGCAGCTGGTTGGGCTGCGCCCCCTGGTGACAGACCAGTGGTTCTGTCACTGGGATTCCCGTTCTGGAACTTGAGGCAAGAGGACTTGACCTCAACCAGGAGATATGCTGTCAGAAGACAGCGGGACAGTGGACAGATGGAAGGTTCTCCCATAGGGACCACTGGCCTAGGACGGCGGCGCCAGTCTGGGCTCAATGAGACTGAAGAAAGCAATGACTTTGAGGTTCGGCTGCGTGCCCTCTCACTGCCCATCAGCCCTGTTCTCCCCAGAGACCCAGTTCATCCAGGGCCCCTGTGCTTTCCCTCTCCAACACCCAGTCTGGTGGCACTAGAGTCACTGTGGACCTCCTGGAGGCTCTCTTGAAAGCGAATACCCCAAGATCAGCCTGGCTGGCTCGTGCCAGACTAGGTGCCGGACACAACGTCTGCCCACACCCAGACCTGCCTTGGATACCAGGCTCTGACCTTTCTGAAGTTCTTAACGGCTCGGTTTAGTAGCTCACCCCTACCTCCCTCCTCTCATCTCTCTACAGGAAACGCCCAACCTTCAAAGTTACTGGAAGTTCAACTGTGCCTTAAGTGCTTCCTGAGATGATCAGGGTGGAGGGGACCCAGTCAGGGGTGCCCTGGGATCACTGCTGGAGGCTCCCCCCACTCAGCTCGCTATACCTCATGAGGCCAGGACTTGGGGCACGAGTCATGGGACAACAGGCTTCTCTACTCCCAAGGAGAGCTTCTGGAAATGCCACTTTCTTTGCTGTCTTTGGGGACAGGCAGCCTTGAGATGGGGAGGGACAGGAGGAGTAGACAAAAAAAGTAAAGTACTAAAATGACTGAGATTTGTAAAAAAAAGGTGGGAGTAGAAAGGTCTGTCAGGAGCGACCTGGGCCGGGAAAGGCCAGACTCAGGGCACGTTCCTCATGCACCCCCCTCATGCACCCCATGCGCCCTGGGTGACTGCATCCAGCCTCACAGCCTCTACCACCACTTCCACAGCAGCATCCCCCACTTGAACCTCCCCAGCCCTCACATCTCCCTTGACTTCCAGGCCTGCACCGCCACTGTCGCTCAACCACCTGCCATCTCCACGTGGCGGGCAAGCAGGCATCTCAAATTCAACGTGCCTATAACTAAACCACGAGCACAAACAGCTTCTCCCACTGTCTTCCCGTCCTGTCCTCCCAGCTGTCCAAGCCCAAAACTCTGCAGTCACTCCTGCTTGCTTTCTTTCTCTGGCATCCCACAGCCAATCTGTTGGGAAAACTTCTTGGCCTTATCTTCCATATACAGGCAGAATCTGAGCACTTCCACTATCTCTACCGCGACCCCCCTGGTAGGACCTACCAGTGTCTCTTACCCGGATGGACAACAGCCTCCTAACTGGCCTCCCGTCACAGTCCCTCCTCTGCCTGTCCCATTCTCACCAGCGCAGCCAGTGCTCCTTGGAGAAGTTCAGACCTGCCTCTCCTCTGCTCCACACCCTCCCAGCACTCCCACTTCATCCAATGAAAAGACAGCTCTTAAAACTGCTCACAAGGCTCCACCTGACCTGATCTCTCCCTCCCGTCCCCGTCCCCACCTTCCTCAGTCACACCTCCACTCTCCTTTGTGCTGTTCCCCAGGGCCTTTGCACTGGCTGTTCCCTTTCCAGGACACCCTTCCCCAGAGATCCACATGGCTCACTCCCTCACCTCCTGCAAGACTCTGCTCAGACGTCACCTTCTCTGTGATGTGTATCCTGAGCACCCTATTTAAAACTGAAACCTCCACCCTTTACCCTGGATCCTCCCCTACTCAGTTTTCCCCCCGTAGCACTTTCATCTTTTACATACTATACAGTGATGCATTTACGTATTACGTCTATGGTCATTCCCCCACTGCCAACACACGGGCTCCCGAGATGCAGCTGTTGTCTTTGTTCTGGTCACTGATGTGTCCCAAGCACTCAGAACAGTATCTGGCACTTACCAGGTACTAAACAAATACTTGCTGAGTACATGAATGGTACATTGTTCAGAAAAGAGTAAAAGTTGAGACACTGGGATTGCCTGCAGAAGGCAGCTCGTTGAAATGTATGAGAAAAGAATCCTCTGATACACCAATTTAAAATGAATAGCCCTGGGACTTCCCTGGTGGTCCAGTGGTTAAGACTCCACGCTTCCACTGCTGGGGGCGCAGGTCTGATCCTTGGTCAGGGAACTAAGATCCCACGTGCTGCGCAGTGTGGCCAATACATAAATAAATAAAATGAATAGCCCCTTCATGTTCCTAGATGGAGTAACCAGAACCAAGTTAAACAAAGTAACTACCTAGCAACAGTCGTTGACAGTTGTGACCTTGATAGATAAAAAAACAATTTAAAACACCAGTTATTGAACTTACCGTAACAATGTCTGTAAATGCTAAAGACAGAAAACAATGTAAACATCCACAAGGGACTGGCTCACTAAGTCCACACAATGGAACAGGAGGAAGCTATGCGGAGGGATGAAGCAGCTCCTCACGTACAGCGTACAACGACCACCGAGATATCGTGCAATGACCACCGAGATATCGCCACAAAGAGAGCAAGCAAGGGGAAAGAACTGTTTGTGCTTAAAATAACAATTAAAAAACATCTCTAGAAGGATTCACAAGAGACTGGTGACACTGGTTGCTTCGTAGGAGGGAAAATGGATGACAGGGAACAAGGACAGGTGAAAGACTGTCACCATACATCTTTTCGTACATTCTGAGTCTTAAACATATGATTGTATTTGCCAGTCCAACGAAATAACAAGCCCAACTGACTGTCATAAATTGTTGCTGGAATCCTTTTCTTGCAGTCTTTTTATTTATTTTGTACAGAAGAGCATATGGTCATACAGCAGGGGCAGGGGCAGTGGGTGCCATGAGCTGCCCTGTGCCAGGCACCTGATATGGATGAGCTCATTTTACCTCAGGCTCCTCACTTCCCCCTGAGGGAGGCGTTCCTACTCCTATTTGCATTTGTGAGGAAACAGACTCAGATGCTGGGTCATGAGCTGGAAAGTACCCTGGTCTGGATCTGAGGCCAGGCCAGTCTGACTCCGAGGCTCAGACCTTTCTACTCTTCCAGTCTGGCTTGGCCTCAGGCAGTTCCTGACATCCTTTCGGCCTCGGTTCACTCACCGCCATGACCTCACCTATGTCATTACATTACCCGGGGTTTTAGATAACACATCTGCAAGCCCTTTAGCTGCTTTGTACATATAAAGGGACGGTGATGTTTGTTTAGAAGACTCCGCCTTCTCATAAGGTGGACCTCATCTTAGTCCGTGCCACAATCACCATATCTCAGACCAAATTAACTGAGTCCAAAACAGAAGCGTAGAATGACAAAGCTCCCAGCCCTGATTCTGAAAGGAATAATTCAACATTAAAGAAATGTGTATTCAGGCAAGGGAGACCTTCAGCAAATACTAGAGTCAGCCCTGGCACTCTCCCCCCGCATCCTGGGGCCTCACACCTCAGAGAACACGAGGAACCCTCAGTCCAGCTACAGCCACTGAGCCATCCCTTGCTTAAAAGCCAGGGCCAACCTTAAGGGATGGATGAATGTGGTAACCTGACTCTTAGGGTCCTGTAAGCTTTAAAGGCATTAGAGCTTCAGCAGGTCTGTGACTCTACTTGGCATTTTCTCCCCTGATGCCTGAACAAGAGTGGGTCTTATCCTCTTACTTGCCGAGTATAATACAGCGTAACCAGAAAAGAACACCCACCAGTTTCAACGAGCACACCTCCCCGCCGACCTTTGTCTCTGTGCCCACACATTTTATCTCCTATCCTGGCTCTGAAATGTCCACAATAAGGCTAACCCCTCCTTTTGGGCACTAAATCCCATGCCCTCTCCCTTGCCAAAGATCATCATTCCAAAACGTTTCTTTCTCTCCTGCATCAACTTTACCAGATCATTTTCATCAGCATACAAACATCTTGTTATTTATCTTAAAAAACAAATAAGGGACATCCCTGGCAGTCCGGTGGTGAGGACTCCACGTTTCCACCGTGGGGGGGTCCACGTTTGATGCCTGGTTGGGGAACTAAGATCCCCCAAGCTGCAAGGTGCGGCTAAAAATATCAATACATAAAATTTAAAAATAAAAATAAAAAACAAAACACCTCTCTGACCTCCTTAATTCTTCCCCTTTAGTTACCGCTCCATTTTCTCTCCTTCCCTTCACAGCAAAATTCCTTGAAACCGTGGTCTACGTTAATGGAACTTTCTGTGATGATTTAACTGTTCATATCTGCGCTGCCCAGTAGGGTAGCCACGAGCCACAGGTGGCCATTGAGATGTGGCTGGTGTGACCAAGGAACTGAATTTTTAAAATTTAATTTACATCAATTTAGACTTAGATAGCCACATGTGGCTACTGGCCACTGTAATGGACAACACAAGTCCGCACTCACCGACTCCGGTTCCTCTCTTCTCTTTCTCTTTGAATTCACTTGCTCTCATTCTTCCTGAAATTGCCATTGTCAAGGTCACAAACTGCATGCCCGCTGCCAAATCTAATGGGCAACATCTCAGTCCTCACATGACTGGAACTAACTGCAGCTCCAGACACAGCCGATCACCCTCTTCTCCCTGAAATGCCTTCTTCCCTTGGCCTCCGGGACGCCGCAGCCCCCCACCCCCCCACACCCCCTCCCTGGTTCCACCACCTTTCCCGCTGTGCCTTCTCCATCTTCTTGGCTGGTTCCTCATCTCCTCACCCTCTGAACAGCGCAGAGCCCCAGGGCTCAGTCCTGGCACCTCTTCTCTATTTTGTCCTCACTCGCCCCTAGGCACTCACCTGGTCTCATGGTTTAAACACTATCTACGTGCCGAGGACTCCCAGGTTTGCATCTCCTGAGCCCAAAAGCTCCTTGAACTCCAATGCGCCTGTCCACCTTCCTACCTGACCCCACCACCCGTATGTCTAATAAGCATCTCAAACTTACCTTGTGTAAACCTCTACTCCTGGCTTCCCTGCTATACCTGTTCCACCCAACCGTCTCGCCTGTCTTGGCTGAGGGTACTTCCATCTTGCCTGTTGTTCAGGAAAAAACCCTTGCATTTATCTTTGACTCTTTCTCTCACATCCACTCCTTCAGTCGCTTCTGCTCCGAAAATAATCTAGAATCTGACCAAATAATCCACCTGTGTCTTCACCTCTACCACCATCTCTCAGCTTCTTGCACCAGCCTCCCGACTGGTCTGCTTCTGCCCTCACCCTCTGTAGTCCACCCTCGACCCAGCAACCTCACCGATCCCGAGACCCTCCTCTGCTCAGTATGTCCAGGGGCTCCCATCGTACTAACAAAAAGCCCAAGTGCTTAGGTACCCTTAAGACCTGACTTCCCCAGGAGCTCTCTGACCTCGTCCCCTGCTCTCCTCCCCGCTTTTGCTCATGCCACACTGGCCACCCTGATGGCCTTGCCATTCCTCAGCATAACAGCACCCACCTCAGGGCCTTCGCATCTGCTGTTCCCTCTGTGGGGAACGCTCTACTCCCAGATACGTGCGAGCCTTGTTCCCTTCAGGTCTTTACTCACCTGTCACCTTCTCAGTCACCCAATCTAATACCACATCCACCAGGCCCGTACCTACTCCCATCTCCTAATTTCTCACTTTTCCTTAGCTCCATGAGGGCAGGACATTTTGTCTATCTTGCCTCCTGCTAATTCCCTAGCACCTGGCACCTGCCTGACTCTGGCAGGTGCTCGTTCAATATTTGTTGAATGAATGAATGGATCCCCAGGACACAGACTTATCCCTCGAGCTAGAGATCGTGCCGCAATTGGATCACCACAGGCCCATGATGCAAGTCCCTAACATGGGGCCAGAGACCTGAGGTAGGTCCTGTCCAATCCGCAGGGTGATAGGCAGAGAGCAGCACGGGCTACTGTGGGGGGCGTGCTGAAGCGGGCAGAAGGCAGGACCCACCGTGTTGATGTGAAGAGGGAGGTTCTCTGTGTCTGTCTGCTCATCCTGCTCCGAGGAATCCGTCTCCTCCATTTGTTGCATCTCCAGCTCAGACGGAAGAAGAGCGGTCAGGTAGGGGATGGTGAAAGGCCTGGCAGCAATCACTGGGGGATTGGAAGAGAGGCCGAGAGCCTTAGGACAGATCAGCGAGCAGCAGCGAATGACAGTGATGGCTAACACGCTCGAGCGCTTAGCACAGGCCAGGCAGTGTCCTACAGGCTTTACGTGTTATCTTTAATTCTCGCCTCCACCCTATTAAGTAAGTACAATTAACAACCCCATTTTACAGATGGGGAACCTGAGGCCCGGAGAGGTTACGTGACCTCCTCAAGCACACCGGAAGTGGTGGAGTGGGATTTGAACTCGGGCAATATGACGGCACAGCCTACTTTTACCAAGTACCACTAAAATCAGAGAGAACTAGGGCTGAATCCTAGCAAAGCATCAGCTTAGTGATCTTATACCCAAGGTCAGTTAACCCCCCCAGCCTCATTACTAGAGCAGGGATATGGATCCCTTCAACCTGAAGGACTCAAGTCCCGATAGCGGACTTGAGAACTCTCTGCATGGAAGTATATCCACTGAGCTAGAGGGCACTTCAGGTACATGAGTGACCCAATTCCTCCAAAAAGCACCGAGGCTGAGTAGGAGAAATTATTAAATAAATAAATAAATAAATAAATAAATAAGTAAATAAATAAATAAATAAATAATAAAAAGAAAGTCTCTGTGCATACTTCCATGGTAGAATGTCATTATCAGGAGACACTCTAAGATTATTTTTAACATGGCTCAGATATGGAGACAGAAAGAGCTAGGTTTGAATGCTATCTACTCTCCGTGTGACCTTGGGCAAATTACTTCATTTCTCTTCTCTCTAAGCCTTGGCTCCTGGAATGGTGGAAGTAACAGTTCCTAACTCAGAGGCTCACTCGAGGAGCTCATGAGATAACGTAGGGAAAGTGGGCAGCACAGTGTCTGGACTTAGTAACTTAGCCGCTGCGGTTCCGGGGCAAGGCACAGAGCGAGAATCCAACAGGAGCTTGCTGACTGAATGAATCATCTAAACCAATCTCCCTCACTCCCCTTTGGAAACACTGAGGCCTGTGGAGAGGAAGACACTTGGTCACACAGTGAAACGATAGTGCTGAGATGAGAAATTATATGGTGAGTCCTGTGAGAGGACGTAGTGAAGGCAAAGCCTGGCAGAGGTTCTTTAACTGCCCTGCCCCCTGCCACCAGGGTCCTTCTACCACCAGGGCTGCCCCTTCTGCTAATGAGCCTCTCTGATGCCTGGGGCTCAGTCACCCTCGAGGTAACCTCAACTCAATGCACTTCAAGTGCCCAATCCCAACAGAGGCCATTACTGTTTTGGAGTCATCAGTTAGGGACAGGCCCTTAAGACCTAGAAAAAGGAGCCAGAAATGAAGAACAAGTTCCACAAGACAAGGACAAAGCTTATTCGTTTTTTCCAATGACACAGAGAGAGAGGGAAGGTGGGGCGATGATCTCAAAGGACAAGCCAGGGTCCACAGAGGGGAGACACTCACAGGAAACGTGCTGACGTCATCTTTGAAAAGACTCTGGGTCTCGCCGGTCTTGGCCATAAAACGGGTGAGTGCCCGCTCCACGTCTCGTCTCTGGGATGCGGCCTTCTCCCGCAGGACCTGATAGTCCGACACAGGCTCACGGTACGTCTAAAGGGAGAACAGCAAAGACACTAGAGAAATACCAATGACTACACTGCCCTCCTCGGGTTCCTGCCTTGCTGTTGCTCTGTCCTCCCACCCTTTAAATGACCCCTACCGTCACTGAGAGCAGAGATCCCCAAGGGCAGAGGAAGGGCAGAAAGAAACAATATAACTATGATTAACATTTACTTTGAATCTTAAAAGTTAAGAAATATACAAACATTTACATTTACGTGATCCCGGGCCTTCATTTAGCTCCAGCAACAGCTGGACTCAGGCAATTCTCAGCCCCACACACCTGCTGGGGAAGCCCTGCCAGGGAAGCCCTGCCGGGGACCACCCAGGGGCCCTCAGTGTAACATGACAACAGAACTTTCTGACATGTTTGAAGTCTTCCCAAGATGAAGAATTTAACAGGATTCTGAACACGCTGGTTAAAAACATTAAAATGCAAGGTCTTACAATTATTTTTAAGATAACCGTTTGACATTTAAAAAGTTGGAAATTTAATAGGAAAATTTTAACGTAAGTCTTCAAATAATTGGTAGATGAGAATGAAAAAAATTAGTTTTATGATTTATTAAGGGCAGCCTAAGATCCCACCTATCTTTGTACTGTACCTTTTTCAACTATGACAGCTGTGAAAGTATCAAAATAAACTGAACTTAGAACCAGACCTCCTACTTCGTATTCCACCAGGTATTAAACCAAGATTTCAAAAATACAAAAGCTGTAAGGCTATAACATGGCTGCCACTAAAAAGGAGCACCAGTTTCCTGAATCCTTAATAAGGGTCAGATGATCTTTCAACGTACGTTGTTTTCGTACTGTGTTACGTTATAACAGTCACGTAAATGAGCAAACAAATACTGAAGTGTGTGCTTAACGCTGTACTGACAGACATATGCTACAAAAGAGCTAGAGACTGCTGTGGGTTGAATTATAGCCCCCTAAGAAAAAGACGTGTGGAAGGCCTAACCCCCAGGACCCCAGAATATGATCTCATTTGGAAATAGGGTCATTGCAAGATGTAATCAGTTAACATGAGGTCATATGAGTAGGGTGGTAAGAATCCGATATGACTGGTGTCCTTATAAGAAATGGCCACGTGAAGACGGAGATACAGAGAGAGGGCCGTGTGAAGAGGAAGACTGGAGTGATGCATCTACAAGCCAAGGGGTGCCACGAACTGCCTAGAAACCACCTGAGGCTGGGCAAAGGTTTCACAGGGAGCCTGCCGACACCTTGATTTTGGACTTCTAGCCTCTGGAACTACAGGATAATACATTTCTGTCGTTCTAAGGCACCGAGTTTGTGGCACTTTACAGCAGCCCTAGGACACTAATACAGGAAATCCTGGTCAAGAGCAATGGCCGCCTTGCAATGGTGGCTGACCACCTGCTCCTTTCCCCCCGTATCCTGAGGTGTGGAAAAATCTCCTGGAGGACTTGCCCCAACCCTGCATCGTGGCCATATTTGCACCAGGACGCAGTGTGGAGGTGGGGACACAGGAAGCGAGCAGAAGAGCCTCTGGGGACTCCTATGCACACTGTACCTTCCCAAAGGAAGGTGAAATTGCTAGAAGGCAAATTGGAACACGGAGGACATGTTCGGAGGACATCTGAACTAAGGAGGACAACTAGACTTGTCCCATACAGACCCAGAGCTCACAGTTACGATAAGTTCCATTTCATATTACCAAGTTTCATTTTTTGTTTTTTTTGGGGGGGGCCACACCATGCAGCTTGTGGGATCTTAGTTCCCAGACCAGGGATTGAACCCAGGCCCTCAGCAGTGAAAGCACGGAGTCCTAACCACTGGACTGCCAGGGAATTCCCCCAAGTATGTTTTAAGTAACTCTTTCCCTGATTTCAAAAATAACTCTTACCTATTATGGAAAATTTGGGAAACCCAGAAAAGCACACACAAAACAACAGTTACCTATAATCCCACCCAGAATTACTACCAGCATTTTGTGGAATGTGTCTTTGCTCTACGTGGCTAGGTACTTCTGTGTTTGGGTGGGACAGGCGAAACGGTGCCACTTTCAGCTTATTTTAAGTATATTTTGCCAGCAAACTGGAGTAGATAATTCTCCTTTGCCGAATTGTTTTCCAGTGAGGAAAGACATTCTGAGTTCTGAACTACCCTGTGACCAAAAAACTTCTGGACTCCAGTCTGACAGCCAGGAAAATGGAGTCTGCTTTTGCGTCAGTCACAGCCCCCAGGGTGGCCTTGTCACTCACCGGAGTTTTGATGTAGGTGTGGGGGTCGGGGAACTCGGGAAAATGGCTGGGGATGTGTGGCGGGTGGGGTCGGTTCTGTCCTGCAGTGAGGGCCTTGGGGGTCACCGGCTGATTGGTCACTGGAGCTGCAACAGAGTCACCGGCGGTTACTCTTCCACCCAAGGCCTCGCGTCTCTACCCACACCCTCCTTTTCTCAAAGTAAATCCTGGACCTCAATGTTCTATGCAACAGGCACTTTGTAATTCTACCAATAAAAGGCCTTTAATGGCCTGAGGACCTGAAAAGGTGCCTCCGCCCCCCAACAACACCCGGCACGGCATGACCTGGGGTGACATTCCCATCTACAACAATCCTGACTGCATGCCTCTTGGGGCGGTGAGTGCGGGGCTGAGACAAGCTAACTACATAAAGAGCAGGTTGAGGACCTAAGGAAGTTAGGTGGGCTGCTAACTCCTTTCAAGAACCCAGGTAACAAAGACAGACATGGAGCCAGGGTAAGTTAAGCGAGGGCCAATGAAAGCAAGAGGGGTTGAAAATGGCACCTTTCACTGCCACTTTGAGAGGAGCATCTTAAAACGATATCAGCTGGACTTCCCTGGTGGTGCAGTGGTTAAGAATCCACCTGCCAATGCAGGGGACGCAGGTTCTATCCCTGGTCCGGGAAGATCCCACACGCCGCGGAGCAACTAAGCCCGGGCACCACAACTACTGAGCCTGCGCTCTAGAGCCCGAGAGCCACAACGACTGAGCCTGTGTCGTGCTGCAACTACTGAAGCCCACACGCGCGTAGAACCCGTGCTCCGCAGCAAGAGAAGCCACCACAATGAGAAGCCCGTGCACCACAACGAAGAGTAGCCCCCGCTCGCCGCAACTAAAGAAAGCCCGTGCACAGTAACAAAGACCCAACACAGCCAAAAAAGAAAAGATGCCAGCCTGAAAGGAGTGATGGAAAAAAAAATCTAGTGAATTCTCCCGAGGTCCTGCAAACCCACACTAGTTACTCCAATCAACTCAGTTTATGGCACTCAGTGTATCTAAGGCAGAGATCATCAGACTTTTTGTATAAAGGGACAGGAAGTAAATATTTCAGGTTTTGCAAGCTGTGCAGCCTGTCACAACTACTTAACTCTGCCATTACTGCATGAAAACAACCATAGATAATAAGTAAACATGGCTGTGTACCAACAAACAAAAAAGTTTATTTACAAAATAGGAGGTGGACCACGTTAGGCCTATAGGCCATAGTTTACTGACCCTTGATCTAAGCAAGAACAAGCACTCTCACATTTTTCAAGTAGCATCGAGATGGTTCACCTTTCTGGTGACTGAACTTCACATCCTAATCTGACTAGCCCAAATAACGATTACATGGTAGGTAGCCCCAAATAATGGAAGGGAGCCTGCAACGAGGTAGTAGCTACACACCAATCTCTGCCCTAGTCAACCAATTCATTCCACCAGCATTAACTGAGCACTCCTGAGTACCTCAGTTCAGAGTCACTTACGGGCAGTGATGACCATCCTCTGAGACCGTTTTGCATAAGCAGGGAGAGTGTCCACATTGAAACCTAAGAAACAGGAGAACAAAAATCACTGCCCAGACCACTGGATACTGAACATGGAAGGGGAAGTAATACTGTGGTGAAATAGTTTAAACTCCCAACTCAAAAGCTTTGCTGCCGCTCAAAAGAAGCTCCAGCAGAATCCCCGAAGAGGGAGTTAGGAGGCCTCTTAAAGGGGTTCAGAGGAACTCTCTTTTGATAACTCTCTCAAGCTAAAAGCAAACCAGGAGACTCATGAGGGGATTTAAGAATGCTCAGCAGAGGGGGCTGCCTCCTGGGGACTCCTCTCTCTCTCTCTCTCATGCCTCCAACTCAGCTGCACTGAAGAAATGGAAACTGGAGGTGTACTCACCCATCTCGACAAGTGTGACCACAATATCTGACAGCGTGGGCTGCGTCCTGGCCGTGTGCTCACAGTAAGACTTGGCACTCCTCCCAATTTCTGAAATGTCTGGGAAAGGATCAAAGGCAGAAAGTCTTACTCTCAGTTCCCAAACAGTTAAACACAGAATTGCCATGTGAGCCAGCAATTCCACTCCTAGATATCCACCCAAGTGAATGGAAAACAGGGACTCAAACAGAGTGCATGATGTTCATAGCAGCACTACTTGTGCATCCATGTTCATAGCAGCACTATTCACAGTAGACAAAAGGTAGAAATAACCCAGTGTCCATCCACAGATGAATGGATACATAAAATGTGGTCTATCCATATAATGGAATATTATTCAGCCTTCAAAAGGAATGACATTCTGATACAAGCTACAACATGAATAAACGTTGAAAACATCATGCTAATGAAATAAACCAGACAGTCAAATATTTTAAGATTCCACTTATATGAGGTATCTAGAAAAAAACAACTCAGGGCTTCCCTGGTGGTGCAGTGGTTGAGAATCTGCCTGCCAATGCAGGGGACACGGGTTCAAGCCCTGGTCTGGGAAGATCCCACATGCCGCGGAGCAACTGGGCCTGTGAGCCACAACTACTGAGCCTACGCATCTGGAGCCTGTGCTCCGCAACAGGAGAGGCCACGACAGTGAGAGCCCCGCGCACCGCGATGAAGAGTGGCCCCTGCTCGCTGCAACTAGAGAAAGCCCTCGCACAGAAACAAAGACCCAACGCAGCTAAGTAAATAAAATTTATTTTAAAAAAAATTCAGAGACAAAAAAATTGATTAGGGGTTACCAGGAGTTGGGAGGAACGAGGAATGGGGAGTTACTGTTTACGGATACAGTTTCTGTTTAGAATGATGAAAAAGTTCTGGAAATGGATAATGCTGATGGTTGTACAACACTGTGAGTATATTTAACACTACTGAATTGTACACTGAAAAATAATTAAAATGGTAATTTTATGATACGTACATTGTGCCACCACAAAAAAAAAAAAGGTCTTATTATCTGGTTGTCAAGTTTTTGTTTCTTCTACCTGAAGCTGAACCTCTTTTCAGCCATGCTAAACTCCTTCAGGGGAAAGGGGAAGCATGAAGCTGGGCTCCATGAGTGGGTTTCAGAGGTAGACGGGCAGCTCCAGGAAAATTCTGAAATTGTGAATTTTACATACAAAAGAGCCTTTTTCTGGGATGGGTCCACAGGTCAAAACCATTTTCATAATAAAACGAGACATCCTTTGACTTTTTTAGTCTCATTCTCTCATGCAGTTTTCCGGAGGCTATGTCCCCTATGATGATGACATCATGGCTCTGCTGGATAATGGAATGTGTGCTTGTGCATTCTTAGGTTTTAAAATGTTCTCAGTTTTATTTTCTAATGTGACAAAAATCTCTATATATAGAGCCCATGTACACAAAATTCCTCGGGGTCCTCAATATTTAAGAGTCTAATGGGTTTTGATGGCTGCTTTAGGAAAACATTTGGTATCTTGAAGTTCCAAACATCAGCTGCAGAGAGTCACCTCAACCCAGATCACAACCTTCCTGGGGCAGCCCACATCTAGTGACTGATCAAGACCAGACTACAAAGGCAGGGCTTTGGGGGACTGATGTCAGTTACTCTGATGGGCAATAATTGCTCCAGAGCACCCCACTGAGTTGGCCAATTCTTTGTTTGGCCTGTACTGCAGCTCAACTTCTCTCTCTGCCTAAACTCTTCTCTCCCTTCCATTCATAGGGTTGATTCCGCCCTCAAACACCTTAAATACCCACAACCCTCATTCCATCCTCCCTCCAAAGGCCCAAAGAGGGAAATACAATGTACATGCACAAGCCTATGTGAGACCGTTCCAGGCTCCTAAACCTCAAGATACTTCCTTTCAAAAGAGCGTTTTTTTCTTTTTTCCATTTTCTAAAACTTATTCACCCTCACTCTTTGTATCACATAATATAGCATTTGATTATATAATGTGCAGCATCTATTTCACGGGAATTAATCCTGACTCTCCAATGAAACTGTAAGTTCTTTGAGCATAGAGAACAAACAGCAATAATAACAGCACCTACAAGTCATCGAGAGCTTACAACGTTCCCAGCTTTGACTGCTTTACATATACATCTTACTTATACTCAAAACTCCAGGAGGTACAAATTATTATTCCTTTTCACAAAGGAGGCAACTGAGGTTCAGGAGGTCGAGTGGTTAACCCAAGCTATTAGGTAGCAGAGTGATGACCTACACCCAGGTCTATCTGATTCTAAAGCCTGTAAGTCACTTAACAATGTTCTTCTTTTTCTTAAATCCTCTCTAACACTATCACAATGCAGGACACAGAACAGATGTTTGGTTGACTCGAGGAAGGCCTATTGTTTCCTGGTACTTACAGCTCTGCAGCATCTCTGTCAATGTTTCCACAGATGCTTTCTCAGCACTCTCAAACCCTGCCTCTGTCAGCAGGGAGCTCACAACCACTTGCAGGGTTCGCCTTCGGGCCAGATGGTAGTTATCAGCAGGGTTAGTGGACTGTTTACTTCCTGATCTCTGTGAATCAGCAGCCCAGAAAGAGAAAACGTTTTCATCCAGAGGACAAGGATGCAATCACAGAGTTCACATACTGCCAACGGCAAGCAAAGGTTCTTTTGCTAAATACTTATTTATTAGTGCTTAATAAGATGTGGTAGTCCCTGATGTTTAGACTTACAGCTCTTGGCCAAATGAGTAATAACTGAGCACCCCGGGGGCTCTAAATTCGGAGACAGCCTTTCTGCCTACCTAATACTTACAATTCCAATAACAAAACGGCTGTTTTCTACTTTCTATTTTAGCAGATTATCAGAATATATAGCTGAAGAAACACGCACGATGGGATTGAACTCATATCCATCTCCCAGAAAAAAAGTGACCTCTCTCTTGTTCCTTCCACCTCCACACCATTTTGCTAACGAGGAAAATTAAAACAACAAACAACACATGATGCTAAGTAGAGGACCTACAAGTAGGAAGTATTTTGAAACGGGAATCCCTCCCAACTTTGGCGAGCCAATAAGAAGGCGAAAGCGGCCTCGTTGCACCAATCAGGAGGTGTTCCGGGCTCCCAACCCCCAACAGAGAACGGGCCAATCAGTATACAAGTCCACCAACTCAGGAGGCAACCGCAGAGTCTCGAGAAAGGGGTCACGTACGACCTGAAAGACCCTCCTCCACTCAGAGCTCATGGTGGGGCTGGATTTCTGGGTATAAGATTGTAGCCCAGGCTAGGGGAAAGTTACAGAATGCCCCGACTCTCTCGGCTTCGGCCTCGCGCCTCCCGCCCTTACCGTTCCGGAGCTGCCAGCCCCGGCAGTGGCCGCCGCGTCGGCCATCTTGCTCTAGCGTACTGTGCATGAGCGCAGGGCAGGATGGGGCTTGTAGTCACCGGGCGGGGAGGAGCGGCTAGGGGGCGGGGCGACACGCGCCCCTCTGGGCTTTCCTAGGCCCAGCGGGGTCGGGAGGGTGTGTTGGTTGACCCCGCTCACTTGGCCTTCTGTGAGCGGTGCGTTCAGTAAGCCCCGGAAGTGGCCAGGAAAATGAGCTCTCGGTTTTACACCTATTTTGAAATGAAGTCGCTTTTCGTAAAAAGCATATCCCTGGAACACTCCAAAGGTGCTTGATAGCAACCTCTGCCTGGGTCCCGCTGGGTCCCCATCATTTACTCTCTAGGGGAGGGGTCTGGGATTCTGTATTCTTAAAACCTCCAGGTGATTCTTCTGAGCGGGAAATTTGGGGAAACCTTGTTTTGTGCTGGCGGTCCCGCAGCCCACTTGGAACTAGATCCCAACAGCCACCCAGTCCAGGGGTTCCAACGCATCCCGCTGCCTTCTCGCCGTGTATTAATCCGTAGGTATTTGTCGGGCGAGCCGGGAAGCGCCGGCGGTAAGAGGCTGTCCCTTGCCCGCCTTACTCCCGGGCCGTTGCGTCAACGTGGTGCGTGTGGTTTTCTGCGGTTCACTCGCGGGTCAGCCTCTCCGGATGGGAGTCCTTCGTGCACCACGCCTCATTCGTCTCCGTTTGCGGGTGTCTGGCAGGGCGCAGAAGCTGGGTTCGAATCCCAGCACTCGGCAGCTGTGGGATTTCGGGCACATTACCTAATCTCACTGTGCCTCGGTTTCGTCTTTTGCGAAACTGGGATGGGATGGATAGCAGGGGGCAAATGAGCTAATACACTCAAAGGGTCTATCACTGTGCAGACGTAGAGTAAGAGGTCAAGAAGCAGCGCCTAATGTTATTTCCTGAGCGAGTGGATGAGTGGAAGACGCTCACAGGCAGATGTCCTGGAAAACTGCGCCGCGCCTGCCCGCGGGGCGCACCTGCGCCTGGGGGGCACCCCCGCCCCTCACCGGGGAACGTGCAAGCGGGATGTGCGGGCTGGGGTCGCTGCGCAGGCTGAGCCGCGGGGGGAGTCCGGGGCCCAAACCTTAGCTGAGCGGAGCAACCCAGCCCCTTTGTCTCCCCCGCCCCCTCTTCCCCACTTCCTGCCCAGCTTTAAACTCGGGATTGGCGGCGCGGCGGCGACTTTGTAACACGCCGCGCCTGCGGCGGTGGAAACTGGTTCTGTTTGGGCGCCTGGGGGAGGGGTGCACGCCCCTCGCCGTGGCTGGAGGTGGCGACCCCCTCCCCATCTCCCAAAGACAGAAGCGAGAGGTCAGCGGGAGAGAGTGTGTGCAGCCACAGTCGGTCCTCCGGGGGGCTCACCTGCCGAGGAGGTAGGCTCGAGGGCTGGAGAAGCCAAGACAGATGGGTGTCAGCGTCTGCCCTCTTCGCTGGAGCCTCCAAGCTGAGGCTGGACACCTGGGCGGGGGGGTCTGAGGTGGGGGGGTTAAGAAGGTCATGGTGTCCTCATCACCTCCCGGTTGTCTCTCAAAGCTCGGGTCAGTTTCTTTCTGAGTTGCACGTGGCTGAAGGGCGGAGAAGCCCCCCAAAGCCCTGAGCTTTCTCTGTGTCTGCACAGCCACCCTCCAAGCTGATTCTGGAAGCCCAGTGACCTCACTGGCTGTCTGTTGTCGTTCTTCATACCTCAGAGATGAGGTGGGAGGCGGAAGGAGGGCAGAAGCCGTGTGGCAGGGAGCCTTGGGGTCATCCGCCAGCCAGGGCCGAGGGAGGAGGCCAGAGGACAGGACTGGAAAGAGGGACCTCTCAAGTGGTGGTCCCTCTGGTGTCTGATGGGTGCGCAAGTGACGGCCTTACCCTCTTCTGTGTCTTTTAATGTGTCAACAAGAGGAATAACTGAAGAAATTGGTTGCTGTTACTGAGGGAGCCTTAATGTATTCATGTGCAAACATTGACTGAGCACCTACTGTGTGTGGGATTGGATGGGATGCTGAGCGCGCAGTGATGTTATTCATCCGCAGTGATCTCGCCTGAGTCATAGAACAACAGAGACGAAGTGTCACGTTGGGGTGGCTGGGAAGGCTTCAGAGAGAAGAGGACATTTGAGTTGGTTCTGAATGATGAATAGTCACCAGGCAGAGAAGTGGGGGGAAGTCTTTGTGGGAACTTACTAATTCTGCAGAGCTGGACTGAACCTGACTGTGGTGTTGGGCGTTGGGAAACAATAGGGACCCAGAAACAGCTCTTCCTCTCTTTAACCCACTGTCTAGACCTGAAGAAGAGATAGGAATGAACTGGATGAATTCAGGGAAAGGCATGTTTCTGGGCTGGTCCCCAAGACCCCAGAAATTCCCAGCTAGGTGCAGCTGGGAGAGTCTACCCCGAGGGTGATGTAACAGTCATACAATCCTGGGGCACCCTCCCCCATCTCCTGGTTGCTAGGACTGTTTCTTCTAACAAATCCTTGCTCTCTGCCCCCCCCCCCCAATTCTCTTTGGAACTAGACATGAGTGAAAAGAACTGGATCTACCATTGCTTTCCTGAAGATTCTTCTGCTCTTTCAATTCCCAGGCTCGTTTGAGAGATGGCTGACATGGTGAATTCTTTCACCACCTGTTTGCTGTGGCTGCACTGTCTGCACAGGCTAGATATTGGGGATATAATGGTGAGCAAGTCAGAGCTTCTACTACCCTGGAATTTAGGAGCAAAGCATATCTGAGAATTCCAGCAGGATCCGGTCCTTGAGACCATGATCTCCATGATCCCAAGTGGCTTTTCTTTCCCATTTCCTTCCTTCAAAGGTTCAGAATACTAGCTAAGGCTTATATAGCACTGTCAGGTACTCTTCTAAATGTTTTACATGTAATGTCTCATTTAATCCTCCTAACAGTTCTATGAGGTAAGCACTAGGCTTATCTCCATCTTATATATAGATGAGGAAACTCAGGCATGGAGGAGATAATTTTCCTAAAGAGGACAGGGTTGGGATTTAAACCCGGGTCACTTGACTTGGGAGACCCTGTTCTTAACCATTTGGCTAGCCTGCCTCCTTGACTGACCACATGGAATGTGCCCTTGAGCCAGGGGCTTAGGAATTTCCAAAGGGAGGCTATGGTCCTGTGTCTCGGGAGATACAGAGGAGAGCAATCTGTTAGCTGAGTGTGGGCGCTGGTGCTGTTTACAGGGAGCCCCAGCAGGCCTGGAATTGTGGAGACTACACAGAGCTGGTATCCTTTCCTAATGGCTGTGTGTGTGTGTGTGTTGTGTGTGTGTCCTGTTTTCTCCTGAGTAAGCCTCAGTCACCAAGAGGAACAAATCAAGGTTTCATGCAAGAAAGATGCATGGAGGTGATGTGCCAGAATCTGGGGAGATGGGAAACCTAGATACCTCTTTTGCTGGGGAATCTTTAAGAGCAGAGACCCTCATATTCTAGATTCCAAGGGGAACAATCCAGCTTTGTAGCTGAGTAAGGAAGATGGTCAGTGGAGTAGAAGCAATCTTAAGATGCACACCTTACTTCCTCACAGCTGTTGCATCCCAAAGCTGCATCCACGCATCTGACCCCATCCCTCTAGGCAGACCGGGACTTGCCCATGATGCCAGCCGGGCCACAGGGCAGAGGTTCCATGGATTCAGCCATTTTTCCACTACTTTTCTGAAACTCTAGATTTCTCACATTAGCCCTCTAAACAGATCTGGGGAGGCCCAGAGGCTGTCACTTCTCTGCCTGCCAGTCAAACTACCTCTAGCCTCTACCTTTGAGGGAGGGGTGTGGGTTGGGGGGATGGGTGTTGATGCTGGGAGTTGAGGGTAGAGGGTGGCACACACCGAGATCACTGGTAAGCAGGATGTGAAGGTCAGAACTATGTGGACCTCTAGGCCACTCCTCTACACAGACACCCTCCTTCCTTCTCATCATAGGGTGGGGTGCGATGGAAGCCTCAGCAAGCCCAGCCCCCTGCCCCAGGCGCTGTTCTCTAGGTTGAGAACAGGTTGTACTCTTGAGAAACCACAAGAGGAAGTTTAGGGAGGGCTGGGGGTGGGGAAAGTTCTGGGGCCCCTGCCAGTTTCCCTTTCTCTGCTGAGCCGGAGGTGTGTTTATTTTGGTGTGTTTCTCTTGCCTTCAAAGACATTTAAATTTTAAAACCCTCTGAGTGTCAAAGAACTGTCAAGGCCCGCCCGTGTTTATGTGTGTGTGTGTGTGTTTATGTGTGGGTCGGTGGGGGTGTGGAGGTGGTCAGACACCCCTGGAAATGGGATTGCAACAAGGTACTCATTTGTTGGATTTCACCTGGGATTTGTGCTAGATGGGAAAGGCTAACTCCACAAAGTATTCTTTTTTCCTCTCTGCCCTTTCAACTTACTCTTCCTCAAAGCGCTCCCTACAGCCCCAAACATGAGAAAAATGTGTTTATAATGGCCACATAGGAGCTGACTGATGTTGCCAGGAGCTGTCCTAAGTGTCCTACCTGCCTTATCTCATTTGATATTCACCGTAACTCCAGGTAGTAAATGCCTCTATTCCCAATTTATAGATGAGGAAACTGAAGCTCAGAAAGGCTTAGAAGCTTGCCTGAGGTCACACAGCTAGTAAGTGGCAGAGCCCAGATTTGAACACTGGTCTATCTGACTTCAGAGGCTGTGCTCTTGACATCTATTTAATTCTCAAATTAGAGCATCAACTTCCCCAACATATCAGACCCTGCACAATAGGAGGTTGAGATCCAAAGGTGTTTTAAAATGTGCTACTAGTGTGTGTGGGGAGTGGTTTGGGTATAGAATTGGAAGAGAGATTCTCTGGAAGTTTAATATATTAAAAAAAGATACCCAAGGGAAAGGAAGATATAGTGGGTGAAAGGTTAAGGCCAAACTGGAATTTTGAAGCAAATGGGGAGAAGATTTGGGAGGGATTCTGTAGCTGTGTTCAAACATTTGAAAGGTTGCCTTTGGTAGCCCCCAATTAGGGGACTGGTGGAGACAGATTTCCAAAAAACATAAGCACTTTCTAACAAATAATTGCCTAATCCCTTCTGCAGAAGTGAATTCCTCATCTAGGGGAGTCTAGAGCACATGCCTGGGAGGGGCTTCTGTGAACAAGTAAGGCCTCAGAGCCCCTTCCACCTCTAAGCCTCCCATGTGATTATTGACCGGCTTCCCTCCCCATCTGTCCACCAGGTGGAGCTGTTGCCCAGTGTGTGGCTCCAGGGCTGCTGGATGGGGTGAAGAGCGCCACCTGGTCCTTCAGCCACCAGCTGGTTTCCTGGGCCTATCCCCCACCCCTTCCTCAGCAATCTACACGCCAGGGGCCAGAGAGCCACTTTTGACCCAGCACAGCCCCTGTAAAATGCGCTCTCAGGTTTCCTCTGGGCTCAGGCCTGAACAAGCAGGCCTCCGCCCCTGGGGCAGTCTCCCTTCCCCAGGTCAAGGGTTCCCCTCCCTCCCTTCCTTCGCTTCCCCCTCCTTGACCTTCCTTTGCTCTGAAATAGAAGGATCTGTGTCAGGAGCAGAGGGTAAGACCCGTAGCCCTCATGGGCATGGCCTTTCCTAGCATTCGAGGGCATGACACCCATGTCATGTCATCTCTTTTAAGATACTCGAAAGCCGCACCTCTCGGAAACTATTTGCCCTCAGCGGCCTGACCAGTTCTCCCACCCTGCTTAAACAACCCCAGGACAGCCACTCCTAAGGAGAGACAGCAGGGGCCCAGACGTTGTCCCTACGAAGGAGGGGCAGCAGAGGGCTTGCCTGGTGCCTCGTTTGTTGACTCAGATCTGTTTGCTGTTCTCTGCCCCCCTCCAACCCTTGCCGCCCCTTAGAAAGGCCCAGGGCCATTGGGGCCCCAGGGGCACAGCAGGCGGGGCCCTGCGTGTGCCAGGACAGAGAGTGCAGTTCCAAGCCCTGTGGCCAGAGGGCGCCATAGAGGCCAGGCCCAGAGAGCAAGGCCATAACCAGCATGTTTCAAGCACTTAGGATCTCACTACCCACCACCCGCCAAAAACAACCCTGTCAGGCAGGAGGCCCGTTTTATAGAAGAGCAAACCAAGGCACCGAGGGTTAAGTAGCTGGCTTCCATGTACGCAGAAGGACAGTGGCCGAACTGGAAGTCTGACGTGGCCATTTGGCTGTAAGGTTTGTACACATGACCACTAATCCGTGCTTTCTCTCATGGAGTGGCTCAGAGGGCCTGTGCTCTGTGCAGAAACCACCCAGGTTTGAGTCCTAGCTTGGCTTCTTCCTGGCTGTGTGAAACTCGGTTTCCTTACCTGTCAAGTGGGTGTAACTGTAGTTCCTACCTCACTGGCTCTTTGTGAGGATTAATTGTACTGATATTCGTCGAGTGCTTACAATATGCCAGGTGTGATCTTTTTTCACTGTAGATTTTTTTTTTTTTTTTCACTGTAGATTTTTTTTTTCTTTTTTTTTTTTGGCTGCACCGTGTGGCTTGTGGGATCTTAGTTCCCTGACCAGGGATTGAACCCATACCCTCGGCAATGAAAGCGTGGAGTCCCAACCATTGGACTCTGCCAGGGGATTCCCTTGCCAGGTGTGAAATTTTTGTGTCCTCACAGCAGCTCTGTGAGAGAGGTACTATCATTAGGTCTCTACAGACAAGGAAGCTGAGGCACAGAGTGGATACACAGGGTAAGGAGCCGAGGCTTCAGGGCCCACACTCTGCACCAGGCTTAGGAGTTAATACACTCAAAGCCCTGCCAAGTGCCAGACAGGTCATAGACCCTTATACGTGATACCTCTGTCGCCATCATATCATCATCACGATCATCTCGCAGACTGAGCTCCTGGCGCTGGGCGTGGAGGGCTATCCAAAAACAAGGGGGCAGCCCTGGTTTCTTTCCTCACCATCCCACCAATGACTTCATCTCATCCTCTTTTCTAGAATAAAAATCGACCCACCAGTTCTGGCCTGTGGTCAGACAATTGGACAGAATAGTTGAAATTGGGACAGAAACTCCCAGTTCTGGCCCCAGTGCCGTCTGCTGCAGCTCGTCCTGCCTTCTGTTCTCTGTTCTCTTCCCTCCAGGCTGCGTCTCCTGGCCCCTCCTCTGAGGGCCCCGAGCTCTGGGAAAGGAAGCCGGAGCAGGGCCTCTGACAGATGCAGACCTTGGGCTCCAACTTGGGCTCCAGCTGGAGGTGTTAGAGGCTGTGGGAGGAGGAGAGGACTGGCCAGGGGGCAGGAGGATGGGGCACAGAAGGCCCCGAGGCTGCCTTCCCCTGTCTGTCCTTCACAGACTCTTCTTCCTGAGCTCTGGTTTATTAAGGTCACTCTGCTGGGTGCTGAGGAATCAGCTTGGAATAAGACGCCGGGGAGGATTTACTCTTCTCTGGCAAGTGAATATCACAAGCTGTCTTTGGATTATGGAGGGGAAGAGTGCTGTTTCCTCCCAACACCAGGCCTCTGAGAGTCAGGGCTGCTTTTTCCTTTCCTTCCAGCCCTATTCCCTTTTCGCTAAGCAGTATCTACTACAGAACCACAAACTTGGAGACTGTTCAGAGGTGGAATCTATTTTCATCCCAGTGAGTAAGGATCTTGGGGTTACAAACTCTCAGATGTACTGGATGGCTGAGCGTAGGCCAGGATGTAGAACATTTTAGTAGTTTTCCCAGGCCCTCTCTCTTTTTCTTTCCAGTCAGCTGGTACCTGCTGGTCTTAGGGGCAGCCACCACCTTTTCTTAGAATTCTACCTTTAGGACCAGGCTGAGTTTTTCCTCTTGGGTCTCTTGGTCTCCAAGTCTTTTTCTGTCCGGGGCCCAGCCTCTTGGGTTCTAACTCAAAACTGTTTCCAACCATTGGACATGAGCTTGGTGCTTCCTGGGTGGGCCTCAAAAGTCTTGCATCTCCCCTGCTTCTCCTCTATCGCAGCTTCTAGGAGTCATTTTTGGTATTCCTTGTACGAATCTATTGTGTGGATTTTCTCTGAACCCTCATTTCTTCACAGGCAGGTGGCAGTGAAGACGTTGGGGGTAATTAGCGCATATGTTTGCACGGTACTTCCATGTGCCGGTGACTGTGGAAAGTGCCTACGTATAATATATGCCGTGTGTAAATAAGTTTATAATAAATATGCATATTTATTAACTCATTTCTCATTTACTCCTCACAAGAATGCTCTGAGGTTTCCTCACTTTGCAGATGGAGAAACTGAGGCAGAGGTTAAGTAACTTGCCCAAGGTCATACAGCCAGTCAGTGTTGAGAGCCCAGTGCTGAAAGGACCCTGACTGGAGTCAGACTTCTCACGCGCACTGTGTGTGTGTGTGCATGTGTGTGCGCGTGCACTTAGGAGTGCCCACCCACCAGGGGGAGTGTGAGGGGACCCCAAGTTCCCTGTTGAGATGTCCTGAACACAGCATCAGGACCAGGGAGAGCAGGCTGGTAGGCCCCTGAACTGCCTGCGTGTGACAGTGTGTTTGTGTATGATCTGCACATCTGTGTGGAGGTGTGATGGTGTGGATACGCATCCCCCAGGCAAGCCCGGGGCCTCCTCTATCCCTCAGTGCCCCTGGCTGGAGCTGCAGACTTGTCTCCTAAGACAATCAAGACGGCAGGGAAGGAGCAAGGAGGGCCCTGCCCTGCCCCAGCAGGCAGGTCAGGTGTTACACATTACCCAGGAAGCAGGAGTGGGTGGTGGCGATGTGAGCTTTGCTAGGTGGGGCTGGGGCCCTGACCTTTCTGGGGCACCCTGGATGAATCAGCCCGACCACAGCTGCCTTAACTGCAACATGGTGCAAACAAGCTTTTCCTCCAGCTCCCTCCCCTCCCCCCTCCATGCTCATTTTCCTTTCCTTTCTTTCCTTGGCAGGGGTGTGCCACCAGGACAGTGGCTGCGGGCACACCTCTGGAGTTGGTGGTTAAGCTGGGTCCTGGTGCTGGACCTGCAACCTTTACCTTCTAGATACTCCATCCCAAAACGGGCAGCAGCTCCAGCCCGGGGTGGAGGCCATGTACCCTGCCCAGAGGACAGGACTGTGTAGATGTAGGACTCGTGAGTTCACCCACCTGGCATATCCCTCCAACAACATCTATAAGCCTCAGAGGTCTTGTCCATTCCTCATTTACAGTAGAGCCACATTTTATGCTGTGTTGGGTTCACAGTCAGTGTAAAAACAAAATACATGTCAACATTACTACTTAAGTCTCCTTAAACTGCTCCTAAAACACAGTATGCATGGCTTGGGCATTCTCTCCCATCTCTAAGGATCTCCAGCACAGCCAGTTTTCACTGGGACAGGTGGCAGAGTCTTTGGTGGAAGATTATGCTGAGCTTGGGGAAGGGCCCACATTCTATGAACAATACGTGAGTTTCTGAGGCTGGTTGGTATCTCCTCCAGTAGATAATACTGGATTTGTGGTAGTTAAATGTGCACATTTAGGAATTCAGTATGCGATCGCTTATGGGCTCTTATGGGCTCCCTGGGTTGCAAGAAAGGTTTGAGTGACAGTACTGTGGGAATCTGGAGGAAGGAGCAGTTGCTTGTGGATGGAACCAGGAATTTCTCCTCAGAGATGCCATTTTTACTTATTTAATGGCCAAGTTGTGTCTTCGTTGCTGCACATGGGCTTTCTCTAGTTGTGGCGAGCAGGGGCTACTCTTCGTTGCGGTGTGGTGGCTTCTCTTGTTATGGAGCACCGGCTCTAGGGTACGTGGGCTTCAGGAGTTGCGGTGCGTGGGCTCAGTAGTTGTGGCTTGCGGACTCTAGAGCGCAGGCTCATTAGTTGTGGCACATGGGCTCAGTTGCTCCGCGGCATGTGGGATCTTCCCAGACCAGGGATCGAACCCGTGTCCCCTGCACTGGCAGGCGGATTCTTTTTTTTTTGCAGTACGCGGGCCTCTCACCGTTGTGGCCTCTCTCGTTGCGGAGCACAGCCTCCGGACGCGCAGGCTCAGTGGCCATGGCTCACAGGCCCAGCCGCAACGCGGCATGTGGGGTCTTCCCGGACCGGGGCATGAGCCCGTGTCCCCTGCATCAGCAGGTGGACTCTCAACCACTGCGCCACCAGGGAAGCCCCTGGCAGGCGGATTCTTAACCACTGCGCCACCAGGAAAGTCCTGGAGGTGCCATTTGAGAAAATGAAAAAGTAGTGGATTTGATGGGAGAATATTCAGGAGCAATTTTAAATGGTGGTTGCTTTTGTATCTTTTTACTTTTCTGAATATCTGAGGGTTTTTTGGGTTTTTTTGTTTTTTTTACTGAAAGCCATAGTATAGATATAATCGTTTTTCTATTCTTAATTCTATGGCAATTATTTGGCTTATTTATTCTGTTTTTTTTTTTTTTTTTTGGCCGTGCTGCATGGCTTGTGGGATCTTAGCTCCCCAACCAGGGATTGAACCCGTGCCCCCTGCAGTGGAAGCGTGGAGTCTTAACCGCTGGAACGCCAGGGATTTCCCTATGTTTATTTATTCTTTATATTATTATTATTCTAAAATAACTAGTGGCTGTTTCTATAATCACTATTATTTCTATTAAAATAATTATTCTTGGGCTTCCCTGGTGGCGCAGTGGTTGAGGGTCCGCCTGCCGATGTAGGGGACACGGGTTCGTACCCCGGTCCGGGAAGATCCCACATGCCGCGGAGCGGCCGGGCCCGTGAGCCATGGCCGCTGAGCCTGCGCGTCCGGAGCCTGTGCTCCGCAACGGGAGAGGCCACAACAGTGAAAGGCCCGCGTACCGCAAAAAAAAAGAATAATTATTCTTCATATGACCACTTCTTGTTTCTTTAATGGTTTAAAATCGCCAGCAACACACTGGGGCAGGGAAGTAAAACATGAGAAAGGGGAGAGGGCAGGGGCATTTCAGAGACCCTGTGTCTGCTTTAACTGACATGTTAGATCTCAGGCAGTAGTTCTCAAACTTTCTAGTCTCAGGAACACTTTACATCCTTAAAAAAATTATTGAGGATCCCAAAGAGCTTTTACTTTTCAAAGTTGTAGCTATTGACATTTGATTTCTAATAAAAATATGTTAAATGGGAAATTTTAAACATATTTATTAATTCCTTTAAAGTAACAATAAAATAATCATTGCATGTTAACACAGCAGCATATATTTTATAAGATAATAACTATATTTTCCAAAAAAAAAGAAAATTGAAGTGTGGCCTTGTTTTACATTTTTCACAAATCTCTTTAATGCTTGGCTTAATAGAAGACAGCTGGATTCTCCTATCTGCTTCTACTTCAGTCTGTTGCAATGTGTTGTTTTGGTCAATTTATATGAAGAAAGTCAGGCCTCACACAGATAGGTGATGGGGAAGAGAGGACCTTGTGGACCTGTTCCAGGGGCATGGTGGGACATGGAGCTGGAAAGAAATTTTGGGGCGATGGTGGAGGAGCCAAATCAACAGTGTTGGGTTGGGGAGTTTGGATTTATTTAGGAGGCAGTGGGAGCCATTGAAGACTTTTGAGCAAAGAAGCGACATGATCAGAACTGATTTCTAGGGCAGTAGGCAAGAGAGAGTCTACATAAAATAAAAAAGATTGAAACTAGGGTGACTCAGTAGAAATGGAAACAAGGGGGCGATTTGGCAAAATATTTTGAAAGTAGAAGCAACAGAACTTACTAATTATTTGGTAGGAAGGTATGAAGAGTCATCCGCCCTGTGAAATGGCCCTGCCCTTCCCCTGTTAGCTACCATGTGTACTTCTAAGATGAAGTATGTTGCCGTGTATTGTAGTTTACTGCTAGCTCGCCATCTCTCCTACTGGGCTACAGTAGGTGGTGAGTAAATGAATGGAGGCGAATTCAAGGACTACCCCAGGATGTTTCAGCCTGCAGGGCTGGCAGAATATTGGTGCTATTAAGAGAAATTTAAAGACCAAGAGGAAAAGATGTCCATTATCATTAAGTATCATCAAGTAAAGGGTGGGAGGAGATGTCAGGCTATTAACAGAGAGAAAATAGTGGGCGGACCTTGAAATATACTGTTCGCTTGGCAAAGAAGTCCATTTTCCTAGGTACTAAAGATTTGGGGAGAAATCTAAAAAACATCTAGGACAGATTGGTCTTGATTGTTCTTTATTTGCAAGTAACTCAAGTTCAATTAGGGCAATGTTTTTCAAAATTAGAAATGTCTTCATTTTAACCTATTTCATATGATTGCACACAAACACACATGCGTAAAACAAGTTTCATTCACTAAGCAACACTTCCCGTCACTCCAGATGATGTACTTTTTGATATTTTCTTTTTTATTCTGTTGTTTCATTTTTTTTAAATGCTGGTCAAGATTAGCTTTATGACTTCATGACCCAGTAAAGCATCCTGACTTGCAATTTGAAAAACGCTAAGTTGGCCAAGTATCAGTATTTTCAAGGTTCTGTTAGCAACACAAACAGATTGTCCAATGTAAGGCAAAGGAAATTTATTGGAAGAAGGTTGGGAACCCATAGACTCACCAGAAAGGCTGGAAAACTGGAAATGAGCAGAAAATGACAAAGTGCCTGAGGGCTGGGCAGAAGGACGGACAGCATGGTGGGAATGGACAGGCCGGCCGCTCCAGTTTCTGAGCTGCGGGTCAGGCGGGCTGGCTCCTGGATTTGCACTAGGGGAGAGGTAACCTCCTGAAAGGAAGTGACAGTGCTGTTGGAAAGGGGACCGTGTATTTAGCGGCCAAAAAAGAATAGTCTACAAAAGGGAGCACGACTTAGGCACATTAAAAGATACCTAACAGTGAGTGGTGGCCCTACACGATGGTAGATCTAAATGGCTGTGTTCTTGCCTGTTGGTGACCTTGCCATATGGTAAATTCTCCCTTCAGAAAGCAGTCTGGCTAAAGGTATCAAATCAAATGCTTCCAGAATATGCTGACCCTCTGCTTTAGAAATCCTACTTTCCAGGCTCTATCCTAATTTAAGTAATTCTAAATGTAGGAAAAAATTTTGTCCATGATGATTTTCATCAGGGTGTTATTATGTACAGTGACAAAAAATTGGAACAACTGAAATGCCTCCCAATAGAGCATGGTTAAGCAAGGTATACTATATCCAGTAAATGGAATATTAGGTAGCCATTAAAAACGTCAAATTGCAAAACTATGTGGTATCACAGAAATTACCTATATGTTAATGTTAAGGAAAAAAATCAGGATGCAAAAGCATACATACAATACATTTACAACTGAATGTTTTACACACGTACACATATATACACACATAGAGAAAAGACTGGAAGAAAATATACCAAAATGTGAACAGCAGTTGTTTTTTGAGGGCAGTAGGACTATGGGTGATTTCTTTTCTACTTTTTCCCCTTTTCTAAATGTTCCAGTTCTGCAATAACAAGAGAAATGCAAAAAAAGTCATGAGTTGTGTTTCCATAAGTATATAGAAAATCAGTCTTATTATTTTCACAGCATCTCATTGGAGACATTAGGTGCCACGTAAAAAGTTGGCACAAGGAATGCAGTGTGACGGCCCGGAGGACGGCCTGGTGTGGCCTGGGAGGTGACAGCTGCCTCTGCTTCAAGTTCCCAGCTGAGCGGCGCTGTCTGCCGACCCTTCAAGTTCTATGGCACCTATAAAGCTGAAATATCCAGGCAACCCCGGGGTGACAACTTGGGTTGTCATGGCATTTGGGGGTGGGTCTTAATGTGAGATGACTGACTTTCAAGATCCACTCACCCATGGACGGGCACAGGGATGGATCTGAAGTGGGCAGCAGGTCTTTCTTTGGGGCGGGGGGGCTGCTCGCTCCTTGTCCCTTTTAGCAGCTTGGAGCAGCGGGGAGCTAAGGTAGTGGGCACGGTGCCAGCTGTATCCCACAGTATCTGCCTTTTGCAGCTCAGCAACAGAGGAGGAGGTGGAGTCTGGATTGAGCCCCAAGATAAGGAATGAGCTGCAGCTGACGGAGAAGATCAAAATACGCAGCTGTGCCCCCAGGAGAATGAACTCCACATTCCATTCTCTGACCCCGCCCCCAATTCTCACTTCTCCCGAGTGCCTTCGCCCACCCCACCCCACACATGCGCACTCAGCATCCCCATCGGCTAGAAGGGCCTCCCCGCAGCCTTGGCTTAGGTCCCTTAGAACTTCCCACACTCACTCCCCTCCCTTAACCGGAGGCTCCAGGGCCGCTCTCCAGCTGTCTGGAAGGGAGTGAGTGCCCCGGACAGGTGGCCGGAGGCGGATGAAGAGAGGCCTCATCCAGGGCTGGCCTCCACCTGCCAGACTGGGCCACCCTCAGACTCACACGTGGGCTACTCCAGGAAGGCCCAGGAACAGAAGAGGGGGGTGGTGGTAGTGGTGGCGAGTCTGGGGAAGCTGAGGCAGGACCTGAGGCAGCGTGGGGTGGATGGGAGGAGGGCATGCAGTGGTCCTGATGGCCGGGTCTGCAACATCTGGTTCTCACTGTGGGTGAGCCCGACCCTCCAGGAGCTCACAGTGCAGTAGGGGAGACGACAGCAAGTACAAGATGTGCCGCCTGAGGGGGTCATTCCTCACCATAGTGCCCAGGGGGACCCCCAGCTCCACGGAACCCCCTGCAAGTCTCCCTGTCTCCTGAGGTTTCAAGTTACTACCCCAGACCACTTGATAGATGTGCTAACCTGGGATTTAAAATCAAGGAGCTAGAAGGAGCAGATATTTCTCTCTCCTGGGGCTGGGCTAACCCCTCGGGCCACCAGGAGTCATCAACACCCTTCTTCTATGTCACCCCCATTCCAGTTCCAACCTGCACGGTGAGACTCAGCTGGACCTGCTGGACCTGGGCGCTGAGGGGCTTCAGGCTAGCACTGGTTCCCACCACGTAGTACTTCCATGTCCCAAAGATGCAGGGACTCTGGACATAACTCCTATCCTCCTGAGCTTGTACGTGGCCTCTGTCCTCCCCTACGAAGGATAAAACCAAGGGGGGCAGATGGGTGCGTGTTGGCCCTGACGTTCATCGGGCACCTTTGCACTTGGTGGGAGGATGATTGAAAGAGGAAGGTAGTGGGGGGCTCCCCAGGCTGCCCATTGGCCTGGCTGCCTGAGGGGAGGGCACCCCTACCCACCACAATGCCCAGGGAGGGTGTGCATGGGGGTTGTACCACCCTCTCAGTCCTTAACTGCAGGCAACCTGGCAGAGTCCCACATCACTCCACTTAAATGACTCCCTGGAGGTCACCAAAGCCCTCTAATGTCCCACATCTCCAGCAGATTGATGGGCAACACCCACCCCCACCCCCACCCCCGCCTTGCATAGCCACCCACAGCCAGCCGACTCAGTGTATATACTAGCCAGGACCCACTACATAATTTTCAGAGCCCCTTGTTCAAAAATTATTAAGAATTTCAAGATGGTGGCAAGAGAGCATTAAACCAAGGATGGAGCCTTTCTGAGCGCAGGGCTCTGTGTGCCTGCATGGGTTACGTGCCTGAGGGTCGCTACCATTCATTAAACACTTGCTATGGTGCCAGACCCTGTGCTGGGTGCTCACCATGCATGATCTCATTGCTTCCTCTCAGCAGCCCTATTATCCCTTTTGTGCAGACGAGGAAATTGAAGGATTAGACAAGCCACATAACTTGCTGAGGTCATCAGCTCTTAGGGGCTAGAGTGGGGGACAGAATCCAGCCTGTCTGTCTGCAGAGCCTGGGCTCTTAACCACCCCGGGCCGCTCCAGCCCACAGGGCTTGGGTGGTTGCTGGGCAAGGCAGCTGCTTCCCGTCCCCTTCTTCTGTCCTGTCAGGGACAGGAAGGAAGATGAGGCAAGACGCAGCAGCTGACAGTGTGGCAACAATGGCAGTGGCAGTGAGGGTGGCCAACCCAGACAGAAGTGCTGGGTAGAGACCGTGTGAGATGGGCCCAGGGGTTGTGTGAGCTAGAGGCAGCTGATAGACACCACAGCTGTGGCCTCCACCCTCTCGTCCGATGTGGGCATCACTGAGCCCTTTCCCCTCCTCTCCGCTGATAGCACCTCCACCTCTGCCTCTCTCTTCCTCTTTACGGCCGTGGTCTCTTCTCCCCAACTCTCTCTTTCACTCCCTTTCCAGCCACCCTCCACTGGGGAGGTCACTCAGGGCTCTCCTCCAGCTGTGTCCTCACTATTTAGCTCCATAGCAGTAACAACCGTGGTTTAGTGAGCACCCACTATGTGTCAGCCACACTGCTAGGCACTTTATAGATATATAAACTTGAATTCTCTCCACAAACCTGTAAACAATGATTATTATCCACATTTTATAAAGGAAGAAACCGAGGCTCAGAGGGGCTAAGAGATTTGTCCAAGGTTACATAGGTTTGCTGCCCTTCCTCATTGCCTTCCCCGTAGGACGGAGTCGGCCTGATAAGGTACAGTGGTCCCTGAGCATAGAAGAGTCTTTTCTCACCAAGGAGAGAGTTTGAGAAGTGGTCAGTCCGCGGGAGGAATGAATTATGTATTGTGAGTGAGGGAGACATTCACCTCCTTTGTGTTAGCTGGGGTGGCATTCCAGGAGGTGTCCCGTCTACCTGGAAGGTCCTCTCTGACACTTGGGAAAGCAGACCTGATGGAGTGAGGTGATGTGGAGCTGAAGGGCTGAGGATGCTGATGAGGAAAGTCCCTCTTACACATTTTACCCATTGGCACCTGGCACCAACGAAGGGACTGTGCTAGGCATTGGGAGAGGTTAGACTGCTGTAATAGAGACCCCCCCCAAACCAGGCGCCTAAACAAAATGGAAATTTCTCACTACAAGCCTTGGTAGGCGATCGGACCCCTTGTGTGTTGGGGACCCACACTCCTCCCGGGCTGTTGCTTGTCCAGGCCCTTTGATGTTGAAGACAGCGCACCACCACATCCCCTGGGTCCATGACCCAGCCAGTGGGAAGGGAGAGAAGGGAAGGAAGGGGCACGACCCTTCCTTTTCAGGACATGACACCCAAGTTGCCAGATCCCTTATCCCTTTAGCCAAAAGTTGGTCCCCCACCACATTTAGCTGCAAGGGAGTTTGGGGATCATACATAGTGGAGCTTCTGGTATGAAAGGTATAAGAAGGGGAAATGGATGCTGTGGGACAATTAGGAACCTTTGCCCCAGGATCTAGATAGGCAGGGACCAAGAGAGCCTGTGTCACATGTGTGAGGATGGCTTTTCTACATGGAACCTGTGCGAGAAAGGTTCTCAGATGGACTTCTCTCTGGGGGAGGCCTAGGGCAGAGGGGCCAGCACCCCCGCCTTATCTCTAGTCAGAGGTAGAGGGTTTGACTCTCCCTCGCCCTGACCAGAAGCCCCCTGGAGGTCCTCAGAGCCCTTGTCCCAGGAGCACTGTAGGATGGGGTGAGGCTCATTGAAGGACACCACTCTTGCCCCTTTGGGTGGCCCTGCTGTTCTCAGATGGGGTAGAAAAGCATCATGTCCCCTCACCTCAGTGATCAGATGTGACCCTCTTAAGCCTCAGGAGATGGAGAGTTAACAGGGCTCTCAGGGCCATGTTTCAGTCTCAGAGACAGAAAGTACACAGAGTTGAGGCAGGAGGTTGAGCTTTGTCCAAAACAAGGGAAACGGTTCTCCTCTCTGGAGATGTGAGTCTTCAGATGCTAACGGACAGTTTTCTGGGCCCATTGTTTGCTTGCTCATTTATTCATTCGTTCATCATTCAGTGTCTCTGTAGTGAGCACCTGCCTCGAATGCCCCAGGTGCTGTGTTCAGTGCAGGTGAAAGAGAAAAGCACAAGACAGGCAAAGCCTCTGGCCTCATGGAGCTCACAAGCCCTCTGTGTTCCCTGTCCCCTTTCTGCCTCCCCATAGAGGCCAGGCCAGGCCATTGCAGCTCTGAGAGCCACCCTTGTGGCTCAGAGCTCGAAAGGCCCAAAGGGAGCCCCTGAAAGCACATGACAGGCCTCACCTGGGTGCCATCCTGGGGCAGCTGGGCGGGGGCTGGATGGGGGCAGAGCAGGCATTGGAGTGGTGGTTCCACTTCCCTCTCACATACTAGGTGTGGGATTGCTTTTTCTCAGTTGGTGAGGTTGGTGACTTCTCTTCTTGTGCCTGGAGCACATGTCTCCTCTCAGCCCCTCCTCCAGTGCTCCAGTTTGGGTGGGATCCTTCCTCCCATTACCTATGATCCCAGGAAAGAGGGTGGCGTGGGAAGTGGAAATCTGTGTGGGGACACTTCCTCTCTGGGGCCTTTGGTCTCTGAGCTCCTCTCTGGGCCCCCTTGGCCCTGCGGTCCTTCCGGCTAGTCCAGGAAGAGAGGCCGCAGGCCCTCGCCTCTGCAGAGGGCTGGCTGGCCCGCTGCTTCCTCTCCTAGTGCATCCCAGACCTGCCGTCCGCCTGCTCACGTTGGCCTCTCTCATTTTATTCCCTAAGGCATGGCCTTGCTTAGGCCCTGCCTGGACCCCGAGTGGACTCCCAGTGTCCCTTCATGCACGCTTACTACTTGGCAAAAGTTTGAGGCCCCAACACTGGTATATAAACCTAGGGATTTAGGCCAAATAAATAAATAAAACCTTCAGAGTCACATGCCCCCATCTCTGCAGTTAAGATGGTCAGTAGGAGGGCAGGGGTCCTGTCTACATTCCATATTTTTGGCTTTTAATGTAAGAATTGCACTTAGCAGGTGTTCAGTAGGTGGTGGGTGGTGAATGGATGAGTAGATGCAGACTGGCATTCACAGGAAGCCAGAGATATGGCTGCCCGATTACTGTAATATTGAAATACAGTCAATTTCCATTATTCACATAGTTACGTTCTGTAAAGTCGCTGTGAATACGGAATTAGTGAATCCTGAGCCATTGCTCCTCGGGGAACACAGGGTTGGGTTCCTTCCAGCCTGTGGTCCCAACATTTAAATCAGCCAACCAGTGTACTTGTTTTATGTGTGTTTCTGTTTAAAGACATCTTATTTAATATCTGTTGTTGATTTGAACTCACAGCCCAGGGCACGATAACTCACACCTGAAGGAAGCTTAGCTAATGCACGTCACAGCCTTCTTGCACTCAGGATCACTGGCACATCAGCACTGTTTGGGGGCCATTTTAAACAGTGAAATCAACAAAAAGGCCCAAAATGCTGAAAAGGTGGCACCTAATAGACTGAAAAAGACACTTGTTTACTGCACGAGAGCTGAAACAAGAGGGCAGAGCGTCGCCTTGTTCGACCTCAGCTGAGAACATGCACGTCAGGTGACTTGAATTTTTCACAGCTCTGTGCATGTCCTCGAATGACCGCAAAAGCGGCAGGAGCGTTGATTTGGGAGTTCCAGAAAAATGTTAGTGAGTAGGCAAATTCACAAATAGAGAATCCATGAATGATGAGGATGACTGGACCTCCACACAGGTTGGTATATACCTGATGCCCCCGGGCCCAGCCCTCCCCCGCAGCATTCAGCATCTAAGGCTGGGCTGCTGGGCCCAGCACGGCCCTCCAGCGTCCGTGCTGTACCACTGCTGCCTCTCCTGGGTGGGTGGGTGAATTTTGCTGCCCTGGCCTGCACTGGAGGAGGGGTGAGGAAGCCTTGCCCTGCCACCCTCCCCCTTCCGCTACTTCCTCACTGCACATGAGGCCTCCCTGGTGAACCAGACCCACACGTGCATAAAGGGAGGTGGGGTGACACGAGCAGGCAGCCACCTGTGACTCCTCTAAGCCAAGTGCTGCACCAACACCTGGGGAAGACCCCCTGGCGGTCTGGGGGAGCCTGTTTTGGCCTGATCTTTATTTACTCCTCACAAAGGAAGTAAATTAATAGCTCTTTGTGTGTCTCTGTGGATGTGCGCGTGCCAGACCGTGTGTGCCTGCTGCACACCGTTAAAAACCATGGCCCGGCCCCAGAGGAAGTGGTAACAAAACGATTGTTTGTTTTATGTTCCATTTACACTCCCATCCCTTCCCCACCTCCACCCTTTTAATGTGTGCCCAGAGGCATTCTTTGCCAGCCTGGGATCCAATCATTTGTTCATCCATTTCTTCATTCACTCATTCTGGTGTGTACTGAAGCAACATAGTGCCAGAGGCTAGCAAATGTAAAAGACAGTGTAGAAGAAAGTGAGGTGGGGAGAGGGCCCTTTGGCTTGTGGGTGTGACTTTCTTCCTTTAAGGACATGCTCTCCACTTGGGAACAAGGGTTGCAGTATCCCCAGTGTGCCTCTTCTCTGCTCCTGTGGCTGCCTGCCTACCCCAGGCCTCCGTGAGACTTGCCTGGATTACTGGGTGTTTCCATGACATCACTGCTCAAAGACCATTAGAGGCTTCCTTCCCAGGGCCTGTGAAATCACATTCGACTTGTCATGGTTCTCTGGTTCTCCTAGCATCTGGGCTCAGCCCACCCTTCCAGCCTTTTTACCCACAATCAACTTCTATCACTCTATTCCTGCCAACAGGAGTGCTGATACATCCTGGGGTGTCCCTGCTTCCATCACTTGGCTTATACTGTCCCCCTTTCTTGGGATGTACTTTGTCCTCCTCTCATCCATCCCTGCCTGTCCAAACTTGGCCATTCTTTAAGGCCCGGTTTAAATCCACTCAGCTGCTCCCCCCACATATCCCACCTCCTGGGTAGCACATCCTAGTGTATGTTGGGTGTGGATGGGTGCAGCTTCTTGTCCTTTCTAGACCGTGAGCTCCTTGAGGACAGGGTCTGCATCTTAGTTAGGTTCCATCTTCTTTCATTCATTCATTTAGCCCATATGAAGGGTGCTGTACCTGATGACTCTGGGCTCCTGTCCTTGTTTCTCTAATGGTACCCATCCCTGCATACGATACCTTCTCGATAAATGCTGGTCCAACAAATGAAGTCTTGGGGTACAAGTTCTCTATGCTGTGGGCATTCGGAGGTGAGGGAGACCAGGGAAGGCTGGGGGTGAGGGGAGGGCTTCCGGAAGAGCTGAGCAGTCTCTGGAGCGAACAGGTAGAGTTTGGAGGGTTGGGAGATGGAGGCAAGGGCAGGGCAGGAGCATCTTGACCTGAGCCCGGGATTCTCGCTCCAGGCCCTCACGATCATGCAGGTGTCCAGATCTGGGGAGGGCAGTGAGGATAGAGGCTTGAACCATGCACATCTGTGGACAAGGTCCTTCTGAGGACCTGATCCATATAGTGAAGCAAAGGAGGACAGAGAGACAGCCACGTCTCCTGCGTGTTGGGTCAGATGCAGGCACAGAGCAGGGCTTGGGAAAGTCATGCATTCATTCATTCAGCCTTTATTTTTAAGGTTTAAAAAAATTATAAAATGAATACTTGCTCAATATAGGAAATTTGGACAATATAGAAAAACAGGAAAAAGCTAGAAAAATTGTTCATAGTTCTTACCACCCAAAGACAGCCTTAGTTTACATTCTGTGTGTCTCCTTCTAGCCTTCTCTCTTTATTATTTAAATAATTGTCATGCAATTATTTAAACAGCTATTTAAATAATTGTTAATTTTTATATTTAATTTTTAAGGGAAATTCATTCAGTTGAATAGTAAGAAATGTAATTATGAAAGTAAAACAAACTTTATCATTGTAAAAACGTATTGTAGACGGGAAGAGAATAAAGGTGCAAATTCTGCCCCACCCTCCAAGTGCCATCCTCCCGGGGAAAACCAGTGTTAAGAGCTGGTATGTGTCCTTCTAAACCTCTTTTTCTGTGCATATACACTCAGTTTTATTCTTTTAAAATAAGATCATAGAATACTCTTCATATACAATTATTTTTCTTTTCACAAAGTTAAGGTAATTTTGCATGCCCAATGTTGCATATCCTTTTTTTAACAGCATTTTTTTATGATATCTGAATTTACGTATCTGACATTATGCAAAGTGAATCCATACTATTTAATGCATTACATATGATACAGTTATAGATTGTAATTTACAACTGTTTGAAAATATGGAGTAGTTTTTGTGAAAACACAGGAATATCTAATTTGTACATTTTAGAACATGGCTGAAATATCCCATTGATTAATCAAAATGATTTTTTTGTTGTTGTTTTGTTTTGTTTTGGCCGCACCACCAGGCTTGTGGGATGTTAGTTCGCCCACTAGGGATTGAACCCGGGCCCTGCGTAGTGAAAGTGCGGAGTCCTAACCACTGGACTGCCAGGGAATTCCCCAAAATGATTTTTAAAACTTAACATTTATATCTAGTTAAACTATTTTTTAAAAGGAAGGGGGGGAATTTCCCTGGTGGTACAGTGGTTAAGACTCTGCACTTCCAATGTAGGGGGCGCGGGTTCGATCCCTGGTCAGGCAGCTAGGATCCTGCGTGCCAGGCGGCGTGGCCAGGAAAAAATAAATAAATAAAAGGAAGGGGAGATACCTTTTAAATTTTGTTTTGGGTATATAAAACTAAAGGAAAAAGTTATTATTCTAAAATCTCTCAAGTGAAATGAAAATGGCCTCTCAAGTGAACATTTTATGGCTAAAATATAAAACGTTAATTATTATTTTGGAAAAATTAAAAAGTCCCAGACCTTGACTTCTACCTACATACCATTTTAAGAAACAGTTTTTTCTATGTCAGTATGTAAATTTTTGAATACCTGTGTAACCGTTCACCCATATTTTACTCAGTCTTCGTAGAATTCTCGCAGACCTTTCCTAAGTTCTGTGCTAGGCCCATGAGACAACCTGTCTGCCCTCTGGAGCTCCCAGACTGGTTGGGTCCCTAATACCTGAGCAGTTTCCACTTAATGAATACACGGCTGGACTGGATTCTGTGCTGCTTGCAATAGAAGCTTGCAAGAGGTGGGGGGCTGGGGGTGCAGTCAAGGAAGGCTTTGTGGAGAAGAGGCATGGCTATACTGGGTCTTGAAGGACAAGTGGGAGGTCCCAGGTGCAGAGGCTGGGGACAGAGTGGAGGGGCCCCAGCAGTGATGTGACTTATTATCAGCCATCCTCCCAGCCCCGGTGGTTTCTTCCTACTTTTCCCTTGGACACGACAGATTCTGCAAACAAGGGCTCCAGCTGTTTATCAGGGGCCATCCCAGGGCCAGGGGCTCCCACTCCCTGCTGCAGAGGCTGCAGGGCCCTGATTATGGAAACAGCTGAGGCAAGGGACCCAGGGCAGAGGGGGAGGGAGAACTGGAAGGAAGGACGCCAGAGAGGAGAGGGTGCAGGGCAGGGGAGAGCCAGGGCGAAGGACAGGAACGAACAAACCGTGCCCCTCTGTGCTTCCAGGGCGTGCCCCTGCCCTCCTCCCCTTGGCGAGACCCTGCTCCATCAAGGCCCCTTCAGATGGCATCTCCTCTGTCGTCATTCATTCATCACACGTTTCCTGATGACAGCGCTCAGAATTGATTCCTCTCCTTTGCTCATTTAGCAAGTCAGCCTGTTGCAGTGGAAAGAGTGTGAACTTTGGAATCAAGAATCATAGCAGCAGTAGCTACCACGTATGAAGCATTTAACAGTAAGGAGCACTGTGATGAGTGTTTTGAATCTATTTTCTCATTTAATACTTGCCAACAGTCAGTGAGGTGGGGATTCTTATCCACATGTAGTAGAGGAAGAAACTGAAGGCCAAAGGGGTTAATAAGCTCGAAGTGTCACAGCAGAAATTCACACCCCTGTCTGAGTCTCAGTGTCCTCCTTTATAACACGGAGATGAAAATAATATCTTTTTCTCAGAGTAGCTGCAAGAAGGAAATGAGGTAATGCGTATCAAGTACCTGGTACATTCAATGAATGTTGACTCCCACCCTCCGCATTAGAGCCTTCACCACTATCATTCTGTACCATCATTCCTTGGTTTGTGCTAGTTTGAGTTTATATAACATGGTAGAGTGGTTAAGAACATCCATTCTGGAGCTGGACTGCGTGGGTTCAAAATCTAGGCTCAGATCCATGACCGGACTCCAGTAAGTGACATTGAGCAAGTCACTTTAATCTCTTTGATCCATGGTTTCTTCATCTATAATATGGAAATGATAACGGTACCGTGTGTGTGTGTGTGTGTGTGTGTACTGATATTAACTAGACTGGAAACTTTCTGAGGGCTAGGTCAATTTCAGGAAGGTGTCACCTGAGTTCTCACTGCCTTGATGAGGATATGTGTGGCTGAGTAGTCCAGATAATGGTACGACAACAAGGACAACAGGTAGCCATATGTCAGTATTCTCCTCCCTATAAAAGAAGTACTTGCTGGGCTTCCCTGGTGGCGCAGTGGTTGAGAGTCCGCCTGCCGATGCAGGGGACACGGGTTCGTGCCCCGGTCCGGGGGGATCCCACATGCCGCGGAGCGGCTGGGCCCGTGAGCCATGGCCGCTGAGCCTGCGCGTCCGGATCCCGTGCTCCGCAACGGGAGAGGCCACATCAGTGAGAGGCCCGAGTACTGCCAAAAAAAAAAAAAAAAAAGAAGTACTACTTGTTTATTGTAGAAACTTTGAAAAATATAAGGAAAAAATGAAAATGAACCATGATCCCACTACTCACAAATAATCACTGTTAACATTTTGGTATATTTCTTCTCAGTCTTGTTTCTTTTTCTAAAAATTAATTAATCTATTTATTTATTTGGCTGCATCGGGTCTTAGTTGCAGCATGCAGGATCTTGCATCGTGGTGTACGGGCTTCTCTCTAGTTGTGGCGCGAGGGCTCTAGAGCGCGCGGGCTTAGCTGCCCCTCGGCATGTGGGAACTTAGTTCCCCGACCAGGAATGGAACCTGCGTCCCCTGCATTGGAAGGCGGATTCTTAACCACTGGACCACCAGGGAAGCCCCTCAGTCTTGTTTCTATGTAGACAGCTATCCTCCTATAATTAGAACCATGGGCTATATTACTGACCACGTGCTATACTTATCCTCCACTGACCTGGTTGTATATAAGTTAAGCATTTCTAAATGCCATTAAAATATTTTTTGAAATAGGTTTATTAATGGTATTTTGTTTCATTTTGTTTTACTGATGGAAAGACGATGCACTGAGGAGGTTAATTAATAAATTGATACTGTTCTGGAGGGAGGGAGGTCTGTCCCATTGCATATTTTCACCAGTGACTTGGGAGATAACACAGGTGGCATGTGATCAGCTGACCTCTTTGTGTCTTATTCATCTTGGTGTCACATACATTCCTGGGTCCAGAGCAGTTGTCCTTTCATTCATTCCACACACATTTATTACGTGTCCATTATGTGCCAGGCATTGTTCTGTGTACTTGGGATACATCAGTGAATAAAACGGACAAGAATTCCTTCCCTTGTATAGCAAGGGGTGGGACTGGTAGGGCAGACAGCAAGCAGTACATGCCATAAATAAGCTAGATTACAAAGCTCATTAAAAGGTGATAAGCATTATGGACAAAACAAAAATATGGAGCTAGGTAAGGAGGATAGTATTGGAGGGGGGGACATTTTGCAGTTTTATATAGGATGACAGCGTCAGTCTCACTGAGAAGGAAGCGTTCAAACAGTGATTGAAGGGACTTCCCTGGCGGTCCAGTGCTTAAGACTCCGCGCTTCCACTGCAGGGGGCAAGGTTTCAATCCCTGGTCAGGGAACTAAGATCCTGCATGCCGAGTGGCATGGCCAAAAGCTAAACAAAACAAAAATAACAGACAGTGACTTGAAGGTGAAGAACTGGCCATGTAGCTATCTGGGGTGGGGGAGGGCGTATAACAGCAAAGACCCCGGCGCTAGAGCCTCTTAGACTGTTTGAGGAATAGTAAGACCAGTGTGGCCACAGTGGCGAGTCATTCTTGAATGAATGGCTGGACACTGGGAGGGATAACCAATATGTTGGTTTCCAGAGCCAGGAATTAGATCTCAACAGGCTGTAACTAATGATACAAATTTAATAAAATATAAACAAAAACAAAGTTGGCTCTGAGGTTAAAAAGGCCTCTGCAAAGCAAGTTATCTCAAATCCCTCTTGTTAGTAGACGGGGTGTGACCGATAAATTACACAAGTACAGGATAAGTGAGATACGGCTTATATGTTATAAATATTCATTTACTCAGCATGTATTTATTGAATGTCCGCTGTGGGCCTGGACTTGTCCTAGGTGTTGGGGATTCAGAACAAGCCAAAGCCCCTGCCTTCATGAAGCTTACAATCTAGTGGGTAGAGACTGACACTGAGCAAACTCAGAGACGTAATGTGATACTGGGTGGTGATAACTGCTGAAACCAAGAGCAGTGAACCATGGTTCACAAGAGAACTGTGGTTTAAGTTGAGTCTAAGTTCATTGAGTCAACTGTGTGATGCAGTTGCCAGAAAGCCTAATTCCATCTGCGGCTGTGTGAACAGAATGCCCAGCACTAGAGAGGTTGTGTTCCCCCTGCTTCTGATTGTCAAGCCGGAACTGGAGTGTTGCATTTACATTCTAGCAGGACACTGACAAACGTGAACTTATTCAGAGTAGAATAGCTAAGATCATGGGGGGGGTGAGAGTAGAGGTGCTGTAACACCATCCAGAAGACAGGACCAGAATCAGTGGGTAGAGGTTCCAGAGGGTAGGTTTCAACTCAGCAGGTTGAGGAATTTTCTAGTGGTCAGAACTGACCAGTAATGGAATGGGCTGTGAGAGAGGATGAGAGTCCATTTTCCAAAAGTGTTCAAAAAGAGCCTGGATCCACCTGTCTCAGGATATATGTGAGGATATAACGAATCTGGTAGAAGCTTGGATTTAATCTATATGGCTCCTTCAAGTTCCAGGTCATACTGTCCATGAGAAGAAGAAAGGATTGTCTGCATGTAACTTGTAACATAGAGAATTCCACATCAGCCACATATTATTTCCACAATAGCCAACAACCGCCAAGAGTATAAGTAGAATCTCAACATGCAGGAATCAGAAGTTCCAAAAACTCTTTCACTCATCACTTTAGTTTGGTGTCCAGATCTGGGCTCCAGAAGCTTCGGAGGGTTAAAAAAAAAAAAGTTCAACAGGAAAGGCTTGGGCTGGTCAGTGGACTTTTCCCCCCTCACCATTTTATTTTGATAATTTCAGATAAAGAAAAGTTGCAAGAATTGTACAGAAGATCCTCATATAGTCCACTCAAATTCCCCAGATGTTAACATTTTATTACATTTGTTTTGTCATTCTATCTCTCTAACTCATACACACACACACACACACATACGTGCATTGACTGTAAACTGAAGACATAATGTCCCTTTACTCCTAAACACTTTAGTGTGTATTCTTAAAACAAGGTCTTCTCTTACATAACCTGAATGGAATGATAAAATCCAGGAAAGTAACACTGATACAATACTAGTATCTAATCTACAGACCTTATTCAAATGTCACAAGGGTCCCAATGATAAGCTTATAGCCGAGAAAGAAAAAAGTCCCAGATCACATGTTGTATTCAGTTGTCATGTCTCTGTAAGTTTCCTTTAACCTGAAATGGTTCCTTAATTTTTCTTTGTCTTTCATGACGTCAATGTTTTTGATAGGTAGGTAGTGGCCTCCCTCTCTGAGATGGTCAGGGTCTGAGAGTGCCCATCTTCCCCCACTGCCTCAGTATATTACTGAGCTCTCTGGTGGGCTGGGGGATGGGATTCGGGTCTTTTATGTTCACTGTTTCCTCCCTTCCCACCGGAGCCTCTGGCCCCTTGTACCTTAAACTAGCCTGAGTTTCTCAGAGTGGGGCCCAGTGTGTGAAATTGTACGAAATTTAACATCTGTGGGGTGTATGAAAAATACACAAGCCAGGACCCCTCTCCAGATCTCCTGAATCAAAATCTTTGGTGGGGAGACCGAGAGCCTGCCTCTTTAATAAACTTCCCAGTGATTCTTACAAGTTTGAGAATTGCTGTTGAAAGCCCTCATCGGATGATTATAAAATGATGGATTGACTGACCCATCTGACTGCTTGGATGAACAGCGGAGGTGTGTTTCTATGGGGCACAGACCAAGAGGAAAGTTTAAGATTTTCCTGCCAATTTTCACAGATCTATTTTTCTGTCACCTACAACTACTCTAAAAATAAAGTCTATTCTTTTTCTGTTTTTCTGATGAACGTTATTGCCCACAGAGTAACTAAAGAACGTTGTGGAATGTTGTAGGACTGAAAAACAGAGTGTATGGTGGGCAGGGACTATTTCTACTCAAACTTCCCTCTCTGCAGCGTGTCCCATCAGAATCAGAGGGAAATCGGCAGGTCCCTGACCTGGTTCCAACACCACCACCCCCCACCCCTTGCCCAAAACTCTAAGAGCCTGGGGGTAACAGGAGACAGTTGCTCCACACCCCCAGAGGAGCCCAGCTGTTTCCTCGCCCCTCTGTTCAGCCACCTGAACCCATTCACAGTTTTCCTGTCAGTTAACCCGGCCGCAGGGCAGTGTGGGAAGGGGCCCCTCTAGACAGGGTGGGGCTGTGTTTCATTTACTGGTGTCTTTCCTCTGGCCTTAGAGGAACAGGTGCAGGCAGAAGCAGCTGGGTGAAATGAGGACAGCCTTCCTCTCCTTTCTTTTCTCCTCTCCCTCCAACTCCCTCCTCCAACGCAGCCACCCTGAAGCCACATCCAGTTTCCTCCCCAACATTCAAAAGCTTTTCTCCCCCTACGCATCCACCCTCCATCCATCAAAGGGCAGCAACCCCTGGGGAGCGGTTGCTTTAACTGGCAGGGAACATGGTTAAGGGAAAGTGGAAAGCAATAGGTTTGCACTGCCACCTCCCTTTCTGTTCTGGTGGGTTTTGTTTTGTCTTTTTAAGAAGGCAAGGTGGAGAGAGGGAAGTGGTGTCTTAGGAAAGGAGGGGAGGGCTGTTCCCGGGCCTGGGTTGCTGACTTTACCTATGGCCTCTAAGGTGTTGAAGAAGCCTGATTTTGAAGTTGGCCAACCTGTTCCCTTCAGGGCAGACTCTTCCCTGTCTCCTAAAAGAATGAGACTGGTAGTGATGGGGAATCAGACTCATATCCACATTCTAGAACAAAGGTACTTGAAGTTGAGTGTACATCCACATCCCCTGGAGGGCTAGTTAAACTGAGATTCTGATTCAGCAGGACTGAGATGGGGCCGGAGAATTTGCATTTCTGATTTGTTTCCCAGTTGGTGCTGCTCCTGCCGGCTCAGGGACTGCACTTAGAGAACCAGTGTTCTAGGGCTCCCCTTAAGATTTCTGATAAGTGGGCTCTGCCTAGCCACTGCTGGGAGAACAGGTCACTCAGGGAAGTTGGGCCCCCAGCGGTGGCCTTATCACTGAAGCTCAAATCACAACCCTCCCCCCTTGCAGTTCTGTGTGATTTAGCTCAATTTGGATGGGACTGTGGCTTAAGAGAAGAGGACAGAAAGAAGACCCTGTCTGTCTGCCTTCTCCTCACTCCCATGGCCAGTCCCCTTCTAAGTGATGCCTCCTGCCATCTTGAATCTTTTGTTCCCATATCCTCTTCCCTGCCAGTTGTAGGGACAGAGATGCCTCTGTGTTCTCTGAAGCTTACCCTTCAACTATCTGCTATGGGATATTAGGCAGCTGTTCAAATCATGCATTTAATCTCTGTGGTGACGTAGGAGTGATCTACCATGGCATCGTTAGTGTAGAGTGAAACTGCTCAACTCTAGGTAGAAAATATTCCGGCTTTTGTAAAAAACCACCAACCATAAAATTATAAATGAATATATACATAAGTATTTACAGGCATTCAGACAAAAATAAAGTCTGCAAGGACCCTTTCCAGACGGCCAACAGAAATTAGCTCAGGAACATGGGAGATCTCACTGTTTATGTTCTCTAATCCTGTATTTTAACAAGCCTATCTCACTCTAATTTAAAGCCAGTGACCTACTGTATAGCACAGGGAACTCTACCCAATATGCTGTGATAACCTATATGAGAAAATCTAAAAAAGAATGGATATATGTATATGTATAACTGAATCACTTGGCTCTACACCTGAAACTAACACAACATTGTAAATCAACTATACTCCAATCAAATTAAAATATTTTTTCAAAAGCCAGTGAGTGAACTGCAAATAATAGAAAATGGCACAGCTCTGGAAAGCTGTACTATGAACTATTAACAGTAGGAAGTAGGAGGTGGGGCTGAGGGGTCTTTCACTGCACTCGCAAACACACACTGGACTGTTCGAATTTGTTAAAAGGAGGATTATTAGTTTTTTAATTAAAAAAGGAAACATAGGCATTAAAGGAAATAGATGGTCTCCCCTTCTCCTCCACCCTTTTTCTGGCAGCCCCTGGCTCGCCTGCGCCAGCTGCTGCCCCAAGCCCTCCACACTCCTCCAGCTGCTGTGCCATCTCATTCCTTCCTGTCACCGTCAGATTTCTCCACTGAGTGGCCTGCACTTGGTGCCTCCATTTCTTCAAGAGCCAGTCTTTTGATTTTAAAGAAACATTACATGTTTTTGTTTGCCGATGGCCAGCATTCCAAAGAAGAAAAAAAAAAATCTCATAGCCTTAAAACAGCGTCCACAAACAGGACTCGATCTGGTCCAGTCCTATCTGCTTCTCACTGCACCCGCATGTCCTTTCATCATTGTAATCTGCACAAATGCTATTTTGTGTCCTGAAATTGTTTTACGTCACCTAATTTTGTAAGCCTGTCTGTGTATGGACACAGCATCATTTCTTCTCTGAATGGTACTATGGTTGTTTAACCAGGCCCTGATTGTTAGGCCTTTGGGTGGTTTCCAGTTTTTTGCTATTTATTCATTCATGATTTAACCCCCTTCTTTTGGGCCCCGCCTCCTGCCAGCCTATAAAAACTGCCCTCTTAAAGGTCACTGCTGTCAATCTTCCCTCCAGATCTACCAGCCTCTTCTCAGTCCTTGACTAAGTCCTTGTCCTGACTTTAATTGAACTTGGTCTTGTTAACCATCCTCACTGCCACCCACCAGCCCATCCATCAAACCCTTTGTGAAATTCCAGCCTCCCTTCCTTGGCTTTTGTTTTTTTCTTTTGTTTTTTTTTGCGGTACGCGGGCCTCTCACTGTTGTGGCCTCTCCTGTTGCGGAGCGCAGGCTCAATGGCCGTGGCTCACGGGCCCAGCCGCTCCGCGGCATGTGAGATCCTCCCGGACCGGGGCACGAACCCGTGTCCCCTGCATCGGCAGGCGGACTGCGCCGCCAGGGAAGCCCTGTTTTTTTTCTTTCTTTAATCTTTTTTTCTTTCACATACAGACATTTTTACATTTTCATTGTAAAAATAATAACATCACTAATAAATGAGTAATATAGAAAGTAAAAATACATTTTATTTTAAATTTCTAAGTTGAATTATGAGTTATATGATTTGAAAGAACATGAATGCATATATATGAATATATGTGTGTGTATATATATAAATTATAAAGCAGAAATACAGCATCACCAATTCCATGAATGCTTCCTGTGTCCCCCTTTTTGCATAATCCATCTAATAAACCCCACTGAGGTACTCCAAATTTTGTTTATTTTATCATTCTCCTAGTTAATTTTAATAAGTTGTAAATTTGAAGGGGTTATAGCTAGACAAACGTATCATCTATCTACAATAACATTGTTTCCTTCCAATTCTATACCTTTATTTTCCTTTGGTGTCTGCTTTTGCTAGGACAACCAATTCACTGTCAACTAGAAGCAGGAATAGCAGACATCCTTGACTTCTTCGTGAATTTAAAGGAAATGCTTCTAATGTTTTCCCACTAATAATAAGGATTGCTGTAGGTTTTTGGCAGATGCTCTTAAACAGATTAAGGAAGTTTCTTTTTATCTCTAGTTTATTGTTAAATTTTATGAGGGCTTCTCTGGTGGCGCAGTGGTTAAGAATCCACCTGCCAATGCCCGGGACATGGTTTGAGGCCTGGTCCGGGAAGATCCCACATGGCCGTGGAGCAACTAAGCCTGTGCGCCACAACTACTGAGTCTGCCCTGTAGAGCCCGCGAGCTACAACTACTGAGCCTGCGTAATGCAACTACTGAAGCCCGCGTGCCTAGAGTCCATGCTCCACAAGAGAAGCCACTGCAATGGGAATCCTGTGCACCGTCACGAAGAGGAGCCCCCACTAGCCACAACGAGAGAAAGCTCGCGCGCAGCAACAAAGACCCAATGCAGCCAAAAATAAATAAATTTTAAAAAAAGTTTTTATGAAATGCGTTTTGTACATCTATTGAAATGATCTTATGGGCTTTCTTTTTCATCATAAATGCTATAAATTACATTAATATTTTTATGTTAAACTTTCTTTGCATTTCCAGGATAAATTCAATCAGAACATGATATATTATCTTTTTTATATACCGCTGGGTTTGATTTGCTTATATTTTGAACAAGGTATCCACATCTATGCTCATACGTGATATTAAGCTGTAATTTTTCTTTCTCATATTATATTTGTCTAGCTTGGAATTAAGGTTTTACTAACCTCATTGAATAAGTTGAAAATATCTCTTCCTTTTTAAATTTCTAAGAAAAGGTGGTATAAAATTGGAATTGTTTTTTTTCAGTGTTTGGTAGAGCTTTCCTATAAAACCTTCTGGGTTGTAGGAAGATCTTAAAGTACTGATTCAAATTTTGTTTATGGCTATATGTAAAGTAACCATATGCATTCTGGTTTGCCTGGGCTAATAAATCTTAGGATTTATTCTGCTACTCTTTGTTTAACTTCCTAACTTCTATCCTTGATTTATCAATTTTGAATTTTTTTTTCTTTTCTAATATATGCACTTAAGGCTATATATTTCCCTATAAGTGTTAAGTTGTATCCTGTAAGTTTTTTTGTTTATTAACCATACTTGTCAGAAAATGCACAGATCTTAAGTATACAGTTTTATGAGTTTGAGCACAGTAAACACACACATTACAATCATCCAGATCAAGATCTAGGATATTTCCCTCATCTGAGAAAGCTTTCCTTTCTCTTGGGTAGGTACCTACAAGTAGAGAAGCTGAGTCTTAGTGTAGGCATCCCATAAGTTCTATCGTGTGATATTTTCATTATCATCTAGTTCTGGTTCTTAACAAGTTTCCATTAAGATTTTTTCTTTGACTTTTAAGTTATTTGGAAGTGTGTTTTTAAGTTTCCACGTGTGGGACTTTTTGTTGTTGATGATGATTTCTAACTTAATTGCATTTTGCATTTATAACACTCATTTTTTGAAGTGTTTTGAGACTTGCTTTATGACTTATGTTGTAAATTTCAGTGCTTAAAAAGAATATGGGAACTTCCCTGGTGGTCCACTGGTTAAGGCTCCACGGTCCCAATGCAGGGGGCCTGGGTTTGATCACTGATCGGGGAACTAGATCCCACATGCATGCTGCAACTAAGAGCCCACATGCCACAACTAAGAGTTTGCTTGCTGTAACTAAGAGCCCGCACACTGCAACTAAAGATCCTGCATGCCACAATGAAGATCCCATGTGCCACAACTAAGACCCAGTGCAAATAAATAAATAACTATTAAAAGAAAAGAATATGTATTTTTCAATTCACACATACACACATATATACATTTATTTAACAAGTTTGATAATATATACACACACATACACATATATAAATAGATATACAAATATATAGATACATACATACAGATATAGGTTTCAAGCTTGTTAATGGCATTGTTCAAATCTTCCAAATCCTTTCTGATTTTTGTCTGTCTGATCTATCTATTACTAAAAAAGATGTATCGATATTAAAATCTCCTACCCCAATTGATAAATGGTGGATTTATCAATTTCTTCTTACAGCTTTGTCAAATTTGGCTTTATATATTTTGAACCTTTGTTATTGGGGATGTACAGATTTAGAATTATTATATATCATTCTAGTAAACAATATTATTGTAGCAAATTTTCAAGTCACTCTATAGTGACTATCTCTTACAATGCTTTTTGCCTTAGCACCTATTTTATCTCATGTTACTATTTGACGTCAGCTTCCTTTCAGTTAGTATTTATTTAGTATATTTTTTCCATCATTTAACTTTCAGCCTCTCTCTATATTATTTCTTTTCTATCAATGCTTTTAATGAGGCCTAGATTAGAAATCAGAAGACCTCTGTTCTAGTTTCATCGTTCAGTTGGGTGTAAGAATACTTGCATTGCACACTCCCCTTCACCAGTGTTGTGAGATTCAAATGAGATAAGATATGTGAAATCACTTGGCAAACTTTAAAGTATTCTGCAAATTATTGTCCTAGCCACCTAACAATGAGCGTCCTCAAAAGCTTGCTTAAAGCCATAGTGGTTAAGAGCTTAGTTGGTTAACAGAGTCATGCTTTTGCATTTGCAAATACTATTTCATAGGGCAGTTGCAAGATTAAATGTATTGGGGGCGTGGTGGTGGTGGTGGGATGAATTGGGAGATTGGGATTGACATGTATACACTAATATGTATAAAATAGATAACTAATAAGAACCTACTGCATAAAAAAATAAAATAAAATTCAAAAAAAGATTAAATGTATTAAAAGTACTCAATTGTGTGGGGCATAGTGAGTGTTCAATAAATAGTAACTCAGTATTTTTATGATTTTGATTATGATGTTGCTTTTACTTTTACCTGAACTTACCGGTGTATGACCATACGCAAATTCCTTAACCTCTCTAAGCCTCAGCTTCCTCATCTTTGAAGCTAGAAGAATAATAACTACTTCATAGTGTTGTTCTGAGAATGATGTAAAATGATGATGAAAAGAGCTTGGCACTGGGCCTGGTTACCGTGATCTTGAGGATCTCTTCTGCTATTAGAGTTCTTTTTTTTTTTTTTAATTAATTAATTAATTAATTTTTGGCTGTGTTGGGTCTTCGCTGCTGGGCATGCGGGCTTTTCTCTAGTTGCAGCGAGCAGGGGCTACTCTTCGTTGCGGTGCGCAGGCTTCTCATTGCGGTGGCTTCTCTTGTGGAGCACGGGCTCTAGGCACACGGGCTTCAGTAGTTGTGGCATGTGGGCTCAGTAGTTGTGGCTCGAGGGCTCTAGAGTGCAGGCTCAGTAGTTGCGGCACACGGGCTTAGTTGCTCCATGGCATGTGGGATCTTCCCGGATCAGGGCTCAAACCTGTGTTTTTGAAGTATTCTGTCTAAAGCTAAATTCTCCATCCTTTATCCCCACCAAATCATCTCAGCTTCTTGAGCACCAAAGTGATGGGCTTATGTCAAACCCTATCCTTCAAGAGCTCACTGCCTAATAGAAGACCGACCCTAAAACATTTGCTAGAAATGCCATTGTAGAAATCCATACAAAGTGCTTCAGGAGACTCTACAGAAGAGATGAGCCCTGTGGGGACAAGGGTGGCCAAGTCGGGGAAAGCTTCCCAGACCAGGGGAAGCCCATTACCCCATTTCCACCAAACATACCAGAACCATTGTCTATCATTCTGCCAACATATAACAGACTGGTTTTCATAAAATTAAACAGCTCTTTTCATTTCGTAACTTCCAATCAGTGACTCAGGTATCCAGGCTCTTACTTCTTTTGATGACACAGAGTTCATGTTCTAGAAGTCCTTTATTAGCTTCTTCTCTAAATGAGAGAGTGTGAGGGCTGTGCTAGGTGTGCTATGTGCCTGAAGAGGCATCATCATCGCTGCCCACATTAATTGGTCAGACCCAGTGGCTGGCCGCAGCCTAACTGCATGGGAAGCTGGGAATTGTAGTTTCCCTGTGTACCCAGGAAGAGGAAAAGGGATTGGTGTACTTCTAACCGGTCTTAGCCATAGCTGCCTCAGAGACATCTTTGACAGCAGCCTCTCCTGACTCGCTCCCTTTGCTGCTCTTGTGAAAGCCTGGGCCACAGAGCAGAGGGTCATCACTTCAGTAATCCCAGGTGTTCAGTCCCAGCTTGATAAGACCCACAACTTTTTTTCTGCCGTCTTGTACACTTTAGTAATCCTTCCAGCTGAGAAAAAGTTATTTTGGCACCCGGACCAGTGTTTGGCACATAGTAGGTACACAAGAAGTATTTTTTAAATGTGTGAATTCTCTCAGCTCTAGGAATTGCTTGGAGGTTACTTAAAAGTGGAAATTAAATTGAGCACTTGGGTGGGCTAAGAGAGAGAGAGAGAGAGAGAGAGAGAGAGAGAGAGAGGGAGTGAGGGGGACAGGGGAGGGGAAGGAGGAGGGAGCTTTTGAATGCTTCATAATCAGGGCTGGGAGGACCTCCTTTTTTTTTTTTTTTTTTAAGAGCTTGTTTATTGGTCACAGCTGAACTGCTCCTGAAGGCAAATGAAAACAACTCAGTGCAAGAGGCTTTCCAGCATGGCTGCTTCCTTCCGTAGAATCAGAAAGGAAAAGTGACAAGGCTGAGCAGAGGCCCCAAGGGACTGGAGCTGGAAGGGAAGCTTTCACTGTGCCCTCTTGGCACTTAGGGAGCCCGCAGAGCGTGGCCGAGCACAGACTCTGATGGGTTCACAGTCTAGTTGGCCACCTCTATCCGTGGGACCCTGGACAAGTTACTTAATCTTTTTGTGCCAGTTTCCTCCTCTGTACTGTGAAGATAATAATACCTACCTCCCCTGGTTTTTAGATTAAGCAGGTTAACGTAATAAAAAGCATAGACCAGTGACTGGCCCCATGTAAGCGCTATGTAATTGTGGATGTTGTCATCATTAGGGCCAGAAGAGAAGTGGTCGTAAGAAATCCTAAAATGATAGGCTGGAAGGGCCCTTAGCGGGGAGTGTGTCTAACCCCCAGCACCACGGGTGATTCTTGGTGTCCAGTTGGATTCTTGTGCTGCCTCTGGTTTTCAGCTCACACCATGGCTCTAAGCTATTTGGTAAAGTAGGTGAAATTTATTTTAATGGCTTCCTAAGTCCAGGCTGCCCCAGCCCAATCCCTGCCCCGCCTTGCCTGTTTTGCCCACAGTCTGCCTTTTTTACCCCAGAACACTCACACTATTCCCCACCACCCAGATCTTCCCTCAGCCACCCTCTCACCACCCCATCTTAGTTCTGCTGGATCTCTGTCCCAGGATCGCATTGTGCACATCAGTGCCAACTAGTTAATCTGATAAAAGGATTGCTCTGAAAGTACTAATTGGGGATGGTGCAAAGGTTGCTGCTTCATACAAAGGTGTATTATGACTGGGGCCCTTCTCGAGAAAATGCCCCACCCTTCGTGTCCTGGTTGGTGGGAGGGAGAGATGGAACAGCTTTCCAGCTGGGAAGTTGGAGAGGTTTAAGGCCATCAACCTTCCCTGAAAGATGGCATCCTCTCCGAGCTTCCATCCTGTTGGCTGGGGAGGGGATAGATGAAGATACTGGCAGAGACCTGGCAGGGGAACATGGTAGGGACCTTTAATCAAGATTTCTAGACGCAGAGCTAGGTGCTGGAGTGGGTGGGGCAGGATATAAAAATGGGTTAGACTTGTCCCTGTCTTCCAAGAGTGAGGCAAATGCAAGTACCCATTTGATAAGCATACAAAGTAAACTATGTCACATGCTAACACAGATACAAATCAGACTATAGACAAGGATGAGAGATCCATTCAAACTGGAGGTTCCTGATGATTCCATGAAAAGGCTGATGGTAGCCTTAGAACTGAGTCATGAAGAGGATTTTTTTAAAGTATATTTAATTTTTTACCAGTGCTAGAAAATCTACAAATACTAGAGCACAGAAAGAAAAGAAAATCATCCCCGGTCTCACTATTCAAGGCGACCTCTGTTATCTCCAGATGATGGGGTTGTAGGTGATTTTTGTTTGCCCTACATTTCTGTATTTTTAAGTTTTCTATCATGAGTTTTACAATTTAAAAATATACATTCATAAAAACAAAAAAATTAAAACCCAAACACAACTCAGGCTAACCTTTCAGTGTGTTATCCTCTTAGTTATTTGCCATATACAATTTTTTCATTCCATTCATACAATGATACATACCTGCTGTTTTCAACTTCTCAGCATTTGCCCTGCTGTTATAAATGCTTCATAAATATAACTGAGTGATGTGGATATAATTCATATGGTCATTTCCTTCCATTGGGCTGTAAGCTTGTTTACAAAAATTTGCTATTCTAAATAGCCCTTGTACATTCCTATGCATAAGTCCTTTTTTTAAATCAGTAAACTTTATTATTATTTTTTTTTGCGGTACGCAGGCCTCTCACTGTTGTGGTCTCTCCCGTTGCAGAGCACAGGCTCCGGACGCGCAGGCTCAGCGGCCATGGCTCACGGGCCTAGCTGCTCCGTGGCATGTGGGATCTTCCCGGACCGGGGCACTAACCCGTGTCCCCTGCATCGGCCGGCGGACTCTCAACCGCTGCGCCACCAGGGAAGCCCAATAAACTTTATTTTTTAGGTTGACAGTAAAGCTGAACGGAAAGTGCACAGAGTTCTCGTATAACCCCTGTCCTCACACGTATACAACCTCCTCCACTACTGACCCCACTCTTGACATCACCCCCCAGAGGGTACATTTGTCATCATTAATGAACCTACAGTGTCACATCATTTTCACCCGAAGTCCAGTTTACATTAGGGTTCGCTCTTGGTGTTGTACATTCTGTAGGTTTTGACATGTGTCCACCTCTGTAGTGTCATACAGAGTAGTTTCACTGCCCTGAAAGTTCTCCATGCTCTGCCTGTTCATCCCTTGCTCCCTGCTGAACCCTGGCGACAACTGATCTTTTTACTGTCCCCATAGTTTTGCATTTTCCAAGATGTCATATAGTTGGAATTACACAGTATGTAGCCTTTTCAGATTGGCGTCTTTCACTTAGTAATATGCATCTAAGATTCCTCAATGTCTTTCCATGGCTTAATAATTCCTTTTTTTTTTTCTTTGCACTGAATAATATTCCATTATCTGCATGTACCACAGTTTATTTATCTATCCACCTACTGAAGGACATCTTGGTTGGTTTTAGGTTTGGGCAATTATGAATAAAGCTGCTGTACACATCCATGTGCAGACTTTTATGTGGACATAAGTTTTCAGTTCATTTAGGTAAATACCAAGGAGCACAATTGCTAGATCGTATGATAAGAGTATGTTTAGTTTTGTAAGAAACCACCAAGCTGTCCTCAATGTAGCTGCACCATTTGGCATTTCCAACAGCAATGAATGAGAGTTCCTGTTGCTTCACATCCTCACCAGCATTTGGTGTTGTTTGTGTTCTGGATATCCAATAGGTATATAGGGTGTGAAATAACAGAAAAAATGTACATTGGTTTCTGCCCTGGGTTCCTGGCACAGAGGAAACCCTTGTAATTTCCTAAGTGATAAGAGCACTGGGAGCATCTTTTGTTCTAATATTTGGTCTTTGACCCTAGTTCCTGATGCAGGGCTCCTAAATCCCTTGGAATTTCCTGGGTGATAGGAGAGTCTTTTGTTCTAATAAGGCAACTCTGGGTGGGCTCCTGGATGGCCTCAGGATATGGTTTGGCCACCAGAGAGATCACACCATGATTAGAAGCTTGGAATTTTCAGCCCCGTTCCCCCATTCTCTAGAGAGGAGAGAGTGGCTGGAAATCAGTTAATAATTGATCATGCCTACATGAGGAAACCCCCATTAAAAATCTCAATAGCATGGGGCGGGGAGCTTCCAGGAGGGTGAACACGTTCACGTACCAGGAAGGTGATGGACACCACCTCCGCTTGGGACCCTCCCAGACCTTACCCTATGTATCTCTTCATCTGGCTGTTCATTTGTTATCCTTTATCATATCCTTTAATAAACCGGTAAACTTAAGTAAATGTTTCCCTGGGTCCTGTGAGCTGCTGTAATGAATGAATTGAATCCAAGGAGGGAGGAGGTCATGGGAACCTCTGATTTGTAGCCACGTTGGACAGAAGTTGTGGGTAACCCGGAGACCTACTACTTGCAATTGGCATTTAAGTGTGTGGCAGTCTTGTGAGACTGAGCCCTTAATCTGTGGGATCTGACGCTACCTCCAGGTAGATAGTGTCAGAATTGAGTTGAATTGTAGGACACCCAGTTGATGTCAGAGAATTGCTTGGGTTAGGGGGAAAAAACCACGCACATCTCATGTCAGAAGTGTTGTGGTGTGGTAATAGTGTGAGAGTAAAGGAGAAAGACATACAGGAGGAGGACTGTAAGGTTTTTCTTATCCAAGTGGTATCTCATTTTTGTTGTAATTTGCATTCCCTAAGGACATACGATGTTGGGCATCTTTTCATATATTTATATGCCGTCTGTATGTCTTCTCATGGTAAGGTATCTGTTCAGGACTTTTGCCCACTTTTTAATCAAATTGTTAACTTTCATATTGTTGAGTTTTAAGAGTTCTTTGTATACTTTGGATAACAGTCCTTTATCAGATGTATCTTTTGCAAATATTTTATCTCAGTCTGTAGATTGTCTTCTCATTCTCTTCATATTGTCTTTCACAGAGCAGAAGTTTTAATTTTAAAGAAGTCTAGCTTATTAATCATTTCTTTCATGGATCATGCTTTTGGTGTTGTATCTACAAAGACATCACCATACCCAAGATCATTTAGGTTTTCTCCTATATTCTCTCTTTTTAAAAAAATTTTTTAAAATAAATTTATTTATTTATATTTGGCTGCATTGGGTCTTCATTGCTGTGCATGGGCATTCTCTAGTTGTGGCGAGCGGGGACTACTCTTCATTGTGGTGCACAGGCTTCTCATTGTGGTGGCTTCTCTTGTTGCGGAGCACAGTCTCTAGGCATGCGGGCTCAGTAGTTGTGGTACGTGGGCTCTAGAGCAGAGACTCAGTAGTTGTGGCACATGGGCTTAGTTGTGCCACGGCATGTGGGACCTTCTTGGACCAGGTATCGAGCCCGTGTCCCCTGCATTGGCAGGCAGATTCTTAACCACCAGGGAAGTCCCTCTTTTTATTTTTTTAAAAATTAATTAATTAATTTTATTTTTGGCTGCATTGGGTCTTTGTTGCTGCATGCAGGCTTTCTCTAGTTGCGGCGAGTGGGGGCTTCTCTTGTTGTGGAGCATGGGCTCTAGGCTCGTGGGCTTCAGTAGTTGCAGCACACGGGCTCAGTAGTTGTGGCTCGTGGGCTCTAGAGTGCAGGCTCAGGCTCAGTAGTTGTGGCACACAGGCTTAGTTGCTTCGCGGCATGTGGGATCTTACCGGACCAGGGCTCAAACCCGTGTCACCTGCATTGGCAGGCGGATTCTTAACCACCACGCCACCAGGGAAATCCCTCTCCTATATTCTCTCCTAGGAGTTTTATAGTTTTGTGTTTTCCATTTAGATCTATGATCCATTTTGAGTTACTTTTTGTGAAGGGTGTAGGTCTATGTCTAGATTGATTGATTGATTTGCATATGGATGTCCATTTGTACCAGCACCATTTATTGAAAAGAGTATCTTTGCTCCATTGCATTGCCTTTCCTTTTTGGTCACAAATCAGTTGATTATATTTATGCTGAGTCTGTTTCTGGGCTCTCTATTCTGTTCCATTGACCTATTTGTCCATTCTTTTGTGAATACCACAGTGTCTTGAAGTTGGGTAGTTTCAGTCGTCTGACTTTGTTCTTCTCCTTAATATTGAATTGACAGTTTGGGGTCTTTTGTCTCTTCATATAAACTTTAGAAGCAGTTTGTCAATATCCACAAAATAAGTTGCTGGGATTTTTATTGGAATTGTGTTCAATCTTTAGATCAAGTTGGGAAGAACGGACATCTTGATAATCTTGAGTATTCCTGCCCATAAACATGGAATATCTCTCTAGCTATTTAGTTCTTCTTTGATATCTTTCATCAGAGTTTTGTAGTTTTCCTCATTTAGATTTGCACTTAGGTATACATCTAACAAAATAAATAAATATTTTGTTCTTTGGGGGGTGCTAATGTAAATGGTAATTTAAAAGTCCATTTGTTCATTGCTAGTTTATAGGAAAGGAGTTGGCTTTGGTATATTAACCTTGTGTCTTGCAGCCTTGCTGTAATCACTTATTAGTTCCAGAGGTTTTTGTTGTTGTTGTTGACACGTTCAGATTTTCTATATAGACAATTATGTCATCTGTGAACAAATACAGTTTTATTTCTTCTTTCTCAATCTGTATAGCTTTTATTTTATTTTCTTGTTTTGTTTCATTAGCTAGGACTTCCAGTACAATGTTGAAAACAGTGGTGAGAGGGGACATCCTTGCCTTCTTCCTGATCTTAGGGGGAAAAACTTCAAGCTTCTCACCATGAAATATGATGTTAGCTGTAGGTTTTTGGTAGATGTTCTTTATCAAGTTCCCCTCTATCCCTAGTTTACTGAGAGATTTTTAAAAATCATGAATGGGTTTTGGATTTTGTCAAATGCTTTTTCTGCATCTATTGATATCATTATGTGATTTTTCTTCTTTAGCCTGTTGATGCGATGGATTATATTAATTGATTTTTGAATGTTGAACCAGCCTTGCATACCTGTTGTAAATCTCACTTGGTCGTGGTATATAATTTTTGTATAATTCTGTATTATTGGATTCAATTTGCTAATATTTTGTTGAGGATTTTTGCATCTATCTTCATGAGAGAGTTGGGCTGTGGTTTTCTTTTCTTATAATGCTTTTGTCTGGTTTTGGTATTAGGGTAATACTGGCCTCATAGAATAAGTTAGGACATACTCCTTCTGTATCTATCTTCTGAAAGAGATTGTAGAGAATTTAATTTCTTCTTTAGGTGGTAGAAAGAAGAAATTAACACCCATCTGGGCTTGGTGTATCTGTTTTGGAAGGTTATTAGTTATTGATTTGGTTTCTTTAATATACATAGGCCTATTTAGATTGTCCTTTAGTAATTTTTTTAAGGATATATTTCTAAAGGTAGGATTCCTGGTCATGGGTTTGATGTGTGTGTGTGTGTGTGTGTGTGTGTGTGATTCTGAAAGTAGTACATGCTCATTGTTAAATAAATAAACTGGATAGAAATAGACCAAATAAAGAAGTAAAAGTTTCCCAACAACCCCCTTCACCAGAAAGACTCCACAGGAGTGATCACTATTAATTTCTTGCTGTGGATTTTTCCAAACATTTTCTATGCCTGGTTTGAATATTTTGAAAGGCCTTGATACCTATTGATAAATTGCTTTCTAAAAGACCTGTAGTAAGGGTGATCATTTCTAACTGGAGTGAGGTTTAATTTTTTTTTTCATTTTTTTAAAGTATAGAAACAGAGCATGTTACTGTAGACAATAAAGAACATTTTTAAAGGAAAAAATTTAGATCACCCATAATTCCGCTATGTAGAGATGACCAATAGTAATGTTTTAATTTTATTTCTTTTTGGCTGCGTTTTGGGTCTTTGTTGCTGTGCGCGGGCTTTTTCTAGTTGCGGCGAGCGGGGGCTACTCTTCCTTTCGGCGCGCAAGCTTCTCATTGTGGTGGCTTCTCTTGTTGCAGAGCATGGGCTCTAGGCTCAATGGCTTCAGTAGTTGTGGCGCACGGGCTTAGCTGCTCTGCTCCACGGCATGTGGGATCTTCCCGGACCAGGGATTGAACCCGAGTCCCCTGCATCGGCAGGTGGATTCTTAACCACTGTGCCACCTGGGAAGTCCCAATAGTAATGTTTTAGAATGTTTCTCTCTGGGCATAAAACAGGAGCACAAATCACAGATGTCATGTGACAAGCACAATGCACCAGATCAAGAGACAGAACATGTCAGTTCCCCCCGCCAATCATGCATTGATACTTTAGTATAGTCAGAATCATCTTCTCTAGCCAAGTTTGTTTATTCGTTCTTGTTTTTAACCATCTTAACATTCTTTCTTTACTCAATTTTTTTTCTGACTTAATATAGTGAATATTTTTCCATATCTTTAAAAATTCTGCATAATCTTGGGATGATTATCCAAGTATATGTAAATATTTATATCCTTCTCTGGCTTTCTTAGACCAAATTCCTAGAAGAATATGAGTGTTTTAAAAATATCTCGGGGAATTCCCTGGCGGTCTGGTGGTTAAGACTCGGAGCTTTCATTGCCAAGGGCCTGGGTTCGATCCCTGGTCGGGGAAGTAAGATCCCACAAGCCACATGGTGCAACCAAAAAAAAAAAAAAAAAAAGTTTGGTACTTATTGTCCAACTGTCTTCCAGAAACAGATCAAGTTTACACTCTAAAGGTAATATTTTAGCGGGGAGGGAGTGTGAGAGGGAAGGAGGGAGGGGGAAAGCTAGGGGATGCCCAGCACATGGCCATTATTCATGGTGACTTTGCTGAGACGTGGCCAGCTTGATGGCTGGTGGCTCCTTCCAGCAGGTTGGCGCCCTCAGCTTTATGGGTCCGTGGCTTGAACATTCATTTATTCATTCAACAAATATGATTGAGCGCCTTCTCTTGCTCTGCATTGTTCTAGGTGCTGAACATACCGCATGGAGAAGGCAAACTTCCGGCCCTTGGAGAGCTTACGTTCTGATGGGGCAGTCAGACCATAAGCATCTAAACAAATGAATATGTAATATGTCTGACAGTGAAAGAATTAAGAAAAAGAAAACAGAGTCTGGGCGTGGAGAGTGCCTTCCTGGGCATGTTGGTGCCATTTGAATTGGGCTGGTCAGGGAGGGCAGTAACATTAAAGTTGAGACCTTAGTGAGGACCTATAGGAAAATCTAGAGCCGTTCTGAGTCTCAGTCCTGGCTGGACCTAAAATCACCTGGGAGAGGTTTAAAAAAAGAATCCCAGTCCACACTCCAGGCCATCTGAACATGAATCTCTGGAGATGGAACCCAGGCGCCAGTATTTTTTAAGTTCCTTGGGTGATTCCAATGTGCAGCTAGGGTAGAGAACCAGCGGTTTAGGGAAGCTCTGTCCAACAGAAATGCATTTCAAACCACATATATAGTTTTAAAAATTCTAGTAGCTTCATTTAAGAAATAAAAAGAAACAGGTGACATTAATTTTAATAATTTTAATTAATCGAATACATCGAAAATAGTATTTCATCATGTAACCAATATAAAACATTATTAGTGTGATATTTTACATCTTTTGTACTAAGTCTTTGAGATCCAGTGTGTATTTTACATTCAGAAGCGCATCTCAGTTTAGACCAACCACATTGCAAGTGCTCAGTAGAAACTTGTGGCCACCGTATCAGCCAGCACAGAGGAAGAGCTTTATGAGCAAAAGACCCGAAAAATTCTTGAGTCTGAGGTGCAACTAGGAGGCAGGTGTGGCTGGAGGGGAGTAGAGGATGGGGGGAGTGGTAATAGATGAGGTCCAAGAGATAGTCAGGGCCTAGCGTTTTGGATTTTATTCTAAATGTGATGGAAAGCCATTGGTGACTTTTAAGGCCAGAAATGGTTTGCTTTAATTTACTTTTTTAAAAGACAGTTTGGGGCTTCCCTGGTGGCGCAGTGGTTGAGAGTCCACCTGCCAATGCAGGGGACACGGGTTCGTGCCCCGGTCCGGGAGGATCGCACATGCCGCGGAGCGGCTGGGCCTGTGAGCCATGGCCGCTGAGCCTGCGCGTCCGGAGCCTGTGCTCCGCAACGGGAGAGGCCACAACAGTGAGAGGCCCGCGTACCACACACACACAAAAAAAAAAAAAAAAAAAAAAAAAAAAAAAGACAGTTTGGCTGCTGCATTGGAAACAGTCTGCATGGTGGCCAGAGTACAGCAGAAAGGTCTAGATATAGGCTATTACATTAGCATGGGTGACAGATACAGGCAGCTTGGATTTGAGATGTCATGGGGCAGGTACTGAAGTGTCAGGATTCCCAGCAGATATTCCAAGGCAAAGCCCTTTGGAGTTGCTGATGGACTAGATGTGATACGTGAGAAAGAGAAAAGTCAAAGATGACTCCAAGAGTTTTGTCCTGAGCAAATGATGTGGAGCTGGGTTTGGGGTAGGGAGTGGAAATAAGTTTGGGAGGAAAATAAGACTTGAGTTTAACCAACAGCCAGTAAGAAGCCAGGGCCTAATACATCACCAAAGACATGAATCCTGCCAACTTGAATGAGCTTGGAAGCAAATTCTTCCCCAGTGGAGTCTCCACATGAGAATGCAGCCCAGCCAAAACCTTGGCTGCAGTTTTGTGAAACCCTGAGCAGAAAGCCCAGCTAAACTCCTGACTCGCTTGAAACTATGAGATAATAAATGTGTATTGTTATAAGCCGAAAACAAAACAAAGAGTTGAATTTAAGCCTAGACCAATCAACATTGGGTGGTGTCCTCTAAAATCTAGAACGTGTGTGTCAGCAAAGACCCAGGGGGTACGAAAAAGTGCAGGAAGTGTTCAAGCAATGGAGATCCCCAAAGGCAAGAATATGTGTTGGGGCAGGGTCCAGGGTATGGAAGAAATAGGAGATAAAGCACACTGCAATAGATCATAGAGGGCCTTGAATGCCAAACTAAGGAATTTGAAACTTATTTGATAGGCGTGGGGGGAACTATTAGAAATTTTTGAGCAATAACTGATAGGATCAGAGCTTAACTTTACACTGACAATTCTATGTTTAACAACATGAAAAATGCCCATGAGATAATTTTCACTAAAATTTTAGGTATAGGATGATTAGAGCCAAGTTTGTTTTTTTAATCTCATGTCTGAAAACAAAAGGCTCATGTATAAAAAAAAAAGAAACTGGAAGGAACATCATCAAAATGTTTAATAGAGATGGTTTCAGTGGTTGGTAAGACTATAAATAGATTGGTTTTCTTTCCTTTTCTTTCTACTTCTTTATATTTTCCAATTTTCTTTAATTGAACATAACTAATTTTATAGTGAGAATAAGTTTAAACTAACAACTTAAAAGTGTCCAGGATTGGAGGAGTATTTTGGATGGAGATAATGGAGGTAGGGATAGGAGAGGATGAACTGGGGCAGGGGCCATGGGAAGAGGAGGGAAGTGGAAAATGTATTTTTTTGCCTTTGAATTGGATACATAGGAAGCCTTACCACAAACGAGTGTCCTGGTTAAGAGGATGAGCCCTGGGGCCAGGCTGCTGGGGTTTGAATCTGAACTTGGCCACTTACTTGGGCAAATTACTCTCTGTGCTTTTTTACAATCTGTAAATAGGAATAACAATCGTACCTACCACATAAAGTTGTTCTAGGAAGTAGTTGAGTGAATATGTATTAGCCACTTAGAGAGAGCAGTGTTCAGCTCATAGTAGGCACTCAATATATTAGCTATTATTCTTGTTACTCCCAGGGACCTGGCCTCAGTGGAATTGGTGCTGAAGGTGGGTACAGAATATGTATTGGAGTGGAGTGGGTAGACAAAGGTTATTGAAGCATTATTCCTAATAGTTTAGATCTAATTCTTCTTTACCCTTTTTAAAAAACTTTTTAAATTTATTTTTTGGCCGCGTTGTGTCTTCGTTGCTGCGTGCAGGCTTTCTCTAGTTGCAGCGAGCGGGGGCTACTCTTCATTGCAGTGTGCAGGCTTCTCATTGCGGTGGCTTCTCTTGTTGCAGAGCACAGGCTCTAAGTGCACGGGCTTCAGTAACTGTGGCACACAGGCTTAGTTGCTCCGCGGCATGTGGGATCCTCCTGGACCAGGGATCGAACCCATGTCCCTTGCATTGGCAGGTGGATTGTCAACCACTGCACCACCAGGGAAGTCCCAAGAATATAATTCTTATAAGAATATATTTGTACATTATACAGTTTAAGGAAATCGTAGTAGTTAAAGTTTTCGGACACGCAGGCTCAGCGGCCATGGCTCATGCGCCCAGCCGCTCCGCGGCATGTGGGATCTTCCCAGACTGGGGCACGAACCCGTGTCCCCTGCATCGGCAGGCAGACTCAACCACTGCGCCACCAGGGAAGTCCGTTAAAGTTTTTTTGAAAATAGATTGGGCTGTCTCAGAAATTGTGAGTTCCCATCATTGAAGAAGTTCCCACAAGTGCTGCATAGATCATAAGGGGGCGGGTACAGGACTGTGACTGCAAACTAGTTTTCATCAGAGGATGTACTGGGTTTTTTACATAACTAGATTCATTCCATTAAAGGTGTTGTCCTTTATTCTGAGCCCTCTCAAAGGGTTTGGTGTTCAGGTATTCTTTATTTTATGAAATACGGTATATATAGACTAGGTTTTTTCCCTGATAACCTTACTTGACAACAGTCTTACTTTTTGGTCTCCAAAATTTTGGGGGAAATTTTATTGGTCTCTGAAATGTAAATTTCTGGGAACTAGAGTTGTGGGGAAAGTGAATAATTTGGTTAGGCTTAATGAGGTGCCCCTGACTCCCCTTCTGACCCTAAGATTCTCTCATTTCAGGGCCCAGGCTGGACCCCTCATGTCAGTGAGTCATTCTGCAAATGTGAGCTTTGAGATGGGGGGATTGGGTAAAGATGTGATTGGAGCCACACAGCTCTACCACTACAACTGTCATCTAGTTCCTCGAATATACCCTCCTGGCAGAGAGTCAGACTATTTTAGGGACAGCTGCCCTGTGGCCCCTGAGCAAAGAACAGCCGCACACAGCCTCGCACTTGAACTGGCAAGTGGAAGAGGAAGGCTCCTGGCGGGGAGGCTCTGTGCTGTGCTGTGGTGCCAGGTGGTGTTGTCCAGGTCAGTCCCGTAGGATCTCCACCCCAAGGAGCTGATAGTCTGATATCTTTCACGTGCAGAAGACAGCTTTGTTTTCACAACTTCTCAGAGCCTCAGTTTCCTCATATATAAAATCAGAATAAGAGGAATAATAATACAATCTAACAGCCTCAGTGATGTATCTCTCCCTGCTTCCCTCACCTCCATCCAGAGCTGGAAAGCAGAATCAGACTCTGAGCAGTAGACATGGGGTCAAAAGAGAATGGATGGAGCACAGGAGAGCAGAGTTACTAGAATGGCTTCCAGACCAACAAGGCCTAATTGTCATTGGACCAGGAAGCTAACATATCCATCTACTTTCTAAGAAAGGTCCGTTAGCCCTGGATACTTTTTTGTTTTTGGTCATGCTGTGCAGCTTGTGGGATCTTAGTTCCCTGACCAGGGATCGAACCCGGGGCAGCACTGAAAGCACAGAGCCCTAACCACTGGACTGCCAGGGAATTCCCAGCCCTGGATACTTTTTAAAAGAGGAAAGAGGTCACTGAGTGGAGAGGGGGCCTGACCTAGTGATTATTCCCTATTGTGAAAAGAGTCACCACTCGGGCTGTGCCCCCAACACTGGAACCCTGTGGCCCCTCCCTTAGTTCAACCCCATACCCGCCTAGCCCCCTTCTGATTCCCCTCTGGTCCCTCCTGGGGAAGGGCCTGCTGGGAGAGAATGTGCTGACCGGAGGCCCCTGGGTGCCTCTGTCCTGTCCACTCAGCAGCTGTGTCTCGCACTGTCGGTTAATACTTGGCTGTGTGGGGTACGCAGCTGTCTTAGGGTGCTGGTTACCTGGAGTCCCCCCAGGAGTGGGGGCCCCTCTGAACATGTTGGCGGGTCAGATTTTAGAGGCTGAGGAGGTAGGTCTGGCATGAGGTGCCTTCGCTAAGGTCACGCTGCCCGGGTGGCCCTGAAGCCACCTCCCCAGGCGATGCCCTGTCCCTTCCCCCGCTCTAGTTTCTCCAGTTCAGCTCCCAGTGTTCCTGTGAAGATGAAATCAAGACTTCCCTGGCGGTCCAGTGGTTAAGACTCTGCGCTTCCACTGCAGGGGGTACGGGTTGGATCCCTGGTGGAGGAACTAAGATTCTCCAAGCCAAGCTGCACTGTCGGAAAAAAAAAAAAAGGGTGAAATCAGTTAGTGGAGGAGAAAGCACTTTCTAACATGGTTAAGCATTGTACAGACATAAACGACGATCATTTTAAAATGGGATCATGTGTGTGTAAACTCTGAAAAAGTATAATGTGCCATATGAATTACCGTCATTCTGCTGGGAGCCCAGAACCGTGGGGAATGGACAGTTAAGCTCAAGAGAAATAGCAGATTGGCCCCCACCCCCCTGCCCCCTTTTCAGGGTTAAATTGATGACAGGGCCCGGGTTTACGCAGAGGAAGAGCCAAGGTGGGAACTGAACCGTGCTGTGGTTCAACAGGTGGCTGCCTCCCTGTGACCCCGGCCGGCCGAGTTGGGCTGTTGTTGAGGGTAATGAGGGCGCTTGGGACCCTCCATCAGGAGCCCTCTGCAGACAGCCATCGAGCTTCCAGTTCAGCTCAAGGGCAGTGCGCCCCGTCACGTGGCTCACCAGACCCTGAGCTCGGACTGTTGTTTTTCCGGACCAAAGTGGGCCCCAGCCACCCCCAGCTGCTCGCGTTAGAGGGGAAGCGACGAGGGTTAGCGCCTGCTCAGCCAGCTCTTACGGATGATGGACGCCCCTGCCAAGGCGCCCACATGAGCTGGATGCAGGCACAGCTGGAGTAGCTCAGGTGTTCCTTTTCGAGGTGGTGCGTTCTAAGTGACTTGGATGTGCATTTATATTTAGAAATCACTTGCGGGGTGGGGGGGCGGTTAGAGGCAGGGTGGTGGTGGGGAAAGATAATATCAGATTAGCTGTTCTAAGGGTTTTACATGTGTTAGCTCATTTAATTCGCACCTCCCAAAATCCCCGTGGTAGATTTCATTTACAGTAGAAGAAACTGAGGCACAGAAGGCTTAATTCACCTGTCCAAGATTGTACAGCTATTAGAACGTGACGGAATTGGGATTTAAACCAGGCAGGAAGTCTGACTGCAGAGTCCAGAGCTCTTTTTATTATTATTGTCATCTTTCGGATGCACACCTACGGCAGAAAGAGACTTGTCAAGGCCACACAGCCGGTACGTGGCAGACGTGGGGTCAGTCCACCTCCAGGGGTCACACTGATAACTACCGCTCTATTCTACATCCATGGTTGATATTATGGTATTCAACCATAATATATAATATAGTATAATATTCTATTATAGTATACTATTTTATTGTAAGGTTATAATTTATTTTTTTTAATCAAAAATTTTTAAGGTTATAATTTATTTAATGAATCCTCTATTGTTGGACATTTAGGTTGTTTCCATTTTTTAGTATTTTAAATAAATGCCAAGATTTTTCTTTTTTGAAGAGAGAGAAATGGTAGGAATGTTGTTTGTTTTACCAGTTTATTTGTTTGTTTTAAAGGCTTTAGAGCAGATGGACTGAGCTCTCTGAGGCTGGAAGAGTTGGAGGCTTCGAGCTGACTGCTTGAATGGAGAATGAAATTCTGATTAGGAATGGTGCCAATGTGGAGAGAAGGAAAGAACAGATTCTATGCTTGAGCCCAGAGATTTGGCATCGCCTGCCGAGATAGAAAATTTGGAATGCATTTCAGAAATATCTGTCATTCCCACTTTGGATATTTTCATGTTCTCCAGCACTTTCCAGCCCAACATCTCATTGACGTTGCCCAGACACACGTGGGTGGGGCTGGACAGAGGGTGAGGCCCTTCTCTTTCCCAGATCAGCCAGGTGCAGCCATCCGGAGTTGCACCATCTGTCCATCGCATGTCTCTTGCTTCTTCTGCAACTCAGTCTTCCTTCCAGGGTACCCCTTTCAGTGTCTATATACCAGGTCAAAAATAGACAAGGAGGGCTTCCCTGGTGGCACAGTGGTTAAGAATCCGCCTGCCAATGCAGGGGACACGGGTTCGAGCCCCGGTCCAGGAAGAGACCACATGCCGTGGAGCAACTAAGCCCGTGCGCCACAACTACTGAGGCTGCGCTCTAGAGCCCCCGAGCTACAACTACTGAGCCCGCGTGCCACAACTACTGAAGCCCGCGTGCCTAGAGCCTGTGCTGCTCAACATGAGAAGCCACTGCGCACCACAACGAAGAGTAGCCCCCGCTCGCCGCAACTAGAGAAAGCCCGCCCGCAGCAACGAAGACCCAACGCAGCCCCCCCCCAAAAAAAATAGACAAGGAAGCCTGAGGACATCACACATGGTAATGATCGTAAATGGCCTTTTTGGTTGAGTCCTCAGCCTGGCACTAAGTGCTTTCCAGGCCCCAGCTCTCTTATCCTCACAACAGCTTTATGGGATGGGGATCACTATGAGACCACCATTTTGTAGAGGAGGAAAAGGAAGCTTCAGGAGGTTAAGGACTTGCCCAAGACCATGTAGCCAGGGTCTGGGCGAGCCAGGATTCAGAGCCAAGGCTAATCGAAACTCCACAGCCACCTCGTGTTAACCACCATATCTACCTTGCAGCCTTCATGATGTACTATAAACAGAGAACGCTCTAGCTCTGGGTGGGAGCAATCTTCAGAAAGTCAGCAAGAACACGCTCAATGATCTGCGTATATGTCCTCCAGGTGGGCTCACCTGGAGAATGTCAGAACTGCCAAGGATCCTGGGAGTCTGTTTTCCTAACTTATTTTTGTTTATTTTTGTTTGTTTGTTTTTGCGGTACACGGGCCTCTCACCGCTGTGGCCTCTCCCGTTGCAGATCACAGGCTCCGGACGCGCAGGCTCAGCGGCCATGGCTCACGGGCCCAGCCGCTCCACGGCATGTGGGATCTTCCCGGACCGGGGCACGAACCCGCGTCCCCTGCATCGGCAGGCGGACGCTCAACCACTGCGCCACCAGGGAAGCCCCCCTAACTTATTTTTAAATTGTGGCAAATGAGGTCTAGAGAGATCCACCAACTTGCCTAAGGGTGAGATGGTGGCCCAACCAGATTAGAACCAGAGTCTTCAGATGCCCATCCCATAGCTCCTCAAGAGGCAGGCAGCTCTTAGCTCTACTCTGCAGGGAGGATTGGGAGCAAAAGGATGAGTCAGTAGGCAAGTTGAGGGGAGGTAGGAGTAGTTTGGCACCGCTGGGCAATGCTGGGGTTCAGGGGAGCTATGGAGGCACAAGGGTCCTCTCATTGTCCACTCTTGACTCCAGCACACACTTGAGTTGCAATTCCACTGTCCTGAGAAATACAGGAGGGGGCAGTTGGCAGGAAGACAATGTTGTCTGATGATTAGGAGCCTGGCCTCTGACATTAGACAGACTGGGATTCATATCCAGGCAAGGTGCTTCGCCTCTCTGAGCCTCAGTTTCTCTATCCACAAAATGGGGGTAATAACTACTTATCGTGTGGAGCCACGGTGAGAAAGAAATGAGATAATGCTTGTAAAGAAACTGGCACAAGTTTGTGGAAAGAAGAGAAGAAACTTGGGGTTGTCTGAGTTGGTGGGAAAAAGAGAACATAAAACTGGTAACCAAGTATATGATTTCAACAAAAGGCCAAGTATTTCTTAATTTCATCTGATTCATGATTTCTCACAGGCGCTGTCAGGGTGGTGGGTGCTCGTTTCATATACCCCGCGTGGGGGCGGGTTGTGCTGGTGGTGGGAAATGGCTCTGTGACCTCTCTTTGGTGAAGAGGAATGGGTTAGAGTTAGTTGGGCTCACGGATAACATGGGATTGCTTTTTACTTCCTGTCTTGAAAGGGGTGGGGGAGATAGAGAGGAAGGAGGATTGTTAATATAAACTTGAAATCCAGACTTCTTTTTCTAAAGTACGTGTCCTCAGCTGTGTGACCTCAAATGAACCTCTCACTGTCTCAATTCTCTCTTTACCACAAGGTCATTGAGATGGCCACATAATAGCCACTTTACATGCAGCATCTTGTTTAATCCTTGAGACAAGCCTGTGAGATAGATATTCCATCCCATTTTAGATAAAGGAATTTGCCACAATTTAAAAATAAGTTAGGGGGGCTTCCCTGGTGGCCCCGTGGTTCAGGGGAAGTTAAGTTACTTGTCTAAGGCCACACAGCACACAGGCAGCAAGGGATATATCTGTGATTTAAGCCCAGGACTGACACCAAAGCCCATGAGCTTTCCACTCTGCCCCAGGATAGATTCGGATTTTGTTGGGTCTAAAGCTTAGGCAATTTTGGGGGGCCCTCTTTAAGAAAAACACTGCAAAATCCCAAATATAAAAGGTGCAAAAGTGAATATTCAGATTTTGAAATGAAATCACGACATATTAGAAAAATGTTAAACATGAAAAATACCACAAATGTCACCAAATCCAGAAAAATAACAGAATATTTGTGTTATCTACTTGATTCTCCTCTGTAATACTTTTTTCCTACATCTTTTGGCTGCATCCTCTTTGTGTCTTCTTATGACAGTTTCCATAGAGAAAATAAAAAAGATAACCCAGTGTTATCTAGCATGGTTGATTGGAGGTTTTTTAAATTATCGATGGTTTAGAAAAGTTTATTTCAGCTTCACAAGTGCCTGGTGGTATCATATAAATATTAGGATAGCTGTCAAATTTGGGGAAAACTCCATCAAAGTTCCTGCCATATGTGAACCGTAAGATTTTAGGGCAAGTTATGTTTTCTGGTGCAGTGATTTATCTAAAATAATCTTTGAATTGGTGACACGTCTTACCCTGTTTGCTGTCAGCTAAATGTTATCTTTGTTGATAACCGCTGTTTTATCAAAATCAGCAAAAAATTCTAATCTTTTCCAATGGTTTCCCCTCTCCTACCCCTTGATATGGAATGAAGATGGTTTACATTAATAAAAGACTCATAATTAAACTCCTTTCTCCTAAATATATGAACTTTTAAAGGGAATTCATTACAAAATACCGGATGTGAAAATATGTGAAGCATTTGGATGATCTGGCCTAGAAAGGGGAAGGCTGGAGGAAGCAAATAAATAACCACCTTCAAGGACATGAACCTTAGTGGGCAACAGAGTCACCAGGGTGTATCTGTGACTTTGATTCTGGGATCTGGGGAGGGGCTCAGGTAGCTGCCCAGTTACCAGGTTCTGCAAGTCACTTTGAGCAGGTGTCCTAAAATGGATACAAAGAGTAATAGAGAAATTTGTGGGTGTGAGGACAGCTGACAGCTGCCTTGCTGTGGACTCAAAGTGTGATCCCTGGTTCAGAATTGCTGGGGGAGCTAGTTCGAAATGCAGAATCTCAGGCCCCACCCAGAACTGCTGAATCGTAGTCTGCATTTTCACAAAGTCCCGGGTGGTTCTGTGCAGGTGATTGTCTGAGAAGCTCTGGACCAGAGACTTTAGCAGAAACTTCCAGATGTGCCCCATCCCAACTTGGAAGCTGGTCTTTTTCCCTTCTGTGTCCTTTGCCTTGGGACCTGGCCTGTCTCCTAGCACTCATCCATTGTGTTGATTCATTGTATCTCTATTTCCCCTCCCACTGGGCTGTGAACTAGAGAACCAGGTGTATTCCTCTTTGATATCCAACCCCTCTCGGTGCCTGGCACACAGGAGGTACCATTTATGGAATGCCACCGGGTGCCAAGAGTTTTGCCTCTCTTACCTCCCTTGGCCCTCCCCTCAAGCTTGTAGACTGAAACAAATACCCCCATTTTACACGTGAAGAAACTGAGGCTCCGTCGCCTGGCTAGTGTCATGAGTGGCAGAGCTGGAATCCAAGGGGTAGCCGATTCCAAAGCCTTCAGTAGGGGATTAGTAAATGTTTGTCCCATCACTTATTGACTTTTTCATTCAAGCATTCATTTGTGTTTTAATTTATTCACTGAAGAGACTCGGGGGAAGATGAGGAAGAAGAGAGTAGAATATACTTCCTCCTGGTGAACTATTTTTAGAACAGGTGCTGGGTGGTGTCAGCCTTCCAGGGGCAGGGAGCTGGGCTGCCCAGGAGGCCCCCAGCGAGTCCGGCCTTGGGAGCCGGGACTTGATACTCCGCCACCGCCCCACCCCTTTCAAAATGTCCTCCATGACTCAGCAAAGAAACCATGGGTCTGAAATCAGAGATGAGGGCAAAAAACCCTCAAAAATGCTGTCTTTTCCTGGAGGAATTTCCCTTTCATGTGTCTCATTCCTCTGCTAGGGAATCCATGAAGCCTTTGGCCTGTGGTCAGCTGTGACCCCCAGTCTGGTTTCCTGGGACTCAGCCCTCCTCCTCCTGCATCCTCCCCAGGCCTGGAGACAAGGTCAGTTTTTCTTCTTCAGTGGTCTCTGGTTTGAGGCCGCTGGGAGCTTGCCCAGTCCATGTCTCCTTAGCTTGTCCTTAAATCATTAAATCCAGATCCTGGACCTCTCAGTTTCCTCCTCTGTAAAGCGGGGATAACAATAAATTTGAGGATTAAAATAATTAATTTATGTAACACATTTAGAACCATGCCTGACACACAGAATATATAACTGTTTCTGTTGTTCTTGTTATCATTAATTATGAAGCAGATATTCATACCTGGAGGAGACTTGGATGAACTTGTGCTAAACTTCTTCTCTTTCCATTTGTTCCAACCTCACCCCAGAATGTGTGTGAATTCTCAATTATCTGTGTTGTAGAGAGCTTCAAGGGGCAACTGCAAATGAGGGAATATATGAATAAATTAGAAAGCTCCCGGTTGCCCTTTGACAATGAAATTCTTGTAAATGGATAGGAGGCATGACTCAATAGATTGTTGGTTTGGGAATAACCACATTCATCCTGGGAGGGGGTGGCCCTCTGAGAATGTATGATCCTAGGAGAGACAGACCTTCCTTCTAAGAGGTAGTTTACGGATAGACTGAGAAATTCAGCATGAAGATATATAAGAAGGAGGGAGTAATTCCTTGCTGGAGTGGGACTTGTGGCTCAGCCCTGGACGTGTTTCATAACCACCTGGGGATAAACATACAGAACCTGGGCCCCAGGCCTGCAGATTCTGGTCTCCCGGTCTGGGAGTGGAGTAGGGGCATCAGAATTCTTCATAAGCTCGGCGGTTCCCTGGTAGCCTAGTGGGCCTAGTGGTCAAGATTCCAGGCTTTCACTGCCATGGCCCGGGTTCAATCCCTGGTTGGGGAACTGAGATCCCGCAAGCCACGTGGCGCCGCTGAAAAAAAAAGGATTCTTCACCAGTTCACCAAGTGATCAGGAATGAAGCCAAGCAGTAAATGGAGACAACGTAATAATTACAACACATACCATAAACTGGATGTTGGAGGTGCATTTCTCTCCCTCAGAACCACCCCTACAAGCAGCTTATATGATCCCCATTTTATAGGTGAGAAGGCTGAGGGTCAAGGTCACACAGCAGAGCCTGTATTTTCATCTAGATCTGAGTCTACAGGCCTAATAGATAATATTTTTGTTACATTCTACACTGCAGGAGGTCAGCCTGGAAGAAACTTCCCAGAAATTGAAATTAAGATCCTCTGCTCTGAGGTAAACTATAAAATCAAACCATAACGGGTCAGAGTAAAAATAGGCAAACTGATCTAAAGAGACACAGAGGCTTCTAGAGCCAAGGAGGGCTCGACCTTAACCCTTGGCCTCTGTTAACGTATCTGAAGAAAGAATGCGTCAGTGGGGCTGGGGGGTGCTTGGGCTGAGAGAGGGGTCCTGGCCCTGCTGACCTCCGGCGGCGTCGTGATCTGGCGTCAGGTCTTTGCTTCAGCTTTCTCCCTTCTCTCCTCACCTCTCGGGCTGTTGTTCCCTTCCGAGGGCCCTCTTTCTCCACTTACCCCTTGGATGTGGGTGATCTCTGTATTCTGCTCTCCCACATTTCCTAGGTGGCAGCATCCAGTCCGGGGCTGTGTTGCCTGTGCTGAGGACTTCAGAGGTGCCTGCATACCCCTGTCGTCCAGGCTCAAGGCATCCAGGTCAAGGTCGGAGAGAGGGGAGGGTGTCTGCAGCCAGGGCCAGAGCTCACACTCCAGCGGGGCCCATGTTGGCTGTGGACCTTAAAGGTTATTTTTTTAGTCTCAGTCTCTTTACCTGTGAAATGGGATAGTAATGTCTACCTTAGATGATTGTTGTGAGAATGAAAGTAGACTCGGCATTCCAAGCGCACGGTAAGGACTCTATAAATGACGCCTATTTATTATGTCCGGCCGGTGTGGGACTTCACTTGAATGTGGACACTTCAACGGCAACCTGTGAAACAGAGAATCTTTTCCCCTAAATCTGTTCTTCCACTTAGATTCCTAATCCTAGGAAACAGAAGCACCTTCCTCCAAATTGCCGAAGCCAGACTCCCGAGAGTCGGCCTGGACTATTCTCCCCACCACCATCCAAATGGCCACCGAGTCCCAGTGATTCTGTCTCCTGCATTTCTTCTAGTATCATAAGCTGCCCTTGGAATTTCTCACTAAGTTATTACAAGAACCTCTTAACTGCTCACTTAGTTTACTCTTCCTGAAACTCCAGATGCTTATGTACTCAGGTTCTGGTGCAGATGAAAACCCTTTAATAGCTCTCCATTGCCTTTGGGGCACAGCTCAGATTCTGCTGCAGCCACAAAGTCCTTCATGATCTGCTCTGCCTTCTGTCCGGCCTCCGTTCTTGCCACCATCCTGTCTTGCGCCCTACCTGCTGGCAGTGCTGAACCACACACCAAATATTCCTGGTCCTTGCACCTCACTAAGCATCACTACGTCTTCACTAGGAGAAAAACCACATAAACACACATGCGTGCGCACACACACACACACACACACACACACACACACAGCCTGGAGCAGGTGCCCTTCTCCTGAGGTTTCCATCTGTTTTTCCAACAGGACTCTGAGCCCCCAGCTCTCCTTGGGCATCTCTGGGTGCCTGGCATGTGGCAGGCTCTCAGTAGGAGGCTCTCCTAATAAACTGTAACACTGCATGGGGTGGGCCATGCACAGTTCTGTACAGTTTACAGCCTCACACCTCTGTGGGATCCGTTTGCTTCACTCAGCCATTCTGCTGCATTTGTTGAACACTTCCCTCAAGCCCTGGTCCAGGCACTGGGGATGTGGCAGGGTTAGGAGGATGGGAATTCTAGAGGTAGGGGAAGTGGCTCCCATTTTATCTAAAAAGGTCAGGAAAGCCTCTCTGAGAAGGTGAACAGTGAGCAAAGGCATGAGAGAAGGGGGAAGGGTGCTGTGGGGGAATCTAGGGGAAGAGTGGTCCAGGCAGATGGAATAGCCAGGACAAAGGGAATCACTAGCCTCATTTGACAGATGAGGAAGGCAAGAGTCTAGGTTAAGTCATCCAAAGTCACAGAGTAAGTGGCCACGCTGGGTTTCAAACCCCAGTTCTGTAACTCTTTTTTTTTTTTTTTTTTGGTACGCGGGCCTCTCACTGCTGTGGCCTCTCCCGTTGCAGAGCACAGGCTCCGGACGCGCAGGCTCAGCGGCCATGGCTCATGGGCCCAGCCGCTCCGCGGCGTGTGGGATCTTCCCGTACCGGGGCACGAACCCGTGTCCCCTGCGTTGGCAGGCGGACTCTCAACCACTGCGCCACCAGGAAGCCCCCAGCCAGTTCTGTAACTCTTGACTCACAATGTCGACCATTGCTCTACGCGGTCTTTTTATTTATTTATTTATTTGTGCCAGGTCTTAGTTATGGCATGCAAATTCTTAGTTGCAGCATGCATGGGGGATCTAGTTCCCCGACCAGGGATCAAACCCAGGCCCCCTGCATTGGCAGCGCGGAGTCTTAACCACTGCGCCACCAGGGAAGTCCCTACACGGTCTTTTGTGGGAACAGTGGGTTCCTTGGCTGAGGACAGGCTGCTCTGCTCACCATGCCAGACTCTGGCTGGACTTTGACTTCCCGTGTCAATGACAGCATGGGCGGATCAGCTGGGATTGAGGTTCACCCGTGGCTCTGTTTTTCTGTTTTGTCTCTCTGTTTCTTTCCATGGCCTTTATTGGAGACAATTAGATTGTGTCTACTCCACAGGCAGCCTCAAGAAACACACTTTCTCCTGCAAAGCTGAGGACCCGACCCTGAATTATGATGACTTCGCAAAGGCACACTCCTCCTTCCTGGTCAGTAGTCAGGGTGGCCTCTGTGGACTCTGTATCTCACCCCACAGCTCCCTTCAGACTTCAGCAGAGAAACTGAGGCGAGCATCTCTGCAGAAGTGATATATGAGCTGGCCTTGAAGGACATGGAGCATTTGAAGAGCGGTGGGGATGTGGGGTTTAGGCAGAAAGCAGTGTGTGGGCTGAATAGGAGCATCTGTGTTGGACACTCAGTGGCCCTGGAGTATAGGTCGGAAGGGGTGGGGGGATTGGAGGGGAGATAAAGCTGGAGGGAGGATTTAGGGTGGATCATGGCAGCCTTTTTTTTTTAATGGCCGACTTTGCACGTCCATTTCGGATAAGTGGTCTGGATTTTGCCCTGTAGACACAGAGATTTTAAGGTTTAAAGAAGCAAAGGGAGCACGTGTGCATTCCTGAAGTTTTGAAAGAGTGGTTGGGCAATCCTGGGGAACACAGGCTGGAGAGGGCGAGTGGAGGTAGAGAGACCATGGGAAGAGAGCGTTGCTGCAGTGCTAGGCTTAGCTGGGAGTACCGGAGCCTTGAATGGAGGGGCCAGATTCCAGAGACATTTTGGAAGTAGAGGTGACGGGATCTGCTTATAGATTGTTGTGGAAACTCGGATCCAGAGGAGCTGAGAAAGACTAATGTCCATGTTTTCATCTTGGGTGACCCAGTGGATCATGGTTAACCAACACCGAATGCAAAAAAAAAGGAGAGTTAGGTTTCGAGCATCTTCTGTTCGAGGTGTCTGTGTGACATCCAGGTGGGGGTGTGGGCTGGGAGTTCGGGATGAAGGTTAGAGCTGGAGAAACATGAAAGCTGAGGCTGAAGGAATAGGGTGAGGTCTCAGAGGTGTACGTGAGAGGAGAAAACCAGGGCCTGGGCTGAAGTCCTGGAAGATGTTTTTGTAGTTCTAGAGGCAGATGGAGTATGGAGGAGCGAGGGGAGCTGTGGATGAGGGTTTTGATTAAGGCATCACTGGGACTATTTGACACACCTCAGCATTCGATGGTAGGTGATGGAGGGCACATCTCAGGGAGAGCACACGGTTGACCTAGCCGGGGTTATCTGCTCAGAGGCACTCAGACCAGGGGTGCTTCCGGTCAGCCTGGACTTGTTTACGTGGCCTTTGTGCCGGCTGCCTTCTTCCTCTGCACACGCCCAGCCTCCCGCTGTTGAGGGGAAACTTCTGAAAGTGGGTATCCTGATCTCTCCCCATTATTCTCCAGGAAGCTCAGCCTAGGGCTCTGCACCCTGTAGGGCACCGGATGTGGGCGCTGAATGACCAAGCAGAATGGATGACAGCGGGGAACTTGGTCTGCTGCTTCTCCTTGAGTACCTTTTTAAGGAGAACATATCGTTTTGTGGAGTGGATAAACCTGCTCCCTGAATTTTGAGTTGCTTCAGGCTTGCTCCATCCACTGAGCCATCCATCTGTTCTGGATCAGACTTTTCCAGTGTGAATATCTACTAAAAGTTGAGTACTTTGAATATGGGATTGGGGGGCTCCCAGCACTCTTCACGCATAAGCTTACTTACATCACAACAGGCCTCTGAGGCAGATATTACTACCCTATTTTGCAGACGAGGAATCAGATCATTTCTCCCAGGTCACACAAGAAGTCAGTGGCAGAGGTGGGATTCAGCCCAGGTTTAACTCAAAAGCCCATATGCTGTCAATCATTCATGCTAAGGCCACCCTAGGTAAAAGGTGATCATATAATTTATTAATCCAATCTGGAATGCTTTTTAAAATTTATTTATTTACTTTTGGCTGCACTGGGTCTTCATTGCTGCGCATGGGCTTTCTCCAGTTGCAGCGAGCTGGGGCTACTCTTCTTTGAGGTGCGCGGGCTTCTCACTGCGTTGCTTCTCTTGTTGCGGAGCACGGGCTCTAGGCGTGCGGGCTTCAGTAGTTGTGGCACACAGGCTCAGTAGTTGTGACTCACGGGCTCTAGAGCGCAGGCTCAGTAGTTGCGGTGCACAGGCTTCGTTGCTCTGCAGCATGTGGGATCTTCTCGGACCAGGGATCGAACCCGTATCCCCTGCATTGGCAGGCGGATTCTTAACCACTGCGCCATCGGGGAAGTCCCTCTGTTTAACATTTGGAGGAACTGCCGAATTGTTTTCCAAAGCGGCCGCACCATTTTACATTCCCATCAGCAGTGTAGGAGGGCTCCAATTTCTCCACATCCTCACCAACACTTGTTATTCCAAACCGGGCACTTTTGAGAGTGAAAGGGTGCACCGTTAATAATTATATCAGGACAACCAGTACTAACTGGAACATGTTCTACTTAGGTGCAAAAAGATTAGAAGATTCAATTCCTGATTTCAGGGAACTTTCTGGCCACAGGATGAGTCAAAGCCCCAAAACCCACATACTTGAGTCAATTGAAGAATCAAGCAAAGGTAAATTATTAAGAAGGAAAGCAAAAAAAAAAAAAAAAAAGAAAAAGAAAAAAGGAAAGCAAAGTACATTTCGTTTCCCCCAGGAGACTGTATTTTCTTTAAGAGAAAAGAGCTTATTTGTCCTTGTATTCATGGCCCCAGGAGGATCTTGGCATTTGATAGCATGTCAGTGAAGATCTGTGGAATAAATGAATGAGAGAATTAATGATTCAAACACTCTTGGAGGGAATGTTAAAAAAAAAAAAGAAAAGAAAAAGTCACCTGGCTTGGATTTGTGAGTTTGGGGGAAATATGGATCTTTTCTAAAAATGTATTTTTTTGCTCAGTGTTTTAACAACACTAACGACAATTTAATAAGGAAAAAGTGAAAAACCTACAATTAGAGGGATCTTAAACTGGATTTTGCAAGTGTGAATGACTGAACAGAGGTGGAGGAAAGGCCTTCCAAGCAGGGGAGTTGCCTGAGCAGGGAGTCCAGAACCACAGCCATGTCTTTATCCTACAGGAGGTTAACAAATTTGGGGAATAAAATGATGTGGTACCCACCCCCAGGAGTTTCCAGTTTTGGGGGAAACAATGAAAACAGTCTGTAACAACCTTTCACTGGTTGTGTGCCCTTGGGCAAGTCAGTTCCCCTCTTTGGGCATCAACAATCCTTTTGTCTCAAAATTTCCCTGAATCTTTCAATCTTACAACCCTGCAAGTTTCCTGGAATTGGTGGGCCAGGAGCTAGGCCTTGAAGGAAGGAGCTAGATTTGGAAAAAGGATGCCAGTGGTGGGTGATAAGGTCCTGAGGTGGGCTGGAGTGCTCCAGCTAAGATAAAATGGGATGGGGTGCCTTGGCCCTCTTGAAGGAGAACTTTAAAAGCCAGGCTGGTTGACTTTTAAATTTGACCTGATAAGCAGGTCCTTGGACTGGAGATGAAAGGCATGTCTGTGAGAGATTAATCTGATGGCTCTGGGCCACGGATCCTGGATCTGTGTGGAAGCAGGGTGAAGACCTAGGGCCTCTCAGGGAGGCTTCTGCAATAGTAATGTTGCAGAACATTCAGGAATATATTTCTGAAAAAGGCCCAGCCTTTCAAAAGAGGGTTTGAGACTCCTTCGGTTAGTTTTATGATACACATGGGTTCCATGGAGTTTCATTTTCCTAACCATAAGTAATTTAAACCATTATTTTTATAACAGTTATGACTGTATGATGGACCACATGCGAAATGTATATACATTTTTAAGGCAGAATATTAGACTTTCAGGTTTGCAGAAGGCAATTTTAGATTATGCAACCAGATTCCTCAGAGAGATGAATTCTCTCTGCTGTCAAGGGGGTTTACTTTGGTGGAAAATTTTGAGAAATTTGTTAAAAGCCTACTGGAGGAATAGGAAGAGTGGGATCTAAGTGAGCTTCAGAGAATGGTTTTGTTGGGCTAGGTACTAATTGGATATAGGAAACCCAAGAAAGGAAGAAATCCAAGATGGCTTAAAATCTGAGGACTCTGAAGAAAGGTGATGCTATTCATTAAAAAATGTACAAGTTAAGAGAGGGGTGGGAAATGATGGTCTGCCTTGAGAACATTGGGCACAGGTGGCCTTGAGAACAAAGGACTGGTTAGGATGGCCACGGAGGAGGAAGCAGTAACCCTTGGTCGTTCCCTGCCTTTGCTAAGGCCCTCAAAGCTCTGTCCAGTGGCCTGGCATGCTTGGCACTTTGCCTGGTTTATTTTTAGTGTATCACTACTAAATAAGATGTTTACTGTAGGATTTTATTAGATGCCCTATATCAGACTAAGAAAGTTTCCATCTATCCCTTCTTTGACAAGAGTTTTTTTGTTTTGTTTTGTTTTTTTGCGGTATGCGGGCCTCTCACTGCCGTGGCCTCTCCTGTTGCGGAGCACAGGCTCCAGACGCGCAGACTCAGCGGCCATGGCTCACGGTCCTAGCCGCTCCGCGGCATGTGGGATCCTCCCGGACTGGGGCACAAACCCGCGTCCCCTGCATCGGCAGGCGGACTCTCAACCACTGCACCACCAGGGAAGCCCGACAAGAGTTTTTTCATATTGTAAATGGATGTTGAATTTTATCAAAAACGTTTTTGGCTTCTGTTGATGTGATCATATGATTTTTTTCTCCTTTAATCTTTTAGTGTGATGAATTATATCGATGTTTTCAAAATAAACTACCATGCATTAAAAAAATTTTTTTTTCTATTTGTTTATTTACCTTATTTATTTAGTTTAGCTGTGTTGGGTCTTCGTTGCTGCACAAGGGCTTTCTCTAGTTGCGGCGAGTGGGGACTACTCTTCGTTGAGGTGCGCAGGCTTCTCATCGTGGTGGCTTCTCTTGTTGTGGAGCACGGGCTGTAGGCGCGCAGCCTTCAGTAGCTGCAGCTCATGGGCTCAGTGGCTGTGGCTCGCGGGCTCTAGAGCGTAGGCTCAGTAGTTGTGGCTCACAGGCTTAGTTGCTCCGCGGCATGTGTGATCTTCCTGGACCAGGGATAGAACCCGTGTCCCCTGCATTGGCAGGCGGATTCTCAACCACTGCACCACCAGGGAAGCCCCTACCACGCATTTGGTATAAAGTCAATAACATATTGCCCTTTCTATATATTGCTGGAGTCAGTTTGCTAATATCTTGCTTAGGATTTTACATTCATGTTCATAAGTGTAATTTTCTTTTCTCATTTTGTACTCGTTGGGTTTTGGAATCAAAGTTACACTAAAAATGAGTTGACATGTGAACCCTCTTCTTACATTCTCTGCAAGAGTTTGTATAAGATTGAAATTACTGTTTTCTTGAATGTCTGGTGGAGTTCTTTGCCTGTTTGCTATCGAAGGCTGTCCTATCACGTGGGATAGTAGAGAAAGGAACTTTTATTTGGGGAGTGAAAGTAGCTTAAAGCAATAAGGAAAATATACTATCTCACACATCACAAAAAGCAGTGGTTCCAAGATTGGTTAATTCAGCCGCTCAACAACATCAGGGAGGGAAATTTGTTCTGATCTTTCAGCTGTCATTCTCAGGTGTCAGCTCCTTCTCTCATTATTGCAAGATGGGTGCAGCTACTCTGGGCATCACAGCAACATGGTTAAGAGTGTGGGTTCTGTAGCCAAACCTGGTTTCAGATCCCATAGCTATCTGACATTGGGTAAATTGCTTGGTTAATCTCTGTCAGATGGAATGATAGCAGTGCTTTACCTCAGAAGTTTAATGTTATATGGATTAAATGAATTAGTGTTTTAAACTCTTAGAATAGTGCACATAGTAAGCATCCAATAAATATTAGCACAGCTTACTCCATTCTCACCTGAGGCAGAAATGAATCTATTTTTCTCTTGCACCCCACTTACTGAAGCCCCCTTATTAGACTTACTTCACACTTTATGGCTAGAATATGACAGCTGCCCATTCCTAAACCAGCTGTGGAATTATCATGATTTGGTTTGGAAGAATTTAGGTTCAACCTCTGAGATGGGGGAGTGTCGGGCCTCCCCTGAAACAACCATCTGATCCCACAACAAAATCTGGGTTCTGTTTGCGAGGCTGAAGTTGGGGTGGTGATGGTGGGCACTTTGCACGTGGCACAAAGAGGGGTAGAGTAGGATCCCCCATCCCTACTGCTGTCCACAGTATTCCTTGGAATCACTCCTCAGATTCGCCTGGCACTTCACAGTTTACATCATGCTTTTTAACTCGTGCATTATCACATCTGGTCTCAGCACCATCCTCTAAGCAGTTTGGCCTCTTGTTATCCTCTTTTATAGATGGGGAAACAGGCTCCCAGAGTTGAGGTGCTTGCTTGGTTCTGTGTTTATAGCTGGTACAGAGCTGGGTCCTGGGACTTAAATTGAGGTCTTCAGATTCAAAACTCTGCCTTTTGGGGGTTTTTTTGGCCACATCACGAGGCATGCGGGATCTTAGTCCCTGACCAGGGATCAAACGCATGCCCCCTGCAGTGGAAGCATGGAGTCCTAACCACGCGACCGCCAGGGAATTCCCAAAACTCTGCCCTTTTATTCCTCTTCCACGAATTCCCAACTGTCTGTCATTTACATGCTGTCCTCACAGCTGCCACATCCATGTGCCTCCTCTGCTATTGTCTACTTCATATTTTCAAAATTAACAGTTTTTCGTTAAATAACGTATCTTAAAAGGAAGCTTGATAGGACTTCCCTGGTGGCGCACTGGTTAAGAATCCACCTGCCAATGCAGGGGACACGGGTTCGAGCCCTGGTACGGGAAGATCCCACATGCCGTGGAGCAACTAAACCTGTGCGCCACAACTACTGAGCCTGCGCTCTAAAGCCTGCGAGCCACAACTACTGAGCCCACGTGCCACAACTACTGAGCCCACGTGCTGCAACTACAGAAGCTCGCGCACTGGCGCCCATGCTCGGCAACAAGAGAAACCACTGCAATGAGAAGCCCGCGCACCGCAACGAAGAGTAGCCCGCGCTCACTGCAACTAGAGAAAGCCCATGCACAGCAGCGAAGACTGAACACAGCCAAAAACAAATAAATAACATAAATAAATTTAAAAAAATAAAAAAGGAAGCGTGGTAAAGCCCCAGGTTTGATGTTCTGGTACACATACAACTTTTGAATGAGCGCAAAACTGTTAAAAATATTTTTATTCAGGATTAGAACTCCTACCCTGGCGCCTGCGTTCGAATCCCACCTCTGACGAGGTAGCACACACTCTCTACCCAGATGCCTGTGGACCTCACATTTTAGGGTGCAGCAGCCCCCTTCCAAGCCCCAGCCTTGCGACTTTGCCTGATGGCTGTTCTGGCTGTCGGCCCCCGGTGCCATGCCCACCACCACTCAGGAAAGCTGGAAGTGCTGGTGGTTAATTCCAGACCCACCTCCATCCCCAGCAGCCCTCAACCATGGCTGTTAGGAGTTGATGGACAGGTGTCCCTGTTCCCTCGCTCTGCCCCTCAGGAGCAGGTCCCCCAAGGCAGGGGCTTTTCATCATCTACCAGAGTTCCCAGAAGGACTGAGTGCCACTACCCCACAGTGGTAACTGACCCAATGATGCATTCTTTACCGGTTTCCTTCCTCTCGGGTCTCATTTCCCCACTCTTCCAGGTGCTTCCTGGAATCACCTCCCAGGTACATTACTTCACTCGAATCCCTGTCTCAGAGTCGGCTTCTGAGGAGCCCAAACTAAGACAGCCACTTGCGCACTGTCTGGTGTTGGGTGTTACCTAACTTCCCTGTGTCTCTCTGTTCCCATCTGTTATAGGAGGGTAATAATAGCACCTGTGCCTCTTAGAGTGAATTGGTAAAGCTCTCAGTGCCTGGCTAAGAGAAAGTGCTTAGCAAGTGGGCTCTACTACTATTATTACTACCTAAAATTCCCAACTGTGGGTAGGTGCCCCACAGTTGGGAGCTAAACTTTCTCTGGGTGCCCTCTTCTTGCCTCTCCCCTCTGATGCCCCCACGTACCCTCTGAGCTCCTTCAGTCCCACTTCTTCCACCTCAGGCTGCCTCATGGAATTCAGGTGCCCAGGATCACCCCACCCCTACCACTCCCACTGCAGCCCACCCTGCCCATCACACACAGATCACGCTGCCTGCCTCTGATGGGGGTTGCAGATGCCCAGGTAAATAAGTCTTCTGTCCTAATGACATCTTGGGATTCTCCATGATGCAGGATCACCATAGTCATCCAGTCCAGACTGGAAGCTCTTAAAACAGAGGCTTCTCATCTCTGACTCGGGTCCAGCATGTTCCAGTAAGTGTGGATTGTTAACCATCACTGCTACCTTTATTGAGCACTTACTGTGAGCCTGGGGCTGTTGTAGGTACTTTCTCTGTATTAATCCTTGCACCCACCCTATGAGGTATGTGCTGTTACTATCCCCATTTTGCAGATGAGAAGCCCAGGACAGAGAAGTTAAGTAACCTGGCCAAGATCACACAACCGGCAAACAGCAACCTAACTCCAGAGCCTCTCTTACTTTTCGTGATGCTAAGCTGGTGCAGGGCTATCTCGTGCCTAGAATGAAGAATACTGGCTTCCTTGCTTCCCAGCTGAAAGTCCAAAGACCAGTCTCTCTTTGCCAGGTGTTTTGCTGTAGCAAGTTACCCATCCAAACCTGAGGCCCAGATCTCACCTCACCCTTAGCTGTGGAACAGAAATATCAAACAGGAAGGTCTCATTTATTCAGAACCCTGGCAGCCAGAACAAGGGAGAAAAAGCACATGTGTGAATATATAGGTTGTCTTCTCATTTTATGATAAGGAGAGACTTGACGGGTTCAGGCCAGTTCCTGAGGTTTCTTTTCACAAGCAACGTATGGACTAGAGATTGCAAACTGCTCCCTGCCCATCAGATCCAGCCCATAGAGCATGTGTGTGCCTTGGAAACTAAAGGAATTGGATGGCTCCTTACCACGGTGTAGCAAAAGGCTGGGGCTAAGCAGAGCCTCCTGGCTTTGTGGGGGGAACACATGCTGTCCACTGTGCCCAGCCCCACCCCTCCCCACTGACCCTGTGCTCTAGAGCTCCTCACTGACCACGAGTGAGTTGCCACTTATGCAACTTGTGCTGGTGTTTTTCTCACATCCAGTTTGTCTCATTCATGCATTCATTCATTCATGCAAAAGAGATGTTTTGAACACTTACTGTGTACCAGGCACCATTTGGTTTCGGTGGGGTGGTGAGGGAATGGACAAACTATAAACAGAACATGAAGGTAGAGTATAGTGTACGTTAGCGATTAGTGGTAAGCAGAAAAATAAAGCGGTGAAAGGGCCCAGGGAGAATCAGGGTTGGGGTAGGATGGCCAGAAGAGGCTATATGAAAAATGTGACTGAATTAAAGCCCAAAGGCAGTGAGGGAGGGGCTTTGGGGACATCGAGGGGCAGAACACTGCAGGCAGATGGAACAGCAAATACAAAGGGGACATGTACACCTGGTATGTTCCTAGAGTAACAAGGAAACCAGTGTGGCGAGAGCAGAGTGACTGAGAGATAATCACGAGTGAATGGAGAGCCCTGGGGGGTTGAGACTAGACTGGATGGGGCACGGGTGGACCAGTGATGCCCGTCAGGAGGCCACCACCCCAATCCAAGCAACAGATGATGCCGCTGAGGCCAGGGTGGTAGCCGTAGAAATAGAGAAAAGGCAAAGATTGGAGATGTGTTTTGGACATAGAACCAATCAGAAATGGGTGATGTGTTGGATGTGGGAGACCAGTTAGGACAAAGAATTGAATTTGGACCAGGGAGGTAGCAGAGGAAGAGAAGAAAAGAGGGTGGATTCTGGAGATATTTTGAAAGTAGATGTTCCATGCTCTGCCAATGGATGGATGTGGGATTTGAAAGAGCAGAGTCAAGAATGACACCGAGTGTTTTGGCCTGAGCAGTTGGAAGGATGGAGTTGCCATGTGCTGATAAGGGGAAGCTGGTGTGAGGAGCAGGTTTGTTGAGGGAAAGCTTAGGATACCCGCTTTGGAGAAGTTGAGTCTGAAGGTGCCTATTGGACATCTGTGTTGAGTTGCCGAGAAGGCAGCCTCCTGTGTAAAACGGAAACAGAAAATAGGTCAACTCACGTGCCTGCTCTGATTTGGTAGCCCTGTCCAGAGTGCTGTGTTGACATTTAAAAAAAATTATTTATTTATTTATTTGGTTGCACTGGGTCTTAGTTGCGGCAGGCGGGCTCCTTAGTTGCAACACATGGGCTCCTTAGTTGCGGCATGCATGTGGGATCCAGTTCCCAGCCTGGGATCAAACCTGAGCCCCACACATTGGAGCGCTGAGTCTTAACCCCGGCACCACCAGGGAAGTCCCGGTGTTAACACTTTTTTTAAAAAATTAAATTTATTTATTTGTTTATTTATTTTTGGCTGCGTTGGGTCTTTGTTGCTGCACGCGGGTTTTCTCTGGCTGCGTCCAGCGGGGACTACTCTTTGTTGCGGTGCGCGGGCTTCTCATTGCGGTGGCTTCTCTTGTTGTGGAACACGGGCTCTAGGCGCGTGGGCTTCAGTAGTTGCAGCACGTGGGCTCAGTAGTTGTGGCTCTCAGGCTCTAAAGCACAGGCTCAGTCGTTGTGGCACACGGGCTTAGTTGCTCCGCGGCATGTGGGATCTTCCCGAACCAGGGCTCGAACCTGTGTCCCCTGCGTTGGCAGGCGGATTCTTAACCACTTCACCACCAGGGAAGTCCCCGGTGTTAAAAATTTTAAGGCCCATTCAGGCTCAGTGGGAAAGAGTTTCTTGATCAATAGTGAAACCTGTCTTGGGAGCTGGATAGACAAATAATGGCGAACACTGGGTGTAAGACATTCCACTGTAGAGTGGGAAGAAAATGTGAAAAATTCTATTCTATGTATTTTTGTCTTACTCTTTACATTTTCTTTGTATGTTCTATAATGTACATAATATGTTAGAGTAGCAGGTTTGGACATAGTTTATAAATTAAGTATTCTGTATCCATTGGAAGAGTATGCTTAGTTTTTACTGAGGAATGGATGAACAAAACTTTTGGAGATTACTGATCTGAAATATTTTAAAACAGATGCTGAAAATAGTGACCCGGATTACTGTAAGCCCTGAAGTGTCTCCTGAATCCTAAAAAAAAAAATGTTGTTCAGTTTGGTTTAATTAAAACAATTGGCTTTCCAAAATACCAGTGTTATCAGAGACTTTTTTTTTTTTTCCCGGCCACACTGCATGGCATGTGGGATCTTAGTTCCCTCATCAGGGATCAAACCCGTGCCCCCTGCAGTGGAAACAGAGAGTCTTAACCATTGGACCACCAGGGAAGTCCATCAAAGACTTTTTAAGAAAGGGTGAGGAACTGTTCTAGAGTAAAGGAGATTAAAGAGGTAACAGTGCAAACACAATCCTCGAATGGATCTTGGGTTGAGAAAGCAAAAAGCTATGAAAGGCTATTACTGGAACAACTGGGGACCTTTGTATGTAGATTGTTTGTGGTATTGTATTAGTATGCAATTTCTAATTGGGATCATTGTTTCATGGTTACTGGGAGACTGTTGCATTCTTAGGAGACAGGCTGAAAAACGTAGGGGTAAGGAGTCATGATGTCTGTAATTAGGTCTCAAATAGTTCAGCAAAATACACATAGGAATTTAGGTGAAGGGTGTGTTAGTGGTCACTGTGCTATTCTTGTAGCTTTCCTGTAGTTTTGAAATATTTCCAAGTAAAAATTTTGGGGGAAATAGCATTCATATAAGTTTCTCCAGTTCTCAGAAAACTAGGAATCCGATAAAGGCATGTTAGACCGCTTTTCATATACTGGATTGTTTCATTGACCAGAACACTTGTCGTCTTCATCCTTTCTGAAGCAAAGAATTTGCCAAATCTTTCCCACCACTACAGTAATCCCTGGCATTTTATATTTTCCAGGTGCCTCCACATCCATCATATTACATTTATTATCATAAATAGTCCCCATAGATAAAGAAATTTGTGCCTGTAAATTCCACAATCACGATGAACTTTTTTTTTTAATGGCTCACCATACGCCAGGCACTGTTCTGTGTGTTTGACACGAATGAGTGCATTTCATCCTCCCAACCACACTTAGGGGAGGTATTACTGATAGTTAATTCCACTAGGGAATTGTAAGTAAAGAAAAAAGTATGGGAGACCCCTGTAAGTTAATAATCACTTAAAGCAGGGTTGCAAAACCGAGCAGCCTTGCTTAGCAACAAAACCCCGCAACATAAGCATGGTTTCATTACTATCATTCTCATTTTCAGAAAAGGAAACTGAGGCACAGAGAGGTGGTATAATTTGCCCAAAGTCACACAGCCAGGGAGGGTGGAGTGACAGAGCAGTGTGGCCCCGGGCCCTGCAGTGTTCACCACCAACCCCCTGACCATGTACTTCACACTGTGAGATGGATCATCTAAGTTTGTTGGAGCTGCCATTCCAGAAGGAGGGCTTCTGGTCCTCAAATTTTGCTTTTCCCTGAGGGGTTCCGGGTATATGTTCATAGGAGAAAGCGTACTCCTTGAAAGAGGGAACAACGACAACAGCAAAACTACCATCTTTGAATGCTCATATGGGCCAGGCACAGGCAAGATGCTTTCTGCCTGGTTAGTCCTCAGAACCCCTCTGCGGGGTAAAACTATTATTATCTTCATTGGACCAAAGAGGAAACGGTGGAGCCAGGCTTTGAACACAAGCAGCCTGACCCCGCAGCATTGCCCCAGCCCCCCACCCAGGCTGCCTTGCCTCTACCTGTCATCTCAATGGGTCTGAAGGTAACAGCTATAGAATGTAGCCTGTGGGGTGATGGGCCTCACCCATCACCTTGTCCACCCCCTCAGTTCTCAAATGGGGACATTTCAGTGCTGAAGAGGAGGAGGAGTGGGAGAAGGAAGAAGAGGAAGAAAGCATTGCATCCTTCCTCCTTGGGGCTTTTCATCTGGCCTGTGACATTCCATTCCCACCCCTCTAATTTGCCATTTCATTGAGCAACTTTTTCTAATTGAATGCACCTGGGCAGAAACTCCTCCCCATATTGGCCCTGGTCAGTGCTTTGTCTTTTTTTTTTCTTCTTTTATGAAAAATACAAGGGGAGCCCCTATTTCTTTGAGGTGGAGGTGCTTGGCGAAGTTCCCAAGCAGATCAGCCAGCCCTCCAGAAACTCTTCTGCCTTGGCGCTGTGTTGAGTTCACCTGCCTCCCTGTAGGACAGCCGGCTTGTAGCTGACCTTGGCCTGGAGGCCCAGGATGACTCTGCTCTGGGCATGGCAGTCCCAGCTAGGGGCGAGGCAGAGGTATCCTTCAAAAGGCCCTGCTCACCAGGAGCCACCTTCCCCAGGGTGCAGGTGTTCCCCTTCCTCAGTAAACCAACAACTAATAAGTCAATTCGCACTCATGAAGGAGCAGAAGAGGCAGTAGAATAAAGTAGTTAAGAGCATGAATTCTGCAGGCGGACTCCCTAGGTTGAATCATGCCTCTACCACTTATTAGCTTTGTGACCTTGGGCAAATTATTTAGCCACTCTGAGTACAGGTTTCCCTTTCTGTAAAATGGGGGGAAATAATAATATACTTCTGAAAAAAGTAAAAAATACTGGTGATTTACTGTCTCATCAAAGATGCCCAATCTTCTTAACTGAACAGTTCTACTCAATAATTCTGAAAGTAAAGAAACGTCTTCCTTCAGGACAGATCTGGTTTCTGGTTACGTATTTAACTTCAATAGCTACATTTTTTCGTCCCCCTAAAAGCCCTTTACACTTCAACATCTTTGCCTCCCCATAACTTCATATCTAATCTTTATAATTTTAGATTCATTGTTCTCCTTAACAAAAGAGTGCAATGCAATGATTAGTTAACTAAAGGAACTTCTTGTTTGTATTTTTGAAGAGAGTAGACGACTTGCAAGATCAGACAAGGTACACAGCACACATTCACGCTGACACAACAAGAGCTGTTGAATTTAAACATTTATGCAGATTACTAATAAACCACTTTTCATCTCGCCGGTTGGTAGAGGTGCTTTTTTTTTTTTTTAAGTAGATATCTAATGTTTGTTCATTAGATTGGTTCAGCCTTTCAGCAGGGAAATTTGGTACTAAGAACTGTATCAAAAGCCTTAGAATGTTTCATAACCTCAGATTGAGAAATTCCACTTCTAGAAATTAATTCACTTCTAGAAATAATCATGAGTGTGCACAAAGATATTACCACAAAAATATTTTACAGTATTATTTCTAATAGAGAAGAACTGGAAACTATCTAAATTGCCAACAATACAGGTTTGGTGAAATACATTATGATCTATTCACTCAATGGCATACTAGGAAGTCATTAAAAATATGTTGTAGAATATTTAATGAGATGGAAAATGTGTTGACAGTATACTTTTTAGTGAAAAAAACAGCTTACGAAACTTCGCAGAATGATCTCATTTTAAAAAATATATGTGTTTATTCAGAGAATAATTTTAGAAAAATAAACATTGACATTTTAAAGGGTTATCTGGATGGTGCAATTGTAATTATTATTTCCTTTTTTGTGTGACTTATCAGTATTTTCTGTTTTCTACAATGCAGATGAATATTTCCATGATATGAAAACAACAAAAAATTATTATATAAAAAAGAACAATTCATTGAGCAAATGCTTAACGCAGAGCTCGCCTCTTATATAGGGTGTCATTTCTCTAGTAACTCGCTTCCTTAGCGTCTCCTCTCCTTGGAGGACCCCAGGAGAGGCAGGGATCCCCAAGGCCTCCTCCCATTTGGAGCATTACTGGAGGCTTGTTGTTTGCCTCCTGGTCATGTGGAATCCAGCTTTGGACAAACTGCAAAGTCCCAAAGTTTGGGAGGTAGAAGAAATGGCAACTGGAAGATTTTATTTAGAGTCTGAGCAAGAAACTCCTCCAAAAAGGAGCTAGTTTTGGACTTCCATGGTGGCGCAGTTATTAAGAATCCACCTGCCCATGTAGGGGACACAGGTTCGAGCCCTGGTCCAGGAAGAGCCCACGTGCTGGGGAGCAACTAAGCCCGCGAGCCACAACTACTGAGCCCACGTGCCTAGAGCCTGTGCTCCGCAACAAGAGAAGCCACCACAGTGAGAAGCCAGCCCCGTCTCACTGCTACTAGAGAAAGCCCGTGCACAGCAACGAAGATCCAACGCAGCCAAAAATAGATAAATTTATTTTTAAAAAAAGAAACTGGTAAAAAAAAATATATATATATATATATTGATTGAAAAAAAAAGGAGCTAGTTTCTCTGCCCGTGTTTTCCTCAAACAGAAACTAAGGCCGACTTCAGGGTTTGTCCAAGGCCACACGGCCAATTTAATGACAAGGTGAGGCCTTGAAGCCATGGCCTTTCCGCCCTGTTGTATTTCTAAAATGTGCTGATTTAGACTATCTCTTCTCACACTTTAATATGCACAGGAATCACCAGGGATCTTGTTGAAATGCAGATTTTGATCCAGCAGGTCAGGGATGGGCCTGAGGGTCTGCATTTCTAACCAGCCCTCAGGCGATGAAGATGTTGCTGGTCTGGGGATCAGTTTAAGTAGCAGTGGTGTAGAGCACAGAGTCTAGAGCCAGATCGTCAGCTTCCCAATCCTAGCTCTGCCGCAGACAAACTATTATCATAGTTACTGTACTTCAGTTTTCTCAACCGCAGAATCAGTATGACTTAACTCATAGCTTTTTCGTGAAGATTTAATAAGTGCTTAGAACAATCTTCACTAAGAACTAGCTGTTTTATTATTATTTATATTCCTTAGAGCAAGCAGCCAAGGGCGAAGCACGGTTTGACGAATGAATGAATAAACTTTGGAGTCCTTCCTGGGCGACTGGAGTCAGAGAAGCAAAATGGGAGGGCTCGGAGGTGGGGAAGAGGCCCACCTCGAAAGAACTTCTCTCCACCGGGTGGTCAGAAGGACCCGGAGCGCCCGGAAGCCGGCCGGCCCGCGCCCCGCGGACCAATGCGGCCGCCCGGGGGGAGGGGGAGCGCCCGCCAGCCCTTTCCGTCTGGGCGCCGGAGGCCCCGCCCCCTGGAACGTCGCGACGTCCGAGCATTCCACGGTTGCTACTCGGTCGCGAGGGGCGGGGCGCCTGTCAGGGAAGCGGCGCGCTCGGCGGCGGGGGCGGGCTGAGGCTCCGCCGCGCAGTGCCAGCGCCAGCACTAGACCCGCGCCCCGCGCTCTCCGGCCCGCCGCCTGCGTTCTGGCTCGCGAGCCCGCACTCCCGCCCTGCCCGTGCGCTGCCCGAGTATGGAGCTGCTGTGCTGCGAGGGCACCCGGCACGCGCCCCGCGCCGGGCCGGACCCGCGGCTGCTGGGGGACCAGCGTGTCCTGCAGAGCTTGCTCCGCCTGGAAGAGCGCTACGTGCCCCGCGCCTCTTACTTCCAGTGTGTGCAGAGGGAGATCAAGCCGCACATGCGGAAGATGCTGGCGTACTGGATGCTGGAGGTACCGCCCGGAGGGTCTCCCCTCCCCCGCCACCCCGGCGTCCCCGGCTTGGGACATCCTGGTCCCAACAACAATCAGCAAGATGTTTCTGTGGCGCAGATCCTCGGGGCCTGGCCTTTCACTCCTTTCACTCGTGCACCCTACCCGGCTGCCTCCCTGGTGTCCCTTTCTTTCTCTTCTCTAACCCTGACTTTGACTGCCAGTTGTTTGGCACCCCAAGTAACCCTCTCTTCGGGCCGGAAAAGCGGGACAAGGGCCACCCTCTCCCCTCCGGCTTCTTTCAGCGTCTCCCGCCTCGCTCCCCCGCCCGGTCTTCTAGGGAGAGCGCGCCTGGCTGGAAAACCCTGGGCTCGGCCGCCCCCGCCGCAGAGCCGGTTCCTGTGTGTCGCGGGGTTCTGGCGGGGAAGGCGGTGGGGTGGCGCGCTGTTCCGGCAGTCAGGGAAATGAAAAGTGCGGGAGGCAGCCGCTGGCGTCTCCTCCCTTCCCTTTGGGTGTGTGCACTGGGTGGCGGTAATGGGGTTTAAGGTCCCAGTTCTCTGGCTCCCGTGGGTGACTCTTCCGTCCCCTCTCACCCTCGGTATTGGTGGTGGTGGGGGGCAGTCTCAGTTTGGAATCCTTAAGGGAGGAAGCCTCTGGCGTACCCCGCTTCCCCCCACCCCCGGGAGGAAGGAGGCACCGCAGAGGAAGTGGAGGGGGGACGACACCTTGGGGAAGGCGCATCCTGCGTATTAGTCCTTGTCACTGTAAGTACACCTACCCCCTCCCGATTCTTGCTCCCTATTCCACTTCCCTTCAGCGCACCGCCCCCCCCCCCTTTAGTGCTGCTGCGTTTCCTTTGCCTCTGCCCCAGAAGTGACTCTGCGCCCTCCCCCAGGTGTGTGAGGAGCAGCGCTGTGAGGAGGAAGTCTTCCCCCTGGCCATGAACTACCTGGATCGCTACCTGTCCTGCGTCCCCACCCGCAAGGCGCAGTTGCAGCTCCTGGGTGCGGTCTGCATGCTGCTGGCCTCCAAGCTGCGCGAGACTACGCCCCTGACCATCGAAAAACTGTGCATCTACACCGACCACTCTGTCTCTCCCCGCCAGCTGCGGGTGCGTGCATAATCCTCCCCACCCCCCAACACACACTGCCTCCTCACTTACCAGGAAAAGGAAAGCTAAGGCCCTCAAGAGGCTTTCTGTCCCTGGGGAGGGTAGCAGAGGCTTTTTTTTTTTTTTTTAATAAGAGATGGGACAGTGTGGTGTGATGGTCAGGGTAGCCCCTAGCCCAGGCTTGCACTGCCAGCATGAACCAAACCCCTTCTCCTGACCTCCAGTGGGTGCCACTCCTTCCTGGTCTTTCCCCCAGATAGCAACAAGTCAAACTGCATGTCTACACTCACTAGTACTTTGCCTCTGGGTTTACACAGCCACCATGAGTTATTTATTGGCAGCAGCAGGACATGCCTACGCACCCCCCCCCCCCGGAGTGGGGGAGTGGAATGTGCTTCATGTGGGGGAGGGGGGCCGCCCTGGTTGAGTCTTTATCCCAGTGTGTGGACTTTGTGATCGAAAACCCTCCCAGAGCAGATTATAGCCAGGGTTGCTGTAAGGAAGGGCCAAGGCGTTTCATCCCACCTTCTTTCCTTCCTTTCATATCCCAGGAGAAACAGCTCCTTCCTAATTCTCCGTTCGCTAGCCTCACTCTGGGAAACTTGAGCAGCTGCTTCAGGCCTGTGGAATCATCTCTTCTTTTCCTCTTTAGCCAAAGGCCAGAGCTGAGGCACAGACTGGGGCTGAGCTGCAGCTGCTTCCGATGTGATAATGATGCCCTGTCCCCTGGCCCACCCACTCTGACCAAGGTCTTTCATAACACTGTGGGGAGCTGCTGTCACTCCTGTGGTTTGGGAAGTGGCTCCCTGGGCCTCTTGCTGGGAGCTTGGGCTGGGCTCTTCCCGAGGCAGGACAGGGGAGACACCGGTTCTCTTTCCCCACTGAGCCTGGAGAGGAGGTGGGGGAGCTGCTTGGATCTGGAAGAGGTTACTTAGGGCGTGCAGATCGTCTCCCGAGGGGCGGGGTGGGGGGAGACGGGTGAGCTGGCACCTTCCTCCACCTTGCTCTACAGCGGCCCAGTCTTCTCTTGACCCGGAGAGGAGTCTCTGGGCCCCATCTCCCGGGGAGGAGGGCAGCGTGCAGGCTGCTGTGATTGGCTGGCCAAGAAGCCAGGGTACTGGGGCCCCCGAGTGCTGCTTGTCGAGGAACGGGATTCCTCTTCCTGCCAAGTAGCTCTCGGAGATGGGAGTAGGAGGCCGGAGTTGGGAATCCGGGAGGCCCCACAGCTCTTTGTGATGAATCTGGTAGTTTTTGGCAAGTCTAGTTTTTGGTAGTTTTTGGCAAACCAGTGGAGCTGGTTTTCAGGGCTAATGAGCAAGATGTGTTTGGAGGGGTTTAGGCTAGAAGGTAGAAGGGGACTTCCTTTTTGTGAAAAGATTAGGATGGGGTGTGTGCCTTTATGTGAGGAGAGTTTTTCAGAACAGGCCAAAAGTCCTCCCCATGCCTGAGCTGGGGGGTGGAGTGTGCCGATCAATGACTTCCTAGAAGGTCAGAGTTGGAAGGGACCTCAGAGAGCTCCAGTCAGTCCAAATCCTCATGCCACAGAGAAGGTTGGGGCCCAGAGAAGGAAAGAAAGAAAGGTCCTGCCTCAGCATTGCACTGAGGCTGAGGAGAATTTGGATGTTCTAGCACTCAGGTGGCCCTAGAGGTTAGGGATGTGATGGAAGCTGCCAGGGGTGTGTTCTTGGCCAAGTGAGGGCCGAGATTCTCAGGGGCTGCCCCTATACAGGGTAAGGTGGCTGCCCTCCCTCACGCAGGACCCTATGCCTCCCCACAGGGAAAGCCCCACTCCAAGTTGCCTTCTAGATGTTTCGTTGGATGCTAGGTGCTTTCTGTTCACTTCTTTTTTTTCCCTAAAGGTTTCTTTTTTAAAAAAAAAATTAATTAGGCTGCATTGGGTCTTCGTTGCCACATGTGGGCTTTCTCTGGTTGCAGCGAGCAGGAGTTATACTCTTCCTTGTGGTGCACAGGCTTCTCATTGCGGTGGCTTCTCTTGGTGCGAAGCACAGGCTCTAGGCACGCGGGCTCAGTAGGTGGGGCTCACGGGCTCTAGAGCGCAGGCTCCGTAGTTGTGGTGCATGGGCTTAGTTGCTCCGCGGCATGTGGGACCTTCCCGGACCAGGGCTCAAACCTGTGTCCCCGGCATTGGCAGGCGGATTCTTAATCACTGTGCCAGCAGGCAAGTCCCTCTGTTCACTTCTGAGTTAGGAGTTTGACCACTGGGACAAGCACCGGGAGTAGAATGCTAGCTTCTCTGCCCAACTTCGTCCCGCTCCGGGCTGGGCTGTTTTCTGTGAGGCTCTGTGAGAGGTTCAAGAGGATGACACCTAGGTGGGGGCCAGGAGAGGGACAGTGTGACTGGGGGCCTAGAAGAGGTTGGATGGGGTTGCCATTTCTACCTCAGTAAGGGGTCAAACCCATGAGTTCCTTCCTGAGATAAAACAATGAAGAAATCCTCATTTGTGCAACTCAGAAATGGGGCCAGGGCTGGGAACCCCAGATGAGTGGATTGGAGTGGGGCTCCCAGCCTCCCTCCAGGACCTAGCAGTGGTATAGAGGCTAGGGCAGGCAGAGAGATGCTTTGATCCCTCAGGGATCATCTGGACCCATCCTGTTTGGTTTGACCTCCACTTCTCTTCCTAAGACTCAAATGGCACTAGGCACTATGGGTTCCAGCCAAAGAGGTGGAGTGGGGTGCTCTATCTCAGCCCTACACCCCAATGTCCCACCAAGGGGATGTGGGTTGGGTTGGGCAACTTCCACTTTGAGGAACCTCAGGGTTGGCTCAGCAGCTGTATCACAGGAGGTGTGGCCTCATGCTCACCCCAGTTGCTTCAAGAGGTGTGGACTTGGATGGGATGCTGAGTTGGGGGCAGGCTAGTGAGCTCCCCTTTCACAGATCCTTGGGATTATGGAGAATCTTTCTGCTTCATGCCAGAGGAGCCTCAAGTTCATGGCGATGGTGGTGGTATCTGCTGCTGCAGTCTTTTCTTTCAGCCCTGGCTGGAGAAGTCCTCAGAACCTTGCAGGAAGTCAGGAGAAGGCCTGGATTACTGGATCCCAAAAGATAACCCAGCAGAATTAAGAGAGATAATTCATGTAAAGCATGTAGTTCTGGCATCTAGGAAGTGATCAATAGGGCTCAAAGCAAGTGCCCCCACCTCTTCCCTGCCACAGTGCCAGTCCTTAAATTCAAAAGCAGAACTGGGGTCCTGACCTTCAAGTGTGATGGGCTTCCCTTCCTGTGAGACCTCTGCTTTACTCCCTCCCCTTCCTTTCTTTAGCCACTGACCCTACCCTCTTCCTCAACCTCCAGGACTGGGAGGTGCTGGTCCTGGGGAAGCTCAAGTGGGACCTGGCCGCTGTGATTGCCCATGATTTCCTGGCCCTGATTCTGCACCGGCTCTCTCTGCCCCGTGACCGACAGGCCTTGGTCAAGAAGCACGCCCAGACTTTTTTGGCCCTCTGTGCTACAGGTAAGAGTCCTAAACACATTTTTACCAAGCCAGGGAAATCAGAAGACTTGGAAGGGTGAGCGGTAACCAGGAGATTCTGGTTTCTTGAACTGAAATCTTGGAACAGATTTCTGGTTTCTTAAATTTCTTCTCAAAATTTATTTGTGAAAATTCTATTCCCTCTGAGCCCCCAGTCTCAATACAGAAAAGCAGCAGAGCTGTATGGGATCTCAAGAGACCACCCCCCCACCCCCCAAGTATGTAGGTGGGTCACTGAGAGCTTATAGAGAGAAGTGACTTGCCCAGGGTCTTACAGTGACTAAGTTGCGAGCAGAAACCAGGTCTCTTAACCCTGATTTTGTGTCCACACCAGGAAGAGACTCATTTACTCCCTGGTCCCTGGCCAGGATCACTTACAGACCACCCTGGACCCGACCCTCTCCAGGAAAGAGCCCCTTTCCTGCCTTTCTCCCCTGCTGCTATCTGACACCACTCGCTGCTGGGGTTTTCAAGAAGACCCCTGCTCTGTTCATACGGCCTGGCACTTTCTGGGTAACAGAAGGTGCGTGCTGGTTGTTATCCGTGAAACCACCCTTGCCTCATGGTCCCCCCTCTTTCCAAGATTACACCTTTGCCATGTACCCGCCATCCATGATTGCCACGGGAAGCATTGGAGCTGCAGTGCAAGGCCTGGGTGCCTGCTCCACATCTGGGGATGAGCTCACAGAGCTGCTGGCAGGGATCACAGGCACTGAAGTGGTGAGTGCTGGGCAGCTGGGCAAGTGGCCTCAGTTCACGAGGCAGCGCTATATTCCCTGAGCCTCCAGCAGAGGGAGCTGTCGCCCCCCGGCCCCGTCTCCACTCCTGGTTTCGAGCGCCCTGCTTTTGGGGCTTCTGTGGCCTTTTATCTCCTTCCTTGGTCTGGAGAAGAGCAAGTGTCTTGGGCGGGCTGAAGGGCACTGTCCCTGGGTACCCTTTTCTTGCCAAACGGTGTGCAGGAGTGGGGGTGGGGGATTTGGTGTCAGATGCTGGGCTGCTCTCACACCCTCTTGCCACATCCTCTTGCCAGTTTCTGAGAATTGAAAGCTGATTCCTGGGGTTGGGCTGTGGCCTAACCTCCCCAGACTTCCCTGTGTGCTGGGAGGTGTCCTCCAGCACCTGCTGCCACATGCTATGGGGGGAGGGACGTGGACCTTCCTCACCGTTCCCCCTTGTTCCCAGGACTGCCTGCGGGCCTGTCAGGAGCAGATTGAAGCTGCCCTCAGGGAGAGCCTCAGGGAAGCCGCCCAGACCTCCCCCAGCCCAGCGCCCAAAGCCCCCAGGGGCTCCAGCAGCCAGGGGCCGAGCCAGACCAGCACTCCCACAGATGTCACAGCCATCCACCTGTAGCCCTGGCGAGGCCCCCTCGAGTGGCCACCGACAGCAGAGGAGGGGACACTGCCACCCCCCCTCCCTGCCTGCAGGAACGAACCATGCCACAGCTGAAGCCCGAGGGGGCTCCTTCCTACTTGCCTGTCGCAAGCCGGAGGGGTCGGGTCCTACCTGTCCCTGCAGTGTGCACTAAGGGGCCTGGCCAGCTGCGGCGGGTGGCCAGTCAGGCTCCTCCTCCTCCCTGCATCTGACCAGCTCAGCCCCATCCCGGTCCTAGCTGGGGGCGGGCCAGGCTGGCCAGAGATGAAATTGAAGTCTGTAGAATACATGTGCCAGCATTCCTTTTGGGGGCCCCCTTATCTCTGGGGCTCTCGTGTTCTCAACTGCCAAAGTTGAACCCGGGCCCTCGGCAGTGAAAGCGCGGAGTCCTAACCACTGGACTGCCAGGGAATTCCCTAGTTACTGCATTTGGATTGGGGTCTTTCTGAAGAACCCTCACATGTTCTAGACACATGTGAGAAGAAAGAGTGGACATCTCCTCTCAATGCACTTGGAAGCCCCTGCATAATCCATGCTCTCAGCTGCTCCTAGAGGGAGGGGCCCTGGCCTCTGTCTGAGGGACAGGAACCAACCTCCTCGCTTTGCTTTCCGCTCAGCTTCTCCTGTGTGATTGGGGGGTGGAGGGGCAGTGCTGAAGGAAGAGGTTGTTTTAATTTATTAATTGCTTTGAGTACAGCTGTAAGAGGGTGTGGTGGGGCCCATCTACCCTGAGTGGTGGTGACCCTGGTGGTTGCTGCATTCCTCCCCTATCCTACCGCTAGAGGATCTTCATGGCTGAGGAGCTGCTACAGCCTGGGGTGGGGCCACGCCCTCCTCTCCCTCTGGCCCTCTGCTCCATCCTGCAAGGCTGGGGGATGAAGTAGCGATGACCTGGAGGTGACCAAGCCCCCTGTCTGGAGAGGGAGGCAAGCCCTGTTGACACAGGTCTTTCCCGAGGCCACAAGGTCCAGGCTGGTGGCCCAGGACCATCATGCTACCTTAATAAAGATTCTGAAAAAAAACTCTTTGGCTTCTTGGATTGGATGGCAGTGTGGGCAAAAGCCTATTTCTAGAGGGTGGAAATCAGTGGTCTCAAGTAGGGGTCATCAAGCCTTTTCTGTAAAGGACCAGAGTAAATACTTTAGGTTTTGTGGGCCATATGGTCTCTGCCCCAGATATAGTCAGTTTTGCTTCATAATGTGACCTATGCATTCCTAAAAATCACTGCACCATGCAAAATTGCACAATAAAAACCACAGGGCTTACGGGGAAAATGGGGCTTGAGGCGCTATACTCATACTTAATGAGGGATACTTGTCTTTTAAAAAGAGGAAAGAGAGTGCTTTTACACATTAAATGGTTAAAAACACATACTGCAGTAAACATGGCCCTTTATCTTGAAAAACAAACAACACCTGAAGTCTGCTGTGGAAGTGGAGGTCGGAAGGATGTGGAAGGCGGGTTGTGACACCAGATGTGGGTGTGGTACCAACCCGCAAGGTGAACTGGTGTTGCTAGCACATGTCTGAGGTATGTGCATTGTGTGTATCATCTGGCTCAGCTCAGCCGGGTACAGTTTTCTGCTTTCACCTAGTGTTTCTCAAAGACAAAACTGCATATAAATGTGAAATTTGCTTTATGATCAAATTCCTCCCAAATACAGTAATTAGGCTGGAACAAATTCACATTTGCCAAAGCACGTAACAAGGGTTCTAGCCAGACTGTGCTCGCCTCTGCTGCTGTGGCATGAAAGCAGCCAGAGAGAACCTGGAAATGGATGGGTGTGGCTGCATCTCAATAAAACTTTATTTATGGACACTGAAATCTGAATTTCATATAATCTTCACCTATCACAAAATACTCTTCTTTCAATTTTTTCCCTAGCCATTCAAAAATGTAAAAATTCTTAGCTCACGGGCCATAGGAAACAGGCATGTGACCCTGGTTTGCCAACCCATGGTCTAAAGCTTTCATTAGCTAAGAAAGTTAGGGAACTGGTCTGGTGGTGACCCCGGGCTTGACCTTTCTCGCCTCTGTATCTCCACTTCCCTCTAGGTGGTTTCTCCTAGCTCTTCCAACCACAGCTGAGACCATCTTGTGAACAACCTCCTGGTTGCTGGCATTCTCCCAAAGTAGGCTTTGTCAGGGGAAGGCAAAGGCTGTGCCCTCTAGGGGCGGGCAGGGTGGGTACAGCCTCGAGAAACAAACTTGTCTGAGGGGGGCACGGCTCCCATGTAAACCGGGGAAGAAACCACTGCTACACAGGAGCAGGGATGCAGTGCCCACCTCCACAAAAGAGGGAAAGCAGAAAGATCTCCATCCACCACATCAAAACACTGAAGTTCAATAAATACCTGCCTTTTGTTTTTATCTACCTCCCAGTGAACCAACACAACAGCCTGAGAGAAAGTACCCACTCCAACCCCCAGCTGGCAAGTGGGACTGTTAGGCTGTGGAGTTTCAAGTCAGGTCCCAGAACTGAGCAGGGATGCAGGCCTAGAATGGAAGAGAGAGCCGGCCAGACTCAGTTCTCCCTGTCAGGAACTGGGGAATCAGAGGCCCGTGACCTCTCATGGCCCTGAACTGGGTCTTCAGCTATAAAGGCTCAGTGTCACCTTTAGTCAGCAGCAGGGATCCTGGTGTCCTCCCATGCCCTGCAGACCAGGACGAGCACTGCTTCGTCACTCCATGGTGATGGGAACATCTTCTACATCTCGGGGGATGGCACTCTGAAGCTCACGCCTGATCTCGGGGGACAGCAGGGGATGGGGCTGCAGCCGAAGCAGTTCCAGGAGGGCCTCCTTCTGCTCTGTGGCCAGGTCAGCCTTGTAGCGCTGGACCAAAGTCAGGAGGCACTGGTGCCAGAGCACAGGCAGCTCACGCTTCTCCGTCCGGAAACCCAGGAAGTGGAAGACCAAGGCGTCCAGCACCCGGTAGGGCAACGCGTACTTCTTATCCAGCAGCAGCCTCAGGAAGATGCTGGTGGCACCGCTGTACTCCATCTCTGCGATTTTCAGCATGGCTGCACTAGTGGGGAAGGGAGGGAGGGAAACGCTGGAGGAAGGCTTCTCCTTTTCTGGCCCTTACACTGTGCTATCCCTAAAGGGGGAATCTCCGGCATTCTTTTCACCTCCCCTATCTCACTCCCTGGACTCCAGTTACCAGCACTACGCTGACTCACGCCAAATCCCCACGTCTGGCTCAGACTGCTTGTCTCAGTATTCAACTAGAATAGGTCCAAACGTCCTGAGATCTCCACCCCTAACTTACTTTCTTCCCATGTGCCCCATTCTTTCATTCATTCAACTATTTACTGAGCACCCACCATGTGCCAGGCCCTGGGACCTTGTTCCTGTGGGACTGACATTCTTGTGGAGTAACGATACACCCACTGGCTTAAATGAGCTGCAAACCCAGGGCTATGCTTAGCTCCTTCCCCACTCTGCCCCCCACCCATCCCCAGTCCTGGGACTCTGCCGGGCGGAAATCCGCCAACCAGTGGTCCTCCACCCCCACCGACACTACCTGGAGTGCAACACAGGGATGGAGCACTTGGTGATGATGCTGCCCACGATGATGGCTTCCCGGAGGGTACAGGTGCCCGACTCGCACAGCGGGATCAGGATGCCTGGGGAGGGGCAGAAGGGCAGTCACTCTAAGCCCAGAGTGAGAGAAAGGAGGTACTGCAGGAGCTCCAGCCCCTCCCTTTCGTAAGTGCCTCCTGGGTTCCCACCTTTAAACCAGGCTCCAGGCTTGAATAGAGCCTTCTTCAGTGCCATGTAGAGGTGGAAGTTGAGTCGCTTGTACTCAGCAATGTCATCTCGCACCCGGGGGAGCAGGACCAGGTTATAGAAGCGCTGGGCCATACGTTCCTTTAGGTTAGAGGCGAAAATCCTAGTGTTTTTGGAGGAAAGGGGGGAGATCCCAGGTCACCTGATAGTCTGGAGCTGGCCTTTTAAATATCAACGTGGATGGTACATGCAAGAGATCGGAGGGTGTGTGAAGCGAGCTGGGTGCGTGCAACACCCAGGTCAGATGAGAGAGGGAACAGGAGGGGCTACGAGATGTACCCAAACAGGGTGAACACTGTCTGTCTTTGGGGTGAGCCAGAGCTCTCCCAGGCAGACAGGTACCCAGCTGTTCACCTTCCCCTCTCCATCATGGGTCCCCTCTGTCCTGCTGTCACCAGGGACTTGTGCATGCCTGGGGAGCCACAGACTTTTGAGGCCACCCTGACACCCTAGGGTTGTATCCTTGTAGTTTTGAGCCTCTCCCCTGGAAACTCATCACAGGATATTCTTAACAGGGTCTCGGCTCCAAAACAGGAAACAGAAAAAGCTGGGAAAATGATGACATAAAGAAGCATAAGACAGCGCTGTGGGGGCAAAGCTAGGATGTAATGGCAAAGGGAAGGGAAGCCTGTCCTTCCCACACCCAGCCCTTCCCTACAGACCCAAAGCAGCCCTGACCCCCATCTGCTCTACCTCGTGGCTTGGTACATGGCAGCAGCGGTCCAGGCCTCAGGCTCTGTGACGTAGAGGATTTGCTCCCAGTTGGAGAGGGCAGGGATGATCTTAAATGCCTTGGGCAGTTTCCCACTGCGGTACTTAGACAATACCTGATGATGAGACAATAAAATCATCATCGTCATTAACATACACAATGTTTACCAGGTGCCAGGCACTTGTCTGGGTGCCTTTCATACATTAACTCACTTAATCCTCACAACCACCCTGTGAGGAGGTGCTATTATCATCCTCATTTTCCAGTGGGGAAACTGACACCAGAGAGTCAAGTAAGGAGGAGAGCAGGACCCTGGAGCCATGCACTCTGACCCCTGAGCCCGCTCTCAGCCACCGGGCCTTATTTCTACGAGAGATGTGGGCACCCAAAGCCCCTGTGAGGGAGTCCCATCACAGCTCTCCTCTCAGCTCTTACCTCCCGGACCCCTCTGTAGACCTCCAGGACCCGGGGGTCCAGCTGGGGCACAGGGAAGCCTGACACCTCGGACATGACCGTCTCAACTTCCGTCTGCTTCTCAGTTAACTTCTCCATGATGATGTCAGCTAGGGTGCGTCTGGGAGAAAGGGAGGGAATGGGTGGGAGTGCCGTGCTCTCAGTCCAGGAAGCTCTTGACTCCCCACGCAGTCCCTTGAGAGCCCCGACAAACTTGCAATCTTGTTGGGACACGTGACCTCAGTCCCCTCTGGGCCCAACAACCCAGCACAGAAGACCTGGCAGTCAGTCATTCAGCTCAGGATGGAGCTGACAGTCTGTGTGGAGGCGAGGAACCCAGCCTCTGAAGTCAACCTGCCTGGGTTCAGGTCCTGGCTCCTCTGCTCCCTCCCCCGTAGAACAGGGATAACAACAGTACCTACTCTCGTAAAGTCAACATGAGGAGTAAAAAAGTTAGTGTACGTACTCTACTTGGAACTATCAGCGAAAGTAGTAATGAGTTCATGACAAGTGCTCCTATTTCAAACACATCCACCAGATGCTGCCACTGTGCTGAGGACTGTGCAGTTATAAAACCCTGGTCTGGCCTCTCCAGAGTACCAGACGCACCTCAGTTATATACCGAGATTTCTGGTGGCTGGGATCATTAGGGAGAGACGATGGCACACACTTACCCCCCTTTTAATTTATTAAAGTTTATGGAAAGGGGTCCAAGGTGAAAGATCTTTTTTTCCCAGCCTCCTTAAGCACAATCAGACTGTGATGATTCAGAATTATCATTACATTGGGCTTTGGTGCAATAAAGGTGTCTTCAGGGTCTGCTGAAGTCTATTTAAAATGGCTCCTTAAAATAGATAACTAGGGCTTCCCTGGTGGCGCAGTGGTTGAGAGTCCGCCTGCCGATGCAGGGGACGCGGGTTCGTGCCCCGGTCCGGGAAGATCCCACATGCCACGGAGCGGCTGGGCCCGTGAGCCATGGCCGCTGAGCCTGCGCGTCCGGAGCCTGTGCTCCGCAACGGGAGAGAGGTCACAGCAGTGAGAGGCCCGTGTACCGCAAAAAAAAAAAAAAAAAAAAAAAAAAAAGATAACTAATGAGAACCTACTGTATAGCACACGGAACTCTACTCAATGCTCTGTGGTGACCTAAATGGGAAGGAAACGCAAAAAAGAGGGGATATATGTACACATATAGCTGATTCACTTTGCTGTACAGTAGAAATTAACACAACCTTGTAAAGCAACTATACTCCAATAAAAATTAATTAAAACAAAACAAAACAAACATGGCTCCTGTCTTCCAAGGGCAGGACTTTCCAGATGTGCCCTCACACTGTCCGTGTGACACCCACGCGAGGTATTGTTATTCCCATTACTCAGACATGGGAACCGATATGCAGAGGGTTAGTAACTCACCCAGGTCGCACAGCTCACGAGTAGGGGAAAGAGTCAAAGCCTGGTCTTTCAGGTTCTGAAGGTCAGGCACCTTACAGTACGTATGTGCCCCCCAAACTAAATGGCCTCTGACTGCTGAGCTCACGTGGGTCTAGCCTGCTCTCTGAAGATGCCAGCTGTCACCCCTCAAGACTGTCAGGAGCCCCTGTTCCTAGTAGCTTTACTTTTCTGTTGACAACAAGCTGGAAAACCATCTTGCCAAGCTTGTCAGAATGGGCTGCGAAAGAGGAGTTACAGCCGCTGGGTGGGAACCTGAGAGGCTCTCTGGTGGGACCAGCACGCACTTTGTAACATCCACCTCAGCTGCTGCGCGTCACACTGGGAAAGGGGCTCACGGCTTCATTCTGCCTCTCAAATACACGGCCATGGAACTTGTCGTTCAGCCTCCCCTGCCTTCCCCACGGTATTACTAGCAATGAGACATGCGTGAACCCAAGAACCTGAAGAACCAAGAACAATGTCACATTAACATCACATGGTCAGAATGAACTGGTCGAGGGCCCTTATCCTAGACTCCCCTCTCCTGGGCCAAAATCCACGGGCTCCGGAGTTTGAACACAGGAGCTTAAAAGCCTGCATGTTTTGGACCTAGCATGTACTACAGATGAGAATGAGGTAGTGGTTCTAACTGGGGGGTGCATTTGCCCCCTGGGGACATCTGGCAACGTCTGGAGACAATTTTTGTTATTACAGCTGGGGGTACCGGTCACTACTGGTATCTAGTGGATACAAGCTGGGGCTGGAAAAACCCTGGATAAAATGAAGCTTAGGGTATGAAAAAGATGTGGCCAAGGAAACTGAGCTCACCACTAAGAAAACTGAGCATACCAAGACCAAATGCAATGGGACAGATCACCCAGAGAGAGAACAAGGCCTGCAACTGTTTGCCCCAGGTAATCCAGGCAGTTCTAAGGCAGGCAGACAGAGCGGGGAGGAGGTATTTTGAGTCTGGGTCATTCTCATTAAGAACATGTCCTTTGAGGATGGGCCACTTTTGTCAAGGCGGTTCCCCACAACTCGCAATGCTCAGGCCCTTCCCAAAGGTGTGGAATCAAAACACTGCCAGGGACACATGCTTCTCTGCATATAAAGTTTCTTCTCTATAAAGTTGCTACCAGGATCCGCTCTCCCAAATCCCAGGCCATGCCAGCCCTACCTGGCAGGAGGGTTCTTGTTCATGAACATCTCAATGGCCCGCTCATCCTCGGGGTCCACAACCACCTCTGCGTGGTAGTCTGGCCCTGTCATGGTGGCAGCCTTCTCCAGAGTGGGCCACTCCTCGTCATCTGATCCATCCTGTGGCACTCCTGGACTCAGAAGAGGGGAGATGAAATGGGTGAGCAAGGTAAGCAATGGCTTAGGAATTCAGAGGTTAACCATCATGTATATGGTCCAGGGCTGGCTTGTAATAGACACAGACGTGCAAAGTGAAACAGGTGATGCAAATGCTACCTTCCAGTCCCCGGGGGGCGCACAGTCTTGCTTGAGAAACAAAATGTACACGTATGAACCAATGAGACAGCGATAGTAGTAAATAATAGTTAACACACTATACTCAGTTATATAGCACGAACTCTTCTAAACACTGTACGTAACCATCATAAACCCAAGAAATAGGTACTATGATTATACCCAGTTTCAGATGGGGATGCTGAAGCACAGGAAAGGTAAGTGACTTGCCTAAGGCAGGCAATCTAGGTCTAGACTGTGCATTCTTCTCCTCTTTTACACGCATGGTAGGGCTTGATTATGTGCCAAAATGAGTGGCAGAAATGGTATGTACCACAGGCACCCAGAACATGATGAGTGCAGAGGATGGTTAGGCTCTGGATAGGCAATATGGGAAATGAAGGAGTGTTTTCCAGACCTGGGTAACAACACTGGCAAGAGGGCTTCGTTACAAGAGTGTCTGTTGGGAATTCCCTGGTGGTCCAGTGGTTAGCACTCTGCGCTCTCACTGCCGAGGGCGAGGGTTCAATCCCCGAACTAAGATCTTGCAAGCTGCATGGTGCGGCCAATAAATAAATAAATAAGAATTTAAAAGTGTATAATCAATGGTTAAAAAAAAAAAAACCCAAGAGTGTAGACAGTTGCAAGAAATAAGGCTAGATGGGTAAAGTGAGGCCGGGCAGTGAGTTCCGATTTCAACAGACCAACCCATCTGAATAACCGATTATCAGAAGACTACAGCTGGCTGGGCGTCTGAAAAGGGAGGTAATAATCTAAGTGGGGAGATAAAACGCTACACGTGAACAGGTCATTAAGAACAGAGACTGTGTGATAAAAGCTAAACAAGGGGGGAGGGGAACACATACTAGATCTTTTGTCTCCACATGCTAACAACTCCCAAATCTGTACCTGTAGGTGGACCTCCCTTTGCTCCAGACCCTAACTCCAGCTGCCTCCTGTAGAGCTGGGTCATGGATGACCCACAGGCACTTCAACCTTCACCTGTCGTCAACCACACTCACTCCCTTTCCCTCCTAGGTCTACACTACTCACTGTGTTCCACATCTAAGTAAATAGCACCACCATCCAGCCAATACTAAGCGAGAGCCTGGGCAGCAGGCCTGCCTTGTCCCCTGCCCTCACTCAAAACATCCAATCAATTACCAAGTCCTATTCCATTGTACCTCACAGAATCCCTCTTAAAGCCTTCACGCCCCCGTCAAAGCCTAGGTCAGTTATCACCTGTTGCCTGGATTAATTCGACAATCCCCTAACTGGTCCCCATAGTCTCCAATAGCTCCCCATCGTCTTTAGGGCAGCCTACAAGTCGTTTGTAGCTCTCGCTCTGACCTACCTCACCATCATTCATTCAGCAAACGAGTGCCTGCTATAAGTGAGGCACTGTTCTGGGTGCTGGAATATAAGCGAACAAGAGAAACAAAAACATTCTGCCCTTACAGAGCTTACATTCTAATGGCGGAAACAGACGATGAACTAATATGACATATATTACGTTTAAAAAAGACAAATGCCACGACAAAAGAAACGTAGCAGAAGAGAGAAGCTGGAGTGTGGAGACAGAGGTGGGGGTGTTGCAATTTTTAATGGAATGCTCAGAGCAGGCCTAGGGGAAGCAGAAAAGGTCAGACTGACAAAAGGCGTAGATCACACAGGTCTTTGTAGACCACTGTAATCCTCGAGCTGTGGAGCTGAGTGGACTGTAGCGGGTATGGGATACTAATTAGCAGGCTACTGCAATCATCCAGGTGAGAGATCATGGTGGTTTGAACAGGATGCTGCTCCCAGATGGTGAGAAGTGATCTGATTCTGGATATATTTTTAAGGTAGAGTCAACAGGACTTCCTAATAGATCAGACGTGGAGTGAGGAAGAGGTCCAAGGTTTCTGTCTGGAGCAAATGGAAGGACATCATGCCATTAACTGAGACGAAGTAGACTGTGGGTGGAGGTTTGGCAAGATGGTCAGGATTTCTGTTCTGGACATGTGAAATTTTTTTTTTTTTTTTTTTTGGCGGTACGCGGGCCTTTCACTGTCGTGGCCTCTCCCGCTGCGGAGCGCAGGCTCCGGACGCGCAGGCTCAGCGGCCATGGCTCACGGGCCCAGCCCCTCCGCGGCATGTGGGATCTTCCCGGACCGGGGCACGAACCCGCGTCCCCTGCATCGGCAGGCGGACTCTCAACCACTGCGCCACCAAGGAAGCCCGACATGTGAAATTTGAGATGTCTCAGACTTCACGCTGGAGAGGCTGAAGAGGTAGCTGAAATATAAGAATCTGGGTTTCATGGAAAAGATCAGGGCTAGAATATGAACTGGGAAGCAGTTACCAAATACATGGTATTTAAACCTGGAAACTGATGATAGCACCAGAGCAGTGAACAGAAGTGAAGACGAGAGGTCCAAGGATGGAACCCTATGCCACTGCAAGAGATTGGTGGCAAAAGAGGAGCCAGCAAAGGCTACTGAGAGGTGAGGAAGTTGTAAAACAGGTCGGTATGTGATGTCTTAGAAGTCAAGTCAAGATACTGTAGTCAGGAGGCTAGTGTTCCATTGCGAATACTGCTCACAGGACAAATGAAAGATGACAGCTGAGAAACAGATTACGCAACCTGGAGGTCAACACTCCCAGCCTAATAAGAAAAAAATTGACCACCTTTTAATTAATCTCTCTCCCTCTTTAGCCCCTAATCAATATTGTTCTTTGTGCCCAGAGCACTCCCCACTTCTCAGGTCTTAGCACAAAGGCCAAGCAATCTGGGAAGCCTGACCCCCCAAGACCAATGCAATTGTTATCAGAGAAACTACACTTTATCACGAAGTGCATTATTCTAATTGTCCATTTCATCGCCTCTCTCCTAGGCTAGATTGTAAGATCCTGAAATCAGGTATTCGTCTATCTCGTTTACTTTTTTACCTAAACCATCTAAACTCCTAGCACAGTGAAATGTACATAGTAGACGTCCCATAAGTATTTACAGAACAAATAGATAAACACTAGCAGAACTTAGTGGCGTGAGCAACCACATCCTGTTGGCCTAACCTTGGGGGTGCCTAAAAGCGAGTGCCTAAAACTAGGAGTGGGAGTGGAGGGCACTGGCCACCCTCATTCCACCTCAGGGCTGGGTGTCCCATTCCATTACCTTTGCAAGAGTGTAATACGGCCCCCTGTTTTTCTATTCCAAGCTATTCCCCCTCCGGAACCTTTCAGCCATCCACCCCAGCTACCCACCCTCTTCCTCGTACCCACCCCGGCCACTCACCCAGCCGCGTGGTGCGCTCCCGCGGCGCCGCGGGCCTGCCCCCGGTCCCATGCTCGGCCTCGAGCTCCTCTTGCTGTTGCCGCGCTTGCTGCAAAATCCGTCGGGTCAGCCGGGGCCCCACGTACTCTTCCTCCTCTTCTCCGGTTCCACGACCCCGTCGCTTTTCCCGGGCCCCTGCCCGCACCGCGTCCCTAGCCAGGATTTGCTCGGCCAGGGGCGCATGCTTTTCCTGACCCCCGGCCCCGCGAGCCGCCTTCAATTTGGGCATTTTTCTCGAGAGCCTTGCCGGGAAGTTTCACACGTGTGGATGGAGGAAAAACCCCTGAATGCGCTTGCGCAGTAACCTCCCAGCGCCCAAGATGCCACACGGAACTCACAGCGCCCCCTCGCGTTGGGAGGCCGGGACTGCCACCACCGCCGCCCCATCGCCTAAAAGAGCTCACGGGTCCTGGAGCTGGACTCCCGAATAAACTCATTGCATTTAATGTTGGCTTCTCTAAGTGGTGGCAGTCCGAGCCACGCTTTCCTAGCTTCATGGATCTAGGCCCAGTGTTCCCAGTCGAACGGAAATTCCCCGAACGGCAAGCCGTGGGGTGGTGGTGTCAGGCAGTGACGTCACTGGGGCGCCTAGACACGCCCCTTTTCCTCGTGAGCTAGACGACTGGGCGTTCTGTTTTTACGTTATTTCCGGAGCGTCTCCCTGCTCTGGAGCTTGCATTAGCTGGGCTGCTTCACCTCGTGTGAGCTGCCGGAGAGTATTGCATTTCAGTTGTTTGAGCCTCCCATCATTCTGGCCCGACACCATGGGAGTGACTTGGTAGGACTTCAAGGGATTTTGTGGGGGCGGGTCTTGGGGTCTTGAAGGCCCTCGGAACCTCCAGTGTACCCGGGAGGAGGATCGGGACCAGGGTCCGCCGCCCCCCGGGAGCTGAGCAAGATGTCCTCGTGTTGTGTGGGTGAGGGGGCCACCGTGAGGGCTGCGGAATCTGCGGGACTTTTCCCTCGGAGATGCGCCCCTTCCTCCTGGAAGGCGGCAGGTAAAAGGTTTTATCTTAAGAACCCATCAATTGTCGTGTGCCTCCTTCCCTTTTTCTTGGTACGTTTTGCTGCCCGTGAGGCCATACTACTGCCCGGGGTGGAACTTTAGGGTCGGAAGTAGGATATCGGGACTAGGACCCATTTGCAGGCAGGGCTGGATGGTGGGGGATAGGCAACAGGCAGACAGTATCTTTTTAAGGTTTTCGCCTGCCCCTCCCTACAGCCACTAAATGCGGTTACACCAGCCTGTGTATGGTCCTAGTTTGGCCATTTTAAGATCTTGGGTCTAGAGGGAAAAAAAGAAGCTATCGGGAATTAGGAGATTGGGATTCCAGGTACATCACCTCTTCAGGACCTGTTTCTTACTATGTTTAATTACATGGTTGGTTTAGTTTCTATGGACTTATTATCTCTAACATGTTATAAGTCAGTGTGGCAGGGAAAAATATGGGTCTAATTTTCTTGGAGGCATTAGTTCCAAAATGCTAGATTTCAGGGCTTTTATATATATATATATATATATATATATGTATATACATATATATATATATATATATATATATATATATATATATATATATATATACATATCTTGAGCATCTTTCTGGTCAGAGAGGGCTAGAGGCCAGGGTATCTGAAGTCAGTGGCTCTAGGCTTTTCATATAAGAGCCTGTGGGAACTCGTCCTCCTGGTAGCCCAGGTCTTGCAGGTTTGTCAGGGACTGCACATTTGCTTCCTGCAGTTGACATCATGAGTTTCCTTCGAAGTCCTTTAGTGTAAGAAGGATGTGAGGAACGTGAACGAAAAGTTTGCTGAGGACTTCCCTGGCGGTCCAGTGGTTAAGACTCCACGCTTCCACTGCAGGAAACTAAGAGTTCCGTGCCTCCCTGTTTGCGGAACGTTCGCGGAACTAAGATCTGGTATGCCGCGGGGCTCAACCAAAAAAAAAAAAAGTTTGCTGCACAGAGGCATGGAACCCTGTTCTTTCCAGTGCAGAAGGCAGACAGAGAGAAAGGGCTCTCTGTCGGTTGGGATGCTTCTCAACTTTTTCAGGCTTCTAGGACTTCTGACCCCGGTAGCATTACCTTAGGGATTCTTTTTTTGGGGGGGCCTCCGCTGTGCCATGTGGGATCTTAGTTCCCCTACCAGGGATCGAACCCTCGCCCCCTGCATTGGAAGTGCAGATTCTTAACCATTGGACTGGCAGGGAAGTCCCAGGGGTTCTCTTTTATTTCAAAAGCAGGCACATAAGCATCATCATCATTGCTTGTCAGTGCTTTTTCTGATGGAGAGTAGTGACAATTTTTTAGCAACAGTAGGACTCTAATTTTATAGCTTCATTTAGTTGATTATGATTGATCATAAAGCAATGCAGTGTCTCCCCAAATTCAGCCACGTATGACTGTATTTATGATTTTTATTTTGTCATGTAGCACTTGAACTATTATTTATTTGTTTATTTAATTTATATTTTGGCTGCATTGGGTCTTCGTTGCTGCGCGTGGGCTTTCGCTAGTTGCCGTGAGTGGGGGCTGCTCTTCATTGCCTTGTGCGGGCTTCTCATTGTGGTGGCTTCTCTTGTTGCAGAGCACGGGCTCTAGGCACATGGGCGTCAGTAGGCACACGGGCTTCAGTAGTTGTGGCACGCGGGCTCAGTAATTGTGGCTCGCAGGCTCTAGAGCGCAGGCTCAGTATTTGTGGTGCATGGGCTTAGTTGCTCCACGGCATGTGGGATCTGCCCGGACTAGGGCTCGAACCCGTGTCCCCTGCATTGACAGGCGGATTCTTAACCACTGTGCCACCAGGGAAATCCCCTGAACTATTATTTATTAATGTCTTCTTTGGATTCTGTTTCTTTTCCTTAAAAGTATTTTAACAGAAAACTATATTCCTGGGGAAGCATTCTGGTAGACTGGTTAAGAGCACGGATATGGAGCCAGCTCGCCTGGCTTTGAAGTTTGGTCACGCCACACCACACCAAGCTTTGTGACCTTGTGTGAGTTATTCAACCCCTCTGTACTTCAGTTTCCTCATTGACAATGAAGAGATAATAATATTATATCTTATAAGGTTGATGTGAAGATTCAAAGAGTTAATTTATCTAAAGACCTTTGGACACTGCATGGCACATAGTTAGTGCTTGTTTCCTACCACTCTAAAGGGGAAGCCAGTTTCGCTCACCATAGAAGGAAATCTTGGAAATAACTTTTTGTTTCATTGTTTCGGTTAAATTCTTGTACGTACTGTTGCCTCTCACTCCCAAAGATTAGAAACTTGAGGCTTGCTTTCTCTTTGATCCCAGGATCCTTAGAACTTTCTGCATCAATGGAAATGTTCTGTGTCAGCACTACCCAGTACACTAGCCCCCAGCCATGTGTGGCTGTCGAGCCCTTGAAATGTGGGTACTGTGCAGCTGAGGAGTTGAAGTTTTAATTTGTTTTATTCACTTAAGTGTAAATAGCCGCATGTGGCTTGTGGCTGCTGTGCTGGACAGCCCACGTGCAAAGTGTTAGAGAGTTGGTAAAAACATAATAACCCCAAGCTGAGGCTTTGTCTTTGATGTAGTCAGAGCTGAAAGAAACGCAGAGGAAATCCCTTTCTCGTCGTATAATTCAGTGTTACTGCATGCTCAGTCTGTATGCCACCTAAAATCTTCTCTTAAACATTGGCACACATACCACACTCGGGAAATGCTGTTTCCATAGACCTGAGTCCTGAGACCTGCTCTGGTTCTTAGCAAAGCTCTCGGGGACTGTGGGCCTCTGTTTCCCTGTCTTTAAAATGAGGAGGTCTGGGTTGATGGTGTCTAAGGTAACTACTGGCCCTGAGGAGCTGTGATTCTGCGGGTGAGTGAGTGACTTAATGAGTACACGTGCATGATGATTTTGGTCCTCTCTCTTCCAGTGTGTCCCAGATGCCCGTGGCCGAGGGCAAGAGTGTCCAGCAGACCGTGGAGCTCCTCACCCGGAAATTGGAGATGCTTGGAGCAGAGAAGCAAGGAACATTTTGTGTGGACTGTGAGACCTACCACACGGCTGCCTCTACCCTTGGCAGCCAAGGTCAGTGAGAGATGGGTCTATGGGATGGCTGGAACCTGGCGTGGAGTTAATAGACATTCATGTTCATTGAAACCTTTCTGCTCTTCTGCTGAGGGTGGTATTCGTGGACATGCGGCAGATGAGTTTGAGTTTCCGAATTCATTAATTTTTGACTTCATCTCTTAGACTGGGCCTGTGTTGTAGTCTTTTTGCACTTTGCACTTTTAAAACAGTGTTTCTCAGAGTGTTGGTCACCGACGAATTGCCTCAAAATCCTCTGGGTTACTTGTTAAAGGTGCAGGTTCCTGGCGCACCCCCCCACCCCCACCCCCGCTTACCGACTGACTGGTAATCAGTCATAATCTACATTATAATAAGCTCCACAGATGGTCTTCATGCACCCTTAAAATTGAGAAAGACTCCTTTGAGGCTCAGAAGGCTTTGCATATGATTCTCCTGGAGCTTTAGAGTTTTGGGAACTTGTGTAGAAAGGCTTCCTGTTTCCCACACCTAGCCAGTGGCCTTGGCTACCTCCTTAGCATAACCTTGATCAGTGAAACAGCTTTTGTTTTAAATGCATTTCAAGGTGAGATGGGCTGTGGTTGGTGATGTTAGGGAGGTAAAGAGGATTTTTGGAGGGAACCTGGGTTCTCTTAGTCTTGGCTCTGTAGTAACTTGATTTTGGACGGTTCCACAGTGACTAAGAGCCTAGGTCATGGAACCAGACGACTGAGTCCTGGCTCTGCCACAGCTAACTGCAACTTTAGGTTATTCCCGCAACCTGTGACTGTTCTTATGCTGGTCACTTGCCTGTTTCCCCAGGGATCCACTCCCTGCACTTCTCCTGCAAACTACATTTGCAAGGCCTCCTGTAAGTTATCTTTGGCCAGTGAGAGGCACGGGGGAAGATTTGAGGATGGAAGAGAGTCCACAGTCTCTCTCTCCCTCTCCCTCTGCCTTGGGCTGTGTCTCTGGCTGTTGTTTCTTCCTTGGTTCTAGCTCCTGTTCAGCAGCCCTTGTTCCTGGCTCTCGTAACAGCACATCTTCTCTTTTTTCTTCCAGCCTTAGGGATGGTAGTGGCTCCCTGTGTTGCTAATCTTTGGGTGGCTTCACCAGTCCATTCGATTTTTCAGTTCTTCCAACCCCTGTACTTCATTCCCTGTACTAAATCCCCTCTAATGAAACTGTCTGGTGGGGGCTATGTTTTTTGCACCCTTCCCAATACAGTTCTCTTATCTGCAAAATGAAGATAATCAGAGTATTTACCTCCTAGTGTTGTTGTGCTAATTAAATAAGTTAATACATGCAAAGCACTTAGAACAAAGGTTGTCATGGAATAAATGTCTAGTAAATGGTAGCTAAGAACTGAACTGAATTTCATCATCAGTAAAATTGCAGTGTTAACATGTGTTTTGACTGCAATAGGAAGAACACAAAGAATCAAAAGAGAGAACGGTTATGAAAGCATTTGGAAAACAAAACACTTGTATATAGACATAAGATAGCATGCTACTTCTGAGACGCTCTTTGGCCTGGGCTCTGTTTTCCTCATCAGACCTTTACTTTCAAGGAACTACAATCTAGGTGGAGAAACAGCACATTCTCAGCAGGCAGTGGGGTAGAATGGAAGGAGCTCAGAAGGCCTGGATTGGAGTTCCGGTTCTGCTGCTTTACTGGCTCCGTGCCTTTAGGTCAGAAGTTCTCACACTGACTAGCGTTAGCATCACCTGGAGGGTGGGAAGGCGGGCTTGTTATCCCTCAGATCGACCCCCCCACCCCTCATGAGTTTCTGACCCAGTAGGTAGGGGGTGGGGCGGAGAAGTTGCATTTCTAACAGGTTCCCAAGTGGTGGTTGGTGCTGCTGATCTGCGACCCAAATCTTTAGTTGCCTTTCGACTGTTTTCGAGACGGTAAGAACACCTGCAGACTCCCGTAGTGTGAATTAAGCATGTAATCACAGTGAGTCTGCACAGGAATAGAATGCCAGATTGGCTTTGGATGTCTTTTTACTGGAGGGTTGAAATGTTTTGAACTGGATTTCTCAGGTGAAAGGTGTGAATTTGCAGCAGGCAGTGGGGAGGGCGTGGGGGGAGGCTGGTGTGGAGCCTGGTGTGTTCAGGAAGTGGCAGCACGGTGGAGGCCTGTGTAGAGGTCACAGCGCCCCCCACCTGTCTCCTCACTCTTTCTCATCGCTGTGCTCTCATCCCTGCCTGAATCCCATCCTCTCTTCATAACCTGGTTTTTCCATGAAAGTTTTTCCTGCTGACTCTTGCCCACTTTGATCACTTCCTTCCCTGAAGTCTTTCCTTCCTTCTCAAGACTTCTGGTCTCTCCCAGGCAAGCACTTTCGTTTTATGGTCTTCTAAAGAGTTTTCCACCTATCTTTAGTGAGATTGTCAGCTTCTTGAGGCCAGGGGCCAAGCCCTCTGCTTGTGTGCCTTGTAAACCCTGGCACAGTGTTGGGGATAGTTTAAGTACTTAATAAATATTGGGGGTTGTGGTAGTCTGTCCATTAACTCTTGTAGTGAACAAACCTTGCTTCCCACTTTTTGCCTTCTTCCATTTTCTACTTAACTAAAAATCTATACAGCTTTCCTTCCTTCTTGCAGGAAACCTATAGTAATCAGTGAGAAAACTCATTTCTCAGAAACTGGAATGGGTGAGTGGGATTTGAAACTGGATCTTGTGATTCTAGGTCCTGAGTTCTTTGTGCTGTAGTTGTGCTGCTTGCTTCCCAAGCCGGCTAGATGTCTTAAAATTCTCTAGAGGCTCCCCGTTGCCTTCAGGGTGAAGTCTGAACTTGGGCACGGGGACTTCCCTGGCAGTCCAGTGGTTAAGACTTTGCCTTCCAATGCAGGGGCTGTGGGTTGGATCCCTGGTTGGGGAACTAGATCCCACATGCCGCAACTAAGAAGTCCGCATCCTGTTGCAGTACGCAGACCTCTCACTGTTGTGGCCTCTCCCGCTGCAGAGCACAGGCTCTGGACGCGCAGGCTCAGCGGCCACGGCTCACGGGCCCAGCCGCTCCACGGAATGCAGGATCCTCCCGGACCGGGGCACGAGCCCGTGTCCCCTGCATTGGCAGGCGGACTCTCAACCACTGTGCCACCAGGGAAGCCCCAAATAAATATATTTTTAAAAATGTTTAAAAAAATTTTTTTAAATGAACTTGGGCATGGAAGAGAAGGCTCTGGCCTCCCTTTCCAGCCTCGTGCTCAGATACTCTTCTGTGGGGCCACTTCCTATGTTTCAAAGAGGGAGGAGGCCAAGGAAGGTAGGGATGGACAGAAAAGAGAGCAGCTGCTTCATTTGGTGTGCTCAAATGCTGTTACTTTTATTTTCCTTAATATGTGATACCTGTCTGTACAAAAGACCATATGTAAATCCTCTCTGAGTTATTAGTCATCATCCTTAATCATCCATCTGTGAGCCCATCACTCAACTTAAGAATTAAACCATTATCCACTGTCGAAGTTCCCCATGTGCCCCTCACCTTTTTCTGTAGAGCGGGTGGGTTATATCACATGCCACCTTTTCCTCTCCCTTCCTCTCTGGAAAAGGCTGTTGGCGAGGGGCTTCCCTCCACCGCCCTCCAGGACCGTTGAGGTGATGCTCGATTGCCACCTGGCTTCGTTCAGCGCATTGGACTCTACTCCGCGGTTTGCTGACGAAGGCCTTGATACTGAGTAGCATCTCCGTCCCTTGCAGGTCAGGCCGGGAAGCTGATGTATGTGATGCACAATTCCGAGTACCCTTTGAGCTGCTTCGCCCTCTTTGAGAATGGCCCTTGCCTTGTTGCTGACACCAACTTTGATGTGCTCATGGTGAAGCTCAAGGGCTTTTTCCAGAGTGCCAAGGCCAGCAAGATTGAGACCCGGGGCACCCGCTACCAGTACTGTGACTTCCTAGTGAAGGTGGGCACGGTTACAATGGGGCCCAGTGCCCGAGGCATCTCCGTGGAGGTAAGACCTCGGTGAAATAGGAGCATATGTGCTGAAGGGGCTGGCTCTGCAGATTTCCATGGCCCCTGATTGCAAACAGATGTTTCTACCTACCTGATTCCTGTCCACAGAGCCACTGCGCTTCCTCTCCCTGCGTCTTTTACCCTTTCTTTAATCACTCAGGGACTCTCTAGCCCAAGATAGGAATGGGAAGCTGGGTTCTCAGCAGGTAGAGAGCTTAGGAAGGCTGACTTGCTGGAGAAGGGGAGGGATGGTCGGAGAGGGCGGTGGGAGCAGGTGAATTCTGATGTGGAGGGACCAGTCACCCATCACAAGGACTGGAGCAGACCAGGGCAACTTTCAGTGCAGTTAACTTTTGGGAGGTGGAAAAGTTGTGCAGCATGGGAATTCCCTGGTGGTCGAGTGATTAGAACTTGGTGCTTTTACTGCTGGGGCCTGGGTTCAATCCCTGGTCAGGGAACTAAGATCCCACAAGCTGCCACGGCCAAAAAAGTTGTGAAGCAAAGATGTGCCTTTCCCTTTGACATGCTGTCTACTCTCATGTGTGTGATGACTTCATCTTTGACGTATACACTGAAAATGACAAAGACGGAGTGTGTCAGTAGCTGGCTTTGGGACCAGTGAGAGTCTGCAATCTACCATGGTCCCCCCCAAAATAATAAGTAAGCTACAGGGCCTGCCTTTTGAAAATTGACGATTTAGTAAAAGAGCAAGGCCCAAACACACAAACTGTTTTTGAAGTTAGTCTATAAGAAATGCCATAAAAGAGGCACAGATTGCTCTGGGAGTTCAGGCCAAAGAGAGCACTGCTGACTTTGGGGATTGTGATGCCTCCTGCAGGAGTAGCATTTAAGGAGGGACTTAAAATATAGAAACTGGGGATAGGTCAGCCCTAAGGAGCACCCCAACTGAAGAAAAGGGCGTTAGTGGTCATTACTGCTATGACACTCCAAGGACCTCTAGAGCCAGGATTTCCTGACCCTTTTCATTTCCTGACCCTTTTCATTTGCCGAGACCCACTGGAAACCCAGTCTGTTTATCCTTCACGTTTCCAACTTTTGAGTACAAACACAGCCTGGCTGTTTCTTTACTTGTTTCTCCTTATGGTTACCAGTAATTTCCCCAGCCATCTCTCCAGTGAAAAATTAGGAAAGGAAAATGAGAAAGCCTAAGATATGTGTCCTTTGGCCCCTGTCACATGGGTTGGGAAATTATTTCTTAGGGTCAGAGCCCAGGTTTTATCTACTTAGGGAGTATTGTTTGGTCTTGAAGTGACTTATGAGCGCATGTGTCTACTTTACCCTCTACTGATCCCCCCAGCACACACACACACACACACACACACACACACACACACGCACACACGCACACTCATTCACACTCAGTCTCCTGCTCTTCATTTTCTCTCTCAGAATTTTCCTGAACTCTCCATGAATCTGCATCCAGCATAGCTGGGACTGTATAGTTCTGAGATAATTCAAAGGGTCCTAAATCTGCTTCTGGGTCTTGTGCGTAGGACTGTGGGTTGATAACCCCAAGATGAGACTATCTGAGCCTAAAGGGAACTATGCTGGGTGTGTCGAATCCCTGGTGTTTGGGTTGGATATTTCCTGCGGGGCAGCCCTGTGCTAGAAGGTGTGTGTCTTTGCCTCAGGGTTGGGGAAGAGGGGCACGGGGGGCAAGAGGCGCACGAGAAGCAGACGACCTGTCCTGGCCCTCGCTTACCCTCCGTCTCTGTTCTTCTGGTCCCCAGGTGGAGTATGGCCCCTGTGTAGTAGCTAGCGACTGCTGGAGCCTGCTGCTCGAGTTCCTGCAGAGCTTTCTAGGCAGCCACACCCCAGGGGCTCCCACTGTGTTTGGGAACAGGCACGACGCTGTCTACAGCCCAGCAGACACCATGGTCCAGTACATGGAACTCTTCAACAAGATCCGCAAGCAGCAGCAGGTGCCGGTGGCGGGGATCCGTTAGTGACTGGCAGCTGCCTGGCTGAGCTGTCGCCAGGCGGACTCCACAGGAGGAGCAGGTGCTGCACCCTCAGGCCTCTGGACCCCAGAAACCCAGGCCAAACGGGAAGGTTTTCCTCCCTCTCTAGTTCCCAGCTGTGGCTTCTGTTCTGGGGCTCTGGACTCCCCTCCCCTGACCCTCACACACAGCCCCCGACAGGTGTTTCAGCTGGACTTGGCCTGTCCTCAAGAACAGTAATTACGAAGAGTGGAGAAGTTTGGAGCTTTCCTGCTCTAGGGGAAAAGATAGGATGGGGGTGTCCCTGCCTCGTGAGGGTGGGGAAGGCAGGCTGTATTGCTAACTACTGGGGATTTGGTCCAGGCCCACAGTGGACAGGCTGCAGGTTGTGTTTGGGTTGGGCTGTAATAAAGGCCTCTCCCTCTGCTCAAAGAATGTGGCTGGGCCCCTCCTGGAAAAGGAGTAAGAGGCACAGCTTACTTGATGGTTATCATTTTCTGACCTCTTTGCTGAAGTGAATTGTGAGTTCACTTTTCTAGGGTGTTGCCTGAGTCCTTTGAAGTCTTCCTCTGGACATCTTTCCATTCTGTTGTGAATTATATTAAGGCACAGGCTAAGGTGCTGTAACAAGGAGAACCTAAAGTACAGTGGCTCTTAGAAGTTTATTTTTCTCTTTTCTAATAGTACAGAGGTAATCAAATGGTCCAGGGCAGATTGAACTCCACAGGGTCATCAGGAACTTGGTTTCCTTCTGTCTTGTTCAGCCACCCCTAGGGTGTTGTCCTTGGGTGAGTCAAAGTAGACATTGGCTCCATGTCCACATTCCACTGGGGAAAGAGAGAGAAAGCAGTTTCTTTTTTAAAGGACATGACCTGGAGTTGCTTAAATCACTCTGGCCACATCTTGCTGAAAGGAACTCTGGGGCATAGAGCCTCTTATTTGGGTGGTCATGTTCCCAGTTAAAACGCTGGGGGTTCTGTGACTAAAAGATGAAGGAGAAAATGGATGTGGGGACCCAGTTAGTAGCCTCTGCTACACGGAGCTCAATGGATGTGCCCAGGAATGTTCTTGGCTGTTACTTTGCAGAGAGTACCCCTGTAAGCAAGCCATTCGTTTATGAGTTGGACTGTGATAGGGCTGATGCGAGAGCCACTTTAGCTGGATTAGTCACACGGGAAGTCACTTCCACACGCCTTGCCTAAGTCTCAGCATCAAGACCTCTCCAGTTCTCATGCGCCCAGAGCTTAGGGTTAGACAGTTGACCTCGTACTCACACTGTGCTTCATGCTTTCCTGAGCTCTTTCTCCTCATCTCATTTGAGCCTCCAAGCTGCTCATTTGACCTACATTGTCTGCCTACCCCACTCCTGCTGCAGAAATGTTCAGTCCAGCTAGCATTTAGATGCACAGAGATGGTCTTAGGAAATGTATTAATGTACATACTGCAGTATTGTCCTCAAGGATACTGTCCCTCATTGAAGGCACCTAAAGAGAAATTGTTTTCAGATCTAAGTGCTCAGATCTAAAGCCTCTGTAACAAGAATCATGCAGTGGTCATGTTTCCCTTTTAGCTTTGGCTGGCAGGAAGCTCAATTCAACTTTCTAACTGTAGGACCTGTCATTTGTGTTTCTTGTTCTCACCTCCCCCGGCTTCTTGTTTCTTTGCTTTGTTTTTACTTTTTTAAATGGAGGTATGTTTTAGATATTATTTACACATAATAAAATGCAGAGATTTTTTTATGTTTTTGGCCTTCTGATTTATGTTTGCTTTTGTCTAGATTTATCTATTTGTATTTTTCTGTAGGCTGCCTCAAATTTTCTATGAGATGAGATAGCATTTTGAACATAATGTGTTCCCGAAAATATATAGAAATTGAGTGTGGTAAATGTAACCCCAGACTTATGCATTATAAGGAGGGGTTCCTTAAAAACTAAAAAAGTAGTATAAACTCCCTAACTATCTGTGCCTTTTAGACATAATCTTCACTCATAAATTTCCAGCATACTTCACTTTTGTTCTTTTCCCTTATTTTGAGCACAAATTTGACCAAGATTTAAGTCCAGTAAACACCAGATCAGGCTTTAAGAATTGCCACTTTTTGTCCATCTTTGTCCTTTGCGTCAGTTAAAGAAAGCTTATTACTAAAAAAGGTGGGTAATGCAATACATTTTTTAATTTAACAAATTCAACTCCACTAGCAAAGTTGCCAAAACTGAACTGGTAACTAGTGGGAAGGGCCCAAATGTCATCCAGCTTTTGTATGTACGTCTGAATGGGGCTTTCAAGAGTAGTTTAGGGTTGTCGGTGTATAGTTTTTGAAAGTTCAGGTTGAATGAAAGTTGAGGAGCATTTGTATAAAGGGAAAAGAGGCATGGTTATCCTCATTTTAAAAATGAAAAAAACTTAAACTCAGCTAGTAAATGGAGATGCTGTATTTTGGGTTCAAATCTGACATTCCTCCTTTTACACTAGACTGTCTTCCTGTCACTCCTTCCTTTGCTTCCGGATGCCTTACCCCTCTCCCTGTCTGTAGCTACCCCAAAAGAGCAGAAACCAGGACATTCTGGGATTCTGCTAACATGTCACCTTGGTGGGTACCTTTGTCAGAGTCACATAGAAATCTGCCAACCTTGACTGTCAGAACCATGCAGGGCAGCTTTAGAGTTTACCTGGTTCTCCTTCACTGTAAGATGGGGAGGCGGTGGCTCCCAGGGGGGTCATGCTGAGAGGTGAGGCTGGAGTCAGGACCAAACTTCAGACTCAGGACTCGTGGCTCCCAGCGTGTGACAAAGGGTGGCGCCTGGACCTCTGTGTGGTGCCAGGTGATTTTAGGTGGAATGTGGAATACATTTTTGTTTTCGTACTTATGCCTTATTCTAATGTATATTAGAGCAAAGTATAAGTGGCACTTTATGTCTTAGGATGAGGGTAAATACGTGTTTTTAAGAAGAGTCCACTTAAAGGGAACTGTTAAGTTATAGTGCAGGTGATACCTGCAAAAGGCAAAATCTGGAGGAGGAAGGAGGATGCTAGAATTTGGGGAAACACTAAGTTTCGTCCACTTCGTGTATCCATTGATAGTTCCTGCTCTTTCCTCCTGTGCTGTTCTGATTCTCTGTACCTGTTTCCAGGCTGCCTCCCGCTTGCTTTCCTCAGGTCTTGAGTACCAAGTCGTCACGTGTCCCCCACTGTGTATTGGTGTCACTGCTCCACTGAGGGAATACCTAGGGACTGGCCACTCCTCCCCACCACCAGTTCTGCCCCAACCCACTGTGTCCAGTGTTCATTCCTCAGGCTTCAGGATGAGTGAAAAGTTTTCTCTCCGAATCCTGGAGGGAGGGTGCGGGGAGCAGAAGCGTGTCCTCCAGCTGTCAAAAGTTGAGACTTAAAATATGGGAAGGGCTCTAGGCTGAACATTTTGAGGATATTCACAGTGGATTTAGAGCCAGGCAGGACTGATGTGTGGCCTTTCCCTCACCACAGCCTCCCTTTCCATATCTGCTGCTGTCTGGGAGCCTTGGGCGGCAGCAGTCCCCGGTCACAGTTGCTGTGTGGAATGGTGACCGGCTGGGTTACAAGTTTGGTCCTCTCCTGGGGGGTTGCTGTCTTTGGCCTTCAGTCACTTGTGGAGGGGATTTCCCCCCAAGGTGAGAACTCTGCCATTGTGTAGAGCATTCCAAAATCAGTCTCTTGGGTTAGAAGGAACCCTTGAGGTCACACAGTTAGACCATCATTCAGTATTCACATCTTTACACCATCCCTCCCAGAGATCATGCAGCATTAGCATTAACTTGGCCTTATCTAGGGAAGTCTGTTCTCTGTGTATTTCATTTTTGTCATTACCTCTGAGACAAAAAGCAAAGCAAAGCATACCTGTCCTTTCCCTTGCAGGTTGTGGAGACTGTGTGGTACTTAATGAGGGAGTAGACCATTAGTTGGGGCTATAGTATGAGCAAGCCATGACTCTTCAATGCACTGTGGGTTCTCAGCCCCTAAGGGGAGCCTCAGGAGGCCTAAAATGCCTTGAAAGTGGACACGGCTTTGTGTATACGTGCAGTTTTCTGGGAATAGGATTTATAGGGTTCATTAGAGTATTTCAAAGATCCGTGGTCCAAAAAAAGAATCTCTAAAGGGAGTACATTGTGAAGGGAAAGAGCAGGAAGACAAAGATAAATCAGGTGTGACATACATCCGGCTGACTTACTGCAAGCGAGACCTTCCACTGACTTCTGAATCCTCACCTCGGGTCCCATCTCGGGATTTCCCTCCTTCATTTTATAGGTCTTCAGGCCTTTCAGTCAGTTTCTGGGAAGCTGGACTGTGTTCCTGCTCTTTTCTTTCCTATAGGTTCCTGCTTCTCATCTTGTCACTACATATACATACACACAACCTCTCAGAAATGAGTAGGAGCAAATATGTGTGAAGCAATCTTTATAGTACTCTTTGTGGCCCCAGGCGTTACTCTTCCATTATGACACCCCATGGGATCTGAAAATTATCCTGTTGTAATGGCATTTTGCTTAATGAGCGTGTTTTCATTTTTCAGGATGGTGTGATTGATGAGGCAGAGAAATAGTTCCTTGCCTCTGTGATGAAATTAGGAAGTTAAAGGATTCTTGGAACTCTCGGGGCAAAGATTCCTAATTCTCTTGTAGTCTCTGTTTTATTCCCTAACATATCCCTGCCCCATCAGATGGCATAGACCTGTTTTTAAGGTTAATCTGAATTCTACTGAGCTTTCTTTGGAGGCTTTAAAAAAGAATTTAGGGACCACATTTGTATATCCTAGATTGTCCCAAAGGCAGAAGTCAATATCGGACATCTGTTGTGTGGGAAAGGCAAGGCTAGGAATGTGGAGGTGACAGGTGTTTCGAGGCAGCTTACTAAATGGAAGAGAACACTGCTTTAGGAGACAGATGTCTGCGTGCTAGCCATAGTGCTGTCCCTAACTTGCCAGGTAACTTCAATCACGTTGGCATTTCTGGATCTCATCTGTGTAGTGGAAGTAATGATGCCCTCTTTCCGTATTTCATAAGCTTGTTGAGAGGCTCAAGGGAGAATAGATGTAAAGAGTGCTTTGGAGGCAAGGTGAGGCTGTCTCTGCTCTTACTTCTTTTTAATAGTGCTAAAGGTATTGTGTATAGTTAGGATGTTTGAGATGGGAAGCTATAGGGTTATTACTGCTTGGTAGCAGGTTAAAATTCTCCTCCAGTGCAAAGGAAATAGTTGTAATAGAGAAGAAGCAATGTGGAGAGAGAGTCCAGAGAAAGTATCTATCATACAGGTGTATTTTTGTAATCAGTGAGATCAGTGAGCACAGTTGTAGGGACCATTTCTAGAGCATGGAAATATATTTTTAATATTTACTCATAGTGTTGGGATTTTACTTGTTCTCCTACAACCTAACGGAAAAGAAGCTGAGCTTTAAAAAAAAAAAAAAACAAGAGTCGGGTAGAAATGGCTATATTTTCTTTGCGTAACACATCCATCCCTGTTTCCCGTCAACCCCCAAGCCTTAGTTGTGCCTGCTTCTGAACTGCTTTTTGGGTGCCAGTGTATATGGTGACTGAAGAAAGTTGTGTCTAAAGAAAGTTCAGTGTTCCTGATTCTATTTAACATTCCTCATTGATGAACCACCGAAGCTCTTAACCCTCTAGCTACAATAAAACCTTTTTGTTAGCTATCTTGCACAGCCTTTTCATATTTGAATTATCTAAAATAGCCTTCTTATTCTTTCTGCTTCCATCTGATACACAATTCTCAAACTTTTTGGTATCAGGGTTCCTTGATGCTCTTAAAAATTACTGAGTACCCCAAAGAGCTTTTGTTTATGTAGGTTATATCTATTGGTACTTACCTTATTAAAACTTATTTATAATGAAAAATGAAAGTATTAATTCACTTAAAAGTAACAATAAACACATCACATGTTAACATAAGGAAAATATTTTAATGAAAAATAACTTTTTTTTCAAAGAAAAAATTTAGAAGAGTGGCATTGTTTTATATTTTTGCAAATCTCTTGAATGTCTGACATAATAGAAGACAGTGGATTCTAATACCTGCTTCTGCAGTCAGTGTGTTGAAATTTGTTGTTTGGTTGAAGAATATGAAGAAAATCCAACCTCACACAGATGTGTAGTTGGAAAAAGGGAGAAGTATAGTGATACCGTCTTCCGATAATTGTGGATGTTTTTTGATACTACATCACAGCTCCGCTGAAGGTTAGTTGCAATGTGGAATCTCAAATTCTATCAGTGAACTTTTTGTACTCTATTATATTAACATTCATTGGTTTATTTTGCACTTTGAAGGGATCTTTTACCCATACACAGTTTTGTAGCATCATGCATTGGTCATCTTGGAAATACTGCAGATCTTTTAAATGTTGACACATTTCATTTTGCAATATCAAACAATCATATTTGTTAATATCACCACCAATCTCATCAGAAAAGTCTTGGGAAGCTATTAAGCCCACAGTGGCAGATATGTTTTCGAAAATTCTAAGTTTTGCCTGAGAGCTTGAGTTTGATCAATGCTGTCAAGCTCAATTTGTTTATTTTTGAGAAAGTATCTTTCGGATACCCAAGGCTGAATGACTGTAATTTATCTGTTAGCTGTTCTTCCAAGTAAAAATGGTATTGCATGAATTGCTACTTCAGCTCAAAATTCAGAGAAATTGCACAGGTTCTTTTCCTCAAGAAAAACACTGTAAGGAACAAAAGTGCTTTATGCCTACATCCACTTAATCACATAGAGGAGTATTATTGAAAAAATTTGTTCTTACATAAAACAAATAGTTTTTATTTTAGTGCTTCATCAAGGACTTCCTTAAAGTGACACAGATATTATTTTTTTCCTGTGAATGGGTGGCAGTGAAGAATACCTTGACTGCTAGTACAGTTTAGTGCCATTGGCTTGATTTGTGTTAAGGCAGCAGCAATTTTACCCATTGTGACTTTTGTATCATTAGTGCAAATGTCATCACAGTGACAAAGGCAAGTAATATCTTATTACTATGAAAATAGTTTTGATTTCAGGGACCCTCCTGAAAAAAGTCTGTAGCTACCAGGGCTCCGCAGGCCACACTTTTGAGAACCACTGGTCTAATACATACTCACAGCACTGAGAATCACCACCCCCATTGCTATTTTGAGAGCACCCCTTCCTTCAGAAGTCTTAAGTGGCTCCAAAATACTTCACTCAAAAAAGCACCTATAATGGTGTCATGTACTTTGTTAGGGAAATAACATTGAATAAGATCCAATCTTTATTCTCCAAGAATTTTCTCGAGCGGCTGGGGAGTAAGAGGAGAAAATAGATGAGTCATAATGTAAGATAAGAATTCCTTAAAGAAAATTATGTTAAAGGTGTTAGACAGCAAAGGGAATGCTAAATTTTAGGTCTAACTCTGAGCTCTTGAACCACATGGCAAATCCTCACCAAATCAGTCAGTCAACCACTAGGTCTTCTCCTTTCATCAAGTCTTAAAAGCCTAAGTTTGGAAATGTTTTCACAGGTTTGGCTCCGGGCATTGTAGATTCTTGCTTACACATGCACATGCTGTTTCCCCCTTCTTGTTTTATTTGTTGTTCTTTGGCTTTTGTTGCTTCTCTGTTTCATATTTACAGGTGTGTAGCTTTGAGCCAGTGTAGGTGGTAACACATATGTTTATTTCTTTTCCTTGCCCTTGTACTTAAACGTAAGCCTTTACCTGTTTTGTTAGCCTTGCGTTGGGTGATGTAACTGTTGGTCTTATTTGGAGGAAGCCCCCCCATCCCAAGCTGTGTCAGGGCAATGCACCCAAGAGGCTGCTCGGGAAGGAAGCCTTTTCTTAGACTGAGAAGATTTGTAGAAATAACCGCTGTTCTATTTACCTGGGGTCTCCATCCCCACGATGTGCCGAACTTCAGTTTACAGCAGCGAAACTCTTAGGGGGATTTCCATAAAACAGCTGAATTCCGACTGGGTCATCAGTGGCAAAAGTCAGACACGTGCTCACTCGCCTGGGAGCCAATAGTAACTTTTGCAAAAGCTGCCTCAGGAAACCCCACAGTTCGGAAGCTGCATCTTTCGGACACTGAAAAATAATAGTCTTTTACCAGAACAAAACAAAAACCTAGACGGGATAATAAGAAAGGCTTTTCCCCTTGGCATTGGGAAGCGATGTCAAAGACGCTCCATCCAAAAGGAGTGCGGGGAGCTACCGTAAAATTCCTTTACAGTTCCCGCGGGCTAATGGGCTGGGGAGAAGGGGGCGGAGATGGGCTCGGGTGAGTCTCTGGCCCTTTAAGGAGGAGGGACAGGCGTAAGACTCTGTACCTTTAAGAGTCTCTTTGTCTGGAAACCTCCTTATTTACCCTCCTGTGCTTCAACCAAACTTCGACCCGCGATTCACAACGCCCCTCTACGCCGCCGCCCCTTACGGCAGGCTCAAATCGGCCGCGCGTCGGTGGCTAACCCTAAACTTGGCAGCCGCGGCGCGAACCCTCGGAGGGGATGTCTGTGTCGGGTCAGGGCCCAGCGCTGCGCCGTTGGCGCAATGCGGGGTCCGGGGGCGGGGCTCCGGCGGGCGGGCCAATGGGTGGGCAGGGGGCGGGGCCGTGTTCGGTTGTCTCGCGCCCTGGTGACAGCTCGCGCGTGCTGATGATGGCGGTAAATAGAGGGGGGTCAGGGGAGGGGGCGGAGGAGGTGGGGAGGCAGCGAAGGGGAAAGCTCCAGGGGGTGGGGGGACGAGGACCGGGGAGGGCGCGACGGCCAGGGAGCCCATTCTGAGACTCGGAGGCGGGGACAGGAGTCTCCGGCACACTGGCCCTCCCCTTTAAAGAAGCAAAACCTCACACACCGGGTGAGGGGCGACAAAGGCGGCGCGCGCCTCACGGGCGGGAGGAGCGGCGGCAGGGGGCGGGACCGCGGCGCCGGCGAGCTGGGGGCGCCTGGGGCGAGGGCCGGCGGGAGGCGAGAGCCGGCTGTCCGGGAGCGCCGGCCCTTTATTTTGGCGGGGTGGGCGACCGCTGGGTTTGGGGTAAAAGCTTTGAGGGGAGAAGGGAAGGAAGGCTTGGAAACGGTTGGGGGGAACGGGTCTGTGAATGAGACGAGGAGAATTAAGGGGAGAAAGGGTTAGAAGGCAGGGAGAGGAGTGAGAAAAAGCCAGCCAAGGAGGTTGGAAGGAGGCAAAACCCAGGGTGGGTGATAAGGAAGCCGGGCCGGGAGTGAGGTTAGGAAGACGGCTCCTCGGCTTAGGTGTGAGAGCAGGGGTTTGGAGGGGAAAGCTCTGAAGGGGATGGTAGTGGGGTGAGGGTTACTGGGGTAAGAGTTGCAAGTGGAAGGCAAGGAGGGGCAGAGCTGGGGTAGTAGTTGGGAGTAGAGGAGAGAGAGTGATTTAGAGCCAGACGTGACAAGGGTGTGAACTAGTGTAGAGCGAGATGAACTGAAGGTCTAGGACCGGCGGTGGGTGGGAACTGCGAGGTTCTGAGAAAGGTATGGGTTAGTGGGTGGGCAGTGGGTGTAAATTCTTGAAAGTGAGGGAGGGGGAATGAGACACTGGGCTAGAACCAGGTGGAGTTAGGAATAAGTGCGGTGGGAGTGGAAGGGTGAAAGGAAATAGAGATGAGAGATGGGGCGTTTGTAGGACAATTCGGGGACCAGAAAGCTGAAAGGAGAAGAGGGTGAGGGTGTGAGAAGTGATGACGGTCTGGGACAGGGTAACTGGGGAATTGTGTTAACTGACGAGGTTCAGCAAGATCCAAGGTACAAACAGGGAGGTTAAGAGACAGGGTGTAAAGCGGACCAACAGAGGAGCAAGGAAGAGGTGGGCCCCAGGATTTAAAGGATGAGATGGGGAGTGAGGGAAGAGAACAGGGTTAAGGGCAGCTTGGGGAAGCCTGATGGATGTAGAGCTGGGGTAGACTGCACAGGGGTGGGAATTAAGTGGGTAGTTGGGGGAGATGCTCCAGAAGGTCCTCGTGGATCAGGGCAGAGACGCTGTAGTGAAGGATCAAGTGTAGGGAGCCTTTGGTGCAGAAGAGGAGGAACCATGGTGAGTGTAAAGAGACCTAGAGATAGGAGCAAAAACCAAAAAGTAACAGTGAAGGTAGGGGGTGAAGGAAAGGAATTCTTTGTTGAGAAGAGAACTGTGAGTGTGTTGAAACTGTGAGTCCTTTTGTCCATGAAAGTAGGATATTCCAGAAACCTCTTTCTCTCTTCAGGGAATCTTGAATCTGCTTCCACCTTTCATGGTTTTTTAAATCGACTTTCCATGTCCACTTTGAAAAGATGAGACCCATTTTGATTTGATTTTGTTCTTGTATGAATGATGAAGCATCAGCTGGGTGCCGAGAAGCTCTGCATTTCACCACTGTTGTGATAATGGGGAAATGGGTTGTATTTCCAGTGTGGTTGTGCCCGTCTGGTGTGACAGTGTTGTGTTGTAGCAGTGTGATAAATGACAAGCACTGGGCAGTGCTTTATCGATAGCCTTTTCATTTTCAATGGGGAGCACACTGTTGTTGAGATAGAGAAAGATGAAAATCTTTTTGTTTTGTTTGATCAACCAGATTTCTGCCTAATTGTTTTTGGTGGCTGGAGAATATTGAGAAATCATTTCAGAGAAAGGCGAATAGCCAACCAGGGAAGTTTGCCGGGGATGACATTTAAATCGGGGCAGTGAGGACACCTAGTTCCTAAGCTACCTTTAGCTTTGTGTGGGACTCTTTATACTGTAGTAGGGAACTCACCCATTTAACAAAAATAGAATAAAGAAAGGGAGGTTTAGAATAGTAGAGGATTTTAGAGTGGGACTTACCTTTTAGGTTAAATAATGGGTTTATGGGTAATTTTTATCATGAAAAAACCTCTAAGATAATGCAAGCTGGAGCCTTGGACAGCTCCACTGCCTCTCCTGTTTTGTAGTTGTGAATGAAAAAGATTAATATTTTCTAGAAGAAGCTTTTGATTTTTAAGACACTTTTGGAAATTAAAAGGAAGATAAGAAATTTGGGACAAAATTTAGGTTATTCTTAACCAAGTATTTTGTTTTGATGATTTTTATCCTGAAGCTTTTACATTTAGCTAAGAATATGAATGATTATTTGCATTTGATGGTGGCAAAGATAGCATATAATGTACTTAAGAAAAAAATGCAAACTATTCTTGAGACTTATTTGAGGTTATTTCGTTAGTGTACATTCAGTTACACAAAGATGCTTTTTCTTCAAAGTTGTGTAAATTTTGGATTGCTGCTGTTTTGTGGGTATTTGTATAAACGGCAAAGATCAAATGGTTGATAGCATCTGTGATAGCAAAGATTAGATTTTGATTAGTGGATATCAGAGACATTGGTTATTAATGTATTTTAATAATTTAGGATCTTAAATCTTTCTGGATGCAGCTGCTATGTTCATGGATTCTAGATTCTGTTGAGAGGTGTTCAGGGTGTCTAGATTGATTTAGCAGTTTAACAGGATTTTTAAAAATTACTATTTTTCCTTCTAAGTTTCAAGAGGATTAGTCTGAAATGTTAACTTTCAAGCTGAAGAGTAACTTTGCTATGAGGCACCTGTTTCTGTGAGATGTGTGCGCATGTTCCCTTCATTTCTAGGTATGTCTGGCGTTGCTAGTAGGTTGTGCTCTACGTGTGGTATTGCCATATTTATTTATTTATAAATATTTATTTATTTATTTTGGCTGCACCGGGTCTTTGTTGCAGCATGCAGACCCTTAGTTGTGGCATGCAGGCTTCTTAGTTGTGGCATGCATGTGGGATCTAGTTCCCCAACCAGGAATTGAACCCGGACCCTCTGCACTGTGAGCGTGCAGTCTTACCCACTGGACCACCAGGGAAGTCCCGCCATTTTTATAATGTAATTGTTTTGTACCTGATATCTTTACATAAATTATTTTAGATTTATTTGATAATGATGAAGAAGAAAATATAAACTATAAGCTAAACAAAGGGAAAGTCCGTTTGGGTCTTATCGTTTCTGTATGCTGCCATAGTGTGTTAAATCACCACTTCTTGTGTGAGTGGTTATTTCTAAGTTGATATTTCTTTTTTAAAAAAATTTATTTATTCATGAATTTATTTATTTTGTTGGGCTGGGTCTTTAGTTGCGGCAGTTGGGCTCCTTAGTTGTGGCTCACGGGCTCCTTAGTTGCAGTGTGCATGTGGGATCTAGTTCTCTGACCAGGGATTGAACCTGGGTCCCCTGCATTGGGAGCGTGGAGTCTTTTTTTATATATATATAAATTTATTTATTTTATTTATTTACTTTTGGCTGCGTTGGGTCTTCGTTGCTGCACGTGGGCTTTCTCTAGTTGCAGTGAGTGGGGGCTACTCTTCGTTGTGGTGTGTGGGCTTCTCATTGCGGTGGCATCTCTTGTTGCGGAGTACGGGCTCTAGGCATGTGGGCTTCAGTAGTTGTGGCACGCGGGCTCTAGAGTGCAGGCTCAGTAGCTGTGGCGCACGGGCTCACTTGCCCCGCGGCATGTGGGATCTTTCCGGACCAGGGCTCAAACCTGTATCCCCTGCATTTGCAGGCGGATTCTTAACCACTGCGCCACCAGGGAAGCCCCGGGAGCGCGGAGTCTTAACCACTGCACCACCAGGGAAGTCCCTCAGTTGATATTTCTAAAATTGAAAATGGACAATCTTTTAGTACAAATAATACTATTTATCAATAAGGAATCCAGTGATAAATGTAAGCTTTATCTTCATTTGTTCATCAAGTAGAATTCTACTCAATTTACTTTATTTTGACTACAATCTTATTTGCTAAGCCGAAAACTTTTTTTGACTGCATTGCGTCCTCGTCGCTGACCGTGGGCTTTCCCAAGTTGTGGCGAGCGGGGGCTACTCTTTGTTGTGGTGCGCGGGCTTCTCATTGCGGTGACTTCTCTTGTTGCAGAGCACGGGCTCTAGGCGCATGGGCTTCAGTAGTTGCACCACGCAGGCTCAGTAGTTGCGGTATGCGAGCCCTAAGGCTCGTAGGCTTCAGTAGTTGTGGCATGCAGGCTCAGTAGTTGTGGCGCACGGGCTTAGTTGCTCTGCGGCATGTGGGATCTTCCGGGACCAGGGATTGAACCTGTGTCCCCTGCGTTGGCAGGCAGATTCTCAACCACTGCGCCACCAGAGAAGTCCCTAAGCCAAAAAATTTTAAGTTTATATATTCAATAAGTAGATTGTACATAATTAAATGTTTTTCTGGTTAATTGTAGATTCTTTGGATGGGAAGAGACCTTGAAAGGACCTCTAGTTTATCCTTCAACTTCAGTCAGTATCCCACTTAAATCATTCCAGGTAGATAAAAATGTATCCTATTTGTGTAAATCTTCACAGGTAATGTGGCAACCTTTGTAGGTACTGTTTTCCAGCATTTAATTATTTTCTCTATAAGGATAGTGTCTTCTGTCTAAGCAGAACACAGTACAATATTTGTTTGTTCTCTCTTGCCCCATTCTCGAGTTTTGAGTAAAAATACCTGCTTACTATAGTATTAAGAAGACCCTATTTCTTTGTAAACTCAGTAATAGTAGCTACCCATGTATAGTGCTTTTGTGCCAGACGCTGTTGTAAGCTCTTTGCAGATTGTAACTCACTTACTTCTTACAGCAATCCAATGAGGCCAGCACTATTACTGTTCCCATTTTACATGTGTTGAAATACTGACTCCTTGAGATTAAATGACTTGCCCGGGGTTATATTCAGACCTTTCTACAGCTACTTGTTTGATAGTTGATAATCTTATAGTACGGATAATGCTGTTTTTTTTGTCAAGTAGTAACTAAATGATACATTTAATCTTTCTTTTTAGTTTATAAAGTAGAATAAGGTGGGGATGGGATTTGAACCTTGGCATTTTTGTGGGCAGTCTGCTTCTGTATTACCTCTGCTTGACTGTTGTGAAATGATCCCCCACCATGCTTTTCTCCACATTATTTTAACCCTAACCAGTTTTGTTTGCCAATCCTTAAATTAGCCCTATGGTTCTGTTATTAACTGTTTCTCAGTTCCTTCCTAGATTGGAACCTGGGACAGTTACCAATAAGGGCCATATTTCATGCAAAGATTACATCACGGTTCTTACATGCTCGTAATTTTTTGTTGCAAAATTGTATTTATAAAACAAAACAACCCCAAATCAATAAAATGCCTAATTGCATCACAGTTTAATGAATTACCTTTTTAGCTAGAAAAAGGCCCTGGACTTTTCCTCAGTGGGCAACAGTCTCTCATCTGCAAACCTGTATGATATATAACAAGTCCATACAGGTTTGCAGATGAGAGATTATTGCCCATTGAGGAAAAAATGGAACTCAGATTTCGGTGTGGTTATCCATAGGCAAAATCTGTTCAGACTCTTGCTGATTTTTTCTATCTTCTCTTTATGTGTGCCTATGCAAGCAACATACTAAATACTATTTATTCGTGCTTTAATTTGCTTAAATAATTGATTCACTTTTTTTTTTAAGACTTTAATTTTTTTAGAGCAGTTTTAGGTTCACAGTAAAATTTAAGGGAAGGTACAGAGATTTCCCTGCCCCAACACATGCATAGCCTCCCCCCGCCCCGTTATCAACATCCCTCATCGAAGTGGTTCATTTGTTACAATTGACCTACTCTTTTTTTTTTTTTAATGTATTTATTTTTGGCTGCATTGGGTCGTCTTTGCTGCGCGCAAGCTTTCTCTAGTTGCGGAGAGTGAGGGCTACTCTTCGTTGCGGTGCGCGGGCTTCTCATTGCGGTGGCTTCTCGTTGCGGAGCACAGGCTCTAGGTGTGCGGGCTTCAGTAGTTGTGGCACGCAGGCTCAGTAGTTGTGGCGCACGGGCTTAGTTGCTCCACGACATGTGGGATCTTCCTGGACCGGGGCTTGAACCCCTCTCCCCTGCATTGGCAGGTGGGTTCTTAACCACTGTGCCACCAAAGAAGCCCCGACCTTTTCAAAATAACTAATAATTAGGGTTTCTAAGTGCCCAGCATGAGCTAAGTAGGTAAATTGTTTGAAACTCAAAACAACCCTAGCAGAAAGCTTTTTTGTTACCACTCAATTTTTTTCTGACTTTGGATTTTTTTACAATGTTTCAAAGCTTATAGAAAAGTTGCAAAAATGATACAAGGAACTTCTATATACCCTTCTTCAAATTCACGAATTGCTTTTTATTTTGCCCCATTTGCTTTATCATTTTCTCTCATGTGCATATATTTAAACAAGTAAATTTGAAAAGAAATGGATATCAAGGCCTTACTTTTAAAAAGAAAAGGGAAGAATGTTTTGAGTATATTAGCAAGTTGGTATGTGTTTGATTTTAGTCAAGCATGTGAAGCAAAGGAATCTCGAGGTTGGATTTTGTCATTTTATGGTTTGTTGTCTTCACTGTATTTTGAAAACCATCCCTCATTAGCAAAAGCTGTCGTGGTCTGCCCTTTTGTAGGGGACCTCCTTAGCGCCTGGCATGATGTGGTCACACACAGTGGGTCCTCAGTATATGCTAGCTCTTGATGATGTATGGGTGATTATTATGTGAAAACAGGAGCCACAGTGCTGTTCAACACCATGACTGAGACATATGTAGGTAAAATACATATTTTACCTAAAGATCCTTATGTTGCTTCAAGGAACTGGAAAAGATCTAAGTGTAAAATAGACTGCCTGAGGAATATTGCTTGCAATTAATACAAGTAGGTTTGCCTTATGGTAAGGAGATGAATATAAATATCTTAACATTCTATTACCTCCCCCCAAAATTAACAGAAATTTGTGGAGTCTTTTCAGTTGTCGTGATATAAGGAAATTTCACTGACCCCCATTCCCATTGCCCCTCCAGCTCATCCTCGGTCTTTATTAAAATGGTGGCCTGTCTGTTTGATAAAGGCATGACCTGCAGAATGAGGCCTGTCTGATTTCAGTGAAAGGATTATTAACTGGATTCCGACAAATGTAAAATACAGCAGTTGAAGCCACCTCTCCTCCTCCGTTAGGTGATCATCAAAGCTATGAAATATCGCTCTGTATTAAAGCTGATTGTAATAATGAAAAACACTTTGCTCTCATAGGATGAGAAAATTACAGATTATTTGGAAAGCATTCTTTCCAGTCGTGTGTTATTGTTCCTGAGACATGGGCAGTTTTTAAAGACTATAATACTGTTCCTTTGCCATTTACATGTTAATAGAAGTCTGAAAAGTAAGACACTCTTCTGAAATTTTCAGGGTTGTTTTTATTATGTGTCAAGTTGTAAACAGCATTCTGTGACAGGTATTTTCTCTCTTTTCTTCTATTGAGCTAATTAGTAATTTACACTCTAGTAACATCTCTTTCAGCCTGCTGTGTGAAAATGCCTGCTACTCTGTGCCTTCTATGCAGCCTGGGCTGGCAAATGATCAGGGGCAGATGTTGGTTAGCATATCAGAAGGATCAGGGATAAAATTTATTTTTGTGTTGTATTTTTATAAACATACAGGCTTTTGTATCTGCCCTTCCCCTGCCACACCGTCCCCCGCTCCCTCCCTCATTCAAACAGAAATGTTATGACCTCCTATAATCCAGAGCTACTGCCCTTGATTCAACTTTGGATTGTTTTCTATTCTGTCTCCCACCCTCACCCCCACCCCCACACCCACCCCAACACTGTGGGATTTAGGGGGGATTAGCAGGGCAGTCTGGCATAGTTTAGAGCCCAGGAAGCTGGTCTTCACTGCTCCCTCCCATCGACAGAATACAAAGCTTTTTGTCATTGTCTTTAGAAACCAGCAGTGCTTCTCTTGCTGGGCAAGTTATGTGAGGGGTGGGAGGGCAGCACTGTTGCTAGTGAGTTAGGAAGATGCTTTTATATGACAGTTGATTCTCTCCAAAGGAAAGATAGGCCCTACTTTTCCGTCAGCTTTTTCAAAATGCAGCCTGAGTGACCAAAAGACAATTTACAGCTTGCCTCTAGCACTTTGTCACATTGGTGTTCTGCTCTTTCTTGCCCCCGCTCTGTCTCTGTCTTTCAGTCTCTGACATGGAAAAGATGATGTGTAGTATCTGTCATGTGTTCACTCAGATAGGCCATGTGGGCATGTTAATGTAGCAAGAGCTTTTGACTTTGAAATAAAGTCTTAAGTATCAGTTTGTTCTGTGAAGAATATAAATTTAAATTGAGAATTAAAGGAAAGGCAGAGAGGGGTTTACTGATTTATCAGTTCTGAGCCAAAACATTTCTAGAATGCTAGATAATTTGTGGTACTTATTTTTTCAGTTATGGATACTAATTCATCGGGATAATAAGGTCAAAATCCCTGTTAGAGCTAACTAGAGTCTCCCTGACAAAAATTGTTACCTGGAGGTGGCCACAAAGAAAATCAGGTGAGAAAATGTGTGAATAGCTCAGTTCAACCATCTTTGCTAGTAGCATTATAATCATAGACATCTAGCCTTTGACAGTGAATCAGCGTTCATGAACAGAGGGCATCTCATTTATGTTAGCATTCACTGAGTATGTGGGGCTCTGTTAGTGTTTTGTTTTCATAATCCAGAATGTAGAATGTTTCTATGGTTGGCCATTGCTAACATTTACTTTTTTTACTCTCCTTTTTCTATGTTCTAACCACCTGTATCAATTGTCTTAATTATATTGGATGTTCATGGTTAGATATTGATTACACTCTTGTGCTTTAACATCTAAAAGAGGTCAAAGGTCAGATTAATAAACAACATATGAAAAAGTAAAATATCAAAGTGGCCTGATCACACAGGGGTGTTGTGAGAAAGTAAAAATAAGAAAGTGAATGTATGACTGGGAAGTTGAATATACTCTTTTAAAAGAAACATTTCTAAAATATATGGCATAATGTGAAGAACTGATAGCAATGAATTTCAAGTGAAAGGTAAGGATCGTGCTTTAGTGAAGAGATCAGACTCATTTGTGATGGCGTCATTGTCCACTCCATGCTAAAATCCCAAATTGGTTAAACATTACCAGTCTCCCTAGTTATACTGTTAATGTGCTTCTTGAATTATTTTTTTTCTCCATAGGCCGTTCAGCTTAGCCTACAGCTAATAATAAGTTCCAAACCTATTTAAACTATAAATTCTAATCCTACTCATTTAAATAAACATAACATAAAGCATAAGTACCACTTTTTTACCTATTAGATGAAGAGATTAAACAAGTTGATGATAGCTAGTAGTGATGAGGATGTGGGGAAATTGGAATTCTCACACACTACTGATGGGAACGTAAGTTCCCTTGAAGGTAAATTTGCAATGTCTGTTGGAATTTTAAATGTGCATACTCAGTGACCCAGAGATTCCACTTCTAGAAATTTGACCTATAGATATATTTATACACGTGCATGAAGAATATGAGTACAAAGTTTTTCTTTATAGCATTGTTTGTTCCTGCAAAAAAATGATGTCTGTCAGTTAGGGACTGGTTAAGTAACGTATGGTGGGTCCATACAACGGAATACCATTAAGCTATTAGGAATGCAATGAATCTTTATTTGCTGATGTAGAAAGATGTCCATTGTTAACTTTTTTTAAAGTCACGTTATAGGACAATAAATATAGAATATTCGTATTTTTGTAAAATGTTAAGGAGTGCTGTTGAGGTGTTCCCTTTTTGGGGGGTAGGTACTTACTTTTTACTCTATGTACTTATATAGTGGTCGCTTAATAAGCACATGAGGAAGGGGTTAAGTGAGAACATTTTCATGAAGGAAACTTCCGTGGTAGTAAGGGAGGAGAAAGAAGCTGGCTAGAGAAGAGAACTGCTCGTTTCATATGAGAAAGGATATATGAGATATATCAGTCAAGTTTTTAAGTAAGAAATGAGGACTGGAATGGCAAGAAGAGGGGATATAGTGGAAGTTGAGAACATTTGGTGGAGATTTTAAAGGCAGTGATAAAGAGCTTGCATTTGATTTGAAAAATGATCTATAAAATGGAGATGATAATAATACCTAGTCCACTGGGTTATTGTGAGGACTGAAGTAAATAATGCATATAAAATATTTAGAACAGTGACACATAGTAAGTGCTCAATGTTAGCTATTATTATTGAATGAAAATACATTATCTTTTGTAAGCCGGAATAAATTAACGCGTTGTCTTTTATTGTGTGCGGTGATGATTCTGCTAACCCCACTGACAGACATGTAGTTTGGGTTTTTTTCCAGTAGTATTGGTGGTTGGCCTAACCATTCCTAGTCTTCACCTTTGATCCTCCCACCTACTAACACTTAGTATCAAAATCTGAAAACTGAAATCTGAATACAATTTTAGAGCTTTTGACATATGATGTCCTACCAGTTGCTATTGGGTTTGTTTACCAATATTAGCATGTATACTAGCTAACATTTGGGGCTTGTAAAAAGAGGGGAACGAGTAATTTGGGGGGAAAACATCATTTTCTGTACCCATGGGATATGGAATAGATATGTCACTTTGCACCGAATGTGTTAATCAGTTTTTGTTAGCAATGCAGTGTAATGAGCATATTAGCTACAGCACCTTCATTGGCAGCCAGCAGTCTGCTGGTGAAATCTTTTAGAAAACAGAAATCTGGCGAGAAGTATTCCTGAGCAGTGGAAATATCTTTGGGGGGAAAATAAAGTAGAAGAAAATTTTCTACCAAAAAGAAATTGTTTCACTACTGCGAACCACGAGAAAAGTTGTTTTACTTGTGGGCTAAGATGTGACGACATAATTTTTTACGGCTTTAAAGTGAGTTCTTTTTGTATTTCGATTTTCCATTTAAGTTTGTTATTTAAAGAACTTCAAGGTATATTTACATTTGATGAAAAATATTGATAAAACTATTTTAAGAATGGTGAATTTCTCATTTTATAGTATATATTCTAATGTAAATTATTTTCCCCTTCCACTTTCAGTTAAAACGTATCTTAAAACATATCTTTTTGTTGTTTTTAAAGAAAATCTTCAGCTGAAATAACAAAAGTTTATATTTAAGCACAGCACTTGGCACTTAAGAGGTGTTCAATAAGTTTTTATTGAATAAATTAATGTATGCATGAATGAAAATATTCTGAATTTGGACTTTATACTCTGTGATTTGGGCACAGCCTAGCATTGCTGTATAAAGGCCTTCTGTTCAGCTCCCGTTTTTATGCCCATTTTCCTCTCCCACCCCACAAGCACCCTCTCAAATGTGTTTGACATATGTCCTTGATTCTATATGCATCTTTATAAGATACTTAGTGATTTTTGTGTGTGTGTGTGTGTGTGTGTGTGTATCTTTAATTCTGAAATTGCTCATTATACCATGGTGGCATAGAATTTGGCTATAGAATTCTCCCTGTAAAAATGCTGTAGATCTTACTCTAGTTTTTACTTTTTTGGTCAGCACTGTTTTAAGATCTGTTTGTGCGTATTGGGATGTACTTTTAGCTAATTGCTCCTAACTTCAGCATGGTATTCCGTGGTGTGTATCATTCCCATAGTGATGGATGCCTAGGCTACCGCAAACAATGCTATCAATAAACAGTCTTGTCCATGTCCATTATGGACACATTTGCGAATTTCTTTGGGATACAGACTCAGGAGTGGCATTGTGGCATAAGTATTGTCAGGCTGCTGAATGGTTGTATCACTTTACACCCCACAGGCGTTGCATTCCCCACCTCCCCAATGCGTGGTATTGTTCACATTTCTAATTTTGGCCATTTAATAATGTCTCATTTTAATTTGTATTTTCTAATTACTAGTAAGTTTGAGCATTTCTTCATATTCAAGTTAGCAATTTCCCTTCTGTGAAATAAGCATGAAAGATTGAATGTAGAATTTTATTAACTTTTTTCAAGCTGGAGGAACTTTTGGTTATGCATTGTATTTTGTAAGATATTAGTATATTTTCTCAAGCTTCAAAAAGGGAAGAATATCATCCTTTTGCAGAATCTTAAAGTATTGTTTTTCTTCCTGATCCCAAGAGATGATGAAACAAACTTTTTTCTAAGTATTCAACTTAAAAGCTATAAAGTATGCTACAGTTAAAGCATCTTGCTGATCTATTCTCAGTGTCTTCATGTATGCTAAACATTGAGAGCAAGTGTTTTTGCCAGAGTAGATTCGGTGGGAAAGTGCTTCATTGTGTTAGTTAAAAAAAGAAAATCTCCCCTGGTCAAAAACCAGTAGACGATTATCAAAAAAATCAGATCCAGCTGCTTCTCCCTGTTTATAGTCTCCCTAGATGTCAGGAAACTGAGTAAATAGCAGGCAGCACCTTCTCTAACTTGCCTTTCCATGAAGAGCCCAGCACTTGATCGAGGAGAACCGTCTTAGCACTCATTGAATATAAGCAGATAATATCAAAAATGATGAACAGATACCATATTATACTCCTCATTTTTCTATGAAAGGGCAATAGAAAATATGGATGTTTTGGTTTTTAAAGTGTTTGTGGATAGAGAAAAGCATATTTCCTAATTGAGATGCCACTTCTCAGGGTCTTCGAGAAAGTTGGGCAGCCGTTTCAGATTTGCATGTGAATCTCACTCCTGATAATTTCAGGTCTCAGGAAAGGAGGAGTGGCTGATTTTAAATGCCCTTTCCTTGTTCAAACAGGTTCACAGTATTTGTACTTTCCTTTCCTGAGGAAGCAATGCAGTTTTTAAGTGTTTTCATTTCTGACCAAGATGTGATACAATCGGATCGTTATGTTGACTTTGGTTTAGCATCTGCCTGACTGAGTGGAAAAGGAATTTTAATTTGTGACATGATTGACGTAGCCATAAACCATGAACTTTTCCCAATAATACCATAATATGTTAAAACAAATTACTCCTTTTTCTCTTTTTGCTGGTTTTGTGGTTATGTCTTTTGAGTAAGTTTCTATCAGCAAAACATTTTTTCCTACTCTTAATTTTTTTCAAACTAAGCCACACTGTATGCTAAGATGTAGTTTCCCAAGTGCTTTGATTTTGCTCTGCCTTGAAAATTACTGTTTTTCTTTCATTATTTTTTTCCTCAGAAATCTTGCTTGGAAAATTATATTTTTAGATGTGATTTTAAAATGTTACTTTTAACCTTTTAAAGAATCTTTTAAAATTTAATATTAGTGCTAAGTCTGAATATAGCATAAAAAGTGTACTACCTGCTTTTCTCCTCCCCAGCATTCTGCCTCTCCAGAGACCTCCATTTTCTACTCCTCCAGCAGTTCTTTTGGTATTTAATGCCATTTTTTCTAAACAGTAGGTTAAGCTGCTGTTTTTAAAAATCTGTATAGGGTTTTCTCTAGACCTGTACAGCTCTCATCCTGGGATCTGCCTTCCTGAATAGCCTAGGTATTTTCTTCACCTCCCTATGTTGGAACTCCCTGTTTCCTGGACCCCTTCATTGTTTATATTTTAATTAAGCAATTCCTCCAGAAGGTTTCTAAGAAAAGGGTGCATGGGATGTAAATCTGCATGTATGAAAATGTCTTCATTTTCTCTCATACTTGATTTATAGTTTACCTGGCTCTAGAATTCTAGATTGGAGAATATTTTCTCTGAGTTTAAGAAGCATTGCTGTATTGATTTCTAGCTTCTATTATTGCTATGAGAAGGCTGGTGGTGTTCTGATTCTTGTTTTTTTTCCCCCTCCTTGGTTGGTTTTAGGATCTGATCTTTGTCCCTGATGTTCTAAAATTTTGTGATAATCTGCCTCACTTGTTTTATCTGTTGTGCCGGGCACACTGAGAGCCTTTTCAGTTTGGAAACAGATTTTTTTCAGTTCTGGGAGATTTCCTTGAATTCTTTTTTCTTTTTCTTTTGGCTGCGTCGGGTCTTAGTTGCAGCATGCGGGATCTTTTCCTTGTGGCATGGGCTCTTCGTTGCAGCGCGCGGGCTTCTCTAGTTGTGGCATACGGGTTTTCTCTCTCTAGTTGTGGCACATGGGCTCCAGGGCACATGGGCTCTGTAGTTTGCGGCACACGGGCTCTCTCGTTGAGGCGCGCCAGCTCAGTCGTTGTGGCACGCAGGCTTAGTTGCCCTGACCAGGGCTCGAACCTGTGTCCCCTGCATTGCAAGGTGAATTATTTACCACTTGACCACCAGGCAAGTCCCTTGAATTCTTAAATTATAACCAACCTCCCCCTTGCCCCCCGTTTTCCTATTCTTTCTCTCTGGAACACTTATTTGTGTTTGGAACTTGTGAACTGATGAGTCCTTTAATTTTACCATCTTTTCTATTTCTCATTTTTTTGGTCTCTGTTCTACTTTCTGGGATGTGTCTTGAACTTCATCTTCAGACTCTTCTAATCTTATATTTTCTCTATCATTTTTAATTTTCAAGAGGTTTTTCTCTGAATGCTGCTTTTTATTGTTTTCTATTTTTGTTTCATGGATGGAATAACTCTTCTCTGTTTATATTAGTTACAATTTTTAAAAGTTTTCTGCAGCCTCCAGTATCATCTCTGTTTTCCTTAAAGTACCTTTAGTTGATCACTTGTTTCGGTCTTTCTTTTAGGGAATTTCCTTAAATGTATGGCCTTGGCCATCTTACTCATATTCCAGAATGAGCTACTGAAAAACTGAAAGCTGAATTTGCCTGAATGGGGGCTTCTAAAAGTTAAATTGTGGTCTTCATTATAAGGTGATTAGCCAGGAACCCAATTTTGTGTGTGGGGGGCGGGGGGGATGTCACCTCCATCAGTCAGTATTTGTAGGTGTTTTTCTTTTCTCTTAGCCAGGTTTTCCCCAGAGAGAATGCTCCAACCATCAGCTTACACACCTGCCTTCAACATTTGGGGAGCTGAGTGGGGACGGAGCTGGGGATATCTACCTTTCAGGATCTCAGCCTTCCTTGAATCCCCATCTTTTTAGACTGGTCGGCCTGCCGCTAGTTGTGCCCAAGTCCAGAGTCTCTTTAGTTTCCAGAGAGTAAATTCCCTTCCTCTGACCAGTGGCTGCTTGGAGTCAGGGTGGGAACCTTGGAGTAGAACTTTCACCCTGTGCTCCTTTATTCAGCCCTGCCTGCTGGTCCCACTTTCAGATCATTCTGAGCTTTTCTGGTGTTTCCCAGCACAATTCAGTTTGCTCTGAGCTTCCCCTTAACATGCTCTTAGTTTTTGCTTTCTTTACTGTGCTAAATCAAATAGCTAATCAATCTGCTTTTCAGCTTCCAAAAACTTTGTTGTAGTTGTTTCCTTTCCTAGTCTTTGTCCTTATGAATTTCATGTTTTTAATGCCATTTTAGTGGAGTTAGGGAGAGAGCAGAGGTAAATGAAGGTGTTCAATGCATCAATTTTCATTGAAGATCCAAATTTATTTCTTTGATGCCCTGTTTCAACACTACTTAATAGGTAGATGGTTTATAGCAGTTGAAAAATTATGCTACAGTAACAGAATTGTACAAGATATAAATTCATTTGGTCTTTGCTACCCCTTTGGATTAATGCCTAGCCTATAGCTTGCTATAAGAGAATGACATCTAAATGACTTCGGGAAGTTTGCAGATAGTGTTATAGAAATTTAGGTCATTAAGTAACTTAAATATTCCTTTTTCAGATGTGGAAACTGAGACCCAGAGAGCAGAGGTGGCTTACCTATGGTCACTTACCTGTCCCGAACTAGAACTGAGTCTCTTCCCCAGTGTTCTTTTCCTTGCCAGTGGGGTTCTGTTTTCTCTCATTAAAGTAGCTGGAAATAGGAGCCTTTTATCATGGCTTATGTCACCCAAATTTCCTGTTAGTTTAGTGTGGGCTTTAGGTTGCAGTCATGGAATTTTTTTTTTTTTTAATGTTCTTCTTCCTGTTAAAGATTGGGGTCTGGTTTTATTGGGGTGAACTTTAAAACTCAAGAAAAGTTGTGTCTTACCCTTTTAAAGATGTTTCTGTTTTGAAGAATTTATATTGAGCATTTAAAACGTTTCTTTTTTCTTCCTACTATTCACTTTTCAGTGGCCTCCAAAAGTTCTTTGTCAGGGAGGGCAGAAACTCTTTCCTGAATGTAATTATAGCAGATAAAATTATTTAGAACATATTAATATCCCTGTTAAAATGTTTAAATAATGTGGAAAAACGGAACTCTTGTAAAAATGTCAAGTTTCTTTGGAGAAATCCTAGAATGCTTTCTCTATCAATTTTTCAAAACTCAATTCTCAATTTTCCTCTTCCAGGACCCCTTCCTGCATTTTACCCCATGACATAAATCTTTTGTCTTATTTCTCTTTCCCTCCTATATTTTGTACTTTGCACCGTTTGCCCCAGAACACTACCGAATTCATTGTATGTTGACTAGGATTCTTTGGTGATTTTCATTTATATGTAAAATTCTTGGGGGCAGAAACCCTGCTTTATACTTTTGAATAAATTCACTTCTACACATATTTATGGAGTGCCTTCTTTGAGGCATTGGGTTCCTCTGTAGGTCCCAGCATCTTTGGGCTACACGTTAGGACACTGACAGGTGCTGATGATTGGGAAAACTCACCTTTTCTCCAGTCACTATTAGGAGATGATTGAAAGAATGGGCTTTGCCCCTTGCTTTGTGTCCCGTTGGTGACTAGTAATAACAGCTGGGAGCAGAGCGGGGAAAGCCTGTTGTTTGGAAGCTAAGGAGTCTAATGTTTCCTTAACTGGAAAGTGAACATGTTGGAATAGAAGCCCTCTGAGCTTCCTTACACTCTCCAGATTTCATGATTATAAAGAGGTGCTCCCAGTGAATCAATGACACCCTTTAAAACAACTGACCCACAGAGAAAAATGTCTCCTAGGATTGAGTGGAATCCAATGGAAATCTTTCCTTGACTGAGCTAAACTGTTGCATACATAATCGGAAGTACCTGGAACACTTAGAATGATAAAGCATTGTTTTCTTGTTGTTTTTTTCCTCTCATCCTCTCCTAAGGTTAAATAATGCTTTCTCATTATTATTCTTTAGAAATGTATTAACTTTTACTTTTCCAATTTTTTAAAATTGTGAAATATGACATACGTGAAATACATTTTAAAACATATGTACATTTTAAAGACTAGTAAAACAAAAGCTGGAGTAACATCCTACAAGTGTAAAAGTTCCCTACGTGATCCTCCCTCATGTCCCACCGCAGGTTAACCACTGTCCTGACTATTATCAAGAAAGTTAGGAATTTGCTTCTCTTTATTATGTTTTAAATTTCTAAACTTGAAAAATAGCCCAGTAATGGAAGGCCTTTAGTCTTTTTACATGTATATATATATATATATTTTTTTTTTAATTTATTTATTATTTTGGCTGCATTGGGTCTTCATTGCTGCACACGGGCTTTCTCTGGTTGCCGCGAGTGTGCTTCTCATTGCGGTGGTTTCTCTTGTTGCAGAACACAGGCTCTAGGCTCGCGGGCTCAGTATTTGTGGCTCATGGGCTCTAGAGTTCAGGCCCAGTAGTTGTGGCACACAGGCTTAGTTGCTGTGCCACATGTGGGTTCTTCCCAGACCAGGGCTTGAACCCATGTCCTCTGCATTGGCACGCAGATTCTTAACCACTGTGCCACCAGGGAAGCCCGTATATTTTATGTTTTACATAACGTAATACTAGAAAAATAATAGGTAACATTTATTGATCACTTACCTCATGCCACTGAGTTTTCTGAACTCTGTACACATTGTAACTCCCTAATAATTGTATGAGATAGGTGAGGAAACCGAGTCATGGAGCTAGGAATTTGGTCCCACTGGGATTCTAATCCAGCCAATCGGAGTCCTAAACCTGCTTTCTTAACTACACCTAATTAGGGTGTTGTCTTATTATTTGATGCAATTTTATATTTTTAATATCTGCATCTATTTTGTATCTTTGAATACTCTAACCAGATCACAAGCTAGAACAATACAGAGTTGGAAAGTTCTGCAGGCGTTAGATCTTGACCAAATATCTTCTCATTGCTTGACACAGATATACAGTCCATCAAGTTATCTAAATCTTATTATATGTTTAGTATTGTCCATTTCAGAGCACTCCTAAAATGTTTATTTTATAAATGTTATTTTTTATGGGAATTTTCAGGGAAAACCAATAATATCACTTATATCTGTAGTGTAATGAATAGTGATATTTCACTTAGAGTTAAATTTTTAAAAGAAGAGCTTTGATTATAGGAAGCATTTTCTAATATAATATTTCAAAATTCTTTTAAAATATACTTTTATGTTTGTAAGACACAAGTAATTTTTGGCGCTTGTTTAGATATGGTCACCAAGAGATAGCTTCTTTATACAACAGTTACTGACTCTATTTAGTGAATTAATGTTTCCTTTACAGTGTTTTCTCTAAAAACAGCTAGCTGTAGTGACAAGTCTTTATGTTTCAATTTTAAAATTAGATACTGTTTCTGTAGAAGGAGTACAGATTTACAGCTCAGTAGCTCCTGAACAAGGCATATAAAGTGCCTTAGAATATTGCTATCTGCCAACTAAGTTTTACCATGGCACAAAACTTTACTTAAATAAACCTCATGTTGTTTGCCGCTGATGTGGAGTTACTGGCAACTTAAAGCGATTATCTTGGGCCTAGGCACTGCTGTTTTCTTGCTGTATGATACTGGACTAGTCATCTAATCACCATTTGAGTATCCATTCTTCTGTAAAATGCTGCTGATGTCTACCTCATTGTGAGAATTAACTGAGCAAATATATATGAAAACCCCTCACACAGCATGGTATCTACTAAAAGTATTATAAATGTTTGTAAGTGTTCTCTTCCCATTATAAATTGCTGCTCTGTGCTGACAAAATTGTTGTATGGTATTTATAAAATGTGCTTGGTAATGACCAAATTAATGCTTTGAAAATGGCTTGAATGAATGCTGGCAGACTGAACTCTACCAATTAGTAATATTAATCATATGTGGAGATTATAAAAAACAGGATTATATTTAAGCACAGTGATGAAATAGCAACTCCAGCACATGCTATATGGAAGGTCATTTTTGTGGCTGACACTGCTGCTCTACAAACTAAATGGGATTCGGTCTTGCTTTTGTTTGTATATATTTATCATGGATAAGTGAGAATGTAAGCATATTATGCTGTTGCTTTTAGGTCATTTTATTTTTTGGTGAGGAGGAATTCCCAATCTGGCTAAGGTTGTATTTTCTTTATTCCGTATTAAGTAGTTAATTAAGACCAGAATGTTATTTGAAACATAATAAAGAGAAGCAAATTTCTAACTTTCTTGATAATAATCAGGACAGTGTTTAACCTGGGGTGGGACATGAGGGAGGATCGCATAGGGAACTTTTACACTTGTAAAACACAGCTTCATAAGCCCATGGACGGAGACTTACCTGGTGGCACAGTAGATAAGACTCTGCGCTCCCAATGCAGGGGGCCTGGGTTCGATCCTTGGTCAGGGAACTAGATCCCACATGCATGTCGCAACTAAGAGTTCACATGCCACAGCTAAGGAGCCGGCGAGCTGCAACTAAGGAGCCTGCCTGCTACAACTAAGGAGTTGGTGAGCCACAACTAAGGAGCTTATTTGCTGCAACTAGGGAGCTGGTGAGCAGCAACTAAGGAGCCCACCTGCTGCAACTAAGGAGCCGGTGAGCTGCAACTAAGGAGCCCTGGAGCCACAACTAAGGAGCCTACATGCTGCAACTAAGGAGCTGGTGAGCAGCAACTAAGGAGCCTGTCTGCCACAGTTAAGACCCAGCACAACCAAATAAATAAATAAATATTTAAAAAATAAAATAAACCCATGGACCACATTTCTGTCTAATGCTGAAAAAGCATTTTTTTTTGAAAAAGCGTTTTAATAAATAGCTTATAAGATTCATTTGGCAAGTGAACTTAGAATTTACCACCTAGATTATTCTGAACCAAGGTCAAAGTGTATAAATGCAGTCCTAGCACCCTTTGTGTTTCACAGAAAATCGTAAATCTGTCTGTTTTGCAGTTTCTGTTCAGAGGTCCTGAATTTGAACTTAAAACATTATTCAGAGCCGTTAATGGGTAAAACCCATGGCAAACTAATAACTTAGAATCTCAGAACAGTAAAGTCAGCAGATCTTAAGCCCTTGTTCGTGCTGTCCATACTGCACAATGTTTTATGTTTCTTTTTGCATTATTACTTACCCTGGTGATATGTACACAATTTTAGAATTTTAAATTTGAGTGGGACTGGAGATCACATAACTCTTCAGTGGCAGAGTGTGGACTGAGACCCAGACTTCCTGCTACCTAATCTCACTCTCTCTCTTCCCACCAGTCTATGCTGAGCTTCCTAACTTAGTGGCCAAGAGAGATTTAATTGTGTTCTTCTTAAAATTCGATATGAGGTCTCTTTATTTAGTTGTGGATGCATGTAAACTTTTGCCTTATTTAGTTGTGTGAGTTTCCTCTGCCTTTGTATTTTCCAAGCCTTTTGGCCTGTTTTTACTTTAATTAGATATGACTGATCGTTTTTGATTTAAAAAATTATTTATGACATTATGACTTAAAAATATGTCATTTCATAGACCTTCTGCCCAATTACCGAGAAAGCATCCAGCTCAGGTTCTGAGCCACTGGCTGTTTGGCAGAGACAATGAGAATATGTTTTCACTCCAAAACAATCAGCATTAGCTGTAGCTTCCTGGATTATCACACCTGCTTTGTCTACTCTCAGGGTTGTCTTGAGGCATCTGAGAGATATGTGGGGAAGCACTTTGAAAACCATAAAGTGCCATAACAATATGTTGCATGCATACATTCATGCATGAGTCTTCTGGTTAATTGTATACTTGAGACCTTTTGTCATAAGACATTTTGTTACATGAGCTCATAAATTGGAATATGAGCAAAGATGTGACTGGGTCAAGGGAAACACTTAAATCCAGCAAGGACTTGCTGGTAGGAAAATTAAGGAGTGAATGGGTGGTGGGAAATAAGCCTAGAGTGTTAGTGCCTTAGAATGTAAATGGAAATAACAGATGGACTTGAAAACCTATTCTTTGTTTAATATCCAGTCTTTTCATTCTTTCATCAATATTGAGTGCCTAGTGAGCACTAGGCACTTTTTTAGACATCACTGTTGTTCACAATTAGTTAGATAAGATGCTACTGCTGTCCTCCAGGAGTTTATGGGGAAAGCAGTTACAGACAAGATACAACAAAGGATAACAAATGTTTATATTTTGGAATGTACCACATGGCTGACCTTGCTGAAAAAGGTACAGTCTTGGTTAATTTCTTTTTTTTTTTGCCGTGCAGCATGCGGGATCTTAGTTCCCTGACCAGGGATCGAACCTGTGCCCCCTGCAGAGAAGTGCAGAGCCTTAACCACTGGACCACCAGGGATGTCCCTTGGTTAAATTTTTATCTGATTTAAATTTATTAATATTCTCTTGTTCAACTTTTTAAACTTTTAAAACTATGAAATATGTAATATATTAAAATATTTTGAGATATATAATATAAATCTGTATTTTAACTATATATAAAATATATATATTATAGATAACCTTAATTACGTAAAATATGGATCTTTTCTACTTGGTAAGTCATCTGAACATTCTCTACCTGACTACATTAATATTAGAGATCTCTTAAAGAAAGGGCTTTGCTGCTGTCACCTTGATGTTAGTCGCTGATGCTAGATTTTCTATTTTGGGGGGAGGGGCTGAGTTGGGTCTTTGTTGCTGCACGCAGGCTTTCTCTAGTTGCGGCGAGTGGGGGCTACTCTTCGTTGCAATGCTCAGGCTTCTCATTGTCGTGGCTTCTCGTTGTGGACCACAGGTTCTAGGCATGTGGGTTCAGTAGTTGCAGCAGGCGGGCCCTAGAGCGTGCAGGCTTCAGTAGTTGTGGCACGTGGGCTCAGTAGTTGCAGCGCACTGGCTTAGTTGCTCCGTGGCATGTGGGATCTTCTCGGGCCAGGGCTCGAACCCGTGTGCCTTGCATTGGCAGGCAGATTCTTAACCACTGTGCCACCAGGGAAGTCCCGATGCTAGTATTTCTTAAGAGCAGAAACCTGGGTTTGAATCCTAGCTCTGCCACTTATTAGCTGTCAAACTTATTTGTACCTCCGTTTCAGTGTCTGTGAAATGGGAATAAAGATAATACCTACCTCACAGTTATTGTGAGAATTGAATGAGTTAATATATGTTAGAGTGCTTAGATGAGTGTCTGGCTCACATTAAAGGCTATATAAGTGTTATCAGCAGCCATCATCATCATCATTGTTATTTGGCAGAATAAAAGTAAGTTGAGTAAAGTTTTCAGGAATGGATTTTCTCCTCAATCCCTGAAAATTACTCTAAACTAAAGGTAGAAAGATAAAGGAAGGAAACGAAACAATTTTTAGTCATCAGCTACGTGCCAGGCAGCATGCTAGCATTTTACCTGCATTTTCATTTAACCCTTACACCAGTGCTCTGAAGTAGATGAGAAAACAGGCTCAGAGAAGTTAAATTACTTGCAAAAGGTCTGGTATGGCCACCGTGATGATAACTGGTCTCTGTTACTCTACATCCTATACTCTTGCATTGCACATGCCACAAAGCCTGAGAGTTCAGCAAGTTTCACTCATGATAGGTACACTTGGAATGTGCTTGTTAGGGACTTTATTTCTAATGATGGTTTAAAGGGATGTCATCCACATTTTTAGTTCCTGCTGCAGTGATTTGTTTTATATATCTGAATTTCCATCCCCCCCATTCAAAAGTATATTACAGTAGTATAAATAATATAAGTGGGACTTAGATGGAAAATATTTGAATGTGTGTAGTCTTATTAAGTTTGCAGAATTAAGCTGACCTATTATAATTTCCCAGTTTTCAAGATCACCATCATAATTATTGAAGTCATTACTCTTCAAATTAATAGCTATTTCATAGGGCTTTTAAGCCTAACTTCTGTGTAGTTAATGTATCCTAGGTGCTCAGTATAGAACTGATTATTTTGGTCAGCTTTTGGAGAACATCCAGAATTCATTCAAATAACTTGGATTTAAAAGTAATTAAGTTACCTTTTAATGGTTTGGTGTTCTCATATTGAAAGTAAGGCTGTTTGGGTAGGAAAGAGGGAAATTTTATGGGGTATTCGCTGGCGGTCCAGTGGTTAGGACTCTGTGCTTTCACTGCCGAGGGTGCGGGTTCAATCCCTGGTTGGGAACTAAGATCCCACAAGCCACGTGGCGCGCCCCCTCCCCCCCCAAAAAAAAAGGTAAAGAGGGAAATTTTATGGATGTAAAACACCCATCTATACAATGTCAGCTTAGCTTCCTGGATGAGGTTGCCTCAAACCCCCAGCCTAGAATGTGGAAGTTATATGCTCTTCTCTTCCTGAAAATATTTGTGCATTTCCTGGGTTTTATCATCTTGCAATTGCTTCTGCCTCCTAGACACCTATTTTTCTTGCCTTGTGCCTCTGATGTGCACCATGGTACCCTCAGATGTGATACTTGGCTCCTTCTCTGATTCTCAGAAAGGCCCTATTCATAGAGGGCATTTGTGTTTTTAGTACACCTAACTGAAGAAAGGAGGCAAAATAGAGGTGGGTAAGCCCTATATTGCATTAATACAACTTCTATTAAGGCATCCCTGTTCTGAAAATGTTCCAGACTTCCCTTGACTGGAGAACTTCACCCCCACGTAACCCAGCTTTGCTCCGCTGTGCTATTCTTTTCTCCTCTTCCTTTCCCTCTCCTCATCATCCTTCTCTCTTTCAGAAATAACAAGTTCTTCCCCTTGTCTAGTGTAAAGCAATTTCCCTTTCTTGACAGTCATTCTGGGATCTTGACAGGCATTCTGCAGGGAACCGTCCACCCCAAGGGAACATGAGTGGTGGGGGACCCTATGAGGGAACATGTTTTCACAAAGAAGGCTTCTTCTAAGAGGAATTCTTGTGTTAGTTATTAGGATAGCAAAATAGAGAATTTTTCATCTTGTTACATGGTGGCAGACGGTGTATTAATCTCAAGCTTATTGAGTCCTGCCTCCTCAATAAAGTGTCAGAAACCTAAAAATTGATTATACATGTAATTTGTCCAAATTCTACATTCTGGATAACTTTGACTAATGCAGTGTCCTTGCGTATAGAATGCATGCTGCTTACCTAAAAGTCATGAACCCATCTAACACAAAGATGTCACCTCCTGGCATCTTTCATTATTAACATATTTCACTTATACAAAAAGAATTTTGGCTTTTGAAACACAATTATTTTTGTTGCCATGAATTTGTTTTGGTTTTTCTGACAGTTTCAAGTTATATGCAAAGATAGTGTATAATCTTTAAAACCTAAAACAAATGCAGAAGTGCATTTCTCAGGAAGTAAACCTTTCGTACTTCCATCAGCCTCTTCATAAATGACTGTCTGGTTGCTCTTAGCTGAAAAAAAGATCACAGCTATTTTTTTTTTTACTCTTTTACCTCAATTTTGAGGACTTGTGGGGATTTCACTAAATGGCATTGTAATACACTGATCCTGTTTTAGAATTTATAAATAAAATTCATGAAATTGCTTTTCTCTTACTATATATCAGCCTGACCTTACAGATTTTTTTTCCACTGTAGGTAATAGAGAAGAGGAAACCTAACCAATGACTGTGGAATAATATGGAAGAAGATGGAAAAAACTTGTTTAATGAGTAAGAAATAAAACTATAATAAAAAGTTATTCATGAAAACTCTTCATGATAGTATTATGTATGACCAGTCTGTAATAGGTGGCCAAGGTTGGTATACTATTAGAGTGAGTGATCAGTGATCAGTCACTATCTTTGTTTTATTGCCATTCTGAGCTTTCACCACCTTTCTTACCCTTGTGAATTTCTGAGGGCTATGAATTACTTAAGCTAAGAGGGGACACAGCTATATTTGAAGAAAAAGATGGGACCTGGAGACCAGCACCTATACTGAAACAAGTCTAGGGTAGGTCTTGAAGCTTACTGGTGGTTGGATAGAGACTATGTCTGTCATGACCTCTCAAGAGTGTTAGCAACCCCTTCTCGCTCTCCAGATATTGCCAGCTGCTGTGATGTTAGGCTCCCCCTGGGGATCCTGTTCATTTAGCCAAGTGCAGATTGTGTGTCAGGTGATAATCAAATAGAATTCCACAGAAAATCCAATAAAAGGTGTAACTAAATTTATTAGATATAAAAATTTTAAATTACATAAGTCCATACATGCTTATTGTCAATAATTCAAACATTATAGATAACCAAAACCTATCTGAAACTTAGCACCCACTCCCAGATAATATAAGTGTATGTTATGTCGTCTTCTTTGCCTGCTGGTTAAAATCTTGGGCTTAGGAGCCCGACTGTTTTTGACTAGGCATTATTATTTTCTTTTTTTAATATATTTATTTATTTTTGGCTGTGTTGGGTCTTCGTTGCTGCGCACGTGGGCTTTCTCTAGTTGCAGCGAGTGAGAGCTACTCTTCGTTGCGGTGCACGGGCTTCTCATTGCGGTGGCTTCTCTTGTTGCAGAGCACGGGCTCTAGGCGAGCAGGCTTCTGTAATTGTGGCACGTGGGCTCAGTAGTTGTGGCTCGTGGGCTCTAGAGCGCAGGCTCAGTAGTTGTGGCGCAAAGACTTAGTTGCTCCGCGGCATGTGGAATCTTCCTGGACCAGGGATCGAACCTGTGTCCCCTGAATTGGCAGGTGGATTCTTAACCACTGTGCCACCAGGGAAGTCCCTGACTAGCCATTATTAACTTGACGTTTGGGCAGGTTAATTTCTCTGTGCCTCAATTCCTTGGGTATAAGTGGGGACAATAAAATGCCTATGTCATAGTGATGTTTAAGATTAATTAGTTAATCTATATAAAAACTTGGAATAATGCCCAGAGCATAGTGAGTGTTCAGTAAATGTTAGCTATAATTTTCTTATGTATCCCAGTTAGCATTTTTATGTACCAGCCTTCCACAGATGAATTTTTTTCTGATACACTGCAAGAGTTAAACCATTTTGAATAAGGTCAACCCTGATGGCAAGGATTTTTAGATTTTTTCATGAATGTTTTCTTTTTGGCTTTGAGCTTCATTTCTCTCAGAGTATGCTGCTAGACTATGTGTGAGAATAGTGTTATACACCTTCAACTCTTACTGCATATCTTACGGTGTAAATGATGCTTACAGGTATGTATGAATAAACAGCTGTCTTCGGACTATGATAGTTTCATCTTACCCATAAAAGTATATCTATGTCAAAAAGGATGCACAATTCTCTTGTTTCTAGATAGTGATGTCACATTTTCTGTAAAGATTCCTTTAATCTATTTTGAAGGACAAGTCTTCTTGAGTTTCTTTTTTCTTCCTTCATGAATCATAATAGTTTTGAAAATGTCTTTGCTATTTTTTCTGTGACTTGTCAGCACTTTCTTAGGTAATACAGACAACTGCCTATTTTAAGAAGGAAGGGAATTTCCCTGGTGGATCAGTGGTTAAAAATCTGCCTGCCAATGCAGGGGACGTGGTTTCGAGCCCTGGTCCAGGAAGATCCCACATGCCCCGGAACAACTAAGCCTTAGAGCCACAACTACTGAACCTGCGTGCCACAACTACTGAAGCCCGTGCACCTAGAGCCTATGCTCCACAGCAAGAGAAGCCACCACAATGAGAAGCCCACGCACCGCAATGAAGAGTAGCCCCCGCTCACTGCAACTAGAGAAAGGCTGTGCACAGTAACTACCCAACACAGACATAAATAAATAAATTTTTTTTTTTTTTTTTTGCGGTATGCGGGCCCCTCACTGTTGTGGCCTCTCCCATTGCGGAGCACAGGCTCCGGACACGCAGGCTCAGCGGCCATGGCTCACGGGCCCAGCCGCTCCGCGCCATGTGGGATCCTCCCGGACCGGAGCACAAACCCGTGTCCCCTGCATCGGCAGTCAGACTCTCAACCACTGTACCACCAGGGAAGCCCCAATTTATTTATTTTTTTAAAAAAGGAAGGACACTAAAACAGCCATCTCTTTTTAATATTTTCCTCCTGTATTGTTCTGGGGCTCTTTATTATGGACTATTCTGTCTGCTGTGACGTTTTTTTCTTTCTTTTAAAAAAAAAAAATTCATTCATTTATTCAGTTTTGGTTGCGTCAGGTCTTAGTTGCAACATGTGGGATCTTTCGTTGTGGAATACGGGCTCTTTGTTGCAGTGCACGGGCTTCTCTCTAGTTGTGGTGCACTGGCTCCAGAGCGCGTGGGCTCTGTAGTTGCAGCACACAGGCTTAGTTGCCCCGCGGCATGTAGGATCTTAGTACTCCGACCAGGGATCAAACCTGCGTCCCCTGCATTGGAAGGTGGGTTCATAACCTCTGGACCACCAGGGAAGTCCCTGCTGTGACTATTTTAGAAGACAAATATATAAAAACAGAATTTAACATTGACTATTCATTATGTGTTAGGCAGAGTTTTAAGTGCTTTACTCATTTATTCATTATCTCATTTAATCCTGTCATCCACTTATGAGGCAGATGCTGTTATTATCTTCATTTTAAAGCTGAGAAAAGTGAGGCACAGATTAAGTAACTTGCTCAGTCACGTCGCAAGTGCAGCTTCAGGATTCAAACCCAGGTCCTCTGCTCCAGAGCATGTGCTGTTGATCAGTGGGGTGCTGGCCTAGCAGTAAACTTAGGTTTGCTAAGGTGGGTGTGGATTTAAATAATAAGATAATAAAGCCAAATATTGCCTGAAAAAGTCACCATAATACTGTTTCTGCTTGCTTGTGGAAAGGAAAATTTGAAATCGTGTGTCTTCTTAAATTTGGGAAAAATAATGATGTGAGATGATGTGACATTCATAAATAGTTATTTTTTTCTTGACCATACTTAAATGAATACAACTGTTTTACATCTTTATGAATTGTTTGTAGTAGATAGAAATCACTTGAATCTAGCTAAGGAACAGTACATCTTTAGAACTGGGTTGATTTGTAGATTACCATTTAATTGCTGTTGGTAGAAACATGCAGACAGAAGACTGAACTGTGCAGCAGGTTGGAACTGATTGGTTTGAATGACAGTCAGCAGGAAGTCGTTGAAGAGAAGAAAAGGCAGGAGAAAGGTGACTTACAGGTCTTATAATTAGAATGTCACAAGTGATGGTCTAAAAAGTAAATGTAAATTAACAATCGACATTTATATAGCAACTGGAAGGGGTTATACTGCATGGTTTTTGTTCTGGGGTTTGTCTTGTCAGAGAGAAATACTGGCTTTTCTTTTCTTCAAATAACAGTTCATTTCCTGTTGAAATATGGTAAAGTACAAAGAGTAAGCATCATTTAAAGTAACAGCGAGTATGCTGATAAAATGTTTTGGCTTTACTGTAAAGTGTGGCTATAGGTAGTTATGTTTTCCTCTCTCCATCTTCTTGAACTCTCTTTCCTTGTTTGAGAATCCCTTCTGAATGTTCATCAGAGTTATGAACATTAGTGTACTCTTAGTGTACATGTCTCTTTTTTTTGATGTGAAACATTTTTAAAGTCTTTTTTGAATTTATTACAGTACTGCTTCTGTTTTATGTTTTGGTTTTTTGACCATGAGTTGGCCGCGAGGCATGTGGGAACTTAGCTCCCCGACCAGGGATGGAACCCACATTGGAAGGCAAAGTCTTTTACAACAATGTCTTAAATTGTGGCCCAGAAGCCCCTGAGACCCTTTTGGGAGTCAAAGCTATTTTCATAACAATATTAAAACATACTTGCTTATGAGTATGCAGTGGAGTTTTCCGAAGACTTCATGATGTACAATCAACTGAATTCAGACTCTCTTCCTTATTCCAGACCCTAAAAAGATTTGTAAAAATGTAGAATAAGGCCACTCTTCTCATTAGATTTACAATGAGAATTACTGAGGTTTATCTCTACATTAGAACATTACAATGACCCCAACGTGGGCCAGAAAGTCACTGTGCTCTCTCTAGTGACTGGGCGGACTGTGCCTGCCACACAGCACCTCCTTGTAGGTTCTAGTGACATCCTGATTGGTTGCGGCTGTGTCTCCCAGTCTAGAAAAGTGAATATTCTGTTCCTTTTTCTTAATTGTGCTAGAGGGTATGTTCCAGATTATAAGGAGCTATGGAAATATGCATTTAAAGGTGAAAGGAAGGTTTGATTTTAAGGAGGAAGACTGTCCAACCTTGCCAATCAGTGACCCCACTGATATATACCAAATTCAGAATGTTCTTTGTATCGGTTGCTCCCAACTTTGGGAGGACCAAAAGGACCTTTCAGGACAGCCTTTTATTTTTCAGTGTTAATTGAGCATCTATGATGTTCCAATCCTGTTCTAGGGGCTAGGGCTGGAAATAAGTCAGTGAACAAAATGAAAGCAAAAAAACCTCTACCCTCACAGAGCTTCCATCCCAGCCTTTGAGCCTTTTGCCATAGTCACAGCTCCCTCTTCAGGGGAGTCTCAGAGTTCATGGTAGCGTAGCTGCTGTGGAGCTTGAACACGGACTGCTGTCTCTCAATGGCTAAGTGCTGAGGATAGAGTGGGAACTGCTTGACGTTTTGTGATTTTTTTTTTTTAAGGGCACCAAATGGTCTGGGATTTTTCAAATCTTACCTGGAACCCCAATATAGCAATAAAGGTGGGCCTATCCAGTTACCCTTGTTGTGGTTGTTTTAATCTTATTTTGTTTTCAAAGTTAGTGCCACTTTTGTCAAAAAGTTTAACTTTTAAAACGATTCAATACCAACTGATGTTAAATTTATTCTAATTGTTTTTTATTATTTGAAGAAAAATGTTCATATAAGCATGAGATTTTCATTGGCTGGTGAGTTGCACCCAAGACCCTATAATTTGTTTAATAGACTTTATACAGAAAGAGATTACTTGGCTCATTAGATTGAGTCATTTAATAATGGCTGGAAGGTTAACAAATGTGGCCATCAGACTCCTGCTCAGCGGCTGGGTGTCTCTTGTATCACTCACAACTTCAGCCATTTCCAAACACAGACGATTGGGAATACCATTAGAATATTAATGGGAAAAGAAACTGACATGCAAAATGTGAATGGCCAAAAATTGTCCCTAAAGATTATTTTAACATTTTTAATTTCCAAGAGTTCTACATCAAACTTGGCCTTCCAGCTTAAGGAATTCTCAATTGTAACAGGAGTGCCATGAAATAATTGCTTTTCAGCTGCATCTGCTTCTGCTTCTTTTTCTTTTTGTTTCTTTTCTTCTTCTCTTATAGTTTTTATTTGATCTGCCATTTCATTTAATTTTTCTTGCACAGCTGTCACTAAAGTAGAGATCATCACCATACCAAGGTTTTCTTCTGCCTGTAATGCTAATAATTCTTTTTAATGTCTGAGACATCATTCTAGATTTTTCTGGGAGAATATTTCCTAGAGGGATGCCTCATCTGGGTACTTTTCACTATATGTAAACTTGAGGATAGTCTAGACAGTTTCATCACTTTCTTCAGCCTCAAATGTCATAGTAATAGTGAAACTGGGTAGATTTTCTGATAACACGTAGCATGACCTTGTCAAGTGAAACATTAGTGAAGGAGAATGTGGTCTCAGGAGAGTCCATTCATATTTTGGAAGACTTTGTTAGGGAGGTTGAATTAATGTACAGTCAAGCTGTGAAAGAGTTGGGGTAGATTGCATGGCTCCTTGCCATCATCTGTCACCATGGCCCTCCCTGATGCCCATGAATTTCCCAGACATCCTGGTGGCCACAGCATTGGCCAGGTGGGCTCAGGTACAAATATCCAGGCTAAGAGGCCTGGGGCCCGAACCCAGCCTAGGAGCAACACCTGCTCCCTCGGCAAACTTCTAAAAGAAGAAGGTAACTTCTGAATCCATGCCTTCTTCATTTACGGCCTAATCTGTGTGTAACACTCCCTTCTACCTTCTGTCCTTTGGGAATCCCTCAGATCCATCTTCCCTAGGAAGGCTTTGTTTACAGGTCCCTGAATGACCTTCTTTGTTCTTTCCCAGGATTCTGTAGACTATAATAGCTGGAAGGACAAAACTATAAGGTCAGTTAATAAAACAAATAATATAAGCAGGTTCATATGTAGTTTATATTTATTTATAATTAAAAATAATAATGCTATTATAAAAATAGAACTATATAGAAGTAGCTCTAAAAATAAAGTGGCTTCTATCCTGTAGATAAGTATTTCTCAAACTTCTGACATTTGTATACCACTGCATGATTTTTACCACATTCCAGTAACATCTGTAGAGTTACTTAATATTTTTCTGTGAACCAGATTACTTTTTTTTTAACCTAAAAGCCTACTTGAATCTCACCCTAAAAAATATCTATGGAGTTATGGATTTTCTATTCTTTTATAAGACACAATTATAATCATATATGACTACTACGTTTAAAAATATTTACCTCTGGAGAGCTCCATTTCTGCATAAGACAGAGTAAGCACACTTGGCCCAGTGTCTCCCACTGAATGCAGCTAAAAACCTGGTTAGAACTCGTGGCACAGCAATTTGAGGACTCTGAAAAGTCAATAGTAGCAGGTGGATTAGAGAAGACCAGGATTTGAAGTACCGCCATTAGTGTCCCCTGGCCTGGACGGAGTGCAGCCCACACCTGGATGTGGGCACCAGGCATGGACAGAGAGAGCTCCAGGAGAAACCCTCCAGTTTTGACTTGAGTGCGAGAGGAGAACACTCTTCTAACACTCAGAGAAAGAGGGATAGAAACTTCCTCCTTTAAAAAATTTCCCTCCCTTCTCTCAGGCCCCAGCCGCCAGGCAATCTTGTGATGTTGGTGCTGGCAGTGACAACAGCAGAGAGCCACAGATGCCTAAAACTCTTAAGGGAGAGGAACATTCCTCTCCAGTTGGAGAAGCTATAGTCCTAAAAAGGATCCCTCAGTTTTTTTCTTTCTCTTTATCTTCCTGTTGCCTAGCCCTCAAAATATGTGATAGAATGGGATAACAAAAGCCTCAGCTTTCTGGCTAGAAGACAGAAAGGGAAGCTCCAAGGAACTGAAAAGTATCTGGGAGACAGTGGAGAAGGAGGAGCTCAGGAAAGCAACCCCGTAGAATTATTTGTGAACTCCTGGGTCCACCCCTCAACAGCACATGCATGGATCTGATCCTGAACAGCATACCAAAAACTATTAGAATCGACTATGAGATAAATCTCTGTCCAGGGCCTAGACTGGCCACTGGGTAGCGCTCATGCCAGACAGATCCTAATACCTCTGCAAAGGCTTGACTGTGGAACTGATACTTAAACCATACCTCACAGAAGGGTTGGTTGGGACTTGTGATTTGAATCCAAGCAGGTTGATTGCTGGCCATAACAAATATTAACATTTTCCTTAGGATTTAAGCAAGACTCATAATCTCGAAATATTAAAAATGTGCAGGATACAGTACAAAATGATTCAACCTACAAGAAACCAGGAAAACTCAACTAATGGGGAAAAGATAACCAATAGATGCCAACACTAAGATAATACCTCTCCCCTACACATGGATTATCCCTTCCCTTCAATTTGATTGGCAAGCCTAGGCCACATGCCCACTGCTGGACTTGTGACCATTGCCGGGGGTGCCATGCACAAACTGGCTGAGACCTCACAGGACCCACCGCTGGACCTAGTGCTTCTCCTGAAGCACATGGCTCTATCGAGGAAGAGTGGCTGCTCAGGGTAAAAGCAAACAAACAAAAAGACCAACCCCTACTTTCAGACTTCATAAAAACTTATCTAACTTTGCTCTCAGATTTTAAGGGACTTTTCTATAGTAAGGTACAAAGATGATTGAGAAGAGGTAATCTATCATAGGACTCAATACAAATTTTATTAAGCCCTTTGTGTATGATTCTTTCTATTTTTATTTTTTAGGCAGATGGGTAAACATGCCTCTAGGCTAACTGTCACCTTAGCACCGAGATAAATAACCTGTTGAAGAATACAGATGTAATGAGCTACAGCTTAGCCTTTGTAGCTGAAGATGACTGACCAATAATTACCATCTAGCCAGCGGGTCCCCACCAGCTGTGCACGCTGGCCTGTGCTTTGCAGCTGCAGCCTCCATGTGCTGAGTTTGGCACTGTGTGCACCTGCCATCCTCTCTTCAGAAAGAAATACTCCAGGTGCTCATCAATGCTCCCTAGGTTTATCTGCCCCTGTGATTTCTCTGAGTCCCCAGTGGTGCTGTATCATTTTAAGTCTTGCTTTAGTGTGTCTTCAAACTGTTTCTTTTTCCTATTCTGCTTGGGTTATCTCTGTTTAGCTCATCACACAGCAGCTACTTGGGAATGCAAAGCTGAGCATTTCAGAAAGCATGCTTGAGAGAGAGGCTACTGAAAGTGGTAGAGCTTATTAATATTACAAGTTCTTAAAGCGTTAAGTGCGTCAAGTTTCGAGTTGTGCAAACGTTTTCCATCTGAAAAATGTCTGAAAGAAGGCAGTTTTAAAGTGTAAACAAACCTGCAGCATTAAAATGGCAGGGTCAGATTGTGAGGGACTCAACAGTTGGATTCTGCTTGTAGAGGTGTGCCATATTGTGTTTTATAAGAAATAATATTTGATCATTCAGATGACCAAAATATATTTCTCATATATATTTGCTCTTTGTCCACAGTTCCTGGCTCACAGCCTCCAAAACCCATGGACTTTCCTAAGTACTGAATGATAAAGGTGTCCTTGGTTATGTTAATGAGGTGACTTTTGGAAAGCACCTAAGGATAGGAGCTGGTTGCCAATGAAGCCAACTGTGTGATTAGAGGGTGGGAACTTTTAGTTTTGCCCCCTGACCTGTGGGGTTGGGAATAGGGCTGGAGGTTGAATCAACCCCCAGTGGTCAATGATTTAATCAACTGTGCCTATGTAATGAAGCCTCCATAAAAACCCAAAAGGATGAGGTTCAGAGAGCTTCCACGTTGGGGAACCAGAATGCTTCCATGTGCCACTGTGCTGGGCCCCCAGCTCCATGGGAACAGAGGTTCCTTTGTTCGGGACCTCACCCTATGTATCTCTTTGTCTGGTTGTTGATTCGTATTCTTTGTGATAAATTGGTAATCTAGTTAGTAAACAGGTTTTCCTAAGTTCTGTGAGCCATTCTAGCAAATTAATTGAACCCAAAGGGGGAGTCATGGGAACCTCTAGTTTATAGCCAGTTGGTCAGAAGCACAGGTAACAAACTGGGCTTGCGACTGGTGTCTGAAGCGGAGGTGGTTTTGTAGGACTGAGCTGTGGAATCTGATTCTATCTCTGGGTAGTGTCAGAATTGAGTTGAATTCTGAGGCACCCTGATGGCGTCCAGGAATTGCCTGTTGGTGTGGGGAAGCCTCCATACGCACACATGTTGAATTGGGCCCAGGAACCTAATGTAAGGTGACTGAGAAGAGCCCGGAGTAATAATTTGCCCCAAAATACCTGTACATTACCTTTATAATATTGGACCAATGGGAAGAAGAGTTTGTGTGGGTCAGGTTGAAGGATCTCAGCAGAGAGCATAATCCTCGTCATAATCCTAACTTTGTTGGCAGTGTCAGTGTGTGATGTGGAGCAAGTCACAGGATCACTTTACATAATGACTATCATTTCTTGAGCTCTGACTTGTGCCAGGCATTGCTCTAAGCATTTTACATATGTTAACTCATTTAATTTTCACAACAACGCTATGAGGTAAAAACTATTATTGTCCCCATATTACAGATAAGGAAACTGAGGCCCAGAGAGATTGTTTTCCCAAGACCATATATAACTAATAAGGACAGAGCTAGAAGTCCAAACCCAGCAGCTTGGCTTGAACTTTTAATCACACTATGCTATACTGCCTCTCAGTTTATTTGTAAATGACACATTAAAAATATGTACCATAACTATTTTACAGAGTTATAAGAAGCAGAAAATAAAATAATAAAAGTACTTTTAATAAGGAAATAATGCTATGCAAAAGAAAACTGTAGCCAAGAGCCAACACCAGTGTTGGCAATTACCATGAGAAACCCTTCTCTAGAGGACTGTGACATTTATTTTTATTTTTTAAAAATATTTATCTATTTATTTGGTTGAGCCAGGTCTTAGGTGCAGCAGGCAGACTCCTTATTTGCGGCTCGTGGGCTCCTTAGTTGTGGCACATGGGCTTCTTAGTTGCGGCATGCAAACTCTTAGTTGCAGCATGCATGTGGGATCTGGTTCCCTGACGAGGGATCAAACCCGGGTCCCCTGCATTGGGAGCGTGGAGTCTTATCCACGGTGCCACCAGGGAAGTCCTGAGGACTGTGACCTTTAGAATCATAGATTCATAAGGTTAAAAGACTCTCCAAAGCTTTGGTCCAAGAGGACTTTATCTAAAACAGTGGTTCCCAGATTTTTTTTTTTTTAATTTCATAGATCTATAAAATACACACTTGCAGGGCTTCCCTGGTGGCGCAGTGGTTGAGAGTCCGCCTGCCGATGCAGGGGACACGGGTTCGTGCCCCGGTCCGGGAAGATCCCACATGCCGCGGAGCGGCTGGGCCCCTGAGCCATGGCCGCTGAGCCTGCGCGTCCGGAGCCTGTGCTCCGTAACGGGAGAGGCCACAGCAGTGGGAGGCCCGCGTACCGCAAAAAAAACAAAAACAAACAAACAAAATACACACTTGCATGCACACATGTATGCCAACCCAAACTACTATCTGTTATCGCCGTAAGAGAAAGGGCACTTAACACCAAGAACATGGAGAGATACAATATCTTAACAAAGAACAGTGTTTCCCAAGAACAAAACAGATAGGAATCTTACCCTGGCCAGTGGAATTATGGGTCTGAAGAGTAGTTGGGGAATGCCTTCATCTGGACTGGTGAGTTTAGATCCTGTTTGGGTTAGGAGGAATTACCTTGGGATAGAATGAACTCCCAAGTGATTGCATCAGTCATATCAGTTGGAAGCACATTCAGGAAAATACTAGTTGAACTGTAGTTTACCTTGCTTCTTAGTAAAGCTTTTAGTGTGTTTGCTTTGGCAGCCTAATAAGAGGCCATTACCTACTCAGGTTCTCTGTGTTTATTTCTCATCTTCCATGTGAGATTGAAAATGCTGAGATCACAGGTCTCATTTGTGCTGAACAAATGTTTTAATGCTTTTTCTTTAAAAAAAAAAAAAAGGAAAAGACATGTAAAATTAACATCTTAACCAGTTTTGATAAAAATGTGGTAAAAAAAATACCATTTTAACCATTTTTAAGTGTACAATTCAGTAGTGTTGAGTATATTGACATTGTTGTGAAACAGATCTCCAGTACGTTTTCATCTTGTAAATCTAAAACTCTATACCCTTTTTCTCCTCTCCCCAGTTACTGGTAACCACCATTATACTTTATGTTTCTAGGAATTTGACTATTTTAGATACCTCATGTAAATGGAATCATACAGTGTTTGTCTTTTTTTGTGACTGGCATATTTCATTTAGCATAATGTCCTTAAGGTTCATCCATGTTATAGCATGTGTCAGAATTCCTTCCTTTTTAAGGCTGAATAATATTCCATTGTGTGTGTGTGTGTATACCAGTTTGTTTATTCATCCATTGATGGGCATTTCTCTAGTGATTAGTGATGTTGAGCATCTTTTCAATGCATGTTGGCCATTTTATATATCATCTTTGGAGAAATGTCTGTTCAGGTCCTTTCCCATTTTTTTTTTTTTTTTTTTTTTTTTTTTTGCGGTATGTGGGCCTCTTGCTGCTGTGGCCTCTCCCGCTGCGGAGCACAGGCTCCGGAAGCGCAAGCTCAGCGGCCATGGCTCACGGGCCCAGCCGCTCCGCGGCATGTGGGATCTTCCCGGACCGGGGCACGAACCCGTGTCCCCTGCATCGGCAGGCGGACTCTCAACCACTGCGCCACCAGGGAAGCCCCCTTTCCCATTTTTTAATTGGGTTATTTGATTTTTTTGTTGTTGAGTTGTAGAAGTTCTTTATATATTCTGGATATTAACCCCTTATGAGATACATTTGAAAATATTTTTTCCCACTCTGTAGGTTGCCTTTCACTCTGTTGATTGTGTCCTTTGATGCACAAAAGTTTTAAAGTTTGATATAGTCTGCCTCTCTATTTTTGCTTTTGTTGCCTGTGTTTTTGGTATAATATCCAAGAAATCATTGCAAAGTCCAATGTCATGAAGATTTTCCCCTATGTTTTCTTCTAGGAATTATATAGTTTTAGGTCTTGTGGTCAGGTCTTTAATCCATTTTGGGTTAACTTTTGTATATGGTGTAAGTTCAGGGTCCAGCTTCTTTCCTTTACATGTGGATATCAGTTTTCCCAACACCATTTGTTGAAGAGACAGTTCTTCACTGAGTGGTCTTGGCACCCTTGCTAAAGTTCATTTGACCATATACATAAGAGTTTATTTCAGGACTGTCTGTTCTATTCCATTTGTCTATTTGTCTTTATGCCAGTACCATACTGTTTTGTACTATAGCTTTGCGGTAGGTTTTGAAATCGGAAAGTATGAGTGTGTTCCTCTAACTGTGTTTTTTTTCAAAATTGTTTTCGCTCTTTGGAGTCCCTTGAGATTCCATATGAATTTTAGGGTGTATTTTCCTATTTCTGCAAAAAATGCCATTGGAATTTTGATAGGGATTTCACTGAACCTGTAGATCATTTTGGGTAGTATGGACATCTTAACAACGTTAAGTTTTCCAATCCATGAACATGAGCTGTCTTTTCATGTATTTGTGTTTTCTGTAATTTCTTTCAGCAATGTTTTGTAATTTTCAGTATACAAGTCTTTTACCTCCTTGGTAAGGTTTATTCCCAAGTATTTATTCTTTTTTATTCCATTGTAAATGGAATTGTTTTCTTAATTTCCTTTTCAGATTTCATTGTTAGTGTATAGGAACACACTGACTTTTGTATGTTGCTTTTGTGTACTACAGCTTTGCTGAATTTATTAGTTGTGTGTGTGTGTGTGTGTGTATGTGTGTGTGTGTGTGTGTTTGTAACCTTTAGAGTTTTCTACATATAAGATCATGTAATCTATGAACAGAGGTCATTTTACTTCTTCTTTTCTGGTTTAGATGCCTTTTGATTTTTTTCTTGCCTACTTGCTCTGGCTAGGACTTTTAATACTATGTTAAACGGAAGTGGTGAGAGCAGGCATCCTTGCCTTGTTCCTGATCTTAGAGGAAAAGCTTTCAGTTTTCATCATTGAGTATGATGTTAACCATGCGCTTTTCATAAATGGGTTTGGGGGTCCCCAGAACTCTGCAGTCACTCAGACCTCAGGATTTTGGTGTTTTTAACAGATGGATTATTGCGTCCACTACATTTTTCTTCTTTTGAACTTCATTCTCAGAAGATAAAGCCTCATCTGCAGTTTTAGAGACATTCTATGTCATTGACATGTACAGACACAAAGTGAGGATTCCTTATTTCTTAAACCTGTTCAATGACATCAGCACCTTAATGGGTTCTGCCCCACTTTCCACTAAAGTCTAGGTCATATCTGGAACAATTCTATGAGATATTTCCTTTACTGGCAGACTCATAAGCTGGCCTCTTAGAATAAGTAGTATTAAGTGGTCCCTTAGAAGTCTGTTGATTGGTCTCTTGGAATATGTAATGTTTATTATTTTGCTTCTGCCAATATTAGGTATGATTTTTTTTCCTGATAGTTCCTTCAAAGCAGTTTAGTTCTTATTAATTCTGGTAAGTTCTTTGTGTAAGTTCTTGTGTGATAGGTATAGTGATAATGTATATGTTTTGATAAATTGGCTGTAGTGGAGTTGGGTGATTTGATGGGGACTTTACCGTTGGCTATAGGCTGTTAGTGACCAGTAACTTAAAAATAACAAACTGAAATTTACTGAGATGTCAGACTCAGAAGCGCATGTTCAGAAACGAAAGATTTAACTTTAGAATAATTACTTTTCTAGTTATTCATATGTATTTAAAGCTACACGTAATGAATCACGTATTTACCTTGTCTCATTACACCTCACTGATATTATAACTTGATAGGTATGGACAACGTTCAGCACATTACCACAGGCAACATGGGAAGGATGCAGGAAAAAAATGATGAAGTCAGTGAGGCTTATTTTTTTGTTCTCATACCATTTTTTAGGGATCTCCCTCCTTGCTGTCCAATACTCCTTAAGGCTCAAGTCTCCCTTCTACAGGGTCTCAGTCAGTGATTCATACTTTTCTTTCCCTCTTTAGTTTCTTCCTCACTGCATTTAGCTATGCAGTATCCTGCCCCTTAGCACCCAGCTTTCTGCTTCCTGCTATGGTAAATTAATCTACGCTTAATTATTAGCAGTTGATTGGCTTTATGTGTTTCCCTTATAAGATTCTCTGTTTGCCTTTAATGAGAGTGTCAGTCCCTTAATCCAAGTGGTGGGACTCACTGGCAGGCCAGGAGGCTGATATCTTTAAAATAGGAGAAGTGGCTGGGACTTGTGGGATTTAAACTACATGAAGTTCGCTGCCTGGGTGTGCACTGGCCTTCTATTCTCTTGTGCCAGCTCACTATAGTTGAGTTCCCAGAAGTACTTCTGCTTTATTCTTAAGGAGAGATGAGGGTTCATGCACAGTTCACGTCTTTGAAATGCCTTCTATGCCTTATTTGAAAGAAGGCCCCTTTTATATTTTTGCCACGCAGCACATTCTGTTGGACCTGTAAGTATTCAATGGGCATACCCCTGTTGGCGAGTGTGAGCTGAGCCTGATTCTGCTTCTTTAATTCAACAGCATTTTATGGTGCTCTGGGTTTGTTTTTAGCATCTTAATTGGACTTTTACTAGCCTTGCTCTGTGTTGCTATTAAACACAATTTTTAAAGACCTAAGAAAAATAGATAATAAATAATAAAACCTTCTAATTTGTTTTGGAAAGATAGTGATTTTTCTCATTTTTAATATAAAAGTATCCTCTAATTTCTCATTTAAGAATATTTTAGTCTGAAGACCTTATTAGATGAAACTATCTGGGTAAAGTCAAGACCAGATAGTCAGTTACTGTAAGCTGCTCAATTAGCCAGCCTGACTCTAAGCCCTGTGGAAGCAAAAATAACTTTTTGGGAATGAGTGACAAGCTGGCCAAGTCAGCCAGTACTTTGTTTAGAGTCAGTCACTTTCAGAACGCAGTTACGTGGCCATCTCATTTGAGTCTCCCTCAGAACAATTCTTTGAAGTAGGTATTATTGTTCCCCAGTTTTATAGATTTGAGAAACTGAGGCTTATAGTATACTTTTATACTTGGAATGATTTGTGTGTGGGGGGGTCCTCCATTATTCAGCTGATTGCCTTCACCATCCCAAAACATACCCACACTCTCACACCCACGCTCCTTCAGAGAGGTTGGTTGTGTGTTGAGAGAGAGATTTTGCTGCCCGGTACACTGGAATAGTGTTAGGAGCTGTCCATGAAGGAAATGAAGATCTCTTGAGAGTTGGAAGGGTCTGCTTACAGGATTCCCTTCTACTGACAATTTTCGGTAGTGGCCTCTGGGGAAGCAGAGTAGAAATTACCTTGGTACCTTGGCTGATATGAAATTTCAAATGATTGACACGACCGACTGAGGCTGTGCTATATAAGCCCCTCTGCAATAAGCCAAAGAGGTCTGCACTTTGCTGGTCATAAGCTTGTGGAAAAACAAGTGGGGGGTTCTTTTTGCAGTGATTAGTGCTACTAGAATATAATTCCTTGGGTTCTCCATATGCCATAAATATCGTCAGACTGCCTGTCCCTAAATCTTATTTTCTAATAAAAGCATAGTAAATCATATATGCCCTGCACTTATCTTCAGCCATCTTGCTGATGCCTGAATTTTTAAGATTATTGAAACAGTTTCCTCAGTGCTGTATCCTTTTTGAAAATAGATAATACATGATTTTTTTTCCCCAGAAGGTACAAATGTTGATGACTCTCTCGTTTCCATCTCCACCCCCTGTTTGCCACTACAGGGCATGTGGTGTTACCCGTTTCTTGTTTATCTTCTTAATTGCATATGAGAGAGAGATTCTGCATGTGTAGTTTTTTTAGTCTTGATGCATATTATATACACTATTCTACCCCTTTTCTTTTTCACATACTGTATTTTGAATTGTTGTACACAGAGGCCTGCCTCTTTAGAAAACAAAACAAAAAACTACAGGTGGTTTCAGTTATATGGCCAATTTATAATTTATTTAACCTGTTCTCAATTAAAGTGCCTCAGTGTTTTCTTTGTAGCTTCAGGTTTTCTCCTTTTGTATGTATGTGACAAATCCCGCTTTGTATTTGGCCCCTTCTCTTTGGACATCTGTCTTCTTTGCTCTTGAAATAAAGTGCTGAAAAGTTGTGTCTTGGGACTTCCCTGGTGGCGCAGTGGTTAAGGATCCACCTGCCAATGCAGGGGACATGGGTTCAAGCCCTGCTCCGGGAAGATCCCACATACCGCAGAGCAACTAAGCCTGTGCTGAACCTGTGCTCTAGAGCCTGCGAGCCACAACTACTGAGCCCCCATGCCACAACTACCGAAGCCCGTGCGCCTAGAGCCCGAGCTCCGCAACAAGAGAAACCACTCCAATGAGAAGCCCGCGCCCCACGATGAAGAGTAGCCCCCACTCGCCACAACTAGAGAAAGCCCAGGCGCAGCATCAAAGACCCAACACAGCCAAAAATAAATAAATACATACATTTTTTTTAAAGTTGTGTCTCCATTTATGCAAAATATGATGGACCTCCATCCTGACAGATGTGCTTTGGTATATTATTGGGGAAGGCACAGGATTAAATATACTACTATCCTTTTAAGAAACAGGACATCAGGAAGATGGGGTTTCCTTTCCTTAGAGCAGCCACTGAAATCACCAACTAATCCTGACGATCCATTTGTAAATTCTAGTCAGATTTATTTTCTGTCCACAGAAATTGTTCCTTCTTTTCCTCTGCAGGCAGTTCCTAACATATATATGTGTCTTCCATACAAATGGCCATGTGTGGAAAGCCCTCTTTAGCCATGTGGGGAAAGCGGGAGGAGGGAGATTCCCAATTTCACTGCCTGGGCTGCAGCTGGGAAAGCAGTTCGTGGCATTTTAAGTTGAAACTTCGCATTAATTTTCTCAGAATAATGCATTTGATAGTTAGCTTCCGTAGTGGTAGCACTAGTATTCTGGTACGACACCAAGGATACATGATGGGCTCAACAGCTTTTTAACTGGACCAAGTGCTATTTGTAGCATTGCTTCTATGAGAAAATATATTCCAAAGTCTCAGCTGAAAACAACCTGTTGGTTGATGTTTGTGAATATTGTATTGGATCTTTGTGGCCAAATTTCGCTTCCCCAGACATCACATGGACTGGGAGTAACCTTTATCTGACTGGAGTCAGAGGAACAGAAATTTTTTTTTTTTTTTTTTGCGGTACGCGGCCCTCTCACTGTTGTGGCCTCTCCCGTTGCGGAGCACAGGCTCCGGACGTGCAGGCTCAGCGGCCATGGCTCAGGGGCCCAGCCGCTCCGCGGCATGTGGGATCCTCCTGGACCAGGGCACGAACCCACGTCCCCTGCGTCGGCAGGCGGACTCTCAACCACTGCGCCACCAGGGAAGCCCCAGAAAATTTTTTTTAAATATAATTTTTGTGCTACTGTTTTTTGCTGTGACTACAGTGAAATTCAGAAAGGCATAGGATGAGCTCCTTGCCACCTGGATAATCAGAGTTAGTGAGGAAGAAGCAGAATTGCCAAAAAAACAAAAGAGATTTTCCTTCCCAATAAAGGAGGAAGTTTCAGAAAGAGAGAAAACATTACACTAAGCACAAACATTTCAACAGATCAACTAAAGTGGCTTTGTGCCCCCAAAAGAGAAACATCCTCAGGAAATTTTTGTGGGCAAAATTCTGGTGAAGTTTTTGAAAGAAAGTTTGGGGGGCTGCAAAGAAGTTGCTACCTGAGTCTAAAGGGTATACTTGAGGCCCAGACCAAAGGACTGTGCAAGCAATCTCTGTGACTAACACTGCCAAGAAAAACTGCACTGCTTTGGTTGGGTGTGTCTTGAGGGGTAGGGAGGGTGCATCTCAAGGTAAGACTAGATATGATGGTAAAATGACAGAGATGATTTGTCTAATTTGTGAATGGTTCATATCTCAAGGTTTTCTTTTGCTATCAGAGAGTATATTGTTTGCTTTTTCTCTTTAAAAAAATTTTTTTGGAACTTTTCAAGCATACACAAAAATAAAGGGAATAGTGTAATGAACTCCATGTGCCCATCAATCAGCTTCAACAATTATGAACGTTTTGACAATCTTGTTTCATCTATCTTCCTGCCACTAGAGTATTTTAAAGCAAATTCCATGCGTCATAATATTTCACCTATAAATACTTCAGAGGTGTCTCTAACATATGAAGACTGAAAAAATACAGCCACAGTACTATTGTCACATTAAACTAATAATTATTAATATTAGCTAATACTTAGTCTGTGTTTATTTTTTTGGCTGCATTGGGTCTTTGTTGCTGTGCGTGGACTTTCTCTAGTTGCAGCGAGCGGGGGCTACTCTTCTTTGCGGTGCGCAGGCTTCTCATTGCAGTGGCTTCTCGTTGCGGAGCACGGGCTCTAGGCGTGCGGGCTTCAGTAGTTGCAGCACATGGGCTCAGTAGTTGTGGCACATGGGCTTAGTTGCTCCATGGCATGTGGGATCTTCCCGGACCAGGGATCGAACCCGTGTCCCCTGCATTGGCAGGCGGATTCTTAACCACTGCGCCACCAGGGGAGTCCTAGTCTGTGTTTAAATTTCTCCAGTTTTGGACTGGGGGTTTAAGGGAGGGAGGCTGGGGGAAAGGATTACAAAGGGGCATGAAACTTTTGGGGGTGATCAATGTGTTCATTATTTTGGTTGTGTTGATTTCACAAGTATATGCAAAATGTATCAAGTTGTACACTTTAAATATGTGCAGTTCACTGTATGTCAATTCTACCTCAACGAAACTATTAAAAAATATAGTGGTATAGCTAGAGGCAAAGAGTATTTTAAAACATTTCCCCCAGTTTTCTCAAAAATATATTTTTATATTTGGTTTGTTCAAATCAGGATCTAAATAAGAACCACACATTGCATTTGGTTGATATGTTTTTAGGTTTCTTATAATCTGTAGCAAATCTATCCCCCTGCTTTTTTCTTCATGTCATTTATTTCTTAAAGACTCCAGATCACTGATCCTGTAGCATTTGCCACACTCTGATTTGGTCCGTTGGCTAATTGCAGCCTTGTGGTAGCACGTTCCTGTCTCCCACATTTCTTATAACTTGGTTAGATCCAAAGGTTTCATTGGACTCAGGTTCAGTTTTGTTTTTTTTAATAATTTATTTATTATTTATTTTTGGCTGCGTTGGGTCTTTGCTGCTGCACGCGGGCTTTCTCTGGTTGTGGCGAGCAGGGGCTACTCTTTGTTGCGGTGCATGGGCTTCTCATTGCGGTGGCTTTTCTTGTTGCGTAGCACAGGCCCTAGGTGCGCAGGCTTCAGTAGTTGTGGCATGTGGGCTCAGTAGTTGTGGCTCGTGGGCTCTAGAGCGCAGGCTCAGTAGTTGTGGTGCATGGGCTTAGTTGCTCTGCGGCATGTGGGATTTTCCTGGACCAGGGCTTGAACCCGTGTTCCCTGCATTGGCAGGCGGGTTCTTAACCAGTGCGCCACCAGGGAAGCCCAGGTTCAGTTCTTTTAGCAAGAGTACTTTATAGGTGATGCTGCTGTGAACCTCTTATTGCATCATAGCAGGGAAGCATATAATGTCTGGTTGTCCTATTTTCAATGTGAAATTGATCACTGGAGTCAGGTGCTGTCAGCCTTATCCATCCATTGTAAAGTTTCCTGTCAGCTTTCACCTAGTGGTTGGAGCTACTGACTAGATCCATTATTTCATTAGGGGTATATTATTCACTTGTGTGTGTATATGTGTCTGTGCGTGTGTGTCTATGCAATTTTAAACAAATGTATTGAGATGTAATTTACATACAATAAACAGCATGTATTTAAAGGGCACAATTCTAGAAGTTTGACATATACGTACACTTTGACATATGTATACACATATGTACACACTTATGATGACTGCCCAGCTGCTGTAGAGAACAGTGTTTTGGAGGCATACTGCAGGGACAAACCATAATTCCTGCGGTCAGATATTTAAAGGGTAAACCCTGATTCTCTCAGCGGTAGCAATAGAATTTTTCCATGTGGCAGTGGAGTGGAAGAGGGAGCCTTTAGTTTGGACCTTGCCTTAACACTAGCTTGTCAGCGAGATCATACTAAAAGCATCACCAGGTTTGATCTGGAAGTGCCACAAATTACTAAGCTCTGAAGCAGACCTGTTTAATCCTTACACAGCCAAACTAGTTATCTCCACTCTCGGCTGCCACTTCTCCACACAGAGTCACAGGTAACATTTCTGTGTGTGTGTGTGTGTGTGTGTGTGTGTGCGCGCGCGCGCACACGCACACGTGCGTGCACAGGCTCCCAGTGTATTCAGAATTTCTCTGAATTTTATATGAGCAGTCTTCCTTGGCCCCCTTGCGCCCAGTGCACTATCCTCCTGGAAAAGGGGTTAAGTTTTAGGCACAGACCTCTTTGGCAAGAGTAGGCTAATGAATCAAAAAGTCTGATCCTTTGAAGGCCAGCTAGCTTAGCTTTGTACCACAGATGGCATTTCCTTAACCCCCTGTCTGTCATCTTACGTGTCTTGATCATCAGGAGACTTGGATGAAACAGTATGTATAACTCAGTACATGATCTCAGTGTGTATAGCTCAGTACATCACTGCTACCAAACAAACAATTGCAAAACATATTCAGAAGCTTCATCCCGCAAATAGCATTAACAGTAGTATACCATAATGCGGGTATCAGAATGTGAAGATCCAACCTGAGACCAAGCCTCTGTAAGGAAATGGACAGATTTTATATGCAAAAGTATATATGGGACTCTGTACTAAAAATTATTGAGTTGTGTGGTTTAAATGAGTGAATTTTATGGTATGTCAACTATATCTCAATAAAGTGGTTTTTTAAAAGTGTGAGAATTAAAATACATTAATTAATAGAAATGATACTTGATGTTCTAGGAACAGACGAAATCATCAAGAGAGAGTTGAGAACAGAATCTTAAGGAGAGTCTATATTTCAGGGAAGAGAGACACACATGAAAACAGAGAAGGTGTATTTACAGACGTAGGAAGAGAACAGTAGCCTAAAATGCAGGAGTGAGTGTGTGTTCAGTGTCAGGGGCAGAATAGATGTTGATGGGGACTGAGAAAGGGCTGATGAACTCAGCTCTGAGGAAATTGCAGAGACCTTTGAGAAAACAGTTGCTATGAAATGAAGGTGCGAAGGAGTGAGTTGTGAGAAAGATGAAGCTGCACATTATTCTTGCTGTAAATAAAGTAGGCAGAAGGAGAGAGCGCCCCAAAATAGTGCCAAGGGTAGTCTAGAGGCAGGGCGAAGTTGGGTCTGTGTGTTTTAGACAGGAGAGACTTGGGCATGTTGTAGCTGGAGAGGAAGGAGGCAAACAAAAGAGAGCAGGGACTGAAGGTACCGAGGGCTTACACCCAATTCTGGCTCTTAATACAGTTAGATAAGTTGGTATTTGACACAGAGCAAAGCATCTGTACCGTGTTGGTCGTTCTGTCTTTGTCATCTCCCTGCGCTGTGGCAATCGGTTGTGTGCTGGCTGGCTCTCTAGATGAACTCTACTGCTTTCTCACTGAGGAAAGCAGATCCTAATGCAAGAGAGACATTATTGTGCAGACATAACCTTAAATCTGTAACTCGTGATTAAACAGGCTCATTCTCGAACATCAGCGCTTGATTACTGACGAGTGATGGCCAACCTCGCAAGGCCCCGGCGCACCCAGCGCATCAGCGTACCATCGCCTGTGGCCAAGAGCCGCTGCTTAAGTGGCCGTTCCGCTCTCGGGTTTAAGAGCTCAAGAACACATTTGGTTAGAGCTTCCAACCTCGTCCCAGAGAATTCAGCCTCTGCAGGAGTCTCTGAGGGACGGACGCTCTGACCTACAGGTTATCTGTCCCCCATCCACCCCCACATTCAGGGAGAATGGAAACGAAGGGGAACAAGGGAAAGTGCAGCAGCTGTAAGGACCCTCCACCCCTTCAGCCATCTTCCCCCCTCCACCGCTACTCCCCGCCCTGCCACCCCACCGCGTGCTCCCCCCCTACACACTGCCCTTAGCCAAGGGCTAGCCTCACCCTTCTCAGTCTCTGCCCCTAGTTTTTGTTTTTGTTATTTTGTATCTATTTCTTTGTTTTGTTTTTATTTTAGCCATAATGCAAAAATTCAAAAGGCTAGTTTCACTGTACTTAAAATACAGCCTTTTAAAGCCTTATACAATAATACTCTAAAATGTAGCATTTTCCCTTTTGGGTTATTAACTGTATCTTAATGCGATTTCTACCTTGTTTTAAAAAATCTTTGTCTTAATTGGATATTGATACTAAATTATATTTTCCCATATCTCTTAGAAATAAACTGTTAGCTGAAAATAAAATTCATTTCAACACTTGTTATTTGTAAAAATGTGTTCATTGTGTCTTTAAGCACCCTTTGCAGGTTTTGTGGGACATGTAATGTAGGGTATGTGTAGCAGGTTGAAGGGTTAAAATACCCTGCTCTGTCGCATATGGCGGTGAGCAGAATCGCAGATGTTGATGATACCACGTAATTAGTATTCTTTTATGTAAATGAAGGCTGTCAGCATGTTACCATAGTGTCTACTCTCTCTGAAGCTGGAATTTATGCCGCTTGGTCTCACCAAGATCAGGCAGGATTTTTCCACTATCCTTAGTCAAGAACTGAGAAGAAATCAATACGATGAGAGAGAAGAAATGGAAATCTCCCTAAAGTAGATTCTCTGAAATTTTTCCTATTTTGTTTTTGTTGAACTTCTCCCCAGAAATTTTATTTCGGGTGATGCTGTTATCCATTTCGGATCGGCTAAGAAATCTGCTATTTGAGAATAATTGGAATAGTCCAATTAAAAGATGAATCATGTTTTCAAGCTATAGGTTTTTGAAAGATTTTTGTAATGCTCAGTCATCTCTCTCATACAGAGACTTTTAAAAAATAATGTGATAAATCTAGAAGTTTCTCATCAGAACAAAAGGCAAACATTGAACAGGTTCCATTACCTTCTTTTACTATTTGGTGATATTAACTATAGTAGAATCCTTTTAAATATTAATTATGGTTTTTAGCTCAAGTTGATTCAGATTTTTAAATTAAAACTATATTACTTAAAGAAGCAAACGCTAATATTTTGTCAGGTTTGCTTTCCCTGTATGCAGATTGATCCAGGGTGAGCAGGACATTTATTTATTAACGATGGAGAACTATTAAGGCACATCATGTTCATTCCCAGTTACGCTGCAAGTTTCTCTCTTTAGGATACTGGGTGCCTGTCACACTGGATGATATATGTTTTAAATGGAAGTGTTAGGACTTTTATGACCTTTAGCAATTATGAAGGAAAAGGGGTCCATGTCAGAAAAATGTAAAATAGATTTCCTCTTTGTGCCTGTGAGTGTTAGGCCTTGTTCTTAAATAAAATGGTCAGAGGATGTGTGAGGGGTGAGTGAAATACATGGTCTTTCTTGAACTGAGTATACCCAAGATTGTATTCTCTTTATTCTCTATTGTGTGTGTTGACTTTTGTGTCACTTTTGAGTGATTTCCATTTCATGATCAGCTATGTTTTTCCTCTAGAGAAGCTAGTCTGCCTAGGTTAAATCAGTGTAGTGAGGTGCAGAGTAGCCCTGTGTTTTCCTGAATGGATTTACTCTGCCATATGGCAGGTTAGTTAGTTGCCACGACAGATCTGTAATGGGAAAAAGGCTGTGCAGGAAAAGATGTGCGTGATCAGCAGATTCATAGATCAGGAAATGAAATTGGAAGAAAGAATTTCCAGAGTGCCCTTTCCATTTGACAGCATTCCATGAAGAGGGTGTGGAATGGTTTTTTAGTGGTTTTCTATTTTGGCTTTCGGTTATTCCAGCATGTTTTTTCTAGCACAGAAGTTGATTTCATAAGGTATCAATGTCCTGGGTGTTGTGTTGCTGTATTCCTGTTCATAGAAATATTCTCTCTTGGTAGGATTTGAAGCTGTGCTATGTTTCATGGGATAAGATCTCAGTAGCAATTAAATTTCTGAAGACACATCAAGGTTCCTTTTGGCTAAAATGGGGATTTGTCAGGTTTTGAGTTAGAAGAGGCTATTCAGACATGATTCAGTGAGTAGTGAATCTTCCAAAGGGAAGAAAACAAAAAGAAAACCCAAGTGAGCTAAAGATAGTATGTCCTGGTGTATTTAAATCTGTGCTATCTAATACCGCAGCCACCAGTCACATGTGCCTATTTAAATTTAAATTAATTAAAATTAAATAAAATTAAAAGTCAGTCCCTCAGTTTCACTAGCCACATTTCAAGTACTCAGGAGGCACATGTGGCTGGTTAGTACAGTATTGGACAATGCAGATAAAGAATATTTCCATCGTTGCAGAAAGTTCTATTGAACAATGTCTAAGTGAAAGATCTTGAGAAATAACATTTTTGATTCCTTTATTTCTTTGATTTCTATGAGGCGTTCTTCAGCCCTATATAATTTACTGGATTAGTATAGTGGTTCTAAGGCTTTAATGCACAAATGAATCATCTGTAGAGCTTGTTTAAAATGGAGATTTTTAGACCCCTCTCCCAAAATCTGATTCATCACATTTGGAGTCAGGACCAGAAATCTGTACCTATGACAGGTATCCTAAGGAATTCTGATGCTGGTAGGTGGTTCAGAGACTACATTTTGAAAAATATGAAGTTAGTGACAAACTTGGGAATTGCCAATCTTTTGATTTTTTTTTTCCCCCTTTTCATTCTTTTATTACTGACTTTCTTTTGTGTCTCCAGTAATTGGTTGTAAGCATCATGTGTATCCAGCTTAAATTCCTGATTGGTAATAGGTAGCAAAAAGACAATTCATTTATTTACCATTTTATCTTTTAAATGTATGTCTGTTTTAATTTGGCTATGCCCTACAAAAAGTAAACAGAAATGGTTATTTCAATACTGTTCTGGTCTGTGTGGAGAGGTAATTCTGACAGAACACCTTTGACCACTCAAGAGTTGAACACCCACAAGTCTTGAAATTATAAAGAATTATAAAGAAAATTTTCTTTTTTAAAAGAAAAATAGGGAATTCCCTGGCGGTCCAGCGGTTAGGACACAGTGGTTGGGCCGGGGTTCGTCGATCCCTGGTCAGGGAACTAAAATCACACAAGCCACACAGTGCGGCAAAAAAAAAAAGGAAAGAAAGAAATATAACACATGATCTCCTCTCTGAAGGAGATTATAGCTAGTTAGGAAATGGAGAAATACATCCACAGAAATGACTTAAAGGGCACTTAGCAACAAGTCAATAATTAGAAAAATATAGTAGAAACTAAATCCTGATGGTACTCAAAGGAAAAGCATGACCTGACTTGATGGAAGATAACCTAGGTTACTTTCCTTTGTATGATTTAAGGATTTCTTATATAGAGACACGGCCTCTGCCCATTGGAATGGGCAATTTAAAAATGGGAAGGATCTCTGGTTTGGTCCTGTGGTATATTTGTGGGCTTTAGCAATAGGGCCAAGCCAAAAAAGGCATCTGGAAAACCAACTAAAGGAACTACTCAGAGTGCTTTGGATTTAGAACTTCTCTGGGTGACCCCATAGTCATAGAACTGTATTTGCTCACAGAAATGAAAGTGGGCAAGAAATGGGGTGAAGGAAATCCAGTTTATAAGAGGAACTGCCTTTAGGGAATTTAAATACTGGTATTGGGGTGGGGGGAGTCAAGTTTCCAAAGAATAAAAGGTTTTCTTTTAAAATAGCCTCTTTCCCTTGGAAAAATTGCTTATTAGGCTTCTCTGGTGAACAGTGTTGAAGAAGCAATGTTAGAAAGACAACAACAACAAAAAAACGCTCAGTATGTTACCACTGTTTTTAAAAATAAAAAGCATTTTTACATATATCATCCAGAAGTTTTGCTTTTTTTTCTTTTGTCTCAGTAGTTTGGTTAAATACTGTAATACCAGTAGCCACTACAGCTCTTGTCCTACAAGTCAGATTTGTCTCATTCTGTACTTAACTATTCTTTCAGCAAGGAAGGTAAACGTTTTCCCATCCTTTCTACAAGATGTAATTATTCTTTTCAAAAAGACACTTCGGCTTAGTTCCTCAGGGTTGCTGTAACAAAAATGCCATAGACTAGGTGGCTTATGAATAACAAACATTTATTTCTCACAGTTCTGGAGGCTGGGAAGTCCAAGATCATGGCACATTCCCTATCTGGTAAGGAGTAACTGGTTCATAGCCATATGGCTGGCTTTTCACGGTGTCCTCACATGGAGGAAGGGGTGAGGGAGCTCTTTTATAAAGGCACTAATCCCATTCTTGAAGGCTCATCCCATGAGGGTCAACCCATTCTTGACCTAAGCACCTCCCAAAGGCCCTACCTCCTAATACCATCACCTTTCAGGGTTAAGATTTTAGCATATGAATGGGGTGCAAACATTCAGACCACAAAAGACAAAATGTTAGATTGAGGCTCAGTCTACCTACTTAGCCGGATCTTTGGACTCAAGAAAATAAAAATAATAGTTTGTACTGCAGAGGACTTTCTTTCTTACCATTTATCTTTTTTACCCTATCTTCTTATCTCTACTTTGAAATACAGTGAAACCGACCTAAGATTGCCTTTTTGAGAGTCTCCATCTCTCCTACTGGTATGTGAAACGCTGTCTATGTCTCTCCTCTCCTTTCCTCTGCCCTGTCCCTTTTTGCATGCAGCCAGGATCTTGTCAGTATGAGACAGAGAGGCTTTCACTTCCAGGACATCATCAATTCAGAGATGGTTCAGAATACAAGTTTCTTTCCCCTGGTGGCCAGTTGGGTGCAATGTGAAATAAGGGTAATGACATTTCCGAATCAGCCTTACATAAATATTAGCTGATATTCAAGAATTAAAACAGCCTTAGAAAATGTAAACTTACACATTAGGGCTAAGGTCTGTCGTTTAGTATTTTATGATTCTTTCTTTTTAAGGAACTTAACTGTCTTTCTGTTATACCCAGTCTATGCCAAAATTGCTTTTCTTTTTCTTTTTTTAAACTTCCTTCCAAAAGAACCAGTTTTGAATTGAAAACAAATGAATACTGAGTGGAAAATGCCGGTTGCAAGCCTTTTTCTAGGAAAATATTTTGCTGAAAGCTTTCTCTTCCTCTCTCTCTCTCTCTTCGAGGGCCTTTATCGTGACAGGTTGAAAGAGTGAAGACTTCCATACGACATGGATAGATGCAAACATGTAGGGCGGTTGCGGCTAGCCCAGGACCACTCCATCCTGAACCCGCAGAAGTGGTGCTGCCGGGAGTGCGCCACCACCGAGTCCGTGTGGGCTTGTCTCAAGTGCTCCCACGTGGCCTGCGGCCGCTACATCGAAGACCACGCCCTCAAACACTTCGAAAAGACTGGACACCCGCTAGCCATGGAGGTCCGGGACCTCTACGTGTTCTGCTACCTGTGCAAGGACTACGTGCTCAACGACAACCCCGAAGGGGACCTCAAGCTGCTGAGAAGCTCCCTCTTGGCGGTCAGGGGCCAGACGCAGGACCTGCCGCTGAGGCGCGGGCGGACGCTACGGTCCATGGCCTCGGGCGAGGACGCCGTCCCGCCGCAGCGCGCTCCTCAGGGACAGCCGCAGATGCTCACGGCTCTGTGGTATCGGCGCCAGCGCCTGCTGGCCCGGACGCTGCGGCTGTGGTTCGAGAAGACCTCGCGGGGCCAGGCCAAGCTGGAGCAGCGGCGGCGGCAGGAGGCGCTGGAGCGCAAGAAGGAGGCGGCGCGGCAGCGGCGGCGCGAGGTGAAGCGGCGGCTGCTGGAGGAGCTGGCCAGCTCCCCTCCGCGCAAGAGCGCGCGACTCCTGCTGCACGCGCCCCGCGCCGCCGCGCCCGCTGGGCCCCGCCCTGCGCCGCGCCGCGCGCCCGCCATGGCGCCGGGCGTCACGGGCCTGCGCAACCTGGGCAACACCTGCTACATGAACTCCATCCTCCAGGTGCTCAGCCACCTGCGCAAGTTCCGTGAGTGCTTCCTGAACCTCGACCCGTCCAAGACGGAGCAGCTGTTTCCCAGGGCCGCCAACGGCAAGGCCCCTCTCGCGGGCAGGCCGGCCGGCAGCTCAGCCACCGAGCTGTCGCCCAGGAGCCACGGGGCCGAGGCCTGCGAGCGCGAGGGCCTCTGCTTGAATGGCGGGGCCTCCCTTAGCAGGAGCCTAGAACTCATCCAGAACAAGGAGCCCAGCTCGAAGCACATCTCCCTCTGCCACGAACTGCACACCCTCTTCCGCGTCATGTGGTCCGGGAGGTGGGCCCTGGTGTCGCCCTTCGCCATGCTTCACTCGGTGTGGAGCCTGATCCCCGCCTTCCGCGGCTACGACCAACAGGACGCGCAGGAGTTTCTCTGCGAGTTGTTGCACAAAGTGCAGCAGGAACTCGAGTCCGAGGGCACCAAGCGCCGGATCCTCATCCCCTTCTCCCAGAGGAAGCTCACCAAACAGGTCTTAAAGGTGGTGAACACCATATTTCACGGGCAGCTACTCAGCCAGGTAGGTGTGTGCCCAGCCCATCCCCAGCTACCCACCACACTGGAAACGGGTTGGTGTAGTAGTTAGGCTTCCCGTGCGTAGCTCCCCCAGGCTGTTGGCCTAACTAGGGTAGCCAACATTTGCTGTAACTATGCATAGCTGAGCGCGGCCACTGTACCTTTTACTATACTGTGCGACGGCCTTGTTGGTGAATTTGCCTCCTGTCTTAACAGGCAGATTTTTAGTTTAACTTGCCATATCATTTCACTTTCAGTAAATGTCTTTAATCTTTAATGATGATACAGGTAATATAATATTCCCATTGTTAAAATCAAGTACCCATTGTTGGCATGCCATCCTTTGATCAGTTTTAGGAAATTGAAGTTTGCCTATAACCTTGGTTCCATGGTTGTTTGAAAGAGCACTCTTCCTTCCAAGGCATTCTTTACATATAAGGGAGGGAGGTGGCTCGGAGGATGCCAAAGGGTAAGCAAGTCTCCCTCCTGTTCCCCATTACCTTTCATTTCCTTAGCCATCTAAGGACATGAGTGAAGACTCATAGATAAGGCTTTGTGAGAACATGCGGAAAGAATTTGTAGAGGCAAAGAGGTGGGCAACTTAGAGAGATTGAGGTAAAACCTCTACCCTATCCTACTGAGGTTTTGTGTCCGGGTATTGAGGGTTTTTTTTTTTTTTTTTTTTTTTTTTTTTTTTGGCGTTATGCGGGCCTCTCATTGCTGTGGCCTCTCCCGTTGGGGAGCACAGGCTCCGGACACGCAGGCTCAGCGGCCATGGCTCACAGGCCCAGCCACTCCGCGGCATGTGGGATCTTCCCGGACCGGGGCACGAACCCATGTCCCCTGCATAGGCAGGCGGACTCTCAACCCCTGCGCCACCAGGGAAGCCCTGTATTGAGGGTTTTAAAAGAATGATGAGTATGAGTAGGATGGGAAGAGGAAGTTTATTTAGGCTTTTATTTTTCAGCGTGTGAAAGGGGACTGTTTCTCAGCACTTCCTCTACCCCTCTGAGGGTCTGTAGGAAGAAAGGTGCATCTGGGAAGGTTACAGCGGGGGAGGAGGTCTGATCACAAGGTACTTTGAGCGGGGGAGGAGGTCTAATCACAAGGGATCAGTGTAGGGATGCTGCAAGAAACAAGGGCAAAAAGAGGCAAGTTGGACTGGATGGAAGGAGCAAAGTCTGGAGAGAACAGGAGTATGAGGACGAGAGAAGCAGACAGGAATCTGCGAATTCTCCATCTCAGATTGATGATGCCTTGCCTCCATGGTAACTTCCATCTGTAATACTGCAGCATTGAATGGCAAAGCATGCTTTATGAGAGAAGAGAGAAAGGGGTAGGTAGTAATAACTGCTGTGTGGTTTTCCAGTTCCAGCTAGCGTCATGGTTAGAGATACATACCAGAAGTCATATGCTCTAATTCTCTTAAAGTTATGTTTATTATTTTAATATTACAGTTAAATGTTTCTGGAAAACTATGCACTTAGTTTTGGTTGTTATGTGCTAGCAAAAATGTACGTGGGAAGCATGGAAGTTATATAACCTGTAAACCAATCTTTTCATTCTAGGTCACATGTGTATCATGCAATTACAAATCCAATACCATCGAGCCCTTTTGGGATCTGTCCCTGGAATTCCCTGAACGCTATCACTGCATAGAAAAGGGGTTTATCCCTTTGAATCAGACTCAGTGCCTGCTCACTGAGATGCTGGCCAAGTTCACAGAAACAGAGGCTCTGGAAGGGAGAATCTACGCTTGTGACCAATGTAACAGTGAGTGCTGGGGGTAGGGGTGGGTGTGTGTAACTGGAATATCAGTTTCAGGTGTTTCACTTGCCACTTTAGTCAAAAGTAACACTGTAATATTGAGTGGGTTTTTTTGTTTCGTTTTGTTTTTTGCGGTACGCGGGCCTCTCACTGTTGTGGCCTCTCCCGTTTCAGAGCACAGGCTCCGGACGCGCAGGCTCAGCGGCCATGGCTTACAGGCCCAGCCGCTCTGCAGCATGTGGGATCCTCCCGGACCGGGGCACGAACTCGTGTCCCCTGCATCGGCAGGCGGACTCTCAACCACTGTGCCACCAGGGAAGCCCTGACATTTCTTATTTAAAGTTCAGGTGGCATAGCCTGTTTGAGGCTCTAGTATCAGAAAAGTGTGGTTTTGTCCTGAATTTGTAGATTTAAAGTACAATGAAACCAAGAAAGGAAGTCATATGGTGCATTGCTCTATGGCAGCTTCATAGTTATTGTCACATGCCTGAAAGGTTCACATCTCAGAAGGGTCATAAGGAAGTATTTCTCTATCATAGCTTTAACTGTAAAGTGGAATTTTTTCTATATGGCTCTGTGAGTATCTTATGCACCCCCCATCCTCACCCCCATGTCTTACCACACTAACACTTACTGCTTTTGCTAACCCAGCATGGACAGAGGAAATGCAGAGCAAATACTTTGAAGCTGATGTTTGGGTTTCTGGCATATAGAGATTTGGAAACTAAGATGAATGGATTGTGCAGAGATCTGAAATCAATTTGCAGCCATACTGTAGTCTGGACTACAAGTTTTGGGAACGACAGTTTTACGGTAGCCCTTTTAATACTTCTGCACATGGTTTTTTAAAGTAGTACACCGTGGGAAACCTGTTCTCTGTGAAGAATCAGGATAAAAATCAAGTCACACCTGCTATCATTTTGCCATTTTAAAACAAAATTTGAAGTGCTGTATTTGGTTAACCATAAACTCACCTATCCTGTTCCATATTGAGATATAAAGGCAGTGACTTAAATTATCTTACTAGAACATTGTTTTTTCTTTTTAAAATAGTGATTCATAAAGCTTTGTACTTGTAAGGAACAGAAGGATGTTAACAGCCTTAACTGTATCATTCTTGGACTTGATAGATTATGCAAGAAATACTTTTTTTAAATTTTTGCAAGAAAGGATTGTTTTTCTGGTTGCCATATGTGCCCATTTTCCAGTATTTCTATAGACAGGTTCAAATAGCAGGGAAGGAAAGCTATGGTGAAGGGATGAGATGCATTGATCTGTTGCTTGTGAAACTTTCAAAACTTTCAGTCTGCCACCTTTCTGTGTGGCCAGCTTAATCAAATGGGAGACAGAACTGATCAATCTCAATTGAATCAGTAATATCTTTTTCTTTGTGAATTTCATTTTAGGGAAACAAAGCCATATTCTATTATTGTCTTCATCTTAGCTCACTTACTCCCTCTGCTGAGAGCAGCAGTCACTGCCAGGATTCCCAGGCAGAGCTGCAGTAATTTTCAAAAATCTGCTGGTGAACAGGAATGTAAAATAAGGCCAGGCCCCTCTTTGAATTCTCTTTCTGCTCATGCTCTCACATATCATGACTACCAGCCCTAGTAAAAGCTGCAGTCTATTATGAGAAGCAACAGCTCCACATCGTATTGTCACAGAAAGCTCCTTGATACGTCATCTCGCTGTGACTTGCTACCTTTCACGAGTGGTACAGACAGGACTTCGAAATCAGATGCCAAGCTCTTCAGACACTGAGACCATGATTTCAACAGCTCAAAGACAATTAGCAGGCACCACAGTGGACCACTAATTTTATATTCCCATCCATTCACCGATTTAATTAATATAATAACAGAGCAGTCATCAGTAAATGGTTATAGAGAAGGCTTCTGATGGAAATTAAGAGAACTTCATTTCCACTGTTTACTTGCTGTAATTTAAAAATGCATTTCACCCACAATTCAGTATTTTTATAAACAAAATTGGAGTCTCAAGCACTGGTTCTGCTTTGGACTGGGTGTATTTGGCCAGCCTGTCAGCCTTGTCCTGCATTTCTAGCAGTGTGCTGTTACCAAGAAACATGTTTCAGAAAATAGGTATGGCATAAAAATATAAAACCAGGGACTTTCCTGGTGGTCCAGTGGGTAAGACTCCATGCTCCCAATGCAGGGGGCCCAGGTTCGATCCCTGGTCAGGGAACTAGATCCCACATGTATGCCACAACTAAGACCCAGTGCAGTCAAATAAATAAATAAATATTTTTTTAAAAAACAATAAAAATATAAAACCAGCAGTTTCTTTTCTAAATATTTGTATAGGCCACAAGCATGGGGGAAAAATCTGTTTAAACACGCTGTCCTTTAGTAATCCTGTGTCCTCTTACCTTTTCCCTAAGGCTGAAATATATGCATTATCCCCCATTTCACAGGAAAGGAAACTGAGATTCCTTTCAGACAGTGGGAAGGACAAAGGATGCACCTTACAACTGAGTCAGCCTTCTTTAAGCAGCCATCCCAAGAGTGCCACACAATCACTCCTTTCATCTCAACCAGAACTTCCGTGGCCACTCCATGCAGGCATGCGAGGCTGGGAAATGCAGTCTTAGAGAGGGTCACATTGCTGCCCCAAATATAATTGAGGTTTAATACTGAGAAATAAGAAGAATGCGTATCGAGTGGCAAGTCACTGTCTCTGCCATAGCTCGGAAAGAATGAGTCTCCTCACAATCTATGTCTTATGCCTTCCCAAACCATATAGGCAAACGACGAAAATCCAATCCAAAACCCCTTGTTCTGAGTGAAGCCAGAAAGCAGTTAATGATCTACAGACTACCTCAGGTCCTCCGGCTGCACCTTAAAAGATTCAGGTGAGCTTGCTCTGGGGCGTCCCAGGTGGCTGTGAGCTGTGGGAATAGCTACTTCAAAGGCTTTGGCGAAGGCAGATGTCTTCTTCGGTGTTGGGAGGAGAAGCCTGTTCCCTAGAGGCCTCACGCTTTCCATGGAGTGTATGGTTCATGCCCAGTGAAGCAAGCTGATGTCGGGGGCCAGGACTGGGCTTCTGCTCTCATGGTCCTATTTAATCAGCTAGCCTGCACTTGGGTGTCTGTGCTTGAACATTTCCTAGCCTCGCTTGGGCTTTTATAGATTCATCTTCAGAATAAAGTATGAGATAATCTGTGAAAAGGAGGGCAGGAGGTAAAGTACAAAAAGAGTATTGCCTGAATTGCTTGTTCAGGGATTTCTAGTTTCAGAGAACATGCAATATTCACAGGAAATATATGTGAACATTGATTACCACTGTCTTGTGAAAGAAAACCAAATCCAGAAGGTTAAATTTTCTCCATTCCCCGTTTTACCTACCTCTGCCTCTGATCACACATGCCATTTCTAGTTAGTAAGAAGTTTATATCCATGTTCTAGGTGGTCTGGCCGTAATCACCGAGAGAAGATTGGGGTCCATGTCGTCTTTGACCAGGTATTAACCATGGAACCTTACTGCTGCAGGGACATGCTCTCCTCTCTTGACAAAGAGACCTTTGCCTATGATCTCTCCGCAGTGGTCATGCATCACGGGAAAGGGTTTGGCTCAGGACACTACACAGCCTATTGCTACAACACAGAGGGAGGTGCGTGCGCTTTACTCTGTGGGGTGGGGGACACAAAAAAGGGTTGGTTTGTCCACATTTCATTCCTTTTATTTAATCTATAGGGGGATATTACATACATTAAAATCCAGTGGAAAGAATTATGAAAGATGGATTCAAATTTTGGATACATCACTAAGTAACAACATTTGATTGTTCTAAGAATTGACAGGAACTAACATGTAAAAGTGCTGAGCACCGTGTCTAGTATGTAATGGTCAGTTAATGTTAGAGGTTATTGTTGTTACTAATACTTCTGCTGCAGACTTCAGTTTCATTCTTGGTTTTGCAGAAACAGTATGACCCATCTAACTTCATGGAATCTCACTAGCCTCAGCTTATAACAAAGCTGAGGACACTTACTGAGCACTTACTAAAAAGGCCCTTCCCAAGGAGCCTTCAGTCCTTGCCCTCAGGGCAGAGCCTCCCAGCTACTGCGCTGAGGCAGGTGGGCTGCGAATGTGTTTTCAGTAGTGTACCCATCCTGAACCCCTCAGCCCTTGGGGTAGCCAGAGGGAGCCTGTAAAAAATAACTTTTTATTCCTTCTAAGTGTTCCTTTATCACTTCTATTTACACTCCCCCTCTCCTCCTCCTCCTTTTCCCATCTCTTAGCCCCCAGTCTCCTGTCTTTGTAGAAAACCCTAATGGGCAGTGAAGAAGACTGAATGAAATGAAATGAGGACAAAAATTATAGTCGGTCGATACTGCAAGCAGTATTGTGGTGGGGCTTGCAGGGTTAAAACCAGTGGTTTCAGGGAAGTCTGTTGGTTTCATTTACTTTTCTCTTCATCCACCACCAACAATCAAGGGTTGGATCTATTCAGAGCTCCTCTGGCCCTTTCCTCATCTCCTTGTTTGCCTGGTGACTGAAATATAAGTTGGGTAGTCATTTTCTCTCTTTCTTTCATTTGGTTTCCTAGGTTTTTGGGTCCACTGCAATGACTCAAAGCTGAATGTATGCACTGTCGAGGAAGTGTGCAAAACTCAAGCCTACATCCTTTTTTACACTCAAAGAACAGTTCAGGGCAATGCAAGAATCTCAGAAACCCAACTCCAAACTCAGGTGCAGTCCAGCAACAACGATGAGGGCAGACCACGGACCTTCCCCTGAATGGGAGGCACGTATCGAGGACTGGCTTGCTTTTAAACTATTGGTTTCTATACATCTTTCCTCGTATAGGAAATAAGGTTTACTGCAGGAACAGATTACTAGGTTTGCGTCACTGGGTCTAGAGCAGGAGGTGCCAGGTGACTCGTGTGCTATCATAAAATTTGTAGCAACTTTCTTTTAAATGGGTTTAGAAATTCCCTCCTTCGTTAAAACAAATCAAAAGGAGTAACTTGTATGAAGACTCTTTCATCAGTTGCTTCTGAATATAGAGGGATCTGGGTGGAGGAAAGAGGGAGTAAATTGGTCATATCCAGCCATGTTCTTTCTATTACATGATTCCCCTGCTAATCAGGACTCCTTGCAGCACCAGAAGAACCCTCCTGCTGTGAGCAGCCCTCGACAGAGCACGCAAGGAGGGGCCCTGGGCTGGCAGCTTGCTGGATAGGACTGGTTCCAAGGCGGAAGGTGAAGTCTAAGGATTTTTTCCTACAATGGAAGTAGCCCTCAAGGGTTAAAAATCTGCAGACTTCCTCTTTTAGGGGATAGCAGTTGAAGAATGGAATGAGATGCATGGAGGAAATTTCTCCATGTGAAATGGGAGGTTTTTCATGTGTCATACTCTCCCTGGCTGCTGCTGTCATTTAATCATACCACATCTTCTGAGATGGCATGAACATCCCTTCATTCTAAAGAAGGAGCAGTTCACATGGGGAAGCAAGAAACTGGTACATGACATGTTCTCTGTGGCACACTGAGCCTAAGGGCACGCCTGGCTACCTAGTTCTGTAGCAAATCCCTGGTTCAGGTCTAGGGCAAGCACATAGTTTGGTTTAAATTGGTCTTTGGGTCAGTTGTCTGAGGCCCTCTCAGAACTCAGTTAGGGGGTGGGGGTGGGGGGATAGCCAGTGGTCCAGGGCTTATCTAAATGCCTGTCACCCATTTCACCTTGGTGCAGCATGCAGCTTTTCTTAACCTGCAGCTTATTTCCTGTTCACAAGATGCGGGAGCTTTTGCTTTTCTAAGGCTTAGGAATCCTCCTCCTGTATGTCTGAACAGTTTATTGTTGACAGTCCTGGCCTGTTTCCTCCAAAATCTGCTAATCCCTACTGTTTCTTTACCCACCCACACTCAATCCATCAGAGAAAAAAGCAAGAGTGCCCTGCCCTTAACTCCAGTGCTAGTAAAATATATCTTTCTTTTTTAAACTGGGTCAGTTTCTAAGTGGCATGAAATTGCCCAGATGGAAACTCTCCGCCCTATCAGGCACCACTGAATTTCCCTTCTCAGTCCTTCGCTTAGACTCACTAGTAAAAGTGAATGCAAACCGTAACTCTCACTGTGGGAGTGCTGCAGCCCGCCTCAGCCTGTCACTCTGAATGCTCATCTTTTGACTGAGTATGTCATATTAACATTTCAATTCAGGTAGAAGTACAGTTGCCACCTGAAGAGGATGGATGTGAAGGGAGTTTGGGGAGGGATGGGAAGTTGGGAAAAGAAAGGCTAAAGAATGAGAGTCAAAGGTTTAGTGATGTTGAGGAACCACATTTCCCAAGCAGATCTGTAGCATTTGCTGTTGACCTCTTTTGAGATGAATTCTCCCATAGGACCTGCCAGACAGCACTGAGACTTGGAGGAAATCAGACAGAAAATGGCTCACCCTGATAAGGAAGAGGAGTGACTATATTTTAAATTAAACTTGCTTTTTCCAACACTGTGAGGTTTCTGTAATATTTAGCTTTTATTTGGAAGCGATAGCGTATGGCATTTTTTTATGCTATTTGGTTTATATTGTCTACTGCAGGCTTCTTTGTACAAGCTTGGCCCGGGCTTACCCTCACCTGGACACTGTTTTAAAGTGTCACAGCTGCCCATGCTGTCAGAGGCTCTGATGTGAGGCTGTATCCTCTAGATCCACATTTTTAAGTTGGCATGATTGGTGATGACTTTTGGTGGCAAGAGAAAAGCGCATTAACTCAAAAAAACCCAAGGAGAGTAAAAAGGGAAGGAAAATATAAATTGTGCCTCATCTTTCATTGAATGCTATATTTATTATTCTAGAAAAAGAGAACTTACAAATGGAGAAGTACTAATAGGCATCTACTTCATCCCTCAGGCTGTCCAGGGGAAAACAAGAAAAATAAACATCTAATAGAAAATTAAAAGATCTTGAAATTTAATTCTTAAAAATAGTTTTATACCAAGTATTAAGGATTATTAAGCAAAGGACTTTGTAAAATAAGTGCTTAAATTAGCTGAGCACACATTGTATCAAATTAACAAAATCATTTAAAATGAGTTGGAATAGAAACCAGTACCTCAATGAGCTGCACACACTTGAAGGTGCCCCTGCAGTGAGACACCTCAGGTACCCAGAGGCAGCAGCACTAGACGCTGTTGAGAAGTTAGTATTTATGGAGATTTTAATTAAAGAAAAGAGTTTCCTGCTGCATAAGCCAATGGCTGTTGTGAGGGAAATGTCCCTTTGCCTTTAATTTATTTACATACTGGAAGTAGATGAATTTCTTAGTTGCATCTTACTTTAAGTAGAAACATTGTAAAGAGAAGAAAATAAGAACCGGGTAGAAGTTGACTAGATGCTGCCAAATCAAACCCAAGATCTCCTAACTGAACCTTACGAGCCTGCTTCTTTCCCAGACAAGTAGTTGGAGTCCCGTTCTAGGAACCCTTTGTAGTTGGCTGGTGTGTTTACTTTCTGCTGTAGCCAGCCAAGGTGAATGCACCCTGGCCCCTCAAAAAGGATTTTACCTCAATCTAGCTTGACCCTCATACTTGTGGTTGCCTCTGAGAGCATCCATGCTAGTGTTTGTTTTTTTTTTTTTTAAAAAAAAAAAAAAAAAAGATTAGGAATGCCCTCAATGGCCAAGAACTGAACTCTTATTTAAAGGTGGGCAGACCTCTTGCCTGCTTTGATCCAGTCCGTCTCAGGCTGATGGGGGCAGTGCCACACTGTAAAGAACTTCCAGATGTCTCTTACAATGTCATGAATAAAATTGGAAACTATAGAAGTGTTAATGTGTCCTATGGACTCAATAGCAGAGTTTATTTTTGTTTTTAATGGCAAGGCTTCTAGAGTCAATGATTGTATGAGTTCCCCGCTCAGGCTATGCTTACAGTTCCATCAGAGTGCAAGAACTAATGAGGTGGGTTGACTGCAGTGGAGCATGGCCCTAGCCAGGTCCCAGCGTAAACACAAGAGAGGTCAACAGTAGTACAGAATGAAAACCTGGTTGGGTGTTTGGGGTTGGGATGTGGGTGGGCAGGGAGGGAGAAATGGAGTTTGTTTTACTTACTGATAAAGCTTTGTGAACTAATTTTATACAATTCATAAAATTTGGTGCCTTGTACCCAATTATGGTTTGCATGGGATTGAAAAGATTAAGGGAAAGGATTCCTTCTTGTCATTTCAAGTGGCAAATGGATCTGTATAGTGTAAAGGACATTTGGTGTCAGACTTTTTAAAAGCATTTCATATCTTGTGTGTGTGAAAGCAAAGTATTCTTACCAGCAAGTTCTGAAATTTTAATTGTAATATCCAAAATCTTTGTGTTTGATTATTCATCAGTGTGTCCTTTTCAAGGCAGACTATGTACCCCATTCTTTTTTTACCACCCCTTTTATGTTCCAGTCATTAGCTCAGGCCTTTTTAAAATCAGGCTGGGAGGGCTACCCCTTCCTAAACATATACTGTATTCCTATCTGGGATTATATCTTATAAGTGGAAGGGCTGCTTTTCCAGCTGGTTGGGAGAGCACAAATACTCAGAAGAAGGTCTTTTAGTTTTTCTAATGCTGGGCAACGTATGGTAGAAGTCAAACAGAAACGGTTCCTCCTGAAGTGGTACCTTCATTAGTTCTGAAGTTCTTTTGCACAAAATGTCAGGAAGCAGTGTAGAACACAATACCCTATATGTGAACCTTTAGATTGTAAGGCAAGCCAGTGCACTGTGTAATATGCAAAAAAGAAGGCTCAAAGAACCTGTCCCAGCTCACCAGCCCCACTCCCTGGCAGCTGCTGACTGGGATGGTGCTGAGTGGCTGTGGAAGGGGAAAAGACCCAGCCTGCTCACCTGCAGGGCTATAAATACAGCATGTTCCTTTTACTCCCACCTTAAGGTTTCCAAGACTTCACCAAAGGGTGTTTAAAAAGCTTACCACTCGAAGCACATATAATAATTGGATCCCTCAGCCTAATTAGGTGAGGGGGTTGTATCTTTGGAATAAAACCTCCCATGGCCAGTTAGTTTCTTTACCAGGTAAGTATGAATCTCCCTGGTGGTTCAGATTCTTTTTTGAAGTTAGCACTAAAGCTGAAAAGCGCCTTCTGAATATGACTGTGAGTTTAGTTTATATCTTCCACGTTTAAATTCACCATTTTCTTGGTCTAGGGCTTTGACTTTAACCACTGTGTACTCAACCCAAACACTGCTCTAAGTACACCATAGCCACTAGAGCATTGAAGTGAATGGTCATTTTTGTGGACTTTTTCCATACTGAATTCTGCTGGCATGTTTCTATTTTAGATCTAACTAGGTTGTGTAAGAGATTTTCATAGTACTGTCATACTATGTTATGTGTTTACATCCTGTCACACGGTGTTAACTAGCCTGGGCTAAACACCGTATGACAGGATGTGAAACTGAATTCCCTTGAGGAGAAATGTTGTGTTGAAATGATGAAAACCAGCACTTTCATTTATGGAATAATTATTCATCAGAATTTGAGGAAATTGTAGATTTGGTAGCTTTAATCTGCAAAATTCTTATCACTTTCGGGAATTAAGGCAGTTTAAATGAAACTTTACCTTACCAGCTTTATGGCTTTATAAACCAACAGTGGCACTGTTACTTGAAGCTAAAACATTAAATTTTAAGTGAAACTTGAATTATGCTTTTGGAAGCTGCCATGTCTTTAATTTTGGCCAGATTTTGATTTTTAGCTTTGAAAATTTTTATCAAATAGAACTGTTCACAATTATGAATAGATCAGGTAGCAGACTTCAAGGATGTACGTTTCACTCCTATAAAGAACAGGAGGTGCTGGTATTTCTAGTGTTAGCGCAATGGTCTGATGCAGGCTGAAGGGATTTAAAAGTTTCCTTCCTGGTCACCATTTGCAGGGGTGATGGCTTTAAACCTAAGCCTTGCTCCACGTATGTTACCTTTCCTCATTAGATATGAACTTGTCAGAGCATCTGTGGTCCCCGTGTAGACTCTTAAAGGATCCTGCCTTCATGTTAAGCCAGCCACAGGCCTGAATTCATACAAGCTCAAACTCCTTCCTCCTGAGAGATGGGACCTCCTCCCTGATTAATGCTCATAAGAGAATGGTGCTTTTCTTTAACATATAAAAAATCTAATTCCCTGACAGCTTTCTTAACCACATTTATGCCAGCAGGATCAAGAAGGACCATTTTATTCTATTTACCTTTAGTGAACAGATTGCTAGAGACAACACCTGTAACTAACAATTAGGCCACTGTGGTGCATTTATACTGACCCTCCTTTCCAATTCATGTCCTTTAATCCCATACCAGTTCCGTAAGACTCGGCACGGAAAAGTAGTATATATTTTTTTAATGCCTAGTAGAGCAAATCAACTAGAAAAATTGCCAAGGGGAGCCTGTCACTATGTCCACACCTTGCTAAGCCTATGTGATTCTTTCCATGCCAGTTCCTTACATATTCCATTTCCAAAGAACCCCACACTCCTGGACAGTGGCACTACCATGAATTTTAGGGTCAGAAAATAATCTCTTTCCTTGTGAAGGAAGCAGCTTCCTCAAGCTGTGTCACTTCAGTACCCACTGCCCAGGCTTACTTACCCCTTGCCTCTACCTGCACCTCACTGCCCTCAAATCCCACTGTACTACAGCAACAATGCCTCCCTGGTGCCTGGAAAACCCACCTGGTGCACTAAAACGCTATGCAACACCAAATGACTTCTTCCCTTAGTACCGCTCAGAAACGGAAATTCCGCAACAACGTGCTTCATCCTACGCCAGCATCAGTGAACGGCGGCTGCAGTTTCCTTTTCTTTTTTAATATGAAGCAAACCATCTCTGTTACAATCCATGTTTGGGGCTTGTTCCTGTCTCTCTCGAGTGTGAAATATAAACCATGTTTTTATGATTTTTGTAAATCTTGACTTTTTACACCTTGTTTTTGTAAGCCGAAGTTTCTTATTAAAAGAATAAAATGGCTGTCTTTGTGTACAGTCTTTATTTGTTAAAATACCATTAGAATATTCCTCAGGACAAGAGCAAAGATCATCCCCTGCAGAAACTTTGGAACTATGTACAGAACTTTACAGAACACAGGACAACACTTTAGCTGAACCCTACCTGCTGACCAGAGAAGGGTGTTCTGAGTGGACTCAGCAAAGAAAAGGAAATCAAGCAGGGAAGGAAAGGTGCCCATCTGAATCAAACTTCAGCCGCCATCAGGGCAAGTCTTGTGACGGTCACAGATCGGAGGCTCTGTTTTTGGAAGGTTCGAGTACAGCACAGGGGTTCCATGTGTCTGCAGTCAGACAACAGGTGGCATTAGAAATGTAAAATCACTAGAGGGAAATTGGTAAGAGACTCATCCCTTGGAACATCTGGAGACACATCTAACTAGGAATAGCCAAGGGTTTTACATCAAGTCTCATCTATTATTTTGTGAATAGCTGATATAAATTATTTCTCATCCCAGTCTCTAGGACTCCTAAAACAGGCAGAACATTGGTTAATGCTTACCTTTACGGCTACACCCCAGGCTGAGGTGCCATTAGGTCAATGTCACTCAAATTCCTGGCCAGCCAAACTCCGGCAGCAAAGAGTCCCAAATTGAGGATCAAGTTCCTGGAAAAAATGCATCCCTTTAACCCTGTGGTCACTGAGTCACGTGTCTTTGGTCAGTGAAAGATGGGCTGGGGGGTGGGGGGAAGCTTCCCATCACCACCCTGGAAACCGCCCCCTCCCAAGGCAAAAACACTTCAGAATCGCAAGAGCGTCGATCGTTACATAATAGGTTGCCCAAGACCCATATGGTTATTTAAGGTTCGTTTCTACGTCTAGTAAGAGTAGGGTCAAATGCAAAACCCAATTAAGTACTCGTCCAGGGCCGAAAAGCCTGTTTACGTGTTGGCGCCTCCTCTCCCCGGGTCTCCGCGGGCAGGGTGAGATTCTCCAGACAGAGCCAGGTGACTTAAAGGAGCGCTCTGGCCGCACGGGAAACTCTCCCGGTCAAGGACCTCAGCAAAGCACAGCCAGAGCCACGAAAAGGCCGAGATATTGGCGGTGTAAATAATCCGGAGGGCCCAGCCTCGGCGAAGAAGGAAACCTGGCAGGTATGTATACGTGCGCGAAGGGCAGGAGAGCGACCAAGGTCCCGTGCCTCGGTTACCTGCGGAAGTCATTCCTATCGGTGGCGAAGCGGTAGACGCCCCGAAGCCAGTCTCCCACGTTGTCTGGGATTTCGGGAGCTTCATTTGCCGAGCCCGCAGCGATCACGCCGGCCCCACTGGAAGCCATAGCAGCACCCCAACGCTCCGCAAGGTCTCTCACCACGCCGCTTGTCGGCGCCAGCAGATCACGCAACTTCCGGCCTCGCATTTCCGCTGGCTACTCGCCGACAGAGGGCGCAGTGGCTTGAGCTTGGTAAGACGCCGGGAGCGAGAACTCCCGGGCTGCGAGTCCGCGACATCTGCCGGGCAAGGAGCGCCGTCCAGCTCCAACCTCCCCTGGTCGGGTTCCACCTCTGGCTCCCTCCTGGCCTTCGGCTGGCCCACCGCCAGTCACAGGTGGTCTCTGAGTGATCACTTCGTTGGCTCAGGAGGAGGATGGGGCTGCCTAGCCTGTGGGGGTGGGGTAGGGTCTCACTCAGCAGGGGATGCGTAGCTTTAAGGAATGGAGCTCCCCAAGAGTCTCCATGAAAAGTCATAGAATGCGCGGGCTAAGAGGAAGCACTCCAAATTTGTCATTTCGCCGCCTCTCCCAGCCATGGGCCCTGATGGCGTTCAGTCTAGGATTTTTATAGGGGGAGGAGAGTTTTGCTCTCTCACCGTACAGATTACCTCCCCAGCCACCCTTTCTCCGGGCCGCGCCACTAGCAAATGGTGCAATGCTTCCTGGAGGTGTCGCTGTCCCCAGCTTGGAGATTGCCGGGGGTCTCCCAGGGCCGGGGAAGGCGCTGGCCTAAGAAAAAGCCTTCGGGTTCCGATTCAGAGGAAGAGGAGCAGGTGGGGCAGGAAGCGTCCTCCTTGGGATCAAGAGGAGTCTCTGGGCAGCCCTGCTCTTGCCCTTTGGGTGTCTCCTCCTGGTCCCCAGCTCTACACTCCTGCTCCGGGCTGGATCCAAGCATCCTCCTGTGGGTTTCCAGACTGGAGCTGGCGGCAGTAGCGAGAAGGGCTGCCCGGGAGATGATCACGGCATTCCGCGGGGCGCGGTGCCCATCTTTAAATCCGCCGATCTCCGCCTCCCCTGTTCCGGGCCGGGTCAGAAACGCCCATCTCAGAGCCGCGAGTCTCCCTCTCCCAGATCTGGGCGGGGCGGCCGCCAGAAGCCAGTCCCAGTCGGGGCCCAGCCTCCCGCCCCGCCCCCGGGCCTTGCGCGCCGCCGCGGTGAGTCCTCTCCCGGCTCCTCGCCCCTCCCCGCCTCCGCCCAGCAGAGGGCGGCCGCGGCCCCAGCCCAGGAGCGAGTCCCGCGCCGCAGCCTCAACCGCGGCGCGGGGTGGGTTCTGGAGGCCCTCGGAGCGCTCCGGCCAGGGACGCGCGGTGAGAGCTGCGGGCCCCGAGGCTCGTGTCTGGGGGTGCGGTGGGGGGGACGGGGGCGCTGCTGGAGGGGCGGGACGGCGTGGGACCGGGACGAGGGTCCCAGCCCGGGAGAACCCCCCCTCAGCCCAGCCCAAGCCGCTGCCCCCTTCCCCTTTGATCTGCACCTTCTCCTCCCTTACCCGGGGACGCCCTGCCTTCCACTGTCGGGGCCGGACTCGAGCCGGCATCCGAATAGCGTCTCTCAAAGCAGCTGGGGCAGCAGGGGCCGCCGCCCAGCAGGGCATAACGCCCCCCGCCCAAGGGCCCGGCGCAGTCCTGGCAGCAGAAGTGGTTCTCGTGCCAGCGCCGTCCCTCGGCCTCGGTGCAGCGGCGGGAGAAGATCAGCTGGGAGAGGGAGAGGGGAACGGCTCATTCATTCATTCACTCATTCATTCATCCAGTAACCACGCCTTATACCCAGTTGACGCTAAAGCACGTCTACAGACATTCCCATTTGATCTACTCAACCACTCTCGGATGCGGGGAGGGCTGATTGGCTTAGCCAGGATCCCCCAGCTAGCAGGTGTCACAGCCTGAAGAAGTGCGACCTGGGTCTCCTGGACGCCCAACCCAGGGTTCCGTGCAGCCTCTTGTGCGGACATTGAGGGAGTTCCTCGCAGGAGCAGGCCCAGCACTGGGCACCCGACATACTGAGATGAACGTCTGTCTAAGAGTTCCCGCTCTGGAGAAGTCCTCTCAGTCCAAGAAAATTTGGGAGACTCTGCTTGCGGTGAGGGAGGGCACAAAGGCAACGAGTCCCAGGTGCCCAGAGCTCAAGTCAGAGCAAAGGGAATACAAAGTTCCCAGGCTGGTTCCTAGTTCTCTGTTCCCCACTCCGTGGTACTGGAAGAGATGTCCCGTTGCATCTGCCGCGTTGGACCCTGGGCAGACCCCCTCCAGCCCCTCCCCTCGAGGCTGTACCTGGTCACAAGCCGGGCAGCGCGGCCGCAGCAGCTCTGCGTGATGACGGCCGCAGTAGAGACGCCCATCGTGGTAGAAGTAGATGAGGTTTATCAGGGCCTGGCCACAGGCCTGGCAGGCAAAGCAAGCCCGGTGCCAGCAGCGCTGCTCTCCTGCCCGAGCTGTGAACACTCCGTACTCCCCTGGCCTCAGCCGCTCCCTGCACTGCGGGGTGCGGGTGCTGCGCTGGTCAGAGGCCACACCACCCTCCTACCTTCTCTCCTGGCTCTTCCATCCCAGCCTCAACCTAACTGTTCTCCCCATATTCTGGCAAGCCCACCTCCACTGCAGGCTCCACGAAGAACCCCTAAATTTGGTTTCCCTTTTTCCTAAGCTTTGCCAAACTGTCAATCCCCAAACCCCTTTTCCCCCTCCAGAGTCCCAGAAGCCAGCCCCTTCTGAAGAAGTGAGAGGGCAAAGAGGAGGAAGGGGAATATTGGGGGGAGGGTGCTACATACCTTTTCACAGGTGCATTCTTCAAACTTGGGAGGTACTAGGCGGGCCACCCCCTGTCCCAGGGCCTCCCGCCTCCGCTGGGCACAGAAGAGCCGCAGCTCAGCCAGCTCCTCCTCCCCAGGGGCCAGGCAATAGCGCTCCTGCAGAAACAGAGGTCCACTGTGACTGGGAGAGCCCCAGCAGGCAACGTTGAAGTTTGACTGGAGAGGGGAGGTTTAGCTGCTGGGTCAAAGGAAGGTTGTGAAACCTCAGGGAGGTGCAGGAGATAACAGCACAGAAGGGTACTGAGGAGAGGGAAGGAGGGAAAGAACTGGCATAAGTCCACCTCCGTCTCACTCCCCCCACCCCAGGAATGGTGATCGCTCAGGTCCTGACAGCCCTACAGTACTTAGCCCATCTCCATATATTTAGATCCTGGCTCCCAATGAGCTGTAGCTTAATATCACTTCCCACTGTATTTTCCCTATTTATTCCATATTCTCCTGCCTCGCCTCCCCAGCTGAACTGTAAGCCTTTAGACTGGGCACACAGAGGCCCTCAATAAATACTTAACCACCATACTCTCTACATTTGTACATTCCATTATCAGTTTCAAAAGCTGGTCATGTCCATTTTCTCATTTGCTCTTCAACTAAGCATTGTGGTGGGCAGAGCAGATGTTACTGCACCCATTATGTAGTTGTGAAAGCTCAGGCTGGGGGTGGGGGATGACTTCCCCCAATTAGTGGCCAAGCTAGGCCTTAAATGCATGTCCCCTGCCTTTTGGACCAAACTTCTTCCCACGGTAAGTAAAGAAAGGGAGGCAAGAGAGAGGAAAGCTGGGGAGAGGGAGACCCACATCGCTGTCCTGCGGAGGGAGCTGCTGCAGGAGGGTCCGGAGTCCAGGCCAGCTGGGGGCTTGGTTGGTGTCCAGGCCAGGGTTCCCCAAGCTCAGGACTTCAGGATCCTGAGGAAACGCAGCAAAAGGAGAGAAGCAGAGCTCGGCTTTTCCTTCCTTCCCCTTGTTTCCTTCCCTCTTCATTGCCACCTCTTCACCAATCTGGAACAACATCCAAGCACACCCCTCCATTTGGAGGATCCCCCTTCAAGATCACAAGGACAACTGATCCACTCCCATGTTTATGGTCTGATTGAGGCAGGTCAGGGGGGGCACACTGCAAAACAGCTTCCTTCTTATGCTTGAAATCACCCCTTTCACTCCTTAGGGGCAAAGTCCCTAGGTTCTGCTTTGACAACACAGACCCCCTAGGAGAGTATTCATGTATTCATGTGGATAAGCTTAAAGAAGTTGAACCCCTGTGTCCTGAGAGGGCTGTAGGGACAAGGATTCCTGCAAAGAGAAGGGGCTGCAAGAAGTTGGGCACAAAGGCTAACTACCTCCCACTTGGTGGAAATGGGAAGAGGTCCAAAGGATGGAGGGGATGTTGGTCTCAGAGGGAAGGGCAGGACCCCTACCACCTGAGCAGAGGTTTCCTCAGGGTCCTCCTCTGGCACGTGACCTGGATTGCTGTCTGAGTTGACTGGTGGATTTGGCTCCGGAGGGGTCAGCCTCTCCCCTCGGTGGGGCGAGCCAGAGTTCAGCAGTGACATTGGTGGCAAAGTCTGCACAGAAAACAAGACGCCTCCCATTTATTGGGCCACGACAGTGTGCTAGGCAGGCTAAATGCTTTCTGGGCGTTATCTCCTTCAGTCCTCCCAACAGCTATGTGAATCAGGTGGTATTCTTATCACCGTTTTACAGATGGCCCAATTGAGGCTTGGAAGGCATACATGGTCTGCCCAAGGTCACACAGCTAGTAAATGGCAGAGCCAGATCTTGAGGCCAAACCTTTCAGCTCCAGAGTTTCTGAAGCTCAAACTCGAGGGTCTCCCAAGATTGGGATGGAGGAAACAGGAGGCCTATAGTGGAAGGAGAGGGCATTTTGCCTTTCTGGTGAGCCCTTGGGTAGACTGGCCCCTTGTTCCCCACCTCCCCTGCCATAGCTCCCACCACTTCTCACTGTGCACTCAGCAGCACCCAGTGAACCTACTTCCTCACCTCTCCCTGCTTTTCCTGCTGTAGGCTTGGGCTGGGTGAAAGGATCACTTCACCGGGAGGCCCTTCTCAGCCTATCCAGCCTATACCAACTCTCCTTTCCCTGAGCTCCAGAAATAAGTACAGTGGGTGCCCCAAGATTTAGCACCTAATATTTCTCTTTGCTCCCTGTGTCTCTCTCAGCTCCTCATCTAGTCTATCAGCTCCTCCAGGACAGACAAAATCCTGTGCTTCTATCTTCTATCTCTAGTGGCAACTTCATTGGATAATTCTAAGTGCATCTCTTCAGCCCTCCTCTGGGCAAGCCCTGGTATGGCCACAGTATCTTGGGGATAGGAGGTGACTACTGAAGTAGAAAAGGGATGGGCCCTGCCCTCAAGGAGCTCATAGTCTACTGGGTAAGGCACAGATGAAACCAGGCAGGATGGGGCCAGGGTTCTGGGCAGATATACACAGCACCCTAGGAAGAAAAACAAAACAGAGTAAACTTTTCTAGAATGTTTACCCTGTGCCAGGGACTTTTCCAGCATGTTATATAATATAGTCCATCTTCACAATAACCCTGTGAGGTAGTTTCTATTATCCCATTTTACGGTTGAAACAAACAGGTTAAACTTGCCTGAGGTCACATTAGAAGGCTAAGGGAAGCTTTAGAGGAGGAGGTTGCCTTTGAGAGCTGGGTTGGATTCTAACGGCAGCTGGGCACGGGAGGGCATCACCAAATCCCTGGCCTCTATAAGACCCAGCTTTGGGGCTGGGAACAAGGTTTGGACTGTGACAATTATAGTGTTTCCCAGCCCGGAGCCCTGCCCTGTGCCACCCTTCCCTGCTTCCTGGCTCCACACCCATCTGCTTCCTTCCTGTTCTGTCCCTCAGATCAGGTTTCCTGTGGAAGGCAGCCAGGATGGGCTGTTCACACCCAGGGCCAGGAGTAGCCACTTCCCCTGGGGCTCCAGGAGGCAAGAGATGCTTGGGGGAGGGGGTGGGCATCGAAGCAGGGTATCTGGGGCCCCAGAGGGAACTTGCACCCCTCTTCCAGATTAGTTCTAGTTTGCATGAAGTCAGCCCACACAGGAACAACACTCAGAAATCAGTCTTCACCCTTCACCCTCATCCCCCCAGGGAGGCATAACTCCACATCCACTTAGCACTGGACCCCACTTACGTGCTGGATTCCTTCCAGAATTCCCCTCCCCCCTTACAAAAGGGACAAGACTGAACCCCCTCCCCGCCCCCCGCGCAGGTGTAACCAGTCTCAGGAGTTCTGCCTTCCCAACCCACCCCTGCCCTGAAGGGCAGAGTCTAGGGATTGGGAAGTGGCGGGGGAGGGGGAGGGTGTAAGGGATGGAAGGTTTCCCGGGACAGTGAGAGGAAGGAGAAGAGAAGTGTCTGGTCCCGCCAAGTGCCCTCTCGACAGATCCCCGGTTTTTTCTTGGGCATGTGGGGCCCACCTCCGAAACGGGAAGCGGTGTGGTTCCCGAGTCACCTGGGGTTCCCAGTCTGGCTGCTGGGAGTTTAGGGGAAGGGAAGGAACTCCGCCGGGGTCTCACCCTCGCTGCGTGCTGTTGTCCGGGCAGTTCTGGACAGACCCTGCCGTCAGGCCCTTCACCCAGTTCCCACTCTCGGGTCTCGATACCCGCCTCTGCCCGCCCCGGGAGCGCGCCTTCCGCTCCCACGCCCCCCGCGGGCCCTGCCAGCCCCTCCGGGGCTGGTAGAGCCGGACGGGGGGCGGGGCCTAGAGCTGCCGACTGAAGGAAAGCATTTGAGGGATCTCGGGTGGAAAGTGTGCAGGTTCCACTGCCTCCGTGCCCATGGGCTTAGCACTGGGACCGCGTCTCGGCGGGCGCGGAGCAGATCTTCGGGAGCCATCGTTATGCCGGGTCCTCAAGCACTCGCGGAACAGAACGCCTTTCGGAGCCCTTAGGTCCCCCCAGACCGTCCTTCTGGTCTCCTAGCCCCGCCCCTCTCTGTGTGTCCCCACCCCCACCTAGTTCCCTCCCCCTCGTCCCCAGCCCCTTTCTGGGGTCCCTAGTCCTGCCCTTCTTCCTTCCATCCCTTCAGGCTCCTCCCCCAATCTTCCGTGTTTCTCCCCCGCCCCGCCCGCCGCTCGGGTACATTTTCTGATCCTGGGAGTGGAATCCTTTGGTCCTACCTCTGGTCCCCCTCAGCCCCGCCTCTAGCCCCGCCCCCGCCCCCAGGCTCCGCCCCGCCCCCGCCAGGCTCTCTCAGTCACTGGCCCTGAGCGCCCTCTGGCGTCTGCGCATGCTCCCTGCGCCCTACTGCAAAGTCCTCCAAAGGGACCTTCTAGGCTGCGCGCCGGTCACCCCCGATCGGGTCCGCCCGCCCGCAGCGTCTCGTCTGTGCTACCGGTGACCTCTGACCCCGCCGCCACGGGGCGGGGAGGCCTTAGCTCCGGGCTGGCGGCGGCTGCTGCAGCGGGACCCGGGAGCGGGGCCCGGCGCCGCCCGGGCCGCGGGGCGATGTGAGTCGGGGCGCGGCGGGGCGGGGGCGAGGCGGCTCCGCCGAGGCCGCACCGCGCCGCGCCGCAGTCTCCACTCCCTCCCAAGGAAGCCCCGGGCGGGCGGGCGGGCGGTGGAAACCCGGGCCTGGGGGCGGGGATCCAGAGACAACGGGCGGCCCTGACCTCCCCTGTTCCTTCCCGGTATCTAGAAATTCGCCTGTTACCTAAATCTGTCTCTAAGCCCCCAGAACCACCCCACCCCCACCCCCGGACACACCTTCATGTGTCCTGGAGCCCTCAGAACCCCTCACTCCTGCAAATTCCCCTGATACGCTCACAGAGCACCATTCTCTCCTGGATGCCCCCAAATGCTTCCACCGCCCTGAAATTCCTCTGAGTCTTCATGCCCCCCATTCTCCTTGCACCGTGCTCAAGTCCAAAAAATTTGTCCACATTTCCCTGATCCCTCTCATACGTTTTGAGTCCCTATAACCTCAAACTCCCACCCCCAATCCACACCTGTCTCAGACCAGCGACCCCTCCTCCTCCCACCCGATGTAACCCCCCTCATTGGGCTGTCGTGATATGTCCTGGTATCTTAAAGAGAAGTGAAGGGGACAGGAAAAGGTGCAGCGCCCTCCCCCATCTTGCACCCTGTAGTTCTTGGCTTCACCCCCAGACTCCCTGTTGGTGGCTCAAGCCCCAGTATTTACCCAGCTGTCTGCCTTTAGGCTGTGCATACCTTCCTCATCCTGCTGCCCCCTTCCAGAGAGTAAGCCAGACCAAGAGGGTAGGGGTCCTTTTACCTGGGAAGTGTCCAAGGATGCAGAGCACCAGGGGCCCTGGGAAATGACATTGTTTTTCCAGAGCAGGAGGGTGGGATTTCAAGGATCTCCAGGGTACTGGCTTGTCGACTTGTCCATCTAGGGCTCAGATTACTGAAATTTTGATTGATTGTTAGCATTTATGTTAACTTTTAGGCCTTTCAGAGTTTGGAGAACAGAAAATCTGTCAAGCTTCCACGTGTGAGATTGAAGGAGCTTGTCCTAGAGGAGGAAAATGTTGATTTAGCTATGTTTGTCCTACAAACTTACCTCTAAAGGTTATTGAAGCTAGAAGTTCCACAGTTGACAGATGTTTCCCTTCAAAACTAAGGCCTTGGGGTGGGAGTTGGGGGTGGTGATGGAGAATCTACTTGGCAGACTCTCCCAGATACTTTGTAACAATAAAAAAAGACTACTGGTTTCCTGAATCTTAAGCCATTGCTCTTTCTAATACATCTTAGTGTCCTTTTGAGAAAGCTCTCTGTAGAGTTCAAGTTCTCAGCAAAGGTAAGATGGTGATCTTGGTATCGGTTTTAACAGGATTCAGGTGGGGTCTAGAGGTGACTTAAAATGTCCTGGGCTGCCTCAGACTTCAAAGTCACTGATGCAAGGGGAGTCTGTCCCTCTCAGGGCCTATGGGGCTTAGAATTTGTGGTCCCTTTGCTCTTGATCTCACTTCCTTCATTGGTGTTTCTATCCCATTAGGGCTGGAACAGATATCCAGGTGGGATGGACTGACGGCAAGTCAGTTTCATTAACAATTGGGGGTGAGAATGGAAGGTTTCCACTAACCTGTGGTCTCTGTCTCCTATGCTAGGTGAGCCCCAGGTGTGTCCCAGGGAGATCCAGGTGACTTCTCTGCAGACTGCTTGCCATGACACCCCACCAAGAACAGGGGGAATAAAGTGGGGGTCCTTCCCCATGCCCCTCCCATGGTCAGCTCCCCGATGGCCTGGGTGAGGTGAGAGCTGCGTATAGGAGCCACTTTTCTGGAGTTTTCCAAGTTGAGAGGAGTAGAGGGTGCAAGTCAGCATTGCTCAAGGCTTTACACTTTCAGCAGGAGTTCTAGAAGGATATCTAATCCTGCTGATTCATTTCTTGCAGAAAGTTGCAAACCCATAATTTCTGGTTGGGAATCGGCCCATGTGTTTGCTTGCTCCCTTAGGTCACTGTAGCCTGGTGGTATCACCTCCATCCTAGGCACAGGCCCAACTGTTGTGACCTCTAATTCGAGTGCCATAATCCTTGAGGAACAATCCAGATATTAAGGCCTCTGTTCTCCCCTTTGGACAAAGGGGAGCAAACCAAGCGTTTCTTTTTTTAATGAAGAAATACCAACTCAAGGTTATCAAAGTAGTGCTCTGTTTTAAATGCTCAGTCTTCTGAGTGTATCTCTTGACCATAACGTAACATCTCATTTGAAGAGAACATCAAAAAGATAAATTTGAGGTGGATGTTGGGATGGTGAGGAAAGAAAAGAGAGGATTTGGATGATGTGGGAGGAGTGAAGTGGAAAAGGGGAACAAGGAGAAAGGTCCAGGCCAAAGTGTCTGGGACTCCCAACTACAGTTTCTTCACGGAATCTGGAGGAGGGCACTGGGCTGGCACCCAACTCCTGATGCAGGTCACTTCATCTGGGTCCCTACTTTTAACCATGCTTTTCCTGCTGCCCAGGCTGCCCTTCCCTATCATTACATCAGTCAGAATCCTACATACTTCTCAAGGTCCAGATCAAAAGTTGCCCCTAAGAAGCTCTCTCCATCCGCCCATCAGCATTAATCCTTAACACGTCCTAACTTGAATTAATGTTTATCCAGTGTGTGTCTGGCCCTGGATTGAGAACGTGAATTCCTTGAGGGAGGGACTGTGAGTCTTAGACAGAGTAGGTGATCAAAACGAGGTGATTCGGCCAGAGTTCCCCAGAGCAGGGCTTTTGGGAGCTGACCTCGATGACCTTCCCGTCCCTTGTGTTTTTCCCTAGGGCGGGCCGGCTGCTCTGACACCATGGGGAGCTGCTGCAGCTGCCTGAACAGAGACAGCATCCCAGACAACCACCCCAGCAAGTTCAAGGTACCCACAGCCCCCTCCTCTCCCACATTCCCAGCATGGCCTCCTGGGCTCGGCCCGCGCTGTCGAGTTGCTTCAGCCTCCCTAGAGAAGGTGAAATGACTGGCTGAGGTTGTGGGCTTCGCAAGCTCAGGACCTCTGAGCAGTACCAAGGAGAACGGGCTCAGGCCACTGCCTTTTTTGTGGCTCTTGGTATTCCTAAGAATGGAGAAATGCTGCAATAGGGTAGCAGAGACTGTGCTTTCAGAATGTTCACTCCTGTCAGTGTATCTTTGTAACTTTACATTATAACTTTTTGGAGAAAACAACAAAAGTCTGTATTTGTGAATTAACATGTGTCAAGTATTTCAAACAGTGCTTAACACGTGTTAAGCACAGTGTTAGTGTTTGCTGTTTGCTTTGGGAAGCTGAGGCCGGGCCCAGTGGACCTGTGTGCACCCCCGCCTTGCTCCTTCCACCTCCCTGTAGGGGGCGCCCCCTCCTCACCCCGGCATCTTGAGGCCCAGGTTTCTCCTGCTCACCAGAAGAGGGAGCCCTCAGCAAGGTCCTGCGGTTGGGGAGGTGGTGGAGGCCTTTATATTTGTTCTGCTTGGGTTTGACTCTCCCAGGGTCTTAAGATTTTGAACTTACAATAGAACCTCTTCTCCCACTTCTCCCATTAACATCTGGACCATTTGGGGTCATCTAACTTTGCACGTCTAACCATCTGACCTTGGGGGTCGACTAGCCACCCCTCCCCTCACTGCCCAAATGACAAAACTAAGGCCTAGGGAACTGTAGTGGGTCAGTGGCACTGCTTCATCCGTGTCCCGGTAATCGTGTGGCATTCCCAGTGGCTCACGGACCTGGACACGCTTGTTGGACTCACCCATTAACCCTTCTGTCCCCTGCCCCTGCCAGGTGACGAATGTGGATGACGAGGGGGTGGAGCTGGGCTCCGGAGTGATGGAGCTGACGCAGAGCGAGCTGGTGCTGCACCTGCATCGGCGCGAGGCTGTCTGCTGGCCTTACCTCTGCCTGCGGCGCTATGGCTACGACTCCAACCTCTTCTCTTTTGAGAGTGGCCGCCGGTGTCAGACTGGCCAGGGTGAGTACCAGCCCCTGCCTCACGCTGGGATGGGGGCTTGTGCGCCTGGGACAGGTATTGGGGCTGGAAGTCGTAGCTTGAGGGACAGTGGGGAAGTCTGTCCACTTGGCAGGTGTTGCCCAGAGAAGGGAAGGGTCGTGGCCAAGAGCACACAGAACTAAGTGGACTCCCAGGCCAGTGCTTTTTCTCTTCGATCATTGCAACAACTCCGGCCTGGGTGGCTCTGTGAGGTCATTTGTTGCACAGCCCATGGGAAGGAGCCAGTGCTCCCAGACCTGGGAAAGCAAGCGATTCCTCCTCCCTCTCTTACTCTAGTTTCAGGGTCCCTCTTGCCCCCTAAGTAGGAACAAACTGAGCCCCAAGTCATATACCCTGGTTCCTGTGTATAATGAAAGGTCAGGCAAGAGCTCTGGCTGCCTTGGGGCTGTGTGGCGTGGGAATGATAGATTTGGGGAGGTCCGTGGTATACAGAGTAACCCTCACGAGGTTAATCTTTGTCTCCTGTCCCCTGTGGGTGGTGCAGTGTGATGTATTCTGCCTTCTTCCCCTTTCTCCCTGAAGCCAGAGGTCAGGGAGGGGTGGGCTGCTCCATGAAGTCAAGGCCGGGGCCAGCCAGGGCTCTTTGAAGGGGTCACATGGTCTGGGCCTTCTCTGAGGACACAGGCCTAAGCTCTGCTAGAAGGAATGCCACAAGGGATTGTGTTCAATGCAGTGCGGAGGTGTGACTGCAGGGATGGAATGAGCAAAGCTCCTCTCATGAGGCCACCAACACAACAGTGTGTCTCTGCGGTTGTACTGGCTGGGGGAGCCCTCCCCTCTGTGCACCTTACCTTTGGAACTCATGAGGCAGAAGCAGTTAATGCTGGCTGAGCAGAGGGAGGGGAGGAAGGGGCCTCTCTGCTCCCGGTGGTGATTAATCCACACTGAAGGTCCCAGAAGAGCTCCCTAGGCCCCGACACAGGGTTCTTCTAAAACTCCAGGCTTTCCTAACCTTTTCTAAGCTCTTGACATATCTTGGAATGAGCTATAATAAATAGAACAGAATGAGGAAAGAATAGCCCTATTTCTTCCCCTCCTTTCTATCCTTCTCATCCCATTCCTGCAGACCTCATACCCCAACCTAGTTTGCCTTGTTTGGAACATGCCCATGTACATCCCAAGTGGCTTCCCCTGAGTCCTGGGTCCCACTGTTACACAGGGGGAGTGCAGAATCCCAGGCCGGCCCAACACCCCAAGAGCATCTTTGGATCCCCGGAGTCATGTGTGCTCAGCCCAGTCCTGCTGTGGCAGGACCGTGAGTTGCTGCCTTAGAGTTTGAGGGGCTATAAGGCTGGCTGCGTGGAGGAGCCACGTGGTTGCCTTGCCATATTTGTCCTTTAGCTAGTCAGCCCATCCTTCCTTTCTGCACCAGACTTCAAGCTCCATAAGGCCAGGGGCCTATACACCGTAGACAGTCACTCTCTGGCCTGGCACTGGACTAAGTATGCAGTGAATAAGCAGTGAACAGGATAGGCCCTCCCACCCTCAAAGAGCTTAGAGGCTGTTGGGCACAGAGCTGAGGGCTGGCGCCCTGGCGGAGCTCATTTTTCTGGGGAGTAAGGGGCGGCGTGTGAGGTGGAATGGCCACTCATCTGACACTGTCCCTTCCGCTTTGATTTTTTACTTCGCTTCCCTTCACCCTGGCGCACACACATCCTTATGAAAAGGATTTAACCTCGGAGGAATGTAGCTGAAGTATTAGATCTTTAGATGGTGGTAATGGATAGAGTGTGTTAGGGTGGGCCGCGGGGCCTGGGGCCAGCTCCTCCTGTGGCTCTTAGACTTTGGAGGGTGCTGGGGAGAATGCTCAGTGTGAGGGCCTCTCCCACCCCTCTGCAGGCCTGGGACTGGAGGTCAGGGACTTGTCTTGAGCTCTGTGCATCTGTTCAGCCTCTCTAGTCCTTCCCTTTAGGACACAGGGTCAGAGGAGCCTCATTTCTTCCTCTCCTTCTTCAGGGATATTTGCATTTAAGTGTTCCCGGGCCGAGGAAATCTTCAATCTCCTCCAGGATCTGATGCAGTGCAACAGCATCAATGTGATGGAAGAGCCAGTCATCATCACCCGCAACAGCCACCCGGCTGAGCTCGACCTCCCTCGGGCCCCCCAGCCTCCCAGTGGTGAGGAGACCCCCCCACCGCCTCAGCACCCCAGTGCACACGCACACGCACGCACAAGCGTAGCCCCAGGAAGCACCAGTCTTGTAGGCATGAGTCAGGCAGGCAGGCGAGGGGATGGCTGGGTGAGCCACGCTTCCAGGACCGCCATCCATCATCCGACGACTCCTAGGGATGGATAAGTCCTGGCCTGGGCCAGTCAGGTGACTCAAGCGGAGGCTGGGGAGTCCAGGGCCTTGTATTGATGGATGGTCGGGGAACAGACAGGAAGACATTGGGTTTCCATGGAAACGGCAGTCTGGAGCTGTTTTGCTTCCTTCCTTCTGGCTACTGGATCATACGCATATACCTTTCCTGATGGCTTATGCAGGCATCTCTGCCCACAGCTGTCTGGAGAGGTTCCCACAATTTCTGCTTGTTCATTCACTGAATCACACTGAGCACCTGCTCCGTGTCTGGCACTCCATCGGCTGGCCCGTGGGGGACAGAAGAAATAGGAACACAGTCCTCGATTTCGAGGGGCTTCCCTGGAGCTCAGTGGCAGAGCTGGAATGAGGTGAAGGGTCGGTCCAGTGACGACAAGGTGTACCTTAAGTGTTTCAGATAAGGCTGTGATGGGGAAGTGGGGTTCAAGCGGAGCTGTGAGGGAAAGGGCAGGGTTTGGAGAACAGATACAAGGTGAAGATAATGGGGGACTGCCAGTTCAGCGGGGCTGACCCCCTGGGGGCCTTGGGAGTATCTCCCCTCCACTTGGAGGAGTCCCGGGATGCCACACACACGGTTGCAGGTAGTTGCCAGGTGGTTTAAGGACCCCCTTGTCTCCCGTGTGCCCAGCTCTAGGCTACACCGTCTCCAGCTTCTCCAATGGCTTCCCTGGCTGCCCGGGAGAGGGTCTGCGATTCTCAGTGCCCCGGCGCCCCTCGACAAGCAGCCTGCAACACCCCTCGTTTGGGGAGGAGTCCACCCATGCCCTCATTGCTCCCGATGAGCAGGTGAGCAAGTGTCTGCCCGGCGTCTTCCTGTGGGTCTGGGTGGGGGTGGGGCATCGGGAAATATGGCACCTCCTCCCAGTGAGGATCACGAGAGGGAAGAAAGTTGATAGAGTCCCTTCCTGTCCCGAGAAAGGGAGGCAGCTTCCCTGGAAGGCTAGGAGGACAAGGAAGAGGAGGAGGCTGCAGCTCCTTCTCCCTGTGCTTCTCTTCTCTCACCCTGTCCCCTGTTCTCTCCTTCCTCTCTGCCCTCGGACCCTCCTGCTCTTGGACTCTTTCCCCCCAGTCCCACACCTACGTCAACACGCCAGCCAGTGAGGATGAGCGCCGCAGGAGCCGGCACTGCCTGCAGCCCCTGCCTGAGGGCCGGGCGCCCCTTGCCCCGCAGGCCTGTGGCCCCGAACAGCGGGACCCGCAGGTGTTCCTGCAGCCGGGCCAAGTGAAGTTCGTGTTGGGCCCCACCCCGGCTCGGCGGCACATGACCAAGTGCCAAGGCCTCTGCCCCAGCCTGCATCACCCGCTCCACCACGACAATAACAACGGGGGCCCTTCCGAGTGCCCAGCCCGGCCCAAGTGCACCTACGAGAACGTCAGTGGGGGGCTGCGGCTGGGGGCAGGCTGGAGACTGAGCCCGGAGGAGCCGGGCTGGAATGGCCTCGCCCAGCGCCGGGCCGCGCTGCTGCACTACGAGAACCTGCCCTCCCTGCCCCCCGTGTGGGAGAGCCAGGCCCAGCAGCTGGGGGAGGAGGCCGGGGATGACGGGGACTCGAGGGACGGGCTTACACCCTCCTCCAACGGCTTCCCTGAAGGCGAGGAGGACGAGACCCCACTGCAGAAGCCCACCAGCACCCGGGCTGCCCTCCGCAGCCACGGCAGCTTTCCTGTGCCGCTGACCCGCCACCGAGGCTCCCCGAGGGTCTTCAACTTTGATTTCCGCCGGCCGGGCCCCGAGCCCCCCAGGCAGCTCAACTACATCCAGGTGGAGCTGAAGGGCTGGGGTGGAGACCGCCCCAAGGGGTCCCAGAACCCCTCAGCCCCCCGAGCCCCTGTGCCCACCACGCACCCTGCCCGCAGCTCAGACTCCTATGCTGTGATTGACCTCAAAAAGACCGTGGCCATGTCCAACCTGCAGAGGGCTCTGCCCCGCGACGATGGCACCGCCAGGAAAACCCGGCACAACAGCACCGACCTGCCTCTGTAGGGACGTCCCTCCACCCGCCTGGCAGCCTCCGCCTCCCGCTCCTGTGCTCCGAACCCGCACGCCCGGGGTTGGGGTTGCTTCGCAGAAGGGCCTGCACTGGCCGGAGTCCCCAAAGGTATCAGCCACTGAGTCTCCCGGTCTCCTCTACGAGTCGGCGGGGAGGACAGAAGAGGGTGACCAGGTGAGGAGGGAGCCGTGACGTAAACTGTGAAGGGCCCCGTGATTGCATTTCGCACCCTCTCGTTATGTCATCTGTCTCGTCTGTCGTCTGTGTGTTTTTTTGGTTGAAATTTGGAAACATTTTGTACCTGTTGATTTTATTTATCAGTTTATTTTTCTATTTATTGTTTTAAATGTAATTTAACATATTTATTATTAATATAATTATTTTTAAATTCTGACTTGGTGGATGATGTTGAATTCTTAGGGAGTCTTTCCTGGCATGGTGCTGGTGTGGGAGTCGGGGAGGCCTAACAGAGGTAGGGGTTTCACTCTGGGAAATTTGGGGTGACTGTGGTTTTTGTGACAAGTCATGGCCATTTCTTTTTCTCCTCTGAGAAGCTGCGGCCCAGACTGAAAGTTGCCAGGGGTGGCTGCTCTGTCAAAGTAAGGTGACAGGACAGCTAGAGTCCTAGATGCAGAAAGGGGAGCTGTAAGAAAAGCTACCCTGATGAGATAAAACCCTGACTCTCTGAGGTTGGCAATGTGTGGGGGAAATTGGGTGGGGGGCCCCTACGCCAGATTCACCTCTGGAATCCCTCACTGAGTCTCCCTTCTGCCACCAGGTGGGTCCCATTGGGTACTTAACTGCTCTCCTGTACCACCTTGGTCCAAAGGTGGGCCCTGGATCCTCTTTCGGCACCGTCAACATGGCAAGGTCAAGATTAGAACCTTTAAACAGGGCTTTAATAAAAGCCCAGGAAGAGCAAAAAACAAAAGGGGAAAAACAGTGTAATATGTAAGTGAATAATCTGACTTACAAAGTGGGCCTTTCCCAGAGAAGTACTCCCCGGGAATGGCCTCTTTGGGGCCCCTCTGACCTACTGCAGGGGTGGTCCCCTGACAGAGCCACCACATCTGAACGCCTGCCTGGGAGCCCGGGGTCTGTAAAGGGCTGCACACACCACCCACCCAGGGCTGTGGTTGCGGAAGCTCCCCTTCCCTGTCCGGAGGCTGCCTCTTTTCTCTCCCTCCTCCCACCAGCCTCCCTGCCTCAAGACTCCCAGGTCCCAACCCCCTGAACGGTTAATCTCCCGGAAATCCAGTGTCTGCGGTGAGGCACTCAGGGCCTTGGTGAGGAGTAGGACAAGGCTTCTTGTCTCTGGTCACCTCTTGTACCCCAGCTCCCTGCCCTGTGGAGCGAGCAGACCTGTCCTCCACACCAAGGAAACAGGCCAGGGTGGGGCCCACCCAATTCCCTTCTCCTCCTGCTGTCTTACCACTGCCTGGGCCTCAATTCTGGGAGCGCCCTTTCCCCTGGGCAGGGATTAGACCAACCGGCTTCCAGACCCCCGCGACCTTGGGTGTCCCTCTGTTCAGGAAATGGGCGAAGAGGACCGGCTACAGAGGATGTGAGAGGCCCTTCACCTGGGGCCCAGTAGGGTCCCAGGGTACAGCTGGCACCAAACCCTTCTCTCCTTTACATGCTTTTGATCTCTGGACCAGAGGAATCACCTGCGGCAGGCTGGATTCATGCATTTTCCCCACACTGCGGTAGGGCAGTACTGTCCCCTCTCTGCAGCTCACCCAGACAGGCAGCTCAGTTCTGCTTTCTCCACATCCTCCCACGCTACCCCTGCTCCTCCTTTTGGCCTCCACGGTCAGGAGCAATGGACTCTCCAAACAGGATGACCAGGATGGGGGGCAGGCATGGTGGTGCCAGGACCAGGCCGAGGGCCCCTGGCTATGCTAGTGACTCATGGGTGTGCTCAGGACCCTCCTTATTCGTGGACCCTGTCATGCGGGAGTCAGGGGCTTGGCTTGAGTCAAGAGGCCGGCTTCTGCTGCTGACTTGGCTATTATCTCTGCTCTCTTGAGCATTTGGTCACCCCAAATAGGCCTCGGCTTTTGCCCCTAGAAAACACGGAGCTAATCGTGAGAAGTAGCCAATGAGATGATGAACGTGGCACGACTTCAGAAAGCAGACCGACGTGGGCAAGCTGTCTTAACCCAGCTGCTCCCCCGGAAAAAAAACCACTGGTCATCACAACTCTTCAGCCCCTGAGACCGACCTCAGGCTCATTCCTGCTCCTTCGCTGAAGAACTCAAGGAAGAGCAGTTCCGCCTCACTCTCCGGGGTCGCCAGGTCTTGGTCAGAGCCTGGCGGTTCCCCCAGAGCAAGCTGTAATCGCTTCAGTCTGCATATTCGCGGGGCATTGGGTGGGGGTCCAGGACATGTCCCAGGAATTGGCTTCCAGCCCAGTGTGGCCGCCAACCTTCCCCGTCCCCTCCCCAGGTCACTGCCTCTGACCCACAAGGTCTAGTCTAGGAATTTTCCTCTGGTGGAGCGGGTAGGGTATGAGCGGACGGCTTTCCTGGCGGGAAGGGGCGGGTGGGAGTGATGCCCAGGAGGGCGACCGAGGCTCCTGTGTCTGAGCCTGCCCTGCCAGCATCAGGGCGTGGTGTGCGGACAGAATCTGTTTCCATCACCATCATCGTCCAATGATCCCCACCAACATGGTGAATGTTTGCAGACTGCTCAGTTCTCTTAGTTAGAATCAGGCCCTACCCACCCCCTGGGCGGCCCTCAGGAAAGGACAGGAGCCAGCATCCTGTCCAGGAGTGACATTTCAGGTCAGACCAGGAGGGGCCCTCCCGGAGCCCACCCCTGGGTAATAATAGCACTTTACAAGGGTATAAACATGGGTGGCTTTCCACAGGGCCTTATAGACCATTTATCTCTTTCTGCCCGCTGGGCTGGATTGTTATCACCACAGTGCAGAGGAGGAAGCAGGTCACGAGGTGAAGTGACTTGCCTCAGGCCATGAAGTTAATTAGTGGCTTGAGCCGGGGCTGCCTGCCAGTCGTGTGTCTTTCCCAGGCACTTCTCCCAGCCTGGCCTCAAGGGGCTTAGTTCCCTCAGGTGGGCTGCGGGGAGAGCGAGCGTGTTGGGTGCTGCCCTGGACAGAAGTGGGCAGCAAGGGCCACATTCCCCAGCGTTCCCACTCAGGAATCTTTTTGAATGGCAAGCCAGGGCCTTGCCTGGTTGACGGCAAGGTGAACCTGATTTCCCCTAGGGTCGGCCCAGTGCCCACCCACGGACCCTGCCCCTCTACCCTTTCGATGCCTTGGAAAGGCTCCCACTTTGTAGGTGGGTGTGCCGGAGGGGGCCTGACCTCGCCTGCCCCCGCTGCCTTCTCCTCCAGGCATCTCAGCCCCACAAGAGGCCCTGAGCTCTGGTGGGTTCTCTGACAATACTTTCAAGGGGAGTCATACAGGTGCAGGAGGGTTTATAATGAGGGACCCTCCGAGACCCCAGAAAGGCCATGGGAGGCTGAGGCAGGGGTGAGAGGGCCTGTGTGGACCCCTCAGGGCTCTGTTTCTACAGAATCACAGAGTCCAGGATGGAATCTTGTAGGTCAGCTAAGCTGGGACCCATACGGGGATCCCTTCAACAGGATTCCTGGAGATGCTGATCAGGTTTCTGCTCACACGCTCCCCAGACAGGGAGCTCACAACCTCACAAGTACTCCCTCCACTTGGGTCTTATCATGTCCCTAAAACTTTCCCTCAGTGGGTCCTAATTCTGCTCATGGACCCACACACCGCTTAGTCTCTCTGCCAAGGGAGCTGAACTTTGAAACTTAGCATTACCACTTGCTAACAACTTGACCTCTTCACGCTTCAGTCTCTTCATCTGTGACACAGGGGTAATAACAGGTCCTCTGTCTTGAAATTGTGAGGATCAGGGAATTCCCTGGCGGTCCAGTGGTTAGGACTCCGCGCTTTCACGGCCAAGGCCGTGGGTTCAATCCCTGGTCAGGGAACTAAGATCCCACAAGCCACACACTGCAGCCAAAAATAAAAAAGAAATTGTGAGGATCAAATAAGAGAATGTCTTCCCGGCATGACCTGCGCTCTAGACGTTATGCTTCTGCCTGAGATAGCACTCACTTCACTGGTCCTTCTTGCTCTTGGGACCTTAGAGCTGGCATGCCACCAGGACGTTCCACGTAAACAGTTGCAGCATTCCTCGCCCCCCAGCGGCTACCCGAGGTTGGAGTTCTTGGTTTGTTAAATCAATGTCTGAACCCTCCATCCATTCAGCTGACATTTCTTGTTGTTGGTCTGGGTCTGTCCTGGAATCTAGAGGCACCAGCCCTCGCGGTGAACCTGGAAGTGACGGAAAGACAGAAATGGGGCTGGGAGGGAGTTCTCTGTGGTTGGTGGGTCACAAGGACTCGCTGCGACATGTGGGGTTCTCAGCCTAGCTCTTCTGGAAGCTTCACTCTGCCTGTTAGTGGTTGGTAGGGAGCCTTGCTACCACTTACGTTGCTCACCAGGTGGACCCCTCTCTTGGCCTCTCTGGGGATGGACATTCCTGCCTCAGGGACCCTGTGGCTGCCTGTGGACTGGGGCTGGGGAAGTCAGGCGAGTGGGAGTATCACTCGTGCTCCAGCTGTGCGCTGTCATTATGCTCTTTCTTAAGGGATTATTAATATAATGACCGAGCTAATGAGCAGTGCCAGGGGCAGGGAGGAAGCACCTTAACCACACCTGGTGCCTGCTCATTAACGGGGGTCTTTCCTCAGCTGTCTTTTCTCCTTCTGGTCAGCTCTTTCAGCTGGGGAGGCCTGGCCCCTTGCGGGTCCCGTCGCCTCCCTCCACCTGCCCCTCCTTTAGCCTGGCACGGTTCCCCTCTGGGTGAGAAGATCCCAGAAAGAGTGTGGCTGGGACAAGACTTGGGGGTGAGGAGATGGGGGACTGGGGACTCTGGCTCTGGGGAAGAGGAATGTAAAAGCCATGAAACCTCTAATCTTGACTGTGTGCTGCTTGGGCTGGGGAGAGCAGGGCAGCCGTGTCTGAGGAGGGCTTGCGGGGAGATGGGAGCAGCCATGGAAGGAGGGGTAGGGGGCATCGGGCTGAGTGGGGGTGGGGAAGTTTCCAGGTGTTCTTTGAGGCACCTTGCTTCTCTGGCCCAGATGGGCTGGTGCTGGCCAAGATCTTTCCTTTTGAGCTCCTTTCCTCTTGGGATGAAAAGGCCTGGGGAATCTATCAATGTATTGCTATATCAGGGTTGGGGTGGGGTACCCCAGGCACGGTCATGCAAGTATAGTGGCCTTGATTTCCCAAGCCATCGTTAGACATAGCGGGTCCAAGTTTCAAAATCTGGGTCATGGGCGCTGAGTCCTGACAAAGCCCCACCTCCCCAGATCTCACTGTCTAGTTGGAGAAGCGAGGCTCACACAAGACAGGATTACAGACCACGTGCCTCTGCCATTTGAAATCTGTGTGACCTCAGACAGATCACTCAACCTCTCTGAAACTGTTTCCTCATTTATTAAGGGAAACTAATAACACCTACCTCCCAACGTTGTTGTGTGGTAGATAAGAAAATGCACGTAAAGCGCTCAGTGGGCGCTTGACACAGAGCCCAAGTTTTGCTCTGCTATGGTTGTCATAGCAACAGCCAGTGATGTGGGGAAGCTGGCCAAAGGGGGACCATGAAGGGTGGGGAGGATTTGGGGAAGGAATTGGGCCCCAGCAATTAAGCTGGGGGCGTGGGGCTGGGAGGAGAGGAGCGGCTGGGCCGGGAGCTAGATGGTGAGGGAAGGAGGAGGCGGAGGTGACTGCACTTGACGGGCTTTGGAACAGCAGGCCGTGTGTCCACATGTGATTGGAGGGGGCAGCTGTGGGGCTCCGACCAGACCAGGTGTGGGCATTCACCTGTCCACTCACTCAACAGATAGTTATTGAGTGCCTGTTATATGCCAGGCATGGGGGTGGGTGGGGACACGGCAGCCATAAGGACAAATAAGGCCCTGCCCTCATGAACTTACATTCTACTAAGGGTGAGACGATTAACCAGCTAATTAATCAAATGAACAAGTTAACTTCAGGGAAGACATAACTTTGAAGAAACTGCAGAAGGGACAATGTGATTGAGTGGAAGGAATGGGCCACATGTCAGAAAAGACCTCGCTGGGGAGGTGACAGTGGGGAAGAGGCCTGAAGAAGGCTGAGTGAACAGCTAAGGGAAGGAAGATCCAGACAAAGGGAACAGCAAGTACGAAGGCCCGGTGGGGCTCAGGAAAAGTGACAGGGTCCAAGGAAGCCTGTGCAGCTGGAGAGGGGTGATGGAGGGGGAAGGATCGGGGTGGGGGATCTAGGACACGCAGGGTTCTATGGGCCGGGGAGGTGACTGGATTAGCTATTGGAGGGTTGGGAGCAGAGACTGACTTGAGGTCTAATAGGATGGCTCTGGCTGCGGTGTGGAGGTGGGAGGAGGGGAGGCGTGTAGAAAGGGCTGAAGTGGGGAGACCTGCTGTAATCTGGGGGAGAAATGACAATGGCTGGGAGCCCACTGGTGGCAGTGGGAAAGGAGAGAAGAGGACAGATGTGGGATATATTTTGAGGTAGACCCAATGGGACAAGGGAAATGATAGCGGGCGAGGTGTGGGAAAGGAGGTCTCTGAGGTCTGGGACCTGCTCCTTATCCAGGCCCTACAGGGAGGGATGCCTTTTACTGAATGGAAAAGGAATGTGGGGGGGAGGAGGGACAGATTTCAGTGGGAGGCCTGCGAGAATGCCTCTTGACACAGTGACCCATCACTGGGGCCAGAGGCTAAGAAGTTGGGTCCTCAGACACCATGACTCAGAGCTGAGGGCTCCACTGTGCGCGCCCCCGGGGTCAGGCCAGACCTTGCAGAGGCCCACCTTGCTGCTCCCGCACCTCTGATTCTGTGTCTTTTCTCTGCCAGACCTACGACCAGGGGAGAGCTGGATGCTGAGCCCCCATCCCGCCCCCAGAACTTTGGGAGGTGAGGCTGCAACGATGCAGGTGGGAGGGGGCTCTACTGTCCAGAGCAGGCCTGGGGGATCTCAGCACACAGAGGGTGGCCCATGTAGGCAGACAGAGCCCGGAGGACAAGCCACTAGAGGCCAGGGCCAGCACTGAGCAGCGGTGACACTTTATCCTACAAAGGGACAAAGGTGAAACCCTCAGAAATCCTCCTGGAGTCTCTGGATCATGGTCGCAGCTTCCTACAATCTGGGCCGGGTGTGGGGAGTATGCCTGGACTTGGCAGAAAGCTGGGCCAAGGTCAGCCAGACCCCTTCCAAACATGCTCAGAATCTGGAAAAGGGGATGTTCAGCCAGGAATGCAATAGGGGTGGCTTTGGGGAGTGTCCAGGCCTCCGGATCCTTCCTCTCCTCCATCCCTGCTGGGTGCGTGAAGAGCCCCCGAGGTTTTGGCTTTCCCTGCACAGTGGCCATGCGGAGCCAAGCCCTCCAGATGCCAAGATGTGGGGGAGAGTTGGGGTGGCTGCCTGTACCTGCCCGAGGTTGCCTGTCCCCAGCTCCCTGTCCTGAATCCCTGGCCCCCTCCTTGCCCCAGGTGTCCCACACAAGGAGCCCTGAGCAGAGGGAAAGGCCAGGCAGGCTCCACGCTGCCACTCACGGGCCCACCTCTCCAAAACCCACAATAGATGGGCTGCGATCTGGGCTGGAGTCCTGGGACCATAACCGTGTCTATCTGAGGCCCACTTAGGGGCCGTGGGATGGGAGAGGTGACGGAGCTTCCTGGATCCATTATCAGTGTTTGGTTTGGGACTTTTGGAACAGACTCAGTTCCTGCTCCTTATCCAGGCCCTGCCGATTAGATTCTCTGGCCTTTGATATGCCTCAGTCTGGGACAAAGGACTCCCCTTCCTGCTACCCAATCCCCAAACCCCAGCACTCCCCACCCCGGAGACCTGGTCTGTGGCCAAGGCCAGCTCCATCCAAATAACCTCTCCCCATGGACTGCCTAGCACCCTGCTGCCCTCACCTCACCCCCGCAAGATCTCAGGAGGACACGGGGCACAGGAGCACGGGTTGCTGGTCCCTTTGGACAGGTCTGGGGACTTAAAGGGGAGACTGGTCAAGAACAGCAGGGAGTCTCTGGAAGTTTCCAGCCCCTACTGTCAAGTGAGCCACTCTCTCTGGGGGAGAAATTGAGGGAGGCGGTACAGATCCATGGGGTGACCCCATGAACAGGGTAGTCAGCTCTGGCCTGAGGTTGACTGTCTTACGCTAAAGCCAGACCCCTTGTCCTCATTTCTGCCTTAGGAGATGCAGTTGCACGGAGGGGGCTTTCCCTGGTCCAGACACTGCACTGAGAGGAGGTCCTGGGCTTACCTCTCAGCAAGGGCTTAGAAGGGACATGGCCAGTTGGGAGGGGAAGCGGGGAGAAGGGCAGGGAGAAGGAGGGAGGCAAGAAGGAGGAGGGAAAAAGAGGAGAAGGGAGGACCACGTGGAGGAAGAGGGGGAAAGGGGGAAAGGAAGGGGAGGACAAGGGACAGGGTGGAGGAGGATCATGGGAGAGTTTCCTTGTTGCCCAGCTTAGAGGAAGGTGTGTCTGGGCACACGCGGAGACACACAAGCTGCCTCTGGGGGAGCCGGAGCTCGTGTGCAGCCCGGGCCTGGATGTGAGCAGGGAGACGGGCAAGTGCGTCCCTGCATATGTATGCGTGTTTGTACGTGTACATCCCAGATAGTGTGAGCGTGGGACCCTTTCAGCATCTTGCGTCATGAGCCAGGACACACATGCATACACACAGACACACACACACAGATACAGACACACACACACACACACACACACACAGACACACACACACACAGATACAGACACACACACACACACAGACACACACACAGATACAGACACACACACACAGACACACACACACAGATACAGACACACACACACACACACACAGGCACTGCATAGCCGTGTTGTCTGAATGGCACTCTGATTTATTCTGTTCCAGTCAGTGGCATTTTAAACAGAGCCCTTGGGCTTCCCTGGTGGCGCAGTGGTTAAGTATCCACCTGCCAATGCAGGGGACACGGGTTCGAGCCCTGGTCCAGGAAGATCCCACATGCCACGGAGCAACAAAGCCTGTGCGCCACAACTACTGAGCCTGTGCTCTAGAGCCCTCGAGCCACAACTACTGAGCCCATGTGACACAACTACTGAAGCCCTCGCACCTAGAGCCCATGCTCCACAACAAGAGAAGCCACCACAATGAGAAGCCTGCGCACCGCTACGAAGAGTAGCCCCCGCTCGCCGCAACTAGAGGAAGCCTGCATGCAGCAACGAAGACCCAACACAGCCTAAAATAAATAAATTTATTAAAAAAAATAAAATAAAAAAGAACCCTCTTCAGGATTTACCAGATTGACTTCACCATCAGCTAATGGGATGAGACCCTCGGTTTGAACGGCACTTTGCTGAGCGGGTCTGCACGTGGATAGACTGGGCACAGGGGATGCTCGGTGATGACCTGTGACACGTAGCGAGGCCTGGTGGCCCCTTGCCCTCTCTCAGGCATCCCAAACGAGGACACTTGGGGCCCTCAGGGCCTCCTTATACAAGGGCATTACCCAGCAAGGGGTTCCTGAGCCCCACCCAGCTCGCTGGCTCTAAGGGCCACCTCGCAGACTTTCCCCTGAAGCCTCGCCAGCCTCCATGCCCCCCAATCCATGCCCCCCAACAACTCAGTACAGACCCTGCCCCAGCCCCCATGGGGCCCCCGCCTGCCCCAGAGGGCGAGATATAACCCCTTCTCTCAGGGAGCCCCCGTCTGAGGGGAGACGCGGCCCCACCCTCAGGGAGACCCGGTCTGAGGGGAGACATGGCCCTGCCCTCAGGGAGCCCTGGTCTGAGGGGAGACGCGGCCCCGCCCTCGGGGAGCCCCAGTCCGGGGGGATATACTTAAAGAGTCAAGAAAATTGGGCAGTCATGCATGAGTCCAAGTCAGGCCCGCAGGGAGCTGTTGGAGCCAAAAGGTGGGGTTCAGGTCACTGCAGGGACCAGATGGGGTGCTGTGGAAGTGCGGAGAGAGGGAAGGAGCGGGGTCCTGACCTCCATCCCTGTTCCTGACGCTCAAGTACACACACTTCCGGCTGTGTGAGCCCTCCATGGACAAACTCCTCGCCGAGGCCACCGCTTCTGTGCCACACAGGACTCGCATTCTCACAGAGTCCTGGGGGTAGAGCCTCCTTCCTGCTGAGGGAAGCTGCAGGGCCCTGGCCTCCTGAGGGCCACCCCCAGGGGCGTTCTCCTGTGGCGGGGCAGATCCAGGGCTTGGCCATCACCAGCCAGGGGTTTGGCCTAAGCCAGACGGAGCCGGACACCACCTTTGAAAGCATCCACTTTGATGGGATAAAGGGCCTGGCCTCCTCTTCCATCTCTGCAGTGGGGTTACCACAGGCATGGATAGCTTTTTCAAACGGAGCCTGATTCTAGAGCCCGTGGTCAGCTTCTCTCTTACCAGGCGAGAGGACCCCCGCCGCCTGGGAGATTCTTCTTCTCTCTGCAGATGGTACTGGACAGGGGCTTATGGAGACCTGGCCGGAAGCCCCACCCTGAGCCAGGGGCTGTGGAGGTACAAGAGGGCTGACTCAGAGAGTAGGCTCCAGAAATGGGGGTCCAGTCACCCCACAGCTGCCTCCTCCACAGTCTATGTCTCTGGTCTGCAGCTGACAAGATGACATCACCATGGGAGAAGTCACCTTTGGCGATGAGAAGAGCCAGCTGTACACAGGTGAGGTCTATTGGAGCCCTGCGGTTGCCCAAGTTACCGGCAGATCATCTTCCACGGGTGGGGAGATTCAAATCCTATCCCCCCACTAAGGGAGGAGGCCTGGGGGGCTTCCTTTGGGAAAAATGTAGGGCTTCTCCCAGCCCAGGGCAGACCCAGGGACTGCTTTAAGGGAGAGCCTGCATGGAGGCTGGGGGAGGGATGACGTGATCTCTGACCTCTAATGATTCCTACAGGTTATCCATAGGGCACTGGCTCACTGACTGGTGCTCCCAGGGCTGCCTGCTTGTCATGGAAACAGGCAACTCCCTCATCATTGTCCCTGAGCAGATCTGTGGTCAGCTGACACAGCTCACTGGGGTCCCAGGGAACAGCCAAGGAGAGGGAGGCACCCCAACCCGCTGTCACTGGGAAGTCAAAGGACACTCACCTGAGGTGCTGCTTCCAAATTCCCTGAGGGTGTGCATGTCATTTCCCTGCCAGCTGCTTCATGCCAGGTGCAGCGGGATCTCCCTGCCCTGCCCCCTCCCTGCCCCCTCTCCCTCAAAGGCTCCCCTAGCAACAGCCCTTGCTCGTATTTCTGCCCTACCGGCTTGGACTCCATCTTGGTGCCTTCACTGGGGCATTATCTGGGGTGGGGACATATCTGCAGCTGTGGGGGAGAGGAAGGTTGGGAGGTTGAGAGACCAGGGAGGAAGGATTTGGGTGCAGGATGGATTTCCGGGCTGTGAGACCAGCCACCTCTGTCCCCGGAGCCCTGGGGGAGCAGATTCTGACCGCCTGTCTCTGCATCCTTTATCATTTCTCCAGTTTGTCACCAACTACAGCAGTGGCCAGAGCCCACTCACCAGTCCCTTCACCATCAGTGGCATCCACTTTCTCTGCTGGGCCCTCAGCACCTCATCTCTACGACTCTCCCCATCTCTCTCTCGCTTCTCCTTCATACCTGGGCATGGAGGCGGGGAGCCCGTAGAGCTCTTGGGATGTCAGATTTGCATAAGACCTTAAGGATCATCTTACCAACTTCTCCCACAAGCGTAATACCAGGAACCACCATTTATCCAGAACTTTCTGAGATGCCGTATGTGGAGTCGTTGAGGTCCAGTCTGTCTGCATCAGGATCCTTGTTCTGCCACTTCTGAGCCTTGTGACCTCGGGCAAGTCACGAAACTTCTCTGAGCCTCCATTTCTGCATCTGTAAAATAGGGACAATACAGTGTTTACCTTATGAGTAAGGTCCTGGTGAGATTAAACAGACTGGTAGAATTAGAGTGGTTAGAAGAGGGCCAGGCACACGCTGAGCACCCTGTAAGTGCTGGTGGCTCTTCCTGGTTCAGATGCTGAGCTGAGGCTCTGTGTGTATTTGCTCTTCAAATCCTCCTGATAATCCTGGAAGTGGGTACCGCTATCATCCCAACAGGTAATGATCAGCCCCTTCTTAAACCCGAAACCTGGCCCTTACCACGTGTGGGTGGTCCCCATTCCATTTGTCCAAGAATGGTGGTCACGGGGTCCTCTTTAGATTACTCAAACCTCCAAACGTGGCGGGCCAGGCCCTGCTTCTCTCCCAGCCTTCCACCCTGCTCCTAACTAACAAATATGCCTGGAGCATCCTCTGGACCTCCTCTTCGGGGGACACAGAGGAGGGAGGAGACACCACCCTGCTCTCTGAACACTTGTGATTAATTGTTTACGTGACAGATGACAGCTGAGAGTGGAAGACTGTGTGTATGTGTGCGCACACATGTGCTCAATGCCATAGACATCAGTGTTTTTCAAATCGCAGCTCACAGCGCATTAGAAATCAGTTCAGTTGATTGGAACCAGCACTTTAGAAACAAATAGAATAGGAAAATTGGGTGCATCCCATGTACTGTGGACTAGAATTTTTATGGGGGGGTGAAGCTTTTGTTTTCATTATACATTGTATGTATGTGTATATAAGGTTATGATGTAAAATATATTTCTAACTGTGGGTTGTGGTTTTAAAAAAGGCCTGAAAGCCTCAGCTCTGGTGGTTGGGCCTCTGCCTCCTTCAGGGGACCCCTCTCACTGCTATACTCCAGGCTCACTGGCCCCATCACTTCCTCTTTCCTGCCTCAGGCCCTTTGCAGGTGTTATTTTGCCTGCCAGAAATGTTCTTTTCTCACTCCCTTCACCAGCCTAACTTGTATTCATCGTTCAGAACACAGCAATGGGTCATATTATCTCCCTCCCTCAACTGATGAGAAACTGAAGCTCAGAGAGGTTAAGTGACTTGCCCAATGTCACAAAGCCAGGCAGAGGTGGGCTGGGATTTGACCCCAGGCTTCTCTGATTTCAGAGCTCAGGTTCTTTCCTTAACCCATGAGACTTGACTACTGATCGCTTCACTTCTTTTCCTCTGGGTCATTGCAGCAACGGCCTCATGGGGTTTCAGCCCACGTTCCTACTTTCAGAGTGCAGCCAGCCCCCATGGCTCCCTGAAAACATCTTCCTGAGGGTCTGCTACTCCATCTCTGACGTGGGCAACGACAAGGTGGGCCTGGCTGCTGCTGTAGAGACCGGCTCTGCCTTATCTTCCTGGTCAGAGGCACAACCTCTGGGTCTCATGGAAGTTGGGGAGCCCCTATTTTCACTCACTCTAGCCAAACTCTGCTCCTCAGGGCTGAGATCTGGGAGACCCCAAATAAAGCAGCTGTAGGCTCTGGCTTTGGGGAGCAAGGTGGGTGGCTGGGGAGTTAAATAGGGGGGTGAGATTAGTTCGACTTTCATGCCCACTCAATACAGGTCAGTGGGTCCCAGATCTAGTCATTCAAATACCACCCTCATGATCTCTGCACTATTTGAGTGTGGCCCCCCGGTTAGAATCTGCTAACGTTGGGGGGTGGGGCAGAGGCCTGGTCAGGTTTCCCTGCCAGCTGCTCTCTGGCTTGTGCAAGGTGCCATTTCTGGAGATGTGGGACAGTAGTCTGGGAGGACGTTGAGCCGGCAGTGTGGACAGAGCCACAGACATGGAGCCCTCACTTTGGCAGGATGGCTGACCCTGTGCTCACAGCTGTCCTGCCTGTCAAATGGAGAGGGCCACCTCTGGGCAGTGCCCTGGTGGGGCGACAGGCTGGGAGTTCCTGGCTGGATTTCACATCTAGGAGACTGTCCCTCCACATTCGGCCCAGGGCCGGGGAGGTGGAGGGAGAGGAGAAATCTAACACCTAGACTCTAGGGCTGGGGGCCCTGGGGTCCTCAGGTAACTGAGGCTCTGCCCCTCCCCGCGGTGGCCAGCCTAGGAGACTAACTCCTCAGTGACAAGGATTTCAGGCTGTAATTCTGCTGCTTTCTGACATTCCTCCGTTAGGAGGATGTCACAAACACCCCTAGTCTGTGAAATCATGGGTGTGATGTGTCCGATATGTATCTGTATTAAAATATATGATAATAAATACACAGCTATGTGGAAAAGACATGTTCATCCTTGTTGCACCTGAAATCATCTCTGCTTTTCTACTCTTGTGGACAATGTTAGCCCAGGTGAAGGTGCACTGCCCACATCAGCCTGGGACTCCCTGAGCTGGGGCTGCCTCCCCCCTTCATCTTTGGTGGGGGGTGTCTCTGAGGACAGGTGTTCTGTCTCCTTGCTCCTTTTCCTTCTCTTCCTCCTCTTTTTTTTTTTTTTTTTTTTTTTCTTTCTGGCTGCTCTGTGAGGCTTGCAGGATCTTGGTTCCCCTACCAGGGATAGAACCCAAACCCTTGGCAGTGAAAGCGCAAGAGTCCTAACCACTGGACACCAGGGAATTACCTTCCTTCTTTTTAAAATGTGACTTTAGGGACTTCCCTGGTGGCGCAGTGGTTAAGAATCCGCCTGCCAATGCAGGGGACACAGGTTTGATCCCTGGTCCGGGAAGATCCCACATGCCGCAGAGCAACTAAGCCCGTGCGCCACAACTACTGAGCCCACGCACCACAACTACTGAAGCCCGTGCGCCTAGAGCCGGGCAACAACAGAAGCCATCGCAATGAGAAGCCCACGCACCGCAACGAAGAGTAGCTTCTGCTCGCCGCAACTAGAGAAAGCCTGCGTGCAGCAACAAGACCCAACACAGTGTAAAATAAATTTAAAAAAAATTGTTTTAACATAAGACTTTTAACTGATGTTTAACACACATACATACCAAAAGGTGCATGTATCATGAGTATCCAGTACTGACTTCTCACAGACCCATGTGACTGGAACACAGGTCAAGAAGCAGAACATCATCGGCGCTACCCAGAGGTCCCTTTTCCTCTTCAGCCCCTGTCCCCAGCCCCCTGCCTCCTTTAAAGAAAAAGATTCTGACTCAGCTGATAGCTATTGAGGGTTTGCTCTGTGCTAGCACTTTTATAACCATGGTTTTATTGGATTATTCTAGCAACCCTGAGGGGCAGATGATTATCCCTGTTTTACAGTCGGGGAAACTCAGGGTCGAAAGGGTAAGTGAGTTATCGGGGTCAAATGGTCAACAGGTGGTGGAGATTGGTCTCCTAAAGTCAATTCCATATCACACATCAGCATCACATTCTTAAATATATACAAAGAGAGGTGAATGAAGAGTTTGAAGTAGGGTCCATAGGTCATCAGCAATAAGTCTGCATGGACATCTCTGATTGTTTGCCCAGAAACATCCCCTTACTTATTTTGAGGACTTCTCCTGTCTAAACACTTCAGAAGGCTTCCTGAGGGAGCAGTCCAATTCTTACAGGGTTCTGCCTGCTGGCCACTGTCTGTTGGTCCAAGAGTGGGCATTTGACCCAAGATGGGCTAATCAGGGAGCTTTCTTGGGAATTTTGGTTTCATTCTTCCTCTGGAAATGTAAAACTCAGATGCTTGTGGCCAGTTATGTGGAGAAAGGCAGCCTACAGAGAGAGAGAGAGAGAGAGAGAGAGAGAGAGAGAGAAGTGAAGCAGGAATGAGAAGCAAAGGTCCTGATAGCGTTTGGATCCCAGATTTCAGTTGACCCCCGAGGCTCTGCCCCATCCTTCCTCTTCCTGCAGCTGGGTCGCAATATATGACTCACCATCCATCCAATGCATCCCCCTTTCCACCTAAGGCAGGCAAGCAAGCTGCTGTCTTTAAGCAAGGGTGCATCAATCAATAGACCAGAGAAAAAACAATCAGCCTGTCTATCCATTTATACACACAGGGATCGATTTCCAGCTGTTTGAGATACAGACAGATAAAATGGACTCCACTATTGAATGGGGATAAGGTAACCTACCTAGTGGGGTTGCTGTGAGGTTGCCTGATTAAACCAATGTAAAGTACCCTGCTTGGCACAATGTCGATGATGGGATATTTTGGTAGGGGAGGAAGAGTCCATTTCAAAACCTTGAACCTAGCTCTTCCTTACAGCAGAGTTCTAATTAATAAATGTAGAAGGGATGATGGACATAGAAAAGCACCATTAGGCAAACACCACCATAATGACTGTTGCAAGCAAGGACCAAAATAGATGTTAAAATTGGTGGGCAGAAGAATGATGAAAAACAGGAGACTGGCGCAGTCTCAAAGTGTCTCCCCAGAAGATACTTATTAATTATCAAGGGAAAGATAATTCCTGTACAGTAGAGAAACGTGGTAGACCTCACCTTAACCAAGTAATTAAGGTTAAATCACCAGCAATGAGACCCATCCATAGTCAGATACCTCCTGATATCATGCACTGAGGATATATCACCTCTGTGGTTTCTGCTTCAAAATGCATGCCATCAATCTCATCATTAGAAAACATCAGAATAACCTAAACTGAGGGACTTTCTACAAAATAACTGCTCAGCACTTTTTAGAAGTAGCGAGGTCATAAAAGACAAAAAAAACCAAAAAACAAAAAACACCCAAGGAACTGTCACAGATTGGAGAAGACTAAGACATGAAAATTAATGTGATGTGGGGACCTAGATTGGATGCTGAATCAGAAAAAGGACATTAGTGGGAAAACTGGTGAAATTCAAATAAGGTTTATAAATTGGTTAATAGTATCAGATCAGGGTTAATTTCCTGGGTTTGATCATTGTACTATGGTTATGATGTAAGATGTTAACATTAGGGAATTCTGGATGAAAGGTGTACAGGCAGTCTCTGTACTATGTAACTTTTCTGTAATTCAAAAATTATATCAAAAGAAAAAGAGCGCTGTGGAGGACCCCAACTGCAGGGCCTTACATGGCAGCTTTAAACTAGGGGGTCGGAGGATGAGCCAGAGGTGGAGGTCCAAGTCAGAAGAATCCAGCTTACACTGGGCCCTCTGCCTATAAAAAAAAAAAAAAAAGCATAAATCCTTGAACTTGAAAAAAAAATCTTCCATTCCAGTTTGCCCCCAATAAGTTTGATTAAACCAATATAATGGTGTAAGTATAAAACACACAAAATTTAAGGAAAAAACTAAAAAACCAAGATAATAGCCGAAGTCATAACTAAAATTCATGTAGACAGCTGCCGAAGACTTAAGGTTTATAAAGTACCTGACCTGGGATCTGAGGTGAGGTCTCTTAGCTCTGCAAACTTAGATCAGGGTTAGAATACACAGTGAAACTCAGATCCCTAGTCCAATCTCACACCCACTGCAAGAGACCCCACTTCCAGGATTCCTCAAAATGTGCTCCTTTAGCCTCTGTTTGAATGATTCTGATAACAAGGAGCTCACTACTCTCTTCGTTTGGTTGATGTTTATTTTGTGCCCAATTACTATTGATAGAAATGAGAAATTCGAATCAACCCAAATGAATAGGGCTAAGTAATGTTACTACCAAGATAATAGAGCACTGTACAGCCACCAAGAGTGATAAGAGTGTGGCCTATCTCAATTCATGGATGTGTGTATATAGTAATCTTCAATAACAAGAACAGAACAGAAGTAGTATTTACACACTGATTACAGCTACGTTAAGATCTCAGTGTGTACATTAGGAGCTAGAATATAACTTTGCAATTTAGAATGGTGCAAATAATGTCATTTTGATTTTTTAAAAAGTAGTCTATGTACAGAATTTAAACGAAATTTAGTATCCAGAATTAAAAAAAAAAAAAGTCCTCCATTAAGGGACTCAGGAATTGTCATTTCAAAATTGAGAATGGGTGTATGAACACTAGATTGGGAAGGATCCTGAGGCCATGTCTCAGTACCATGAAAGAGAGTGATCTGTTTGATTAGCGATGTCTGCCACGGGTGGAGGATTAGCAGTGGCAGTGTGCATGCTTGTAGCTGCCATCTCTTCTCGAGACGCTCCCAGCAACCAGTGTCACTTTTGTAGTCACTCTGAAAGGTGAATGAGCTGTTTAAGGAGCCAGGTGAGGGAAAAGACCTTTTCTTTTAGTTACAAGTGATAGGATTTGGGGCAAGTCACTGGGATATAAGACAGTATGAAATAAATACCATGAGGGGAGGAAAAGCAAAGTCCTCCACAATAGGAACCAGTTTGAGAGTAGGTGAGCACAGTAGGGAAGGCTTTATGGCCTTTGTACTGGGTCTTGAAGGATGAGGAGATTTTGCAGGTGGAGATGCTGGGAAGGGTGTTGCAGATGGAGACCACAGCATGGATAAAGGCACGGTGGTTGGAAAATAACAGGTCTCCTGGGAGAAAGCAAGGGGATTGCTATGGCTGGAGCACAGAGCATGTGTAGGTTAGTAGTGGAAGATAAGTGTGGAAATGTAGGAAGGGGCCAGCCTGAGTGTGTCCTCAAGGTCAGGGTGATGAGTTTGGATTTTATTTAATTAGCCACAGGGAGCCTTTGATGAGTTTTGAGACAGGGGGTGCTTAGAGGGAGAGGAGACCAGAGGGTGATGAGATAATGCCTCTTTCCTGGGAAACCATCTCTATGAGAGGACGCCAGGCCCTGGATTTTGACACGATCCCTTTAGAGTGTGGGGTGGAAATCAGAGCACTGGGATAATGGGGTGTGGGAGATATAACCAAGACCTATTGAGAACAATCCCATGGGCTCCATCTAGTGTTCAGGATTTCCTGAGCTCTGGGCCAAGCCCAGGGAGGTGGAAGCCACATCTCTGCCTTCTAGGAGTTTCTAGTCTATAGAGTAAGGAAACGTACACCAGAAGACAACTGGAGACCAATCCTAGACAGTGTGTGATCCGGCACTAAGGGGAGGGCACCAGCTGGGTGTGCAGTGTTTAGGGGTAGAAGATGAACTTGGTGGGCAGCCAGTGGGTCAGGCTTACTGGGGCTCCTGTCCTTGGTGGGAGGTAGCCCTGGATGACTTCTAAAGTGTCCCCAGACTCTGTATCCCTGCTCTAGGAGGAGAGGTCCTGAAGGACGGGCAGAACTTGGACATGTAGAAGGAAGAGAAATGGGCTTTCCAGGAATGGGGGGCTGGGTGGTGGCAGGGCAGCCAGGGCAGACAAGGACTTAGGATGTATGGGGACACTGAGGGGACTGACTGTCAGGTCAGGTTGGGTAGGTGGGGCAGTAAAGCCCCAGGGCCTGGCTGCCAAGCAGGGTACCCTGGCTCGATGCAGTAGGCCAGGGATATTCAGAAGGGATGTGATGTGACTGGGGTTTGGGGACAGTTAGCCCACAGCCATCAGACTCCTTGGGTCCCGCCAGATAAGGAAAGGGTCCCTGGAGGACCATGTTGTGGAGTCTTGTTGGCCTCACAAGACTTAGGGGACCCCATGGATTCTGCTATATTCACAGGATGTGGCAAGATTCCAAGGGTCCTATGACTTTCTTTTGCCTGATCTTCCAAACCTGCGGATTCCCCTACCCCAGGGAAAGCACTTCCTCGTTACGTTGCCTTCCACTCCAGTGTCCCTGGAGACTGCAGGGAGGAATGGGAGCTGATTTGGCCTTGAGACACAACCAGGCAGGTACCTCCCTCTCTGTGCCAGGCCCGGGTGGACCTCTAGTGCCCTCCCTCCCCTCCTCCATCCAGGGCCAGGGGAGACTCCAGGGCTCTGGCCGGGCAGTGGGTGGAGGTGGCCAGAGTGGAAAGTCCCCACGGGCTGGATTATATCGGTGTTTGGCAGGCCTGGTCTTGGCCTTCTGCCTGGGGCTCAAGAGCCTGACAAATCTGTTTGGAGCCCTGAGTGAGGGGTGAGGTGGCAGAGAGGGTACTGGCGTGGGGACTTTTTCCACTCACCCCAGAATGGAGAATTCTCCAGTGCCAGGTTGGCGGGCATTGGGCCAGCTCCAGGTCACCTCAGGCAATGAGAAGCTTGTAGCTGGGAAGCAGGCAGGACCCGGAGATGAGGGACAGAGGACACGGCAGATCAGGCTCGGGAGCAGGAACAAGGACAGACGAGAGCTGGGGAAGAGGGTAATGGGGGACACAGGCGTTTTAGGAGAACAAAAGACATGGGCAGGGACTTCCCTGGTGGTCCAGTGGTTAAGATTCAGTACTCCCAATGCAGGGGGCATGGGTTTGATCCCTGGTCAGGGGACTAAGATCCCTTATGCCGCACAGTGAGGCAAAAAAAAAAAAAAAAAAAGACGTGGGTGGAGTCTCAATGGAACAGAAGAAGAGAGACAACGAAGAACAGAAGCAGGGGCTGGCATGTCCCCTCCTCCCATGCCCCTGCCCAGGCCTCCTGTTGCTGCAGATCAGCGCCAGTGGCACAACCAGAAGCCAGTGCGACTTACTCTGTGGGTGTGTCCTGAGTGCTTGCTGAACTATGATGAGAATTGCTCCAAATGTCCCATTTGACCAGGAAAACCTCCAAAGCTGCCCCCAATAGCTCTGACTTCAGCCACTGGCAACCCAGCCCCACCATCTGCATCTGTGCTAACAATACCGCCGCCAACGTCACCACCGTCAGCATCACGCTCGCCACTACCATTATCATTACCATCATCCTAGCCACTGACCCCATCAAACCCCGACACTCCTAACTGCATCCCCCAAGGGGTTGGGGGTGCTGGAACCAGGACTTAAGTCAGAATCTTTGAGTGCATCACCTATAGACCAGCGATTCTCAACAATTTTGCTCCCGAAAGGGACATGTGGCAATGCCTGCAGACACTGTTGGTTGTCACAACTGGGGGACTGTTGCTGGCATCTAGTGGGTAGAGGCCAGGGATGCTGCTAAACATCCTACAATGCCGAGGACAGTGTCCACAGCAAAGAGTTTTTTGTTTGAAAGTGTCGGAAGTACTGAGGATAAAAAACCTGCCTATAGATCCTACGGCCCTCACTCTGCCCTCCTCTGGCCCTCACCCTAAAAGGCTTACCTCACACCTCTGGTTCCTGCACAAGAAGTCATATTTGCCACTCCATCTTACGGCAACTTTGATTTCTTATCGCTCGCACCTCCTGGCCTCCACTGCTTGTACTGAAAAGTCAATAAGATGAAAAGTCCTTTGCAGCCACCCTCACAAGGGAAAACACACAGAAATAACTGATATGTGGAGCCCAGGTTATGATGGGGATTGAGGTCATGCTGGTGCAGGGCAGGGAGGCAGGGGCTGGGCTGGGTCCTCGGGGTATAAAGGAGGAAGGAGTGTTCAGGCCTTCACTCCACTCTGACGCCACAACTCTGAGCTGCTTCTCTACTGTGGCCAGCTGGGAATCGGCATCATGAAGTGGATGGTGGTAGCCCTCGTCTGCCTCCAGACCTTGGAGGCGGCCGTGATCAAGTGAGTCTGGGGCCTGGCTGCTGGGGCAGGAGCCTGGGCAGCCTTTTTTACTTTTAAATGAACTACCATAGACTGGATGGCTTATAAACAACAGAAATTTATTTCTCCAAGTTCTAGAGGCTAGGAAGTCCAAGATCAAGGTGCCTGTAGATTTGGTGTCTGGCGAGAATCTGCTTCCTAGTTCATATACCCCCATCTTTTTGCTATCCTCACATGTTGGAAGGGACAAGGAAGCTCTGTGGATGATCTGCCTCCGCTCTGGGACTTCTGGACAGGGAAGGCTCCCTGAATCGGTGTAGGACAGGACTCAGCGGTAGGAGGAGATATGGCCTCTGCTTTCAGGGAACTTCCAGTCAAAGGGAGAAGCACCATCCCGTCCCCCACTGATGAGAAAACATGGATAGGAAACAGGGAGAATAAGGGTGACTACCACCCAAGCAGATGCTGAACGGCCAGTACAATTATTTCTAGAGAGGGAGACGTTTGCTAGTATTTTCCTTAAAGCCCCCAATTGATTTGGTAGATGCCAAAATCATCTAAGCAGAAACACCCGTCATGTAATCTCTACACGCTGAGGTGTCAGGGGATAGGGAAAGAGGCGGCACAGCTCACAGTACATCAGGAGGACTCCCGGCCTGCCACTCTGCTTGCTATTCTACCACTAAAGAGTGATTTTTTGGCCAAGAGATGGCTCCTCTCAGAAACTTCTTTGAATATGCAAATTCTGTAACTGTGATGGGGTGCAGCAACCATCAGCCTTCATAGCTCAAGGTGAATGGGTTTAGCAGAGAATTTCTGGACAATGAAGGGTCTTGGGGGAATGGGGAAGAGATGGGGAAAGAAGTGAAAGCAGCAGGAATTCTGGAGCCTGGAACAAGGCCTGGGTGGACCCGCAGAGACCCCTAGGCAATGGCAGCAAGCAGGTCTGGGAAGACATGGGCAGAAACCCATAATTCAGTACATACAGTTCCAGAGCTGATTTGGGCTCCGGACCAACCAGGCCAACCTCCCCACTGTCCCTGCATCCTGAGAGGAGCATGATTGATCCAGGCCAGACAAGTCGCTGCAGGGGCAGAACTAGGACCCTGTCTTCTGAGTCCCCAGTCTAGTGCCCTTCCCCTGGTCCTGTGCTCTGTCACAGCCAACCGGCACCAGGTGCCTGACAGCCACTGTACCAGAGGACTTTCTTTGGGGTGAACTTTGCCATCTGTGAAACTTTTATTTTATTTTATTGGCCACATTGTACAGCATGTGGGATCTTAGTTCCCTGACCAGGGATTGAACCCGGTCCCACTGCAGTGGAAGAGCAGAGTGTTAACCACTGGACGCCAGAGAAGTCCCTCTGAAACCTTTTTTAAAAATGCACAAATTGGGAGTTCCCTGGCAGTCCAGTGGTTAAGGACTCGGCGCTTTCACTGCTGAGGGCGCGGGTTCCATCCCTGGTCAGGGAACTAAGATCCCGCAAGCCATGCGGCACGGCCAAAAAGAACAAAAACAAAACAGAACAGAACAAAAATGTACAAACCCTACAAAAGGTAATGTCTGAAGTTCCTCTCCCCTGCCTGGGAAAGTGTTTATGGGATATCTGAGAGTGGAGGACCAGGGTGGGATGAGGACCCATGCGATGGGGTGGGGGCATGCATGGGTGAAGTCAGTTGTTTTCTGAATCTCAGAGCAAGTCCTGAGAAGAGTTTTGAAAGAAAGAGAAAGAAAGAGGAAGAAAATGAGAGGCAGAGGGAGAAAAAGCCAGAGAGAACCAGAGATTGAGACAGAGATGGAGAAAGAGGGAGACACACAGACACGTACAAGCTGCAGACACCGGGGGACAGAGCGGCAGGGAGCCTGAGGCAAACAGAGATGGAGAGAGAGAGAGATTGGGATATTAGAGCCTCTGTAGGAAAGAGGGAGGTCCTGCCCTGACCCCAGCCCTCTGCAGAGTCCCCGTGAAGAAGTTAAAGTCCATCCGTGAGACCATGAAAGAGAAGGGGATACTGGAGGACTTCCTGAGGACCCACAAGTATGACCCCGCCCAGAAGTACCGCTTCAGTGACTTCAGCGTGGCCTCCGAGCCCATGGAATACATGGACGTGAGTCCTGACCCTCCCCGGGGCTCCCCATCTCCCTGCTGCCAAAGACCAGGCCTGGGCTATGAGCTGCGCCCCACCTCTCTGCACCCTCCCACCCGGCCCCTGGGGCCTGCCCCCGTCTCTCAGACCTGCCAGCCCGGAGACTTCATTGGCGGGCAGAGCACTCAGGGCCCCCTGCTGACCTGGCAGCTGAGTCCACAGAGACCTTTGCAGCTGCCCCGGGCGGGCTTGGACCAAAGGTCTGTGGGTTCTGGGCGAGCGTGGAGGGCAGGCTCAGGCCCCTGCTTCTGGTGCGGGCTGTGGGGCTGGTCACTCTGTCACTCTGTCCGTGGAGGAGACTGGGCCTGATGGTCCCTGGATCCCGCCAGAGCTAACAGCCCGTCCATGTCCCCCCTCTCCTGCCCAGGCTGCCTACTTTGGTGAGATCAGCATCGGGACCCCACCACAGAACTTCCTGGTCCTTTTTGATACTGGCTCCTCCAACCTGTGGGTGCCCTCTGTCTACTGCCAGAGCCAGGCCTGCAGTGAGTGCTAGGTTGGGCAGGGGAGGGCGGTTGGCAGGGCAGGGCACTGACACCCTCTGGGGAAGGGCCGCACTTCATAAAGATTGCTGGGGAGAGCTGCAGTCCCAGAGAAGACCAGGGACTTGTCCAGGGTCATGTGGCACATGCCCAAGCCAGAGGGAAGAAGCTGGCCATGGAGCTGGGTGGCCCCTCTGCCTTCCCTGCTCACAAATACATATCCCTTCACCTACTCCAGCCCGGCCCAGCCCACTCCACTCCGTTCTGTTTGCTCTGGGCAATGCCATTCCATCCCACTCCACTCTACAACACTCTTTCTATGCTACTCCACCCCATTTACTAAGTTCTTACTGAGTATCTCAAGGGACACGGGAGAAGGATATAGATGTGGTCCCCTCCCTGTAGTTGTATTTGGAGACAGGAGATATTCACTTCCTAGGGCTGCCTTGGTCCCTGCCAAAGCCTTGGGGGTTGGGTCTTGACGCCTCTAGTCCAGAAGGTCCCTCATTGGCTCCATCCTAGGCTATCTCAGGATCCTGGTGTGGCCAGCTCCTCCTCGGGGTGAGGTGAGGGTCAGGGAATGCACAGATGCCCTGGAGGTTCATTCACTCCTTCATCCGATGAGTAATTTCTCAGCACTCGCCATGTGTCAGGAGATCTGCTGGGGGTCAGGGAGATGAATAGATTCTATATAACCTGCCCATAGGGAGGTCACCATCCTAGGGCATCTCAAGATTCTGTAGGTCAGAGGGGGCTTTGGAGTCAAGGCTGGCCAGTTCTTGTGGGACTTCCAGTGCCAGGAATGTCAGCTGGCCACCACCTGACTCAGTGGCCTGTGGGGGGTGGGGCATGGGGGGAGTGTTGAGTCCCCAGGATGTGAGCCCAGGCTGGGAGACAGGTGGGCAGTCCGGCAGGCCTGAGAGTGGGCCAGCCTGACTTCCCGAATTTTCCTTCCCTTGCAGCCAGCCACACCCGCTTCAACCCCAGCCTGTCCTCCACCTACTCCACCAATGGGCAGACCTTCTCCCTGCAGTATGGCAGTGGCAGCCTCACCGGCTTCTTCGGCTATGACACTCTGACAGTGAGTGATACTGCCGGCTGCCCCTGTCCCCACACCCAGATGTGGGGAAGGTAGTCCGGGGCTGTGAGCTGGATTCTAACCTCAAAGTCCTCACAGTCTGATGGGGAGACTTAGATGGAGGCCCTGAAAAATATGGGAAACACCTAGTGCTCTACCGTACAGGCCAGAAAATCAGTACAATAAAGGCTCATCCAGGGACTTCCCTGGTGGTCCAGCAGTTGAGACTCCACGCTTCCACTGTAGGGGGCACGGGTTTGATTCCTGGTCGGGGAACTAAGATTCCGCATGCCACAAGGCGCAGACAAAAAAAAAAAAAAAAGCTCATCCATTCACTCATTGAACCCTCACTGCGGGCCATCATGTGCCAGGCACCGAGGGCACCACAATGGTTGGGATGACCTGGTCCTTAAGGAACTTAAAGCCTCGGGAAGAAGAAGGTTGGGGTGGGGAATGCTGCAGCAGTCGGGGATGGCTTCTTGGAAGAGAAAGTGGCTTTTGCAAACCTGACAAGAAGAGAGGCAGCAGAAGCAAAGGAGGGATGAAGAACAGACCCTTGAGGGGTCTGAGGAGGGGGAGCCTGGGGGAGGTGGGTGGAGATACACTTGTCATCTCCCATCCTCTCTTTCCCCTCCAGGTCCAGGGCATCAAGGTCCCCAACCAGGAGTTCGGCCTGAGTGAGAAAGAGCCGGGTACCAATTTCCTCTATGCGAAGTTCGATGGCATCATGGGCATGGCCTACCCTGCCCTGTCCACGGGCGGGGCCCCCACCGTCCTGCAGGGCATGCTGCAGGAGGGTGCCCTCACCAGCCCAGTCTTCAGCTTCTACCTCAGCAGGTAAGGAACCACCTGGTGGTCCCCAGCTCCCAGCCCATTCGCCCCGTGGCCCTGGACGGCTGAGGTTCAACACTTTGGGATTTGAAGGCCTCCCAGCAGGCATATTTGGCAGGGCCTTTCCTCTTGGGCTTCTGACTCTTCCTCCTCCCCTCCCCGACCCCTGCATCTGTCCCTGCCCACTCGGCCTCTTCTTTGTATATCTTGGCCATGACAGTATCTCTCCTTCCTCCAGCTGAGCTCTTCTTTGAGCATTGCTACTGCTTTCTCCATACCTCTTGGGCTTACCTCCTGCCCAGAGCCCCAGTTAGATCATTTCCTTCTGACCAAATGTTTTCTACCTGGACACCTCTTTTGTGTAGAAATCTATTGCTTCATCTCCTTTGATCTATTGTTCTAGCCAGGTCCTGGAGTCTTCTGGTCTAGGTCCACCATGAACTCCTAACGAGTTGTTATTCTTACCACAAACACAAGCCAACTCAGTGATTTATGTAGATGGGCCCCGGTGCCAGGCAGTAGGAGGCGTGGGGGTGGGGGCGTCACCTGGGGTGGACTTTCTTTCCTCTCCAGAATTAGACAACTACCTTCTAGAGATACTCAATGTCTACTCTCTGGGGCTTAGTCATCTGAATCTTTCAATCACATTATCCTGTTACATCGGTTGCTGGCCTCTGTTTACAAGTACCCTGAGTTTAGCCTGTAGGAGCTCTGCCCAGTTCCACACTCAGGTTCATCTTCTGTCTAACAGGGGAGGCCCTGCCCTCCCCTCCACCTGGGCCCTACCTCCCTCCGATCCCAGCAGAAAAATAAGCTGGGCCCGGGTCAGGCTCCCGTGGACACGCTCCACCAGCAGCACAAAGTGAAAGGGAATGGAGAACGTGGTGTGTGGCAGGGTGGGGGGCCAGACGACCAGAGGCTTCCCCAGAGGCAGCGCTTGGTGGAGTACCTGGGAGCCTGAGGCACTGGGAAGCCTGAGCTCCAGGCGGGGGTGGGGGGTGGACACAACATCTTCCCTCAGGGTGCCCCATTCCGAGGGGAGACGCGGCCCTGCCCTTGGGGAGCCCTGGTCTGAGGGGAGACACAGCCGTTCCTCAGGGAGCCCCCGTCTGAGGGGAGACGCGGCCCCGACCTCGGGGAGCCCCAGTCTGAGGGGAGACACAGCCGTTCCTCAGGGAGCCCCAGTCTGGAGCCAGGGCAGGATCTCTGTTTTCCTGCCTTTTCCACAGCCACTGCCTGACTCACTTTTGCTTTAAGTCCTGCAGCCAGCAGGGCTCTCAGGACGGGGGAGCACTCATCTTCGGAGGTGTGGACAGCAGCCTGTACACAGGGCAGATCCACTGGGCCCCCGTCACCCAGGAGCTGTACTGGCAGATTGGCATTGAGGAGTGAGTCTGTGGTGGGCCCTGGGGGTGTGGGCACTTCCTCGGAGCAGGCTCGGAGGCACTTCATGTCACACGGGTACTGCCGGGTGGCGGGGGGACAGAGGACCCCAGAGGCCTGCGCCTGCAAAGCCACAGCTGCCCTCAGCTGGGGTTTCAAGGCCCAGGTCGGCCTGGAGAAGGAGGGTGGGGTGGGGACAACATAGGAAGGGGCGGGACTGGGAATCCCAGACATTTTGGACCCTGTAGTCCAACCCTAGGGGCTTAGACATTAGAAAACTGGGGTGTGTGAGGGGGAGGGAATAATTTGCTCGAAGTACTTACAATGAATCAGTAACCCTGGCCTTCAGTGTTTCTAAAACCATCCTTGGAACTTTTTAGAAAGAGATTCCAAGGCCATATAGGTGGCCTTTGACAGACTTTGGTATGAGGCAGGAGGATGGCTGGATTGACCTGTGCAGAGTCCTTATCTTCTGGAGGTGCACCTTGATTCTGCGGTTGCAGCTCATCCCCTAGCTGCCCTGAGCTGGGAGGTGCTGAGGCCGCCCATCTCCTCACCGTTCAGGTTCCTCATTGCTGACCAGGCCACGGGCTGGTGCTCCCAGGGCTGCCAGGCCGTCGTGGACACTGGCACGTCTCTGCTCACCGTGCCCCAGCAGTTCATGAGCTCCCTTCTGCAGGCCACAGGGGCCGAGGAGGACCAGTATGGACAGGTGCGTGTGGTGGAGGTGTGCCCCTTTCCTGGGGGAGGCCAGCCAGGGGGCATTTGTGGTTTTTCCTGGGAGCACAGGAATAGCTTGATCCTTGGCCTCCGTGCTTCTCGCCGCCCCCAGGCACTGGAGGTGGGGGCCCCAGGATGACTGGGGCTGGGAGCTGGCTGGGGGCCCGAAGGCTGATCCAGGGGAGCCAGATGCTTGTGATAAAAGGGTGTGGGGAGGTCACTACCAGGCAGAATTTCCTCCGAGCTTCAGCCCCTTAGCGGAAACAGGTAACACACCTGCCGGGCTTTGCAGTAAGAGGGAAATAACTAGACTGTGGTGCCAAGCCCATGAGTGACAAGGGATAACCCTTCAGTCCACAGCTCCCTCACCTCCACAGGGCCGTGCTCTCTGCCCCGTGCCCCCTCCTGAGCCCACCAAAGGGTTTGCCTAATTAATGCATTCCCACTAACTTTGGTGGACTGATGGGCCATGCTTTCTACAGACCTGCGTGTTTTAAAAGGACACTTGCAGAGAAGGGGGTGTAGATTTAATCTCTCTCATGGGGAAAATTCAAGCAAGAGTCATGTTTGGGGGTGAGAAAGATGCTCAGGTCCCCCCAGATCCCACCCTCTGCACGTGAGTCCTCATGTGTAACACGAGCAGTATTGGTGTTGCAGCCTCCAGTCCCAAAGCAGGCTTGGGGCTCAGGCCCGGGTCCTGAGGGGCTGAGGCGATGGGGTTGGCAGGTCCTCTCAGGGGGGGAGATGAGGCATCCCGGGCCCTGTTCCTCTCTGCAGTTTTTCGTGGACTGTAACAGCATCCAGAGCCTGCCCACCCTCACGTTCATCATAAATGGTGTGCAGTTCCCTCTGCCACCCGCTTCCTACATCCTCAATGTAAGTCCTGGCCCCTGCATCGAGAGGTTGGGGGATGGGGGATGGGGTGAGGGGTGGGAGGAAGGGGTGGGTAGCCAGAAACTCTGGGTCTCCTTACCTCGCGCCATTTCCTGATGCCTTGCAGCATTGATTTCTTTTCCCCATCCATTGATTCTAAACCCCCGTCTCTGGAACGAGGCTATGAAAGAGCAGAGTGCCACCTATTATTAATGATTATTATTAATTAGAGGGGAGGGGCGCTGGCTCTTTGTTGATCACTTATGAGAGTCAGCCACTGAGTGAAGCACTTTGTCTACATTTCCCTGATTACTCGTCACAACACTCAACGAGCGAGATACTGATTCTATTTTACAAACAAAAACTTGGAGGTTCAGAGAGTTAAGTAACTGGCCCAAGGCCACATAGCTAGTCAGGGTGAAGCTAAGCTTTGAACCCAAGTTGGTCTGGCTCCAAGACTTTACCGCCAGGCTGACCTGCTCCAAATCAGTAACAGGAGGGAGTCAAGGAGACCCTGCAGAGGGAGGCCTTTTGCAGCCTGCCCTCGGCCACGCCAGAATCCCCCACCAGCCCGACTCTGGCTCCGGAGGCTCAGTTGGCCTGTGAGCCCTCAAGGGCAGAAACTTTGGCTCGCCTGTTTCTGCACCTGTGCTGCTGGCCTGGGGCTCTGTGCCGAGCAGTGCCCCATCACTGTGTGAGCGGATGAATGAGTGTTGCCCTTCTGTGTTGTGCAGAACGACGACAGCTTTTGCATGCTGGGGGTCGAGCCCACCTACGTGCCCTCCCAGAACGGCCAGCCCCTGTGGATCCTTGGGGACGTCTTCCTCAGGTCCTACTACTCCGTCTATGACTTGGGCAACAACAGGGTGGGCTTTGCCACAGCCGCCTAGACTCAGCGCCTGGATTCCCCGGGCTCCCTTCTCCCTCTGGGCCTCCCAGGCTACAGGGGGTTCTCTCTGCATTTCCTCTCTGCATGTAGCCTCCCTTCTCTGGACTCTGGACTTTCTCTAACAATAAATCTTTCTTCTCCATATCGGCCAGCCTGTTGTTTCTAGAGGGCAGTTGTGGCCTGTAAGGCAGCCCCTGGTCTCAGACAAGGGGGCAATGAGAGTCAGGGGCAGATTTGCCTCTGCTGCGCCATGTTCTCCCTGAGTTTCTAGGAGGTTTGCAGTGGGTCACTGAGAACCTAAGAGAAATAGGGCACAGGATAGGGCTTGGGGGTGGGCCCTGCATCCCTCAAAGCTTGGAGTCTGTTCACAGCTTCTCTCTGGAGAGGGAAGACTGTGGTAGTGGCATGGAAGCAGGACATTCCTTTGTAATGGGCAATCCAAAATGCTCTGCTGACCTAATTTACCAAACTACCACCAGAGTGACCCCACACATGTGCACTAGCAGTGTGACTAGGGGTCCAATGTATCCTAAATCTAGCCTCTTCCTCCTTATCTGTGATCAAGTTCCACTAGGAGCTTTCAGAGTAAGGCTGGATGCCAATACACACTTGTAACAGTCACGGATCCTTTAGGGAGAGATCACCCGATGCCACCAGAACCTAGTAGGTTCCAGGAGGGCTCCAGAAGATCTGGGCTGAGTTAAGCCTATCATATTTTAACCCAGACCCCTATGTCCCAGGGCTTGTCTTTAAAGAAGGGCTGGCTCTCAACCACAGACAAGAGGGATAGCTATTTGAATCACATGAAAATCAAACTCATTTGTTCTAACCAACTGAGCAAGAGGTCTTGTCCTTCTGGACTTCATTCCTGTCCTCCATAGGACCCTCCCAGCAAAAGACCCGGAAACCTGGTGGGGGTGGGGGAGGGACATGGTATGGGGAGTGGGGGGAGGAGGAGGAGGAGGAGGAGGAAAAGGCAAAGAATGATAGCTCAGCACCCTGTAACTTCCAGCAGGGGAAGGTGACACGAAAGAGGTCAGGAAATTTCTGTCCAGCAACATGGCAGCGGGGGGTACCTGCAAGCTCAGGCTGATGAGGTCTAGGTGGGGCAGGGGTATATATAAATGGGGAACTCACAATTAGAGGGGAGGTGGGCTCTATTTTATAGTCATATTTCCTTTACCATGCTGACCAACCTTGTCCCTTATGCTCAAGATCCAGGTCTGGTACCCAACTCCAAACCAGGAGGGAAACTGAGGTTTGACGCAGAGGGGTTTCTATGGCAACAGCACACCATCTGGGACCCTACATCTTTCCTAGACTCCAGGAAAGCCAGCCCGCTGCAAGCCTCTCCTTGGGGTCAGATAGGCCACAGGGTGTATTGTGGTGATCTGCGTGGTTCGGACATCACTTATTGAAAAGAGAAAACTTGCAAAAGGGGTAGAAACGAAGTAGAACGAAGTTTCCAAATTAAACGCCAAGTCCCTGTACAGGCCTGAACTCACAGAGCGGGACTACAAATCCCGGCGTGCCTAGCCGAGCTGCAGGGAGGACTACGCTTCCCAGCGGGCTCCACGGCAGGCCGACGTGGGGCGGAGTCGGGCGGGGCGGGGCCGCGGGGTAGGGTGCTGCCCTCTGCCGGGCGCGGCGGGAAGTGGGTGCGGAGTGACAGCAGGAGCCCCGGCGCCGGGCGCGGGGCTCGGTGACAGCGGAGGCGGCGGCCGCCGGCTGGACGTAGGGAGCGGCGGCGGCGCCGACGGCAGAAGGAAGGGCGGACGGGGGCGGGCCTCCCTGGTGGCGCGGAGCCTGAGGAGCCCGGGAGGGGGTGGCCGGCACAGCTCTCGGGCCGGACACCTGAACTTGGGACAAGTTGCCGGAGCCGCGGGGCGCGGGCGGCGGACGGATTGACCTTCATAGTTAGGTGAGCAGCGCTGGGGGGCAAGGGGTGCGCGGAGGGCCCGGAACCCCCGACCCAGGCTCCCCTGCTCCGATCCAGTAGGTCCGGGAGACAGGTGGGTGGGTGGGGGTGTCGACTGGAAAGGGGAGCGAGACCGTGTGCGCCGCGCTGCCACCCGCCCCGCTGTCCGTCTAGCCCGGGACGCCCGGCGCATGGCCTGCGGAGCCTGGGAGCCCCTTCAGCCCCTCCCTTCAGGCCAGGGCCGGGGGGCGGCTTCTCTGCGACCTTATGTAACCAGGCGGGAGGGGCCGTGGCGGGCACGGGCCTTCCCGGCCCGGGAGCTGGGAGTCGAAGGGGCGGGAGACGTGGGAGTGAACTTGCAAGAAGTTTGAGGGCGTGTGGGCCCGGCGCCCACTTCTTCTCCACCGGACGCGGCTGGGGCGGGTGGCACGGGGGAGGGCGCCGGAGGTAGGGGAGGTGTGCGGGGGCCGAGTGCGGCCGGGCCAGGCCCTGCCTGGATGGTCCGGGGGAATGGGAGGGCCGGAGCGGCGCCACGCCCCGGGGGCCGGGCTGCTGGAAGCTGAGGGGGGGGCGGGTGGAAGTACCATCCCTCCCTCCCTTCCCGTCCCTTCCTCCCCCTCGGTCTCTTGAAGAAGCCGCCTCTGCCAGAGTCCCCCGGTATCCCTGAGCGCAGTCTTTTTCTCCCCCTTGCATTATTCCACGACCTTAGTGAACCCCAACCCCAGAGCTCACCCACTGCACGCCCCTCTTTCTACCTTCCCTGGAGCTCCCAGCCGTCTGCCCGCCCCCTGAGTATCCCCCTTCTTCTCGGTCCCGAATCCCGGAAAACACGCCCCCTTCCCCCCGATTCCCTGAGTCCGCACCGCCCAACCTCAGGCTGTCCCGCCCCCGAGTCAGCGCTCCTTCTTCTCCCCTCCTCCCGGTACCCCGATCAGCTATTCGGCCGCCGCGAGTGCGCTCGCCTTCTCGAAGGGAGCGGGCTGATGCTAGCTCGGCTCCCCCGCCCCTCGGCCCCCTCCCGCCGGGGGTTCTGGCTTCACGCACGGCTGCCCCGAGCTGCTCAGGGTTGCGCGAGCAGGTTCGCGCTGAAGCCGCCCGGCGCGCCCCAGCCCAGCGCCCAGGGGGAGGGAGGAAGGGAGGGAGGGGGAGAGGGCGCCTGGGGCGGGGCTCGTCTGCGCGAGCGCCCGCATTGCCCAGGGCTCCCCCACCCCCTCCTCATTCCAGGCCAGCCCCTCACCGCGGGGGCCTTCTCAGATGCCCCGTCCACTCCTGCCGCCCGTCTGTTCTGGGGATGGTTCTGCGCGAACAGTTTCTGGACTAAACTTCAGCTGTTTGGCTTAGTGTTCTCTGGGGAAGTGTCAGTTAATTGCCGCCCAGACCCCACCCCCCACCCGGAGAGAGGGGTGCTTGGGTGAGCAGGGAAGGGGACAGGCCGGTTCAGATCCCCAGTGACACCTCTGGGATGTGGGCTCAGGACCCTGCGAGCTGAGATTCCACCGGCCCAAGACCTGGCACTCTTGGGCAACTGGCGGTGGCTGGGAAGGTAGAGGGCCGGTCTCTGGCGTCCTCCAAGGCTGCCAGATGTGGGTGCCCTCAGATCAGATCGCAGTTCTTGGTTCCTTGGTTTGTGCCCTCTGAGGCCTTCACTCTTCCCAGCCTGAGAGATGGCCCCCAGGCCCTGCCTTCAGGGAGATCGCAGTCTGGGAGAGAGACAGCCAGGCCAGAAGAGGCTGGAGAGGGGAAGGGCTGGCTGCCTTGGGAGCCCTGCCTGGTAGTCTGAGGTGTGCTTGTACCACGCCTCAGTTTCCCCAGCCGTGGAATTTACTTGGACCCCTTCATTCTGCCTGCCTCCTGGCTTCTAGATGTGAGTCGGGAACCAGAGAGTGTTAATGAAGGGCTGTTTAGGGTGACTCTATGCTCTGCTTGTGCGGGAGAGCGGCCAGTGTTGCTTACACTTTACAAGGCCTGTTACAGCTGCAGTGCTATTTTGTCCTCAGCCTAGCTCTGTGAGGTGCAGCCAAATGGGAACCCAGGTCTCCTGGTTCTGTGTCCCATGGAAGGGGTGCAGGGATTGAGGACATCTCAGGTGAGCACTCAATCCAGGGAGAGCCCCTGGGCTTCTGTGGGCTGATGGCCTGGTAACTTACAGTCAGTGGTGGGTAGGAGGGTGGGCCAGGGCAGGCAGGAGCCCATCCAGGGTTCTGGGATGATGGGAGTACCCAGTGCTCACCTCCACGGCCGGTGAGGCCTCCCTTTCAGCCTCTCGGCTGGAAAGCAGGTGGGAGGGGCTTCCCACCTCTCAGGCCTGGCTGCCCTTTGAGGGTCTGGCTTCTGGCCTGGATCCCTCCTGGGGCTCTGTTTATGGCTGTAATTGCATCATTAGCCAGAGTTTATAGAGTTACTTAGCACCTGCCCCCACAGGGAGTGGCCTAGCCACCCCCTGGCTTCTGTCTCTTCCTTTTCAAAGTCAGCTTGGTTTCTGCAGGCAACAGGGGTTTCCCCAACCGCAGCTGGCATGAAAGCCAGGTTGGGCCTTTGTCCTAGGGATGGAGGGCAGTCAGCACTTGGGGCCCAGCTTGGGGCTGCCCTGGAGATGACAGTGGAAATTGGGTTGGCCTCCTCTGATACAGAGGGAGGGAGTTCAGAGTTCCCAGAGCTGCCAGAAGTGTCCACATCCCAGGATACAGTGGGTGTTTTTGCATATAATATATGTAACCTCATGTGAAAAGAGGGAGATAAAAGTGTACAAACTTCACAGGCTGCTGTAAGGAGTCAGGTGCCTGGTACAGGGTGAGTCCAGGGTGCTGCTCTGTATGTCAGTGTGGGGTGTATGTGGTTGATGGGAGTTTGTGTGTGTGGTTATGAGGTTATAGGTATCTACATACATGTATATAGATGAATTGTGTATATGCATGTCTATGAGAGTGTAACGATAACTTAACATTAATAGAATATGCATCTATTCTCTTTATGCTATAATAGAACAATATTGTAATAAAATTTAGTTACAATAATAGTTGTCAACATCTATTGTAGATTTACTTTTCAGAATGAGGTAGGACTTATTATTTTCATTATACTGATTCAGAGAAGTTAAGCAGGTTGCCTGAAGTCACATAGCCTGGAAGTGGTAGGGATTCTAACCCAGGCCCAACTGAGTCCGAAATCCATGTTCTCAATCCCTGCAGAAGACCACTTCAGGGTTTCCCAGGAGTTCTGTCTTAAAAGGCAGGGTGTGTCGTGGTGCAGGAACCTTCTTTTCCCCCTCCGGGGTCTCCTGCTCTGAGCAGGGGTGGGACTTGTTGAAGCCCCTGCCCCAGGACATACCTGTCTCCTGGATGCTCTTCTGAGCTGCTGACACAGGTAACGAAGGACCCCTGGCAAGAACTCTCCTGCCCGGCCCGGGGAAGAGATGGGTTCAGACAAGGCTTCCTGGGTCTCCTTGGATACCTCAAACGTTCCCTTACAGTGAAGCCCTTAGTAGGCACTTGTTTAATCAGATGTGGAGAAAAGGCTGGGGGGCTATTGGGTGAGAAGGGGACAGTAGGGAGTCGTGAGAAGAACCCAGGAGACCCCGCGCTGACAGGCCGTGTGGTATCACAAAATAACTATAGCGATATTGTATAAAATATACCTTGACATGACCTGGGACCTGCCTCACATTTTAGCACCCATTCCCACCCTTATTCAACCCTCTCCTCCATCCTGCCTATTTCTCTTTATTAGTGTGGTGGACTGCAAAGGTGGCCCAAATTTTCTCCCTCTGTGTATCCGTGGCCGGTCCCTGCCTCTCTCAGCCTCGGTTTCCGTATCTGTGAACCTAGATCATCTGTGGAGTCCCCTCCAGTGCGAGCGTTCTATCAATCTTCCGCAAAGGCACCAAGGCAGGAGAGGCTTCAGAAAGGGCTGGGCATGGGGTGCAGGGGAGGGGGGAGGGGCTGCCCAAGTCCACTCAATAGAGCTTTCGCTAAAGCCTGGCCCCGTAGAGCGACCAGCCAGTTTTTCTTGGGACAGAGCCGTAGCTACCATGTATTGAGGGCTGGGCTAAGTGTACCCTAGAGCATGAGCTCCAGGGCCAGGCTGCCTGGCTTGCAATCCCAGCTCTGCCACTTACCAGCTGTGTGACCCTGTGTCTCTGTTTCCACACCTAGAAATCGAGGAGTATAGTAGCACCTACCTAATAGTGCTGTAGGGAGGGCTAAGTGTGTTGGTGCTTGCTGCATGTACAGGACCTAGAACAGTGCCATGCTCAAAAAATGTTAATTATCATAATTAACTTCTATAATGTCTTTATTTCTCATTTCCAGGTGAGGAAACAGAGGCATAGAGAGCTCTAGGGGAGAAATAAAGACCTATGGGTTGCAAACAGACCTCTCCCTTGGGTCTAGCAGCCTCGAGCAAAATGCCTTATATGGGGCTTTGCAGACTCCATGGCCACAGTCCCCACCACTCCCTGTTGTACCACACCCTGCTCGGTCTCCACAATTAACAAGGTAGCAGATTTGGCCATGCCTGCAGCATCTCTACCTCCCCTGCCCTGCCCTGCCCTGCCCCTTGGGACTCCTAGGATAGCATCTGGCCTGGTCACTTACTACTCACTCCTGACCAGAGGCCCTTCCCCTGCCCTCCTGCTGCCTGGCCCTCCTGCACTCTGACCAGAGATACAGATCTCCTTGTCTGCAATGCCACTAAAAGTAGAGATAAAATCTCAGCCATAAGGCAGGATGTGGAACTTACCGTGCCCACAGGAAGTGCTTTGCTGGCTATGGGGCAGTGGGGGCAGTGGGTGAGAGCAGAGGGCAGCCGAGAGGGGCAGAAGCAAGAGGCAGAGTCATCACCAGTTTTCTTTCCTGTCTCTTAAGTGTGGGCATGAGGAGGAAGAGAAATTAGGTCTGGTCATCCCTACCCTTGTCCAGCTTCCTTGGGTCCAGGCCACCTTCTTGTCTTCTATCCATACAGTGGGGTCCCAGAATCAAATGTGATGCCATGGGATTAATCCAGGAATTCCAACAGACCATCGAAAAACCCATGGTCCATATTCCCTCGTCCCAGCCCTTGTTCATGCTGGTCCCTTCTCCTGGCAACCCCTCCCCTACTCCCCTCCCTATAGGCAAAGCCTCTGTCCATAAAGGCACACCGTTCCAGGAGGCCAGGGGGCTGCTCCGTCTGCAGCTCCAGCTGGATGTTGTGATGCCCTGGGGAGCTCTTTTAAAAAAAAACTGTTGTATCTGAGTCTTCAGGGAGGGGCTTAGGCATCAATATTAAAAAAAAAGAAAAAATAACATTTTGTCTGATGATTCTAAAGCCCTGTCTCTAGGACAGTGGTTCTCAAATTTAAGTGGGCATCAGGATCAACTGCAGGGTTGTTAAAACAGATTACCGGGCCCCACTCTCAGGGTTTCTAATTGAGAAGGTCTGCAAATTCCAATAGGTCTAGAATTTGCAATTCTGACACGTTTGCTGGCAATGCTAATGCTTCTGGTACTGGGACCCCACTTTGATAACCTACTGTTTTGCAGCTACCCAGGCCAGAGCTATCTGTTTCCTGGGTCTCTGATCGCTTTGGGTCTCTTAGACCTGTCTCCTTTTCGAATCCAGGTCCCCAGGGGTAGGAACCACTCTGAGACCATTTGGTGACCCCTAGTCTCTGGTATGGTCAGCCCTCCCTCCCCCATCCTGACTTTCTGCCCTCACCTCCCATTAAATTGACCAGTGTCCAGTCTTAGCCCCACCATTCAGGACAGGTGCTCAGGAAATAGTTACTGCTTAAGGCAGGGTGAGGTGGACAGCACCAGCCCCAAGAGTCATCGGGACATGGGGGCGGTGGGGTCTGAAGCTCCCGTAAAAGTGCTTGGAGCCAGGGTGGCATTGCTGGCACCGGGGTGGAGGTGTCCAAAGCAGCCCAAAATAAGGCTGTAGAAAGACCCATCATGTTATTTTACTTTCCCGCCCTGTGGAGGGTGTTTGATCACTGTTTGAATTGCATTTTTTGGTTAATAATAAAAATGATAATACACATGCAAGAAATAGACATTTCCGGGCTTCCCTGGTGGCGCAGTGCTTGAGAGTCCACCTGCCGATGCAGAGGACACAGGTTCGTGCCCCGGTCCGGGAAGATCCCACATGCCGCGGAGCGGCTGGGCCCGTGAGCCATGGCCACTGAGCCTGCGCGTCCGGAGCCTGTGCTCCGTGACCTGAGAGGCCACAACAGTGAGAGGCCCGCGTACCGCAAAAAAAAAACAAAGAAAGAAATAGCCATTTCCTTTTCCTTTCTTCACCCGGCCTGGAGACTTGGAATGGTGGGTGGGGGTCATTGTTCGGAGTAGGGATGTGTCCATCATCTTCTAGGGGGTCCTGGGCCTTGAGGGCAGCAGATAGCCGGATGACAGTGGGGTTTCACTGGGAGGCCTGTGTGGGTGGAGTCTTCCTTGGAAGCTGGGGAAGTTTCAGGGAAGCCTTCTGGGAGGTGAGAAGAGGTGATGGTAGGTCCTCCAGCCCAGCAGGGGGGTGGTGAGAGGAGCTGGAGTCGGAGCCCATCAATCTACAGATGAATGGACTGCTCCAAGGTCACACTCTGAGCACAGGGGTGGGGTCTGTCTTGTAGGATGCAGTATCGCCAGTGCCTGGAGAGAGGCTGGTGTGTAATGCGCGCTCAGTACAGCTTTATGAAGTGAGTGAGTGAGCGTGAATCGGGCCCCGGTCGTGTGCTCAGAAACGAGGACACACAAATGCTTTACCCGTGGTCTCTGCCCTGCAGGAACATCGCCATTTAAGACCCAGGGACTGGTTCCCAGGGACTTGTACAAGGAGGAGCTCCCCGCCTCTGCCCACAGTGATCCAGGCCCAGCCTGGCTCTAGCATGGGGCTCACAGCCTGTCCGTCCCCGCGGAGAGTTTGCAGCAGCAGCCCTGCCCCCTACCCCCCCACCCGAGTTCTACCAGTGGGTCTGTGGGGTGGGGCTCCGGTTTGTTTTCTCCTGTTTGCCTAGGGAAATCACAGCCTGTCCTCTGCCTTGTTTACAATTGGTTTGGGGACAGCACCTGCCCCAGCTCTTACATCCCTGAGGGGTGCAGTGTGGCCAGGAGGTGACACACTATCCTGTCCACCCCCTGCCGCCTCTGTCCCCTCCCTGCCCTGGCCAGGTGTGCTCTCAGCTGCCCCTGCCAGCGAGGCACCATCTGGCTTTGCCATGGGCTGATTGGCGCTGCAGGGCTGTGGGCCTCAGAGGCCGGCTGGTGCAGCCCCTGTGTTGTCGAGAGGAGGGGACCGGGATCCAGGGAGTGCGGGGGACCCGCTCCAGCATCCATTGGGGTCAGCAGGCACGGACTGAGTGGGGGCCTGGCACTGTGCCGGCCAAGCAGGGTGGGTGGGAATAAAGACACGGCTCCTCTCCCAAAACTGATAGCCTGGTGGGGAATTTCAGTAACTGCAGACGACAGTGAAAGGCAATGATGTGAGACAGTACAGAGCCGTGGACTAAATGACCACAAATGTGTTGACGCCTGGCCCTTTGGTCTGAAGAGCATTCTTCCTTTTTTTTTTTAATTAATTTTTATTGGAGTCTAGTTGCTTTACAATGTTGTGTTAGTTTCAGGTGTACAGCAAAGTGAATCAGTTTATACATATCCACATATCCACTCTTTTTTTAGATTCTATTCCCATCTAGGTCATTACAGAGTATTGAGTAGAGTTCCCTGTGCTGTACTGTAGGTTCTTATTAGTTATCTATTTTATATATAGTAGTGTGTATATGTCAATCCCAATCTCCCAATTTATCCCTCCCCCCCGAAGGGCATTCTTCCTTGGTCCAGAGAAAGTTTTTACAGAAGGGCTCATGCCAGCACTGAGACCTTGGCTCAGCCCTTCTCACCCCTTGAGCTCCAGAAAGGGTGGCTCTCTTGATCCCTGGTCCTCCCACCCGAGGGTCACCTCTGCAGGCAGGCCCAGGAGCCTTCCTTCCTGGACAGGGTCCTTTCTTCCCAGAGGCCTAGAGGCTGCTGAGTGAGAGGTGAGGCCACAGGGAGGCTGCTGGCTCCTGAGCTACCCGCCTGTCATTTGAAGCCCTGGGCCCTGGGGCACACGGTGCTAAATTGGGTACAACAGCTCAGGCCTCTTTGGGCACACCTGTTGCTGAGCCCCAAGACTTGGGCTTGGAACCGGAGTAGTGCCTCTGCTCCCCCACCCCACCTCCAGCATCCCTCTCTTCCCCCCTCTTTCCTTTGCCCCCACACCCCTATCCCTCTGACCCTTCATCTAGTTCCACGGCATCTGGAACATCAGGCCTAGATGCGGGTGTGTCTCCCTGTCCTGCTTCATCTTCTTCATTTCATTTTTCTGCCTCCCTCCTTCTTTTGGTGTATTTAGAGGGTGTGTGAGGCCCGCCCTGCTCCCCTAGGGCCTTCCCAGTGTGGACCTCTGAGCTCTGCTGTCGGGGACCCAGAGGAATGGCCCAGGGCAGGGTGAGGTGGGTGCGAGGGAGCCCAGCATCATGCAACCCCCTGCCCGTGGCCACCAGGGGCATGTGGTGGCTGGGATGCCCCGGGGTGGGTGGGAGATGAAAGGGCCTGGTCCTGTGGGCTGAGGGGCAGCCCATAGTCTGGGCCAGCTGGAGGAGCCCCTCTACAGACAGCCCTGGGTGTCACTGGCTCCTCCAGACCTGTGACTAACTATAGCTTTTCATCCAGTAGGTTTGGCCTAATCATAATGGTTTTCAAAGCCAGGGGTGAGAAGAAAATATTAGAACTTCTATTTCTATGTACTTCTATCTCATCGTTTTGTCCCTCCTTTTATGGTGAAATATAGCATAATTGCCAAAAGGAGCATAAACCTAAATGGATAATGTAATAAATAATTATAAAAGTGAACACCCGGGCTTCCCTGGTGGCGCAGTGGTTGAGAGTCCGCCTGCCGATGCAGGGGACACGGGTTCGTGCCCCTGTCCGGGAAGATCCCACATGCCGCGGAGCGGCTGGGCCTGTGAACCATGGCCGCTGAGCCTGAGAGTCCGGAGCCTGTGCTCCGCAACGGGAGAGGCCACAACAGTGAGAGGCCCGCGTACCGCAAACAAACAAACAAAAAAAAGTGAACACCCAGGTTACCACCACCCAGATGAAGAAACAGAATGTAATCTGCATTCTGAAATCAGCTTGTGTGCCCCACCTTGGTCATAAGCCCCTCCCCCAGAGCAAACCACTCTTGTGACTTTCGAGATAATCAGTTCCTTGCTTTCCTTTATCATGTAACCACTGTACCTGCATCCTTTGGCAAGAGAGTTTAGTTTTGCATGGTTTTGAGTTTCTAGAGCTGGAATGACACTGAACATGTTCTTTTGTGACGTTGTGAGATCCGTCCACCATTTTTGTGTGTAGCTGTGGTGTGTTCATTTTCACTGCTGTATAGTATCCCCTGTACGAACTTGTTACCATATCTGTATCCATCCCGCCACTCATAGACTTTTGGATTGCTTTCCTTTTCTACACTTCTCCAGAGTCCATATAACCCGGAACGGAATTGCTAGAGCACAGGGTATGCAATGCATATTTCAACTTTAGTAAATACTGCGTTAAGTGGTTTCACCAATTTACTCCTCACTGGTGACACCTAAGAGTTCCTATCGCTCTGTATCCTCACTAACACTTGGTATTGGTAGACTGTTTCAGTTCTGTCCCACTGGTGAGCGTGTAACAGTATCTCATCATGGGTGTAATTTATATTTCCCTTCTCACCTTTTTTATAGATCTATTTTTGTGTATGTTTGCTCACATGCATGATATATTAATACACTGGTATTTATAAGCAATTCCTGAGAAAAGGAACTAATATTGGGGGTGCTCAAAATTTTTTACTCACAGGGGTGAGTGATCAGATAATTGAAAGACCACTGAAATATTGAATGCCAGGGAGGGGGCTGGTTTATAGGTTGGCGGGGGGTAGGTGGTCTTGGGACGAGATTCCCAAGTGGCACTGGCTGCCAATGAGGCAGCTCTGCCCAGAGGGTACTGAGCCGACAGGGTACTTACCAGCACCTTCAGGCCCTCCTGCCTGGCACATCTAGGGCTCCAGCAGATACCCTTCAATTTAGAATTGGCAGGTGCCCGGCTTTCAGGTCCTTTTAGGGCAGTAGTTCTCTTTGTCTCCCAGGGGACATTTGGCAATGTCTGATGACATTTTTGGTTGTCACAACTCAGGGAATGCTACTGGCATCTAGTGGGTAGAGGCCAGAGATGCTGCTAAAGGGTCTAAAATGCTCAGAACAGCCCGGCAACAAAGAGTTATCAGGCCCCAAGCGTCAGTCGTGTTGAGGTTGAGAAACTCTGTTCTAGGGAAGGATCCAGGAACCTGAGATTTGCCATGACCTCGCTGTGTGGCCCTAGGGAAGTGACTAAATGCTTTGAGCCTCAGTGTCCTCATCTAAAAAGGACGGTGGCAAGTGTTGCTGCCCCCTCCCCTTCATAGGTTGTTGTCAGGACTGGGGAGAGGGTGGCTGTGTAGGCATCTTGGGAAGCATCCCGGCAAAGGGGCCCATGGCCATTGTGTCCAGGGGGTGGGGGGTTTTCAGCGCCGGCCCTTCCCCTCGACTGTGCTCCCTGGCCATCCAGTGAGCTGGAGGCATCAGGTGATGGCCGTGAGCCTCCTGCTACTCCAGGTCTCAGAGGGCTGTGGGGGAACTGCCCTGAGGGCCCCTGCCTTTTGATGAGGGCTGCAGAAATGAGGGGCTCTCTGGGGAGCCCTGGGGCCCAGGAAGAACCATTTCTGACTTTGTCCTCAGCTGGGTGGGAGTCCAAGGTTGTCTGGGGTGATAAGAGGTGCTTATCATACTCCTTATCTGAGGCCCCATTTCAAGTCCGGTGGTGAAGCGTGGGAGCCAGAGGTCATCCTTAGGGGCTTTGTACACCCAGGCCAAGCTTTGTGTCCTTCTGGAGTTTGCTATCTCAGGGAGGGCCCAGGATTGGGTCAGAGTCTGGGTCCGAGCTCTCTGGGCCTCTTTGACCTCCCCATTCTGAGGCTCACCTCACCCCATGCGTCTTCAGGAGCCTTGGCGTGCCCAGTCTCCCCGCCACTACACTATCCCTTCCTGAGACACACTCTCGTGAAAGGGCCTAGTAAACTCATCCGCCCTGAGGTGTAGATGACTAACGACAGCTCAGTGACTGCCTGCCTTGCTTGACAAGCAGTATCTAACTACCAGAGATGGGAGTCCCTTAGCCACCAGAAAGAAACACTAGCGAAATGTCAAGTGTCTCAGGCTGTTAGAGAAGTGCTTCGGGGGCTGAGGAACCTCTGAAATCTCAAGTGTAGCAAGAGCATTTTCCCACAGGCGAGAACCGTATGGTGGCTCAGATCTCCCCAGAGCTTCACAGGGCTGTGCTGGGTCTCAGGGCCCATTTCAAGGCGGGCCAGAGTGAGAGTGTGAATTGGGTGTCTGGAGGCCCTGGGAAGGCCAAAGGCTGAGGTCACAGGTGTGGGGTCAGTCAGGAAAGTGGTGAACCGTGGGGCTTCTGGCTAAGGGGGCACACACCTCCAGGAGGGACAGGGAGGATGTGTGGGTTAGGGTCTGGCCCGCCCGGGACCTAGTAGGAGTCCTGCAAATTCTTGCCCCTCTGTGCCTCTCCGTCTCGGTGCAGGGGCAGCTTGGCCTGGGGCCCTGTGTGGCTCTGTGGGCAGTGGGGCTGTCATTGGCTCAGTCTGGAGTAGGGAGGGACCCTGTAGGTGGCCTGGAGCCCCGGGTCCACGAGATGGGAGCTGGGAGCCCATCTGCGTTGGGTAGTGTTGTGGTGTGAGAGGCCTTCCGGGCGTGTGGTTCCCTCTGCACTGTGAGTAATCCTCAGCCACACTTGCAGCTCCCAGGGGATTGTGCAACTTCCTCTCAGGCCAAGGTGCGGGGGGCTGGGTGAGAAACAGCCCTGGGGAAAATGAGGAAACTGGAGCCGGCACAGGGGCCAGGGGCACGGCCCTGGGCTCTGGACCCCCGAAGAGCTGAGCGTTCCTGGGAGCCTCCTTCCAGGGCGCTCCCCTCTCCAGTTACGCGGGCATGGGTGCACGTGCGTGTGGCGGGGGGTGGGGGGGTGGAGGGATGTCTTTGGGGAGCTGAGTTAGTGGGGATGAGGTCCCGCAGGCTGCGCTGGCATGTGGGTATCTTTTGAGCGGAGTCAGGGCTGGGGAAGCAGGTGGTGAAGGGAGGGGCTGGGGAGAGGATGGGATGGTGGAAAGCATGTGACATCAGGAGAAGCAGACTGCCAGTCCCACCTCTGCGGAGCCGTGCAGCCCCGGGCAGTGTAACTACGCGCTCCCTGCTTCCTCTCCTCCTCTCCCGGGCTCGTCTGAGCCTCTGGTGAGAAGGTAATGGGCGTGATGCACTTAGCCCGGCGGCCAGGCTGCAGGAAATACGCACTGACGTCAAGACTGGGAGCAGACGCTGCCGGGCCAGCTGGGTTCAAGTCCTGGCCCTGCCGCTTTTGCAGCTCTGTGATCCTGGGGCCTCAGTTTCCTCTTCTGTAAAATGGAGATGACAGTTACAGTGCCCACCGTGTGGGTTCATTCTGAGGATTAAAAGACTTAATTCACGGGGAGTGCTCAGAACAGCACCTGGTACAGGTTCATGTCCTACCTGTACGTGAGCATGTTTGTGTGCAAACAGCAAAACACCAGGTTCACGGTGATTATTTCTGATGGCGAGGATTTGAGTGGGGCCTGGGGATACTAATAAGAGCTCCTGTTTCCAGGCCTCACTCCACGTCAGATGCTGGGCCAAATGCTTGACCTGTACCAGCGCCTTGGACCCTCACACTCACCCTATGAGGTGGGCGCTGTCATCATCCCCATTTCACAGATGGGGACACGGAGGCACAGAGACATCGCGTGACTTACCAGGGCAGTGATGTCAGTGAGGAGAACAGCGGAATGGTCTGCCTTAGCCCTGCTGGACCTCCTCTGGGTTCGGCTGGAGGTGGGCGGATGGAGAGGAGGGAGTAGGGTGTGCTGTGAGAGGGGTGGGGGCCCGCCTCACGGCCAGTCAGCTCCGGCCAGGAGCCCTGTCTTCTCTTTGTATCATTTCCAATAACATAGTCAACAAATATAAAGAATGACATTAATATAGGGAACGGCTTTTTCGTAGTGGGAGGGAGTGGACTTCCTTGGGCAGAGCTCCCTGCCCGTGGGTGGACTTTCGAGAGGAGTTGAAGGCCACTCACCTGGGGGGCAGGACGGGGCAGGATGGTCATGAACGTGACTCCAGATTCAGGCAGCCCTGGCTCTGACCCCTGCCTAAGCCGTTTACTCTGTGACCCTGGCCTCAGTTTCCTCACATGTAAAACTCCTCCCAGTCCCTTCCTCTTAAAATGATCGTGAGGATGAAATGAGATCCCACGACAGAATGCTTAGCACAGGCCTGGCCGGAGTCAGTGTCCGCCACATGGATGCCTCTCTTAGGCACCTGTTACGCAGAGAGTCGTGTGCCAGGCAGGGAGTGGGGCTATGCAGATATCCTTGGAGGGCCATTCTTTGAACTGTGGATCGGGGCAACTGATTGGACCCTAATCTGGCCATGAAATCAGCTTAGTGGGTCTCAATGAAAATGAAATGAAAAGGAAGTAATAAATTAAATGGAAAAGAATGATGGGAAACATCCAAGTGCATTATTGCACAGTACTGGGAAGTGGTGTTTTGTACAACTTTTTTGGAGTTTCATGTGCATGTGTACACGCACTCCGTGTGTGTGTGTGTGTGTGTGTGTCCTGGGTCAAATAAAATATACTTTTCTGTGAGTCATGGTCAAAATATTTGGGGCCACTGCCTGAGAGATGATCTCCCTCCCGTGCAGTGATGTTTATGGAGCACGTACTCAGGGTAAGACCCAGCTCCACATGTGGGAGCCAGACTGGGGGGTTGGGACCCAATTCTTAGCAAGGTGGCTGGGTGAGCGGGCCCGGTGGGGGTCAGCAGACACAGAGGGCAGGGGGTGGTTAGGGAGGGCTTCCTGGGTGATGACATGCATGGGGTGGGGACAGTGAGGGGAGGCGATGTCTGGGGTGAGTGTTTGACTTGGGGTCTGGAGATAGAGAGCCCCCCAGTGGGGGTTCCCTGTCTGTGGAGGGCTGCGGGGCCAGGCCTGGCCAGAGGTGAGGGGGAGAGTTGTCTCAAGGCACTGGGTGAGGGCTGTGCACGTTTTCCCTGGCTGGGGTGGGGTGGGGTGGGGTAGAGGAGGACTCAGGTTTACTGATGTTCTGCCCACCCCAAGACTTGCAGGATCTGCGGTGATGGGTGGGACTCAGGGCTCAGATACTCTCCCTCCTCCCCTTGGCCCCTGGGAGTCTCCTGAGTCTTCTCCTCCTTTTTGCTGCCCCGGCTGGCTCAGATGGGCCTGGCCTGGGACCTGGCTCAGCCCTGTGCCCTGGTCCAGGAGCCAGAAGCCTTTCTATGACTTAGATCTCTGCCCGGGCTAAGTTGGGGTCTCCGTTTCTTCATCTCTAAAGTGGGCGTACAAATCCCTGAGCAGCCAGCCGTCTGGGTGGTGATGCCCACCTTGTGACCTAACAGGGATGAGCTGGCTACAGGAAGTGTGGCGAGCTCTGGGTGGGTTGTAACTGTTGTCTCTAAGGCTGGGAGGGCTGGGGCAGGTCATGAGGATATCAGCTGCCTCGCTGGAGAGCCCCCCCACCTCCCCACCCCATGACCTGGGGCAAGGGTAGGGAGAGGCCTGTGACCCATGGTGAGCTGGGGATATCCCCGGCTCTGAGGGGGAGGTGGCCCATTAGGGGCCCCAGGGGATGAGACCCAGATTTGGCCTGGGTCTGGGAAACCCAACCTCCAGAGCTCCCACCTACATGGGGTACCCGAGGAGCCCCAGCTTGGAGGCCTGTGATGCCAGGTGGAGGGTCTGTGTCCTTGGACTTTTGGCAGAGGTCAATTTTCAGGAAGCTGTGGGTGGCTTTGAGGCTGCCAGACCCAGAGCCCAGAGGCTCAGGCGTGAGCTCCCACAGGAGGATGTGGTATTTAATGAGAGGCCACGAATATTGAGTACCTACTGTATGCCAGGCACTTTAGTATATGTGCAAATTGAATCTTCACAATAACCTCACGTGCAGGTCTTTTTATCATGCCGTTTTTAGGTGAGGAAACTGAGGCTCAGAATGGTCAAATCTCTCTCGCTGGCTAGTGAGTGGCAGGGCTGGGCCGAGGGCATGAGTTCTGGATTCAGGCTGCCAGGGTTGAAAGCCAGACAGTAGCACTTGCCGGCTGTGCAGCCTTGGACAAAAGCCCGAACCTCTTTGCGCGTTCGTTTCTTGCTCTGTGAAATGGGTATAACCGCAGTGCCCTCCTCAAAGGGTTGTTGTGAGAATTCCATGAGATTATGGAGGTCACGTGCTTGGTACTTAGGACACCATCTCTCCTGTCTGTACCAGGGAACCATTGTGTGGCCTGGGGCCCATTCTCTGGTCTCCTTGGGTCCCAGTCTCCTCAGCTGTGTGACACAGGGTACTGACCCCTTCCCTGCCCTTCTCAACAGAATTGCTGAGGATCAGATGGGATCAAAACCCCAGATGGGTCCTGGGGGAGGCCTTCACAGAACAGAAATGCTAGACTCTTCAGCCCCCAGAGCTACCAGGAATTTTTCAGGGCTTGGAGCTAACTGCAGGTCCCGATGTATTTTGTCTGGGCCTGCTTCAAGCTTTCATGTTTCCTGCTGGCCCGTGGAGGCATTTGAAGTGCTGACCCCACATCTACTCCAGAGTTTCTCGAGAAGTGTTCTGTGGAAGGGTTTGGTGATCAAGCAGGAGTGGGAGATTTGAAAAAAAAAAAAAATGGATTTCTTTGCTACAGGACTTGTCAGAGCCTTTGATATGCTAATATTCTTTATGCACCTCCAGTGTGTGGTCATGGTATACTTCTCAAAGGCCTGGTGTTCAAAGCTCCATTTTCCAGATGGAGAAACTGAGACCTAGAGTGAAGCCTAGGAAATGATTTTCCCAGATCATGCAGTTATCGCTAACAGAGCTGTGACTAGAGTCCAGGGCTCCTGACTCCATGGCCCGTGCTCAGCAGGACACCGACTTCTTGCTCTCCTTCAACGTGTGTGGTCTGCTCCCTTCCTGAAGGCTCCTCACCTTTTTCTGGCCCCTTCCCTCTGCCTCCCAGCAGCGTTAGAGGGTGTCCTGTTCCTTCTGGGTGTCACTGGAAGAGGGGCATACGGGCTCCTGGGAGATGCTTCTGGGCTGGTAGATGGCAATAAGGCTTCATCCCAGCTAAGGGGCTCCTAGCAAGTTAATTCAGTTTTCTGAGCCTCGGTCTCTTCAACTGTAGAGTGATACTCGTCACCTTGTCTCTCACCTGCAGGTACTGAGGGGTTCAGCTCTGACACCTTGTGTGAATGTGCTCTGTTGATCTTCAATTCATGTCCAGATGTCCATGAGTCTAGCAATTCTGATCATTTCGGGGTGGGGGCGATGAGGGAAGAGCATGGAAGAAATGCGGGAGCCCCTGGCCGTGGGATCTGGCTTGGTTCTGACTCCCAAGTTCCGATTTGCTCCCCACATTTGATGTCTGCCCTTTAGTATATTGCTGGCCCTCTCTGGTCTCAGTTCCCCTGGTCACCTAGGACGTGGGCTGGTCTGGCTGACACTAGGGACCCGTTTCACAGGGGAGGGGAGGAGAGCCGGGGGTATGGTTTCCCAGTGTCCTGTGGGGAGCTGGTGTCACAATTGGGAAGGAAACTCAAGTGTCTCGGTGTCTCAGTACGGCTCCGCCTCGAGCATGGTGGTCTCCAGAATCTGCCCGCTCCTCTGAACTCCCGGCCCCTTCAGGCAGGGAGTGTGTGCAGGCGTGCCCACATCTCTGTCCACTCAGCAGCTGGGGTATAAATATCCCAGGCTCTCTGCGGGCTGCGGGGGGCTCCGGGTGCAAGGCTGGGGGGTGGGCCAGGCTGGCTTGGGAGGTGGGAGGTGGTGGTGCCTCCCTGGCAGTGTCCTCTCCCCGAGGGCTGTTTGCCCAGGTTATTCTTAGCACTGACTCATTATAGAGACTATTTTTAATCCTGTTTCTAAGCATTGCCAACATCTGGTGCAGACAGTACTGAAGGGGGTGGGGGTGGCAGGGCGACCCTTTGGGCATTGCTGGGGACCAGAGCCTCTGGCAGGACAGCAAGGACAGAGTCTTCTGCTTCCTGCACCTGCCACTGCTTAAAACTGGGCATGCAGTAGGCGTCCTATTTGTGCTTGAATGTTGTTGGCTCCCCCACGACCTCATCCTTCCAGCGCCTGTCGGTGGGGGTGGGGAGGTGGGCTGGGGGTTACCATCCCGCCGGAGAGCACGGGCTGATGGTGCTCATCGGGTGGGCTTTCCCACGTCCATCCCTCAGGGATTCACTCGGCCTCTGACCCCTGAAGAGAAGGGCCTCCTCAGAGCAGGAGGGCAAGCCCCAAGCTGGGGCACTTGTTACAGCCACTGCTATGGGAGGAGCCGGCAGACATTATAGGGAAGGAGGGTGCTCAGTAGTGAGTGTGCAGGCTCCAGGGCCAGACTGCCTGGGCTCAAGTCCTGGCTTTGCTCCTTCCTAGCTGTGTGACCTTGGGCAAGTCATCAACCTCTCTGCGCCTCAGTTTCCTCATCCGTGAAGTTGGGGTGGGAGTAGAGTGTTGTAAGGATTCAGTAAAATAATAATGTACCAAGTGCCTACCTAGTAAGTGCTGTATAGTAGGGAGCTGGTGGTATTGTCATTATTGCTATTGTTATTGTTACTAGTGAGAAGCTCTGTGTGTGCCCTGAGTTGGGGAGGAGGCGTCCTGGCTGTTCTCTGAGTGAGGTGAAGCTTGGCATGGGGCTCAAAGGGAGTGGTTGTACACAGGCATCGTGATGGGGTGATTTCTGCCAGGCTTCCCCGAGGGTTCAAGGGCACACAGGTGGGTTGGAATGTGGGCTTTGCCCTTCACAGTTTGGGTGAGTCACTTTTCTTTCTTTTCTTCTTTTTTTTTTTTTATATTCTTTTCCATTATGGTTTATCACAGGACATTGAATAGTTTCCTGTGCTATACAGTAGGACCTTGTTGTTTATCCATCCTATATGTAATAGTTTACATCTGCTAATCCCAAACTCCCAACCCATCCCTCCCCCACACCCCTCCGCATTGGCAACCACAAGTCTGTTCTCTATGTCTGTGAGTCTGTTTCTGTTTTGCACATAGGTTCATTTGTGCCATATTTTAGATTCCACATATAAGTGATATTATATGGTATTTGTCTTTCTCTTTCTGATTTACTTCACTTAGTATGATAACCTCTAGCTGCATCCGTGTTGCTGCCAATGGCATTATTTGTTCTTTTTTATGGCTGAGTAGTATTCCATTACATATATGTACCACATGTTCTTGATCCATTCATCTGTCAGGATATTTAGGTTGTCTCCATGTCTTGGCTGTTGTGAACAGTGCTGCTTTGAACCTGGGGGTGCATGTATCTTTTTGAATTACGGTTTCGTCTGGATACATGCTCAAGACTGGGGTGGCTGGATCATATGGTAATTCTATTTTTAGTTTTCTGAGGAACTTCTACACTGTTTTCCATAGTGGCTGCACCAACTTACGTTCCCACCCACTCACTTAACTTTTCTGAACGTCCATTTCTTTACCTTCATGACAGAGATGATACTACGTAGGCCATAGCGTTATGGTGGAAAATAAAGCATTTGATGTTCGTGGAGCATTTTACCCAGTGCTGGGCACATGGTAGGACCTGAATCCATGAGACTTTCTTTCGTTTGTTTTTTGCTGTGTCCCTTTCCCATGTGACAGATAGGGTGCCCTGGGTCTGGAAGGTTTGGACGGCGGGGGCTGGGGTCCTAGCTCTCAGTGAGCTATGTGATCCACACTCATAGCTTCCCATGGTCTTCTGTAACACAAAGAGGCCAGAGAAAATTCTGGTTTTCAGACCCTTTCTCAGAACCCCTGGGGGTGCCTCAGGGAAGGACTAGGCACCAGAACTGGGTGGTGGGGGGAGAGGCCCCCAGTTGGAGGCCAGGTGGTCTGGCCCTTCCCCCTCCCCACAAAGCTGCTTCATTCTCATGTTTTACTATCAAGTTTCCAGGTAAAATTTGTCTGAAAATGGGGTTCTGCTGTTGAAAACAGCCTGGGAATCTCTGGTGGGTGACTTCCCAGGCTCCTGTCGTCGGACGTCTGTGCCCTCCGACGTGGCAGTGACTCTGGGAGGTGACCTGTGCGTGGGCACTGTTGCCCAGAGGGTGCTGGCACTCCCCAAGGGGCGAGGGGGCTTCCAGGCTGCTCCTGGGGGAGAGATTTGAGCGCTGCCCTGGCCTCGCTGACTGTGGGACGTGGGTGCCCACAGGCAAAATCTCACAGGCAGGAGCGAGGGCTGAGATTGGGCAGAAAGGCACGTGCCACAGGGCAGGTACATTTGTAGTGAATGCTCAAGAAATATTTGAAAGGAATGAATGAAGTGGCACCAGCGCAGCATCCCAGGGCAGCGGTACCTCTGAGAGGGTGGCAGATCCCCACTCTTCCCCTTCCTCCTTGCCCTCCACTCCCCCTTCCCTTTCGTCTGCTTTGCTTGACCAGTCTTAAGCTACCCCAGCCCTGGGGGCAGGCTCGGCCTCGCACATAAACTTGAACAAAGACACTTCCTCAGCCTGAGCCTCAGTTCGTTCATCAGTGAAATGAGGATGATGGGCTTGGCTTGGGAGGCCTCCTCCGGTGTTGTGACCTCTGTTCTCAGGGCAGGTCACATGCACACCGGCGGAAGGCCAGCCCCCATCACCAGGCAGGGCCCTCAGGTTCCAAGATGAAGCTGGGGATGCCCCGGGGCTCCGACTGGGGCCTCCAACTGGGGCCTCCAGGGTGCGATGTGCCTGGGCCATGGCTGGGGTGGGGATGTGGGGGGCTGTGGGTGTGAGAGGAAGGGTGGGCAACCAAACATGTCCGCTGGGCCGGGGCCGCCACCATGACTTTTGTGTGTGACCCTCTGGAGTATGGGTGGCCGCCAGTAGGAACACATTTGTGTCCTTGTGAGTGGGTGTGAAAGGGTGTGTGAATCCAGCCAGCCAGGGAGCAAGGGCACTTACCTCCTGTTGCTGGGAGCTTCCTGGGCTCTGAGGAGAATGGAAAGTGATTCATGCAAAGGGGCGCCCCCCCAGTTCCCCACTTTAGCCACGACCTGAGGTATAGGGTGGCCTGGCTTCCTCCTTTGCCCCCACTCACCAGAGGCCCATGGCCCCCTCCTCCTTCACCTCAGACCCTGTATCTCACTCTGGGGTAGGGTGCTGCCCAGACCTGCAGTCTGACCCTCCTCTCAGTGGCATTTGGGGCGGGGGTGTGGTCCATGCCTGCAGCTCTAGAAGGCAGTGCGCCCCCAAGCCTGGCACAGCTAAGCCCCTGCGCCAGAGGAAGTGGCCTTCAGAGGCCCAGCCTGGGACGCCGTGGTCACCACCCCACACCAGCCGAGTGGTTTTCCAGCCAGAGGAGACCTGCGGGGAGGGGTGAGGAGAGGCTCCACCTGCCCACCGTCTCCCCGGCTCCGGCCATCCTGGCTGCAGCCACTGCCTGTGACTCATTCCCCCGGGGACTGAGCCGGCTCCTCTCCTGGGGCACCGGCCCAGGCTCAGAAAGTTGGGGAGGGAGGAGTGAGGCCCTCTGTGCGGGGAGGGGTCGCAGCAGACCTCTCTGGTGTCCTCTGGCCTCTGCAGACTTCACCTTCCCTTTGCCGCAGCCCCCGATTACATAATGGGTCCCAAATGCCTCACAAGTAAGCGGCCCAGCCTGGCAGCTGGACTCAGGAGTCCCTATTCCCCAGTGCCCGCCACCAGCGCACGTCCCCATTCCAGTGCCCGGCTCGCTGGGGGAGTGGGTGGTGCCTCCCACAACCCCCCCCCCCCGCTGTGAGGGGGGGCTGGGCAGCCTGGGAGGGGGTGGGGAGGCCCTCTCCAGGGAAATGAATTCCTGGCCTGGCCCCAGATGCCGGCCTGCCCAGCTCTGCTCCGGGCTAACGCTGGGTGCACACACAGCCCCATTGTACGCCTGGGCCCTGTGCCCGCCATGGGCCTGGCACCAGCTCCATCAACAGCAGTGGCTCCGTCAGCTCCTCAGCACCCCCTGCCAGGGCCCGAGCCACTGGGCCCCCGGGGAGGAGGAGGAGGGAGGGCAGGCGATTAGGTTGTGAGTGAGGGTGCCCCGAGCTGAGGCGCCGGGGCCGAGGCGCCGGGGCCGTGCAGATGCCTGAGGAGCCAAATGCATACATTTGTTTCTTTGTCAACTGTGGATACAAGGCGGGGAGCACTGTCCCCCATTCACATGAGGCATCAAGACCCCGAGAGGCTGCAGTAGCCTGCCCAAGGGCACACAGCTAGCAAGGGATGGAGCCGGGGTTCGAGCTCAGGCAGCCTTGGTCCAGAGTCTTTTCTGCACCCCTTACTGTGCTACATACCCAGTCTCCAGGTCAGGGCTGGGGGAAAGGCAGTGCTTCTTCTTTCCCCAGCCCAACATTGAGGAGCTAGGCAGGCTACTTTCTGGAAAGTACATGTCCCCAGGGTGGAAGGGGACCCTGGAATAGTAGGGTCTGGAGCTGTGCGCTTGTGAGAAGCGTGGTGGTTTTCAAGGATGATACTGGTGGCTGGACAGGCAGAGCAAGTCTCCAGAGTCGGAAGGCGGCTCTGTGCCTCAGTTTCCCTGCCCCACTGGCCCTGAACATCCCCTGTGCTTCTTGGCAGGGCATAAGAATGTAGAGGTGAGGTGTGGCCAGGGCTGAGACCTGGACCCTCATCTCCTTTTCCGATGCTCCATAGGCTGGCTGGGAAGTTCCCTTTTCCCAACCTAGACCAAGGCCTCCTGTTGCTTCTATTCTTAGAGTCTGTCCTGAACTGCCCCATCTCCTCAGGTTTCCCAGCCTGAAGGGTCCTCTGAGGCCGGAGAGCCTGCCAAGGGGGCAGCCTAGCTCTAGGCTGTGAGGGGATCCCATCTCTGCCTAGCGCCCAGGCCCCTCAGGCCAGGCTGGAGGGTGCCCAGAATCAACTTCCATGGGTCTCAACTTATCCACTCATGACCTCCGACCCCATGGGTTTGGGCAAAGCTGAAGCTCCTCCCTTCTTCTCGGCCCAACCTCCTTGTCCCCTGCCCATCGCGGGCACAAGGCCTGGCTCCCCCTTGGTGACACCTCAGCCCTCTCAGCAAATGGACAGGGCAGTCTGCAGGGACCACACGGTTGTGCAATGCCAGGGCTGGGCCTTGGGGACAGGTGGGGAAGAGAGAGGCTGGAAAGGGACACCAAGGCCAGCTCCCTTCTCACCCCACTCTGGAGTCTTGTCTGCTTTCCCAGTCTGCTTGGGCTCAGCTTACCCCGATTATGCTGTCCCCCAAGACAGCCAACACATCTTCATCCAAGGCCACAGCAGGGCACGTCAAACCCAGAAGGGCCAAGTCTGAGTGCCTTCTCCCTGGGAGATGCCGAGAAAGAGAACACCTGGGGACAGCCCTCAGGGAGTTTCTACTACAGCTGAGAAAACTAGGCAGAGTAACTTCTCTGTGCCTCAATTTCTCATTTATAAAATGGGTACACTAATATTTCCTACTTCCCAGTGTTGTTGAGAAGGGCAGATGAATTAAGACATGGTAAATCCCTTAGGAACAGTTCCTGACAAATGGTAAGTGCTCAGTTCAGGTTTATTGGTAGTAGTCATAGTGGTAGTAGTCATTCTAGTAGAAGAAGTACAATATATGATATCAGGTAATGCTGTTTTTTCCAAACTAGGTTGTGCATACCGGTGAGGACAGGGACTGTCTTACTCATCTCTGTATCTTGGCGTCAGGCACAGAGCCTGGCTTGGAGCAGATTAAGTAATTGTTTTTAAATGGTGATCAGAGGAGGGTAGAGTCAGGGTGGGCTGCCTGGAAGAGGTGGCCCTAGAATAGGGCTTCCTGAGATGCACAGGCATTAGACAATCTGTGGATGGAGGATGGGGCAAGGGGTACATCTGGAGGCCTCGATTGTGTTGGGGAGAGAGTGAGAAAGCCCCCTGAGCCCAGGACTTGGTGAGGACAGGGGGATCCTGGATGCCTTAAAGGCCCATCTAGGGAGTTACGACTTTATCTGGTGGACAGTGGGGAGCCACTGGGGGTGATGAAGCAGGGGGATGACCTTTCTTTGTTGCTTAGTCCATTTTGTTTTGTCCAAGTGTTCTCCACTTCTCCAAAGACAATAAACCCTCTCTCTGCTCTTCAGTCCCTTCTCTCCAATCCATATGCACCCCCAGCCCACATATCCATGCTCCATTCTTGGCCTTCTCTGCTCAGCTGTACTAGCCTGCTCCCCCTGCCTGCTCTTGTCCCCTTCCTCTCCCTGGCCCCTGACCCATCTTCCCTGGGATTGGGGTTGGCTGGACTTGGACTTGAGGGGAGAGGGATACAGGCATGGTGTGACCACATGGTGGGAACCCGTGTAATGGTGACCGAGCCAGGACACCCTGTTCTGACATAGCCCGCTACCCCCTTCAGGGAATGACGCACCCCCACCCCCAGCCAACAGTGTGGCTAAGGCTCATTAGGAAGAATTTACTTAGCATTTGTCAACCTGATAAATGGAGATACAGGTTTCTCTAACAGATAAATTAGAGAGTGATGGGCCTTCATTTTCTTGTTATTAAATTTAGCCTAAAAGGATATTGAACTGCATGGGAACCAGACTGTAGAAAACTACTGTGTCTCTTCTGTCTCCTTTCAAACATCCATCCATCTATCTATCCATTATATCCATCCATCCATCCATCCGTCCATCCACCCACCACTTCATGCATTATGCCCATCCATGCATCCATCCATCCGTCCATCATATCCATCCATCTATCCATCCGTCTGTCCATCACTTCATTTATTATATTCATCCATGCATCCATGCATCCATCCATGCATCCATCTACCAAATATTTACTGAGCACCAAATTAGATACTTTATGTTTAATCCTTATAGAAACTCTCCAAGATGGACACTATCGTCATTTTGTACATGAGGATACTAGGATGCTGTGGAGTTAAGTAAGTTGCTGAAGGTTACGCAGCCAGTAAGCGATCTGGGATTCAGCTCTACCTGCTTCAAAACACATGTTCATAGTGTGGGATCAGATGGCCTCCCTGGGTGTCCCCAGGGCCTCGTTCTGAGCGTGGAACATAACAGCTTTGCTATTGAATGAATGGACAGGCACACTCAGGTTCTGGAATGCTGGAGTTCCATAGTTCCATCCTAGGAGCAGCCTGGGGTGGGAAGCTCTTCTGGGCTTCCAGTTGTACTGGCATTTGCTACTGGTAACCTAGTGTTGCCATTGCTGCCCCTGTAGTGGAGGCTTCTTGATCACGTAACTTGCAACCCAGCACGTGCCTGTTTCTTCTCTTCATCAGGCTAGCTCTGCTTCTGAGGGCAGTCCTGTCTTCCACAGGTAGGAAAGTTCTAGGTATGTGCTTGGCCACTGCATTCAGCCCCACCAGTCTCGCCCAGCAACTGGGCTCTTGGGCACCTGTCTCCCAGCTTGTCCATAGGACACCCAGCCCCCATTTTACTCTGCCCCCTTTATTGGCCTTTCTTTCTAAGCTGTGGAGTTAGCTGCACAATTTCAGGTTAAAACTGCCTCCTCGGGCCCCATTGGCCGAGACAGGGCTGTGAGTGCAAGCAGTCTACTTGGGAAGTGACCCCAGGAAGCACGGCTAGTGGAGCAGGCTGAGTGAGACACAGAGGGGAAGGGAGCCAGTGAGATGTGTGTTCGGGAGCAGGTGACGGCTGTGGGCACCAGGCTGTCTCAGTGCGGATCTCTGGAGAACGTGCTTTAGAGCTTCCCAGCCGCGGGATGGCGTGAGGGAATTGGGGGTTTATTCCTGGCTCCCCCTGGTCTTTGGCCGGGGGAGGGCGGGTGCTGCCTCCATTGGCTCTGGCACAGATGCGTGCAGGTGCTGGCAGTTGGAGGTGCTCAGGTGGGCAGGAGGGACTGGGAGTGTCCAGGGGCCCTGACAGCCTCTGCCGTGCTCACCGAACCCAGGTGTGGTGGCCCGGCCAGTCCCTCGGAGTGTGCCTCTGGCCAAACCCCCTTCCTACAGCCCTCCTCTCTCCATGCCCACGAAGCTGCCACTCCACCCCACCCACGCCCGCCACTCTACCCCAGGCAGACCCTTCCCACTGGGGCCAGTCACCGGTACCACATTCATTACATTCAGCAGATACTTAAGGAGTACCTACTATGTGCCGGGTGCCACCAGAAGAGGAGGAAGCTGCCAGGACCCCTCTAGATGCTCACAGCAGAGGAAAGGGATCCAGCGTGAAGGAGGTCCTTCCCATTGGTCCGCCAGACGCGGCAGCCCTTTCCGCCCATCTCTGAGCTCTACCGGTCTCTCCTAGGGGGCGGGGCCAACAGGCTGGGGGCGGGGCCGACAGACTGGGTGGCCACAGAGCTTGGGCCACCTTTGAGTCACCTCCCGGCTCTGTCGAGGCTGTGATTGTAGCGGTTTTTCTGACTTCCTTTTCCTTTCTCTCGCTGCCCCTGCCTCTTCCCTCATGGGGCCACTAGCCGCATGGCTGCCACGTGGCTGCCTTCTTCAGTCGGGAACTGAGCCTTCTAGCGCCCTCCCTCCGAGTCTCTATGAGGAACAGGATGCAATTCACGGTGCAATGGCAGGGGGGCGGGGGGGGGGTTTATTCATGGGCACCCTTCTTTGTCCCCGGTGAAAGCCCTGCCTGGTGCCTGCTTCCTGAAGAGGGCCCTCCTCCTTCTTGACTCCTGCCCCCACCCCTCAGACTCCACTCCCACTACTTTCTCCTGCCTTGTAGGGCCCCGGGAGGGGGCAGAGTTAAGAAAGGGAGGTGGTGTGTAGGTAAGGCCGCCTGCTGTAGGGGCAGGGGAGGGCAGGCAACAGGGCTGGGGCAGGTGCCGGGCCTGGCGGGAGCACACACAACACATGCTCCAAACTCCGTATTGGGCCACAGGCAGGACTGCCAAGTCCCAGTCCCTTTGACTCATCTCTCCAGCGGCCACCCACAGACTTTCCCCTTGATGTTTTCGCTTCCAAACCAGGTTTGGTCAGGGCGCGTGTGCCAGGGCGGCGGGGGCAGGAGTGTGTTGACCTGGGCTGGCCAAGCTCGTTCCCTTCGACGTTCTCCTCCTACTTACCCGTGGTATCTATTTCCCACCCCGTGGGCAGGGCCAGCGCTGGCAGAGCAAACGTCAATCGTGTACCTGCCCCACTTGGATAGAAAGATGGCTGTACTTATTCGGGGCAGGCGCGTCAGTGTGAGGGCTGGGAGGACATCGGAGACATTCGCGCGAGGTCAGAAAGGGGGCACTTACGATGAGGCTTTCGGTTTGTCTCAGGATGGAGCTTAAGCATCTTTGATCGGGGGAGGAGGAGAAGTTGCAGCTGCAGGTCGGCTGCCCGAGTCTTACCCCCATGGGGGAAGCTGGGGAGACAGAAGGACACAGGTTGGGGGAGACGGTGAGTGGGGAGAGCAGAGTGACTGATGCTCCTCCCCCACCCAACACGCACAGAAGCCAGGGCACTGGGTTCCTCTCCCTGCCCGGCAGAGGGCAAGCGCTTCTTGTGGCGTTTCAGGACAGCAAAAGGGGTGGGTGGGCCGCTGTGTGCGTTTTGAGAGTGAGACCACCATAGGGTTCATCTCATACCTGTGTGTGTTGGGGAGGCTGGATGGGGCAGGTGGAGGCGGCTCCCTCACTCCAGGTGCCTGGGGTGGGGGGACATTGCTGTACAAGGTCATTTCTTTTGTTGGGGGGAGAGGTCTCCTCTGGCTCCCAGAGGGAGATGGGGTAGAGGTGTCAGCCGGGTACCTGGGCAGGGCAACAGAGAAGCTGAGTTCTGGGTCTGGGGCAGCTGCCATTGGGGAAGTCCTGGGCTGAGCGAGGGCTAGGCAAGGACCCAGGCAAGGGACCCCTGGATTTTGTGCCCCAACGGACCATTCCCAGAAGCTCAGCTCACGCCGGGGTGGGGCTGGGGAGGAGGCCCAGCCACCGGGTGGGTGCGGGTAGCAAGGGGAGTCAGTCTGTGATTGTCCAGTGGCCCCTGCCTGCTCCGGCTGCCCTGTCCTGCCCCCACCGGGCATGAGTCAGACCGAAAGCAGAAGCTGCCAGACGTTGCGCAGGGTGAAGTGAGGCAGAACCAGCAGTGCTATTTTGGAAACCGGTTAATTCCCCCTTCTGTCCCCCAGCGCTCATCACTCAGGGCTCCCCCCACCTCCTTGTCGCCAGCTCTTTGCCTTCCTCGAGGGGACGGTTGGGGCGAGACTTGATGTCCCCTGGCCCATATGTCGGGGGCTGGGTGTGTTGCTTAAAGCTCCTCTGCTTGCTGGACCCCTCCTCCCTGACCAAGATGTGCTGGCTTCTCTGGAACCGGCCTTCTGGGGTGTTGGGAGGGCAGGGTGCCCCCTCCTGGTGGGAACTAGCAGACCGGGTGAAGGATGGTCGGTGGCTTTTAGCACTGCCCCTCCTCCGCTGCTCTCAGGCCAGCTGTCAGCCGCCTCTTCCAGGGCTGTGAGCTGACAAGGGCTTCAGGTGGGAGCCTCTCCCGGCAGTGACTCTTACAGGTTTGGGAGGGATTTCCAGACCCGGAGGGGAGGTATTTTGGGGCCAAGGGCCTTTCCAGAACCCGTGACATCACGCACCCTGCAGCAGCCCCCACTGACCCCCTAGTCAATGGTTCTTTCTTGGGCATCTAGGCCTGCTTGAGGCCCCACATTTTAGGATTTCTTTGGAGCCCGTGTGAGCCTGGGGGCCCCTGGCCGTCCAGCCCGCGGAGGTGACAGAGGTCAGTGGGTGTGTGTTTCTGAGCTGAAGATGAGGGTGTATAGATGAGAGTGTTACCCACCCGTGGGCCGGGGGGATGGGGGTCCCTGCCACTCCTGAAGCTGTGTGGTCAGGGAGAGGGTGTGCTTTGCTCTTGCTCGTGTGATTGTGTGCGTGGGAGATGGGTGCGGTCTCCATCCGCAGTGTGTTGCCGCCCCCGGGGTGGGGGGGCCCTGAGGTCAGCGCTCCACCCGGCTATTTACCCCCCGGCAACCTGGGGTGGTGGGTTTCATGCACTGGGGCGGGGGACTGTCAGCAGGCACGTTGCAGGTGACCAATTAGAATGTGGGTCCCTCTTCAGCTCAGGTGAGCAGGACTTGGGTTTCTTGTCGCTCAGCTGGGTTTGGGGCTTAGGCGGGGTGGGGAGGGGCAGAGCAGTGTTGGGGGAAGGGTGGTCTCCCAGGCCCGCTGCAGGGCCCCAGAGTCTCCCACGCCTCACGCACGGCGTGCAGGCACAGCCTGTCCTCGAGGTTGTCTGCTCTCTGCTGGAGCTGTTCTCTGGGCAGCTGAGTCCTGGGGTGGTGTGTGTGTGTGTAGGAGATGCTGTGAGCGTGTGTGAGTAGGTGTGTCTCACACGGCCTGTCTGGGTTGCTTTCCCACTGGGAACCATATCAGCTTCCAGTCAGTTCCTGCAGACTGTTTCCCCTCCTGCCCGAGCCAGAGCCCCAGCACCGAGTAAGCCCGAGTCCAGAGATGGCCTGGAGCCCTGCATTCCCGCCTCCACCTTGGCTCCTAGGCCTGCCTGAGAGTTTGGGTTGTTTGCTCAGGTTCACTGTGCTGCTCAGAAGGCCTGTGCCTGTCCCTTAAAGGCTCTCTCTCCACCTCCCGGCTCTCCCCTCCCACCTGTCACACTTGGAGCCAGCCGGTGATCAAGCCTCCAGGAAGCAGCAAGTAAAGTGACTTTAACGTGCCCACAGATGTCCTAGAAGTCCATGTGAAAGTGCAGATTCTGACTCAGTAGGTCTCGGCTGGGGCCTGAGCGTCTGCATTTCTAACCAGCTCTTGGGGCTGTGATGCCTGTGGATCTTGCTTTGAGTGGTGAAGCCTTAACTGGCCCTCTTCCATCCAAACTCCATCCAGATGGACTCTGCTCATCCGGCCAGGGAACTAAGCCTCAGGGGCCACCCCCTAGGTGCACTCCGGCTCCTTTGATCCCCTCACCTATTCTGAAGGAGGTGGCATTACTGCCATCCTGTTTTACAGATGGGGAAACTGAGGCTCTGAGAGGTTGAGTACCTGTCCCAGGTCACACAGCTGGAAAGTGGCAAAACCAGACTTGAACTCTGGTCTGTCAGGTCCAGAGCATATGAGCATTCCAGTAAACCCAGCCATCTTCCGGGGAGCGGACTCAGAAGGCTGAGATGCAGCCAGGGGGGCTGGGTGAGGGGTGGGACCGCAGCTGCAAGGAACATCCAGCCCCACCTGCCTAGCCCAGGGCCCCTCCGCTGATGGGCTCACGACTCCCTACCTGCCTCCTCAGGCCCTTTCTGGACTGACTCCCCGCCTGGGCACCCGGCCTGCTGCCGTGCCCCTGTGCACTCACCTGTGTCTGCGGAGGTTGGGTGTGCGGACCAGGCCCCCCAGCCCCACTGCCTACCAGCGTGCAACCTTGGGCAAGTGGTCAGCCCCTCTGCCTCAGTTGTCCCCCTGTGAAGTGGGGGATATACTACTACTTCCCCAGTAGCATGTGCCTGGAGGATTACATCAGTAACATGTATCGACTCAGAGCCGTGCCTGGTGCATAGGAATCGCTCAGTGCCAGTAGTAACAAGCGCCTGCTGGTTTGTTCCCGGAGACCATAGGCCACCTTCTGCGAATGTAACGCGGTTGTCAGGGCTCATAGGTGTTTTTCTTCCTTCTTTTTCCCCTGCAGTCTTCCAAAGCCTTCTTTTATTAGGCAAAGCCTGGATACTTCAGTTTTAAAGAGGTTGTTTTTGAAGTCCTCAGAGGCAGATTAAATTCTTAAAAAGGAAGCCAAGCAGTAGGAGTTCATTGCAGTGGACAAGCAGAGATTGGAGAGGCCTTCGCAGCAGGGAGGAAGCAGAGGAAGCCCCCAAGGGCGGGGGTTAGGAGCCAGGCGCCCGGCCTGTGGCAGGGAGACCTGGGTTTGGAGCTCAGGTTTGGGAGCCAGAAGCCTCTCCGTGTGCCGGCTGCCCGCTCCTCGCTGCCCCTGGGCTGCATCCTCCTCTTCTGAGGAGGTGGACGATGGAAGACTGGGTCTCCAATGCTGCCACAGCTCTGGAGAGGGAGCTCCTGAGAGTTGGAAAGCAGCGCCCGGCTCTCCCTCTCACAGGCCTGTAGGCTGGCTCCCCGGGCACCCGGCCCCAGACCCATCCATGCTGCCCGAACCCTGCACCTTCCTGGACAGAGCAGGAAGGGGGCCACCACGGCCCTTCCAGCCTCCTCACGTGATCAACCAGGGGTCCAACTGGGAGAGGGGACAGGACGTGTCTGAGGTCACACAACTGGGTCGTGATATAGCCAAACGCGGTTTTTTGATCCCACTCTGCCCTTTCGGAACAGACTCATTCCAGAGGGTCCAAACTCCCGGGCCCCAAATCCATGATGGCACACAGTGACCAATCAGGCGGAGCCTTGAGACGCATCTTCCCTGGTGGGGGTATCGGTGACCTTATGGGCTGACCTAGCATCCACCGAAACTTAGCTGAGCTTCCCTCAGCAGGGGGATGGGATCAGGTGGGCTGGGGTGGGCGGGGGAGGTCACATGGGGCTTGAAGCCCTTGGAGACCCATCTGGAAATCCTCCCCTTGCTCTTCAGGCCCCTTTCCTGTCTGGGGTGCCATCTGTGGGCTGTACTCCCCGCCCTGCCCCTCCCTCTGCATGTACAGCTCTGCTGCCGTCCAGTGCCAGATCTCTGGTCCATGTAATCGCATTTCTGTCCAGCCAGTTTGATATAATTTCCCCCTGAGGCCCTCGTGTGGCCACGTTACCGCCTCAGTGAGATCCAGACATATGGTCTCCTGAGCCCTGGGCAGGGATGGTCTTGGCTGTTCGGCAAGAAGAGAGCCTGCAGGTGGGCGGGGCCTGGCCTGTGTCCTGGGGCATCCAGGAGGGCTGAGGGGTGTGCGGGCCTCTCTGGGACCCTCTGGAGGGTTCACTGAGGGCAGCGCGGGGTGAGGGGGTGAGGCAGGGCTGGGAGTTTACGGGAACAATAATCCATCTATCTACAGGGGTCTTCCCTGTGGGCCCCTGGTTACCTCATGGGACTGGAGCTGGTGGTGGTCGCACACCTGAGGGAGACCTGGGCTGGCCAGGAACACTTCACCATGCTCTTGCAGTGTGGCCTTGCACTGGGCCCTTAACCTTTCTGAGTCTTGGTTTTCTCATCTGCAGAGGTTCTGTTTGTCCCATGAAGTGTTTGTGGGGGACTGGTGGGATCTGATACAGGTCACGTGCTGAGTGCAGCGCCTGGTCCATCGTGGGGACTTGGAGCGTCTGCTGAATGAGTGAACAGGTGGTAATTGAGCACGTGATGGGTGGTTGGAAGAGCAGCCTCCCCGGGCCCTGAGCCTTGTTCTGGGAAGTCTGCCGGCTAGGATCGGGTGGAGGTTCTAAAGAAGAAAGCTGATTTCTCTGGGAGCTTCCTTGTAGCTGGGGAGACTGGAGGTGATTAGGAAACAACTGGAGAACAAAGTAGTGTGGCCACAGGCAGGCTGTTCAAGGGGATGGGGTGTCCAGGATTGGGGGTGCAGGGGAGAAGGGGAAGAAGGGGGTTTCAGCCCCCTTGCCCTACTCTAACCCAGGAGACAGGTGGCTGCCCACTGAGCGGCAGGGTGAGGGATTCTGCAACGTGTGTATCTGTGTGTGAGAGACAGAAACAGACAGACAGCAGAGGGTCTGCATGTGTGGCTGGACTGAGTCTATGCGTATCCCAGGGTGGACATCTCCCAGGACCTTTCTGGTTTCTCCCTCCGTGCTTCCCTCAGCCACATGTCCCCCTGGCCCCCCATCCTTCAAAGCCCAGTGGCAGTCCTCCTGGGATAGGCCTCATGCCAGGGTCCAGCTGATCCCTATGGGACAAGACAGGCACCTCTCTGGTCTGGGATTGCCTTTGAAGCTACCCCTCTTGCCGCACAATTGCCTTGCCTTGCCCCAGGCCAGCCAGGAGGTGCCAGCTCCCACCCTTTCCTGCGGGATGTGAGCTGGGTCCTCAGGCTGATGGGCCTGAGCTCTGGGCCCTGGAGGCCACTCAGCAGGCCGGGAGCTCCTGTGGCTGCCCTTCATCTCCCCTCTCCTTCCTCTCCCTCCTCCCCACCTCCTGCCTGTGTTCAGGCTTGTCTAAAACAAGCCCCTGCCTGTACTCCCCCCACCCCAGGGCCTTCAGCAGCACCCTGTGGTGCACACTTACCGGGGCAAGTGTGAATTCCAGTTGCTTTTTTTCAATGTTGGAAGCATCCGGAGAGCCCACTGTTGCCTTTCATGACCCCTAAGGAACCACGGATCAGCTAAGATAATAAGGACCCACATGACTAAGTGTCTCCAGCGCTGAGCCCTGGGCTAAGGGTTCTCTTTAGAACTTAGAGAGGTGGGTTTCACTGTTCCCCACCTGCCTCTCCCATAGCACCACAGTGAATTATGTATAATATACAAGTTTTAGAAAAGAAAATCTTTTAAAACACAGGGATTTTCGAGAGGAAACAAAGAGGGTGCCTGGTATTGGGAAAAGCTGGCCAAGGCCTTTCTGCTTCTGGCCAGTCTGTAAGGAGAGACAGAAGCTGGTGATCACTAGGCAGTGCTGTCCCCCCACCTGGGGCCTTGTTATGGGGTGTGTGTGCGTGTGTGTGTGTGTCAATGGATGGGGGAATGGATGGGACCCTTTTCTCAAAAGAAATTTAAGAATAGAAAGAGGAGACTCACCCAGGGATGCCCCCGGTGGGCATGGATGAAACGAGAGTAACCAGTGACCGAATGGTATCACCCTTCTGCCCATGATTTCACCCTTGCAGAGGGGAAATCACCCAGCATCCAACTTAGATCACAGCAGCTCTCTGGGAGAGGTTCCCCAACTGGTAAGTCCCAGTTGAGTGTTGGAAAGGCTGAGGCTAGGCTCAGACACTGAGTCAGGCCCAAGTCTGGGATTCATCCCCAAGCATTCTGATGCCAAGTTCCCATAGCATCTTGTGGGAAGGCGTGCTGGCTCCTGGGGATCTTATGACACCTCCCTACCCTTAGCTCTCTTCGGGTTTGGCCCAACTGATGCCCGCCAGGCCCTGCAGGGACCCGTGACTGCCTTGGTAATTTGGAACGGCCCTGTCCTAAGGCGAGGGGGTTGCGTGGACATTCTTGTTCCGTTTCCTAGTTCATCAGGCCTTCCTTTGCCACATCCTCGGCCAGAGGGGGCTCAGAGCAGATAAAACAAACCCCAGACCTGGAATCTTCCCCTCTCTTCCCTTCCCAAGGCCGAAAGGTTACCCAGGAGGTCTCGGGGTCCTTCGCCCTGCTTCCGGGAGCCTCGGCACCTGTTCAGGAGGCCTTCCTTTAGTGGTTGGTTTGATTTCCCCTCGGCCACGACTGGGCAGCTCCCACACAACTGGTAGTTTGTAACAGACTGGGTCAGAAGAAAACTTCTTCCTACCACAGAGGTGCAGAATGTGATAAACGGCTTAACCAAGCATCCCGGCCTCTGAGCTTCCACACTTTGTTGTTTCAGCCGCCAGACATATGTTTTTTTCTGGGAATACAGGAAATTATCTCTGCCCTTTGAGGGAGGGCAGAATTTTTTCTGCTTGTGTTTGGGGATTCCAGACCATTCCCTCATCCTGGGCACCCTCTGGCCCCCTGAGCTAGAATGAAAGAGATCAGCTGCTGAAACACTTTGATTGGTGGGGGGCGGGGGGAGAGGCGCATCTTCAGTGGAAATCCCTAAAATAAAATGTGGCTACCTTGTCCCAAGTTCAGGACCAAGGCCAAACTCTTAAGTCCCAGGACTAGGGTGGTGGAGCCAGACTGCCAGCGTCCAGCCTCGCCACTTATTAGCTCTGTGACCTTTGGCAAGTGACAACCTCTTTGTGCCTGTTTCCTCATCTGTGTGTGTGAGGGGGACAGTACTGGTATTCATGTCGTGAAGTGATTGTGATAATTAAATAAGGTGCTTTGAACCATACCTGGTGCATAGTAAGTACTCCATAAGCATTAGTATAAAATATTTTCCCTCATTAGAAAGATATACAGGGACTTCCCTGGTGGTCCAGTGGTCAAGAATCTGCCTTCCAATGCAGGGGACGTGGGTTTGATCCCTGGTTGGGGAACTAAGATCCCACATGCCTCGGGGAAACTAAGCCTGCGTGCTCTACAGCCCGCACGCCACAGCTGGAGAGAAGCCCACACGCCGCAACTAAGACCCGACACAGCCAAACAAATAATTAATTAAAAAAAAGAAAGATATACATTTTCATTAGAGAAAAAGAAGAATATTCCACAGGTAAAAAGAAAAAAAATCGGGCTTCCCTGGTGGCGCAGTGGTTGAGAGTCCACCTGCCGATGCAGGAGACACGGATTCGTACCCCGGTCCGGGAAGATCCCACATGCCACGGAGCGGCTGGGCCCATCAGCCATAGCCGCTGAGCCTGCGCGTCCGGAGCCTGTACTCCGCGACGGGAGAGGCCACAGCAGTGAGAGGCCTGCGTACTGCAAAAACAAAAAAAAAAAACAAAAAAGAAAAAAAATCACTCACGATTACATCATCCAAAGAAGTCAGCAATATTTTAGTATATTTCCTCCCAAGAGGTTTTTCTACACATATTTGTACATGATGATCAGATTTTATATACAATTTTGCATCCTACTTTTTGTCACTTGCCATATCCCTGTGTTACTTGTTGTAAATACAACATTTGATGAGGAGGAACACGACATAATTTTTTTTTTTTTGGACTGCGTGGCTTGCGGGATCTTAGATCCCCAACCAGGAATTGAACCTGGGCCCTCAGCAGTGGGAGCGCAGAGTCCTAACCACCGAATGGTCAGGGAATTCCTGAACACAACATAATTTAACCGTCCTATTGCTGGACATTGAGATTATTTTTTATTTTTCGCTATATAGTGTGATGGGCATCTTTATGCATAAAAAGCCTTTTCTGCATTTGAGATTTCTTCCTCAGGCTAGTGGATATTTTTTCAGGCTTTGATACATATTGCCAAACTGCTCTTCCAAAGAGGATGTACCAAGCTACATTCCGGTAGTTGCATTGAAGCTGCCTGGTACCAAAGGCATTTTAAAGTTGTAGCCACACTTGGGTGGGGGAGGGGAGAGGGTAATTCATTCAACTTTTCTTTTACATTCTTTAAGGTCTGCCCTCATTCTTACGTACAATTTTAGTGAAAGTAGGACACACCTACAGGAAAGTGTACAGACTATTGAGTGAGCATCTGGATGTATTTTCATAAACTGGACACTCCCGTGTCGCCAACCCCGGCATCAAATTACAGAACATTCCTAGTCCCCACACCCACCCCAGGCTGTCCTGTGCCACCTCCCTGTCACTCCCCCTGCAAGAGTAACCAGGATCCTAACTTCTAACACGCAAGATTCGTTTCCCCCGTTTTTGAACCGTCTATACATCGATCGTGCTGTGTGCGTGTTTGCCTTCTTTTGTTTGCTATTATGTCTGCAGGAGTCATCTGAGTTGTGTGTAGCAGTAGTTGGTTCACTTCCATCACTGAGCAGCGTTCCAGGGCATGGAGGTACCACAACTTCTTTATCCATCTTCCTGCTGATGGACGTTTGGGTGGTGTCCAGTTTTGGCCACTATGTATAGCGCTGCTGTGAACTTTCCGGTCCGTGTCCTCTGGTGCCCACATGGATGGTTTTCTGCTGGGCAGATACTTAGGAAGGGAGTTGCTGGCTCATGGCGGCGACTATGTATTTTCTGCTTCCTGCTCGTATTTTTTTTTTTTTTTTTTTTTGCGGTACGCGGGCCTCTCACTGTTGTGGCCTCTCCCGTTGCGGAGCACAGGCTCCAGACGCGCAGGCTCAGCGGCCATGGCTCACGGGCCCAGCCGCTCCGCGGCATGTGGGATCTTCCCGGACCGGGGCACGAACCACTGCGCCACCAGGGAAGCCCTCTGCTCGTATTTTTAAAGGATCATCTGGAAGGCAGAAAAATCCCCAGGGCAGTTCAGGCCCCACAATTAATTGAAGGGAGGTGCCTCGGCTCAGGGCTTTTTGGGGGGCCCTCCATGAAAATCATGTCCCCTCCGAAGGCTTGTGTCAGGGCTGTAGTGGAAACTGAGTTAGGCCCTGGGTCCTGGCCCTCCAGCTCCAGCTGGCATGTGGCTTCTGACCCTGGCCTCTGCCTCCAGAGGCCACTCGGTATCCTCACCGGGGGTCCTCAGCTGGCCTCACAACCATCACGCTGAGCAGGGCAGGGCTCGGGCCAGACTCCAGGTGGAGCTGGGGGGACCCAACTTCGGACATGATTGGAAGCAGGTTGGGCCCCTCACAAACCCCTAGAAGCTGCCCTACTTCCTTTTCCCTTGTTTTAAAAGAATCACACAAGTAACGCATCTTCACATCCTAGGAGTTAAGTCTTCGAAAGTGGAATGAGAAACTATAAAAACCCCTCTTTTCCCCTCCCCACTCTACTGCCCCTCCCCAGAGGTAACACAGTGAACAGTTTGGGTGTTGGGGGTGGTGCCCGGATGAGTGGATAAAACGTGGGGGCTGTGAACCAGGCTGCCTGGTCCAAATTGCCCTCCTGCTACTTACCAGCTGTGTAACTTAGGGCCAGTGACTTCACCTCTCCGGGCCTCAGTTTCTCCCTGAAAATTGAAGGCAATAATAGTCGTCACTGCTTGGGGTTGTTGTGAGGAACAGATGAGTTAATAGTTGAAAAGCACCCAGCCCAGCCTTGACCCATGGCAAGGATTCAAAGAGCATCTTGATTCTTCTAGTCTTTTCTACACATTTACTCATTTCCTGCCTAAGTGGGCTCCGGCTGTACATTTTATTCTGCAGTTTGATTTGTCCACTCAGTGCTGTATCTCTGAGATCTTCTTTCCTATATCTGAGACCTTTCTGTCCTGGGACCCTCTTTCTCCTTGCGTCTCCTCATGGAGTCCACTGATTTCTCCCCATCGTTCCCCTCCCTCTGTCCACATCTTCCCTTGGAAAAGGTTCTGACCAGCCTGTTCATACTAAGGCGTAAATGACTGACGAGGGAGGCTGGTGTGAAACCACCTCAGGCCCCTGACCAGAGGAGGGCACAGCTTCGGAGGGGAGCCAGGAGCCACCCGTTATCAGCGCCTAAGGGCTGTTCTGTTAGGTGCGTTCTGCACACTCACTGTGTCTCCTTGAATCCTCACAACGACCCCAAGAGGCAGGTGCCATTATTGGCTCCATTTTACTGGGGAGGAAACCAAGGCACAGAGAGGTTAAGTGGCTTTCCCAAAGTCACCCAGCCAATATGGGCAGAGCAGGCACTTCGGCCACCTCTGTTGACTGTGAAGTCCATTTTGGTCACAACTAAACTAGATCCCCGACACAGCTTAGGGAAGGTAGAGGCAGGTGGGAGGCTCTGGGGGAACCTCAGCAGAGGCGACCTGTGGACTCTGAGGGTACAGATGGGGGCAGCTCTCATTGCCTCGGCTGCAACTTAAGCCCCTGCTATGTTTTCCATGCTACTGGGCAGGGGCAGGAATTCTCTGGAGCATCAGACCCCCTGGTCCCCTCAGGAGGAGGGGACAGGGGCGAAGGTTCTTCAGGGAAACACCCTAGCCCCAGGGTCTGCATCGTAGTGGGCACTCGAGTTCCCGGTGTTACCGAGTACATGCACGGTGGACCCTTTCCAGGCCTGGTGGGTCTGACGTCAGACAGTGGGGAGGGTCTGGGGCATTTTAGATCTCCCGTGTTCCTCCTCTCAGCCCTTCCTGACCAGACTGGGCACTGGGGGAGGCTGCGAGTGGCCCTTAGGCTTTGAGTGAGCAGGAGTGCTTGGGGGTTGGGGGGGTGTTAGCACCCCCAGGGTCTCTCTTGGACCACCCCATCCGCCCTTGGATCCCCTCACCCCTCAACTCCCGCCCTTAACCCCACACCCATCCCACCTGGCCACGCTTAGAGCAACCCAGGCTGGGAGCCAGGGCAGGGGGCTGGGACTCTGCAGGTAGCAGCAGCTCTGCGAGGGGGGTGAAAACTTTGACAACAGGATTGGGGGTGGGAGAGTCACCTTCTGACAGAGGACCGGGGACAGGCTAAGGCTTGTGACACTCTTTGATACACAGACAGCTGAGGTTCATAATTCAATATCCTCCCCCAGGAGGCTCTCACAGACCCCGGCTGGGTGGTGGGGCAGGGATTCCTGCGTCCATTTTACAAATGAGCAAACTGAGGCTGGTGCAGGCAGTGAGAGGCTGAGCAGGCTTGAGCCCATGTTCTCGCCCAGCCCAGGATGGGCGCCCAGCCCTTTGTGAGAGAAACAAGGGGCTCGTTCTCCCTCAGTCCTCCCCGTGCCGGCTGGCACTGCCAGGCTCGGTGTCTGCACCCTCACCCCACCCCTGCCCCCATGGGCCAACTGAAGTTAGATTGTTCCTGAGGGGGAGGGGCTCGCTGCATTTGTGAGCGGGCAGGGGGTGCAGCTGCGAGGGGAGTGAGCTGGGCTGGGGTCAGAGCCTGTGAGGTCTGCAGGGCTGCAGTGCAGGCAAAGACAGGCTACCCCTCTGTAGGAGCACAGGACAGAGATGGAGGCTGCAGATGTGGCCCTGCTACAGGACAGAGGAGGGGGGGAAAGGGTGTGTCTGCTCCTTTCTCCTTGGGAACTGTCCATAGGGAGCTGGGCAGAGAGACCCCTGGGGCTGAGGCAGCCTCGTCACAAATTCCTGGCCTACGGGGACAGGGAAGGGAGGAAGGGAGGTAAGGTTAGGGCCGCTGAGTACTCAGCCCTCCAGCTGGGTAGCGCTGCTCCACTTTGTAGGGCAGGATGCAGGGTGATTAGAGCAGCCCTGGCTCCGGGGTCAGGTGGCTTGGGCGGCCCTGGGTCAACCAGATGTCCAACCTGGGACAAATGCCTTCCCAGCTCTAAATGGAGACATGACGGTCTGAAGACCCTTCACGTTCACCCATCATGAGCCGGGGAGCCAGAATGTGGGATTGGGTCCCAGCACTGTCCCCGCTGCCCGAGACCTAACCTCCCTGTGCTTCTGTTTCTCCTTTTCTGTAGAAGGAGAATAATAACCAAAGCTACCAGATGGGGCTGTTTGAGGTTAAAGTGCTTGGAACAGTGCCCAGCACACAGTAAATGCTCAGATAGATGCAAATTATTATTATTTCCATGATCCGGTGATTTTCACTGAATATATGCCAGTACCTTCCGCTAATGCTGACTTAGTCTGATGTCTGGCATTAGGCAGAACATGTCAGCCTGTGCTGCTTTCCTTTGCCACCCCCAGAGGTCTGGTCTCATTCTTAGGACCTTGGGCACAGCTCTGGCGTCTGGTCTACGCTGTGGCTGACCCTCCAATCTTGTGCTGATCCATCACTCACCCGCTCAGCCTACCAAGTGCTGTACACTGTTGAAGACACATTATTTTCATTTAACGCTCTCACCAATCTTCTGAAACTCTTTACAGGTCAGGTAACTGAGGCTCAGAGAAGTTAAGTGACTTGCCCAAGGTCACACAGCAAAGAAGTGGCAGAACTGAGATTCAAGCCCTGTTTGTAGCACTTGCTCAACTACAAAGTTGTACCGCCTCTTGCAATATCGCTGAGAGGGGACCCTGCAGCCCCTGTCAGGACCTTATGGCATCTGGTCACCCCCAGGGCCCCTGCACCTCTCAGAGAGTCTCAGCCCATCCCAGCTGGGAAGGACCTTAGAAATCACCCAGTCCAACGTTTTCATCTTGTGGATGGGGAGATGGAGGCTCAGAGAGGGGGAGGGATGTGCCCAGGGTCACTCAGTGGGCTAGGGACAGAGTGCGACCAGCTGCAAGACTCATTCTGTCCTGTCCTGCCCCCTTCCCAAATAGGCCTTAGTCCCCTGTCCTCCTGAGACCCTTCAAAGATCAGGGCTGATGTGCTGGGTGGTGGAAAGCTCTCCCTAGGCCTTGGGAGGACCAGGTGCCCTGCAGTGGCCCTCCCTGTACAGGGTTACAGTGGCCTGAGGACTTGCCTTTCTCATTTACTGGCCTGTAGATGCCAGGAGCTCAGGGACTGCAGCTGGCTCGCTGCTGTATGGCCAATGCTGCTTCATAAATAGTAACCATTCCCTGCACATGTTCATAGAAGCCTGAGGCACAGCAGTGAGCAAGACAGACAAAATGCCTGCCCTCAGGGGAGTTTGCATTCCTATTGACAAAGAGATAGAGAATGAATTGAAATAACTAAGCAAAAATGTGTAATATTTAAGATGGTGGTAAGTGACATGGAGAAACAAAACAGGGAAGGAGCATAAAGTGGGGGGCGGGCTGGTGGGGGGTTTGCAGTTTTAAATAGGGTAGTCATGGAAGGTCTCTGTAAGGAGGTGACCCACTTGAGTGGTGGAGGTGAAGGAATGAGCCATGGTGGTGTCTGGGGGATGGGCACCTCAGGCGGAGGGAAGCGCAGGTGCAAAGGCCCTGAGGTAGGAAACGTGCCTGGTCTGTCTGAGGGATTGGGTGTGGCTGGAGCAGATGGAACAAGGAGGAGAGTAAGAGATAATGGGGTCACAGGGATCATGAGGTGGGGACAGATCATAGAGGGCTTTTATGGTGAGGACTTTGGTTTTTACACTGAGTGAAACAGGAGCCATGGAGAGTTCTGAGCCGAAGGAGGGAGAGGATCTAACTTTGGTTTTAACAGCACCCCTCTAATTACTGAGTTGCAAGTAGAATGTCATGGGGCAAGCAGGAGGGAGTCTGGCGCTAGGAGGCGCCTTCAGGAAGCCAGGTGAGGCATAGCAGGGGCTGGGCTCACACTGGGGCAGCGAGGCAGTGGCAGAGGAGGGTGTATTTGAGGCCCGATCTGGAGGCTCACCAGGTGGCATGAGACAGAGAAAGGAGTCAAGGTGGACTTCAAGTCTGGGAGGCTGACCTGGAGGGAGTCTCCATCTCTGGCCCAAGAACCAGCAGACTTGGGTTTAAGTCTCTGTCATCCACTTGCTTGGTGACCTTGGGCAAACCCCTCCCCCTCTCCTGTAAAATGCGGTTGCCCTTGTCCTGGCCCCTTCCCCAAGACCCCGTGCGCTTTGTTACGTTTTTTGTTTGTTTGGGGCTGCACGGCGTGGCTTGGGGGATCTTAATTCCCTGACCAGGGATGGAACCCGGGCCCCCTGCAGTGGAAGCACAGAGTCCTAGCCACCGGACCACCAGGGAAGTCCCAAGACCCCACGCACGTTGAAGGGGACCGTGCCTCCCAGCACTGCCCCCTCCCGTCCGCAGGGAGCCAGCGGCCACCATGGCGTCGCGCATCGGGCTCCGCATGCAGCTCATGCGGGAGCAGGCGCAGCAGGAGGAGCAGCGGGAGCGCATGCAGCAGCAGGCCGTCGTGCATTACATGCAGCAGCAGCAGCAGCTGGGGGCGCCGCCCACCCCCGCCATCAACACCCCCGTCCACTTCCAGTCTCCGCCACCCGTGCCCGGGGAGGTGCTGAAGGTAAGGCCTGCTCCACCCTGTCCCTTCGCCCCGGTCCTTGGAGCCCCCGCCCTGAGCCCTTTACCTCCTCCCGGCTCCAGGTGCAGTCCTACCTGGAGAACCCCACCTCCTACCACCTGCAGCAGTCCCGGGACCAGAAGGTGCGGGAGTACCTGTCTGAGACCTACGGGAACAAGTTTGCTGCCCACATCAGCCCTGCTCAGGGCTCCCCAAAGCCCCTGCCAGCCGCCTCCCCGGGCGTGCGGGCCGGACACGTGCTGTCGTCCTCAGCCGGCAACAGTGCTCCCAACAGCCCCATGGCCATGCTGCACATCGGCTCCAACCCTGAGCGGGAGGTGAGTGAGGAGCTGGCCGGTGCCTGCCACCAGCAGAGCTGGGGCCACGTGCTGTGCTCCTGGGACTCCTAGTCTAATGGCAGAGGCAAGATACTGCCCTCAGGGAGCCCAGGTCTGGGGGGAGACACGGCCGCGCCCTCGGGGAGCCCCCGTCTGAGGGGAGACACGGCCCCGCCCTCAGGGAGACCCAGTCTCCCAGGAGAAACACCCCTACTTTGGAAACCTCTGCTAGGGAGAAGCAGGAGACTCATACAGGAATGCCCAGCACACTTGCAAAGCCATGTCCTGACAGAAGGTATATAAAGCCATCTGCCTGGCCAACTTGGCTCCTTGGGAAGAGCCCTGGCCTGGGCCTTGGGGCCTGGGGGACCTGGACAGCTCATCGTCTCTCTGGGTCTGTTTCCTTCCCCCCCAGGTGAGCAGATGGGGTGAGGTGGGCACCAAGGTCCCTTCAGGTCAGTGGCTGTCCCAGTGCCCCCTTTCCCCTGCCTTTCTCCGAGTAGGCACCCCACAATATGGACTATTTTTTCCCTTTCAGTTTGATGTCATCGACAACATTATGTGTCTGGACGACGTCCTGGGCTTCATCAATCCCGAAACTCAGATTCCCAATACGGTATTGCTGGCCAGGGCGGGGTGGGTGTGTCAGAGGGAGGGGCAGTGGCCCTACAGCGGCTGTGAGCCTGGAGAGAACTAGAATATCTCCTACAGAGATGAGAGTCACCTCCATCAAATCATGTGACGAGGGCCCAGGGTCCCGCAGAGCTGTGAATCCAGAGAGTGCGCCTTAGCCTGCGTGCGTGGTGGGGCTTGGGGGGAGAGGTGGCTGGGGAAGGCTTCCTGGGTCGGAGGTGGGGCGGGAGGCACTGGTACTGAGGGGAGCAGTGTGGCCCCAGGAAGGCCTGGAGCTGATGAGTTTCTCTGAGATATGGGGCCCCCTCTTCTACCAAGCCCAGGACCCAGAAAGCACAGGCCCGTGTCCCTCACTCCGAGGGGCGAGTGGTTTCAGGCTGGTTCCGTTCCCTCCTTCTGGCAGCCTCCTGGCAGCGTTGGTGCTCTCTGGGCTTCCTGGGCAGAGGTGACAGGGCAGGTGGGAAGGGGTCAGGCTTGGAATCAAGCGGCCTCGATTCTGGCTTTGGCTGTGACTCTGGGAAGTCCCTTAAGTGTTCTGAGCCCCTGGGATGATGCCTTCTACCCACGGGCTGGTGGGAAAATTAGATAAGGCAAGAAATCGGGGGCTAGCTCTGCACAAGGGGGACAGGTACTTACACTGAGCAGGTGGAATTGCAGGCGTCCCCTTCCCTTTTTTTTGGAGATCCCTGAACCTTAGCTGCCCACTCCTGCCTCTTGGGCCCCAGCCCATGCTGCTGGGGGAAGTCAAGGAGTCAGTCCTCAATCCCCGCTGCCTGGTGACAGTGCCCAGGGGCTCATCAGGAGTTGGCAGGGGCCAGTGGGTCGGAAGCCTGCTGCCAGCAGGGGCATCGGGGGCTGGGAGGCCAGGGAGGAGGGCACAGCGTCTGGCCCCTTTAGTGGGGGCCAGGGTACCCTGCAGGGTTCTGGGCCTGTGATTTGCTCTGTGTGAATGTGTGGCAGGAACTGGGAAGATCTTTCCAGAGCTCAAACCTGTCCCTGTGGGGCCCGTGTAAACCCCCAATGGCTGCTCATCACCAAGTCCCAGGGTCTCTGCAAGTGGAACCTGCCCTCCGGCGTCCGGCAGGATCTCCCCCCACTCCCCCGCCACCACTGCGCTCCTTGGGCTTGAGGTGCTTTTGACCTCATGCTGTGTCCAGGCTGCTTCCCTGCTCAGCCATCCCCCAGCCCATAGTGCCCTTCCTCACCACGCCCTCTGGAAACCTTCCAGATACTCCAGAATAGATTAGGTGCCCCTCCCCTTGACTTCCAAAGGCCCTGGGGGAAATCCTCTCACCCACTATCTCCTCTCTCTCCAGCTGCTTCCCAGCGCTGGCTGGTTGCTCCTTGAGGGCAGGGGCTGCCTCTTATTCAGCTCTGGACTCTGCCCTGGGTGACCCCAGCACAGCCTCCCCCAGTGTCCCGGGGAATCCTGGGACGATGGGCCCTGGGGAGAGCCCCCCGAAGACAGGGGGCTGCTCATCGGGTACCCTTCCCCACCTCACCCTGCAGCTGCCCCTGTCCAGCAGTCACCTAAATGTGTACAGTGGAGACCCCCAGGTCACCACCTCCCTGGTGGGCGTCACCAGCAGCTCCTGCCCAGCCGACCTGACCCAGAAGCGAGAGCTTACAGGTACCAGCCCGCTGCTTCCCTGCGCCCCAGCTCCCGAGTCCTGCTGCTTCCCTTCCCCTCCCAGCTCCTCTCTCCTCTCCTGTTCTCCAGATGCTGAGAGCCGGGCCCTGGCCAAGGAGCGACAGAAGAAAGACAATCACAACCTCAGTGAGTCTCCCCAGCCCCTCTTCCTCCCCTCACCTGGGCTGGCTCAAAAGCCACTCTCTGACCTGCACAGCTTCTAGGAAGGATTCCCTACCCAAGGCTTTAAAATCCTGGCCCTGGTGTGACTGGGTTCAGCACAGCCCTCTTCCCGTCAGCCCTTTCTAGGAAGGGGTGGGAGAGGCGCTCCAGGGAAGAGATATTCATGAAATTCCCAGCACTTCAGAGGGAATGAGTTTATCAGATTGTTTTCTTTAGGACGTGGAGTCTGGGAAGGAGTTCTGGGCAGTGGAGAGAGAGAGTCTTCCCCCGGCAGCTTCGCCTGCTACAGCCTGACCCCCTTAGCTGTGTCCGACCTGCCCCCGACCCCCTCACCCCCATAGAAATCCCATTTGGTTGGTCACCCATTCCTTCCCAGAAGGACTAAGGCATCCCTGCTTGGGCTGGACCCTTCGTCCCAGGTGGGGTCCTCATCCCCCTAATGGCCCCTCCTGGAATTTGTTACTTTTAGTTGAAAGGAGACGGAGGTTCAACATCAATGACCGCATCAAGGAGCTGGGAATGCTGATCCCCAAGGCCAACGACTTGTGAGTGGGTTTCCTGGAGGAAGGGAAGGGAGGGCAGCAGCTCACAGGTATTACCTGCTGGTCGCCAGGGGGAAGGGCTGAGAAGAGAATCCCTTGGTTGCTGCCTCAAAGAGCTTATCATCTATTTGGGAAAGAAGATTCCTCCCTCCCCCAAATAAGGAAGGCTCAAGACAGAGGAGCAGACGTCCCAGAAGTGAGGGTGGGGTCAGGGGTACTTCCTGAAGGAGGAGTCATGCTGGGAAAGTTTGGCAAGGCCACAGGACTGGTGCAGAGGTGGTCCAGGGACGGGAGTAGTGAGAGTCAAGGATGACTGTGGGTGTGGGTTTTGGTGGCAGGAATGGGAGGCCTGGGGAAGGAGGCTGCTTCAAATTGCTTGGTTCCTGGGATTAGTGACGTGGGTGGTAGCACCACAGTTACCTGGGAAGGCCCGTTCTGTGCAGATGGAGATCAGCCTCCTTCATAAGTAGGGGTTGGCTGGATCTGGGGTTTGGGGCAAAGTTGGGAGAGGCGACATAAGCTCCGAACAGGGTTTTACTTCCACCCACTAAGCTCCTGGCAAATACTTGCCCCCTCCCCTGAGCATGCACCTCTGATTCTGCCTGGCCTACAGGGATGTGCGCTGGAACAAGGGCACCATCCTCAAGGCCTCTGTTGATTACATCCGGAGGATGCAGAAGGACCTGCAGAAGTCCCGGGAGCTGGAGAACCACTCTCGGCGCCTGGAGATGACCAACAAGCAGCTCTGGCTCCGCATCCAGGTCTGGCCCCTGAACTTGGACTTCTTGGGTAGCTCTGACTCCTGACCCCTGGCCTGAGTCCTGACCCCAGGGGCAGTGCTTATACTTCTGAAGTTGGAGACATGGGGATGATGCCCATGAGGAGGGAGGACGTATCAGTCAGGATGTTATAGCTCGGTAACAAACAATCCCCAGCAGCTTTAAGCAGCAGATGTCAGTTGGAGGGCCTGTTCCGTGAGACCCTCATTCTGGGACCCAAGCTGACGGACAGGCACATCTAGAGCTGGCTCTTAAAGCCATGTGTCACCCTTAGGGTGACACTTGTCCCTTCTGCTCACATTTCCTCCATCAGTGCAAGCACATGCCTATACCTAACGTCAAGGGGGCAGGAAAGGGCAAACCTACCCCTGTGGGAGGCAGAGAGCTGGGACTTTATGGTGGGTAATGCTAAGAATCACCACAGGGGACAAGAGAAAGAACAAAGGCTTGGGAGAGTCCATCCTACCACCTAGAGCTGCCTAGTCCTGGCTCTGTGTTGAAGGCCTCTTGTCCTCTTTGGACCTGAGGCTGGTCACCTATATACAAAGGGCAGCTGGACTACAGCTTAAAATCCTTCTATTTCTTATGGTAGATAATACAATTCACATTACAGTCCGGCACACATAGCCATACTCAAAGTGAAAAATCAAAGTTTCATGAAAGAACCCTCATCCTTAATAGATGAAGTGCATTCTGATAGTTTCTCGTCTAGTCTAACCTAGGCAAGTCTATTTCAATTAAAAAAATAGAGAGCTGGTCTAAGGCTCACTGTAGTGGTTTCCCAACCCGCTCATGAGTTGCGACTTGTAGTTTGAAAAAACACTGGTCTAGACTCTAGAGCTACCCTGTGCTTCCTCCCAGCTGAGAGAGTTTGTGGTCTTGGGTGCCACAAAGGGAGGGGCAAGGGCTGCAGCGGAGGTGGGGGGCGGGCAACGGGTGCCCACGGCTGTGCGCCTCCAGCCTCTGTCTGCCGCACCTGCAGGAGCTGGAGATGCAGGCTCGAGTGCACGGCCTCCCCACCACCTCACCCTCGGGCATGAACATGGCTGAGCTGGCCCAGCAGGTGGTGAAGCAGGAGCTACCCAGCGAGGAGGGTCCGGGGGAGGCCCTGCTGCTGGGGGCCGAGGTCCCCGACCCTGAGCCACTGCCGGCTCTGCCCCCCCAGGCCCAGCTGCCCCCGCCAGCCCAGCCAGCCCAGCCACCGTCCCCATTCCACCACCTGGACTTCAGCCACAGCCTGAGCTTTGGGGGCGGGGGCAACGAAGGGCCCCCGGGCTACCCCGAACCTCTGGGGCCAGAGCATGGCTCCCCGTTCCCCAACCTGTCCAAGAAGGATCTGGACCTCATGCTCCTGGACGACTCACTGCTACCACTGGCCTCGGACCCTCTCTTCTCCACCATGTCCCCCGAGGCCTCCAAAGCCAGCAGCCGTAGGAGCAGCTTCAGCATGGAGGAGGGCGACGTGCTGTGACCTGGGCCACGGGGGTGGGCCTGGGGGGTGGGAGAGCCAGGGCCACCTCCCTCCCACCCTCCAGCCTGTACTTGTGTGTGAAGTAGCCCCTGCCCTGCCTCACTCCGCCCTGTCGGCCCCCTGTTTGGGCTTAGTGCCCTTGGCAGTCCGTGGGGTCGGAAGCCCCCCACCCAGGGGCAGCCCTCTTGATGGGGCTGGGCAGAAATAGGCCTTCAGCCCGGCTCCTGGAGGTGAAATCATGAGGGTGAGGGAGGATACAGGGTGTGCTGGAGGTAAGACGAGGTCTTACCTTCTGAGCCTGGTCCCCCCACCGATGAAGGAGGACTCGTTGGGACCAGGGGTCCAGAGGTTCCTTCTTGGAGGCAGTGACTGGTCCAGGGGGTGCCCAGGCCTGCCTTTCTGGACTCTGATGGCAACAAGCCCGTCCTCCAGCCTGGCACTCCCCGCACCCCCCTTTGGTGCTAACAGCTCTCCCCACCAAGTGGTGTGAGGGCGGGGGTGGCCAGAAGAGGAGGCGCTGGGTTCAAGTTAGAGTGGGGTCACTGCTGGAAGAGCAGCTCCCCTCCAGTCTCCCCACTTTGTGCCTTTAGTAAACACTGTGCTTTGTACCTGTTTGTCCTGTCTCTTTGGAGGGGGGTCTGGGGACAACAGAGATGGGAGGATTCAACCCAGTGGGCTCCTTTCTGGATTCAGAGTTCAAATGCCCCCATGGGGATCAGGGAAGGGGGCTACAGGCAGGAGGGACTGAGTCCATCACCTAGTTTTCCCCAGCTCCCCAGCCCTGCCCCATGGGAAGCTGGAGATCTAGCCTTACTTAGGTGGCTCGGGAGCTGCCGGGGGGCCTTGTCCCTCCTCGCGGCCACAAGGTGGCGCCACAGCCCTGCTGGTCTCACACCTCCAGCTGTGGCCTGAGACCGCTGACCCGGGTGATGTGGGAGACCCCGTTGCTTGTAAACCAAGTTTACTGCTCCTAACTGCTGCTCTTGGGCACTGTGGGTCCAGGCTACTCCTGGCCGGGGATGGGGGGCATGTTTCTCCTGTTCCCACCCCCAGTTCTTTCCCCTCCGTAGGTGGGCTGCCTGATCTGTGCGGACAAGGCCCTCTGCCCTCTGACTTAGTGTCTCTAGCAGGACAGGCTCCCTAGGAAGTGAGGGGCTACATCCTTCTATGGGTTTGAGGAAAGAGGGACCATGTAAACCAGTTTGGGAGGAGGTGGGAGCACAGGACGCTGGGTGGTGCCCAGGGTGTGGGTTCTGCTCCGGCACCATCAGGCAGTCAGGTCCCCACTAACCCTTTTCTCTCTCTGGGCTAAAGCTCCCTCACTGCACAATAGTTCCTGGGGCCTCTGCTCCAAGATCCTGGGACCTTATGACCTCACCCAGGAAGGGGAAACGGGCTTGGGGCAGAGAGGGGTGAAGGGGGAGCTTTTTGAGCCCTGGGTTTCTGGGAGGGAGGGAGGACAGGGCCTCTGGGGGCCTTCCCTGGTTCTCCCTCGACTTCCCACAGTCTCTTCAGGCAAAGGCCAAAGTGGCTTCCCCCTCATGGGGCCCTATGAGGCAAAAGGGGCCTAATTTAAAAAAAAGAAAAAGAAAAATCCCAGGATGAAAATGGCTAAGTGGGCAATTTCCTCCTTGCAGAATGGGAGATTGAATCAACGAGGGAACAATTAACGTGTGCGGGAGAGAAGGAAAGGGGGCCGGGTGTGTGGGTGCTGATGGCGGCTGGGCTGGGGATTAATCTCAAGGTCAGATGGAGCCGTGGATGACCTTGTGAGTTGGAGCCAGCCCAGGTGCTGGCACCTCCTTCCAGTTCCAGGCGCCACCCTACTGCCCGGGACCTGCCCACAGCCTGGGAACCTCCCTTTCAGCCCCTCCTGGGGCAGGTCCTGGACTCTGGCTGGGAGATACCTGATGGGGGAGGCATGGCGGTGTGGAAGTCCCAAGGCCATCCTTCAGGCCATTGAGGACTCTCTCCTACCCCCATCTGTTCTCCCCCATCACCCTGGGGACTGACTCAGTGGAGTGGAGAGCTGCCCTCCTGCTTCCTCAAGCAGCCCCTCAAGACCATAGTATGCCCCCTGCACCTTCCTGCAGGCTCCTGCCCCGAGGTTCCTTCAGCCTGGCCACCACCTGCAGCTTGGGAAGAAGGGTCTGGATAGCCAGCCCATGGGGCAGCACTGGGGAGTGAGTGTGGGGCGGGGGGGGGGGGGGGGGGGGAGGGTTCTGCCCACAGGAGGGTGCCACAGAGCCAGGAGGGGGCAGCTGCCGGCTCCCCTGGCAGGGGTGGGTGGGGCTGATGTCTCAGCTTAATTGTGATTTTCAAGCTGTGTGCCTGCAGGCCCTGCAGGTTTGATTCAAGCAGGCCCAGAGGCTACCTCCAGAATTTCAGCAAACCACCAGAAAGTGTTCGTGCATCTGAGACTGGTCTGCATGACCCTCAGCCTGTGGCTGGAATGGCGTCGGCCACCAGCTTCTGACCGGTGGTTATGAACATCTCTGATTAAGTAAGAAGAGGATGCAGTCTTCATCCACACCCTTTACTTGGTAGACAACATCTTTCCAGACGTCGGGTCCACGACGGGGAAACTGTAAAAAGGTGGAGTGGGTGAGGGACTGGTGTGAAGGCAGAGACGCACCTGTGAAACCCCCTCGTTTCACTGAGGAAAACCCCACGGCCTTGAGAACAAGCCAAAGTGTGAAAAGGTCATGGGGTCTGGGAAGGGGTCCAAGCCAGGTTGGGGGGAGGACAAGCAGCTGCAGCTCCTTTGGGTTGTGGAGCCCCAAAGCCAAGCAGGTATACTGGGTGTGAGGGTCCTGCCATCCCCAGCTCCACCCCCTGTATCCGCCTGTCCTTCCCCCACCAGCTGCTGGCTTCTCACCTCTTGTACTGGGAGGAAGTTGGGATCCGAGGCCCATGAAGGAAAATAGACACACTCACCGGGGTGTACACACAGGAAGTCAGCTTTCTACCCCTGACGTCTGTGGAGCGTTTCCCTGCCTGTTCAGATAGAAGGCCAAGAGTGGACTCCGGGCCCTGCTGAGGACAGGCCGGGGGCGGCGCTGGCTCTCGGCTCCTTATACCCACCTCCTCAGCACGGGGAAGTCTTGGACGTCCAACAGCATCTCCTCCAAGGCCTGCTCCACCATCTGTAGGACAGGGCTGTCTGGGAAGCCAGAAGTGGAGTGAAGCCTGGGGTGGGGATGGAGCGGGGAGAAGCAGGACCTCAGTATGTCCTTCTTGGAATTTCTCAAGTTTCCATCACCCACCGTTCCTTTTTTTTTTTCCCCCAACATCTTTATTGGAGTATAATTGCCTTACAATGGTGTGTTAGTTTCTGCTGTATAACAAAGTGAATTAGCCATACATATACATATATCCCCGTATCTCCTCTCTCTTGCGTCTCCCTGCCACTCTCCCTATCCCACCCCTCTAGGTGGTCACAAAGCACCGAGCTGATCTCCCTGTGCTATGCGGCTGCTTCCCACTAGCTATCTATTTTACATTTGGTACTGTATATATGTCCATGCCACTCTCTCACTTCATCCCAGCTTACCCTTCCCCCTCCCCGTATCCTCAAGTCCATTCTCTACGTCTGCATCTTTATTCCTGTCCTGCCCCTAGGTTCTTCATAACCTTTTTTTTTCCTTTAGATTCCATATATATGTGTTAGCATATGATATTTGTTTTTCTCTTTCTGACTTACTTCACTCTGTGTGATAGACTCTAGGTCCATCCACCTCACTACGAATAACTCAATTTCGTTTCTTTTTATGGCTGATTAATATTCCATTGTACATATGTGCCACATCTTCTTTATCCATTCATCTGTCGATGGACACTTAGGTTGCGTCCATGTCCTGGCTATTGTAAATAGAGCTGCAATGAACATTGTGGTACATGACTCTTTTTGAATTATGGTTTCTCAGGGTATATGCCCAGTAGTGGGATTGCTGGTTCGTATGGTAATTCTATTTTTAGTTTTTTAAGGAAACTCCATACTATTCTTCATAGCGGCTGTATCAATTTACGTTCCCACCAACAGTGCAAGAGGGTTGCCTTTTCTCCACACCCTCTCCAGCATTTATTGTTTGTAGATTTTTCACCCACCATTCCTTTAAATCAGAAATTCTTCACTGTTTGGAGATACTGGCTTGGATGAGCGATACACTATGGATATCACCCCCCACATAGCCTCCTAACAACGAACCCTAAGTTTAACCCTCCTGCTCCCAACCCATGCCTCCCTCCCCATCTCAGAGCCCAGGCCCCTCCACGCCACCTGGCATGTCAGCTGGAGCAGCTAGAAAGAGCTCCTTCAATTCACCTCCTGTCCCTCACCTCCTGAGACCTTCACCTCCCAGGGTCCAGCCCCCATCCCCCTCTTGGGCTCCTCCAGCCTCATCTTTTTTCTTTGCTCTCTCTTTTCTGAGGGGGGCAGTGAAATTTATACAATATTTAAACCGCCAGAGCCGAGTCCAGGAAGATATTATTAATGTAAAAGGGACGGGCTGCAAATGCTTTTGGACCTGGTTACAATTAGAGGGTGATTTTTCTAAAGGTCAATGAATTCAGATAATATTCAGGGGGGAGAGAAATTTAATACCTTTTTAGTGAATTAATTAATTATAATATTATATCGGCTTGGGGTTCTTTTCTAGAGTGATTAAGGGAGCGATCTGTCTTCTGTGAGGCCGGGGAGTGGTGCCTGCCGCAAGCAAGGACCCTGTCTCAGGGCTCAGGAAGGGGGTCCTTCCCCCTCCTCTCCCTCTGGAGGTGGCCAGGGAGCTGGAGGGGCTGTGGGTAGCAGGCGGGACCCGGTTTGGGCCGGGGCAGGTCCAGTGATTGGCAGTGCCCTTTGCCCTCAGCCTGGCCCTCCTCCTGCTGCCTGGTCGCTGAGCCACACGCCATAGCTTGAGAAGCTGCGGTGTGGGTTATGGCCTCCTCCTTTACACTTGGAGAAACCGAGGCCCACTGGGTTCAGGGCCTTGACCTGAACCCCATTATGAGTTAAGACAGACTGGGGTGGTGGAGCTGGCTGGAATAATGAGAAGGCTCCCCCTGCCTCCTGGAAAATCTCCATTGGCCTGTATAGTTCCCCTTTCAGAAGAAAGAGGCTCTTTAAGGGCATAGCACGTGCCCAGGCTCTGCTTGTAAAGTGAAAATGTCCCAGGAGAGCTGATAAGTCAAGTTGCTGTGAGGCCTGGAGAGGAAATAGCTAAGACTTCTGACACTGGAGAGCCCTGAAAGCACCCTGGGGAGCACGCCTCTCACCCACTTGTGCATTCATTCATGTGTTCAATCATTCAATCACTCAAACATTTGTGGCATGCCCACTCTTGTGCCATCTCGGACAGACTGAAATAGCCCTTCTGGAGGGCCCACCGACCACATCTTGAGCCCCAGGTGCTCATCTGAGCGATGGAGGGTGGGCTGGGGAGACGTCTGTGGTCCCTTTCCACCCAGACAGCAGCCCGCCTCCACCTGAGGGCTGCGAGATAGTGGTTATTCATTCCCTCAGCAAACCTTGAGCACTCCTTAGAGCCCGCTCTGTGCTGGGTGCTGGGGATGTCCTGGTGGATACGGGACAGTCCCTACTCTCTAGGAGCCAGTCCCCAGGCAGGTGGGGGCGAGGAGACAGGCACATGAACAGCCATGATGATTCAGCAAGGGGGTTATGGGAAGGCAGAGGCAGTATTCAACTGAATCATGAGGGACCAGGCTGGCAAGGAGATGGAGGGGGCATTCCAGGCACAGTGTGCGAAGGCTGCCGGTGGACCACAGGGCTGGGGAGACTGGCAGCAGATGAAGCTGGGGGGCCCAGACACTGACCAGAAGACTGTTCCACGAGGCACAGGTTTTGGGTCCAGGAAGGCAGGGAGCAGCAGGACTAAACGGGCCTGTGTTGAAATGTGGGCTGTGCCGCGGCTTGCCATGTTAAGAGGAGTGGGGGAGACTTTCTCTGCCTCGGTTTCCCTTCTGTAACTGGGGACTGCCATGTCTACCTCCCAAGGCTGTTGTGGGAATTAAAGGAATAACTGAAGGGAAATGCCAGGCACAGCATCTTGCTCAAGGTGTGGCTCCAGACTTACTTCCAGTTGGCCCTCGAGGGGCGGGTGGGTCAGGGCCCTGTCCCTGGTTGTCCCTGCACTTCCGGTTTCCTCCCCAGGGGGCGCCAGCGGAGGCCATAGCCTGGGGACCTCTCTGGGGGCAGGGGGAGACCAGCGCTTTCCTCCCCTCCCCGCTGGGCCTCTGCTACCCGCCCCACCGCTGTCCTTCTCCTCCTTCCCCCCGCACCTTGGCCTGGCTGCCCCCCACCCCTCCCCCATCCTCTCCTCCCTTTCCGTGTGCGGCGGGCAGGGAGGGCTTCCCTTTGTACTATCTTTGGGGCCCTAAATTAAAATTGATGACATCTTGAAATGAGCAGTGAGGGTAATTTTGCTTCTGAGCCGGGATGCTAATGAGGCCCCTTAATGGTGCGAACGCCGAGCTGACGGGTCGTGTGTCACGCGCGGCGGCGGCGAGGGGGGTAATGGTCGCGGTAAGTGCCGGTAATTACACCCTGTCTCGCTGTATTTTGGCAGCCCTGGCGGGAGAGCGGGGCGCTCCATCACCGCCGCCGGGGGCGCCCCCACCCACCGCGGGCCTGACAGCCAGAGATACCCCCCTACGCCCCGCCAGACCCCCCAACTCCAGCCTCTCCCAAAAGCAGGGGCCTGGGGCCCGGCCCCCCATGCACACACTGTGTGCAACAGCGCACACACAGTCACACGCGTTGCAATTACACCACTGTGCCCCTCGCAGCCTGAGCACACACCCGTCGTGTGCCCAGCACACCGTGCTCACCCATTATGCTCCCCACCCCCCCGATACTCCGTACCCTGGGAACACACAAAGATCCACGTACACACCTTCGTGGCACACACGTACGTGTGCATACAAACACGTCCTTAAATAGCGCACGTATGTTCAGTGCCTACTGTGCTTCAGGTCTGTTCCCTCTCATCCTCCCGACCCTCCTGAGCTGGGAGGTTGAGTCCCACTTTATGAGGCAGACACTGAGCTTCGGGAGATGAGCAACTTGTCCAAGATCACACAGCTGGACAGCGGCAGAGGCGGGAGCGGAGGTCAGGTCCGTCTCACTCTGCAGTCTCGGCACCCACCACGCTTCCTCTCACGCGTGCCTGCTTATACACCTCTCCGAGTACAGACACATGCACGCCTGCATACGCACGTATATTTATCACACCCAGGTCACATACAACCTCTGTGCACCCAAATACAGCTACCAATGTACTGTGTGGACATTCACCCAGGCACTGTCGACACACAGATGCATGGGTGTACTTAGCACACACACGGTTACACACACGTGCGTACGTGCTTGGATCACATGCTGTTCATACTCCACGTGCACACAGGGTGCTAGTCATGCAGCTGCTCCAGGCTCTGGCATCTCATTTTCTAAAGAAAGGGAAGTAAGTCCTGGTCCACTTCCCTCCCAAGTAGTTAACTATTGTTAAGGAAGAATGACAGCTACACAAAGGCGTGTGACGTGCCCTCTTACAACACCCCCCCCCGCCCCCGTGCAGAAATACACACCGGGTGCACACACAGACATTGTACAGATGTGCACGCACTCTGAAAGTGTGGCGTATAAGCTCTCTGTGCATACAACATGCAGCCTTTAGACACATTTCTGCACAGCCATTATCCACGTGCAATGACCACACACGCACAGCCCTGGTATAGAGCCCCAAGTGTGCATAGCAGTGAAACTGGAAACTCCACAAAGCCCATGGTACTTGTCATGTGTATATCCTACCACCCTCCACCCCCACCCCCCGCCCTGGGCAAATGTTCATCAGCCTGATTATAGTAGAGGGTAAAAGCATGGACTTTGGAGTTTGACTGCCTGGGTTCTTGGCCTGGGTCCATCACTTTACTTGCTGTGTGACCTTAGGCAAGTTACTTAACCTCTCTGTGTCTTGTTTTCCTCCTCTGTAAAATGGGATAGGGATGTTGTGAGTGTTAAATGAGTTAACAGATGTAAAGCACTTGTGCCTGGCACATGGTAAGCTCCCAATAGATGTCGGGGCAAGGTGTGTATCGGCCACAAAGGGTGCACATCAGAATGTGACAAGCAGTGAAGGATGGACAGTGGAAAGCAGAAGACAGAGTGCCCACTTAAGCCTGGGGTGGTCAGAGAGGGCTTCCTGGAGGAAGAGGGCTTTGGGCTGGGCCTTGAGAAGAACTGTAGCCACCATTAATTGAGCAACCTAATTGTGGTCATTGCACGTGGATCATGTCCGTGCAGAAATGTGTCTAAAGGCTGCATGTTGGGCCCTGCACTAAACACTTGGTATGAATTAATCCCTTGAATCTTCTGTGGCTCACAGGAGGTGGGTACTGTCATGTCCACATTACAGATGAGGAGAAAAAGACCCAGAGAGACTAGTTAACTTGTCCAAAGACAGGAAGGGCTGAGATGAGAGGAGAGGAGGGCCCGGGAATTCCAGGTGGGCGAGCAGCATGTGTCAGAAATAGAGCAACATGGGCTTCCCCGGTGGCGCAGTGGTTGGGAGTCCGCCTGCTGATGCAGGGGACACGGGTTCGTGCCCCGGTCTGGGAGGATCCCACGTGCCGCGGAGCGGCTGGGCCCGTGAGCCATGGCCGCTGAGCCTGCGCGTCCGGAGCCTGTGCTCCGCAACGGGAGAGGCCACAGCAGTGAGAGGCCTGCGTACAGATGGGAAAACGCGCCCAGAGGGCTTTCCTTGATACACCGTAACAGCACCTGGAGGGGTTTCTCACCTAACTGCTGTGTCTCTTGCAGCTACACACTGGTGGGAGTGGGGGTGGGGTGGCCGGCACTTCCCTAAGATGCTGGGGCATCTTCACCTCTTCCTCCCGCAACCAAGGACCAGTTAGGGAAGGGGTGAGTCGTCCTGAGCATCCTGGCCCTGGAGACCAGGCCTGGCCCTCTGGAAAGAGACCAGAAGAGGACTCAGGAGGGCAAGAAGGCCTGGGAGGAGGTGTTGAGGGGCCATGAGCAAATCTCTGCCCACAACCCTGAAGCCAGCATGGCTGCACCCAAGGGGCTGGTTCCCTTGGATTCCTCCATAAGGAATAAATGCTCACCAGGGCACCCAAAGCTTTCCCCAACAGGCCACAATATCCCCTTTGGCTTCACGTCCATTAAAGCGTCCCAGGCCTGCCAAGCTGGTGCACTCATCATCCTCGAAGAGATCAGAGATGTATTTTTCAGTTTTTGCACAAGCTCTTCCCACTTGCGGTGCCTTTTTCGATACCCAGCCCACATCAGTGCCCCATCCTCCCTGAAGCTCTTGGTTCAGGCATTTTGCCCCCACCCCCCACCCCCGTATCTCAAGTCCTTAGGCCAGTGGCAGAACACAAGTAAGGGAATACGCTTCATCTGGTCGGGTGGTTCTTCGGATAGTTGGCCTAAGCCCCTGTCCCCAGGTTCCTCTCTCACCTGCTCCCAATCCACTCAGTTACCTGTCACCCCCAGAACTGCCCGCCCCCAGCAGCCTTTCCTCCAGACACCGAGTTGCTTTAACTCCTTTTCATAAATCCCAGTGTGCGCCAGCCACTCTCCCCACATGTACCCCTAGACCTTCTCATCCCACACGACCCTTCTTTCGTAGTGCCCTCTTGCCAAGTCAGAAAGGGAGCGTGGCAGGGCAGGAGGAGAAGGGGAGTGGGCTTCCGAGGCCCCCCCAGTCGTGGGTTAGCACCTCAACTCCTCCCCTTTCTGGTGGTAGGAATTTGGGGAAGCCCTCCACCCATATCTTCACACTTCTGTTTTTGCCTCTTCTGTCAGGGGAGGGGGTCCCGACAACCCTACCCCTCAGGTTGAGGAGTCCCTGGGATGGGTGAGCACTGCCTCCGGCCCATTGGTGTGGACAGCACCTGGCCAATGGCGGGCGGGGGGGTGGTGTGTACACTGTGGGATTGTAACCGAAAGTGGGGTCCGGCTGCTCGTTGCTCCAAAGGCAATAAAGAGGCAAGGTTGGTGGAAAGGAAAGTTTGCTTTACTTTGGACGCCAGCAACCAGGGTGGTGGAGGGCAGATGCCTGTCCAAAGGCCGACTCCGCCTCCCGTACAACCAGTGGGCAAGAGCTTTTATAGGCTGAGGGAGGGGGTTACATGCCGAAACTGCACAGTCAGCTCTGACGTTCATCTTGAAGCTGGTCATCGGTGGTCTGACCAGCATCATCTTGGTTGTTTTAGGTATAGTTAATCTTCAGTTCCAGGGTCGGTTTGTTCCCCTTTCCTTGAGGCCAGTTCTCAGAATTGTGGCAGCTTATATCATGGCTACCGTCTGGTCATCATGTAGTTAACTTCTTCCACCTGCTGGGGGTTTCAGTATCCATAAGAGCTCGCTCACAGGGCATGGCTCAGAATATTATCTACAGCCCTTGAGGAGGAACTAAAGGTCCTTGACTCTGCATAATGACTACACTATTATTATTTAGTCTTGCTGGACTGTTTTCCTTTGTTTTTGCATTTGCTCGCTTCTCTGATTAAACTTATTCTTTGGCTAAAGTTTTTCCACAGACAAAAGGCAGGTGGAGGGCATGAGGGGAGGAAGGACCATAGGGTCCTGCTCCATTTCAGGATATCATTTTTTAAAAATTATTTATTTTTGGCCACATTGGGTCTTTGTTGCTGCATGTGGGCTTTCTCTAGTTGCTGCGAGCGGGGACTACTGTTCGTTGCAGTGCGCAGGCTTCTCATTGCGGTGGCTTCTCTTGTTGTGGAGCATGGGCTCTAGGTGCGTGGGCTTCAGTAGTTGTGGCATGAGGGCTCAGTAGTTGTGGCACAAGGGCTTAGTTGCTCCGCGGCATGTAGGATCTTCCCGGACCAGGGATCAAACCCATGTCCCCTACACTGGCAGGCAGATTCTTAACCACTGCGCCACCAGGGAAGTCCCGGGGTCATATCATTTATTGTCCAAATCTGGGCCCTTTAAAAGTGGAAGGAGGCCCTATGAATAATTACATCAGGGCAATAGGCAAAAAGTAGGCCTGTCCTGGGAGAAGCAAGATGTGTGGTCACTAGATCTATATGCGATGTTGCTCCCTTTCCTGCCCACACCTCTGGTAGGATGCGCTGGGGCATCTGTGTGCCCCCATTGGCCAGTAGGCTTGGCCACCTTGGGGCCCTCAGGAGCTAGCATAACCTGGACCCGGGGAAGCATATAGAGAGGGTCACAGCTGGGGGCAGAATCTCAGGAAGTGGAGGTGACATCCTAGCTATTGGGAGTGGCTTCCGAGGCTAGACAGTGGAGAGGAAAATCTGAGAGGTGGGAAGGAGGGGTGGGGGACCCCAAATCCCAAGGTGCTCTCCTGGAGGTACCAACAACCTCCATTACAGAAAATAGTGACCACCACCCTTATAAAGCACTGGCTTTGCAAGGCAGACACTCTTCTGGGCGCTTTTCATGCATTCACTCACCTGACCCTCACAGCAAGCCTTGGGGGTGGGAGTGGTACTATTATTAACCCCATTTTAGAAAAGAGAAAGCTAAGGCACAGAGAGCTGGAGGGTAACACACCCAATGCCCCACAACTTAGAAAGATCTGGGATCTGAACCCAGGCGGCCCGTCCCTGCTCTCTGAGGCCCTGCTCCTGGCTTATAGGGAAGTTAAACTGTGTCGACGGACGCACATGTTCCCAGTTCTGCACGTCGTGAGATCTGGGAAATTCTGCAGGAAGCAGCAAGACTAGTAGAAAGTAGCTCAGCTCTGGAGTCAGACCCATGTTTGACTCTGGCTCCATCGCTTACTAGCTGTGTGAACCCCCCGGGTACACTTCTCACTCTCATGGAGTCTCGGTCTCCCCGTCTGGAAAATACTGTTCTGTTGGGTGTCAGAGGCTCCAGACACTAAGCTGTGGGAGGTGATTGACTGGCCCAAGGTGGGTATTTCATGCACACTGGTCCCTGTCCTGCTTTCCAAGCTGGGCCTGCCCTGGGCTCCCCTCACCCCAAGGAGGCCAAAACTCGGGGCTCCAGAGTCCACAGTTCCATCCTGATTCGGGGCCAGGGGCTTGAAGGAGGAAGGCTACAGGCTCCTGAATCTGAGATGCTCAAAATGGTAGAAGTGTTTCATCACAGAAGGGCACCTGACTTCAGGCCAGGGCAGCGTGAGCTCGTCTAGCTGCCCCCCTCTACCATCAGGATGGGCCCAGAGGCTGGGCTGGGCTCCGGGGGCACCGCCTACCACGGGCCCCTCAGGTGCCTTAGTTGGTAGGGTCTAGAAAAGGGAAGGGGGAGAGGGGAGGCTGCTTCCTAATGAACAATTAGTGTCTGCTGAGTGGCTAATCATGTGGTTCCATGTAATTAAGAAGCTAATTAGTGCTGTGTCAATTAAGGTTTAATTAGTGTCTTCTTCAGAGAAGCCTGAAAGACCCTCATGCTGGAAGCTTCTGGAATGGCAGGTGGGGGTGGTGGGGTGGGGAGGTGGATTCTAGGAGAGTCATCAGGCATTGCAGGGGAGCCCCTCTTCCTCCTGTTGTGCCCCCTGCAGTTCTGGGATCCGTGATTTATTGACCCCTGGCTCCACCCGCACTGACTCTGGTCATGGAGGTTTGGCGACCTCACGAGGCTCTCCCCCATCGCCAGGGTTTGCTCACCCCAGTGAGTGATGAGGCCCCTGCACAGCTCCTATGACAGGGGGCCCTTAAGGCATTGCACCCCATTCTCTACACCTGCTAAAGCCGGTAACTTCAGCTGCTCTCCTCTGAGGAAGGTGAGGAAACAGGGACACAGAGAGGTTAAGTAACTTGCTCAAGGTCACACAGCCAATTAAGTGGCAGATCTGGGATTCAACTCCAAGACTGTTGGGTTCTTTCTTCTTGCTTTTCTCTCTTCTGCCCCTACCTGAGCACCCCACCTTGCTCTGTTTCTCAGCCAGGACCTGACCTGGTGGCTGGGTGCAGAGCCACCGTGCAGTAGAGCATGGCAGCTGGGCCCCAACTGCTTGGCTGTCCACAGGGAGGGACTTGGGATAACAGTCATCTTTGGAGCATCACACTCAGCGGGTTCTTCTCTCACCCTCAGCTCCCAGCCAGCTGTTTTCCCTGAGGCTCTCCCGTCCCCTGCTACCTCGTCCCTCTGTCTTCCAGAGGGGCGCCATCTCCTAATGCAGGAGGCTTCATTTTCTGTTGGGGTCCAGGGCTGACCACGGCTTCGAGCAGAAACCACTTTCCTCACAGTACACAGTATCCCCCTGCGCTGTTTAACAATTTGATCAGCTTTATTGAGGTACAATTTACAAACCATAAAGTTCATTCATTTTAAATGTACAATGCAGTGGCTTTTAGTGCATTTGGAGTTATCTGATCATTGCCATAATCTAATTTTAGAACATTTTCATCACCCCCAAAACTGAACCCTATACCCATTAGTGGTCACCCTCTAATCCACCCTCCACCCCCAACCCCAGCCCTAGGGAACCATTAATCTGCTTTCTGTCTCTACAGATACGCCAGCTCTGGACATTTCATATAAATGGGACCAAATAAGATGGGGTCTTCTGTGACTGGCTTCTTTTATTTAGCATAATGTTTTCCCCTCTCTTGTTAATACTATTTTAAATAATACTGTGATAGGGCTTCCCTGGTGGCGCAGTGGTTGAGAGTCCGCCTGCTGATGCAGGGGACACGGGTTCGTGCCCCGTGTCTGGGAAGATCCCACATGCCGCGGAGCGGCTGGGCCCCTGAGCCATGGCCGCTGAGCCTGCGCGTCCGGAGCCTGTGCTCCACAATGGGAGAGGCCACAGCAGTGAGAGGCCCGCGTACCACAAAAAAAAAAAAAAAAGAAATACTGTGATAGACATCATGGAACTCAAGATCTTCACGTACATGTTGAATAATTTCTTCAGAGTAAATTCCTAAAAGGGAAATTGCTCGGACAGAAGCTGAAGCTTTTTGTTTAACTGACTCCCCACTCCCTCCTGCCTTCACTGTCTGATCAGCGTTGTTGGGGGCATCCCTGCCCGGTGACAGGTGACAGCCGCCTTCCTCTAGTTCCTGTGCTATCCCCCCTGCCCCCACCTCAGGCCTCCGTTCTCTGCCGCTCATCTTTCTCCTTTTGCTTCCATCGTGAGCATCGACTCTGGATTCAGCTTCCAGGACTGTCTTTGCCGGATGGCTTCCCAAGGCTTATGGGAGGCAGCCCACACTCCTTGGTGGTCTTTGAAGGTTTATCACAAGCCCAGCCCCCTTCCTCCCTCGCCCCTCCCTCCACCCTCCCTCCACCCTTCCTGCCTGCCTGCCTGCCTGCCGGCCTTCCTTCATGGCTTCCTGCCTTCCTTCCCTCTTGCAAACTTCCACTAATTCAGCCAGACCAAGTTCCTCTTGTGTGTGCTGCTTCTGTTGGCATTTCCTCTGAACTCTAAATCCCCAAACCAAACACTAGCTGCTCCGTGAAGCTTTCCCTGAGCCTTCAACCCAGAAGTGACGTCTCCAACTTCACAGCAACACAGAACGCAGGAGGCTGGCTGAAGTCACACACCTCCTGCCAGGCTTCCTCCTCGGGATGTGGGCAGGATGGCATTTCTGGGCTATGGCAGAGCAGCTGAGGTCAGGCGATCAGCCCCCTCCCCTGTGCTTGGATGGAGGCTATCACTCTGGGACCCGGAGTCGTCCTTTCAACAATCTTTTCTAAGCTTTCCCTGGAAGCCAGGCCCTGGGCTAGATCCGGAGATGGGAAGAGAATTAAGACGAACCCATGCCCGCAGGGAGCCGGTAGTTTAGTGGGAGAAGAGACAAGCCCTTCGAAAACAAGGTGGTGAGGGCATGGGGCTCCTGGGAACACAGGACAGGCCCCTGGTACTACCTCCCGGGCTGGTGCTAGTGGTGGCGACAGACAGGAGCCTCTACCTCCCCAACCCCCCCCCACCCCAACCCCCGGTCTCGAGAGTAGCAGGAAGGCCCAGTGGGGGAGGGGAAGCAGAGACATTTGGCTTGAGGGGGGAGGAAATGAAACAGAACAGAGATAATTGTTCCCATTTGACAACTTTCTCTAATTAGGGACCAGTTCTGGTAGATTCTCTAATTTGCTAGGTAATTACTGGCCAGTAATTCTACCAGGATGAAATCTGGGGAAGGAATATGTAATCAGAACATTTTGGTTTTCTCTGTCCTGGGGGCTTTGCCCAGAAAACAAGCTAGATGATCTGAGCTCTCTCTCCTGCCTCTAACCCCGCATCCCTCGATGTCACCCGGAGGCCTGGTCCTCATGCCTCCCACTGGTCTGTGTCCCCGTCCTGCTGCCTGAGCTCCAGGAGCTGGCAATCCAGTTGGAAACCATCAGGCAACACCACAGGGATGTGGGGGTCATCTGTATTTTTGCCTTTGTAGCATCCAACCAGGTTCTGGTGACATAGAATTACTGTATGTCAGGGACTAGGAAGGGGCCACCTTTGAGATTTGAATTGCCTTTGGCAACTTCGTTGAAAAGAAATTGGTCGTATATGCATGTGTCTATTTCTGGACTTTCTATTCTATTCCATTGATTCATTTGTCCGTCTGTCAGTTCCATCAATTTGTCCTGATTCCTGTAGATTTATAAATCTGAGAGTGTAAGTTCTCCAAACTGCTTTTCCTTTTAAAAGTTGTTTTGGCTATTCTATGTCATTTGTCTCTTTATATGAATTTTAGAACCAACTTGTCAATATCCATGTAAAAGCCTGCTGGAATTTTGACTGGGATTGCATTGAATCTACAGATCAGTTTGGGGAAGAATTGATATGTTAACAATATTGGGTTTTCTGATCCATGTACACAGTCTACCCATTTCGTCTTTTATTTCTCTCAACAACGTATTGAATATTTTAATTTTTCAGTGAACCAGTCTTGCACATTTTTGGTCAGATTTTTCACTAAGTATTTCATCGTTTTCAATTCTTCCTTCATGGCTCAGCCACCCATCCCTGGTCCAACCAGACATGGTCAAGTTCAGGGCTGCCACACGCTGTCTGGCTTTAAGAGGCACCATTCACAGGGGTCAGGGGCCCCTGGAGGATTTCAATGGGAAGTACTTCTCTGGGCAGTGGGGTTGGCTTCACTCAATGTACCAGCGAGATGCAGGGCAACTTTTAGTAGAAAGAACCCCTTAGAGGGGGCTTCTCTCCTTGGGCAGGTGGATGTGTCTTAAGCATCTACTCTTCTTTTGTCTTCCCAGCAACCCTTCTCTCCTTCTTCTAAAATAATGTCCCTGCTTTGGGGAACTGCTCCTCTTCCCCTCCTTGGGGCTCTGATGAGGCTCTTAATTACCAAAGCCCCTTCCCCAACAGGAGTAAACAGATGATCCAGGCCCATCAATTAGTGTAGCCAATGCTTCTGGCAGCAGTGATCCATCCAGAGGGTGGACATGTGATCTCAGAGAGCCATCCTGAGTCCTCTCCTAGGATTAGAGTTCTTTTCCTCACTGGGGTTCTTGGCATCTCTAGCTTCTATCCGCCTTGCTCTCTCCCCCCTCCACCAACATGGAGGAGATGTGTCTGCAACAGGAGACGCTGAGGCCAACACTCAGGGGGTCACAGACCTGAGACAGAGGGAAGGAGAGAGACAGAATCCTGGTGGCATTTGGTCCCCACCTCCCACCGATTGCTGAAGATCTTTCTTTAATTTTTCAAATACCAGAGTGTTCCTTCCAGCTATGAGAGCCAATACATTCCTTTTTTGTTTAAGTTGGTTTGCATAGGATTTCTGTCACGGGCATGGTAGATGCAGAGCTCTCTGGATTCCTCGCCAGGAAAATAAGACTTTGGGGCAAACTCTTCATTCCTCTCACAGAGCAACTAATGTCACAAGACGCGAAGTAGATCGGTCAGTATGTTTTTTTTTTTTTAATTTATTTTTATTCATTTATTTTGGGCTGCATTGGGTCTTCGTTGGTGCGCGTGGGCTTTCTCTAGCTGCAGTGAGCGGGGGATGCTCTTTTTTTTTTTTTTTTTACATCTTTATTAGAGTTTAATTGCTTTACAATGGTGTGTTAGATTTTTCTTTATAACAAAGTGAATCAGCTATATGTATACATATATCCCCATATCTCCTCCCTCTTGCATCTCCCTCCCACCCTCCCTATCCCACCCCTCTAGGTGGTCACAAAGCATAGAGCTGATCTCCCTGTGCTATGCGGCTGCTTCCCACTAGCTATCTATTTTACATTTCGTAGTGTATATATGCCACTCTATCACTTTGTCCCAGCTTACCCTTCCCCCTCCCTGTGTCCTCAAGTCCATTCTCTACGTCTGCGTCTTTATTCCCGTCCTGACCCTAGGTTCTTCATAACCATTTTTTGTTCTATTTTTTTAGATTCCATATATATGTGTTAGCATACGGTATTTGTTTTTCTGTTTCTGACTTACTTCACTCTGCATGACAGACTCTAGATCCATACACCTCACTACAGATAACTCAGTTTCATTTCTCTTTATGGCCGAGTAATATTCCATTGTATATATGTACCACATCTTTGTCCATTCATCTGTCGATGGAAGGGGCTGTTCTTCGTTGCGGTGCATGGGTTTCTCATTGCGGTGGCTTCCCTTGTTGCAGAGCACAGGTTCTAGGCACGTGGGCTTCGGTAGTTGTGTCACACGGGCTCAGTAGTTGTGGCTCGAGGGCTCTAGAGCATAGGCTCAGTAATTGTGGCACACGGGCTTAGTTGCTCCACGGCATGTGGGATCTTCCTGGACCAGGGCTCGAACCCGTGTCCCCTGCATTGGCAGGCGGATTCTTAACCACTGTGCCACCAGGGAAGCCCAGTCAGTATGTTTTCTTTTTCACTTTTATCAAGAAATCATTGAGATATATATAAGTTTAAGGTGTATGGCACGATTGTTTAACATATATTGTGAAATGATTATCACAGTAGGTTCAGTTAACACCCATCATCTCATATAGGTACGGTAAACAGAGAAGGAAGAAACAATGGGGAAGAGTAATTGACTTCCAACACCATGGATTGATTCCACTGTCTTTGTACTTTATGTAAAAATAATCACACAGTCTGCTCTTTTGTGTCTGGCTTTTTTCCCTTGGGTCGGGTTTGTTCATTCTCACTGCTGTGCAAAATTCCATCAGGTGACTGCGCCACAGTTTGTTTTTCCATTCTACCATTAATGGACAATTGGGTTTCCAGTTGGGGGTCACTATGAATAGCGTTGTGGTGAACATTCTAGTCTGTGCCTTTTGGCGCGTGTGTGTACGTAGACCTTTTTCATATGCCACCAGAAGGGAGTTGAATCGCTGGGTTGAATGGCTGATGCATGTCTATTTTGCCAAAGGAGATGCGCTCCCAGCGGTTGTGTACAAGGGCTCTTGGTGCTGAAACATGAGGTAAGACAGTCTCTACCTACAGCAAAATGGGGGGAAGCTGGTGCCTGGATGGAAAAAGCTGGACTTCTCCATCCTGAGAGTGGGTGGCAGTGGGAAGGCGGGGCAACCACACCCAGGAATGGGGATGGAGGAGGACTGGCAGCCTGTAGGGAGGGTGGCCACAGAACGGTCTGGAAGGGCCGTCTCTTGCTCTCCTCCTGAGCTAAGCAGGTAGAGGAGGCTGAGGTGACAGCTCCACATTCCAACAGCACCGGGACTGAAACTCACCTCCTCTCTGTGGGGTTTGTCCCTCACACTGATGTGGAAATTGCTCAGCCCCTGTGACTGGCCTCTGGTGGCAGAGTCTCACCCCTGGAGAGACGGGGCGAAGGCTGTGGCAGACCCTGTGGTGATCTCAACGGCCGGCCCCCTTCTCCCTGCCCAGCAGTGGACCAGGTTGGTCTGTCTGTTAGTCACTGCACACGCATTGCAGGCGTTGGGGCTGCCTGTGCCCTCAGGCATTACCAGTGAAGAGCTCTCTGGCCAACCTCTGCCTCTCTGCGTCTCTGCCCCTTTGCCGGAGGGCTTCCTTCAGCAGCCCAACCAGGCAGCAAGCACCAGAGAACTGACACTCCATTGGGAAGAGCCTTCAACCAGTGATGGTGGGTTTGGTGTATAAATACCTCAGCTCCCTCAGAGGCAGGACCGAGTGCTATCCACCCACAGTGGTAACCAATTCGATCACACACCCTTTATTGTCTGCCTTCCCTCCCAGTCTCACTCCCCTCCTCCCCCACTGATGTTTCCTGGAATCCCCTCCTGAACAAACCTACTTGCACTTGAAGCCTTGTCTAGGGCCTGCTTCTGGGGAAGTTAACCTAAGACCACATGTGACCCAGTCTGGACAAAAATGTAAGTAGACCTGTTAGGAGCTTCTGGAAATGCTTTTCCCCCCTCTGGTGAAAGGCGTAGGAGGAGAAGGTCTCTCTTTCCCGCTCTGCTGTTTCTGTTCTGTGTGGATGCTGTGTGAGCTTGATGCCTGGGGCGGTGGTAGCCACTTTGTGACAAGGAGGGGAGACCTGGACCACATGATGAGGATGACAGAGTGAAAGGATGGAAGCCAGCTTCCTCGACAGCATCTTTGAGTCTCCCAATCAGCTTGGGATCACCTGCCTCTGCACTTCTGTTAAGGAGACAGTGCATGTCCTTACAGATTAAGCCACCTTCAGCTGGGTTTTCTGCTGCTTGCAGCCGAGCTCATCAATTGCTGATACAGGCCTCGTCCCAGAGTTGTTACCGTTGGACTCGCCACTCCTGCTACCACCTTGAAGCTCCCCATTAGTGACACCAGAGAAGGACTAAGACACAGGCTTGGGGTGCAGTGGGGCGGAGGAGGGGCCACGGGCTCAAACTCCACAGGTGGCTGAGGACCAGGGGTCCCAGAAGCGAGAGGGACTTCTAGGCAGCAGGTAGCTGGGGTCCCAAGGACAGGGGGTGGGGAGGGCAAGAACCCATTAATCTGGCCAGGGTGAGAGTTGCTACTGTTATTATTATGAAGCGTCTCAAGGCTCACACTCATCCTGGCCTGGCCAGGCCCCATTAATGGCCCCATAAATCCCAGCCATAAAGAGTAATGGGGGGAGACAAATGAGATAATTAGGAATAAATCTCACCGAGGTCTCTATTCAGCAGCGTCCCTGGAACGGGCCAATCTTCCGAGCCATTAGCCAGGCCCCTAATTAATGCCAAGCTGCCCAGCGTTGTAGAGGCTCCAGGCACGGGAGGGACCCGGGACCAAAAGGAGGGGCACCGCTGCCCCCAAAGCCCCGGTGGCGGGTGACCTTGGGAGGAGGAGCCGAGGGATGCATGCCCGCAGCCTCCCTGCTTCGCTTTTCTGTCTCCAGGGCTTGGGGATGCTTTGTCCGCACTGTCCCGTCTGCCTCGCTGTCTCTTCCCCTCCTTTTCTGCATCTCACTCCATCTCCAGCCTGTCTACCTTCAGTCTCTGTTTCTCTCTTATCAGGTGGTCACTGGCTGCATCGTTGAGCCACAGAAGGTCTGACTTAGCAGGAATTGTGGGCGCCACCTGTAACCACCCTCCTCCATCTGTCCTCCCTGCCAACAGTCAACACCAGGGCAGGGACCCCTTTGACACCCCGTCCCCGGGAACAGTGTTTGGAACCGGGAGGTCCCCCTACCACTGCTGCAGTGCGCTCTCCTTGGGGCGGTTCTCTCTCTTTGCCTGGGGCTGGGCTCTCTCTCCCCGTGTCATTACCTCTGCCTCTGGGTCTTACCTCTGCCACTGGAGCTTAGACTGAGCCTCACTCTCCTCCCAGGCTTCAGATTTTTGAAAGGCTTTGTCCTTGTCTTTCCCTCTCCAGCCAGATGCCCTGTGCAGCTCAAGGTTTCCAGCCAGGCCTCCCCAACCCAGGTGCCTCCTCTGGACCCACCTATAGTGACCTCTGTTGTTTTAATCTGCCATCCTCCCCCTCCCACTTTTTGTCACAGCACCCCTATTTCTTTGGGAAATGTGCCTACCTGATTCTGGAAGGGCAGCCACGTAACCCACTGTCTCTGGCCACAAAGGCCTGGCTCATTGTAGCCCTCTGTCCCCTGCCATGGTGACTGGTCCAGGGATGGGCCTCACTGCCTTCCCTGGGCCCCCTGAGGTGGCAAAACTGAGAAATGCCTGAGACACAGCACGTGAACACACCTGTCTTTCCCGCCTCCGAGCACCCCTGGACACTTGTCCGCATCACAAGGGAATGAGGCTGTAACCCAGGGATGGTAGGAATTGTGCGGTACAGAGGCCGCTACAAGGTCGGGGAAAGATAGGAAAACCAGGTGCGGGGCAAGGAAGGCTGGGAGGGGCTTTTCTCTGGAGGAGGTGGTGGGGAGGGGAGGGCTGGGGCTGTGGGAGATACCATCCCATGCCTGTCTCCGTATCATTCTAGGAAAGTCAGAATGTGGAAAGGAGCATAAACACGGAAGTGACAAGGGGCCAGGTCTATGATCTCTGTCCTCTCTGCTGCCCCCGCTCAGCAACGGAGAGTGTCTGCAGCAGCTGTCCTGAGCCTTGGGGACCAGCCCACAGTCCCCCACCACTGCCTCCTCTGCCCAGGGAGCTGGTGAAGGCCCCAGGGCATGGCTGGCTGCAGGCAGTCCAGCCTTGGGGCTGCTTCAAGGTGTCCCCTCCTTGCCCTGGAGACATGGGGTGTCTAGGCCCGAAGCCGAGTTGGAGTTGGCCCAGCTCTGAGTACAAGCACAGAGAATGCCGATTAAATGTGCCAAAGAATGGGGAGAAGCTGGTGCAGGCTCGGGAGGCTGGGGCATGGCGGGCAGAGCACCCCTCCCCACGCAAGCCAGCCCCTGGCTCAGTCGCCTGCTTGGTTACAGGGCAAACACACCAGATCACCCCGGGGTCATGGGCGGTCCTGGCCAGGGACAACTCAGCCTGGCCTCACCACCTTGCCTTCCCACAAATGTGGTAATGCCTGTCTTGAGTTAGACGACCCAGGGCAGGAGAGTGGCCCTCAGGAAGTCTCCTGGGCAAAGCAGATCTCCTGATCTGCTGCTCCAGGGTTGAAAGAAAACCAGAGAAGCAGGCGACTTCCCTGGATACTGTGGCCGCCATTAGATTTCCAGGGCCTCATCACTGTTCCATTGTACACACAAGGAGACTGAAGCCCCGAGAGTGAAAGGGCCTCTTCCCCAGGACCTACAGCAGAACCCGGCTCAGATCAACTGGTCAGAAAGCAGAGACTGGGAGCCAACAGAGAAGGGCCACGGTGTGGAGGGGAACGGTCCAGAACCAGGGCTTGCCCTGGAAGGACATGTGAGCAGAGCTGGGAGGGTCAGTGGCCTCTAAGATAAATGCCGTCTGTTTCCCAGCAGAGATGAGGCCACCTGGGCAAGGACGCGGGGGCTGGGGAAGGTGGAGAAGGTGTGGGATGCAGGGGGGCGGGTAGCAGACACAAGGATCAGGCTGAATGGGCTGGTGGTGTTGCAGGTTCTGAAATGTGCAGTGTGTGAGCACATGTGTGTGTCTCTGTCTGGTGTGTGTGTGTGCGGTATGTGTGTGTCTTTGTGGAATGTATGTATGTGGCTGTAAGGAGAGTGTGTGTTTGTGTTTGTGTGTGGCTGAATTCCGCCTCTGTCTCACCCCTACCCAGCTCAGCCTCTCGAGTTTCAGCCCCTGTCCTGCAGGAAACCGCTATTTGGACTTCAGAGGTGCCTCTTCCTGCAGCGGCCGCCACGGAGGGGAGAGGGCCGGGAAGGGGCCTTCCTGCCCACCTGGAGCAGACCTTGAGTTGGCCAGGCAAACCCCCTACGCTGGTCCTCCCTAACGTCCCTCGATCCTCAGCCTTGGGGGGAAGCTGGGTTGAGCGGGGACTGAACGGAGGCCCTCCCACAGTCATCCATCCTCCTGTAGACAAAGGAGTGCAGCAGAAGAGTGGACGCTCTCCGCAGCCATGGGGCAGACTGGCATCCCCTCATCGAGGTCAGAGTCACAAACACACACACCCTGAGGCCCGGTGATCCCACCTTCAGGAATATTCTACAGATACAGCTCATTTGTGCAAAAGGACATGCTCACGCAACCTTGTTTATAACAGAGAAATTAATGGAAGGGATTAAGCAGGAGCTGGGCAGCTGGGTCATGTGTGGCTCATGCCTCCATGAAGCTCCAGGCCGCTCTTCAAAGTGCTGATAAGGAAGAGCCCCAAAACAAATGGTCAAGTGATAAAAATGGTGCAACGTGCATGGGATTCTGACATTTTGTAAAAAAAAGAAAAATGATATGGGTAAATGCTTGTGTATGCACTTTTGATGAGACTTTTGAACCTTTTGTACTTTGATCATACAATAACTAAGCAGAAACAAAAAAACACAAAAAAAAACCTTGAGACAGACGAACATGGAGGGGGCCAAGAAAATGGGGCTTCTCTCCTGGCTTTGATCTTGACTATGTGACCCTGGAGAGGTCACTTCCTCTCTGTGTCCTGAGTTTCCTATGTGGTCCCAGAAGCTGGAAAACCTTGGTGTTGGCAAAGTGAGGCCTGTGTACACGTGTATGAAGGGAGGGGCTGCAGGGGAGGGGGTGTGGGGGTGGGGTCCCTCTCACCACCTCTTGTCACCTCTGCTGACACTGCAACCCACGCCCAAGGCCATGGGCTGTTCCCTAATGTGGCATTCCTTAAGAGAGCTCAGATTTCATCTGGCTCTCTTCCTGAGCTCCCTCCTCCCCTCCAGAATCCGTCAGGGCCACTCCACCCTTTGTTCCTGGAAGCAGCAGCCCACCGGTTTCCCATGAGGTCTCCACTTTTCAAGGCCTTCTTCAGCCATGTCTTCTCCTCAGGACAATCCAAGTCCAACCATGAGCTGTCCTCTCACTCACCCTGGACCTCTCCTGGCTTCCTCCAGGTCCAGGATGGGGTGGAAAGGGGTTTGGTCCACACAGCCCTCCCCGCTGTCAGCCTCAGTGCTCTGGTCTGCCCCTCCTTCCTGCACCCAAGGGCTCTGGACACCTGACCTCTGAGGCTCCCGCCAGCCCTGATAGTTTTCTTCTATCTCAGGCCCCCTGGAAATCAGGGGGACAACTGAGGCTGGGCCATGTGACCTCCATTCAGGCCAAACTTGCCTCCCAGGGTTGCCCCCTCCCCAGGCCCTGCTCTGCCACTGACATAGGCGTCACCCTACGCCTTGGAGCCATTATGGCTTTGAGAAGCAGGAGTCAGCAGGAGATTAATTAATCAAAACCTGAACACATCTGCTGTTAATTAATTCTATGCCAAGGGTTAACTCTTCCCTTTCTGGGCTTCTCCGAAGGAAATAAAGGTGGGGCGTGTGTACGCGTCTTCCTTCCCTCCCTCAGGGGGGAACATGAAACAAGGGAGGGGACCTCAGAGGCCAGGAAAGCCCCATCCATCTGGGGACTTTGTAGGGGGGTTGTGGGAGTGTTTGGTTTTCAGAGTCGTGGTTCATGGCCATCACTCATGAGTCCTGAGGACATGTGAGACGGACCCATATCTTTATTTACAGCAACAAATAGAACAGACCTTCCTTCCATTCCCTCCCTCTCCCCTTCCAGTCTTTTCTATACCTTTCCCCCCTCCCACCCCACCCTGGGCCCGAGCCCAGCCCTGCCCTCTGGGGTCACTGTATGGGTCAGGCCCCACAGGAGGGGAGACCGGGGAGGGGCTTGGCTGAGGTCAGGTGGGGTGTCTCTTTTCACATTTTGTTGTCCTCTAAGCCTGGGGGCAGGGGAGGGGGGAGGCAGGCACAGGGGCAGTGAGAGGTAGAAAAGCGCACAGCCCCAGCACCCCAGCCTCCCCCATGTCCCGGCCGCCTCCCCCAACTTTCACAGTGTTCTGCAGCCCTGGCAGCTGAGCCGGAACGGTCCCCCCTCCCCCCAGGTCTTAGGTGCTGTTGTCCAGGGAAACCAGCAAGGAGGACCGGCACCGCACTCTCAGCGGGCTGGGGTGCCCAGAGGGCTGGGGAGGGTGGGAGAGGCCCGGGGGAGGGGGCGGTCCAGCCTCGTGTGGGTCAGGAGGAGAAGCAAAGCCCGCAGCACTCCATGCAGATCTCCAGGCAGTCGGCCGACTCGCAGCAGGCGTCCAGGATGCCGCAGTCCAGGTCGCAGGGCAGGTCGCAGTCGGCACACTCGCCGGAGCCGCAGCAGCAGCAGAGGCACGAGTCCTCGGAGCTGCAGGAGCCGCACGTGGCGCAGTCCAGGACCATGTTGCACAGCGTCAGGAACTCGCAGAACAGGCAGGACAGGATGCAGTGGACGCAGCAGTCTGCGGGCGAGATGGCCAGGGGCCGGGACCAGCCGCGGGCGGCAGGTGCGCTGAGTGCGGAGATGACGCTCGCGCGGCCCTCCCCCGGCTCCCACCATCCAGGTGACCCCGAGACACGGAGAGTTACGTGGAGTGAGGGTCTGGGCCCCGGCAGCCTGGATCCCGAGTCCCTGCTTTGACCACCCTCGGTCATCTAGTTAACGAACACGGAGGGACGATGTGTCCCAGGCACTGTTCTAAGCGTTGGGCACAAATTAAACTCACTTAAACTTGCAACGACTCCTTGAGGTGGGGCTGCATTAGCCCCTCTGTACAGATGAAGAAACTGAGGCACAGAGAAGTCACTCCAAAATCTCTCCAGAATCCTACCACTCTGCTCAGCTCTTGCCTGGTGACAGCAACTGCGTCCTCGCTGGTCTCCCCGCTCCCTGCCTTTGACTACTGCTCCCGGGCCCGCACGCACCTACTCCGCACACGGAGGCCGGAAGGACCCTTGAAAAACCTCTGTTGGATTCCACCCCTCCTGCCCTCAGAACCCTCTAATGGCTTCCACCTCAACAGGAGGAAAAGCCCAAGCGCTCCCAGTAGCTCCGACGGCCCCTCCCCAGATCCCTCTGCTGTGGCCACACTGGCTACTCCTGGTCACGCAGGCACTGCCCCCTGTCCCCCCGGTGCTCCAGCCCCAAGATACGTGCTCTGCTCATTCTGTCCCCTCCATCTTTGCCCAAATGTCCCCTCTCGGGGAGGCTTTCCGGGAGCACCCTCTTTTATACTGCCGGGCCCCAGACCCACCCCCTTGCCGGTGCCTGCTCTGCCTCCCCGCCCAGGACTTAGCACCTCCCGCGGCTTACACAGCTCTCCCCACCTACTACAGGGCAAGCACCGCAGGGGCCGGCGTCTTTGGCTGTTACGGTCCCTAGACCGGTGCCTGGCACATCGTGGGTGCTGAGTAAATACACAGGAAGTGAATTCACACACGATCCTGCCTTGCGCACCCAGCTGGTACGCGGTGGTGCTGGCTCAGCAGCCCGTGTTCTGAACCGCTGGCGTGCTGCCAAGATGCTGGGCTGGCACCCCTCCCAGGGGTCGGGCCATGGGCAGTGTCCAGTTCCCCTGACCAGGCGGGCCCCTGGCTCGAGGCTGCTGGTCCTGTGGGAATCTCACATCACCATACAGGCTCTGACGTCCCCACCCAGTCCTGTGTACAGGGAATGGGGGCTCGCAGAGCTGGAACCCCTGCCATCTATCCGCAAACTGGATAAGGAAGTTCTCTTCAGGTGCAAATCTGATGAGGTCACCACCTTGCTTAAAACCCTTCGAAGCTCCCTACTGTCTTCCAGATGAAGTCTAGACCCACTATGCAGCTTACTATGTACCCTCCACTGCAGGAGTCCCGGTCTGCTTGGAGTCTCACCTCCCACCATTCCTCACCTGGAACTTCAAAATCTAGCCACACTAGCCAGTGCTCACCTCTGTGCTAAGGCACCCCGGCTAGATCCTCCAATGGATCCTTTAAGGCTTGCTCAGACACCTCCGGAGCCTTCCCCAGCTTTCTGGGCTGCTGTGGGTGTCCCCCTGTGTTCACTTTATCATCATTTATCTTTTATCACATCACAGAGTGATTACCTTTGGATCTCTCTGATGAGAGCTTTACGAGGCCATGGCCTGGGTACCCAGCACACAGCACAGTGCCTGGCTCACAGCAGATGCCCAGTTCACTTCAGATGCATGAACACCCCCTTCATAAACAAGCCTGTTGGGCAGAATCTGCTCTGGGGGGTGAAAGTTAATGAACACATTGTGTGCAAATGTGTACACTGAATCCGGTTTGCAGAGGACCAGCCAGAGTCCCCCAGCATGGGCAGAAATTACTTAAAAGTTCTGGGGTGGAGGTCAAGCATCACTGGGCTACAGGTAGCTGTCACCCCTGCTGAACTGATGCCTGGTGGGGAGGGGGACGTGGCTGCCCAGGTCAGTCCCTCAGAGGACCTCTGTGTGGCAGGAACAATGGCTGGTATATCTGGGTGCTCTGACCTCCCACTGAACCTTGCAGCCCCCACCGTTCCTCAAGGAAAATTTCTGTTTCCAGAAATGAGGTGGCTTAAGCTGGACGAGCCCAGATGGCTCCACTTCTTGTTAGAGCAACTCTGGGAGAGTAGGGATGAGAAGGGGCTGGCCTTGAGAACTCACACGTGCCCTACCTTACCCAACATGTGTCCTCTGCAAGGTTCTCTGATTTAAGCGTCTTGCGTCAGACTCCCTGGAGGGCTTGTTAAAACCCAGACTCCCGGGCCCCACCCAGAGGTTCAGATCTGGTGGACCTGGCGTGGGGCTGAGATGCTGCACGTCTAACGGGCAACCTTGCAAAGATGCTGCCGCTGGCCCCTGCATCAGACTTCGAGGAAGCCAGCTTTGGAGGCTTCTCCCACAGGGAGGCGAGACGGGGTGCTTACCTTCCTGCGCCTGGAGAGGGATCTGGGAGGCAGCAGACTTGGTGCTGCCCTTGCTTTTCTTGCTGCCTTGGCTGGCTAGAGATGGGTGTGTCTGCAACTTCCGGTGGGCCTTGGGGCCACCCAGGGCACCGTTCCCTGTCCGCCTGGTGCCGCCCAGCTCCGAGGGGTGGCCAGAGCCATTCGCCACTAATGGGGTGCAGCCCAAGGGGTTCCCCTGAGGCTGGCCTAGGAAGATGATGAGAAAGGGCAATGGGGGAAGTGGGAGCTGGTGGGGGTGGGGGTCCCCGCACAGCCTCCCGGGGCTCTGCTTGAATCCTGCCTGCTTTGTTCCTAGATACACCACAGGTCATCTAGCTGATCTGTATTTTGCAGATGGGGAAACTGAGGCCCAGGGAAACTGACTTGCCCAGTGGCACATCATGAAACAGCCACAGAGTCGAGCCTGGCTCCTGACTCCCAGGTCCGTGCTCATTCCAGAAAAGACAGAGGTGAAGGCAAAGGGAGAGGCTCAGGGCCCTGGACCCCACCTTCTTACCCGACGTGAAATCCACTCTCCTGCTCTTGGGGTCCTGGGATTTTGGCGAGAGCAGTGGCAGTTGGGGGTGGAGGGGCAGCAGGGAAGCAGTTAAGCGTCACCTCGGCCCCTGCCAAGCCCCCTGCTGCTTTTGCCCTTCGTGTGCCAGGTGATTGATTGGAAACATCTGTTTGGAGATGAATGCCCTGGCCCTGGAATCAGGGGCTCCTCAGAGCAGCCCCCTATCTCCCGCTCCTTCCACCTCCAGCTCCCTGCCCCATCCAGCCTCTGTGGGGCACTTGCAGAAAGGGCTTGCTGAGGGGCCCCTTGGGTCTGAGGAGGGGGAGAAGGGAAAAGGGAGGCCAAGCAGGGAGACCCCAGAAGCTGGGAACCCTGGGTCCCCATCCCAGGCTGAGGAAACAAAACAGCTTTATCAGTGGGGTGTGGGGAGGCTGGCCCTGGAGATCCCTCCAAACACCCCATTCCTTCCCTCAGGTTTGCCCACCTGGATGGCATGGTTCTGTTCTCAAGAGATGAGGGCAGGGGTGTGTGTGTGTGTGTGTGTGTGTGTGTGTGTGTGTGTGTCAAGAGATGAGGGCAGGTGTGTGTGTGTGTGTAAGTCTGAGAAGGGGTCACAAGAGTTCGAGGATCCCTCTGCTCAGGGCCCCTGACTCCTGGGCGGGACCCTCTGGCCCTGAGGACCCTCAGTAAACGTGAACGTGGGGCACTTACATCTCTCAGGCCCTGTGGTCTAGATCCCCAGCTCCCTCTGGGCCAGGTCTCTGGGTTTGGATTGTGGCAGGAGTGGGTGTCTGGGGCAGGAGCTGGAGGCTGAGGAGAGCGGAAGGGGGCCTCAGCGCTTCCCCTAACTGAGGGGGCTGGGCCTTTTAGTAATGGTGGGAGCACATTGCTGGGCACTCAGTGCACGCCGGGCACTGTTCGGAGCATTTGGCACGCAAATTGTTCTCAGTATCTCTAGAGGGCAGTATCCTCCTTTTACAGATGAGGAGATCAAGTCCCAGGGAAGTACAGTAACTTGTCCAAGGTCACACAGCGAAGGGTCAGAGGTGGGACCAGCCTGGAGGCTAAAAGCTGGGACTCCGAGAGCAGAGAGGCAAGGAGCGGGCAGAGGTTGGGAGGCAAGGGACTGAGGAATAAGCTGCTACTATCACAACCATCACTACTCTTAAAACTAGTAGCTGACATGGTTTGAGCTGTGACTAGGTGCCAGACACACACAGTGTTAAGAGCTCTAAGTGTAGTAACTACTTCCTTATGTGCTTTTCTTTTTTTGGCCACACCGAGTGTCTTGTGGGATCTTAGTTCCCTGACCAGGGATTGAACCTGGGCAATGGCAGTGAAAGTGCTGGGTCCTAACCACTGGACCACCAGCAATTCCCAGTAGTAACTTCCTTAAGCATCAAACAGATCTACTATTACTAGCCCATTTTGCAAATGAAAAAACTGAGGCCCAGAAAGGGTAAAACTTGCCAGAGGTTCCACAGCTAGGAAATGGAGGGGGGAGGGGATGGAGATTGGGAGAAAGGAGCTGAGGACAAGCCGGGGAGTCAGGGATACAATGGGAGACAGGGCTCTGGGGAGGACCGTGCTGGGAGCCTCTGGCCCTGAGCAGTGGCTGGTGCCTGCATCTGGGTAAACAGGGCTAAGGCCAGGGGAAGTGGCCAGGCCTGAATCATCCTGCCCCCACCTCCTGGCCCCATGGTGAGTGACTGGGCTGAGTCCTTGGCCAGCTTCGGTGCCCCCTGCCCTGCTGCCTAAACATGGGCACAGTGACCAGAGGGCGGGAGCGTGTGGTGAGCTAAGGGCCCAGGAAGTTGGGGCAGACACAGAGCTCGCCTGTGGCCATGGCCGTGGCAGTGGTCGTGGTGGCTGAGTCACAAAGCAAACACTCAGGGCCCATAGACACAGGGGTGTCTGTCCAACTCCCATCCAGGCCCCCTCCTCCGTGACCACGGCATTCACCTCTTTCTTTCAGTTCTGCTGGTGTGTGTGTCTGGAGGGCAGTGCACTAGCAGGATTTAGTAACCCTGACTTCCAGGGAGTCCAGCTTACCCCAGATGCCCTGGCTGAAGGTGGCTCCACACTCGGCCATGCCAGCTGGGCAGGCAGGCATAGGAAAGAGCACTGGGCCAGGAGACCTGAGCTCCGCAGTCTGTTCAGGGAGAGTGGGTCTCTGTGCCTCAGTTTCCTCATCTGTAAAATGCGCTTGGCAAGAGCTATCCTGCTGCCTCCATACAGGCCAATTTGGAAAGTGCGTAAGATCATGCAGGGAAAGAAAGTTGGGAAGTGCCGATGTGTCCGTAGATTTTGCGGATCTTACTGGTAATCACAAAATGATGCTGGGTGTCCCTTCCCCTGCTTCTGAGGGTGACAGTGGCGAATTCTCCCCCTCCAGGACTTCCTTGGAGACACTGAGCTAAACCTGGGAATAGAGCTGAGTTTTGCTCCTTTCTACAGAGAGCAACTGCGGGTGTCTCTCCTGCCGGTTTGCTCTTGACACGCTGAAGGCTGGGCTGCCTCAGGCTCTGGCTCCCTGGCCCTGGCCTCACGCTCTCTTGTCCTGAACCACATCGCCTGGAGCCTGTCCACACTCATTTTGAACTAATTTTATCCGAATCATTTTGTATGTGGAGGTCTTCTTCCTAGACAGAAAGGGCAACGTCCTACACCTTTCCACTGCCCACACCTCAAGGTCCTAGCCCACCGCTAGGCTCCCACAGGCACCCATGGCATTTCTGCCAGCCCATCTGCACTGGATTCCCTAGAGCAACCCCTACATGTTGCCATCCCAATCCCCTGACCCCTAGGACTCACGTGTCACAGCTTCTGTGGGGATGTCGAGGTCAGTGCTGTCCAGGGCCTGGGAGGCCCCAGGACCATTGCTTTGGGGCATGAAGGGTGCCGCCTCCTCCAGGGAGCCCTCCTCTAGCGCTGACTCCGCAGGTTGAGCAGATCCTGTCACTACCTCCAGCCCAGGCAGGAGGGATAGGGTCTGGGCTAGGGAAAAAGCAGACGACTGAAGGACATTTTCCTGGTGCCCTCCTGTTTGCCCAGCCCTGGTCCCCTTCCCATGGCCCAGAATGCCGTGAGCCCTCATTCTCGGACTCAGTACCAGTTACACAGCCCTTACCCTACCTGGCAACAGTGCCAGACTCTAGAATAGAAAGTTCCCAAACCACAGCCCGTGAACAAGCAAGGGTGTGTACATGTGCACGTGTGTGTGTGTGTGTGTTTGTGTGTGCACCGTCAGGGAGTGGGGCCCAAGATGCATGGTATAAGGGAAGTGGGGGGAGGCAGAAACACAGCGCAGGAGAGAAGAGACAGGCAGTGATGGGGAGACAGGGACAGGCATCCAGAGTGACGTGGAGAGAGAAAGAATCAAAGGCACAGTGGAAGGTTGAAGCAAAGACAGACAGTGCATCAGAATGTGGGAGATTGGGCACGGAGGGGGCGCCCTAGACGCCCAGTGACAGACAGCCCGGGACAGGCAGGAGACTCTTGAGCGAAAGTCAGCGATGGAGAGAAAGATAAAGGTGAGATCAGAGGCAGAGGCGATGGAGAGGGAGTGGGGTACAGACAGAGCAAGAGGGAGACAGACAGTGAGCAATTGGGGCCGAGAAAGAGGATGATAGCAAGAGAAAGAGTCAGAGAACCCTGGGGGGTGAGGCGGAGGGGCTCTGGGCAGGAAGAGAGACGGGGAGACAGCCCAAGAGGGCTGGAAGAGGCGTATGGCAGCCACATGTAATTACAGTGAATGGCTCGGCCCCTCTGTGCAGGGTGGGCGGAAGGCAGAAATGGAGCCACCTACAGTTCCTGAGCAGCAGGACTAGGGGCCCCTGGGCCCAGGGGAGGAAAGTTCTGGGGGCTGAGAGGTGGGGCAGGGTGGCAGAAAGGTGACTGGGCGTGGGAAGGCCTGAGGGTGGACAGGAAGGGTGAAGCCCAGGGTCATGGGGCCAGGGGCCAGGCTGGGCAATGACAGGGTGCAGCCTGGGCCTCCCATCAGCCCCCAGGTCGTGCAGCGGGAATGACAGGGGCCTCAAGAGGGTGCCCCTCCCCCAGGCCGCACTGGGAGCAGGGGAGACAGAAATGAGAGACTCAGAGAGACACAGAGACCAAAGGGCCCAGGGAGAGGAGAGTGACACAGGGAGCCACAGAGAAAGATGAAGAGAAAGGGTGATGAAACCCAGAGAGTAACAGGTCAGCGCCCACCCGTACACACCACACACAGAAATCACGAGACACACCCACAGCGACAGAGAGAGACAAGAGCTAGTCTTGGAAACAGTAACAGAACGAATCACAGAGCACAGAGGGCCTTACATAGGGGTTCCTTCCCTGAGCTGTCTCCAAATGGGGGCGGAGGGGTAGGGAAGGAGACCATTAGAGGGATCAATGCAGGTTGGGCAAGTAGGTCTGGGGGATGGGAACATCCTGAGGGGGGGGGACGATCCACGGGCTCAGAGACCCCTGAACAGTCCTTGTTCCAAAGACCCTGGTCTCCCACGGCCAGGGGGACCGAGGCCCCAGAGACCCCACGTGGGTGGTACAGAGAGCAGCCGGCATGCTCCCACCTGCCTAGGGAAACCATTGACCCTGCCTGGAGCTGGGAGCTGGGACAGGGTGCAGGGAGGGCTGGGGCTCCCACCACTCCTGAACGGTGGCAGTTCTGTGCTGGGAACCCCCCCTGGTGCCCAGGGAGGCAGGGGGCAGGTCCCTCCAGCCCCATCCATTCCTTGGGCCTATTGAGAGCTCTGTGCGTTAATGAGAGGTCAAATGGCTTTGGGAGGATCGCAGGGCTCGGACGAGGGGGAGCAGGGAAGCAGAGATGACCCCCAAGGGGGATCCAGGCCACCTGCTCCATGGCACCTCTCCCAGCCCAGAGCCTGGTCTACGGCAGCACAGACGGGACAGGACAGTGGAGGGTCACGACCAACCTGGCCTGGAGAGGGAGGCTCACGGCTTGAGTCCTAATTCCCAGAAAGGGAGGGGGCTGCCCAGCTCCAGCCTCTGGCCCTAGAGGCGTCTTGCCAAAGCCCTGAAGCGGAGTGCTGACTCTCGCAGGTGGTGTAATGACAAAGGCCTGAGCCAGCAGCTGGAAGACCCAAGCCCTGGTTTTTTTTTTTTTTTTTTTTGCGGTACGCGGGCCCCTCACTGTTGCGGAGCACAGGCTCCGGACGCGCAGGCTCAGCGGCCATGGCTCACGGGCCCAGCCGATCCGCGGCATGTGGGATCCTCCCGGACCGGGGCACGAACCCGTGTCCCCTGCATCGGCAGGCGGACCCTCAACCACTGCGCCACCAGGGAAGCCCCAAGCCCTGGTTTTTACCAGATACCAGCTTGGGCGAGTTACCAGGAACTGGGTCACCTTGTGTGAAAGGGGGCTCACCATGCTTGTCCCTCAGGGTTTCAAAGAGTAAATGAAACACTCAGCAGAGCCTGGCATGCAGGGGGCCACTCACATACCCTTCCACCTGCCCATCCCCCTGCCTGCCCTCCCTCCTCTCCCTTCCTTCCTTTCCTCTTTCCTTCCTGTGCTGTTTGGTGTAACAGCTACGATGCACCTCCCAATACGTCAAGCACTGGGTGGACCAAAATGAGAAAACCTGGTCACTCCCCCAGGAGTTCTCTGTCGGGGTTGGGGTCGGTCACATACACCGCAGGGCAAGAATTACAGCAGGGGCATCTAAGAACTGTGGGAGCACAGAAGGTGGGCACTTACCCCAGGGGTGTGTGTGTGTGTGTGTGTGTGTTTGTGTGTGTCTAGGAGGCTGCTTGGAGAAGGCAATGCCTACGCTGGGTATTAAATAATCAATCAGTCAGCAAAGAAGGGGAAAAGGACCTTTCGAGAAAACCAGCAGAAGCCAAGAGCCCAGTGTGAACAGCTACAGCATGAACGAGGGGAGACTAGAATGATAACTGAGGCACGGTGGGCCTTGTGGTCACTTCCCAGGCTTTCTCCTGAGGTCACCAGGGCACACAGAGGTGACCCTGTCAGTCCTGCAGTGGAAGGAGCCAGGATTGCAGCCTCTTGGCCCCCAGGGTTGAAGAGGGAGGAAGGTGAGGAAGCCTGGTTAGGAGTTAGGAGACTGGTCCTCACCTGGGCCCTCCTACCCCTATGTGGCCTGCCACTCTCTGGGTAGTCTCTCCTAAGTCACCTACAGGGCTGGTGACCTTGAATCTGGTGGGAACACGAAATTACAGAGAGCACAGACAAAGTCCCAAGGAGGCCCCTCCTGCAGGAAACCTGCCATTCTGGGGTGAGCATCAGACCTTGGAAGGAAACCAGGGGGGAAAGTAAATCTAGTCCAGTCATCTTGACCTGGAAACACTGAGGGACAGACCTCCTGGAGCCGGGAGGGCTGCGGAGGGGACCCAGCAGACACTGGGGGAGCAGCGCTGAGGGCAGAAGAGGAAACTGTGCTGAGGGCCCAGAGATGTGGGAGCAGGCAGAGAAGGAACAAGAAGTGGCAGGAGGACCTGGTCTGCGGGTGACATGCTGCCCAGGGGCCCCGACGCCAAGATGCTGGAGAAGAAACGGCTCTCCCTGCAAGCACATGGAGCCGAAAAACCAGACTAGAGGCGGGACCCATGTGCTCAACCATCAAAAGACGGAAAGAGCCCTGCTTTCCTTCTTGCTACCAGGAGACCCCTGCCCAGCCACAGAGGGGAGAACATCTCTGAGGAGAAACTCCAGGAGAATGGGAGGCCAGCAAAGGACAAGGGCCACTGTGTGGACAAGAAACTCAAGTTGTGTGTGAAGGCATCTGCCCCGGGTCGGGGTGGGGCTGGAGTCCCTGGCTGGGGCCCCACCAGAGCCACCTTTTTCTAATGTGCACAGGGGGTAGTTCCCTGGCGGTCCAGAGGTTAGGACTCCGCGCTTCCACTGCAGGGGACACGGGTTCGATCCCTGATTGGGGAACTAGGATCCTGCAAGCAGCACGGTGCAGCCAAAAATAAATAAATAAATAAACTTAAACAAAATAATAATGTGCACAGCGGGCCAGCCATGCTGGTGGCGTCTCTGAGCAGAAGCCCTAGCCCTGCACTTCTCTCAAGAGTCCCCATCTCCAAGGGGGAAACACAGAAAGGCAAGAGCCCGTGTGCCTCGACATATTCTCATCCCTAACATGGGATAAGGTTCAGGTCAATGCCCTGAGTTCTAGGGTGGAAAAGTCACGTTTAAATCCGTAAGCCTGAGAGCGAAGCAGAGAGACCCAAACTTCAGCCGGACCCTGTGCGCTCCCTCTGCCTGCTGTCCCTGGATGGAAAGGAGTTCGGGGGACCTCTTCCAGGTGGGAAGGGTTCATTCCAAGCCTGGAAAGTGTCCACAGGGCCCTCGTCCCCAAGCTCCAGTGCCTGGTGCCTCCAGCCGAGCCCTCTCGTGTCTTCGTGGACAGTGGACCCAGCCTTCCCCTTTGGAGCTCCGACCATCTCTGCAGAGACAGGGCCAGGATCTGATCTGCTCAGAGAGTAGTGACCAAAGCCCCACATTCCAATCTATCCTTGGCTTGGTATTCAAGGCCTTGGTCTGTATCTTCAGCCTACTCAATGGACCAGGATCCTATGTTCCAGGCCGGCCGACCTCTCCATGGCCCCAGGCCACCACAGGGCCTTCTGCCCAATCCATCCAAGCTTCCCCATCAAGGGGAAGCTTATCTTGTTCCCCTTGATCAGAATGTCCTACCTCTCCCCTCTCCCCAACTCCAGCTCATCCTTCATGACCCAGCTGGAGTTTCACCTCTTCCTCCAGAAAGCCTTCCCTGACCCTCGAGCCAATAGTCTCTCCTCGGAGTGGCCACTTACTGAGAACTCAGCATCCAGGGTTCCCTGCTGTAAACCGTAACTAGGGAGTGAAGTGCGGGTCCTCAGTCAGACTGCAGCCCCAGTCTGTCTCTGCACCCCCAGTAGGCACTTAGCAAATGTCTGTTGCTGAGGATTGAGTTCTGGGGCCTGGAGCCCCAGGTCAGGAGGAGAGAGAATGAGAAGGTGAGAATTAGGGCTGGCGCCCAGCACCAAGAAGGCAAGAATGTGGACTCGTTTGATACACACTTGTGACACACAGGTCACAGGCTCAGGTCACCAGGCTAAGGACTTGTGAGGGCCTGAGATGGCCAGTTAGGCTGGGTCCAGTTGGTTTTATTTTAGGTCTGAAGGCTCCAATTCCCCAGGAAATTCAATTTAGAACCAAGAGCAGGAATGTGACACCACAGTGCTGGACAGAAATCTGTGGGTTAGGGAGCCAGGCTCCTGGGGCATTCGGGGCTGGATGGGAAGAGGCCACTGGGGGAGCCAAGGGTGTGCGGGCTTGGCCACCTTCCCCAACCAGAGCTGCCCTGGGTCCCCTTGCACCCCGGTCTGCATCTTAGGTGGCTGAGGGAGGGGCTGACTTACTCCCTGGCTATCTTGCCAGCAGGGCCTCGGCCTTGCTGTTCTGTCAACGCTCAGCAGGGAGCGTGGGGGATTCTGGTCTCCGATTTAGGCGTCTGTGGGGTTTTGGCTGGGTCTCCTGCGGTTTGGGCTTCCTGGGCAGCAGGCTCATTTTCCCAAGGCAGCAGAGCCAGGCCTTCTCGTGTTATGAAAGCCACATTGTCTGGCCCAGCCCAGGCTGGGGAGGGGGCTCGCTGGGGCACTGGAGGGCCTCAAGTTACAGCCCAGGGCTTAACCCTCCCAGTGGCCCACTCTGGCCCTTGCCCCTGCCCCGAGCACATTCAGCCCCTCCTTTCCCTACTGGGGCTCGAAATGGGTCACACAGGGGCGAGGATCTTGGAAGGAAGGAGTGGAGGCGAGAGCACAGAAAATGGATAAGCAGGGGAAGAATGGGAGAGTTGGAGAGAAGCAGGAGGCTGAGAAAGAGAGGAGGGGCGAGGGACAGAGAAAGAGCCTTCCCAGGCCTCTGCCCCTAGCCCTCTCTCCAGGCTGCAGGAGCCCAGTTCTTGGCGAAGTTTATTCCCCAGAAGTCCCTACTCCAGGGTCCCCACAGAGGGGGGAATCTGAGGGCTGGTGGGATGCACAGCAGACACACTAGTCTCACGTACATGCCGGCCCCTGACCAAACGTCTCCCACTTGTCCTCACTCTAGGAGACCCCCAGCCCCACCCCGCACCTCCACAGCCCTCGGTCTCCAAAGGGCCAGCATCTACACCAGGTAGACCTGGGCCTCTCCAAATGGGCAGACCAGCTCCCATGGGCGGATATGGAGACTGAGGCCAGAGAGGGGAAGGAACTTGTCCAAGGCCATGCAGGGAGTTAGTGTCAGAGGTCCAGGACCAGACCTCCGTTATTCAGAGACTCAAAGAGGGGAGAAAGGGCGAATGGGGCTGGGTGAGAGGAAGGCAGAAGATAAGACTAACCTAGAGCTGCGAGTAAAGGCATGAAATCTGGGCCTGTACTCCTGCATGCAACCCCTCCAGCCCCCCGCAACAAATCCCAGATGTTCCTGACTTCTCCCTGTCCCTGTGGTCCATTGTGAGCCTCAGCTCACATGTGTATGGTGAGGGGATTGACTGAGAGCCACAGCCCCAGGACTCCCCTCTGCCCCCTCCTTGGACCCCCTCAGGAAGTCACAAACCCTCCCGGGTTGGGAGGCTCCTGCAGGAATCCCAGGGAGGTTACAGACCCTGTGAGTTGAGGGAAGGGGTGTTTCACTTGGGTGGTGAGCACTTGATTGGGGAGAGTGAATGAGAGAGGGAGAGAGAGAGATAGAGGCGGAGAAGGAGATAAAACGTGTGTGTGTGTGTGTGTGTGTGTGTGTGTGTGTCGTCCCTGCAGGGTAGGGGTGGTGGGGACTGGCCGGGCCCCGGTGGGGAGGAAGACGAGCGAGACGAAATGGCAAGGAGGGGAGGGGCCAGGTCCTGTCGGACAAAAGTTTTCTGGATGCACTAGGCTCTGGCTGGGTTGGGGGAAGGGAAGGAGAGAAAGACTCAGACACCCCCACCCCGCCTGAGGCCCCCATAAATATTTACACACTGGGCAGAAAAGGCTGGGACACAAATCCCAGACGGACAGACAGACACTGCGGTGTGTGTGTGTCTGGTGTTGGGAGTGGGGAGTGTTGGAGCCAACTTGGCGCGGCCACCGCCTCCGTTCGGGCCCTACCCCCATCGCCTCAGCCCTCCACTCTCCTTGGACCCGGTCCCCGATACCCAGATTCCTCGCCTCCACCTCCACTCAAGCTTCCCCGAACCCTCTCCCCGCTTCTCAGGGAGGAGGGGGGAGAATGACCACCGCCCCCAACCCCCTACCCGGCTCTCGTCCAGTCTAGCTCTCCATCCTCGGTCCTACCTGGGCCGGGGGCTGCGCTGGGGGCTCCATGGGGCGCGTCGCAGTGAGGGGGGCGCTGGCCACTCACCTGGGACATCGGCCCGGGACCTGCGGGAAACAGGGCTCAGCGGGCGGAGCGGAAGGTCCCCGCGCGCGCGAAAGTGGAAAAGGGGGCCGGGCAGAGGGCGATCCAGCGGCAGCCGTGCGCCCATCCCTTCCCAGGCCGGCCCCCGACCGACTTACTCGTGCGAGCTGCGCGCCGCTCTCTCGCGCCGCGGGGATCACTGCGCTGGGCCTGCCATGCACGACGGCCGCGAGCGCCCCAGCCCAGGGGCAGCTCGGCTCCACTGCGGTCGCTCCGCGCCCCTCCCTCTCACTCGCTCCTTTCTCCCATTTCGGCGCCAGCGCGCGCCGCTGGCCCGCTTCCTTCTGCCTTCTTTCCCTGTAGCCCCCTCGCTCCTCCCCTGCTTGCCTCTCCTCTTCCCTCCCCTCCTCCCCGGCCCACCCTCTCCCCGCCCCCTCCTCGCCTTCCCAGGCGCCCCCCCCCCCCCACGTCCCTTCCCCCGCGCCGGGCTCGGCGCTGCCTGGGCGGGACATGTCTGTCCGCGGGGCGCTGCGGCTGGAGCCCCCACAGGAAGCCGGCTCCGCGCGTTTCCTCCGCGCTCTCGGAGCTGGGCCCAGTCTCCCCAGATCCCCGCCCCCCTCCCAGGCTCAGCGCCCCGGGAGGCGTGCAAAAGGGGCCGCGCGCGTTCCCCTTCGCCTGTCCTAAACTCTGCGAAAGTTTTTGAAAAAGCAAGAGAACGAGAGAGAGAGAGAAACCATGGTGACCACGACCACCTCGAGCCAATTGCCTGAATATCTGTGGCCCCCAAATCTCGTTGTCCCAAAGGTGGGAGTGATCAAGTTTCTCAGGCACCCTTTGCCCACCCCCTTGGTCTCTGCCCCGGGGTCCTAAGCCTGGGCACAGACCAGAAGTTGTCCCTCCGGGAAATCCGGTTAGTGACCACCTAGCATCCCGTGTCCTAGAGCAGCCCTAATTCCCCCACCTCCACCAGCCGTGCGTGGGAATTTGGTCAGAAACCCAACTTTGGAGGCAAAGAGAGTTTCTCGAGTTCAGCCTTTCTTTTGGCTCCAGACTGGAATCCGAGGCCTTCCAAATTACGGGCGCTCGGGAAAGGGGAGACAGGGAGCCCCTCCCGGCGGGGGCAGCCCGGCGACACATCTGGAATTGTGAGCTGGGTCCCTCCTCAGGGCCGGGGTTAGGAAGGAGCCGTGGCCAGAGAGTCGGGGTGAGGGGAGTTCAGGGACCCTCAGCGTCGCCCAGGGAGCAGGTCCCCGAGGATGGGGGAGGGCATGGAGCCTGCGGCCCGCTGGGTGGGGGTGGGCGAGCCCGTGGGAATGATCAGGTGGGGCCGCCCGCTGTGGTGACAGCTAGACCAAGGACTCCTCGGAGCCGAGTATGGGCTCCCCACCACGAGGGGCCGTGAGCAATTAGGGAGGCGACGGTGGCGCCAGGCCTGTTCTCCCGGTCCCGCCTTCCAGCCCGGGCTTGAAGCTGGGGCTGGGACGCGGGGGCCGAGCTAGGGACTCAGGGCCTCTCCTTGGTGTCCCCCAGTTCCCGCAGTCGCTACTTACGACGCTCGAAGGTCCTCGCGGCGCCGTCGAGGCCAGGACCGCTGTGGTCCCCAGGGCTTTCGCCACCCGAGGCCGCGTCCCCGCGATGAGGCCAGGTGGCTTCGGCCGGAAGTGGGGGGCCCCCGGGCCGGGAGGAGGGGTCCGGCTCCCGCGGCCGCGCAGCCTGGTGCGGGGCCCGGCCTGGAACTCCGGGAGCCAGCCCGGATCAGTCTGTTGTATGGAAATTCTGGGGAGCGGGGCGGACTCCCCCTTCCCGGCAAGGGCTGAGTCACTGGGACGTGCCCGCGGGGCTTGGCGACTGCAGCATTCTGACCAGCTTACCTGGGTCCGCGAGCTTGGCCTCATCCGCCGCCAAGACTGGAAGTGGAAGGGCGTAAGGGGGCGGGGTGGTGGACATGGTCCCCAGGGCAGTCCCCACCGTCGCTCTCCATCCTCTCCTGAATGTGGGGCCCCCTCCCTAACCACAGACCCTAGCCCTACACCACTAACCCGCCCCGCCTCCCCCCTGCTTCTCAGTCTCTATCCAGGGCCCCTAAACTCTGGATCGGCCCAGTCTCCCAGCCTTACTGTCCGAAATCAGCTGCTTGGGATCCAAAGTCCTCTCAATCTGGCCCAGCACTAATTAATATGTCTGGTTTGTTGGAAATGTAAAATATTTACATTTAATCCCACATACCGGTTATACAGGTGTGCTCAGTTTGTGAAAATCCAGCAAGCTGAACATTTAAGGTACATACCCTTTTTTATATGGCTATCATACTTGAATAAAATGTTTTTAAAAATCAACACTCATTAAAATCAACATTCTAGGGCAAAACACAGTATGGTGTGATGACCAGGCAAGGGACTCCAGTTCCAGATCCCAACTCCACCGTCCACGTGTTTCCTTGGAGAAGTCCCTTTACCTCTCTGAGCCTCAAAAGGGATGAACATTGGGGCTCTCCGTGTGGAACCTAATAGTTTCATTGTTATCCAGGACCAGGACTAGGGTGAGGTAAGTGGGACGTTCCTCTGGGGTGCAAAATTTAGGAAGGTGCCAAGATGAAAAAATGTTTTAATTCAATATTTTTAAAAAGCCAAATCAGCAAATTACAGCCCTGCCAGCTAGCTGCCTATTTTTATTTATTTATTTATTGGCTGTGCCTCACAGCTTGTGAAATCGTTTTTGTTTTATTTTATTTTATTTATTTATTTATTTATTTTTGGCTGCATTGGGTCTTCGTTGTTGTGCGCGGGCTTTCTCTAGTTGCGGTGAGCGGGGGCTACTCTTTGTTGCGGTGAGCGGGGGCTACTCTTTGTTGCAGTGAGCGGGGGCTACTCTTTGTTGCGGTGCGCAAGCTTCTCATTGCGGTGGCTTCTCTTGTTGCGGAGCATGGGCTCTAGGTGAGTGGGCTTTAGTAGTTGGGGCTCGCGGGCTCTAGAGCGCAGGCTCAGTAGTTGTGGCGCACGGGCTTAGTTGCTCTGCGGTGTGTGGGATCTTCCTGGACCAGGGCTCGAACCCATGTCCCCTGCATTGGCAGGCGGATTCTTAACCACTGTGCCACCAGGGAAGTCCCAGCTTGCGAAATCTTAGTTCCCTGACCAAGGATGGAACCAGGGATTGAACCCAGATCCTCAGCAATGAAAGCGCCGAGTCCTAACCACTGGACCACCAGGGAATTCCCCAGCTGCCTATTTTTATAAATAAAGTTTTATTGGAAACAGGGACAGGATTAGGGTGAAGCCAGTGAGATGGGATCATGCAAGTTCAGGGTTAGATCCTGTCTTTATTTAAAATATTGGCATTTTGTTCATTACAGATTTTTTTGCATTAATTTTGATTTTTAGATATATTGCAGGAAAATATAGTTTACCGAGTAATTACCAAGTAATTGTAATTACCGAGTTTTTTGATGCTCCCTTAAGTTTTGCACCTGAGCCTCACTCACTCTAGGCCTTACACACCTCGCCGTTGTCCCTGGCCTATTACTGTCTTCTCCTGAAGGACCTGGCTAGGACTGCAGAGTAAATGAGCGGGAGGATGAAGATGCTTCCACCCCCCTCACCACCCCCCTCAACAACAGGTAGGCTCTGCATTCAAGCCCAGGCCTAGCTTTCCTGGGGCCCACTGATCAGTTCAGAGTCAAATGCAAAGTCCTTACAATGGCCTTCAGGCTCCAAGAGCTGGGCTCGACCTGCCTTCGCCTTCATCTCTCCTCACTCATTTCCTTCCAGCTTGCTGCTCCCTGAGTTTGTTTTTTCAACTTGCCCCATGTGCTTGCCTCAGGGCCTTTGCACTTGCTCTTCCCTTTGCCCAGAATGTGCTTCCCCTAGATATTCACTTGGCCCCCTTCCTTGTTTCCTCTACTTATGTCACCTTCTCAGAGAGGGCATCCCAGACCGCTCACTCTCTGTCCCTTCCCACCACTTTATTATTCTTCATAAACCTTTCACCTCTTGTTGATTAGTAGAATGAAAGCTCCAGGAGAGAGGGGACTTTGCTTTGTCTGCTAGGGTATTCCCTAGAATTGGGTCTGACCCAGAGAGCTCAATAAATATTTCGTTTCACAGATGGAAAACAAGGGGCCAGAGAGGGGAAGGGCATAGCAAGGCACGCAGTGAGTTGGTGGCAAGAGCTTACTAAATCCCATGTTTCCAGACTCCCAACTCAGTGCTGTTTCCTGCCTCCTGGGGCTTATCCTCACCCCCTACCCCCACAGCCCTCCAGATAGCGAAGGGCGACCCTGCACAGCTCTCCTGTACGCTCCCTTCCACACAATGTGATTACAGAGCCTGGCCAGGCTCCAGACCCCGGCGTCCACCCGTCTCCAGTGTCCAGCAGGCAGGCACAGCTCTTCCTGGCTTCCTGTCTGTGGCACAGGGCTGGTCAGTGGCTGGGCTGGGTTCCGCAGCTGGACCACAGCTTTGGTCTCCATACCCTGGAGAATGGGGGGCAGGCCATTGTGGCACGACCTCCCTGCAGAGGGCTGTGTTGAAGGGGGTGTGTTTGTGTGTAGTGGGGGGAGGGGGATGCTGGATAGGAACTGAACAACTAGATAGGAACACCCTCCCTAATGAGCAGAGTGGAGAATGGGGCTCTAATCCCCCCTTCCTCAAGGACATGGCATGCGACCGTGGGAGGGCAGCTCTGGGCCCCAGGCCTGATTCTCTTCCTTTCTTCTATTCTTGGTGATCAGGAGACGGTGGTGTGTCACATTCAGTACACATGAGTTGGGTATGTTCTATATGCCAGCCCCTTGCTGGATAGTTCTAGATTTGTTGCTTCCTTTCTTTTCTTTTTTTAAAATTTACATTTTTTAACATCTTTATTGGCGTATAATTGCTTTACAATGTTGTGTTAGTTTCTGCTGTATAACAAAGTGAATCAGCTATACGTATACATATATCCCCATATCCCCTCCCTCTTGCGTCTCCCTCCCATGTTGTTTCCTTTAATACCCACACAGTCCGGAAAGCTGTTATCCTCATTTTACAGGTGAGGAAGCTGAGGCACAGTGAGGTGAAGTGACTTGCCCATGGCCACACAACTAGTATGGGTTGCAGCCGGGACTTGTACCACATTTCTTTTTTTATTTTTTTGGCCGTGCTGTGTGGCATGCAGGATCCTAGTTCCCTGACCAGCGATTGAACCCATGCCCCCGGCAGTGGCAGCGCGGAGTCTCAACCACTGGACCGCCACATTTCTGAAGCCCACTGCAGTGCTCATTCCAATCCCTGACATGGCCTTTAGCACAGAGAGAGAACTGTGATATTCTTCGGGATGTGTCCCCCACCTCCAAGCTGGCTGCTGGAGATGGAAGCATGGTCCTGGCCCCCCTCCTCTGTCTCATCGGTAATTGGCCGCATAGAAAGAGTGGGGCTTGGTTTGGTATCGTGGAGACCCAGTTTGCATCCTGGCTCACTCACTTCTACCTAGGTCTGTGATTTGGGGCAAGTCATTTGAACTCTCTGAGCTTCCAGTTCTGTTGTGTAAACCCAGGAGGATGGTTCCCACTTCACAATTGGGAAGAAATTAAGTGAGCACCTGGTACAACACCAGAGGCTTCAGTAAATGGTAGCTCCCTTGTCCGGGTCTGCCCTCCCTGACGCTTACCCGGCAGCAAGCAAGGGGAGCCTCACAGGGCATGTGTCCAGCACCTTACCTGGTGCTCACTATGCGACAGGCACAGTTCACAGCACTTTACATGAATTAACCAGTTTAATAGTCACAACATTAAATATCAAGTACCAATATTTCCCCCATTTCACAGGTGAGGAAACAGAAGCACAGAGAGGTTCAGCAACTTGCTTAAAGCCTCACAGCCTTCCCTTCAGCACCATCTTCCCTGGGGGGAGGGAGGGGTCTCAGGGCTGATCCTCTACTGGATAGATCCTCTTCATCCCCCAGGAAAGTTAATGAATTCTGAGCTGCTGTTAAACAAGTATAAATGCCCTTATGCACTGGCCTCCGAACTTTTTTTTTTTTAAGTAATTCAACTTTATAACAATTATAAGTAAACCTCTTAAAATTTTCTGGACAGTGCCAGTCTTAAAAGAAAAAAAAGACATTTTTTAGAGCAGATTTAGGTTCACAGCAAAATTGAGTGGAAAGTATAGGGAGTTCCCGTGCACCCCCTGCCCCACACATACCCAGCCTCCCCCATCATCCACATGCCCCCCAGAGTGCTACATTTGTTACAACTGATGGGCCTGCACTGTCCCATCATTGTCACTCAAAGTCCACAGCTAACATTCAGGCTCATTCTCGGCATTGTACATTCTGTGGGTTTTGACAAACATATAACGACGTGTATCTACCACTATAGTATCGTACAGAGTATTTTCACTGCCCTAAAAATCCTCTGTGCCCCACCTATTCATCCTTCCCTCCCCCTAACCTCTGACAACCACTGATTTTTTTTTTTTTTTTTTGCCTGCGTTGGGTCTTCATTGCTGTGCGTGGGCTTTCTCGGGCTTTTTTCCAGAATGTTGTGTAGTTGGAATCATACATTATGTAGCCTTTTCAGATTGGCTTCTTTCACTTAATAATATATATTTAATGTTCCTCCGGGTCTTTTCATGGCTTGATAGTCCATTTCTTTTATCACTGAATAATATTCCATTATCTGCATGGACCACAGTTTCTTTATCCATTTTTTAATTGAAGGGTATCTTGGTTGCTTCCAAGTTTTGACAATTATGAATAAAGCTGCTATAAACATTTGTATGCAGGTTTTTGTTGGACGTAAGTTTTCAGCTCATTTGGGTAAATACCTAGGAGCATGATTGCTGTATTATATGGTAAGAGTATGTTTAATTTTCTGAGAAAGTTCCAAACTGTCTTCCAAAGAGGCCGTACCAGTTTGAATTCCCACCAGCAGTGAATGAGAGTTCCTGTTGCTCCATATCCTTACCAGCATTGACGTTGTCAGTGTTTTGGATTCTCGTCATTCTGATAGGTGTGTAGTAGTATCTCATTGTTGCTTTAAACTGCATTTCCCTAATGATATATGAAGTTGAGCATCTTTTCATATGCTTGTTTGTATCTGTATATCATCTTCAGTGACGTGTCTGTTCAGGTCTTTTGCCCTTTTTTTTTTTTTTGCGGTATGCGGGCCTCTCACTGTTGTGGCCTCTCCCGTTGCAGAGCACAGGCTCCGGATGCGCAGGCTCAGCGGCCATGGCTCACGGGCCCAACCGCTCCACGGCATGTGGGATCTTCCCGGACCGGGGCACGAACCCGTGTCCCCTACATCAGCAGGCGGACTCTCAACCACTGCGCCACCAGGGAAGCCCCTTTTGCCCATTTTTAAATTGGGTGGTTCATTTTCTTATTGTTGAATTCTAAGAGTTCTCTGTATATTTTGGGTAACAGTCCTTTATCAGATACATCTTTTGTGGGACTTCCCTGGTGGCTCAGTGGTTAAGAATCAGCCTGCCAATGCAGGGGACATGGGTTCGATCCCTGGTCCGGGAAGATTCCCACATGCCGTGGAGCAACTAAACATTTGTGCCATGACTACTGAGCCCGCGTGCTGCAGCTACTGAAACCTGTATGCCTAAAGCCCGTGCTCTGCAACAAGAGAAGCCAATCACAATGAGAAGCTCACACATTGCAATGAAGATCCAACGCAGCCCCCAAAAAATAATAAATTAATTTTTAAAAAATAGAAAACTTAAATTTAAAATTTAAAAAATGATATGTCTTTTGCAAATATTTTCTCCCAGTTTGTGGCTTGTTTATTCATTCTCTTCAAAGTGCTTTTTGCAGAGCAAAAGTTTAAAATTTTAAGTCCAGCTTATCAATTATTTCTTTCATGGGCCCTGCCTTTTGTATTATATCTAAAAAGTCATTGACAACTGCCAGGTCATCTAGTTTTCTCTTACACCATTTTCTAGGAGTTTTATAGTTTTGTGTTTACATTTAGGTCTGTGATCCACTTTCAGTTAATTTTTGTGAGGACTGTAAGGTCTGTGTCTAGATTATTTTTATTTTTTTGTATGTGGATGTCCAATTGTTCCAGCACCATTTGTTGAAAAAAGTGTCTTTGCTCCATTGGGTTGCCTTTGCTCCTCAAAGATCAATTGACTCTATTTATGTGAGTATTTCTGGGCTCTCTATTCGGTTCTAATGATCTATTTTTCTATTCTTTGCCAATACCACACTTTCTTGATTACTGTAGCTTTATAGTGAGTCTTAATGTTGGGTAGTGTCAGTTATTCAACTTTGTTTTTCTTCAATAATGTGTTGGGTACTCTGGGTCTTTCACCCCTCCATATACAAACCATTTTTTAACGGCTTTATGAAGATATAATTCACATACCATACAATTTACCCATTTAAAGTGTACGATTTAGTAGGTTTTGGTATATTACATTACTAATTGTTTTAAATTATGGTAAAACATTTATAACATACATTTTTCCATTTTAATAATTTTAAGTGTACAAGTCAGTGGCAGTAATTACATTCAAAATGTTGTGCAACCATCACCACTATCTATTTCCAAATCTTTTTCATCACTCTAAATAGAAAATTGCAACTGCTAAGCAGTAACTCCCTAGTTTCTTAGCTTGGCCATGACAAAATACCAAAAGCTAGATGGCTTAAAGCAGTAGCAATGCATTGTCTCACGGTTCTGGAGGATAGGAGTCTGAGGTCAAGGTGTCAGCAGAGTCATGCTCTCGCTGACGGCTTTAGGGGAGAATTCTTCCTTGCTTCTTCTAGCTTCTGGTGTTTGCTGGCAATCCCTGGAGTTCCTTGGCTTGTAGATTCATCACTCCAGTCACATGGCCATCCTCTCCCTGTGTCTTCACATCACCTTCCCTCTGTGTATGTCTGTCTCTGTGTCCAAAGAACACCAGTCATACTGGATCAGGGCCAGTTCTAAAATGACCTCATCTTAACCTTGTTAAATTTGCACACTCTATTTCCAAATAACATCACATTCTGAAGTACTGGGGGTTAAGACTTCAATGTATCTTTCGTGGGGGGCATAATGCAACCCATAATACTCCCCATTCCTCCCTTCCCCCAGCCCCTGGCACTCTGTAATCTACTTTCTGTCTCCATGAACTTGCTTATCCTAGATAAATGGAATACAATACTTGTCCTCTTGTGTCTGGTTATTTCACTTAGCATAATATTTCAAGGTTCATCTATGTTGTAGCATGTATCAGAACTTCATTCCTTTTTATGGGTGAATGAATAGTCCATTGTATGGATATGCCACATTTTTATTTTACCCATTCATGTGTTGATGGACACTTGGGTTGTTTCTATCTTTGGGCTACTCTGAATAATGCTACAATGGACATTAGTGTTCAAGCCCTGCTTCCTCTTAAGTATTTTTTTTTTTTTTTTTTTTTTTTGCGGTACGCAGGCGTCTCACTGTTGTGGCCTCTCCCGTTGCGGAGCACAGGTTCCAGACGTGCAGGCTCCGCGGCCATGGCACGGCATGTGGGATCTTCCTGGACCGGGGCACGAACCCCTGTCTCCTGCATCGGCAGGTGGACTCTCAACCACTACGCCACCAGGGAAGCCCCTCTCTTAAGTATTTTGACAGTGCACCTATATCAAGTTTTTAAAATTGCCGATGCAGGGGACATGGCTCGTGCCCCGGTCCGGGAAGATCCCACATGCCGCGGAGCGGCTGGGCCCGTGAGCCATGGCCGCTGAGTCTGCGCGTCCGGAGCCTGTGCTCCGCAACGGGAGAGGCCACAACAGTGAGAGGCCCGCGTACCGCAAAACAAACAAAACAAAACAAAATAAAATTGCCCATCAATCCCCATATGTGTCATTTACTTATAAATTATATACCTGTGCTATTATGTTATATACAGTGTACATAATAAATATGCTTAAAGTGAAAGGGTGAGACAAAGAGTAAATAGGAATGAATCCAATATAATGAAGTAAATATAAATAAGTGTTCTTCGTGAATCCCGCTTTGGAGACAATGATGCACCACTCTTCCTGAAAGAATATATGTGATTGACAGACGGCCTTGCCTTAACCTCCTGGTTGTAACTTTCTCAGGATCTCATATTTCTTTGACAATCTGATGAAAATTATGGGCACTCTCCAAAAAAACTTCCCTCCAATAAACATAGCATTTCCAATACAAGTTTGGGAGCTCCATAGAAGCCCAGAAAGCCTCAGTGACATTTGAAGGTGGGGAGAAAGAATTTTATTCACGTCCGCAGCCCTGTCTCTGAGTCTATGGGTTTTTTAGGATAACCTGACATTGCTGAAGAGAACAAACAAAGCAAAATATATGGAGATTGGAGTTGCATCCAATAATCAGAAAGTGCTTCTGAATAGCCAAGAGAATAAAACAGAACTGCAGGTGATGAAGGTGGTGGTAGGAGTAGAAGGGGGGTTGTTGGGGGGGGGCTGTGTATCCTGGCCCCTGAAGATGCCCATGGTCTCCCACTGGGGTGATAGACAGTCTGGCTTAAAGTCGCCAAGCTGATGGGTGGGATAATGTCAGATTCCCGATAAGGGGAAAATCACGGAGAGTTTGCATTTGGGTTTCCTTTCTGTTTTGGACCTTGCAGTAATAAGAAGCAAGCCGTTTTCACATTCTCATTACCATCTCACTTATTGCCATTCGTATCAATTAGTGTCCAAACAGGAAAACAGAAACCATTCTAGGTGCTTTTAGCAGAAGGGGGTTTAACACTGGGAATTGGTCACAAATGTCTTAGAAGGGAGGAGGTGATGCTCAGAGGCTAGGAAGCTGCTACCATCCCCGGGCTGGAACCCACAAACCCACACTTGGGGTTGAGTAGCTGGAAGTGTTGCCACTGGAACAGCTGCCACTGAGCAGCAAGCAGGGACCCTTCTTGCCCACTGATGCTAAGGAAGTGCCCACCCCAGGTGTCCACGCTGCTGCTGCCAATTCAGAAGTAACCTGCCCAAGCAGAAAACTCTGCTTCTCCCTCCCTCGTGCCTTCCCATCTCTCACCGGTTCCTCCCATTCGCAGAACCTAACTGGAGTTTGGGAAATGTAGTTTGCTAGCTTCCAGCACCTGCAGAACACAGAAGGGAGGACATGAAGCTGGGAGCCAACAGAACACCAGCAAGTCACAGCAGCCATCACAGACTCCACCAGAAACAGACCCATGTGGACCACTGAATTTTCTGTCTCCCCTCCCCTGGGGTGCCCTCCTTAAAGACAGGGTGCTGTTTGTCCACCACACTTTCTCCAGCACCTTGAATGGGGTACCTGAGTCAGTGCTCCATAAAGCTGTTTTCCCTGACCATTTTATCCTCCCACGGAGACAGAGTGAGTGTTCTCCGTTTTCAGTGTATGAAGGAACCAAGGTCCAGAAAGTCATGACTTGCCCAAAGGGACCCAGCTGCCATGACATGCCTGTCTGACAAGTCTCGGGAAGGTTTTGGGCGAGGACAGGGCTGACTTAGCAGCTGTTGGCGCCCCACTGCCCGCCACGCCTTCCGGTCTGGCTGCCCAGAGCAAGCTGTGATGTGGATGTCTCTTTCAGGTCTACAAGTGTTCTCAGAGCTGGAGCCAAGAAGGGCTGACTCAGCTGTGACCTCCTCAGGGCTGGGAACTTCCTCCTGCCTCAGGAAATAGGGCATCCTGGCGCGTCTCTGCCAAAAGGGCCACGCTGGAAGTCAGGTAGGCTAGTCAATGGAGACAGGGGCTGGAAGAGGCAGGAGCAGGACCCTGCGTTGGACCCTCCCTCCTCTGTTCCCCAGGGTGGAGCTCTCCATCGCAGAGTCTCTGCTATAGTTAGAGTGACAAGATTTCCCAAGCCAAAAATTGGTACATGTGGTTCGACACATGTGACTGTCTTTATGAGGAAAATGGGAGAGAGTGTTAGAAATAGGGTCTGTCTCAGGGTTTCTCCATCTTGGCACTCTTGACACTTGGGGGCCAGAGGATTCTTTGTTTTGGGGCTGTCCTGGGCACTGTAGGATGTTTAGCAGCATCCCTGACTTCTACCCACTAGATGCCGGTAGCATTCCTCAAGTTGTGACAACTGAAAATGTCTCCAGACATTGCCAAGTGTCCCCAGGGCAGGGTAGAGGGAAGCACTCCAGTTGAAAAGCAATGGTCAGAATTCCCTGGCAGTCCAGTGGTTAGGACTCCATGCTCTCACTGCCAAGGGCCCGGGTTCCATCCCTGACCAGATAATAGGATTCTGTGCGGTGCAGCCAAGAAAAAAAAAAAGCAATGGTCTATCCCCAAAACTCAGGTTGTATCTCTATACTGGACATGGCCAGTGGCCAGGAGATGGTGCCCAGTCTGGCAGAAATATAGTCCTGCCCCTTGAGGAGGGAGGCACAATACTGGCCCTAGTCTGAGGGAAGAGACAGATCCTGACTCTGGCGAACTTCTGGACTAATGGGGGAGATTAGACAGCCCCTAGAGAAACAGGAAAACATGGTGGTTAAGAGCATCGAACTTTGGAGCCAGAATCCAATGTTCAAATCCTGGCTCCACCATTCATAGGATAAGTTACCTCTTTGAGCCTCAATTTCCTTATTTGTATGATGGGGATAATGATGGCACCTATGTTGTAGAGTTCTGTAAAATTATTTATTTATTTGTTTTTATGATCGACTTTATTTTTTAGAAAAGTTTTAGGTTTACAGAAAAATTGAGAAGCTAGTACAGAGTTCCCGTATATCTCATGCCAGTTTTCTCTGTTATTAACATTTGTTATAATTAATAACCCAACACTGATACTTTTTATTATTAACTAAAGCCCATAGTTTATTCAGATTTCCTTAGTTTTACCTAAGGTCTTTTTTCTGTTCCAGGATCCCATCCGGGACAGCTCATTATATTTTGTTGTCAAGGCTCCTTAGGCTCTTCTTGGTTGTGACGGTTTCTCAGACTTTTCTTTTTTTATAAATTTATTTATTTATGGCTGTGTTGGGTCTTTGTTGCCGCGCACGGGCTTTCTGTAGCTATGGCAAGTGGGGGCTACTCTTCATTGCCGTGCGCAGGCTTCTCATTGCGGTGGCTTCTCTTGTGGAGCACGGACTTTAGGTGCATGGGCTTCAGTAGTTGCGGCACGTGAGCTTCAGTAGTTGTGGCGCACGGGCTTAGTTGTTCCGCAGCATGTGGGATCTTCCCAGAACAGGTCTCGAACCATGTCCCCTGCATTGGCAGGCAGATTCTTAACCACTGTGCCACCAGGGAAGCCCTCAGACTTTTCTTGCTTGTGATGACCTTGACAGTTTTTAGGAGTACTAGTCAGGTATATTGCAGGATGCCCTTTTACTGGAATGTGTCTGACTTTTTCTCATGATTGGACTGGGATTATAGATTTGAGGAGGAGAAGGTCACAGGGGTAAAGCACCCTTCTCGTTGTGTTGTCTCAATACTACATCCTATCAACATGACTTATGACTGATCACCTGGCTGAGGTGGTGTTTGTCAGGATTCTCTGCTGTGAAGTCCCTCCCTCTCTCCTGGCTGTGCTCTTGGGAAGGAAGTGGCTGTGCACAGTCCATGCTTAAGGAGTGGGGAACCTCATAAGGAATTTGTGAAGACTGAATCGGTGCAGAAATACATGCTCCTTAGAACGGTGCCTGGCATGTGGTAACCCTTCTGAACGAATTGCTGTTATGATGACGATAGGGAGACCCTCTGAAGAGGAGATTGGATGGTCCCCACACAGAAAACATACTCAGGGCAACTTGGAAGACGGTATGCTGGGTTAGGCAGAATAATGACCCCCTACCCTCCAAAGATGTCCCAGGAATTTATGAATACGTTGCCTTACATAGCAAAAGGGATTTTGCAGATGTGATTAAAGGTATGGACCTTGAGATGGGGAGTTTACTCTGGATCATCCAGGGGAGCCAATCTAATCACATAAATCCTTAAAAGCGGAGAAGCTTTCCTGGCTAAAAGTACAGAGAGAAGGGCTCCCCTGGTGGCACAGTGGTTGAGAATCCACCTGCCAATGCAGGGGACAAGGGTTCGAGTCCTGGTCCGGGAGGATCCCACATGGCGCGGAGCATCTAAGCCCGTGTGCCGCAACTGCTGAGCCAGCACTCTGGAGCCCATGAGCCACAACTACTGAGCCAGAGTGCTGCAACTATTGAGGCCCGCGCGCCAGGAGCTCGTGCTCCGCAACCAGGGGGGCCACCGCAATGAGAAGCCCACACACCACGGCGGGGAGTAGCCCCCGCTTGCCACAAATGGAGAGGGCCCGTGCGCAGCCACGAAGACCCAACACAACCAAAAATAAATAAATAAATAAATAAATTTATTAAAAAATAAAAGTACAGAGAGAAGGTACACAAGGTCAGTGGCTTTCGACATGGACGGCAGAGGGTCAGAGAGATGGCAACATAAGCACTTGACCTACTGTTGCCAGTTTTGAAGGCGGAGGGAAAGGCCCCGGGCCCCAGGAAGGCACGCAGCCCTGCCAACGCCTGGAGTTTAGCCCCATGAGACCCGTGTTGGACCTCCTATCTACAGAACCACGAGGTGATACACCTACAGTATTTAAAGCCGCTGACGTTGGTCAAGACAGCGATAGGAAACTAATACGTGTACCGACAAGCACGGTGGTTGGAAGTGGAAATAGAGTCCTCAAGCAGAAATGACTGCTTACTAACTGCAAATGAATCAGCTTTCCGGCCCTCTTACCCTGCGAACTCAGTTCTTCCAGAACAATAACAGCAAGCACCAAAAAAGCATTGGTGCTGATGCTGCCATTTCTTGGGGGCCAGCTGCGCCCCAGGCACTCTGCTGGGGTTTTTAGAACACTGGGTCGTTTAATCTTCACATGGCACCATGCTGTCTCCAAATTTACAGAACAGACAGAGGGAAGGATCTTCTGCCCTTCTTCATTCCTGGGTCAGCTCCCTGCTAATAATTAACTCTTTTCAAGTTGGAAGTGGATTTTCAGTAAGTCAAAGTCCCTTTAAATCCAAGGGGTCAATTAGAGGAGATGTGTTTGCTATCTTACAGGCCTTGGTTCAGGGCTGCCTAAAAATTGGTCCTGGTAGATTTATCAGACATTGCCAGAGCATCTGGAATATCCTGCAAGCATTCATTCATTCATTCAATAAGCATCCATTAAGCACCAAGTATCCCCTGCCCTCTAGAAGCTCCAGCCCTATGAGGGAGAGTGGGCCTTGGACTGGCATAATTGTAACCTGGGCAGAGTAGGACTGTGGCCTTCAGGAAGCATGTCATAGGTGTTTAACTGGGGAGGAGGCACCAGGATGTGGGAATCCAGGAAGGCTGCAAGGAGGTGGCATGTTTAAGTTGGGTCTTCAAGAATAAGTAGGCTTCACTAAGCAGAGATGATGCCAGTGGCATTCCAGGTAGGACAAAAAGCACCAGCAAAGGCATAGAGGAAGAGAAGTGGAGGCTGTGGGTTAGATCTTTTACTCCTCACAGGGTGCCCACGGAGTAGGTACTATTATTATCCCCACTTTGCAGAAGAATAAACTGAGGTAGAGAGCAGTTACATGACTTGCCCCGGAACACACCGAGCTTACAAGTGGTGAGAGGGGTGTTTGCAGCCCGGCAGTCTGACTCCAGAGCTCCTGTTTTTGGTCTTTTCATCACGGGCCGCTGGGGAAATGCAAGCTTAGCAGGGTGAGCGTAGACGCTCATGGGCGAGAATGAGTGAGCTTCATTTATCCATTCCCTTTGTCGTTCAACAAACATGGATGGAGCACCCACTGGGTGCCAGCTCTGGGTTAGGGGAAACAAGGGGACTCGAGGAGCTCCCATCTGGAGGAGAAGGCAGACAGGCAGATGCTGAATCCCCTCGCTGCACAGTGAGCACCCTGAGAGATGGGCAGAGGAGGGAGTGTGGAGGCCAAAGGCCGGCTCCTGGGAAACCTTTTCCAGGAGGATGGGAGATGGAGCAAAGTCAGCGAAGGAGACAGGGCAAAGTGGTCAGAGAGCTTGCAGGAGAGTCAAGGGGGCAAAATCAAGCCCACCCCTGACATTTGCAGGGCCTGGGAAATGCAAATGGTTCCTGGCTCCCAGCCTGCCCCTCCCCCTTTCTTTTCACACTTTCTGCTTGTCCTGCAGAGTGAGGGTCTTCTATTAATGGAATGCATGCACATTCCAACCATAAACCCCAGCTCTGTCCGTGCTCTCCACCTGCAAACAGCTGCCCGTAATTGCCCCTCAGGGCCTGGGCACACGCACCCGTCATGCTTCACCCTCAAGAGGACAAACCAAGGCAGGAAGCCCTTGCAGGCTCTGGAAGTGGGCCTTGAGCTGTTTGGGCAAAGATGCCCAAATATTGGGTACCTGGAGCGTGGCCTAGAAGACAAGTCACGTGCTCCGGGGGTTGGGGGGGGGCATGCTCTTTGGCCTCATGAACTCCTTATTCTGTCAAAGACTCTGGTTGTCTGGGTCTAAAGGTCATTTTGCAGACGATTATGGAAGCCCTAAGAAGAGGTTTCCTCCGATGTCACATTCTCCAGGGAGGTTGAGTGAACAGGATTAAGAAAAGGCCACTGCCCGAGAAGGTGGCCCTGGGCTTGGTGAGAGTGGAGTCTGTGTAGGGCGGGGTGTGCAGAGATGTGGGGTGAGTGTGAGGTGAGGGATGGGAGGCAGAGAGCACAGAGCTCTCTTTCAAGAAATTTGGCAGAGAAAGGAAATAAAGCCGGAGGAAGGGAGCGTGAGGGGGAGGGAGACGAGAGGGAACGTTTGTGTTCCTTGGTGTTTAGAAGGCAGTAGACGGGAATATGTTTTAGTCGGAGGGAAAAGAGTCTGTGGAAAGAGAGAGAGGCTGAGAAATCAGGAGAAAATATGTCCAGGAAGGATCTTTTTAACTCATCAGACAGGGGCTATGATGGCCTTAAAAAAAAAAAGGAAGGATTCCTCTTTCTCTCAGTGAAGACGGTGGGAGGAGATTGAGAGATTGAGGGAGCCCTAGCTGGTGGGGGGGGGGGGGGTCTAGATTGTCCCTGAAATAATCCACATTTATCAAACACCCATTCACTATGTGTCGGGCACTGTTTTAGGGGTGCTAAGCATATAAGATCTTACCCATGTCTCACGACAGTCCTTAGAGTCAATACAATTATTGTCCCCTCCATCTGACCATAATGAAAATGGGGGCACCAGGAGGACTAGTAACTGGCCCAAAGTGACACATCTAGTTACTAGTGATCTCAGACTTAGGCAAAGGGGCCTCCGACCAGGGATTTGCAGTTTCCAAGGCTCTGCATGTCGCAGCCACGTGGGAAAAGAAATTTACTAACAGAATGAGACTTCAGCCTCTGGCCATAATGAAGTGACAGGGGCTAGGTTTACTCTCCTGCCTTAAAAAACTAGGACTCCAGACAAAATAGATGAAAAAATGATTTTCAGACTTTGGACAAAGGCAACACGGGACTGGTCCCTGGGGAGAGGGAAACAAATGAGGTGAGTCCTGTAATTAGCCCAGCTCCCTGCCCCCGGCAGTTTCCAGGCTTCAGTGCAGGGAGGAGGGAATGCAAACAGAGCTTGGATGTCTTGCTGATTGAGAAGACAGATTTAGAAAGGTGCTAGAAATTCACAGGCCAGAGTCCCAGGGAAGTGGAGCTGAACATATATCCAGAGATCTGCAGAGGTGTCTCCCTGAGTCTGGCTGAGCACTGATTTGCACACACATGAAAGGAAAGGCTAGGAAAAGAGCCACTGAAGGCAGAGCAATGCCTGGAGCTCACACAGGGCAGGGATTAGTTTGTGTTCCCATCAGGCAGAGTGGAAAGACCTCATAATACACGGGGTATTGAGTACAGTCCTCAGAAGCGTATCCCCTTAGCACAGGTCTAAATTAACCTTCGACTAACAGCTACTCTGTATCTGTCCTAAAAATCTTAAAAGCAAGCCTCAAAAGTATACATCTTACTTCAAGTATGTTAGCTATGTGCCAGAACAAAGTCGCCAGAACAAAGTCCAACACTGCTTAAAGGAATGCAACAAACTCCTACACCAAACAATGGAAAATTCACAATGTCCAGCATCTAATCAAACTTCAGACCAATGGCCCTCACGAACATAGATGCAAAAATTCTAAACAAAACTTTAGCAAATCAAATCCAACAATATGGGGGCTTCCCTGGTGGCGCAGTGGTTGAGAGTCCGCCTGCCGATGCAGGGGACACGGGTTTGTGCCCCGGTCCGGGAAGATCCCACATGCCGTGGAGCGGCTGGGCCCATGAGCCATGGCCGCTGAGCCTGTGCGTCCGGAGCCTGTGCTCCGCAACGGGAGAGGCCACAACAGTGAGAGGCCCGCGTACTACCGCAAAAAAAAAAAAAAAAAGAAGAAATCCAACAATATATAAAAAGGGTAAGACAGGGCTTCCCTGGTGGCGCAGTGGTTGAGAGTCCGCCTGCCGATGCAGGGGACAAGGGTTCGTGCCCTGGTTCGGGAGGATCCCACATGCCGCGGAGCAGCTGCGCCCGTGAGCCATGGCCGCTGAGCCTGCTGCTCCGCAACGGGAGAGGCCACAACAGCGGGAGGCCCGCGTACTGCAAAAAAAAAAAAAAAAAGAGGGTAAGACATCATGACAAAGTGGGGTTTGTCTCAGGAATGAAAAGTTGGTTTAATGTTTGAAAACCAATCAATTGAACTTGCCATATTAGCAAATGAAAAAAGGGAAACCATAGGATCATTTTAATAGATGTAGAAAAACTGACAAAATCCAATATCCATTCCTGTGAAAAACTTTCAGAAGACTAGAAATAGAAGGGAAAGTTCCTCAGTCTGATAAAGAACATCTAGAAACAGGGAATTCCCTGGTGGTCCAGTGGTTAGGACTTGATGCTTTCACTGCCACGGCCCTGGGTTCAATCCCCGGTTGGGGAAATAAGATCCCATAAGATGTGCAGAGTGGCCAAAAAAAAAAAAAAAACAACTAGAAACAAACAAACAACAACAACAAAAGGACATGCTAACAAGTAGAAAGGTATGACCCACAATCAGGAGAAAAATCAATCAGTAGAAACAGATTTAGAAATGAAGAGATGAAGTAATTAGCAGAGGAAGACACTGAGATAATATAATTGTGCCTCACTCATGTCTCATGTATTCAAGAAGGTAGAGGAACATATGAACATGATCAGGAGAGAAACAGAAGTTATAAAAAAAATCCAATGGTAATGTCCAGAAGTGAAAAATATAATATCTTAAACAAAAAAATACCCTGAATGTGATTAAGAACAGATTAGACACTGTAGAAGAAATGATCAGTGAATATGCAGATACAGCGATAAGAAACGTCCAAAATGAAGCCCAGAGACAGAAAGAAGAGGGGGGAAAAGAACATAAATAGAACATCAGTGACATTTGAGATACTACCAAGTCATCTAACATATGAGAAATCGGAGACCCAGATTGGGGCAGGGAAATAAAAAATATATATTTCTCCAAAGGAGAAATAATGATAAAAATTTTTTTCAGGTTTGATGAAAACTAAAAACAACAGAGTCAAGTGGCTCAATGAACCCAGGCAGAAGAAACATAAAGCAAACCACATAAGAAGACATAATAATCAGCTTGCTGAAAACCAGTGAGAAAGGGAAAACTGTAAAAGCAGCCAGAGGGAAGAGAACCCATCTCAGACAGAGGAACAAAGAAAAAGAGTGACAGCATATTTCTTGTGAGAAACTGTGCGAGCCATAGGACAATGGAGAGATATCCTTAAAGTACTAAAAAAAAAAAAAAAAAAAAAAAAAGAAAGAAAAGAAAAGAAAGAAACCATCAACCTAGAATTCTATACTTAGTAAAAATATCTTTCAAAATGAAGGCAACCTACCTAGACTTTCTCAGACCTAGAAAAACTGGAATCTGGAATAGTCAAAGCAAATTTGAAAAGAAGTAGGAAGACTTATACTGATTTCAAGACTTATTATAAAATTACACAAAATTCAGTGACTTTTATATTTTTCTGTCTGTCATCGTAGAAAAAGCATAGCTCTGTGTACACACGCTTACACATTTTTGGTTTTAAGGAAGATATATTTGTCAACCTAGGAAGCTGGAACTTTTTTAATGTAATGGTTTGTTAGCTTTATTTGCAGCTTTTAACTCTCAAGATATGGAACTGGGGAGTCTCCTCTGCACTCTTGCCCTGGGCTGCAAACATGAAATGTGGGGCTGTGTCTAGTAGGTGATAGACCCCAGACCTCACCAAAGTGGTCTGACCCCAAGTGCTCCCCACTGCACCACACTGCCTGCTAGTAGAGAACGGGGAGAGTATTGGGGAAGAGTAAATCACAACTGTATAGCACAGGGAACTCTACTCAATACTCTGTAAAGACCAAGTGGGAGGGCTTCCCTGGTGGCGCAGTGGTTGAGAGTCTGCCTGCCAATGCAGGGGACACGGGTTCGTGTCCCGGTCCGGGAAGATCCCACATGCCGCGGAGTGACTGGGCCCGTGAGCCATGGCCGCTGAGCCCGCGCATCTGGAGCCTGTGCTCCGCAACAGGAGAGGCCACAACAGTGAGAGGCCCAAGTACTGCTAAAAAAAAAAAAAAAAAAAAAAAGACCAAGTGGGAAAAGAATCTAAAAAAGAGTAGATATATGTATATATATAACTGATTCACTTTGCTGTAGAGCAGAAAGTAACACAACATTGTAAATCAACTATACTCCAATAAAATTAATTTTAAAAATAAGTAAAATAATGGGACTTCCCTGGTGGTCCAGTGGTTGAGAATCCGCACTTCCACTGCAGGGGACATGGGTTTGATCCCTGGCTGGGGAACTGGGATCCCGCGTGCCGTGCGGCATGGCCAAAAGCAAAAAAAAAATCAAAATAAATAATCAAAATACTGTATTCAAAAAATAAATAAATAAATCGATTCCCACTATATTTCAGTAGGGGGGAAAAAAGAATAAAGCACAGAGGAGTTTCTGAAAGAGGCCTGTAAAGATGCCAAGGAATGTCTGTGGGAGTGGAATTTAACGTACAGGAGGAAAGTTTAATGGGTGAAGGAGGTAAGGGCGGTGGGGATGCTGAGGGCTTTTCTTCTGGGGATGACAGACTCACTGGAAGTAGGGTTATCAGGAGAGAGCTTGTAGCCTGGAGCTGGGAAGCACTTGGGTTCTGACCACTCTGTTGAGATGATTCTCCTTACTTCAGCCAATGTTCTATTACCCTCAGGAGTGGAAAGCCAGTTCACTTGATGATTGTAAAGATAAATGCATGAGGGCTTCCTTACCTGGTGGCGCAGTGGTTGGGAATCCGCTTGCCAACGCAGGGGACACGGGTTCGAGCCCTGGCCCGGGGAGATCCCACATGCCGTGGAGCAACTAAGCCCATGCGCCATAACTACTAAGCCTGCACTCTAGAGCCGCGAGCCATAACTACTGAGCCCATGTGCTACAACTACTGAAGCCCACACGCCTAGAGTCTGTGCTCCGCAACAAGAGAAGCCACCGCAAAGAGAAGCCTGTGCACTGCAACGAAGAATAGTCCCTGCTCGCAGCAACGAAGACCCAACGCAGCCAAAAATAAATAAATTTATTAAAATAAATTTAAAAATGCATGAGAAACAAAGCAACATACTACGTTCTGGCAAGATACTTTGCCTGCCAGATACCACTAATGCCGGGCCAGCAATAGCTAGCGGTAGAGCGTGTTAGACACAGGCTAGCACTAAGCCAACATCTTTCTCTTTGATGGTATCAAAAGGATTAAAAAAGACTCAAAGTGCAAAGTTACTTTTTAAAATATATTTAAATTAATTTATTTATTTTTAGCTATGTTTATTTTATTTTGGCTGTGTGTGGGGGCTTTCTCTAGTTGCAGAGAGAGGGGGCTACTCTTCGTTGTGGTGTGTGGGCTTCTTGTTGTGGTGGATTCTCTTGTTGCAGAGCATGGGCTCTAGGTGCGTGGGCTTCAGTAGTTGTGGCGCTCAGGCTTCAGTAGTTGTGGCACACAGGCTTAGTTGCTCTGCGGCATGTGGGATTTTCCTGGACTAGGGATTGAACCTGTGTCCCTTGCATTGGCAGGCGGATTCTTAACCACTGCGCCACCAGGGAAGTCCCAAGCAAAGTTACTTTTTGCCATCAAATCATCTCTGGGACACCAGTGAAACAGCCCGCATCGTCTGGGAAACATTGCTCTGGGCCAGACTCCTGAGGGTGCAAAGCCGAGTGGTCAAGCCAGACTTCCCCATCTACCACTGACCTAACGTTATGTGCTGGTACCTTGTCTCCAAAGACAGCTCCCAACAATCTCTCCCATCTCTGTGCCATGTTGCTCCTCCTACCAGGAGACAGAGGCTGTCTCCACTCCCGTGAGTCTGAGCTGGCCTTGGGACTCACCTTGAACAACAGAATGCACCAGAAGTGAAGTGTGCCAGTTCTAGCCCAGGCATTAACTGACGGCTTCTGCCTGGACTCCTTGGGGCCCTGGGCTGCCATGAGAGAAGCCCACTTTGCTGGAGAAGGAGGTCCAGCCACCACAGTTGAACTTCCAGCTGAATGTAACCCAATGAGTGCCCCACTACCACCACAAGGAGCACAGGTACTGCCCAGCTGAGCCCCCAGAATCATGAGAAGTAAATAGCTGTTCTTTTAAGTCACTATGTTTTGGAGCAGTTTTTACACAACAGTGGGCAACTGACCATATGCCAAGCACCGCCAACAGCCTTACACATGTTATTAATCCTTCCAGCATCCCTGGGAGAAATGTTACCTTTCGCTCCATTTTACGGATGGGAAAACCCAGGCTCAGAAGGGTGACATCACCATGCCCGCGGTCTCACAACTAGAAAGTGCTGGAGTGTAGACTGGACCTAGTCTGTCCAACTCCAAGATGGGCAGGACAAGGGGCTGGCTGGGAGACTGGGGGAGAACCCGTGTTCCCACGCCAGGAGGGAGAGAGAGGTGCCGCCCAACTTGCTCTCGTCCAGGACCGTTCTGGTGCCCTGGCCAGAGTGCAGCCGGCTGAGGAGGGCACTGCAAGATGGAACAGGAGGCCAGGTTCTGCATTGGGGGTTAACGTGGGGAGAAGGAGGTTCCGTGACCAGGAACTCTTTGACTCAGACGGATCCCAGCCCCCCACCCTGCCTGGGACACCACCAGACTTCACATGGTCCCGATTGGATACTATCTCTGAGACAGTCTCCTGGCTTGCCCAGCTTGCTAACCCTGGGACCCACGTGGCCAGCCTCCTGTAACCCAGTGCCCATGCTGTGGTGGATACGGGGCTGCCCACTGTGGGCGTTTCCCTGGCACACAGAGGTCCCTCCTGCCTGTCTGCTGGCATCCTGCCAAATAATCTTTTCAGGTCACAAACTAAACCTGAAATTCCCCTCCCGCCCTTGATCCTGGATGTTTATATGGCTGAGAGGGGACATTAACGACACTAGTATCTCCTCAGGCCCGTAGAGCCCAGGGGTCCCTCCAGGCATCTGTTTGCGTGAATTTACTAACAGACAGGTGGGCATTCCTTGGAGGCCTGGGAAGAGAAGGGATGTTTCTGGTGCCATAGCCTGGGACAGAGCGAGACAGGAGAGGAATGACGTGAAATCAACAGAGGGGACTGTGGAGTGTCGCTCTCAACCTCCAGTCCACCCTTCTCTGGAGATGTCAGAGAGCTGAAAGCCACATTTCTCAGAACTCGCTGGCAATAGGGATCCGGGTGCAAATTAGTTTCCCCCTGATGTAGGTGTGATGTAGGTGTACTGGGTGGTATTTGGAAGCAGCAGTGAATGCCCTTTTGGGCTACTTTGGCTCCCGGGAAACGTGCAGGCAACGGGCCATTTTTCTGCTGCAGCCTCCCAGGGGCCATTCTGTAGCTTCCTGAGTGTTGAGAGGCCGGTTTGGCAGAAGCAGTAGCAGCTTCCTGATCCCTGGATGGCAGCCATGGGGTGTGATCTTGAACTCTGCGCTCCAGTGGGGCCTCAGAGGGAGAAGTCCCCGGTGGGTCCCAGGTGGTCACCTCCTCTTCTGGGAGACGTCGTTCTCCTGACTTGGGCAGGGCCACACCTTTCTGGTAGGAGCCACATCTCCCTCTGCCTGGACGCTTGTCTTCTGTCTTCTTATCACCTCTCCTCCCTCTTTCAATCCTCTCCCCACGAGAGCAGCTCAGTTTCCAAACTGTCACTTATTCTGTACATCCGAAGGTGCCCCTGGGCTTGCAGGAGGATGGACAAAGAATCCAGAGGTTGACAGTGTAGCCTTGGAGCTGTCCCTCACCACCTCAGCCCTGGGGAACACGCCCTTTCTTTTGTGGGCCTTGGTTTTCTAACCTGTAAAATGATAGGGTTGAAATGAAAGTTCCCTCCCAGCTTGAACCTACGATGATCCATTCCACAAGCACGTAATTGAGGGTCTGCTGTCTGACAGGTACTGGGCTGGGTGCTGGGGCAACAAGATGAATGGGTCCTGGTTTTTGCAGAGCTCACCTTCTAGAAGACAGGCAGGTGAATAAGCACGGAATTAAACCATAGAGGGCTATGGGCTGTGCCGTGGTTGAAAGAATAGAGCTCTACCAGTCTTGTGAAGAAAACATCAGTGTCCTGGCTCCCTGCCCCCCACCCCCACCCCTCCACCCCACCCCCAGTCCCCCCACTCTCAATTCTTTTAGATGATTCCTTTGAGTTTTAGCATCCTACATATCTGTAGAAAAGAGACTTGCATCGCTACTTTTTGACTTTTCAGTTTTTGTTTTCTTTTTTTTTGTGGTACACGGGCCTCTCACTGCTGTGGCCTCTTCCGTTATGCGCAGGCTCAGCGGCCATGGCCCACGGCCCCAGCCGCTCCGCGGCACGCGGGATCCTCCCAGACCGGGGCACGAACCCGCGTCCCCTGCATCGGCAGGCGGACTCCCAGCCACTGCGCCACCCGGGAAGCCCGACTTTTCAGTTTTAAGTGCCAATTAAGTTCTCACTTTGTAAGATGTAGATTAAATTCCCTTTTATCCACCCTCCCCATTATAACCTTCCCCAAGAACCCCTTCTTGTCTCCCCATTCTCCCAATATGGTTACATCATCCTCTTGGTTAAATGGGATCTCAGTGCCTTCATTTTTATGGCTGAATGTTATTTATAGCTAAACCATGTAGTTAGTATATTATTACTATTTCAACATTTTTTTCTCTCTAGAGTGAGCTGCCCTTTTTTATTTGCTTAGTTTTCCTCATACATATTAGTGATTCAATCTCTAAATCTTCCCTGGTAGTGTGGATCTCATCTCAATATGTCCAAATTTTAGGCATTCTGTGCATTTCATCTTCTTGAAAAAATCTCTCCCAGAGCCCTTTCACTTCTCCAGGAGGACCTGCTTGCTCTCTACTCCTGGCACGGATCCTAACCTCTCTTTTATGTTGATTTTCTGCTTTCTTTTTCTTGTGTTTGGGGGAGGGAACACATCCTCCACCCTCCCGCTGTGAGAAACGGTAAATGAGAGTTGCAGTTTGGGGAGAATTTGCATGTCTCAACATGTTTTTATTTTACAAATGAATAGTTTAGCAGGGTATGGAATTTTAGGTTGGAAAAAAATCTCTTAGAACTTCTACGGCAATGCTCCATCATCTTCTATGACTGTGCTGTTGAACAACCAGTGGTGTTTTGAATCCTGATCCTTTCATGTGACTCATTTTCTCTCTAGAAGTTTGTAGCATCTGTGTCTCCAGTTCTGAAATTCCATGATGCTGTGCTTTGGTGAGGGTACATTTTTATATGCTCATTGGCCTGTTCCGTTTGGAACTCATGTTCATCAATTCTGGGAAATGTTCTTGAAATACTTTTTAAGGGATTTTCTCTTCTCTGTTTTTTCTGTTTTCCTTCTTTGTTTTTGTTTCTTTCTTTGCTTGCTACAGTTTGGGAGGATATCTTTAACTGCCAGTCTTCCTGTTTAATTTTCATTCCTCTTACGTTTTAAACTTCTGAGACCTCATTTTGTTCTCTGAATGTTCATTTTTATAGCATCTTATTCTTATTTCATGGATGCAATATCACATTTCTCTGAGAATAAATAATTTTTTTAAAAGTTTCTTTCTGTCTGCATAACAATTTCCTCCAAATTGCTTTCATCTGTTTGTTTTGACCTCTGCTTTTCACATTAGATGCTTTCCTTATATGTCTGTGAATCTTTGGGTTTCTGGATTTTTTTTTTTAGTTTATTTATTTATTTTTGGCTGTGTTGGGTCTTTGTTGCCGCACACAGGCTTTCTCTAGTTGCAGCGAGTGGGGGCCACTCCTTGTTGCGGTGTGGTGGCTTCTCTTGTTGTGGAGCATGGGCTCTAGGTACATGGGCTTCAGTACTTGCAGCACGTAGGCTCAGTAGTTGCGGCACACGGGTTTAGTTGCTTCACAGCATGTGGGATCTTCCCGGACCAGGGCTTGAACCCATGTCCCCTGCATTGGCAGGCGGATTCTTAACCACTGCGCCACCAGGGAAGTCCCTGTGTTTCTGCTGAAGCATGGAACTCTAAAAGCTTTGCAACTTAGAAACCCTTGATGTCCGAGTCCTTCACCCAATCCCCTGTAGTGGTCCTGCCTCTCCTACGTCAGTGTTTCCTCCAGCCCAAAGGCCCTCCATTTTACTCACTCCAGAATATGCATCTCCCATCATCTCCAGTGGTACAGGGAGGGGAAGGGGCCTGCCTGCACAGAGTAGGGGAGGGATCTGGAGGACAAGCTGCTCCTTAAACTGACTTTCAACTAGTTTGCTTTTTTTTTTTTTTAATAGACTTTATTTTTTAGGGAAGTTTTAGGTTCACAGCAAAATTGGGTAGAAAGTATAGAGAGTTCCCCTATACCCCCTGCCCCACACATACCCAGTCTCCCCCGTCATCCACATCCTCAGCCCAGGGGACATTTGTTACAACTGATGGACCTACAGTGACGTATCATTGTCCCCAAAAGTCCATAGTTCACATGCAGGGTTCACCCTTGCTGTTGAACATTCCATGGTCCCATTGGGTTGGGACCAATGTATAAAGACAAGTATCAACCATACAGTCTCACAACGAGTATTTCCACTGCCCTAAAAATCCTGTGTTCCATCTATTCATCCCTCCCTCTTCCCAGCCCCTGGCAACCACCCACATTTTACTTTTTAAAATTCACCTTTAGGGCTTCCCTGGTGGCGCAGTGGTTGAGAGTCCGCCTGCCGATGCAGGGGACACGGGTTCGTGCCCCGGTCCGGGAGGATCCCACATGCCGTGGAGCGGCTGGGCCCGTGAGTCATGGCCGCTGAGCCTGCGCGTCCGGAGCCTGTGCTCTGTAACGGGAGAGGCCACAACAGTGAGAGGCCCGCGTACCGCAAAAAAAAAAAAAAATTCACCTTTATCCCTACTTCTAGAGGTAACCAAGGTAACCCATGCCAACCCTCCCCTGAGCTCTGGGCCCTGAGTGTGGAGCGGGGGGAGGCAGGGAGATTGCCTCTCAGCTGCCCTCTTCACTGGCTGAGGACTCAGCTTTCTCTGCCCACCCTCTCTCCAGCTTCTGAAACTTGTTGCTGTTGTCTTCTCCCTTGAAACTTGTCTTCTCCCTTGTCCTTTTTTTTTTTTTTTTTTTTTTTGCTGTGCCATGCATCTTAGGGGGATCTTAGTTCCCCAACCAGGGATCTTGCAGTGAAAGCGGAGTCCTCACCACTGGACTGCCAGGGAATTCCCTCCCTTGTTCTATTCTATTTGTTTCTATGAGTCTACACCCTAAAACAAGTCCCTCTGCTGTAGTTTAGCAGGGCTTCAGATGGCTGGAAGGGAAACGCATGAGCTCAACTGGCCACCTTTAATTAGAAGCTGCTCCAGCTGGATTTTCTGTTGTCACCTCAAATTCAACTTGACCCAGACACCCCTCCCCCACCCGCCCCATCTTCTCCTGCAAAATAAGCTCCTTCTCTTAGGAGATTCTTAGTAGGTTCTGATTTCTGCCAGTGGCTTCCGCTGCTCTGTTACCTAAGGCTTAACACCATAGGGTCCTCTCCGCACCTGTGCGTCCCTTGCCTCCTGTTCATGAAACTAGTCTCCCCTCTGGTGTCCTTCCCATTTCCCCTCCTCTGTTCACAGAGGCGGCCAGATCCAGCCTCTCACACCCAGGCCTGAAGGAACGGCCTGTTACTGACCTTCAAGCATCCTCCCTTCACAGTTAACCTACGAAATGTCTTCAAACAAACTTGCCATGGTCATGTCATTCACGGCTCCAAAATATTTTGTCTAGAGTAAAAAGTGCCAATTTCTGAGTTAGGTAGGGGAGTTTCTACAATATGACTCCTATCTGCCTCTCCTGGCCTCATACTCCTGCTAGGACCGCTGGGCATGGTTACGGCCACTCTGAACACACTGGCCCTACCTGACTCTGTTCCCTCTGCCTGCACACCTTTCAAGACTGAGCTTAAATGCTGCCTCCGACACAAAGCTTCACAAGTTATCCCGGGGAAGTTGCCAACACCCTCTTCTGTGTTCCCAACCTTAAGTCGAATGTCCTAGTGCCATTTTTCTTTCTTTTTTTTTTTTTTAAATTAATTTATTTATTTTGGCTGCACCAGGTCTTAGTTGCGGCATGCGGGATCTCTAATTAGGCATGCGGACTCTTAGCTACAGCACGCACGTGGGATCTAGTTCCCTGACCAGGGATCGAACCCGGGCCCCATGCATTGGGAGCGTGGAGTCTTACCCACTGGACCACCAGGGGAGTCCTGTATTGCCATTTTTCGGCTTACATATCTGTCTGTCTTTGGGGTTCTCTGAGGGGAGGGACTCTGTCTTATCCATCTTGTACATTCAGGGCTTAGCTTGGTGCCTAGTACACATTAAGTTCTCAATAAATGTTGAATGTATGAGTGATTGACTTTATAGTTACACTTCATTATTTGTGTCTATTCTTTTCTATGCTGCTGCCTTCATTATCACCATATTAATAACCCTTTGATAGGAAGATCGTTTTAATAATTAAACTCCCTGCAAGTGTCATTAGAAGGACCTTCTTTGTACCAAAGATTGTTCACAGCAAAAGGGAAAAGAGTATGTTCCTTCTGCATGTTGCCTAGCTTCATTTATTATTTTACATATCCGTGTTCTTTCTCCAGCTGCTCTGTAAGCCTCCCGAGGGCAGGGCCTGTGCCTAGCTCTTCCTTCCAGCATTCTCCATAGCACCCAGCACCAGCCTAGGTAGAGAGTAGGGGCTCAGTGAAGATTTGTAGATGGAACGTGTGTGCTCTGAGGGGGTGGGGAGGATAAGTGGGCCGGTCTGGGGTGACTCTCTGATGTGAAGCAAAATCGGGAAGCCCAGCTGGGCCTGGGTCAGGCCTGGGAGGAGGGAGATGGCAAGGACCAGCGTGGACCATGGGAGAAGGCATCCGGGAAGAGCCCATCACAGCCAAGTGTTCTTTGGGAAGCAGGGAGAAGAGGGAGATGAGGAAGGAGGGAGAGGGAGGGAGGAGAGGAATGTGTGTGAAGCGAGTGGCAGTGGGGTGGGAGGTGGCCAGTGCAATGGGGGAGGAGCTAAGTGGGTGGGAAGGCCTCCAGGCTCAAGGCCTCAGGGCAATTACTTCACTCTAGGGGCTGACCAGCCCCGGTCCCCCCACTCCCCTGCCTCTCGTTCGCCTCCGGAGCCCCACTTTGTAGTGTGGGCATCAGAGCCACCTTCAGCTTCACTGCTGCTGAATCTTTCCTGCTCCCTCCGTCCTCCCCTCCCTCCCTCCCCTGGTGAGTCCCATGACCGATTCCAGACTCTCCCTCCCAAAGGGGGCCCCACCCCTCTTCCTGAGCAGCTGTGGTCGAGTCCTGGGGGAGATACTGAGAAAGGAGATGTGAGAAACACCTAATCTGATGGAGCAAGGAGGGTCCACTCACAGGCACTCATGGGAGAATCAACCCGAACCTCTGCTGCCCTCTCCCCACCCCGCTTAAATATGTATCAGAAAACACAAAATCATTACAGCCGAGAAAACTAATAGCAAAACCTTTTCTTGACATTCCGTGGCGGTGTCTCCTCCCCTCCACCTCTGGGGTCCTTCTTCTCTCTCTCCCTTTGCTGCTAAACTCAGTGAGAGAGAGATTCCCCCCTCGCCTCTGTTTCTGCTCCACACAGGGACTCCTTCATGCAGCTCTCCTGTGCTCTTCCTCTCCTCGGAAACTATGCTGTCCTAGGGTGCCAGGGGCCTCCTGTTGCCAAGTCCATGTTGGTGTCGGTGGCATGGAGCCCGAAGCTGTCCCTGGCCTTGCCTTCCGTGAGCATTGCAGCCCTGCTACTGCAGAGCCCCTGCCTTGGCCTCGGGACCCCCTCTCACCAGTTCTCCTCCCTCCTTGCCCCCTGACCATCTCTGTCTTCCTTCACAGCCACGCCTCTTGCCCCATGACCAGATGTGGGCCCAGATGTGCTTCACCAAGGTCCATCTCTCCAGCCCCTCTGCACAGGGCCAGCTGGCCATCCTGCCCCTCCCTGCAGGCCCAGTTGAACATCGAACCTCTTCCTTGGCTCTGTCTTGAGCCCAGAGAGGGGCTGAAATGAGATTTCTTCCTCTGGCCCAGGACCCGAACCTTGGAATCATTCCTCTTTTGTTCTTAAATGAAATATTCCAGCCACACAAAGGTACAGGGAACAGTGGAATGAACCCCTGTGTTCCCACCAGCTGGCTCAGCAATAAACCATTATCGATATACTTGAAGCCCCTTGAGTACCCCTCCCCAACGCATCTCCCCTTCCCCAAAGAGGCAGCCACCATCCTGAATTTTTTATCATTCCTACAAATTCTTTAAATGTTCGCTACATGTGTATATGCCTTACATGATATATAGCATTCATACGCATGGCTTTAAGCACTATGTAAATGGCAGCACTATGTATCTTTCTTCCACCTTCTCCCCTTCAAATGTACCCTGCTGCTGACAAGTAGCTCTGGTGTATCCCTTTTCTCTGCAGTCTAATATTCCATTGTGAAAATGTGCCACACTTGACGTCTCCCCGTCCTGTGAATAGACATTTCAGATAACACTCAGCTGAGGTCATTCTGGACCTCTCTTCTCTCGTGCAGTCGCCTGGTCCCAGTTTCTACCCTGTTGTTCAAAAAGCTTCCTGATACCATTTTCCAAAGCAACCTCCCTATTTGGGACTCCTTCGCCCGTCACCTGGACAACCCCAGTAGCCACCTAATGGCCCCCGCAGCCCCAGCTTAGCCCATTCGCCCCACAGCTACTTTCTCCCCGCACCTGATGTCAGTCGGTTCCCCTCTGCTCTAAACCCTCTCCTGAGTGCTGCCCCTGGCCCCCAGCCTGGACTCCCAGCTTGCCTTTGGACCCTCCAACAGTCACTCCCACTGGCTTTCCAGTGTCATCTCCCAGTCCTGCAGCCTCTCTGGCCTTCTTGACTCTCCCCTAAATGCCCTAACCCATCCCGCCCCTGCTTTCTCTGGGTGGTGGCCCCGCTCGTCAGGCTCTCCTGCTGAGCCTTACCTTTCCCTCGAGGCTACTACAGTGCCGTATCCTCTCTGAGAAGCCTCCTCTGAACACCTCTGCAGGCCACAGCATGGCGTGATGGAATCACGGATTTCGCCCCTGCCAAGCTCACTTATGTATTTATTGAAGTACCAGACTGTCCCCCTCTGAGGTGAACTCCTCCGTGACATGGGCCACAAGTTTGAATCTTCAGCAGCACCGCTGCTGACAGGGTATCAGGAGGCGTGGGCCCGTATGCATGCTTCACATCCACGATTCCATTTAATTCTCCCCTCGATCTTCTGAGGAGTCAGGGCTTCTGATCACCACTTTATAGATAAGGACACTTCACCACAGTTCACGCGCCGGGGGCCTAGCCCGGTGCCAGAGGAGGTGAGTGTGGGGCGGCAATGACAGCGGTGGGCTGGGTTTCTGCCAGTCCACTGGCTTCTCTGCCCCTGCCTCTCTCTCCTCACTCAGCCCTTTGTTTTCTGCCACGTAAACCTTCCCAAAGCTCCATCTAGGTCTACCTACAAGCTTAGAACGTTTCTCCTCTCCCCGCTTCCTACCCAAGTTTCCCCCTCCCAGCTGCAGCTTCTCTTCCAGGGGGTCCTCCAGGAGCACACTGGTCTCCTCACCCCCATGGTAATTGGCATCCAAGACCACATTTTGTTAACAGCTATTATGTGCTGTGGGCCTAATATGCACTAGACATGTTTTGATATGCTGTATAATTAGTCTTCTCAACAAGCCAGTGATGATCGTCCCACCCGAGTCTACAGACAAGGAAACTGAAGCCCAGAGGGGTCAATAAGTTTTCCCAAGGCCACAGAGTCAGCAAGTAGCAGAGGCAGGATCTGAACCCCTGCAGGCCCTGAGTTATCTCCCCTGCAGTCCTTGGCACTTGGCCGATCACCGTCAGTTTCCCAGCCAGAGAACCGGCTCTCTGAGAGCTGAGTCCCGCGCGTCTCTGGTGTCTGCCCACCCGTGTTCCTGCGTTTGGCCTGCTCCTGAGCCCAGGCAGTGCCCTATGGAGACAGTCTGAGTTCCAGGTCTGAGAGCAGGAAGGGCCCTGACCCCTAGCAGGGGTAGAAGCCTTCTACTCAGGGCCAGGAGCTCCAGAATGCCCACCCCACCCTGTACCAATCTTGCTAATTTGACCCATCTCCCAAAGGTGGCCAGTGCCCCCTCCCCACACCCCCTCCCCGGCCCCTCTTGGGTAGGACGGAGGGCCTTTCAACCTTGGCTGCCACCGTGACCACCTTCTTGGGAGGGGCTGTTTTTCTAAACTTTTGAACCTGAGGTGGAGGCGGACCGCAGGCGCGGAGGGGACCTGGGCCTGTGTGATGGGATGTCACTGTGACTACCGTGTGGTATGTGTCCCTGCCCTGGCTGGCCACAGCATAATTGCAGCCTTTCAAGATGGAAGGGACTCTTGGTGTAAACGTAGCTAGCTAACCAGCAGCACGTGTGTGTGTGTGTGTGTGTGTGTGTGTGTGTGTGTGTGTGTGTGTGTGTGTCTGCAGCCACTCCCACCCCTGCCCAGGGGCCTCTTTGCCTTCACTGCTCAGACTCACTCCGTTTTCCAGCAGAAGGCCCCCCAGTACCCCCCTCCCAGCCTGATTAGTTTTATAGAGCGTTTCAGCCTTCTTTCTCTGGTTCCCTCTGTCCCTCAGTGACATTCCAAGCCCCAACTCACCTCATTCTGCCTAGAGAAGAACAGCATCTGGGGAACTCTGAATTCAGGGCCTGATTCCTGGCTCTGAGGCACTCTGTACCTCAGTTTCCCCTTTGGGAGTCTCCAACAAGGGGTGGGGGGCAAGCCAAAGTGTATAGCGTCACTAGAAAGCTGAGACTAAGGCACCGAGCTGCTGTCTTCCCTTCCCCCACTGCAAACCAGATTCCTCATTCATAATGCTTCATCTGTTAGCCTCTGAGTCCCTGAGTCTCAGTTTCCTCATCTGTCAAACGGGGATAATAACAATATCTAACTCAGAGCTGTTGTGAGGATTACATAGAATATAGGGCTTCTAGAATAGTGTGTGGTATGCGATAAGAACGTTAAATGTTAGTAATTATTGTTACCATTAAAAACCTTTACTGAGCCCTTTGTGGTGCGCAGTGAACTAGGCTCCAGAGGCATCATCTCTCCACATCCCGCTCATCTCTCTTCTTCTATTTCTGCTCAGGGTGCTTCATACGTCACAAGTTGGAGGGGGTCTGGAAGCTCCCAAACAGCAAGAGGAACCCTCTTCTGCCCTAGGCTAGAGACTGCTCTCGGGGACATGGGGTTGTAGGGCCGTGGTTGTCACAGGAAGTTGAGCGCCCTCTCCCCACACCCCAACCTCCCATCCTCCCCTGGAGGGCAAGTTTGCCCAAAGAGGAGCAGAAGCTCGGCTTTGTCTGAAGCGCCCTCTGCTGGCCATCGGCGAAGGCCTTGGTCAAGGGCAGCGAGTTAAATAGAAGGTTGGGAGAGAGTAGAGCCTTCTGAATGTGAAGGGAAGGGGACTTCTGCCCGATGCAGAGCCCACAGTGCCACCTTCTCACCCTCAAAATGCCTGGCTTGTTTTTTTGTTTTTTTTTTTTTAAACCAGCCTGAGAACAGTTTCCAAAGACAGCTTCTCTCTCCCCTGGTAAATGCTGAAATAGACCAGGGCAAGCAGCCAACCAGAGCTAACAACCTGCCCCGCAACAGCTGCACAAAACAGTAGGAAGGAGAGCAGCTAGACAGCATGCAGAACTTCCTGACAGCAAAACATGATTGGGGGCGGGATGCGGGAGGCGGTGCTTATTTAGAAGAAGGTAACGATGTAATGATGCGGAGGAGTGTCCCGCGTGGGATCTGTCAGATCAGAAAGGAAATAATTATTGAGTCTGTACTCAGAAGACAGAGGCCCACAGCAGCCTCCTGTTCCTCATATTGTAAGACCTTCTTCTCTGCCAACACCTGGGCTAGATCTTCACCCCATGTCCAAATGTACTGACCAGACATTTGCCGGATCCCTGTGGGAAGGAATCAAAAACATGGACTCAAGTTTGAAGCAGGAGTTAGATCACTGGAAGGACTGTCCTGGAAGTGAGGCTGGGTGTATCCTTGTCCCTCTAGTCTCCCACGTGGGAAGGATGCTCCCAGGGCCAGCCTAGAAAACAAATCTTCTTCCGTGGGTGGAGTAGGGAGTTTGGCAGCCAACACCTCTGGATTTTCTAGAAGGCTGGTGGGATCCAAGGGGAAGGGGGGGAGGGGAAGCGGCGGCTGCAGTGGAGCTGAGGGTGACTGCTTTATTGCGTTGTGGAGAATGCCGTTATCCACACCAATTACAGTTCTACCGTACAGAACCCTGGCGGCCTCCACGGAGGGCGAGGTGGGGCAGATTACTATATCATCAGTGCTACTTGCTCATAGCGTCTGGCGGGCGAGCTGGTGGGTGGAGGGTGGGGATTCTGAGCCCCCAGGCTGAGCTCCCCTGGCCTGACCCAGCTGGCTCCCTCCTGAGATGCCCTCTGAAAGGAGGGACAGGGGATTCACCCTGGGCTCTCCAACAGTGTCCAGAGGATTAGAGCAGGGGGAGGAGGCAGGGTGGACAGAAAGTGGGGAGAGTGAGACAGGACACAGATGATGGCTGAAAGGAGCAGGAAAGGCCTGAGACCCGTAAGTCAGCGGAGACTCCAGCTCCAGCTCCTGCTGGCTCTTTTCTGCTCTACTTCCCTCAAGCTTGGCTTTCGGAAAGTTCCAGCAGTTTGGTGATGTGTGGGGTTACCGATGCCAGTTCTGCTGCTTTCTCAACGTCTTCCCCCCTCTCTCCGCACTTCCATCAAGTACACACACTCCTTCCTGCGCCCTGCTCTGGAGGAGGGAGTGTCTGGAAGGTGAACACAGTGCGGGGAATAGGGAACTGGCCGATAACCCAGTAACGGCACTGGGGTCTGAGGAAGGCGGAGGGAGCTCCCTTGTTGGGGTGGGGCAGCAGATGGGGAGCCGGGACTTAACGTGGGCCAGTGTGGTGGTGCCCCCCACCCCACCCCTTTACAGCCTGCACCTTTTCCTCCCCCAGCTGTCGGGGTCCAGACTGCATGGGCTAGAATAACCTTTTTCGACCTGAGCCCACCAGTGTATGACACCGCACACAGGGGTGGGCGAGCATTTCAATGCCGCACACACACACCTCTCCAGGTAGCCCCCAGGAAGACACCGGTGATGGGCCCAGAGGACACCTGGGCATGCGGTCCTGCAGCAGGAACCCTCTCCATCCCCAGAGGAAATCTACTCCCTGATGAAAAACATCCAGGCCAGGAACCTGGATTTCAAACCCACGAAGGAACCGGGGCAAGGAGCTGTGACCTTGAGAGAAAACAGGAGAAAGATGCAGAGACCTGGTTTGAAATTTCCGAGAATGCTAAGATGATGGATGGAAAAGGGGGCCAGGCGGAGCAGAGAGGAGCCAGAGCCCTGGCTGGGATGAACGTGGAGGTGCCGGTGCCCGGGGCTCAAGCCCACTCCCGTACTTGCAGGAAGTGCCCTTTCAGGAGCCCCCAGCTGTCCAGAGCCATCCTTGTGCTTTCACGCCCCTGCCCTCCCTCCCCTTGCTGACACACGCAGGGCCCTGTGAATAGAGGACGTTTAATATTTCTGTGCTGGTCAAACAGAACACAGGTGGGGAGTACATAGGGGAGGGGGCGGAGGGCCCCCTGCCTCTTGGGAAGGGTGGCTTGTGAAGGGGTGTATGTGGGGGGTTTCTTGGGAAATAGTCCAAGGAGTCTTCTCAGCAAAGGGGCCTGGCCTGGGGTGTCACAAGCATCAAATACACCCAGTCCTTGGCCTTAAGTTGGGGTCCCCCATAGGGGGTCTGTGGAGAGTCTCACTTTTTTTTCCAGCTCCTTCGCTGGAATCCACACTCCCAGTGCGATGGGGGACTTGGTCCTGGAGAGAGGGGTCTGGAGAGCCCCCAGTAAGCAGCCCAGGGTTGGGAAGAGGGCTCCCGTGCCTACCGCCCAAGGGGCCGAGAACCCCGCGGGATGCCGAGGGCTGCCCCTCTCCTCCCCTCGGCCTGCTTTCCTTCCCCCGGGCTGGGCAAGAGCAGAGGGGAGGTGAGCAGGGCCGCCAACCTCTACTGAGTCCCAGGGTCCTCAGGGTGGGGTGGAGGGAGGGTGGAGAGAGAGGGTCTTGGCCACCAACAGACACTGTAAACTTTGGTTTAAAACAATAACTTAAGTTGGGGAGGGCTTCCAGCCTGGGGCCGGGATGGGAAGCGGGATGAGCAGGGGGTATGGGAGGCGACAAAGGAAAAAGCCAACAAAAAAGTTTTGGTTTTTGCTTCCGGCATAAGAAAGGTCTTTGGTCATCTGTGTAACTGGGGGGTGGGGGCGCAGGGAAGGGGTGCTGAGGGCGGGTGAGGGAAGACTGCGATGGGGCACCTGAAGGCTGGGGTGGGAGTGACCTGCCGGGTCACAGCAGCCGCCGTGTTCATCCCACCCGCCCCTCAAGCCTGCTTTCAGCCTGGCCTTTCCCTGGACACAGGCAGGTGCTTCCCGCAGTCCTGGCACCCCGTGGGGCCCCAACTCCAGCCTCAAGGGCAGCTCGGCCGCCTTCAGCGGGTCCACCTCTACGAGTGCACCGGGCACAGGCCTCTGTGGAGGAGGTGGGCACCGGGTCACTTTCCTATGCTCCCTGGCCTGGGGGGCAGCACCCAGCAAATGGGAGTGGAAGCCCAGTTCCGCCTGGGGGGTGGACCTGGAACCAGGCAGCCCTACTCCCACGGAGCCCCCCAGGGCACTCCACTTGTCCCCCCCTCACCAGCTGTGGCTCTTGATCCGGCACAGCTGAGGGGCAGGTTTTTTCTGGGGCTGCTCTGAGACTGTAGCTGCCCCCAACCCAGGCCAGGGCAGGGGTAGGAGCGGGGGTGGAGCTACTTCTTCACAGTCAGGACAAGAAGGTGGAAGGGAGCACAAATTAGGGAAACGGGGGCCTCTGGCCAGAGACTACTGCCAGAGCAAGATGGGGGGGCCCTGGGTGTGAGAGGGTGGCTCAGCCCCGCCTGCGGGTCTCCATGGCACTGAGGGGCCCTGCGGGGGCGAGCTGGTGGGGGAGGAGGGCCCTGCTGCTGCTGCTGGTGGTTGGGGGGCGGGGGAGGCGGGATTCGGATGTGGGCGGGGGAGTCTGAGGAGGGGTCTGGGCCCTCCGTGTCCTCTGCCAGTCCCAGACCAGGGGTTCTGTGTCCCCTAGGGGGCGGCCGGTCCCTGCCCCTCCCACTCCGAGCGAGCGTCGTCGTAGGTCAGGTCACCTTGGGAGTTGCTGGCCCAGCCCCCCATCTGAGTCCTGGAAGTGCCTTGAGGTTGGGCGGGGCGAGGAGTCGGGGTAGGTGGGGCCTGGCTTCCGGGGGAGGGAGGGGTCTCACCCCTGCCCTGCCTGCCCCTAGAGGCCCTTAGGACAGTTCCTCTCCCGGCAGCTCCTCCTCCAGGTCCCTGTCTTCTGGAGGCCCCGAGGTGCTGGGGTTAGGGGGCCCCAGGGGGGGTCCCGGCCGCCTGTCTTCCTCCGCCTCAGCTGGCTCCTCTTTCACCTGCACCTGGTGGCTGTGACAGAAGGGATAATGTGGACACCCTGGAGGTCCTCTCCTGCCGGCCCAGCCCCAAATGCATCCAGGATCTGGGGGCGCAGGGGTGTGGCCAGAGTTTGCCTCCCCAGGACCCCCTCATCTCTGAGCCGCTGGGGCCTGACGTCTCAGGTCTGGTCTCCCTTCAAAGGAAAGGAGGTCTTGGGATGGATAGAGATTGCTTATGGTTGGGAAGGAGAGAGGAAGGGAGATGACAGAGGATGGAGAAGGGAGGGAAATAAAGAGTGGGGGGGGGGATGGGGGCGGGGAGGTGAGCAATGAGAAGGAAGAGAGGGGCCACCTGCCCTGGGAAGAGAGCTGTGCTGAAGGCGACAAGATGGGGATCCCAGCTGCAGGGGGAGAAGATTCTGCCTTCCTAATGTTTGCGGGGAGCACGGCGGTGGGCTGGGGTCCATGCCATGGGCTCACCTGTACTGGGGTGGGGAGAGGCGAGGGGGGCTGCTGCTGCCGTTGCTGGGCAGTGGCTCCATGGGGGCGCCCATGTCATCATGGCTGAGGGGCAGGAGGCTGCTGGCGGAGCCAGGGTTCAGCATGCCAGGGCTGTTGAGGAGGGGGAAGCTGCTCTCGGCCAGGGCAGCCTGGAGGGCACAGAGTTGGGGCCTGTCAGCGGGCTCCACCCAGTCAAGTACCGTCCCTTCCCCAGCCCTAGAGAGCCTCCCGTGTGTCCACGGGCTGCCGGATCTCTGGCACCCCCTCCCAAGGCCAGAGCTCCGAAGCTGAGCTGCCTCCCAGCTTTCCTGAGAACCTGGGCCTGACTTCTTCCCTTCCCGGGAGACAGAGGACCCCCCCACCCCCTGCCCCCGCTGCCACCCCAGATCTGTAAGCCAGGGAAGGGATCACCACTGGCTATGCCAACCTACCCGCTCTGTGCCCCGTCTCTGCCAGGGAGGGTGGGGGAATGTCTCTTCTGAAGACCAGTGTGCTGGAGGGAAAGTGAGGGGGTGGGAGGGCACTGGGCGGGGGACCAGTCCACTACCTGGTAGCTGGCGTTAAGTGCTCCATAACTGAGGCCCGAAATCATGTTCTTCACCAGCGTGGGGCTCCTGGAGGAGAAAGAAGGCAGCGTCTGCTTCATTCATTCGCTTGTTCCTCATTCAGGTCTGGACCCTAACTGAGGGCGTGCTCTGTGCCAGGGACTGTCCCATTCATTAATCCTGGGAGGCCAGAGTCGGCTGTGCCCCATCTTATTCAATCCTCCCACTGACCTGGCACATCTGGGACCGAAAGCCCCCTTCACAGGTGAGCTGCCGGGGCTCCTAGGGGCCCTGGAATGTGCCCAGGGTCTCAGGGCTGAGAAGTAGGACCCAGACCCCTCCCAGTGTCTGTCTCCACGTCAGGTGGCCCAGTATTTTCTCTCCAGTCTAGATTTCCCGATGTCTGGCAAGGTCCGAGTGATAACCTCCATCGTCCCCTACTATAAAATCCACTTTCTTGCCATCCTGAATTTTGGGACATCCAATAAGCTGTGTGCTCAGCCTGTGCCCACATGCTCCACAGCAAAGGCTTTTCTGCACAAAAAAGTGTTTAGGAGTTGGGTCAGGAAAAGCAATGGCTTAAGGCCATCCTTCCACAGTGACTATCCCCAGTTTAGAGGGTGTCTCAGAGAGGTTAAGGAACTGGCCCAAGGTCACACAGCTGGTGAGAAGCAGAGGTGTAATTCGAGCCCAGGTCTTCTGATTCCAAGCTGATAAGGGGACAGGAAGATTCCAAGCATTGTGACTGGCACATGGGGGCACTCAGAATGGAATGGCTTTCCTTTTCGGGTCCCAACCCTGCCCCAGCACCCACAGCTGCCTGAGGGTAGAGAGGCTCTTGTCTGGGGTGAAGGAATCTTTGAGGGGCACAGGCACGCACAGAGAGCCATCTAACTTGCTTCAGAGGCCCAAGATGTGCAGGCAAGCCCATGTGGGGTGCTCGGTGTGGGGAGGTGGTGGTGCTGGAAGGGAGGCTGAAAGAGGAAACCTCCCCCAGATTCCTCAGTTTCCACTGAAGTGCTGCATGGTAGAGGTCAGAGACCCAGCTCTGCCAGGAATCTGCTGTGTGACCACCCTCCAGCCCCTTGTCCTCTCTGGGCCTCCTCTCCCTGTAAAATGAAGAGGCGGGGGCGGGGGGCCTGGAGATCTCACAGACTGGCTCATCCAGCAATAAGATGGGGGAGAGTGGCCCTGGGGATGGCAGCCCCCTCCCCAACGGCCACACTGGCTGCCATCTGCCCATGCCCCAGCTCCGGCCGGGGCTACTTTGGGCTTCTGTCTCTCTCTGGTGCCAGGTTCCCCTCAGCTCCTTCCCTCAGTCAGAAGCAAAAGACAGAAATGCCCTCTTCCTAATCATCTGTCACTTCCAGATTCCAGGCTCTCCTGGGCTCCTTCACCCCTTTCCTCCCCCCACCCCCGACCCCACAGTGGGAAGGATCCAGGGCAGAGAGGTACCCTGGACAGGTCTGGGGGGGGGTGGGCCCACGTACCCCGTCATCTTTGGTGGTCTCCGCTTCTGGTACTCCCGCTCGTCCACGGTCCACACGGCGCCCTTGACGTTCTCCACGCGCACGAAGCACTTGTGCAGGCTGAGGTTGTGTCGCACTGCATTCTGGGGGCGCAGTGACAAGAAGCAGACGCTCAGAGGTGGCCCCTCCTCCGCTCGGGGGAGCACAGACAGGAGGGTCCTCAAGTCCCACCTGGTCCCACCTTCCCCAGCAACAAGCAAGGGGAGGGCCGGGCAGGAGAAGATGCAGCCGGAGCCGAGGGAAGACCCCACTGGGCCCTTGGAGCCAGGGGCTCCGGCATCCTCACCACCGCCAACCCATTGTATTGTCTGCTCCCTTCTCCCTGCCACGTTTTGGAAAACTCTGTCTACCAAGTGAAGGATACCTCGTTAGCGATAATCTGTTTTCTCAACATCGTTAGATGCATGTAGCTGTTAGGGCTTCTGAGCGGCACGAGACCACACTCAGGTCCTGGCACCTCAGTGAGCCTGGGACACCTTACCTCAGGTGCACACAGAGTTCCCACTAAGCCTTTGAAAGTTTTGGGAATAACTCAGGAAGCCTCACTGCAACCTTCCTTGACCACCTTGGAGCGTGGGAGCCTTGACTTTGGGCTGTGGCTCAGAACAGACGGCTTACTGAGAGCATAAGGTATACAGTAGAGGCCTAATACATACTTGTTAACATAAGGAAGCTGAGAGAAAGGAGAGCCTGGGTTTAGTGACTGTACAGCAGAAAGAGGAGGGACAAGTCACCTTGTCGGTCCCGCCTCCTCCCAGCAGGATAACTTCAGGAATTGAGGTCATCCGGTTTGTAGGACACTTGGGTGGGGGCAGGGGTGCTTGGCCCAATTCCCCCCCGCACCCCGGGAACCTGGGCTAGGGCCCTCATCCACCCCCCCACCGCCCACCATGTGCCTCGCTCCTGTCCCCACGCTCTCCTCTCTCAACTTCACAGCCCCAGCCGTCCCCGTCCCTGTTACCTGTCCCCCCCTCAGCCTCCCGCACCTCATCTCCATCCTTGTCTCCTCTTTACATTTCTAAACGGGGAAGAAAGCAGGCTGGGCAGGCAGCCCATGCCCCTGGAGATCAATCCCCTCTCCCTTTCTCCCTTCCAACTCTTGCCACTTGCAACTGGCCCGATTTCATTACCAATTTTAATTTGCCTCTAATTAAATCCTGTGTATTTTTCCGACTCGCTTGCTAATCCACGAGGGAGGCGGGCGGCTGGAGTGGAATCTCTTGGAGCGATAATTACAAAGGGCCTAATCACGCCGGGGCTCCTGCCTTGGAATAAATTTGCCCGCATTACGGGGCTCCGATCCTCTGCTTTGCAAATGAGAATGACCCCAATTTCCAAGGATGGCCTCACTGGGGCTTTTTTCCCTCGTTTCGAAGCCTGATTCGTGATGAGAGACTAATTCATTACGCTGAAACATTAACGGCAATTTAAGGGGTCTGGCAGGGGCTGCGTAAACAAAAGGACAGGCCCACAACATGGGCCCTGGGAGGGGACAGACACGGCGGGGGGGGGGGGGGTGGCTGGCGAGTACCATCAGCTTGGCAGATGGCAGCTCTGTCCCCGGATGAACGGCAGCTGGCCTGGCCCACGCCAGCTCCCAACCCTTCTGCCCTGGTCTGAAGTGGACAGCATCCCAGGGTGGGGGCCCAAGAGAGTCAAGGAGGAGGAAGGAAAGGAAGCTGAAATAGTGGAGGAGAAGAGGAGGGACCTCAAGGGGCAGAGAAACGGGTCGGAAGTGGGGGCGGAAAGAAAATAGAATTGGGAGTAGACAGGGTGCATTTCCCAAGTGACGCGAATGGAAGCTTGGCAGCAAAAAATCCTGAAGGTCAGAGTGGACCGCAAGCTGAGGTGGATTCTGCTGGGCCACAGGGAGGGCGCAGGCAGTGCCCCCAGTGACAGAAGCAGCAGCAGAGCACAGTTAAATGGGAAGGTCACTCAATGAGCTGGCTGCTTGCTGGGACCTAGACTAGGGGAGGGGAGATGGAGGTGAAGACCTGGGAGGGAGACACGCCGCTGAGATGACCAAGGCTGGGCCACCAGTCGAAGGTGGTATGAGGCCCAAGGGGGCTGGGCTACAGGAGAGGTGGCTTCAAGATGGTCATCGAGGGGTTTAAGAAAGTCACCTAAACCAGCTCCTCCCGACCTCAAGAAAGGAGAGAAGTAGAGACTGCAGAGGGTGATGCAGTTAAGAGAGAACAAGAAAGGAGGGTAGGTGGATGAGAGGCACTCTGCCCCCAAGGAGGAGGTTGTCTAGGGCAGTGAGGCTCCACACTGACTCCCCTAAAGGTAGACGATTAATATACAATATTAAAGTCAACATTACGTAACAATTGTAATGATCCCTAAAGTCTGTTCAGGACTCTATCATTTATGAAACGTGGTATCCAAACTGGCCTGCAGGTTGGAGACTGAACCAGGTGGCTCCAAGAAGGCCCTGATGGCTCAGAGAGAGGGCAGGACTGTGGTTGGCAGGAAATGACATCACTCGCAGCCAATCACAGCAGCTGTCCCAGCCTTGCAGCCTCTTGGCCAAGCTTTGGGAATTGGGCACGGGGATACAGAAGGCCACGGAGCAGTCTCTCCTGCTGCACTTGGCACAGAGAAGGCAGAGAAGGCTGGGCCCTGTACAGACCCCACCTCGTCCTGGTCACTGGTAGGGAGGGGGCCCTAGTGACACTTGTTGAAACCTGGTGGGATCGGGGAGGTAGGCTGTTTAACTGCAGCTTCTGCACTGGCCAGCAGAGGGACTCAAGAGCCAGGGATCCAACTCAGGTCTTGAGATGTGGGGGACTCTTTCCCGGGTGTCCATCCTTTCCCACAGGGTACCGACACTCCCTTCTCCTTCCCCTCACCCCCTCCCACCCTGCTGCACAGAACCTAACATTCTCACCCATCAGAGAGCCAGACTCATACCCCCTGTGCTGGCTCTAGAAAAACAAATGGCTTAGCGTCCCAGCCCACAACTCTTGTGTCCCATTTTCCTAGGTTCCCTCCCTTGTCTGTTTCTGATCCCCCAGGAGAACTCGTATGGCTGAAGGTGTTAAAATGACTAATTGGATGAAGACAATTATCTTCCTGCTACTGATGGCAGAGCTGGGGAGAGTGTGAGCGTTTGTGTTTGTGCCCCAGTGTATTCCAGTCCAGGGTCTCGGTCCACCCACGCGTCCAGGCCTGCGAGCCCCCTCCGTCCACCCATCCTGGGCTTCAGACCATGCGCCTTTAGCCGAGGACTCTGAACCCTGTGGGTCTCCTGTGAATGTAACCCCGGCCTCCCTACCAGGCTCAGGCGCTACCGACTCCCGCAGGCCCTACTTCAGGGAGCTGGGGTTTTTGGGCCCATGCAGGGAGCGCTCCAGAGAAGTGGAGGTGGAGGTGGAGGGGTCCAGGGCCCAGCCTGGGGCCTGGTGGGGCCACTTCTATAGAACTGCCACCCCGAGGGGACTGTTAGGTAGCCTTGGTCTCAAAGGGATCTGGAGATGTCCAAGGCCGCCTGGGGCCCTGGCAAGGAGGGACGGGCATGCCTCACCTTCCAGGTGGCCGTGTTTCTCCGGAAATAGGCGAACATCCTGGTGAACCAGTTATAGATCTCATTCAGGGTCAGCTGCCTGTCGGGGGTTTCCAGGATGGCCTGTGGACAAGGAAGAAGTACAGGGACCCTCAGTCTGGGCCTGCAAGGGCCACAGGCCTGTGTGCTCTGCCCCAGCTCCCCTCAGCCTGGCCCCTAACTCATCTGAGAGCAGAGGAGACCCGCTGCGGAAGCATGTGGACAAGACCGGGGGTGCCTGATGGTCCCCTGAGAGGGGCAGGCTGGTTACAGCCCAGCCAGAGGCTAAAAGGAACACGAGCCTCGAGGGCCGTGCACTTGTGCGAGGAGCACGTGAACTTCTGCTGCAGGGAAAATGGCTCCAAGGGCCCCTGCCCTAGACTGGGAAGGAAAGCAGTATTCTTGGGAGAAAGAGGTCCGGGGGTGGGGGCTGTTTGGAATTTATCCTGGTTTTTGTAAAGGGCACCCTCAACATGAGATGGCGTGTGGATGTGTGTGTGTGTGTGTGTGTGTGTGTGTGTATCTGAGACAGAGAAAAGGAGACAGACTACAAGTGACCATAAGTCTATCAGAAAATTGTCTCATGGGAGTGTGTGTACGTGGAAATGAGGGTATGGATGACTCAGGGGGTGTAAGTGGCATCAACAGTGTGTGTGCTCCCACAGACAGGCCTGAGTGACCAGCAGGATGGCTCAGCCGAAGCCCATGTGAGGGGCCGTCTGGCTGAGAAGGAAAACGCAGGTGTGAGTGGGAGGAGACAAGTGTGAGATGGAAAGTTACGTTCTCTGGTCCCGGGACCCTGAGGGAGGGGTGCAGACTGTGTGCCTCTCCCCACCCCACCCCCCGGACTCCGTCTACCTTCCCACACTCACCTGGCGGATGAGGGAGGCGTAAGTGAAGGGGGGCCGGACGTCGGCGTTCTTGTAGAACTCGTGATTCTGGGCCAGCTCTGGGGGAGACAGGCAGAGGCTGAGGTAGCCAGAAGGGGGGCCCAGCTTGGGGAAAGACACCCCTCCCCACGGCCCTTACCTGAGGAGATGGGGGAGCAGAACTTGTCGCTGGTCCTCCGCCGGGCGGGTCCCCCACTGTGCAGGGAGGCAGAGCCGAGGCCAGGGGGCCGTAGGGGGGTGACAGGGGCAGCGGCCGAGGTGGGGGGGTGTACGAGACCATCTGGGAACGAGTCCGCTGCGGACACGGTCACCTTGGAGAATGAGGAGGAGCCGGGGACTGGGTTCAGCTGTGAGCAACGGGGAGGATGCTGAGACCAGTGCCGACAGGATGAGGGGTCCCGGGCGAGGGGGGGGGGGGCGGTTCTTGGAGGGCCGCAGGGAGGGGAGAGTCACTCACTGGCTGGCTGAAGGGCTTGGGCTCCGAGGGCCGCATGTGCAGATGGGCCATCATGGCCTGCAGCCGCTCGCTCTCCTTGGCGAGCTGTGGAGAGGTGGGAGGTGAGCAGGGGTTGTGCCTGGTGGCGGGGAGGGGCAGTCGGGCCCTCCTCCTCCACATACCAAGGCCGTCACCACCATGCGCCCCCGCCCTTGGTACCCCAGCTCCCTCCGTCCCTTGCTCCCGGAAGACCTTGGCTTTTCCCTGCCCCTCTGGCCCCTCACACCCGCAAAGCCAGGACTGGGGGCTGCAGGCTCCATGAAGCCCTCCCCGCTTCTCCAGACTGTGTGTCCCCAGCCTAGACCCCCGCACAGCCGCTGCACTCTGGGGGGCCTTCTTCCCAACAGCACACGCCTTTCCTCCCCCTCGAGAGCAGAGGCTGTGGCTGAACAACACCCAAGTTCAGTGGCACTTGTGTGTGAGAGTGCCCTCACACACTGAATGGAGATGCAGGGATGGATGAAGGATTCATTCACCCCTCTTCATAGATTCAATAGATCTTTTACAACCACCCTCTCGCGCAGGGAGCTCTGCGAGGTGCCAGAGGGACATGGGTAAATATTGATTGACTGCCTGATGGACTGTCCTGAGTAGCCTCCTGAGTATTCCGTGCTGCAGAGTGTAGACTCCGGAGCCAGACTGCCCCGGTTCCAATCCCAGCTCTGCCACCCACTGGCTGAGTGATCAGAGGCAAGTTACTTCACCTCGACGCCTCTGTTTTCTGTATCTGTAAACTGGGCACGACAATAGTAGCTACCAACCATACAAGGCCGTTCAGAGGAGCCCTCGCGTCACATAGGTATTTAGTAGAGCACAAGGTAAGGGCTCAGTATGTTAGCTATGCATACCATTTTTGCTGTTTGTGTTAGTATGGGTCTCTTCGGGACCTCGCATCAGAGAGGCCCCCAACCCTGGCTTCCCCCTCAGAATCGGACTGCCCTCACCTTACAACCATGGTAACGAGGACCTAGAAAGCATGAGATGACCCTTCCATGGGACCCCCTAAATCCCTCCTGGAAAGTGAGTGCTGGGCGGGAGCCCCCCCACGCCCCTCTCCCGCAGCCTGAGGCCACACCTGGATCTCCAGCTGCTGTACCACCTGCATCTGCACGCGGCACTGGGCTGTGCTCCGGTCGTCCAGGGCGTGCTCGGTGTTGAGGTGTCTTCCGGGGGAGGAGGGGGTGGAGAAGAGAAAGTTGGCCCTGGTTCTGCTGTCACCACCCACCCCATCCCACCCTGTAATCCCGCCCACAGCCTGGAAAGCAGACAGACCAAGAGACACAAAGAAGGGAAAGGGATGGGGAAAAAAACAGAAACAAAAACAAAAACGGGGCATCGGAGGAAGCCGCCTTCTCGTCAGCCTCCTTTGATGTCTTTGCTAAAACCCCAGCTACACAGAGATCTAACTGCAAATGAACTAATTAAGTAAACCTCTGACGAAGCGTGAAAACAATTTGTTTGACCCTGATGCTGCAAGGGTCTGGGAGACAGCGGAGCTAATCGGTCAGTGACAGAGCCTGGCACAGCTATGGCAGCTGGCTGCCTGCTGCCAGCCGCCTGTCCGCCAGGCCCGAAGGCCGTCACTAGGCCGTCGCTCTCCGGGGCTGGGGCTGGGGGAAGCCGGGGTGGGGGGGCCGTGGGGGAAGTCTTCTCCTTCTCCTCACACCCCCAACCTGCTGGCCCAGGAAATACAGACCGCAGACGGGGTAGGAGTGACCGGGGAGTTGATGGGGGGCAGAGAAGGAACGAGGCCCCCCCCGCTGGAGTGAGGATGGCAGGACAGCTGGTGGCTGAAGGCGCAAGAAGTGACAAGCTAGGTGGCAGGCTGGGGGATGAGGGGCCCTGTTAGGGGGGGCAGGCTGGGGGGCGAAGGAGAGTGGGGCTGACACCTACTTGATAAACTGGCCCAGGTCTTCACACAGGGTCTCACAGCCTGGCCACTTGCACTCTCCGTGTCCGTAGAGGGGGTGGGAGCCGGGCGTCTCCTCGTGGGAGGAGCTGGGAGGGCAGGAGGGAGATGGTGGTCAGGGACCCTGAAGACCCCGGCAGCCCTGGGTCCCGCCCAGCCCCAGCTCCCCTACTGACGACGTTTCTGTCCCTCATACAGGCTCCCCAGAGGCCAGGCACAGTTGTGCGTGCCCCGGGAGAGGCAAACCTGCCCATCCCAGAGCTCCACAACCCCACCCCAGCCTCTACCACAGGTGCCAGCCCTCAGGGTCAAGGCCAGTCCCCGGGCAGGTCTGCAGCACCTCCTCCCAGCCGGAGGCCCATACCTGTCTCTCCGAGGTGTGAGCACAGTGGGCTGTCCGTTGGGCAGGGTGTGGTGGGAGAGGGGGGGTGAGACTTTGGGGGGGGCGGCGAACGAGGTAGCGGTGGTGGCCGTGCCGGTGAGGTCCAGCCCCTCCTGCTTAACGCTGTCCTCGGCGGGCTGCCCGGGGGCACCCTCGCCCTTCCACAGCTGGGGCAGGTCCGTCGGGCACACGGCTGCGATGGGAGGGAGAGAGAGGGGAGGCTGGCCGGGCCCCAGGAACGCAGGGGGCCCCCGCCTCACTCCCAGCGCGCGCGGGGACAGCAAGGGCGTGGGGCTGGGGCTGGCCGGGGGCGGCACTCACCTTGTGGGAGGGTCTGGAGGGGCCCCGGGGCTCGGCTGGGCTGCAGGCTGAGCGGGGCTGGGGCTGGCTGGGGGCGGCACTCACCTTGTGGGGGGGTCTGGAGGGGCCCCGGGGCTCGGCTGGGCTGCAGGCTGAGCCCCTGTCTCTGCAGGCTGAGTAGGTGCTGTTGCTGCAGCTGTTGCATTTGCAGGAGCTGTTGCTGGAAGGCCAGCTGCTTGTTCCCCAGGGCCTGGTGGGGGGCCCGAGGGGGCGGGCAGAGAGGGGTGCCGTCAGCCTCAGGTGTGCCATCTGGCCCCCACCCTGCGGCCACCCCCTCCCAGGGCCTGTCGGCCCCCGGAGCTGTCGTCGTGGTGTCTGCAGCCGCAGCCTCCCTGCTCCCGGCCCAGCTTCCATAGGGCTGCATGCCTCCTCGCAGGAAACACGCACGCACACACACACACACGCACGCACGCACGCACGCAGACACACACGGCCAGACCCAGACACGCAGCACGACGCCCTCCCCGCGCCCGCCTCCCTCCTTCCACCACAGCTGTGCTCGCCTGGGAGGCGCGGGGGGCTCTCATCACAATGATGGATGAGCCTGTCAGATTCCAGGGGCCACTCCCGCCTGGCGGGCACCCTTCCCACATGCCCGGGGTGCCCCCCTTCCGCTCTGAGGAGGGGGCCTCCTCCCCTCCAGCTCCTCTCCCCTCTTGCTTCTTAGATATCTACAGAGAATCAGGGCGTCTGACGGGACTTTCAAAGATCAGCATCGACAGGTCATCAGGACCCAGGCTAGGGAACAGTCACATCACTGCTGCCCAGGTGCCCGCCGCCTGCCCGCACTTGTCACTCTGCTCTTAGTGGCTCCCTCTCTCCTGCTCTGGCCCTGCTCCCCCCGCCCCCCCCCACCCCCAGATTCAGTACTTCACACAAGCACTGACAGTCAGTCTGTCAGCGAGCCTTTTCTGAGCCCCAGGAGCCGAGCCTGTCCCGGGCTCTGGAGGCAGGGATGGCTCAGCCCACCTGTCCTGGAGGTGGGGTGGTGGGCTGGCTATTCAGCCTAGAGACAATGCAGAGAAGGAAGCAAAGAGGAGACCTTTGTCTCAGCCTAGAGACAATGCAGAGAAGGAAGCAAAGAGGGGGAGGCTGAGGGCGGGAGGGAATGACTGGGTGTCAGCAGGGCAGCCTCCTGGGAAGAGGCAGCTCGAACTTGGCTGTGGTTTGGCCAGCAGGAGGGAAGTGCGTGTCTGGGACACGGGGTGGGGGGGCACTGCAGGGCCTGGTATGGAAGCTCAGAAGGCACTGTGGCCCAGATGGGGCAGGGGGTGCAGGCTGGGGAGTTCTCTGGAGATGCAGGGCAGGATGTTACAAGAAGCAACAGAAGTTGGGGCAGGGCTGAGGGGAGGGACTGAAAGATTTTCAGAACCAGGCTAGAGGGCTGAGGTGCTGGGTCACTAACAGACAAGCAGGCAGGAAGAGGGCATGACCACGAGGCAGCCGGTCATGAGTGCGGACCACCCAACACTCACATACCCGTCTACGCGCATGTGCTCAGATAACACAGGGCTCAGCCCTTCTGCTCTCCTAATCCAACAACACAGAGCGAGGAGAGGAGGACTGAATGGGGTTGAGGGGAGGTGGTGGAACGTGGGCCTCCATCCCCCCATCCGGTCCCCGAGCCTTTCCTGGTTTTTCTGCTATCCCCACAAGACCATTCTGTCCTGACCACTTCGGGACTCCCAGCCCCTGGCTAGGAGAGGGCTGGCGCTGCAGGCGAGGGGCGGGGCACATCCTCTGAGGGGGCACATCCGGCCCCGCCCGAGCCCCTTACCTCTTTGGGTTGCTGCTTCCCAGCCTGCTGCTGCGTGAGGAGCTGTAAGTGGAGCTGTTCTTGCTGCTTCTTGTAATATTCCTGCAGCTGGGGGTCGACAGCAGGGTGGGAGTGGGTTAGCACAGGCGGGGGACTGCTGACCCCAAAGCAACGGCCAACCCTCTCGGGACTGGGCTGCTGTGAAACAGATGGTCCAGCAGGGAGATATCTGCTCCGAGAGAGGCTCTCCTAGAGCAGAGCCTGGACGGAGAGGGGACGGAGAGGGGACGGAGAGGGCAGAGGGGAGCCTCCCCGCACAGCGCCGAGCCCTCCCCCTCCCTTGGTGGGTGAGGATGAAGTGCCAGCATGTTCTCTGTCCTTCCCTGGGGTTTGGAGATACAGGTGGGGCGCTGGGAGGCCATATGGGGGTGTGTGGGAGTCTGCTGTGGGAGAGGCCCAACCTCTGACCCCTCCCCAGCTGTCCTGGAGGAATGCAGGTCAGTCCGGCCGGAGCGGTCTCTCTGGTTTCTGCCACCGCTTTGGCCTTTGGTGATGTTGGTAGTAAACAGGGTGGGAGTGGGGAGGCCAGTGCCTGGAACACCTCACCCTCCGCTCCCTGACCTCCCGGGCGGCCCCGGGACCAGGCTCACCTGCTGTAGCATGAGCGCCTGCTGCTGCTGGAGCAAGGCCTGCAGCTGTGGGGGCGACAGGATCTGCTGCATCTGCTGGGGGGTGAGCATCTGTGGCGACATCATGGCCACCGACACGGGCACCTGTGAGATTCGGCCGCGTCAGCCCCTCACCTCCGCCCCACCCCAGGGAGGGTGCGCGCCCAAGCCCCTGCCCACAGCAGGGCAGAGCAGCTCCGCAGTGAGCTGCCTGGGCTCACGTTCTGGATCTGCCACCTGCTAGCTGTGCGCCTCTGGACAAGTGACTCACCTCCCTTGTTCTTGGTTTTCTCGTCTCTGAAATGGAAGTAGCGACAGTGCCTGCCTCTTAAGGTCGTTATGAGGGCTAATGAGTTAGTACTTAGAACAGAGCCTGCAGGCGGTTGGACATTACTGCAGGATGTGCTGTCTTTGGTGCACGAAGATTGGACCCCAGCGACACTGGTTAGTAGAATCCATGCTTCGCAGGGTTTCTCCCCCAGTGATGGGGAGGGGCAGCACCTAGCCACTGCTGACTCCAGCTCAGTCCGTTCTGAGAACATGACCTACAAGGTGGGCCTGGCCAGGAGGGCAGCCTGCAGCCCACACGGCATGAGGACCTGGACTTCGGCCCCTCTCACGTGCGTGTCACGTGCTACAGCACACCTGTCTAGACGGCACACACAGTGACCGGGAGCTGACGCCCAGGGAGCACCGTGAGGGCCACCCTGTGTGAGTCTGTACGCGTAATCACCTAACTAGGTCCCAGTGGGGTGGAAAGAACGCCACGCAGAGACGCGGGGAGAGGGCAGGCTGCTCCTCCCCGCTCTGCAATGAACTTGCCAAGTGACCTCCAGCCATTCACTGGCTGTCTCTGGGGTGTCAGTTTCCTTCACCATAAAACAGAGATGCCTCCTTCCAGCTGGAACTTGCAGGATTCTCATAGTAGGGCAGCTTTCTGCCCCCTGTCCTGGGTGAGGCCTCTATAGGAGGCCCAGAGAATCTAGCTACAGGCAAAAGGTTCAGGGAAAAGCAGTACCATCATTCTTTTCCCAGTTCCCACCTCCCCTGAAACCCCTAGCCTGTGCAGTCATAGCCTGGGTAGTCCAAGCTGCAGCACTGCCTTGATGCCCTGTTTTAGCAGGACAGGTGTCCTGGCACGGCAATCGGCCACCCCCATCGCACTTCAAGCTCCATGTGCACAAGTCTCTAATCTCCCGTCTCACTCCCCAGCCCTAGCAGAGCTGGCACATGGCAGGCACTCGCTAGGTGTGTGCTCCCCCGAGGTGAGTTACCTTCTTGGCAGATCAACCCTGGGGCAGGGAGGGAGGGGTGCTGGTGGGCCAGTCCAGGGGGAGTGTCTCGCAGAGACTTGTCCTGGTCAGGACAGCACAGCTTATGTCCCCAGTGGATTCCTGGGCCCTTTCACCTTCCCCCAGCCCCACAGGTGGGGCAGAAGAGGAGGAGTTGGTTCCATTCAGGATCCCTGGCAGGGGCAAGGCTCAGCCTCAAGCCACCAGTGAGGGCATCCCCAGGCAGAGGAGCAATGGGGGGGAAGTGCAGTGGCTCCAGGGACATCGGTAAGTCTCACTGCCCCCACCTCTTCTTGCGCCCCCTTCACTAGTGGCTGAGCCCCAGCCCTGGGCTCCCCTCCTTTACTGCAGCCATCTCTGTGCAAACATCCCTGGAAGGGGCACCTAGCTTTTTAGCCACGGCCACGCCGTGTGAATGAAGGCTCTGAGGGGCCTCTAACGACGAGCCTTAAGTGGCAGCGTTGGGACTCACGTGCAGGTCTGTGTGCTCTGCAGTTCCCTACGTTCCCACATCCCACACCGCCTGTCTCCCCGCCGCTCAGAGCAGGTCTTGAGAAGGGTTAGGAGAGTGTGTGGAAATGGAACCATCCAGGGAGCTCAAGGGTTCGATGAGGCTAGAGATCCCAAAGGCCAACCTCTCTCTTTACAACTGTCTCCTGGGGAGGCTCGGGAAAACCAGGCTGCAGGGCTCTTCTGGTTCCCACTCTCGGAGGGGCAGGCCATGGCACACATCCAGCCCCCCTTGCAGAGCCAGCCTGTATCCTTTGCTGGGTGCCCCCGAGGCAGCTGCATACCTGTCCTTTGACACGGGGGCCCCCAACATGGTGGAGCTCAGAGCCCTGGATTTCTGAGTCAGACGACCCAGGTTCTTGTCCCTGACACTGACTATCCTTTGAAATCGCCAAGCCTCACTTTCTGCATCTGCGAACTGGGCTTTGGCACAGCTGCCCTCCCCGCTTCACAGGACTACCCAAGATGATGTTGGTGGCGGCTGATTACATGCCAGGCGTGCCAGGTGCTTGGCTAAGCCCTTTATGTGTATTATCTCCCCGAATCCTCACAGCAGCCCTGGGAGGAGGGTACCATCATCGTCACCATTTTAGAGGTGAGAAAACCGAGGCCTAGAGGGACAGTGGGGGAAGAAGTAAGTGAAAGTGGTTTGTATGGCCATGAAATTCTACACAAATGTAAAGAAAATTACTTTTTAAAACATTCCGGATTTTCCTTTCCCCTTCTTTCCCTCCCCTCCTCCACGAGCGCACCTTAGGCGCACCAGGGCCCCAACGTTCCGGCCCCAGGGCCATTACGTGGCAAGGGTCACTTTGGGCAAAAGCTCTGGGCCTCCCATGCTCACGGCTGTGAGAACTGAACTAGAGGAGATGGACAGGGCCCCCAGCCGAGGAGACTGAGCCTAGACACCCAGGAGGTCTTTCCAGGCACCAGGGGTGTGAGTCACTGCGAGTGGCCTGCAGGAAAGGATGTGGTATTTCCTTCCTTGGGGCTTTCCTACTTGGAGGCAGGGGAATGGAAGAGATGACCTTGGAAGGCCTCCCCGGCCCCTGCTATTCCTGCCAGTTGGCTGAGCCGCAGGCTGGAGAGGCGGCTGCGGTAATCTGGATGGATTACCTTGTGTGTACTTGTCTTGAAGGTGGCCCAGCAGGGTCAAGAAAGGTCAGTGAGGTGGCAGCTGCCTGCTATCTCCTGAGCTGGCTGAGCCCATCCCTTCCCCTCACATCCCTTGGGGGTTCTGAGGAGTGAGCTGGAGCTCCCCTGGTGTCCCCACTGACCCCTCACCAGGCTGGGATGTGTCAGGATGGGCACTGTCAGCTAGTCAGCCCAGCAAGGCCCGTGAGTCACCATCTGGAGGGCGGCCAGGGCAGCTAAATGCTTACAAAAGCCCTGGCAGTGTGAGCCCCGGGCAAAATGCCGACAGCTGCCTCCAGCCCCTCCCTCGGGGACCCTGCTCAGGCCTGGAGCCCTCCGACCACCATGTAAATCACCGTGGGGCAGACACTAGGTCATTTACAAAATCATCTCGTTTTATCCTCACCATCCTAGGGGACAGATGCTGTTATTAGCCCCATTTTGCAGATGGGGCAACTCAGGCTAAGGTTAAGAAACCTGTCCAAAGTCACACAGCTGAGAAGGGGCAGAGCCAGGATTTTAACCCAAACAACCAGCTCCAGAACTCACACCTTCCCGCATACACTGTGATGCTGCCGTGTGCTTAGCATAGCAGTGAACGGCAGTCCCCAGTACAGGGCCCTGGCCCGATGGTTCTCTGGGCTTGGGGAGACGGGGGTTCTTGGGGCCATGTCTGAACTTCTCCAGGAGCCTGGAGCCCCAACCCTGGATACCTTCCTTGCCTCTCATCCCCACCCTCAGGTTCATAATCTCCAAGGAAGTGGGGCTTCTGACCCCGTATGGGGTCCAGGGCCTAGAAATAGCTTTTCTAAGAACTCAAGGCTGGTGGTGGGAGAGGGGAGAGCATATTTTGTTGATCTGGGGCCTGAGTCAAGTGGGTAATGCCGATCCATGGCAGCCTCTTTCCCAGTGGTCCCCAACTCAAGGCGGGATTGCCTGCCCACTCACCTCCCAGCCATGTTCACCACCCCTCTCTTAGAGCCAGCTTCAGAAGAGTTTCTAAAACCATATTGGGTCTCCAGCTCCAGCCTGGAGACTGCCTGGTTTGTCCCTGCGCCTGGGCCCCAGGCAGGGAGAGCTCAGTCACAGAAGGCAGCACGGGTAGCTGGGAGTTTGGGCAGAAGGTTGGCTAGGGCAGGCCCCTTAGCTGTGCCCAGTCTTCGTCTCATCTTCTCAGCCCCCTTGCCATTTCTAGAAGTTCTTCTTGGTGTCTCACCATGATCTTTCTTGCTGCAGCTCCAGCCAGGACTGAGGACTACCTTCTGGTCATTTGCAAGTGCAACTAAGCTCTGGCCTAGTCTCCCCACACACCCAGGGACCCCGATCCCCATATTTAAGAGGTTGAGTTTGGGTCCTTGATTCTGGCACCAAATTATATCCATCCCAACCCTCAGCCTCGAAATAAGCTTCCTCCGTGTCAGGTACCATCCCTGCTCCTCCCAGCCCATCATACATGGTGAGCACTCTGCAGATGTTGTCAGTTTAGGAAGTACTGAGTAAGTGTTTGTTGAGCGACCCCTCTCGTTTTTTGGGGGGGGGGGGGTGATCTCCGAAGGAAGATTCCACAGCCTCCTTTCCTTTCTTAATTATTTCAGATCCTACCCTTCTTACCCTGCTGCAAAGTCCTTCGTGATGTCTGACCTCAGGCCCTCCAACCAACATCCAGCTCCTTCCCTCTTACTTGGGTCTGGAGACCCTCTCTGGGTTGGGGAACATTCCTACTGTTCCCCAGCCTACCCTTCCCTGTTCTTAGAAGCGGGTACTAGGCTGGGCCCAGGGTAGAAAAATTCAGAACAGATTCAGAACAGTAGCCCGAGGGCCACTTCAGACCCAGGGAGTATATGGGGGGCTCCCGAATTCCAAGAGACCCAGTCCTGACACTACGGGGGCATGAGAACCTACTACCTCATTCCCGTTAGTGGCTTATCCGAACTGTCCTCCCCTTCCCCGCCCAGGCCACTACCCCTCTTTGCCCAACTCCTCCCCCCCGCGGGCTGTCTCAATTAGGTTGGAGACTTTAAAAGAGGGTCACAGCTCAGGCCCCACAACTGTCCTGTCCAGCACCTTCAACTTCTTGAAAGTACTTTCGGAATGTAAGCTTGTTTCACAGAAAATCCAGATATGCCCTTGGAGCCACAGAGCACCGGAACCTGCCCCAGGACAAACCCAGTCCCGGGTCCTTCTCCAACCACCCTGTACCCCCTCCCTGCCCCTGCTCCTCTCGTCCCCCCACTCCCTCAGCACCCCACCCTTCAGGCTTCAGCGCTTTGCGGATCGGATCGTGCTCACCCTTCCTCCCTTAGATAAACTTCCTTCCAAAGCCCCGTTTAGTCCCCTCCCCAATTTGGAGCCACCACCCCTCTCCCCCCACCCCCCCCCAAGAGGGGTGGGGAGGGCGAGGAAGCCTGGCTGTGGGGGTGGGAGGGGGAGGGGAGCCAGGCAGGGAGGGGAGCTAGGGGGAGGGGAGCGGGCTGCCCGCGGAGCTGTGACCCACCCCGACTCAGACGGCAATTCTCCCAAGTTCTTTGTGACACAAAAGGTAAACAGAAGGCCTGGCTTCACCCCCCCCCGCCCCAACCCCATCTCCCCTCCCCTCCCCCAGCCAGCCAGATGGGCCGGCACGCTGCGGGGAAGGGAGAGGGGGACAAAAAGGGCAGACTGTGCAAAGGAAAACAAAAGAGACACAGAGACATCAAGAGACAGGAAACGTGGGGAGACAGAGAGAGCTGGTGGGTGAGAGACGAGGAGGTGGGGGGAGGGCGTGGTGGCCTCAGCAAGTGAGACAGCCTGGGAGGGGAGCAGAGAGGGACGGGCCCAGTGACCCAGAAGTGCCAGGGAGAGACCCTGGGCGCAGAGGCAGGGAAGAGGAGGCAGGCGGACAGGTACAGAGACAGAGGGCTCAGGCAGACTCAAACTCTGAGCGACAGACGTGAGGCTTGGTAGAGGAAGGGCTGGGCGGTCAGGTGCAGATGAGAAGGTGGTGTTTCTTCACCTGCCCCTGCAGTGACTGCAATCCCCTCTGGAAAGCCGCCCCCTCTCTGGCACTGGGGATGGGGCCAGAGCAATTCTCCAGCCGGTGCTTCCCCGCCCTCAGTGCCAAGCCCACCCTCCGACCTGGCCCCAGCCCAGCCCGGTACAGCAGGGCATCCTCCTCACCTGCACGGCAGAGGCCGACTGCTTGCTGTCATTGTTCCCTGGGGAGCTCAGGCCCGAGGACTGCTGCAGCAGGAACTGCCTGGGCCACTTGGAGAGCCTGCAAGACAGGGAGGAATCAGTGCTCCGGCTGCTCCAGCAGACGTGGGAGGGCAAGGGTCAGTGCAGGATCCTGGATTCGGGGAGCGTTTGGAGAGAATAAAGGGGAGGAGGTCAGGGTCATGTAGAAGGTCTTGGGGATGAGTGAGAGGGTCACAGGGTCCACCTGGGCTAGGGGATAAGGATGAAGGTAGGAGTCACTGAGAGAAGCTGCCAGGCTTTGGGGATCAGAACCTGCAGGGACTCACTCCGGGACCTGGTGAGGTTTTTGTTGGGATCAATGGGGTCAGCAAATGGGTCAGTGATCAAAAACAAGGACCCAGGAGAAAGTACAGTGGTGGACTCAGGCTATTATAGTAGGTCCAATTTGTCGAGCATCTACTACGTGTCAGGTACTTTACAGGCAAGATGTCATTTAATCCTCTCCCGGGAGGGTGTGAGGTAGGGATTATCAGTCCCAGTTTGCAGATGAGGAAACTGAAGTTAAGTAATACGCCCAAGGTCACACAGCTAGGAAGCGCCAGAGCCAGGATCTGAGGCCAAGAAGCCTGGCTCCAAGGCCATCTGCCTTACTAGGTGGTCGGTCTGGGGGCTATGGGTAGTAGCATTCACTTGGAGTCAGAGCACACAGGTTGAGGGGATGAGGGTGGAGTCTCAGGGTCTGAGCGCTACGTGGCTTTATGAGTCAGGGCAGGAGGTCTGGGAGCAGGGCCTTGTGGCACTGGGGAATTGGATCAAGTCCTGAAGGGAGTGTGTGAGCTATCAGTGAGTTACACTGACTGTCGTGGTCGGGGCTTGGAGGCCACGGTGGCTCAGACTGGACTCTGAGCCGGTGGGATCATGAGAATGGGAGATGCATGGAGTCTGCAGGAAGTTCTCTGTAAGGTCAGCCAAGCAAGCCCTCCATCCCCGGCCACTCCAGGTCAGTAAGGGGCTCAGAGGCAGGGGATGTGGGGACCTGTCCTGAATCCACATTTCAGGAGCACAGAATATACCCAGGTTCCTCAAAGATCTCCTTGGTGGCCAGAGCAGTTGTGTCCAGGCCTTTGACAGGGGGGCCTGGCATCAGGCAGACCTGGGTTTGAAGCCCAGTTGTGCCGCCTACCGGGTAGTGTGACCTTGGGCAAGTTATCCCCTATCTTTGTGTTCCAGTCTGCTCTGCAAAACTGGGCTACTACCTAACTCTGAAATACGTGCGGGTGGGGGTGGGGTGTTAAAGGACCAGTGCTTGGCACTTGGTCGGCATCGTATCCTGAATCTCTCACTTCCTCCAGCCTCTCCCCAGCGCACCTATTAAAAGCAACAGGCCACCTGCGGCTTCCTCACACATCAATCCACACACACTTGTCTGTCCTCACGTGGACTTCCACTCTCCTACCCACCGCGAGCACCACCAAGGCAGACCTATAAGGTGGGACACGGATGCACTCATAGCCCCCCACCCCGCCACTCAGCAAACACTTAGGGGCGCCCACTGTACACCAAGCATATATACACACCCCCTTCACTGCTCTTGCATTGAATAGCTGAGCCTCCCTGAGGCTTAAACCTAGTTTACCTTAGGACAGTACCTAAATACACCCTGGTGTATCTATGGGAGCGTGTCCCAGGGCAGACCTGGTGTCCAGATTGGCATGCCCTTCACCAGCGCCCCAGATCCTAGGCCTCTTCCACACCCCTCCTCCCCGGGACCTCACACTGGGAGGAGTGGCCCGGGGTTGCTTCTCTTCAAGATTCACATCAGAAAGTAGAAATCTGACCTGAGTCAAGGGCTCTGAGAGGCTGTGGGAGGAGGTGCAGGGTGAAGAAGGGGAAGGAGGTGGCCAGCTGCTCATCTGGAAGGGGCCCTGCCTCTATGTGCCTCGTTTTTTAGGGACCCCCCCACCCAGGTCTAATGACACGGGCTGGACAGATGCTCTCTGTCCTCCAAAGGTAGAGATGGGGTGGAGGGGTCAGAGATCAGGGGGCAAGGTGGGTGAAGAGGATGGCTCAGAGGGGCTGGCAGCCCAGGTGACCCAGAGGGGATGCTGGTCAGGGTGGGGGGAGGAAGCCCCCCCCAACCCAATCCCTGGTGGGAAGAGGGGAGCCACAGGGGAGGGTTTTCCAGGGGAAGTTGGAGGGAGTCCCGAGCAGTCTCCTGGTGGGGGGAGTGGCCTGGGGGGCTAGATTCTCTCCCCACTGACTCACTTACTTGGTGGTCCCCTGGAGCATGAAATTACAAGATTTACAGGAAAAAAAATGACAGGGCCTTGCAATCTCATTCCTGTGAGACCTCCCTGCGACAGGCCCCACCCCTCCTATCACTCTGAGCCTTCCCGCCCCCCGCCCCCCGTTAGGCCAGGTGACAGGGGATCGGGTGAGACTCTAGGCCTGGCCAGGTTATCACCTCCTCTGACCTCCCACCCTTCCCCCCACACTCCTTCCTGCCGTTTCCTACGTGCCAGGGACGGTGCTAGGTGCTGGGGATACAGAGAAACAGAACTTGGCCCTGCCCCAGGGCTCAGGGCCTGTGCTGTGATGAGACGCCCGTCACAGACTGAGGTGGAGATGGACACCAGCACCGGGGCCCAGACGAGGTGGCAACGCTGACTGGAGGCTGGAAGGGCAGGCTCACCAAGTGGACAAGAAGGGTGAAGGGTTCAGGGCGTTCCAGGCGCAGCGACCCTCATACCACAGACGACTGAAATAGCCGGTGAGTCTGGGGGCCTGGAAACCACTTGCAGGGACAGAAAATTGAGCTGTGTTGGAGGTCAGTAGCCAGAGAGGCTGGAGAAGCCCAAGGGGTCTGCTCCTCTAGGCACTTCATTCGTTCATCCTTCACTTTCATGGCCACCCACCTCATACTGGCTTGGAGAAGAAGGGGAGGTGACAGGGGGCAGCACACGCTCATTTCATGGACTTTGCTTAACAGCCCAGCCTTGACCCAGTTAGGGACTTGGTACCACCTAAAGATCACCCTATAGGTGCCCAGGGGTGAGGGTGATGGGCAGACCCTGGGTTTGGGGCCCAATCTCCCCTCCCCAGATGGCCCGGACATGTCACTGACTGCTCAGTGCCCTGTAATGCTGCGCCATCCCCCACCCCCATCTGGACCCCTAGCCAGGGATGGTGCTCTGGGAGGAAGGGCGGGGGAGGCCCTCTGGCCTAGGATGTCCTCCTCCAGGGTGGTCACCCAAGGGATCAGGTAGGTCTAAGACTTTCTAAAGCCCCGAGTCACAGTCGCCACTCTGGCACACCAGGCATGTGTCCGCACTGCCTGCCGTGGCTGGGCCCTGATACACGGGGTTCAGTTTCTCTTCCTTGTGGGCCAGATACAGCTTTGAGTAGGAAGAGGCATTGAGAATCCCACCGGGGAGAAGGCATGGGGGTGCTCAGGGCAGAACGGGAAATTGGGAGCCATTTGGCCTTTTATACCATATTTTCCTGCTCCCTCCACCCCTCAGACTGAAAACCAAATGCCCAGCTCTGTGGTTTGGGGAATGAAGTCTAGTTTTCCTCTAAAGGAAGCAGTACTGGTCCATTCAGGGCCCGGACCCTGGTCAAAGGGATCTGGGTCCAAATCCTGGCTCCACCAAATACTGAGTGACCTTGGGCAAGTCACATCACTGCTCTGAGCCTCAGTTTCTTCCTGTGTAAAATAGGAAGAACCCTGTAGTCAGCTCACGGGTTTGCTGTGAAGAACACACGTGACGGTGTACATGGAGTACTCGGCACGGGGCTGGCAGTGGGTCCTGGATGGACATTAACTTGTGATCTTTCACCTTCCCAGGCAGCTCCTGATCATTTGTCCAGTGCCACCCAGAAGGACTTGTTAACCAAGCCCTTTTCCATCTACACCCACCCCCATTCCCCCTCAAGCCTAAGAACTCAGTCTCGCTAATGAAGCCGAACTCTCCTCCCCCAACCGCCCATTCAGAAGTCATTAGCAGGAGCTTCACAATTAGGAACAAATGGCTTATAACGGATGGCATCCGGGGAGGGCGGCAGGGTTGGAGGGGAATGAAGCTAGTGCTTTGAGGGCAACAGGGAGCTGCTAGGAAAAGAAAAACAAGTCTTGGGGCAGATGCATCTCTCATCTGCAGGATGAGACTACACCCTCATTTCTGTCTTGGAGAATTTGGGGGAGGACCAGCATATCCTCTCTGTGGAGGCCAGGTGCAGGGCTGTTTACTGGTTCTTTCTCCAGGCTGGAGGATTCCAGGTCTGTGTCGGGGTCCCAGCCTTACTCTGTGCGTCTGGGAGGGCGGGGACGTGGTGCTCAGGGAGAGACAAGCACGAAGGGCTGAACTTTGAGAACAGAGAAGCAGAGTCACGCAGGTCACAGACCTGGTGAGCTGGAGTGTTAGAGGGTATCTAGTCTAGTGTTTTCCCAATTGCTGGTCATGAGCTAATGGTGGGTCATACAGTATCAACTTAGAAGGTCAAAAAAATAGGAAAAAATACACACACACACACACACACACACACACACACACGAAAACATCAGAGTTACTAGGTAAGCATACGCATTGTTTCGTGAAACTCTTGTGTGCTGCCACTCCAAATAAAAGGCATTTCTTACGGCAGATCTCCAGCAAAAAGGTTTGTGAAACACTTATCTAGTTCACTTTATCGATAAGGAAACGGAGATCCGAAGAGGGGCAGTAAAGCGCCCCAAAGTCACACAGCGGCAGAAGCAGAACCTGAGTCCCCCTGGGCCTGACACGGGGCTCTGCACAGGGACGAGGAGCCAGGAGCTGGGCAGACAGGATGGAGGAACCCCCGCCCCAGCAAACTCTGGTCTAATGGTGGTAAAGAGGAACCAAAATAAACAAAACCCAAACTTCTTTTGTCTGCATCTCGCTAATTTGGGCAAAACTGGGATCTCAACTGTCTTGATAATTTCAACTGGGAGCTGGCTCCATTTAGGGGAAGGGGCCCTAGAAGGGTGTTTGGTGGGCCAGCCCACCCCAAACCTGAAAAGCCCTCCCCGGAAGGCCCATCACCTGCCCCCCCCCCCCGGATTATGACTTTTGATTCATTTATCTATAATTCAGCGAGTTATTTGTGAAGCCCCACAGGGCACTCACACTGTCCTAGACACTGGGGACATGGCGTATCTGCTTTAATGGAGCTCACGTTCTAATGGGATGAGACAGACCCTACAGCAAAGCGAAGCGAGCTGTGAGACGGTGGCCAGCGTTACGCAGAGGACGGCTGGCTGGTTACTTAGGTTGCGTGGCCAGGGAAGGCCTCTCCGAGGACGCGTTTAGGATGAGGGGGCTACTCTTTCAGGGGAGGGTATTCACGGTTGGAAGGAGCTGGTGCAAGAGCCCGGAGGTGGGCATATAAGGTTGGAGCGTTATGAACCAAAAAGGCCAGCGTGGCCAAGCTGAGTGGCCTGAGAAGAAGTCCCAGGGGTCAGCAGCGGCCACATCCCTGGGACGACGGCTTTTTACTGCCTTCTACACTCAAGGAAAAATTGCTGGAGGCTTTTAAGCAGGAATGGATACAATCTCTTGAGAGGAGATACCTAACCTACTGCTAGTAAACAGTAGGTACCTAATAAGTATTTGTTGACTTGAATTAAACAGGAAATGTCTCTCCATCTACCCCTTGAAATACAAGTCCTCTGGGACCAGAGTGTGGAGGGAAGGGGTGCAGGGAGAAGGGTCAGGGGTCAGGGGCCCCCACCACTAAGGGTGCTGACCTGGGGAGATCCAGGTTCTCCACCAGCCAGGCTCTATCCTCCAGCAAAGAGACATAAAAATGAAATTACACAGAGAAGGGGGGCAAGGAGGATGGGGGAGAGGAGACCATAAAACCCCCGAAGCGATTCTACACCTTTTCCCTTGGAAAAAAAAAAAAAAGCTTTTTGGAAAAGGCTGTAAATGTTTTTTACACCAGCCTCGTAAAGATGACATCGGTGCATTCTCAAATTAGAACCATTAAAATGAAAACCAGCAACGCGCAGATACAGACAGGCCCACGTGGGTGGGAGATGCACAGACCGGTTTTAGGACCCCTTCACCGCCAAGCCAGCGTCTTGAGAATGCCTCCTCTCCACAGAACAGAATTAACAAACGAACCCAACAGTGCCCCAAAGGGCAAGGCCCTCCCCAGAGGCTCCTTCCTTCCCTCCCTTCGGGCCCCCAGCAGGGAGCAGCCCCAGGCCCATCCAGCCCCTCTGGGCCCAAACCGGCTCCGCCAGAAAGGTCCAGCAGTGGCATCCGGGAAGGAGCTGAAATAGTGCGGGGCAGTCGCGGGACGGTGGCGCTTCCCCTCAGAGAGACTCCTCCCAGATGGGTCCCAGTAACTGGAGTTCTCCAGAAGGAGTTCCATTCCCAGGCCTGGGTTCAGCGCCACCCTCACGCTAGCCATTCCGCAGGGGCTGTAAGTGTGGGGTTTACAGTGGGGACTGTGGGGGGCATGCACTTCCCTCCCCACTGACCCCCACAGGGGATCCTCAGAATGAAGGGGCTCCAGTAGGAGAAAACCTAGCTCACCCGCTGGGCAGTGGCCCTGGGATGCGGCCTGTCCCACTTCAATCCTTCACCCTCAGAAGCGGAAACACTCACCCCCTTTCCCCAATTCTCCCCAGTCCCCAAACTCCTATCAGTAAGGACAAGAACTCTGGTAATAAAAAGGGGGTGAGAGGGGGAAAAAAGAGGGGATGTCAGAATTCCACAGCAGAAGGAAAACCTGGGAGCACAGTGGACTTGCTCTTCCCTAGTCCCAAGGAAACGGGGGCCTGAGCATCCCTTTCCCAGGCCCCAGGCCCTCTCCTTGACCTTTCTCTCCCCTCTTAGGGAAACTTCCTTTTTTGTTGGACTAGGGGGCAGACACACAAAACAGGGTGGCCTTTGGTTTAGTAACCCAGGAAGGGTAAGAGAAGGGGGGTTATGGGCTTCCCTGGTGGCGCAGTGGTTGAGAGTCCGCCTGCCGATGCAGGGGACGCGGGTTTGTGCCCCGATCTGGGAGGATCCCACGTGCCGAGGAGCAGGCTGGGCCCGTGGGCCATGGCCGCCGGGCCTGCGCGTCCGGAGCCTGTGCTCCGCAGCGGGAGAGGCCACAGCGGTGAGAGGCCCGCGTACCACCAAAAAAAAAAAAGAGAAGGGGGGATTAGGTCCTCTTCCCTGAGGCATCCTCTCAGGACCCTGCCTGTCACCTTACTACCCGGGCCCACCTCTCACCTGCTCTATTCCCAAGCAGGAGGGAGAGGTCGGTCGTTTCTAACACTACCCCACAGCTGTCCCGGGTCAGGGACCTCACCCACGGGAACTTTCTAAGTCTCGCCTCTGAGGAGTTCGGGTCCCAGCTCTCCCTCCAGGCCCCAAGTACTTCCTGGGAAGGGGTTCATTCTACAGAAAGAAGAGGGGAGTTTGGAGGGTGTAGGACTAGAGATGAAGGAGCAGAATCTGGGGCAGAAGGGTGGGAGTCCCAAAGACTGAAGAAATGGGCCCCAGACCTGAAGACGAAACGCGTGTGTGAGGTGCCTGGGCTAATTCACCTCTGAAGCCTCCCCTTTCCACCCCATCCCCCTAGAGAAGAGCCAGATGGGGGAGGAGAACAAAAATCTCTTCCATTCTTCTTTCCCCAGCTCCCTGACCCTCCCCTCGCTCCATCTCTATGGAGGGGGGTGAGTTAAAAGCCCATGAATGTGCAGAGCCCCCAAACCATTTTGAATCTCCTCACAGGATGTGAACAGGGTGGGATTTGGCCCCAGTTGCCAAGGCAACTGCGGTGGGAGTTCCCAGACGCTAGGCAACCCTCCTGTGACCCCCGCTGACCTGTCACCCCTGCAACCAGAAGACAATAGGAGTGCAGGCTCCGGAGGCCCAGGACGCCTTTCAGCTCAGCCGCAGAGCCAGCAGCCCTGCCCGCCCCCACTGTCTGGCCCAGTCCTCCTGGCCCCAAGTCCAGCGAGCATCCAGCCTGGTCCCCAAAACCTCCCCAGGCCCTCCACCTCACCTCCCCAGAGCTGGCACACACTTCTCCCAGCCCTGGCTGCCCCCCATCAGGGATATTTGTGGAGTCTATGGGGAAAGCCCTACACACTGGGAACATTTTAATACAGGTGAAATTAGATTAGGAGAAAATGCAGGGGCGACCTTCAAAGAAAAAAGCCATCCTAGAGGGGAAGTATGCGGCCGGGGGCCACTGAGGAAGGAGACTTTGTCTTGGTGAAGGAAGGGAGGGGGCTGACGGGCAGCTGGCACGCCTGTTCGGTTCAAGGCATTCTTTAACAGCAGCTGGGGATCACCAACTCCAGCGGGCCAGCAGGGTGCCAGGTGCAAAATAAGGTTCGATGCGTGTTTGCTGAGTGAATGCACGCTCCAGGGCCCACAGCGCTCTCCTCTCCACGCTTCCTTCTCAGGGGTGAGTCTCCAGGAGACTGGAGACCAGATGAAAGCCCCAAGGACAGAGTGGAGGCGGTGTGGCTCTGTCACTCCCCAAAAAGAGGGCTGGGAGGAGGGAGCGGGAAGCTGGGGCCTTGACTGCTGAAATGGGGCAGCCAGAGGGGGACCCTCTCTCCAGTCAGACAGAGCCTGGCAGCTGAGCCCTGTCTCCCCTACCCCGCCTCTGTTTAAACAAGCTCCCAGCCTGCTGTTGCATGGAAACAGGCGCCTGCTCTTGTTCCAAAGTGACGTGGCTGCCCTCTTCAGCACTGTTTGTTTCAGCCTAAAGTCCTGTCACCAGCCTGACTTCTGACTCGCCCTGTTTATCTCTCTCTCTCTTTTGTCAACTCATTACTCCCAAAGGCCAAGACTGCATTTCCAGGGCTTGTTTATCCAGAGCAGAGGGGCAGGGACTAACAGACCAACCGACAGACGGACCAAGAGGAGCCACGGAGGCACGAGGAGGAGGGACCCGGGCACTGCCCGAAGACCCGCTCACACCCTCTGCCTCTGGAGTGGCCACTCAGAGCCAGGGGCCACTGCTGCTTTTGTTGGTTTGTTTCAAGAGCGCTTTTAGATTGGGAGTGGAGTGCTCTCATTCACTCACCAGCAGTGGTTAATTTAGCACCTACTAAGCGCCAGGCCTTGCTGCCTCCATTTCCCTCAGGGGACTGTGAGTGTGGTGGGAGCTGAGCCCTGCACTAGGAACCGGGAGTCCTGAGATCTAGCCTTTCCCGTGTCCACCTGGGCGAGTCAGTGCTACCTCTGGCTGCCCCCTCATTGTGATATGGGAATAGTAACACCCATCTCCCCAGGATGGTGAAGCAATGAAAGACCCAAAGCACCAAACAGAGGCAAGGTGTTTGTTTGTCCTCAGAGGACTTCCTGGTGGGGGTCGAGGAGGAGGGGGCACTCGCTGGGCCACGGCCCTCTTTCCTACATTCACCCTATCCCACAAACAGTCAGAGACACTTGTTGAGGGGGGCCCAGAAAGTGTTACCCTCAAGCTCCCCCCAAAGCCTCGCTCATATATTGGAGGGAGAAGGACAGCCCACAGACTGTTTCCTTTTAATTGAAAATTTTGTAATTTTAATTTTGCAGGGTTCTTTTCATAGTTTGGAGCCAAGAAAACCTTTTTTAAGTCTCAAATATTTTCCTTGGCCCCAGGCACTACGCCCATAGTGAGCCCAAATGGATAAAACAGCCCTCCCTCCGCCTGCCTCCAAATCTCCACCCCAGTTTATTTGTGAAACAGATATAGGATTTTCCAGGACTTTGGGATATTCACCAAAACAAACAGGGATAACTGGAACGTGGAATATAGATGGTAGAACGTGGCCTGAGCGCAACGCAGAACAGAGAAACCTGATCGGTACAGACAGTTCTGTCCCTCCCCACCCCACACCTCTCCCCACTTATCCTGATATCTGTGTTCAGTCTTCTCTTTAAATAATTTTTTAAAAGAAACTTTCCAGTTTCAGTATTCCTCCCAGCCCTCCCCCGACATTCAAAATTTTTCACAGCTCTGTCTGCACAGAGGTGCAGGAGGGGAAGAGTTTTCACCCATACAAAATGGGTGGCCTTAGAGATTTCTGGTGGGGTGTGCTCTGTTATTATTTTGATGAAGGGCAGGGTTCTGCCCTTTGACCTTCTGTCCCCCGCAGGTGGTACAGATTCTGTGGGTCTCTTCCCCAGAGAACCTGTTTAGGAGGGCTTGGGAGATACCAGCAAACTCCCAAAGACCATCTCCCTGGAGAAAGGAGACAGGCCCTTACTGCTCAAGTTTCCACTGTTTGCAAGAGGAAGGAATTTTTTAAAGTCCTCAATTCTGTTCACATCCGTACTGACCAGGGATTTTACACCCAAACTGCATCTGATCCTAACAACCCCGGTACTTTAGGTGCCAAGAGGTAAGGGAAGCCCAGGACTGGCCAAGGTTGACAGCTGGGAAGGGGCAGGCTGGGGCTTAGCCTGGGTTTGTTCAGTTCCTGCATCAATGCTGGCTGACCAGCTCAGCGCAGAGCGCGGGGCCGGGCTTCTGACGGTGCTGCTTCCAGTCTGACCTCTAGCTTCAAGAAGTGTGGTGGTAAAGGGCCCCTTAGGGGCTATGGAGTCAGAGAAGGAGCCCCAGGGCAAACCTGGGAGAGAGCATGAGGGCGATGTGGGTACACACATCTGTGTGCATGAGGCGGGGGTGGGGTAGGGGCAGGGAGGAACATGCAGTACCCGAATTTTCCACATTCCCAGCAGAGCCCCCAAGGGGCAATGCCACCAGCAGTGATTCGAGGAGCAAAGTCAAATAAGAGGAGCATCCCAAGGCCAGGGCTGGCTGGGCCGGTTCTCCTGAACTTGTCAAGCATGATTCTCCCTTTTTCCCCGGGGTGGGGCCAGGACCTGGGGCCCCTGCTCTGTCATGAGCCAGCTAGGCTTCCCCACCCCCTAAGGCCTCTGGATCCTCAGAGAGGCTGGTCTTGGACTCCTGAACTCTGCAGTTTAGGGTGGGAATGATGAAGGGGAAGAGGGCGGGGGACGCAGACAGGGCTGCCAGTCTGAGCACTGAAAATGGAGGCCTGCCTCTGCCTACTGCTCTGGACCTTTTCCCAGCTGCCTTGACCCTTGGTGCCTGGAAGTTTAATCTCACAGCTAGCCTGCATCAGGGGCCCAGGCAGAGGTGGAGGTGGGGAACATTTTATAATGCAAATAAAATGAAGATACCACTGTGCACAGCCCCCCTCCCCCAAAGAGCACACACCTAGAGCAGGGTCTCCCTACCCCAACCCTGTTTGTTAACTTAGCAGGGGTGCGGGAGGAGAGCCCAGGCGCCCACCCACCCAAGACGCACACCCTCAAGCCTGCTGCCCAGGCGTCTGTCTGCCCTTGTGGGCATTTCTGAGGCTGTTCTAAGGTCCATGATCTCAAGGCGCCCAGCCCCACTTCTCTTTCTGGGAGGGCTGCTCTCCCCCTGCCTTAGTGACCACTCGAATGGGAGCGCACACAGGGGGTCCCTGCAGGCTGGACCTTCTCAAGAATGTTAAAGTGAGGCTGTGTGGCAGGGAGCGGTGGCCCCCAGGTGGCCAGGGTGTAGTGGGAAGAGGCCTGGCGCCCCTCTCCCCTCTCCTGGGTTGCTGGGGAGAGGCACCAGCTCCTACCTGTTGCTGCTGGAAGTGGAGCAGCTCCGCAGGGCTCATCTCGCCGTTGCTGTCTGGGCCCGCGGCCGCATCCCTGCCTGCGCTGCCTCCGGCGGGGGCCCCGCCACCACTGCCGCCGCCGCCGCCATCCGCCTGCCCGGAGAGGCTGCCCACGCCGTTCTGACCAGACGGAGCCGACCTGATTGTCTCCGAGGCGGATTCCACCATCATGTCGCTCTAGCGGGACCTGGAGGGGGAGGAGAGACACGGGGGAGGGGCTGAGGCTGGACAGGCAGGGCGGGTTCCACCCGGGGAAGCAGTCGGTGTCCTTCAACACCCCATCCCCAAATGACATAACCCCCACCAAGTCCTGGGGCGGCTTCTCCCTCTCAGCTTCCTGGAGGCTGATCCTGGGACCCCTGTTGCGGTGCAGACCCTCCCTCCTAAGGTCACCCTCCGCCCCAGGCAAGGGCAGCTCCAGACTGAATTGGAGGCCACCCGTTGCCCCCCTCCCCCACATTTCCTCGAGGAGGCGCTACCCCCCCCAACCCCCCCCACACCCAAACCGGTTCAGGCCTCTCCCTCCAGGCTAGTGTGTAGGGCGGGGGGGGGGGGGGGGGGGGGAGTGTCCTGCAAGGACCTGAAAGCAGGTGAGCTAGTCCCCAGAACCACCATATTGCCCCCCTCCCCAACCCGCCCCCCACCCACACGCACCTGTGATGGCCTTTGTGTTTGTTCCCCCCCTAGATGGGGAGTTCCCCGAGAGCAGGGCCTCCTTCCTGCACGCCCCCCCCCACCCCCACCTCAACACACACAGCAAAAGCCGCTGCCATTTTCCCAGCAAATGTTGGGTGCTAGACCCTCTGCTGGGCCTGGAGCTGTGCAACGAAGGCAGCTGGTGGTCCGACTTCTCTGACCTTCCATTCTAAGGCCTCCAGACCAGCACCTGGCCCAAAGCAGACACTCAATATTTACTGTCTCTACAGGCAGCAAGAGCCCTTCTCACAAGAATTGTGGGAGAATAGTTTTTTGGGGGTTTTAAAAAATGTATTTATTTATTTTTGGCTGCGTTGGGTCTTCGTTGCTGCACAAGGGCTTTCTCTAGTTGCGGAGAGTTGGGGCTACCCTTTGTTGCGGTGCGCAGGCTTCTCATTGCAGTGGCTTCTCTTGCTGCGGAGCACGGGCTCTAGGTGTGCGGGCTTCAGTAGTTGTGGCACGTGGGCTCAGTAGTTGTGGTACACGGGCTTAGTTGCTCCACAGCGTGTGGGATCTTCCTGGACCAGGGCTCAAACCTGTGTCTCCTGCATTGGCAGGTGGATTCTTAACCACTGTGCCACCAGGGAAGTCCCGGGAGATAATTATCATCTTGATTTTACAGATGGGAAACTGAGGGTCCAGACAGTCAGAGGATTTACCCAAGGCAGAGTCAAGGCCTGAATCCCGTATCTTCCCCCATCTCCCCCAACTGCCTCTCAAGAGTCGCTGAAACATGCTCAGAAAGAGAGAGGGTATGACTGGGATGGCTATGGTTAGCGAGGAGGAGGCCTGGGTTTCCTTCTACAACTCACGGAGGCTGTACTATCTCAGGGGCTCGTACACAGACTATGAAGCAGATGGGGGACTTCAGTATGCAGAGCTGTTCTCAAAGTCTGGGGTCTCCAGCTATCGTCAGATTCACAGCCCCCTGAGAGGAACAAAAGTTTCAGCCAAACAGGACACAGTTGGTATTCCCCACTGATCTTTGACATAAGTCTTAAACTCCCTAAACCTCAGTTTCTTTGTTTTTGTGTAAGTAATTACGCCAAGCCTCTCAGATCCTGTGAGGAGTAAATAAAACAGCACATGCAAACCACCTGGCAGAGTAAGCGCCAATAATGATGTGTCCCTTCTTCACCTGCCCTATTTGTAAGGGTGAACACCCTGGGCTCAGAGAGGTCAAAGACCTGGCCCAGATCACACAGCGATCGGGCTGGAAGGCAGCCAGCGTTCTTCCCTCCCTTCTTGATTACCTTTCGGCCTTGGCAGACCCCACAACCACACGGTGTCCCTGACCCAATAAACAGGTGCAGGAGGGCCTTAATAGAGAAACTGCTGGAAGGATTATTTCCCGAGTTCCTTCTCCGAGGTGGCAGCTCCCCAATTCTCTTTCACTCTGGAGGAACTCTTTCTCCTCACTCTATTGGGCCATTTGCTGTTTTTGTCCCCACTGTCAGCAGAGTGGGGAAGATAGTGAGAGTATCTAGGTGTGCTTGGGGGGTTGGGGGGACAGAGCACTGTGAAAGGCCCGTGGGGAGGCCACTAGTTCACGTGTGTGCCATGTCACCCTGCTCTTGTGACTCTAGGTGTCTGTCCCAGTGGACCTGTGTGGCCTCCTGGGTGACCCTGTGCTGCTGGAGTGTCCCACGTTTGTGCATTTCTCTGTGTTCCCAAGGGCTTGTTGCTCCCCCACCCGCCAGCTGCTGCTCCCAATCCTGGGTTCTGTGAGGAGCTGGGCCAGGGGCAAGGGCAAGGTTGGGGGCAACGGTTCAGAAGAGACTGAGCACTTGGTCTCCGGCCTTAATGGTCGTGTCAGCCCCAGGGCCAGTAGCTACCAAATGATGGATGGGGTGGGCACCGTCCTCCATCCGCCAGAGCACAGGGCTCCAGCCCCTCCCCACAACCGCCCACCCGGATCCCTCCCAGCAGCCCACAGAGCACCTTCCCTCACTCAGGCCTGGGCCCCAGCTACACGAGGGGGATGGGGAGACAGCAGGGGCCGCTCTGCTCTCCCTCTGCCTGACCCTGGCCCTGCTGGGGGTGGAGAACAGCTGCCTGCCCCGATTCCAAGTCTACTTCCCTGAGATCTGAAAACTCCTGGGCCCCAGGGGACAAAGACCAGAGCCTCAGGGGTGTGTGTGCACAGGAGAAAGGAGAGAGAATCCAGCAGTTTCTTCTTGGGGTAAGGGAGAGTGCCCCCCTTCCAACATTCACACACACCATAAAGTTGATCAGACAGCAAGTTTGGAAAAGGAAGAAAAAAGGAAGGAGGATGCAAACAGAGGTGCCCTTTTCTTTTCTTTTTATTGGGGGGGGGGGGCGACAGAGCGACACCCAGTGAACAAAGTAATTGCTGCAATGTGGCTGTAATAACAGCTATTCAAGGGCTGATCATTCATATTAAACAGGGTGAAGCCAGCCTCTCATCTGCATGCTTGAGATTATATGCACTTGAAAAGTCATTTCCGCAGGCTGTACGAATGGCATTAATTCCCACGTGGCGCGCTGCTCTGCCCCCTCCCGGGGCCTTCACCTCCTTCCAGGCTCGCGCCTGCCTGTCCACCAATACCAATCCAAACCTGCAAGTGGGTGCTCCCAGGACTCTCCTCACCTCTGTCCTGAGACACCTGTCCTCCTGAGAAGCACAGCGGCAGCCTCAAGCCTCCTTGCCTGTCTGTGTGCAGGTGTTGCAACAGCACTGCGGTGCTCCCTGCACTGTGGGTGAGCAGGCTCTGGGTGCCTGGCGCCCCGCCAGGTAGGGATGGGGTGGGGTGGAGTGGGGTACTGGAGGCAGGCCTTGATATCCGTGCCCTGCACCCACCACAAGGGTGTGGGCTGGAGGGGGGAAAGGCAGAGTCCATGGGAGCCTGGACTCTGGCTAGAGAAGGCAGGGGACTGGGTGTCAGGGGGCCTGAGCTCAGTCACAACCAGCTGTGACTTCTCTGTCCTCCTCCTTCTCTGGGCCTCCATTTCCCCATCCCTACATGGAGAGGTGGTCTTGAAGGTCTCTTCTGACTTGAAAACTCGAGGAGGAAAAAATCCCTCGTCAGTATGTACACAAGAAGCCACCGTGTTCTAGCGGCTGGTGAGAGCCATGGAGGCTCCACTTAAATCACAGCTGTCCCTTTCCCAAAGGGAAATGTATGCCTCAAATTTCCCAATGGGGACCAGGGCTGCCTGCTCTGGTACCGAGGGGGACCCTCCAGGAGCCCCCTCCTCCATTCACTCCCACCCTTTCGCCTCTCTCCACACACTCCTATCCTGCCAATCCGTGCTCCCGCCCCAGGTACCCATTTCCTCAGCAAAGAGCTGCTGACTACCTGCAGAAGTGGAGAGGCGCTCTGGGAATGAGACCATCAGGTTTCAAGGGCCAGCTGTGTGACCTTGGGCAAGTCACTGGGCTCATACCAACAAGTAAGGAGAGGAAATTAGAAGGCCTTTCTAGGATTTGCTAAAATTGAGGCCCACCCCTGCCTTCCCTGCACCCTCTCCTACGCTGTGCTGGGGGCAGAGGCCAAGTCATTTCCTGTGCTCTAGGATTTTTTGTCTGGGGCGCTGGTCCTGTCCTTGGGTAGGTCCTGGTCTTCCGTCTCTCAGGGTTCCCTTGGGGAGCCAGGGCACCTCGGAGCCTTTGGCCAGTACCCCGACGCTCCCGCAGACGACGCCGTCGAAAGGAAGGAAGTAAGGGAGGGAGGGAGGAAGAAAGGAAGCAAGCCAGCAAGCAGGGTCAAAGCCACAGCCGCCTCTTCCGCTCCGCGGGAGTCTGCGGGCCGCCGGGGGGGGGGAGGGTGTGCGTGGGGGTCCCACTTCCCGAGGCTCCTGGCCCTTCGAAGAACGCGGGCTCTCAATGAGGGCCGCCTCAGAACGCGCCCGGGTCCGCCTCTGTCCCCTCCCTGGCCGGAAGTGACGAGTTCCACCTACCTTGGGGCCAAAGGGAGGACCCAAGGGCTAGGGTGCTTTCGGGGGAGGGGAAAAGGACGGGGGAGCCCCACACGCGTAGAAACTTTTTGTGCCTTTTCCGCGGGCCCATATGGTGTACGGAGTATTAATTACCGTAGCTTTTTAATTAACAATCGCTTAATCTGAGCCGTAACATTTGCCACGACACCCTACGCCTCGTTGCGAACCCGCGCCGCCCGCCCTGCCAACTCATCAATTAATTTTTATTGACGTTTTCTTCCCCAAACAGGCACAATACCAGGGTTTTCCAATTAACACCTCCGCGATCTCTAATTAGTGCAATTAACAGACTGATGGATGCCCGGAGTTTACCCGCGAGGGAGGGAGGAAGGGAAGGAGGGAAGGGGCGGGGCAGTCCCCAGCGCGCTCTCTCTCCCGGCGCGCGTCCCGCAGGGCGCACACGTGCATGCGCTCAGCCTGAGATGGGGCGCACCCCCAGCTCTTAGGGGAGCACGGCGGGTGGGGACGTGACCACAGGTAACCTGTACCCAGAGCAATGGTGGTGATTTGAGTTGAAATAGCAGACACAGCCCTTTTGGAAACCTAGAACCTAGTTGGAGAGACAGCTGAAAGCCTGAGACTAGAAGTTGGGAAACTGGCTTCTAGCCCCAGCTCTATCACCAACTTGCTGTGTGACTTGGGCCAAGTTAGTTCTCCCCTTTTCTTCTCTGTATGATGGGGGAAACTAGACTAGATGTAACTACCAATTTATAATGCATACCCCTATCAACTTCCAAGAAAGACTGGGAAGCAGACTGCAATAAAAGACAGATAAAGCTACTTAAAATGTAGTATCATGGGGTAGTAGGAAGGGAGAATAAACAGGCCGAGATCTTAAGCCAGAGGATCTCACACTTGAGTGCATCAGAATCACCTTGGAGGGCTTGTTAAAATACAGATTCCTGGGCCCCAGGCCTGGAGCTTCTGATTTTAGGTCTCTGGAATGAGCCTGAGAATTCATTTCTAAAAAGTTCCCAGGCGATGCTGATGCTGTCTGTCCAATACAACAGGGCTTCAACGATGAGCACTGGCTTTCGGTTATGAGCTTCCTGGTGGCCAAAACGAGATGACCTACCTCCAAGACCATTAATTCATTCAACATGGATTTCGTGCCCCATTGAGCTAAGCACTGAAGACCTATCTGCAGGAAACTGAAATTCGGTCCTGGACCCCTACAGGCTTACAAAACACAAGCCAGTACAGGTGTCCTGGCTGCTTTGAGGGCAACTGGTAATAATGGAGGTCCTATCTCCCCTCCCTTTTTTTCCTGGGTAAACCTGGCATTTGCCTTTTCGAAAGTTTAGCCACTAGTGGAGTTATGGTCATGAACAAAGTCATTCTTCTCTCTCCTCTGACGCTGGCCAGGAGAATATTTCACCAGCAATGACCCTTCATCCATTCATTGGTTCAACAAATATTTAAGCACTTACCCATGTGCCAGGCTGTGTGTGTGCAGACCTGAACAGAACAGGGCACAGGCCCCGCTCTCCTGGAGCTAATGTTCCCAGGAGGTGAGGCAGATGATAAACAAGGACACAAACAGATAAGCTCAAATAAAATAAATTCTATCAAATATGAGTGCAGGGAATAAACAGGGGGATCTAATTTACACGGGGACAGGGAAGGCTTCCTTTTAAAATGGCATCTATACTTAGAAAAGAATGAGCGGGTATGGGTCAGGTACACTGAATGCAGGGGACCAGCATATGCAAAAGCCCTTATTTTACAAGAGAAGTCACTGGTTTCAGACCTTCTTCGGAGCAAAACGTCTTTGAAATGGACACATTTCTAGATTATATAAAAAGACACCTAAGTGGGTACCACACAGAACAGGGCATGAGGATGCCCTCTATTTCCTTCTTTCTCTTTCTTTTCCTTTCTCTCTAGCTGTCCTGCTATCAGCTCTTACTTGTGTCAAGGGACGGAAAGCAGAGGGCTTTTCAGAGCAATGAGCACTGACATTTCAAGTAACTTGGGATACTTCCCAATCTCTCATCCCAAGACCCAGGGATCCCCTTCCCCATTCAGCTCAGGCCCCAAAGGCCCACTGGCTTCAGGCCTCCAGGTGAGGGAGGGCTCAGGCAGGAGCCACTTTGGGCCTCAGACTTTCTTATCAGCCCCTCATTTGGCATCCTACCTGCTGACCCTGCTCTGATCTCTTATTACCTCTGTAATTAGAACATGAGCAGTGAGGTCACCATTCTGAGCCTTGTTTTCCTTGTTTACCATACGAAGCTAATACCAATAACCCTTCCTTTCAGGGTTGCTGTGGTATCAAATAAAATACACTGCCAGAGAAGGTGTTCAGAGAAGGGTATTAACTACAGTTATGGGGACCCAGCAAGTCCAGATCCCATCCCCTCATCCTAGCCTTATGGTTTGGCATTTGAGGAAAGTGAGACAGAATCCAAGGGTTAGAATGTCTCTGTAGCTCCAAAATGGGTCCCCACACCAGAGCAGGGTGATGTGAGTCACACGACTACTTGGTTCTCTGATCAGCCCGGCAGTGTCTCTCCTCAAGCAGATGGGGCTGTCAGAGTTCCAGAAGAAGCTCAAACCCTCTCCAGGCCCATGCCCTCCCTGTACTCGGGGACTCTCCCTTGTGTGGGTCAGAGGCTGGCACCCTCGGTTTTCTCCCTAAGACTCCCACTTCAGCCTGAGAGTCTCCCTAAATGACACACTAGGAGCTATCTGGTCCAACTTTAGGGACCATTCAAGGCCTCTTCTTGGCACAAAACTTCCAAGCCCAAGGAGCTAGTGCATGTGGCAGGGTGAGGACACACCTCTAAAAGGCTGCAGCAACCTCTGATTTAGAAGGGGAGCCACCATCCTGGGCTGTCTGTTCCAGGTTCTCCCCCAAGTTTGTTTATTTATGGCTGCGCTGGGTCTTCGTTGCAGTGTGCGGGCTTCTCATGGCAGTGGCTTCTCTTGCTGCGGAGCAAGGGCTCTAGGTGCGTGGGCTTCAGTAGTTGTGGCTTGTGGGCTCTAGAGCACAGGTTCAGTAGTTGTGGCACACAGGCTTAGTTGCTCTTAGCCACTGTGCCACCAGGGAAGTCCTCTCCCCCAGATTTCAATAACTTTATTTTCTAATCATAAAAGTAAGATGTCCTGGTAGAAGAATATGAAGAAAAAGTAAGGAGACTTATAAGTACCTCATAAGATCCTTTTGGGATCCACCCCTTCCAGTCTCATCCATTTTCACCCTCTTTGGGCATATAAACATGTAAAACGTGAGCTTGGGCTCATAATCTGTACATGGTTTGAATTTTTCTGTTTTCCCACTCACCACTTATGGTCATAACCATTTCCACATGACATCAAATATTTTAATTAACAGTTTTCAGTGGTCACAGAGTCATTTGAATGGGCTGTGTGTTCCAGGATTTATTGAGCAAATCCCCTAAAGCTGGACATCCAGGCTGCTGCCTGTGTTTTCGCTTAGACACTGTAATAAACGCCCTCACGTGAACAGAATATTCTCCATTCCTAGTTGCTTAGGATACAGGTTTAGGTAGAATTGTACAGTTTTAAGGCTCCTGATACACTTATTCCTTAATTGATGTCCATAAAATGTGTGCTGACTTTGCCCTACCTTCAGCAGTGCACCCCTGTCCCAGAGGACTCACAAGCTTTTTTTTTTTTTTTTTTTAAGCTATCTTCCTCCATTCTCCTCAGCTCCTTCTTCAGGGGATTCTCAGATTCTGCTTATGGTATTGAGAACCCAACACTACCGACCCTGTCAAATCTGGGCACATAGCTGGGTGATGGGCCTCTCTGCCTGCAGCTGACACTGGGCACAGTGGGTACTGGCATTTGGACACACAGAGGGGGATAAAACACAGCCCTTGCTTTGGGGGGGTGGGTTATAGTTTGGTGGAGAAAGGAAGACATACAGACAAACACAAGCATTTAAAAAATACACATACTGGGACTTTCCTGGCGGTTCAGTGGTTAAGACTCTGAGTTTCCACTGCAGGGGGCGTGGGCTCAATCCCCTGACAGGGAGCTAAGATCCCACATGCCATGCAGTGGGGCCAAAAATTAAAAAAAATCATACCTAGGTTCCACCCCAGATCAATTTAATTGGATTATCTGGGATCCAGGCATGGATAATTTACAAAGTTCTTCCAAGTATTCTAAACTTCAAGTACAGCCAGGGTTGAGAACCTCTGCCCTACAAAACACACACAACTTTACAAATGTTAAGTAGATACTGGGGGGTGGCGTGGTTGCTAGCTATGGGTGCCTAGAGGGAGTGGGGGTGCTCCGGGAAGGCTTCCTGTAGGAGGTGACTTCTGAGCTGAGTTTTATGGAAGTGAAGCCTGGGCACACAATTTGTGAATATATTTTAATAACAACCATTCCACTCAGAGTCCTTGAAAGTTCTTTCCCATACCCTGTCACACACAACCTGCACTCTGACAGATGAAGGAACCATACTTCAAACATGTTTAGTGATGTGTCAAGGTCACTTGGCTGCTAGGAGGTTGAGCCAAACTGAAACCCTATAGCTCTTCTGACTCCCAAACCAGTGCTCTTCCCCAGAATTCCACCTCAGACGTGGCAAGGCCCAGAGGGCGGTCACTCTGGAATTTCCCTGGAATCTGAACCTTTCCCCACCACCATCACCACACCCCAGCGCACTTTCACTGGCTCTGGCCCCAAAATGCTCCCAGCAGGCCCTTGCAAGGTGGCCTCCCTCTACACGCCTTCCAAGTACCATGACCAAAAGGAAGAATTAACAAAAAGAAAAAAAAAAAAGAAAAAAAGAGAACCAAAGATCCCACTCCATCTCATTAAGAAAGTAAACATAAGAGCCATCTAAGTGTCTAATTAAGCTTCTAATTAGTCCCTGCTTGTTACTAATGCAAATTAGATTACTCCGCTTAACTACAGCATGTCCACAACACCCTTGTTAATTGCGGCCTTTTGAAATTAAATTACTCCCTAATTAGCATATCAAAGCCATTGATTCGGAGCTGGGAAAGATGAGGGCAAAAGGAGCCGAATGCCAAGTTTGGTTAATCAGAGACGGCTAATTAAATAGTGCCGTCTTTCGTGGGGGGCCCGCTGGTTAAGAGGTGGGGTACTCATCCCGGGCCCAAATGGCCATCTGGAGCCTGGTTCTGGTAGTGCCCTTGGCACCAGGGGGCTCCAGCTGGGCTGGGACAGACCAGTAGTCTGGCCTTCTCTGGGGCCCTGGCTGTTCTGCCCAGCCCGCCTCTGACATGCCCTGGCCCCTTCCTTTGTCTCTCCTGATGATATCTAGGGTGGCATTCACAGGGATCTTGGGTACCAACTCAGGGGCATCCAAAAAACACACCCATATTCGAATTGCAAGATTCAGCATCCTTCCACATCCCTCTCCCTGTTCCAAGATGAATTCTGGAAAGGTGACTGCTCCCAGTGCTTCTCTAATCCCCACCTGTGGTTCCATTCTCGGAAGAAAGTCTCCCCATCCCCAACAAAAAGTACATAAATTTCGGGGGGGGGGCAGGTAAGAGGGTGATGACTTTCACAAAGGGGGCTCACCTGGGCAGGGATGGGCTGATTTCAGCTTGGAACAGACCCCTCAAAACACAAGACCCTGTAATTCCCTCCGTGGTAGAAGGAAGGGGAAAAAAAATCACCCACCACCATCAGTTCCTAAGCAGCTGTGCAAGAATTAGATTTGGGTCAGGGTGTCCTTCAAGGTCTTCTCTGCGCTCTCGTACAGACCCTGCAAAGCCTCTCAGACACCTGCCCCCCCCCCCCCCAGCTCTTCCTAGAATACTGAGGATGGGCAAAATCTCCATGAAGAAGTTGCTGAGGGCTTCCCTGGTGGCGCAGTGGTTGAGGGTCCGCCTGCCGATGCAGGGGACACGGGTTCGTGCCCCGGTCTGGGAGGATCCCACATGCCACGGAGCGGCTGGGCCCGTGAGCCATGGCCACTGAGCCTGTGCGTCCGGAGCCTGTCTGTGCTCTGCGGCGGGAGAGGCCACAGCCCGCACCGCTAAAAAAAAAAAAAAAAAAAAAAGTTGCTAACTGAAACGCCCTCAGGAGCTAGGCGGGTCCCCAAGAGGGCCAAGTGGGAAGTGGAGGGTACTCAATCCCAGTCTATCTTTACCCCACAGAAATGCAGGCTCCAGTGTTTGATAGGGTTTGGGTTTTTCAAAAGCAGCCAAGTGGGGATATTTATGTGAAATTTACCACCGTAATAAACTTTGTGTGAGCCGACAAAACACATAAGGGGTGAGGTTAGTCCATTTGTGACCTCAGCCCTTATGGTCAGCATTCTAGACAGGCAGGTTCCAGTCAGCTGTGTGACCCTGGACAAGTTACATCACCTCTCTGGGCCTGGGGACCTCACCTGTCAAACAAGAACAAGGAGGTATGTGAAATGGCAAAGCACAGTTCCTCAGTCAGGGTCTGGTGACCACCTAGTTCTACTCTGTACCCGCCATAATCCCTTCCCAGACTTCGGATGTCTTCTAGAACCTTCTTCCTCCATCTTCCATGCAGAAGGCAGAGTCTGGGCTTCCAGGTGTCCTTGGCAATGCTGAGGGCTTGTTCCTACAAATGCCTGACTTGGCAGCTGGGCAGCTAGGAGGTACACACCTATGCTCTCTGCCCTACATTTAACGGATTAGCCCTGGTGGGTGCAACAGATCTCAAATGCCTCTTCTAAAAAAGACAGAACTTTCACAAGAACAAAATCTTGACAACGGACAGGTCCCTAGCCTGGTCCTCAGTGTCCCCCTCCCCCAACTAGGGTGTGTATATGTGTGTGTCTGTGTCTGTGACTCTGTCCACAGCTCTCCTTCCCCCAGTTCTCCTCTCCAAGTTTCTCACCAGCAGCCCCCGCAGCACAGAGTCAGGGTCATGGCCAAATTCCCAAAGGGTTTGGTTTTGCTGATTTACCGAGGGATCAACCAGTGCCCAGGGGAGAGGAAGCCCCCGCCCCCACTCCCCAGTGCCCAGCTCAAAAGGGTGAATCTCAGGCAGTGCCCAGTCCATGGGTATCCATCCAAACCAAATTGGTCTAAAGGGCCCATAACAGTGGTTTTATTTTAGAAAACAAGTGAAATTTAAAGCAAAGCAGAAAAAGATAACTGGGGAAGGGGTGAGGCTGTCCTGGTGTGAGGGGGAGGGCGGAGTGGTGGTACGAGCGGGCCAAGCTGCTGCCCGCCTCGCTGAGCTCTCTCTCCCAACGAGATTCAATTAATTGATAACAAGAGGCATCAAATTAATTTCTGGAGGATGTGAGATTCTGATGAAGGGAAATCTCGTAGATGGGGATCGGGTGGGAGGCGGCGGGCAGCGCCCCCTCTAATCAGGCTCCACTGCCTAATTGGGGAGAAGGAGACTTGCCTGGGCCGCTTGGCCGTCTGCCCCACGCTCCACAGCGCCCCTTTCGGGCAGGACACGCGGAGGCAGTGAGCTCCGGATGCGTGGAACAAAGCGGGCCAGTCTCCTCTCACCCAACGCCCAACTCCCTCCTCCCCGCCACCAGCCCACAGCTGCAGGGAAGGGCGGGGGCAGGGAGAGTTGAGTGTGGGTGCTCCCTCACCAACTGCACAGTTATGAAAACCAGAGCCCAGAGAGAAGACTGTCACGCCTAAGGTCACAGAGGGAATGAGGAAGCTGGTAGCAGTGCGCTTACTGGTGCCCCTCAAGCGTGAGTCCCAGACCCATGCGACCCAGATGGGCGAAGTCATCCCCAAGCTCAAGGAGGTCAGCACACAGCGTGGGAGACCCTCCCTGTAGCTAAAAGATAGAGGCCACCCGCCCCCTCTTCCAGAGTTCCCTGGACCCCCAAACCCCAACATCTTAGGGCCGAAGACACCCGGCGCGTGCGCTTCCCCGCACCTCGCAAAGATGTGCTCGCGGAGGCTCAGGGTAACACTGGCCGGGCTAGTAACCCAGAGTGAGTGCCCGCAGCTGGGGGGCAAGGACCGGGAGCCCTGGCTCTCCTGAGAACCCTGGAGGCTTCCTAAAGGAAGGATTCTCCCAAGTGCCTCTGTGCCTCCGGCTCCAACCCAGAGATGTGGAAGCCTCCAGAGCACTGCGCCCAAGCCCTTACAGTAGCCGCCGCTCCCTCGGTCTCCTGCATATCCTGAGTTCCCATCTCTCCCCCAAATTCTCCTCAGCTGCGCCCGCCCTTTTCTTTCAGGGTGTGATACACATCTGCCCAAAGAACCCCCTGAAGGAGTGAAAGGAGGAAGTATATGCTACCCTCTTTTGGACCAACTTCTTTCGGCCTGGGTCTCCTGGAAGCCTGAGCTCCAGAGCTGGGAAAATGAATCCCAGGGAGCCCGCCCTCCAGCACACCCGGTTGAAGAAACAAGAACAGAAGCCCCTTCACCAGCCCACGAGCCATTTTCCCTTCACACAGCTCAGCCCTCCTGAAGGCTCTCCTGTGCCGGCTGTGGAGTGTGAGGACCGGAGCCTGCCTCCAGTCACCAGAACCTGTGGGAAAGATCCTCACTGGGGCACTTGCTCCATTTCTGATTTTCCAAGTTGTAAGCGAGCCACCTCTTATTAAACCTCTTCACCTAGACTCCTGTGGGCCACGGCACACAGCGATGGCTCCACAATGTTTGTGGAATGGAGAGCAGGAGTCCCGGTCTCCATGCCCGGATCCACCCTGCCCTCCTGTTACCACCATTTGTCCCTCCCTCGTTGCCGGGGGGAATTCTGGGTAATTTCCACCCGCTGACCCTGCCTACCTTGAACAAATGCAGAGGGTCACTGGTCTACACACCTCACTTTGTTACTGTCTGAGGAAAAACCATCTCCCCTCCCCTCCCCTCCCTCCCATTTGCACCGTAGCCCAGGTCAGGTGCCATCAGAAAACTCCAAGTAGGAGAGAAGACTTTCCCCATGCCCCGCACCACCAACGACTCCACACACCCTCAGGTCCCCCAGCTTGGGAGGCTTCAGCTGGGCAGAGGATGGGGCCTGGGGAGGTGGGCAGAGCTGCTGGGATTTGGGGAACAGGCTGCATGGCTATGACCAGGGCTGGGGAGAAGAAAGGCACCGGGCTGCACTGGAGCAAGGGACAGCCAGGTAAAGATCCTGGGAGGAGTCATCCTGGGACAAGGAACAAAGGAAGGAAGGGCATCAGCCTGGCCCAGGCTTGAATGGCTCACTCCTTTGAGGGACCAGATGCTTTGACTCTATGGCTCAGCGCTCTGTGGCCTTGTCCAAATGGGCACCTTTTGTGCTAGGAGCTCTTCATTTCCAGCTCAGGCAGGCATGCCCCGAGTCCAGGCTCTGCACAGGGCCCACGAAACGCCATCTCACAAGACCACTGCGTCTGCAAGCCTCAGGGTTTGGAGTAGAGGGTTCCTGCTGTAACCCCAGCAGGGCAGAACTGGCCGTGGGTGAAGGTGTGCATTTCCATGGAGAATCCAGGGAGGCAATGTTGAAAGAGGCGGAAACTTCACACTCAAGGGAAGTTTCTTTTTGCTTCTTTAAGATGATCCATCCAGGAGTAGGTCCCAGATTGACGTGAGACTGTCTGCCAAGCTTGTCTTCCATAACGCTGCATAAGCCAGGGTTCCAAACCATAAAAAGTCTCCCTTTTTGGAGAAAGGTGGTGCCGGCCATGTTTCCTCCTCTGTGTTCTAGGGAACTATCCCTCTCATTTTTGCTTCCATGAGCACCTTAGGATGTTGTGGGGAGGGGGATGACTGGACCTTCCAGGGTCATGTGCAGGTGGGAAATGTCAAGGTCTGAGCCCAGACCTTCCCCTAAAGGGAAGACAGGAGGAGGAAACCCAGCCCTCTCGTTGGAGGGCTGAGGGGGACGCAGGCCTGAGCTTTGGAAGAAGGGATGGGGAGTGGCAGGCCCTCCCATCCCCTCCTTTCTCCCTTCCCCACAGCAGAGTCTCAAGGCCTACCGGTTACACTGGGAGTCCTAGGAGCCCCACATGTCAGTCCCAGCCCTACCACTAACTAACTGTGTGACCTCAGACAAGTTGCTTCTTCTCTCTGGGCTTCATTTTCCAAACCCCTAAAATGGAGATTAATTTCCAGTATTCAGTCCAGCACGTGGCCTGGCGGTGCTGGGAATCTAATAATAAAAGCCACCCCTTGGTCAGTACTACCCTGCACCAGGCACTATGCTAGGTACTTTACGTCTGCTCTTCCGTCCTGCTCCCAAACAGGCTCTAAACGGCTATCACTGACCTACCTCACACATAAGAAAACTGACGTTCCAATAGCTTAACTAAGTTCTTCAGAGACCCAGCACCACTGGCAAGTTCCAAAGGCTTTTCCCCTGTGACCCATGTTCTGCCCTGGGGAGGCCTGAGTTCCTTGCCCTGGGTTCCAGGGTTCTGGAACCAAGTCATAGGAAGTCATTTCAGCCGTCGGAGCCTCAGAATCCTGTCAAAACCAGTGCCTGCCCTGCCTTGGTCTGGGAAGCTGGGAGATTTTGAAAGGAAACTGTGCGGAGCTCCTTGGATGGAAGAAATGATTACTTTGCACAGTTTGGGTTATTAGAAAAGTAAAGACATTGTGCCTGCTTGGGATGGGCATGGAGGGGTTTGCATTTCAGCTGGAGAGACAGGAAAGCCACCAAGGCAGTGGGGCAGCAAAGGTTTAGGATGTAGGGAAGGAGGGTGCAGCTCCTCCAGGTGTGGAAGATCAGGGAAGCCTTCTTGGGGAGATGGCCCTTCCCCCCTTGCACCTCATACCTCTCCTCTGAAACAGACACGCTGCTCCCACCCTCCTCTCTCTAATGTGATATCTTATCTGCCTCTCCTACCCTGACAATGTGCAGACCCCAGCCTTCACTGCTTGGGCACACCAGTGCCCAGCCTGGGACCTGCCCAGACAGAATAGGGGCTCAGCAAACCTTTGGGGAATTAATGGATTAAAGGATTCCCCCCTCCTTTCCGGCCCCTAAGGAAGAGGTGTGTTTGGAGTAGGGGCCCAGCAGGATATGCACATTCCTGGCAAGAAGGGATCTACCTGCCAGCAGCCAGAAAGGAAGTTTCTGGCTAAAGGCACAGGGAAGGAGGTTGGGGTAGGGATGTCTAGGTGTGAGAAGTGTACCTACACAGAAAGGGACAGGGACAGGTCCTTTTTCAAGTTAGGCCCAACCTGCCCTCCCCCCACCCCCCAGCACTGGTGTCAGGCCTTTCTCCCCGCAGGGCTCACGGGTTCACCAACTCCGTAAGTCCTGCAAAACCTGCCCAGGACTGGGAGAAGGACAGAAAACCCCACCCAGGGGCCCAGCACTTAGTGCCAGGAGAGAAGGTTCCCATGGTCCCCCCCTTCAGTTTAGTGTCAAAACTGGGACGGGGCTAAGGTAGTGTGGGGGGGGATCCAGGAGAGATTCACATCTTACAGGAGTCCTGAGTTGGCAGGGAGCACTCTCTAGAGCCACCTCCTCCCCCTGCCACGTTGCCCCACTGATGAGAGGGGGAGTGATGCCAAATGGGGAGCCCCATGAGACATAGCCCTGCTTTTGAGAGCCTCAGATCTAAGGGTGCCAGAGCGAGCAAGCTGTCCAGGTGCCCACAGCACAGTCTCAGGGCCCTCCCTCCCTCCTGCCAGGTGACAAAGAGCCCCAGAACCCAGGCAAGACAAAGTTAAAACAAAAATAAAAGCAAAATAAGCCTGTGGATTTCCTATCCCCTGCAGCGGTTTTCTGCCAGGTTGGGCAGGGGTTGTCTGGGGCAGGGGCTGTCTGAGGTGGGGGGCTCTCCTTAGGGCAGCTGGGGCCTGGCCAGCTTGCTGGGCCTTGGGCCCCTGCACCCACCCACTAGCTCACCAGGAGGGTCATCGTCTTGAAATGCCCAGCGCCAGCAGCGCTCAGTCCCAAAAGTGAGCTTCTGGGTTCAAATTCTTGGTGTCGAGGTCTCCATTGCCCACTGTGCTCCACAATGGGACTGGTCAGACCCTCCCGTGGCTACAGGCGGTACAGATGATCCCACAGCTCCTTCCTTCTGGGTGGGAGAAGGGGGCACCCAGGTGAGCCTCCAGCTCCGACCCTAGCTGCCTCTCAAACTGCGCTCCCAAGGCCCTCAATCCCAGACCCAACACAGTTCGCCCTAGGACAATCCAGGCGTCTGCTTTAACACGGGATGAAGGTGCTGAAGTTCAAGTGAAAACCCGCATTGGCCAAAATGCTCCTGGGCTTTCTCAGCCACCACGGAGATGACAGCTTCAGACTTGGGTTTTCTCCTCCGGGTACCCCACCTCCAACCCCTGCTCCAGGCTCCGAGGTCAATAAGCAGGGAGACCCGGCGCTGGGGTGCGAGACACGCGGTGATCTCCAGACGCCTTAAACCCCAGGCACGGAGTGAGCGAGGAAATCAGTCAGGCGGGGGATGGCAAGAGAGGCCCGCGGTGCAAAGGGACGAGCCGGGTGTTCTAAGGGCTCAGGGTCTCCGCGCTCCCGTATCCTCTTCCCCTAACCTAGACAGTCCGGGTGAGACGCCGATGTGTTCACGAGGTCGCCCCAGTTGGAAAGAAGGAATCCGCAGCCGTCAGGGCCTCTGACTCAGAATCCGCCTCCCGCGAAATCGCATAGTCCTTTGCCGGGGACGCCGGGACCCCAGGTCGCTCAGGGCGCCCCGCATTCTAGCGCCTCGAGCTGTAGCTGGGCTCAGCTCAAGTTAGTTAGTTTGGCGTTGATGGGGAGCGCAAGACTCGAGAGCTGCCGAGGTGACCGCCTCTCTAAGAGAGGTGTCTGCCAGGGGGCTGTCCAGGGGAGAGGCCACAGTCCTGGATCTGTGGGGGGTCTTGCTTGGTTATCCCGGGGCACTCTTCCCTGGCGGCCTCCGAACCCTGCTGCCGCCCTCTCTCCCCACTACATGGTGAGGCGGGGCTCTCCCCAAATGGAGTGAATGAAGATATCGGCCGGGTCAACCCCCCACCCGCCAGCACCGGCGCACAAAATCACAAGGGGCCGTTTCCAGACGCTCTCAAGTCCCCAAGAAGTTTTCCGCTCTATCTCCCAGCCGACCCAGGTATGGCGGAAAGGCGTTGACTGGCCCCGGGACCTCCGGGGTGCGACCCCAGCAAACCAAGTCCCCTCCTCACCTAACGCGACGCGTTGGATAGGACCGCGGTGCCCCCCCATCTATCTGCCTCCGGCGCGTCTTGGGGACTGTGGACAGACTGGGGTTGGGGGAGCCCACTTCACCACTTCCCTCCCCGGCTCAGGAAAGTCCGGGCTGGGAAGTACTCTTTGTCTGACTCGGGGCGGGGGGGTGGTCGCGCCCCCAGACACCCCATTCCTCGCGGCCAGGCCGGGAGGAGGCCGGTCCTAGATTCTTGCGGGGAGGGCGGGCCTTAGTAGCCCTTCCAGCCCCCCCAACCCCTGCCGACCTCCTCTGCCCGCCCCCCCCGGCGCCGCGCCGTAGCCCCCACCTGTTCCCCAGGCAGCTCCGGGCCACGGGGGCCTGAGCCGGGGCGGGGTGGGTGTCGCGGCTGCGCTGGGTCAGGGCGCCGCAGCCGGCCCCGGCTGGAACAAAGTGCGCCGGCCTGGGCCCGGCTCCTCCCGGCGCGTCTCCCGCGGGCAGTTTGCAAACACAAAGTGAGCCAGTGAGCGGGCGAGAGAGTGCGCGAGCGAGGGAGTTGGTCTGGTCGCCGGCCCAGCCCCCACCCGCGTCCCCGAGCTCGGCCAGCCACCTACCTGTCCGGCCCGGCCGCTCCGTGCGGGCTCCGGCCCGTCAGCCCGCGCGGGGCATGGGGCTCGCTCCGGTCGCCGCCCGGGCCCGCCGCCGCCCGCTGGGACTGCCCCTCCGCGCCGCTCGGCGCCGCGCAGCTCCCGGGCGTCCTCCCTCCGCGCCGCGCCGGCCGGCCGCCGCGCGCCCTACCCTCGCCGGGGCATCGCACTTTGGGGGCAGCTCGGCTTGCTCCGGCTGTGCTCCTCCTTCCCGATCCTCCCGCGACGCTTGTTCGCTCGCTCGGGCGCCGGGGCTCCGGGACCCCGGCGTCCCCGCCCCCGGCCCAGCCCTGGTTCCGGCCCGGGCTCCTCCCCGCTGCGCCGCCGCCGCCTGCGCCGCGCCCTCCTCGCGGGCTGGGGGCTACGTCCCGGCCGCCGGCCGCACAGTCCGGTCCGCAGGGGCGGCCGGCTCCGGACTCCGAGGGGCTGCGACTGAGCCCGGGCAGCGAGTGGCTGCGAGCGGGCGGCGCGCGGGCGGGGCGGGAGGGGGCAGGGAGGAGGGGGAAGGAGGGAGCGCGCGGAGAGCGAAGGAGGAGGGAGCGAGCGAGCGAGCAGCGAAGGGAGGGAGACCAACTTCTAGCGCTACCATAATTCACCTAAAACAGGTGCAGCAACTTTCACCCTGCCCGGCAGCCAAGTCGTGAGCGAGAGGAGACCACGTGGACCAAACTTTAGGGGTAGAAAAGGTGGGGATCTGGGGAGAAGACGTAGGGCTGCGATCCTGTAAAAAGGAGGGGGGGAGGTGGAGAGACCCCAGGGATTCACACTGGCCTTGCGAATCCCTTGGCGCGCTTTGCAAACTCCAGCTTTTCCCTGGAGTCTGGAGGTACGGCCAAGCCCTGCTCCCACACGGTTCATTGGTTCCCGGCGGGCTGCGCCCTATGCAGGGAGTGGCCGGGGGGCCCAGAGCCCGGAGCCGGTGTCCTTCCTCCTCTCCCTTCTGCGCCCCACTGCGTGGGGCTGGGGGTGGGCTTTTGAACCGGGGGGTGGGGGAGGTGGGAAGGCTCCTTCTGGGCTTTGTGAACGGTCACCCCGGGCGCGCGCCGCCTCCCTCTCCGGAAGGGGAATTTCCCATAAAGTGCTCTGCGAACCGGTGAAGAAAGGGCCCAAAGCCGGACCCACGCGGGCAGAGCGGAGTGCAAAGTAGAAGCAATTATCCGGACAAATTAGATTGTAAACAAAACTCAACGTCTCTTGCCTGAGGGCGGGGTAGGGTGCGGGTAGGAATCGGAGGGATTGTGGCGGTAGCCAAGGTGTGTATTTGGGTTGGGAGGGGGAAGTGTGTATGAGGAAAGGCCCCAGATCCAAGGGGGAGGGCTGTGCTGGTAGCAGGCGCCCCACTCAGAGACCAGTGGAAACCTGAATAAATCCTTCCCCCGCCTTCCACCCCCAGAACATCTCCGGTCTGGCTCTGTGTGTTGCAGTGGGGAGGAGTGAGGGACACCTCAGGGGTTGTCAAAGGAGTGCCCATGACCAAGGGAGGACCCAGCCGTTGGGGGAAGGGCAGGAAGGCCGTGGCTGTAGAAGGCTCTCCTGCCCCAAATCACCCGAGGCAGGTGGAGACGGGCAGACACAGGATGATCCGGTGGAATGTGAGCTGGGGGTGCTTCAGGGATTGGAGCTTAGGATATGCCAGGGCTGTGGCCTGGGGAGAGAGGATTTCTTGGAGGAGAAGCCTCTCCAATGGGGCTTGGAAGAAAAAGAGAGGAGGCTCCCCCTTGGGTTCTCCATCCCTTATTCCATCCCTTTTCTGTGGGTACAATAGCCAGAAGGAGCTGTAATGCCAGTGCTATCTGTCCAGGTCTAGATCCTCTGTATTGCCCTACACAGGGCAGGTGTGACAGGCATATTCAGCTTCTGCTGGAGTGCTTCAAATAGCTAGGTGTGAAATTGTTGGGAGGAGGACCCTAAGCACCATTTATGTGGATACCACAGGGTCCTTTCCAGTGTAGCCAGAACAGAAGCAATAAGAATAAAATAACCACAGCTAACCTTTGAGTCGTACCACATGCCAGGCATGGGACTCATTTCATCTTCACAATAACCCTATAAGTAGATAGTACTATTACCTCCATTTTACAAAAAGGTTAAGTCACTGTCCAGGCTTACCCGGCTGGTAAGTGATGAAGCAGGATTTCAACCAGAGCTGCTTCTGTGAGGCCTTTAAAGCAGTACTGCCTGCTTGTGGGTTACCTGAGGAGTATAGTTTGGGAGAAAGGAAGCCTTTGGTGGTGTGACTCTATTTATTTTCTATGGAGAGTCAGCGCTGGTGGGAGTCAGGGTGTGTGGACAGGCCCGGGCATGGCCTGGAGTTGGCAGATTCTTGTGTAAGCCCAGCTGGATTATGACCACGCCATGCCCCTCAGGTCTCCTTTCCATCCATCCTACAGAGGCTTCAGGTCAGGTGAGAACTAGGGACTTTCAATACAAAAGAAGGAATGAGGTGACCTCCAGTGGGCTTCTCTGGCTGGCTGTCACGCCCACTGCATCCTTTCCCATCACCTTCCTGCGGCAGCCCTCCATACCTCACACGTGGATTCACGTGCCCAAAGGGATTTCCCTAGGAAATGCTTTGGCTTTCATTTCAGTTTACCCTCATCTCCAGGCCAGTTCAGTTCCCAGCACCCTGTGAGTCACAGTGGGGGGCCCAAGGGAGGCAAAGGATCCTGTCTGGGCCTCACCTAAAGGGCATTTTAATGAGGAAGCAAAGCCTCAACGGGGAGAAGTCTCACAAACAGAGTGTTAAGCATAAAACCAAAGAAAGATACAGAACGCACACCCCAAAGTTAAAGCAGCCAGTCCAAAGCCCCTCCTTCTGATGCAGGACCTCTAGGAGAAGGTTCAAAAAAGTGGCCCTTGGCTCCCGAACCAGAGTGCCTGGGAACAGGCAGGAGGGTCCTCTTTCTGCCCTTGTTCCTTCAAAAGGTCTAGGCTGTGGTGTGGCAAGAACCGGGACCCATGGCCTGTCCTACTATGGAGGCCATGGTTAAGAGCACAGAGACTGGAGTGAGACAGCCTAGGGTTGAACTTCAGTGTCTGTCACTTACCAACTGTGTGATCCAGGCAAGTTACAGGAAGGAGCCAGTTTCCTCATCCACGACATTGGGAGAATGCCTCCTGGGGGGTTGGGAGGGTGACATGAAAAAGCCCGGGCAAAGCATCTAGCTCTGTGACCTGTTCATCAGACACTTTCCATAAACACTCATTTTCCGTTTTGTGAGCTCCAGTTTCCTCACCTAAAAATGAGAATACTGACTTCACAAAACTGCAAAGCATACATACATCTGCAGTTGATACTTAGTAAGGGCTTGCTGTGTGTCAGGTACTTGATTCACGTGCTATTTGGCTGCATCGCCCCTGGCATAGAGGCTTTTCTCATTTTACAGTGAGGTACTCAAGCTCGGAGAGGTGAGGCAACTTGCCCCAGGTCACACAGCTAGAAGATAGTACAGCAAGGACTAACTCACAGGTCTTCCTGCTCTGAAGAGTTGCCCTTTCCCAGGGTCAGCTGCCTCCCTGTTGTGGGGATGCAGTGGGTTAGTGGGTGAGCTTGTTCTTAGTACCAGGCCTGGCACTGGGTGTGTGTGTATGTCCAGAAACATTAGTCAGTCCTTTTATTCCCACAGTCCCAACACATCTAGACCCAGGTATTTTATGTTTCCAGTCATCCGATTGCTTGAATTTTACATCTTTTCCCTCTTCAAAATCTTTTCTTAAGGGAATTCCCTGATGGTCCAGTGGTTAAGACTCAGTGCTTTCACTGCCATGGGCCTGGTTCCATCCCTGGTCGGGAAACTAAGATTCCACAAGCCACGTGGCGTGGCCAAAAAAAAAAAAAAAAAGTTCAAAAAACCAAACCGTTTTTTAGTTAATTAAGGAATAAAACTTTACCAGCATGATGTAGTGTCTCAACACCTAAGTATATACTAACAGAAATGCATAATGTGTTCACCAAAAGACAGACACTAGAATGGTCTTAGCGGCCATTCCACAAATAACCATCAACAGTGGAATGGGTGAATAAATGCTGGTAGTCTCATGCATGGGCTAGTACTTGGTAATGAGAATGAACAGGCCATTGCCACACACAGCAACAGGGAGAAGTCTCACAACAGAATGTTGGGCATAAAAGCCAGTCATGAGAGAGAAATTCCACCTATCTGAAATTCAAAAATCGGTCGAACAAAATCGAGGTGTTAGAACGCCGGAGAGTGGCTACTCTAGGCAGGCGAGTAAGTAGGGGTTCCTGGGGGACTGGGAATGTTCTGTAGTTTTTGAATTGGGGATTTGGTTACGTGGGTGTGTTCACTTTGTGACAATTGAGCTGGCGTACACTTAGGATCTGTGCACCTTTCTTTATGCTTTCAAAAAAAAGCCTACAAATTGTTGCTGTTAAAGTCAAGAACCTGCCATATCCTTCCCTCCCTTTCTCCATCCTTCCTTTGCCAGAGGTAGCCAGTTTCCAGAAGCTGGGAGGTAGCCTTCCCAAGTAAGTTTTACGCTCTTAAACATTTAGTGTGGCTTGGGTGTCTCGAAATTTTAAATAAAAACTGTCCTTCTGCTCCTTGCTTTCACTATTTATTGGTGGTATCATTTACTAAATTTCATGTTGCTGACATTAATCGGGTTTGCTGTGTGCATCCCTAGGTCATTCATTGAAAAGGCTTGCGTTCTATCACATCAGTTCACTGCCATTTCTTGACCCAGCCTCCCAGTGATGGACGGTTGGGTTGTTTCCAACGTTTGGCTATTGTGGTCACACTGCAGTGGGCTTCCTTCTGAACAGCGTCTCTCCACCCAGCCACCCAGGGCCTTCTGCTTCTCTCTCCTCCTTTGCCTCCTGACCAGTCAAGCTGACCCCCTTTCCTTTTGTGGTTCCTCCACTCTGGCATCTTCTCTCCTCCCCATCTCCCAGCTGCCCCTCCCCACCCTGCTTCCCAACCTTTCTGACTCAGAAAGACCGAGGATCTGTGCTGGGTGGAGGTGGGGGAGGGATGGAAGGGGGTAGCCTCTTTCTTTGCCACAAAGGCCCCTGTTCTCCAAGATAAATGACGATTTTAACAAAGAAATATTTCATTAAGGGTTGGTATCTTAATGAACTGTGCCAGGAACCTCTAAGGCACTCTCCAGACTCTCCCCCTTTTTAAGGGGGGGCTCCTACTCTTGAGGGGAAGCTTATCAGTTTACCATATTGCCCTGAGTAGAGGACCATGCAGTGTGGAGAGCTGTCCCTGGGGGCTGTGGAGGAGGGGAGGGCACCCAGGCCTGGGGGTGGGGCCTGGTTACCCCTCTTGGTGGCAGGGGCTGGGCCCTGGGAGATGTTTACAGACCTCACTTTTAGGGCCTCAGAGACTCAGGCCTTGTCCACGGGATGGTGGGCATGGGACTCCAGGCTGATTGGTGGAAAATCATTCATTAAGGATCGGGAAATGAACAATAACCTGACAAGCAGTGGACAGTTTTCCATCAATTAGAACACAGTGTCTTTGGGTGAAATGAGACCCCCTCCGTGGAGGGATTTCCGAGCAAGGAGAGAGCAGGACGCAGGCAGGGATGGGCCAAGAGAGCAAACTCGGCACCCTTTCCCTATCCCATGCATCACACCCAGCCATTCACCAAGGGGGCAGGGGGAGGCCGTGCCCAGGGACAAGGAAAGGCCAAGCAGGGGCACAGAGAGGAGTCTTCATGCGGTTCATCCTTCAAGAGCTACCCGAAGTCTTCCTTCCTCAGAAGAACGCTCGGATTTAAATCCCAGTTCTGTCGCTTTCTAGCTTGAAACCCTGAAGCAGGAGGGCTTAATCTCAGTTTCTTCAATTGCAGAAGAGGGAGAAAGATGAGGGTCCAGCAGAGGTGGTGAGTGAGTGAGTGTAACACCTGTAGGGTTCTCCACCCGGCGAGGCATCTCCTAGCTCAGAGCCATGATCATTATCTCTTGATGCTCCAGCCCACTTCCACCTCTTTCTGGCTCCTCCTTAGATGGCTGGTGTTGATTTTACAATGTGTTGTTGGCTAACTTTTATTTCATAAGCGCCAAGTCACTTTTAATACATTGTATTGTTTGTTCACTGTTTAACCATGTGTGCCTCATCTCTCTAACTAGATAATAAACTGAGGTCGGGGCCCATGATTTTAGTCATTTTGGGATTTCCTCTTGCAGCCCAGTGTGCTTTGCACAGTAAATGCACGTTGAATTGGTTTGATTGTAATTTGATGCTTAGTTAAAAAAAAATAGCTTGACACCTCAGGGCAAGTTGGTGCCCTGCAGGTAACAGTGAGGGGGTTGGGGGGGGGGTGGCATGCGGAGTTTTAGGAGCTACGCAGTAAAACTGTGTCTTCAGTGATTGGAGGGAAAGAGCTGGGGGTCAAGGTGGGGACTTGGATGGAAAATGGGACAAGGCAGCACCCTCACTCCCTCGGGGCTGCCGCCTCCTGCCAGAGGGCTGTGCCCCCCATTCTTCTCATGACTGCTCCCTGCACATTTTCTGCTTGTCCACGGGGGGCGGGGGGGATACCTTCAGAGCTCTGCACTCATCAAGGGAAGCATTCCTTCCTCAGGGAACCTGGAAGGCCTGCGTTTTGGGGTCTCGGCCAGTGGCACTGGAGGGTGAGGTGGGCTGTGAAGGAGGAAAGTCAAAGCCAAGGTGGCCTCACACTGGAAATAGCTACCACTTATTGAGCACCTACTGTATACCAGGCACTTTTCATATGTATCTCTGATCTCCACAGTAGTCCTAATGTTTGATTCTTTTGTTTGTTTATTTTTAAAGAGAAGGCAGCGCCCGAAATGGCAGAGGCAATCGATGTGGGGTGGAGATAAGGGGAGAGAAGAGAGAGTCTTTATATGTCTCTGATTGTGTGTGGTGTCTGGCAAGGCCTGTGGAGTGGGGCTCACACATTTCCTGGGCTCCTTCACGCTGGTTTGAGTCCGTTCCGTGCTGGGCCTGGACTCCAGCGCCCACCTCCTTCCCAGTTCTCCTGCACCCTCTCTTCTTTCTGGCCTTCTCTCTTCCAGATCCCTCTGCTCTTGACCCCTGGCCCTCCAGCCCCAAAGACCTCTCTCATGGTTGCTGGGTAGCAGGAAGTCCCTGGAACCAGGCATCCGAAGGCTGGAGTGAGGCTGGATCCTGATTAGAGAAGAACCAACTGTGCGCCCGTCCCTGTGTTAAAGCACTCTTCATTCATGACGTCATTTCATGATGTCATTTCACCTCCCACCAGCCCTCTGAGATGATATAGCAGATGCTGTTGAGTGCCCTGTCTGTGTGCCCTCAACCTGACCACTTATACCCCTAAGGCTTTCAATCACCTACCTGCCTATCTTTGCCTGAGGGCTTCCTCTGGGCATTGGACTCTGTTTTGTCACTATTGGGAGACCAGAAGTGCTGGGGAATTAACACCATCCAGGAGAGCCCCGCACCCATGACTGATGAGCATTGATGTGTGAATAATTGAGATGTGTGCTCTACATGTGCTCACAGGGTTTCCCCAGCAGGACTGAGCCACCCAAGGAGCCAGCTTGATAACCAACTTGATTGCTTTCCTTCCTTCCCTTATCTTATTTCCCCACTTCTCTCCTGGTGTCTCCTTTACCTCCTACATCAACCATGTGTACTGGAATAGTTGTCTCAGGGCCTGCTTCTGGAGGAACCCGGCCTAAGTCAGGTGGGTACCGTTATCATCCTCATTTTACAGATGACAAGACCAAAGCTCCGAGACGTTGAAACTCACACACAGTTCCACAATTATGTAAGCGAAGTGCCTGCATCCACACCCTGGCTTGTTAGACAGCAGAATGTCCACTTCATCGCTCTCCCGTATGCCTTCTTGAAGGCCCTTCCCCCTCTGCCCCCAGAGTCTTGTTCAAGGCCATTCCCCCTGGTTTCCTGCCTTGAGAGGTAAGAGATGAAGAGCAGGGTGGGTCGGGCGTACACTGGCCGGAAGTGGGGAGTGTTTACAGGTCACCCAGCTCTCCCCGCCTCCCCGTGGGTCCCAGGCCAGTAGTCAGAGCCAGTTCTTGGATCTCAGACAGAAAGAGAAGCAATGACCACCCACAGGACTGGACATAGGATGAACAGAAAAAAGTGAATGCTACTTGGAGTGCTGGAGAAGGAGAGGACAGAGTCAGGGGTACACGGAGGGATGGACTCGGGGCTGAGGAAGTTTTCCGAGCCTTTGCGTTATACGAGGGCCTGTGATCAGACATCCCCGCGTGCAGCAGCCCCTGTAAAAGACGAGCAGCCAGGGCGAGAGCTAGGAGAGGATTTCTTGATAGTGGAGTTTGCTCAGACTTGGGCTCTGGAAAGTCCCCTTCTGGGAACCTCAGGCCCAGGGGAGAAATCGGCCAGCATCTTCTATGAGTGTGGAGGTGGGCACAGCGTGGGGATGACCTGAGCCCCTCAAAGACAAAAGTTACACGGAGAGAACATCTTGCAATTTTCTACTTGGTTGGTTTTCACGACATCTTTGACTCAGTTTATGTTCTCCCAGAAGCAGACTCTGACGCAAGGATTCAAGCATGAGTTGGGAGTGGGAAAGTAGGGGGCTCGGCGGGGGTGTGGGTGGTCGGGAGGCCCACATAGGGAGTGTTAGCATGTACTGTGAGTGAGAGGGGCGCAGGCCTGCTGGGGAACCCCGGAATATGTTTGAGGCATGCCTCAAGTTGTCCATATGATGGGGGCAAGGAAGCTGGGGTATTTATCCACCAACTCCCTCTTTGCCATTGGTGGAGGGCTGCTTCCAGACACATTAACTCTCCAGCGCTTCCAGCTTGTCCTGAGTCTAGCCAAGGGCGTCTCCATGGCCAGAGGAAAAAAAAAAGAAAAAAAAAAGAACCCTCAGGCAAAGGGCAGGTGTTGGCAGTAAGCAGCCTTCTCCGTTTGGAGGTAAGTGCCGAGAGGCATAGGCAGAACGCCAGCACCTGCCACACTCTGCCACCCTCCTTGACTTCTCCTTTCCACGTGCCCTTGTGAGCTTGTGTCATTTCCCTCTTAAACGCTTCGGGCTCCCAAGCCTTCAGCCTTGACCCATGGCTCTCCTCAAGCTACATGTCCTCTGGGACAATCCCATGTACTCTCATGGGTTTAACTACCATCTGTGAGTTGGTCCAAGTACCATCACTTTCTTGGACCTCTCTCCCACCCCCATGTCTGTGACCCTCCAGTGATGGCATAGCCAACATGTCCCAGATCTAAATCGTTCAATATCATCTGTATCCACAGACGTGCCCCACCTCTGCACTTTCTCCTCAGTGATGGCATCACAATCTACCCAGTCATGTAGAAACTATTAGAAGTCGCCCCTTGACGCTCCCTAGCCCTTCCTTTCACATCCAATCAGTCACCAAGTCCTGTGGATGTGGTTCTAAAATTTTTCTCAGTCATTCCCTCCTCTCCATCCCCATTCCTACTGCCGTTGGCTGGACCCGCATGATTTTCTACCCGGGTTATTCCAGTAGCCTCCTAACTGATTCCCATCTCCAACCTGATCCCCTCCCCGTACCTCCTTCCAGTCCATCCTCCACAGTGGTCAGAGAGTTCCACCTACAGTGCCAACTTGAACTTGTCATGCCTTGTTCAAGACCCATTCCCACGGGGCCAATTTCAAGTACGCCGGTCTGGTACGCAGAGCACAAGGTATCCTTTCTTGAACCTTCGATTCCATCCCTGGCCACTCCCAGCTCTGCCGCTTCCGTCTTGTGGCGTGTGCTGTGCTCTTTCCTCTCATGCCGTGTCCTCTGCTTGGAATACCTGTTCTTCCACTTGCTTTCACAGTTGACTCGAAGACCCAGCTTAGATGACACCTCTCCTCAGAAGTTTTCCTTGAATGCTCCGAGCTGGATTACTCTTCTTTTTGTGCTCTTGTATTGGTGCAAGCATCAAAAAATTCACTGCAAATGGGCTTAAATAACAATAGCAATAGATTGACTTGTGTAACTGAAACATCAAGGGGTAGGCCTTGCCACAGGTGGTGTGTGATCTAGGGGCTTAAAAAATGATGCCGTTGCGGTCTCTGCATGCTAACTCTGCCTTATCCTGGGTGGGCTTCATTCTCAGAGTCCTTGGAGGCAGTCCTATAGCTTCAGACTCACATTCTCCCCAGTTCAGTCCAATGAACTGTTCAAGCAAATGCTGGCTTGTTGGGACCTGTCTAGGGATTTACTTGCCCCTCTCCAGACCAATCAAAATGTCCAGGGGCTTAGAACGTTCTACTTCAGCAGTTGGCAAACTCTGGCCAACTTGTTTCTGTAATGGCAGAGTTCAGTAGTGGAGGCAAAAGACCAGCAAACTTTTTTTGTAAAGGGACAGATAGTACGTGTTTTAGGCTTTGTGGGCTGAGGCAAGATCAAGCATATTATGTAGCGACAAGAGATATTATGCATAACAAGACAGAAAACAAATTTCCACAAAATTTTTATTGATGGAATTACAATAATAATTGAGTACTTTTTTTTTTTGGTAATAAAAGTTCTACTAATGAGAAGAATGGGATTTTTTTGGTAAGGGTGGGAGGGATAACATTTTGCTTAATTGGAGTTCAAAGTTAAGGCTCCTTGCCATCAGATCGATGACAAATGTTCATCTATAAAAATTATTCTTAAAAAAACAAAAATTATTCTTGGCACTTCCTGGTGGTCCAGTGGTTAAGACTCCGCGTTCCCAATGCGGGGGGCCTGGGTTCGATCCCTGGTCGGGGAACGAGATCCCTCATGCATGCTGCAATTAAGAAGCCCAACTGAGAGTCCTCATGCTGCAACTCAGAAGTCCGCATGCCGCAACTAACGACCCCCATGCCGCAACGAAGATCCTGTGTCTCGGTACGGCCAAAATAAATAAATAAATATCTTTAAAAAAGTATTCTTAGTTCACAGACCGTACAATAACAGGCAGGATTTGGTCCGGGGGCCATAGTTTGCAGACTCCTCCCCTGAATTATATCAAACCATTATCAAGCTAAGGGAAGAGACTGTGGGAAGCTGGAGAAGGAGACGGCAAACCACCCTGATGGTGGAGATGATATCAGTACCAGAGGGCCTTGGATGTGGAGCTGGCTTTGTGACACACCATTCACAGAGTCAGGCTGTGGGGGCATTTTATCAGACATGTCTTTATAAGACAAGTTCATGTCCATTAGGCTTCCTAATCCTGACGCCATCCCTATAACATAGGCAGGGCAAGGGTGGTTACACCTTTTTTACAGAGGGGAAAAGAGGCTCAGAGAAAAGTGACTCGTCTGAGGTTTCCCAGCAAGGCCTCTCTGGGATATGTTTGAGGATGCTAAGGCATGGGCTTTGGGACGTGTGCTTTGCTGAGTAATTGAACAGTTGTGACATCCCCTGCTTGGAGGGCAGAGGCTGGGCCAGCAGGAGTAAAGGCTGGTCTGGACATGTCCTAGGAGGCTAGGTCTGCGGCAGGCCCTGTGATATCCAGTGGTCCACTGGGATGGGCATGGTCAACACAGGTGCTCAGGAACCCAGCTCTGTTTCAAGAATCACTGGGCTTAGGTCTGTCTCCCAAGCAGGACAGGTGATACCAGCTCGGTACCCCTGAGCTAGGCTTCAGGTAAGAATGCCCGGGACACAAACAACGAATTTGACCCCTCACCTTATGGCCTCCAGCCTCCAGGTCTGGCCTCATCTCGGTCCCTGATGAGCGCTCTCATCCTGCGGGCCAGGGTGGGGTTTATAGATTTTGGTTTTGGCCGTACTACAGAGGATGTGGGATCTTAGTTCCCTGACCAGGGATCGAACCTGCGCCCCCTGCATTGGAAGCACAGTCTTAACCACTGGACATCCCAGGAAGTCCCTAGGGTGGAGTTTAAACTTTGATGTTGGGATGACCCCAGGGTGGGGGCGGGTTGTGGGCAGCTGTCAGCAGGACTGTCTCAGCCCTCCTCCAGGGCTGACCTGGCCTCAGGCAGGGCTGCCCAAGGTCACAGAAGGGTCTGGGGGTGGGCAGAGGCAGCCAGAGGTGAAGGATGGTTGCTGGGGTCCTTTCCAGGATGATGATATAGGGATACCAAGTGTGTGAGCACAGGTACAAACACACACACACTTACTGGTCTCACAGACGTATTTACACACTCCCATAGGCAGATGGTCACACCTACACCTATCTTCACTACCAGGATCTCACCTACACACACACACACACACTCCAATGGTTTCCTACACTTATTTACACACTCCCAAGCTCACACCCCATATTCATACACGCCAGTATTAGTTTCCTAGGGCTGCTGTAACAAAGTACCACACACTGGATGGTTGAAAACAACAGAACTTGGTTATTGTCTCACTGTTTTGGAGTCTAGAAGTCCAAAACCAAGGTTCTGTCTGAGATTTGTAGGGGTGGATCCTTCCTTGCTACTTGCTAACTTCTGACAGCCTCAGGCATTGCTTGGCTTGGAGATGCCTCGCTCCAATCTCTGCCTCCATCTTCACGTGGACATGTGTTTCTGTGTTTCCACATGGACATCTTTTTTTTTCTTTTTTTTCAAACCTCTTTATTGGGGTATAATTGCTTTACAATGGTGTATTAGTTTCTGCCGTATAACAAGCTTGCCCTTCCCCCTCCCCACGTCCTCAAGTCCATTCTCCACGTCTGTGTCTTCCATACAGACATCTTTTTATCAGGACACTAGTTGTTGCATGAGGGGCCAGCTTACTCCAGTACAGCCTCATCTGAACTGGTTACACGTGCAATGACCCTATGTCCAAGTAAGGTCATACTCTGTGGTACTGGGAGTTAGGACTTCAGTGTATCTTTTTGGGCAGGGACACATTTGACCCTTGACAACACCTTATGGCCATAAAAATCTCACACGTACCTATCATACTCCCACAGTGACACGCAGATGTATACACTCAAAGTCACACAGACACATGTTCACACGTTCTTATAGTCACAAAATCACACATGCCGACATATGCCACCAGGATCACACACCCACACCCACACGTACACTCACAGACACTCCCTCTCCTTCAGTCTCCCTGTCTTACAAACGGCCCCGCACCCGTCACAGTGACTCCTTCACGTGCCTGCATGCCCCAGCCTGTCTCCCATACATTGTCCCCCTCACCCCTGCCACACTAAGAGCCCACAGTTGGCTTGTACCTCTCACACCCTCTCCACCCACAGTCCCTCCCCTTCTGACTCCTTCTCCATCCAGCCCACTGGATGCCCAAGCTACCCTCAGGGCGGGGAGGCAGCAGCCAGCCTGGAGGGCACCCTGCCCCACCCCAGCCGGGGCACCAGGTGAAGAGCCCCTTGCTGGCACAAGCCTTCTCCACCGTAGACTCCCACTTTTCCTTCCCTGCGGCGGACAGACAGATGGACACATGCACACGCGCTCTCACGCTCACCCCCGCGCCCCTCTGGCAGCCCCGCGGCACCAGTCTGTTCCTCATTATGGGCCAATGCGCCTGTTTACTCACCCAGCTGGATATGGTTAGAGAGTGATAAATAATGAAAGAGAAAACAGGCTTTTCCCCTCTGTGGCTTCTATTTATGTAACATGTGTCACAGCTCACTCACAGACTTTGTTTCGGAGCTGGTTGCAGGAAACAGTTTATTTTTTCCGGACAGTGGCTTGGGAGGCGGGGTGGGGGGGCCGGGGTTTGGGTTTCTGATCTCACGCCCATGGGAGTTTCGGGATCTGGTTCCCAGAGTCCTCTTCCTCTGGTGCCTCCCCTCCCTGGCTCCCCCCGAACAGCGACAGCTCTGGGGCAGACATCACAGTTCAAGGCTGCCTTAGAACCGGGTTTTCTGACTCCACCGATTTGGAAGGAGTCGGGGTGGTTGGGGCCCCCTCCCAGCTGCCTGTGAAACCCCTCAAACAGAGGGGCTTGTTTTAAGGGCCTCACAGCTCGAGGCCAGGACTCCCTGAAAGGAGTAGGTGCAACAAGGGGCTTCCCAGGTAGCCCGCACCTGTAAGGCGGGAGGGAGCAAAGGGATTCCTTCTATAAAATATGAATAATAGATCCACACCTTGTGTCCACGTAGCACTTTCGCGTCCGTGGTCTCAGCTGTTCCTTCCCAGGTGTGAGATTAAGGAACAGGGATCAGGCGGGACTGACTTTGGTCTGCTCGGCTGGTTGTGAAGAGCCAGGACTTCAAACTCACCCATCCCACTGTCCCTCCTCTCCCAGGGCGCCTCCCTCAGAAGAGTTCTGGTCAACTTAACATACACTAAGGCAGGTGGGAGTAGTTACAGGGGTGTGGGGACTTGGAATGCGGGGGATATGAGTTGTCAGAGAAGTGAGAGGGTCCCCCTCCTGTCCTTCCCCCAACACTAAGGTGGGCATCCTTTGAGGGTTGCTCCAGGGCGGGAAGAAGCAGCAGGAAGTGGTCCTGCTTCCCAACCCCCAGTGCGGGCCTTGGGAAGTTTAAAGACAACCTGTCCCCTTGGAGCCTGTCTCTTTTGCCGGGGCAGGGAGCCCATGCCTTGTTTGACATGGAGCCTCAGTAGGGTCCCAGGTCACCTGCTGAGGAAACCCCCGAGGCACCTACCCCTAAGGAAGGCAGAGTCTACTGTGGAGGATGGACTGGGAAGCCCCCAGATCCAGCAGACTCTGCCTGTGTGTGTGTACAGGTGACATGGGATCAGTCCTGCCTGGTGGCCTCAGGGATTCTTTTGGGGACTGTCCCACAGGGATCTCCTGGCTGGTGGGAGAAGTGGACACATTCCTAAGACAAGGACTTTTGAACACTGTCTGACAAGCATAAGAAGACACAGTGAACAGTGGAGGATTCCTGGACTGAATGTCAATATTATGACACAGTATGAGTGTGTTTGGTGTTTGGTAATTGCAATCACTGCTGCTTTTGTCGTGGTCATCCATTTACAATGCCTGGTGTCGGTTTATCTCTTGCAAAAATAAAATACAGTGTGTGTGTGTGGAAAAAAATAAAAGAAGACACAGTGAAGACTCAGTGAAAAAGAGAAAAAGCACGAAGGAGGTGGTTTTCAAATTTAATGGGTGTCACGGTCACAAGGGAGCTTATTAAATGCTGATGCCTAGGCTTGCCCTTGGGTGTTAATTCAACAGGTGGAGAGCAACCAGGAATCGGCATGGCTGACAAGGTCTTGGGAATTCTGAGACGGGTGGTTTCCCAAAGGCTTGGAGACAGTAGAGCCCTCAGTGGGCTCCGGAGGCACCCCCTGCCCCCCAAAATGAGAAGGAAGCATTATGGTCAGGAGGAAATCTGACTTTCCCCAAAGAGTGGGAATAAACTGGTCAGAAGAATTATAAAATTGGTTTGGTTGGAAAAAGGGAGAGAGGAAGGGAGGGAGGGAGGGAAGAAGGAAGGAAGAAGGGAAATGAGCATTTACCCACACCAGTTAGGTACCAAACACAGTTATATGACAACTGGATCTGTCTGCTTTGACTTTTTGACATCTATACCCATGTCTGAAACCTAAAACACTGTCAACATTTTATTCTTATTACCAGGTAATGCTGACACAGAAACACCCACCTTACCCTGAGTCAAAACTTTTTGTATCAGCCAAGCAGTTTGCACACCTTTGAGCACACACTACATTCCAGGCGCTGTATTACATGCTTTATATATGTAGTTTTATATTTACGGCACCACAGCCCTGACAGGCAATAATATTCCCATTTTACTGAGGAGGACATCAAGGCTCAGAGACTTATCTAAGGCCACCCAGCTATGCAAATCCTGGCCATAGGAAGAGTTAGTGGTCTTTTCACTGCTCCAGGGAGGACTCCTGTTGGGGAGCTAGAGTAACTTAATCCAGAACCTGCTTTGCAGCCCTCTCTCCAAGACTCCCTCCCTCCCCCCCTCTCCCTCCCTCCTCCCCCCTGAGGAATGGGGAGGTGACCTCTCTGCTACTCCTGCAGGCCCTTGCCTTTGGGGCCCTATGGACCCTCACAAAGCCCACCCAGCCTGCATCCCAGCCTCAGAGCTTTCTGCCTGCAGGCAAATGCCCGGGACAGGAAGCTAAGCCCCCCCAGGGTCTCTGGTATTTAGTCCTGGGAGCACTTGAGGTTCTGAGGGGGTCCCAGGAGAGAGGGGCCATGTGAGGGGGGCTCAAGGAGCACCCCTGCCTCGGTTTCCAGGAGCCCGCTGCATCCCTGTCCCCCTGGCAGGATGGGTGTGTCACAAGCTAGAGAGGGGCAGTGTCGGGTAGGGGCAGGGCTGGCCAGAGCCCCTGCCCTGGGCGTGTGTTCAGGCTGCAGGCGAAGCTTGATTTCAAACTTAGGGACTCACGGCACTTTCCCAGGGGTCCTGCCCAGACCGCCCCCCACAAACATTCACCTGCACACATGCATGCTCTCAGGTGATTCCACTGCATTCAGGGCCCCTTTTCATGAAGACCCAGACAAAGCTCTGGCCTCTGATGTCCCCTGTGGACAGTGACATAAATAGTAAAAATCATCCCAAACCCCACAGGCTCTGCACACCTTGTCTCTAAACTTCACACTGATCCTGCAAGGAAGCTTTTATTATAACCACCCCCTAACATTAGACATGAGAAAAATGGGGCTCAGAAAAGCCAAGTGACTGGCCTGAGGCCACACAGCCAGTATGTGACAGAGCAGGATTGGGATTCGGATGCCTCATCCCTATTGCTGGGCTGCCATTCCTGTTTCTCTCCCAGCACCTGGCACCCAGTACGCATTCAGGAAGTCAACCCATTCATGTGCGTATGTGGGTTTTCTTTCATACACAGTCAGCACAGGCCCCAGCTGCCCCTTTCTCCAAACCCACCCTGAGATGTGATCTCACGGCAAACTCAGAAAATCGCAGACCCCTCTGCTTCTGCTACAGCCAGAACTAGGACCAGCCTGAATTCCCTGGGTTCCAGATTCAGTTTCCCTCTGCCTCTCAGGTCCACAATCCTGAGCAAGGCTCCCCCTGCTTTGAGGAGACCGACAGCCCTTAGCCTGGCTCCTGCCCCAGGTCTGACCCTCACTCTGGAAGCCTCCAGCCACCTCCACCCTCCCCTCTTCCTCGGAAGCGTCAGGCCTGGCACGGCCCCCCTGCAGCCCCTTCTTCCCACTGCCCCCTGGGAGCCCGGGCTTTGCTTGAGGGCAGCGAGTGAAGCCGGCTGTAACAGAGAAACCTTGGGCTCCTCTTTAGAAGTCCCTGGAGGAGGCAGATCTGAGGAAAGGCTGCCAAGAAGGCGCCTGCAGCAACGTCAGCTTGAGAACAACCTGGCTGACAGGATGCTGAGCGGGGATTAAGGTCGGGATCAGGGAAGCCAGGGAAATGAAGGCAAGTTCCCCGCTCCCCTTCCTGCTGCCACCGCAGCCTCCTCCGCTGCTGGGTTTGTCTTCTTGCTTGTTCTCTGGGAAAGTGGGTGGAGAGGGAAGTGGGCAGGGGTGAGGCAGGGAGGTGGGGGGGAGGACAGGGGAGAGGTGGAGACGGGTAGGCAGGGGACAGGAGGCGGCTATTCTCCTCTGGTCGTCAGGACTCAGTGAAGGGCCGGGCAGAGACATGGTGGTCCTCACCTGGGACCCTTCCCTGCCGATTGTCCCCAGTTGGTCCTGGGGCAGCCAGCAGTTGCCCTGTTAACCCTCCCCCGTGTGCAGAGCCTGTCCTGAGTGTTGGTGGCAGGACCCGTGAGGACAGAATTGCTCTTACTCTGAGAGAGGCTCCCGGGCCAACATGGCAGATGTGATACAGCCTCCAGAAAGGGGACAGGCCTGTTTCCACCTGCCTACAGATGCAAGCTCTCTGTTCTACGGAAAGGTCTTCACTCCGACCTGCCTCGTCACTGAAATGTCGCGAGAGCCTGGCCAAATGGGCTACTGAGTTCCGGATCAGCCACTGCAACAGAATTCTAGTGGAGCCTCAGACCCTCGCATTGTCACTGGCGGGGTTAAGAGCATGGCCTCTGGTCTCAGATGGCATGGATTTGAATTGTGGCTCTGCCACTGATTTGCTTTGTGACCATCAGCTAAACTCTCTACGCCTCAGTGGCAGAAAATGGTAGCACCCCCTCCTAAGGCTGTTAAGATGAAGGGAGTGAACACACGAGCAGTGCTTGAGGTAGGGCCTGCCACAGGGGATGGGTGTGATGAGGGGAGTCGCATTTATTTTGGGGGCAGAGGACAGGAATAATAGTGATAATCCAAAGTCAATCACCCAAAAGCTTCCTGGAGGAAGGTACTGTGTAATCTGATTTCGGAGGCTGAGGCTTGACAAGGAGTGAATGGACGAGGGAATTGGGAGTGAGGGACAGAGCCCCTGTTTGCCTGGCGAGTATGGGGCCTGAGGGGGGCGGGGATTTAAGGATGTGTCTGGAGAGAGGTAGAAAGGGTTTGTTTTCCGGGAGACCCACTCCTGGCCAGTCTTTCTCCAAAGTTCTTGCTCTAACTAGGGGTAACATGACTACTCTCTCCCAGTCCTGCCAAGGGCGAGCCTGGGGTGCAAAGACCATGAAAAGACGCTGTTGGTCATCGTGACCTTCCCAGAATGGGGCATATTTCAGAAACCCAAGCCATTCAGAGAAGTTTCCAGTTGTACCTGTGTTCTCTGGACCTGGTGAGGGACAAGACAAATAGGGAAACATGCAGAGACTACAAACCTGGTGGCAGATGGTCCCAGGGGGTTGGGTTCCAGCTGTGCCACTGACCAACTGTGTGACTTGGAGCAAGTCAATTAGCCTCTCTGGGCTGGTCCGTGACACGGGATAAAGATTCACACAGGAACAGAGGAGGGCTCCTTCCTGGCCTCCTCCAGGGCTGCAAATACAGGGCCCACGCTGGCCCACGCTGCAGTTCCTCTTGGGGTTCCTCAGCCCCTCTCCCCATCTCTGGGCACCCTGGCTGCAGGCTGGGTGTAGAGAAGGCTCTGGGTAGGAGTGAGAGCCTGGGATGGGTACCAGTAATTGAGGAAAGGGTCTGCTGAGTCTGAGCTCTGGGGGAAAGCACTGGGCCAGGGGGCCTGGTCTCTGCAGGGCTGGGTGGGGAGCTCCAGGCTGGGGATTTTATCTCTAGGGGACTGGTTTCTGGAGAATGTAATTTCAAAAACTTTTTAAAAAAAAAAAAAACCTGTCAATAAAATTTATGTATATTTATTGTAGAAAATTTGGAAAATACAGAAAAGCATAAAACAGGAGATAAAGTTCAACCATAATCCCACCACTCAGAAATAACCGTGGTAAGATTTTCCGGTATCTCCTAGTTTTTTAAAGTACACACACACACTTTCACACACTCAGAATCATACACACTCATGAACATTTCCACATCTATTCACATTCGTATACTCACACACGTATTCACACACTCACACATTTACACACATATGTGTATTTATTATAGCACAATGCACTTGATGTACCTATATCTCAAAAAATGTAGAAATGCATCGGGGAATCTTAAATACATTTGCGAAATACACTTTCGTAAAACTGGTTTCTTCATTAAATAAAATATTGAGAAACTTTCCCCCATGTCATTGAATATTCTCCTGCAGCATCCTTTAAAATGACTGCACATAGGGCTTCCCTGGTGGCGCAGTGGTTGAGAGTCTGCCTGCCGATGCAGGGGACACAGGTTCGTGCCCCAGTCTGGGAGGATCCCACATGCCGTGGAGCGGCTGGGCCCGTGAGCCATGGCCGCTGAGCCTGCGCGTCCGGAGCCTGTGCTCTGCAACGGGAGGGGCCACAACAGTGAGAGGCCCGTGTACTGCAAAAATAAATAAATCAATAAATAAAATAAAATAAATAAAATGACTGCACAGGACTTCCCTGGTGGCACAGAGGTTAAGTATCTGCCTGGCAACGCAGGGGACATGGGTTCGAGCCCTGGTCCAGGAAGATCCCACATGCCGTGGAGCCACTAAGCCCTTGCACCACAACTACTGAGCCTGCGCTCTAGATCCCGCGAGCCACAACTAGCGAAGCCTGCCCGCCACAACTACTGAACCCATGCGCTGCAACTACTGAAGCCTGTGAGCCTAGAGCCCGTGCTCCGCAACAAGAGAAGTTACAGCAATGAGAAGCCTGCGCATGGCAACGAAAAGTAGCCCCCTCTCGCCGCAACTAGAGAAAGCTCGCACGCAGCAACGAAGACCCAACACAGCCAAAAAACAAATAAATAAATTTATTTTAACAATAAAATGACCACACAGTGCTCTGTCTCCTGAGTGTGTTGTAAGGCATATACTTTCATCCATCCTCAAATTTTGGTCATCCAGAATGTTTCTAGATGTTTGCTATTATAAGCAACACTGCAACAAACATCATTGTAGAGAAATTCTTGAGGGGGTGGCTAACTCTGCAATTGTTTATTGGTCTGTCTCCCCGCAGACCAGAGTGTGAGACTTTCCAGGGCCGGCTCTGCAACCTATTCGCAAACCTCGCTCCTGGTTCCTCGTAGACATCCAGTAATTGTTGAATTGCATTGCATTTCTGGAGCTTGTGCTCTGGACTGAGGGACTGGGATGGTGGGCTGATCAAGAGGGAGTCCACCTTCCCTGCTAGAACACTCAGGGGTCCCCAGCGCCCTATGTTGGGTCCGCCAACTTCTAGGAAAAAAATCATTTCCAAGCCCAGAGCCACTGTCCATCCCGGAGCCTCACTGAACTGCCTCCCTTTATCTTCCAGGGCAAACCTAACTTGCCTCTCCCTGCACACCCCCCTACATCTGACTCATTTGAGTCCTTTTGTTGTGTCTTCAAGCTGAAGGCCTAGCCGACAGAGCCCTTTCACCTGCTCATTACTGCTGGAGTAATATTGTGGTAACTTGCTGGGCTCCCCATGAAGCAGCCCCCTCCCTGGCCCCCATTTCTCACAGCACAGCCCCTTGGCCCCTGGGAAGTGCCCACAGGGCACACCTCAGCCCTGCCCCCTGCTCTGCCCGCCACCTCCCGAGGCACCAAGGAGCCTTTGTCTCTTCCACCCGGCTGGCTCTGGGCAGATGCTGTCATTCTTCCTAGCACAGATTTGTAGAATTATGGATTTTGGAGCTGACACCCAGCTCCCCATTTCTCAATGGGTCTTTAAAATGAATGAGAGGTAAGAGACAAAAATGGAGAGGTAAAACTTACTAATTCAATTTCCCCCCTCAAGCATCCATGCCCCCAACCTCCTGCAGTTTTCTTTTTTATTTTCTCTTTCCCTCCCTCTTCTTTTTCTCCCTCTTCCCCCTTTCTCTCTTCTCTCTTTCAGCTCCGACACTCTCTCCCACCCTCCTGTCCTCATTTCCCCTCCTCTCCCCTTCTTTTTTAAGTTTTTTTTTTCTTTTAACTTTCAAGGTCATTCCGGACTCCTGACACCGCCAGTCCCTTGGTGAGACGTGAGCGCCATTGGCGTCTGTGGCCTCTGTTTCCGTGGCAACCCAGTAACCATTAATTTTCAATTAAAGGAGACAAAAAGCTCGATGAACAGCTTCCAGGTCTGCTGAAGATGTCAAGAATCTGTATTAATATACAGCAAGAGAGAGCATATTGTGTGTCCATCTTCCAGAGCAGCGAAAAATGGAGGGATAATTACCAGCTCGAAAGCCACTCTGTAATTTAGTTCTTACTGTCACCACAGCCCTACACATTAGCATAAATTAAAAGCAGAGTTTTATTGTTATCAAAGTGCATTGATATCACCAGACCCGCTTTCTTCCTTTTAACTGTTTGTCGTGGGTGAGTGACTCCCCCAACTCTCCTCAGGGTCTCCCTGGGGTGTGGAGAAGTTCCAGCGCCGGGGCTTACCGAGGTACGGATGCTGGATCTGAATGTCTTGGTCATTTCTGCCATCCTCCCTTGGGGTGGATGGGGGGCAAAGCTCAGGGCATCACCCCTTCTGGCGGGGTCTGGGTCTCGGGTGGGGAACTTGGATAGTGATTTGCCTCCCACGTGTGAGTGCTTTGGTTTGGCCCGAGGGCCCTCTAGCTCTTTCCGGAGGGGGCTGCTGCCCATCTTGGCATCCCCCTTTCAGTGCCTAGTGCGGCGCAGGGCAGGTGATGTGTGCTCAAAAGCCAGCCTGTGAAAACAAAGTGAAGGTCGAGGGGTCTCCTTTCCTGGGGTAGATGTCAGCGGGGGGCCCTTCCTGCTTCCCCAGTTCAGGCTGTGAATTTCCCAGCTCAAGTGTGGAGATTGCTCCTGGCTCTGGTCCAGTTCCCACTGGCCACTCAGGGCCCCAGGTCCCAGTGGGGCCCCTCTGGATGCCCCTCCCCTTGCTGCTTGGCCATCCATTACCACGCCCCTCCCCTCGCCTGGGTCCTGCCTCCTTTGCAGACTCAGCTCTAAGTAGTTACAGCACCTGAAGTGCCTGGCTGCCAGGGTGCCAGTGACAACAACAGAAATCATGATTTCTGTGAATGGGGGATGCGGGGTTTTCTTGTATTCTATCCAGAGAGAGCTGTCCTTCATAGGGGAATTTAGTGTAATTACCCTTAAGGGGAGCGATCCTTACGCAGTCAGTCACAACACTGACCTCCTGGCTGAGATCTGACAGTAAAATTACAGGCTGTGTACTCAACAGAAAGGGGCATCCTCCTTTTTTGGGGGGCGGAGGCAGGAAGGAAGGAGGAGGAGGGGAAGGAGATACAGAGGCTTTGAAAAGAAAAGTTGCTGGCTTCCAGCTGCCAGGAGAGCGGTGTTCTCCTAGGCAAGGCATCTGTGGGGCAGGGAGAGATGTCCAGAGATTCCCCCTGTACTTCCGCTGGTCCTGAGGGGGTGTTAGAGTGGACATTTCGGCTCTTTAAATCTCTGAGCCGTGCGTGGTCTGTGATCTTCGCTAAAGTTAATCTTATTGTAGGTTAGGGTTTAGAGGATACTAGAATTTATTCACTAAACCACCCACACATGTTTCCCCAAACACATCTATCTGTCCCTTGGTCTCTCTCCTGGGGCCTGAATGTCCACTATTCCTCCTATCTTTGAGTTAATACATCCTAGATCCTGTTAAACTGCCCCTGGGTTATTTACTTGGCAGGACTAACATGCTAATCTGTGACCACTCCAAATTTAGCATGGATTTATCTGTCACACATGCTGGCCTGTCACATAGTAGAACCCTAAACCCTAAGGACGCAGGTCAGGCAAGTTTTCACAAGGTAATAGAGAAAGTCCGCTTTGTGGGCAGCTCGCTATAGACTGTAAAGCCAGGGAAGGAATGGAAATAGATCCCCAAATCTCCCAGCTGGGAGGGACCCCCAAACCAGCAGATCCAAACTCCTCTCGGTGCAGGGGTCCCCTCTGCTCCACTTCTCTCCAATTCTAAAGAGGTCCATTCTGCACTAAACACCACCGACTCCTCGAAAATTCCTCCTGAGTAGAGTGAAAATCTGTTTTCCTATCTTCCCTTTGGAGCGGAGGGACGAATCTAAACTTTCTCCAGTGGGAGAACCTTTAGCTACATGGACACAATGTCCAACGTCTTCTCCTTCACTTCTGGGACCCAGTGGGCCCATCACCATCCAGCTCACCCTACCATGGAAGAGCCGAAAAGGAATCTCAAAGGACGAAGGAAGACCTGAAACACTAGTCCAGCGTTTACTGAGCATCTACTGCTTTCCAGGCACAAACACCCACCGCATTTCCTTTCATCCTGTCTAGTGAGGAGAGGGTATGTTATTCCCATTTTACTGTAGAAAAAAAAGACCCAGGAAGCTGCAAGTCACTCGCCCCAGATGACCCAGTGGCAGAGGGGCAGAGCCATGATGGGAACCCAGACTCCTGATCCTGGTGAGGCTTTCTTTGAGCATCCAGCTGCCTTTGCCCCCAGGCCCAGCAAGCACCCTAAACTCTGTCATTGCTCTGCCTGTCTCCCCACCTCCAAGATGCTTTGCTCCAGGAATGCCTTCTCTCCTCTCTCCTTGGCAGGGAGAAGGAATTCCAGGGGAAATCCATCTCGAGTCCTGCTTCCTCCCTGAAAGCTCCCCTGCCCTCAGTAACTGCTTTAATGACAGCACCAGCAATTATTTACGACCACAGGACCACACTCCAGAGCTTGTAATGTTCTAAAGTAGGGCATTTCACTCAATTACCCAGGCATTCTCCCTGGCTGAGGGTTCTACCTGGACCCCTCTCCCCTCTGAGATCTGTGTCTCCTTCAAGACCACCTTCTCAGTGATGCCAGCCCTAACCATCCTTTCCCAGTTCCTTGTACCCCGCTCCGTCTCTTCCCGCAGTTCCTATCGCCTTTTAACACCCGCTCCGTCTCTTCCCACAGTTCCTATCGCCTTTTCACATAGTATATAACTTGTTCATTATTAGGCTCGTTGCCTATTTTCCTCCACTTTCACCTCCAAAAGGGCAGCAACTTTGTTTATTTTGTTTACTGTTGTGTCCCAAGCACTTAGAACCCTGCCTGGTAAAAAGCAGGTGCCTGATGCGTATTTGTCAAATGGGTGGGAGGAATACTTAAAACCCAGGCGTGTTAGTTTTACAACAAAGAGGAACTAGGGCTCTAATTATGGGTTACGTGGCTTGTCCAAGGTCACAGAGCTGGTGGTACCTAGATCCAAGCCCTCATTCATTTGGGACTGCTGAGTATGGGGCTAAGTCAGGCCTGGTGGGCAGCGGGGAGAGCAGCTGGTTTCCTGGGGGATTTCTGCCTGCACGCCCACCAGCGGGTCCTTCTGGGTCCCCCTTCCCTCCTTCCTCTTCCTGCGGCTCCTTTCAGCACCTCTCCCAAGCCCCAGCCGGGGAGGGGCCTGCAGGTGCAGTCTGACTGGATTCCCTCCCCTGAGGACCGGTCTCTGCCTGGCCTGGAGTCCACACCCAGGGGCCCTGGGCGCCCCTGGGAGGCCCCCATTCTGGTCTCTGAGTGGCTCCTCTCCCTGGGATGTGAATCCGGGCCCCAGAGTGGCCACACAGAACATACATCTTAAACAAACACTTCTCCTTGCTGTTTATCTCCCTGGCCTTTAAACAAACTCTTTCAGAGGTTTCTGCTGATAGGAGAGATTTACTGAAAACCATTCCTTGCTTAAAAGCTCTGGGTTTATGCTACTGGGGTGGAGGCACGTGGTTTATCCTCCGGACCACGTGTTTATCCTCCAGGCCTTGATAGACGAGCAACACAGACTAATCTTTATGGAAAAGAAAATAGGAAAAGCAGGAAAGGGGAGGGGTGGAGACTGAGGGAGAAGTTTGGTTCTTGTCTTTGACTCCAGGAGGCCGTGGCAGATCTAGTACCACAGCACCCATCACACTGCAGCCCGAGGGGGCAGGGTGCGGCGCCCGGCAGGGTGGGGCTCCCTTGAACTTTGGACGGAAGGCCCTTGGGCAGGTGAGCCTCTTCTGGGGCCCCCAGCCCCGGACAGAGGCCCGAGTGGGCCTCCCCTAGTTGGAGGGGGTGAGGGCAGGGACGCAGGGCAGCCGTCACATGACAATATTTAATCTTGTATTCGACCAACATTTAGGAAGCACCTAGTGTGTGCTGGGACCTGGGCTTACAGAGTTGAGTAATCGTTAACCTCTACCTCAGCATTTCTGTCGGCCTGGCGCTGTTCTAAATCGCTTAGCTGAACTAACTCATTAACTACAGCAGGCCTAGAAGTAGATTCTGTAATTATCCTAGTTTTGCTGATGGGGAAACCAAGGCACAGAGAGATTACTGAGCCACACCCCAGAGGTTTTGGTTTAATAGGGGTGCAGTCTGGGCAACATATTCTAAAATATATCCCGAGCAGAGAGCTACTGTTATAGAGATGGACGTACTCCTTGCCCCCTCCTCGTCTTCCCAGTAGCATAGCATTTCATCACTTCTAAGGTACACACATCTTTGACGTCCGAGATGTGTCTCACAATCCATTGACAGCAATATTTTTTAGTGGAACATAAAGGAATGGTGCATCTTACAATCTTAGGTTTGAGAAAGTATAGAAATAGAGAACGAATCTCTACCACCTGTGGGCACGGGCTGGGTGGGTTGCATACATTTTCTCATTACTCTACTTCCCAAAGCTTTGAGACACATCTTGTGAGCACCTCTGATGAGAAAACAGAGGCACCAGGAATTTACTAACTTGCCTAAGACCATATTCAAACTGTGGATTTGAATCCACAATTAAATGGCCTAATATTTATTCCTGACCCTTGAAGGGTGCTTTATACTTTTCAAGCTGTCTTCACATTTATTTTGTCCACCGAAGAAGAAAGACTGAGTGGCCTTGTAAGTTACACACCTGACTTCTCAGCCTGTAAATGTGAAAGACCCATGGGAGGTTTTCTTGTTTTTGTTTTTGTTTTTAAACCTACCTGGGCTTTTGTAGATAGAAGTTGCTCCTAAGAGGAGAATGGGGCCAGGGAAGTGGGCCAGGGCAGAGGCCCTGGGCAAGGGCGGATGTCATTGCGAAGACTCGGCTGACTTCCGTCTGTGCTTTGTTTGTGAAGTGAAGGGGCTATTGCGGCAGGTGGGGACGGGAACGCAGGTAGGAATTTCCACTCCTTCCCGGGCCTGCGCTCAGGCCGGAAGCCACTGCCCCTCCTCCGTGTTTACACTTGACAGGCCACACCCCTCAGGATGACACAGACTGACACCCCTTCCCTCCTCCGCCTGCTCTGAGCCAAAAGCCTTTCCCAGCACCCTGAAAGTACTTTTCAGCACCTGAGACTTGTCCTGGGCTGGGCTTCCAGGGAAGAAAGGGGGAGAATGTGATGGGGAGGTTAGAGGTGGGGTGAGGTAAGATGAGGAGGTAGGGGGTAGTCCAAGCTAGGACAAAGTTATGTGATTGTCTTGCACTCATCACCTTTCTTTTTGTATTATTTTTTTATATTGGGACACCCAGTCTCTAAAACCTTCCCTCCCCACCTAGCAATTCTTGCTCTAAGATACGTCATTCACAACAAGGTAAACATGATCGAGAGCAGCTTCCAAAGCCACCCTTTCGAGAGAGAAGTGCATTTGGGCAACGGCCTCTTTGTCCATTCATTCTCTGATTTACTCAACAATTTCCTTGGACATTCCTGGGGACCCTCCATCCCATCTGAAAGCCTTATCTGGGCCATCTCTGAGCTGTTTGGTGGGCTACTGTCCAAGTTTGGGCTTTGCCAGTAATGACACCCCTACCCTCTTATACAACATCTAGGTATATTGGCAGCAACCCAAGCTCTCTTTTTCACAATACAGGGAAAGAAAAGGTAATTCACTCTCACGAAAAAAAGTTTCAGGGACTTTGCTTTAAATAAAGAAGGTGGTGCTTTACCCCAACGTTCACTGCAGCACTATTTACAATAGCCAAGACATGGAAGCAAACTTAATGTTCATTGACAGATGAATAGATAAAGAAGATGTGATATATATATATATATATATATATATATATATATATATATATATAATGGAATATTACTCAGCCATAAAAAGGAATGAAATAATGCCATTTGCAGCAACGTGGATGGAACTAGAGATTATCATACTAAGTGAAGTAAGCCAGACAGAGAAATATCATATGATATTGCTTGTATGTGGAAACTAAAAAAAAAAAAAAAAAAAAGATGCAAATGAACTTATTTACAAAATAGAAATAGACTCATAGACATAGAAAACAAACTCATAGTTACCAAACAGGAAAGAGGGGGAGGGGTAAATTAGGGGTTTGGGATTAACATATACACATTACTATATAAAAAATAGATAACCAACAAGGACCTACAGCACAGGGAATTATACTCAATATTTTGTAATAACCTGTAAGGGAAAAGAGTCTGAAAAAGAACATATATCTCTATCTCTATCTATCTATATAAATGAATCACTTTGCTGTATACCTGAAACTAACAAAACATTGTAAATCAACTGTTCTTCAATTAAAATGAAAAAGGATGGTGCTTTAATAGGACATTTCCAGGTATCAACCAATCAGTCTATTTAGTTTCGTCGTTGCACTGAGTTTCTTAGGGCTGTTGGGCAGGAGCCCATCCAGGACATCAGACCCTGGATGGAATTTCCAAAGGGGGCCACTGCCAATCAGGGCTCTGGATTCGTTTTTCTCTCTCTGTCCTCAGGAGAGAAAGAGCTGACTGTGAGCTATTAGGAGAAGACTCTGAGCTCAGAGCTGGAAGGGACCCAAAGAATCCTCTAGTCTAGTTTATAGAAGCTAGAGTGGCTTAAAAGTAGTACAGCCTTTTAATAAACTTAATTTACGCTGAAACCCCAAATATAAAACAACTAGGAGTTGTAGCTCTAGTTGAAGTGGGAAGCTGGATCCTACATACTCTGTTTCCCCAATTACCTTTTCAGTGGTCCAAAGCTCCCCGATGGAATCCCAAAGCTTGAAGTACACATATATTGGGTTGGCCAAAAATTAATTCGGGGTTTTTCCATAAGATGTTATGGAAAAACTCATCTGAACTTTTTGGCCAACCCAATAGAATCCACTGAGCTAGTTCAGTGATCCATGTTACAGACAAGTAAACTGAGTCAGAGCATGACGGGGAAGATGGTGGTCCCTAATTAGGGTCCTCCACCTCCATGGTCTGCTTTGGGTTCACGTTCATTCCCTAAATCATGATGTGTTTTCCTTTCCAACTTGGCCTGCAAAATCCTACCTGCCGTCAGCCTCAGCTCAAAGGCCACCTCCTCACGGGGCAGCCCCCAATTCTCTCATGCAGTTCTGGCTCCACGCCCAACCCCATCGGTGTTCCCGGAGCTGGCTGCTTTTGCACCTCTCTTAGGGTCAACTTCCCTTGCATTTCTGCTCATGAAGCAGGTCTTTTCTCCTTCACCAGACCGTTGAGCTCTCTGAGGTCAGGGCATCTTTTTCATTTCAAGCATCCAGCCCGTGAGTAGGTGTGCAGTCACACTGAAGCTGTTGACATGTTTTCTGGGGTGAAGGTGAGATGCTTTGCCCATGGTTGTGGGAGGGTCTGCCTACTGGACAGCCCTAGTTCTCATCAACTCAGCTGGGGAAGGCCTTGAGTTTGATTAGACGGTTACATGGAGAACTGAATTAGGGTGGGGGAGGGACAGCCTTTAGAGCTTGTGGGGAGGGTCCTTACTGTCCTGAACTGGACCCTTCCCCACCCCCCAGAAGATGGGGAGCAGAAAACCGGGTAGGGGAAGAGAAGCCAGGGCCCCTACACCTCCTGCCATCACTGGTTTCCCTCTTCTCTGGCATTTTAAGAGCCCAGACTCAAACCCTTCAAGGGCTTTTGAAACAATTAGATTTGCAAGTGCCCAGCACTCAGTCTAATTGCTTAAAAGCCACTTCAGGCTCCAACTGACCCAGAGTAAAGCCTGGGGAGTGGGCAGGGGGGAGGGGAGACCCGAGACACTCTGTCGCCTTGTTTCCCAGGCCTTTCTTGGTGACCAAGGTCTGCAGCAGGGGTGAGGCCAAAAAGGGACCTTCGATTGTCCCCAGGTAGCAGAACAACTGAAATTTCCCTGTCCTTTCCCCAGCCCTTGCCTCCAGGGAACTCCTCACATCTTACCCTTCTCTCACACACATCCTCATGCAAATCCCAGCATCCTCAGGGGTGGTCAGGGCAGGTGTGTTTATGACCAATTTTCAGAGTTCAGACTAACCCGAGGTAAGGAGGCCCAGAAGGGTCAGACAACAACTCTGGGGGTATCTGACTCAAAGCTGATGCTGTTCCTCTGGGATCTTCTGCTATAGGGGCATGAGGGGCTTTTGCAACCTCTAAGTCAGTTCCACCTCTCCACGCTTTTCTGATTACTCTTCCCCCAGATTCTGGTTTTTATACAAAATTCTTCTCTCTGGCTCAAGATCCCACAATGCTCCATATCAGATAGGGTCAAATATTCCCTGCAGCCTTTGTGCCCCCATAATTTGGCCCACATCACCTTAATGCCATCCCACCCCTGTGCCTTTTCACATGCTGTGCTCTTGCCCTGCACTCCTCCACCATCCAATGGAGACATCTATTTACATGCCCATCATCAGGCTCAGCTGTGGGGACACTGGGACAAATAAGTCATGGGCCCTGCTTTCAGGATGACACATTCTAGGTAGAACATAGAAATATGAACAGATGAATTTCTTTGCCAAAATTTTGTTGAGGTCCTACTATGTGCCAGATGCTGCCCTAGACTCTAGGGACACAAACAAAACAGATAAAGTTCCCATTCTCACAGAGCTTATATGGTAGAAGAAGAAACAAGCAGCAACGAGTAAGCAATGAGATATGTAAACTGCCGGATGGAGATTCGTGAGTGAAGGGAAACAAAACGGGGAAGAGAAGGATCTTGGAGGTGGGGCCATTTGAGCAGAGACCTGAGTGGAGGGAGGGAGCAGCTTGTGCAAAGTTCCTGAGGCAGGGCTGCTGTCCGTGTGTTCCAGGAGGAGAAAGAGGCCAGTGTAACTGGAGAAGAATGAGTGAGGGATGGCAGGGAGAGATAAACTGGGAGATTGGGATTGACATACACACATACTATATATAAAATAGATAGCAAATAAGGCCCTACTGTATGGCACAGGGAACTCTACTCAATACTCTGTAATAGCCTAAATGGGAAAGAATGTAAAAAAAGAGTGGATGTATGTATATGTGTAACTGATTCACTTTGGTGTACACCTGAAACGAACACAACATTGTAAATCAACTATACTCCAATAAAAATTAAAAAAAAAAAAAAAAAAGAATGAGTGAGGGAAAGAGATGAGATGAATCAGAGGGAACAGGGGCCGGATCACGACAGGGGCTGTAGATTCAGCAAGGACTTTGGATTCTAGAATGAGATGGGACCATTGGGGATATTGAGCAGGGAGTGATATGAGCAAGTATATGGGGTTTTTTTTGCTGTACGCGGGCCTCTCACTGTTGTGGCCTCTCCCGTTGTGGAGCACAGGCTCTGGACGTGCAGGCTTAGCGGCCATGGCTCACGGGCCCAGCCGCTCCGCGGCATGTGGGATCTTCCCGGACCGGGGCACGAACCCGTGTCCCCCTGCATCGGCAGGCAGACTCTCAACCACTGCGCCACCAGGGAAGCCCAAATATATGTTTTAAAAGGCTCACTTTGGCTGCTGATGGAGAGCAGCCTGGAGTGGAGGCAGTAGAAGGAGTAGGGAGACTAGTTAGGAGGCTACCGCGATAGTCCAACAAGAGCTGGTGATGGTTGGGGTATTGGGAAGTAGTCAGATTAGAGATCATTATAATACAGTGTAGACACTCTGTTATGAGAGCACAAGTCAAGGATCGCTAGAGGTTTGATCACAGAGCTGAATCTTAAATGAGGAGGAATTGGTCCAGACAAGAGATGGGAGATAGGCTAGAGGGGACAGGATGTGCTGAGGTGCTAGCTTCACACATTGTGAGGAGCTGGGAGCAGGTAGACAGGCCAGAGCATTTAGAGTCAGGGAGTGGTGTAGCCTGGGGCTGGAGAGCTGGAGAGGATGAAGAGCTGGATACCAAGGGTGAGAGCCTAGTTGAAAAGTTTGGGCTTCCTTCAGCGGGCGGCAGGAAGCCACCAAGGGTGTCAAATCTGACCACTTCCCCATCCAATTTGTGCTGGACAAAGGTCACTCTGAATATGGAGGGCGGGGAGGGGCAGGACTGGGGGCTGGGAGGCCAGTTAGGAGGCTGACCTGGTGACAGATGGGAGTGGCCTGGACCACAGGAGCCCGGATGGAAAGTTGCCAGGATGTTCAGGCGATGGCTGATTGGATAAAAAGGCATAGAAAATGAAGGATGAAGAGTGATCCTTGATCAGCTCCCATGCCCTTAGACTGGGATGAGGGCGCCCTCACTTAGGGCCCTCCTCACAGGGCAAGAAGTCTATAGAGCCCACCGGGACCGCCCTCCTTCCAGATCACTCTCCAGATACCCAGGCCCCCTAAATTCTCACGTGCAGGGTCTGTGCAGGCTGCCTCCCCAGGTCTACCCTCCAGGGTGAAGGTGCCCGGGCTGCAGGCTGCATGGGGGATTATGCAGAGCTTGGGCCTGCGGACTGGGGTGGCCGAGTGGTGCTCCCAAAGCCCTTCCCAGCTGAAGGTGAAGCTGATGATGGGAAGGGAGGGGAGGCTGGCTGGGGGCGGGGGCTGGGGGAGCGCAGAGGCCCAATCTCCCTGCACTGTCCTGAACAGAACTCCAAGAAGCCTGGGAACTCTAAATTTCAACCTGGCCTTCTAGATCTTTAGAAAGTATATGTGTCAGCCTGGGAGAATAGAACATATTTTATTTAACAGTTTGTTAACTTGATTTATAACTTTTAAATATTTAGACATATGGAATGTGGGCCTCCACTTGTACTTTTGCCTGGTCCAGGAGGGGTGAGTGGAAAACTCCCCAGGGCCAGGATTATGTCTTATTTGCCTTGTTCACCCTCCCTCCTCCGTCCCCCATCCCCGGGCCCCTGGGCCTTGGTAATTTCCATCCAACTGGAAAGAGAATCAGATCCCGGCCTGATAGTGAGATCTGTGGGCTTGCTGTGGCCCCAGGGGGGAAAGGTTGGTCAGGCGACTGCAGAGGCCTTTGGATGGTGTGGCCTGGGCAGGGATTGGGGAGGACACGGACTGGGGCCCAGCGGTTAGGAGAAGGGACTCCAGGCACAGATGGCCCCGTTCACAGCCCACCTCTGCTCTTCAGGATTGCGTGGTTCATGTAGGACAGGATAATGAAGATAATCCCTAATTACCCCCACCTCACAGGGTATTCAGGGAAGATGCAGTGAGCATCTGGCATGTAGCTAGTGCTGTAAAACATTTGTTATTACTATCACATAAAATGGTCCCTCTGAGGGAACTTTTAAGCCAAGCTAAGGGGCAGCTCCTGGCAAACCAGGGAAGGAGTCAAAGTTGGTTTTGGTGCCAGATCTTTTTCTTCCCACTTTCGAAGTTCCCCACGGGGAGTCACTCCGTGATCAGGCTGTGCCTCCCCCTAACCCCCTCTAGCGACCCCCCACAAAAGCTATCTGCTATTTCTTCAAGCTCCACCTTCTCCATCCTCCCATTCCCTGGAAGCCTGGCCAAGAAATTCACTTGCACACGTCTTGCGGGATCTCAGTGAAACCCCGGAATCCTAACCACTAGGCCACCAGGGAACACCGCACTTGCAAATCCTTGAGGCTGTAGTTCACAGGAAGATGTCAGTGGGTGAGAATGGGCCCAGCACTGCGCTGAGTGCCCTAAACTCACCATCTCATTTAATCCTTTTAGATAATCCTAGAAACTCTGTTCCAGATGTTAGGATCCTATTTTGTACATGGGGAGACTGGGGCAGAGAGAGGTTAAGTAACTGGGTCAGGATTTCTCAGCAAATAAGTTACAGAGCCAGGACCAGCAGCTAAGAACGAGTGGCTGGAGTCCACTCTCTTTCCCAGGAGGAATCCAGCCTTATTTGGAGCTCCTGTGATACTCCCGCGGAATAGAGTTTAGACCCTCTGGAGACAAGGCCCTGTCCCAATGGAGACACTCTGAAGATGGGAGGATTGCAGGCACTTAGCAGGCTGATGGCGGGCTGAAGATCTGGTTTGTCAGGGAGAGGAAGTTCTTTTGTTTTCCTTCAGATTATAGTTGAGGACCTTCCAGGCAAAAAACAAGCAAACAAAATAACCCTCTCTTTTCAAGGGACAAGGGCTATGGGTGGGTCTGGAAAGCAAGGTACTTTGTGTTTTGGAAATTCTGAGACAGAGGTTTTTTGGGGCAGTACGGTTTCTAGTTGGAGGGGATTCTATAGGGACAAGGAGCTGCTCCTTCTCCTCTACAACCCTGGTGACTTGGGCTCCTTGGAAAGTTGCCCAATTTGGGGAGCAAAAGCCCATGAAGCAATACTCAGCCATCACTTGCTTGTCGAGTGGAGACAGCGACATTTGATTCTGGCCCCTGCCCTCCAGAGCTTACAATCTCATAGGACGATGGATACACACACTGCGGGAGCTTCACGTGGAAAGAGCACCAGCTGAGGCCTGCCATCTGGCCCTGATGTGAGCCTACTGTGTGACCTTGGGCAAGTCACTTGCCCTCTCTGATCTTGGTTTCTCATCCATAAAATGAGAAAGTTAGTATTGATCACTGGGTGGAACCTTTTTTTTCCTTTTAACCATGGGACCTGGAGTTCTAATGCCATTCAACACAGGACTCTGGTGCAAACAGCAGAGCTCCTCTGCTTCTGAGAGGTAGGGAACCCACACTCTATCTTCTTTCTCTTCTTTTCCAGGGCAGCTCTAAGTGTCTCTGATGGTAAGGCCTGAACGACATTGAGAAACCTCAGGAACAGCCTCATGGAGGAAGTCGAGTGGACTTGAAGGCTAGAAGGATTCTGATGGGTGGAGGTGTGGGAAGGGCACACCAGGCAGGAGGCAGGATGTGAGTAAAGATGCAGAGACAGGGAAGGGCAAGGTTGACACAGGTGCGACCAGCCTGGCTGGAATGGAGGAGGTCTACATGAAAGGAGGTGAAAAGCGCCACCTAAGAAAGAGGTTCCCAGGTGGCATCCATGGGAACTTCACAGGTGCATCGAGGGGTAAAGATGATTTCCGCCACAACTGGGAACACACGTCCAGGTTCCTTTCTACAGAAGGGTGGGCTATACCCTGCTGCCAGGGGAAGGGTAAGAACCAGCATCCAGGAAGTAGTAATAATAATGGTATCTACTTCAGAGCGTCGTTCGGAGGGTGAAATGAGTTAGTGTACGGAGCTGTGTCTGGCACATGGGGAATGTTGCATAAGCCTTTGTTAAATATGGTCAGACCAGGGAGGACCCTGAGGTCGCCAAAGCTGTGCATCTTTTCTGGCCTCTGACCTAGCATTGGTAGTGATGGCTTAGAATTCCTCCAGCTTCAGTGCTCGCCCATGATGGTGATTCCGCGACATGTGTGCGCACGCACGTGTGCACGCGTAGGGTAGGGAGTGTAGCCGCAGGTGTCTGGCCACTCCCTGACACACACGCACACACGTTCCCTTCCTCATTCCTTTCTCTGTTGCTGGTTTGCTCCTGGCCATCCCACCCTCCAGTGCACCCGATTTCCTTCCCACCCTTGCCCCAAGCCCACACCTCGCTCCCAGCCTCCTCCCTCCCCTCTCCCGGAGCCCCTGGCCCGCCACTCACCATAAATCTGTAACTCTGGAGGGTGCGTGTATGGGGTGGGGTGGGGGCCGTGGTGGAAAGGCAGCAAACCAAACCACCCCCAGCTGATGAAAACGGCGATAAATCTCTGTCCATCAGGTTTGTTGTGAGCACGGACATTGCCAAACAAGGGCCCAGATGGCCTGCAGGCCCTCCTCCCCACCGTCTTTAGAGCTTTAAATGGAAATGGTTGCTCTTACATCTATTTACTACTTGGAAACGGGGCGGGGGGGATGCCTGAGTCCAGGAGTGCTTGGCCACGAAACAGGGTTGGGCCAGGTGGGAACCCTCTGTGCCCCACACCTGAGCAGGCCTCCTCTGGCCAGTCCCCTACCTCCTCTGCCCCTGCTCCTGGAGAGAGCTTGGGGTGAGCTCCCTTTGACACAGGCCAGCTGTGGGGAGTGGGGAGGAAGAGGCTGCCTTCACAGCCCGGCCTCAACCTGCTCCAATCCCCAGACACACATCCCGGGGCAGCCAGACCCAGCTCCTCTCTGTTGTTTCCAAAGTTTCCAGAACTTTCCTTCCTTTCCATCCAGTCAGTTTGAAGCCTACCCTATCTTTCAAGCCCAAGCCAAGCTCCACCTCCTCCAAGAAGTCTTCCCAGCCCTAGTCTTCCTGGACCTCTCCGGGCTCATTCCTACAGCCTTGCCCACTGGGAGCTGCCCAGCGCAGTCATTACCGGAGGTGGACAGGTCTGGGTGTACAGTACAGCTGGGCTTTACCGCTGAGCAGAGGGACCTGGGGCAGGTTAATGTGCCAGCCTCAGTTTCTTACTCTGTAAAATAGGTATAATTATGGCACAGTTGTGAGGAGTAAGTGAAGTGAGTATAGTATGTGCTTATAAAGTGAGGGGCATGAGGGGCACAGTCCAAGAGCTCCGTGTCAGCATTTATTACTGGTGCCACCCACACTGGACAGCACACTTCCCTGTGCCCTGTCTTTTCATGTGCATGTAGGCATGTGTGTTTGTGTGTGTATGTCTGTCTTAGTTTGGGTCCCCTGAAAACAGACTCTGAGACAAAAACTTGAGTGCAGGTGGTTTATTTGGAAGGTGGTCCCTGGAGGCTGGAGGTGGGGAAAGGGGAGGTGAGACAGGCTGGGGAGGGGGAAGAGCCAATGAAGGGCGGGGTGGTTAAGGAAGAGTGGGGGCTTGCTAAAGCACGGTGACGATACCTCACAGAATTGTCCTACAGAGGTCGGGGCAGCTGGGGTATTTTTCCACCCACTCCTGCCCCTCATTAGTGAAAGTTGTCCCTGGCATTTCCCAGCTGTCCTGTGGGCTGAGTAAACCTCGAGTGGGCCCTGCACAGCAGAAACGGTGCCGATGAGGAGCAGAAAGCTTCCCTGGGTTGGACAATTCCAGGCTCACTGTCCCCTTGCCACCACAGCTTCAGATGAACTAAGAGGCAGGCCTAGGGGATACGGGGTGAGGTACCAAAGGCGTCCTCTGCTGAATTCTCCGCTTTTCTATCCCTACAGCCTCCAGCACAGTATCTTGCACACAGAAGGCACGCCATAATTGTTTATGGACCGAAAGGAGCTTTGGGCTAAGGGATGGGAAAACCTGGAGTCTCCCCACTTCTCAGTTGTTTACTCAGTGTGTGACGCTGAGCAAGACACATGACCACTCTGGGCCCCAATCTGCTCCTTCCGTGACAGGGCCTCATTCTCTGCTTATCCTATAGTCCTGCCGTGATGAGTTGGAATGGTCTTCGGGGGCTGCTCAGAACAGGGAAGGTGTGGCTTATGACTCTTATGATGGTGATGACGACGACGATGATGATGATGTGGGATAGGGGAGGTTCCCCAATCCAAGTCAGAGGTGTCCAGTGGCATGTTATTCACACATACTCTACGGTCAAAACACACAGGTGTGTTCCCCTGGCCCTACTGGGATGCCTCCTGTCTCTTCCTATCCTGTGACAACTCCAGATATAAAGGATCAAGAAAGAAAAGACCAAAGGGCTTTGAATTCCTGACTCCTCTGTGGAAAAAAAAAAAAAAACCCAAAGGGGCTTCCCTGGTGGCGCAGTGGTTGAGAGTCCGCCTGCCGATGCAGGGGACACGGGTTCGTGCCCCGGTCTGGGAGGATCCCACATGCCGCGGAGCGGCTGGGCCCGTGAGCCATGGCCGCTGAGCCTGCACATCCGGAGCCTGTGCTCTGTAACGGGAGAGGCCACAACAGTGAGAGGCCCGCATACCGCAAAAAAAACAGAAAACAAAAAAACAGAAAACCCCCAAAGGGAGCCAAGGGGGTCCAAAGGGATGCTCTGTGGTTCCTCATTTCCAGGTCACCAGGTGGGTTTACCAATGGCTGGTGAATGTTGAAACCATTTAGGGCAGAAGTTCTTCACTTGGGGGCTCTGGGAATCCCTAAGACGCCCATGGATAAGTTTTAGGAGTTGCTAAATCTCTTGAAAACACTTGTAAAATGGAGTGTGGGAGTATATGTGTGCACATGAACTGCTCTACGTCGGTGATCTGGAACTTCCAGTAAATTCTCAAAGGAGTCTATGACCCAAGGAGAGTAGATTTGCTCTACCCCAGATCTCCCATGTCAAAGGGGGAAGACACTGAGGCCAAGACAGGGGACGTGAACTGCCGGGCGACACATATGGAGCCGAAGAAGCCCAAGGTCCCTAACCCCATAGGGCTGTGTGGATCGGTTAGGTCTGCACAACCAGAAATGCGGGCCTGGCTTCCCAGGAGGCTGTGCTAGAACCCATGGCGCGTAGCGCAGTCTCTCCTTGCGCCTGGGGACACAACTCAAAGGCATGATGTCATCACTATTCCCTGGCGATGAGGGTGGGTGCTGAGGTCTGTTTCCATGGAAAACAGAACAAGAGAAAACCGACCAAAAATGGAAAGAAAAGGAGCCCCCTATTACTGAGAAGCTTGGGTACATTGGCGGGCCTCAGTTTCCAGAGGTGGAAATGGAAATGATAGCCCTTCCTCTCTCAGTTGTGGTAAAGAGTAAAAGAGACCAAGAGAGTGGAAATGGCTCACAAAAAAGGCAAGCTGTACACAAACACTAGTAACAATTCTCACAGCAGAGGTCCCGTGAGCACCTGTTTTGCTGCCGGGAGGAAATTGTATACCACCTGAATGACCCAATTCTGGACAACTCTGAAATTCTCCTGCAGGCCCTTGCAGCCTGATGTCAGAGCAAGAGCCCTGGTTTCAGAGTCAAACCTGAATCTGCACCCCAGTTCCATCTCCTGTGAATGAGTGTTACCTTGGACAAATCACTCAGCCTCTTTGGGTCTCAGGTTGTCCGTCTGCAAAGTGGAGACACACATCTACCTGATGGGGACATTATGAGGATTTGATGAGTCAGTGTAAGTGAAAATGTAAATGAAAATACCTGTAACCGCGACTGGCACTTAATAAGTGCTCAATAAACATTCGCTATTTTGTTCCTGTTCTTCGACAGTTAGCAACTTTGCATAGTTTCTTTGTTCACGACTAAGTCTCTGTCTCTGTCTCCCCCACGTCTTCTCCACTCAAATGTAAACTCTGCAGCATAAGGACATGCCTGTCTTGTTTACAGTTGTATTCCCCAAGCCTGGCACACAGCGTGCAACAGATATTTGTTAAATGAATGAATGGAAGTAGCAAAGCACGTTCTTAAGGATGGGAAGGAACTCTGACAATGTGAGAACACTCATCAGTCTGGACCAGCCCCAAGAGGGACCCGGAGCTGTGCCAAGAGCCGTATTAAGGATCAAGAGAGTTGGCTTCCGGTCCCAGTTCTGCCACTTAACTGCTGAGCCACCTCGGACAAGTTGCCGCACTCTCTGGGCCTCTCTGTGCTCTCTCCAAAGCATGGGAGCCCTGACATTCCCGGGCTTCCCCCTTCGAGGCTGGCCTCCGAGGAGCTCCGACCAGCTGGGGAGTGTGGGATTGTGGGACTTGGGGATAATTCAGCCACTTCATTAATGACAAGGAAGGAGTAGTGGGAGGAGATGGTGGGAGGTAGCAATCCTGGAAGAAAAATCAACAGAAGGCTGTGGCAGCTGCGGGTGGGGTAGGTTTGGGGACAGCCACACTGGGCTAAAGTGCCGAGCGGCTGTTCGCGCCCCGGGAGCGTGTCTCCTCCGCGGCGTGTGCGCCCGGGTCTCGGCCTTCCCCTCCCTTCCTTGCGCGCCTTGCCAGTTCCCGCCGCCACTGACTTTCTGACTTCTTAACTTGTCAGCAAATCCCAGAGTTAAAAATGCACACGCACCCCGGCCAGCCGCCAGCAGGGCCGTCTGGCCACGGCTCCAGATGTGGGGCCACCGCGCGGGCCGCCCGCCCCGCCGCGCAGACTAAACAATCAGCCTTGGCCGTGAGCGCAGCGCAATTCCAGATGCCGCGTCCCTCGCGCCGCGCGCTAATTGGGCCGCGGGCGCGAGGCTCTGTCAGCGCTGGCCAGGCCCTGCCGGGGGCGGCCTTGGCCCCGGGCCGGTCCGCTTAACTACTTAGGGCGGGGGCGGGGTGGGGAGCAGGAGGGGACTGAAGGGGGAAAGAGGGAGAGAGAGGGACTCAGAGACAGACAGACACACGAAGAGAGGCCGACAGAAAGGGACAGAGACATTCTCAAAAAGAGAGCTAGAGAGACAAATGAGAGTGCTAGATTCAGATTTAGGAGACAGAGACAGAAGGGAGGGAGAGAGATACACACACAGACTGAGAGAGAAACAGAGGCAGGGCCGACTAACACGAGGGTAGAATCAAGAGAGGCACAAAGACGCGGATGGCCGCGAGAACACGGCCCATGAGACCTACGTGTTTACCGCCGGGTCGATGCACGGGTGTCCACCCCTCTTGTTTTAAAGAACCCCATTCTCACATTCACACTTTTTATAATTTCTTCCTAGACCCCGGCGAAGCTGGGGACTGGGCCCGCCGCACGGCCACCTAGTCCTGGCTGTGAGGAGCCTGGGGGACTGCGTGGAGGAAGAGCCCTCGCCCCAAAGGAACCTGAGCCTTCGAGGGTTCACCCCCAATCCTGGCTGGAGACTTGGACGCTGCAGGCGGGTGCGGGAGGCGGCTGAGGGGGTTTGCCTGTAGGCAGGGGGACACCCGGACTGACTCCAGCAGTGCCCCTCCTCCACCAGGCAGCTACTCCGGCGGCACCCTCCTTTCCCCGGCGCCCCGGGGCCTCCTCCGGGCCCCAGAGACGGGGGATGGCAGGTTAAGCCGAGGCCCAGGGCAGGGAAGCCCACCGGGGACCACCCGGGGGAGCCCCCCCCAGCCTCGTGTTCCGCCCACGCCGGGAGGCCCGGGCGCCCCGGGGGTGAGCGCGGAGGGCAGTGCGGCGGCTCCGCGGCTCTTGGCGGCCCCTTTCTGACAATCTTTCCTTTGTTTGTTTTCTTAAATCTGGGAGGCCCGAATTCCTGCCGGATTCCGTAGGTTTCACTCAGGAAGGAGGCGCCCCCACCCCCTCTCACGTCGGGCCCGGCTGCAGGGGGAAAGGCAGGTTCTTCCCGTAGGCTCGCGGCGCGCAGCCCCGCGGCCCCGGGCAGAGCGAGCGGGCGCCGGTCGCGGCGGAGAGTCCCGGGCGCCCTGCCCGCGCGCGCCACCGCGAAGCCCCGCCGCAGGGCCACCGGCGGCCTCAGCCGAGAACATTAAAAAAAAAAAAAAAAATCAAACCAGGAAAGTTTAAAAAGGTACAAAGAGCAGCTCTCTCCCTCCACCCCCACCCCAGTCTCATTCCACACCCCTGCACCTCTCACACTCCCCTCTTTTTTTTTTTTTTTAATTTTGGTCTCCAAACTTGAGCCTCATTAATTTCCAAAAAAAATTTCCCCCAATAAAAGGCAAACATGGAAAGAAAAACAAACTATTAGAAAATAGAGGAGGGAGGAAATGTTATTTAAAAGGTTAGCAGACCGCATCATTTTCCAATGATATTATATACTCCCAGCAGTATCCAAAATATATATGGGCCGTGGGCCAAGAATGTAAAAAAAAAAAAAAAAAAGAAGGAAAAAAAAAAAACTTGAAAAAAACCCCTCACTTAGACACAACATCTGGACCTGGGAGCGAACAAACCCCCCATTTATCACACTTAATCCTCCAATGAAGCAGTCGACAGTTGACTTCTGTTTTGCTAATTTAGCTGCTTTCAAGCGCCGGCCCAGTCCAGACCGGGAATTAAGTGTCACTTGTGGAGGGCCTGCCTTGTCCCCCGCCCGTCTTAGCTCCCTCCCTCGCCCCGGCGGCCCTCAGACAGGGAAAAAAGACCATTAAAGAAGAAAGAAACTTTTTATGAATCGCCTTTACGTCCGCCCACTCGGGTCAGTGAAAACCTCCATTCTGACCTCCTCCTGCCCCTCCCCGGGCCCAGCACCCTGACATCCACTTCCTTGGTGACACACGCCCACCGACCAGCTAGCTGCCTCCCCCCTCAGACTGGCGTATCAGTGGCAGCAGCTGGTCACCCCGCTTGCTCACCGGTTGCTCCTCGGGTTGACTAGGTGCTGCCAGCCTGGTGCCTGGCAGTGCCCAGTGGCCTGGCAGCCTGACCCTCAGGCAGGGGTAGAGCACAGCAGAGGGAGGGCCGTGGTGCTTGGGCAGCAGGGGGCCTCCATTCTCCCCCAGAAGTGGATGGAAGGCAGGAGGCCCCGAGGTGGAGGTCATGGGCAGCAGCATTTGGAGACAATGGGATCTTGTGAGGGCACAAGCAGGAGAGAGAATGAATCAGGGAGAGTGTATCATTTGAGGATTAGTCAATAAATTCCTGGGACTCTGGCCCATGGTGCCAGAGGCCTGGGTGGCGGGAAGTGCAGACTTCCCTTCTCAGTAACTTTCCTCCCTGCCCCCCATTCCCCACCCCCGCCCCCCCCAACCCCCAAGGCCTCTGTGGGTCTCTCTCCTCACCTCTCTCTGTCCATCTCTTAGTCTCCAAGGCTCCTTTCCTAGACTTTGGAGCCCAAGGCACAGCCATTTGCCATTCCCCTCCCCTGTTGCTGGGGATAGCTGTGCAAGGCAGCAGCGAAGGTTACAGGTTTAGGGGACAGTCCTCAGGGACCTGGAAACAGAAGAGGCTGGAGCGTGTGCCCCACTCCAGCCTGCTACTGCTCTTTACTCAGATCCAGCCCACCCCAGCCCCCAGCTCTGAGTCCTGGCAGAGTCCCCAGGAACAACCTGCACTCATGAAAGAGGCCCCCACCACCCTGAATCCCAGTCTTCTGCAGACTCTCATGGTGGTCTGGCGGGGCCTCAGACTTCTTGGGGAGAGACCATCAGTGCTGGCCCTATCCAGAGGCAGTCCCAAACCTCCTGGTCCCCCCCTCCAGGGCCCACAAAAGCATCCTCCTATGGACTGTACTCATTCCAGTAGGCATCCATCAACAGCTATTGTAGGCCAGGCAATGTGCTAGAGTCAGGATATGGAGATGGAGGAGGATCCTCGCCTCTGGGGGCTTAAGCTTCTACCGGGCCCTATTTTCTGTTACTATGGGGATATTACCCAGCTATCCTCATTCAAAAAGCAGTCATTGAGCACATGCCCTGTGCCAGACACTGTGCTAAGCCCTGGGGATCTGGAGATGATAGAAGACCATTTGTGTCTTTAAACTTGTCAGGGAGAGAGACATGCCAACAATTGATTCTAAGACAAGGCAGAAAATAAGAGCCTAAGTGAGGCATTTATAAAAACTTCAGGGTGTGCCCAGTGGAGAGGCTGACTTACCCTGGCTGGGATGGAAGGAGGGTACGACGGACTGCAGGGTGGTGGTGGTGGGGCCTCATTGCTCTAGCTCTTGAAGCTCATCCTAGGGGTAGTACACCTAGTGCTTAAGAGCAAGGGGTCTGAAGCCAGATGGTATGGCTCGACTTCCTGCTCTGCCACATCAGCTGTGGGATCTAGGATTTCTTGGCCTCTTTGATCCTTGGTTTCATCATCTGAAAAGTGGGACTCACAATAGTAACTGCTTTGTGAGGATCCAATGAGATAATCCAGGGCAAGCTGCTGGCGTATAGTGAGCTCTGAATGAATGTCCACTTTAGTTGTCTTTCTTCCAAAGGGTGTGGATGGACCACCTCGTAGCCTCCCTGCCATCCTCCCTGTGGCCTCTTTCTCCAGCCTGAGGATCTGGCGCAGTGCTGGGTACACAGAGTAAATAGAAAACCTGTCAGCTCTTGGCTCAAGTGACACAAGGTAGAAAATACTGTGCACAGTGGGTGGTGGACCTAGATGTGCCATCTCTTCCCTCTGATACCTGGCCATGGACTGGGTGAGCCATAATGGACTGGGTGAGCCACCCAGAGGATCCCCTGAAGCCCTCTTTCCCGGCTCAGCAGAAAGTCAAGAAATGTGTTTTGGCCTGGAGCCACTATTCTGTGACTCTGGTTTGAGTTCAGACCTGACTTGCTATGTGTCCTTGGGAAAGACACGTCCCCTCTCTGGGACTTAGATTCCTTACAGGTAAAGTGAGTGAATGCTTTCCAAGCTCCGTTGTAGCCCTGCCTCTCCTTTGAGCTGGGGGAGCCTCCTCTTCCTTTCTGGAGGCTGCTGCTGTCATCTGAGGGTGTGATTTCTACTCCACTTCTCGCCTGCCTCTTGGCTTTTCTCAGTGATATCCCCCATTTCTCCCTTCTTGCTTCCCTCAGCCCTTCTCTTCTTTTCCTCTCTCCTCCTCTTCCCCTGCCACAGTCCCAGGACCTAGAGAGTGTGTGGATGAACTGACTTTTTCTCCAGGTTTCCCCCTCCCACCTCTAACCATCTTTTTGATCCCCAAACAGAATCTGGGCCTGAGGAGCTATGCCTCTCCACCTGTCCTCCTGGCTGGAAGTCTATCACTAATGGCTTTGGTGGTGCCCTGATCCGTGACCTCTGACTTCTGAAAGAGTGGAGAATGGCATCCTAGCTGGACCAAGAAAGTGCCTAATATGGGTCTTCTGTCCCCAGGGACTGGCAGGCTCTGTATTCCCACGCTGCCTTCCCCCCAGAATCCCAGGCACGGGGAAGGGTGCAAGAAAGGAAGCCTTTTCTAAGTCTGCTGACTCTCAGCCCCCAACCCACCTCCTCCACGAGATGCCATCTTCCACCTCTGAGGCTGGAAGAAGCCCTTCCTTTATGGAGGCCCATGTGCCTGGAGGTTATTATTGTCCCCAAGGAACCACTTATTATTGTCAGGAACCATTTCTGGAGAGCCTACTATGTGCAGGTACTGTGCTCTGAGCCCAGAGGAGGTGTCTGTGTTGGGGTAGAAGGGAGCGGGGTAGGACAAAGGCTGGGGGGTATGCCGCTGCCAGGCTGAGGCTCGGGGGCAGAGGGTTTGGCAATGCCTGTGCGTGGGACCAGTTGGAGTGGCACCTGAGATGGAGCCAGGTCCCGGAGGCAGGTAAACAGGATGCTGTGTGCTGGGTGTGGTGGAAGAGGAGGGGGGACATGGTGGGGGCAGCACAATGGGCTACTGTTGCTCTGGAGTCACTGTCACTCCTGGACTCTGGGCTTCCCCTTCCTCTCCATCACCCTCCCACTGGGCGATACAAATGTCAAGATATATGGAAGATGAATTCAGAGTCATCTGCTTTTGGCCCCCTCTGCTCTCACCTAGATCGCAGTGGACCAAGATGATGCGGTAGATGCTGCATGGCCCAGGCCTTCTTTTTAATTTTCCCCAGCTAAGGAGGGAACAAGGAGGGAGCATCTGGTCACTGGGAGGTGGTTGACAGAAATGAGATCTAGCCAAGTCTGGTGACTGGGCCCTGGCCTCAGCTGGGTCACTAGCTAGCTACGTCTGTCCTTGGAAAAGTCACATAACTGCCCTAAAACTCAGTTTACTCATCTGTAAAATGGGCTAACGGTGACCCTTGCCCTGTCTTCCTCACAGCATGATGTGGTGTCGTGAAAGACACTAGACCTTGTCAAGAGCTGTACACAGGGAAGAGCTGACTGCTTCTGCCTCTGTTATTACTCTGCTGTAAGACCCCTTCTGCCTGACAAAGCTCCCCTTCTGAGGGTAGGAGTGGGGAAAATTGATGCCTGTCCTTGTGGGACTATTGAGAGATCTAAGGACAGGAATGAGGATTCAGGTTCTCAAGGTATTCAGCCAACCAGTCTTCATTCAATTAACCATTCAATTCATTCAATTAACAAATTTTTTTTTTTTTTAGTTTCCTCTCTAAGCCAAGTACTTTGAAACTCTGGGCCTTCAAAGATGAACAAGGTATATCTTCTGTTCTCAGGGAACTCCTAGTCAGCCGAAAACATACACATACACTCACACACACCATTAATATATAATAATAACAGCTAATATTGATTGAGCATTTACTATGTGCCAGGAATGGTTTAAGCATTTTACGTGCATTAATTATACAATCATTCTGATTCTGAAGATGAGACAATTGAAGCCCAGAGAGGGTAAGCATCTTGCCCAAAGTCACACAACTAGTAAGAAATAGAGCCAGGATTTGATTCCAAGTACTCTGTTTAGAGCCTGGGCTCTTAGCCAGTACATAGTACACACAGCATACATGAGCCTACACAAACAAGAGTGAAAGGAGAGTTAAGAGAAGATTGGGTTGAGCCTCTGAAGGAAGAGAAAAGGGGAGTAAAGATTGACTATTGTCTACTTCCACTAGGACAGGACAAGGTGAAACGGGCTTGACTTACAATATCTCAGAGAAGGGGGTCCTGGGATGTGTTTTTAAGGCAGGAGGCTGAGTCGGTCTTTCTTGAAGACAGCAGAGAGATTTCTGATTGGGATAGATTCCCTGTCAGCCCTCTGCTTGTGGTCCTTTCCAGCCCAAAACTGGGAGGGAGAGCCCTTGGGAGGTTCCTGGTAGACGAATGTGACTCTTACATATAAATGGAGCCACACCCCGACCCCAACCCAGAGCCTGTTGGGCCCCTTGCTGTTTCTCTTGCCTGTAGCTGCTGGTGAGCTGGGAGGAATGAAGTAGGACTGAGTGTTCTAGGAGGTACTGTTTTGGGAACAAGTGATGGAAACCTAACTCCAAGTAGTTTAAGCAAAAGGAAAGGATTTCTTGGCTCAAACAAGCAGGAAGAACAGGACTGGTGTATGCACATGTACACACGTGTGGGGTGGGAGTGGGGGGAGAGTTTAGAGATTCCCAGGCCTTAGAAGATACCATCAGCTTTCACTCTTCTATTCTTTCTTGATCTCATCCATATCTTGGCTATGTTGTTTGGTGTGTGAGAGCCTCTTTTTCTCCCCCTACTGGGAATGGGGGAGGAAAGGGAGGTCAGGGCTTCTTGTCTGTCAGAGGACAAGGAGAGGTGGGTAGAAGAGCATGGCAACAATTTCATGCTCACATCTCAGAGAAAAGAGAACATCTGTCACTCTCAACTCCCTCTGTCTATAAAATCCTAGGGGAGGACTCCTATTGGCCTAGCTTGGGTCATGTGTCTACCTCTTAGACAAATCAAGTGGCTAGAAAAATGGTGTGCAGTGATTGGCTAGGCCTGGCATATGTGCCCACCCTAAGTCAGGAAGGGTGGAGAATCGTGACTGGCAGCCCCATAGAATGGCATGGAATGAGGGAGCAGCTGTTCTGTGAAGGAAAGAGGTGCAATCACCACAGTGAACAAGGCTGCCAGGCAGACACAAACAACAAATGCCCCCCCACCCCCGCCACGGGGGACAGAGGAAGGAATAGACTTGGCATTTCTTCTTGGAGCTTCAAATTTTAGCCCAAGATTTTTGAGGAAAAGTTTTTAATGACATTTCAAAACATTATTTTTATTTATAACACACATAGCTATGATATGGAGTAAAATTTAAAGCTCATATAGACTTCTAAGGTAAAACAGAAGATACCCCAAAATGGGGGGCTTGTAGCAAGCTACAAGCTCTTTTCCTTATCCAACCCCCTCCCACTCCTTGTGTATTTTTTCTAGCTTCTCTGATGTTAAGGATGGAGATGGTATGGAAATGGGGTTGGAAATTTGAGTTGCACTAGGAATGGAAATAACATGGATTTTGGAGCCAGAGAGATGTGGCTTAAAGTCTTGCCCTGCCATTTTCTTACTGAGTCTGTTTGCTCCCCTGTAAAATGGATACATCGATGCCTGCTTGCGAGAAGGGAAGTGATCAGAAGTGACCTAATAATGAAACACCCAGCCCAGCGTCTGGCTTGAAGGAAGACACTTTGTAAATGTCAGCTGTCACCTCCGTCCTTCCTGTGTCTGCAGGCTCTCGAGGCCAGCTCTGGCAATCCAGGGCCCAGGGAGCAGGGAAGGGGGCCCCCCACTCATGGCCCCCAGCTAAACCCCTGCTGCTCCTGGCAGAAGCCTTATAGCTCTGTCCTCTCGGGAGCTATAACCATAGACATGAGTGTGGTGATAACTGGCTTTGCCACCTGGTAGACACTGACTAGGCAATGAATCCTTTACTAGTGTAGACACAACATCACCCTCCGAGGGGGAATTCACTGACCCATGTTCCCAAAGCTCCTTGTGCTAACTTCTTTTATGGTTCATATTACCAAGCACTGTGATGATGCATTTACCTGTTTATATGACTCCTGCTGCCACCAGGAGTCAAGAATTTGTGAATTCTAGGAGACAGGAATTGTTTTCTCCAACCCTGTACCTCCAGCGCTCAACACGGAAGTTAGCATGGAGTAGGGGCCCAGTGACTGTTCGGTAACTTAATGAAGAAATAAATGGATGGAGCTGCAGCCCTGGGTTGCTTTTTCGTCCAAGGATTGTGTTACCCCCAATTTACTGAGCCATTAAGATGTATCAGGCATATACTAGGGCTCTTTCATTGTTCTTTCATATAATCCCCCAAACAACCCCGTGTCACAGGGACTATAACTTGCCCCCATTTTAAAGATGAGAAACTGAGGCTCAGAGGGTTAAATTACTTGCCCAAGGTCATCCAGCCTGTTAGCAGTGGCATTGGAATGCAAATCCAGTTCTGTCAGATGTCAAAGTCAGGGAATAAACCTCTATATGCTTCTGTCTTCCATCCCAGGTCGTACTGAGGTGTCCAGAGAAGAGGGCCATGGTACAGAGAACCCCCCAGGAATGAAGCTGAAACGGGGGGTCCTTTTGAGAGAGCAAGGGTTGGTGATCAGAGAGGCCACTGGCTTTGGTAGGGGAGAGGGGAGGGGAAGGGGGAGCTCTTGGGGGCTGGAGGTCATGGGGAAGTTCAAGGGGACTTGGGTCTGGGGAGAGGGAGGAGGTGTCAGGGCAGGGTCTCCGCCTCAGAACTGGCTGGGGCTGGGAGTCAGCCCTTTCAGGTTGTTTTCTAGCTGGATTGGGGGGTGTTTAATATTAATAGTAATGACTGTGGCGGGAAGATAATAGGCCTCAGTCAGATTAGAAGGGGGTAAGCGCTTATCTCTAGCTGCTGAAGACACATGTCTTTCACCTGCTCCTTTAATATCCCCCCTCTTTCATTCCACCGCCCACCCCCTCCCACCAGCCTAGAACAAAAGGGGTATTATGGGCCGGGGTGTTTTCAGGCTGCAGCCAAGGAGACCTCCCCTTCCCCCTCCACTCCCCCGGTACACCCCTCCCCAAGTCTGAATGAGGCTTTTTCCTCCCATAAGAGATTAGCTCCGTTTGACAAGGCAGTGAACTTTGGGAGGGGTGAGTGGGGGTCTCCTCCGGGAGCCTCCAAAGTGCAGCCCTAACGAATACTGCTGGAGAGAGACCCCAAGAGACAGCCCTGAAGACAGACAGACAGATAGACAGATAGAGAGACACAGAGCAGACAGGGCATTGAGGTAGAGTTAGACTCTGAGACACAGGAACACACACACACACACACACACACACACACACACACACACTTGAGGATGTTGGGGAAAGAGAGGAGAGACAGGGGAGGAGAGACAGAGGGGGAGACAGACACACAGACATCCACCAAGAACAAAGAGGCAGAGAAACACACACATACACACTTGTCACCAGACAGACTGACCCAGAGAGACAAAGGCAGAAAGAAAGATGGGGGACAGAAGATGTAAGGATGGAGACACCAAATAAATAAATGAGGAAGAGGAGAAGAAAGGAAATGAAAGAAGAGAAGATGAAACTGGCAAGAAGCAGGGGGAAAAAGGAGACTTCGGAGAATTGCACGGGGACTGCTGGGCTTTTGACCTTCCCTGGGGCTGGCTCTGCTGACCCTGGCCTTGGGTCAGGGCCAGTCTGGAGCTGGTGTTTTTATAGCTTGGGAGGACTAGGGGTGGAGATGGAGCAAGGGCAGGAGGAGAGAGGGAAAGAGAGACAGACTGGGAAACAGGCCCAGAGAAAAAGCTAGTGAGTTGGAAAGGTAATGGACAGAAAATGCCAGTGAATTGCCTTGGTAAGGTAGCTCCCAGCCTCTGATGGGTGTGATCAGGTGTGAAGGTGATGGGCTGGGGGACGGGGCTCTGAGGAGGCTTCTTCTTTTTTTTTTTTTTTTTTTTTTTAAATATTGATATATGTCGTGAATTTTTAAATTTATTTATTTATTTATTTTTGGCTGTGTTGTTGGGTCTTCGTTTCTGTGCGAGGGCTTTCTCTAGTTGTGGCGAGCGGGGGCCACTCTTCATCGCGGTGCGGGGGCCTCTCACTATCGCGGCCTCTCTTGTTGCGGAGCACAGGCTGCAGACGCGCAGGCTCAGTAATTGTGGCTCACGGGCCCAGTTGCTCCGCGGCATGTGGGATCTTCCCACACCAGGGCTCGAACCCACGTCCCCTGCATTGGCAGGCAGATTCTCAACCACTGCGCCACCAGGGAAGCCCGAGGCTTCTTTTGATATCATGTAAGAAGAGGATCCATCCCTTCTGCTGGTGGCAAGATGGAGAGAGGAGGAAATCCAAGGGCCACTTCCACCGCTATTAAGAGTCCCAGCCCCACTCCATGTCGGAGAGTCGGAGAGCTCTGATGGCATAGTAGTGAGGGAGCCAGGCTGTTGGACCCCAAGAGTCCTGGGACCAAATCCTTGCTCTGCCCCTACCTGACTTCAGGTAAAGGACGAATACATCTTAGCCTCCCTTTCCCCATCTACGGAATGGAAATAAGAAGAGTATCTCCCTCAAGGGTTGTGTAAGGCTCAAATTAGGACAAGGTCTTGGCACCATCGAGACCCAGAGTAAAGACTGATATCTATTGGCTACTTGCTATTTGCAGGCCCTGTTCTGAACAATCTTTCAAATATTATCTCATTTAAATCTGAGAACAGCCTCTCCAAGATCTAGCTGGAAAACACGGCAAATCACAATCCAGTCAGTGGTGGAGTTACGATTTGGTCCTGGCCAGCTGGGGGTTGTCCACCACTGCCCCCGACACTCCCGTCCTCGTTAAGAAGAGACACACAGTCCCGATCCCCACCATCCAGAAGGAGCTGCACTGACTTTTCAGGAGGAGAAGCTGATTTTTATGTATCCCAAGGGGCTTGTGGTTCCTGCTGGTGGAAGGGCAGGAGAGGCAGATGTACGCTGGTAACTTCCACAGCCTGCTCTCCGTCCGGGAGGGAAAAGGAGTGCTCGCCAATTTCCACGGTGTAAATACTCCCGCCATGGCTGGCTGCAAGCTATGAGGGTGACCTTGACTGGATGGCAATGGGAAAGAGTTGCCTGCAATCTGCCTGGGTGAGCTGAGTAAGCGGGGCCCAAGTTGCCTGTGCAGAGAGAAGATGACTTCTGTGTACCCCTTTTCCCCCTGGGACCTTCCAGCCTCGTTCAGGAGAGAAAGGGCACCTGGTACCCACACTCCGTGCTCATGCCAGGGGTTGAACAGAAGATTCCAAACCAAGGGCATATGCTACGGAATTTGTATAAGCTCAGAAGTGGGAAGGGAGTGTCGGGGGCTGGCTGCGGAGGGGTGTCTGTTTTGTGTATCCCTCTGTCCTCCGCGGCTGGAACTCCTAGAGGACAGGACCGCCTCTTCTCCTCTCCCTATCCTTGCCCCCTTTCCCCTCCCAAGTGCCCAGAACACCCCTCTAGGTGCTAGCGCGAACTAGTGTGCGGTAACAACCGTGCTCGGGGTGGGGTGGCAGCAAAGGCCTGTGGTCCCCCCTCCTCTGGGCCCTCCAGGGTCTTCTATGAAACCAAATACTCCCCCCAGTCGCCCACCCGGACACCTGACTCCCTCCTGGGGCCCTCTCAGGGTGCAAGCCGTTTCCTGTCTGGGTCTTGGTAACCCCCTGAAATCCCGGCCTCCCACCCCCGATCCCTTCCAAATGCTTATTAAGCCGTTTGCAAATCCAGGGCTGAACTGAGCAGCGTGCGTTTAATAAAGCAGAAGACAGATGCCATCCATCACGGGGGCCCCGGGGGTGGGGGGGATGCGGTGAGCTGATGGGCGCACACCCTTCTGGCCGCTTCTAGGTCAGCCAGCCACACAGGATGGGGTCCTGTGGTCCCCATCAGGACCACCTCCTGGCTGCATGTAGCCACTCTTTAGGTCACATGCCTGCCACGAATCCTGTCGGGACCGTGGCTCCCTGTGGACAGAGAGAGTGTCTGGGAATTGAGAGAGGGGGCAGCCCAAGCCGGCATTCCACATGGATATCTGTAACAGGCAGGGCGCAGACTAGGATACGAATTTAAGTGGGGACCTGAAACCTCAGTAATCAAGATAAATGATATTTTGATGTAATATTTAAAAAAAATCAGAAGCAATGCCAAAACATCCATGATGAGCAAAATAGCATGATTTTGAATAAAGACAGTCCGTTTTACCAATTGCCCTGTTGCCTCAGTATCCAGTATGAACCATTGCAGCACTGAGAGCAGACACCCCAAACTCAGAGGGTTCAAAAGCAAATTCCTGACCTGCCCCTACACCTGCACCTTTGAGAGTCTTCCCACCTCAGGAAGGGCAACTCTGTCCTACCAGTTGCTCAGGCCAAAAAAATTGGAGTCATCCCTGATTGCTCTCTTTCTCTCATAGCTCACACCCAAACTTTAGGAAATCGGGTTGGCTGTAATTTCAAAATACATCTAGAATTCGATGACTTCTCACCACCTCCACTGCTGTGCTTCTGGTCCCATGTCACCCCTCGCTCAGCATCCCCCACTGGCTGGCATTGCACTGGGAGTGAAAGCCCTTACAACAGCCATGGCGCCCGACGTGATCTGCCGCCTTCCCTTCTCTGACTTGCCTCCTATTACTTATTCTCTCCTTTGCTCCCTGCACTCTGGGCACATTAACCAGCTAAGCACATTCCTGCCTCAGGGCCTTTGAACTTGCTGTTCCTCTGCCTGGAACACTCTTACCCCAGATATGCACACATGTTTCCTTCCCTCAGCTGAGGACTGTTCAAACATCACCTTACCACTATATCTAAAAGAGCATACTGCTGCCCCCATGGTCCTCCCTATCCCACTTGCCTTGCTTTTTTCCCCTTTTTTTGGGGGGGGGGCAGGGTTTGTCTCTAAGTCCCCATTGTGACCACAGTGCCTGGCATTAGAGACACCGTTAATGCTGTCTGCCAGCCCCACCTTTGAACAGAAGGCTCTCCACTGAAAGTGTTTCCTCCTGCCTAAGTCTCTGATCCTTGTCTTGTTCCAGGTCCTACAAAAGGCACCTCCTCCAGGAAGCCTGGCTCTGGACCAAGGGTGTGGAGACTTGAGTCAGAACTGTGGTGTCACAATAAGGACTCTGAACAAGGAGAGCAGCCCTGGGATTCAGCCCTGCTCGGGGTTGACTCACTGTGTGTCCTTGGGCAAGTTACTTCTCCTCTCTGGACTTACGGTCCTCCTTTAAAAAGGGTTTGGACCAGCTTCCTTCTGTCTCTGACCTTTGAAGATTTTAAAGTCTTTCCTGAGAGCCTAATGTGGTCTCTGAGGTCAGAGTGTCTGGGCTCAAATCTTGGTACCACCGCTTCCTAGATGGGCCAATTAGATGTTCCAGGCTTCTTTTGTTGCATCTGTAAAATGGGGACCATTATGGGCCCCTCCTCACAGGACTGTTGCGAAAATTAAATGAGAGGATGAGTGCGTTCATGTTCAATGACTCAGAAAGCACCTAAAATACTCCAGAAACGTTAACTGGTTTCATTACTATTAGTAGTAGAGTAATCGTGGAGAATCCTAGAGTCTTCTAATTGGTTTTTTGTATTTTACCAAATTCATATACTTATAAAGAGCAGCAGCAGCAAACCTTTCATCCCCAGGAAATAAAAAGGCTGAGAAGTGGCCAAGGGAAGCCGGCTCTCAGCTTCTTGCCTCTGGACTGTCCTGGCTTCTCTCATGCCAACCAAACTGTCAGTGGCCCACACCTTCCTCCAAGGGGCTCCCACCCCCTACCCTCTGCTCCCCGGCCTCCTCCCTCCTGCAGCCCCTGGTCCCAGCCTTCCCCACCCTTGTCCCCTGAGCCAGGCTCTGTATCCCACAAAGACCCAGGCTGGCTGTGGCTCGCCTTCCACACCCAGATGCAGGAGGCTGCGCGGGAAGCCCTGCCTGGGGCTGGGCCAGGGGCCAGCTCAACATCTGGTATCAATTACCAACGGTGGCTGCGGAGTGGACTCCTCTGCCCGCCACTCACCTATCTGCCAGGGTGACAGAGGAGATGGGAAAAGGTTTTCACAGCTGGAATAAATTGAGGGGAAGTGGAGGGGGAGGGTCAAAAAGAGACAAAAAACAACACTGAACTCAAGATGGAAGAAAGACAGTGTTAGGGAAGGTAATGAAGAAAATATGTGTGAGCGTGCCTGCGTGCGTGCGTGTGTGTGTGTGTTGGCAAGTCAGCCAGGGTATTTTATTTAGTGTTATTTAGTATTTTATTTATTGTGGGGGGCATTGCCTGCTTCTACTGAAGACTGGGCAGAATCCCTATTTGAGATCTCCCAGTAATGAGAGGTAAGGTGGGATGAGAAGGGGGAACAGGGAAGACGGGAGGGTGAGGACGGACCAGGAGGTACCTGCTGAGGGGGCCAGAAAGGGGACAACAGAAAAATATGGCCCTTGGAAGAGAAGGAAAAAGCCGAGAGGCCCAGAAGACACCGTGGCCTTGCTCCCAGCCCACCGCCTGGTCCCCTGGATCAGGCTCGAGAACCTGTGCTCCTCTGGATGGGGGTGACAGCTGGGGGGGCTTCCCTCCCCCTCCCCCACCTGCTGACTCCACAAGGCTTCCCCATCCCTCCCTCCGTCCCTCCCAGCCCCCCACACCTCTGAGGCCAGGCCTCAGGAATTCCCCTCCTTCCCCATCTGCTCCCCATTGACAGGATGGCGCTTTCAATTGCCCACTCGTTAGTCACCAAGATCTTTCCCCTGGACCAATGCACCGCCCCCCCCAAAGCTGTCTAGCTTCCATTGAGCCAGGGCCAGAGGGGTCCCGACCCCCCATTAGGCCCCTGTTTGCAGAGAACTCTTCTGTAATAACCTGGTCAGAATGCAGGGGCGGAGCCCCTCCGGAGGCCCTCCGAGTGTGTGCAAGGGGCTGGGGGCAAGCGGCCCACTTTAGGCGGCTGACGGCCCTTCCTAATACTACCCCTGTTGAGTCCATAAAAGCCCCCTCTAGCGTTACAGCATTTGAGAGACTATTAAGTTTTAAGGCCTCGGACCTCCGGGGGAGGAGGCACATTTACACGGGTGGTTTGTGGGCTCTGGGTCGCTGTGGCAGCCAGGAGACTGACTGGGGCTGAGTTTGACGGCCCAGGCCTTGGAAAGTGGTGGGCAGGGGCAGGGGAGAGGGTGGAGGGCCAGCGTGGGGCCTGAGATCCCACTCTCTCCCTCTCTCTGTGCCTGGTCAGTGGCTCTCAAACTGTTGGAGGGGTAAGTGGGGAGAAGACAGGGCTTTTCCCCAGGAGATAAGGAGGGTTGAGGGACTCCGGGCCTAAACGAGAGACGCTCTGTCTCCCATCATCCGCTGGGCCAGTTTGTGGCCCCCGGGGTCGCCCCACTCTGGCCCCCTTTCCCGACATCTCCCGTGGAGGATGTGGCAGCCATGCTTCCCCCTCCGCTTTGCTGCCTCTCTCCTCTGGAGGCTGGGGAGTTGGCATCCTCCCCACTTGTCCTAGGCCCTCTGCACCCTCAGGCCAGCCCCGAGGCAGTCCTGGCAGGCGGAGAGGCCCCCCCTGGGAGCAGAAAACCTGTGTTTGAATCCAGGCCCTGCCATGTATGAGCCCCGTGACCTTGGTGCTATTCTTCCGGCCTCAGTTTTCTTACCCATTACCAGAAGGGGTTGGACTAGATCATTCCTGAACGAGCACCAATTCTCTGTGTCTAACTTCACTGCTCTGTGAGAAAAGGAGTGACTATTAGATTCAAGTGAAAACTCAGCACATTTAGAATAATAGCTGACATACCTGAGCGCTCACTAGGCACTAGGCGTTTTACGGGTAGCCTCTCATTACAACGACCCTCTGCTGTGGCGATTATTCATTCCTCCTTTGCCAGTGAGGACACCGAGGTTTTGGGAGACAAAGTGCTGGCTCTGGGCTGACCAGATCTAGGGCCCGTGGCTCGGCTCCACACCAGTCAGCGCACTGCAGGGCCCTGACCACCTGTTAACCCGTTAGGTGGTAGTCTTGTGTAGGAGGACTCGGGATATAGATGGTGGAGAAAGGACAGCCCCAGCCCTCTAGCTGTTCTCAATACCTGCGCACACATTCTCTGGGCCAACCCCTCTGAGCCTCACTTTCCTCCTCCGCACCTTGGAGATGCTAATGAAATGAATAGTACCCACCTCAGCAGCTGCTGAGAAAGAGCAGAGGAGAACAGGCCCTGAGCACGGCGCCAGCCCACACAGAGGGCTCCTTCCTTGTTAGTTACCCCTGTCGTTGTCACTGCCATCCTGACAGGTTGCAAGATCCCTGCTTCAGTCAACTCTGGAGGAAAACCAGCCAGAGACAGTCCACGTGGGGGGTCAGCGCGATGCAGTCGGGAGGTGAAAGGAGGCCGGCCAGCCCTGTCACCAACCCTCCACCTGCTTCTCTTTTCCTAAAGCCTGCGATTTGGAGATAATAGTAATAATAACACCACACATTTGGAGAGCCCTCTCTTTAGCATTTCAATTCAATTCTGCAAATATTTACTGTGTGCTGACCACGTGAGGAGCCTTCACATCGATTACCTTCTCCTAATTGGCCAACCCCTCCCCTCGACCCTGGCACACACGTGCATCCACACACAAGCCCATGTATGTACGTGTATGCACACATGCACACGTGCACGCAGATGTGAGCACAGGCACTTATCACATGCATGCAGGGCTGCTGCTTGCCCTCTCCCTCCTCTCTCAGCCTTCATATACGTTTTACCCTTAATTTAGGACATTCACCTTAAACTCTAAGACTCTCAGCAGGCTGGGACCCTGACCTCCTGTCACTGTGCAGAGGGTGGTTGGGCAGGAGGGTAGGAAGGCACTGAGCTGGGTGATTAGCACATGGACTTGACAGTCAACCAGCCCCAGTTCAGTGTCTCCGGATGAGTTGCTTAATCTTCTTGTGCCTCAGCTTCCTTATCTGTAAGATGGGGAGGATGATAGTAGCCACCTCATAGGGTCATGGAGGATTAACAGGACAGCACACCTGGCCGGTGTGCCAGGGGCGATGGTGATGATGGTATGATGACAGATGTGTCAACTGGTCTAGTGGAGAGCTGATTCCTCAGATAATGACATCTGAGTATCATTGTGAGGGATCCCAGCTAAAATATACTTTCCCTTATCAGTCTGCGATCAATACCACTATCAGTATTTTGGGTTATTTATCCTTTATTTAACTATGCCTGGAATTCAATAGCTTATCATCATCACTATTGAATGAGTTTAGCAGATCCCTTATAATTTGACTCTAGCTATGGGATGTTGCCCCTTTCCTTCTTTAGAAAACATGTCTTTTTAAATTAAATTAATTTATTTTCAGCTGCATTGGGTCTTCATTGCTGCGCGTGGGCTTTTCTCTAGTTGTAGTGAGCGGGGGCTACTCTTTGCTGCGGTGCGCGGACTACTTATTGTGGTGGCTTCTCTTGTTGCGGTGCGTGGGCTCTAGGGCGCGCGGGCTTCGCTAGTTGTGGCTCGCGGACTCTAGAGCGCAGGCTCAGTAGTTGTGGCTGCAGCATGTGGGATCTTCCCAGACCAGGGCTCGAACCCGTGTCCCCTGCATTGGCAGGCGAATTCTTAAACACCGCACCGCCAGGGAAGCCTGAAAACACCTATTTTTCTGTGCTTTTCTGTGCTTCCTATGTGCTGAGTGTCAAAGACACAAAGGTGAATAAGACACAGAACCTGCTCCCAGGAAGCTCCCTGCCTAGAGGTGGAATACACCATGGCAGCCAGTGAGAAGAGCTATGATGGCCGTAAACGCAGGAGTTGAGGTTGGGGGTGTGCTGGTTCTAGGAGATGGAGTGGAATGAGTCTGGGAGGAAATGAGTGCTCGGTCTCCCAGGGTGATGGTGGACATTCCCGGCTGAAGGGCAGTGGGAATTTGTAGACAGGGCCATGCTGGGGGGAGGGGAGCATGGTGGGGACAGACTGCGCCTACTCCGAAGTTTTCCAGAGGCCTCTCTGCTGCCCTGCATTCTCCACTCCATCCTGAAGTAGACAGTGAAGAAGCAGCTGGCTTCCTTTTAGGGACCTCGTTTATTGAAAAATACACCTCTTTTAAACATGAGACTCAGGGCTTCCCTGGTGTCACAGTGGTTAGGAATCCGCCTGCCAATGCAGGGGACACGGGTTCGAGCCCTGGTCCGGAAAGATCCCACATGCCGCAGAGCAGCTAAACCTGTGCGCCACAACTACTGAGCCTGCGCTCTAGAGCCCATGAACCACAACTCCTGAGCCCGCGAGCCACAACTACTGAAGCCTGCATGCCTAGAGCTCGTGCTCTGCAACAAGAGAATCCATGACAGTGAGAAGCCTGCGCACCGCAACAAGGAGTGGCCCCCGCTCACCACAACTAGAGAAAAGCCCGCACACAGCTACGAAGACCCAATGCAGACAAAAATAAATACATAAATAAATTTTTAAAAATAAAATAAACATAAGACTCTCCAAGAACAGTGAGATGATCCGGCCATGAGAGGTTTGCTGGGCTGATGGGGAAGAGCGATGGCTGTCAGATGATGTCCTGCTCACTGGGGCACATCCCACCTCCAGGTTAAAATTGTGTCTCTCTTTTTCTGCTGTTTGGATACTTTGGAGTAAATGCTCATGTGCTATGACTCCCCTGTCGCCCCTGTTGGTGCAGCCCTCACCAGTTGGCACCAGCTGGCTGCATGGTTCGTTCACCTGTGCTGTTGTAGTGCTCCTTGCAACAACCAGTGTAGCGTTCCCTTTATTTTCCTGAGGTTCAGAGAGGTGACGTGCTTTCTGGTAACAGCAGAGCTGGGCTTCCACCTCCATGACCGTGTTCCTGGCCTGCCCTTGTTGTGTTTCTGTTATATGCATCTCAGCCCCGGGACCCAAGAATAGCTGCGATGCCCGAGGAGAAAGAGGTTTTACAAGAGAGGCAAGTCCAGAAGCCCACCCCACCATCCTCCTACCCTGCGCCATCCTCCCTCTCTGGGTTACTTGCCTCCAATGCTCCAGTTTTCCCCAGTTTAACCCTTCTTCTATTAAAAGTAATCCTCTTATTGATGTACAATACACATAGAGACATACATAAATCATAAATGTACAGCTTGATGAATTTTTGCAAAGCCAACACAGCCATGGAACCAACACTCAGAGGAAGAAACAGGACATTTACTAACACCTTGGAACATCACATGGTTCCCGTTGCCAGTACTGCCCACCCACTGCCCCCCAAAAGTAACCACTCTTCTGTATGAGCTTCTAATACCATAGATTTGTTTTGCCTGCTTTAGAATTTCATATAGATGGAATCATTCGTTATGTAAACTTTTTGCTTCTTCCTCCTTTCACTGAATATTGTTTATGAGATTCATTTACATTGTTGCGTGTATTTATAGCACATTCTTTCTCATTCTTTTGTAGTATTCCACCGCTTGAATATACCTTGATTTATTCTGCATTCTAAAACTGTTAAGGTTTGGGACTTTCCTGGTGGCACAGTGCTTAAGAATCCGCCTGCTCATGCAGGGGACACGGGTTCGAGCCCTGGTCCGGGAAGATCCCACGTGCCGCAGAGCAAGTAAGCCCATGGGCCAAAACCACTGAGCCTGCGCTCTAGAGCTCGCAAGCCACAACTACTGAGCCTGCGTGCTGCAACTACTGCAGCCTGAGCACTTAGAGCCCGTGCTCCGCAACAAAGAGAAGTCACCGCAATGAGAAGCCTGCGCACCGCAACAAAGAGTAGTCCCCGCTCGCCGCAACTAGAGAAAGCCCACGCATGCAGCAACAAAGACCCAACACAGCCAAAAAAAAAAAAAAAAAAATATATATATATATATATATATATGTATATATATAAACTGTTGAGTTTTTCCAGGTTTTTGCTACTACATATAATGTTGCTATGAACATTTGCTGGCAAGTAGAATTTCTGAGTCATAGAGAGTGCATGTGTTCAGTTTTATCAGATAATGCCAACGGTCCTCAGTAATTGATGAACCAATTTCTATTCCCACCAGCAATGCATCATAGTTCCATTTGCTCCACACCCCCATCAACACTTTATATTCTCTCTTTCTTTTAACCACTTTGCTGGATGTATGGTGGTGTTGCATTGTGCTTTTTTTTTTTTTTTGTAAATTTATTTATTCATTTATTTGGCTGCGTTGGGTCTTTGTTGCTGTGCGCAGGCTTTCTCTAGTTGCGGCAAGCAGGGGCTACTCTTCGTTGCGGTGCACAGGCTCTAGGCACTCAGGCTGCAGTAGTTGTGGCTCGTGGGCTCTGGAGCGCAGGCTCGGCAGCTGTGGCCCACAGGCTTAGTTGCTCCGTGACATGTGGGATCTTCCCAGCCCAGAGCTCGAACCTGTGTCCCCTGCATTGGCAGGCAGATTCTTAACTGCTGTGCCACCAGGGAAGCCCAAGATTCATTTTTAAAACATGGGCTAGCACCATCTTGACCTTTGACCTCATCCACTCCCAAATGAAAGATCTACTTTAATGCAAAAGGGCTTTAGTGTCCAAATGTGTCCTTTGACAGCTAAATTCAGAAGCAGCCCTTTGGGTCCCTGTGCAGGGTCCAAGGCAGAGCTCTCAGCGTGTGAGGTCCTGAAATTTGCCTGGCCCGTGTCTTCCTGGGAAGTGGTCTGGCACAGGAAGAAAATGGAGGCAGAGGGATGAAGCATCTCCCTTCACCTTTCAGCTGGGATTCTACAACCCACCGAACTCCAGTGACAGGATCTAATGATGCCCTGTGGAGTTCTGACTCTGGTGTTTCCGTTCAGAATTTGAGGACTTCCTGTTTCCTCTGCCCACATTTAGTCACCCAACAGATGTTTGGTTGCCTACTCTAGTCACTGGTCACTGGAGGTTCAGCCGGGAGAAAACAGACAGCAAATCATGCCCTCCTTTCTGATGGAGAAAGGCCATTAGAATAGAAATAAGTAAAATGCATAAAGAAAAGTATGAAGGAAGACAATCACGTTATGGAGAAAAATAAAGCAAGACAGAAGGAGAGTAAGCGCTAGGTGGCGTTTTTGGAACCCAGGGGTGGGGGTTATCCAGCAGAAGCTGCCACCATGGTGGTCTGTAGGCCAGGAGCTGGAGCCATGGAGGAGATGTGGCTGGAGACACAAGAGGGAATAAAAATACTCTAGCTTTTCTCTTCTTCCTGCCCTCCAGTCTCCTGCCAGTGCCTCCTATTGGCTGAACCTGGCCAGCAGCCAGCTGATACAGGAGCTGGTAAGAGCAGTCTAGAGGAGCAGCCCCCTGAGTTAGAGAGCAGAGCAGGAGAGAGAAGAACTGGACCTGAAAATGGACCTTCCAACAATGAGACACTAAATTGCTAAAATGAAACACACTCACTAAATGGCTAAAATGAAAAGGATGGACCCTACCAAATGTTGACAAGGATGGGGAGCAACTGAAACTCTTACCTTGCAGATGGTGTGTAAGGTGGTAAAACCAGTTTGGAAAATTGTTTGGCAATTTCTACTGAAGTTGTATATACACCTTCTCTCTGACCTAGCAATTCTATTCCTAGGGATATACCTAAAGAGAAGTGAGCATCTTTGTCCACAAGGACTTGTACTAGATAGAATGTTCATGTCAGCACTGTCAGTAATAGCCCAAACACTGGAAAGAACCAGTCCAAATGTCCACCAACAGGAAAAAGGATTAAATTGTGGTAAAATCATCCAATGGAATAGGCATTATAATTAAAAATTAACTACTGGGCTTCCCTGGTGGTGCAGTGGTTGAGAGTCCGCCTGCCGATGCAGGGGACACGGGTTCGTGCCCTGGTCTGGGGAGATCCCACATGTCTCGGAGCAGCTAGGCCCGTGAGCCATGGCCGCCGAGCCTGCATGTCCGGAGCCTGTGCTCCACAACGGGAGAGGCCACAGGAGTGAGAGGCCCGTGTACTGCAAAAAAAAAAATTAACTACTGCTACATGCAACAACATGGATGAATCTTTAAGACACTAACACTGAGTGAAAGAAGCCAGACACAAAAGAGAATGTACCCTGGGATTCCATTTATATAAAGTACAGAGACGGGCAAAACTAATCTATGGTGATAAGGGATCCAAAAAATGTTGCCTGGGGGAAGGAGGATTGGCTGGAAAGGGGCACCAGGGAAACTGTCTGGGATTATGGAAAAGTTCTCTACCTTGACCTGGGGTGTTGATAACTCATTTATATTGGACAAAACTTATCAACCGCACACTTAAGATCTATGTGTTTTTCACTCTATGAAAATTATACCTCCATAAAGGGAGAAAATGCAAAAATAAACCAAAAAACCCCTTAGACCATCATCTCCCCTCGTCTGCCTCCAGCCGAGCTAGGGCTCCTCACAGGGCTGGGACGGCCGTTTCATCTCTCAGCTGTCAGCCATCTGCAGCCTCTCCCAGCTCTCCCCATCCTGCACACAACAGCAGACCCATCTTTCTAAATCAGCAGTGGGGGTGGGGGTGGGGGTGGGGGTGGGGGGAGCAGGCTCGGAGCCCAAAGATCCCAGTTTAAATCTCAGCTCCACGTCTTTCCAGCGGTGTCATCTGGTTGAGCCACAGTGCTTCTTTAACTCTTTCTTAGCCATCTGAAAAATGCGATGACGTCACCTTCAGAGGATTGCTAGGAAGATGAAAATGGGGTAGTATCTGGGAAAGAGCTTCAGAAACTGAGGAATCCAGCACCCATAGGGTGTTACTCATACCACTCCACTGCTTAGACACTTTCAGTGGCTGTTGCCTAGCAGCTGAGGCTGGATCATTGTCCCAATTCCTCACTCCCCGCAAAGGGATTCTACAGCCACACCCTCTGTTACGTGACTCTACTTTCCCACCACCGTGAGGGTGGGCTTGGTCATCTGACTTGCTTTGGCCAATGGCATGTCAGTGGTTGTGGCCAGGGTATAGGAATAAAAATGTGGGGTGGGCTTCCCTGGTGATGCAGTGGTTGGGAGTCCGCCTGCCGATGTAGGGAACACGGGTTCGTGCCCCGGTCCGGGAAGATCCCACATGCCGCGGAGTGGCTGGGCCCGTGAGCCGTGGCCGCTGAGCCTACGCGTCCGGAGCCTGTGCTCTGCAACGGGAGGGGCCACAGCAGTGAGAGGCCCGCGTACCGCAAAAAAAAAAAAAAAAAAAAAAAAAAAAAATGTGGGGTTAGGTTTGGTCTCTTGAGCTCCTGTGATTGCCATGATGGTCCAAGGAGACTATGGAGTCGTCTTGAGCCCCACCCACAATTTGTGAGTGAGAGAAACAAAGACTTCTTGATGTAAACCATGAGTATTCACATTCATGTGATTTGCTAGGCAGCATTACTGTGGTGATGGCAGACGAACACAGCCTCAAGGTCATCTCCAAGCGGGTCTCCATTCACCTACCTCTCCAGGCCCATTTCCAACAACTCGGTCCAGCCAAACCAGTCTATCCAACATCCCTTGAAACTTAGCATTCCCTCTCATTCCCATTTGCCTAACTTAATGTTTTATTTTCCATCTCTATCCTTTCTGTTTCCTGAAGGCCAAAGTTTTTCTCCCTCCACTGTGCTAGTCTATATCAGTACCAGTCCGTACCAGTCATACCTATCCTTCAAAAGACAACTGAAGTACTACCTCCCTCCGGAAGCTTTCCTTTGCCGCCCACCCTCAGCCCGTGTCAGCAGAGCCCTCCTCTGCTGAGCTCCTGCAGCCCGGCCCTTCGCGGGATGCTGAGCACACTCTTGACAAGCGCCACCGCTGGCTAAATCTTCCCAGATGAATAGAGATGTCCTTCATCCGTCTGTGGCTTAGGAGTTTTCTGTTAAGCTGTGCTTGGGAAATACCTGTTGAATGAATGAAGCCATGAATCAACAATAGCCCCTGTGTAACTTGCTGCAGAACACCCCGCTTCCTGTGATTTGCAAGTCTAGCTTCAGGCCCAATCTAGCAGTTGCAATTGGGGTGGAGAAAAAGGCAATGAACATCAGCCATCCAGCAAGAGAGAGAGGGTATATCTGCCCCATGGGGTCAAGGGGAAGAGAAGGGCCAAAGCCTAACTCCACTTTTTTTTTTTTTTTTTTTGTGGTACACGGGCCTCTCACTGTTGTGGCCTCTCCCGTCGCGGAGCACAGGCTCCGGACGCGCAGGCTCAGCGCCCGTGGCTCACGGGTCCACACGCTCCGCGGCATGTGGGATCTTCCCGGACCTGGGCACGAACCCGTGTCCCCTGCATCGGCAGGCGGACTCTCAACCACTGCATCACCAGGGAAGCCCCTAGCTCCACTCTTATCCCTTCCCTGTCCCTATCCCATTCCTTTTCCTGTCTCCATCTCTATCTCACTGAACAGCTACACTGACTTCCCATTCTGAGATGTAAACCATCATCCACAGCTGGAATCTCGATTGTCTTACTTATCTTGGTTTTGATCTTAGCGTGGGTGCCCAGTGCTTTGCATCTGTTGCTCGATAAATGTTTAATGCCCGAAGGAATGAATGACATGCTCTTTTCAAGTCTGATTGGAAAATGATTTTATATTCGGCAGTTTGGGGCCCAGTCTCCCTGAGTTTAGAAACATTTAAAAACTCCAACACCAACTATTTTGGGTTTGGGGTGATGACAGCAGAGAGCCCATTCTTTGGAAAGTTAAGGGGCCAACTGGTGGATATCTGTTGTTTGAAGGGGTCTTCCAAGACCAGGGGCCATCTGTTAGAAAGTCCCTCTCCAGAAATATCCCCCATCTTCACACATCCACCTAATGACAAAACCTTTGGGTTAAAAAGTCCCTCTTTTAAAACTCAGACACTCCTTTGAGGAGATCGATCTGTTTGCTCAAGGTCAAGCTCCCAGAGTGAGGCTGACGGCAGAGTGGGAGCCCCAGTCCAGGTCTAGAGACAGGCAATCAAAGGGCATAGGTTTCAAGACAAACATTCCGCATTCTGCACTTTTATCTAAGACCCTGGGGCCGAGAGAGGTCCAGATACGGAAGGGTGGATTATCTTGAACCTCGCTGTAGATTCCTAAGGCCTGGGTCCACATGCCCTCGTGGTGCTGGGAAGGAGTAGGTGCGGGTGTAATCTTCGGTGGGAGAGACTTGCTTCTGGGGCTTGGCTGTGAATGCTCTGTAGGGTGGGGATGGGGGAGAAGGGAGTCCCGAACGGGGAGTCCAGGAGAGGAGTGTAGGGGACATGGGGCCCAAGAAAGAGTCTTGGCATCGCTGTGCTTCCAGCCCATTCTGCAAGCCTCCTAGGGCACAGGGCAGGGGTCCCCGGGATTAAACCTTCTCCGTGGGACGCAACCAGGCAGAAATAAAGGAGGAGGAGGCAAGTGTTGAATTAAGGCTTCATAACTCCCGGGGGCTGAACTGAGTGCTCTGTGGGGCCCACCTGAGCCCCGCATCTTCAGGATTTATGCAGTTGCTGTGTCTCCTTGGCGCTCTGCCTCCTAACTCAAGTCATGGGATTATTTATTCCTGCTAGTGTCGGCCGAGAGGGCTGAAGTCAACTCCAGCTCACCCAGAGCCCACAGGGAGCAAGCCGGGGGCTGGGGACAGGGCAAGAGCGCAGTGCACGTGTGCAGACAGACAGACACACAGGCCAGAATGGCCCACAACCCTACCCCCGCTCAGCCACGCTGCAAGCCCCAAGCTAGACCCCTGTGCCCACCCCAGGGTGCTTAGGGAATTGCCGAGGTTATTTTAAGGTTGTTTCCATGTCCTTATCTCCCCGCCCCCATCCAACAAACAGTCAGACAGAAAAACAAACAGGCGGGGGCCTGGGCTGTTCTCACCGAGAGGCAGATCCCCTCCTCCCTTCCCCCACCCCCAGACTCTTCCCAACCAAATTCCTCCAGGCAGGGCCCCTACGCTTCCGTTCAGTTCATTCAGTTCGCCGAAGGGGAGGACGCTGATGTCCATTTTGAAAAGCTCTTTCCCCCAATTGCTTTTCCTCCCTCATTTTCCAGGAATGCACCACCAGGGCCTTGGATAGGATGGGATGGGGCACTTGCTGGCCAGGTGAGCCCCGGCGCTTTCTGGCCATTTGGGTCAGACATCCCAAGTGGAGCGTTTAATTTTGCTGCAGGATAATTTGTGGCCCCTGTACGAGATCCTCCCGGAAACACTCAATTCCAGCCTCTGCAGGGAAGGAAACATTACAAAGAGTAGGAAGAGATAAAGCAGGATATTAGGGGTCCATAAGGGGAGAGGACTTCTCTGTGTGCCAGGCCCAGCTAGGGGTGGGGGGCTGGCAGGAACAGAACTGTGAGACTGACTTAGTCAACAAATGTTTATTACTCGGTGGTTACCACGGGCTAGGCACCATGCTAGGCTCTGCAGAATACAGGTGAACCTGACAGCCTGGCCTGGGCCTCATTGAGCTTAAATTCTAGTTGGAGGAGAGAGAGAAGGCCGGGAGGTATGGATGGAGCAGGGTGAGGACGGACCAGGGAGATGAGAGTGAAGTAGAGAGGTAGGACCTGAGGCACAGCAGGGCTTGGAAGTTCTTATCAGTTCCGATTTTATTCTAACCAAAATGGGAGGGGCAGGAGAGAGATTCCTGGAGCCCACAGCCTTGTAGAGGGAGGAAGGGAACACCTGACATGGAGGTACCACAAGAGGTCTCCTATGAGCTGGGCTTCTGTGAGGGATGCAGTGTCCCACATAGGGGGTGGGGACGGGGGCTCTCCCTGGCAGTCTCAGTGAAGGGGCTCAAAGGCGGCCTGTAGGCCTGGTCAGGCTTCCTCCTTCCCTCCTCCCTCCTCCCGCCTCTCTTCTCTATTCACCAACCCCTACTCCCCCTTTCTTGCCTCTTCACTTCCCACCTTCTTTCCACACTCCCCATCTGGCCTTCTGGGTGCCAGGCAGCCTCTGTCTTCCCATCTGACTCTGGTTAGGGCCAAAGGAGTCCTGCATTTGGGCTTTGGGGCCCTTAGGTCAGCCATACAGCAAAGGCAGTCCAGGTCACAACCAAGACATGACCCCAAGCCTCCTGGGCCAGCTGGAGCCCTGGTCTGAGGAGAGGAACACTCTCCTCCATCTGGAACGCCTGTGCCTCTGCCTAGTCCCACCCCCAGCTCAGGCCACAGCTCCTCCTTTATCCCCAGGGCAAGCTGGACATTCTCAGGACAGAGGTCTGAGCTGCAAGAGAGACCAAAGAGACCCATTGCGCTATCAATCAATCCATCAATCAATTAACCAGACAGGCAGGGACAAAGCTCCAACTGAGAGGTTCACTAATTTGGAGAATTTGTGGATGTCTAATCAAAATGGAAACTCCGCTTTGCTCTGTGGGATAAAAGTGCCCTATAGGTGACCATTCGGCACATTTTGTGTTTTGCCCTGGGGGTGGGGCAGGAGGCAGGGTCCTGTAGCTTGATGATCTGGGTTGGGGGCTAGTGAATGAGTAGGAAGTTGGGAGGTGTCTCTGTCTTTCTCCTCATTCATACCTGTCTTCTTCTAACACAGATGGTGGGAGGAGGGAGCCATGAACTTCAGGCCAGGCCTTAAAGTTAGTGGCTTGGGTTCAGCCCAGTGCCTGGAGGACCCAGAAGCCCTTTGGAGGGTAAGGTAAGTCCCACCCTGCTGCACGTCTACAACTCCATCCCTTCTAGAGCGGGAGGGGATCGTGGGGTCACCACAGTCCCCGGGGGCCCAGGAAGCGGCAAGAGGGACCAGCATCTGGAAGCAGAGTAGTGACCCAGGTGTCCCAGCGCTGCACCCTGAGCCTTTCTTGGACCCACACCGGAATCCGCTCCCCGCCTCCCCCACTGTCCAGAACAAAGCTGGCGGCGGCCACCCTATCAAAGCGCTCCGCAAAAGCCCTGAGGGGCCCTCGGCGCTTGGATCCGCTCCGGCCTGGGCCGCATCGCCAGTACCTCCTCCTCCTCCCCACAGGCTCTCCTGTCCTCGCCTCCCCTCTCCTTGCGCGGAAGCGTCCGTTCGCGGTTTTCCGACGGTCCTGCTCCTCCCGCCCAGTGGCTAATCCCGCAGGTTGAGCAACTAGCCGGCTCTGGCGCCCCGGAGCCTGCGGGTCCTCCCCCTTCCGCGCCTCGCAGTGCCCCGGCCTTGAACTTCGCCTGCCTGGCGCCGACCCCTCTCGCTCACGCTGTCCTGCAGGGCTTTGCACCCCGCATCCCGGAGCCCCGCGCCTAGACACCAGCCCGAGGACACGCGGCCGGGCCCTGCTCGTCCCCCAGGACGCAGGCGCCACGAGGTGCTCGGGAACCCCCAGACTCTCCAGGTTATAGGAAGGGGGCGTCTCCTCTCGCTCAAGCTCGGTAGCGAGACTGTGGGGAGAGAGGCGTCCCGCGAGGGCCTGGGCGGACTGAAATGCTTGGGTTTCTCTGCCTTCTAAGCTCAGCGTCTTTGCGAGATTCTCGAAGGTCGGGATGTATTTGCGGAATGCGGTCGGAGGTGAGGGTGCTCGGAGGCACTCGCCCCAGAACCCGCGTGTGTGCGCGCGCACACACACACACACACACACCCTCCCCAGGCCACTCTAACTCTTGGCAATCTCACTTTTCTCTCTCTCACGTGACTCCCAGTTTTGCCCCTCTTAGCAGCGTTTTTCCCGGTATGATTCCCGCTCCCCGTCCTCTCCCATTGGTCAGCACCTACTGCTTTCTTTGTCTGTCTGTCTGTCTGTCTGTCACCGTCTCTCTCCCTCACTGGGGGTGTTTATGTAGTTGTTTTCCTGAGCTCCACGGCAGGCTCTCCCGCCGTCAAACTCTGCCAGCCCCACTCGGCCTGTGTAATTTAAAGCTATAGTTAAATTATGACTTCTCCGGACCTGTTGTGGCACCGAAGCCTGAGCCTAATTAAATGATCACATCCATTCTGAAGGCAGCTCTCCTCTCCCCTCCAACGTTAATTACAACATAAGAGGCTTTAATGGCCCGCCTCACCTCCAGCTCCTGGAAAGAAAGGTCAGGCGATTAATTTTCGTCATTAATCTTTTCCCAATGTGGACACTGTGCTGTCACCGGAGCCTATTAAACCCCCTTTGTTCCCCCTTCCAGCCTCCCTCGCCCCTCACCCCCTCCTCCCTGAGTGACTGCAAAGAAGGAAAATATTTAAGAATCACTTTGTCTCTCTGGCTTTTTTTTTTTTTTTTACCCTTTTCCTGGAGACAGCTTCTCCTTGGGGGGCTTGAGGGTGGGATACAGGGAGAGGGGCACCAAGTTCATTACCCGGCGGCTTCAAACTACAGGCCCTTCATGTCTAAGATGTTATGAGTCCAGGAGGCAGGCTGGGGAGCAGAGAGGCTGGGTCCGTGGCATTCCATCACTCCTGGTGGTGGTGGTGGTGGGGAGGGGAGGGGAGGCCAGGGCCTGCCATCCTTGTGCAGAGGGAGAGATGAAGATGGTGCTGTCACTGGTCCATCCCCGACTTGGATCCTCACAATAAAAAAGAACCGATAAGGAATGTGTTGACACCTGGGTTTTACAGTCTGGTGTAGACGAGTTTGCTCTGTGGTGATTTAGATTTTTTCCCCCATCACCTCCTCTTGTTCTTTGCCCCTTCCTCCCTCACCCTGCAGCTTCAGCCCCATTAAATGGAGGATAATCTAGATTTCTGCAGTTGCAGAGGGCTGAGCAATGGCCACCCTGTCTGGAGAAGCCAGTCCTAGACCCATCCTTCAGGAACTGGGTGTCCGCCAGCCCTGATGGTGGTCCTGGGCTCTGAGTAAGGGGGAGTGAGTGGGGAGGGGCAGCAGGGTGGGCTAGCACATAGGGAAGGACTGAGGCGGCCCTGAGGGTGTGCTTTCCCAGCACCCTGAATCCCAATAGCAGGCCAAAAGGAGGGAAAGAAGGAGGGTGAATAAGTTCTCTGCAGACGGCTTTTATTCCAATCCCAGAATTTATTTGAATTAAAGTCCTAATCCAGGGCTTCCCTGGTGGCACAGCGGTTGAGAGTCCGCCTGCCGATGCAGGGCACGCGGGTTCGTGCCCCGGTCCGGGAAGATCCCACATGCCGCGGAGCGGCTGGGCCCGTGAGCCATGGCCGCTGAGCCTGCGCGTCCAGAGCCTGTGCTCCGCAACGGGAGAGGCCACAACAGTGAGAGGCCCGCGTACCGCAAAACAACAACAACAACAGAAACGGTGCTTAAAGTCCTAATCCAGAAGAGAGTCCCTGGGAAGTGGAGGGGTGAGGCTGGGCCAGGCAGGAACCCAAGAGGTACGGGCAGGTGTGAGCAGTTCACAGCCTGGTTGTGTCACTGCTCTCTGGAGGGCCCCACTCTGTCCCCTGAGGGAGCGTACCCGGGCCAGTGGCGGTGATGATTAGAAAGTGACAAAACTGGAGGGGTGGGGTTTGCGAGGAGGGCGGGGGCCCGTGCACCTGAACTCATGAGCCCAGATTGGCCATACTCCTCGTCCCCTCATAATCAGTGCCCGGCCCACACATTCCACGCCAGCTCCCTGCAAGGCTCCCAGGCACATTCACACCGTCTGTCCAAAAAGACCAAATGACACACACTTTCCATATCTGAGGAGATTCAGGAATCCCCAGGGGTGGCCCTGCTTGAAACACAGACCCATCACCACAACGAAGGCTAAATTAGCCATCCCTCAAACCCCAGAAACCCAGGGCTGCAGTGATTTCTAGAACTTATGTTCCCCTAGGTAGAAAGATGCTAAGTGTGTGTGTCGGGGGGGGTTGGGATGTCGTGGGAACCTGAGACTCCCCAGCAGGGAGGAAAGGGCAGCTTGGCCCCAGCATTCACTGACCCTAATGTTGGAGTTAGGAGAGGCCCCTTTGAGAATCCAGCCAGACTTGTGCAAGGCCTCCCAGTTCTGGACTGGGGCAAGCAGGAGGGGGGAATCCAGTTTGTAAAAGGGACTTGGAAGACCCCACCAGTGACCAGAATTGTCTCGTGTCCAGCAAGGCTGGTGGTGTCCAAATCACTGGCTTTTAGAAAGAAGAAACTTCTAGGAAACTCGAGAAGAGTTGGCCAGGACCCAGGAGGCTTAGATTCCTCTGACAGAGGCCTTCTTTCTAGGAAAGTGTCCCCTCTCCCCTCCACCTCCCCAAACCTGGCTCCTCCTGGCATCAGCCACAAGGTGGGCACCTGCATCTTCCTGTGGCCCAAGAGCAAATCCCCCCATCCGGAGTCAGCCTCTCCCCGGACACCCCTCCAGCTCCACCCCAAGGACATTGGGTACATCACGTCCACAGAGCCCTGCACAGCCGGATAATAATAATTAATAACAATTAGGAACAATAAGGAATACCGGTGCCTAGTCAGCCCAATGTGCAGCCTCGGCTTTTTTCTTTCTTCCCTTTTTTTTTTTTTTTTTACTTTAATGAAAACAATGATTTGACTTTGAAGAGAGTGACTTTTTTAAAGTGAAAGCTGGATTGAGTTCCTCATCCGCCCCCCTCCCCCCTTGCCGTCCCCCTTCCCTTCCGAGCTCCTCCTCCCATCTTGCCCCCCCCATTTTTCTCTCTCCTCTTTTTCTTTTTCTTTTAATACTCTGCGTTCTATCATGCAAATCCCCTTTCAAATTATGAGAGTATTAGAGCCATCAACGGTAATGTCACCGCCACAAAATGAGAGTGGGGACTTAAGCACCTAACGAACAATGAAATGTGTGAGCCCTGGGACAGGACAATTAAGAACTGGGCTTAGCCAGCCAGGGAAATTTATTGCTATCAAATCCATATTTCTATTTTCCCCCTGAACAGTAACCTATTTGAATATGATTAAAGGGTTTCATTACGGCAGAGAGAAAGGCCCGTGTCCTGCAGTTCCTGGTGAGCTCACAAACACAGGCTTGGAGCTGGGGTGCCCCTGTGAGGAGGTGGGTGGGGGTCAGGGGGGAGGAAAGGAGTGGAAGACCCAGGGGTCCAGAAAGTGAACATTAGGGGGCTGACTCCCTGTAGAGATGAGGCTGGCCGAGGAAGTGGTTGGCCGGAAAGGAGGTCTGAGAGGCTTTGGTTCTCTGACTCTTTGCAGAAGGTGCTGGAAGGATCATGAGCAGATGGGGAAACTGAGGCACTGAAAGGTTGAGCCACTCAGTGACGGCCACTCAAATTAGTGATAGTGGGGGAGCCAGGACTGGATCCAAAGCCAATGCTGGTCTCCCTCTGCTTCCTCCCTCCCTCCCCATCGCCCTCCTTCCATTCCCTCCTCCCTCTATGCGTTCCCCCCACCCCACCCAGTGATAAATGCTATAAAGATACACTAGAAACGTGAGCAGCCATCCCGGCCGGGGAAGATTTACAGTCCATCCGGGTGAGGAGGTGAGACCAGTCAGAGGAGGCCGAAAGCAGATGGAGATGGTGGACGGCTCACCGTTAGGATGAGCCGTGATGATGCCGAGTCCTGAAGGGGTTCAGGATGGGTTCAGAGGGGCCGGTGTGGGCTGGAGTGGCTGCAAAAGGCTCTGCTCTAACACAAACAGATGGCAGAGAATTTTTCTCCACTAGAAGTCTGCATATTATCATTCTGCTCCATGGCAGAAGCTTAATAAGATCCGGCCGTCGCTCCTTCCTGCTTTCTCAGCTGCAGGAACCAAACCAGTGATGATCATCAACAATGATACCAATAAAACCACATGGCTCCCGTGCATTTGTGTATCATTTTAGTTGTAGGGAGCTTTCACACCCCTCCTCTCCTTCAATCCTCAAGACAATCCTTTAAAGGGGGCAGGGCTGATGAGTGAGATTCAGAGGTTAAATAACTTGTCCAAAGTCATACAGGTAACAAATGACAGAGCTGGAATTTGAACCTGGGACAGTCTGACTCTAACATCCATGCTCACATACATGTGATGAATGGCAGGCCTAAGGCCACGCTCACACTTTGGTCCAGCAAGCTGCTGCCCACCCCACAACTTGTGGCGGCTTCATTCTCGCTGGAATCCCTGAAGGAGAGGATGGTGGCCCAGCCAGACAGATCACCTGTATCAGCCCTGGCTGTCACAGGGTGATGGATGTCGTGGGAGATTGCCCCCATGGGAAGTGTACACTCATACCAGCAAATGGAGAATCAGGCCAGATGGGAAAGAATTAAGTGCTGCATTGTGTGGTCCTGAGCTGGGAGGAGGCTGAGATCATACAGGGAGCTCTTCTCCAGAGTGTGGACCTTGAGATGGCGGGATTTGCAGGTAGAGCCCTGGCCTTCTGGACGGGCCCTGGACTTGAAGGGGAGGCCTTGGAAGAAGTGGCCGGCAGGCTTTGAGGATCTGAGAAGGGACAGGCTGAGTGGCGTGATGAGGGCGGAGGGCAGGGTTTAAGTTCAAGGCTGGATGTGTTCCTTGGCCCTTCTGGCCTTTCTGGTTCCCTGTCTCACTCCCCTGACACTTCCCCTGTCCTCTCTGGGAAACCCCACGTCTCATACCTGGCTCTTCCAGAGACTGCTGCCTTGCACCCTGGGAAGCTGGATGAAGTGGCATTACTAACACTTGGATCTGCCCTGTGCCATCGGGGGCCCATTCTCTGCCAACACGCTGCCCTGGTGTACCTGAAAATTGGGCTTCACCAGGGCAGGCGGGTGGCATATGGGGGGTGGGCCAAAGGTGGGAGAGGATCCCTTCTTGTACCTGGCAGCACCATGCCAAGGTCTCCTTTCCCTCCTTCCCTATCCAGTTTGTACTACCTTCCCCCATTCGCAAGCCCCCTCCCATTACACTCTTCAGAGTCGGTTCCTTCTTGCGTTCATTCCTCCATTACTCCTGCATCCAGGAGTAATCCAAATATTTCCCAAGCACACGCTGGGATATAAAGATGTTGGCCCCAGCATCATTGTTTTCAAGAAGCTCATCATCTATTAGAGAGAGGGGGAGGCACACAGCAAAGAAGAATGAGCACAGGATTGAGGGAGAGGTTCCAACTGGGCACGCACACCCTCTAATGGAGCAGGGCAGACATTGTCCCCACTCAAGAGGTGCGCAAACTGAGGTTCAGAGAGCTCAAGTGACGAGCCCAAGGTGGTGGCCGGTGTGAGAACCAAAACCTGGCCACCCGCTAAGCTATTTGCCATTTCTGTCTCTCTCTATTTCCTTCCTGTCCTGCCTTCCCCCAAATCATCTAATCTTAATATTCAGTCTTGGCCTCTGTTCCTCTACCCACCCAAGGGTGTTGGTTAAACTAATAAGCCCATATACTGACCCACTGGGATCAACACTGGTCATAGCAATGGAGCAGGGTCCTGGAGGCCCCCTGCTGGGCCAGGTGCTAACGTTTAGCTGCTGAATCTTGGGGAAGTCCAGTAAATCCCAGGGCAGTGGCTAGGATGGTGGGGAGTTGGGTGTTCAATGGGCTAGGGGCAGTGACTATTGACTAACCAGTATGGAAATGTTAACAACCAGTACAGGCACACTGGTATATACCACCCAGCTATCAGCCTTATGTCCATCCATCTGTGCATCCATCCATCCATCCATAAGCCCATTCCACCCCACCCTCACCCACTAGTATACATGCTAGAGCACTGTAAGGGAGAATCTAGGAGGTAGAAGACGAGCTTCCTTCTCTCTAGGAGCTTACACTTGTGTTGGGGAGCCAGGACAGACCCACTCAAGTGTTCAGCAACAGCCCAAGTGGTGTCTCGGGGTGGCCCGGGATGGGTTGCCTAGCACCTAGTTCACGCCTAAACGTCTCAGAGCAGACGAAGAGCACGTGTGTAGAAGAGGCCAGGGAGGCTGCCACAGCATGACACGCCTTTGAGCTGGAGCTTTGAGTAAATGAGGGTAAATCTCCCGGCTTCACCAGCCTCTTGGGGATGTCACACGCTCCTTTCTCCATCCCCAATGTGCACGTCTAAATAACCGCTTTGCTGTGGGCCTTGCCCACACTCCACCTCAGAAACTAGAGAGTGGGGACCCAGAGATGCCGCTTGCTCCCACCCTGACCTCTCTCTGCAGCAGGCACATTGCCTCCTGAGGGGAAGGAGCCAGCCTGTGGTTGGATTCACAGCTCACCACCACCCCCACCTCCCTTTTCTCCCCATCTCTTTCCTTCCTGGGGCTGTCAGTTTAATGGACAGGTGTTTAATTCCAGCCTGTCAGGTGCCTGGAAATGCCAGCATCACTGCACATCAGTTTGTGGAGCCTGATCTTAAAAGAACAGCGAGAAGCTGAGCTCTGCTATCTGCAGCTCAGTCCTCTCTCTCCGTGTCTCCATCTCATCGGGCAAATGTAGTTGCACCTTGCTCACTGGTGTTTTCCTGTGGGGCAGCTGGGCTCACAGAGCCTGTCAAAAAAGGCGAAAAGCTTCTCCAAGCGCCTCCAATGGAGATCGGATTCCCAAGCACTAGGTATCATCAATTATGTCCCTGGAACGCACTGGGCCTGCTTTTTAACTATTAAAATCATGTAGTAGTTAAAGCACACTGCTCCTGCAGCCCCGGGGCAGAGAGGCAGCTGTCAGCTTCTCCAGCCAGCTTCTCTCTTCTGTACCAGCCCTACTCAGGCACAAGCCAGGAACGGCATGAGCCTGGGAAATACATAGAGGCAGCCCCGGGAATCTGCCCAGAAGCTTGGACATGGGGGTCAGAGCATGGTCTGGGGTTCACTGTCTTGCTAACCCCAGCAGGACTTGCCACCCAGCTCCTCTATCAGTCTTTGGGAGAGTCTCAGGGCTGGCGGGTAGGGACAGATCAGAGGTCAGAAAGGAGAACCCAGCTGTGGCGGTTAGGGATGAAGCTTGAGGAACTGGGTCAGGACTGGGGCCCTCTGGGGCATATCAACTACCACCAGAGGACAGCAATGACTTGCATAGCATCGCGGAGGGCCGTCAGGCTCACTCTGGCACACAGCTTCCCTTCTTCCTTTCCTGTCCATCTATACCCACTCCCCTCCTCGCTTATCTATTTCTTTCTGCTTTGACACCTCCTACCTGTCCCCCTACCAGACCTCCACCCACCCACATACCCCAACAAGGCATCACGGTTCCTAACGAAATGGAACCACTGCCAGATGAAATATATTACTATTAAATACTTAATTCTTCTAGTGAGCAGAGAGCAGGCAGTATGAATACAATTATTAAAGAAAATTACTTTGGCTGATCAGATATTTCTGCATACTAATTTCTGACCCCTCTTCCCTCACTCCCGCTTCGCATCCCTCAGAGACCAGTACAGATAAAATTCCATCACAAATAGCTGATTACCGAGGCTTGCATTAAAAATCACATTTTCCCCCCTGCCTCTCTCTCTTCTGTGCCTTCTCTATGCTGACGTCCTTGCTGGAGAAGCGGTGTCCCTAGACACCAGCAGCCACTGGAAAATATCTAGGGAGACCCTATTCCTTCTTCCTCTTCCTCTCTCTCCACATTTTCTCCAATGTCAGCAGATCCACTATTCCAACCAGTTCCCTAAATGGACAGAAGACCCTGTAAGCTCAAGGGACCCTGCTCTCAGCTCCTCAAACATCTCATCACAGCCTCATCCTCCCATGCTCTGTGCTTAAGGACATGGCGGTGCCGCCCACCAACCAAGATGGCTGACTTTGTACTGAATGGGCACGTCCCGCTCTTAGACAGGAACAGGAAGTGTGATCAGAGGCCCCGCCCCAAAGGGTAGGGACTTCCTAACTTCAGAGCTTTCTGATTGGCTGAGCTTTAGGCTTCTTTGTAAACATCTGGGGAATACAGAGTGAGGGGATTCATTCATTCATGGCTAAAGTCAGCAAAATTTTATGTGTGTATAGATGTGTATATGTATCTCCAATGTCTAACTCAAAATTATACTTGAACTTTCAGTGCCTTGGTTTTCTCATCTGCAAAATGGTAATAATAGCAGTACTTACTTCATATAATTATTGTGAGGAGTAATGAGTTAATACACAAAAAGCACTCAGAATACTGCCTGAGATGTAACAAGTACCACATAAGGGTTAGCCATCATTACTATTATTGTTACTATTATTACTACTGATGGATATATAAGTTAAAAATGTACTCCCCACCCACTCATGAATGACTCCTCCCGTAATTTCCTCATCGGTGGGAGTTTCTCCAAGCTTCTTTCCCAGATTCTCACTTGGCTTAACTAGGTTCTCAGTGCCTCCCAGATCCCGCTCACAACCATCCCTCAGCCCCACACTGAGCACTGGCGGCAGAGCAATTGTCAGGGTTCTGGCAATCAGGGGTGGTGAGGGGAGCATGCGAAAAATACACCCAATCCCCACAATCCCCTAAACCTTTAATTTACCTGCTTTTATAAAAAGATGCTTCCTTAGCTGTCACCCGTGGAAGGTATAATTACAGCTTGAGAATGTTAATGCCCTTGCTCCTGATACATGGATCACTGCTCTGCAGGGCTCCTGTCCTCCCCAGAGCCTTGGGAGGGGAGATGGGCAGGCGGCCTGGAGGGAGTCAGGTAGGAGGCAATGCCAGGCCTGGAGATCTGCAGGGATGTGCCCTTAAACCAGACCACCTTGGTGGGACCAGTGGAGCTGGATGAGGCTTGGAGGGAGTGCCCTCTCATACCTGGCTACCCACAGGAACCCCCTGGGGGGCTGGGGCTGGAGGGGGAGGACACCCAAGACAGAGGTCCTGACAGCCTTGTGAGGAAGTGGGAACCCTGCTCTGTCCCCCTTCACCCCACCCCCTCTTCAGTCTTTTCTCAATACAACAGCCAGAGGGATCCTTGTAAAACCTTAGAATGTGTTCCCCATCTCACTCAGAGTCATCACAGTGGCCTCAAGGTCCGACCCATCCCCCTTCCCCGCTGTATTTTTCTCCTCAGCACTTAACAGCACCTACTATTGTACATATTTTCCTTTTTTGTTTTCTTTTAGTGCAGATCGCTCACTAAGATATAAATTCCATGAGGACAAAGATCTTCGTCTGTTTTGTTCACTGTTTTGTTCCCAGGGCCCAGGACAGCACCAGGCACATAGTAGGTGCTCATTGGGAGTTTGTGAATGAAGGTGATTCTTCAGGAAGGATTTCCAAGCAGAGGGAAGAGTGAGGGCAAAGCACGAAGGCATGGGAGGGACCCACGCATCTGGCAAACTTGAGTGTTTCTATATGTTTGTTGCATAGGAACACTCATGGAAAGGAGGAAGAGATGACAGCAAAGCTGGTGTGGCATCTGTCTACAGAGAGGGCAAGTAGGAGAGCGGCAACATAAGTAGGTCTGTGTTTCGGGAAGATCCTGGGGGCTGGTAGAGAGTGGATTACAGCTGAGCACGACTGGAGGCAGGATGACCAGGAAGGGGGCTCCTTTAGATTTGCAGGAGGGAGAGGATGAGGTCCTGGCCCAAAGCAGGGGTGCTGTGGATGGAGGTGAGTTTCTAAGAGGGGCATAGGGGTTTGGAGTGAAAAGCAAGGTGGCAGGATTCTTCCTCCTTCTCCAAAGCTGGTCTTTCTGGTCCCCAACCCTAGCCAGGCTGTCCCCAGGTCTGCCCCTGGGAGACCCTGGCCTTGCCTCTGGTCTCTGTCTAAATTCTGCTTATCCTTCAAAGCCCAACCCAATGCCTGCCTCTGGCTCCGAGTCCTCTGTGTCACACTGATGTTCTCTGAATGAATGACTGGTTTTCCTCATCGGCCCACTTGTCATTGCCTGTCCCCAGTGACATGGACACATTTCACAAGGGCGTTTCTTGAGGGTAGGGATTGTGGCACTTCTACTGCAAGCCTAACAGAATTACACAGTGATTTAGAGCCTGGGGCTTTTGTCTCTGGCTCTCTTGGGTCTAAATCCTGAGTTTCCCACTTTGTAGCTAATTGACTTATTTATTTATTTATTTTTTGGCGCATCGGGTCTCTGTTGCTGCGTGTGGGTTTTCTCTAGTTGCGGCGACCGGGGACTACTGTTCGCTGCAGTGCCCGGGCTTCTCACTGCGGTGGCTTCTCTTGCTGTGGAGCACGATCTCTAGGTGCGAGGGCTTCAGTAGCTGCAGTGAGGAGTGGGCTCAGTAGTTGTGGTGCAAGGGCTTAGTTGCTCCGTGGCATGTGGGATCTTCCCGGACCGGGGCTCGAACCCGTGTCCCTTGCATTGGCAGGCGGATTCTTAACCACCAGGGAAGTCCCGCTCATTGACTTTAGGTAAGTTGCTTCCCCATTTGTAAAATGGGAATAAAAATATCCCCTCACAGGATTGTCCTGAGGATGAACTGAGGATGAATATCCCCTCACAGGATTGTCCTGAGGATGAACTGAGTTAAAGCACGAACTAGGGATGAGCATAAAGTGCCTTTACACGCTTGCACAGCACCAACACGTCTCCTGTGTTGCACGTCACACACCTGCAAATATTTAGCCAAGGGCGTCACGATGATGGCTGATGCTCTGTCTTCCCCACCTTGAGGGCAAGAACCGGTAGAGCCCAGCACAATCCCTTGACATAGAAGGGATTTATTTGGAGAAAGTCAATAAGGACTTCCCCCGTCTCAGAAGGGGACGCTGAATGAGTGGATGGCTCTAGCGTTAAACACTTAACACATTGGATTCAACTGAAACTAAGATGCCAAAGAAGAGAGAAACCTACTCAAGCCAGATTAAGCCTGGCTCTTCCCAGGAATTCTGGTCTCCTGTGGGAGCTTCCCTGGAAGGGTCTGCTTCATCACACCCTTTCCTAGAAGGGATAAGTAGATATCCAAGCCTTGACCCCTTGGCTGGGGCCTTGGCCTAGGGCAGGGTGGACACGGCCTGCGGAGGAGTGACCTGACTGAGTCTGGAGGGAGGTCCTGGGGTGCCTGGCCCCCACCCCGCCTCAGAATGGAGGATTCTGGGATCAGAGGCAGGGGTGGGGCTCAGCCTGCCAGACCCTCTGGGGAGCTGGCAGGCCCGAGCCTCTGCGGAGCACTAGTCCCAAGGCTGTATATACACAGGGCCAGGAATGTTTATTTTTCCTTATTGACTTTCTCCAAATAAACCCCTGGCCAGCAGAAAGGGGCTCCCAGCCGCAGCTGTTTACCCAGTGTTTGTGATAAAGAGGCTTCTCCATAGCAACAGGTAGCAACGTGCAGCTCTCAGAACATGGCCGGGCCTTGCAACGGGGCTGTGTTTACTCAAAGTGGAAGAGAAAGAGGCAGAGGGAGGGACGATGGAAGGAAGGAAGGAAGGAAAGAAGGAAGGAAGGAAGGAAGGAAGGAAGGAAAGAAAAGACCAGGAGACTGGAGGCTGGGAAGTGAACTGAGGGGACACCAGGGAGGAAGCCCCGGAAGGAGTGTGGTAGGTTTCTGTCCTCAGCGAGGCTTCCTCTGAGTTCCTGGTGGGCCCAGAGGAGGGAAAGCCGTCAAGTGACATGCAGGGAAGCGTGTGCCCCGCCGGGTGTGGGGTAGCTGTGAGCACAGCGCATGTGCACGGGAGACGCCCAACGTGGGCTTGTGTGTCCTGGTGAAAATGTGAGTCTCAGTAATTGTGTATTTAAGTTACCCTGTGTGCGTGGGTGTGTGTGTACACACGTGTCCTTTCGCACTGGGATGGGAGGGTGGATTCGTTTCCTAGGGCTGCCGTATTACCACAGACTTGGTGGCTTAGAAAAACAGGAAGTTATTCTCTCATGGTTCAGAAGACCAGATGTCTGAGATCAAGGCTGAGGCAAGCTTGGTTCTGTCTGGAGACCGAGGGAGCGTCTGCTCCATGCTGCTCTCCTAGTTTCTAGGAACTGCCAGCCATCCTTTGTGCTCCTTGGCTTGTGGAGGCATCACTCCAATCTCTCCTCCCTCTGTCACATGGTGTTCTCCCCGTGTGTCTCTGCGTCTGAGGCTGTTTCCACCTTCTTATAAGGACGCCAGTCATTGGACTAAGGGCCCACCCTAATCCAATGTGACCTCATCTGATCTTGACTAATCTGCAAAGACCTTATTTTCAAATAAAATTATATGCACAGGTACGAGGGGTTTGGACTTGAACGTGCCTTTCGGGGGACACAATTGTGCCTACGACAGGGTGTTGTTGGGTGATAAACCCACATGCAAGACTCTTAGAAAGTGGGCAGCTCCCTCACGCCCTCACCATCCTTCCTCTGTACAAGGGAGGTGTGGGTCTGGGGAAGGGCGAGGGCGCGCTGTCTCATCTGGGTGAAGCCCTCAGGCGGTGGGGAGAGAAGGGGATGTGAGGCACCAGCAGTGGGGCCCGGGTCCTTGTCCCCATTTCAGTTGTGCAACTCTGGACACGTTACTTCTTCCCCCAGTGCCTCTGTTTCCTCATCTGTCCAACAATACCCACCCCGCAGAACTGTGAGAGTCAGAAGGCTGTTGGCACGATGCCTGGCGCACAGCAGGCACTACTCAGAGTCGGAGCCATCTTTGTTATTTTCACGGGCCTTGGCTTTGCCATTGGGGCCCATGGAAACCCGCTTGGGAATGCCCCCCAGGACTGTGTCCCCTCCTGCAGACGGCAGTCTCTGCTCCAAAAGTTGGCACAGTGACCCCAGCACCCAGGGGGTCACGATTGGATGTGGGCACCCCTGGTGGAGTCTGTGCAAGAGACCTGGCGGGGGCGGGGGCATCAGCAGGGATCTTCCAGCGAGACATGGGGCGCGTCATCTAAGCACACAGAGGCACACCTGCGCCCCTCCGCTCCTCGAGCGTCGGCACCAAGGGGACCCAGGCCAGCACCAGGGTCCAAGCAGCCATCCCGCAGCTGGGTGTGTGCAGGGAGTCGGTGACCGGGTTGAAAGCCCCCCCTGCCACACACACACATGCTCCCCCCACAGAGACATGTGTGCACCTCTCAGACGCATACATATACACCTCTCACACACACACTTTACAGACATACACACCTCACAGACACACACACACACACACACCCCTTGTGGACTTCCTCCCACAGGCAGGCACAGCCCCAGACTTCAGCCACAGGGAGCCCATCCCCAGTCCCATAGGTCTGGAGAGTCCACACAGCACGTGGAAACCCACATCTATTGGTTCACACACATCTTTCTTGAACACCTACTAAGCTCCAGGCACTGTTCTCGTCACTGGAGAGACGGCAGGAGACACTACAAGGAGATTTCACTCTAGTCAGTAAGAAAAATGAATAAGGAACTTATTTCGTGGATGAGAAGGAATCAGGTGCTGTGGACAAAAATGAAGGCGGAAAAGAAGCCAGAGGAGGACGATCTTAAACGCGTCCCCTCCTCCCTCCTGGGGCTCCCTCTTTCCCCCCAGTGCCAGGGCGTGAGCCAGAGCCCCTCAGGCCTGCCCCTCTGCCCCCGTGGAGCGGCCTGGGGATGGTGATCAGTGAGACAGTGCCCAGGGGCTCCGGCCCCGCAGCCAGCATTCCACCCCTCCGCCACCCGGGGTGGGCCGCGCTCGCTGAGCTCCCCTGCTCTCGTAGCTGCAGTGTGTCATCTTCCTCATTACTATTCTAATCCTCATTACAGGGACCTGTCCTCGAGCTCAAACACAACAACCACGCAGGCTGTTATACAGCTCCGTGGGGAGACAGGGCATTTTTCTGGAGCTGCTGGGGAGAACAGTCAGAGTGGCATGGGGAGGAAGAGTTGATGCCGTCTGGAGTTTCTCGCGCGGGGCGGGGTGGGGGGGGGTGCAGTCCCTTCCGGATGTCAACTCTTTCTCTCCTCTGTCCTCCCAGCTCCTATTATCATCCTTACCAAGGAGCGCACAGCTAATTATTTCCTGCGGGCTTGTGCCTCCCACCAGCTAAGCCAGGAAGACCTCAGAGCCCGGCCTGCCCTCTGCCTTCTTTATCTTTGCGGCTACGCACCTGCAGCAGTGCTGGGCACACAGTCGGTGCTCCATAAATGCATGGCAGGAGAGGAACAAAAATAAATGCAGGATTTGGTGGGGGAGAAGCATGGCCTGTTGCCTTAGGCCCCTGGCTGGGACAACAGGACACGGAAAGGACAAGAGACAAGAAGCTTCCCCTTTCCTGCCTCCAAGGACCTGTGCTCTTCTAGAATCATAGTCCTTGAACTTCCACTGTCACAGTGATTCCTGCTGAATGTGACCTCCTCCTTCCAGGGTTCTCATTTACAAGGCAAATGTCCTCCCTGGGAAATTTAATGTATTTCGTGACCAGAGAGTGATATTGAATGACCTTGGGCAAGTCCCTTGAATTTTTCTGGGCCTCAGTGTTCTGGTCTGTAAAATGGGGCTATTTCTCACACCTACTTCAGGGTTGTTGTGACGATTAAATGAGTGACTCTTTAGAAAGCACTCAGCATGGTGCCGGCACACAGTGACTGCAGGCTGTGCTAGTGTGTGAATCAGGGCTATTGCTCCGACAGGACACATCACTGGGGTGGGGGAGCAGGAAGGAGGATTTTGCTTGATGGATCATTTCCCCCAGGGCTGGCCGGCCTTGACGTTGCCCAAGAGACTGGGCATCACAGCCGGGGCCCGAGGGACTTAGAACCTCGGGCAACTGGGTGGGCTCAGGCCCCTGGGAACAGAGCACTGGGAAGACAAGGGACAGGGCCAGTGTTGGGGTCCTGGGCTGGGGACAGGGGCGCCTGGGAGGGAGAAGCGGGAGGTGAGGGACAGGGGACTAGCAGGTTGACTCCCAGCCCCGAGCGATGAGCACAGGGGAGACAGCTAGCGAACAGAGCCCTCAGAAAGTTTCCAGCACAATCCTGCTAAAATTAGCCTTGTCTTGCATACGCAACTCTATATTTAAACCAGCGGGCTGTCAGAGCCGCTGCGCAGCGAGCACACGGCAGTGGGTTTGGGGCCCAGCATGGATGAAGGGGTGCAGGCTGCAGCCTTGGGCATGCACGAGGCATCCAGGGTGTGGGGCGAGGCCACCACCCGCCCGCACCTGTTTGTGCAGAGTTGCACGGGGGTGCGTGAATGTGCGGTACACACATGTTCTTCCCAAGCAGCGTGCCAGGCCTTCTGCCTCTTGTCCTGGCCTCAGGGGACAGACTGCAGCAGGACAGACAGACAGAAACAGTCAACGATGCAGGCGCATGCAGGAGAGACGGGGTGGAGGAGGCAGACAGGTGGAAAGAACACTGTGGGAGAAGAAAAGGAGGAGAAAAGAGCCAGTGAACGAGGGATGGGGGTGGTGGCAGAATGACTGAGGGAGGGGGCGTCCAGAGCTCCAGGCGCAGCTTGAGCCTGACATCCGGGCAGCACATCTTGAGTCCAGGGGATGGAGGGGGCGGGATCACAACGGGAGCTCAGCCTCCTCTGACCACCAAGCCCCTCCACTCTGAGGATGAGGGGACCCCAGCTGTCCCCTCCTTTCCCGCAGCCGAGTGCGCTGGCTGATAAGAAGCCAGTTTTACCTGAGGCCTGGAACATTAACTTTGACACCCAGGAATATTTCTGCATCTCTTTAGAGACCTTCTCGCTCAACCCCCGCCCTCAGCAGCCAGCCTCTTTAGACGATTAAAACCGACTCTCCAGTTAACCCTACCGATCCGGCGTGCTACAGGCCCCACAGAGGGGGTTTCATATGTGGGCAAGTGTCTCCTTTATCCTGTGAGGCTGACCACTCACCCTTGCCCTACTGTTGTGTGTAGGTGTGTGTGCGTGTGCGTGTTCATGCCTGGGGCAGGTGTGGTGACCCAGGAGGCTCTCCCACCAGGCCCTTCCTGCAGTCCCCGTCTCCTCCGATTGCAGACCTCCAAGGAGACCCTGAGAGCAATCAGTCCCATCTTAGGCTACAGATGGGACAACTGAGTCTCTGAGAAGGGGTGTGACTAGCCCAGGGTCGCATAGGGAGCTCGCGACTGATCTGGGCCTGAACCCCAGTTCCCTACCTTTCCATGTATCCTTTGCCTTCCGCTGAGCTAAGTCCCCGTCATCCTTAGTGCATGCCTGGCTCAGACGTCGCCTACTCTCTGAGATCCAGCTCTGGCATTCCAGGTAGTGTGGCCAATGGGCCATTTTTCCTGTGACTGTCCTGGTTTCAGCAGGGAATGTTTCCACAGCCAAGCCAGGATGGTTGGTCACCCTATTTCCAGTTCAGAACGATTCCTCCTCTTTCTGTGCTCCCAGAATATCCAAGGATAATAGCTAACACTTATTGATCCACTCTCGCATTGTCTTAAGCACTCCACATGGGGATTCACCCATTTTACCCTCACAATAACCCTCTGAAGTAGATACGGTTATCCCCATTTTACAGATGAAAAAAGAAAGGCACAGAGAGGTGAAAAGGCAAACCCAGCCTAGAAGGGCAGAGCTAGGATTTAAACATGCATACTCTGGCCCCAGAGCCAGGGCTCTTAGCCACTAGGCTACCCAGTCCTCTCTCGGAGGGCTCCTCTTGTGGTTGGTATAAAAGGCTGTCTCCCAAACTCTCAGCAGAACAAAAGCCAAGTCTCCTTAACCCCGCAGAGTGCTGGGCACGTGATATGCACTGAGCAAAATTTCGCTGACTGAATCCACGCCTGGCCTGCCCTCCTTCAGCTGGCACTAACTCCTTCCCTTTCTCCCCTACCCCGGGCTTCCGGCCTTCCGAGCCATCTTCCCTGCTCCTGTTTTGTGCCTTTCTGGCTCTCGAGCCCTCTATTCCAGAGTCTTGAGAGAAACGACTTTCTCATGAGCCAGCAAAGGCCAGAAGAAATCCGCACACATGTTCTGAGCAGTTCCAGACTCAGTCTTTGGCCTGAGGCCACCGCAGACCCACCTCTGCGTGGCTCCAAGATGGGAGCACGCAGACTCCGGAAGCTGGACCCTGTTGGTGGCCTCTGGCTTCTGGGGCCTCTGCTCCAGCCACCCCGCTCCTGAGCAGCTGTAATCCCCAATGAGGGGTACGGGTGGTACAACTCTTGCGGTTTACTGTTTCCAGAAACCCTTAGTGAAATTACAGCTTTAATTAAATACAGCTGGCTGTATGTTATACTCCATATAATTATTGTGTTATTATTATTATCACTTAGACAAAAGTTCAAACAAAGTTTATTGTAAATGCTGTTTGACAGAAACAACTAAAGGAGCTGAGGGCTATTGGCTCGCCCGAGTGACAGAGGGGAGTGGCCGCTGCTGCTTGGTAGGCAAAGGAGAGAAGGGGCCCTTTGGGGGATGCAGGTGTGCATGAAGGCAACTGGGGAGGGAGGGCCCTGGGCCAGGATCAGGCTGAGGAGCTGTGTGACCTTGGGCAAGTCCCTGTCCCATCTCTAAGCCTCGGTTAGAGGCCTGGGACAGAAAAGTTTCATTTATCCTACAAGTGTTGCTTGAGACCTACTAAGAGTCAGGCACTGTTCCAGGCCCTGGAGCTCCGTGGTCAACCGAGAAACAAAATTCCTACCCTCGTGGAGCTTACATTCTAGTGGAAGGGAGAGACAGTACATGAATGCATAAATAAATGTGTACTATTACAGCAGGTAGCAACAAATAACCTGAGGAAAAATAAAGCAGGGAAGGGGAGAGAAAGAGATATTGGAAGGACTGGGCGGGGGTCACTATTTCAGGAAAGAACCCCAGCCCCCAAAGGGCTTGATCTTTGATCAGGGACCCGTATAAAGTGAAGGAGAGAGCTGTGAGAAAATGAGGGGGAAAAGCACTCCCAGCAGAGGGGCCAGCACTAGCAAAGGCCCTGAGGCAGGAGTCTATTTGGTGTGTTTAAGGAATGACTAGGAGGCCTGAGTCCTTTGGAGCAGAGGAAGGGAAGAAAAAAGTGATGGGAGACGAGGTCCCAGGGAGAGTGGGGGACATGTAAGGTTGGTAGGCCTTAGGGGGCACTTTGGATTTTACTCAAACATGACACAAAACCATTGTGAGGTTAACAGAAGGCAAGTGACAAATTAATTTGATTGGGATTTGATTCAAATTAAGATCACCAGGGCTCCTTCCAACTCTGACCCAACCTGACTACAAGGTCCGTTCTTGTGGAACAAACCACCTCAAAACTCAGTTGCTTAAAATGAAGATTTATTTTTTTATCTGTCATAGTTCCATGGGCTGACTGGGCTCAGCTGGACGGTTCTTGCTTGGGGTTAACTGTGGGGTTTAATCAGGTGGCAGCTGGGACTGGGGTCATCTGAAGACTGGACGGGGGGATGTCCAAGCTGTCTGGCATCTCAGCTGGGTGCTTGGCCAGACACATCTTTTCTTTCTCCTTGTGGCCACTCCATGTGGCTAGCTTGGGCTTCCTCACACAATGGTGGGCTAAGGGGAGTTGGACTTCTTACATGGTGGCCGATGGTGAACCTGTCAAGAGGCCCAGGCAGAAAAGCTCTTTCTGGCCTAGCCTTGGAAGTCACTTTTGCCATATACTATTGGTTACCCTGGGCTGTCCCAGATTTAATATGAGAGGGGTCTATGCAAGAGTATGAATGCAGAGGGACTTCCCTGGTGGCGCAGTGATTAAGAATCCGCCTGCCAATGCAGCGGACACGGGTTCGAGCCCTGGTCCGGGAAGATCCCACATGCTGCGGAGCAACTAAGCCCGTGCACCACAGCTACTGAGCCTGCGCTCTAGAGCCCGCGAGCCACAACTACTGAAGCCCTCGTGCCTAGAGCCCGTGATCTGCAACAAGAGAAGCCACCGCAATGAGAAGCCTGCACACCGCAACAAAGAGTAGACTCCGCTCACTGCAACTAGAGAAAGCCCGCGCACAGCAACGAAGACCCAATGCAGCCAATAAATAAATAAATTTATATATATAAAAAAAAAAGAGTATGAATGCAGAGAAGCATCGTTAATTGAGATGCCATCTTTAGAGACAAGCTGCCATAGTTTCCCACTAGAAAAGCCACAGAAATAATAATAGCTGCTATTCATTGAGTGCTTTCTATGAATCAGGCACTGTTCTGGTTTCCATATTTTATCGCATTTCATCTTTATATCAAGCCTAAGAGGTGGGTTCTATGGTTAACCCCACTTTACAGATGAGGAAACTGTGGCATAGGTTAAGCATCTTGCCCAAGGTCACATAGCTAGTGAGTAGGGAGCTGGGATTGAACCCAGGCTGTCTGGCTTCAACAGACTCAAGCTTCTTTGGTAGCCTGGAGAGAGACATTTCAAAATAGCTGGAGACAGAGGGACCGTCTCTGGTTTCCTGACTTCCCGTGTCCAGGGCATGGCAAGCATCTGATTGAACTGGTTCGCTGAAATGCACAGCACAAGAGGAACTTTTCCACGTGTGGAAGGAGAGGGCTCTCTGAGCCTGCTGTCTGAACACCTCCGTGGCCCTTGCAATTGGTACAGAAGACCAAAGAATGTATAAAGCATTCTTGAACTTGAAGAATCTTCAATATCAAGCCTAAATTGTATGGTATAGAAATGGGAACTGAGGTCCAGAGAGAGGCAATTACTCTGCAACACATCAGTGAGATTCGTAGCCCGGATTTCGCCCCGTGAACATACTCAGGGTCCTCACTGAGGGCTGGGCAGAGTGGAAACTACACATTATGAGGCAGAGCTGGAGTGGTGGCCCAGCGTCCCTCTGCTCCAAACTCTGCCGTGTGGTGTGCATGGCCCTGTGTGTGACTAGTGTCAGAGGGCTGAGCTGGAGGGGGTGGGCATGAGCCTGGGCTCTAGGAAGGGGGCACAGTGCACCAGGAATCAGGGAAACTCAACCTGCGACTTCGAGCACTCCCAGCCCCAGGCACAAGGGGCGCTGTGGTGTCCAGTGATCTTCATTCTAGGGCCTGGGGCTTCTGCAGATGGGCTGGTAAGAGCAGGGAATGAAAGGGGTTGGGTTGGGGGTCTGGCATTTCAAAATCCTCATGCTTCTAAGGATGGGGGCAGGTTGTTCCTGGCGGCCAGGCCTCCAGTGTGGGCCTGCTGTTTATCCTCCTTCCCGGGAGACGCCCAGCCCATCACCTGGCTCGGAGCACAGAGCAGGTTGCTAACTTCTGCTGACACTGGCAGGGGCAACCGCTCCCAGCCTGATACCTCATGGCAGCCACACTTGCACGAATCTTAATTGTTTAGTTTAAAGAATTGTGTTTTGACCGCGAGGGGATTTTGGCTGGAGCTCAAGAAGTGATAATGATATTTCGCTGCCAAGACGTCTCCTTGGCGCTCTGTGTGTTAATGTGTACTTCCAAGACGCTCCAATTAACTGCATCAGCTCTTGGGGAGAGAAAGGAGAGGGAGAGGAGGCAGGCAGGGGAGAAGGGGAGGAGAAGGCTAGTCATCAGGAGAAGGCAGACAGGCCCCCCCCTCCATCTTTTTATTAGCAAACAAATGGAGGGTGGGTGACAAAGTTCTTGAAGACAAGCTCCAAGTGAAGCGGTGTCTCACGCCGTGGAGGGGAGATACTGGATAAGACTAGGAGGGCCCTTAAGTCAGATGCCCCAGCCCAAGCAGAGGCTCTCCTGGCCTGGAGTTCCCAGGGGCGGGCTGGCTTCATGGGCCCCCCCACCGGTGTCTCCCACCTTCATCGTTTCCTCCGCGCTGGCCCCTGCCTACATGCGGCCCTCTCCCCATTACTCAGAGGGAGAAGACAGAGCTGACACAGACCCCGACTCTGATCTAAGCCTGACCCCAGCCTCTCGCCATTCTCGCCTCCTCGCTCCTGTTCCCCCGCACTCTACACCCCCCCCGCAACTTCCAGCCTCACTATCTCTGCTGTTCCTTGAACTGAACATGCAGGTGTACTTTACACGGCAGAGACTGCGCATTTGCTGTTCCCTCTGCTTAGGACGCTCTTCACCAAGATATCTGCTTGGCTTGCTTCCCTACCTCCTGGAGGTTTTGACACAAATGTCACCTTCTCAGTGAGGCCATATTAAAAATTGCAAGATGTGCCCCATCACTCCCTGTCCCCCTTCTCAGCTTTGTTTCTGAAGCTTTTACCACCATCTAACATATGATTTATCCACTTTTTAATTTTATTATCTGCCTCCACCACTGGCACATAACCTCGGAGCGGGCAGAGTTTCGTGTTTTGCTATATATTTCCAGCAAGTAGAACAGTACCTGGCATATGGGAGACGCTCAATTAATGTTTGTTGGTTGATAACAGCATTAATGAACTCTGTGCTTACCATCGTGCCTTGTCCCAGCACGGTTCCCTACTCTGAATCCTAACTCCAACTCTAGGTCCACCCCTCCAATTAGGCCTGCCACTACATGAACCCCTCCCCCCTAACTATTTCTTGACTCTCAAATCTCACTCTTACTCTCTGACCCCTGATTCAACTGCAGCCCTAGCCCTGCCCTTCACCTCTGTTCTTACCCTTGCCCCCATCAATCAAATCTTGACCCTTTCCCCATCCAGTCTGCGCCTTCTTAATTAAATGTCCTCAGCCCTTCCCAGAAGCCTCCAGCTCCCCTGTGCTTTGAGAACCCACTCCACCCTGGGCCTTGATATAGGACCTCCCGCTGGAAATCCCAACGGGAGGGGGCGAGGCACACCTCTCCAGGTGAACATCCCCGCCCCCGCGCAAAGAGGGGATAGGGCTTCTGGGGAAGCCCTATTGCTTCCACAAGGCCAAACTCCCAGGCATGCTCACTTGTTCAAAGAGCCATGGAGGACTCTGGGCAGGCAGCAACGCCGGGTCAGCAGTGGCTGTGGGAGGCTTTTCCTGAGGAGGAGGAGGGGGAGGGAGGAAGAAGGAGAGGAGAGGGAGGGGAGGAGGGGAGGGGGAAGGGAACTCCTTGGTCTTTTCCATCTCCATTCCCAACTCAGGCACAAAAATGACCTCCCCACATGCTGAGGTGTGAGCTCACAACAGCCTCCCCCATCCCCTCTCACACACAGACTCACACTCTGTTCACTGCTCAGAAGCATCTAGAATCGCAAACACAGGCCGAACCTGCAGTGTATGTGGAAGCAAAGGCTTACTCTAAAGCAACATCTGCCCCCCCCCCACAGCCGTCCCAAAGTGGAAGGATGGGGGCAGCTGGCCGGAGGTGGGGGCCCAGAGGTCGCCCATCCAGAAGGAATGGGTGAGGGCTGAGGCCCCAGTGGGACTGGTCGGCATCCTCCATCCCCTCCCCCTCTCCTCCCCTCTCCTCCCCGCCTTCTTCCCCTCCCCCCCTTCCCACTGCCTTCCCCCCTCTCCCAGTACCCATCAGGCCCCCGAGAGAGGGTCAGCTCCGCTGGCTCCAGTTACCAGAAGTTGGAGACAGGAAGATTTAGCGAGGGAGCCGGGACCAACACAGTGTGGTGTTTGTCCGCCTTTGAAACCGGAGGCTGAGCGGCTGGGGTGGGGAGCGGGCGGGAGGCCTCGGACACTCGGGTGAATTATCGCTCCGTTCGGGTTCTGACTTCCAAGGCTCTGGCCGCCCTCCCCCGGCCCCAGCTCCTGTTTCTCCAGGTGCCGGGGTGTTTTCCTACGTGTTAATTTGCCCCAGTTGACGCGCCCATTCTTGGCCCCGGCCCCCCAAGGGGAGACCAGCCCACCCTGGGGTGGGTCAGGGGGGCCTGGGGGGCGGAGAGAGCCGGGAGGTGCGGCCCGAGTCTTGCCCTGGGCTGAGAGGAACAGGAGACAGGATGGGAGGTGCGTGTTTGGGGAGGGTGGGTGTCAGCTCACAGACGCTCCATTGCCCTCTCCACACCGGCACCCCCTCCCCACGGCCCCAGGAACGTCCCGGTGGGCCTGCGCACTCACAGCGACCCCTGCTGGCCCCTCAGCCACCTCCAGGAAGTTCGCCAGGGCTTCCCCTCCCTGGAAAAGAGCTCTGTAGAGAATGCTGTGAGGTGCTTTTGGCTTCCCAGACATCCTGTCTCTGCGTCTTCCCTAAGACATCAAGAGGTCAGTCTAGCTCCTATGTTCATGATTTTTAGAGATGACATTTTAGACACAGGGAAACTGAGGCTCTGAGAGGCTAAGCGACTTGCTGAAGGCCACAGAGCTACTTAGAAGCAAGGTCAGGATTTGAACAGAGTTTTTCTGAGCCCAGTGTCCATGACCTTCCCCTTCATGCGTGTGGGAAGAGGGTGTGTGGAAAAGAAGGAGAGAGGAGCACAGAAGGGGTTGGCACGGGATGATAAACCCATCCATGGGTCAGGGGAGGGGCCTGGCAGCAGGAAGGGCTCTCAGGGATGCCAGGGACCAGCCTGACCTAGCCCTTTGATCCCTGGCACTCCTCTCCCAGGCTGGAATGGGACCAGGGTCTGAAGTTGGGGCAAGAGTCTGCTGACACTCAGGGTGGCCCGTGTCGGGGTGGCCCACAGCTCCTACTGCCCCACCCTACAGGCCTGGGGCCCAGGGAGGGGGGTGAATTCCTATCATCTGAGAGTGGGAGGCTGCGGATTAGAGAGGGGCTATTTCTGCTGCTAGAAGCTGGCAGTACAAAGGGTCTCCTGGTGACAGGGCCCCTTCCCCACTTCCCTTCCCAGGCTGGGCTGAACTGGATGGGAGAGGCACTTCTGACAGTTGTCCCCCTGGGCCCCTGCTCTCCCTGCCGACCAGAGCCCCTCCTCACGTGACAGGCAGAGGGGCCAGGCCTCCGCCAGCCCAGGCTTCTCACCCCTAGTCTGCTGCACCGTCCTGCTTCCCTCCTTCCTGGCTGCAGGGCCCCGCTCACCCCGCCTTGTCTCCCAAAGCTGAGCAGAACACCTCCATCCCACCTGCCCCTCCTCTTCTCTCCTCAGCTCCAAGGAGCCTTTGGCCTATCAGGTGGGCTGTGGGAGGACTACAGGCAGGTAGGTCAAAGAGTGAGTAAGGGTCCCCTCCCTGCCCTGCCCAAGCGGAGGTGGCAAACCTCCAACCTCCTGAGCAGAGCTGTGTGACGGGCGACGCAAGGAGACAGACGCATTCAGAACTGGGGCGCTTAGACCTCCCATCAACCTCTCTGGCCGTCTTTCCCTTTTACCACCCCTCCTTTCACGTGCCCCCCTGAAGCCAGAGCTCTGTTCCTACCCAAGACCAAACCTCACATGCCCCCACACCATCACCCTGCCCTTACCCTCCCAGGATTTCTAACTTTTGGGGTCCTGAATTCTTACCTTCTTCTCCTGGTGGAACCCCGGGGCTGAAGGGCAAGACGGGGTGTTGAAGGAGGCAGGAGCAGGCTACAGGGAGGGTTTAAACCCTTCTCACAGCCCTGCTCGCTAGCCAGGAACGTTGAAGCAAATCAGGTCGTCCTGGATTTACATGCATCTGTTCTGCTCACTAGTGTGGTCTTGGGCAAATGATTTAGCCTCTTTGGGCCATGTCTTTTCCTTTGGGAAAGATTCTAATCTTTTTTTTTTTTTTTTTTTTTTTGCGGTACACGGGCCTCTCACTGCTGTGGCCTCTCCCGTTGCGGAGCACAGGCTCCGGATGCGCAGGCTCAGCGGCCATGGCTCACGGGCCCAGCCGCTCCGCGGCATGTGGGATCTTCCTGGACTGGGGCATGAACCCGCGTCCCCTGCATCGGCAGGCGGACTCCCAACCACCGTGCCACCAGGGAAGCCCTCTAATCATTTTTTAATCTGTCCTCTGGAGCTGGTTGGGAGGACTAGCTGCACCTGGCCTGTACGAGGTGTTTTAGAAATGAAGCTTTATTCCAGGCTTGTTGGTGAGTGAGTGTGTGTGTGTGCTTGGAGGTGAGGGTGTGCCTGGGGAGGGCAGAAGCGGGAGAGAAGGCCGAGGTGGCCAGATGGCAGGCAGCCTAGAGCAGGCTCAAAGAAAGCCCTGGCGCTGAGGCCTCTCAGAAAGCCTGGAAAGGTTCAGGGATGGATCAAGATGGTAACTAAATGGCCTACAATATCTTTACCGAGTTCCTGTGGTTGCCTTGGCTGTTTAGGAATAATGGAGGGTAGCGGAGGATTCATTTATTGATCCAGTGCAGAACTTTTGAACACCTTTTGTGTGCCAAGGCCAATGCTGGACCAATTGTGCTGAGATCGTCATGTTTCCTGCCCTTCATAGTGCTTACATTTTAGTGGCGTGACACAGACAAAAAGAAAATCAGGGCTTCCCTGGTGGCACAGTGGTTAAGAATCCGCCTACCAATGCAGGGGACACAGGTTCGAGCCCTGGGCTGGGAAGATCCCACGTGCCACGGAGCAACTAAGCCCGTGCGCCACAACTACTGAGCCTGCAGTCTAGAGCCCAAGAGCCACAACTTCCGAGCCCGCGTGCCACAACTACCGGAGCCTGCACACCTAGAGCCCGTGCTCTGCACAACAAGAGAAGTCACTGCAATGAGAAGCCTGGGTACTGCAACGAAGAGTGGCCCCTGCTCACTGCAACTAGAGAAAGCCCGCGTGCAGCAACAAAGACCCAACTCAGCCATAAATAAATAAGTTAATTAATTAAAAAAAAAAAGAAAATCAATGGGTGCATAAAACAATTGCAAACGAAATGCAAGAAAATTTACAAAGGGCTAAGACATGTGGTCACCCAAAAGCATAGCATGGAAGTTGAACCTGCAGGATTAGGAGGAACTGAGGAAAGCACAGCAGGCAGAGGGACAGATCGTGCAGAGGAAATGGGAGCACGGAAGAGAGCTGGGAATGAGAAGAGGTGCAGGGGAGAGGCCATCGAAAGGCCACACTGTGTATGTAGGATGCTGTTGGCCGTGGTGAGGTATTGCAATTTCCTTGTATGTGCAGTTGGGGGTCGTTGGAAAGAGAAGGGTGACACCATTGGATTAATGCTGCTCTGAGAAGGGGTGGGTGAGGATAAGGGTGGGAGCAGGAGGTCAGTGAGGCTGAGCAGAGGTCAGGCTGGAGGGAAGATGGACTGGCCTCGTGGGTAGCAGTGAAAGTGGTGACAAAGGATGGATTTGACCCTGCAGGACTGGCTGATGGGTTGGAGAGGAGGGGTGAGGGTGAGGAGAAGGGAGAAGTCAAGGAGGACAGCTGAGCTTTGGGCTGACTGGGAGATGTGAGCACCATTTTCTGAGTGGGAAGGCTTGAGGGAGGAGGTGTGGGGAGGCACGCCAGAGCTCTGTTTTGGTTCTATTACATCTGAGATATCCGTGTGGATGGGAGGTGAACAGTTGGGGAAATGGGTCGGGAGGGAAAGTTCTCTTAATCTATGTTTTCTCATCTGTAAACCCAGGGTGAGAATAGCACGTCAGCACAGAGGACGGGGGCAGCTCTTCCCTCTCTGAGGCCGAGCACCCTCACGGGGAGGATGCTGTAGTGGTGACCACTTCGAGGACGTCTCCACAGGCTGGCTGTGAACAGAGGCCCAAGACACCTACAGAGCAGGAGCAGATACCAGGCCGTGTGAACGCAATCAAGAACGGCTTCCAGGGCTTCCCTGGTGGCGCAGTGGTTGGGAGTCTGCCTGCTGATTCAGGGGACGCGGGTTCGTGCCCCGGTCCGGGAAGATCCCACATGCCGCAGAGTGGCTGGGCCCGTGAGCCATGGCTGCTGAGCCAGTGCTCCGCAACGGGAGAGGCCACAGCAATGAGAGGCCCGCGTACCCCAAAAAAAAAAAAAAAAAAAAAAAAAGAACAGCTTCCAGACGGGGTGACTGGGACTGAGTTTTGTTTTATTATTATTATTTTTTAAGTGTTTTCAGCCATTCTCTAATGTGGTTTTATTTATTTTTGCTGTGTTGGGTCTTCATTTCTGTGCGAGGGCTTTCTCTAGTTGGGGCAAGCGGGGGCCACTCTTCATCACGGTGCGCGGGCCCCTCACTATCGCAGCCTCTTGTTGCAGAGCACAGGCTCCAGATGCGCAGGCTCGGGATCCTCCCAGACCAGGACTCGAACCCGTGTCCCCTGCATTAGCAGACAGATTCTCAACCACTGCGCCACCGGGGAAGCCCTGTTTTATTATTTTTAAACGTTTACTCCAGACGTTTCAAACATACATTAGACAGAATAGTGTAAGAGCCCCTCTGTATCCCATCACTCTGCCTCAACAACAAGAAATTCATGGCCAATTTTGTCCCATCTCTCCCCATATTATGGCTGAGGCAAATCACAGACATACTTCAGCCATAAATATTTCTTATGTATCAAAAAAAGATATGGACTCTCCAAAAAATAATTTTAATACCAATATCACGTAAAACATTAAAATTAGGTCTTTAACCCCAGTAGCAATAAGTAGCATCCCCATCTAGGTTATGGAACCCACCCCACTCCATCCTACCCTCTCTGGGGTGGGAGAGGGGCCTGGGAGGGAAGAGGTATTACCCCCTTCTCAGTGCTTCAAGGTCCCAAAAGAAATGAGCTCAAAGGTGCCAGCCATGCCTCCAAATCCCATTGTGACAACATATTTGTGGGTAATACACCCCAAGAAGCTGTCATGGCTTCACCAAGCCTGGCCTGGGCAGACTTTCTGGAAGTCCACTGTACCCCAATCTCTTCCAGGTCCTGTGCCACAGACGGCCCCTCAGCTCATTGAAGGACATCTTTGCTGCCCTGAGGGATGAGGCAGTCACCCCACATCTTAATTCTTGTGATGAGCTCTGGGAAGAAGAGTGTTAGGACCCTGAGTTAGGCAGAGGCATGGGCAGGAAGGGGCATCCTTCATACACCCCTGGGCCCCAAAGCCCATGTCCAGGCCTCACAGAGCTGGGAGGAGGAAGGACCCTCACCTGAACACAACACACTCAAGGGCCCACTTGAGCAGGAAGCAAGGCTGAAAGGTAGGAAATCTAGAGGGCTGTGATGAGCTCCCAGGGGGAGGGAGCCCTCCAGGGACCCCCGCTAGGCCCTGGGGACTTTAGGTACTGGCTTTCTCTTATACTTCCTCATGCTAGAGTCTTCTGCTACTTACCCCTTCCCTCCCCTAGAATCCACTAGACGCTGTTTTCCATTTTCTCTTTCAAGGATGCCCCATCTTCTCAAGGACCCCCTCCCCAACACAATGGACTTCTCAAGGACTGCCACCACAATGTATCCCTTCTCACCCCCAGAAGCTTTCCTCCCACCTGAGGTTCCTTCTTCCTTCTCCCATTGATATCAGCCACCTTGATGGTATTTCAATTCAGAGATCGAAGAGAAACTTACACACTAGCTCTGAATTCAACCTGATTACAAGTAGGACCTGTATTTGTACAGTAATGTAGCTGGAATCCTAGGTTTGCATTGATTTCCGAGCAAACAAGCCAAGGAGGATTCAGGAATTTCTTTGGCACCACCGTTGGGCTGGGGACCTCCAGCCTCTGCTGAGACATTTGTAGTGACGGGAGGCTCAGTGCCTCACAAGGCTGCCCATTCTGCCGCAAAATAATCCCGAATGACCAGAAATATTTTCCTTCTTTTGAACCACAACCGAGACTCCTGTTTTTGGTGTGTGTGTGTGTGCGCGCGCGGGCTCATGGAGGGGTCACTACTAGAGCACACAGCCAGTTTTCTTGGGAAAAGAAATTTTGTTGTCTTTATGCAAAGAGCTTCATAACCGATTTCCTTTACCTGCCTGAGCTGCTGGTCTAAGAGCAGCACCACACAGAGTTTATCTACGCAGATATTCCTCAGCCTCTGGGGCTGAGGGGCCTAGGGTTTGAAGAAGGGGAGGCGATGGAGAACACCGAGAATAGGAGGGAGGAGGAACATTCAGGGTAAGGAGGTAGCCTGCACAAAGGTTTGCAGGGGTAAATGGAGGGAGGCAGGAGGAGGCTGGGCCGGTATGAAAACCTTGGGGTTGGTGAAGGAAACCCGGATGTCCTCCATTCACAAAAATCCCCAGAAAAAGGGCTTTCCTTACTGGCAACCTTGGGCAAGTGACTTAATCTCTCAGAGTCTCAGTATCTTCGTCTGGAAAGTTGGTATAATATTGATAGCCACCTGCTAGACTTGTGGGGATTACATGAGACAAACTGTGCAGTAGTGCCTGGTACATATTAAGTGTCAATACAATATAGCAATAATATATATAATACAATATTATATTACAAATAATATACTATTATTTACTCTTTTCTGAGCCCCAATTCTCCTTCCAGCTTCAGAATCTGGGCTCCCTTTCAGCATCTGTTTAAGAAATCCATTCTTCCCACGTGTGTGGTTCTCCCTACTGCAGACAGCAGCCATCACTGGGTGGGGCAGGGCAGAGGCTCCCCTGTCCATTACTCAGGGTTTCCAAGGCCCTGGCAGGGACTACCTCTCCCTCCTCCCCTCCAGGCAGCTCCCGGCTCCTGAGGGATGGGAAGTATGTTTGGAGAGGGAGGGGGTTATTGTACCCAGAGTCAGCATCCCAGAGCCAGGCCCTGGGGCTCAGTGTGCTGGCTGCACTGGGCACCTGCGCCAGCCTCCCCCTCTTCCCAGCACTACAGGGGTCCTGATGGCTGGGCAGTCAGGCAATCTATGTGCTAGCCCGGGCTCTTGCACACACTTGCTGTGTGACGTTGGGCAAGTCCCTTCCCCTCTCTGAGCCTCAGTTTGCTCCTGTGATTTAAAAAAAGGAGAAAAGAATTACGATTCCATGATTTGATGTTAAGTTATTCAGATAGGAAAGGGGAAGGGGAAGTTAAGGAAACCAGGGATTTTAACCAAGAGAGTCTAGTCACTGGTACTCAAGGCAAAGAGATTGGGGAGGATTATCTGAATAACTCTCCCCAATTACCAGGTCACCACAGGAATGGAGACCTAGTTTGACCAACTCCCAGGCTCGGGAACACAACCCTCTGCTTTTCCTCTCTGGTTCCAGCCAACCTCTTCCTGAGGATTTAACCCTGTTTACAGAAATGCGAATTTGCATGATGAAAATAACCGTAGCCGGACTGTGATTTTACTGAGCTTGGCACAAGGCTCGGAAAAAGCGGCTGCATAGCCAATTACTGGAATTTTTAAACACAAATAATATTTTATGGGATCAGTGGGCTGGCGCGGGGCCGCCGCACCCGGCGCGGCTCCTCCGCCCACAAACAAGCTCCGATTGTGCGGCGGGCGAGCGCGCCAGCCCGGGGCTGGGAGGTGGGGTGGGGGTCCGCGGGCGGGCCGGGGTCCGCGGGCGGGCAGGTGCAGCGAGGGGCTCGACAGCCCGGGCTCCGGCGGGTGGGGAGCGTCGGTGAGGCCCGGGCCGGGTGGGGAGCGCCAGGCGCCCAGCTCACCTGCAGCGCCGCGCCAGGAAGCGTTTAGCGCCAGAGGGCGCGCCGAGCGCTACGCTCCCCCGCCCGGCAGCCGCCCGCTGGGCCTGGCCCGAGCCCCGCGCCCTTGGCACGGCCGTGGCCGCCGCGCCGCCTCCGGAAGGCCGGCTTCCCGGAACGGCCCGAGGGCGGCGGGGAATCCGCGCCGAGGCCCTGGAGCCACCCCTCGCCTTCCCGATCCCGCCCGAGGCGTGCTGGCGCGCTGGAGGCCGACGCCGGAGCCGCGGGCTGCGCGCGAGGCCAATGCCGGTCGATGGCACAGTCCAGGGCACCGGGACCTCCCCGCTGTCCCGCCACGGGTCCCCGTCCCTGCGCTCCCCGAGCCCGCAGGGCGTGGGCCGGGACCCCGGGAGGCTGGCCGTCCTGGCAGCCGCGCACTCCCTGCCGGGGGCTCGTCCCCGGTCGTCCGCCCGCCTTCCCCGCGGAGCGCCCGGCCCCAGCACGCAAGGGTTAAGAAGGGGCAGGTGTGTCGCCAGATGCCGCTCACCACCCCTCTCCCCGCAGTCCCGTCGGCCTCCTCCTCCTCCGCCCACCCGCTCAGAACCAAACAGTCCCAAATAAAAGTGCTATTGTTGCCTTTCCCCACCCCCGTCGCTGCCCCGCCACCTGGAGCGGAGCCCGGTCCCCTCTTCACCTGCCCCGGGGCCGGTCGGGGGGAGGGGAAGTGGGGCCTCCGAGCGGGGACTTCCGCTCCGTCTCAGCCTCCAGCTTCCCCTCCCCTAGTGCCCCCAGCACTGATCCCTAGGCCAGTGGCGGGCGCCGTGGCTTGGAGGGGTGGAGGGCTCCTTGCTGGCCTGAGAGCTGGGTTCGGGCCTCCCCGCGCCCCTGTCTCTAGCCCCTCATCCTCACTGGCTAGACCAGTGGCGGGGTGTGCAAAGCTGGAGACGAGTAGGCCCTGTCGAGACGCCCAGGACAGTGCCAGCCTCGCTCGGCAATTGGCAGCTGGTATTTTTAAAACATTATTTGTCCCTCGACAAGTCAGGGAAGGGGGTGTAAGAGTAATGACTCCCTTCTTACAGACGGAGAAGCGGAGGCACGCTGAGAGGAAGTGTCTCGCCCAAAGTCAGGAGGCTGGTCAGAACTCAGGTCTGTCGGCTCCCCTGGCACCGCGGGGCCTCGGGTGCTCATTTGAAGGATCCCAGAGACTGGCAGCCTGGCACGACCTCGGACTCACTGTAGGACCTTGGACTAGTTACTACCCCTCCCCAGGTTTCCTCTGTTCTTAAATCGATAGGAGTGGACTAGCGTGATTCCTGAATTCCCGTAACTCCAAGGGGCTGGCAGATCCTCCGGAGGTCTGGGGGCCCAAGGTGGGACCCCACGAGTGAACGAGGCAGCCGCGGCCTGTGCAGAGGGAAGAAAATGTTTCCCCGCTTGCTCCCCATCTCCGCCAGCCTCTCCCGCCCTGCCTCCATCCCTCCTGCCGGCCCCAGGGAGGCTGAACTACGAGGTTAAATAAATATCTGACGGTGACTCAAGGAAACGAGTCAAGACCGTTGCCGGGAGAAGAAACCCAGACCTCGGTGAAGATCCGCCCCGAGTCCGAGCAGCCCCCGCCCCGTCCCTGAGGCGTGTGTGCGGAGCCCTGGCCCCCTCGGGTCTCGCCCAAGTGCCCCAGGATAGCCAGCCCCCTCCCCTCGACCTGCTATCGCTTGGTGCTTTGGCAAGGCTGGGGCTGGGGGCGTGCGCTCAGGGTTACCGTATTTCCTCTCTTTGCGCCCTCGGTTTTGAGAGCAGGTATTTAACTTCTCCGAGCCACGGGAGAGTCCTTTCTGTACTGTGGAAAGTCGGGAAGCTTGAGATTTTGTTTTTGTTCTCTTAGCTCTCTCATAACCTCTCTCCTGATCTGCTGACCTGTCAGTCCTGTTTCCTGTCTCCACCTGAACGTGTAGCGGGCATCTCAAACAAAACTTGTCCAACTTGGAAATTCTGATCTTCTCCCCCCAGGCCTGCTCCTTTCTGTCTTCTCCATCTCCGAAAAGGGCAACTTCATCTTTCCAGTTGCTCAGAAAGAAAATCTTAGAGTTATTCTCAACCCCTCTCTTTTACTGTCATCGTTCATCCAAATGCTTTAGGGAATCTTGTTCACTTTGCCTTCAAAATATGTCCAGATTCTGGCTACCCTTCACCACTTCCCCGTTACCCCCCTGTTCCGACCACCATCTTCTCTTGCCTGGAATATTTCAACACCTCTTAACTCGTCACTCTGCATCCCTTGTCCTCCTTAGTCTGTTCTCAACAGAGCAGCCAGGGTTATCTTTTTAAAACCAAAGTCAGGTCCTGTCCCTCTTCTGCTCAAAAACCTAATGGCTGCACATCTCACTCAAAGGGTCCTTCCAAGACCCTAGATGATCTGATCACCACTCTGCCCTTCCCTCCCACTCCTCTCCCCCTCACTCTACTCCAGTCACACTGGCCTTCTCACTGTTCTACAGGCAGAACAGCACACTTCTGCCTCAGGGCCTTTGCACTTGCTATTCCCTTTGCCTGGAATAATCTTTTCCCAGATTCCTATAGTGCTTTCTTGCTCACTTTGCTAAGGCTTTTTCTACCTCCCACCAATACACACAGCCTCCCCATCTCCCTTCCTCTGCTTTACACATGTCAGTAACTTTTATCACCATCTAACATATGCTACATATTTACCTGCTAATTTGTTTGTCTATCTCCTCCCACTAGATTGTAGACGCTATGAAGGCAGAGGCTTTTTAAAGAGTCTCAGCCTGAGAACAGAGCTTCACACATAGTGCGCACTCAGTAAATATTTGTTGAATAAATGAATAAATGAAGGAATGACCTAGTCATCTTCCCTTCCTGGGCCTTACTTTTCTCACCTGCACAAGTGAGTTGGATCCAGTGAAAGTCCCCTCAGCTTTGAGAGTCCTGTGGGGGACTCCAGCTGGGCCTGGGGGATGCCGGTGTATATCCCCATGAGGAGTGGAGAACTGGTGGTTTAGAGGAGCTGAAGGTGGGCTGAGGAGGGTTCTGAAGGATCTTCAGAAATCTGAAATTGTCCCCTTTCCTGATACTTGAGGGGTCAGGAGAGGTGAGAGGTGAGGGGTGTGCTAATCAATCATTCATTCGTTCGGGCCAAATATGCTTCAAATGCCTTTACACAAGGGTGCCCAGGGCAGAGGCACTGCTGTAGAGGGGAGAAAGGAGCAGTACCCAAGATTAGTCTTTGATGGCTGAGCTGAGCTTCTGATAGGTAGTGGGAGTCCAAGATGAATAAGACTCAGTTCTCTCTCTGGGGAAGCTCAGACTAGTATCTAATAATTTTTAATATATATAAAAATTTATTTATTTACTTTTGGCTGTGTTCGGTCTTCACTGCTGCGTGGGCTTTCTCTAGTTGTGGTGAGCGGGCACTATTCTTTGTTGCGGTGCACGGGCTTCTCATTGTGGTGGCTTCTCTTCGTTGCAGAGCATAGGCTGTAGGCGCGTGGGCTTCAGTAGTTGTGGCACGTGGGCTCTAGAGCACAGGCTCAGTAGTTGTGGCACACGAGCTTAGTGGCTCTGCGGCATGTGGGATCTTCCCGGACCAGGGCTCGAACCTACGTCCCCTGCATTGTCAGGCGGATTCTTAACCACTGCACCACCAGGGAAGTCCCAGTAACTAATAATTTTTAAGCAATGATTGATGTGTTATAATCAGGAAACTTATTTGGGGGGCAGGCAGGGAAATGATCCCAACTCTTCCCATGGTGGAGGGGATGTCAAAGGAGGCCTTCTGGAGGAGGCAACACAGCTGAGCAAGATTTGAAAGACAAAGAAAGGAGAGCAGGGCTTTTGTCGAGGGCATGACTGTAGTGCCAGTACTTCCTGATCATGGAAGTGATGTGGTAAGGACGCTATGATTTGGGAAGGTGAGAGTGAGGGGTGGAAAGGGGAACCAAGCTGTCAACTTGCTCTGTGCCTGTGCCACCAGGGCAAGGCAGAGGAGGCTTATGCTATGGAGGTTGCAGCCTAGTCCAGGGGGCCCACTCATTCATTCAAGAAGCATCCCTGAAGGTACCCCATGTGTCCAGCCTGGGGCAAGACCCTGTAGGAGGCAGGGACATGCAGAGTGAGACCCGGGCCAGTGGTCAGGACACTAGGGCCATCAACAGCTCTGGTCCAGGTTGGCTGTGTGACCCTGGGTGAGCCTGGAACCTCTCTGAGCTTTAGTTCTCCCAACTGTGGAGGCAATAGATAATTCCACCTGCACCACATGACTCATGGATTACACTGAGGATCAAATGAGATAATCTCACCATATGCACTTAAAAGTGTATGACAGAGGGACAAGAACTAACACAAAGCAAGGTCTCAGTCCTTCAGGAGCTTGGAGTATGGTCTTTGTAGCTTAGAGCCCCCTCCCTTGGTCTCCCAACTTTCCATTTCACTCTGATCTTGGAGGCCCCTTGGGACTGGCTGACTCCCTCCCTAGCCTTGCACTTGAGTTGGCTTCCTTCCTGACCCCCAGGACTTCCAAAGGAGGTCTCCCCCTCGTGGCACTTCCTGGAATAACAGAACAGGTCTCTGAGCAAGAAGCGATGGGGCCAGACTAACCACAAAAAGGGAGCGGGAAGAGCCCAGAAGAGGAAGAACCTGACGACTGGGGAAAGGAACAGGGCAAACGTGCAAAGGAAGTAAAGCCTGAAACAGAATGTTACACTGGAAGGGGCCTGGGACCTCCTCCCACACCCCATTTTACAGATGAGGGAACGAAGGTTTGGGGAAAGGGAAGTTAGAGGCAGGACCATGACTCAGGTGTCCATACACCCCTGTGCTGGGTTCATTCCATTACACCAAGTACCACATGCATTTATACAACTCATGAACAGTGTACATTGTGAATTCCCTCTACATCTGGCAGCATCCCCCTGAGGGCCTCAGGCGAGGTAGCAGTCTCTCCCAGGGCAAAGATTGCCAAACGCCAAAGACTCTGCAGCCGGAGTGGCTGGTATAACCTCAGAGTTAATATATTGTAGATCCAGAGATCAGAGATAGATAACTCACCCGGATTTTTTTCTTTTTATTGGGCTATGGGTATAGGGATAAGGATGGGGACACAATTAAATCCACATCTAAATGACCAACTCAACCTGCGGGGTGTGTGTGTGTGTGTGTGTGTGTGTGTGTGTGTGTGTGTGTGTGTGTTGCACTTGCAAGCATGGAGTGCTTTATCCAAAAAATGTTTAAACCTACATCTTCTAATTTAGTTCTTGCTGCTATTATTAGCCCACTTTAGAGATGAGAACAATGAGTCACCAAAGGACCAAGTGATTTGCCAAGGTCAAGAAGAACATTAGGGAAGGACCGTTGTGGTGCACACAGAAGGCACTGATAGATGCCATCACTCGCCCGTGAGACGGCCTCGTTATTATTGAGAGTATTTCAGGAGGAATGCTTCCCAACCTGTGGTCCTCTCCTACCACAGAGGAGGTTTCTGGCTTCCTCGGATCCTGGCAGCCTGGATGGGCCTCTGGCTTTACGTTTAAGGTAAGGGGTGAGGTGGGGGATGGGCACAAAGAATGCAGCAGCAGAAGAGGGGCTGCCTGCCTGCATTGAGCTGGGGCGCTTTCAAAATAGCTTCATTTGGCTCATTGGCTGGCTGAGGGGAGGCCTCGATTTCTGATCGCCCCAGGGATGGGAAAGCAAAGGTGGGCTCGAGGGCCACTGTGAAAATGTACTAGGATCCAGGAGAAGACCCTGTTGCTGTGTCCCGTTGCTATGTCAGCAGGGTGTTCAGTGGAGAGAGAAGATCCTGGGATCGGGCGTGGAGCACACTGGGTCCTGGGTTCAAGTGCTGTATGACCCTGCATAGTGTAGAGCAGTGGTTGGGAATGGAGGCTCTGGTGCCAGGCTGCCTGGGTTCTCATCCCAGGGTCCCCACTTAATAGATCTCTGGCCTCGACTTCACCTCTCTGAGCCTGTTTTCTTATCAGTAAAATGGGGAATAATAGTTCCTACCCAAAGATTGTTGGAAGCATTAAATGAATGAATCACGTGGAGTACTTAGGAAATTGCCTGGCATATAGTAAGTGCTCAATAAACATAATCTATTATTAGGAAAGACCCATCTGAGTTACAAGATCATCATCACCTGTGCAGTGAAAGGGGTTGTGTTAGATGAGTGATTTCCAGTTATGGGGGCCACAGCTCTCCGGGGAAGGTTTTTTTCCAAGAAGGGACAAAACTATAGAAAATAAAACTTGGTGCAACATTCTGTGGTGTGGCTTACAGAAGATTTGAATGTTTCCCTGAGGGCACAAGTTTACAGAGTTGAGTCACGGGACTAGAGCATCCTTAGATTCCTGGACCCATTATTCTGTGGCTCTGGGGTTATCTTCTCAGTCTGGAGGGTGTAAAGTCCAGGGTAGTCCCATGCTGGATGACTGGGGACCCTGATCCCAAGCCTGGCAGCTTAAGCCTTGGTGCCCAGAGGGTATCTTGGGGTGAATCCCAGGGAGCTGAGCGTCCCGGATTGTCCTGCATCCAGCCTGTCCTTGGGAGGGGGTGGATTTGGGGGATGAGGAAAGAGGGGCCTTCATAGAAGAAGGCAGGCAGGAAAAGCTCCTTGCCCATCATGTTTACTGAACTGCACTGAATTATGACTAAATGTCAAGATCTGGCTTCAGGCAATTGCCAAAATCATTTAGGGGTTGACAGAGGAGGGAGGGAGGGGACACGGGGAGCTTGGGGGAGAATGTTCCTGTAATTCTTCAGTCTGAGGTACATTAAGCAGCCATAAGCCATGTCGAGAGCTTGAATTACATTAGAGAGATTATCCTGTTACAGTTCATAATCCTGGATAATATACCGTCTTGGAGCACACCTGCCCATGATAAATCTCACCCCGTAATGGCCTGACCCTGGGGACCCAGGGAGGCTGGGGCAGCAGGTGAAGTCTAGCATCATGGACACAGCCTTGGCAGAGGTACCTGTGAGACCTCCTGACTCATCCTTGTGCCCCCTACCCCTGCCTCAGCCCGGAGGGAGTGGATGTAGCTGGGAGCTTCAAACTTCTCCATCTCCACTCAAGGCGTTTGGCTCCCTAGTGCCCCTCTAGCCTTAACCCCTACTCCATGAGCCCTCCTTCTGATCCGGCGGGGGACGACAGGCCCTTGGCATCCCTGTCTCCAGGCTCTCCTCTCCCTGAATGTCTTCCCCTTAATCTCTCCAAACCCAACTGGCATTTCATGGTCTGTGAAGACCCCACAGAGAACACACACTGACATCCCCCTTCGTTCCAGCTCATCCCTGGTGAGTGGGTGTGACCCCTGCCACCTACCTGTTTCTGAGCATCTGTCTCCCCAGCGAGAGCACAAGTACCACGGAATCAGGAACCATGACTACGGCCACAGCACTTAGCACAGAGAGGCTAGGTAACTTGTCCAAGTTCATGCAACTAGTTAGTGGCAGAATCAGGGTTTGAACCCCGCTTGCCTGGCTCCAGAGTCTCTGCTTTTGGCCATCAGGGAACACTGTCTCTCTAACCTAAAAGCTCTGTCCTGTGTCATGAGGGGGCCTGGCCCCTCTCTCCATGAGCTGCCACATCCTTACTAGGGTCTATTTGCCTTACACCGGGGACCCTCACGAGCCAGAGGGCTGACTCTTGTGGTAGATCTTAGGGCGGGATGGCACCTGAGCCTCCTAGCTTCACCCCCAGCCTTTTCAAGTGGCCCACTCCACCATGTGACCTCACTAACATCCCCATTAACTTGGCAGCCCTGTCCCAGTCCTAACCCCCTCTCTTCTGCTGGTCATCGCTTGGCCCCCAGCTCCTGGCAGGCCTGGAAGTGTCTGGGAGTCTGCTACCTGTCCCCGCTCTCTCTCTGCATGACACCCCTAGCCCCGTCAGCCTCAGATTCTGCTTTACTCCTCCCACCTCCCTTCCCCAGACACACATTCCATGTGTACCTCTACCTGAGGGAATGGGAAGGGCACCTTTCTGGGTCTCCTGGGGTTAGCTATGCTACTGGGGCTTCAGCTGATGCCAGTCACTCCAGGTCTCCTAAAAAGAAGCCACAGCTGCTGTATAGCGAGTGCTAAGTGCCAGGCATCGGGTTGTGCTTTTCACCTGCATCATCTCATCTACCCCAGGCCAGCTCTATGAGACAGGTACTATATAATTTCTATTTTATGTAATTTCTCCAGATGACAAAGTTGAGGCTTAGAGCAGTTAAAAATAGTGTCATAGGTCAACATCCAGTAAAGGGCAGAGCTGGAATTCAAACCCAAGCCTGCTGGTTCCAGAGTACGTGCGCTTAACCCTTGATGCCACACTGCCTCTTTATGGTGAGTGCCAGACACCCTGGGCTGCCTCCCCAGCCCTATCCACACCCCCCCAGGCTCACCTTTCTCCATCCCTTCTCACCCCTGCAGGCATCTCTAGCACCTTCCTCCCTACCTTTCTCTTGCCAAGCTCCAGAACTCCCCTGCATTCCAAGTCACTCAGTGTGTCAAGGATTCATCCCCTCTCTGGGTACCTCCACATCATTCATCCAGCGATGGAACATGACGGTTTGACCATCCACCCATCCATTCATTCCCATCATTCATTCATGGAATCCTGGAATGTGGGGGCTAGAAGGGGCTTTGGAGATTATCTGGTCCAGCGGCTTTTGAACCAGAATGCATTTTTCACAGAAAGCCTTCTGTGGAAGTTCTATAGAGATCAATGAGGGTTGCGGGGTGTGTGTGTATGTGTGTGTGTGTGTGTGTGTGTGTGTGTGTGTGTGTGTGTGTTGGGAGGTTGGAGGTGGTGTCCAGAGCCCTGCCTTCTCACCCCCACCCCCCTGCTCTATAGTCCCAGAGTGCAATTAGCCCAGGGCTGTGTCCAGACACCCCCAGTCCATAAGAACCTGTTGCTTTCAGTCACTAACCAAGGGATGGCTGGGCTCCTTGCTCTCCGTGGACCCTCAGGACCTCTCCTCTCCACATGAGCTCTCCAGCTGGACAACCAGACTTCTTACACAGCAGCTCAGAGCTCCCTGAAGCACACAAGTGGAAGATTCCAGGCCTTCTTAAGACTAAGGCTCAGAAGTGGAATGACCTCACTTCTGCCGCACCCTCTTGGCTAAATTCAGGAAAAGAAAGAAACCCCACCTCTTAGTGGAGGAATGACAAAGAATTTGCAGTCCTCTTTAACCCACCGCCATCTGTGTGACCTGAGCAAGAAAATTACCGAACCTTCCCAATTTTCCATCTGTGTTCTCATCTGTGAAGAATAAATACATGGAATCCGTGGAAAGTACTTAGAACAGTGCCTGGCACAGAGTAAGGCTGCACTACGTGTTAGCTGGTGCTATTTTTACTTCTCACCCACGTGCCTAGCACCGTGCTAGGTAACTGGTGAGGCTGGGGGAGATCTACAAGAGTAAATGGCAACAACAGTTTATACTCCTGATAATCAATAATCTAGTTCATGAGATAAAATTAACACACGCCGAGATCAAAGTACTAATTCAAGGCATTGTGTAATTCAGGAGCCCATGAGAGGTACAGATAACATACTTGAGGAAGTTGGAGGACAAAGAGACTGGACATGGGGGCTGGGTGGCCAGTCAAGGCTTCAAGGAGGGAGGGGCCCCCCTGGAGGGCCAATGGTTCGGCACAGACTCAGTCCAGCTCCCTGCTTTCAAATCTTAGCTCTGCCACTTTCTGGATGTGTCTCTGTGATCTTGCAAGATGCTTAGCCTCTCTCTGTGGCAGTTTCCTTTCTGTACCATGTATCTATCTTCTAGGGCTCCAGTGAGGAGTAACTGATTTATTTCCTATAAGGGGCAGCAGTGTCTGACATGGGATAGGTGCTCAGCAAGTTGAGTTAATCTCATCATCCCTCACGAGAGGAGACTTTGGCTTGGTGGCGAGAAGGGACAGAGGTCTCCAGGTGGATGGAAACAGTGACTGCATGTGTAAAGCGGGACTATGCCTGTGTCGTGCTCAGGGATGGAGAGAGAGCGCCTCTGCACGGGTGGAGACGTTTTGCGGCTGGGGAGGGGAGTGGGGGGCGTGGGCAGCTGGGGCCAAGGCCGAGAAAAGGGCAGACTGTGGGAGCCTTCAAGCCCAGCTAGGGTAATCTGGACTTGGTCCTTACAGCCTTCTAACAAGGGAGGGCTGCCATCTGGGCTGTGTGTGAAAGGGCCCCCCAGCAGTGGTGTGCAGGTGGATTAAAGACAGAGAGATGGCTTAGGAGACCATGGCCACAATTCAGGCATGAAATGGGCACGTCCTGGACTTGGGTGGAGGTGGAGGGAAAGGGAGGGACTGGACGCCTGGAGAGGGAGTCACTGCAGTTCTGGGGAGCCCCTGCCTCCAGCCCATTCACCCACCACGCCCAGCTGCTGGCTTCTGCCCTGGCTTCCTCCCTTCCGGGCCGGGCTTGAAGGCTGCATTCAGGAAGGGGGAAGCACAGGGCCAGCTCGACCCCCCAGAGAAACGACTGGACCCCATCTGGCCTCACAGTGTGGACTTGGGCCAAAAGGAGCAATTCTGGGAAGGGGAACCCAGCACTGGCTCTGTGTGTGTGTGTGTGTGTGTGTGTGTGTGTGTGTGTGTGTGTGTGAGAGAGAGAGAGAGAGAGAGATTGTGTGTGTGTGTAAGAGAGTGTGTATTTGTTGTGTATGCCTGTGTGTGAGAGAGACTGTGAGTGTGTGACAAAGAGAGAAGAGGGAGGACCATATGTCTATTTTCTCTGGGAAACAGATGTCTCCTCAAGTGGGTGAGAGAGTCAGTAAGGCAAGAAGAGAAGTGGGGTTAGAGGACCAGCTCCACATGAGCAAATAAACTGTCCCACGCACAGGGCCCCTGTGTGTGTCAATGTTTCAGATATTTTCCCTTTCTCTCTCTCTCTAAATCTTTCCTTTTCCAGTGTTTCTTCTTTCTCTCTCCCCAGGCTCGCACACCCACGCACAGCCGTAGGCGGTATTCCCTCCGTCTGGTGGCTCGCGTGGCGAGGAGCTGGGGTGCCCCCTTCCTTTGCTCAGGCTTTTCCTGGGCGGGGGCGGCGGTCAGAGCCCAACCAGCAGCGGGCTAGGGCAAGAGACCAGGTCATTCTCCCCATCTTGTCTCTGCCCAGCTTGCCTTGTGGCCCCACCCTTCCCTCCGCCTCTTCCCCAACAAACACTTGAGCACCAATGATGCGCAAGGCACTGGTCCAGGCCCGGGGGCCCAGGGGCCAGCCGATTCCGAAGTCCTGCCTGCCCAGCACCCTTGCTTTGAGAGAGTGGGATGGGAAGGGAACGTGTCTCGCTTACTATCCAGGCATGATGTGCCAGAACGGAAATCCCCCTCTTCGCTCCTTTCTCTGGTTTGTCCTGGTGCTTCCCGGTTTGGTTCTCTGCTCTTCTACCGGCCTTCCTGGTGAAAAACGCAGAGACGTTGGAGCCAGAGAGGCCTGGGTTTACATCCCAGCTCTGCCTCTTTCAGGCTGTGGGATCTGCAACAAGAAGAAGCTTCACCTCTCTGGCCTCTGGATTTCCTCGTCCAGATTGTAACGTTTATTGCTGAGTTGTTGGGAGAATGAAATTAGAAAATGAGCCAGAGTGCCTAGCAAAGCCATTTTCTCCCTTTTTGGTCTTGTTTCTTTTTTCTTGTCCCTTTTCTTTTATTTATTTAGGAAAAATGTACTGAGACTTCAATATGCTGGAACTGCGGGACGGGGAGAGGGCGGGAGTCCTGGTATCCGCTCTCCAGGAAACAAGATTCCAGCCAGAGCCTGGCAGCCCATCCCCTGGCCTCTGCTTCCTCACAGCCCATCTTCATCCCTTGGGAAGTGGGGAGCACCGAGGGCTTCTGAGCAGGGCAGTGACACCTGTGCTTTAGGACAGGGACCCGGGGTTAGTGCCGAGAGATGGGGAGGAAGGGGGGCAGCCGACGGGGCACTGCCAAAGCCCTCCCGTCACTCCTCTTTCTCTCCATCTTCCCTTCTCCCTCCCTGTGACACTCTTCTCTCTCTCCCTCCCTCTCTCTTCTCCTCTCCCTCCATTCCTCTCTCCCCTTCGGCTCCCCCTGCGGCTTGCCAGCTGCCAGCAGATGACATCTCCTTTCATGTTTGGGGCTGAGCACGGCTTTGAATGTTCGTTTGATTCCGTTAAGATAATAGCTGGTTCACTGTCAGAGGCAGACTGATCAGTTAAAACCTTAATCACTGCCTGTCTCCTCACATGGCTCTTACTTTTTAAGAGATTAATCCCCTCAGCCCTGCTCCAGCTCACATACGCCTGGGCGGGTGGCGGGGGGGGGGGGGGGGGGGGGGCCGAAAGGCAAGGTTTGTGCTGTCCTTGTTATTATTGTTGTCATTGTTGTCACCCTCATTACTCTGCATGTTAACTCCCTCCCTCTGTTCTTTCAACTGTTCCTTTCTTTCTCTTTTAACCCCCTTTGGAACCCCAATCTTCCCCCAGCTCACTTGTGTTCTCTCTCTCTCTCACACACACACACTCAGCTGTGGCTCTCCAGACAGAGTGTGAGCACAGGGACAGGACACGGTCCAGGCACATGCAGAGCGGGGTGGCTGGAGGATGCAGCTCTGTGCCACGGGCAGAGCCCGATCTTTGGAGTCAGACAGACCTGCCCCACCCCTCCCTCAAGTATTCACATGCTATGTGACCTTGGAGAGGAGCCTCAGTTTCCTCATCTGTAAAATGGGCATGAGAACACTCCCTTTGGGGAGGCTGTGAGCACAGAATACAAGAAAACATGTAGGGTACCCACAGCAGGGCCTGGCACAGGGCAGGGGTGCAGTGTCTTTCTCATTCTTCGTTCCTGCCTCCCCGATTCTATGGAAAGATCCTTCCCAGAGGTTGCTCTGTCCCTCCCAGAAGATGACGTCTCTTCTCTAGGCTCTTTTGCAGACGCTCCTCATGGGATCACCTGTCTCAGTCGACAGGTCTTACCCGGGATCCGGGAAGGAGATTCTGCTCGATGCCAACCCGTAAAGGGAATGTTAGGGACCAGAGAGGTCTGGCATGCCCATCGTTGGTGTCATTCTGTCATTCCTTCACAGCAAGGCATTAGGAGTTTGGGGTCTGGAGGCAGAATGCCTGGGTTTGAATTGCTTGCTAGTTGGATACCTTGGATGAGTCCGGGACTCAGTTTCCTTTTCTAAAACAGGAGTAATGATAGCACTTAGCACTTAGTGCCTGGCACAGTAAGTGCTATATAAGTGTTAGTCATGCCTGTTCAGTAAAGATGCCTGGGAGAGCTAAGGATGCAGAGTTGAACAGGACATGGTCCCGTTGCCAGGATGAGCCTGGCCTCACGCAGAGGCTGACAAGTCAGCCGCAATTATGGTCTCATGTGGAGGACAAGTGGCCCAACCTCAGGGGTGAGGGGCAGCCTCCTGGCAGAAATAGATGGTGAGCTCCATGGCGGTAGGACTTTGTTTTTCCCACTGCTGTGTCCCCAGTGCCTAGAATGGGGCCTGGCGCAGAGTAAGAGCTGTCAGTCTTTGCTGGACGGACAAGCGAAGAGCCAGCTGAGCTACATCCTAAAGGAAGAGTAGGTGACAACCCTCCCCTCCTTGGGTCTCAGTCTTCTCATATGTGAGAAAAGGGCTTGGACTGGAGTCCAGAGGTCCTGCTGGCTATCCTAGAAATCCATGCCCACTGACAGGGGTGGGCTGTGGATGAGGGTAATGAAGGTGGGGGTAGAGGTGGGGGATGGGAAGAATGAGGAGGATGGGGTAGTGGTGGAGGTGGGGATGGGGGATGGGCAAGTACAGGGGAGGGTGGTGGGTTCTGCTCCTGTTTAGAGATGGGGCTGGAAAGAGTTAGGGGGCCTGAAACATCCCCCTCCACTTGCCAACACCGCAGTAGGCGGCCTGGGGTTAACGGCGTGACACTCCTGCGGCAGTCGGTCCGATGGGCTTGTGATGCCTTTTCTAATTTGGTGAGCGCTGGAGATTAGAAGGCAGGGAGAAGAGTTTTCCTCTCACAGGTTATTATCCTGCCAACTCCCTGGGCGCCCAAGGGAGGGAGTCAGCGTGTTCCAGGAGAAAAGGAAGCAGGTCCTGGCATTCTGGATCGAGTGCCCCTGGGGAGCGGGGAGGGAGCCAAGGCTGGTGCAAATAAAATTGATGCTATTAATGGATCTGGTGCTGGTTGAAATGGGAGCAGCAGCCATCTCAGCAGCAGCAGAACCGGTGGGAGGAGGGAAGGGGGCTTCTTGGAAGTAGAACTTACAGATGCTAAGCATCTTTGGCTTGAAGGGACCCCAGATTTGCCTTTTCCTGAAGAAGAGGGGCATCCTCACTGTGCGGGTCACATGGTCCTTCTCCCCCGACTCCGCCCCTCCTCAGTCTAGGCCAAGGGTCCGGAGGTCTGTGTTGAGGCCAATCCCAGTTCCTTGGGGAAAGACCAATGCCTCCGGGTTGCAGGTCACATGGACGTGGATCTAGAGAATTCCATCACACACCTGGCTTTGCTCTCAGCTCACACTAGGGGAGGGAGAGGCAGGCTGGGGGTGAGGGGCTGGCTAGTCTGGACTCAGTAGAGGGCCCAGGATGGCCCTCCTGGCCAGAAGGAGCATCCACTGAGGCCCGTGTCTGATGACTAAAGTCCCCCTTAGCCCGTCCCAGCTGGGCTAAGGCTGAGTGGTGTCATGGAAGGGCGCCAGCCTGGAGGCCAGGAGTGCTGAGTCCTAGCTCTCCCCTGACCCACTGACAAGCTGGGTGACCTCAGCCTGGAGACCACCTCTCTTCGGGCTTCACTTTCCCCAACGTGCTGAGGATCTGTACACGCTGTTGTTTTGGGTCCTGGCGGAGGCTGTGGCCTGTGTTAAAGTGTGTCTGCCCTTCAGGTCTCACATCAGTTCCTCTGGGAGCGTCTCTACTCAGTCACAGCTGAGACTTCTGGGCTTAGGGGACAGGGCAGGGGGGAAGGGAACGGGGGTGGGGTGGGGCTGCCGTGGGAGGGACATAGCACTGGAGGAGCCTTGGGAAGGCGGGTGGGAGAGAAGCACAGTCCACGCTGCCCACTGGGCTGTCTGCCAGCCCCCTGGGTGAGGAGGGGGTCCTCATCTGCCTGGTGGGCAGCCATGAAGGTCTGGCCAGTGGTGGCCTCATGAGGTGCCCTTTCCAGACCAGTGGAATACCTAATTATTAGACACCCCAAGTGAACCTTTTAAATATCTCCACATGTGACAAAATTATTGTCATAATAAATAATAATAATAAATATTGGGAAATACCAGACAGTGAAAATGTTCTTTCATTAAACCGTATATAAACCCACCAAACAATAAGTAATAAATAACATGAATATTACACTACAGAAAAGAGGAAAGTGATTAATACATTAAAATTATATTAACGGCTTTTTTGGGGGGAGGAGAAGGAAACACTTGAAGAAAAGCTCCCCAAAGGGTGACGCTTCAAAGTTGCAGAGAACGATTTGCATAGAGAATGACAGGACCAAGTCTGTGACTTTGTAATCACTGCATATCATGGTTTATTTTGGAATCTACCGTTTAAACGCAGGAGTGTGTAGAACTCTGGGAACTGAGACGACAGTGACTGAAGCCAGGCTAATGACCCTGAATCGTTACAAACTTACTCTGGAAGGGAAGAGTGGAGTGAGTTCTGTGTGCTCCAGGCTGGCTGTATGCAGAGGAGTTCTTCAAAGGAACTATCCCGTACAATATTTATGAAAGAATAAGTAACAGAGATGCACTCATTTGAAGTTCATATCTATATTATGGAAACTCAACAGTAACCGCAGTAATTGCTTAGAACATAGCACAACAGAAGAATTTTTTTTTCCAAGGGAGCAATATTTTATCACTGACACAGAATTGCTGGCGCTCGGTGATAAGAAAAAAGCAGACCGACTTTTAGTCGATTTTATTATTGTTTTAAAGTTCTCTACACACAATGAACCTCTTCTTTGCCTGCACCTGAGGCAGACTGTTCCCTCTGCCCCCAACCTCGGTTCTCCACTGGGCTTTGCACATTCAAACCCCTTATTCCAGAAATCTTGGCTCCAAACCCTTCCCAATCAGGGCAAGTTAAGAAAACAGAGGCAAATAGCAATACATGTTAATCACCATCATCGTTGTTATTTTTGAAAAGTAAAGAACCTAGCAAATTTCACAGGACCCATACCATGGTCTAAGCATTATGTTTAGTACGTCACATCCATTAGCTCGTTTGATCCTCACAATCATCTTGGGAGGTAGGTTTTATTAAGCCCATTTTATTGATGAGGAAACTGAGGCTTATGGGGATTGCATACTTCAGTTTACATAGATGGCAAGCATCAGAGATGAATTCAAACTCCAAAGCCCATGCTCTTACCCGCTATGCAATGGACAATTACAAGGCTTTATTTGATTACGCATCCAATGAGTAGAGCCAGCAATGTTGCAGACACTCAGAGGGCAGGGGGTCATTTTGAAAGGCCGAGGGCGTCAGAGAAGACTTCCTGGAGGAGGATGCTCTTCATTTAGGCTTTTATTTTCATTTTTTTTTGTTGTTGTTGTTTGTTTGTTTTTGCGGTACGCGGGCCTCGCACTGTTGTGGCATCTCCCATTGCAGAGCACAGGCTCCGGACGCACACGCTCAGCGGCCATGGCTCACGGGCCCAGCCGTTCCGCGGCATGTGGGATCCTCCCGGACCGGGGCACGAATCCGTGTGCCCTGCATCGGCAGGCGGACTCCCAACTACTGCGCCATCAGGGAAGCCCTTTTTTTTCATTTTTAAAAAATTTTTTGGCTGTGCTGTGCGGCTTGCGGGATCTTAGTTCCCTGACCAGAGATCGAACTGGAGCCCTCAGCAGTGAAAGCCTGGAGTCCTAACCACTGGACCACCAGGGAGTTCCTTCCACTTAGGCTTTAAAGCAGACTGCCCTCGGGAGCAGCACCTTCCCTGCTCATCCAGGTAAAACATGCTTTGTCTTGGTGACTGGTCAGGACGGAGCTCCTAGTGCCATCCCAGGCCCAAATCTTTTCCTTCTCTCTGAAGACTCAGCCTCCCGCCACAAGGCCACCTCTGTCTCCCAGTCAGTCTTGCTTCCTCCACCACTCCTGCCTCTGGTTAACCCTTACCTGATTCTGCCCTGCATTGCACTCACTTGTAGACGCCAAACAATCCCTCCCACCACCCCACCACCCCCTACACAGACAGAAGGGCTTTATTTCTATTTTACTTTATTTCTCAAACACTTATTGAGTGCTTACTGTGTTCCAGGCCTCTTCTAAATAATTTCAAACATTAGCTATTAAATCCTCATCATAAGACTATGAGGTAGTTACGATTACTGCCTCCATTTTACAGATGGGGAAACTGAGGCACAGATATTCACTTATTAAATAGCAGTTGAGATTTAAACCTAGGCAGTCTGACAGCAAACTGTGTATTTAACTACCAAGGTAAGCTTTGAGAGTAGGAAGTGTTCCTTAGTCTTTTCTGCAGACTGGACAAACCTGGGCATCAGGTCTTCTTCCTACAGTGTCAGATGATATGGAAATTTTCCTTTGAATGAATTGAACCAGGTGAGTCTGACACCTGGTTCCTGACACCATGGGGGTCCAACTGGAAGCGGTGGTTCTCAGCTGGGGATGGTTTGTCTCCCTCCTCCTTGGGGACATTTGACAATTTCTGGAGGCATCTGTGGTTATCACAACTGGGAAGAGAAGTGTGTGTGTGATGCCAGCACCTAGTGAATAGAGGCTAGGGATGCTGCTAAACAGCCTGTAATGCACAGACCAGCCCCTGAGTCTCAGTTTTCTCATCTCTAAAGCAGGCTTTGGTCAGGGTCAACCAAGATAATGGCTAGGAAGGTAACTGTTGTTGTGACCATTACGGGGCGGGACTTGGGGTGAATCTTGCAGGCTTAAGTCTGCCTGTTCCTGATCCCTGCAGGAGTTGCTGCTTGTGTTGGTGGTGGGGGGGAGGGGGACAGACCTTGCTCCTCCCTCTCAGGAAAAGGGAAGGAGGGATGGGGAGTCCCACTAGGCGTCCCAGGCCTGCAGGTCTTTAGGAACAGTAGGCAGAGGAGCCAGGGGTCCGGGAGGCGCTCAGAGGCCAGCAGCAAACCGAGCTCTGTCCCACCGGGGCCTGGAAGCCACTTCCCCAGACAGGGGCAATTATCACAATCAAACAGTTGACACCAATTACGCACCAGGCCGAGAGGCGATGGCGGCTGTGTGGCAGCCTCGGCTTTGCATTTCTTAATGCGGACTGACAGACGCTGACCCTAGGGGGCACCGAGCTTGCCAGCTCTCAGCTGTTTCTGAGGCACCAATTTTGAGAGCCAAATTACTGCCAGGGCCCGCCCGTTCGCAGCACAGACCTGCCTCTGGAAGGCAGAAGCATTCGCGCCTCCAGGGTCCCCATAATCGGCAGCGCAGGGCTCACGGGGCTTGGCTGGAACTGCCCTTCCCGGGAGGGCTGAGGATGCGCAGTGGGCCAGGTGCGCTGGGTCCTGAGGGAAGCGTCCACCAGGTCCCTGCCGCCCCACTCAGGGAACCCACCGAGCACCGTGGAGGGGGCGCTCAGCTTCACTCTATGTGTCCTACACTGTGAGGTCTCACTCTTTGTCCCGCATCCCCTAGGGAGGAGAGAGCAGGAGGGTCTTTTAGGAAGTGGAGCTCTCCCCATCGGAAGCTGGTCCTGGACAGTTTCTTTTCTTTTGGGTGGCAGGGAGGGCGGGTATTAAGCAGTGCTTACCATGCTGTTGTGCTGGGCACGCAGGAGTGTCAGCCATGCACCGAGGGGCTCGGCTACAGGCAGCAGAGGCCACAAACCCAGCCTGCACGGTGAGGGTGTGAGGATGGACAGGCCTGCGTTCATGCCATGCTGTAGGTCAGTCAGGGACCTGTGGAGCTTTAGTTTCCTGACCTGTAAGGGCCTTCCAGTTTTAGGATCCCCCAAAGCAGGAGTTACCTCCTGATAAGGCCTCAGGGAAGTCTGGGTCAGGATTCCTCGAACTTCAAGCATTGAGATGATCAGGGCAACATGCTTTCCCTCCGTTTACTTCCAACTTCATCCACCTCCCCCTTACGGGGTGCAAATTCCTGCTCGTCCCCCCACCTCTGCTCAGTCCCAGGCACTCCGGAAGACTACTGGGTGGTGAAGGAGAAATGAATCCAGTTCGGGGCTGGTCTTTTAAGTCCCCAGCTTTGACAAAGTAAGCCCTCTGCCCATCAGTGCCTCTCAGCCTCCCCGAGGCTGGTTGCCCTCTGTGCACCTGAGACACACAGTGCTAGGAGGCACTAGGCTCTGTGAGAGGGGGTGCCTGGCCGTCTAACGTGTCTCCTCTTTGCCCCCAGACCCTCCCTGGGCCCCATGCCAGCCAACCATCAGGTCTGCCTGAAAGTCAAGGACTGCGATGGGAGGGGTGCCTTCAGGGGTAGGAAGACTCACCATCCGTGCCCAGCGGCCTCTTTGCCACTGGGGTAGGAGGCGGATCGCTTTACAAGAGGACCTTCCCAGGCGAAGAGTGCACGTGCCCCCCAACCCACAGAGTCCCCAACACGCCCCTTGAGCTTCCCACTACCCTCTCTGGACTGCCAGCCCAGTCTCTTAGATGCACATCCATCCTATTTTCCGATCTTGTGAAAAAGAACCCTTTTTGGAAAACTGAGCATTCCTCCCTCCCCCAACGGTGTTTGGACTTCCCCACTGTTCAAACGGAAAAACAGAGGATTCAGCAGGGGCAGGGCGCCACTGATGGGAGAACTCCAGCTCGGCACATCAGGGGCACCTCCTGCGTGCTCGTGTAGGGTTCCGTCCTTGGGCTGGCCATCCTCTGCCCAGTCATGAGGATGGAGTAGCGCCAGGGTAACTGCCCTACTTCCGAGACGTGGCCTGGGGACCCCATTGAAGTCCCAGCGGCTCTCCTGGCCTGGGCGTCTGGGCTGAAACCACAGTTTCCGCGCGGGTATCCGGGGCCACTCTCCTGCGTCCGGCTCAGACCCGGCGGCCCAGGGATCCTGATTCTAGGCCTTCAACTCGGAGCCGCCAGAGTCGAGTCGTTGGCGCTAGAGCATTCAGGGCTCTGCCCCGAGATCAGGGCAGCCGGGGCGTGGCGGCATCCCCTCGGGCCCTGCCGCCACATGCGCGTTCCGTTGGGCAGCCGCATTAGTCACCGTCCCCGCCTCGTGTGGCGCCCGGCCCAGGAGGCCGGGCCTGGGTGCCAAGCGGAAGCGGGTGAGATCCCGCCGTGCGCCGCCGGGAGGAAAGGAGCCCGAGCCCCTGTGCCGGGTGGGACACCCCGGCCACAGCGCGCCCGCCCCCAAAGCTGGGCGACATTAAACCCAGCGCGTGGCGATTCCCCGGGCCTCCGCGAGGGCGGGCGACGCCCCTGACAAGGACCGGGAGTGTTTATCTGTATATCGTGTCAGCAAGTGCATCGGCTTTAAAAGGCCAAGCGGGGTTCCTGGGGATTAAGGATCAGACACAGGGAGCCCTGTTCTCTCTGTCTCCGCCCTCTTTCCCACCCCAGGAACAAGAAAAAGAAAAATCTGTTGGAAATGCACTCCCCCCCCCCCCGCCACTCCCCCCCCCTTTCCTCTGCTTTCACCGACTTAAAAGAAAAATAAAATACATTCCAGGAACTGGGACGGCTGCGGAGCAAACTCAAACCAGAAAATTCTTAAAGATGTTTTAATGACTTAAACACAGGGCCGGTTTGTGTCTAAAAGTTTCCACATTAAAAAAAAAAAAAAGAAAAGAAAAAGAAGAAGAAAGAAAAGAAAATTCAATATTAAATATCCTTCCACCACCTCCTGGGCCCCTCCACCAGGCCCTCCTGGTTCCCCTCGCCTTCTGGGGGCTCCACGTCCCCATTTTCCTCTGCATCTTTGCCTTCAGCTGTGGGCTATTAGCACCCGGTGTGAACAGAGACCAGACCCCTCTATAAACTTTATATTCACATTCCAAAAACGAAAAAACAAGGAAAAGGGAGAAAAACAACACCCTTAGGTACAGGCCCAAATGTTCCTGCGAGCTGAGGCTTTCCCCTCCCCCCCGGCTCAGGGTCAGAACTGTTAACCGGCAGCTGACAGATTTTTACAACACGAATTAGACCCTCGTTTGACTCAGGATTAGGTCTATCTTCCATCTCATTACTGCTCTGCCTTGTTGGAGCCCCCTTTCTTGGAGGTGGGGAGTTGCAGATAGGTCTTTGGGGTCCCGTCAGAATTCTCGCTCTCTGAGCTGGGGTGGGATGGGATGAGGAGACAGGGAGACACAGGTAACTGGTGAGACTTGGGATCCTGGATGGGGCTGGGGGTGGCTAGCTGGAGGGCCTGAATGAGTTTCTTGAGGCATTTGTCAGGTGGAGTGAACCAGACACCTGCCTTGTGATACGGGTAAGTTATGTGGTGGGTAAGGCAGGTGCTGGGTTAGAGATTGATCTTCTCATTATTCCAAGGGATCGCAAACCTTGGGAACAACAATAGTGATTGCAATGTTTACTGAGCACTTGCTATATGCCGTTTTGTATTTAATCCTCAAATTAAACCCACGATGTGGGCACTATCGTTATTATGCCCATTTCACAGATGAGGATGCTGAGGCTTAGAGAGGGTAGGAAATTTACCCGAGGACCCTGCCAGTAAGTAGGAGAGTCAGGATTCAAATCTGGCACTGGACGAGTCTAGAGCCTGAGCCTTCAGGTCAAACTGCCTCTAATGCCAAGATCACAGTGGGTGCCTACTACGTAAACATCTATCTCTAATCTCTTTGTTTTCATTTCACTCACTAACTGAATTTTAGGAACTTTAAGCCTGAATTCCTGCTGGTAGAGTTCTGACCATCTCCTGTTATCTAGTGTGAGACGAAGACCAGCAATCATCCTCTCATCCTGGATCTACCTCTGGGATTCAAGAGCTGTTAGGATAGGATCCTGGTTGGGTGACTGGCTTCTCTCTTATTCTTCCTGTATCCAAAGAAGCACTTTACAGGGTGTAATTTCTAATGAAGGCAGTTAGGCATTTGCCAAGAGGCCTGGGGAGAGAGAGGGGCTTTCATGTCACCAGAATGGAGAAGGTCTGGAGGAGCTGGAGCCCTGGGCAACTGCCCAGATGTTTGGCCTCTGGGAGCTTGACTACAGAGGTAGCTCCAGCTGCTTATGCCCGTCTTCTCCTCGTGAAGGTCAGCACAGGGTGGGGAGAGGGGAGGGTGGTGGAGCTACTGGTGTCTGGACACCAAGGACACAGTGACACTTTAGTATTCTCAGCTCAAGGGCTCATCATGGGAAAAGCTGCTTTATGGACACAACTTACTACTCAAGGGTCAGCCCAGAGCAGAAAAATGTCTGGGAATTCTGGAGCCATTCAGAGTCTTTTTTTTTTTTTTTTTAAGTGGAAATTTGAGGAAATTTTGAAGCATATGTAACACTTTGACTTTAAGTGTCCTTAACAAAGTTAAATCACTTTGTCAGTTTAGGAATGTAAAAATGCTTTATGTATAACTTGGTTTGCTCATAAAATCTTCATTTGGGTGTATTTAGAAACATGAGGCCAGAGAAAGGAAAGTTGAAATTTGAGGAGAAACCTCCAACCCTCTGACATGGAGTGAGAAAACAAATAGAAGTTTCTTTATAAATTTTGTTTGTCTCCTCGTGTGGTTAAGCACATGTGTGGTGCTGGAGGTTGGGGGTCAGAGACTGCCCCCCATATCTCAGGAGGGAGCCACCTAAGGAACAGGGCAGGGAGAAGGAGAAACATACAGAGAACTGACAAGGGCAGCAGAGCCAGGGAGGCTGGAGCTGAGTTTTCCTAGGGATTTTGGAGGAGGAGCCGCATGGCTCTGTGCAAAGGGTAGGTCATTGCCCTCATGGCAAAGTCACCCCATTCCCAGCTGAGACTGAAGTTTCAATGTCTTCCTATTATATTGGTCCACCCCCCGACAACGTTTTCTTCTTCTCCTAGTCTTCCTTTTTTCTAGTCTTCTTGCTACCCTCTGACTTCTAACCTTTTCCCCCTGGAGCAGAGAGTCTCCCTGAAGTTCTCCAAAAGCTCCCAAACTTGGTTCATTCCAAGCAACATTTATTAGGATCCTTCAGGGATAGGGACGTGAATTAGACCCTGTCTTTGTCCTTGGGTGCCAGGTGCAGGCCGAGTCAGAAGAGGATAACTGCTATTTATTGAGTACTTTCTATGTGCCAGGTACTGTATTAAGTGATATATGTATTACAGTAACACAGTTAAACTCAAGAGTTGAGTCTCATTAAATCCATTTTACAGATAGTGAATCTGAGGCACAGATTGATTAAGTAACTTGCTCAAGGTCAACTGGGGTTTGAACTCAGGCAGTCTGGGCTCCACATCTGTGCCCTTAACCATGCCAGTATCCCAAGGCCAGGGGTGTTCCCAGGATGCTTGATGATCACTGGGGATAGCACTGTCCCTGTCCTTGGGCATCTCAAAAGGCCTCTTTGAGGAGATGACCCCTGGGTGGCTGCAGAGACAAAGGAAATGGGATAGAACATTCCAGGCTGAAAGGATGGGAGAGAGAGACATCACAGTATAAAGTCCAGTATCGCATGTCAGGAGATAAACCATTTTTGGAATTTCTAGAATGTAAATAAAGTGTGAGGTCAGAGCACACAGGGGAGGAGGCTGGGGAGACAGGTAGGAGAAGGACCAGACCATGGTGAGCTTGTCCCATGCTTGGAGTTGAAGGTATCTTCTGGAGGGGATGAACAGCCATCCAAGGGTTTATGCCAGGGAATGAGGCAAGAAATGTGCATTCTTGATAGAATTATCTGGGGGAGGGGAACATTGTGGAGAAAGGACCGGACAGAGGTGAGACTGGAGGCATGAACACCAACTGGGAGTTGAATGGGGAATCTGAATAGACAACTTAACATTGGGAATGGAGAAATGGCTTGAACTAGAGGCAAGAAAATTTTGTTTCCTTTCATTTACTACTTATAGTCTGCCTTATTCCATTAAAGATTCTCAACTAGACCTCTGACTTCCTAAATTCTTCCCAGAATGTTTCCTTATTTTTCCCCCACTAATTGCTCACCGCTGGGTAAGTTGGCCCAGTTCACATTACTCAGTTTCTTCTCTGAAAACTGGCCTATTTATTACAGCGAGGTGACCATGCAAGCTGGTGGCTGAGTTCAGTCCTGATTCCCACCTGTTACACAACTATTAATAGCACTCCCTTTTACTCTGCAAAGTGTTCTGCTTTGAACTATGTGGTCACCCTACTTAAAGCACATACATGAAAAACAATTGCGACAAAGCCTTGAATCTAGAGGGTTGAGTGAGTAACAGAATTAGGTCCTGAGCCCAGGTTTCCTGACTCCTAGTTCAAAGCTCCCTTCACTTCCCCATGTCTCATCCCCAGTCTTCCCCTTTTCCTAGGGAGCATCTTCTCAGCCCTTCCACTCATCACGGATGCCCTGCACCCCTATCCAGCAACGGAAAGGAGTGGGGAGAGGCATGTCTTTCATCCACATATACAGATCTGAAGATGGAGAAAGTTTAAGTTTCACAGCCCCGGAGATAAAGAGAATCCGAGAGTGAATGCTGGGAAAACATGGGGGGAAGCAGCGTGGTGTGAGAGGGAGACCCTGGAGGATGTTTCAGTAGGTTAATAACCTAAGCTGTTGCCAAGCTGAAATTAGAAAGAGGAAGGCTCTGCCTTCCGAATGTGGAGGAGGGGGGCTAATCCTGTCCTTTGATAAATGGATCACATTCTAGCAAAATGAGATGCTCCGCCCCAGTAGCTGCAGTGGGACATTGGGCTGGGGAGGCGGGGGGTGGGTAGGGGGCCTCCGGAGCCCCAGCAATGAGGTTAAGATGCAGAACTGTGAGGCGTGGGTACATTAGCGATGAAATTGCAGTCACTTTGGTGGCTCTTTATTAAATAACCTGCAATAGAGACGATGGGCAGAGGTACCAGGCTCAGTTTGGACTATTCACCTCCCCACCAGCCTTTCTGGAGACCTGTCCCCTCCCCCTGCCTTCCTGGGCCCTCTCTGATCAAGTCTCCAGCTCTGCTCTTTCCCCTTGTCACTCATTTCTTTGGTTCAGACCTGGGCTGGCGCGGCCGTAAGCAGCAGCAGCTTTTAGTGCCTCTGCATGTGTGATGCTTTTGAGGCTCCCAGGGAGAGTTCGGGGACTCTTCTCCCCACCTCTCCCTTCCCAGTGTCCTCCATCTCTGGGTAGCAGCCTGGAGTGAAGAAGTCACTTGCCTTTTGTACATTTCAGGAAGGGCCAGTGCTGGCTGGGTCTCCCCACAGAGGGGTGGCCTCCTGGGAGCCTCTGGGTGTGCTAAATGTTCAACCACTCCCAGCTCTCCAGGGATGTATTTTTAAAAATCTCTTTAATTCATAGACTTTTACACCTCCAGAGGTCTCAGAGACAGGAACTGGCCCGTGCAAGCTTAAAACGAGCTCCCTTCATCCCAATTACTCCCCCACCCCCACCTTCAAGTCTACCAAATGTTGAGTGAAAGGCCAGACATAATTTGGTGGAATGATTTTCTGAAAGGGAAGACAGCTCGAGGAGGTTAGGCAAAGCTCTTGAAACCTAACTCAAATGATGCAATGACAGTTTATCCCGATTCTCTCCATCTTTCATTGGGGAAAAAATTACTGAGCTTTTTATACATGCTGGGCAAAATCCTAGGCATTGGGGATTTACAGAGAAAGGGGATATAGCCCTGTTCCTCAAATCGCTCAGTTTGGTGGAGGAAACTGATGATAATAATTACGTGCTTATTAGAGCTGTGACAGAGCACTTCATATATATCACAACATATGAATACGTGTAACATATGCATCATTTAATTCTCACAACAACCCTATGAAACCACTACTATTACTGTCTACCATTGAATAGTGAGAAAATGAGGCACAGAGAGGTTTTGGAACTTATTCAAGGTCACACAGCTAGTAAGTGGTAGAGCTGGGATTTGAACCCAGGCTGTTTGTCTCTAGCTCCAGAATTTGTGCTCTTAAAAACTAAATTACAGGGGCTTCCCTTGTGGCGCAGTGGTTGGGAGTCCGCCTGCTGATGCAGGGAACACGGGTTCGTGCCCCGGTCCGGGAAGATCCCACATGCCGCGGAGCGGCTGGGCCCGTGAGCCATGGCCGCTGAGGCTGTGCGTCCGGAGCCTGTGCTCCGCAACGTGAGAGGCCCGCGTACCGCAAAACAAAAAACACTAAATTACAAGTCAGTATAATTTTCATGGCGAGGGAAGGGAGGTGGCTAGTATTAGACCAGAAGGAGATGTTCAAGATAATCCAGACAAACCCGAATACTAGCTGAGAAACTGAGGCTCTGAGAAGTTGAGTGACTTTCCCAATGTTAGCATTACTAATTGGGCGTTGAACTCACACCACCCATTCTAATGGGCCTCTTCCCCTTCCTCTATTGCTGCCAGGAATCTGGGAGAGCTGCACCCAGCAGGGGAAGGACATTCTAGGAAAGGAGCCTGGCAGGGACCAAGATGGAGACCCAAGATCCTGGCAGGTTCTGGAAACAGCAAGTAGAGTGGGTGTGGCGGGAGCACCTGAACTTGGGGCAGGGAAGGATGAGGGTGGAAAGGCGGGGTGGGGACAGATTGGAAAGGGCCAGGATATTTTGCTAAGGCAAAGGGGAGTTATGAAGGATGCCATGATCAAATGCACTTCACTTATGTTCTCTCTGGCCATTGTGTGGAGGGAAACAAGGAAACATCCAGAAGACTGGCTTGGGGGCATCGCTGGGGATGCTCTGGTGTGAACAGGACATTCACAAAGGTGGTAAGAAGAGCATGTAACAAGAACAGAAAGCGGGACATAGAAACTCCTCGTAGGTTAGAGCCCTAACTTAAAATTTTCAAAAAGAAAGTTAAAGAGAAGAAAGTGTCAGGAGGAGTTGAAAAGCCTTGGACCAACGGGGTTTTGCTAATAGATAAGAGCAAGAGTGAGAGCTTTCAACCTGTATTTTGCACTCATCTTCACAAGGAGAAGAATCTTTGGATGGAGGAGTGGAAGGTAAACAGTAGTAAGAGAGAGCAGAAGCTTGAGAAGGGCTAAGAGGCTGTGAGGCAGCACTTGGGCTCTCTAAGCAAATTCAAGTCTCCCGCGAGAGACCCAGGGAAAGAGCTCGACCAAGGCACGTCAGTATCCTTGGAGTGATCAGGGAGGATGGGGATTCCGCAAACCGCTGACCAGCTGTCTGACACTGACCTCAGTTATGATTCCAGATAGGGTTCCTGAGGGCATGCTTGTGACAGTCTCCCTGGCTTCTGTCATAATTGTTCAAGCAACTTTAAAAAATAAGTTATATATAGTTTAACAAAAACAATACATGTGGATAGTTTAAAAAGTCAAGCAATGCTCAAAAGCTCACCACACAACCCAGCGGTCTCCTGTGCTTCACTCCCCATGCTGGTTACTTGCCAGGCTCACTAGAGGCACCATCCTCAAACCTTTTCGTTTTTTCTTTTAGCTTTTCAACATGTTTTGGTATTTACTTCTATATTTTAAAGTAACATGCCTATGAGGCTGTCTCTTGATTCATTCCTTTTAGATTGTTTTGTAAACTTCACCCGGTGAACGGTTCAGAGCTCATGGAAGAGTGCATTTCTGACACGCCTTCCGGTGAGAGAGGGACACGTGATTGTTTCTGGCCAATGAGAGTGTAAGAGGAAGTGATAAGTATCACTTTTGAGACAGGAAAAGCTCAAATGTGCTTCTTTAGTCTCTGCCCTGCCATGGGATTGAGGATGCCATGTATTCCAGTTGGGGTAGCTACAAATTGGTAGAGCCACTCACTGAGTCTCTGAATGACCGTATGGAGCAGAACCCCTGACAACCCACATGAGAATAATGTGAGAAAGACATAAACTTTTATTATGTTATGTCATTTAGATTTTGGAGTTGTTACTATAGAATAACTCCATCCAACCTAATATATACCTTATGAGTTTAGCTCACTTATACCCCTTCTCCAAAGCCTACTAATTACATTTCAATTTTCAACAACTTTGTATAAGATATACCGTATTACATTTTTCTACTCTGTCACACTGTAATTGATCAGTTCCATTCTTCTTTTTTCTCGGAGAGAGATCTCCTGGAGCGCTTCAAACTTCTGCTGTAATATGGACTGAAGGCTTTTGAGATCTATACAATTGTTCTTCCCTGTATTCTGGATTCCATGTTGTCTTCTTTTTTGGTTTAATTTCTCTTTTGGGTGGAGCACATTTTCCAGCAGCTTTCTGACAAAGGGTCGTTGGAAGGTGTATTTTTTAGATTTTGTGTGTTTGGAAATGTCTTTTTGCCATCCACATACATGATCTGGGTATAAATTGGCTGGGTATAGAAGCCTAGAGTGAAAATAACCATGGCACAGGCGACTAGCTAGCCACCAACATCTTGGGCACGCAGTTTGAGTGCATTTTCCAGTTTCCTTTGCAATAAGGTTTGGTCGTGAGATTAAGTTCCCTTTAATGGAAATTAAAATTCCAGACCTGGCTCATTCAAACTCTCCTATGTATGCTCTTCCATGCTTTTCTCCTTCCTGGCAAGATGGATGGAGGTGATGAAAATGAAATTCTATGGGTTTGCAAAGCCATGAGTTGAAAAGAATGTCAGTTCCTGAATAACCACCTAGAGTACTGTCCTGCCCTGAACAATGCACCCAGGTATGTTATGTGAGCTAAAAATAAATATCTATTGTGTTAAAAATAAACACCTATTAAGCCAGTGAAATTTTAAGGTCTATTTGTTCTAACCTGCTAAGGTCAGTCCTTAGCAGTCTAACCTACTCTAATTAGTACAGAAATTGATTCTAGGAGTGGGGTGATGCCATCCTAAAAACGAAAATAGTGGCTTTGTCTAGGGGTAGGTGGTGAGGAAACATATAACAGGATGGAGAGAAGGAGATACCGGTTATGCTGGGACAAAAGCATTTGGTAAAACTGATACCAGAGATAATTTAATATCCTACTTAGACTGTACTTACAGTGGAAGAGGTTAGAAAAGACAGACAGGCTTTGTTATCAGTTACTTACTTCACTTAGGTTGTCACCAGGCAAAGATGAGCTCAGGAAAGCAAGTAGAGACTAAAGTTTGAAGAAACAGTTTCTGGACCTAACAAAGGAGTTGATAAGACTAAATAAGTCTTTAAGTCACAAAGACCATGAAGTCATCTCAGTTAAACAGAGGAACTCGGGCTTCCCTGGTGGCGCAGTGGTTAAGAATCTGCCTGCCAATGCAGGGGACACGGGTTTGAGCCCTGGTCCGGGAAGATCCCACATGCCGCGGAGCAACTAAGCCTGTGTGCTACAACTACTGAGCCTGCACTCTAGAACCCGCGAGCCACAACTACTGAGCCCGTGTGCTGCAACTACTGAAGCCTGCATGCCTAGAGCCTGTGCTCCGCAACGAGAAGCCACCACAATGAAAAGCCCGTACCCGCAACAAAGAGTAGCCCCCGCTCGCCGCAACTCGAGAAAGCCTGCGTGCAGCAGCAAAGACCCAACGCAGCCAAAAATAAAATAAATAAAATAAAATAAATAAATTTATAAAAAACAAACAAACAAACAAGGGAACTCATCCCTGCAGCAGGATAAAGTTAAGGACACTGTCTCTCTAATAAGCCTCTTGCTACAGATAGCTTTACAGTAGCTGGTATTAATTTGACAGCTAAATTGGCATAAGGACAAAGCAGCAAAAAACAAACAAATAGATTTAAGAAACATGTCTAGAAAACTTTGGATGTGGTTACAGCATATGTAACCAATGGGAAGCAAATAGATCAGAAATCTATTTGAAGGAAGAAATTACATTCCGAAGGAAACCATAAACATAGCCTAAAAAAACTTTACAACAACATTGGACTCCCAAGTTTCCATGAGCAACAAGTGGGCTGTGAAAGCAGTGGGACCCCAGAAAGGGGAATCCTCCCAATACCCACTTCAGGTGTGGACACAGGAGATAACAGAGAATTTCCCAGAGGGACGATCAGGGGCTATGGAAGACAACGGACAGTGTCTCCAAGAGAGAAGGTACGGGCTCCCACGAAGTAATCACCTCCCCGTTGGCAAGGCTGGGGATCCCAGCAGGGTGCCACCGTTGTTATGGACCAGGGACGGTCTGTGTTTCCCAATCTTAACTGCAATTATCCTATATATTGGGTGCGTGCAGGGTTGGAGTGTGGAGCACAGTTCCTAACTCTTTGGACCAAGAGAAATTCCATCAGACTTGTTAGAAAACACTGCACATCACCTCGAGGACCTGGACATGAAGCAGAATGAAGAGGCTGCACGGGGCTCTGCTTCGACTCCCTTGGAAGGGGACTGAGTGTGTCCTATGAGAGGCAAGAAGGCCACACATGCCACTGACTATGGAAGACTGCTAGCTGGGCACCCAAATCTGTTCTCTTCTCTCTGGGTACACAGATGGGCTTATATTTCCCAGTATCCCTTGTTGGGAGGTGTAGCCATGTAGCTAAATTCTCTCCAGTGGAATATGAATGCAAATGACGTGTGCCAGTTTCAGGCTTGGCCTGTGCACACTTAACCTGTGCAACTTCGTATGCTCCTCCCTTTCTAACAGCTGGCTGCAGACAAGAGGGCTCCAGAGCAAGTGTCCTAACCTGGGGTTCACGGACCCAAAGGTCAACGGGTTCTATGAACTTGGATGGGAAAAGTATATCTTCCTTTTCCCTAACTTTGAACTGAAATTTAGCATTGCTTCCTATGACGAATGCAGATGACAATCTACAGTAGTATTATCAGTACCTGCGATGTTGTCACCAGTAGAAATCACAGATGATTTCATATCATGTTACAGTTGTTGCAGATATCTCAAAATATCATTACAGTCATCACTACTAGGAAATCACGGTGCTTATTAGACCTGCCACTAGACTGCACATAATTGCAGCCTTCCTGTTGACAGACAGTCATGTAACACAGATGGCCGGTACTGAGCAGAGGAGGCATTCAGCCACCGAATGGGGAAGTCACATATTCTCACTGGTACAGCAGAGATCGGTGCAGCTTTCCGGTAGCCCCTGCCTGCCATCGTTGGTCAGTTAATATGTGAAGGTAGGTGAGTGGTTTTCACTGTTTTTTTTAAAGGTTTGCAAAACCGGATGATTCAAATAAGAATTCTTCACTTTCCTTAATATTGAGAGGTATGCAGACCACAAATGTCGCCAGCCTGCCCATTGATAACGTTTTTTAAAAAATAAATGCAACTTTAAATCACCTATGCTTTAATTGTACTGTCCTGTTAGCTATTGAATTAATGTGGAAGCACATGTATTAGTTATTATATTACAGATTGTCTTTTTATATTTTGATAGCTATATGTCCATATAATTGGCTTGCTTTTTACTACTATGAGTTTTGTGTTACAGATTTAAAAATATTCTGAGAATGGGGCCACAGGCTTCACCAGACAGCCAAAGGGAACCAGGGCACAAAAGAGTTTGGGAGGGAGCCTGTGGTATGGCTGAGCCACAATGTGGAAGGAGCTTGGGTCCCATGAAAGAAAGCCTGCCTATTACCTGAACATCCATCCAGAACTATTATGTGAGCAAAAAATAAACTTCTGCTGTGTTAATTTGGGATTTGTTATTACCAGAGCACATCCCACCTCAAGCAAAGACATCGGTCCATTGTAGCTTTTGTTGTTATTTTTGAGCAGTTCAGTGCCATATGGATATCTGTTCTTCTGTGTCATTTCTCTGCTTGGTGTAACCCTCACTCCTATTGTTAAAAATTTTTTTTTACTTAATCTTTTTGTTCTGAAATTTCACTTGTGCCCTAGAGTGGCTCCATTAATTTTGCCAGGCCCTCAGTGGGCTTTTTAATTTTTTACATTATTTTATTATTTAAAAAAAATTTTTGGCCGCACTGCATAGCATGTGGGATCTTAGTTCCCCGACCAGGGATCAAACCTGCGTCCCCTGCAGTGGAAGCATGGAGTCTTAACCACTGGACCGCCAGGGAAGTCCCCTCAGCAGGCCTTTTTAAATGTGGCAACTTGTATCTTTCAATCTGGGAAATTTCGTTATCTCTTAGTCAGTGTTCTGGTTAGCTATAGCCTTGTAACAAATCACTCCCAAAACTTAGTGACCTAAAGCCAGAGCAATCATTTTATAACCTCTGATAGATCTGGGAAAAGCTCAGCGAGGTAGTCCTCTCTCATGAGATTATAGTCATATGGTAGCTGGAGCTGGAACAGTGGGGACTGAAGCATCTGCAGCCTTACTGGGCGCCTCTCTCTCTTCTCAGGGTAGCCTATGTGATCTCTCCACATGGACTTGCTTGGGCTTGCTGGCAGCATTGTGCCTTGGGGCAATAGGACGGCTTACCTGGTGGCTCAGGGCTCCAGGACAATTCTTCCAGCAGCAAAGCAGGAGGAGAATTGCCTTTGATGACCTAGCTTTAGATTTCACATAGGCTACCCTCCACTACATTATACTGGTAAATACAGTCACAAAAACCTTTCAAGATTCAAGGGTAAGAGAGTTAGACACCACCTCTTGACGGGGGCAAAGTTCTAGAAAAGTGTGTAGGATAGGAAATATTGCAGCCGTCTTTAGAAAATACAACCTGCTACAATTTCCTCTTCCTTTTATTTCTTTCATTAGATTTCTCCTAATAGTAAGTTTTGATCCTCTGGACTAATCCTTTAATTTTCTTATCTAGTCTCTGTTATTATCCTTTACTTTATCTTTTTGTTCTACTTTCGAGGAGATTTCATTGACTTTTTCATCAACCCTACTACCGACTTTTACATTTTGACTGCCGTTTTTAATTTGTTCTTTTTTTTTTTTTTAATACTGCATCCTGTTTTCGTCTCATGGATGTATCAATAATATCTTCTGTTATCTTTCTGAGGCTATAAATTATAATTTCTTTGAGTTGTTCTGCTCTCTACCATTCCCTCTTTTCTTTATGAATTCCTTTCTCCTTCCCTCTTTTTTTCTTTAATGTTTTCTCAGATACTCGATTCATCTTGGATGTTTCTGGTGGAAGCACAGTGGGCTTGTGGACTGGCATGTCTTGATCAGGTGGACAGGTGGCTGCTTTTATCGGGAGTTCCAAATCTAGTATTTGTTGATCTTTTCTGTGGGGTCATTTGGTTTCACTGGAGAAGGCTTCTTCCATCTCCTGTGTGGGAGCCCAGCCACTGGCATCTGGAGCTCAGTGGGGAAGTGTCTAGGGAGCTCTTTACCAGGCGGACTCTGGTTTGATTTTCTTGGGCCTTCTGACGTTCCCATTTTTGGAGTCTCCCTGCTTTACTTATTTTATAACTCCCTGACTCCGGAACAAACGTCAGGTCTCCTGCAGGGTTTGGGAGTTCCCTGGAGTGGTCTCACTACTCCTTTACACAGGGTTTCAAATAATCCCCGTGTCTAGCCCTCTGTCTCACTTTGGTTTTCTGCTGTATCTGGTGTCTCCCATTTCTAAATGTTTCCTAGGTTTTCTGTAACCCATAGGTTTTCCTCTTCTTGATGCCTTCTGCAGATACTCAGTTAGACTCTCCTCGTCTTTGCTCGGTCCTGTGCCATTCTGCCATTTGCTTTGTTTCTTGTGTGCTTCAGGGATTTAGATGTCTCCTAAGTCTATTGATGATGGAGTTGTGTTTCTGTTTCTTGCTTTCTTTTATATTTTGGGTGACATTCAAGAGGAGAAGGGGGGAAACCTGGAATCCCTCCATGCCTCCAAGGTCACAGCAGGCTTCGTGGATGAGTTCCCACAGGCCCCATGCTTAGAAGGGCCCTGTACTTGGTTTCATGTTCTTCTGTCACCATCTTGAAATTTGAACTTATTTTCATTTTGCACTGGGCCCTGCAAACTATGTAGCCAGTCCAGCCCATTGTTGATCTCCTAATCCACCTTCCATGCTGCCCAAGTGACTATTTTGAAACAGAAACCGAGTCATGTCATATTCCTGCTCAAAAGACTTCGGTGGCCCCCAAACCTTCAGGATGAAGTCCAAATCCCTCAGTGTGGTATCTAAGCCACCGTGAGCGTGAGGAGACCACCATAGGGCTTAATAACTGGTCTCAGTTTCTATTTTTACCTCCCTACAGTGCAAAGAGGCCTCTTTAAGAGATAGGCTGGGGACTTCCCTGGTGGCCCAGTGGTTAAGACTTTGTCTTCCAATGCAGGGGGAGTGGGTTCAATCCCTGGTCGGGGAGCTAAGATCCCACATGCCTCGGGGCCAAAAAACCAAAACATAAAACAGAAGCAATATTGTAACAAATTCAATAAAGACGTTAAAAGTGGTCCACATCAAAAAAAAAAGATCTTAAAAAAAAAAAAAGGTAGGCTGGATCAGGCCACTCCTTTGTTCAAATCTGTTCACACTTAAAATACCGTGTGAGTCCTCCTTTGGGCTCTCAAAGCCTTCTCACCCTCTGATCTTGTCACACCCATCACCCCCTCCACTCCCCCACTGGCCTCCTTGCTATTCGTTCTGTCTGGAAAATCGTTCTCCCAGGAAACTGTACCCTCTCCCCTAATGCAGGTCCCCACTCAAATGTCACCTTCTCTGAGGGCTTCACAGATGACTCCAGCTAAAACGTACTTCTCAGGAATTCTCTGGCGGTCCAGTGGTTAGGACTGTGCACCCTCACTGGTGAGAGTGAGAGTTCAATCCCTGGCCAAGGATCCCACCAGCCGCGTGGCCAAAAAATAAAAAAAAGTACCTTGCGTCATCCTCTCTCCCCTTACCTGGCTTTAATTTTCTTCCTCATTGGCCATGCTAAAGTCACATTTGCTTATCTGTTAATTACCTGTCTTTCCCAATAGAACATAAGTCCCCAGAAGGTAGGACTTCTGCTTGTTCACTGTTTTATCCCCAGGACTTCACTAAGTATTTGTTGAATAAAAAAAAAATTTTTTTTTTGGAATGGATACATTTCAAGGAACATGCAGTAATCCTCACCCCTGGGTAGAATACACAGAGGTAGCAGAATCTCAGCAGAGGTGTGTTTGGGTTGAAAGAAGCTCTGGGTGACTACGGCGTGGCAGGAGGGAGGGAGGGGGAACCTGACAGCACAGTACTGTGTGGGGTTGGGGCCATCTTCTCTGATATCCCAAGGGGCTAATTTAGGCATCCCCTTCCTTGGGGCTCAGGAAGATATGTCCCCTGTGCATAGATCGTATGTTTACCTGTCCATTTCCTACTTGATTAGGAACACGCAGAGTAGAGACTATTTCTTATTTACTTTTATTTTTCTAGATCCTAGGAAGACATCTGACACATAGGAGGTACTCAATAAGTGTCAACTGATAGTGAATAGAAAAAGCAATTCCAAGATCACAAATGGTATCAGGAGCAGAAGAAACCCTTGAGGGAAGTTATTTGACTGTTGAGAATTCTCCTAAGGCTGGGGCTGAATGACATGACTCTTTGCGTGTCCCTTAAACGTGACAGCAGAAGCAGTCACATCCTTGCGAGAGTAAATTCAGATTGTCAGTTGGTGGGAGACATTGCAATGAGGAGAGTGATGGAAGATGAGGTCAGAAGTTGATGACAGTTGATGGTGGCTTGGACTAGGATGGTCCATGGTGGAGGCCACGAGATATGACTGGATTTTGGATGTAGTTTGAAATTAGAGCCAATGTAATTTGCTGGTGAACTGCATTTGATGGGTAGAGCAAGAGGGGAGTGAGGGATGCCTCCAGAGTTTTTGGCCTGGGCAACTGGTTGTTAAATGTCCACTTACAGAGAAAGGGGAGGACCAGGGTTGTGGAGCACAGTTCATTCAGAACACGGTACGTCCGAAGGGATGGCTGGGCATGTGAGCAGAGGTGCGAAGACGGCCGCAGATATGAGGCAGGAAAAGCAGGAACCAACTGTGGGCTGGAGATATGTATTTGGGAGTCAATAATGTATAGATGGTGTTCAAAACCATGAGACCACGTGAGATCACTGTGCTGAGGGAACCCCATTTATGTCCACCATGAACTGTGGGTGTGATCTTATTTGGAAATAGGGTTTCGAAGATTTAATCAATTTAAGATGAGGTCATTCTGGATTAGGATGGTGTCCTTTTAAGAAGGGGAAAATCTGGACACAGACACACATAGAGGGAAGACTCCGTGTGAAGACGGAGGCAGAGATTGGAATTTTGCTGTGAAAGCCAAGGATTGCATGCAACCACCAGAAAGTAGGAGAGGCTAGGGAAGAGTCTTCCCTAGAGCCCTTGGAGGGAGCATGGTGCCTGGATTGCAGACTTTTAGCCTCCAGAATTGTGAGAAAATACATCTCTGTTGTTTAAAGCCGCCCGGTTTAAGGTCCTTTGTTACTGCAGCCCCAGGAAACTACTACAATCACCAAGGATATGTGTGTAGGTTGTGGGCAAGGGACTCCCAAGGATGGAGCCCTGCAAAACTGACTCAAACGAGGTGAGGAAGAGGAAGGTGAACCTGCAAGAGACTGAAGAGGCACGGCCAGGGAGGCAGGAGGTCGAGCAGGAGAGCATGACGTTCTAGAGCAAATGTGGAGAAAGTATTTCAAGAAGATAGAAAACCCAAGATGCTCCAGATACACTGATAACAATGAGGACTGAGAACTGGTCATTGAAACTTGGCCACGAGGAGGTCACTGGTGACCTTGACTTGCCAGTTTTGGTGGAATGATTGATGAGAACTGGAGGACGGGAGAGGAGGAATCGCAGGTAGCAACGTAGATAATAACTACCATTGCCCTTGATTTTATGGCCAGCAAAGAGAATTTTCTCATCTCATCCTTAGAGCAAAGCTATGAGATGTGCATCATTATTTATAGAAAGGGAAACCAAGGCTCGGTATCAGAGAATTTGTCCAAGGTCCCTGCCAGACAGGAAGTGTAGAAACCCAGACCTCAGAAACAAAAATCCAAGCTATTCCCATACTTTCCAAGTGGTAGTTGATCTGATAAATAAACTTGGAGAGGGCTGGGGAAAAAACCCCTAGCTTTTGCCTGTACCCAAACGGCTCCAGGGCCTTCCTGGGTGGACACTTCCCATTTAAAGAGACCTTTTCCCCAGCCCCTCACCTGGGCTGTACTCTCACCTGGCCTCTCCCCACCTGAGGGTATCTTTGCCTGGTGGGGGAGGAAGTTGCACAGGGATGGGAACCTTGCCCTAAATGGCCTGGTCCGTTTCCTATTCTCCACTCTTGGTCCTCAAGTAGAGGCTGGGCACTCAAATGCCTCCTGGGGCTGGGCAGGTAATGGACAGCAGTAAGGTGGGCCCTGGACAGAACAATGGGGAGTGGTTGAGGCTGAGCGTAAATCTGAGCATGAAGGCCCTACCTGAAGGTGTTCAAATTCAAGTTTCAAAACCTTGGAGTCCGCCAACGAACGTAACCAGGCCTAAGTTTGATCCTGGGCCAGTGTGTGGACTCAGACGCCTTAAGTGCTCCCATCATACTTCTTTTCCAGGATCTGGGGTCCATCCTTCTACCCCAAGGCTCCCTGCCCTGATACAGATGGGTACCCAGAGCTCACCCACACGACTGAGGTCTAAAGAACACCAGACACGGGGTCTGGGGAGACACCCTCACTCCACAGTCTCTGTACAGATCTTCATCTGTACAGGCCCTTCCAGGGCCTTCATCTGTATCCTCTCAGTCTTGCTGACTGTCAACCCCTTGCTGGCTAACTTCCATCTGCCTCTCCAGAACCCCTTCTTGGCCACCTTGGGAGGGTGATCTGTATGGGCTGCCTCAATGGGCCCCTTGCCTCTGGTTTCCTGTTGGGTGGGAAGCATGACTGAAGGTGTGAGGGAGGAAGCAGAGGGCAGAGCACGTGTTGCCCTGCTGCTTTCCACCAAAGGTCACAGCTCTCCTCCAAGTGGCCTTCTTTGTCTGACTTTCCTTCCTCTTGCCTTTAAGAGGTGCTCACTGCTCTCTCCTTTTATAGCCCTGGATGCTGCGCTGTCCCTTGGGGTTTCCCTCCACCTTTGTAAATAAGAGTCCCTTTGTGCTGAGTTGAATTGTGTCTCCCCCCTCCCAAATTCATGTCTACCTAGAATCTCAGAATGTGACCTTATCTGGAAAGAGGGTCTTTGTAGGTGTAATTAGTTAAGGTCATACTGATTTGGGGTGGGCCCTAACTCCAATGAGTGGTATCCTTCCTTATAAGAGGCCATGTGAAGACAACTAGGGAAGAAGCCCATGTGATGACGGAGGCAGAGCCTGGAGTGATGCAGTTCCAAGCCAAGGACGCCAAGGACTGCCCGCAATCACCAGAAGCTGGGAGAGGCACGTGACAGTTTTCTCTGAGTCTCTAGAAAGAACTAACCTCGCCGACACCTTGGTTTCAGACGTCTGGCTTCCAAAACTGGGAGAGAAGGAAATTTCTGTTGTTTTAGCATCCAGTTTGTGGTAATTCATTACAGAAGCCCTAGTAAACAAGTACACACTTTTTCAAACTTTCTTTCAATTCTCCAAACTTGAGTGTGCCATCTGTTTCCTGTGAGGACCCTGCCTCTAGCTCACCTCATTTCCCTGGGGCTTTCCATTACCCTCAGTAAGCCCCAAATCCTCACCTTGGCACCCAAGATCCTCCCCAGTAGGGTTCCACGCTGTTTTTCCTCCCCTCTTATTGCCTGGTTCCCACGAATGTGAATCCGCGGCCCCAGCTGGGCTGGTCTTTCGGCTCCTGACCCTGCTTTGCAGTTGTCCCGGTTACCTTTTCTGGGTACCTCCACTCAAATCTCATCCATCCTTAAGCCCAGCTCCACACTTTCTCCTCCAGCAGGAAGATTTCTGGACTCCCCAACCCGCAGAAATGGACCTTATTAGCTCTTGGTACCAACACTCTTGGTCCAGCGTACACACCAGTGGGATCCACAGAGTGTCCTTTGTGAGCTTCTCTCCAGCTAGACTGCAAGTCCCAGGAGATCAGGGAGACTGGCACGTTCTTAGGGTCAGGTCCCATGGTGCAGGCACACGGTAATGCATCTGAGTGTTTCTGGAAAGGATGCTCCTAGTCTACCAGCAGGGGAAGAGGCAGAACCTTCCAGGCTCCAGGGAGAACCTGGGGTCCACGGCTCTTACCAGCTGGAACCCTTCTGTGACATCATAGTAGGGACAGGGGCCCTACAATGATGCATACCAAGTAGACTTCTGTGGAGTCAAAAAGACTTCAGTAGGTGGGAAAAGAGAATTCCCCCTCTGTCCCCAGTTACATCTTTCCTCTCTTCCCCTCTCACTTTTCAGTTCCAGACTATATAACAGTGAGTCTGACTGATTCCCCTACTGGAGGTGTGTGTTGGGACAGAGGGTTTGGGGGTGTTCTAATCCTCCACCCTGAAGGTACCACGCTTCTCCTTGCCCTTTGCCCCCCATCCCTCCTCTGAAAGCTCCTCTGGCTCACTGCTATTCTGAGCCCTCAGTTCACTCCCCGCCAGCTCTCAATTCCACTCTCTTTTCGGAGAGAATGAAGAGATACTCTGTTGTAGAATCTGTCAAGTCCTCAATCCAGGAGGAAGAGAGCTTTCTTCAGAAAGAGGCAGAGTGAGTACTGTATTGAGGTAGGGAAGCACTGTGTCTGCATTTAAAAAAAAAATTCTTCTAAGTCTCTTTTCAACTGATCTGCAATTTCCCCCTTTTAGGAAAGCCTGGCACCTCAAGGAGTCGAGATGGGAGGCAGAGGGCAGCCTGGGGGCTCTGCCCTGTCACTCATCAGGGAATAGGCTCTGCTTCCCTGTGCCCCACGCCTCTGAGTCCTGCCTCTGTGGGTGCAGCCTGAGGACCAAGGCCGTGTTACACCCCCGGCCCCCTCCAGTCTCCCTAGCCTCTCCGGCGCTCCCCAACTTGTCATCAAGAAGGAAGCAGCTGCCTTCTCCGGGGATTGTCTCATTCAAATCTCAACTCTCCCGGAGTTCTCCAAAGCCCAAGGCCAAGGCTAAGTCCCAGCTGCTCTCTCGGGACAGGTCAAGAGCTTCCTGCTGTGCCACGCCACTACGCAGGCCGGTACCCATGGGCGTGTGGCCTCAGGGATTTCTTAACCCATTCTCCAAGTGCTGGCCAGAGGAGCCCCTGCACACCTATATCCCACTGGGAGGGAGCCACTTCCCAAGCCAGGAAGCCATAGCCCCAGTGATGTCACTTGTGGAGGGTGACAAACCCCAGTCCTCTCTACCATTCTGGTTTAAATAAAAATACATTTAGTCACTTATGGTCTTTCTCTTGTGTCTACTGAAAGCATGGTAAGGATCTGTTTTAACTGAAAATATATTTTATCTTCTCATTCTACTCCCGATTGGGTTTTCCAGGGTCCTGATCTTATGATTGAGGGTCTTGATGGTCTTTCAGTTATGGCTGCCTGTAACCCTGTGTATGCGGGACACCGTGACCCTTGGATTTTATTCTATACTGTCCAGTTCCAGTGGGCCATGGAGTCAGGTCCACCTGAGTTCAATTTCCATAAACCTGATGATGGGATTTTGATTGGAACTGTATTGAATCTATAGATCTGTCGGTGAGAACTGATATCATTAAATTATGAATCTTCACATTCATGAACGGGGTATATCTCTCCATTTATTTAGGTCTTTAAATTCTCTCAGTAATGTCTTACAGTTTCAGGGTAGAGGTCTTATACATTTTCCATTAGATTTATTCCTAGGCATTGGATGGTTTTTGTTGCTGTTGAAAATTTTATTCTTTATACGGAATTTTTCTAAATATCGGTGATGGGTAGTGTAGGAAGCGGAGCCTCTGTAATACCTACTCTTAATTTTTTTAAAGAATAGCAGTGAAGATCCCACATGCTGCAACTAAGACCCGGCTCAGCCAAATAAATAAATAAAAATAAATATTAAAAAAAACCCTCATGCTCTTTAGCTATTTACCTGCCAATTGTATTCCTTTTATAATATTATTTTCTATTTTTTGTTGCTGGTATAGATTTATCTAAGTGTATCACTTGTATTCAGTGATGGCTAATTACAAATATTAATTCTTGTAGTTTGTAGAATGTTTTGGATTTTCTATGTATGACATGTCATCTATGAATAATAATATTTCAACTTTCCCTTTTCAGTTCTAAGTCTTTTATTTCTTTTTCTTGTCTCGTCTTGGCTAGGACATCTAATACAATGTTGAATAGAACATTGTTGTGAATGGACATCTGTATCTTATACTGATCCAAAGGAGGAAACTTTCACTATTTTGTCTTTAAACACGATGATTGCTGTAAGGTTTTGTTTGTAGACAGTCTTTATCGGATTAAGGAAGTTCCCTATAAATTTACTGTGTTTTTTTTTTTTTATCATGGATTGGTCACCTGGTTTCAAATCATGAATCTTCCACTTATTAGTCATTCTACTCTGAAGAAATCACTGACTTTCTCTGAGACACAGTTTCTCCATCTTAAATTGGGGGAAGGAATTCCTATCTTGAAGCTTCCCCTGGTGGCGCAGTGGTTGGGAGTCCGTCTGCTGATGCAGGGGACACGGGGACACGGGTTCGTGCCCGGTCTGGGAAGATCCCACATGCCGCGGGGCGGCTGGGCCCGTGAGCCATGGCCGCTGAGCCTGCCCGTCCGGAGCCTGTGCTCCGCAATGGGAGAGGCCACAACAGTGAGAGGCCCGCGTACCGCAAAAAAAAAAAAAAAGAATAGAGCTTGAGGATCAAGTCCCAGCATCCCCAGCTAAACTACATGATGGTGGACAAGTCCCTCCCCCTCTGACCCCTGAGACCTTAGGGGTTTCCTCCAATAGTGGTTCCAATGAGACTTGTGGCCTCACAAATTTCCTGAGAATCTGCTCTGCTTTACCCAAGTCTCTCCTAAGAGCAGCAAAGAAACCAGATCCAGGATGAGCCTTCTAAACCCTCAGCAAGTTCTGAAATCAGGGAGGTGGACAAGAACTTGCAGCCTGAGGGATGAAGATGGGAACAAGGGCACCTCTGGACATTCCCCAATGCTGCTTGGCCGCAGTTTGTATCAGGACTTCCTTTTCCCTGCTGGAATGCTTTCCCATTGCCACCAAATCCTATCCTCCAGATCAAGGTTTCTCAACAATGGTGCCATTGACATTTTGGACCAGATCGTTCTTTGTTGTGAGGGCTGCCCTGTGTATGGGAGGATGTTTAGCAGCATCTCCGACCTCTACCTTCTAGATGCTAGGAGCACTGCCCACGCCACCTCACTGTGAGTTGTGACGACTAAAAATGTCTCCAGACAATGCCAATGGCCTTGCTGAGAACCACTGCCCCAGATGATCTTTGTAAAGCCCCCCTTTCATCAGCCTCTCCCAGTTCAAACTGTCTCTTACTCAGTAGGCCTTATCTGCCTCCCCCAACTTAAACTCATCCCCCTCTTCTCAGAACTCTGAGCAGCCCAAGCCAGAGCTGCCACCACCCCAGGTGAGAACAGTGTCTAACATCTATGGAGCACTTAGCCCATGCTGTTGCCCAGACTATCTGAAGGAATCCTCACAACAGACCCATGAGTAAATACATGTATGGTTCGCTCCATATTTCACATACTGGAGCCCAGAGAGGTGAAGTCACTTGTCCAAGGTCACACAGCTGGTGAGTGGTGGATCTGGGATTCAAATTCGGACTCACAACGATCATAAACCACTCACTTTATGCCACTGGATGTTTCCTCATTTGTTTCCTATATGTTCATCTGCCTCCAAATCCAACAGCAAACGCTTTGAGGGTAGGGACTAAAATACATTTGTGGATTTTCTGCTGTGCTCAGCACAGGGCGGGAGGGCCAAATACAACTTTAGTGATTGATTTCCTGCCAGTATGGAGTTTGACGCGTTAGAAGGCACGAGTATGTGATAGAGACACAGATGTAGAGAACAAACGTATAGACACCAAGGGGGGAAAGGGGGGTGGGATGAACTGGGAGATTGCTATGTATAAAATAGATAACTAATGAGAACCTACTATATAACACAGGGAACTCTACTCAATGCTCTGTGGTCACCGAAATGGGAAGGATATCCAAAAGAGGTGATACATGTATACGTATAGCTGATTCACTTCGTTGTACAGCAGAAACTAACACAACATTGAAAAGCAACGGTACTCCGATAAAAAAAAAAAAAGGCATGAGTATGTGGATGAGACTGAGGATTGGGAAGAAGAAATTTTCAATTTTAGGCTTAAATAAATATATTCATGAAATGCATTGAACAGAGATGCACATCTCAATGAATTTTCACAAACTAAACACATTGTGTAACCATATCAAGAATCAGAGCATCATCGGCTCAGACTCCTCCCTCATACTCCCTCCCATTCATCCTCTCCTGAAGTATCTACCATCTTGCCTTCTAACAACAAAGGTTCATTTTGCCTCTTTTTGTACTTTGCATAAGTGGAACCATGTATTCCTTTGTGTCTGATTTGTTTTGCCCAGCATTGTGAGAATCATCCATGGTGTTGTATGTAGCCATAGTCCATTCTTTCTCTTTTCTCTAGAGTGTTCCATGTGTGACTATACCACAGTCTGTTTACTGTTAACGGACATTTGTAAGTTTCCAGTTTGGAGCTATTGTGAAGAGCGCTACGTGACATTAGTGTACATGTCCTTTGGTGAACACAGTATGCATTTCTGTTGGGGCAAAGCTTACCTATGGAAGTGCTGGGCCATAGGTATGCATCATGCTTCAGCTTTAGTAGATACTGAAAGGTTCTCAAAGTTTTTTATATTAGGAGGCTTTTAAAGCATAATTGATGCGCCCTTCCCCCACCCCGGGTGTTTTTCTGAAGAGATGGGAGGAGAGGAGTAGTAAGACGACCTCCCTGGAATCTTCCAGATGACTACGCCTGTACTAAGAACTTTCTTTATAGGAAAATCATGTCAGAGATGAAAGGGACCATATAGATCTCAAGTCCAAGGCTTTCATTATGCGCAGGGAAAAACTGAGGCTCAGAGACAAGGGTTGACTGGTCCAAGGTGGTGTGGCTCTAGCCTGGTCTAGAAGCCAAGTTTCTGGATTCTAGATCCTCATTTTGCTACCTGAGTACTTGAAGAGACTGCTCATCTGGAAGGTGATGGGGTGGAACTAGATGCTGGATTGGACGCACCAGGATTATATGTGATGCGTGAGAGATGGGGGTGGGGAGGTGGGACTGGGGACTTGTCTTGCCCCCTTCATTTTCCTTGAGTCTGGGCTGAAGCCAAGGAAAACACAGCCTGGCGGCTCCTCCCACCAGGGGAAGTCAAAGTGAGGGGCTTTACAATTAGAGCTTGTGAGCCTTCCACCTCACAGCCTCCTCCCCTCTCCCCTCTCCCCTCCGCAGTCCAGGGAGAGGATGGGGTGGGGGAGGGCTCTGCTGGCAGTAGGGACAGGGGTTCCAAGGTCTGGAAACAAGATGGGCTTCCCCCTCAAGGGGCTCACAGTCTTCGGAAAAGCCAGCCAGACTTTGGGCATAGAGCAAAACCCCACTTATTACGTACTGAAGTTCCATCCACTAGGAACCTGGCCAGAGCCTTGAGCCAACTTCCAGCGGAAACGGCTAAGCGCACGAGACCACCAGCTGCAGCCTCAGTCCTTACCTGGTGCCCCAAACCCACCCCTATTCCTGCAGCCCTCAGACTTCCGCATCCAAGTCCCCGCCCCACGGTCCACATCCGCCCCGCCTGAAATTCACTTTCCATTTTCATTAAAGTGGTTTAAGCCAACCATCCGGAGGGAATAGAAGATGTCCCCCTACCTTGCCCCAACTTCTCTTATCTCACACCTCCTTCCCAGATCCAGAGGTCCCCACCAGGTAGATGAGACCTAAGGGAAGGATAAAAGAGAGGGGTTGTTTCTCTGTGCAAACTCTTCTGGCATCCCCTCTTCCCTCCCCATCTGCCTTCCCGCCCTGGCTCCCGCTCCAGGCTGGGGCGCCAACTAAATCTGATCAAAATGCAATTGCCAAGTCGTTAAGGTATTTGAATTAAAAAAAAAAAACTCCCGAGAAAGAAAGTATTTGATGGCTAATAATCTCATTTCAATATAATGGGACCTTCTTCTGCAGAGAGCAAGACAGGTTAAGAGATATAATTATGACTTTGCAAACTCTCTCCCAAGCGCGGGAGACGCACTGACAGGTCTGCGCGCGGCTGCGCCCGACTCCGTTCGCTCCGAGGGGAGACGCTTTGTCTGCAGGGCCCGTTAAAGAGACACGGTCCCTTTTCCCCCCTCGGCCTATATTACAATTTAACTGTCAGCCGCGTCTTCACCCCAGGATCGGCTCTGAGTCCCACGCGAGGATCGGGGGTGGGATGGAAGAGGAAGACCGGACTAGGGGGAGGGGGAAGGAGAACGAGGGCTGACCTGTCAAACGCTGCCCCCTGGAACTGCGAGCTGGGCTGTCAAACCCGCTCCCTTAGTGGTCTCTTTAAGGTCACATTTACACTGTAGGGTTCCGGTGCAGCAATGATTGGGCGGGGCGCTGGTCGTGGTGGTAATTCAGGAAGCTCAGATTTATCTATCGCCCGTCTCCAAAGTAGCCCTTTCCGAAGGACCCCAAAGGAACAGATTCCTTCCTGGCAGAATTGCTCGGTTTCAGCTGGCGGAAAGGAACCGAATTAGGAAACTGGGGAGAGATGGCAGTGGTGCTGTTCATGCCTACCTTTTCCTTTTTCCTACACTCTAAACAAACTTTTTTTCCTCCCCTTTACTATAACGGGAGAAAAATACTCATTTGAAGCCCAGATAGGAAATCCTTGAAGAAAGAGAGATTTTCTCGGTTTCACATCTCGCCCCTTCAAGAAAGTGCGAGAAAGAAAATCTCTAATTCGGTGTATACGTGTGTGCCGGGTGGGTGGGGAGGAGGCAAACGACCGGCCCAGCACAGTTAGAGAGTATTGATTGCAGTTCGGGTCAAGAGACCGGGGGAGAGTCAATGCCAGAAGCGCGAGAGGTGTTTGAGCCGCGGCAGCCAACGAGCTCAGCGGCACAGCGGCGCCGAGCGACCCGGGGCCCCGACTTGGACGTGTGGGCGAGCGTCTGTGCGAGCAAGTGCGCACGTGGGTGAGCACTGCTTCCAGGAGAGCTCTCCGCTCCCAACCCAGCCAATAGTTGGAGCCGGAAATCGAACGCAGGGACGCAGTAAAGACAGACCGACAGACTGACACGCCTGTCCAAAGAAAAGGAGCCAGGGCTAAAGGGGACCGGAAGCCCGTGGGGTCCCTGTCTTCGCTTGTCCGCGACTCTCTCAAAGCAGAAGGGAGATTTACCCTGGGTATTTCCCGCCGATCTCGGCGCCGCCCAGTTTTGCGCTGAAAGAATTCGGAGGAAGCGGGTGCGCCACCACCTCTCCTCAACACTCCAGGCCCCTCGAAGAGTGGCCGGGGGGACGCCGGCCATGTGGCCGCGAGGCGTGAGGCTCTGGCGAATCCCTGGGCCACTCTGATGGCGGGGCCGGTAGGCCCAGAGGCGCCGCGACCCCTTCTCGAGTTGATGAGGCCGTGGGGCCGGGGTCCCAGGATTCCCTCCGATCCTCGCGCCCGGCCCCGAGGACTGTTCGCGACGCCTAGTCGCACATCAGCCACAGCGACTCCCTAGAGTCATTCGCGCGGCAGTAAAAATGAGGTTGGCACTGTCGTGTCCTGCGTGGACAGCACACCTGGCTGCGTATCCTTAAAGTGCGGTTTGTACGCGAGCGGGGTCACCCTCACTCGCCAGACAGCTCCCCCTGGTGGCCCGGGACGCAAATTTCCGTGGCCGCGGAGGACTTGGGGGAGAACCAGGCCCCCGAGAAAGAGAGAAGCGATGCTCACCTGGTTGGTTCGGGCTGAGCACCCGCCCCAGCTTATGCTGCCCCTTCGGCTTTGTCGGGCCCGGGGGGGGCCTTACCCTGCTGTGGCGACCCTAGCTTCTCCCGCCGCGCACCGTAGGATGGAGAGGGGACGTATCTGGAAGCAGCCCCCCAACCCTGCTCAAGTCACTAGTGAATACTTTGCTAGGCGGGTTTCTGACACCCCTGCCCTTTTTTTTTTTTTTCTTGGTGTTCAGTGATCCTATACGACAGAGGCCTGGCGCGCGGCCGCCGCGGGGGAGCGTGGCTGACGGGAGCCATGTGGCTGCGAGGGCGGGGGACTCGGCTGGGATTCCCCGGGTGGCGGGTCGGCACTGGGGATCGAGCCGATGGCTCTGGGGGCGGGGGCTAGTTCGCGGCGCCGAGGACAGCGGGCCGGGGGTCCTGGCCCGGTGGGAGGCGCCGGGGAAGGCGGGCGCGGGCCGGGCGCGCCGCCGGCGGGGTCAGGGGCGAAGGGGCAGGCGGAGGGCAGCGCGCGGGGAGCCGGCGCTGCGTCTCGGGTTACGCGGCCCGGCCCTCCCACCCGCAGCTCGGGCGCGGGGGCCCGGGCGGACTCGGGCCGTCCCCCGCTGTTTGCATTTCTCTGGCAGGCGGCGGAGCTTGGGTTGAAAGGAATCGCCTCCATTTGGAACGTTGTTTATTTTTCTTAACTAGCCAGCGCCGACAGACGACCCCGAAAGCACGGCGGCCGGACCCGGCCGAGCCCTAGCTGGGAAGGGGGTCAGGACCGCAGGCGGCCCGACGAGGGGGGCTCTGCGAGCCCCCGCCCGGGGAATGCGCCCGGGTGCCCTCGCGGCCGGATTGGGGGAAGGGTCGCGGTAGAGCAGAGAAAGACTTTCTTCCATGTAGGAAAACCTACTTTCTCCTGTCGTAGTTACCTTAGCTTTGACCTTGCTCGAGGCGGGGCGGCGAAGTGGTTAAGCTTTCCGGCTTGGGCGTCCCTCCGCCTTGGATTTCAATTCCGCTGCCTCCCCCTTTTTTTTTTAACCTCCGTGGCCTTGAGCAAGCCGTCTTTGTGCCTCAGTTTCCTCAGTTTTTAAATGGGTATAACGTAGTGCTTAGCTCTTCGCGTTGTTGTAAGGACTAAATGAGCTCCTTCACGTAAACCCTTAGCGCTGGGCCTGGAACTTGCCAGGAGCTCAGGAGACGTTAGCCCCTCTCGTCGGGGCTGCGGATGGTGGTTGGTTCTCTGGCCACGCGAGGGTGAGTGGGGTGGGGGCCGCCAGCAAATGTGCGGCCCACCGGGAAGAGGCTCGAGCTGGAGGCCCACGGCTCTCAAGCCCCGGGAGAGGTGCGGGCTAGGGAGAGTTCTGAGCGTTTTGACATGAAATGAATAAAATGCAAATGATATTCCAAGACAGATGCTAATGAGGATCTATGCTTTGAGCGTCCACAGCCCCGGCAGTGCCCAGAACAGTGGCGGAGCTGGTGTGAACTCAGAGATGGACAGGGTCCAGCAGCCCGGGGCTCGTGTGTGTGTGTGTGTGTGTGTGTGTGTGTGTGTGTGTGTGTGTGTGTGTCGGCGCGCGCCTGCTCCGGAATGTGCGTAGCCGGCTCCGGGTGTGCTCGCGCCGTCATGAAAATGAGGTCAGGGAAGGTCGTTCCACTCTCCAGCATAAATCAAGGAGGAAAGGAGAATGGATGTGAGAGACAGTCCCTGGAGACCGCCCCGAGAGAGGCTGAGCGAGGAAAGCGGGAGGGGGAAAAGTTCTGCGGAGAATGGGCAAGAAGCGGGCCCAGGCGCTCGCCCTCCCCGCGCTTCCCGCCCGGCGGGTCCCTTCGCCGAGCAGCGGCGCCCCAGACTCAGGCGAGATCGTGCCTTTAACCCCCGCATCCTCCTCCCCAGGCTCCCAACACCTTTCTCTCCTTTCCCCCAACCCCCTAATTTAAATGGTCCTCATCTAAGCGCTCTTTGTGTGGACGGTGAAGCGCCTTATGCCCAGCCTCCTCAGGAGCAGATCAGTGCTCCCGCGCACACGCCAATTGCACTCGCAATCGCACACTTGTTACTCCCGCGCACGACCTCCGGGGCTCCCGGGGACGCCCTGCGGGGATCGGAATCCAACGTCCCGGAGCGGGCTGCTCTCCGCTGTCCTCTTGCCGCGCGACTCCGGCCCCGCGCCCTTTCTCCACGCAGCCCGCCTCCCCGGTCTCGCTGACACTCACTACCATCGTCCTCCAGCCCCTCTGGCTCTCCGCTTTCCACCAGCCGCTGGGGGAGCGCGATGCTCCAGGCCGGTGTTTCCCTGCGCGCTGTCCTGTGACCCCAACCGGGAATCTCCGGAGCCTCGGTCTGTCCTGGGCCGGAACCGAGGCACAAGTCCCGGGCAACCTGGCTCTCAGGGAAAGGGGGACCAGTGTGGGGCAGTTCGGTATGGGGGAGGGGGAGAGGGGGTTAGCTCTCCCTTCTTTCTTCGAGCTCCAGGCCCAGAGGGCTGAAAGTGGGGCAGGGCACAGTGCAGAAGGACCGCAGCCCGAAGCGCCCCTGTGGACCCTGGAGCGCTTTGCTCTCCGCTGGCACAGTGGGTACCCGCCGCTCCAAGAACGCGAAGAGAGCAAGAAGGAGGATGGACTGGACGGCACCCACAGTCGGAGCTTTGGGCCTGCATCAGATTTATTTCCCACTGCATTCTTTTTATGAAAATAACAATGATGTCTAAAGCCTGTACGGTAGGCACAAAATCGGCACACAATAATATATATTGAATTAAATTTACATAGAGCCGTTAACCATCATGATTCTTCCTGAGCCTCCACATTTTGTAGATTAATTCATTAAGTCATGCATTCATTCAACAAATATTTAGTGAGCTCCTACTAAGTGACAGAGAAACAGAATGCCAAGAGCCTGGCCCTCCCGGCACTTACATTCTCCTGGGACAGAAAGACAGTAAAAAAACTCAGACACATAATACGACTGGGAATTAGGCTGGGTAGCCCTGTGTGCTGTGAAGGAAAGATTCAGGTGGGTTAGAGAGGGCCTCTCTGGGGAGAAGACAGAGACCTGAATGAAGTCAGGAAATGAGCCATGCAAACTTCTGGAGGGAGAGGGTCCAGGCAGAGGTACCTGCCAGTGCCGAGATGGAGAGTTGGAAAGTGCCTGGGGTGCAGCCTGACAGGGAGGGGAGAGGAAGGAAGTGAGACGGAAGGTCAGGCCTGGCTTTGTAGGTCTTGGAGGGGAGTTTGGGATTATATATACGTGGTGTGATTGGGGAGCCACTTGAGAAGTTTTTTAAAAAAGGACTGACACAACTTGCGTTTTATAAAATTATAAACAAAGACAGAATTTAACTACCATGTCCATGGGTTCCAGGTTTGTGAGTTTCTTAACCCAGACCTCCAGCTTTGTGTTAGTCCAACATGTCAGAGATGCACGCCTAGGCGAGACTGCCCCAGAAGGAGCCCAGGAGACATCTTGAACGGTACTCCGTTCCTCCCACCCATACTTTTAGGAAGGTATCCAGAGTGGGGCAGTGGGTAGGGTCTCTAAATCTGCCAGCCCGGGAATCTGGGCTGTGGGCGAGGACTCCCGGGCCTCCGGCTTGAGGATTCCTGGCTCCCCACCCCACCTGTTGCCTCTGCTCTGCCTACCCTGGGCGTTTTCCGGGCTGTGGAGACTGCGAGGGCCACTCTGACGCGAGAAGGTAAGATCCGGTCTCTCCGCGACGCTCCAATTCCTCTGCTCCGGCTTCAGAAATCTTTCTCCCAGAGCGAGCGAGTCCGCCTTTGCGCACAGCCAGCACCGTGGTCCCACACCGCCTCCGGGTGGCCAACAGGGGTACTGCAGCCGGCGTCGGTATAGGGTGCAGACCAGTAACCAGAGACCGCAGGGGGCGCCGGAATAGGCTTACTGATGGCCTACCAGGTGCCAGGTGTTGTGCAAGGCGCTTCGCTTACTCTATTTAACCATCAGAGTAACCCCGGGAGAGAGAGCTAGCATTTCCCTCACTCTACAGTTAAGGAAATTGAGGCCAAGAGAGGCAGTGTGCTTTGTCTGAGAACATATAGCTAGTAAATGGCAGAGTGATTTACTCACTTTTGCACTCTCTTGGTGCACATAGGGTGTGTGAGAAGAGGCAAATATTGGCCTCCATCCTAGGAAGCTCTCCCTCCCTTTGGCCTTGTAGAATCAGCTAGAAAATGTCTTTAGCAGGTGCACTGAGCTTCCAGATCCGTCCCTGGGAATGTCCCAAGGTCTTTTCACCTTCTCCCTCCGAGCCCATTTCAGACGGGTCCATAGTCTGCAGGTTGAGATCAGTTCAGGCACAGCTGCACAACTCCGTCTTGCCTGCTGCATGACTGAGTGGTGGTCAGGGTCTCTATCCCCTCTCTGAGATTCAGGCTGGTCGAGCACCCTTGTCCCTCACGGGGAAGAGCAAGGTGCACTGAGTGGGGAGTTCTTGAACCTTAGCACGATGGAAGGGAAGGCAGAGGTTGACCACACTGAGCCCACTCAGTGCTCCTTTTCTATCTTGAGTCCCAAGGTCGGGAGATCTCTGATTGGCATTGGGGGTCCCTCTTATCAGGGCCTGGGACTGCTCAGGCTGGTTTTGCACCTGCAACCGGTGGGGAGAGGACGCCTGGGCAGAGAGAGGCTGCCGCTCCAGCGCGGACGTGGGCGCCGTTCTCCGTCCTCTGCTGCCCCCTGGTGGTCTAGGATATGGCTGCCGCCTCCAGCCTCCTGCCCACCCAGCGGAGCAACCTTCTCGCGTCTTCTCACCTTCCTTGCCTGGACAAACAAAGGCTCCCTCCCAGAAGCCAAAGGTATGCTGGGAGAGAGATGTGAAATTTCTGGGAAGGTTAATCTGCACAACATCCCTGAGCTGCGTCCACATAACACCAGGATTATTAGCCCCAACAAATGTTTAAGAAGAGGCTACAGTGCACTACCCTGACAGGGCTCACAGTTTAACAGAGAAGACAGACCCCAAATGACTCCTACAATCTTTATTATTATTAATTTTTTTAGCTTTTAACTTTATTTATTAAAACAATTCTTTTTTGGGGGGGGGGCACGCTGTGTGGCATGCGGGATCTTAGATCCCTGACCAGGGATTGAACCAGTGCTCCCTGCAGTGGAAACGGGGAGTCTTAACCACTGGAACGCTAGCTAAGTCCCAGCTTTTAACTTTTTTTTTTAAACATCTTTATTGGGGTACAATTGCTTTACAATGTTGTGTTAGTTTCCGCTGTATAACAAAGTGAATCAGCTATATGCGCGTATATATCCCCATATCCCCTCCCTCTTGCATCTCCCTCCCACCCTCCGTATCCTACCCCTCTAGGCGGTCACAAAGCACTGAGCTGATACCACACGGAAGATGAGCCTCCAGAGAGGACACCGCCAGGAGACTAAGCCAGGACCAGACACACACAGCCTTCCACTGCTGTCCTGGGACAGGGGAAGGGGTGGAGAGAGCAAGGCTGCTGGGACCGCTGATGTCCTCACAATCCACTCACTTCAACAGTCATGAAAATATTGCCATCTTATTTTACCCAAGTGCATTTTATTGTAAAAATATTCAAACAACGCAGAACACGGAGTAAAATGTGCAAGTCCCCCTTCACACACACCTCCACCCCTACCCAGACTTAACTCCTGTTAGCATCATGAGGCAGTCCTTGCACACTCTCCCGTTTTTACACACACACACACACACACACACACACACACACTGTATCTATGGATCTAGATTTATCTTCATTTTAACTCATATTAATGAGGTACTATGACTCTGTGTGTCACTCAGCAGCTTGACTTTTTTTTTGCACCTAAATGTTTTGGTGAGCTGATCTATGTACAGCAGTCCACACAGATCTGCCTCATTCTTTCCAACCTGCTGCACAGTGCCCTGTACTAGTGAGGAAACATCACTTACTCAGCTCCTTTCCTTGTCACGGTCAGTTGATTTATTTCTCAGTTTCGTTATTATGTAAAATGTTGTGACACATCGCCTTTTATTTCCCTCGCTGTGCACATGTGACTATGTTCTCTCATGTAGACCCCAGGAATGATTGAATTGTTTGCAGAAAGGGGATGCCTGTTTAATAGTTGATAAATCTGGACAAATTGATTTCCTAAAAGGATGCACTAATTTATATGTCCGCCAACAGCTTTTGAGACTGCCCATTTTCTCACAACCTTATCACCACTGGAAATGACCAATATTTCAAATTCTTATTAATTTAATGGGTGCAAAAATGATCCCCTCTCTCAATTGTTTTAATTTGCATTTCCTATTTACTAATAAAATTGATCCTGTCTTCTGTATAACTTTTCCATGGGTGTTTTTTGGATTGCAATTTCTGTCCTTTTTTTTTTTTTTTTTTTAAATTTCTGTCCTTTTCTGTTTCTTCTGTAGAGTTGTTGCCCTACTTATAAAGTAATTCAGACCAGTAAATTTGCAGATCTAATTGGCTTTATTCAGGGGTTCATGAATTGTCAGCATTCCATCTAGAAGGGCACTCCAAGGAGTTGTACAGAATGGAAGGTCGTTATAGGAAGAAGGGTCGGGGGCAAGGGAGCTGTTAGCAAAAGAAAATAAAGTATTATCTTAAGTCCTGGGCGTCTTTTTTGGGGGGAGGGGAGAAAGGGTTTTATCATGCAGACGGCCTCTTCTTCCTCTGAGGGATTAGCTCATTAGTGCTGACCATAACATTCCAGACTGGCTGACTGATTGTTCCTGGGGGAGGTTGAGACTGCAATTAGGTACTAAGTCTAGGTTAGTTGTCATGGGCTTTAGCACAAGTGGTGCCATTTTGGGCCTGTGGTTTTTCTCTTTAACACCCTTTACTTACTGATTTTATGAGCTCCTTATACATTCTGTATATTTTTTGTTTTTGTTTTTTTTTTAGATTTATTTATTTATTTATTTAGGCTGCGCCAGGTCTTCGATGTGGCATGCGGGATCTTTTAGTTGCGGCATGCAGACTCTTACTTGCAGCAGGCATGTGGGATCTAGTTCCCCGACCAGGGATCGAACCCGGGCCTCCTGCATTGGGAGTGCGGAGTCTTACCCACTGGACCACCAGGGAAGTCCCTGGATATTTATTTTTTGTATAACATATTATTTTTCTATCCTGTCACTTTTTAAAGACAGTGTTTATAGCATCTTTTGTCATACGTAAGAATTGGTTTTCTAAGTAGAAAATCTGTAAGGCTTTTCCTCCCTGGCTTCTGTGTGGGGAGCTGTTTGCATGGAGGGGCCAGTCCTCTGTGGAAAGGGTGAGGAGCATTTCTCCTGGAAGCCTGATGCAAGCCGAGACCCATTTCCTCAGGGAAGGACTTCACTAGGGACACCGTGGGCGATTATGAAATTTTAGCAGCTGCAGGGAGCCCTGCGTTTCCCACCAGTGTGCCTGAGCTCGCCTCTCGCAGCCCAGTTAGGGTGACAGTGAAGCCAGACCTGGGCTGAGTGTGGGGAGGACACAGTCTTGCTGTATACCTGGGCCCGGGGACTGGCAGGTCACAGTGATTTGCTGAGACTCCCTCCTTTACCCCGTGAACAAAGAACAAAGAACTTTGCTCACCATCCAGTTCTGCAAGGGTTAAGTCACAACCCACTGCAGTGGCCCGTGACTGTACCCTGAGAGGAATTCGGGGTGAAAACCAGCATAAGGCACAATGAGCTGTGGACAAACGGGCCCCTAGAGAGTTAGACGCGTATCCCAGGAAGAATTCCAATGACCCCAGATTCTCGCATCTTCCCGTTCACAGGAAAGCACTAAGATCATTAACTCAAAATATCCGTTCTCTGTGATAAGCAGTGATCTTTTACCAAGATGTCAACTTGACTGCACATATACCCTGGCCCCAAAACATCACATAGCTGGCTTCTCCTCTTCCTTCTTCGGAGCAGTTTCCTCAGGGCTTCTGAGCAACCGTCTCTCGGGCTACAGTCCTCAGTAAGCGTCCCTGAATAAAACTTAAACTCACAACTCTTATGTTGTGTGTTTTTCTTTAAGTTCAACAGCCCTTCTTCCCGGGGTAGGCATGGCCCTGCCCAGAGAGACCCTTCCCATTCCCTCCGACTTGGGTGTCTCTCCCCAGGAGCCTGGGATAGCTAAATGGCCTCAGGTCCAGAGGGCCCTCAGACTGGGGGAGGGGAGTGGCCTCCCATGTGCCACACTGAAACACACCTCCTGGCTGGCCCGCCGGCTGCAGGGCCTCGTCTCTCTGGCCCACCCCTTCCATCTCCTACCATCTCTCCCACCCTCCCCCTCAACCCCTCATCTGAAGTCAAGGGCACGTGCAGGCCAGGTGGAGGTGGTGTTAGCAGAAGGGGTCCTCCCAGCCAATCCGCCCCCTGCCCTGAGCCCTTGGGTGGGGTTGGAGGGTCTGAGGAATGATGTGGTCCCTGGGGAAGGGGCCTGATTCATCAGGGCTCCCCCAGCACCTTTGAGAAGAAAGAATTGAGAAGGATAAAGGCCTCCTTAAGAAAGTGGGAGGCCTGGGGTGATGGGCTCTAAGGGCACAGGGGAGAAAGGAAGCAGAGCCAGGAGAAGCCCCTGTCCCCCAGGTGCACAGAACATCTCTGGGCCCTTAGAGACCTCAGCTCTGGCCGCCCTACCCCACCCCACGGCAGCCACGGGAAACTGTTGTGCTCTTGGCTCTCCTTGCCCAGCTACCCCTCCCCCCATTCAGGTGGGGCAGGGGAGGAGTGGAGAAGTCCCCGGAGGACACTGTGGTCATCTCAAGGCTGTCCACTCTCCCCCGCCCCCGGCACTTTCTACACGGTGTCTCTCATTTCCTGGGTTCTGGTTTTATCCCCCCACCCCCCAAAAGTTGGGCTAAAGACAGTTGACAAGGTCAGAGCCTCATTTGGAATCTGACCACTGTCCTAAGCCCCATTGGACCTCAGAGGCCTCACGCTCAGGTCTAACTGGTGGGTCAGTGATGTGTTTCCACCCTGGGAGCTTTCGTGGGTACTGGAGGGGAGAAAAGAGCTGGGAGCAAAGGAGGGGGCGCGTGCTGAGCAGGGGTCCCCAGGGGGGCTGGGGCTGGCTCAGGAGGAAGGCTGGGAGTAGGGGAGAGGCAGCCTGGGTGCTGGGGGTACCACTGAACCTCAGCTACCCCGCCAGAGGACATGAGGTTGGTGAAATGCTGCTTTAAAAAATAAGTAGACGAAAGAATCTAACCTACTTTCCTTCAATGAATCTGAGGATTTTTAGAATCAGGAAAACATTGGTGTTTATATGTAATTGACAAAGAAAAGAGCAAAAAACCAAAAACCTAGTGAGGTGGGTGCGATTCGAGGTGTGGCCATTGCAGACAGCAGCCGACCAGTGCCGAGCTCAGGGCTTCACTGTAACGGGGCACGTTGCTAGGACTGTGGCTGTGATGGTGACTGCATTTACTGTCATCATCTGTTGATACCAGGTGGGACTCCCCAGCTGTGCCAGCCATCGGGCCTGTCCAGGGGGCACAGATGAGGCTGGAATCCCACGAGGTGCTGCCTAAGTAACCCCCTAAGAAGGGGATGCAGTTTTCTAATCAGCAGGCCCAGAGAGGTGCCTTTTTGTAACCTCCCCACAGGAAGGGGGGACCATTTGTCTTATTTCCAGAGAGGAGCATGATATGCCTGCCGTTGGCACTGTCATCGGAGCTCAGGGCCCAGATATGCCACTCTGTTTCTTTATTTTTAACTCACTGTATTTTTTATGAGGAAGTATTTAAAAATAAATTGCAGATATCCTGACATTTCACCTTTAAATAATTCAGTAGGCGTCTCTAAAAAAAGAGCTTCTTGCTACATAGGAAATTAATATTATCACAGCCAATGCAATTAAAAATCATTTCTTAATAGCCTGCGTTCACTAGTCCGTATTCAGATTTCCCCAGTAAACTGAGCACTTTAACCTTGACCAGGAACCCATCTGCCTGAGACCTCTGGCTTTTCCAGAATCCCCTGCCTGGGGCCTGGAGCAGAACCTGGTCCCCAGAGGAGCCCAGAAAGAAGGCAGAGAACTGGAAAGAGGAAGTGAAAGACTGGGGTTTCTGAGGAAAAGACCCCAAACCTGGGAGCCCAAGGACACCAGCACATTGCCAGACTCTTAGAGGTGAGTGTCAATGGAATGGGGGCTTTGGCACCTTCCTGGGACTATGTACCCTCTCCAGGAAACTGTTAAAAGAAAAAGACATATTACAATGTTTAAGAGTTTATTTGAACAAAAACAAATTTGAATTGGGCAGCATCCAATCTAGCAGATAAAGAAGAGCTCTGAGCTTTTCATAAAATGAAAGACTTTTATAGGGGAGTGGAAACAAAGAAGTTATACTGGCAAAAAAGCAGGTTGGTTATTGCAAAGTTGCTTTCCTTTAGGGGATGGCAGGGGTCTATTAGGCAGAGACCTTAACTAGGGGTGATCAGGTGATTCCTGATGGACTGGCTTAAGATTTCATTTCTGGGAGAGCTGAAACCGTAGATTAAGTTTTGGTTTGGTGACGTGGGGCTTAGCATAAGTGACTCCATTTTGGGTCTGTTGTCTTGTTTTAACAGAGCTCATGTGAAGTCATGGCTATTCTGACTCATCTTCATCCCCTCCCTTTTCTAGAGAAAGAAACAGAGGTTCAGAGAGGGGCAGTGACCTACCCAAGCCCACACAGGGAGAAACTAACCCGGGTCTTGGTTCCAAGCCTTGTTTACCCTGGACCCCTCCGCTCACTGGGCTTATGTGTAGACCCCTTCCCCGCTTCCAACAGCACCCAAGGGGCTCCCAGGCTTCCGGTTGGCCCACAAGAGAACTGAGGATCCGAAAGGGTGATGATGGAAAAACAGAGGGCAAAGTGGAGAAGGTGGCCCCCTGGAGATCAAAGGTGGGAATACAGGGCAGAGTTTTAGAGCTTGAAGGAAATGTAGGAAAAAATATATATTCACATAATTTTATAACCTACAAGGCTTGTTCATTTGCCCTGTTTATCTTAATCCTCACAACAGTGTGGAGGTAATATGCCTCTCCCTACGGGTGAGGCAACAGGTCCAGAGAAGGTCAGTGACCTGCTGAAAGTGGCAGGTGGCTTTATTGGCGTCCGAGACTCCTGAGTTCCATCGGGATTTTCCATTGCGGCTCCCCCTGCAGTCAGAACAGGAAGCCAGGAGGGGGTCACGGGCTGCTGCAGAATGGCACACAGCCGCAGAGGCAACCCCGTCCCCATCCAATCGTATATCAGGTTGGTGGCCCCAGCCTCCTGGTGAGGAGGAAGGCTGCCCCTGGCTGCTGCTGACCAGAAAGGGGTATCGGTGAGGATGCGTGTGCTTTGGGCCCAGGTTGGTCAATTCCTCACCCTGATTCTTTCCTATGTCCCCTCTGCTATCCACAGAGAAGAGGAGCTGACTTCCTGTAGGTCTGCAAGTTCACCGTCTGCCCACACATTACCTGTCCCTCCAGCTGAGATCAGCTCTTTTGTCTCTGCTGTGTCACAGGCCAGTCCTCTCTCTGCTATACCTCACTCTCTCTAAAGCTCCGCATTTGTTCTGATGCTTCATGAATAGATGATCCTACTTAGTAATCCAAGTAGCTTGGCAATGTGGATGTTTTCAGTTCTGTTTCTAAGCAATGAGGAGATTGGAGGTAGAGACCGTAAGAACGTAGATCAGGTTCACTTAGCCAGTAGGTGAGGAGGAAAGGGGTCCCTGTCACGTGGTAGCAAAAAGTTTGGCAGCACCGCCACCTGCAGTAATGTGGAAAGTGGAAAATGTACCTGATGAACTGGGTGGTATAGCTGAGATCTCCAGGCAAAGTGATGAGGGAGCTGCCTCGTTTTTCTTGTGGCTTATTATGAAATGTGAGAGGAGAGAGAGAAACTACAGGCAGGGCTATTAAATGTGAAGGGAGCTGGGACTTGATGGCTTCGAAAATTCTCAGCCTCTCCAAACAGTAAATGTTGCTAAAATCAAATCCAGAGCACTCTCAGGAAAATATGGTCTAAAGATGAAACCAAGGGTATGATTGTAAAATCCTCTGTGAAGACCTCAGAAAGATCAATGATAGTGCCTCAGACCGAAGGCCCTTAATGAGTTTAAGGGCATGTGCCTCACAGATTCTTTCAATCAAACATGAGGTCTTCTAAGAAGCTTAAAGACAGTATGGAGGTTTCTAAAACACTAAAAATAAAACTGCCCTATGACCCAGCAATTCCACTCCTGGGTATATATCTGAAAAAAACAAAAACACTAATTTGAAAAGATACATGTGCCCCAATGTTCATAGCAGCAGTATTTAGAATTGCCAAGATATGGAAGCAACCTAAGTGTCCATCAACAAATGGACAGATATATACATATATATACACATACATAAAATGGGATACTGCTCAGCCATAAAAAAGAATGCATTTTACCATTTGCAACATGGATGGACTTGGAGGGCATTAGGCTAAGTGAAATAAGTCAGACAGAGAAAGACAAATACTGTATAACATCACTTATATGTGGAATCTGAAAAACACAACAAACTAGTGAATACGACAAAAAAGCAAAGTCACAGATATAGAGAACAAACTAGTGTTTACCAGAGGGGAGAGGGAAGGGAGGAGGGGCAACATAGGGGTAGGGGAGTAAGAGGTACAAATTATTCTGTACAAAATAAGCTACAAGGATATTGCACAACACAGGGGATACAGCCAATATTTTACAATAACTATAAATGGAACATAACCTTTAAATATTGTGAATCACTATATTGTACACCTGTAACTTATATAATATTGTTCATCAACTATACTTCAATTTAAAAAAGAAAGAAAAGCACTATTCCTCAGCAGCAGAAGCCCAAGGTACGGAAGAGATCTTATCTTGAAGAGATTTGCGGGGTGGCTTTTGTCTAATTGAGTGAATCCCAGTAAGATACACAGGAGATCCACACTTTTTTTTTTTTTTTTTTTAGGAGAATAACATTCACAGAACACTACCAGCTTGGACTGAAAGGCACGAGGGAGCATAACATTTAAAAAGTCCTTTGTGAAGATATACAATACAGATTGCCAACAAACACATGAAAGAATGCTCAACATCACTAATTAGAGAAATGCAAATCAAAACTACAATGAGGTATCACCTCACACCAGTCAGAATGGCCATGATCAAAAAATCTACAAACAATAAATACTGGAGAGGGTGTGGAGAAAAGGGAGCCCTCTTGCACAGTTGGTGGGAATGTAAATTGATACAGCCACTATGGAGAACAGTAGGGAGGTTCCTTAAAAAACTACAGATAGAACTACCATACCACCCAGCAATCCCACCACTGGGCATATACCCTGAGAAAACCATAATTCAAAAAGAGTCATGTACCACAATGTTCATTGCAGCTCTATTTACAATAACCAGGACATGGAAGCAACTAAGTGTCCATTAGCAGATGAGTGGATAAAGAAGATGTGGCACATATATACAATGGAATATTACTCAGCCATAAAAAGAAACGGAATTGAGTTATTTGTAGTGAGGTGGAAGGACCTAGAGTCTGTCATACAGAGTGAAGTAAGTCAGAAAGAGAAAAACAAACATCATATGCTAACACATATATACAGAATCTAAAAAAAAATAATGGTTATGGGGCTTCCCTGGTGGCGCAGTGGTTGAGAGTCCGCCTGCTGATGCAGGGGACACGGGTTCGTGCCCCGGTCCGGGAAGATCCCACATGCCGCGGAGCGGCTGGGCCCATAAGCCATGGCCGCTGAGCCTGCGCGTCTGGAGCCTGTGCTCTGCAATGGGAGAGGCCCCAAAGGTGAGAGGCCCGCGTACTGCAAAAAAAAAAAAAAAAGATTCTCACACCCAGTGTCGGCGAGGGTGTGGGGAAGAACGTATTATCTATGTTTATAGTGGCATATAAGTTGTTCAGCATTTTTGAAGGTGAATAGGAAGGATCTATGAAGTTTAATGTGCATATTCTTTGGCTTGCCGATTCTACTTCTGGGTCTTCATCCCTGAGAAATACACACATGCGCGCACACACACACACACACACACACGGGCACAGAAGGACCTGGACAAAGATGTTCATCACACATTGTTTGTAATTGTGAGCCTCTGTCGAGGGTTTAGCTAAACTCCCTGGTGGTCTTGCTGCCTGGACACCCATGTTGTTCAGCCAGGAGGCCTGTAGGGGCCTTAAACTGACGCCAGCCCCTCCTAGAAAGCAGTCCACAGAGTCACAAACAAACCTAAGCTCCCCATCTGACTTCCCTAATAGCCCTGTGGTCAAGAGCCTCCCCTGCAGCCCTGGGCCTTCCCTTTACCAAAACCCCACTCATTTTGGTTCGGGCTCAGCCTGGGTGCCCCAAAGCACTCCATCCACAGACCCTAATAAAGGCTTGGGCCCCAAGGTCTGTGCTCTGCCTTGACCTCCCTGTGTGGCCCCTCGAGGCACCCGTGAGTGATAACTTCTCTATTTCAATTTCCCTTGTGGCCTTTTGTTGAACACTAACTCACTATCCAGCATCCTTAACAATTGTTAATTTAACAAAGTCACAGCAGCCCCACGGGGCAGTAATAAGATAACCTGTGGTGCACCTCTTCCATTTGGTACCACGGAGCAGTTCAAAAAGAATAGGGTTCACCTTAGATGTGAACATAGCTCCATCTCTAAACCTCGTGTTGGATTTAATGGTTGTTGCAGAATAGCATGGATAGTATAATCCCATGTCTGTAAAGTAGAATCAACTCAGACTGTATATTTATTTGCTCATGCAAGCCTGTAGCTGTAGAAACTCAGAAATTGTCTGGAAAGCTACACATTCATCAAACCATGGGGGTACCTTTTGAGGGAAGGAGCTTTGTTAGTGTTGGGGGAAGGAGTGGAGAAGGGAACTTTATCTGTTTACTACTGTGGTGCTTGTTTTTAAGAAAGAATCTTTATGTACATGGGGACTTCCCTGGTGGTGCAGTGGTTGAGGATCCACCTGCCAATGCAGGGGACATAGGTTCGATCCCTGGTCCGGGAAGATCCCACATGCCACAGAGCAAGTAAGCCCGTGCGCCACAACTACTGAGCCTGCGCTCTAGAGTCTGTGCTCTAGAGCCTATGAGCCACAACTACAGAGCCAGCGTGCTGCAACGACTGAAGCCCGCACACCTACAGCCCATGCTCTGCAACAAGAGAAGCCACTGCAATGAGAAGCCCGTGCGCTGCAACGAAGAGTAGCCCCCGCTGGCTGCAACTAGAGAAAGTCCACACGCGGCAACGAAGACCCAACGCAGCCAAAAAAAAAAAAAAAGGAATCTTTATGTACATAATTTCATATGTTGCTGTGTAATGAAGATAATGTTTTACATGTTATATTTTAAATGGTAAAGGAGGTGGGACGGGGAAAATGGGCATTTGCCGAGGACCCAGGAGTCTGTGCTCCCGGAGGCCAGTGCAGGAGGGGTGGGTGGTGACAGCCCCAGGGCAGGACACCCCACCGAGGTGAGAGGCTTGTCTGAAAGTCCAAGAAGAAGGTATAAATTGAACAACGGCACAGGAGAACCAGTGAGAACACAGTGCTCAGGAGATAGCCAGCAGAGAGGGGCTTTAGACAAACTTGAGACCAGGAAGTGTCATGGGGACTGGAGCCCTTGATGACCAGAAGAGGGGCTGGTGAAGGGCATGGTCAGTAGTGATGGGGTTCAGGGCAGGCCACCCCAAAATATGCCACTTTGGTATGATCATTTTGAATGAAAGTTACTTGGGAAACAGCTGGTACAAGAAGAACACTCTGACTGGCCTTTGTCTCCCTGAGAGCAGGAAATTAATCTCCCATGTGAAGGTACCCTCCCTGTAGCAGGAGGATAGGAAGCATGCTTATTGCTAGAGACAGGGAGTTCAAGGCTGAGAAAGCTGTAGAAACAAACTTTGTTACTTCTTCATTATCTGCAACCTCAAGCCCAAACCCCTTTGTTTTGTCAAACCTTCACAACTAATTGTTTCTTTGTCTAAAAGGTATAAAAGCTGCATGCTTTGGTCGCTTCTTTGACCCTCATGTCTTTGGAGTTCCCATAGGTATGAAATCAAATTTGATTGTTTTCTCTTGTTGATCTGGCTTCTGTCAATTTAATTATTAGATCAGCCAAAAAGAACCTATAGGCCCTGCCCCAGGCCCTGGGGAATCTTTCCAAGTACCTTGAAGAGCCTCTGACTTGAGCCTGGCCTTGTCCTGAGTCCTCAGGTGCGTCCTGTGCTGTCCAGGTATCCTGAGTGAGAGGAGGTGACAGCGGGGGCATGGGGGGCACAAGGTCCACAATCTGAGACCAGAGGGGACAGTGCCCCTCAGCAGACGGCAGCCTGAGAGAGAGAGAGAGGGAAGAGTGAGGAGTGAAAGCCTGAGCTGCTGTTAAGCTAACCATGCCGGAGTGACAGTCCCTTATTCTGCCTGTGCCAGGCTTGTCTTGGCGGTTTCACAGACAAGGAACTCACGTGCTTGTTGGAGTCAAAGTCACGGGCAATTTTGGTTGTCTAAATGACTGCTCAGGGTTCCCCATGCAAATGGTTTAAACCCTTGCAATGGTCAAGATGGAAAAAATTTTAAAAAACCAAATAAAATTCTCTAATTAAAGAAAAAACCCCTTCAAAAGTACTTGTATGTTCCTCTGTCGTAGAATATTGGAAAACTTTGATAAATATGCAATTTGAATCAATTGTGTTAGAGCTTCAGTTCTGTCCCAATTTGTGTCGAACTTCAAAACTGCTTTCAAATACTCAGTTTCTTTAAGGAAATCTTTTTCCTTTTTCCGGTCTTCCCAGTTTCTGGAATCCTTGCTGCGTTGCCCAGGTCTTATCTCCTTCCACCTGGTTGACAGCAAGAGTCACCCAACTGGACTCCCTCCCTGCAGTGTGGGCTGTACCTCCTGTACCTGGTCTCTGGAGGTCACAGAATTAATGGTGAGCTTTAGAAGGAGCATGGAAGAGTGGAAAGAGCCCTGACTCAGTCTGATCGTGTGTGTGTGTGTGTGTGTGTGTGTGTGTGTGTGTGTGTGTGTGTTTGTGGGTGGAGAGGTATTGAGAAGATCTGGTCCTGAGCCCACTCCTCTGTGGGGGACCAGAGTAGAGGGCCCCAGGCAGGAAGACTCCAGAAAAAAAACATCTAAGGGAAGGCTACTGGAAGTCTAGCCAGAGCTATGGACCTCACGGACTTCATGGGAGAGAAAGTGTAATATTCCTATTTTACAGACAGGGAAATTGAGTCCCCTCTGTCCCTGCAGCCTTACTAAGAGGGAGGAGCGGCAGGTGGAGCTGCCTCTCCTCAGCCCTCCTAGGACTGCTGTGGTCTCAGCTTCTCCCAGATTCCTCTTGTGTCCTGAATCTTGGGGTTGGAGGAAGAAGTTACAGGTACTCCCTAGGTCAACAGAGTGGGTATGGGGGCCATCCTGGGCTGCTTCCTCTAACAGGGCCACAGACTATGCCACTCCTGGCAGTGACCCTGAGTGCCCCATTTCCCAGGCACCTCCCAGAACCCAGTTCCCACAGAGCCACCTGCCCCCAGCTCCTCCTGGGGGAGCTGCACCTGTGAAGAGGAGACGGACCTCAGGATTGGGGACAGAGACTGACTTGGGGCATTCTCTCTCTGCAGCCTCCATTTGCAGAGATCACACTGAGCTTCCAACAAAGGCCCAGATATTCAGCAGAGTCTGCACCCATGGGGGCTCTGAGACCTCGGCTCTGCATGAAGGATGCTCACCCCATTGACACCGGTGGGGAGACCACAGCTCAGAGAAATGGTGACTCCACCTTCCAAGCGCTCACTGTCTGTGGTGGAGGGAGGACGCCTTGTCACACAGCAAAGAGCAAGTCGGAAGGACAGAGGGCCACAGGGAGTATAGGGTGTGGGGAGAAGGTGATCTTGGGACCCTGCTGGGAGGAGGGAAAGGAGGGATCGGTGGGAAGCTGCGGCGCTGTTCACACACACACACACACACACACACACACACACACACACACACACAATGGCTGTCGTAGCGCGCTTTGGCCAGCAGGGGGCGGGGCAGCCCGTCCATCACGCCAAGCGCACCCCAGGCTCCCTGGCGCTCCCCTGCTCTGCTGCAGACCAGCCCTGGCTGAGCTCCCTGTCCGGCCCGGGGAGGTACCGGCATCAGAAGGAGCTCTGAGCTCGGAGGCCTGGGCCCTGGTGATGCCACTAATTCACTGGAAAACCTTAAGAGACTCCCCGTGCCTCAGTTTCCTCACCGTGAAAGGGGATAGTGACAACCGCTTCACAAGGATTTTGTGGAAATCAGATTAGATCAGTGGTAAAATAGATAGCTAGTGGGAAGCAGCCGAATAGCACAGGGAGATCAGCTCGGTGCTTTGTGACCACCTAGAGGGGTGGGATAGGGAGGATGGGAGGGAGGGAGACGCAAGAGGGAAGAGATATGGGAACATATGTATATGTATAACTGATTCACTTTGTTATAAAGCAGAAACTAACACACCATTGTAAAGCAATTATACTCCAATAAAGATGTTTTAAAAAACAAAACAGAACAAAAAGAAAAAAACAAAAAACACCGATGCCTGGTCCCACCCTACTGGGATCATTTCATTGGTCTGGGTCTGGTGTGGGCGTTGGCATCTTCTCACACCGCCCAGGTGATTCTAAGGTGAAGATAAGTTTGGGAATTCCAGAGTTAGATACTCAGGTGACCAGGCTTTGGAAACTCTAAGTTGGAAGTTTGTTTTTAACTCTTTCTCCTAAGGTCCCTTTTTTACTACCTTATTTTCATAAAATTCAAATTCCATCTTCTCTCTCTTTTTATCTTCATAGCTCCTGCATAACCTCTCGAAATGGAAAATGTAGATTTTCCTAACAATCTGAACTCAAATTACTCAACTATGCACTCCTACCACCTATGATGTAAATAAACCTGTGATGTAAAGACACATGAAATCATTAGTTAGCCTGAGCTGAGGGCTTGTTTCCTAGGCTCCTGGGTGGTGTGGGCAGTGCAGGGTCAGATAGTTGTGAAATATCAGTTCTCTTCCCAGGAAGGTGAGTATAAGAACAAAAACCGGGGTAAAGAAGTGGTTCCAGGTCATTGTTCCAGCTTAGTCCCCAGCTCCAGGCCCCAGGAAACGGCTCAGAACTCTCCATATTTTATCTGGGACAACCTTGCTGCTGAGGAAGATGACAGACTCCAGGGGGAAGGAGAGACTTCAAGGAATGAAAAGGGGCCTGGGAAGAGGGTCTGATGGAGGAGAAGGCATGGAACAGGGAGTGAATGAACTTCTTATCCTGAATTCCCTGCTCCTTCCCCTGCTCAAAAATAAACAAATGAGGGGCTTCCCTGGTGGCGCAGTGGTTGGGAGTCCTCCTGCCGATGCAGGGGACATGGGTTCGTGCCCCGGTCCGGGAAGATCCCACATGCTGCGGAGCGGCTGGGCCCGTGAGCCACAGCCGCTGAGCCTACGCGTCCGGAGCCTGTGCTCTGCAACGGGAGAGGCCACAACAGTGAGAGGCCCGCATACCGCAAAAAAACAAAAATGAAACAACAACAACAAAAAACAAAAACAAATGAGACCTAATGAAACTTAAAAGCTTTTGCAAAGCAAAGATAACTACAAACAAGACAAAAAGACAACCCTCGGAATGGGAGAAAATATTTGCAAATGAAACAACAGACAAAGGATTATTTCCAAAATATACAAACAGCCCATGGAGCTCAATATCAAAAAAACAAACAGTCCAGTTAAAAAATGGGCAGAAGACCTAAATAGACATTTCACCAAGGAAGACATACAGATGGCCAAAAGGCACATGAAAAGATGCTCAACATCACTGATTATTAGAGAAATGCAAATCAAAACTACAATGAGGTATCACCTCACGCTGGTCAGAATGGCCATTATCAAAATATCTAGAAAAAATAAAGGCTGGAAAGGGTGTGGTAAAGAGGGAACCCTCCTATATTGTTGGTGGGAATGTAAACTGATACAGCCACTATGGAGAACAGTATGGAGGTTCCTTAAAAAACTAAAACTAGAACTACCATATGACCCAGCAATCTCACTACTGGGCATATACCCTAAGAAAACCATAATTCAAAAAGAGACATGTACCACAATGTTCATTGCAGCACTATTTACCAGCCAGGACATGGAACCAACCTAAATGTCCATTGACAGATGAATGGATAAAGAAGATGTGGCACATATGTACAATGGAATATTACTCAGCCATAAAAAGAAACGAAACTGGGTCATTTGTAGAGACGTGGATGAATCTAGAGACTGTCATACAGAGTGAAGTAAGTCAGAAAGAGAAAAACAAATATCGTATATTAACGCATATACGTGGAACCTAGAAAGATGGTACAGATGAACCAGTTTGCAGGGCAGAAACTGAGACACAGATGTAGAGAACAAACGTATGGACATCAAGGGGGGAAAGCAGCGGGGGGTGGGGGTGGGGGTGTGATGAATTGGGAGATTGGGATTGACATGTATACACTAGTATGTATAAAATGGATAGCTAATAAGAACCTGCTGTATAGAAAAATAAAATTCATGAGCAGTCAAAAAACAAAAAAAGGCACTAATCCGATTCCTGAGGGCAGAGCCCGCATGAGCTAATCATCTCCCAAAGACCCCCACCTCCTAATACCATCACCTTGGAGGTTAGGATTTCAACATATGGATTTTGGGGGGACACAAATATTCAGGTTAATAATAGGAGCAGTAGTTGTAGGTAATGGTAGCCTGACTTTGGTAGTGGTAGGTAGTTTGACCCAGCATTACTGTCTAGCCCATTATTTGGTATCCCATGGAGGAAGGTATCCCAGGCCTGGGTGGATATACTGTAGTCTCTCAGTAAAGTTATAGAGCCCTGCTGTGTCCTGCTGAAAACACAGACCTGGATCTTCTTACTGCCATTCTACTTGGTCCTCCCATCAGCAAGGCTCCATTGGACCAGACCAGAAAGTCATTCCAATTCTAGGTTCAACATCCAAGAGTGTGATTAAAACTTTTGTCCCTGTAATCCAAGGGTTCTCAGCCTCGGCACTATTGACATTTTGGGTGGGATAAATTTTTGTCATGGCGGCCGTCCTGTGCGTTGGAGGATGTTTACCAGCATCCCTGGCCTCTACCCATTCGATGCCATTAGCACCCCCCTGCTCCCAGTTATAACAACAGAAAATGTCTCCAAGCATTGCCCAATGTCCGCAGGGGGAAAATTGTCCCCAGTAGAGGACCACTGCTGTGACTCCTTGACATCCCGTAGTATTTAGAACTCTTTTGGATGCAAGCAACATAAACCCAACTAAAGCAAAAATAGGAGGGGGGATTTCTTGGCTCAGGCAACTGGGAAGTATGAGGGGTGCTGGTTTGGAGCACAGCTGAGTTCCTGCCTCAGATAATGTTGCCAGGTCTCTGTCTTTCTCTCTCTCTTTTTCCCTTTCTTTGCCTCTGCTTGCCCTCATTCTCAGGCAGACTATTTCCTCACAGTGGAAATGTAGCAATTGAAGTTTCACATCCCACTGACCAATCAACACAGCCAGAAAGAGCTTTCTTCTCAATAGCTGCAGCAGTCTCAGGGAGGATTCTGATTGGCCCAGCCTCAGTCATGTGCCCATTTCTAGGCCAATCAGCATGGCCAGGATGATGAACTTCTTTGATTGGCTAAACCTGTGTCTGGGTGTTCATCCTGGAGAATAGGGTCAGCCCCATCAGTAAAGCTACATAGGATGAGAAAGATGAGCACCCTGAGAAAGAGGTGCTCTGCTACCCAAGGAAGGGAGAGGAGAGAACCACACAGCCAGACATCAATGTCCACCATGTCCTTGAGATGGCTTCCTCACCGTTTTTCCAATAGTCTCTTGAACTGATCTCTCTCCCCTGACTCAGATGAAGTTCCTCTAGCTGTTCAGGGGAATTGCTCTCTGCTAGTAGAATGTCTTCACATCCACTCTGCACCCTGCACGTCCTTCTCTATATCTTTCCCTCCCATCATGCCCCTGTTACTCACGGTCTTAGCATGCAACCCAAGCTCTGTCTTTATTCAAGCAATTTCTTCCTCTCAAAAACAATCATTTATAAAAGTTGATTTGCACAAACCATATGCAGTCTAGCTCTTGTAGTAAAAAAAAACCAAAAAAACCTCCATAAAACTACTCACAGTGATAAGATCTGGGGTCTAGTGCTAACTTGCAGGGAAAGTTGCATCTTCTCCGGACACCTTGAGGATCTTGTCTGAAAATTGGGTGATTGAACAAGTAAAAGAGGTGGCTCCTCTTTCTTTTTTCCAAAGAGAGAAAAGCTATTCCTCACAGAGCCTAGCTCTAATTCTCTGCTTACAGAAATCCAAACTGCCTCTGAACTACCCGAGGAAAAGTGTACTCTAGCAGAGGAGCGGACCTTGAAAGTGGACTGTCCCATCACCCACGACACGGATTCCAACAGCCGGAAGGCTTGGCAGAGTCTGAAAGATAAAGGGGCGGTCCAGACGCCGGCAATCACAGAGAGAGTCTCGGGGGAGTTTAGTCAAGTCCAGGTGGGGAGGTACTTCCTAAAAGACGTCCCCAGTGAGAGCATGCTGCGCGTCCGAATGACCAACCTTCCAGTGGAGGACACAGGGCTGTACCGATGTGTGATCTGCCAGCCTCCCAAGGACCCCATCATCCTGTTCTACCTTGTCTACCTGGTGGACCAAGAGCGAGTAACCTGGGGGTGGGGGGTTGAGGGTGGGGAGAGCCAGGACGGGTGGGGGTGGAGCAGTGGTGGTAGCACGAACGGGGCTGTGGCTCAGGATTTCTAGGAGCCTGTGCTCCCCCAGAAGCTCCTTGTCTCTCATTTGAGGTCCTTGAAAGACATTTGGTCCAACAGTAAGAAGGGGCTTCTTTGTATGGGATTCCTCTTGGGGAGTAGAGCCAAACGTGCTATGCTGTTGTAGGAAGTGGGTGAAAGGTGAGCGGTGGACTTGGGACAATTTAGTCTCATTCCTCAGGTCTTCATGTAGTAGTCAATTCCTTGGGAAGCCTCTGTGAGTCCCCTCCCCCTCCTAAGGATGCATCTGAGGGCCCTCCTGTGTGCTTCCAAAGCAGTTCTCCCCAGACCTTACTGTGGACATGAATCACCTGGGGATCTTATTTCAAATGCAGACCCCGATGCAATAGGTCTTGGGTGGGACCTAGGTTCTGCATTTCTGATCTCTTTGATAGACAGAACTATTTCACTGGATTAAGTAGTGGCCAGTTTCCTTATCTGTCTCCCCTATTCATATCTGAGAACCCTGAGGGCAAGACCTGAGCCTTGTTCGGCTCTATATCCCTAGCAACTAATGAAGTGCCTGGCACACAGTAGGGTCTCCGTAGATGTTGACTGGATGAATTAAGGAAAGCAGATTAGAGGGAGGCAGGTTCAAATTCCTAGCACCTGTGGAATTCTAAGCCGAAGGAAGACAAGATACATATGCAATATATTAATAAAGATAACTTGTAAAGCAATATGCCACAGGTACAGGTGAGTGCAAGGCAGAGAGAATGGTATAAAGTAATCAGGGAATTATTCTTTTTTTTTTTTTTTTTTTTTTTTTTGCTGTACGCGGGCCTCTCACTGCTGTGGTCTCTCCCATTGTGGAGCACAGGCTCCGGACGCGCAGGCTCAGCGGCCATGGTTCACGGGCCTAGCCGCTCTGCGGCATGTGGGATCTTCCCGGACTGGGGCACGAACCCATGTCCCCTGCATCGGCAGGCGGACTCTCAACCACTGCACCACCAGGGAAGCCCAGGGAATTATTCTTGAAGAAGGTGGGGGCATACGGATTGGTGAAGAATAGTAGGCAAGTGCATTTCTAAGGACATGAATAGCTTGGAAATTCCTTCCTTGTTCCCTATACCCCTCCCTCCGTCTTTCCCACTCTTCGTCCCTTCTTCCCTCTCTCCTTCTCTCCCTCTCTTCCTTCTTTCCTTTTCGTTGTCTCTGACCCAGACAGATGCCACACTATTTCTTTAATTTTAGCAAAAGGAAACCTTGCTTCATGAATGGACATGTTCATTTCCCTCCTGAGTTCCATTTACCCTACCACTCATCCATCCATTTGTCCAACCACCCAATGTGCCTTCTTACAGATCCTTCGGGTACCCCTGTCTCAGGTGACAATCCTACCCAGAACTTTGCTCAGATTCCCACCCTTCCTCCTATCACCACCAAGTACTGAAGCAAGCTCCATCCCAGCCCCAGGACTGTGACCCAACCCCTCCCCATGTCAGCTACCAGCGTCTCCTCTCCTGGCCTCAAAGTCACCCCCCACAAATGTGACAGATGTCACCAGGTATGGTTTCCAGGTCTCTGGGCCCCTGGTTTGGACACCAAGCCCTTTGATTCCCAGTCCATGTGCTGAGAGTGAGGGATGGGAAGAGTGCAAGGCAAGGGTGGACTTGAGTCACCTCAGTTGGGTGGACCTTCCCAGGGGAGGAAGGAGGTCAGGCTGGAGTGAGGAGGCAATGGTGAGGCTGCCACTCTCCCCATGGTTCCCCTCTGTTTTACTTCTTGCACACCAGAGGAGTAAGAGAGGAAAACGGCATCTTTGCTGAATTCCAGTGGCTCAGCCAACCCCTGATGGTGTAGTGGAAAAAGAGATCCTGTCTTCTAACGTCAGTCAGACCGAGTGAAACTGTAACTCTGGGCCAGTCAGGAGCCCTCTCTGGCTTCAGTTTCCTTGTCTCTGCAGTAGGGTGGGGTGGAGCTCGAAAAACCAGAGCTGGAAGTGACGATCTAGCCAAACAGCTCTGAGCAGCTGCTACATGTTAAGATTTCCTGGACTGTTAGCTTTGGCTTTTATTTTTTTTCAATACTGATGCATGTGACCTACTGCAGACCAACAGAATTAGAATTTCTGGAGGTGGGGCTGGTCTTAGTATTTTTTCTGAGATTTTCAGGAGACATTTTTAATGTGCAGGCAAAGCTAAGAGTCACTGCCTTTGCATGCACACCCCTCCATACAGCTTATTACTAAATGTTGATTTATGTTAGAACATATTTATCATTAAATATTGAATGAACAGAGAAAGAAATATTCTTCCATATTCCCACTAATCTATCATGTCTTTTTTTCTCCGTCTTCTAGTTTTTATTCATGCTTATACATATTTTAACATAGCAATAATTCTAACTATACACATTTTCGTTATTTTTCTGTGCTAAAACTGTTCTCCAATGTTGCTACCTAGTCTTTGTAATTAGAATTTCAGCATACTTTTTTATCAGTAGAAAGCCATTTATAATCATTTGCCTTAGACATTAGATTATTTTAGACATTGAGATTATTTTCATTTTTTGTAGCATTGATAACTCTGAGACGAACATATATTTGCAGATGTCTTTTTCTTTTTTCTTTTTTTTTTAAATTTTTATTTTATTTTATTTATTTTTGGCTGCGTTCGGTCTTCATTGCTGTGCACGGGCTTTCTCTAGTTGCAGCGAGCGGGGGCTACTCTTCGTTGTGGTGCGCAGGCTTCTCATTGCGGTGGCTTCTCTTGCTGCAGAGCACGGGCTCTAGGCGCGCGGGCTTCAGTAGTTGTGGCTGGCGGGCTCTAGAGCACAGGCTCAGTAGTTGTGGCACACGGGCTTAGTTGCTCCGCAGCATGTGGGATCCTCCCTGACCAGGGCTCGAACCCGTGTCCCCTGCATTGGCAGGCAGATTCTTAACCACTGTGCCACCAAGGAAGTCCCCTCTTTTTTCTTTTTTAAAATATTTATTTATTTATTTTGGCTGCACCATGTCTTCGTTGCGACATGTGGGATCTTTAGTTGCAGCACGTGGGATCTTTAGTTGCGGCATGAGGACTTCTCAGCTGCAGTATGCAAACTCTTTGTTGTGGCAAGCATGCAGGATCTAGTTCCCTGACCAGGGATCGAATCCGGGTCCCCTGCATTGGGAGCTCGGAGTCTTACCCACTGGACCAGAAGGGAAGTCCCCTCTTTTTCTTCTTTTAAATTGTTTATTCAGAAGAAATTCCCTTAAGAGAATTTGAACATTTATATTGTTCTGTATACATATTGCCAAATGGTTTTCCAAAGATTGGAAACAATTTGCAGTGGGATCCCTAATGCATAAGGGAAGCAGCATCACTGCAGGCTTGTCTACAGGGATTTGGTATTTAAAAAATATACCTGTCAAAATAGATGTGAGCTGGGACCTGCTTTAATCTCTCTATTACTGTGGACTCTGAGCTCCATAGCGTAGAGGCAGCACCCTTTCCTCCTTATGTTGTGCCTAAGTGCCTGCTACCTAGAAGGTGCTCATTAATTCTTGAAAATAAATGATCTAGTGAGAGTCAATGTTTTTCATTTTTCACTAATTTTCCAGCATGTAAATTGAGAGCGCAAACCTTCGCCCACATTCCTACTAAAGGCTGCATCTCCTTCATCTATTTATCTGTTAATTAACAGGAACCATTCTATGAGTCATATTCCAGTCAGGGAAGCAGAAGCCACTGAGCTGTTTGAAAAAGAGAGAATTTAGTGGAGGGAGCCGTTTGTCCAGGTGATGGAAGAGCTGAGACACCAGTCAGGGGATGGAGGGTGTGGTGCCCCTGAGGAAGCCACCGTCACTGTCTTAGGAGGGTTCTGCTGAGGCAGGCCATGGGGAAATTCTTGTGCAAATGGTTTAGGAAGTGATCTCAGGTAAAGCCATTCGGGAAGTGGGACCGGGGAGGGAAGGAAACCTAGCAAACGGTGTCATAACCAAGGCGAGTCACACAGGAAGAACCTTTGTTCAGTCCTGCAGGGGGTTCTGGGGACCACGGGAGTTGTCTGTATGTGGGGGGCTGGGGAGCTGGAGTATTTGTACTCCCAGAACTCAGTGAGGGGCCATCCCAGCGGCACAGGAATTCCCAGGCACTGTGGCTGGGGTAGAGGTGGGATGGGGTGGGATGGAGTGCGGGTGTCTGGCCACCTGCGTGCAACCTCAGAAAGGGATGCAGTTCTGGCCCTCGAGAGTGGACACGTTCTAGGAGCTCCGTGCAAGAAAATGTTCAAGGGCTGGGAGGGGATAAGGTAGGGCACCGGCAGGAGAGACTTGGAGAGGATGGAGTTAGCGGGGCTGGGACCTTCAGGCAGCAGGGCTGGAACCGGGCACAGGCTGGCAACGCAGAGGGCACAGCTGCAAGCTTGAGGGTCCAGAGTGGCGCTGCCTTCCAGGCCGTGCCCCAGTCCCCAGCCAGTGCTGCCAGCGGCTGAACTTGGCTGGGCTGCCTCAGACATCTAGTTCCCGGAGATGCAAGGCAGTGCCGCAGGCTGGGGGTGGATTTTGGCACAAAAGGACCTTTGGTGCTTTCTATCGCCATTCTGTCATTTCTCCCTTTGCTGGTTTGCACATTCAGTTTTAAGTTTTGCGTAGGCAAATGTGTTGATTTTTGAATTATTTTGTGTTGATATTTTGAATTGCTTTTATTCCTTAATTGTGCTTGATTCTATTTCCTGGTTACTTCTCTATTTTTTCCTCTTATTTTAATCTTAATCCATGGAGGGGGGGTGTTACTTTACTTTATGGTATAAATTATAGAACAAATGCCTTTTTCTTCATCTTGTTATCCAGATCCCACAAGACTATTTACTAGACAATTCTTGCTTACTTACTGGGCTACCGATTTCCTTAGATGCTAAATTCTTAGAAACCCTTAGATCTATATCTGCTTCTATTTGTTGCCCTGCTGCCGATTTCTCTTTTGGACCCTGTGTCTCTATAGATTAATTGTGCTCGAACCTAGTTCCACATCTGCTGAGTCTAGATAGGCCAAGTTTCCTCACTCATTTGCATCTCTTTCTTATGGTACCTACTGATGTTTACCCAGGACTTTTAGAATCATGTTGCTAAAGTCTATAAAAATTCATGGTGGGATTTTTCTCAGTTTATAGATGAGGAAACTGAGGCCAAAGAGGTGAGGTGACTCTCCCAGGAAGTAGGTCCTGATGCTGAGAATGGAAACCAGGTTTCCTTTCTCTGGGAGCCCTCGCTCCCTCTGCTGCATCACAGCGGGAAGGAGCCTCGTCAGCCTGCCCTTTCTCCCTGATGCCTCTCTGGACATGGACCCTATGCTCTCTACTAACTATATTTCTAATCGGTAGCTTTAAGCAATGGAACAAGCTAAATGCACAGGACAATCCCAGTTAGTATGGGGAAAGGAAGGATGAGAGCAGATGAACTAAGGGGTGTGAAGGATTTTTGCAAATGCTCAAGTGTACAAGAGCATGTGTGCCAACAGCAGCACTGAATCTCCTCTCTTTCCCAGGGCCCCTGGGACCCGCATTGTCATTCCCGTGGCACGTGGACTCCTGAGTAAGAACCTGGTCTTCATTGCTCTTTTTGCTGTCACGCAGAGGTCATTTGCATCCTAGGCGCTGGAAGCCACGAGAATGAACTCTGACCTCCAGCCACGTCCATCTGGCAGTTGTGTCCAAAGAGGAGTGTGAGGGGCAGGGGATGGGGTAGGGCGTCAATGACATGAATTGAAGCTGTAGCACAGGTACTTTCTAAGGCTCAGGATCCCACCTTCTTGGCCCCGCTAACTCCCCTCACTTCACTGATAACCTTGGGTGCGTGCTTTGCCCCCTCACAAGAGAAGCTACTGCCCCAAACGTGCCATTCCACCAGCAGTTCAGGGTGTGCATTAAATACACTGTCCAGTGCTTTTCACTGTCAATGTCTTATGGGGGTCGTGAGACACAGGGGGCACAGCTGCTCACTCTGCCCTGGTCCTTGCCCTGGACCACAACATTTTGGCCTGAATTGGACAGAATTCCCGCTAGAGAGCATCCCGTTCGCCCGACTGCCAGGGCCGTCCTCTCCTCTACAATCAGATGTTTACGTTTCTCCCCTTAATTTATGGCCCTTTCGACACTCCCAGAAAAGACTGTTGAAAACCACGGAACGAAGAGAAGATGAGATCCACGGTGAGAATTCCATGTTTGGGAGGATGAGCTAGGATCCAGGGCATAGGACGGAAAATAGGATATCATCATTTGACTACTGTGTGCATTTATTGTGTGCATCATCAGGGATGCATTTTGCCACTGGATCCTCAGAACAGCCCCATGAAGGCAGAGAAGTACGTGGCTGGAAGGAGACCACGTGAGAAGTAAATCTCCTCTTACTGGCAGGAAAAACTAGAGCTCCTTTACTGAAGACCACGCACCTAAAAACCATATAGAATGGAATAACCGGGAGCCTGCTCTATCTAAATGCTTCTTCCTTGTACCACACGAGGGGCAGGGATGGTGGGTGACCGGCTCTCACCAGTTAGGCTCCTGAAGGCTGTCCCCCATGTGCACTTTCCCCCTCCTCTCTCTCTGTTCCTTTAACTCCCCTTTCACTCCCAAGCTCTTCCATAAAATAGGCATCCAGGGCCACCAACAGATTTAAATCACTAGTTTCTGATTTTCTACCTCTTCTGACTCTAAAGGGGAAGGGGTCTCGTTAGTGGGGAAGAGATGATAGGTCCTTCCATTCCCATTCAGGAACGGCCAAGGCCAATGTCATCCTAAATTCCCCAAGAAAAAACACACTCTATCACCCACAATCCACCTCGTGTTAGGAAAACACAGTCTTACCATCAGGTTGCCCTTCCCCTACTCCTGTGAGCTAAGGTACAGTCTTCCCCTCCCTGGCCCCACTGCCATCTTATGAGGACTTCCTCACCAACCTGGGGCCTGAACCCTCCAAGAGGATGGCACTGATCCCATACAGATTATCTCTGATCATCCAGCTGAGTCCATTAGAAGGTGATGAAGGGAATTCATGTCATCCTGGTGCCGTGATGAGAGTCTTCTGAGAGGCACTGGATCCAGAAGCTGTTCTGCTCAGCACATCTATTGATATTTTCCTGGCCAAGAGAACCCAGCCACACGGAGGCTGTAAGTGCATGGCATGCAGTGTTTGCTTTCTCAGGTGGCTTGTTTGGGACCTGCATTTCAGCAGTTTCAATGTTTCCTCTGTTTGTGAAGTTGACAAAAAAGGCTAGGGCAAGGGAGGAACCACCGTTAAATGCTCTCTAGGAGAGGCAGAGCACTTTAGGGCAGTCTCTCTCGAACTGCAGTCCTTAGGCCACCCGCATCAGATACTCCTGGAGCATTTGTGTAAAATGCAGATGCCTGCCCCCCCCCCCCCCCCCCCCGCCAGACACCCACTGAATCAGAGCATGGGCTGTCTCTTGGTGGTTCTCAAGCTTGTTTGGGAGATAGGGTTCTAAGGAGTCATCGTGCTCCTTTCCAAACACCACGACGCATTTATATATTCATCCTGAGTTAACCAACTGCATGATTTGGTGTGCTTGTGTGATTAATTTAATTATAGATGAAATAATACTTCAGTTCAATATATTAAACTCGCCTGAGGAATTACACACACTAAATTGGAAGGCAAATGGTTGTACTGGACGCTCTCCCACTTGCACCATCAGGCCCACTCTCCATCCTTTTCCTCCCTGGTCTGTTCCTGGGAACTGACCAGGCTCCCTTTCCCACCAGCTTCTGGTTGGGTGTGGCCAGTAGGCAGCAAGAAAGAAGGGCAGGGGATGGAAAGAGAATGAGGTCAGAGTTTTTATCCTCTGGGTTCCTTCTCCGTGGAGAGGCACGAGGGGCCCTCAAGGCCCCTTCAAGCCTTGCATCAAACAGCTGTTATCTTCAAGTTTGGGCAACTGCTCCGGTCCCTTGATTTTAGGCCACGGCAAGTAGTCACTCACCACTGCTCCAGCCCCAGGGTACTGCAGCCTCCCTTAGTGGTTTCCCCGAATTCTACCCACACTTTCATTAAACACTTCTCAGTCACCTGTTTCAGTGAGCCACCTCTTTCTTGCTGGGACCTTGACCTACACAACAGTGTTATGTGGTTAATTACACAGGCCTTGGAATTAAACAGGACCCAGGTTTGATCTCAGCTCCGTCACATCCTTGATGTATGTCTGATCTTGAGTAACTCAGTTAATCTTGCTAGGCCTCAGCCTGAAGATATTCCTCACTGCCTCAAAGGGCATAATAACCAGGGCTTCCCTGGTGGCGCGGTGGTTGAGAGTCCGCCTGCCGATGCAGGGGACACGGGTTCGTGCCCCGGTCCGGGAAGAGCCCACGTGCCGCGGAGCGGCTGGGCCCGTGAGCCATGGCCGCCGAGCCTGCGCGTCCAGAGCCTGTGCTCCACAACGGGAGAGGCCACAGCAGTGAGAGGCCCGTGTACCGCCAAAAAAAAAAGGGCATAATAACCAATACGAGTCATGATTCTTGATGCTACCAACTGAATCCAATCCTGGCTAGCAAAGGAATTTAGAAAGATATTGGTAGCTCACAGAGTCGATGAGAAGGCTGAAGGACCCGTTTTAGAAAATGGCAGAAACCAAGTTATAACTTGAGACAGTCCAGTGGTGTTGCCGTTGTCACTGCCCCTGTACAGGTGAAGCCACCAAGTACTTACCACCATACTATTCCTGGACTCTCAGTGCTTCAATTGCCTCTGAGTAAGTCACTTACAACTGGCCCTGCATCTTGTATCGCACCCCTAGGATCCAGAATCCTGGGCAGAATCATGCATTTGCCCATACTTAGGTCAAGTCACATGTCTGTACCATAGGTGCCAGGGAGAAGGGGCAGAAGAAATATCTGCCTCCATGCTCAAGGGAAGGGGGCCTCGTGAGACCCAAACACTGGGGCATAGCCCCCAAATGGGAAAGGTATTGGGTGCTGGAGAGCCAAAAGATGACAAGTGTTCATTACACAATCCCAAAGCTGACAGAATTAAACGAGATAACCTGCGTAAAGCACCTGGCACACAGTAGAACTTCAATCCATGGAGGTCACTCCTGGTGCTGTTATAATTGTGGTCTCCAAGCTCACGCCTAGACTAGGAGCTCAGGGAAGCACACACCTCTGACGTGGGGAGAGCCCCTGAGGAATGCTTTGGGGCCCGCCTGACTCACACACAGCTCTTACAGGTATCCTGTTTGAACCACTTGCTTCAGAATCACCTGGGCTGCTTGTTAAAGCGCAGGCTCCTGGGCCCTCTCCACACTTACCGAATCAGTATGTCCGGGGTGGAGCCCAGGCACGTGTCTGTTTGCTAAGCTCCCCAAGTGATTCAGCCATATGCCCACCCTTGAGAATTGTGGTGTGGCATAACACGAAAGATGGTGGGTCATCAGGAAGGCTTGACTCGGGCCTCAAAAGGCAAGTCAAATCTGGATGCACAGTGTCAGGCAGGCAGGGATAATGGTGGGAGGGGTTGTGGAATGTAGTGGTCAGTGGTCAATGATGAGAATGTCTTGGTGGCCTGAGGAAGTGAGTGGAGCAGAGGTGGGACATCAGATGGGTGGGTCTAGACTTGCTCCGGTGGAGAATGGGGAGCTACTGAGTGTTGCCCAATTGGGCTGTGACAAAATGAAAGCAGGAAGGAAGATGTCACAAGGGCAGTGATCTCTCTTTTCTGCTGCTGCTTCTGCATTTTCCTGAGCTGCCGCCTCTCATCGCATTTTCCTCAGGGTTTCCCAACTGCAAACTGACAACCAAGCCTCTCAGGGAAGATGGAAAACACCCAAGTGGGGCAACATCCTCCAGTAAATGGAAAAGGCACTGAAGCGACTGGCACACAGTGGGTCCAGGGAGCAGGATGGAGTGAGGGGAAGGGCTCTGGGGGTGGCCGTGGCTACCGCTGCTGCTCTAGGTCTCAGGTAAGGAGAGGCAGGGAGAGGGATGTAGATGGCCAAGTGGAGGTACCTACTAAGAGGGGTTTTCTCTCATTTCTTAAGGAGGGACTTAAGAGAGAATGAGATCAGGGTATGTACATGTTAGAGACAGGAAAGCAAGAAAGGAAGGTCATGAATGCGGACTGTGCTGGTTGACCCCATCCCATCAGGGATTGGATGATGAAATAGAAGGTGGAGGTTCTTCTAGAGCATCTTGAGGTTGAGAAAATTATGTGAAGTCAAACAAACAGTCTCTCCTCGCTGTGCTGATATCCTGGGAGACGTCAAGAAGTGTAAGGCAGTCTCCCCCTAAAGGAATCAGGCGCTAAGGCATAGGGGCATTAATAGAGGAAAAGGCAAATGACGACAAAAGGGTCAAGCAGCAACATGAAGGCCAAACTATGGTGGAAGTCGCTCTAGCAAGCCACAGAGAGGGGATGTGGAAAGAAGGTAAGGGCAGACAGAGCTGGGTTCAAATCCTATCTCTGCCATTTTCTACCTATGTGACCTTAGGAAGTCCTCTCTCCTCTTTGAACTTCATTTTTGTCATTTGTAAAGAGTACCTACTCAGAAATACTCATTTGTAAATGGTACCTACTTCAGAGGGTGTCCTGAGAGTTTAAAAGCAGACTGATGTAAACTACTGGCTCAGGATTTATAGCACAGTAGGTGCCTAGTAAAAGGTATAGTGGATGATGATGATGTACCCAGGTGTAGGGTGATCAGTGGTATTGAGGACCTGTTCAGGTAGACTCCCAGTGCTTTCCTTTTGTCTGTATCTGAATATGGTATTTAAGCCAGAGTTCTAAACTACCTTGGGGAGCTCCTCATTTTACCCTGGGTATTTCCCACATATACATGAGGTATACATGTTTAAAAGCTTGTTTGCTTTTCTCTTATTAATCTTCTTTTATTACAAGGATGTCAGCTGAGAACTCAGAGGGTAGAGGGAAAATGATTTTTCCTCCCCTACATCTGTCAACCTCTAGCCTCCTTCCTCCACTGAGGTCTCTCCAACTTCAGGCAGCCTTTTTGGACCAGATCTATGAAACCTATGCTGGTAGTTTCACATATGTGCAGCCCACATCCGGTCCATGGGACGTACCCATTTCATTCACCCCAGCAAACTCATGGAGCCCTGGTGGATCCCCATACAGCCATCTTCTCTTCACTCTACCGTGGGGACAGCTAGTCATTGGCAGTCTCTGCCCATTGTAGTTCTCAGGTTTGAGTCAGACTCCAGTCTGCTGTGTCTCCCAAACTCCAGGGGATGCTTAACAAGCTCTCCAAGTTGTGACCCTGAAGCCCCTCTCCCTAAGCTTGTGGTAAGGGGCAGGTGTCCACTCCCTTCTGCGCCCAGGGTCACAGGACACCAAAACTGTCTCCAAGAATCCTCTCCTAGTCTTCAAGATCCCCACAACTTTATACCCTTGATGTGGGCAAGGTTTAGATACCTTTTTGTGTGTGTTGCACTGGTCTCCCAGCTCACTCTGGAATGGGGCATCTATTTCCTTGGGACTTCCATTAGTCAAGGTTCAGCTGCAGACAACAAAATCCAATGTACCTATGTTAAGTAGAAAGGGATCCTTTTAAAACAGAATATTAAATGGTTTACAGAATCAGATCCTACTCTGAGCTTCTGGGAATGACTGTCAAAGCCACACTACAGCGGGGGGAGATTAAGGGGCCACTGCTCTTCCCACAGTCAGCACTCTGAAGAATCAGCAAACTTTGCAAATCAGGAAGCTACTGGCATAGTTTCTCCAGACCCACCCCACGTCAGCCACACTCTATCCCACCAAAGTGGATGCCTTTTCCCCTACTTAACTCAGTTCCAAATTTGTTTCATACAAATGCCTTTGATGGGTAAAGCCTAAATTATCTCTGGAGCCCTAGCTGCCAGAAAACCTGAGAAATGATTGTGCAGACCTTTCATAATAAAGAGGCCCACGAGAAGGAGGTGGGAACGGAATTTAATTCCACAGCATCTGCCCAAACAATCTCAGCGAAAACTGAGATGAAAATAGTTCACATTTTAAAGATTTTCTTTCTTGCTGTCAGTGAAAGACAAATTGAGTGGAAAACAAACACCCACTCTTTGTTGTGTTATGGCAAATACATTCTTTTATCTATTATAGAGTTATGTTATAACAGCAAGTTCCTATTCACCAAAAATAATATTTTGGATATTATTATATGCTATATATCACCCTCAAGCCATAAAAAGATACAGACCCAGAGAACAAATTCCAAACTTTATGGTACTTTTCTTGGAAACTTCAGTGTGTTCTAAAAAATGAATCCTATTTCCCATCCATCTACTTTATTCTATTCCTGGGATACTGACATAATCACTCATTGTGCAGTGACATTTGGAAAATTCACCTTCCACGGCAGTCACGAAAGTAAAAATAGTTCCACTTTAGCGTCCTGTAAATTGAGAGTTTTCAGAACTTCATAAAATCAGAAACGAGTACTTTAGGAACCAAGTGCAGGTCTTTGGGGGTAGGGGTTGCTGTTTCTACCAATTGCGGCTATTATATTGTGATCCTTCCTCAATCTTAATCCAGCCCCGTCTTTGAAAGACTTGCCTTGAACCCAACTTCCCAGTACATTCGGACCTTGCCTTATCTAAGCCGCTCTCAGAGCTCTGTTGAGGCTGAGTTCTCCTTGAACTCCGTGAGGAATAAGTTCAGCTTTCTCTTATTAACACGTTGTGCTGGGGATATTTGAGAAACAGCACGGGACAATGTAATTAAATCCATCCATTTCCCCCTTATGACTTATGCTTTGGGGTCTTATTTAAGATGTCCTTTCCAATCTGAAACACAATTATATTCTGAATATTGTCTTTTAGACAATGTATGAAGAGAGTCTCACACATTATCTTCTATTAGCTTTACAGTTTTGACACAAACAGGACACAACAAAGAAATCTGCCCCTTAGGATGGTGGCAGGGTCTTGTTAAAGTCCACCTCCGTCATTTAGAGCTGTGCTAGTACTCTAGCCATTAACCTCATGTGCCTATTTGCATTTAAATTAATTAAAATTCAACGAAAAATAAGAATTCAGTTCCTCAGTTGCACTTGCCTCATGTCAGAGCTGAACAACCACACGTGGCGAGCGCCTACTGTGCTGGATGGGCAGGTACAGAACAGCTCCATTATTGCAGGAAATGGTGTCAGACAGCACTGCTTTCTGTATTTCTGTTTCAACATAACTGGCCGGCTAACAAAGCTTTCAGTTCCTTGTTATAAATTTAGTGTCTTACTAATACAGATGAAAACTTTTTATAGCACACTGTACTTTCACACCTGGGTAGTTTGCTTTAGCGTTTCCATTTAACTAAAGCAGATTTTCCTCTTAGAGAATCACACTTCTGATTTTGTACTTTCCTTTCTCAGAGAAGGGTTTATATTATTTTGGTTCTTCAATCCTTTTGCCCTATTCCCCCCAAGTCCCCTCCAAAGCCTTCTTGCCCTCGCACAAAGCAAGTGCAAGTGCGGCCCACTTGGATGGATGAGGGGGATACACTGCCGGAAGCCAGGGTGCATGGGGGCTGCTCGGCAGTGGGCAAAGCACTGGGGGGCCGGGTGTTGGAGGACAGGGTCCAAATGCCCAGCTCGGCTTTGATATCTTTCTGTGAAGTCTGTGAAACGTGGGCAAGTCACTGGCCTGCTCTTCAGCTCAGCCTCCACAAGAAAAAAGGCTGGAGACCCGCTCTGGGGTCCCCTCTGCATGCGATCAAGGCACATGTGTGAACAGCGATGCAGAGTTGAGCAAAGCAGGGCTCACGCGGTTAAGTTAAGCCCCCTTGGCCCTCGGGGGACTCGCAGGCTGTCTAGAGAGGTTGGAAGAATGTCCACAACAGGGTGGTGACAGAACACAGCACAGAATCAGGGCCAGTGCAGCCAGACGCTACGTGCTCAGGGCAGGGTCGGATGGTGGCTGCAGGCTGGAGTCCTCTGCACCAGCTTCTTGCAAGAGGGCCCCCTTGTGGCCCAACACAAGTGAGGCTAGTTGGGGAGTAGCCCCCAGAGGCATTCCGGGGGCTGGTGAGGGGGACAAGCTCCAGCAGCCTGAGGCACGACCAGCATGGAGTGGGACCATAAGGAGACTGGACACCCCGGGGGCTAGAGACAGGGTGGGCACAGATAATGGGGTCTTAACGCAGACCCAGGCCTCTAACCGAGCAGTGAAGTCCAGTTAATGCAGGGGAGCTGAGCACTCTCGTGAGCTCAGTAAGCAAGACACACAGTCAGGGACAAGTAGCTGTAGACCCCTCCCCAATTTGTCCCCTCTTCTCTGGGCTGCCTAGTGACCACTTGGCCTCCAGGTCTCTTCGTTACTTTCCTCAGAAACTCCAGCTTCCCAACTCCTCTCTCCTGTTGTCGCCCTTCTCCCTGGGGCTCCTGGAGGCCCAGCTCCGCAGCAGGACCGGGGCAGGGAGACTTCTGCTCATTTTAGGGAGCGGAGATAATTACGTTACCTGAACAGGACACTGTGCATACCAAACGCACCCAGGGAGAGCTGGGTTATAACCAACTGGGAAAAACCGTGGATTCAACACCCACTGGAATGTATGCCTGACCGGCGTGCAGTGCAGCAAACCCACCTCAGGTAAACTAGTCACTTAAAATGACCCTACTCGGTGTTCTTTAAGCCTAATCAAACTAAGTGTTTTAAAAACGTTTTCTTTGTTAGTTATCAAGTGCTTATAAATATTTTGTGCAAATAGTCTCTCTCCCTTTTTAAGTGAAATTTTTTATTTTAGAGTAGCTTTAGGGTTCAGAAAAATGAGGATATTACACAGAGTTCCCATATATCCCACACCCAGTTTCCCTTATTGCTAATATCTTACATTAATGTGGTACATTTGTCATAATTACTGAACCAATAATGATATATTATTATTGACTGAAGTTCGTACTTCATTCATATTTCCTTAGCTTTTACCTAATGTCCTTTTTCTGTTCCAGGGTTCCACCCAGGACACCTCATCACATTGAGTCTGCATGTCTCCTTAGATTCTTCTTGGCTGTGACCATTTCTTAAAATTTCCTTATTTTTGATGGTTTTGACAGTTTTGAGGAGTACTGGCCAGGTATTTCATGAAGTCTTTCATTTGAGAGTTGTTTGATGTTTTTTCTCATGGGGTTAGGGGTTTGGGGGAGGAAGACTGCAGGGGTAAAATGCTGTTCTCATCACATCTTATCAAGGGTTCATGCTATCAATGTGATTATCACTCTTGATCTTAACCTTGATAACCAGGCTGAGGCGGTGACTGTCAGTCTCGTCTACCATAAAGTTACTCTTCCCCCCTTCTCCATGCTGTCCTCTTTGGACACTATGGATGGCCCACACTTAGGGGGTGGGGAGTTATGCTTTCCCTCCTTGAGGGCAGAGTATCTACATAAATTATTTGGAATTCTTCTGCATGGGAGATTTGTCTGTTCTCCCCCATTTATTTATTTATTCAATCATTTCCTAGGAACCATCTTTACAGTTCCTTGAATTAAAACTTTGCCCCCCCCAAACCTCCCAGGGTGGAAAGACATCATTGACCTCCCCCATGCCTGGAACTCAGGACCCAGCTCGGGCCACCAAGGGCCCCTGACCACTCGCAGGCAGAACACAAAGTGAAAGAAAAGAGGAACAGCCTCTTCACCACGGTTTCATTTTGGGCATCCCCAGGCGCCCCCAGCAACAGTGAAGGAGTGTGACGGGGTGGAAGGTGTGAGCTGTGGAGATGGGGAGGAGTTGGGCCACAGGGAGCAAGTGAGGCTTTTTAAAAATGTTTTGGTCACGCCACGTGGCATGTGAGATCTTGGCTCCCCAACCAGGGATTGAACCTGCACTCCCTGCAGTGGAAGCGTGGAGTCTTAACCTCTGGACCCCCAGGGAGGGCCCGGCTTTTTGCTTCAAAAGCATATTTTTTTTGAAGTATAGTTGATTTACAATGTTGTGTTAGTTTCAGGTATACAGCAAAGTTATTTATATATGCTGGATTCAAGTTCTTTCTCCCAATCCATAGCTTGCCTTTTTGTTTCCTTAAATAGGTGTTTGATGGGCAAAATTTTAATTTCTCATTAAGTCTAGCTAATCAAAATTTGAAATTTTGTGCTTAGTGTTTTTTGTGTCCTATCTAGAAAACATTTGACTAGCCCAAAGTCATGAAGATACTCTCTAATGTGAGGCTTTTTTCTTTTTTAAAGTTTTTTAAAAGAGGAACAGCCTCTTACTTTCCTCTACAATGACATTCTAGAAGCTTTATCGTTTTAGTCTTTACATTTAGGTTTATGGTCCATTTTAAACTAATTTTCATATATTATATGAGGCAAGACTTGAGGTTCGCTTTTGTCCTTGATCCAGTTGTTTAAGCATCAATTTTTTAAAAAGACTTTTTTTCATATTTAATTACCTTTAGCAAACATTGATTTACTGTATATGTGGGCCTATTTCTGGATCCTCTATTTTATTCTATTGATCTATTTGTCCTTACACGAATACCACGCTGTCTTGATTACTGTAGCAAATATTTACATCAGATAATGTAAGTATTTCAACCTGTTTTTCTTTTTCAAGATTGTTTTGGCTATTCCATAACCTTTGCATCTCTGTATAAATTTTAGGATCATATTGTTAATTTCCACAAATAAAATGTCTATTGACTGATGAGTGGATAAACAAAATGTATATCCATACAATGGAATATTATTCAGCTATTTAAAGGAGTGAAGTACTGATATAACGTTGCAGAAAGTACTGCTACAACATGGCCAAATCTCAAAAACACTACCCTAAAGGAGCCGATCACAAAGCACCAATATTGTATGATTTTGTTTTCTTGAATTGTCCAGAAGAGGCAAATCTATAAAGATAGAAAGTAGTGGTCACCTGGGGCTGCAGTGTGGGGAGAGGCAGGAAAAGGGAGAGTGATAAGCTGGAAAGTGGCCTCCCCAAGGATATCCACATCCTAATCCCCAGAACCTGTGAATGTTACCTCATATGGCAAACCAAGGGGCTTTGCAGATGTGGTAAGTTAAGGATTTTTTTTTTCTAAACATCTTTATTGGGGTATAATTGCTTTACAATGGTGTGTTATTTTCTGCTTTATAACAAAGTGAATCAGTTATACATATATGTATGTTCCCATATGTCTTCCCTCTTGCGTCTCCCTCCTTCCCACCCTCCCTATCCCACCCCTCCAGGTGGTCACAAAGCACCTAGCCGATATCCCTGTGCCATGCGGCTGCTTCCCACTAGCTATCTACCTTACGTTTGTTAGTGTGTATATGTCCATGACTCTCTCTCGCCCTGTCACAGCTCACCCTTCCCCCTCCCCATATCCTCAAGTCCGTTCTCCAGTAGGTCTGCGTCTTTATTCCTGTCTTACCCCTAGGTTCTTCATGACATTTTTTTCCCTTAAATTCCATATATATGTGTTAGCATACGGTATTTGTCTTTTTCTTTCTGACTTACTTCACTCTGTACGACAGACTCTAGGTCTATCCACCTCATTACAAATAGCTCAATTTCGTTTCTTTTTATGGCTGAGTAATATTCCATTGTATATATGTGCCACATCTTCTTTATCCATCCATCCGATGATGGGCACTTAGGTTGTTTCCATCTCCGGGCTGTTGTAAATAGAGCTGCAGTGAACATTGTGGTACATGACTCTTTTTGAATTTTGGTTTTCTCAGGGTATATGCCCAGTAGTGGGATTGCAGGGTCATATGGTAGTTCTGTTTGATTATCCTGGATTATGTGGCTGGCACTAAATGTATTCACATGTATCCTTATAACAGGAGACAGAGGGAGGTCTGAACACGCACAGAAGAGAAGGTGATGCGGAGATGGAACAGAGAGATTTGAAGATGCTGGCTTTGAAGACTGGAGTGATACAGTCACAAGCCAAAGAGTGTTGGCACCCACTGGAAGCTGGAGGAAGCAAGGGCTAGATTCTTCCCTAGAGTCTCTGAAGGGATCACAGCCTTGCCAATACCTTGATCCTGGATCAGTGATACTGACTTCAGACTTCTGGCCTCCAGAACTGTGAGAGAATATATTTCTATTGTCTTAAGCCACCACATTTGCAGTAATAGGAAACTAATGCAGGATGTGACTGCTAATGGGCATGGGGCTTCATTTTAGGGGGACGAAATGTTCTAAAACTGGACTGTGATACACTGAAGTGTATACTTTAAATGGGTCAATTTTATATTATGTGAATTATATCTCAATAAGGCTGATATACGATGTTTGTGGGGACTCCCCTGGTGGTGCAGGGGTTAAGAATTCACCTGCCAATTCAGGGGACATGGGTTTGGTCCCTGGTCCGAGAAGATCCAACATGCCGCAGAGCAACTAAGCCTGTGTGCCACAACTACTAAGCCTGCGCTCTAGAACCCGTGAGCCACAACTACTGAGCCTGTGTGCCATAACTGCTGAAGCCTGTGCGCCTAGAGCCCGTGCTCTACAAGAGAAGCCACCGCAATGAGAAGCCCGCGCGCCACAACTAGGGAAAGCCTGCGCGCAGCAACGGAGACCCAATGCAGCCAAAAATAAATAAATAAAATAAATAAATTTATTAAAAAAAGACATATTAGACTAAAGAGCCCTTAAACTCATTAAGAAGAAAACAAACAAATAAAAATGAAAAAAATCTGAAGAGACCCATCTCAAAGAAGATATGTTGATGGCAAATGGATACAATAAGATATACTCAGTATCATTAGTTATTGGAGAAATGCAAAATAAAATCACAATGAATACTACTGCACACTATTAGAATGGGAGAAAAAATACCTGGCAACAATAAAATGCTAGGAAGGATAGGGAGCAACAGGAACATCAATGCAAATGCAAAACGGGCAGCCACTTTGAAAAACAATTAGTTTCTTTAAAATTAAACATAATCTTACCATACAACGCAGCAATTTCACCGTAGGTATTTACCCAAGTGAAATGTAAACCTATGTTCACACAAAAACCTGTGTATAAATATTTGTAGTAGTTAAAAAAAATTATTTATTTATTTATTACACAGCAGGTTCTTATTAGTTATCTATTTTATACATGTTAGTGTCAATCCCAGTCTCCGAATCCATCTCACCCCCACCCCCCTGCTTTCCCCCTTTGGTGTCCATACATTTGTTCTCTACATCTGTGTCTCTACTTCTGCCTTGCAAACCAGTTCATCTGTACCATTTTTCTAGATTCCATATATATGTGTTAATATATGATATTTATTTTTCTCTTTCTGACTTATTTGGAATAACCCCAAACTGGAAACCAAATCTGATTGTCCCTGACCTGGGAGGGATATGTATAAACAATTGTGATACATCCATACAATGGGGTCCTGCTTTGAAGTAAAAAGAAACAAAGTACTGATATACTCAACACACAACATCTCAAATGCCTCATACTAAGTGAAAGAAGCCAACTTAATATGCTTGGCTGGAGGAAAGGGAACCCTCCTACACTGTTGGTGGGAATGTAAGTTGGTGCAGCCATATGGAAAACAGTATGGAGGGTCCTCAGAAAACTAGAGTTGCTACATGATCCAGCAATCCCACTCCTGGGCATATATCCGGACAAAACTATAATTCAAAAAGATACATGCACCCCTATGTTCATAGTAGCACTATTTACAATAGCCAGGACATGGAAACAACCTAAATGTCCATTGACAGATGAATGGATAAAGAAGGTGTGGTACATATATACAATAGAATATTACTCAGCCATAAAAAAGAATGAAATAATGCCATTTGCAGCAACATGGATGGAACTAGAGATTATCATACTAAGTGAAGTAAGTCAGAAAGACAAATGCCATATATCACTTATATGTGGAATCTAAAATATGACACAAGTGAACTTATCAACCAAACAGAAACAGACTCACAGACAGAGAACAGACTTGTGGTTGCCAAGGGAGAGGGGGTTGGGGGAGGGATGGATTGGGAGTTGGGGATTAGCAGATGTAAGCTATTATATATAGAATGGATAAACAACAAGGTCTCACTGTATAACACAGGGAACTATATTTAATATCCTGTGATAAACCATAATGGAAAAGAATATTAAAAATGTATATATGTATAACTGAATCACTTTGCTGTACAGCAGAAATTAACACAACATTGTAAATCAACTATACTTCAATAAAAAATATATGCTACACACTGTACCAGTCCATTTTTATAACATTCTGGAAAGGGCAAAACTATAGAGGGAAAAAAAAAAAACCAGATCAGTTTCCTAGGAACTGAGGGTGGAGCAAGGGGAGAACTAAAAAAGGACACGAGGAAACTTTGGCGGGTAATGAAACACTTCTATATCTTGATTATGGTGGTGGTTACAAGTTCCCATGGGTTTCTCAAACTCCCAGAACTTTCTACCGAAAAGGGTGAATTTTACTCTATGTAAATTAGAACTTAATTTTTTAAAATCCAAAATAGAAAGACACAAAAATATCCTGCTATGTTAAATTATTTTGTACACAAAAGCCTAATTAACGTATACACATTTTTAGAGATTTTGATAAATCCTTCCAAATTTCCCTCAGAAACATTGGATCCAGTTTATACCTGTCTGTCAATGGAATGAGAGCATTTGGGTTTTTATATCCTTGTCAGCACAACTATCAGTGATTGCACTTTTCACAAGGCCTCACTCAGGGCTAGGGACACAGCAGGGATTTAATAGAAGCATTTATTCCAAGCACATGAAGTCCCCACAAGAGATAAATGAGATTTTCCCTGAGTCCTGAAGCCATTTACTGTTCTGATGGAGGAAAGAAAGGAAGGAAGATACCATGTGTGTTGGGAGGAGAGACAGCCTCTGAACTCCGGGGTCTGAGGAGCAGTGTTAAACTGGGGGAGAATATGAAAAAGGAAGGGTGAATAAGGAAAGCATACTATGTCTTATGGGGGCTGAGAGGTCTGAAGTGACAACTGTATCTCATTTCTATATGCTGGTGCCCAGCACCAGGCATAGCACATAAGGCTGTAAGAACAAACAAACTGATGAGTGAATGAATGAATGTTGAGACTAAAATTTGGGATCAGCAAAGATAAAACTTCCTTGCTCTGGGAATTGCGGGTTCAAGCTCCGTTTAAGACTGTGGCCATGCAAACTTGAGGACGTTTGACTCTGAGTCCTGTCTAAGGAGAAGAAAGTCAGCATAGGTGAGTAGGGGGAGGGCACATAGTCATGAGGGTCCACCTGGGTCCCCACGCACATAGGAGCCTACGACACAACTCCTGGATGTCAGAAGTCTATCCTTCTGATTCTCAGCCCTGGGGACTGAGTGAAGGGTGGGGTCTTGGGCCAAATGCTGGGTCATTTTAGCTGGAGCTGGGCGGCTGTATAGGAGAGATAGGGTTGGTTGAGAGGAAGTTGAGTGCGCATGCCTGTGTGCTGGCTGGGGGCTGGAGCAGGGGAAGAAGGGGTAGGGGGCGTGGTTTCTGGAGAAGAGGTGGGGGAGGGGAAGCATTGGGGCTGCTTTAGGAAGGCTGCAGCAGGGAGCCGGAGTCTTGACAGAGCTGATGGGTGATTAGAGGTGTTGGTAGGAGAGGCAGAGAGAGGGATAAAGGTAAGGAGATGTGAGCATTGAAAAGGAGAGGTAGCTGCCGCTTGTGTAAATATGAGACAGTGCATGAGTGTGTGTGTGTGTGTATGAGAGAGTGTGTGAGTGTATGTGTGAGTATGAGAGAGTGTGTGTATGTGTGTGTGTGTGTGCGTGCGCAGGCATACGTGAGAGCACGGGGGCTCCTCCCTGAACCCAAACTTTATGCTCCGAGTCTTACGATTTGAATCTTCTTTTCTCCTGTCACTCTAACCATGACAAAAATAAGGTTGCATTTGAGTATGTAAGGGGTTATTTGCAAGTGTGAGCATGAGTGACTGTTCTGACCAGCCAGGAGCCTGGGAGAGAGAGAGGCAGAGAGCCGGGACAAACACACAGATGCACGAATGAGTGCATGAATAAGCACATGGGAGTTTACAAGAAGCTCCCCTGAGTGTGGGTTCGTGAAAAACGCTGGGTCTGAGATGCCCCACCCAAGCCCCGTAGCCTGTATCTCTGGGTCTCTGAGCACAGAGGATTCCAGGGACGTCTGTGCCTGAGGTTCTAGAAACCTCACGCTAGCCCCCTAGAATAATGAATAACTGGCTTCAAAGGATGGCATTCCTAATGGACCAGATTCCAGGAGGGAATCCAAAGAGGGTGAGGAGTCTTCTGACCCCGAGAGCCCTCCCTGGGCTGGGAGGCCCCGGACCGGGTGGAGCAGCCACACCTGCCTGAAGTTTTGAGTAAGAGGGGGTGGAAACTGCACCAGCACCGCCCTCTCGCAGGCCCTGCGGGCCCCTGCGGTCTGCCGGTCACAGTGGGTCCCACAACTTCCTCACTTCCCTAAATGGGCAACTTCATATTTAGAACCCCAGGTCTTCCCTGGCAGCCCCAAGTGGTACGTCCAGCATAGGCCTGGGGCCCTAACCTCGGATCCCTGCCCCCTGCTGGACTTGTGCCCGTCCCCACTGCTGGGAGCCATGGCTCCCGCCTTGCTGCTGCTGCTGTGGCTCCAGGGCCCTGTCGCAGGTGAGAGGGTGGGCGGGTGGCTTACGGGGGAGGGAATGGTCTGCTCCTGGACCCGCTTCCTGCTTTTCCTTTGCTCAGTGATCTTGTGGGGTCGGAGGAGGAGGAGACGGTCTGGCTGACCTCGTAGCTCCCCAGCAGAGACCGGTGAGAAGGTGCCCTCCTAGTTATCTGGCCCCGGGCAAAGCTAACCCAGGCCTCACAAACTAAGATAAAGCTCTGGACCCTCTCTGCATGGGCCCCTTTATCTGCCTGTCTTCCTCAGGACCTCTGACCAGGGCCACCCCACTTCCTCACACACAACAAGCCCTCATCCCTTGGCCTCTGTCGGGAGAGCCCTGTTTGGTGCCTATGGGAATCATTACCTTACGTGTGTGCGCTTTGAATTTGCTTTTTCTTGGAATGTTGATGCCACGACCTCCGTCCTTACCCCCTGTCCTGGGGTGGGGGTAGGGAAGCAATCCCTGAAGCAATCTCTCCCACCCCACATCTACTAAATGCTCCTTGAGGGGGCCTCACCCCATCCTGCCTCGCTTGCTGCCATGACAACCAAGTTACCATTTCCTGTTCAGTTCTGCGCACCTCCTGTGTGAGGGGTGGAAGGTGGGCACATGTAAACACAGTGCCCTGGAGACCCATTCCAAGGTCACCCTATCTGTACGCCTCTCCCAGAGAGACCCGCTTTTCCAGGCCAGAAGAGTGTCCCCTGGGGTCCCCCAAACCTGCCACCTGCCAAATAATTGAGTTAGATCCTTCTGTTTAACTTGCATGGGACAAAGAGATACGAGAGAGGGCGTTACCTTACTCCAAGCCTCAACTCTAGTGGCGGCTGGGTTGGAAACTAAGGTGGATGTCTGGGGTGCTGGGCCTTTGGCTATCACAGCTCTGGGTTCCATTGGGAAAGTCTGGAGCAACCTGCATTTGGGAGAAGGAGACGTGCACTGAGCATGTACTACATTCAAGGCACTGTCCTGGGGCACAGTTCTCAGAGTCAGCCAGAGACAGATAAGAAACAGAGACATTAAGTGATCTGCTCACATGGTTAGTCAGTGGTAGAACCCGAGTTTTAACCTATGTTTATTTAGACTCCAAAATGCTGTCCACTCTGTCCTACTGGGGAGAACTGTGTGCGTGTCTGCAGAAGGCTCGGAGGGTGTTAGAGGAGGAAATGCCAAGCTGAGGGTGGGTAGAGGGCTGGAGGACCCTCACTGCAGCTTTCTCTCTCTCCCTGTTCCTGATTCACCACCCCAGCCTTAGTTTTACCCCCTCCCCATCAGACCACGGGTTATGAAGCTCACTGACCACATCTTCTTCCTAGGCATAGAAGGTAACATATGAACAGTGAGTAACTGTAGAATTCTTTGGTTTACACTCCATTGGGAGTGTATATAAATGTCCAGGCATATCGGATCTATGGGTTTTAGGTAACTAGAATATTTTATTTTTTCTTTTTTTTGCGGTACGCGGGCCTCTCACTGTTGTGGCCTCTCCTGTTGTGGAGCACAGGCTCCGGACGCACAGGCTCAGCGTCCATGGCTCACGGGCCCAGCCGCTCCGCGGCATGTGGGATCTTCCCGGACCAGGGCACGAACCCGTGTCTCCTGCATCGGCAGGTGGACTCTCAACCACTGCGCCACCAGGGAAGCCCATAGAATATTTTAAAATTAAACATCACCTAGAATGAACTCAGACAACTTGCTATTTAAAAGGTGACTAGAGTAAACCTGTTTTTGAAACAAATAACTACTCTTAATATTTTCAAAGATTGAATTTTCTTATCTACCTAAGTTCGTTGTGCTCTGGAATTTCAGAATGATGACTTGCGTTTGTGTCTGTGTCTCTGTCTTATTGAGGGCAGGACCTGACTCTTTCCCACAAGACCCTGAAGACAGGGCTTATTATTCTTCCATCAGACTAGAAAATGCCGCAAAGAAAATGGCTGCGTCTGCTGAAGTTCCCTGAGTGTAAGGGCTGAGTTTCCTTCGTTAGACTAGGGGCTCCCTGTGGGCTAGGCCTGTGTCTCCACCATCAGACTGGGCGTCCCTGTAGCGCTAGCCCTATCTTCCTCATCATTTTAGGATTCCCCAAGGGCACAGGACTACTGTCTCCCCCATCAGTCTGGGAACTACGGGGCAGGGCTAGTGTCTCCTCCAACAGACCAAGAGCTCCCTGGGGGACGAGCCTGTGTCCCCCTCCATTGGAGTTGGGCTGTATTTCTTCTTCACACTCTTGAGTTCCATGACAGCAGAGCAATATCCACCTCCTCTCCCTTCACCATGAGCTTTGAGTTTCAAGATGCTTCCTTCCTCCTTTCTCAACAAGTCGTGTCTCCCCAGGTGCCCCTGTCGAGAGCGTGTACTCCAAAGTGCGGCACTTTGAAGGGGAGACTCTGTCTGTGCAGTGCTCCTACAAGAGCCGCAAAAACCACACAGAGGGTAAGGTTTGGTGCAAAATCAGGAGGAAGAAGTGCGAGACTGTGTTCACCCGTGTTGGGGTGCAGGGGCCGCGCTATTTGCTGCAGGACGATACCCAGGCCAAGGTGGTCAGTATCACCATGGCGGCCCTGAGGCGCCAGGACTCGGGCCGGTACTGGTGCATGCGCAACAACTCTGGCATCCTCTACCCTCTGATGGGCTTCCTGCTGGAAGTGTCTCCAGGTGAGCAGGCCTGCTGGGGCACTGGGATGCTGGGGGGGGGGGTGTCCTCCCCGCCCTGTACTCCACTGACATCAAATATAACAATAATAATAATCCATCAATAGGCATGATGTACAGTGGGGTTTTCACAATTCCTTTACAGACAGCTTCATGGGCATTCTTGTCACCCTTTTACAGATGAAGGAAATGAGATGTAAAAAGTCCTCGCGGCTCTGACTTTGTCCAGGGTCACAGAACTAGCAAGTGGACGAGATGAGATTAGAACTCAGGACTCTCTGTGCTTGTTTTATTCAATCATCTGTTCCATATATATTCACTGAGCCCTGATTCTGTGCCAGGCACTATTCTAGGCTCTGAGGATACAGTGGTGAGCAAAACCGGACCCATTCCTACCCTAGGGGAGGTGACAGGCAATAGCACATTGTCAGATAAACAGTTGCAGATAACAATAAATGTTCTGAAGAAAATAAAACAATGTGATGAACTAGAAAGTTCAGTGGTGGGGGGAGCTACTGAATTAGTGGGGCATCAGAGAAGACCTCCCTGAGCAGACGACGTCAAGCAGAGCCTGCGTGTGATGAGAGCTTTCTAGCCCTGTTGAAAGTGGGTGATTCAAAGGGCTTTCCAGCTGGACAGAACTGCACGTGCAAAGTCCCTGAGGTGAGAAGAAGCTGGTCCATATTGAGTGTGGGGCAGAGTGATAGAAGATGAGGCTGGACAGGCAAACAGCAGCCCTAAAGTCCATGATTTGGGGTTTGAGTTTTATCCTAGGTAGAATAGGAAGCTATGGGAGAGTTTAGAGGAGGTGATATGGTGCCTCGTCTTTAAGGTTATCAAAACTCTCCCTTGAGTGTAGAAAAAGAGAGGAGGGCCAAGAATGTAGCCCTGTGCTCCTTCCACATTTATAAGATGGGAAAGGGTGAGGAGCCAGACAAAGGCAGCCAGTGACTGTGAAACTTATTATCCACCCTTCCCTGTTCCCCTAACCCAACTGCATCCCCATCTTCTGTTGGGTCTGAGCTAGGGTAACTGCTGTCTCTAAGATATGGAGCAAATCTCATTCCTTCCCTCTCCGGGTTCCGATTTAGCCCTAGGGAAGGAGTCGAAACCAATTTATTGAAGCCTTAATTTGCAGGGATACAAACATGAAATGGTTTTATTTTTCCCTTAGTGTATCCCTCTGTTGTACTATGTCAGATCTCACTTTCCGTCTCTTAACCACAGTTTGGGGAGATTCCAACTTTGCAGACCTTTTCAATTATTAGGAAATGAGAAATGCACAGGCAATTAAAAAGGCCAATCTTCTAGCAATATATGCTCTTCCAGTCCCCCTTGAAAACCAGGTTTATGGCCCCAGGCACTTGAAGTGGAGAAGGGGGACTGCTGCTGTCCAGCTCCCCATCCTTGATCTCAGGAGGTAGGGAAGGGGTACCCCTCTCCATCACCTCCTCCTGGCCCTGCCCCTCCCAACCCTTTGGTATATTGAGGCAGGCATGAAGGAGAGGGAAACGGTTGTGTGACTTCACTGACCCTTGTAGGAGGTCTCTCTCTGTTGGATGTCACTCCTTTTCTGCCCACTCTTAGATCCTCTGTGGCCAAATGCCAGCTCTCCCAAGGCACCTGTGTCTGAGTTCTTTGAAAGGTCCTTTGGGGGCCTCTTCACACGGCTGAGCAGGATGATGTGGGAGATCTGGCTCCAGATCAGCCCCTTCCCCCATCCCCACCCTCACCAATGCCACTTGTTCTGGTTCCCTTGCCCAGAAAAATGGGTGCCTTCCACGGTGACCATGTGGCTCTCAGGAGGGCATCCTTGCACACATAGTAGTGGGAAGCAGCAGCAGCCAGCAGCAGCCCTCTCCCCCTCACCATCCCTCTCTATTTTCCTGTTCCCTGATAAGAGTCAACACTGCCTTCTAGACTGAGCCCTCACAGCTCCTACCACTCCCTCCTCTTCTACCATCCAAAGTCCAAACTTCTTCTAGAAAATGGGATGATAAAGGCCTGAACTGATGCATGAAGGTGGCAGGACCAGTTCCTGTGTCTCTTAATAAGCCCCCAAGGAAGGCACCTGGCCCCGCTGCTCATGGCGTTCTTTGGGATCTGGGCCTTTGATGCTTCCTTGTCTTCGTCTCTGGATCCCAGTCACCAATCATGGAGCAACTGGGAATGTTCATGTTCAACATCAGAGCAGAGAAATCTCTGACTTACAGGAATGAGGAAGGTCCAGGAAGTGACAAGAGAGATGGGGGTGGGGAGGGAAGTGTCCTCTTGGCCCAGGTGGCCTGACAGGGGACACTAAAAATTTTGTGAAAGGCTCTTCCTTCTTTCCTGTGCCTACTTCCTCCTCCCTGACCTCACCCTCTGAACAAGCACGCACCTGGTCCCTCGGCAGAGCAGAATCCTAGGTCCAAGGTCAAGGAGCAAAAGACAAGGACAGGTCCGACCCAGACAAGCGTGTGGGCTGCCGGGAGCTGCTTCTAGCACCAAGGCCCCCGACTCAGTCTCACCTTCCTCCCTCCCTCTCTGGTCCCTCAGCCTCCACAACCAAGAGAAACACTCCTCTTACGAAGCTGCCCACCATCCTCCAGAGTGGAACTGTCGTCACAGCAGGCCCAGCCCTCACTTCAGGCCCTGATGCCCCTTTCACCACCAGCACGACGGTGTTCACACCTGGACTCCTCACCTTGCCTAGACTCTTGCCCTTCCCTGCCTCAGGGAGCATCAGACTGACCTCTGTGACGGGCTACGGCTTCACTGGCACCAGCCCCTCCACCACGGGGCCCAGTAGGACCATGGGGTCCCAGACAGTGACTGCGTCTCCCAGCAATGCCGGAGCCTCCGCTGCTGGCCCAGCCTCCACCCCCACTAAGGCTGGGCACCTATGCACCATGGGATCGCCCACCACGGGAATGTGCCCCACTGGCAGGTCTCTCCTCAACCTATTATCCCCCAGCAGGTACCCGGGGGCCTGGGTTGAATGCCATTTTCCCAGACATGGCAACAGTTCTTGGTGCCTGAACAGACCCCAAGGTGAAATGTTGCAGCAGACCAGCCCCTTTCGCCCACTGGGAACTCAGTTTGGCCTGTTGCTGAATGGGAGGTGGGAGAGGGAAGCTGGGATGGACATGGGACAGAAATGATGGCAGTGGGAAAGGAGGGCAGGGGCTGGGTCAGCACAAGAGTCTGTGGATGAAGAGGAGAGGGTAGGGACCAGACAAGGGGAGCAGCCTGGGCAGTAGGAAGTGGGAAATGGGGACACTTCAATTTGGGTTCCCTGAGGAGTGGACTCTGAGACCAGGATTCACATTGTATTTGGAACACTGGAAAGAGCATGGGGAAGTGAGACAGGGAAGGGACGGCAGCAGATAGAGAACTTACTGAGGCTGGTTATCACTGTGGGCAGCAAGAGCTCAATCCCATTGGGGAGACTCTAGGGTCCAGTGTCTAGCAGCCACCTGGAGGGCAAGGGAGCTGGGGTATTTATACACCCACTCTGTTGGTCATTGGTAGAGGGCTGCCTGCCATGCGTGGCATGGAGACAGCCAGTGACAAGAGAAAGCCCTCAGGCCCCCAAATTTTTTTATTTTTTATTTATTTATTTTTTTTTGGCGGTACACGGGCCTCTCACTGTTGTGGTCTCTCCCGTTGCGGAGCACAGGCTCCGGACACACAGGCTCAGCGGCCATGGCTCACGGGCCCAGCCGCTCCGCGGCATATGGGATCTTCCCAGACCGGGTCACAAACCTGTGTCCCCTGCATTGGCAGGCGGACTCTCAACCACTGCGCCACCAGGGAAGCCCAGGCCCCCAAATTTTTAAATGGAGTTGCTGAGGACTGGTGTACATGGAAGTGATACAGAAAGGGAATATAGGCAGGGCACCTATAGCACCTGTTCCAGAGGACAAAGGTGGGAAGTGCCATCCTCAGTCACCACGAGGAGAGTAAGAACGTTGGTCTCTTCCGTCACAAATGGGGGTCTCTTAGAGCACTTGTCCTCAGCAGATTTGGGGGAATAATGGAGGAGAGGTACTAAAGTGGAGATGCTTCCCTTCGCTGGGGGCAGGGGGCTTCATCCCCTTACCTCTGAGCACCTCACTTCCTTCTCCCACAGCTGGGTCCCCAAGGAAGGGAGGCCATCACTCCCCGCGGGGACTGGCAGGTTTCCCCTGGTCCCACTCCTCTCCCGTGGTGTGCAGAAAGACGTGGGCCAGGGTGGGGCACCCTAGTACTCACCTCCTCCGCACTCTGTCCTGTCTCCGCAGGCACCAGGACTTCTATCCTGCTGTGCTCGTGGCGGTGCTGGCCTTGCTCCCAGTGCCTGTGATGCTGATCGTGGTCTATGGGTTCTGGAAGAAGAGACACATGGGAAGTGAGTAGAGCCCACCCTCCTGGCACCCCGAGGACAGAGCGCTGGGGGGTTTGACACCCTTTCCAAAGTGCCCGACTGCCCTCGGTCCCCAGATGGTGTGTCCTCGCCTGTGTCCAGTCAGGAGGACCGTACAGCACCCAGGTGAGGGAGGTGGGTGGGCAGGCGGCGACAGCTCAGCGTAGCCTTCTGGGGCTGAGCCAACAGCAAGCGGAGGGCAGAGGCAGAGGGGCTGGGCTGGCCCAGGAGCTGTGGGTGGTGGGCAGGGGGACTGCCCTCTTCATCTCTGTCCCCATCCTCGCAGGCTACAGCATGTGCCGTGATCCTGCCAGATCCTGGAGGGACCCATCCACAAGACCGGAGCCTCCGTGGAAGCCTGCTTGGTCTGAAGCCACTTAACTGTATGGTGTGGGGGAGCTTCTCCCAGAGGGGTCCCGGGAGACCAGAGGAGGAGTGAAGATGGGGACCTGTCTGGATTGGAGCCAGGCTGGGGATGAGGACTGTGCAATGCTGGACTCAGGCCTTCCCAGAACCGGAGGCTGCACTGCATCCTCTCAGTTCCCCTGGGCTGCCTGGAACCTGGAGGGGGACAGGGGGCAGAGCAGGGGGCACCAGGTGGGAAGTCCCTGGGGGAAGGGGGGGAACCACTGAGGTGATTCTGCTGAGAGCCACAGACTCCTGGGCCCTGGCTGGATGGCAGAGAAGCCCCAGGTGTGCTGTTTGCAGACAGAGACCTCAGCTCCCATCGGCCTTGGAACCTCTTACTATCAAGCTGATGGGGGGAGGGGTAGACAGCTAGGGCTGCCCTCTCCCCACCCGGGGCTCTGTCCTCAGTTTCCCTCCGCTCTTTTCAAGCGTCCCCATGCCCTTGGGGGAAGAAAGAGTCCAGAAACAGCCCGTGTCCCAAGGGTCCCATCCTGGAAGAGAAGAAGGAACAGTGACTAAGAGTTGGGGGTCGCCAAAGGTGTTGGAGATCCCAGAGCTGTCCAAGCCCCCCACCCCCTGGGCCAAGTGTCCTCTACGGGGCCTCTGGATGGGCCCTGATCTGACTGTGGCTGCTTGTCCGTCGAGTCCTGGGAGCCAGCAGAGCCCACACTCCCGCTGCTGCTGCCTGCTGGCCGGCCCCTCCAGGGAAAGCTGTGACCGGGCAGCTGAGAACCCCTCACCCGCAGGACCAGCTTGTCCCTCGACTTGCATGCAGAGGCTGATCAGGGCTCTCTCCCCCAGTTCCCACACCCAGGCTCCGGGTCTGAGCTCCTAAAGAGAACAGGGGGCCCTTGAGAGTCCAATGGAGGGGAGGCCATGGCTCAGAGAAGGGGGGGTCACCTTCCCTCTGGGGACTCATTGTCCCCTGGGAAGAGAGGACCCACTGGTGACACAGCAAAGACACCTAAGAGCTGACCAGAGCCTGGAGGACTGCCTGGGCCGGGAGGGGCAGGGAGGATGGAGCTAAGGAGCCTGGGCCAGGGGCCCAATGGCCGGGGGTGTCTGCCCCTGCCTCACTGGCTCGTGCCTCAGAGTTGGCTTCTTCTGCGGTGAAGGCTGAAGAATATGGACTGCATTCCTCCCCTAGGGAGGGGTATCCACCAGCCTGGAGCCACTGGAATGAGAGACTGGGGGGAGATGTGGCCTGTCCACCCTTGGTCTTGGGACACAGCCCTCGCAGGTGGGAGATCAAATGTCATAGTCAGGGGAGTGACACAGCTGGGGCCTTGGTGGGCAGCCAGCCTGCAGGTGCCACTCCAGGATGGAAGTGGGGAGGGAGGAAGGGGCAGGGGGCAATCCTGGGGGACAGCAGGGAGGCAGCACCTCTTTCCCATGTCCAGGAGAAGGCACTAGAGGGGAGACTCAGACTGAGGAACTGACAGACCTGGTGCCAGGACACACACACACACACACACACACACACACACACACACACACGGTGATAACCGTCCTCCTGATCCTGGTGTGTAACTAGGACGGTGTTTATTCTCCACCCTAAAACCACACGCTGACGGCCCTGCGCCGGCTGAGAGCGGGATGCTGGGGGGTGCAGAGGCTCAGGACTGGGACCCAGGGATGCCACCTGTCACTGTAGGACCCTGTGCAAGTCACTAAGCGTATTGGGCCTCACTTTTCCTCTCTTGTGAAAGGGGACGCTAATTCCTACCTCTCAAGACTGTTTTCAGGATAAAATGAATTAACACGAACCTCAAACACTGAGTAAAAGCCTCACGCTGCTTGGTCCTCCAGTTCTTTTCCAGGTCTGATGCTTGTCACATTCTACTTTTAAAACCATCGGATCCTATTTCTCTGTTTTGTACTTGACGGGAAGGGGCTAGGGAGGGTGTAGGGGGACATGGTCTGGTCCCAGGAGGTGGGTCTGGGCCCAGGCAGAGGCCTTTGTTACCTGATGTCATGCCGAGTAGCTGTTAGGTGGACCGACCATCCTTATTTGCCCAGGATGAGGGGCTCCTGGAACCAGACACACCTCCCACCCGTGGAGCCTGCCCCCATGTGAATCCATGGTAAGGAAGGACACAGGGTGCTGAGAAGGAGGTGCAGACTCCATACCCAGCTTCCTAGCTCTTATGGGCCAGGGTGGCCTCTTTGGACCTCCAGGCTCCAGGACATTTTACTCAAACCCTGGACCCTTACATGCTCCTTCTGTTTGCCCTTCTCCCCGGAGCTCCAGGGGTATCCAGACCCCCAGCAGATCCAGGGCGGGCAGGTGCAGGGCAGGGGTAGGTGTCAGGCCAGAGCTGCTACTGCCTTTGGTGGACGAGACGAGGAGTCTTCCTGAGCAATGGACTGAGACTACGGGACATACCTGCGAAGGGCTTCCTGTCGTGGCCAAGGGAAGGAACAAATACAGGAAGCCCAGCACCCACGGGATGTTCACTCTGTGAGCCCTGATCTGATCCCACAGGACACACGTGTTCTTGCTGTGAGGCCAGCGGGCAAGGCTGAGGTTCACAGTCCCAGTGGCTACAAATGTGCTTTTCATTCTGCATCACCCTGCGTGGGTGGACGCCGCTCTGTGCAGCCCGGCTCCTCCTTCGGGCTGATGGGCTTCTTGCCCCTGTGCTGGGAGTAGTGAAGGCGGAAGGCAGCCTCACGCCTGGGGCAGACCCTTCCCAGGGCAGCCCCCCGAACCCCACTGATTGACGCAGGGGGTCTGAAGCCCCGGCACCCCCTGCCACCTTGGCAAGTTCTGAAGGGTATTCCATTTCCAGAATGGCTCCCAAAGTGACCTGAGCTTCCTGTGGCCCAAGGGCAGCCTGACTTCTCCTGCCTGTCCTGCTTCCCCTGCCCTTCTCTTCCCCAGCCTGGTCCCCGAGCACTTTAAACTTCCTGGTACTAATCACTGCCTCGGAGTCTGCTACCCACAAGCCCAATCTGCCCGTCTGCTTGTTTACAGGGTTGTCTCTTTTCTTTGTTGTTTCTCTAGTAACCATTAATGGCCTGTGACAATTGTTTTTCTGTAGCTCATATAAAGACAATTTTAAAAAATGTGTTTGATTAGTGTGGCCTTTCAGCAAACACTATGGAGTGACTACGGCAGGCTGGGAGCTGGGGCACAGGGATGACCTGAGGGGCAGAGATCCTTTCTCCTCCTCTCCCTCCCCCTCCTTCTGCACCCATTTCCCCCTTCCCCTCCCCTCTGATGTTCCTGCCCCCAGCTTTGTTCTCTCCCACCCTTGCCAGGGACCCTCCCTGCACCTCCATTCCTGGAAATGACTCTCCATCTCCCTTCCCCTCTTCCCTCAGTCCCCACAAAACTTCCCAATTCCCAGGCAGGCCTGGGCGGGAAGTCTCTGACCCCTGGAGACCTTGCAAGTGTCCCCTAACTCTGTCATTCACCTTCAGCCCCTGCTTTTCTTCGGTGGGGAGGAGAAAGTTGAGGCTTGGGAGGAACTGGTAGGAGAGAAGGGAGAAGGAAGGAGGAAAGATTGGTTCTTAATTTGTTACCAAGTCCAAGCTCGTACTTCTTGCCACACGACAGGCCAATCCATGGAGAGACAAGCTGTTGGGATAAGGAATAGCGATTTCATTTGGAAAGCCAGCAGACAGAGAAGATGGTGGACTAGTGACTCGAAGAACCATCCTAGCCCAGTTAGAATTCAGGTTTGCTTTATACTAAAAGGGGAGGGGGTGTGGCTGGTGGCTGCAAACATCTTGGTGCCAGCCAGACCCTGGAGGGGATGTGATAATCCTTTGTTCTTGTAGTTGTCTACGCAGGTCAGGTCACCACGTTCCTGTAAATCTCCAACAAGACAAATGTGTTTCTCTGTTGTGCAACTTTGTATCTCTATATGAATGGAAAAGTGTTATACCTTTAAAGGTCAGAGCCTTGAGAATGGGCTCTCCTGTATATTTCAGGCCATAAACAACATTCTTAACTCCAAGCAAAAGCAATGGAATACAAAGGTGAAAATAAAAGAAACAGATCCAATATGGAGTCAGATTCGTTCTTCAGTATTACAATTTCACCATGGTTTCCTCCTGGGCTTTTATGGCTTTCTCCACCCCAGAGGGAGTGAGACAGGCTGACGGGGAAGAGGCTGGGCACAAGAGAGCCAGAGTTCCCTGGAGTCTCTATCTAGTCTCAGATGTAGCACCTGCAGCTGAGGGTCCCACCTATAGGCCAAGGTCTCCCCCTCTTCTCCAGGCAGGCTTCAGTGGATGGGCTGAATCCCCCTGGCTCTGGGTTTCTCTCCTCAGGGGCTTCCCTGCTCCCTTGCTTTCCTCCCCCCCAACCCAACTCAAGAAGAGGGCCCATGGCCTGGGAGGCCACATACCTGCTGCCACCTGTCCTGCTGGTGCTCTTGGCCTCAGACGAGGGGCAGGCAAGGAGGGCAGAGGGATCAGGGCAAGAGGAGGGGGAGATGGCTAAGTGAGATAGGTATGAAGGGGGCTCTGGGGAGGAGAGGGCAGGGACAGGGTGGCACTGTGGCCAGAGGCCGGCTCTGGGGCTCATTCGGAGTGTAGACACAAAGAGGGTGGCTCCCTGCAGGGGGGAAGCCCTCATCTCACAGCCCTGCAGTGGCAGTTGGCAGGGCTCCCTGACCTGAGGGAACAGAGGCCAGAGTTGCTGTGTAAACTAGAGGACAGGACAACTCCGTGCAATGCTGGTATCCACCCCAGCAAGGCTTAAAGATGAAAACCCACACAGGGAAATATCAGCACAGAGCTGTACTGTATCAACCACGTTCCAGGCTCTGGACAAGCCCCAGCAGCTCTGATTCTCTAGCCGGATGACCTCAGCTTGGGCTTCTTCATCATGGCTGAACTCAGGGCAAAGGACTGGGGGTTCTATTGGTGTGGGATCTACGAGTCTTCCAGGAACTCTGGTCTCAGAACCATCCGTCTGGTATATCCCAGGGTGAGTTCCTTTCCTCCTTTTGTGTGCCTCTCAGACTTCCTGAATCACAAGATGTTAGGGCTGGAAAGGACCCTAAAAATCACTTCCTTCAACTGTTTCATAGCTGAAAACTAGGGCCCCTTCCCCAAGGTCTTTGGTTGGTCAGGGGTAGAACCAGCACCAGAACTCAGGCCTGCTAGCTTTCAGTAGGTTCTTCTTTTCCCGTCACACACATTTCTCTGAACCTTTTTGTTGCTACCAACAGGACTCCTCCATTGATGTGTGATGATTGCAGAGCTTCCTCAGGCTTGAACAAGACTGGCTTATTGGTCCATTCCCAGGCATCCCTACCCCGACCCTGACCCCCAACTTTCTCTCAAAGGGCTGTGCTCGAGATGGGTCACAGGTAACTGGGTGAGGGTCAAGAAATGTGGACACAGGAGACAGCCAGGTAGCGAGGCAGACATGAGGCCCTGGGGGTGGAGCTGAGAGGCACAGCAGCCAAGGCCTCAGAGGGCCTGAACTTGCCCCTGATAGTAAGAGACCTTACCTGTCAGAGTGGGAACTTTGGGGTCATCCCTAACCCAAGGCCCTCAGTATTCCTCTTGCAATCTTCAGAGTTGCAAAGCATCCCCTGCGTTCTCTGCAATGGTCAGGGCTTGAGTGACACCCTCCCAGACTCCTGCCCTACGGGAGCCTGTCCAGCTGTTTGGATGCCTGAGGACCCAGATCGGTGGCTGGGTCATTCACTGCCCAAGCCTTGGCTCGTTCCCTTCTGCATGTAGGGCATGGGGCTAGGCTCCGGGAGGGGAATCAAAAACCTTGAGACCCCATCCTCAGCTGGAGGAGCCCACAGCCCAGCCAGGGAGACAGACAAGTAAATTAAGGATTATGATGCAGGGTGATAGGTAACATCAGAGAAGCATGTTGGGTGGAGGTCCAGTGAAGAGAGGAACAGGTTGATGGAGAAAGCCAGGATTTGGACTCTCCTGGGGGACTCCCCAGAGGAGGTGACACCACCTGGGCCTTGTTGGTTGAGCAGGAATTTATCCAGGGGAGACAACACAGGTTGGGAGGGTGGAGGGAACCATTAAACGTTGAAAGTGTATGACACGTTCAAATGAAAGCAGAAGAGACTGTAGAACACATCCAATATACAAGTGACCGTGTGACGCTTAATCTAAAATTGTGGCACTTCACAGTGAAGGAAATCCAACACTGCGGAGCATGACACCTCCATTCATCTGCAGGGCCATGTGTGGCCTCCTCTTACCCAGGCCTGGGGGCTACAAGTGGGGAGCCCTGGAGTGTGGGGCAAATAGATAGGAGTGCTCCCCTCCCTGTCACCTCCTCCAGCTTCAACACTGCTCACCACCAGGAGCACCAGGAGGACCACTGCTGCCATCAGCCCTGTCATTGACAGGCACTGTCCCCTCACCCCTGTCCTCTCAGCCCTTCATTTCCTCCCACACACACACTGCTGACTGTGCCAAATGCCTCCAACTACCACAGTCCCACAGATACCTGGCTCTTGGGATGAAATGGAGTCAGACAGTTCGCTTCCGGTCACTTCACCTCTTTGAGCCTCAGTTTTCTCATCTGCAAAATGGGACCGATAACATTCCCACTTTCATCTGGGGTTCTTACCTTTGGCACTGTTGACATTTGGATATTATTCTGAACATTTCTTTGTTGTGAGGGCCCATCCTGTACGTTGTAGGATATTTAGCAGCATCCCTGGCCTCTACCCGTTAGACAGCAATAGCACAAATACCCCCAGACTGCACAGTTGTGGCAACCAAAAATGTCTCCAGACATTGGCAAGTTTGTCTTGTGGGACACAACCTCCCCCAGTTGGGGACCACCATTTTACAGGGTTGTTGTGAAGATTAAATGAGATCATGGACTCAGAGGGCCCAGTGCCAGGCATGTGATCAGGGCTGCTTCTTTCTCTTCCTTCCCATTCCAGCCCTTCTCTATCTTTCAATACAAGCAGGGGAGCTATCCTGGATCCGCAGGGGTCTAGGGAAAGGGCACACTCTGTGGTTACTACCACCCATGGCCGGATTTCTTCTCTAACCCCGCCTGATGGTTTCCAGGTGGATGATGACAGCGGAGGTGGCACAAGTGAGAGTCACTCACCCCGCCTTCCTCCTGGAGGAAGACCTCATCCTTACACACCTGCCCACCGGACCTCAGACCACCCTCCCTTCTCCCCTCCAACCCCTCACTCCATTTCTGGCCATGACACAGGCCCTGTGAGCAAGGCTGACATCTCATTATGGCTGAGGGCAAGCAAGGTCCTGTCTAACAAAAACATTCCCAAACAAGCTGTCTGAGCAGGAGGCAGTGAGATTGCAGCAGAGGCTGCGTGACTCACTGGGATTTTGCCCAGGGAGCTCTAGCATCTGGTTGGCAGCTGGATTCGATGACCTTTTATATCACCCTGGACAAGTGATGAATCTGCAGTTCCAAGTAATCTTTCCCATGATGTGGCAGGACATCACCCTTCTGCCCACATGGCCTGGAGTTCCCAGAGTTCTGAGTCATTCCTTGGGAGCACTTCTGTCTCTGTCTCTGTGTGTCACCATAGGAAAAAGAATAGGTGAACATACATCAAAATATCACTACGATTATCTCTGGGCAATGGGATTAGAGGAGGGAAGGAAAATTCCACTCAATAAAATGAAGGACCGGCTCTGGAGCCAGATTACGTGGATCTAAATCTAACTTCTACCTTATATGAGCTGTGTGATCCTGGGTAAGTTATTTAATTTCTCTGGATCCCAGTTACCTGGAACAATCATATTATCTACCTGATGGGTAATAAGGTAACACATGTAAAGTATGTGTTTGCCTAGTACATAGTAAGCACTCAATAAGTGTTAGTGTGTTTTAAGTGGTGGGATTATGGACAACTTTTACCTTTTTAGAGTGAATTTTCATATATTTTTCTGATAAAGATTAACTGAATATAGTTTTTAGAAGATTTTATAAGTGCTGAATACATTTTACATAGGTATTCTTGCAATAACCATAATCCGCCTTGAAAGCTGGGCGCCACCTAAGTGTGGCAGCTGATCCTGGAGGAAATTGCTTGTGGTTTGAAGGTATGGTGTTTCAACTGCACAAGAAGTATTTACCAAGTAACTGTTGACATCATTTGCTCTATGTCATCTACTTAGTAAGCATGGTTAAATCTTGAGTCTTATAATTTCAATACTAGGTCTTTAAAAATTATCTAATTTTTCTAAATGAGACTGTAAAAATTCTGCTAAAATTTTCTTTTCGAAACAAGCGAATTTCACAGCAACGAATTTGTCTTTAGGACTATTTTTGCTTTCTACTCTAATTAAGGCACAAATTATTGCTCCAGAACTCCTGTGGATGTCTCGAAATTTAGAGTAATTTTAAAAGGGTCTCATGGCCAGATAATGTTAGGAAGGGCTGATGCTAGATGCACATTGGTCTCAAGATTTATTTCCTTGTTGATCCCTGATTGCCCAACACACTCTGGGTGTAGAGGGAAGGACTTGTGACCTAGCTTAGACCAGGGCATCACACAGAAACAGTGCCACCGTGTGGGGTCCAGTCTGTGCTAGAGGTGGGAATCAGCCCCTCCCTGGAGAAACTTTTTCTTTCTTTTCAGAAAGGCTGCAATTCTCTAATAATTCTCTTTCATTTTTAAGGCATTATGCATCCGACTACGGCAAGACCAATTTCAGCTGGCAGATCTCTGTGGTCAAAGCCTGGCCTGATTTCTACCCTGATGGGCATTCTGACTTCTCAACTCGATCTTGGACCAGAAGCCCAAGTGTGCCTTTCTGGATGAGATGGCCAGATATGTCCCAGACTTTCTCTGATGACTCATTTGAGGGCCTTACTTCACTCCCCAAACCCAGGTATTAACCTTCTAGAATCCAGCCACTACAGATTTTACAATATCAACATCACTTCCACATCTAGCAACGAAGAGGAACTGCCTCTTGTTTATTGCATCTCCCTAGCACCTGGCATGGTGCTTGGCATATGGTAGGTGCTTGGAAAATATTTGTAGAATAAATGAATGTGTCCCTGAGAAGAGTGCTCCAGCCTCTCCCGTTCCCTTCTATAAGAGGGAAAGGAATGCCAAGAAGGAGGGGGCATTTGAAGGCCAAGTTTCCTTCCAGGAACAAATGGCTTACACAAAAGGGCTGAATTATCAATCATTTTAACAGGGTTCTTTACAGAGGAGTGGGCAAGGATAAGGGAACCAGTAAGGGAAGGGATCGTGATGCATCCAAAGACTGGGAGCTGTTAACACCCCCACACTTGAAAGAGCAAGGAGAAAGAATTGTGTTATTGGAACTGAGTGAGCACCAGAGCCATGGAAGAGGGACCACCAATAAGAGCTGTAGCTACAGAGGAAAGCAGCCCCTGTTTAAACCACAGCAGATGAGGAGGGAGTAGGAGGAAGTAAAGACCCCAACTTATTTCTCCTCCTGGCCTCCAAACTCTTGCCAATATCTTCCCTTGACTCGACCCCTCAGTAAGCCAGTAAGCTGGGAGCCTGGGTTATGCAGTCCAGAGGGGGTCAGTCTCCTTGGGACAGAGCAGGACTAAGCAGAAAGAACATGGGTTGGTGGAGGGGGCAGGAGAGGTGAATAACCAGCACAGCGGTCAAGGATGTCAAAGGCAGCAGGAAAGCCAAGAAGGAGAGGACTGGGAGGAGGCCACTTGTGACTTCTAAGGATCAGATTCAAAGGCATGAACAGCAAAGCCATCTCTAAAATTTTTTTTAAATAAAAGAAATACAAGATAGAGAAGCAAGAAGGACTACAATTCTGCAGCCTGTGGAAGAAAAACCACATTCACAGAAAGAGAGACAAAATGAAAAGGCAGAGGACTTTGTACCAGATGAAGGAACAAGATAAAACCCCAGAAAAACAATTAAATGAAGTGGAGATAGGCAACCTTCCAGAAAAGAATTCAGAATAATGATAGTGAAGGTAATCCAGGACCTCGGAAAAAGAATAGAGGCAAACATCAAGAAGATGCAAGAGGGCTTTCCTGGTGGCACAGTGGTTGAGAGTCCGCCTGCCGATGCAGGGGACATGGGTTCTTGCCCCAGTCCGGGAAGATCCCGCATGCCATGGAGTGGCTGGGCCCGTGAGCCATGGCCGCTGGGCCTGCGCGTCTGGAGCCTGTGCTCCACAACGGGAGAGGCCACAACAGTGAGAGGCCCATGTACCACAAAAAAGAAAAAAAAAAAAGAAGATGCAAGAAATGTTCAACGAAGACCTAGAAGAATTAAAGAACAAACACCTAGAAGAATTAAAGAACAAACAAACAGAGATGAACAATACAATAACTGAAATGAAAAATACACTAGAAGGAATCAATAGTAGAATAACTGAGGCAGAAGAACGGATAAATGACCTGGAAGACAGAATGGTGGAATTCACTGCCATGGAAAAGAATAAAGAGAAAAGAATGAAAAGAATTGAAGACAGCCTAAAAGACCTCTGGGACAACACTAAACCCTACAACATTCACATTATAGGGGTCCCAGAAGGAGAAGAGAGAGAGAAAGGACCCGAGAAAATATTGAAGTGATTATAGTCGAAAACTTCTCTAACATGGGAAAGGAAATAGCCACCCAAGTCCAGGAAGCGCAGAGAGTTCCAGGCAGGATAAACCCAAGGAGAAACATGCCAAGACACATAGTAATCAAACTGACAAAAATTAAAGACAAAGAAAAATTATTAAAAGCAACAAGGGAAAAATGACAAATAACATACAAGGGAACTCCCATAAGGTTAACAGTTGATTTTTCAGCAGAAACTCTACAAGCCAGAAAGGAGTGGCATGATATTTTTAAAGTGATGAAAGGGAAGAATCTACAACAAAGATTACCTGGCAAGGATCTCATTCAGATTCGACAGAGAAATCAAAAGCTTTACAGACAAGCAAAAGCTAAGAGAATTCAGCACCACCAAACCAGCTCTACAACAAATGCTAAAGGAACTTCTCTAAGTGGGAAACAGAGAAGGAAAGGACCTACAAAAACAAACCCATAACAATTAAGAAAATGGTAATAGGAACATACATATCGATAATCACCTTAAATGTGAATGGATTAAATGCTCCAACCAAAAGACACAGGCTCTCTGAATGGATACAAAAACAAGACCCATATATATGCTGTCTACAAGAGACCCACTTCAGACCTAGGGACACATACAGACTGAAAGTGAGGGGATGGAAAAAGATATTCCATGCCAATGGAAATTTTCAAAAGAAAGCTGGAGTAGCAATATTCATATCAGATAAAATAGGCTTTAAAATAAAGAGTGTTACAAGAGACAAGAAAGGACACTACATAATGATCAAGGGATCAATCCAAGAAGAAGATATAAAAATTATAAATATATATGCACCCAACATAGGAGCACCTCAATACATAAGGCAACTGCTAATAGCTATAAAAGAGGAAATCAACAGTAACACAATAATAGTGGGGGACTTTAATATCTCACACCAATGGACAGATCATCCAGACAGAAAATTAATAAGGAAACACAAGCTTTAAATGACACAACAGACCAGATAGATTTAATTGATATTTATAGGACATTCCATCCAAAACCAGCAGATTACACTTTCTTCTCAAGTGCACATCGAATATTCTCCAGGATAGATCACATCTTGGGTCACAAATCAAGCCTCGGTAACTTTAAGAAAACTGAAAGCATATCAAGCATCTTTTCTGACCACAACGCTATGAAATTAGAAATCAATTACAGGGAAAAAAAGGTAAAAAACACAAACACATGGAGGCTAAACAATATGTTACTAAATAACCAAGAGATCACTGAAGAAATCAAAGAGGAAATCAAAAAAATACTTAGAGACAAATGACAATGAAAACACAACGATCCAAAACCTATGGGATGCAGCAAGAGCTGTTCTAAGAGGGAAGTTTATAGGAATATAAGCCTACCTAAGAAATAAGAAAAATCTCAAATAAACAATCTAAACTTACACCTAAAGGAACTAGACAAAGAAGAACAAACAAACCCAAAGTTAGTAAAAGGAAAGAAATCATAAAGATCAGAGCAGAAATAAATCAAATAGAAACAAAGAAAACAATAGCAAAGATCAATAAAACTAAAAGCTGGTTCTTTGAGAAGATAAACAAAATTGATAAACTTTTAGCCAGATGCATCAAGAAAAAGAGGGAGAGGACTCAAATCAATAAAATTAGAAATGAAAAAGGAGAAATTACAACAGACACGGCAGAAATACAAAGCATCCTAAGAGACTACTACAAGGAACTCTATGCCCATAAAATGGACAACGTGGATGAAATGGACAAATTCTTAGAAAGGTATAACCCTCCAAGACTGAACAAGGAAGAAACAGAAAATATGAACAGACCAATCACAAATAATGAAATTGAAACTGTGATTAAAAATCTTCCAACAAACAAAAGTCCAGGACCAGATGGCTTCACAGGTTAATTCTATCAAACATTTAGAGAAGAGCTAACACCCATCCTTCTCAAACTCTTCCAAAAAATTGCAGAGGAAGGAACACTCCCAAACTCATTCTATGAGGCCACCATCACCCTGATACCAAAACCAGACAAAGATACTACAAAAAAAGAAAATTACAGGCCAATATCACTGATGAATATAGATGCAAAACTCCTCAACAAAATACTAGCAAACAGAAATCCAACAACACATTAAAAGGATCATACACCATGATCAAATGGGATTTATCCCAGGGATGCAAGGATTCTTTAATATACGCAAATCAATCAATGTGATACACCATACTAACAAATTGAAGAAGAAAAACCATATGATTATCTCAATAGATACAGAAAAAGCTTTTGACAAAATTCAACACCCATTTTTGATGAAAAACTCTCCAGAAAGTTGGCATAGAGGGAACCTACCTCAACATAATAAAGGCCATATACGACAAACCCACAGCAAACATCATTCTCAATGGTGAAAAACTGAAAGCATTTCCTCTAAGATCAGGAACAAGACAAGGGTGTCCACTCTTGCCACTATTATTCAACATAGTTCTGGAATTTTTAGCCACAGCAATCAGAGAAGAAAAAGAAATAAAAGGAATACAAATTGGAAAAGAAGAAATAAAACTGTCACTGTTTGCAGATGACATGATCCTATACATAGAGAAACCTAAAGATGCCACCAGAAAACTACTAGAGCTAATCAATGAATCTGGTAAAGTTGCAGGATACAAAATTAATGCACAGATATTTCTTGCATGCCTATACACTAATGATGAAAAATCTGAAAGAGAAATTAAGGAAACACTCCCATTTACCATGGCAACAAAAAGAATAAAATACCTAGGAATAAACCTACCTAGGGAGACAAAAGACCTGTATGCAGAAAATTATAAGACACTGATGAAAGAAATTAAAGATGATACCAACAGATGGAGAGATATACCATGTTCTTGGATTGAGAGAATCAATATTGTGAAAATGACTATACTACCCAAAGCAATCTATAGATTCATTGCAATCCCTATCAAACTACCAATGGCATTTTTTACAGAACTCGAACAAAAAGTCTTAAAATTTGTATGGAGACACAAAAGATCCCGAATAGCCAAAGCAGTCTTGAGGGAAAAAAACGGAGCTGTAGGAATCAGACTATACTGATTCAGACTATACTACAGAACTACAGTAAGAACTACAGTAAGAACTACAGTAATCAGACTATACCCTGACTTCAGACTATACTACAGAACTACAGTAATAAGACAGCATGGTACTGGCACAAAAACAGAAACATAGATCAATGGAACAGGATGGAAAATCCAGAGATAAACCCATGCACCTATGGTCAACTAATCTATGACAAAGGAGGCAAGGATATACAATGGAGAAAAGACAGTCTCTTCAATAAGTGGTGCTGGGAAAACTGGACAGCTTCATGTAAAAGAATGAAATCAGAACACGCCCTAATATCATACACAAAAATAAACTCCAAGTGGATTAGAGAACTAAATGTAAGACCGGACACTATAAAACTCTTAGAGGAAAACATAGGAAGAACATTCTTTGACATAAATCACAGCAAGATCTTTTTTGATCCACTTCCTAGAGTAATGGAAATAAAAACAAAAATAAACGAATGGGACCTAATAAAACTTAAAAGCTTTTGCACAGCAAAGGAAACCATAAACAAGACAAAAAGACAACCCTCAGAACGGGAGAAAATATTTGCAAATGAAGCAATGGACCAAGGATTAATCTCCAAAATATACAAGCAGTTCATGGAGCTCAATATCAAAAAACAAACAACCCAGTCAAAAAATGGGCAGAAGACCTAAATAGACATTTCTCCAAAGAAGACATACAGGTGGCCAAAAAGCACATGAAAAGCTGCTCAACATCACTAATTATTAGAGAAATGCAAATCAAAACTACAATGAGGTGTCACCTCACAGCAGTTAGAATGGGCATCATCAGAAAATCTACAAACAGTAAATGCTGGAGAGAGTGTGGAGAAAAGGGAATTCTCTTGCACTGTAGGTAGGAATGTAAATTGATACAGCCACTATGGAGAACAGTATGGAGGTTCCTTAAAAAACTAAAAATAGAATTACCATATGACTCAGCAATCCCACTACTGGGCATATACCCAGAGAAAACCATAATTCAAAAAGACACATGCACCTCAGTGTTCATTGCAGCACTATTTACAATAGCCAGGTCATGGAAGCCACCTAAATGCCCATCGACAGACGAATGGATAAAGAAGATGTGGTACATATATACAATGGAATATTACTCAGCCATAAGAAGGAACGAAACTGGGTCATTTGTGGAGACATGGATGGATCCAGAGACTGTCATACAGAGTGAAGTAAGTCAGAAAGAGAAAAACAAATTCCCTATATGCGGAAACTAGAAAAATGGTACGGATGAACTGGTTTGCAGGGCAGAAACAGAGACATAGATGTAGAGAACAATCGTATGGACACTAATGGGGGGAAGCGGCGGGGCGTGGTGGTGGGATGAACTGGGAGATTGGGATTGACATGTATACACTGATGTGTATAAAGTGGATGACTAATAAGAACCTACTGTATAAAAATAAATAAAATTAAATTTTAAAAAATGAAATACAAGATAATAAAAGAACACCAATTGAAGGGGCAGCAGAGACAAACGAGGGGTTTTCAGGACAGGTGAGACTGTGCCCATGTGAACATGGAGGAAAAAATGGCTCTGGGGGTGGGAGGGCGGTAGAACTTAAAGATACTGGAAGAGAGAGGACATAGGTGAGAAAGCAAGTTCCTGGGGATTGTCAAAGGCAGGGAGGGGGGGAGAGAGAGACAGAAAGAGAGAGAGAGAGAGAGAGAGAGAGAGAGAGAGAGAGCAGTCATCTTGGAAAAGGAAAATGGAAATCTGGGATGGACATAGACAGGAGGAAGAAAGAAAGAATTTAGAGAAAAATATATTGAAGAGGGAGAAAAATAATGCCAGCTACTTTTTTTGAGCACTTGACAATGTGCCATACACACTTACATACCCAGATAGTGAAGCCAACTGGAGAGTTAGGAAACCTGCCCAATAGCTGGTAAATAACAGAGCTGGGCTTACTCACCATAAGAAGCAGAGCCTGTGTGCTTAACCCCTACTCTGTAATTTCAATTTCTGTCCCACTCAGCCTACCAATCCTACACTCTGCCCCATGCTCAGGCTAGACATCTTCCCCTGCCCCTGCCAGATCTGGATCACTCCTGATCCAATCAAGTGGCAGGTGAGATTCCCTACACCTATGATGCCTTTCACCAGGTTCAGTGCCTGGGTCCCTTCTTCTAAGCTCTGGTGTTCTCAACCAGATCTTCCCTTTGGCTGGACATCCTGCCTCACTATGGCCCCTGGACAGGGGTTGAGATCTTTAGCTTAGAAAATATATCTTAATAATGGGAGAATGGCCTCAGCTGGAAGTGGCGGAGAGTGACAATGCAAATACAAAGAGACAGGTGGGAGCACGTCAAGTCTGTGAGGGATCAGAAGTGAGAGAGAGTTTGGGGGTGGAAGGCAGGGGTTTGGATCCAGGAAGATGAGATAGAGCAAAAGCAGGACGGGACCAAAGAGGGAAGTGGGAAAAGGAAATCTTAAGTGGCTGCTTAGCAGCAGATGATGTTTGTAGGCTCTAATGTCTGTGGTTGGTGGTGCCAGCTAGGGGTGGAGTGGGTACCAAAAGTCACTCTCTCAAGCCCACTTCTCAGGCAGGGCTGGGCAAGGGATTTCCCAGGTTGGGCTGATGGTGTGCCTGGATAGAGTTTGAGTTGTTTCAGTTTCAAGAAGCTTATCTCCCTGCCAGTTGTTGGCAGCCACACCCTTTCCCATCCCAGGGCCTGTCTGGGTGCTGGCCATGGTCCTGACCGGACTCTTGTACTTCTCTGGCCGCCCAGGTGGGCGAGAGTGGGGATAGGAGGATAACAGAATCTGAAAGAGGGTGAGGATGATCACATATGTTGATTTATTTCTAGGGAAGGAGGGGGAGTAGAGCTGTGTATTTGAGGATAGTGACGATTTGGAAGAGCTGCTATAGGCAGTTTACTAGGAAACTTCCAGACATTCTGAAAGGGATTACGCAGCAGCTGTGAAGTCTTAGCCAAAGTTAGACATCAGGAGTATGTCATGTTTCCAGTCATGCCTCTGGTTCTAGGGCTCCCCTCAGCAATGGTCACCACCGTATCCAGGAACACTGAGGCTCCAAGAGACCTGAGTTCTCCAGCACATACATGGTAGTTGAATAAATGCATGCATACGTGAATGATGGCATTCAGCTGGAATGATGTAATAGAGGGGAAAAGATCTTTGTGCCCAAGTGTGAAGTGGCAGGTATCTTTGGACTCACATTTAGCAAAAGGAAAGGAAGGACCCTGTGCTTCGGAGTGGGGTGGTGCAGAAATGTTCCTATGCTCAGACATGAGAATTAGGGGATTGAACTATAGATTAGCACAAGCTAAGGGAAGAGAGAGTTTGATGTGCACATGCTGTGAATTCATACGCGTGAATTGGCAAAGATTTCTTGGTGCCTACCCTTTGCTATGAGGCTTAGAGGAATAAAAAATATGCTTTTCTCAGGTAGGAAGGATGTGAGAAGAAGAGGTCAGAATGGAGCATAAGTGGGACAGAAAGTAAGATAAAGATTCATGGGATTTCTGAGTTCTGCTTCTGCCTAAGATACAGAAAGCTAGAAACATTTAAAATAGCACCAAAATCATGAACTACTTAGATAGAAATTTAACAAAATATGTGCAAGATTTGTATGCCGAAAACTATAAAACATTGGTGAGAGAAACCATAGAAGAAATATGTCCACAGATTGGAAGACTCAATAGTGTTAAGATGTCTAGTTCCCTCCAAATCGAGCTACAGATTCAGTGTAATCCCATCAAAAGCCTAGCAGGCTTTGGGGAGAGTGTAGGGGGGAGAAATTGACATACAGTGTCTAAAATTTACATAACAAAATTACTAGAACAGCTAAAACCATTTTGGAAAGGAACAATGTAGTTGGATTACTCACATCACCTGATTTCAAGACTTGTTATAAAGCTACAGAGAGTAGTCAAGATGGGGTGATATTGGTAAAAGGATAGACACATAGATCAATGGAACAGAGTAGACAGTCAAGAAGTAGACCTACATGTCAAGGGATTTTCAATAAAGATACTAAGGCAATTGAATGGAGAAAGGGTAGTCTTCTAAACCATGAGAAGGCTGGTACAGGCAGGACAGTGGGCTGTCCTCTTGGAGGTCTGGGATCCTCAGCACCGCGCTGCTGGGCTGCAGTGGTGGCTCCTCCTCTCCTCCCCTCCCCCACCCCACTCCCCCTCCTTGAATCATAAAGCCAGATCCCAGTTCTGATGATTACTCAACCTCCAGGAGCTGGTTCCTGTGGGCAGCGCCTGACGAGCCTGACCCTCTCCTTTCTGCAGTTCAAGGGAAAGACGAGATCTTGCACAAGGCACCCTACGTCTGTCCTCCACAAGGGAAGGGTGACATGGAGCCTCTTGGGCTGCTCATCTTGCTCTTTGTCACAGGTAGGATTCCCTCCCTCCGCTGCCTTCTTTCCCTCTCCTTCCTTGAGTATATGGCAAGTGGGTGGGTGGGTAGGGAGCACTGAGCCAAAGTGTGAAGATGGCTGAAATTCTCGGCATGTCCTGCACCCCCTCTTCTCACTGTGCCCCATATTCTTCATCATCTCCCTCTCTCCCCAGCATCAGATTCTTCATGTACGTGGAAGTGTCAGAGGCTGGTGGATTCGGACATCTAGAAAGGGAAGGAGTTCTGATGGTGGCATCTCAGGCACTAGCTAGTAGTTGGGGGAAGTTTTGGGGGGCACTGGTAAGAGCCCCTAAAATGATGAACCACTTAACTAGCCCCAGAAGAGTAGCAGCGTGGGAGGGAGAAAAGAACCTGGTACTGGCAATATGCATCTTTGGGGTGCCCCTCCTGTGCTCTGAAGGTCCTCTTGTCCTCAGCCCTGGATGGGAGGTGAAGGGGCTGAAGATTTTGTGATTGAGCTGGGGAGACTGGCATCCCAGATTCTTGCACATGACGGCCTTTTCTCGTTGGGGAAGGGTGCCTCTTGCTCCCCCAGAGCAATAGGCATACCTGGGTGAGAGGAGAGACTGTTCCAATGGAGCTGGAGCTTCTTGGCTGGAGGTGGAGTAAGGGAAGGGGGATGCATTGGCCTGCCCAAAGGCAGAGGGATGGACTGGGTAGTATGGAGGGGGCACTGCTCACCAGGTCTTTCTGGTTCCAAAAGACAGGCCACCAGCTCCCCAATCCTTTTTACAAGTTTCTGTCACCATGTGGTTGAAGATGTGGTTGAAGAGAGGGGAGGCTGAGGCAGAGGGCGCTGGGTGGTTCTCTTATAGCCCCTGCCCTGGCAATAGACTGGCACTCTAAGCCCACCCCAAGGAGGGTCCCTAAAATAGCAGCCTCATGTCTCTCCCAAAATAGTTCTGAGACGCATCCCTCCTGAAAGGGGAACAAAGGCACAGAAATAGGGAAGCTGGAAGCTAAAGGTCAGAAAGAGGAGAATGCAGTGCTGGTATGAGCGTGGGCAGCTGCAAAGGAAGCAAGGATGGAGGGCGTGGGGAGGGGGTGCCCAGCCCCACGTGGGACCAGCCCAAGGCCTGAGAGGGCCACTGGCCCTGCTCTCTTGAGATGGAGTGGGAGAGGGGAGGGCTTGATTTCATGTGACAGGAAGAACATGAGTGTACTAGGACTGGAGGGAACTTCAAGACCAAATGTCTCTGGAAATAGGCCCAGAGAGGGTCAGTTATTTCTCTAAAGATGTCCAGCAAGTCCAATGGTGATAAAGCCAGATCCAGGACCCGGGTTTCCTGGTTTCCAGCTTCCTATAAACACATACCTGGGTTATACCACCTTCTCCCAACCTGTGTAAAGGCCTGAGTTCCTTAAGTGTGGGATTGCTGTCTCTTCTGTTCATTGAACATAGTAGGTGTTCAATAAACACTCGGTAAGTGAATGAATGTCTCCTCCCCAGAGCTATCCCGAGCCCACAACACCACGGTGTTCCAGGGCATGGCAGGCCGGTCCCTGAGGGTCTCCTGCCCCTACAACTCCTTGAAGCACTGGGGGAGACGCAAAGCCTGGTGCCGCCAGCTGGGTGAAGAGGGCCTGTGCCAGCAGGTGGTCAGCACTCACCCCTCGTGGCTGCTGTCCTTCCTGAAGAGGCACAATGGGAGCACGGCCATCATGGATGATGCCCTGGGTGGCACACTCACCATTACTCTGCGGAATCTTCAAGCCCACGACGCTGGCCTCTATCAGTGCCAGAGTCTCCATGGTAGCGAGGCCGACACCCTCAGGAAGGTCCTGGTGGAGGTGCTGGCTGGTGAGTGGGCAGCTGACTGCACCCTGGCCTGCCCTTGGGCCTGGGGTCGTCTTTAGTATCTGAGCACAAGACCACCCTCAGGGCTTTTGGGGACCCTGGGAGATCCCACAGTGTGGATCTTGTCCCTCCCCACCCCACAACTCAGGGTCAACTCAGGGTCACTGTGGATAGTTGTGCAGGTTGCTAACTGCACAAGGGGGTCACAATCCAGCCCTGCTGTCTCTCTCCAGGCTGTGCTCCCTGGTGGAGGACTGCATCACTTGCAGGAAGGGTACAGTTCTCTAATTTGCCCAAGGCACCTTATGAGCTAGCTGTGGTCCTGCTTCCCCCAAACAGCTTTATCCATTTGGCATCTGGTTAGGATGTGAGCACTGAGGTGGTCTTTAAGGAGTAGGAGGACATTCATCTATTCCTTCACCCAACCACCCAACGGACCTACCAACATAGATTAAGCACCAACCTGGTACAGAGAAACAACCCTAGAAAGGAACACTGCTGTGACCCTGGGCAACGTGCTTCTCCTCTCTGGGCCTCCATTTCCCCATCTTGAAATGGAGGTCGTGGTGCCTGTGCTGCTGACCCCACAGGGCTCCCATGAGACACAAATGACATGACAGAGTTAAAATTGCTTGGGGCTCAGTGACAGTCGTTGCCCCAGCCTCCTGCTACTAACTGCTCAGGATCCTCATTTCAGGCTTGACTAGGTGAGATGCGCCATGGTGGGGTCCTTCTCATCCCTGAGCTTGCACAGGGGATGCCCTTCGGGAAAGCTTTCTGTCTGTGTCTCCGGAACGTGATTGTGTCCCAAAGGAGAATAAATCTGAGGTTACGTATCCCTTTTCTGACTCTCCCCTTGTCCAACTCCTCTCTCCAACATGGCCCCTTATCATGGAAATGAAGGTTGAAAGTAACATTTGTCTAAGGTGGGGAGGGTAGGGGACACCGCCTGCCTTAGACCCCAAACCCTACCCCCATGAGAGTAGGGGGCGAGGACACACAGATTTTCAGCCCTATCAGGGTCTAAGGCTCAGCTGACTCCCAAGAGAACAGCAGGAAAAGAATAACAACAACAACAGTAACAGTAAGCCATAGCTGGTACAGGCAGCTTGACTGTTCACACAGGACTTTCAAAAACACCCATGATTTCGTCTGATCTTCCTAAAGACCCTGTGTGATGGGAGGGTGGGAGTTGCAGTTACTGAGCTCCTGTGAGGGGATGGGCACTACACAGGATGCTTTCCCTGTATCCTGCAACACTATTATTAAGAAGGTGTTCCTAATTGCCCCACTTTACAGGTGAGGAAACTGAGGCTCAGAGAGGTTAACAACTTGATCCACCCAGGGCCATGTCCCAGAGAGCCTCACCCCACCCAGAGAGGTTCTCCCCACTGTGGCATCAAGGAGGGGGGCTAGAAGCTCACAGGCTCTGTCTCCCACAGACCCCCTTGATTACCAGGACCCTGGAGATCTCTGGATCCCTGAGGAGTCCGAGCGCTTTGAGGATGCCCAGGTGGAGCACAGCATCTCCAGGTATAGTGACAAGTCTTTCCTAAAATCCCTGGGCAGACCTCCACCCTGCAGAGCCAAGGCATGGGATGGCAGCTGGGGGGTGGCACGTGCCAGAAGTACAAATTCCAAGGCAATGAGACACTAAAGTGTCTGCATGTGATCTTGTCTAAACACCCCTGCAACCAGCCAGTGTGTGTTGGTATGACTGTGCCAGTTGTTAAAATATTGCAAAACTTCCCTAACAGTTTGTAAGTAGCTGCTGCTCCAAGACTGCTGAGTGGTCGGCCTCCCACCCCCTCCCCTGGCAGCCCTCAGACATCTCCACAATTCAGCAACAATGAAACTTTGAGTATTTTAGTACAAAACTGGTACCCTCAGACCCCTGCTTCCCTGATGGGACCAGAATCAGTTCCGACTGGTTCTTGATTGGTGTTTAAACACTGTGAGTATAACCATGAAGTGCACATGTACATGCAGACACACACACACCATACCACACCATCATGCAGAAAACTGCTCAGCAAGGGAGGTAATTGTTTAAAAGCAGTCAGCAGGCAGATCCATGCCTGGAACTCAGGTCTCCTGACTACAGGTTCCCCCAAGCCCCGCAAAGCCTCATCCAGGGATGGTGCTGGATGGGGAGATATCCTCAGCCCCCGGAGCTCCTCGTGTCTCCCCATTCCTTCTTTGAGGGCAGATTCCAGTCTGTGGGTCCCCTCATGGCCTCCCACATGTCCTCTTTTTTTCTCCAAGGAACCTTTCTGAAGAGGAGAGCCCCTTCCCACCCATTTCCATCCTTTTCCTCCTGGCCTGCATCTTTCTCAGCAAGCTTCTGGCAGCCAGCGCTCTCTGGGCTGCAGCCTGGCATGGGCAGAAACGGAGGACACCCCATGCCAGTGGGCTGGACTGTGGCCATGACCCAGGTTACCAGCTCCAAACCTTGACAGGTGAGCTTGGAGAGCACGGTGGCCGCTGGGGGCTGGTGAGGTGGTGCTGAGAGGGGCCAAGTGAGTACTCTGGCTGTTGCAGAGCTGAGAGACACGTGAGAGGAGGACCCACGGTGGAGGAGAGGCCCAGGAGAGGTCTGCACGGACCACCCCAGCCTGCTGCACACCTGCCCCTTGGCCACCAAGTCTCTTGGTTCTGCTTTCGCAAAAGGCCACTCTGCCTGTACCCTGCTTCTCTTGGCCCCTGGAAGCAGGGATTTGTGCGTGTGTGCATGTGTGTGCGTGTGCACGTGTGTGTGTGTGCATGTGTGTGTGTGTGTGTGTACATGGGAGGTGGGAAGGACATCTACCAACTTCTGGACATTGGACATTAAACACTCTCACAAATAAATCCAAGACTTCATGCTTAACTGATGGTTTAGGGCGTCATGAAGGTCTCTTTTGCTACAGGGCTAGGAGAGTGAATTCAGATGAGGAAAAGATAAAAGGTCTGACTCCTTGGGGCCTAGGGTTTTAGGATATCATGTCCCTCCATTCCCACAGGCTCCAAACTGGCCAATCTTTTTATTCTTCTCTCTCCCTCCCAGAGATCTGATTACCAAGCCCTGCCTCCTCCTGTGGAATTTCTCTAGCATCCTCTCCTCTCTTCCTCCTGCCTCCTGTCCATCAGTTTCCTAGGATTACTGCTGGGCCCCCTGCCCCAGGCCCCCTTCCTCCCTCCACCCTCCTTAAGTCCATCCAATTCCCAGCTGACTCAAACCTCTAGCAAACCTAGAGGTTTGCTTTTATCATGTTACTCCGCCTCCGGAGAAATGGCAAGGGATTGGGTTGCAGAGTGCAGTGAACCAGAGCTGGGGACTACTGGTGCAAGCCCCTTATCCTGTGGAAGGGAAACTGCGGCTCAAAAGGGAAAGGATTTACCCAAAGTCCCTCGTAGAGCCTGGAAATCCTACTTTCACTTGGCGTTCAAGGTGTCCTTCGCTCTAGCTCAATCCTGCTCATTTATTTGTATATTTATTCAATAAATATTTTCTGGGCCAGGTACTAGTCTAGGCATTGGGGACATATCAGTGAACAAAACAAGCAAAGATTTCTGCCCACACAGAGCCATGTTCTAGTGGGAAGAGAGCAGACAAACAGAGTAAGTCAGTCAGTCAGATGGTTAGGAGTACGGGGAGTGCAGAAGGCGTGGGGGATGATGCAATTCTGAAGAGCAGTCAGAAGGAACCGTTTGAGAAACGCTTTGAGGAAGCAAGTGGGGAAGAGTGCCAGGCAGCTCAGGGAACCTTCTCTCTCTCTTCAACACACACACGCCAGGTGGAGTGAGGAGAATGGGATGGACACTACCCTGAGGGTGGGTTGCCCCGAAGAGGAGGAAGCAAGTTGGCCACATCCTCAGGTTCTCTGTCCTGGGCCTCAGGGAGGTGGAAGCCCAGGAGCCCCTCTGGCCATGGCCACACGGGGCTGCATTGCCTCCTAAGCTGGGTGTGGGTACCTGGGGTTTTGAATCACTGGGAAGGAGCCCCTGATGCAGTCCTGTGTTCCAGCCTCATGTCAACACATCACTCCCCTAATTGCAGTCCTGCCCCAGCCCTGCCTCACCCACTCCCTGCTTAGGCTGCTCCGCTGTCTCTGTCCCCAGCTCCAGGACTCTGGTCCAGTCTGTGTTTCCCTGGTGTCTCTGACTCAGCGGCACATGAAACTTCCCCATCGGGTCCTGGGGCAGTCGTCTCCTTCCTGCAGACACAGGCACAGTCTAGGAGCCAAGGCTGACCAGAGCCCAAACTGAGCCCCCTGCACCTCCCTCGCTCCCGCCCCGTCTGGGCACCAAGAGTGATGAGATGGAAGGGGAGGCTCCAGGATGTGCCTGGTGATGGAGTGCCGCTGGAACTTTCCTCCCCTTGGGAACTCAGCCTTTTCTCCTGCCTGCTCCGCCATGTCAGAGACATCTACCCTGGGATTCAGATTGCCATCGGGGTCCCCTGCCTTGGACTCTCTGGAGTGCACACTGAACAGAAGGGGTTTTCCAATTTCAAGTTTGCCTCCTACTAAGAAAACTTAAGCAAATTCCTTAACTCCTCTGAGCCTCAGGGTCCTCGCATGTAAAAACAAACAAAAAACCCAACAGCAAACCAAAACAAAACAACTCTACTTTGGTGGGTTTTTATGCAATTGAAAGGAATAACATTAAAGTCCTGGCCAGATGTCTGGCACATAGTAGGTCCTGGATAAGCGCTGGCTTCCTTCCTCTTCTCTAATGCCAAGTGATAGGACACCTCCCTGGATCCTGGCCACCTCTGTCCTAGACACCCAGCACCTACCATATCTGTTTTAGGCACTCAGTAAATATTGAAGAGAGGTCTCCTCCTCACACAACGCTCCCACATGGCTTGTTAGTGTGAAAATAATTTTCTTGTAAGGAAATCAAAGAAAGCCTGATACATGCTGGCAGGACAGATATACGTACTTCCATATCACTCACTGGGGAGACCCATCTGTCCAGTTAGCCGGAGACTCTGCCAGTGTTAGCACTGAAGGTCCTGTCTCCTGGAAAGACCCCCAGTGTCAGGTAAACAGGGACAGCTGGTCACCCCATCACTATGTCCATGAGGCTCAGCTTAACGCAGAAGCCGGCTTTCTCGGGCTCCTGCTCCCAGTTTCCCATTCTCAACTCCCTTGCTCCTGGAGAAAGGAGAGAGGAAGAGAGAGGGGAGGAGGAGAGAAAAGAGGACAGAGGAGGGAGGGAGCGTGGCTTTTTCATGCCCCTTTCCAGGTGTGACCATCTAGGTCAGAGCAGTGTGTCGTCCCAGCCATCCCCACCTTGACTGCTCCTGTCTCTCTGAGCACTGGTGCTCCCCCGGTGTCAGCAGGTTTATTACTCACATTCCATGCAGGATCCCCAAACCCCAGTTCTGCACAAGGTGACGTGAATGAGGGCCAGATGTTCCCTGTGCAGGGAGTGGGTTTGTGTCATAGGACAGGAACCCCAAATTATGAGACTTGGAACTTATATAGAACATCTGGCACGTTGGCCCTTCTTCCTCTCTGGAGAGAGAGAGAGAGAGACAGAGACAGAGAGAGAGACAGAGAGGTCTTCACTCTGGAACTTGAAATAACCTTCTCCAGGGAGGGAGGGGAAGGATGGAAGCAAATCTCTCTGGAGCTGACACACTGTCTCTAACTCCCAAGGCATGTTTGCTCTTCAATCGCCCTGGAACAAAGCTTGGTGAGTGCCCTTTCCTGGGAAGGCCCGAAAATGTCCATAGAGAACTGTCTCCTAACAAAGAGGATAATGCATTCATGAAACAAAAATAATATGCTGTAAATAAGAAATGCTTGGAGAATAAAAAGTCTTGCAAATTAAAAGCACTAAGGGATAAAAATCTGAAGGACAAGGAGAGAAGGGATGGAAGAAAAAGATGAGGATATCTTCTAGGAATCAGAACAAAAAGATGGAAACTGAGAGAGAAAAGCTATGAAGATGAGATGAATACATGAGGTTCAATATCCAACTAATTATCAAAGCAATAACGCAAATCCTAGAACTGAAGCACGTGGTCCACACTCAAAGTGTCTAGGGAGCGTGCATCTGAGGGAATGAAGACAGGCCAGCCCAGGGCGCACCATCAAGGTGGGGCTCCCTGGACGATCTCCTGAGAGCTTGGGTGGGGCACTCACACAGAATTTAAAATCAAGATGGCCTCGGGCCATGAGAAGGACACTATACTTCCCTCCTTCACAGCTCTGCCTCATCCGATTCTATATTTGGAATACCCTGAGGACCATCTTCCCCCTTTCTCTAACGCTCTCTGGTTGTCACAATCCTCCTCCCCCTCTTCATTCCTTAGGGGTGGGCAGGCTCCCAGCCTTCTGTTTTTCCTTGGGCCTTCTCACCCTACCTTGCCCATTCTTACCCTCAGGGATTGTTCCTGAGCACTGAACCAACCAGGGCTTGGAAGAGCTCCTTCTCCCCACCCATGGAGGGGCCCACCAGTGCCTGCTTCCCAGCCCATGGTCACTGAGAACCCCACGTGACTGTCTGAGGCAAAAGTTTCCTGCCCCCGGGGGAATGCTGTGTCAGTGCCCAGGCAAGCCCCAGAGCTGACATCTCCCTGCCCAGCCATGGGCCCCAACCTGCTCCTGCTGCTGTTCCTGGGACTAGCAGGTAAGGTTCAGAAGGAGCTGCACTCTGGGTCCCCACATACCCCGCTCCACGCCCAAGAATAACTGGCATTACCATGGCAACAATAACATGGAGGCCCACAAGGTGGACCTCTAGATCCCTGTGCCCCTATGCAGTGGGTGGGCCAGGAGGTGCCCTGTCCAACATCCCTGCAACGTTCCTTCCCTAGGCCAGGGCTCGGCTGGCAGCCTCCCTGAGGTGCTGCAGGCGCCTGTGGGGAGCTCCATCCTGGTGCAGTGCCACTACCGACTCCAGGATGTCAAGGCTCGAAAGGTGTGGTGCCGGTTCCTGCCAGAGGGATGCCAGCCCTTGGTGTCGTCAGCTGTGGATCGCAGGGCCCCAGCCAGCAGCCGTATATTTCTCACTGACCTGGGGGGCGGCCTGCTCCAGGTGGAGATGGTTACCCTGCAGGAGGAGGATGCCGGAGAGTACGGCTGCGTGGTAGAGGGAATCTCAGGGCCCCAGACTGTGCACAGAATCAGTCTGGATGTGCTCCCTGCAGGTGAGTTATCCCAGCCTGGCCACCACCGCTCTAACCTGCCTTCCTGCCCCACCAGCTGCTCTTGGGTCCTTGGTGGGTAGGGGCCCTTGTGGGGGAGGAATTGGGAGCAGATATCCTTTTGACAGCTCTGCAGGGAACGGAAACCAAACTGGGTGAGAAGTCTGAGATAAACCAGCCACATAGCAGTCCCCTTTCCCCTCCCGCACAAGTGGGTCTCCCCACAGGAAGGCAAATTCTCTTTCCCCACTCAGGGCCTTGGCCTCCTTGTCCAGCATTTTCAACATACTTGATGCTATTATTTTGCTTAGAAATGTTTTAAACAAAGTTTTAATTCAGACCTATCAACTGGAATTAAGTTTTTTACATCTTCCAGGTTTTTATTGCTGTAATAACAAGTCTGATAGCTTAAAAACTATTGAATTTATATCTTATTTAATTTTATAGGTCTTCACTGAGCATCTAGTATGTGCCTCACCTACAGGCAGGGTACATTCAATGCCTGAATTCCTTCAACTCATTCAGTTTTACAAACAGAAAATAGTGTCAGCAATAGTTAATATTATAGGGTTGAGAACAGTTAATATTCTCAACCCTATTTTCAGTATAGAAACTACGTTCACAGGTTTCATTTTCACAGCCTATAACTTTCTCATGTCTAAATATTTATTGAAAGTACATTTTAAAGTATTAAATATTTTCCATAAAAATAGGATATTGTAAAAAAAAAGTGCTCTGTCGGGAACACGGTCAGCTACCTGAGGAAGCAGAAACTGTCCTACCTTGCACTTTTGGATGCTGACATTGTTTTCATTTTCAGGTCTTCCTTTTTCAAGTAATTTGTGCCAAATGCCCAAAATAATGAAATTAAGAAAGGCATTTTTCCTTCTCTCAGTTTTTTCTCCATCTTTTAATTATGAGGATGGACTAAGCTCTCATTAGAATCCCTTGAGTCCACAATTATTATTTATATTATAAATATACTTCTGTTAACTCTAGTCATCCTTTGTTCTCCTTCTTCCTTGACACTAAGGTTTAGTAACTCAAGATTACAACTCCCTAAATGGCAAGCTGTGACAAGACAATGCACTGGGAACAGGTGGCAGGGAGACAGGTGCCTGCAGTGGGGCAGGTGCTGAGGACCCCAACAGCTGTAGAGAATGGATGTTCAGGCAGGCAGGTAGAGCACAGTATCCAGGGAGGATGTGGGTGATTTAAAAAACTCCAGGAGATCAGGACATATGCAGCAAGACTGGGGCCATAGCGTCTCCAGTTCCTGGATTGGAATGGGTTGGGTAGTGGGAATGGTGAATCTCTGAGAACATGGCAAGACTCTCCTCTCAGAGGGTCTAGAAGGACTGCCCGGGTTCCCAAGGCAGATCCTCAGGCCCAGAGAAACCAACCCTGGGTCCCACAGACAGAAGTTAAGCATGTCGCTGGGATGACAGAAATCTTGTCACAAAACTCAGTCTCAGGGTCCAAGCAAGGCTCTCAGCAAGGATCAGCTGGCATTGTGTCACAACAGGGCTGACCCTAAGTTCCTTAGCTCCTGAGCACAGAGCTTGGGGTGGGGCTCAGCCAGCCTGCAGGGGCGGTCACAGGGTTGCAGGTATGTGGAGAGGTCTAGCAGGCTGGGCTGAGGCCCCTTTGGAGAACAAGTGATGAGAGCCAGGAGCAAGGTCTCCAATGAGATGAGTGAGGTTGGGTAGGGAGGTGGGCACAGATTACCCATTAGGGTTTCTGTATAGTCTGAGCAGCCTGGGTACAGGGGGAGCAGGTGGAGAAGAAATGCAGGGGGGGAGGGTTGGGAGCTGGTGGTAAAGGGGAAAGTGAGCATATTCACAACCAGATAAAGACATAAAGAGGCCATTCCCTGACCTCCAGAATGAGAGGCCCCTAAGGAATATCCCAAGCACCGCTTCTTTGTGTTCCTTACTTGGGACTTCTCCTTCCTCAGCTCTACTCCCCCAGTCCCTCAGATCTCAATAGGCCCTTGAACCCTGCCCACAATGGGTATGTTTTCATTAAGTATTTCCTTCTGACTCAGCTCCCGGCCTGAAAGAGGAGGACGAGGAGACCCATCAGGTCAGGAGTCTGGCTGACATCTCCTCTTCAGATCCTGTAGGCAGTGCCAGCCCTTTGGATCCCAGCCGAGATAAGAAGAGGTACTGACAAAAACTGTTATTTGGGTAGCTGGGAAAGGGGTGGTGGTGAAGATACGGCTTGTTTAGAGCCCCAGACTAAACTGAAAAGAAACTTTATGATTCTTCCCACTCCTGGGGAATTTCTGACCAGGCAGACAGACAGACATACTTCCCTATCCCAGTTCAGCACTGACCCCTTCATCCCAGATCTCCAGCCAGGATACCCTGATAGTGTCTCTCTCTGCCCTGCCTAAGTCTGTCCTCCTCATTCCATTCCAAAAATCTTTCTCCAACCATGGCTCACCAAGAACTGCACCTCTGTGCCACTTCTCTAGGATTCCTGGCAAGCAGCTCCGTGCCAGGTTCAGGGCTAAGCTCACCTACTCCTTTGTGTCTCTCAGCGGACCCTTGATTTGGGGTGCTGTGCTCCTGCTGGGCCTGCTGGTGCTGGCGGTGGTGCTGTTTGCTGTGATGGCCAAAAGGAAAGGTAGGTAACTGTCTACCTGCCTATCTCAGAATGGCCCCCTGGTCCTGTATCAGCCAGTCTTGAATTCAAGGCTGAGAATCTAGGTCTGCTCCCCCTACAGATGGGCTTCAGTAAGGGTCCCCAGACCCTAGAATTCCCATGGCTGAGGGGTAGAGGAGAGCAAAGAGATTCAGTGGGAGGCGGCCTGGGGAGAAACAGGAATTGGAGAGGGTGAGACAGTGGGATTGGGGACAGGTGACTGGAGGAGGTGGGGGATTTCAGGAGATGGATTGAGTGTTGAGGCAGGTTGAGGGGAGCTGTGGAAGCAGTAAGTGGGTGGGGGGAGAGTTAGGGCTGGCTGAGGGTGGGGGCTGGGGAGATGGAAGGGGAAAACTTTGCTGGTGGGAGTGGGGAAGGTGGAGGCTAGGACAGAGGTTTCCAAAGTTTCTGAAGGGCGTGAGGCGGGCACTGAGTCAGCACAAGAAGCAGACTGTGCTTCTGTCCTCTGTCCTGCCAGGGAACAGGCTTTCTGCCTGTGGACGATTTCAGAGCAGTGGAGTCTCAGGCTCGGTAAGAGATCTCCGCAGGCCCTCAGCCAAATTCCCCAGACCCTCCCTCTGCCACAATGACTGAGAAGTCCCAGGATGATGAGGTGGAGAAAAGACTGGGACCCAGTAGAGGTCCAAACCCTCTTCCTAAATGCTGTAAACTTGGCAACAATGGTCTCCTACCTTCCCACCTTGCTATCCACCTTCCCAGATTTGTAGAGAAACTCGGGGCTTGAAAATCTTCAAAGTGAAGCCTTCTTGCCCACTGACATACTCAGGATTGAAGAGACAGATCCAGTCTGGTCCTAGGCTTCCCATCTAAGGGAACTGGGGCAGAGGGAGGCATTTTATCTTTGCCTGATTTGCCTGCTTTTGTTACAGGCCCCCTCCTCAGTGGTCCACCACATCAGTGACTCTGGACTGGCTGCTGACTTGCCATCGGATGTACCATATGTTAGGCTCGACTCGCCACCTTCCTTTGACAATAACACCTACACCAACCTTCCTCTTGATTCCCTGTCAGGGAAATACCCACCCCCAGCCCCATCCTGTTTGCCCCCTCTGCCTCCTAAGGCTGAGATCTGCTCCAAGCCTGTGACATACGCCACAGTCATCTTCCCTGGAGGGGACAAGAGTGGAGGAGCCTCCTTTGAGCCAGCCCAGGATCCACCTAATAGTGAGATTCCACCCAGCTAAGCTGTTCACCATCCTGTAAACTCACAGAGATCATCCCCAGGGTTCTGTGTAGCCATCCACGCAGTCTGTGCCCTAGATCCTTAGGATATCAGAGCAACTAGGGTCTTTAGGACCTGATCTAATATCTTGACTTTTCTCACCTGGTAAGTGATACTTGGAACGATTGAGGTGTCTGGGGAAGCCCCCCCCATGCTAGTTCCTCTGCCATTACATCACAGGGCTAAATAAACTCTAAATGATAATATATGAGCTCTTGATGCTTGAGGGGGAAGGAAAGGGCCCAAGTTTGACTTCACATGGCCCAAGAACTGAAAACACTGGTCCAGAGTTTGTGTTGTATGATCTCCTGCCTGTTTTGCTAGCGGGGAAGTGGTTTCCCTCCCTGGTCAGAATACTGCACACAGTTTGAATTAAGGGGCATCAAGAAGACTTCTTCAAAAGTATTTCCTGCCTTTATCAGGATACCTGAAAGTACAGTCATTTGCTCGAGTCTAGAAATCTCTTCTGCTTTCTGCTCTATACCTTGTAAACAAGTGACATCTTATGATGTAACAACATATGGTGGGAGAAGGGGGATAATAATTAGTTAAAGGAGATTCAGGAAAGATGGGGTATGAGAGATGGAGTTGAAAAGAAACAGGAGTAAGATCAGAAACTGAAATAGATACCAAGCTTAATCCTTGGCAGGACAAAGGATTTTCAAGCACCAGGAAATGAAAGAACTTTGCAGACATCAGTTTTACCAGAGCTGGCTCTTTCTCAACTGGGTGATCATCTGGTAGTTCTGTTCCCTTTGGCCTGAACTCTGAGCCTGGGATGAGTCCAGTGGAAAAAGGGCATGGGGGTGAGGGGAGGAGGAATAAATGGTAAGGGTATGGCCATGGTTAAGTGTAAATGAAAGCTAGTCCAGCCTGGGGATAGGAGGCCCTTTAAGGTTTCTGCCATGATTTCTTCTCAACTGTTCAGTTTGAAAATATTTGCCCATACTGAGATGAGAGACTTAAATGGAGAAGATGAGGTGCTCAGGAACCCAGTCTTTTATAATCACGGAGAACTAAGCAAAAAGAGATTTTGGCCATCTGGACCATCTGGAAGGGTCCTAAGCTTGGTCTAGATATCTGCGGAGAAGGAACAGGCAGGGACTGTGTAAGTCTAGTGATGCTGTTTTCAGGAAGCTCTGGCAGGATGTTTTGAGCTTCCTCTGATAGTCTCAGCCTGTGACAGAACCTAAATTTACTCTGTCCCTTAGGGAGGCAGGAGCTGCCCACCAATCAACCAAGCCCTCATTTCCCCTGGCTAAGATGACTGGGGACTTGCCTGGTGGGAAGGCAAGGTTGCGGGTGGGGGGGGGGGGGAAGGGCAGGAGAATGTGGGGGAAGGGCAGACTAGGTCTAAAAAGCACCCCTCTGGGAGAAACTTAACCTGGTCTGAATGTAGTTTGAACTTTTTAGAACGTGACAGAAGTAAAGGTATATTTAACAATACAAAAGAAAATACTAAGATAATCAATTGGCTAGAAGAGAAGAGGGAAGGAGAAATATATTAATTCTATCATTGCTTTGGTTGGTATTCATAGACTTCCAACCAGAGTCATAGGTATAAAAGTAACTGCTAAGATGAAAATACTAAACTAAATTTCATTGTAAGAAACACAAAAACAAAGCAAAGAAAATGCAGGTGACATGGTGAGGTGACTGCTTCATATCAGAACCTTTGGAATTCAGTTAAAGAAGTTGTCAGAGGAAAATTCACACCCTTAACAAGAATTAAGCATCTAACTCAAATAGCTAGTTAATTTTAAAGGAGAAAAATGACATAACTAATACATAAATAAAAGAGCTTATTCTTTGAAGTAAAATGAAATAAAGTGTTAGCTAACTTTACTCAAGAAGATGGATGAAATAAATGACAAGGGGGAAATCATCACAGATATAAACACAAGGAAAAAAAATAACAAGAGTATTTTGCGCTGCTGGTGGTGGTAGAGTGGGAATGACTCTAAAGGGGCCTGAAAGAACTTTTGGGTGTGATTAAATGTTCTCTATCATGTTTGTGGTAGTGGTTACATGGGAGTATACATTTGTCAAAACTCATCATTTAAATAGGTGTACTTTACTGCATGTAAATTATATTTTGATAAAATTTATTTTAAAAAATACTTGAAAGGTCATTGGGGAATAGTTAAAATAATCTTAGAGGAAAAAAATCTTTAAAGTATTACACAAAACCTAGCAGCCATAAAAGAATTCATAGATACATTAAAACTGACACATTAGGATAAATTAAGACAAGACTGATACTTTTCCCTTTATGACCAAAACACCATAAACAAAAGTCAAAACACAAAATGAAGAAAAATTTTGCAGCTCATACAAAGGCAGATGGCTCATTTCCCTAACCCCTACAAATCAACTAGAAAACAAATACTTAATAGAATACAGTCACAGAATACATACCTATAGCCCACACAAAAAGAAATATAAACATAGTAAAGATGTTTAACTTCATCTAAGGGAAATACAAGTTAAAAGTACATTGAGAGTGATTTTAAAAGAAAGTGGTTAGAGAACTCTGAAAATTCTCTCCTCCATAAAAGAAACAAGAAAACTGGCAAAAATAGAATCAACTTTTTCAGAACTCTGAAAATTAACCAATGGCTTGATTCAATCCAAGGAGTATTTACTCAAGAAAAATGGCTTTCCCCTCCCCTATTTGATTTAGAAGACAACTTCATTAAGCAATAATTATATGCCTGTGTTGACGGGTACACCATTTATTAAGATGTAACTTTTATGACAATAACAATATGAAGAAGGCGGGAGGGAATGGGGCTATATAGAATCAGTTTTTGTATATTATTGAAATTAAGTTGGTATTAATCTGAACTATATTGTTTTAAACTAAAATGCTAACTGTAATCCCTACAGCAAGAAAATAACACAAATTATATAGTAAAAGAGATGACAAGGGAATTAAACTTAACTCGTTTAATATAACAAAAGACAGTGAAGGAATAGAGGAGAAAAAAAGACATAAGACAAGTAGAAGACAAATAACAAGATGGAAGACATAAATCTTACCTTACCAGTAATTATACTGAATGTAAACAGATTAAACATTCCAATTAAAAGGCAGAGATTGGCAGAATGATTAAAAAACACATGATCCAACTATATGCTGTCTCTAGGAGACAAACTTTGGATTGAAAAACACAAGTTGGCTGAAAGTAAAAGAATGGGAAAACATAAATCATGCAAACTGGCTATAAAGCACTGGAGTAGCTACACTAATATCAGACAAAATAGACTTTAGGACAAAAATTGTTACTAGTGATAAAGAAAGGACATTCTATAATGATAAAAGACTCAACCCATTAAGAAGATATAACGATGATAAACATATGGGTATCTAACAACGGAGTTTCAAAACACAGCAAAAACTGATAGAACTGAAGGGGAAATAAACAAAGAGTAATGGTTGTAGACTTCAATATTCCACTTTCAAAAATGATAGGACAAGTAGGTGGAAGATTAGCAAGGAAAGAGTAGACAGGAACAACACTATAAACCAACTAGACCTCACAGATACCTATAGAACACTCCACCCAACAACAGCAGAATACACATTCTTCTCAAGTATACATGTAACAGTCTCCAGGACAGACCATATATTTGACCATAATCAAGTCTAAATAAATTTAAAAGGATTGAAATCATACAAAGTATGTTTTCTGACCATAATAGTATGAAATTAGAAGTCAATAACAGAAGTAAACTTTGGAAACTCACAAATATGTGGAAATTAAACAACTCACTCCTAAATAACAAACAGGAAAAAGAAATCTCAAGAGAAATTAGAAATACTTTGAAATGAATGAATATAATTACACAACATACCAAAACTTAGGTGATTCAGCAAAGTCAGTGCTTAGAGGGAAATTTATAGCAGTAAATACCTATATTTTAAAAAAAAAAGAAGAAAGATCGATCTCAAATTAACAACCTAACTTTCCACCTGAAGAAACTGGAAACAGAAGAGCAAACTAAACTCAAAGCAAGTAGAAGGAAGGAAATAATAAAAATTAGAGCAGAAATAAATGAAATAGAGAAAAGAAAAACAATAGAAAAAAAATCAGCAAAACCAAGAGTTGTTCTTTGACCAGATCAACAAAATTTACAAACCTTAGCTAGACTGGACAAGAAACGAAGAGAAGACGACTCAAGTTACTAAATCAGGAATAATGAAAGTGGAAGGAGAACTACTGACCTTATGAAATAAAAAGGATTATAAGAAATATTATGAACAACTGTACACCAACAAATTAGATAACTCAGATGAAATGGACAAATTCCTAGAAAGACACAAACTACTGACACTGACTTAGGAAGAAATAGAAAATCTGAACAGACGTATACCAAGTAAAGAGGTTTAATTCGTAATCAAAAAACTTCCCAAAAGAGAAGCCCATGCCCAGATGGCTTCACTGGTGAGTTCTACCAAATGCTGAAAAAATTTTAAAACCAATCCTTCACAAACTCTTCCAAAAAACAGAAGAGGAAGGAATACTTCCCAACTCATTCTATGAGGCCAGTTTTACTTTGATACAAAAACCAGACAAAGAGATCACAAGAAAACTACAGATCAACATTCCTTATGAATGTAGATGCAAAAATCTTCAACAAAACACTAGCAAATAGAACCTAGGAACAAACAGAAAGGATTATACACCATGACAAAGCGCGATTTATTCTAGGAATGCAAGGTTGGTTCTACATTTGAAAATCAATATGATACACCATATTAATAGAAAAAACCCCCCAAACCACATGATCACTTCAACAGGTGACAGAAAAAGCATTTGACAAAACCCAACACTCTATCATGATAAAAACACTCAACAAACTAGGAATAGTACGGGATTTCGTCAACCTGATAAAGAGCATCTATAAAAAATTCACAGCTAACATCATACTTAAAGGTAAAAAACTAAAAACTTTTCCCCTACAGTTGAGAACAAGACAAGCATGTCCACTCTTGTCACTTTTATTCAACATTGTACTGTAGGATCTAGCAAGAGCAATTAGGCAAGAAAAAGAAATAAAAGGCATCCAGATTGGAAAGGAAGAAGTAAAATTACCTCTATTCGCAGATAACATGATCTTGTATATAGAAAATACTAAGGAGTGCACCCAAACCAAAAAAACTTAGAGCTAACAAATGAATTCAGCAAAGTTTCAGGATACAAAACCAATATGCAAAAATCAGTTTTATTTCTATACCCTAGCAATGAACAACCCAAAATGAAATTAAGAAAACAATTCCATTTATAATAGTACCAAGAATAATAAAATTATTTAGGTATAAACTTAACAAAAGAGGTGTAGGACTTGTGCATTAAAAACTACAAACATCACTGAAAGAAATTAAAGAAGACCTACATATACGGAAAAGATATGCCACTTTCATGGATCAGAAAACTTAATATTGCTAAGACAGCAATTCTCTGCAAATTGATTTATAGATTCAACATAATCTCTCTCAAAATTACAGCTCTCCTTTTTGTGGAAACTGTGGAAACTGACAAGCTGATCTAAAAGTCATATGGAAATGCAAGGGACCCAGAATAGCCAAAACAATCTTGAAAATGAATAATAAAGTTGGAAGACTCACACCTCCTCATTTTAAAACTTACTACAAAGCTGCAATAATCAGGACTGTGTGTATTGGCATAAGGATAGATATATAGGCCAACGGAATAAAACTGAGAGTTCAGAAATAAACCCATACATCTCATTAAACCATAAATCAACAAGAGTGTTCAGTCATTTAAATGGGGGAAAGAATAGTCTTTTCAATAAGTGGTGCTGAGAAAGTGTATATCCACATGCAAAAGAATGAATTTGGAAACTTACCATTCACTATATGCAAAAATTAACTCAAAATAATCCAAGACCTAAATAAAAGCTAAAACTATAAAATGCTTAGAAGAGAACAGAGAAAAAACATCTTTGTGGCCTAAGATTGGCAATGGTTTCTAAGATATGATACCAAAGCACAAGCCACCAAAAAACAAAAACAAAACAGATAAACTGGACTTCATCAAAACAAAACACTTTTGTGCTGCAAAACAGTACCATCATGAATGTGAAAAGACAATTTATAGAATGAGAGAAAATATTTGTAAATCAAATCTGATAAGGGTCTAGTATCCAGAATATATAAGAAACGCTTCAAGCTCAACAAAAATGCAAATATTCCAACAACAAATGGACAGAGGATTTGAATAGACATTTCTCCAAGAAGATATACAAGTGGCCAATAAGCTCATAAAAAAATGATCAACATCATTAGTCATTAAGGAAATGCAAATCAACACCACAATGAGATACCACTTCACAATCACTAGAATGGCTATAATCAAAAAAACCAAATAATAACAATTGTTTGTGAAGATGTGAAAAACTGGAATGCTTACACATTGCTGGTGGGAATGTAAATGGTACAGCAACTTTGGAGAACAATTTGACAGTTCCTTAAAGAGCTAAACAGAGAGTTTCTGTATAACCCATTGTCATACAGAAATGGATATACCATTCCTAGGTATATACTGAAGAGAACTGAAAACATATGTTCATACAAAAACCTGTACACAAATGTTTATCATAGCATTATTCATAATAACCAAAAAGTGGAAACAACCCAAATATCCATTAGCTCATAAATGGATAAAGAAACTGTGGCATATACATAAAAAGGAGTGTTATTCAGCCACAAAAAGGAATTCTACAACATGGAAGAACCTTGAAAAGATTATGTTAATGGATCTTACCTTATTATATAAGATGGAATCAGTTCATCTCAAAGCCTCCCTGGCCTCCGGTCTAGCTCTGATTCTAATTTCTGCCATAGTTGCATTAACGACTGTTAAGAGTTAAGAAAGATCTAAATTTCATGCTTTAGAAACACAGGCTTTTATTTTGACAAAGATATAGATAAAGGCTAGCATATTTAATATGTATACTATGCAGTATCTTAAAAAGGAGACTTGGGGGCATATCTTTGTATTACATGTAATGAAAGAATCATGGTCCCTTCAGATGATTTTTGTTTGTTTGTTTTAACATATACATTCTTGAATTTCTTCATCTTTATTCTCCTTGACATCAGCCACTCTGACAAATCCTGAAAATAGGAACATAAAGAGTAATACAAACACAAAGAATTTCCTCAGCAATTACAAATTTAACTCATGGCCTGGAGGAGGAGATTTGCTGGGCCCTAAAGCAAGAAACTATATTCTTTCCTCTCTTTTACTTGCCCATATCTTATCATTTACCTTCACAGACATTACATTGTGGTTTCTAAGGCCTTCTTTCTCCCTTAGTGACTATGCAGCTACTTCAAGGGAACAATCTATTTGTTTAAGCTGGGACCAAGGAGGAACTTCCTATGCCTAAGGGTTATAGATGCTGAAACAAAGGGCCAAGAGTGGCTCTTACCCTGTTGAACAATATAAGGGGTCTCTGTCTAGGGAGAGAAGGACAATTACCTCTGGAGCAAGGACTAACCCTAATTATCTGCATGTCCCTTCTTACTTGGAGGTACAGTCTTTGACTGCTTGTGAGTAAGAATCTGAGACTGTTCTTTATGTCTCTGACAAGTGTTCCAGGAAGGAATGCTTACTCTGCAAATTTCCTTCAAAGGAGTTATTTTCCTCCAGGAATTCTCCCTCTATCCAAATCCTGGTCAAGCAGGTGTCAAAAGGTCTGATGACGTTAGTCAAGGACATGGACTCTCTCTTTCCATATCTCATTACAGAGGCTTTAAGCTCAGAGACCCACTGGTGATAGACAGGGCAGGTCACACATCGAGAGAAGAACTCCTTAAAGTACTGAAAGGAAGCGAAGGTCCGTTAGCTCAGGGATTAGTACCTTCTTTCCTCCACTCCACTCCATCAGAACTTACAGCAGTCCCCACTCAGCATACTCACTCAGGGCTGGGGTAACAGAAAGGAGTAAAGTAGGCCCAGATGGTAGAGTAGGCCCAGAAAGTCTGTTTTGAGATACAGAGGGACTGGAACGTTTTAGACTCAGAAGGCAGGGATGCAGGGAGATGTGTCAGACTCAGAAGGCAGGGATGCAGGGAGATGTGTCAAACTCAGAAGGCAGGGATGCAGGGAGGACAGTATAGACTGATCCAGAGTGGTCCACTGAGAAGGGCTAAGTGTTAACATTTTAATGGTATTGGGTAGTAGCTGTGCAAATCCAGAAGGTTAAGGAATCCAGTCCTGACCATGCAAGAATATCTGGGAGGATACATGAGGTAGGTGGAAAGACTTTCTAGGTGGAGTAAAAAAAGGGTTCAAGGGGGAAAAAGAGACAGAGGCGGCAAGGAGAAGAGTAAGGGAGAGATGCAGGTGGCAGAAAGAGTACCATAACTTAGGTGTTAGTTGAGGGGTAATGGAGACAGGTACCTTGAGGGTTTGGCGGGGAGTCTCTGAGGCAGTATGTGCGAAGACACCCTCTGGCATCTTCTGTAACATTAGCACATGGCACTCTAGGAATCGGACAAAGCCATGTGAACCAAACAGTGAGGCATTGGTTCTTTTCACCAACTGGTGAGCCTTGGAGTAGTGGTGCTCAAATAGCTTCCACTGTGAGTCCTGGGCAAACCTGAAAGGGAAGAATCACAGCTCTCAGCTCTCTCCCCTGCTTACCAACCATGGCTCTTCAATAGAACTGTCACTTTTTTAAGGCTCTAAGATCTCCTGGACAGTCAGAATTGCGATTCTGGTAAGTGGCCAAGGCTACTAACTCACATGTAAGGAGACTTAAAAGGAAACCAATGATATTCAGCCTTGCAATGGGTTATCTTGCACTTAAATGTAACTCTAAACCAAACCCTTAATCTATAAGCCCAAACCTGTTAAGGGACAAGAAGAACCCTACAAATAAGATGGGGGGTAAATGGGAGGTGGTCTTTAGAAGTGGGTTGGATGAGAGAAGCCGCCGCAATGAGAAGCCCACACACTGCAATGAAGAGTAGCCCTGCTCGCTGCAACTAGAGAAAGCCCGTGCGCAGCAACGAAGACCCAACACAGCCAAAAACAAATAAATAAAATAAATAAATTTATTAAAAAAAAACAAAAACAAAGAAGTGGGTTGGAGATGTGGAACAGTCCTGCCTGGAAGGGCAAAGGCAATAGTTTCAATGAGCTCATGGTGTCTTCAAGTTTCTACCCTTTCCCACAGCCCTGAGTAACATGCTGGTACCCCACATTACCACATGGCCAGAGAGGAGTGGACCCCCAGCATGACATTGCTCTGAGAATTTAGAATGCAGCTGTGCTCATAATGTTGAATGAAATGCAGACATTCCCCAAAGGGCCGACACAGCCATCCTGTGGACAGAGAAAGTAACCAGGTTAGTATAAGCTGTCCATGTAGGAAGTGGTATAGAAGGTGTGTGGTACAGGGGAGGAGACAGCACCTGAAAGGCAGACATCCCTGAATCACAACGTGGTTCCTAGACCTTAAGGAACCAGAGGCCAGGAGCAGAGGCCATGCCTAAGGGACAGGCTCATGACTGCCTATGCTCCAAACCCAGGGCCCCACCTGAGGTCTGAATCCCTCAGGAGTACAGCAGAGCCCGGCACAAGTTTACCTTTTCCATAGAGCAGCAGATCTAAGCAAGCAGAATAGAAGCAGGCCAGGCCAAGGACATCATGACCCTCGGAAATGAGCGCCCACTGACTCTCCAGCACATGGACACACAGATCAAATCTGCCGAGAGACAGAGCCACTGGGACCAGCTAGAGAATGGGGAGGACGGTATAGGAGAGGAGGGGATCTTACACCTTCAAAGCAGCCTAATATCCCCTAAATCTCCTCTCCATAACTCTATTTATATAGAGAGCATCTGTGCCTGGGATCAGACCTGTCTCTAAGGCAAAGAAAGTGGGAAAATGACTCTGAGACAATTTCCAGGGTCTTGATCAATTACCTACCTCCCTGCAGAAAAATGGGGGAAAAAAGGAATATTTGGTAGCTCAGACTCTGCATTTCTACTCCTGACCCCTCAAACTTAAGACAACGCTTCCTGGAGTCACTAGAGAAGAGACAGTCCTGGCTGTGGAGAGGGAACAGTTTCTCCCTGTCCACTCTAAGCTTCTCTGGAAGATCATACCCTCCCTTCTAAGGCAACAAATACAAAGGACAGAAAATGATCTTAATACTTTTTCTTCAGAAATGCAGATCTGAAGAGAACTGAGAGAACCAAATTCTCCAGAGCTGGTTTCTTGAGGTGTCTGCATATCTCACGAGCTTGAAAACCTAAGGAGGTTAAAGAGCATCATGTGAGGTCTAGAGGTGAACCTGGCCTCTCTAAAAGCCCCAGGCCCACCAGCGTCAGGCCCCATTACCCAGCCTGATGGAGGAGTCAAGATGGCCGAGGCAGAGCTTGGTGTAGGCCAAGGCCTGCATGAGCTGGGCTGTGGCCAACAATCCCTCCCTGGAGAACCAACATAGGCTGTTTTTCTGAATGGCCATCTGCTCACAGTGCAGCCACTTCTCCTTGTCACCCATGTTCTGGGAGAACTGGGAGAGGGCCACGTAGGTAGAGACAACCTGCAGGGCAACAAACATGGGGTAAATATTCTGACTGTGCTGTCAGGCTGCATCTCCATCTCGTCCTTTTCCTGCATAAGAGCCCCCTGCACGCTTTGCTGCTCACTGAGTCAGCACTCCCGAGGGCCCCACCACTCACCTCAACTCCAGCTATGAAAACACACTCCTTCTCACCCCTACACTTCTAATTTGGTCATTCTCACTGCCTGTTCTTGAAACAAACCACTTTCTCCATCTGCGCCTCTTGTTTCTCCCCAATCCGAGACTTTCCCCTTCAAAACGCTGGCCAAACTGCACCTCTTCTATGTTTTCTCTGATTCTTGCCCCTTAGAACTCTTCAGAACTGCTGCCTAGATCTCTGTTATCAGTTGCGTGCACATCTGACATCATTGATGACACTCTTGAAACACCGTGTTCATTAGGTTTCCAATAGAATAATCTTATTAAAATATAAGCAGACTCGGTTACTCCACTTCTAAGAAGCCACTAACAGCTTCCCACCTTCTTTAGGGTAAAAGTCAAAACCACTACAGTGGCCTACAAGGCCGGCACCATCTCCCATCCCCCTCCCTAGATTCTCTGACTCATCTCCTGGCTCTTCCACCTCTCCTCCCTCCCCTCTAGTCACAGTGTTCCTCAAACACAGAGGGCATGCATTGTGCATTCGCTATGCCCTCTTCCTCTCCACTCTTCTCCCAGATAGCCATGTGGCTTACTTTCTCATCTCCTTCAGATAGTTGCCCACAAGCCAACTGCTCAGTAAGGCTTTCCCTACCATCTTATTAAAATTGCATCCCCCCCCGCCCCGCCCCGCCCCCAGTTCCCAGAACTCCATGTCCTCTGGTCTTCATGTAATTTTTCTTCATTGTATTTATTATCACCTAACATACGACATATTTCACTTATCTGTTTCCCTGGAACCAAGATCAGTGCCTGGCACAGAATAGGTGTTCGTCGAATATTTGTTGAACAGATGGATAAAAGAGAGATATAGACAGATGGACACTAAAATTAGGAAGCCTTTCTTCTTTTTTCCTAAGTCAGCAATTCTGATCCTTTTTTTAGACCACTGGCTTTGAGAATCTGATGAAAGCTATGATCCCTTCCCTACTTCCTATCACTCCCCAAATGCTCCTTTGAACATACACACAAAAGTCAACATTCAGTTCAGAGAGTTCACAGATAGCTTCGTACCTGGAAGCCCATCTATAAACTGCAAATTGAGAACCCTGCTCAAACACAAGATCAGTGGTGTCCCGTTAAGACTGGGTTACCGTGGAACCACACTTAACCAGGGACTTGGCAGGGTCTCTCCCCCTAGCATTTTAAGTTTCTGAGTGAGGACAGAAGTAAACCAAGGGCTGACTTACCTGGGCTTCACTGGCAGACTCCTTGGCTGAATTCTCCTGCATAAGAGTGGCCAGGCGGGCAAACCTGCGGCTGCTGGCTGTGGCCTCCAGGTTGTAGAGCTGCCAGAGCAGGGAGAGGCATTGCACCTGCTGCTGCAGGACTGCCAGCTTCTTCTTACTGGTGTGAAGCAAAGGGTGGTTAGCATGCCCTTATTCTTCACCAGTGTCCGCTATCCTTCCCCACAAGAAATCTGAGTCTACTCACCCAGACTTTCAGACTCGGAAAGGTTCCTGGGATCCCACTACTTCTAACCCAATATGCCTTTTAAATTCATCCCTCTCGGGCTTCCCTGGTGGCGCAGTGGTTGAGAGTCTGCCTGCCGATGCAGGGGACGCGGGTTCGTGCCCCGGTCCGGGAGGATCCCACATGCCGCGGAGCGGCTGGGCACGTGAGCCATGGCCGCTGGGCCTGCGCGTCCGGAGCCTGTACTCCGCGACGGGAGAGGCCACAACAGTGAGAGGCCCGTGTACCGCAAAAAAAAAAAAAAAAATTCATCCCTCTCAACCAGAAAAAAAAGTTTTCAGAGACGTTTTTTAAAAAAGGTTTCATTCTTTGAATTGCTCTTTTGGTTGAATACATTTCTTATAAATTATTATAGCTCAATAACCAGGTAGCAACTTAGTATTATGTGTATATATATCAGAGAAATAATATTGATATTAAATTGCCACATATGTGTATGTGTACACACAATACACATATATGTATCTTTATTTGAAAGAGACAGGATAATACCATACTCCAAAAACTAAAGAAGTCCTCATTCAGCTACACTGAATTGGCTGTAAAAAGAGCAGTCTTTATAGTCAAATAGGCAAAACTCCAGGCGGGGTCCTAGTTTACTTCTCTGTGGCCCTAAATTGAAACAGGACAAGTTGGCTAGGCTTCTCACTTCTCACTAGGATTGTCTGGGGGTTGGCTCAGGGAACAGGAACGCCAGCATTTCTCTAGGAATGTTTGGAAAATGACACCAAACCAGGTCCAAGGGAAATTCCTTTTCAGCAGACGAAGGGCTTGCCTAGCCAATTTTTTGGCCAAGGTGATCTGTCCCATGTTGAAACAGACCTGGAGACGGTAAAATGAGAAACAGTAATGTAAATGTGGGAAGATTATTAAGGATAAGGTTCTGGATATAACACACTGGCTTTTATTTTGGAATGTGTACTTGGGGCCCTTGAGGTACCAGAGCGAGCTGAGTTGGAGCAGAGCCTGGCCATGCTACCAGGCACCAGTAGGGCCACGAGCCAAGTAAAGGAGTGAGAAAACAGAATTACGGAGAAAGCACTCTCCTTTCTCATCTCCCACACATTTGCCAGTGAGTAGTAGAGGAAGGCTGTGATTTAGAAAGTGATGCTGCTAGACTCAGATGGGATTATCATTTGGGCAGAAACCGAGATGCTTCAGATGCCACGGAAAGCATCTGAGATATCACCAAATCCCGTATCCCTCTTCATAAACAAGTTGTACCACCATAGTGCATTTGAGGGTAGGATCTGAGGAACTACCTTGAGGTTATCATATACCTGCATGTTCTATGGCTAAATCCTCCAAGAAAATGATCAAGTCTATGGTAATTTCTGAACAAGGTTAGGAAGACTGCACAGTAATTCTTTCTTTTAAAGGGGAAGAAATAATTATTTAACTTTGCTCCAAAGACCTTTTGGTTGAAACACAAATAATGCAATACCTTGGACAACTCTAATATTCCCTTTGGTGTTCAAAGGCATTTATACACATTAGGTTTACTCTCCTAACCAAGGTATCTTAAGGTTCACACTGAAACTAGTTTTTATTTATGTATTTTATTTGAAAGCTCGGCTCTCTAACAAAACATCCCCCATGGTTTTATGAAGTCATCATTTATAACTTGATAAATAATCATCCCAACATATTTTGTTCTGTTGGATTTAACAGTAATGAGGCTGGGAGAAGTTGCTGTTATGAGTTATTCATCCAGAATAAGTAAGTTTACCCCTATTTGTCCTTTGAAAATGGAATGTCTCAAGGCATGCTTTCCCCAGAGTTTCTATTTGATATACAGATCTCATTCCCTGGGGAAATTTGTTATAAATGATATAGAATGATCTACAAGGTATATTTATTTATTTTACAACAAGATGTGGAATGGAGTATAGAGAGCTCCTATTTGTATATAACAAAGGAAGGGGAAAGATTATATACATTTATGTATGCTGAGCCCCTCTGGTAGAATACATAAAGAGAGGACACAGTGGCTCAGTGGTGGGATTGCGGGGACAGACTTTGAAATGTATGTTCTTTTCTTCCTTCTAGCTTTATTGAGATATATTTGACATATAACATTGTGTAACTTTAAGGTGTACAATGGGATGATTTTTTTAATTGAGGGATAACTGACATACAACATTGTATTAGTTTTAGGTGTATAACATAATGATTCAATATATGTATATACTGGAAAATGATCACTACAGTAAGTCGGATTAACATCCGTCACCACATATAGTTACAATTTTTTTTCTTGTGACGAGAACTTTTAAGGTCTACTCTCTTAGTAAATTTCAAATATACAATACAGTATTGTTAACTACCGTCCCATGCTGTGCATCACATCCTCAGAACTTATACTTTTTTTACTACCTTCACCCATTTTGTTCACCCCTGCATCCCCCTGAATTAGTTTATATACACTCTAGTAGGCAAAGGACATGAGAGGCAATTCACAGAAATAAATGACCAATAAACATTTAAAGAAGACTTATAATATCTGATGTTGGTAAGGATGTGAAGAAGTGAGAAAAACTCAAATTCATATAATACCGTAGTGGACAATTTGGCATTATATTTATGAATTGTAAAATCATTCATATTGTCTGCCTTAGCATTTCCACCTCTGAAAATTTCTCTTACAGTATCACTCTCACAAGGGAGTAAAGAGATATTTACAAAAATATTCACTGTAGAAATGTTTATAATAACCCCAAATTAGAGACAACCTAAATGTACATGAAGAAGGAAATGGCTAAGTAAATTTGATATATGGATATAACGTAGTACTTGGCACCTGTAACTATGGATGTATGCCAATATGCAAATATGTTCAATCTGTATTTTTAAGAATAAAAACCAGATGCAGAAAAAAGACAATGTAGAATTATGATTCTATTTAAAAAATAATGGAAAACAATAATGATATGACTATGTGTGTATAGCTGGTGGAATTCACACCAATTGTTAACTATGCTGGGGGTGACATGGGATTAGTAAGCGCTCTTTCACCTTCTACATGTATTTCTGTTTTGAATTTGAATCACATTTATAATTGCACACAAAAAAAGAGATTTTAAAGGAAATAACAGGATATTCCTCAAGGAGAAACAACCCAAACTTCAAGGTTACCCCCTGCCCTCACCTCTGACCGAAGACAGCAGAAAGTGGCCTCCTCAAACTGACAGATCTTCACCTTGTGCTTTTTATAAAACGAGAATGCTGAGGGTTGGCCCAGAAGGCTGCTTGCCTTCCTCAAATAAAGGAAGGCCTCCAAACAAGACAAGGGATGGAGAAACTGGATTAGGATTTGGATGTTGCTAAGCGTGTGACTGGGGCGAGGGCTAGATCAAGGTTATGATGAATTTGAACTGGGGCAGGATTTAGTTAGAAATGGGGAGCTGGACTGTGTGTGCAGGAGTTGGGGCAGGGCTGGCAGCACGTGGTGCCCCTTCACTCTCACTTCATATTTTCTCCTAGACCCCTTACAGCTCCTCTCTCTCTCCCACTTTCCTCCACTTTTCATCGCAAGTTACCTGATGGTAAGAAATCCCTATAAAATTCCCCTAGTCATAGGGCTCAGCTCAGGGGCAGAGAGCAGAGCTTGCTCACCATGTAATTATCTGACAGGTCCAAGGAGGCAGCGGCAGCCTCCAGCAGGTAATAAAACGCACAAGTGGTTTCTCCAATGACCAGGCAGTGCTGGGTGAGAGGTGACAGCACTAACTTCAGGACTTCCTTACAGTGGCAGGGCTTCGTGGTTAACATGTCTTTCTCAGGGCTGGTCTGAGCCAGTTTCCTGTTCACTTGATCCAGGAACTCTTCCTCTGTTCTTTGTGGAGAGAAGATGAAGAGCTGAGAGTGGCCACCCAGTAGCCACTCTTGATGAGGCATTACCAGGTCTCAAAGCCACTTTGTCCAGGAAGCTTTCCTTTATAATTCATTAATTCTATGTCTATCTTTCTCCTCCATTGCTCCATAGGTTTTGAAAGTCAGGGACCTGGTCTATAATGGCAAAGCCCTATTAGGGAGTTTTAAAAACCTAAAGCCAAAGTACCTCACAAACTAAAGGAAACGACCACACCTGAAGAGTAAACTAACACTGTTACATGAAAACATAAAAATGATACCAAGCAGTAAGTAATAATACCTTTATCTATTAGCACATTTGAACTCCATCATGGCATATTTGAATATTATTTTATACAATACCACCACCTTATCCTACAATAACCCTGCCATTCAGGTAGGCAAAAATTACCTCCCTCTTACAGATGAGGAAACTGAAGCTCAGAGAGGTTAAGTGACTTATGTATGACCTCACAGCTACTGAGTAGAACCAGAACTAGAGTTCACCTTTCTGACTACTAGTCCAATGCACTTTCTACAGGCACCACGAGTTCAAAAGAGGTCTGATCTCTCTGAGATAGAATGATTGAAAAAAGTGGGAACTGAGGAGGGCTTTGAACGATGGTGACCATTCTGTTAACTGGAAGGATGTGGATGCCACTGAGTATGTTTAAAAGGGAGAAATGTGTGAGCAGAGACACAATAAGTATGGGGGTGATTCATGTAGAATATAGATTTTTGTTTGAAAACTGAAGGAAATCAGGTTGGATAAGTATAATAGGAAACTCGAGAGTGGCTGATGAATTCAAGGTATGAACATGTAAAATTGTTAAGACAGGCATTAGAAAGCCAGGAGGTACATAGTTATGAAATGTAAAATCATTTTAGTATCATCTGGGCTCAAAAGTAATTGAGAAGGCAAATTTATAGCTGAAAACAATCTGCTACATGTACAATACATTTGAGAGCTATTAAATAAAGTTTTTCTTAATCACTAAAAAATAATTTCCCTACAAACAATCAAAAATTGCCTTTCTGGGGCTTCCCTGGTGGCGCAGTGGTTGGGAGTCCGCCTGCCGATGCAGGGGACAGGGGTTCGTGTCCCGATTCGGGAGGATCCCACATGCCGCGGAGCGGCTGCGCCCGTGAGCCATGGCCGCTGAGCCTGCTGCTCCGCAGCGGGAGAGGCCACAGCAGCGGGAGGCCCGCGTACCGCAAAAAAAAAAAAAAAAAAAAAAAAATTGCCTTTCTGATTCTCTGTTAACTTGAATTTTGGGCTGAGTACAAGAGTCACTGCTCCTGGGTGGTCAGATGCCTTCCTTGTCTGCAGGTAAGGTGACTGCCCTAGTTTAATGGTTATCTGTGTCTCACTTCCTGGCCTCCTCCATTTCCACTCTCAGCATCTCCACCTACCTGCAGTGTTCCCTTGTGAAGGCCTCCTGACTTCTGGGTGATTCTGTCTGGAACTGAGAACTGTCTGTAGGGAGAAAGAGATGATTATCTTCAATTGCCCGTATTTGTATTAACTGAGAATACTGAAAATTCCTGACTCCTTTCCACTGCAGCTTAGTTCATGACCTAATTGCCTCCCCCATTATAAAAATGATAGGTTTAGGTTTAAAATTAGCCTTACACACAAGATTAGGGTGCTAATTTTTTCCTTAAATGCAACTATTTGTGATTCAAATAGTAACTCCTTTCATTCTCAAACTTCCCAAACCAATTCCTAATTCTGTTTGCAAAAGAAATGAATAAAGAATGTGTCCATCTGGTTTGATGACTAATTCTAATAGTAGCAATCCAAGAATATATCTAGATCAGATTTATGACTAGATGGGAGCGAACCACAGATCCTAAGACCTAGTGAAGAAAATCACGAGGGCACAAGATGCCACATCCCACCAGAGTCACAACGACCAGCAGAGATTTTCAGCTTTACCTAGCTGGCCTTAAATAACCTTTATCCTCTAGATTTGCCTTTTTCTCTGCAGCTGTCTTCTGACCAAAAAGAAAAGACTGGGAAGGATGTGGGGATGTTACCTATTTGGGCTCAGGAGCACAGGTGGTGGGATTGAAAAGAAGTCTAAGAGAATATTTATAGGGAGGACTTGTGTTAAGTAAAACACAAGTTTATTATTGTGTTTGTTAAGTAAACACAAGTTTATTATTGATTATTTAATTATGTCACCTAAGGTAAGGTAAAGCAAGGCTAAGGTAACTAAGGAAACTGGAATTTGGCAGCACTACTGCAACGCACAATTCTCAGGGCATCATCATATCACAGCCCGTGTGAATAACACCTTCTGTTCTACACGGTCACGCACAACGGCCCTGGGTCTGAGAAGCCTACTCAGGGTTTGGATGTGCTGGAAAGGTCTTGGGCTTCTCTCACAGCTAGACTGACCAGGCTGTCGAATCTACAGCTGACAGTGACCTCTCAAAAACAAAAGGCCATATAGGAAATATGAATGATAGTGTGATTTCTTCATAATACCAACCAGGACATTCACTACTACTTTCCTCTTTCCCCTCAGAAAGTACAAAAGTGCAAATGACTGTAGAGCTCATCAGCCAGTGACCAATTTCTCCAAGTCACTGGTCCACCTTCATAGAGTCATAAGAATGTTCTGGCCAGAAGAGGTAGGATCATAGATCAACATCTTCACTTTAGTCTTTTACCACCACCGATTCACCATCTCTCCCATATCCCTCTCCCCTGCCTACACCAACACCAACTTCTCTTTTATCAAAGTAGAAAAAGAGAAGATCTGCCTGGGTCTTGACAGCTGTCTTCAAATATGAAAGAAGGCACAACTCTGAAAAATGAGTGAAAAAGTTGCAGGAAGGTAGAGTTCACCTTGATGGAAGAAGCTTTCTAAGAGCTACTGAGAATGAAATGGGATGTCCTACAAGGTAAGCTAACTGAAAATCTTAAAACAAAGAGGGTGAACTCTTGGCCCTCAGCAGTGAAATCATGGAGTCCTAACCACTGGACCACAGGGAATTCCCGAGGGTGAACTCTTTACCTGGGATGTGGTAGAGGGCTATAGGCTTTGGGGAACATCTATCCACTAATCCGAACTTCTTTAAGTAGCTAGCTCCTACTTATCCCTCAAATCTCACTCAAGGGAGAGTCTTATCTTACTCCTTTCTCAGGCTGGGCTAATGGCCCCTTCTCTAGGTACCCCAACTCCTATGTAGTCCGTTTTCATCACCTTTATCATGCCATATTGGAATTCTCTATTTATATGTCTGTATCACCCCCCCAAAACGGATAATTTCATTTTGTATTATTAACACCTAACTGCAGCATCTGATACACATAAGGGCTCCATATATGTGTACTGAGCTGAATAATTATAATAATAAAAACAATAACTAAAACGTATTGAGCACTAACCACGGGCCTGGCACTATTCAAAGCACATTATATATTTTAACTCATTTAATCCTCACAACAACCTATGAAGTGTGTATTGTTATTTTCCTCAATTAACTGAGGTTATGTAACTTGCCCAAGATTGCCAACCAAACCAAGAATAATCTCTAAAGTTCCTTTTAACTCTGAGATCACACTTTTCTTATTTCTGGTACTTCAGTGAGAAATGGCTCTCTCCACCTATTTTTCTCTTTTAATCTGATTTCACCTTTTGAATAAAGAGCTCCAAGTACACGAATAAAAAGAAGTGCTGCCCACGTGTCTTCTTTCTGCCCCCTGGATCTACCTTGGGGAGAAGGCAGCTGCAATTTGTCTGGGATCACTTGTGTTAGTATCGAGCCAGTATCTTTGTAGCTACAGAATCGGGAGGTCCCACTGGAGCTCTTAGTAGAACAGATGGCAAAACGGTGGAAGGGGACAAAGTCCCCCCCATGACAGCTCCCACAGCGGCAGGCCAAATCTCGAAGAAACCGGGCACATTCAAGGTGTAGGGCTGTCTGTTGTGCCTTGGGCCACAGCTCCCAAGCCGCTTCCTGCAATAGAGGCACTCCAAATTCTAGCACCTCGGTTTGAGGTAGGGATAGTTTCTCTTGTAGCCTGAGAGGAGAGCCAGCATCTGAAATATAGGAAAATCTAAATGGGAGTCTCCCTTAAAGTCCTTTTACGCTACCAGGTAGCAAACTCCCAAGCACATGCTGCTGGTGTATAAGAAAATTTTATTTGTAATTCCTATTTGGTATTATGGCTTCCTTTGTATAAAGAATTTGATACCAATCTGAGAGTGATATTGACTGTATCTAGTATAAAGTACAACAGGGAAGAAATGACTAGTGGTAGAGAACTACACTGGATAGATTTCTTAGTTTTTCCTCCTAAATTGAGCTTTTTTACTGCAAATTATTATAAACATCAAATAACAGAAAGGCTCTGCTCAAATATAAGGTCCAAACATATTTCAAAGTCAAATTATTTGTGGATTATATATGCTTTGGGTAGCCTATGTCACAATTTTATTCTTTTTTGTGGAGAATATGAGATTGCAGCTATTTAATTTATATCTTGCTTTGTTCATATGTTTCAATATCATGTGTGTTTAACGTCCTTGTGAATTTCTAAAATTAGAAACAGTTTATCCTATTTTCTTATTATTTATCCTAGGAAGCCAGTAAAAGACTATGGTAATATTTTCTGAACCAAAAATCAAAATACAAATACTCAACACATGGGGTTAACGTGGAGCTAGAATTCTTGAAATTCAGACAATTCTGAAAAATACAGGCTATTCATTCACTATAACCATGGGTCTTCCATGGTTACGATAATTAATTTCCCCCATCTCTTAGACATAAGCTTTAAGAGACTGAGGCCCATGATATATGATATTGATACTCTTTCTGAACACAGATACCCTCACCCAAAGCTCTCTATTCCGTCCTGAGAACAAGGGAGCAGCTCTGCCTCACCTGACTTTCTCTCCTCTTTGGTTTGTTCAATAATCTCGATAGAGGAAGGCATTAATACTGGCTCAGCAGGAAGCTCTTGGCTCTTGTTGCACCAGCGGAGCACATGTACATCCACAAGAGCCCTCAGTACCTGAAGTAGCTTATTTTGACCCCAGCCAGGCAGGAGGTGCTGCAGCAGATCTACGTGGAAGGAGTGACCAATGACTGCAGCACACTTAACCAGCAACTGTTCCTCTGGGCTCAGTTGATCCAGTTGGTTCACTGCTATTTCTGAAGAAAAAAAAAATCTGCAATGAACAGGCTTTCTACTAACATAGAATACACTGTGTTAACAATCCGTTCATTCAAAAAAAAAAAAGGGTTTGCTTTTTTGTCCATCTGCTCTCCACTCAGCCAAATGTCTTGAAAGAGCCTTATCTCCATGTCCTCTTTTGTCCCCATTCCCCATTCATTACTCAGCCAACAATCAGGTTTTCAGCACAACACTGAAACTGTTCCTCATGGTCACCAAAACCTTTTGCTGGTAGATCCATTTTCTTCTTACTTTCAACTAAACATGGAGGCTGGGCTTCCTGGTCCCAGAACTCTAATTAGTATAAAGATCTTAACTCCAAGCATTTTAGTAAATCTCTCCATATTCTGACCCATATATTAAAGCAGTTGGTATTGAACCAGTAAGTCACCAAGCCCAAAATCTAGGAATAATTCTAAACTTTTCCCTCTCCCTCACAACCAACTTGTCACCCACTCATTCTCTTTCTAAATGTTCTTGAATATATTTCCTCCTAAACAATTTTAGTATAAGTAGTCATTTTCACCTGGATCACTATGCTACCCTGTTCTGAACATCTCCCATTTCCTCTCACTCTTATCTCAGTAACACGGTAACTAGTGGTAGAAGTGTACACCTAAAGTACAAATACAGTCATGTCAGCGCCCTTCTTAAATACTTGTATAACTTACATGACCTTTTACCATGTAGCTTTGGCCTTTCATTTAGACCAGGGCCTTGCTGACTGGACTGTTCATTTTAGCTTATGAGTTAAATCCTTTTTCCTTCCCTGTGGACAATACTGATCTTGGGTTAACTTTCTAGCTGTTTCCTAGGATCCTTATAAAATTAGAATGTCAGCTGAGTTACCAGGCAACACTGCTTATGCAAAGAGTGATCCCTGATTGGAAACTGAATTTGGACTAGGAAAACTGTGAATAAGCTACAAATACCTGGTGGTAAGCCACAGCTTTGGGGTTCCTTGAGTGTAGTAATTCTTGTAACAGGTCACAGTGCCTAGAAACTATGCCTTCAGGACTATTATAAGAGATACCAGTTCCTTGTTGGGAAATGGGGCATCTAAGCACCCATCCATCATGGTCTCACCCCATCACATGTAAGCTATTCCTCGAGGCTCCAGAGAACAGCAGTGGGAACTGCCGTGAGGACCCCCACTGAAGAAAACCACTTGCTCCTGTCCTGCTACAGTGCTGTGTTTCCTGACCTGTATGCTTCTAAGTTAGTAAAGCCAATGCCAAGTGTGGCCTATCACAGTTGTAGGAATATGAACTGTCCAGGTGGATCTAAAACCACCAGAGTGAACAGCTTATAATAGCTAACAGTCATTGACTATTAATTATATACCATGATTTATTTCATTTAATCTTCAACTACCCCCATGAGGTAGGGGCTATCATTATCCTCATCTGAGTATGAGAAGACTAAGGCTTAGATAAGTTTATCTAACGTTTCACAGCTACTAAGTGGAGGAAGCAATGGTACCCAGATTCTTCTGATGCCAGAGCCCTGGCTCTTAATTACCAATGTGTTCTGTACTGCTGTTTCACATGCGTGTCTTATATTCTCAGTAAGACCATGCTTGACTTGAAGGCATGCTTATCCATCGTAACATTCCTCAAGATAATAAAGTACCCTGGCCACCAAACATTTGAACAGAACATTAAAAAAACCATCCTCATCTCTAAAAAGAACACCGCCTGTCTAATTATGCCTACCCAATTCTGATGACTTTATTCTCTATCTCATCAGTCATTATAAGCTGACTTTGCACTCTTTTTATTAAACCCCTGGTATGTCCCTAATACTGTCTCTTCACCAGCACCATGGATTTTCCTAAATCTCAGCAGCATTATCTCCCTTGCTTCCTGTCTCCTCCAGCACAGGGATATGCACAAAGGGAAACTCAGGTCACAGTTTTTATTAAACAACTAGAAAACTTTCCCAGGTTATCAGTCAGCCTCAAAGAGAACAGTGGGCTCACTTACATAAAACATTACTCAAGTAGCATTACAAGTCTTTAAGAACTCTTCGGGCAGTGCCAGAATTTATTTCTGGAAGGCAGATTTCTTTTTTGAAGAAATGAAGCTAGCATGATAATGAGGGGTCTATACTCAGTCATCCACCAAATTACTAAGTGCGATGACACCTGTAATTGATTCACTTGAGGTCTTCAAGGAACCTGCCTTTTAGTAACGGTGGAAGAAGCAGTGTATCCAGGTTCACGTCATCTCTGACTGTGCAGACATAAAACTCCTGGACTTCAGAGCTGGCAGGAGAGATACTATATGTTGTGGATTTCACGGCATTGGCTGTAGAGAAAGAAGACTATGACTGAGGAAAACACCATGCTCAGTGACTGTAGTTTTAAAGGCACAAAAACACACTTAGTCAAGAAACTGAAAGGATTAAGATAAATGGAGCATACACATTTAAAGTGGTTTACCCCACCCATCCTGCCTGTCCTCTCATTTTCTCTTAGGAACGAACATTTCCTGTACCACACGGTACCTAACATTCTCACTCTTCCTGTTTACCTTTCAATAGCCCTCTCTTCTATTACATCACAGCTCTAGGATGCCTTTCTGGATTTACACATACTTCTATCTCTTTCTTCCTCCCTTCTCCCCTCCCCCATTCAAACCCTCAAGTCATCTCTCTCATCAGTAGTGTGCAATTCTCTAGACTGTCATGTTTATCAATCCCCTCTGATGTTTATAAATCCTATTTTCCTATCCCCGCCTCCTAGGCTGCTCAAAAAGGAACTAAAGTAGATTGACTCAATTACTTTATCTGAGGCAGGTATTTAGTGTTTTCAACACAGTTGCATATTATTTGTACAGTACACTTAGCCAGGAAGGCCGAGTCTTGCTTATGATGGCAGCAGGGAAGAGGCACATGCCTAATTAGGACCAGGTGATGCCATGTTCAAGAATGAACTCCAGCAGTGGGATCAGGGTAGAACCCTGAGAAGCTCAGCTTACCTGACAGGGTCTCCCACTTGCTGTTCTCCTCCTCCTCCTTTTGGAGGTCATGAAAGAGCAATATGTTCTTAGAGAGAAGGTCCTGGCATAAGACCTCACAGTAAAGGGGGTTTCCAAAGCACCTGCGGAGAAGGTAGCTGTAGAGAGGTAAGCAGGGGATTGCTGACTAAAGATGCCCACTTGAAGAGAGCCAAGCATAAAGGTATTTCATACTGAGGAATATTTCTTCTTTTGTTAAAGTCAGTTCTTGATGATATACACTAACAGAGGGAAGCAGCAGCACAGAAATGTAAAAAAAAGTTTCTGATTGGTTTTGGCAGTAACTTTTCTCTCAACTATTTTGCTTCTGTTGATGTTAAAAGGAACTAGCATCCCCTTGCTAAAGGGTCCGGCAGAAGTTGGCCTGACCGCACATAATGGACCTATTAAGAAAGCCATCCAAGTCCTAACTGTCCTGTGAAAACCTGGGTGAAGAGCCCAGGGGAGACAGCCCTTTACTGGGTTACTAGGAGACTGTCTACTCTTAAATCCTAGTTTTGGGCCTCATCATGGTTTCTAATGCCATACTCTCCCCCAACTCCGGTGTGAGACCTGAGCCTTCTCTTATACTATGGCACTGGCTCCTCCCTTAATGAGGTGCCCAGCTAGTCCTCGCCACTCACATCTGCAGCTCCTGGGGGATGCTCACCACCCCCAGTTCCCAACATGCCATTCTCAACAGTGAGGTCACTGCCAACTTCGAAATGGGCACAAAGGTAGCCTGAGGGCTCTGCAGGAAGTGCTGGGCCCAGCCACAAAGGGTGAAGGTAGGGGTCAATGTCATCACCATGATGATGGGCACACTGGAGAGCAAAGTTCCCAAAAACTCCCAGGAGTCTGCATCCATATACTGGGCCTCATCAATGAGGAAAACCAGTGGTGTTTCCCTCATTGCCTGGAAATAACAGTAAAGAAACAATGACAAGCTCTGATTAGAAATGAAGTCATCTGATTTTCAAATCTACCATGAATTTCCCATCAACAATTTAAATAAAATGTCAACAAAGGCTGGGATTTTCAGAGTAAAATGTATTCTTAGTCCAGGTAATATTTTACTTTATAAATATAAAACACAGCTTATATATCTAATTCCTAAAGAAATGTACTGAGTTTCTTTGAACAAGAAAATACTCTAACTGAAATATGAAATAAGCATCAAAATATTCTCCAAATCAAACTTGAAGCTTGCACATATTTCACTTTAGCAAAAGATTCAAACTGTGTGGGAATTCACAGTATTTTTAAACCAGTAATTTCCAAACCAGGCTGTACATCAGAAATACCTGGGAGTGCTATAGCTAAAGCTACCAGTTATAATGCCTGCTCATGTAGACTTGAAAAAAAATGTATTCTCTTTTATCCACATTCCCTACTCCCATTCCATTCCTCACTGCCACAGGTAACCATGCCAATGTGTTTATCATATTACCTTCTGCCTGTATTATGTTCTTGTAAAATGTGCATTGTTGTTTTGTCATGTAAATTGTTTTATGTAAATGGTACTGTATAACAGGTCTCATTATTTCTCTTTTTACTCAGGATTTAAAAAATTGGTTTATAACATTATATACTTTTTATGTGTACAACATTATATTTCAACTTCTGTATACATTACATTATACCACAAAAGGTATAGTTTCTATCCATCACCATACAGTTGACCCCCTTTACCCATTTTGCCCTCCCCCCACCCCCCCATCCCCTCTGGTAACCAATACTTAGTTCTCTGTAACTATGTGTTTGTTTTTGTTTGGTTTGTTTGAAATTTTTTTTTTTGATGTGGACTATTTTTTTCTTTAAGTCTTTATTGAATTTGTTACAATAATACTTGTTTTATGCTTTTGTTTTTTGGCCATGAGGCATGTGGGATCTTAGCTCCCTGACCAGGGAAACCTGCACCCCCTGCATTGGAAGGCGAAGTCTTAACTACTGGACCACCAGGGAAGTCCCTGTTTGATTATTTATTTACTAATATTCCACATATGAGTGAAATTATATGGTATTTGTCTTTCTCCATCTGATTTATTTCACTTAGCATGGTACCCTCAAGGTCCATCCATGTTGTCACAAATGGCAAGATTTCATCTTTTTTTTATCCAGCTATTCCACTACTGGATATTCATTGGAAGAATATAAAAACCCTAATTCAGAAAGATATATGCACCCTTGTGTTCATTGCAGCGTTACTTAGGAGAGCCAAGATACGGAAACAACCTAAGTGCCAGTTGATGGATGAATGGATAAAGAAGATGTGGTGTATATATATACACAACGGAATATTACTGAGCCATAAGAAAAGATAAAATATTCAGGATTGTTTTTAGATTACTCCATGTTGCTATGTTTTCATCTACTGCCTTACTTCTAACTTCTGCACTATAAACACTCCATAGTGTTCATCTATGAATTCATGCCAACACCTCCCTAACCTCCAAAAACAAACGCTGCAATGAACAGACTCCCTGGAATATATATCTAGGAGTGGAAGTACTAGGTATAGAGGATGAATGTTATTAAAATTTGACTAGTTACTTCAAGATAGCTTTCCCGAATGGCTACATCAGCATCTCCTCGTACAGATTATTGACTCTGTAATCCTAGGGTGGGGCCTGAGTATCTGTATTTTTAATAAATAGGAGGTAAAGTAGCTATCAACCTGCATCCAGAAGCTACTGTTCTAAGTTACTAAAATTTCATTAAGAAACAGGATCAGGAAAGAGCAAAGACCTTTCCTTGTACGCTGTGCTGTAGGATGGATTCAAGGTTAAAGGTAGATAGAAACAATGAAGATATCAATAAATAGGCAGGCCGAGAAATGCCCAAGTGAAGGTAAGATGTGGATAGATTGAAACGAGCATAAACCATCTCCACATATTAAGAGTTAATGGTATGTAGCAAAAGTACCCACCTTCTGCAGCACTTGAAAAAAACATGCTTTAACCTTCTTTTGTCTGGTCAGGTCATCCATGTGCGAAACTTTGAAGGATGAGGGAAACTGACCGGGAAAATTATTCATATATTATCATTCAAAATGACAATCTAATAAAAATATACAGGTTCTCAAAAGGGAACAGAAAATTATTCTATTTTGAGTGAGAATGGATTTCTACAGGATTAGGCATAGGGTTACAAATACCAATCCAACGTCAATATACAGTTCAGAGGGTGAGACTGAAAGTCCACTGGTGGTTAGAGAGATAGCTCCTTTCCATACTGGACTCTGGCAAACTCTTAAAGGATCATGACTAAGGAATAAAGTGACAGGTCAGAGTTAGCAATGTCACTTTGGACAACTCCAGTACCCCAGTTATTCCAAGTATACCAGAATGAATGTGTGCATGAGACTTGTGAGAAAGAACTGCAATGGACATCTGCAACACTGTGCTAGGCTAAGGCACGTGAGCTACGATGGACCTGAGAGCCAAAGTGAGGCTACTCCCTGACCACTTTGTCCAGGGCCCCAGGTAAGGCCTGTCTTAAGACAGGGCTATGCTGAGGGACTGGACAGATTTTTGTTTTCTCTATTTTTCATTAGATACAATGCCCTGCATGCTGGGTAGATTAGGAGAAGTGATGGAGGATGGACAAATGGAGCTGTGGGCCAGGGAATTCTTAGCCTACTCGCTGTTGGGTACCACATAAATCCTAGACCACTGGAAGCGTCTGAGATTCAGATGCTGGTTCAAGTGACATACTCCATGACACAGGAATGGAAAGGTAAGGTTAAAGAACAAAATGCTGCAACCAACTCAAGAACACATGCATATAATTGCTGGATATGCACATCCGGTCAATATCACAGTGACAGATTTTTAGTACTTTCACATTTACGATGCAGTCTCTTATATACTACATCCTCTAAAATCCATGCAAAACCCATATAAAGTACTACTACTGTCATTTCACAGGTGAAAAAAATTGAGGCTCAGAGAGGCCAAGTGATTTGTACCAAGATATACAACTAGCAAGTTTCAGAGTCAGTCCTAGAATCCACTCTCCTCAAAAAGGAGAAAGCCTGGGGTCTGGTGTCAAAGACTTTTCAAATCTCAATCCTGCCACTGCTGACCGTGTGTTCTTAGGCCATATATGTAAACGTATATGTATATGTATATGTATATGTGTGTGTGTGTTTTAGATTCGAAGACAATCCTGGGTCCAACTAGCCACCAAAAATATCAGTAATCCAGTTCAGAAAGCCACTGCCTTTGTTACCTTCACAAAGAAGAGGTCATTAAACAGGCAGTGAAGCGATTCCTCCACCATCCCATGGAGCTGTTTGTGGAGGTGCTCTTGACGGTAATAGGCTGGGCACATATCAATCTCAAAGAAGATGGCCATGAGGGTCTGGATGGCATAGAAGCACTGCTTGGAATCTGCTTCCTTCAGCTTCAATGGCAACACCCTGGTAAATGTTACTATGGTCACTGGGAGTCCCCTGATCCAGAGAGGTTACTCAGTCCGCCAGCCCAAGGATGCTGAATCTAACGATACAAGAGTCTCACCAACAAGGAAAAGGAGCCCCAAGAGAAAGAGACGCTAAGTCAGAAAGCAGGAGTCTTTACCTGTACCCTTCTTTCTGGGCCAGGAAGTTTATTTCAGCCAACAGCTGGCTTTTTCCACAGCCTTTTCCACCTTCATACAGAACTGCCTGGCCCTTCTTTTGTTGCAAACTTCCCTGCTGTGCCATTCGGAAGGCTTCCAGTTCTTTCTCCCGGTCTGTAAAGAGACAAGGAGAACCTAACACTCCTGTGCTTTTTAGCAGACACTTATTTATTTGAATTAATTTGTAAAGGTAATTCTCAGAACGGCTTTTTCCCCAGAATCCTTGACAGAATTCCATTATTTGATAAGCCTTCACATCTTTTTCCAGAAAATCAACTCCGGACTATAAAGAAATGTATGCTGGGCTTGGGGGCTTGCTCCAGAGCCTACGTAATAACATTTAGAACAACTAGGCACCACATGGACATGGGGGCTACGACATCTTCTTAGCTTTTTGTAAAAATCTCCATTATAACAATTTAGTGTTCAAAGTCTGTCACTGCTATGTGAAAATAATGGACTAATGGATCTAGATAAAACAAATATAAAGATAGGGAATATACAGTGTGGGTGGAACAGTCTCGGTGCTACTGTCACTATCTCAGGATGAGGAATTTCCCTCTAAAGATTTCTCTCTAAAGATGAGAATCCTTACAAAGCTTCTTACTAAATGCTGGAACCTGAAATTTAAACATTCAACATGGAAAAGAAATGGCAAGTCCTCTTCAAAATTAACACACATTCACTAAGAAGGTTGCTCTCTGTTTTTTAATACAAGCTTAGAAGCATTTAGTCTCAAATTTTGCTTTTTTTTTTTTTTTTTTTTTTTTTATGCGTTACGCGGGCCTCTCACTGCTGTGGCCTCTCCCGCTGCGGAGGACAGGCTCCGGACGCGCAGGCTCAGCGGCCATGGCTCACGGGCCCAGCCGCTCCGCGGCACGCGGGATCCTCCCAGACCGGGGCACGAACCCGCGTCCCCTGCATCGGCAGGCGGACTCCCAACCACTGCGCCACCAGGGAAGCCCTCAAATTTTGCTTTTTAAATCACATTTAACCATCTACAGCTGAAAACAATATGATTTAAGGTAAAAAAGAAAACTTACCTAGCAAAGAGTGATTTTTATTTCTCTCTCTGGCCAGATGTCTCTTCCCAAACATTCTGGGAAAAAGGACAAAGGGAAATGTGTTAATTCAAAATAGATTGGGATAGACAGATAATATGTTTTTAAATAGATAGAGGATTTGTCCTTATAAATAAGTACTTTCAGACAACTAAAGAGGTCCAGAGTTCTGTATCAAAGAGTTTTAAAAAAACTAAAAAATTTTGGAAGGGGAGACAAACTATTTATTGTTCCAGGCTCAGGGAAGTAAATAAATTGTGAAGTACACATAGAAAAAATAACATCTAGACTAGTGACCTATTGCTATCCTCTTCCTGTAGGACAGAAGTTGTTCCCTGAGGAACTAGCTAAGAGCTAAACATAAAAGCTAAAGATCTCAGATATGAAACCCTCCTCTTATGTCTCTTATTCCATCAGGCCAGTACTAGAAGCATCTTTCTTTCTAATTTCATATAATCAAGCATTGATTATTCCTATGCCCTGATTCTATAAAAGAGATGGGACTGAACTATCACATAATGACACTCACATACATCTTCTATGGCCAAGGTATTCATACATCTTCCCTGGGTTGGAGATGTTTTTCATCATTTTCTCTGGGAGTTTCTTAAAGTTGTAAGCAGGTAGCATAGATCTTAGATATGTTACCTCATCACAGGACACCAAACCTGGATAAGCAGTTATCATTCTTGCCACAAGGCTTACTTTTGGGCCAATAACTGTATCAGGGAGACAGAAAAGAAAAGGATGGAGAATTTTTAGATCACCTCCTTTACCTTCACCCCCTAAGTCACAGAGCGAACAGTCCAATGTCCTATTCTACCTGTATATTCGTGTCTTGCTACTGCCCCAACCATGCCACAGAATACTGGTCCACTGGTGATACTGATGGAAACAAGCCTGGGGATCAGAAAAGCAACAGTGGGTAAATACGCACTCAGAAGCCACCAAGTCCAGCACTAGATCTGCCACTCCCTAGATCCAGAAGTCTAGTTTTAGAGCTCAGAATGCAAAAGGCCAGAGGCTGCTGTCAGTTTGCATCACATGGTGGGTACAAAGTACTGAATATTAGGGAAATAGTCAAAAGGAACAAAATGGTCCCCCTACTCTAGGAATTTTAGTTGAGGAGTTATTATTAGTAAAAACACTAAAAACACCTTATATCTGTCAGATACTCTTTATGTGCTTTTTGAAGTATTTTCAAATTCATTACCTCATCTGATTCTTTGAGGGATAATTAACAACAAACATGTGAGGTATGTAGGGCAAATATTTAAAACCCGTTTGACAAAAGAAAAAAAAAACTGAAGGAGTTAATTAACTTTCCCAGAGTTATACAAGAGTTAATATTAGTGCCAGAATGAGAATCCAGGCCTCCTGACTCCCAGACCAATGTTATTTCCACCACACCATGCTGCTTCACATGAAACCCCAAAATGAAAAGTAGATCAACAGATCTATACAGGGTTAATGGATCAAATAATGCCAGAGTGTGAGAGTAAAGGAATACTCAGAATGTCAGGCTGCTGATAGAAGGCTTGCTGAAGCAAATTAGTCTTTGAAATAAAGTTTTTTAAAGCAGTAATATTTTTTCATTCATCCATTCACACATGCATACATTCACTCACTTAATAAGCTCTGAGAAGCATGTACAGTACCAAGTACTGGGCTAGATGTTTATAATACCCTGTCCTGGAGAAGTTCAGTCTGGGCTGGTGGTGGAGATTGAGGGAGGAGAAGAGATATATTCATAAGTTAGCAAGAAAATACTACATATTAGAGATCAATACAGCAATCAACAGAGCAAACAAAGAGATGCATTAACTGATACTGGAGATTAGAAATAAAGTATTCATAAAGGAGAGGACATATGATCAGACCTTGAAACCTGGAGTACTGCCAAACTGAGGCAACAGCATTTTGTCCAGTGGGAAAAGGCACAGGCTTCAGCAATCCTGGTGTATTTGTGCAAAACTAAGTAGTCCAAGATGGCTAGAACACAGAAGGTGTCTGAAATAGGAAGAGGTGGAAGGAAAAGTGGTCCTACCTAGGCCATGGATGGAAAAGCACTAGGAATATAAATTATTTTTAAAAAGGGCATATACTATTCCAGGTGAGGCAAAGGCTCAAAGGTGGCAAGGAACAATTCATGCATAACAGAATAAGCAGATTTACTTGACTGACGTGAAAATTTCATGTGACAGGTAACAAGATATACATCTGGAGAAGGAAGGTGCAATGAAGCATAATTAAGTTCAAGTTAAATTTACAAAGAACAACTTTCGGTTGTTCACGGAGAGCACAAAAAGTGGCAACAATCCTAACACTGATGTCTCCCAGACCATCCAAATTTTCCTGTCTTCCTCTAAGGACAGGATTGAGGACTCTTATATTCACTCACTGGGCCCACTGCCCAGGGTGAATCAGAGACACTCAAGACAAGAACTAGGCAGTTGGTCCTGCTACCACCCCAAGAATGACTGAAAATCTGCTAATGTTTCACAATGCTTCCTTGTCTAAAATACTCTTCCCCGCTTTCTCCACCTGCTGAATGCCTTTCCTTCACAACTGGCTCAAAAATCATCTCTATAGTCAAGACTTCTCTAGTACCTCTGGGGAGAACTATTTCTTCCCATAGCACTTTTTTTTTTTTTTTTTTTTTTGCGGTACGCGGGCCTCTCACTGTTGCGGAGCACAGACTCCGGACGCGCAGGATCAGCCACTCCGCGGCATGTGGGATCTTCCCAGACCGGGGCACGAACCCGTGTCCCCTGCATCGGCAGGCGGACTCTCAACCACTGCGCCACCAGTGAAGCCCCCATAGCACTTTTTTGTAGCTCCTATGGCGTTTTATTCCTACATTTAAGTTTCACTGTATTAAAATTAGTTGTTTACAGAGCTGAGGAGGTAGTGTCTTATTTCTCTTTATGTCCACCACACCTAGCACAGTGCCTGGCTTGAGGCTTATTCAATGAATGCTTGTTGAATGAATGCATTTATGCATGCCAGAAACTCAGCTGTTAGCAAGACTATGATAATGAAACAAGTAATACTTTTTTCCACTTGGTTATTTCTTATTTCTTTCTGTTGTACTTTATAATTCCCCCTTGCTCTTCCTGGTGGTCCACGTTCTATCCTTTCCAAAAACTATTTTAAAAAGTGTTCTTCATTGAAGAATTCTATATTATTTACTCATATATGTAAAGTATTTCTGGTGCTGCAAAACTGTTATGATGAGATATGGAGACTGCACTCCCTGGGTCTCAAAAATATCCTGGAGAAACAGTCACAAACCAGAAAAGCCTGATCAATCACTGGACACAGGGAATCATCTTTCTTCTGTAAATGAACTGAAAACTGAAGGTTATTTCCTAGACTAGAAAGAGGAACTTAGAAGATGACCCAAGGTGAACAGGGTCATTGAGAAGGGAGACACGGATGCGGTTTTGGGTCTGGGTGAGGCTGATGCAACAGTACCTGCTGCCGACGCCACACAGGCCCCTCTGAGATTCTGTCTCTAAACTTGAATTACAGGTGAAGAAGGCAAGCTTCAGCATCTGGTTAGTGCAGCATTTCCCAAAATGTGCTCCTTAGAACATTCATTCTTCTGGGTGTTTACAGGTCTTGGTGTTTGGTGATCAAGTAAATTTGGGAAATGTTGAATAAAACAAAATATAACAAATTTCTTTACTGTAAGACTGCTCAGAAACTTTGATGTTAATGTATATTGTGAATCTTTAAGAAGGAAATATAGTTGCATCAATTCCCAAACATATTTGGCCATGAAAATATTTTTTTCAGGATTTTTTAAGGGACTAATGTTCTACCAAACACACTTCGGGAAATTACTAAATTAGTCATTATCTTCAAGGAAAAAAACACTGACCTGGAAACTAGCTTTTAGGATCTAACACTGTCAAACTATCTGGCTTTCCAACGTAACCTCTGGATCTTACTTCCTTAAGTTAAGGAGGCCAAATGAGATGAACTCTTAAGATCCTATCTAGCGCCTAACATCTACTATACTCTCAACTAAAAAAGACCAAGTTATGGTCTAAGAGTCATAGAAGGCATCCTTAAAGGCACTGTAAGATAGCCTCTAATGACCAAGAAATGACTATCTTACTCAGGAGTAAGGGCTAACAGCAGGACTCTTGAAGACCAGAGGTCAAGGCAAAATTTGAAAACAGAATAGACCAGCACTGAAAGGAATGGCTTAGCCACACTCACACTGGAGATACGACTGGAAAGTAGGCTGTAGGAGTATCTGCAGTTCTCACCGAGCCTGAAAGAAGTGCCACCACGTATCTGCTTTGGACTAAGAGTTTGAGTATCTATGAAACAACTGTAGCATCTTTATTATCTATAAAATAAGGAGTTGGATCAGATAATCTCTAAGTTCCTTTTCAGTACTAATGTCCTATGAGTATGCCTCTACAATGGTATCACAACAGTAATATATGCTATCCCTTTTGGGGAATATTTGTATTTTAAAAGAAGCAGCTGTGAGGTAATGAAAATAACACAAGATTTGAGGACAGAAGTTCTGGGTTTCATTACCAGCTTTGCTACATGCTACTAACTACTCTTCTGTGGTCTTGGTTTCCTCATGTGTAACAGATACAAATAACTGTTCCCACTGGTAGCATATACTAGAGTATTCTAAAAGTGTTAAAGCATTATGTAAATATGTGATATAATTTGTATTCATCTTGAATAAGTATGGCAAGCAAACAAATCTTTGACTCTGTTGACGTGAGGAATAAGCATTTTTCAAATCTAGTCATGTACATGCTTTCCTCATAGCTTTCTAGTGAAAAAAGAAAAAAGGTCATTTGAAAAACTCCAACCAAATCATGTCATAGTTGCACTACAGAAAATGGAATTTTCTATAACTTCATTAGGGCTAGGCTTTTGTAGGTGGGAGGGTGGGGTGAATATGAAGGCAGGAGATCAGTTCAGTGTGAATTCCAAAAAAATCAACCGGACTGGGAAAGACCAAGAGTGAAAGCCAAGGAGAGCATTAACCAGCTGTGGTCCCTTCCTATCTAGGCAACTGTGCCATAACATCTCTTCCCACGCCTCCCCTCCCCATAGACAGGCAGCCTTCTCTTCACATACAGATGTATTATGTGCATATTAATTTATATGTTTGCTTGTTGCTTGAATCTTGCTATGTGTATTCTATACTTCCCCCTCTCCCACCCCACTGGACAGAAACTTATATCCATTTCCCCTGGGTATCTAGTACATAGTTCTGTACCTAGTAATTTCTTAATATATCTTGTTTTCTGACTTCCCTCAGCATGTTCCCACCCCTATAGGCAGACTCTGGATGCCCTCAACCCCTGCTACTTGTTACTGCCTCCTACCCTGCCTGAAGAGCCCCCTGGGCCTGAGAAGCTCCTCTCTGCCCCACCTTCCTCCTCACTTGGTCTCAGCAAGATTCTCCCAGCAGAAGCCGAATATGCTGAAGGAGCTCTCCAGGGCATGTGCGCACTCATCTGGCTTCTTATCCCCAGGAAGGCCGAAAACACAGAAGAACATGCAGCCCTGAGATAGGTGACAAAGAAAGAAAAGGGAAATTGACCTGGGGAAGAAATATGGCTCGCCTCAACGGAACCAACTTCCCTAAATGAAGCCAGACCCCTTCCTGGCTGGTTTTCTGTTAGGAATGTAGGATTCTATAAGATTCATGAAATGGACGTTCTAGGCCACATCAACATGGACATTTTAAAAAAAAAGAAAAAAAATCTTGATTTAACTATTTAAAGAACTGAAATCTAAAACATAAGAAAAATCGATGTTAAGAACTTTTCAAAAATTCAATTTCTAGTGTCTACCTTCAGCTAAGTCCATCTGCCTATATTTTGTTTACCTATAATGTCAAGTATGATACTGTTCTTTTTCAAGCTCCTAAATTACCTCAGAAGGATCTGATTATACTTACTTTACTAATAGAGCCAGAAAAACATTCTTCATGCTTTCATAAGGATTTTTCAACAAGAAGAGAATAAAAAAGATATGGAGGATAACACTCAGTTACCCTGAAAATTAAACTACCTAGAACATCTCGTTCCTTAAATATTATTACTTGAAGTTTTAATGTAACATAGCTTATTACAAAATAAGAACCGCGGAGAGTCTGACTTATGCCTGTGTTATGTGAGAGATAACATAAGATGTTATAATAATAACATAAGACTAGTATAATTGTCTTAAGACTATTATTCCTCACTCACCTTTAATGTTGATATGTCAAGTTCCCTTGTACTTACTGTCTCAGACATAAAGATCCGGCTCAGCTGGCCACCCCCTTTCTCTATCACTGTGGAGATGTATAAGGCAGCCTCCTGGATAAGATGACACAAATGCAACATCCATGCTGTCTTGTGGAATTCTAGGCTGACCAAAACCATAGTCACAGTACGGAATTCGGATATATACTCCATAGGTTGGCCTTCATCAATCTACAAAGACACAGTGAGTTACCTTGACTGTAACTTCAACTTTTAGTATCATGTTTAGGCATTTAAATTCTATATTGCATGGTAAACATGAGAAAATGACTTATAGATGCCAGACAAAAAACTTAAAATTCAGCTTCAAGAGGTATAGAAGATATACAACCAGTGCACTTGGAGTTAAAATCGTTTGACTTTAAACCTAATTCACTGATGAAATTTGCCAAGCTTTTATATTTCCTCTCTAAGACACAGTTTGATATGTCCAGTTCTATTAGTCATTATATCACTTACTAAGGGATTCACATATAAACAATCAATCAACACTTAATTACCAAGCACATACTCTATACCCTGTTTACAGTGTACTAGTTTCTAGAGGGACAAACAAACAAAAACCAAATATGGTTTCTATTTTCTAGGACTGAGAAATCTAAACTTATAGGATGCAGATGGGAAAGTCTGCTGGTATTACAATGGGAAGCGGGAGATGAACTGGATCAATCAAATGGTTGTCACATTTGTACATGTACACTTGTTTACACAAACACACACACAGTCTTCACACAATGACTCAAGAGCTAGGAAATAACCTTCTTCAAAAGGTTTTTCATTATGTGCTTCCGCAGGGTTTGCTCAAGTGCAGAGTCTGGATCCAACTCCAGGGCAGTTCTTAGAATGTCTGAGAGAAGGAAAGCAAACAAAATGTCTCCAGCCATGTGGAAAATTAATCTTTGAAATTTTGGGCATGGGTATAATAAAGGACAAAATAACTTACCAGCACTTGTCCGGTAATGTGGCAGGTAATCGAGGCACTTGTAAAAATGCTCATCAAAATCAAATGGGTCAATGATCCGCATATCTCTTAACTATAGAAAGGAAACTGCTCAATTCTGTGCCCACCCACCAACTGGATTACCTTTGGTTCCTTAATAGAGGGGCTAAGGATGCCATCTCCCTTGTTTATCACTTATCTTTTCAGCCTTACTATTCTGCCTCGTCTGTCCTCCTGGGAGAATACCCTTCACCTCCCTCCAAAATAAAGTTCCAGTGGTTGGTCTGGTCTGGTGTTGAGCACCACCAGAGCACTGCCCTATGCAGTAGGAAGGCCTTTTCAGGACGTTCAATGGATGTGACCAACCTCCTACCTTTACAGCTTCGTCCTCCCTCATGATTTCCACTTCAAACATGTACTGCTCACAGAGCTTCCAGCAGTTCCAGGACAAGACAATCTCATTTGCCTGAGCCAACCGCTGAGCTAACTGGACACCATCTACATCACGCCCAATCACCAAGAGGTACTGTCGCTGCTCGTCTCCAACAATAACCTGGGAAATCCGACCTGCAGACAGACCTATCCAGAGAAAAGGAGACAAGTGGCGAATAGACAAACTCAGCTGGAAAACTACTCAAAGGTTGGGGTCTGGAATCCTCACATTGCTTTATGCATCACACTGTATCTTGTTATTACCCACAGTTGCAGAAATATTAGGTGAGCTCCCCCTCAAAAAGAATACCTTGCCCCAGATTTCCTTCTGTCTTAAACACACCTAGAGACAGACATTCAGACACGCCTGCGTTGTATGAGGGAAGAAACTCCTGGATCCTAGACATCCAAGAGTCTTGTCTCTAAATTGCTCTTCTAATGGACAGCTAGGTCCTGATGGCAGAGACCAAATGATTATGCTCAGAAGCTGCTGCCACCATGACCACACCAGCTCTCCTCATATGTAACCAGGGCTCAGTGAGTAGACAATCAGTACTTTACCACACATGGGCTTCACCATACTCTTTATTTCTGCCTCCTGTTTTTCTTGTCCTGGGGGATTTCTTACTGCTAATAACAGCTGAAAAATGGGTTTGCTTGCCAGGGAAGAAATTACTATAACCAGGAGAAGTATGCCCTTAGGTAAGTCACCCAATCCACACTAAAAACAAGGGAAAAAGCAGTTTTAAAAGAATGGCAGAGACATATACTTTTGGCCAATGTGCAGCAACAGGCAGTGAATTTACTCTAATGCCTGGAACAACCAAGGAACTGGAAAAATACACAAAACAACAGAAACAATAGTTTTCAAGATACTGGACATTAAGGACAGTATGCTTGAGAGATGAGAAACAAGGCAAACCCTCTGATACCCCAGCTCACTGCCTAGAGAGAGTTTCCAGTACACATCTCAGGGAGGGTGGGCCCAGGTGCAGCCCGGAGGACTCCCTGAGTTGAGGGACAGAGGTAGGAGTCTGAGGGCCAAGCTAGCTAGAGCTCACAGGGCACTGTGAGTGCTGGAGAGGAGAGTGTGTAGAGAGAAAACACCACAGAACTCCAGAGAACTGAGTCCCCCTCAGGTCTTGTAAGTGCATCAGTGTGAGGAAACAACCTGAGGCTAGGGAAAGAGCCCCCGGAAAAGATTAGCGGGAACAATCTTAGTATCACACAGGGCTGGGAATAGTTCCCATTTCCACTAGCCAGAGTATTAACCTTCATACTTCACAGGACATTAGGTACAGTACTCGGAAGTGGTCTGCCTCAACAGTGGGGCAAAACTAGCTCTGGACTAAACACTGCTCTGGTCCTATCCAACAAAATTTGAAAGCAAAACTAACTCTGGACTAAACACTGCTCTGGTCCTATCCAACAAAATTTGAAAGCAAAACCTATTAAGCTAACCACATCTCAGAACTAAGTTCAAGAATATTTACAGAAATATTTAAAAATCCAGCACTCAACAAGGTTAAATTCACACCTGGCACCTGCCAGAAATTACCAGGTATGCCAAGAAAAAGGAAAATATGACCCACAATGAGAAGAAAAATCAATCAATCAAGCCCAATGTAGAATAACATAGATGAAAGAATTAGCAGACAGGACATTGAAAGTTATAACTATATTCCATATATTCAAGAACTAGAGAGATACTAAACAAGTAGGGACATGGAGGATATGGTATCTTCATATGGATGAAAACCACAAGGCCTGAGATGAAAAATACACTAAAAAATACACAAGAAAATATATTAGATCAAAGGCAAATTAGACTTTTCAAAATAAAAGATCTGTAATCTTTAAAACATAGCAATAGAAACCATCCAAAATGAAACACAGGGAGAAAAAAGATAGAAAAACAATGAACACAGCATCAGTGAGTCGTGGGACAATTTCAAGCAGCTTAATATGTGTGTAACTACACAGAGGAGGAGGAAGAGAGAAAAAATTATTTGAAGAAATAATGGCAGAACATTTTCTAAATTTTATAAAAACTAGAAACCTAGAGATCCAAGAATCTCAATGAGTCCCAAGTATAAGAAAAATGAAGATAACTGTACCAAGGTACATCACAATCCGATTACCTAAAACCAGTGATAAAGAAAAAATCAAAAAGCAGCTGGGGTGGAAGGGGAGGGACATTATATACAAAGAAACAAAAATATAGATGAAAGCAGATTTCCTGTTGGACATCCTGCAGGCTAGAAGACAGCAGAACAACAGCTTTCATGTAAGAGGAAAAAATTCCTGTCAATCTAGAATTCTATACCCAGGGAAAATACCTTCCAAAAACAGAGGTGAAATAAAGGTTTTTTTCAGACACACAAAAGCTAAACTAACCCATCTCCTGCAAACCCACACTATGAGAAACGTCAAAGGAAGTTCTACAAACAGACAATAATAAATGTTGACTAGGACGTGGAGAAAGTGGGACCTTTACACACTGCTGGTGGAAATGTAAAATGGTACAAACACTTTGGAAAAAAGATAAGCAATTTCTCAAAAAGTTAAACATGCATCTACCGTTATGACTCAGCCCTTTCACTCCTAGGTATTTAACCAAGAGAAATAAATGCATAAGTCTACACAAAGACTTGTATACAGATGTTCATAGCAGCCTTATTTGTAATAGCCAAAAACTGACAATAATCCTATTGTAGGTCAAAAAGTGTATAAATAACCCTAGGCAGAGAACTAAGATCCCACAAGCTGGCCAAAAAAAAAAAAAAGCAATGATAGAAAGATCTGTGGTTGCTTGGGGATGGGGAGGGGAGTAGTGGGATGGAGAGTTTATAAAGAGGCACAGGAAACTTCAGTGAGTGTTGAATATGTTCATTATCTTGATTGTGGTGATGGTTTCAAAAGTATATAAATATGTCTATGTACAGTATCAATTATGAATTGCCTATCAATAAAACAAAAACCAGAAGAACAAAAAAAAGATGGTAGGATAGGAGAGATGCCATACAACTCACAATATGATTCTTCACTTCTGTTCCTCAAAATACAAATGAGTAGCTAGAGCCAACTTTTGCCCTAACTTCAGAAACCCCTTGAGGTTTCTGGACTCCTGTGAAGCAGTTTTTCGTATAGAGCTTCGCCTTCAATCCTGACTCTGTTGAAACTATGGCCTCTGTGTACAGCTTTTAAATTTCTATGGCATTATATTTTTGATAATGTAATACAGTAACATAATTAAAAAACCAAACTATATAAAGGATATACATTGAAAAGTCTTGATTCCACCTATATACCCATCTACACTATTTTCCCCCAATAGGTAACTTTTATTAGTTTCTTACATATCTTTCCAGTGTTTCTTTATACAAATATAAACAAATAAGAAAAATTCTTATTTTTCCTCCTTACTCAAAAGGTAGCATACTAAACACAGTGCTCTGCATCTTGCTTTTTCTCATCTATATTTTGGAGATATTGCTATATCAAAACAACTTTTTGTAAAGTGGCAGAGAATCTCATTGGGTAGACCTATTATTGTTTATTTAACCAGTCTCCTACAGATAATTTTCAACCTTTTATCACAATCTATATTGCAATCAATAATCTTACACATATGATATTTTATAAATACTCAGGTACACCCACAGGATAAACGTTGGGGTTGAAGGATAAATGTTAGGATTGCTGGGTTGAAGAATAAATGCATTTGTAATCTTGGTAGAGATTACTGAATCACCCTCCAGGGAAGCTGTACCACTGTTGACTCCCACCAGCACTGTGTGAGAAGGCTTATTCCTCACAACCTTATCAACAGTGTGTTCAGCATCTGAATTTTTCCATATCTATAGGTAAGAAATGATCTCAATTGGTACTTTCAATTGGCATTTTTCTTATTATGAAGTTGACCAGTTTTTCCCAAGTTACAAGGGATGATTTCTTTGTTTATGTGCTATTTATTCATGTTCTTTGCTCACTTTTCTGTTAGAATGTTAGTCTTTTCTTGATTTCTAGGTGTTTTTTCTATGTTAGGAAAATTCACCTGTTGTCTACGTGATATAAGTTGCAAATATTTTTTTCCAGGTTGTCATTTATCTTTTGAATTGTTTATACTGTTTTTTTTTTTTTTTCCCCAACTGATCACTCTTTTAGTAGCTAATACCTATCTTTAGCTGCAGGTCCTGGCCTTCTCTGGTATGGTAGATCCCAAATTTCTCCTGTATCTCCAGACTGCATTTTGCTACCAGGGTAATGATGTCACTCAGTTGATCCTGTTCCACTGTCCAGAGTGCCAGGAGCACATTCCCTGTAGAGACACAAAGATAGGCTGACAGAGATCAAACATCTGGATTCACTTGCCAGAGCAAAGCCCCCAATAATGCAGAAGATATCATGCAAGGTGTCAGACAAGGTTTCTTGGCCCTATACATCATACTAGGTTAAAATACGGCCTTAGATCCTTAAAACTATCCAGCATATAAAAACATGACTAAGTAGAAGCTGAAATGTTCCTAAAACCTAGGGCTATTTTTGGTACTCTTCTCTCCATCAGTATACTAACAGATCTAAGAGGTTCACAAAGTGTAGGTTTACATTCAAGTTGAATTTTAAGATTTTAAGTGGTTTGTTTAAGTTTAAATGAAAAGATAGGCCAACTCTATGGCATATAGCTGTTAATAATCCTAAGAGTTTTCCAGATAGGAGACAAGCTAGACTTCTTCCCTACTTAGCTTCTGCTATTAATGACCAAGTTTCTCATTAGTTTTCTCATGAATGCTTTATAGGCACTTATTTTCCTGTCATTCAATGTGAACAAAATGTAAAGTACTTGGGAGCTTAATATGGACAAGGCTTTTCCATTAGATTGGGAGATCACGTGAGACAGAGACTGTGTCTTCCTCATCTTTGTTTCCCCAGGGCCCAGCACATACTAAATAATCAAACAATGCTGAATAAACAAACATGCCAAATTCTACCTACAGTCTTCCTTGCTTACAGTGCTTTAAATATTCAGGAAAAAAAGAAAAATACCTGTGATATTTAGGATATCCCCTCCAAAACAGAGCACATCTGAAATCAAGTAAGGGAGAGAGAGGAAAATGAGTCGAAATCAGAGACGTGCCAGATCATGGCAGAATAATATAGGATGAAAAGAATGGCCTACAGAGTTTTTCCTCATATCTTTTCTGGTCAATTTATTCACTCCAAGGCTTAGACTCCTTCTTCCTTTCCCCTAGCTTCTCCTCAAATCTGTCTGTTCCCATATCCATCTTCTCTAAAATGGAAGAAAAGTCCTCCTGTTATCTTCAAAGCCATCCCCCTATTCGTGCTCTGCATCTTAGTCCCTCTCACCCTCCCAAGAACTCCTTTCCTTATCTTCTCTCTACTCCATCATTCCCATTAATATCTTTTTTTTTTTAAAAGAAAACAAAACACATCAAAATTAACCCACCTAGTCTTGACTCTGCCTTCTTCTCTAGTTACTAGCTCAATTTTTGTTACATTCCCAGCAAAACAATTCTCAAAAGAGCTGGCGATATACAAGTTTCTCCTCCTATCAAATTCATGCTTAATTTTTTTCCTCTACCATTCTCTTCTTAGTTTATTCCAATCTGACTTCCATTTCCACCACTTCAGTAAAATGATCAAAATCATCACAGCATTCATTTTGCTAAATTCAGTATTTTTTCAGACATCACTATATTTGACACTTTTCATTTTCAACCCAGCTGGAATGGCCCTCTTCTTCTAGAGACACTATCTCCCCTTTGGCTTCAGGAATACCACAGAATCCTGACTGGCTGCTTTATAGTCTCTTTTGTAGGTTCTTTCTTCCTAATCATAATCCCCCCCTGGAGTTCCTCAGTCTTAGGTTCTTTTTCTTCATTTACACTCTCTCCACGTGGACTCAATCAGTTCTTTAAGTAACCTCTTTATGCCATCAATTCACTTTTCATCTCTAACAGATCCATTCTCTGAACTCCAGGCTCAATCATACCTACTAATTTCATTTCTCCAGTTGACTGACTTATTAACATCTTAAACTCAATATACTTAAAACAGAACCCTTGATTTTCTCTCAAAGGCATCTTTCCCATCTTGATAAGTGACATCACCATAAATTCAGTTATGAAAGGCAAAAAACTTGAGGGTCCCTTTCCTCACCACTTCCCACTGAAATCCAACACATTAGAAAATCCTGTCTGCTGAACTGCAAAATATATTTCAAATCAATTCATCTCTATACAGCTCCCTTCATTGCATGTATCTAGACCAATGGTTTCAACTTTTACTGCACACTGAAATCACCTATGAAGCTTTAAACATCCTTATTCCTGGGGCAAACCCAAGACATTCTGATTTAACTGGGGTGAAGCCTAGACCTCAGGATTTTTAAAAGCTTCCTAAGTGGTTATCTAATGTGCTGCCAAGGTTGAGAATCACTAACCTAGATGAAATTTCCATCATCTCTCCACAGCTGCTCCAAATGCCTCTTCCAGCTTTCATTCTTACCACCTACCCTCCATCAGATCACAATAATACAATCTCCATGAGGGCAGACACTGTGTCTTTCTTATTTTTCCATGTATTTCTAGTACCCAGCAACTCCTGGTGTTATCATACACATGATTATGTATCATACACACATGATACATAATTTCTATTTCTTTCATCTAAACTTGATGAGATCAATTGAAAGACTTTTTATTTTTAAATTAAACAAAAAGTTTTGGCAGTGCCATTTGGCTTACAGGATCTTAGTTTGAACCCTGGCCCAGGGATTAAACCCCGGCCCCGGCATTGGAAGCGCAGAGTCCTAACCACAGGAACGTCAGGGAATTCCCAAAGTATTTTTTATACTTGTTCCTCAGGGGTAAGGGGTGAGTCACATAGCCACTTTATGTGGCTAAAGAAGATGCCACAAAGTAATCATTCTGGTGAATCTCAGAATGATGGACATAACAGGATACTGTCAGTACATGAAGGGAATGTTATATTAGTACTAAAGGGTATAGGGCCAGAGTAATTTCTGTTCGGTAGACCTAACTAGACTGAAAACTCCTCGAAGAATAGGTTTTTGCACTCCCTGCACCTATTACACTGTTATGTCACAGAGTAGGTACTCAAAACATGTTTACTGTACAAATGAAAAGTTTTTTTTTTTTTCCCCCTCAGATTAGGCAAATATCCACAAGCTTAGTATTGATACATGGCAGAAAATAAAACACTCAGTCCTACTTCACAGGATCAAAATGCAGTAATACAATGGGAAGGTGTTCTGTAAATTATATCTGATATACACACAAGGCACATTATATTACTGTTAGAAGACACAACCTGAGGAATACTTTATTTTGAAATAAAACACAAACATACAAAGTAAAAATCAGCATTTTTCCCCCCTTTCTGAACACCGAGTCAACAGGATGTGCGACTGCGTAGAATGGCAGATACAGGCAAAGATCTAGCTCGTCAGAGGCAACCTGAAGAAATAAAGGATGAGTGACACTAAAGGGATGTCACTTTAGTATGTTTTGAAGTGCCCCCGAGCCCCCTTCTTTTACAAACCCTCAAGAGCCCATCACCACACCTCCTTGCTCCCCTACAACGGTCACTCACGCTCCACGATGTCACTAATGTAATAACTGAAGATGTGGGCCAGTGTGTCCATGTCATGTTCCGGCTTGCAGCTCAGGCTGAACCTGTCCATTAATGCTGTAAACCCTGACCAACAAAGAAAAAATTACTATGTTAGCTGCAAATCCTAAACTTTTAGGCTCTATTCCCTCCACACATCAGGCCAGTGGAACAGAAGCAGATCTTTTCAAGATGAGTAATTTCATTATCCTTTAACATGGTGTTACTTAGCAAGTACTCAGGGCCAGGCTGGCTGCTGCTGCCTCTGGGAGTCCAGAGGGCTACCCTCCCCATGTTTCTAGAAGCGGCAGATTCACCCACAAGTGCCCTTTTCATTGGAATCCAGCTACTACTGCTTTCCCATCATACTCTCTTAAGGCTCCCTGGCCAAGGGAACCTGTAGGATTCCCCTCTCCCCACCCACGTGAGGGATAGAGAAACCACTGACAAGGAGAATGGATGAAAGCTTTGTAGAGAACTCATATGGTGAGCTCCTCCGAGGACAGGCACCCGAATCACTCATCTTCATATCCGTGACACATAAACTCCACAAATACCTGTTAAAGGAACGGCTCTCATAGTAGCTGCTAGGTCTCAACTCCTAGAACAATGGCGGGCACGTACTTATGGGCCCAAAGAAGGAAATAACTAAACAAAGTCATTGGATGAAGCAGAATGCTTATTGGAAAATGCTCGGGACTGGGGAAAAACTTGGGTCCAAAGCCTGCCATATGGCCCCGAAAAAGCCCTTTCCCCTTTCTGAGTCTCAATTTCATCATCGCTGAAGTGAACTCCAGGGCTACGACAGGTCGTCCGAAGAGGCGTCCTCCTGCTCGGAAAATGACCCTCAGGTTCCGGCGGCGGCGGCGAAAGCGCAATGAAACCGTGCCTTTAGCTAGCCCCGGGGCCAGGCCCATAACCGCCGCGGCCTCTACCAGCTGTGGCTCAACGGCCGCCCCTCTGGCGGGTCGGGAGAGCGACGCACCTGCCCTCGCCCTCACCCGTCACGTGGACGCCAAGGAGGACGCCCTGGGCCGTGGCAAGCTCGTGTTCCGATTCCCGGGGCTTTCTGAAGACCAGCAGGTCTGGAAGCAGCGCCGCCAGCCGGGCCTCTACTGGCCACAGAGGCGGCGTCGCCACCCCCTTGCCCGTCGCCATAGCGGCCACGGCAGCGGCGAAATTTTTCGCCGAACGACCTGTAACAGCGTTTCCCCGCGTAGTAGCCAATCCGCAACGACGGCCCTGACGGGTCCCTCCCGCCAACCAATCAGTGCGGGCTTCCTTGGGGCCCCGCCCACCTGTTTTCAAAGCTTTTGCGCTCGCTCTGGATTCCGGGGGTGGCGGGGCGGAAGGAGGGCAGGGCGGCGCGTTCGAAGGAGCGAAGCCTGACGTTTTAAAATCTCTTTCAAACGTGAAGCTGCTTTTACGATGAAACTGATTACCTGGGATAAGTATCAATAGGGTGGTCTTTTCCTCGTATTAGTTTCTAAGGACAAGTTCCATTGGCATCTGACTAAAGCAAACTCAGGATGGTTTTTAAATTTAACACCGTTAGACTAAGGCCGTTTAACACAGGAAGTCTTTTTCCTTGTTAGGCAACTTATTCCACTTCTGTTGTCTGCCAGGACAGGTCATTTGGTCTCATGGGAGTACTCCCCCTGAGCCCTTTTTCTCACACTTCCGTGTGGTAATGGCCCATTTGAGGCTGCCGGTCTGTGGCTCAGGTTGGTGAACACAAAGCAATAAAAGGACGAGCGTGTTGTGGATTTTTAACAATCAGAAATGCATCTATGTTTTTCTGCATAAATAAATCTAAAAATTACATCTTTACTGTTCTTAGTTCTACAATATATCATATAACAATGCTGTTTTGTTGGTAACTGAAGGGCTAATTTTACTCATGGAATTAATTCATCGTGTTTTCATGAACACTTACAGTGGGAAGACCAAATGTATGATCAGTCCACAGGCGACAGAAAATATTTCCTCAGTAGGGTGGGAGGGCCAAAAGGGAAGGAAAAGAGATCAAGGGGAGACACAGCTGAAAGGCTGGACACTCTCAAGTTTGACACACTGTCCACAGAGCTTACATGTGTGTTTACAGAGTTCACAATATCAGCATTATAAACACAACCCAGAACCCAGGGGATGTAGACTCCTCAAAATTCAAGACACTTTTAAAGCATTTTATAAATTTATTTTAAAAAATAACAATTGAAATGACATCAATGATCAATCACCTGTGCTCCCCCTACAGCTGAGGGAAAACACCTTCTGTATAGTTGAGTCCCAAAGGAAAATCAAGACATTATTATCAGGCACCCATTAGCCAGAAAAATGCTGTTGGTCCAGTGGTATAGACACGGACATGTTCAACGTACCAGTGCAACTAAAATATATATTTACAATTATCCTGCGAAAAAAAGCACTCAAGAAGTGAACTATGCATTAAACCAGTTATTCACTCATCCATTCACTCTTCTTGCATCTATGAAGCCATCACTAGTCACAAGGACAAATGAATAAAAGAGCTTCTAGTAACAAAAAAATCCAAACCTCACCCCCACTTTGTGGGTTATTATGTGCTAAAATGACCACAATAAAAGGGCCATGAGCTACCTGAAATGGCAATGACAAAATGACAACTGAAGCATTTCAAATAAAACCAAACTCAAACTCGTGAAAAAAAAAATCCGCAACAATATGAGTTTGGTATTACTATGTACAAACTTATAGACACAAATAAATAGCATCTTAGAACTGTTGTTGGCTTAAGTACTAGAAATTAGGTCTGAGGAATTTCTGAACTCTGCATCTTGAAGGTTCCTAAACAAACCAAAGGATATAAACTCTTCATTGTTTTTAGTAATCTATCATCTGAAGAACTTGGGGCTTACTGAATAAAGTTAACACCTGAAACTCACATAAAGAGCCAGAAGTTTCTAGTGAGCCCACAGGTCAACCCTGCCTAACATCTGCAAGCCAGGACAGATGACTAGATTCAAGGGACTAGGGAGATACTTCACTTCCTGCTTTCTTTGCATAGCTCTGTACCTCTATTTTGTACCACTACAGTGATTTCCCTTTGTGATGTTTTCTTTAGAGGGTTTAATTTCTTTTCCTTCTTAATACAGCTAGAGTGAAATCAAAGAAAGAGCCAATCTCTACTCTTGGTATTTAAATCAAACCCAAATGTTCTTCAAAAGGATTGTTTTCCTTCTTTGTTTCCAAGAAAACAGCAACTCTTCTGAAATATCATCTTAGTTCTCCCAGGGTTCCACGTTTAGAAAAGAAACAGATTACTGAGGCACAACCCACTCTGGGAGTTGTGGTCCTGTTCCTGACCCTGCAGGAATCTCTATTTCCAGTCCGCAGTTTATCCCCAGAACATGGATGCACTGTGAAAACCTTTCCGCACAATGCCTACGGAGAAAAGGGGAAACAAACGGAAACTGGCACCAAAGAATCAGCTGCCATGGGAAGAATGAGAATATTCGCTCTCCAGGGCCAGCACAAAGCGCAGGAGTGAAGCCAACATACATCTCAAGCTCTAGTAGGCAAACCTGGACTATGTCCAGGATAGCTTGATTGAACAGTGCTTTCCAGAAATTGTCAAGGACCAAATCTCAGACTTTTCCCTTTCCGTGCTTGTTAAAAGGTTATAGTATAAATGTAAATTATTCTCTTCATCTTAATGATCCATCCCAGGCATCCATCCACTGGTGAATCGTGCTATGACAACATGAGAGTATACATACTACCCTTTGTCCTTCTAGACTGAAACAAACATGAACCTTTCTATTCCCCAAATGTTGTCACAAAGCCTGTGATTGAAAATCTCTAGTTCTGCTCTGTTTAGGAGTTACTACAAATGTCCTCAGCACTTCGGCACAGAAGTTCTATAATTTTGTTCTCTACTTAGGAAAGGCAGTGTCAAGGCCCAGCACACTCTAAATTGTCTTAAAAGTAACCACAGCAAGAACTACAGTCCATATGACCTGTCGACAGACAAGCAGACCACAACTTGTCAAAGCTAAGAGATTCAGCTATATTTTTAGTGCTTGAGTCTTTTATCAGTCTATCCCCAGAGTTAGCTTCTTCTTGGCTGGAGTCCAAAAATACCAACCTATCATCTGGGTAGAAGGGATTCTTATTATTACCACAGATTAGATGAATGTATCTCAGAGAATTTATTGTTTCCATATCATGAGATGAAGCTTCCTTGCCTGGAAACCATCTCTGAATACAAAGTGTCCATTAGTCAGCCTGAGATCCCCCATCAGAGGGATGGGTGCTGTTTGGAATCCATGGGAAGGAGTGGGCTGCAGCTTCCCTGACTGCAGTTTAGGTTGAGAAGGTCGTTCTCCTCTGCTGAGATGGCTGGCTGACATTACCAGTCAACATTAAGTGCTAGGTGTGGTACTGCTGGGCTGGTATGGGTCCCCTGCATCACCCCAATCCATGAAATGTCAATGTCACCAACAGTCTGAAATAAGTCCTGACTGAAAGGGTGAGTCAAAGGCTTGCAACTTCAATTTGCCAGACATCCTTGCAATTATAATACTAAGCCACTTATTAAAAACTAAGTGGTTTCTGTCCTGTAGAAAAGGGCAGAATGTAATCGTCAGTGTCCCATTGGAAGAGGTGATCAGTTTCCTTGGAACAGTGGGAAACAGTGCAGGAACATGACCTTGATCAGTTCCATCGCATGGCCTGGGGTTAGGACACTCGGATGATCTGTGTCATAGCCTCTTCATCTGCTTGATTTGGATCCTACAAAGAAAGCATAACAATTAAAGTCCTTTGCAAAAGAACTGGGAACTCATGGCTCTCACTACTTATCACCAAGGGAAATACACAAACTAAGTAAACCAAAGGCTTGTGATGTATCTAAGTCTGCACACACGGATTGAAACGCAGCTCCATTAGCAAAGAAGAGACAATACACCTTATTCTTAAAAAGATTCCAAGTCTGGCCTGGCATTCCATTAATAAACACTCCAGAGTTGAGAGTATCTCTCTTTTCTAAGCACCTGTACTGTGCTCTATGCTTAAGGAGTAAGGGTCCTTAGGCGGCTAAGAAAAAGACCCAGAGAAACCAAGTCATGTTGTATATTTTCTGATCATCATATTTAAATACTGAGCACTTAGCAGGGCTGGAAAGGACGCTGGAATTTATTTACTTTAATGCACTCATTTTGTAGATAAACCTGAAGCCTGGCTGGGTGAAGTGATTTGTCTGGACTAGAGTCAAAAAGTTAGTGAGGAGCCCAGCAAGAACTAACTCCCAAATCTCTTGGCTCCGATTTAATCTTCTTTCCATTAAACTCTGCCTACTGCCTGCCTTTTACAAAAAACCTGCAGTGTTCAGACAAGGAACAGTTCTTGGGAGTTCCCTGGTGGTCCAGTGGCTAGGATCTGGCGCTTTCACTGCCATGGCCTGGGTTCAATCCCTGGTCGGGGAACTAAGATCCTGTAAGCCGTGCAGTGTGGCAAAAAAAGTGGGGAGGGGATCAGTCCTTGGAAGCTTTTTGCAACACTCCACAATAACCACCTTCAGTTCCTCCATACCAACACTCTGAAGCCTCAACTGGTGTGATCCAAGGAAAAGCTGAAACATTTCTGGAGGTGGTAGGACCAGAGGCTGGGTCTTGATCAGTGAGCATGAACAATACCCAGCCTCTACTGAGCTCTCACCACGCGCTAAGCACTGTGCTAAACAGGTGCCTAATGCGACTTACTGCATGAAACCCCAACATTCCTATAAAGTATCAACAGCATCCCACTTTGCTGGTGAAGAAAGTGAGGCTGAGTAACTTACAGAAATAGTTTGAGATCTGCTGCAGAAAGCAGTGAGCAACTAGCACGCATCCTTAAGCACGGGACTGACATGATTAAGAAAGCACCATCTTATAAAGCCAGATTTGACAGTAGTGCAGGTGGGATGTGATGGGTATACAGAATAAAGCATCAGTAAACGGGAGGAACCCATTAATTCGACAAACATTTACTGAGTGGTTGCTCTTAAATGGGCATCATGCTAAGTACAATCGAGAACAACAATCCTTGACTTTCCACACAGCTTACAGTCTAGTGAAGGAGACAACTACTGCACGATCACACAAATAAAACAATATGATTATTATCAATATTGCACTCAAAAGAAAAGGAAGATGTGAGAAAATAATGGGGTAGAAGAGACCTCTGGATATGGCCTCTCAGATTTAAACCAAGACCTAAAAGAAGGAGATAGCCAAGCAAAAGGATGGCGTGAAAAGCTTTTACAGACCAGCTACTATTTTGAAGACAAAGGTTCCTGAACACTATAGCAAGAGCATAAAGACCAAGCAGCAGGAGGAAACAAAGCCAGAAGTGGGCAGGAGCGAGATCATGCAGGGCCTTGCTGGCCATGGTGAGAACTCTGTATTTTAGTCTAAGTGCAAATGGAAAAGGGTGGGAGTAGAAGGGATTTGAGCAGGATGGTGATGTGATATGATACACGTTTAGAAAGATCACACTAAGATGTGGAGAGTGAACTAGAGGGGCACAAGAGGGGAAGAAGGGAGACTAGGCAGCTGCTGTAACTGAAGCAAAGAAGAGCAGGTTAGACCAGGCTGACAGCAGTTACGAGGGAAAAAAGTAAGCTGATTCAGAGTATATTTTAGAGTTAAAACCAAGAGGACTTCAAGAATTGGACAATTGTAGCTTTAATAACTGGGTGAATGGACGTGTCACTTGTTGAGATGAGTGTTTGGTTTAGTCATAAAAAAATAAAATAAAAACCAACAGTTCTATTTTGGACACATTGACTAGAAATGCCAATAAGATACAATCAGTGAAATTAGATGTAAGAACCAGTATGGTTACGGACTAAGTTCTGGAATTACACTGCCTAGGTATGAATTTCACTTGCACCACTTTATTAAATATTTTACCTTAGGCAAATGACTTAACCCTTCTAAACCTCAGATTCAAATGTAAAATGGAAACTATAATTCTTACCTCATGGGGCTTGAGCTTGTTGTAAAGATTCAATGCTTACAAAAGAAAAGCGCTTAACGTAATGGCTGGCACATAGCAGTTAAGTGTTAGCTGCTACTGCTACACTAAGAAACAAACCTGTTCTTTGAAAATCAAGAAAAGTGAGAATTTCAGGAAGGAATTAATAGTAATAACTGGCAAAGACTGGAAGGAAAAAAGGCCACTGATTAAAGACCTTAGTTCTTTTAAGGTGAGAAGGGCTCCAAGACACACAATGTCGCATCTAGTTTAGAGACTGATGAGCCCCTAGTTTGAAAATATCAGGAGGACAATGTGAAGGCTTCCACCCAAGAAAATACAAGGCAGTAAAGAGAAGAATAAAAGGTATAGATCTTCTTACCTGCATATGGGGGCTATCTTTTTCCTTTGGAGAGAAAAATCGTCCACCTTCACCACGCTTCCGTGCCATGGCATGACGGTGCCGAGACTCATGCAGGTATTTCTAAAATAAGAAAAATAAAACTACTAGCTGAAACTAGCATAGCTGTCTAATGCTCAAAAGTTTAGGACAGCTGTGATCAAAGCCACCGGGGGCAATTATGACCCTGTATTATGGAGAAATCTTTGGAGAAAACATAAACAGCAGCTAACCATATCTAACTATCATAAGAATGTAAATGCCTAATGAGTAATAACTAAATAAAGATTCCCCAAAGATATAAGAGAGATCACTACCTACCTCCCAATATATATCCTCTCTTTCACTTTAATAACAAACCAAATTTTAGTTGGCTGCTCAGTAAAAAGACTGCATTTCCTATACTTATTTGCAGTTAAGTGTGGCCATGTAATTAAATTTTGGCTAGTGAGATGTATGGAACTTCTTGAATGTTTCCTTGAAAGAATGCCTTTCTTACTCCCTTTGCTCCGAGGCTAGAGCCCAGACAGTCATCTTGGACTATGGACAGCAAACTAAGAATATCAGGACAGTAAGAAAGGAGGAGAATGGGTCTTGAGGACTGGAAATGTGCTACCACAGCCCAAGACAATTTATCTCTGGACTTCTTTTATGTAAGATAAAAAAAACACCCTATTTATGTCATATTTTTTAAATATTGCAGTTGCAGCTCCATATAGCAATAATAAATGCTTTTACAAAAGGTTAACAGCTATCTAACTTCAATGTTTGGAAGGTATTCAAGGAAACAAACTACATAAAAGGTAATTTCAAAAGTAGAACCCTGCCGTTCTCATCCTGTATCCTTCCCAGTGCTATACATACCCTTCTTTCCTTTGGAATTTTCCCTTCTGCCTCTAATTTAGCCCGGGCTTGCCTCCTCTTAAGTATACGGTGGTACTGTTTGGCATTCACATAGAGAGGCTCTTCTTCAAGCATCTCTGCCCCAGGGAGAGGGATTCTCTGGATAGCAGGCACAGAGCCAGCACCAGGTACCATCTGTGTGAAAAGAAAATCAGAGCTTATTAAATAGTGACATGAAGTATGGACATGGGAGACAGTTTATTGGCCCCTGTTAGTTTTCTTCTGAATGCTACAAAAAGCAGCTTTTATAGGACACTTAGTTAAATGCAGATTCTTGGAGAACATTTTCACCAAAGGCCTGCATTTTATTTTTTTTTAACATCTTTATTGGAGTAAAATTGCTTTATAATGGTGTTAGTTTCTGCTTTATAACAAAGTGAATCAGCTATACATATACATATATCCCCATCTCTCTTCCCTTTTGCGTCTCCCTCCCACCCTCCCTATCCCACCCCTCTAGGTGGTCACAAAGCACCGGGCTGATCTCCCTGTGCTATGCAGCTGCTTCCCACTGGCTATCGGTTTACATTTGGTAGTGTATGTATGTACATGCCACTCTCTCACTTCGTCTCAGCTTACCCTTCCCCCTCCCCACGTCTGCAAGTCCATTCTCTAGTAGGTCTGCATCTTTATTCCCGTCCTTCCCCTAGGTTCATGACCTTTTTTTTTTAGATTCCATATATATGTGTTAACATATGGTATTGTTTTTTAACATCTTTATTGGAGTATAATTGCTTTACAATGGTGTGTTAGTTTCTGCTTTATAATAAAGTGAATCAGTTATACATATACATGTTCCCCTATCTCTTCCCTCTTGCGTCTCCCTCCCTCCCACCCGTCTAGGTGGTCACAAACCACCTAGCTGATCTCCCTGTGCTATGCGGCTACTTCCCACTAGCTATCTATTTTACGTTTGGTAGTGTATATATGTCCGTGCCACTCTCTCACTTTGTCACAGCTTACCCTTCCCCCTCCCCACATCCTCAAGTCCGTGCTCTAGTAGGTCTGTGTCTTTATTCCCGTCTTACCCCTAGGTTCTTCATGACCTTTTTTTTCTCTCTTAGATTCCATATATATATGTGTTAGCATACGGTATTTGTTTTTCTCTTTCTGACTTACTTCGCTCTGTATGACAGACTCCAGGTCCGTCCACCTCACTACAAATACTCAATTTCGTTTCCTTTTATGGCTGAGTAATATTCCATTGTATATATGTGCCACATCTTCTTTATCCATTCATCTGTTGATGGACAGTTAGGTTGCTTCCATGTCCTAGCTATTATAAATAGAGCTGCAATCAACATTGTGGTACATGACTCTTTTTTGAATTATGGTTTTCTCAGGGTATATGCCCAGTAGTGGGACTGCTGGGTGGTATGGTAGTTCTATTTTTCGTTTTTTGAGGAACCTCCACACTATTCTCCATAGTGGCTGTACCAATTTACATTCCCACCAATAGTGCAAGAGGGTTCCCTTTTCTCCACACCCCATCCAGCATTTATTGTTTGTAGATTTTTTGATGATGAAGGCCTACATTTTCAACAAACATTCCAGATGATTCTGTAATAGGGGCCAAGGAGCCATACTGAGAAATGACACAACCATGTCCAAATTTTTGTCCACACAACTGCTCCATTTTCTAGGAATGTCTGCTGCCATCTAATGGTCATGAACGGTAATCGTAAGGCAATAAAAGAGCACAAGGAAAACACAAAGAAACATAGGTTCAGATTGACCAAGTGCTACTAAATGCTTTTAGTTATATAAATAATTTAATTAAATTGTCAACTTACTATATAATTCAACCCATATTTTCCTAAACAAACAAAAACAGAACACTGTACTAAATGTGTGAGGAAACAAGTAATGGGCTCCCGTGCCCCACTACCTTCCCAACTATAACAACCTTGAATGGTTGTATTGTTTTCTCGGGAAGTTCCTCTACTTCTGTGCAGGTTTCTACTCTCATTCTTAATTTGTCCATTTTAGGTACTGTATACTGACACCCTATTTTGACATATATGAGGATTTAGCTTTCACTCACACCACCCAACTCTCCTTCCCTATCTTCCCAATATATTTACATCACAGTTTTTGGTCTCTCTATTGATTACAATCTTTCTAATTTTGAACTTACTTCTTGTTTTACCCACTCTGGGCAATATACTTTCCACTTCCCGAAGATCAGTAGTTTGTATCTCCCTTCATTATTTGAATTATGAATACGATTAGAGAAAAGCAAATACATCTGTTTATCTTCTGCTATATCTCTAGCACCTAGAATAGTCTCTGGCACATAGTAGGTGCCCAGAATGAATTATGGTTTGTTGTAATGTTTATTGTAAAAGTAGATCTCTGTAAGTATCTTAAGGGATTAATTGCAATCCCAAGAGGTCAGTCAGCATTATAAGCAAGCTTTATGAGAGATATCAAATTGCAAGTTGAAGAAATTTTCAAAGACAAAGATACATGGAAAAACAAATTACAGGTGAGAACAGTGAAATGAAAAATCAATTTTCTTACCATGACCATCCCTCCTGAATTGACCACATTGCCTGCCACTGGTAGTGTCACAGTGACAGTCCCTTGCCCACTGCTGGTTGTGTTGGTATTGGCTCCGGTCTGAACAATCTGTGCTCCTGCCAAACTGGCTGCAGGGATGGTGATCATGCCTGAAACAGGGACTGTAACTTTAAGAAAAGAAAACATAAAACAAACAAAAAACAGGTACACAGAAAGGAGGGAACACAGTTAGTCCCTCTTCTATGTGGCACACACTTATTCACCCTGGAAAAACATACTCCATAGCACAAGGGGAAAAAAAGCTCTCCTCCAGTCTCTCCCTGGTTTGCTGTATATAATCCAAGTAATCACAATCTTAGAAATTCTATTAACTATCTGGGTTCCAGTTGTGAATAAAACTACCCTTGAAATGGGTAATTCACTGGGTATTCCAATAATAGTTTTCAATGGGTGACCAAAAAGTTTGGAGGCTTCCCTTTCTATGGGTCAGTATGACCAGCTATATCAACTGTTCTTATATATATGAAGAACCTGCTTCAGGATGAAGATTTTTATCAACTTTTAATTTGTCTACCCTAAATTGACAATGAGTCAAACAGCTGCAGGACTAAAACTTCCAATTAAACCAGGTACTCCAAGCCCCCAAGCTATCAACAGCAGCACTTGAGAATTTGTTCATCATTCTCTGAGCTCCTGCCAGTTTAGGCCCGAGTCATGGGAGAGCACGCTTACTGCACTCACTGGATCTTGTATACTGCCAAATTTTAATCACAGGTCAAACCTTTAGTCATAGAATACATACCTCTAATAAGGGCTATGCACTGTGTTTATTTGGTCACATGCATGTCTCACTTACTAGACTAGAGGGTCTTTGAGAAGAAAACTACTTTAGTAATGTGCTACATATACACAGTGGGCATATAAGTCTTCTTGGAATAAATTAATAATGAAGAGTGGCCCAGAAAAAAAAGGAAACAGCAAGAGCAATAAATGCCAACTTGACTTATGATGTATGTCTCTACCACTAAAGAAACTCCGTATTTCTAATCTTCTATTTAGAAAACATTTCTCCCCAGAAAGAATAAAAAGCTTATATAATCCGTAGGGTCCTAGTGGTTGTCTTTAACAACCACTGTAGTTCTACAAATGGAATCAACATTGGTCGCATATTGATGACAAGGAACTAACAATCAATGGAGACTTAGAGGAAATTTTGTTGTTTTTCAAAAATAGGTCGTATAGAGGTCACCACAAAATGTCAAAAGCAGTCATTTGCTCAGGATAAACAGGATGCCCCCAAAGTGCCGCAGAAATGACGGGCACACGTACCTTGCTGGAGAATGGTGCCATCTGCGTTAACTGGCTGATAGACGATGGTCTGCCCCTCGGCAGTCTGTGCCACTTGCTGCCCCTGGACAGCAATCTGCTGTTGCGTCTGTAGGAAATAAATAATGCCACAATTGAACGGATTCCAAAGACACCACAAAGAAAAGGACTATGTAGTCCTTTTTAAGAAAAAGAAATTTTTTGGATGGTTTTCTTCCCCATTTCTACTACATGTGAAATATCTGACTCAGCTGTCTAACCCTCCCAAAGCAGCTGTGCTCCTGTGTTGACACAGTGGACAGTGGAATTACCTGCGTCTGGCCAGCAGTGACGGCTGTCTGGGGCTGCTGGATGATGATCTGCTGGGTCTGGCCCTGCTGGCCCTGTACCTGCACAGCCTGCCCACCCTGGATCTGGATCTGTCCAGGTGGGACCAACTGTATCTGCGGAACAGAACATAAAAGATTAGTATCCTGCTGACACTGGCCTCCTATGGTTCTGGAGTGTTAGTTACCCAAATTCCTTTAGAAGGCAGGGAATGCCCTAAAGAGGAAAAAAAAGAAGTCCTGTTTTGCTCTATTATGAATTAGAGATAACTTGTTTTCCATTTATGAAACAATGGGGGAATTTTGAACACTGTCTAGATATTGGATGATATTAAGGAATCAATGTCAGTTTTTAAAACGATGATAGGCTGGCATGTGTATATATTTTTAAAGGCATGTTCATTTAAAAATATAACCTAAATATACCTAATATACCATATTTTTAATAGATGAAATGGTACTACATATATTCAAAATAACCCTTGAGTAGGGGAATACAGATGAAAATGGATTTACTTAAACATAATACTAGTTTGTGTGTTAAAATGGGTGATGAGGATTCACCATACCATTCTCTTTGTTTTTGTCTGTTTGAAGTTTTTTATAATAACATATTGAAAAAAAATTAAATAATTCCTAATTTTTCCAACTGGGATTCTATAAATATGCATATACAAAATCCTTAAAAGATTTTGTACAGAAAGGTTGAGACTATCATATCAGACATCCCTGCAGTCAAAACTGAGATTTAACAAATTAAATTAGAAAGTGTTGGTAAATAAACAAAGAAATGTATCTGGTTATCTGGATCTTTTTCTACCTGTTTTGGATAGCAAGGAATATGTGCTACTGGTCAATAGGGTTTCCTCTTCTATCTATTCATATTCTTTGCCCAATTTTCTACTGGATTGTTATTTTCATATTAATACATAAAATTTTTTTTTAATGTATTCTGGATACGAACCCAGTTAAGTGTTAAAAATACCTTCTCCAAATTTTGTCTTCCACCTTTGTTTTATGATATATTTTGATGTATACAAGTTTTTATTTTAAAGTAGTCAAATCAATTTTTTTTTGTCTTGAAGAAATCCTTCTCTACCCCACAGCATAAAGAAAATATTCCTGTAAAGAGAATATAAATGTTTCCAAGTATGCTTTTTTCCATTTAGATTTGTAATCTATCTAGCAAGTAGTTTTGATATAGCGTGAGGTAGAGAATAATTTTCTTTTTTGATATCATTCTTAAACCATTTCTTCACTGATACTTTATACTATTTTTGTTATATACCAATTTCCAATATTCTTGCATCTATTTTTTGGCTCTCTACTTTAGTTCCATTGTCTATATCAAGCCAGGGATATTAATCTGAGAGCACAGATTTCACTGGAATCCTAAAACAGAAGATGCAATCCAAAAAAAAGGTTAAGTACACTTCTAAAAAACACGGTTATTCAAAAAACACTTAAAGCAACCTCTAATAAAAATGGATCGAAATTTTAAGCATTCTAAGGGAGGCTATGGGATCTTACCTAGAGCCATATTATATAACATTAACAGAAAATAAATTTTCCAAGATGGTTTGATTAGTTACAGTCCTGCTTGGAGGGAGGGGAATAAAATAACCATTTCAATGTCTCTTAAAGGCCAAAAAAAAAATCCCAAAATTTAGAGCTGAAAAATCACAGAATTTAGAGCTGAAATGAACCCTAGTAATCACCTGATATAAACTGCATTTTCAAATGAGAAAACTGACACTCAAATGACTTGGCCAAGATCAGAAAGTTTGTTTAATGGCAGACCTGTGAATGAAGTCAGGTCATCGCACTCGTGGTACAACGTTCCTAGCACTGAATCACACCATTTCTATTCAACAGAGAAGAGGGAGTGGCAAGGGGGGGCGTTGGAGACGAGACAATGACAGCAAGGACAGAAATGAAACAGCAGTGTGAAACTGAGGCAAGTACACACACTAAAATATATTTAAAGGCTCACACATTTATGCATGGAGAAACATGGAAACTATTTTTAATCCTAACTAAAACTCTATCTTGGCAAACATATGCCAATAGCCTTAAAAATGATCTTACCCTTTGCCCAACCAATTCTTCCAATCCAAAGAAATTACCATAAGATTAAATTCAACTGAAAAAATAAAGCTATAAAATTCAAATACATTTATAGTAATCTTACCTATAAAAGCAAAAAAAGAAAAATAAAACAAAAATCCCTAAATACACTTTGTAAATTAGAAATTCTGATTCATCAAATTGACCATTATGAAGGAATTAAAAATGATAAGAAAATCATGTGGGGGATAAAAAAAAGCAAAGTAAAACAAACAAAAACACCAAACACACAACAATGAAAACTATATGCATGTGTATAACTGTGTCTGAAAGGTGTATGCAAGACTACAAGGGAATATGCAAAACTTAAAAGTTTGATTTATCAAGCATAGCCAAATTTTTTCAACTTATATTACATTCCTCCAGAAAAATGAAGACATTAATGAAATAATTGTAACTGTTAAAACAAATTAAAGATATAAACAGCTTTAGAAAATTTTAGTAAAAAGTTCATAAACATATATACTCATTGGGATTTAGCTATTAATTACAAAGGTGAGATGACTTAAGTATATACTTCTCTGAAAATTATTTCTCACTAACAATACTTCAATATTAACCCCTCACCCAAAGTCAACAGTTCATCCTTTTTAACAAGGACATAACACTCCATATGAATATAGTATGATGTATTCAACCGTTTCTTTATCCTTATTAACAGACACTCAGGCTACAATTTTTAATTTATTTTTTTGCTAGTAGAATGCTGCATGTACAAATGTCTTTGTACATTTTTCCCTACATATTGATGATTTTGTTCCTATAGAATAGATTCTCAGAAGCAGGACAGGTAGATCAAAAGGCTTATGTATTTAAGAGCGAGATACCTTTCCAAAATGACTTTAGAATTTGAAAATTACCAAAAATAATGAGTGTTTCATTTTCTTCACACCCATTCTAGCACTGGATATAATTACTGTTTAAAATTTTTGCCAACAAGATAAAAATCCCTCTAAAAATTTTATGCCACAGAGTTGTGTGTCCTGTTTACTTTTGTTTTCTGTTTCCGAATCAGTCTTTCCAGTGGATTTACCTAACTATATGTCTGTTTATGGAATCAGCTTTTATTTACTTTTCTACATTTGCTGGTTTTCTACTTCATTAATTTTAACCAATCTTTTGCTCATTTTGTTCTTTTCCTAACTTTCTAAGAGAAATACCATTGTTTATTTGCAGTTCTTTTAAAATATTTAAGTTTATAAATTTTGCTCTAAGTACAGCTTGAGGTGTGTGCGACAGGTCTGAACTGAAATATTTCCATCACTTCCTAGATAACTCAAGTTATAAATTACATGGAAGGAAATGAAGACTATAAAATTCCCTCCCCCAGTGCCCAGAAGTGCCAACTGAGATCACACCAATGAATTATTTTATTAAACTAGATTCTTTTTATATTCTTTACATTGATTTGAGATCACGTCCAATATCTTAGTCCTTACCAGAGCTGTCCAATTTCTGTATAGCCCTGCTTTATATCACTGACACTACAAAGGTGGGAAATCGACTAAATGCGAACAGAAGGTAAGAAACAATTAAGTGCAATATCAATTTTCAGTTTGCAACAACCTATTTCTTAAAACCTGTATCCTATTATTCTGTCTAAACATTTTTAAAAATACCACTCACCTGCTGCAAACCCTGTGTCCCAGATACAGGTACTTGCATGATGGTTTGACCTTGTCCACCAGGAACAGCCTGGACCATGATGGGTTGGCCAGTTGATGTGATTAACTGGCCTCCACTGACTTGTACCATTAATGGCTGCCCCTGGACCTAAAATAAAGTAAAATAAGAACAATGAAATAACATAAGACACAAAATGTTTTTTACCAAAAGACAATCACTGCATCTACTCTGCTGCCTTGCTAGAGGAGGAGAAGGTAGGAGAGACACTAAGAAAATAAGTCTCAAGTCCTCATCCTCAAGTAGTCTTCTTTGAAAATACAGTATCTGACTAAATGCCAAGCTGAATACTTTAGGGTCAGATATAATGGAGAATAAGCAGAGTCTTTGGGAAGTCTCAATAGATACAAGGCATTTATCATCAAATACAGGCTAAACCCATGAGAAGTATTTAATCAAATCATCAAGGCTATTATTTTTGTTTTTAGACCAATATCCAGGAATACTCTCTAGTGAAGGCTGGAGAGGAGGCAATGAGAGGGAGGGCTGATGGTGGGGATGGTGGTTGACTGCAAATAAATTCTAAGTAACTTGTAAGGAGTAAATCAAACTGAACCTAGCAACCACTGCAGGTTAGGTAGTGAGCAGCTCTGGGAGCTTTTATAGAATGCCTTTCCTCCCTACAGTTTCTCAAGCATAAATGAAACATGTATCTTTTACCCTCTCCACCGCACTGAGAATTCTAATCCTGTGGTTGTTCAAGGAGCCCACTAGCAAAAATGCCTAGAAATATATTGCTGGTCAGTTTGCAATCTCTGTGGTGGAACTTCTCACACTGGACCCTGCAATACCTGCATAGCTATTTTAGCTTTAACAAATATGAAAATTATACAAAGCACTCAAGTGCACCAAAAACTCCCAACTTTCAAGCTCCAATGAGTAAATGGATTACTCTAGAAGCCGGGGCATTGTAAGTGCTCTGTGACATCTTGAGTCTCAATATAAAAATATCTAGCCAACTGCATTCTGAAAGCCAAAAAATAAGCCACTTTAGTTCAATAGAATAGCTAAAAGTCCAAACTTTCTATCTTTGTTTCGAGGAATTATTTGTAACAGATCAAATGAAAATCCGTATATCTGAAATAATCATTCTTAATGCTAGTGAAAGTATGTTCAAATAAGAGGAATTAGTTAAAAGACCATTCTGTCCTAGATTAGTAGATTAGATATTAAGCCTCCCCCGACCCCCAAGCATATCATAATCTTCAGGAACATTTAAATCCTGTATTTTGTCAAACTGTGCATTGAGAAATTCCACTTTACTTTTTAAAGACTTGCATATGCTCTATGAGGAAAGACTTTCCAGAATATTTATTGCATGACTAACTGAAAGAAGTATTTAAAATTCTCCAAAATAGTGAGAGCGCGAGAGGAAAGGTTTCCATTATTTTCATAAAGTACCTCCCTTTCTTCAAATAAAATCTGCCTAAGTAGGAAACACAAGTTTTAAGGCACAGCTATTAGTAATTTTCTGGCTATCCATCATCTTAACTTTTCCCTTCGTTGACACACTTTTCCCTATATATGCACATGATGAACTATTTGAGACTCCAAGGAACCCACTGTTTTTACAACATGTGAATGAATACAAGCATGCATGCATCAGACAAGAAGCCATACAGTTAAGAGCATGTTACATTCCCATTCCACAAGTGGTTAATGACAGTACTGTTTTATATTTCAATAAGATGAAGCAAGCATGAGAAACATGAATAACAAACTGCTGAACTGAGATTTGAATATAGTTTGGGAGTACCTATGAGCTCAGCTTATTTCAGCTTAATTTATGTGCGGAATTGGCTGTACATCATCATCAAACACTATGAGTGGCAGGTTTGGGAGTGGGGCTGAAAGGGTAAAGTGAAATGATTACAATAAGGGGTAGTTCACTGCAGGATACTTGCTAAGCAGCACTAATAATAAAGCGAGATGCCAGTTTTACATTCTAGGTCCTACTCTGAATCATTTCCATTCAAAGGAGGGAAAAAGGCAGGGTACTCCAATCTTGTCAATTTCTCAAAAATATGGTCATCTTAGTTAAAGTAACCTATAAACTCAGAAAAGACTTATGCTTCTTCACTTATCTTTATATAGGAACCGGCCAAAATATAACCCCAATTTACATATTTAACTTGGTCATACATAATGTTAGGAACCTGCATCATTTAAGTAGGAATTCTTATGGTGGCTATAATACTTCAAGACTTACAGAAAGCATATCCCACCTCTGTCCAAGAGCTATGGGGCAATCTCTGCAGATCTAACAATAAGACAAGTCATTATTTCCCCAAGAAAGGTAATGAAAAGATAGCAGTTAAGAGATTAACAAGATTCAGAGATTAGATCAATCTTGTCAAGTGCAATCATTATTGCAGGACAGGACAGCCAAGTTGTCCTTTTAATAAAAATAAAGCACAATCTACCCTAGTAAAATGTATATATTTTCTTCTCCACTATCATAATACAAACTCAAGAAAAGTTACCATGCAATCTTATTACAGTTTGATCTCTAAATAGGTTCTAAAGCCACTTGTAAGAATTTCTTCCTGTCCCTTATACTGATTCTTTCCCAGACATTCCCAAAGAAACATTAGCCAAACGGCACTTTTCAGAAAATTGATACTGGGGTCACTACATGATTTAGCATGAAACATTAGGAAACTGGCATCTTCTAAGCCTCAAAGACAAGTTAGCAGCATCAAAGACATGCAACTGACTTTGCCATTTCTCCATGAGATCCTACCACAAACAGCACCAAACATGAGGAGAGGAGAAGTTCATGCAGTGCTTACAGAGAATCAGAGAGGGCACCACTACCTGGAGGGTCTGGACTTGCTGGCCTGAGGCGGATGCCACCTGGGCCTCAGTCTGCAACTGGACAGCAGTAACACCACCCTGCTGCTGAGAACAGGAACAGGAAGAGCTTGAAATGTGTCAGGAAGGAAATGTATAGTTCAAGACATGAGGTCACCTTACCTCTTATGGGAGAGGGAGGGTCTTCTTTCAATAGCCCCACCCTACACAGGACTTTCAAACTGTAGACTCCCTATACTGAAGCTGTTTTGTTGAAGTAACAGATTACAGATATTAGCCCTTTGTCCCCAGAGTGGAACTCAAAACACACTTCCATGACTCAAAAAACCCAATATAGCTGACATCATTAACAAAAACATTTTTAACACAGTCTTTCCCTCCAAAAATGGGTATTTGATCCTTCTTCGTGAAGTTATTTTAAAGCTCTTTTTATTTCCTCAAGTGAATTCCCAAGAACAAAAAAGTTAATCAGGTTTTAGCAGCTTTGAAGCTACAATGAAGAATTTCTGGAACTGAAATGCAATTCCCAGAAAGGAAGAATGAAGGTAATCACTAGAGCCAAAATCATCTTCAAGAGGTTACTGCTCGTGTCCCCAAACTAGGATTACTCCTACTCAGCTGGACTACCTTAGAAGCAATGTTTTCACAGATTCAACCTAATTTTTATTACTCCTAATAGTAAGTTCTGACAGAACAAGAATTCACCCACCAGGGCATTGGTATGAATGGAGGGTCCTCTGTGGAATCCCCTTTTCTACCAAGGCAGTTGAAGGAAGCTGCAGTTACGTGGAAGCCAAAGCCAGCAAAGGAATTTCGATAATTAATCTCTTTTAATCAAGAGCAGCTCCTTTCTTTGATCATTAGATGGAACAACTCACCATCAAAACATCCTCTGCCCTCCCTACTAACTACTTTTCTATATTATCTAAGTTCCATTTTGGAAATAAAACATTCCCAATCTTGGCCTAAGGTTAAATCAATGCATAATAAATTTCTTTTCTTCCAGGGAGAAAAAACCAGTGAAGTTTTCCTAAAATAAAGCCAGGTATAAATCATCAGAAAATGTAATCTGTCTATAAATTCAAGAAGGCAACCTATATTAATTAGGATAAACCAGCAGCAGGGAATTCCTTTCTAATATGTGCTTATCCGTAAGTGTGGCTATCTAAATATTATCCTCATGTTAAACTAGAGCTTTTCAAAATAAGCACTGTGATGGATCAAATCAAAGGACAGTAGATTTCTTAGAAGCTATCTTGGTTTGTTTATTGTGGCCAAAGCCTTACTAGACCACAAGGTAGCTTAATCAATAAGAGAAACAACCAAATTGAATCCAGGAAGAACAAAAAAAACCCCTCCATAATTCCATCTGAAAACAGACTAGGTGTTTGATTTCTAATACGAGAAAAGGGGGCAATTTACTATTAAACCAGGCTCCCATGAAATCAAATTCTAAGTGGTTATGGACTGGATATAGACTTCTGAACAGAGAAAATGAGAGAAACTGAAAAAAATCCAATCTTTGAAAAGCACTTCAGCACAAGTCACCAGACCCACTCTTGTAAGATCTGAGACCTCTCCTACTGAGCAGTGCTATTATCAGCTCTTTTGCTGTGATGTTTAAAGCAGTTTTACTTCCATACCTGCTGCTGAATCTGTCCAGCCTGTACAACAATCTGTTCTGTTGAACTATTGCTGTTTGCTGTATACTGTTCCATGGTCCCTCCAAGTTAGAGTCTTGACCACAGTGATTTTCACTCTGGAGATCCTAGAAGACTTCAGGATGCACTCCTATTAGAAAGGTAGGAAAAGTAAAGTGAGATTGTTAATAAAGGCTTCACCAGATGCTTAACCTTGATAACGCTATTTAACATATGTAAAAAATGCTTTGTCATTTCTCATCAGCAAACTTTCCTTTCAATACTACTAGAGCAACACTTAAGAAATTCTCATTAAGCTACAACATCACTTTGTTACAAGGCCTATTTAACACTGATTTTCAGGTCTGCACATGTACTTTAGAGAACAGTTTCTTTAATTTGTAACACGTTTGCACTACATATGGCAAGCAATTTAAAATTTCAGGGTTTATTATTTAGTAAGTAATTACCCAGACCTGAAGTCAAACACGTTGCTTATCAAAATCTCCATTAAGTAGTGTTAAGTAAGAAAGACCGAGCAAAGGTTTAGGAGTTTGTGTTTTAATCTAGAGCAAGGAATAAAAAGGAATTACAGAAACAGCAGGCTATGATTTTCTCTGAAAAGAGTTTAAGTTTTCCTCAGTCATGAATCTGAATGCCTAGTAATATCCCACCCTTTATTGTATAATTTTAACTTTTACTATGATAATTTTCAAAAATGTATCAAAATAGTGAGAACATTATAATGAACCCCTACGGCCATTACCCAACTTCAACAATTTTCAACCCATGGTCAATCTTATTCCACATATATCTTATCCACTTTCCACCCATCCCTGCATTATTCTGAAGCAAATCCCAGAGACTTTATTATTCCAAACTCCAAAAATATGTCAGCATCTATCTCCAAAGAGTAGATTCTTTTCTTTATCGTTTTATCACAATGACATTGTGCCTCTACAATTACTTCAAAACATTAAAAAATTTGTAAGCTCTTAATATCAAATATGCAGTCAATGCCCAAATTTACTATTCTCATACACTTTAACAGCTGAAAGCTCCTTTTTGAAATAAGCACACAATTAGATAAACTGAAGTGATATTTGAGAACCTTGAATAAAGACCTGATTCAAAAATTTTAAATTATATAAATTATCAAAGGGTAATTCACCTTGGAAACATGGGGGAGGTACGCTGTATATAAGGAAAATGTAGATAAATCTTTCCCCAAACTTTTCTCCAGGGCTTCATGAATTCTAAAATTTGAATGACAAAGTTATGTGAGTTACATGATCTGCACATCACAGCAGCAAAGCAGTGCACCACTCTCCACAAATCCACACTTGGTGGATGATATGAATCACCCACCATGATTGTAAGGTGTCTCAATGTGATGTGAAGAAATCAAAATATATTCAAGTGCGTGCCCAAATATTAGGAAGAAGTATATTGATGGATGAATAGATGGAGAGATAGATATATATAGGTATCTCTCTGAAAAGGCAAGTATAGTACATTAACAGTAGACTCTAGACGAAGGGTATACAGGTGTTTATTGTAAAACACTTTCAACTTTACTGTATGTCTGAAAATTTTTATACTAAAATGTTGGGAGGAAAATCTAATAAAAATCGATTGAGCCTATTACTCATAACCAAATTGGTATGTAGTATAAGAGTGTAAGAGTTATAAACAAGTGACAGGATGACTACATCATCACAGCATGATGGTGTGTGGCGATGTGGTTCTTCACCTCACTACCCTTGCTCTAATGGAATACTCACCAAGCACACATCTAGCTATAATTTGGATTTACATATACAGTAGCCGACAGGGAGCAGATATGATCAGAAACACAAGTAAACTTGATAGTTATTTCTCATTGCATACTGAAAAACTGGCTTTCTGATTTTTATGTCTCTTCTGAATTGGGTGACTCAGTTGGCTCCTGAGAGATTCTGGGAACAGTACAGAAAATCAGATTTGCAACCAGACGAAGTGGCTCTTCCAGGGAAGCGAATGGTCTTCCCTGAACTCTATCTTGTCTCTAACTGCAATATACACATTGCATTTATATTTCTAAACTAATAAAATTAAAAATTAAGGGTCATGATACAAAACAGTGGTGTGATTGCATTTATATGAAACCCTGAATAGGTAACAGTAATCTAGAGAGAGAGAGCAGATCAGTGGTTTCCTGGAAATGGAAAAGGGGAAGAGGGGAAGGTGGGAAGTTGACTGGAATAGAGCATTTGGAACTTTTCTGGGGCGATAAAATGTTTTATATTTTCACTGTGCTGGTGGTTGCATAGGTGTGTAAATTTGTCAAAATTCATCAAAATGTACACTTAAAATGATTATCCTTTATGTCTAAACTATATCTCAAAAGAGTTGATTAAAAAAAATAAGGATCAGGAAGGAATGTCCTCTATATTTTAACAACCCACCCCACCCCAAATCCCCTTCCTGTATAAGATTTTTTCCTTGACCGCTAATTTCCAGAAGTTTACACAGCACTGGAAGTGCAGGGAAATGACTAATAAAACGTCATGCAGATTTTCTTCTTAACTAGTTTATCCTGGTAATACAAATGCTGCAATTTAAAAACACTGAAGTCCACTATACTTTGAAGGGTCAAAAGGAAGCAGCTTCAAGTCTAACAGCAATTCTCTGTCATATTAACGAGGGAGCGATTCAGCGTGGAGCATGATATTGAGACTGCTAATGGTGAAGGCTGGACGCAACTGGCTTCTATGAAGCCACGTGTTCCCCTTACTGTGAGCTTCAATTAGCAGAACTGCAAACATCGTCGTCTTTCCTCAAGTGCCTTTCGGCCACATTCTGACAGAATTAAGCCAGCCAGCTTTAGTCTGTCTAGCTCTCACTCCTAACTCAAAGTTTGAATGTTTTTTCCTCAAAGAGAGAAAGTGAGTATGTTTATTCCGGTTAGCAAGAAAATTTCCCTTCCTCTTCACTTCAAGCTGCAGAACCTGAAATGCAGCTAACTACTTAGGAATCCATTCATTGTGGAACCACACACATTTTTATTTTAAAGCTAAAACTTCCAGAAACTCAACTATAAGCAAGTGAAAAACCCCATAGAATTATCATATTTGACAATCACTGCCAGGTAAAAACTAGAACGGCAGCTTTCAAACTTTGTTGACAACTCACAGTAAGAAAAACATTTCACATCACAAATGCACATGCAACATATTAAAAAAGTAACTAAAACAAAAGTTTCATGAATATTTACCTTCATAACATGAGATGAACTGTGATAGTTTCTATTCTATTGTAAAATTACCAGCATTGGCCCACTAAATTGACTTCACAACTCAACAAACAGGTTCTGATCTGTGTTTGATAAAAGACTAGAGAACAAAGGACTGTCCAGCTTCCCCATCATCCAAAAGGTTCTGGATTGCAGTTCCTAATTTGCTTCTTAATCTCCACTAATGATGTACCACCTGTCAGACACCGTCCTGAAGGTTTTAGAAATAAAAGTAAAACTGTGACTAAGATTTTAACTTCAAAGAGTCTTTAAATTTAGTAAAGGAGTAAAAATCTGTACTGAACCCCTAAGAGAAAAACAAAGTAGTATGGGAGTATGGAGGACACAGAGTTCTTCCAATTGGGGATCGATAAGAAGGCTTTAGAAAAATGTGGCATCTGACCTGGTCTTAAGCATGAGCAGGATTTGTATATGTAATGAAGTGGGAGGGAATGGAGTGCTCCAAATGAGGATAGAGCATAAAAACAAGGAGAGAAAAATTTCCACATATGAACAGTATATACAAGGCCACATGTCAAGAGAAAGCTAAGGCCAGATTACTGTATCTCAACATTCCAGGCTAAATTTTTCTGCAGATAGGTGGAGTCTCTAGAAGGGTTTAGCAAAAAAGTGACCAGACTATAACTGTCGTTTAGAAAGAAGTCTAGCAAAAATGTTTGCTGGTGTTTTAGTGACTAGATATAACCATTTTTAAGTACCAAGGTATTCATCCAGTCCAAAGGCAAATGTAAACATTCTAAAAAATATCTAAACCACAGTGCTCCATCTGTTAGATATTTTAAGAATTAAATAAAATTTAAAAATGACTTAAACAATGAAAAACTCATTACAAAAAGTGAAAACAAAAACTGTTCCCAAATTTTTAGTAGTGGAAAGAGCACTACTCCTCAGGAGTAGTTTTCTGCAACCTACCAGTTGTATGACCTTAGTAACTGTGATTATACTAAAGGCCTACTCTATGCGGCAAGGACTGCTGCACTCGGTGCTTCACATGAGTAAAAACTTTTAAAGTCCTAGGAGAAAAATCTTCCTTTTCCCCCCAAAGTCAGCTGCTATTGTGGAGCAGAACCCCATAAGCCAGAAACTTATTTTTCCAACCTTGAAAAAAGTGTGTTTCTAGATTTCTCCTATCCGAATTTCTACAAAATAACTGCTTCCGAAAAATGCCTTAGCAAGATATACAAGTGTTTTTACCAACTGGGCTTTCCAGCCTAAACTCTCACGGCAACTGCCCACTGCCCTATACTTTCTTCCCCCTTGAACACACAGCAAAGCTTGGTGCCTCTGCACTTGCTTTTCTCTTTGTGAGCAACGCTCTTCCATTCTTTCTTGTCCGAAGAAATCCCATTATCCTTCAAGGCCAATCAAAAGTGTGGCAATGCTGGCCTTCCACCGGGGCTGTTGGTAGCTCACACATCAGTGCACCACAGAACTGAACTTGGTCCCGTTACAGCACTAACCGTGAGATATTAATTACTTGTTCACCTGTCAATCTCCACCAGGCTGGGAAGGTTCTTATCGACCTCTAACCACTCCCTCCCCAGTACACAGATGGACGCCTGGTACATACTAACTGTTCGATACTTGGTTGTCAACGGAGATTTCCTTTCACCCTAACCAAAACCCCACAAGACTGTTACGTTTCTATAAATACCTGCTGAGAAAACATCAACATACTGGAAAAAAACAAACCAAGAGATGGCTGTGGACTGAGCTAATGCGTGAAACCTGACACGTTCAAAGTGACACAGAAAGGTTAAAAGAAAATAATTGTGCATTCCCAAGGGAGCGAGAGTTCACAAGATGAAAAACAACAGATAAGACTAATGAAAGCAAATTGTGCAGCCTCCGGGAAAAGGAATGCACAGGGCTCGCCACCTTCTATAGTGAGGTTCCAGGCACCGAATGGACAGGCCTTACAGCCCGGGCAAGGACGGGTGACCGCCAGGTTGCGCTCCAAGACGGAGGTGTGCAGTTGTGCCCGGCGATCGGGGCGGGGAAGAGAGGAAATGACGAGCCAAAAGGGGGTGGTAACGACGCCGGGCCGGAGACCCGGGACGAGCGTGCTGGGAGGTGGGGCGCAGCGGGGCCGGGGAGTGGGTGCACTAATGGATCCCCTCCACCGATCAAGGGGACAGCGGGGACGGCGGGGTGGGCGGGGCCCCCCTTTCGGCCCACCCCCTCTCCGCGCTGCACACAGGGCCGGATGGCTGCGGCGCGCGTCTTCCCCGGGCCTGCCTCCCGACCCAGAAGGGCCGCAGACAGACAAACCCGCTCACGGAGGGGTGGGGTGCGCGGGCCCCGCGGGGGGAGACTTCCCGTCCCGAGGGCCAGAGCGTGTTGAGTGCAAGGGCGGGCTTAACTGTGAGGCCGGAAGGACCAGGAGGAAACCGCCAAGGCCCCGGGCGCACGTGTGTGTGTATACCTGAGCTTAGGGGCCTTGGTGGCAGACAAACCCAACACCCCCCGGCCTGGGGCCTGAGAAGCTGTGCCTAAGGGTCGGGGGGACGGGGACACATCGCATCAACTGGCTCTGGCACCCTGCGAGGCTCTGGACCCCGAGATGCCTGCTCCCGAGGGCGCCATCCCCGCGCGGGGCGGCCCCCTGCAGGCCTCGGCCGGGAGTGCCCTAGGGCGCTCGCAGGCTCCAGCCTGGGCCGTCGGGAGCCCAGCTCGGCTAGGCTCAGCTTGACTCCCCGGGCTCGACGGGCGCCTGGGCCTCTCCTGAGTGGTCAGCGAGACCCGCCAATCGGGGCGCTGGGGCCGGCTCTGGGCCGCTGGATATTGGCTCCTCACACTCACCGTGCCTCGCTCCCCCGGTTCGCTGCCCGCGCTGATTGGCTCCAGTACCGGACCCCGAAACCCAATCAGAGGCTCCAGCCGCCGCTGCCGCCGCCACTGCCGCTGCCTAGCAAAATGGCGAAGCCGAACAAAGGGGAATCGGGCCTCCCTCCAACTGCCTCCGCGCAGGCGCCTCTGAGATCACGCCCCCTAACCCGAGCTCGGGCTCGCCCCACCCCCAGTTGAAGGAGCACTGCTCAGGCGTCCCCTGAAGCCACGCCCACTTCCCTGATTGGATCACACCCCCCGGCCGAAGGAATACGCAGGCGCCTTCTAGACACGCCAGACCCTTCAACCCTTCAACCTTCAAACACCGCCCTGAGCATAGTACCACGCAGGCGCTAAGTAACTCCTTTGCCAACTGCCCTCCCCCGTCTATGCGGCCCCTGGAGACACGCTCCTGGGGCTAATGCGCAAGCGCTGTTCTACCCAACTCGCTGTCTCGTTACGCATGCCCGGGCGGCGGCGGGGTACTCTATGGAATTTACCAACGGAAGTTCGGCGGCCATCACCAAAGAGTGCAGGTTCGGCTAGCTAGCTAGAGGGGCTCGTTTCCGCCCCGCTCCCAGGTGGTGGGCGGCCATCTTAAGTGCGTGCAATTAAGAGCTTTGGCGGGATTGGCTCCACATCTGGGCTCTTCTCCTGCTCCCCACCTACCAGAGCCTTTCCCCGCGGGGCGGGACCTCCTAACGCCGACTCCTTTCCAGGTGAAGGGTAACCCCGGTACGTTGGGGCTTTGCACGAGCCTCCCCGCTCCCTACCACGGGACCCCGGGACAGGCCCCACGCCCTTGCTGATCCGCCCTAGGGTAGGAAACAGAGAATGGGAGGCCTCTCTAGACTTCTTCCCGCAGCTCCCCCCAAAAGATGGGGGTGAGCCTTCCTTGAGAGGCCGCCTTCCCTCTTCACCTGCCCACGCCTCGGCAGTACACTCCCCCAGGCCTGTATACTCCCTAGATGCGGCTTAACGGGACTGTGGCCAAGTCCCACTTTTTTGCTTCTGGGCCAAATCCAATGGGGAAATACTTTTGCATCTTGCAGGGAAAAGGAGACTGTCTTGAATCAGCCTTACTTGGCGCGGGCGCGGGGAAAGTAGGAGGCGGGTCCTAGCACCGCCTTTCTTCCGCTCCAGGAAAGCGCGAAATGCGAGCGGGGCCCGTCCGCCTACGAAACCAGGCATTCTTTCTTTTTCTTGCCCCAAAAGAGTTTTGCATTACTTCCTAGAGGCGAACGTAACTTTCAGCGATAAACGGTGGGGGGGAAATGCTTGTACGTGGGTGGTCAGGGCAGTCTGAACGTAATATATTCAGGTTGCCTAAGTATTTTTACTTCCTTTCCCCTTTTTATAGTGGAAGAAACACTTAAATTCTGGAAATAGCGACTCAGTATCATGGCTGGCAGCCCTAATGAAGATTCAGAAGGAAGCAGAGTGCGTAACAACTATTAATTTACTGGTGAACTGAAATTCAGAATAATTGAGGTCAAAAGCATAAACACTTTTTAATTAAACCAGTAATTGAATTGTCTTTCTCTCTCCTGATTTACTTTAGAAAGGCTGATACAGTCCTAGGCAGAGACCACCCATCACTTTCTTATGCACATGCTTTAATTCGCTTTAGATAACCCCTTAAATTGAAGTCTGAGGATTTGTCTTTAAATGAAGGAGGGACGGAGAAGTGGCGGTGGGCACAGTAAAGGAAAAGAAGTAGCTTAGTATTTTTCTGTCACTAATGAAACTTTTCTTTCCCTTTGCACATTTTAGATTACTTATGTGAAAGGAGACCTTTTTGCATGCCCCAAAACAGACTCCTTAGCCCACTGTATCAGTGAGGACTGTCGAATGGGCGCTGGGATAGCTGTCCACTTCAAGAAGAAATTTGGAGGGGTGCAGGAACTGTTAAATCAACGTGAGTTTTGAAAACAGCTGAACTTATCTGCCCTGGCTAGAGCATCTTTTGATGCTCTTGTTATACTTAATGATTAAACAAGATATACATGCACAGATGGGGTTCCTAACTACTGAGTCCTTTTAACTCTGCAGATTAAGTTTTTCCTCTACAAAAATGGCCTCTAGTTTGGGTCCTTGTCACAAGAAACCTGAATTCCTGTAAATGTTTTAAATTTCTTCCCCCTCTTTTATAAATCTTTCTTGATAATATTACTCCATTTCTCTGAAACCTTTAATAACTCTGAAGTGCTTAGAAAAGTCCACAGATTTTAGCTTGACATTCAAGATCCTCTGTTTACCCATATTGTGCTATGCTTCAAAGAGTTTAGAACCTTTTCCTTACAGACTCCTCCCATCACTTTCTACCAGTGATTTTAAACCAGAGATGTGTATCAGAATCACACGTGGGCTTCTGAAACAGTTGCTCAGACCACAGTCCAGGCTTACTGAATCAAAGTTTCCACTGGTGATTCTAATCCCAGCCTTTAAGAAAGCAACTTCTTACTGCTTTGTATTATACTTATTTCTAAACATGACATGTTTTCCTGATTGAAATCTCTTTAATAATTAAGAACTTTTTAATACATCAATGTTCCCCTTAATGCTTAACGCATTAGCTGTTTTTGTATGTAAAAGGATTATTATTAAACACACATTTGGCAAGTAAAAAGTGCTGTGCATTCTAAAACATTTCACGGCAATAGACATTAAAGTTTTTTAAGTGAACAAGTAAGGGTATATTTGAAAATGCAGCAGGACCGAAGATGGGGTGTGAGGAAAACATGATTCAGAAAACATTAATAAGAAAGCTGGAAGTTAAGGAATACAGCATTTAGGAAGGCTGATAAGGATCAAAGTGTTCTTCAGGGTTGAAAATTAATTCTAGTTCTGAAGTAGACTCAAATTTATAAAGATTTTTTAAAAATCTAAGAATGGAGATCAGTGTTTCGGTTTTCTTTTTCTTTTTCTTTTTTACTATTAAATAACTGTTTTTCTTAGAAAAAAAGTCTGGAGAAGTGGCTGTTCTGAAGAGAGATGGGCGATATATATATTACCTGGTAAGATGGGGCCAATTCTCAGTAAGTTCTAAGGATTGGTAAACCAATGGGCTGTACTGCATTTATGTTGATCACAGTGTTTCATTCCAGACAACCAGAGATGTCAAAAAGCTGACCTCATGCCAACTCAGATCCGGAAGTGGTGGCCATTTGGTGCCCTGGATTAGAAAAGAACATGAGCTGCATCCCAGCTCCATGGAAAAGAGTAGTGATACTCACCAAAGACCTGTGCTGTGAGACTTGGAAAAGTTAGGGATGCCTCCCATAGTTTAATTCCTTCCTAATCATAGTAAGATAGAGACAATAAAGTCTCAAGAGATAGATTGCCCAAAGGAGTTTTTCTCTCAGTCTTCCCAATCAAATGCAGTGCCAAGTAATACTCATATCCTTTCCTGCCTGCTTCTCAGTGTGGGATTCTTCCACTATCCAAAGGGTCTTTGGCCTCAGAAAGAGTGCAGCTTTTTGGCGATGGTGCTGGATGACTTATAGCCAAGTCACTACAAGCCTGATTTGGACAGCACACTGAGTGGGGACATGTCCTAGCCTCTTTGAATGTCCTTAATGCTACTGTGACCTCCAGTCTTATTTGGAATGCTACCAGTTTGTCTCTGTTCTTTTATAGGGAAATAAAAGGCAAGCACAATTTTTAAATAAATAAACCTAACAGGAAATTTTTAGGTGTTATGGATTCTTCCTGTTACAGATATGCAGCTTATCTCTTGGAAGTGGCACAGAAACTTTCACCTACTTTGCTTAAAAACAGTAGACAATAGGCATACCTGCTAATCTGGTTTTCTTGGGAAAAGGAAAGATTATTATATGGCAGTGTCTGGGTTTCTCAGGCTCTATGTAGTGGATTTCTGAGGAGCTCCCGTAACTGGAAGGGACAGTATGACATTTGTCATTTAGACTATTCTATAAAAATATACTTATTATTTTAATTATCAGGATGTTGGGAGAATATGATGACTTTTCTTTGGCTCTCATTTTGGACTAATGGAAATTTGAATTCGTTCTTTGTACTTAGATTACAAAGAAAAGGGCTTCACACAAGCCAACTTATGAAAACTTACAGAAGAGTTTAGAGGCCATGAAGTCCCATTGTCTGAAGAATGGAGTCACCGACCTCTCCATGCCAAGGCAAGGAAATCCAGGGCCCTAAATGAAGACTTGATTAGTGGGGTTTACTGTCTTACCCAAAGACAAGTGACTTAAAAGCTTAATGTAACCTAAAATACAGACTTAAAGGTGGAAAAATTTCAAAACATTTAAAAATCATCAGTAAACAAGTTGTCAGATCTTAGCCTAAGGTGTGCCCATCTTTTAGCCTGGGCTAAATGAATCAGGATGATTAAACCACAGACCTGCCTCAGCCTACTTAGTAGGGAGGAACCATTGTTCACAGACATTTGCTGAATTCTGGGCATCCTCTACCTGAAGCTTGGCCTCTATTTCTGAAGCAATACAGCTAAAGAACAAAGACTGAGCAATTGTGATTTCTCTCTGGGCCACTTCAGGTGTCCCAAGCCTGTTAATTCTGTGTGAAGAAAGTTGTAAGTTACCACTGCTTTTTAAACTGCATGCTTGTTTGTGTTCAGTGTGGACAATAGCCAGAGGATAGGTCCCTTATGTAATGTCTTAGACCCTAGATATTGGGAACTTAAGGGACTGACGTTAGGGGTTCAATATCCCCAAAATAGGCTTGGGGTCCCTTCTTCTCTTCTTGTCAGACTAGTTTTGTCAGTGCTGAGCATGCATGCAGGTTTATTCCAAGGTCCAAGTTACTTACGAGCGTGGCTACATGGTCCCTTATCTTACGCTGGTCTTTAATATGTTCATCGCTTATGTACCAGAAACTTTTTTTTAATCACAATTTTTTCAGGTACTTAACCACATTTATAGAAAATTATCAATTTTAAGCATCTCTTTTCCCTAGGGATATTGAGGATCAGTTAAGTAACATCTTGGAAGAAAGGTGCCAGGTAGTAAGAGTTTTGTGGGCCGATTGGGGTTTCTCACCAGAGTGCTGCAAAGTTCCGAATTACAATCAGCTTGGCATTTCCCAACATTCCCTCTTGACTTCCTATGTGCAGAGATCCTGTCCTTTGTCATTCTCCTTTTTGTCTTCCTAACATTTCATTATCATAAGTGTATTTTAAAAATACCAACCTTTTGCCATTCACCCACAGCTAGTTTTCATCAGTAGAAATAGAAGGATAGTAAGTTCTTCCATCTCACGGCAGTTATACATTTCTAAACGTAGCCTGAAGCAACCGGGAAGTGGTACTTTATTAGGCAAAAGAGAAGTGACAGCTGTTGGATGTTAGGGCGCTCTAGGAAACAGCCTTAGGTGACTCACAATAGGAGTTAACTTCCCAGCTCCCACCAGGGATGCCTATAGGTGTGAGACCAGATGATACCTTAGGATTTGGGTGGATGCAGCCTAGAGGAAGAAGGAAGGAGTGTTTTCCCAGATACCTTCATCACAACCAGTGGGGATGTTTTGTCTTTTTCAGGATTGGATGTGGTCTTGATCGTCTGCAATGGGAAAATGTATCTGCGATGATTGAGGAGATCTTTGAGGCAACAGACATCAGAATTACTGTGTACACACTCTGATCAGATGAGCATTTTGGATACGTCTACCTTCTGTGTCATCTGGGCCTTAGGACTGAGCAAACTGACCTTAAAATGGTCAGAGGAAAGTTTCATGTGAAGTAGTCTGTTTCACAGGCCAGACTTTGGTTGCTGTATTCTCACGATTGGACTGGGAATCTGGAGGAGGGATTGCTTGGGAAGTGTTGCTGGGAATTTTTTTTTTTTCCAGGAAGGTAAGGCCTAGATGGCCTGATACTAGGTGGGGAAGCCAAATGTTGGGCCTATGACCCCTGTTTTGCTAGGGATGCTACTTGATTTGTTTGGGTTGCCACTAGGTGTCAGCATTGCTTCTACTTCTGCTGTTTAAGAGAAATTTCAGGAAGGATGAACATTTCAGTTAATTTTGCATCTTTTGTCATTTGTGCACTTACCTGGTATTATCCTTATGTCATAATATTCATCCTAGGAGAGAATTATGGGTTCAGTTTAAATTACAAGAAAGAGTTTTATGTTGTTAACAAGGAATTTGTGGTGACAGGAATGGAAAAATAAATTCTTGGGGGGGGGGGGCGGGCGGTGAGGTTCTGTGCACATGTCTGTGTTGTTCTGGACTTGGGTAATGGAAGATTCACCTGTAACTTAATCCGGAGGAGTCAGATAGAGGGTCCAGTACGAAGAGCAGCAAGGTGAGAAATAAGACATCAGAAACAGCAAGAACTGTGGGTCAGCACACGGGAAAGGCAGGCTTTTAGAATCTCCCCGTGGCGAACTCCTGCTCTCTTCTGTCCACCACATAGGTTCTGTGATTGAACCTGTTTGAATTCAGTCATGAAACAAATAAAATACTCTGTGAAATATGTGGCAAAGTTCCTAGTGTGGCGTAATGAGTCAATAAATCAGTAGTTCTCAACAAAACCCTTATGAATCTCCTTAAAAAAAAATAAAGGTCCACTTCCTCCAAAAAGAATTCTAATTTGGTAGTGGGGGCGGGGGAGAGTGGCCGGGTTTCTTTGTATTTTTAAGCTCCAGAGGATTCTGATGTGTAGCCACCTGGGATGGAAAACAGTAAATATTAGTCCCCTTTTCTTCTAAGCTAAGAGAGCAGTGCTTTGTCCACTCTTGATTTCGATGGTGGAAGAATAAGGTTCACGGATTTAGCCAGTGGTTCAGTATCAGAGGTGTGGGGAAAACTAGTAGAGTATTTCAACCCTCCACCCCCTTACTGTGGTGTTGAGTTCAAAGAGACAGACCTACTATTGATTTTCTCCCTAGAGTGAATTCTGGGTCTGTCATAGGACTTGCTGCTTTCCCAAGTGTAAAAGAACTGGATTTTAGAAGGGACTTGTTAAAACACCAGGAAAGCACTGGTTAAATATAATCTTTGTACCTTAGACTTGTGTTTTTATTGCATCTCAGCCTGAACGAGGCAGCAGTTTCAAAAAGTGTTTCACTTCTTTTGTATCTATGTGTAACAGTCAAGTTCTCCATGTTGTTGGGGGTAGGGGCAGTGCCGGGGGCAAGTTCATTGTCAAACCTTTAGACTAAGACTTTTTTGGAGCTTTGTTTCTGTCCACATACACACAGTAAAATTGAAGGGGAAAAAAAAGGGAGAGAATGTCTATACAAAACAAAATGAGAGTGGAGTGGTAAGAGGAAAGTTAGAATTAAAGTATTTTGCCTAACTATGCAAATAAATCTTAACACTGGGTCAAAACATTGATTTTCTAGGCTGCTTCTACATTTTAAGGGATTAGGGTTAATTTTTTTCATGGAGTATGAGCCTCTTTCATATTTCTTTAACAAAACCTAGTCTTGTGGAGGTCTGGCTGTGAGTGGAATTCAGCAGGGATGTGATAAAGTGCTTTGTCATTTGCAGATAGTCTTGGGGTCAAATTCCAATGACTTATCACACTTGAAGCCTGGGGAAAGGAGGCATGGCCTGATACTCAGAATGGACACATTATTCCTGGAAACCTAGTTAGAGTTTGGGAAACACCCAGAAATTCACATGTGAAATTTTGCTTCTACATAGGACTCAAGCCTTTTAAGAAATGAGACTTTTGACACCATCCTGCCGTTGCCATCAAGTACCACATACTGACTATTCTTACATTATGTGTATCTGAACATTGAAATCCTACTTCTTGCCCTTTCCTCTTTACTCAAGGTGCTAATTGCCTATGAATTGGCACTTGGGATGTTTATATACCTTAGAAACAGATTTCTTGTGCCTCTTGTTTCATCCTCTGCCATATTCCTTGTCTTCAGAGGAGGGAAAAGATACTCATTTACAGCTAATCTCAGAAGAAAATATTTCATGAAGGTCAAGACCGAGGTGTGAAGTCTGCATGGGAGAGTTAGTACATCCTGTGTTGCCTAGGCAAGTTCTGGTTTAAGCCTTCCTCCCACTTTATATATTGTCATGGCTTGCTTCATAGCCTGGGACATCCCTATTCCTGGGACTTGCTTACTGTCCATAATAACTTCTAAATGTCCAAGTTCCTTAAAAAACTTGGTCACAGAAAGACCACACCACCTCTTTTATTAATGTTGCTGTTTTTCTTAAAAAAAGAACCCAACTTAAGATGCATTTCTGGACATATTTCAAAGATCTGTGCAGACTTTGGGTCTGAGGCTCTTCGACCTAAGCAGCCCAGTTGAGGGAAATGCGGACCTTCAGCCCCGTGGATGCCTGGTGCCCGTATATGGTTGCCGTTTCTCTCTTCGCAGCTCATTTTCCTCTTTCCCAAGAGCAGCCTTAGAGAGAGAGGCACAGCTTAAATGATTTACAGCATAAGTGTATTTTGAGTCCTCGGAGGGCGTTGTGCAGTAGGATTGGTTCGTGTCAAATGTTGTCCAGCTCCAAGTGGTATTGGGAAGTCAGGCATGTCCCAGATGGCCACATGTGTCATTGCTGTCTCTTGGTGGCAGCAGACAGACCTTAGTGAGAAAACAGAAAGCATGTTACTGAGAGCCTTGCTGGCCCTAAACAGTGAAGGGTTTTCCTTTTGAGTTAGGGTTTCTTTGTGCCCCTGCCAGCAAGTGCCTGAATTTCTCCATAGTCTCCTGTGATTTCCGGTTTACTCAGGACTGGATTTGTTTCATTCATGTTTTGGTGTGGTTCGCACAGAGAAAGCCCCAGAAGAGATCTGCTTTAAATATGTTATCTTGAGTTAAATATATGGTTAAATCCTATTCTGTCATTTTTCAAAAAGACGGAATAAGAAATACGAGACAAATTTTCTTTAACAAATGCTCATTTCTTGAGAGTATTTTAATTAAGCGGAGTTCTTTGCTTTTAGATGACAGCTTGATTTCATGCCAAGTTTTTTTTTTAACTTGGTACATTTTAACCTTTCCCTTCAGGAATATGAGCAACTAAAATAGAGTACAGGGAAGCATGTTAATGGGTCCAGGTAATACGGTTATGTACACTAACGGAAGGAGGTTTATAATGTGGAACATGTCCAATAATATTTTATTTAAAAATAATTTGACTTAGAAATGGACTTTTCCCTCAAACTGATTTATCTATTTTACTTGTTTATTTAGATTAGCAAAAGATATAACTCTCAGTTATCCAAAATTAAAGGCTCTTTTTAATCCTCCTTGAAATGCTTAATTTTTATAGCAGGTTTAGCTATTTAATTATTATTATTATTTTTTTTTTTGCGGCACGCGGGCCTCTCACTGTTGTGGCCTCTCCTGTCGCGGAGCACAGGCTCTGGACGCGCAGGCTCAGTGGCCGTGGCTCATGGGCCCGGCTGCTCCGCGGCATGTGGGATCCTCCCGGACTGGGGCACGAACCCGTGTCCCCTGCATCGGCAGGTGGGCTCTCAACCACTGCGCCATCAGGAAAGCCCTAGCTATTTAATTATTTGACTTAATGGACAACATACACACGCGCGCGCACACACACACACACACACACACACACACACACACACACACATCCATCTCTGACGTCTGGTTAGTTGGGCAGCTGGGAGAAGTGGCCTGTGACTCTGAAAGATGCTTAAGAGGAAAGTACACGAGTTAAAATTAGGCTACCAGTCATCATTCTACATAATCTATGTAGGGTTTATAATTACGAGTGACAGTCCCTATACTAATAAAATCTTCAAGGAATTTAGGTTAATTTTGTATTTTCAGAGGCCATCCTTAGAAATCTGTTTGTATTACTACTCACCACCACTCAGAGTGGTCTTATTTTGTGTGAGCAAAGTACCATGTGGCATTACCTGACCATAGTCTCACTGAATTCAGTGAATGGGTCCTGCTTTTTGTAAGAAATGGCCAAAAACTGTGTCTTCATGGATTGGTGAACGCTCAGCTGGAGAATGATCAGGTACCCTGTCTGCATGTCTAATAGCAAACACCTGCCAACATCAAGCCCTGGAACACTTACGTTTCCAAAAGGTGTCCATGAAGCAACATCTCTTTAGACTATTATGAGTGAGAGACACCAAAAATAAGTTTAATATCTTCATGGAAGCATGCTGCTTTCATGTTTTATTAATAAGTGAGGTGTTCCAGAATTAAAGTTGGATAAGAGGGTGGTGAAGACCCTTTCTCTCTTATGGGAAAATTTTGATCGGTAACTCAGGTCTTGTAAAGAGACTTAGTCATTGCACTTCTATGGGAGCAAACTAGATCAGATGAAATTCAAAAGGAGGTAGTAAAGGATCCTTTACCCTCTTTCCTGAGAGCAATCGGCCTGTTTCTCTAACCGTCTAATTTACCCTCAGCAAGAGGCCAAATTTGCCTTAATGGTATCCTAATTATTTGCTTAAATAGCTAATCTTTACTTCCAGTTCTCCTATCACATCTTGATATCTGTAGGAGGCTACTTCTGAGCTGCTGCCTAATTTACAAACATCTTTTAACCCTTTAAACATTGCTGTATAGCAGAACTTGTTGCTATATTATCTTCATTCCCCGCAGTCATCATTTTTCTGCGAGTTCTGATGAGGTCTTCTCAACATTAGGGAAATGTTCTTGCATTGTACATTCAAACAGCAATTATTGGTCTCCCTCAAAGCAGAACCATTTGAATGAAAACATGAAAGCTTCTCTGGCTTCCAAAAAGTTGAATACAGATCCATTCGGGGACTTTCAAAAGTACCAAAAATGAAAAAAAAAAATGCCCCTGTAGGAATGTAGAACCTACATTAGAGAAAAATGGAATGGTAAGATTGCAAATGGGGTGGTGGCAGGGCGTCTAGAAGGTGTCCAGAGTTAGTAAGTCTGAACAGGTGGACATGAGGACATGCTTAGGGGGCTGAAATATCTTTGCTGTTCAGTAACAGGTCCGTGCACCATCTAAATCTTACTATGAAAGTCATTCTGTCTCATCAAAGCTTCTGGATTCCTGTCACCCTTGAGCACTCCAAGTTATGGGGAAAATCAGTTTGATATAAAAGAGTAGGAGAGAAAAGGATTTAGGGAGAGGAATTGAGAAGAAAGAGAAAACAAGGAGGGATCTTCTAAGAATGTTTTTACAACCAACCAAAAACAGAGATGAAATCCTATCAAAGGAAAATCAAAGAGACCACTCGTTCCACCTGACCTTCTACCCAAGTTAACAGTGAAAAGACTCACGTGAGGCTGAGCCCACTCGCCTACTTCAGGATGTCGGCCAACTTCTCCTCATAGTACAGGAAGTTCTCCTGAATGTCCTCCCAGGGCTCAAAGGCCTTGGATTCACCCTCTTCTTGCTCCACGAAATTCTGCCAGACGTACTCGAAGTCTTGGGGCTTCATGACGCGCAGTTTGCAGCCAGCCTCCTTCAGCTTCCTGAGAGCCGCCTGGATCTCAGGCTCCTCCCACATGAAGAGCCGCCCCACCAGGAGGAGCAGGCGCAGGTTCTTGGTCTTGTTGAGGGTCCTGACGATGCGGTCAGCGCAAGCTGCGCAGGGGCTGGAGGACACGTACCAGGTGACCAGGTAGCGCAGGGCCGGGTCGAAGGCTGGCATGATGGTGTTGAAGAAGGCTTCCTCCGCGTGGGCGGCGACGTGCTCGTCCTCTAGGTATCCCCGCGAGGCCTGCACTTGGCCTCCCTTGCTCTGCGCTTCAACCACATAGCAGAGGAAGGTCTTGTTCCGCCCGGAGCTGTACTCCACATTCCGGAACTGAAACTTAAAGAAGTTGGCAGGCAGCCGCTCCCTGTGGGTCAAGGAGGCAAAGGCACAGGGAAGGAGAGAGAATGATGAGTTCTTGTTCTAGGACTAGCATGGAGTGGATGGCTCTCCAAGATAAGTACCTCTGAGACGCATTCACTCTCAATACCGAAACAGAACTTGCCTACGCTGACAGCAGTGACAAAAAGACACGAAGGAATTCAAATGTTTATCTAAAGGAGAGGAGAGAATTTGGAGTGAGGTGTGCATCCTGGACACCTCATTAGCACAGGTCTCCAAACACTCCACCTTCACTCCCAGCACGCAGCACACGCTCACATTTCTAATTCAGTGACTCTTTAACCTGGCTGTACGTTAGAATCCACTTGAGGAGCTACAAATGTCCACGCCCAGGCCCCACGCCAAGCCAATTAAATGAGAACATTTGGAGGAGGCCCAGGCATCAGCATTTTTTAAGAAGTGCTCCAGGGCTTCCCTGGTGGCGCAGTGGTTGGGAGCCTACCTGCCGATGCAGGGGACATGGGTTCGTGCCCCGGTTCGGGAAGATCCCACATGCTGTGAAGTGGCTGGGCCCGTGAGCCATGGCCGCTGAGCCTGCGCGTCCGGGGCCTGTGCTCCGCAATGGGAGAGGCCACAGTGGTGAGAGGCCCGCGTACCGCAAAAAAAAAAAAAAAAAAAAAAAAAAGTGCTCCAGATGATTCTATGTGGCCAGGTTTGAAAAGCAGTGTTCAAATAGTAATTTTACAAAGTAGCAAGCCTGTAAAATATCTCATGACAGAGCAATAACATTTCATGCTTTCATATCTCTCCTTGTCAGTCACGGATATTACATCTTAGGTACAGGATGGCCTAAAACTTGCAGTCCCAGGCTCTCCCAAGGACTGTTTTTCTCAAGTCTGTCTTTTCCCTCAGGTGAAAGAAGGGTTGTCATATAAGTGTCCAAGAATGTTTATCTTTGAGGCCAGACTACCCTAAGGGTACCTTGATATGAATTAACTTGTATAGTATTGACACATTTCAAAACCATAAAAGACTTGGCCCCTGCCTTCCAGATGCTTGTAATCTAGCAGCTAGATTATAGCTGGAAAGAAAAGATGTAAAGAAGACAGCTGAGAACAGTAGAGGACTACTAAAAATGAAGAGGTAGAGTGGAGGACATGTGATGAAGGTTCTTGAGAGGTTAGCCTTGACTCAGTAGCCAATAGAGAATTGTTACAGGTTCCTGAGGAAAGAAAGGTATAATGAAAGTGAGGTCCATGGAGGAGTACCGGGGTGGCATTAGGCAGAGAGAGGGAAGCTGGGGGAAAAGCCTGAAATTTAGAAAGCCCACTTGGTGTCTTAGAGCACCAGACTTGGTAATGAATATGTCCAAGGGGAGATGGATGATTAGGAAATGAAAGCAGCATAAAAAGGCCAGGTGTTTTGAAAAGTTTAGTAGTAATAAGGGGAGAATAAAGGAGAGGGCCTAAAGAAAGCATCAGAGGTGAAGATTGTTTTCATCTTTACGTGTATGTGCATGTTTTTCGAAAATAGGGAAGATTTGTGCAGGTTTGAAGTCCAAGGAGAATGAAGAGGCTGCAACAGGAGAGACTGAAAAGGTCAGAAGGAGCGGAGTGGATGAGGACCAGCTGGAGAGGCTGAATGTTTTCTTTTAAAAAATGTAATCTCTGTGGTTGCCCTAGAAGATACCCCATGGCAACCATTAACTCTGCTCTTGCTTCTCTACACCCCTTCCCTTCCCCCAGAGAGGTCACCCAACTCCCTGGGCTGCAGAGGGATCCCTGGTATCCCAGGGTCTTGGCTTCTTAGGGGTAAGTGGCAGGTGCCAAAGAGCTGAGGAAACTTGAGCTATTTTCCTGCAGTCCTTCCGTCCCCCATCACCACATTTTCTCCAGCCAGCTTTCCATGTCCCCTGCTGTCAGGTTAATTTTCCATTGTGGAGATGGATGTGTTTGGGGACCCAGCCCTGGGATTCCTTCGGGTACTATCTTTAGCTCCCTAAGTCCCTCTGTCCCCGGTTGAATGTGTTTATATTTACTTAACATTTGGGGAGGATGGACGGCCAGATGATTCCCCTGTCCTCTTTCAATCCCTGCTGGGAATTCACTTACACTGGGCTTTCCCCCATTAAACCCACCCCACCAGACCACTCCTGAACTCAGCCAGTTGCTAAATGATCCCTTCACTTCCTAGAGTGGCTTTTTTTTTCTCCCGAGAAGCACAGAGCTTACCTTTCTTGCTGAAACTGTTTTTGTTTGTTTGTTTTTTAATTGGAGTATAGTTGCTTTACAATGTTGTGTTAGTTTCTGCTGTACAGCGAAGTGAATTAGCTATATGTATACATATATCCCCTCTTTTTTGGATTTCCTTTCTTCAAGGCCTTTTGCCAGACCACTTCCCCAAGTCCAGTCCAGAGCTACCTGTACGATGGATTCTCAGGTAAAACTTTTGGAACGATTCATGGCTGCTTGGTTGGCTTGGGGGCTTCCACAATAGCTGCCTGTTGGTCCCTCAGGTTTCCTTCTGGAAACCCCAAAGTATTGCTCCAACTTTGCCAAGTACAGCCCAGCCGAGAGGACATGTGTGGCCCAGTGTGCAGTTGCAGGTTGGCTGGATGGTCTACAACTGATGCTTCTCTCAGCCCATCCTCCTCTTCTTTAGGCAAGAGGAGAGGACCCAGAGAAACCGGAAACCCAAGGGAGAGGAAGAATGTTCACCTCTCTGTAAATATCAGTTTCCACTGCTGTGGGCCAACAGCCCCATGGTCTACCCTGTCCCTCAGCAGGGCCTTCTGGACTAGGGACCTCAGGAACGGAAGGCATCCAAGGGGCAAAAGGGAAAGTCACGGAAGATCCTGGCTCCCCGTCTTTCCTTGGGCTTTGCTCAGAGACCGAGCGTGCTTGGCTTCCCAGTGGGATTCTTGGTCTTCTAGAAGGAGCATAAAGGTTGAATGAGGTTCATTGGGCTTCCCACAGACTGAAACAGCTCGGCCCTGGAGGGCTACCAGGAGAACAGAGGCAGTAGAGGTCTGAAATTTCTCCAGAGAGCTAGCCAACACAGCCATCTTGGGTTACATTACAGAATCACATCACGCTATTATGCCCACTAGTGGAAGGAAGGAAGTAGTGACAGGGATCTCGTAGATAATCACAAACATCTTTTATTTTCTAGTAGCATGATATGCCCAAGTACCACACTTACTTATAGCCCGTTGCTGTCAACCCCAGCAGATATTTTACGCTAAAGTGTGTGTGTGTGTGTGTGTGTGTGTGTGTTGGAGTGGTGGTCAGGAGAGAGATGCTGATGGTAGATTCCTTCACCTGGACTCAGTCCCTTCTTCAAGCACAGAAACCAACAGCGTGATTCCTGCCCCCTCCCGCCAACTTCAGCACCTCTTTAGGCACCACTTCCTCATACTTTCTGCAGACAAGGCCATTCAAACTTCATCTGCTTAGACCCCGGTTTCTGGGCAATTCTCTAGGCAGGAAGTGGAGGATCCTTATATCTAGAAAAAAGTGGGACAAAGGTCTGCTTGATGGAGGGAGAAGAGATGTGATATATATATATATATATATATATATATATTCTCACCTTCACATTAAAAAACATTTGCATTTCCTAAGCATAAATCTAGACAGTGAAAGGAAGCAACCTGGAGGGCAGTGGAAGCTAGTCCAAGTTTAAACATTTGCCCCCAAATAATCCATGGAGTGGAAAATCTACTCACAGGTAATTGAGTGTTGACTCGTTTCCGCTTTGCTCACGAGACCTTTCGTGACCTACTTGAAAGAGGCAGAATTGCCAGTTTCAGTTTCCTTTTCCCTTTTCCAGACCACTTTTCAAAGATGCCAGGAGTGGGCATCGTCAGAGGAGGAGTGTAGGGAAGCAGAGAGTCCTAACAGCCCCACTTCCTAGAGCTAAGAAGGGGTTTGAGGAACTGCCGGCTCCTGACTGACAGTTCTGGATGGGATTCCCAAAGCCCTGGGCCCGTCCTGTTTCCCGGGGAAACACCATCTCTGCACGTGAGCTTCCACCTTCCCCCAACCCTCAGTGGAGGCCAGGGTGGCCAGAGTCAGTGGCCGTCTTCTGTTCTTTATAGAACAAACTTTCCCAGCCTGCTCCAGACTCCAGGTGAGGGGTGAGGGGCCATGGCATTAACAGTGGTGTCGAAGGCCCCTCACTCTTTGCCTGGCCCTTCTCTGAACTCTGCTTCTCCTCCCCATTCCTCACATGGGTGGAGTAAACTACTGGGGGCTAGAGAAGTGGTTGGAAGGAGACTCGTTGCCTGTGCCATTTATCTCTATTCTAGAATAATCCCTTTGATAGCAGGTTCAGCTTATGTAAAATCATACACAACGTAACTAGAGATAAAGACAAACACACAGCAAGGGGAGCTGCCAGGCAGAGCTGCAGCTGGGGTGGAGACATGGGGAGCCAACCCGTTCCGGTGCCCCAGAGCTTCCCTCAAGCATGCCGAATTCAGAGGCAGGCATGATCCAGTGGAATTCTCTTGTGAGCCTAGCGCTGCTGGATCTTCATATATATATCCTGAACTTCTCTCCTCAAGAAGCCGTCTCCGCAATTAATTCCCTACCCGAATGTCTGGCAGAGAGCCTACCACACAATAGGTGCTCGATCATGAGTTCACTCACTTATTCGGCAAATGTTTATTGAGTACCAGTTAGGAGCTGGGTACCATTCTTGGTGCTAGGGAGAAAGCACCTAAAAGGCAGAGTCCCCGTCCTCATGGAGGTTAAATATTTCTGGGGGAAACCGGCAGTAAACAAATGTCTCCTATTCAGAAAATATTTGTTGAATATAAAAGACTCTTCTTTATGGCCTTTTTAGATGTACTTGCATCACTGATGCGAATCAGAGAGTCTTGGGGTTCACACCCTACTCCATCCACTAGCTTTGGGCAAATTATTTCTCCCTCTGAGGATTGGTTTCCTCATCTGAAAGATAGGTTGAGTAATCCAACCTCTCAGATTTGGGACAGCAGTGGACACTCGAGAAATTAAACCTGGTGCCGACGGATGGTACGTTCTCCGGGCCTCACATCTTACCCCTTAGGCACATCCCTCCTCTGCTCTCCTCCTGTTCAGAGGGTTCTCTCTTTCAGTGCTGTGCTGGTTTAACAGCTCTCTGAAAGAAATGTGTTTTAAAAGCCCTGATTTCTAACATTTGCTGATTCCTGTAAACACACCCATTATGGAGATTTCAGGAAACCAACAGGATTTAGTGAACACAGACTTGGTAAGAGATGCACCCGATTGACTCTCAGCTGAGAGGCATGAGCGGGCCTGGGCACACTGCCACAGTTACAGACCTTTCTCTAGCACTTTCTACCACATTATTTGTGTGTGTGTGTGTGTGTGTGTGTGTGTGTGTGTGTGTGTTTTGCGGTATGCGGGCCTCTCCCCGCTGTGGCCTCTCCCGTTGCGGAGCACAGGCTCCGGACGCGCAGGCTCAGCGGCCATGGCTCACGGGCCCAGCTGCTCCGTGGCATGTGGGATCTTCCCGGACCGGGGCACGAACCCGTGTCCCCTGCATCGGCAGGCGGACTCTCAACCACTGCGCCACCAGGGAAGCCCTACCACATTATTTTTAATGTTCTTAGGTCTGCTTTCTAATTTTTTTTTTTTTTTTTGGCCATGCCACGAGGCTTGTGAGATCTTAGTTCCCCGACTAGGGTTTGAACCTGGGCCCTTGGCAGTGAAAGCTCCAAGTCCTAACCACTAGACCACCAGGGATCTTAGATCTGCTTTCTATCCCGAGTGCCCTATTCAAACCAGAATCACGATAAGTGGGCATGTCTCTCCTTATTCCTACCCGGTACTCCCTCCTCCCCTCAGACTGTTTCCTGAAAAGCCATCTGCGGTTCTAGTCTGGGGCCCTGTTTTAAGGGTCAGTGTGGCTAGACCTCTCCCCCGTGGGAGTCCAGGCTCTGCTGGTCCTTTGATGCCAGGGCGCCTGGAGAGCGAAAGAGAGGAGAGCTGTTCCCTCTTCCTGTCCCGGCACAGACACAGCCACACCTCTAGGCTATTTTAAGCTGTCTGTTTACTTGGAGGGGCCCAGGAGACAGATCTCCACAGCTGTTCCTTGTGGCTGGGAAACACGAAGGGCTCCACCTCCCCCCTGAACTGCTCTCAGAGCGCCCAGAAAGCTGCCCTACTGTGCCTTTTTTTCTGAGCCTTGGGTCAGGGAAGCCTCTGAGCCTCACCATCTCGAGGATGGAGAGAGCTGGAGCTCTGTATGGGAGACCAGTGGAAAGGATGCTAGGGTGGAGTCAGAAAACTTGCCACTTACTGGTTCTGTGGTCTTGGAGCAGTGACTGGATCTCCCCTACTCTCAGCTTCCCCATCTGTAGAGTGGCAATGATATAGCTCCTCTCCTGGCCTTGTGCCGAGGCTTGAAGGCACTCAGGCCTATGGAAGTGTGCCGAGATTATAAAGCTCCAGACACATGCAAGTGACATCAGAGGATTTAACCTTTCAAAACCAACCACCCTGAGACCTCAAAGCATGTTCAACTCAACAAACGTACTCTAATTCTGTTCTGAAGCAACCCTGCCCTGTGCCGGGGAGATCACAAGATCACAGCAGTGTGCAGAGTGGGTGTGCACGTGCCCGTGTGTGTGTGTATGTGACCAAGGCCAGCATGGACCAGCATGTTTAGGTATTAGAAAAAGGATCTCCTTCCGCAGAGAGCCACTGGAATCGAGGATTCTCCTGTCCTGGTGGCCCTAGGCTCTCCCTGTGAATGTATTAATCTGTGCCCCATTGCTCCTTTAATCCTGGGTTGAAGGGGACATTACTTGGTTGGCCATGGGTGAGTGCAAGTTCCGGGGCTCTTTCCTGAAGGCTTGCCTCAGGAACTAGGATGCATTTCCCTCAGGTTCTGTTAGAAATCGGAGAATCGCTGAGTTGGAAGGGACCTTGGGAATCAACTAGTATAACTTCCTCATGTTACGAATGAAAAACCTGCAGCCAGGACTGGAAAAGCACTTGCCCGGCTTCAAACAGCAAGTCCAAATTGCCTCCCAGGGCCCCTTCTGCCCCTTGAAGGCATCAGGCCTCCGTTCTTCCTGAAGTTTCTCTTCCTGTGGCCCTTCGTCTGCTGTGGGCATTGTTGGAGACTCCTGTGAAGGAATCCTAGTGGCCCCACATACTCCCTTCTTATTCTTTGATTAGGAACTTAGCAGAATCTTCTGCCAAAGGGACAGAGAGCGAAGAGGAGGAAGACAGCTTGGTTTCATTCCTGGAAGTGACATAATCTGGAGAAGACAGGGGGACCCTGTGTGCAGCCCCCTCTTTGGAGCCTCAACACTCTTTGCTCTAGATCCTGCTTCCTGCAGGCTGTGGCTGAGGGTGTTGGAACCCCTCCTCTGCCCAGAAGCTCTGGGCCTGGCCTGTAACTTCTCTGTTTCCCTGGGGGGCAGATGTAGGCAGCCCCTGGGGAGACTCAGAAATGATTCAGCAAGTAAAAAAAAAACGCTTCTCACTCTAGCTTGGGAAAGGATGGATCTGTCTTTCCTGTCTTACGATCTACTCCAGAGAGAAGCTCTAAAGAAAGAGTGAGAGACATACAGGTAGAGGAGAGGCCCACTCAGAAGCAGAGAGAGATGTTGAGGGGGGGGCTACTCTGGGACCATATTGAAATGTACCGGTGGCATCCCATGTTTTTACCAAATTCCCTGGGACTAAACAACCTCTACCCAGAGAGGCAAGTGATGCCTCCGGGGTAGTTTCCTCCTCTGGGCCCTGGCCTCCACGGAGTTTCCCCACCTGACTGGAGGTGTCTGAGAAGCCAAGAGAGATTTGCTGCTGCGTCCCCTGCAGCCCCTGCTGTGCACACGTGTGCACTCTCATGGCTGCAGCATGGTGACCCCAATCCCTACTCTTACCATCCTAAGTCCCCCCAGCCTGTCCCCAGCCGGTGCTCTTCTAGGGAGGAGGAACCCAGTGCACACCCAGCTCTCACCCTGTGACGATCTCAAAGGGCGGCAGCTCCGCCAGTTCCTTCAGCTTCTTGGGGTCCTCCGGGTTCTCCAGATCCTCGCCATCCTGTGAGGTAGGCGCCGTGGCCACGGCGGTCTCTTCTTTCTGGGCCATGGAGGGGCTGAGGCTTGAGAGTCTCTGAGAGAGAGGAGAGGCGGCGGGTCTGGGCCAAGGCCTGGAGGCAGAGTCCCAAGCAGCTGTCAGCAGCTAAATCTGCCTGGGGGTGACAGGAAAAGGATCTGGCCGTCCGGGAGTGTGCTCACCCGCTGGCCCACAGGCTTTATAACCAGAGGCCCCTCCCCCAGGCTCTCTCGCTCTGTCTTTTTTTAATTGAGTGACGGCGGGTGCCGGGATGGGGGGAATGGAAAATCTGGCCATCGGTATCCCCTATTTATCAGCAGCAGACAGGAAGCTGGCAGGTGGGGATGGCTTGGCCTGCTCTCCCTCCCCACACCAGGTCACACATGTATTCATATTCTCTTTGTTCTCACCCTCCCTCACCATGTATCCCTCACCTTTCTTTCCCACCCAGCTCGCCTGGGAAGATCGTGGAAGGGACCTAGGGTGGGTGAGTTTTCGGAGGGAAGCTCTCTCAGAGGTTTAAGCAGGACAAGGCTTGTGTTGAAAGGGGCATTTGCAAAGAGACCCAGGCCAGCTTGGCTGGGGAGACTTGGGTTCAGGGAAAGAGGGTCCTGAGACAGGGGGCGATGAGTAGTGCAAATTGGGAAAGAAACTGTGAGTTGTTACTGAAAGGGAGTGGATGCTGATTTACCTGTTATGATGTATAAGCAATGTCACATCGACTGGGCGCCTCCAGAAGTTACACTATTGCCATTTACTAAGCTTAGTTTTGGAAAGAGGCCAGGCAGTGAGTTTAGTGTTTTATATGTGAAATTGGACTTAATGCTCTCAATAGTCCTGGGAGGCAGTGTGGATCATCCCATGTTACACATGAGGAAACTAAGATGCACAGAAGGGTTAAGGGCCTTTTTTACGGTCATAAGCCCCAAAATGGCAGGGCCAGGATTAAAACCAGGCCTTTTCACTCCTGAGGCCAAATGTCCAACTGCCATGTATGTTCCCTCTCAGTTGGTCCTTTATTCATTTAACAAATATTTATTGAGCATCTGCTATATGCTAGGGGCTGTTTCAGGTACTGGGGTATGGCAAAGAACAAAACAAATGACAATCCTTGCCCTCACGGAGCTTGAGGGGGTTGAATAATATACAGGATAAGTAATATATATGGTCTATTTGGTGGTGCTAAGGAGAAAAGGCAGGGAAGGGGGACAGAGTGACATGTTTTTATAGGGTGGCCAGAGAAGAACTTTGAAGAAGGAAATAATTGAGAAAAGATCTGAAGAGGGTGAAGGAAATAGTCATAGGGTTATCTAAGGGGAAAGTGTTCCAAGGGAGGGGAAAAGCAGGTGCAAAGGTCCTGAGGTGGGAGCTTTCCTGGTGTGTTTGAGGAACAAGTAAGGACATACACATTGCTGGAGAGTCCTAGGAGATGAGGTCAGAGAGATAAACAAAGGATAAGTAGGCTGGGGCCTTAAGGGCTGTTATAAGGACCTTGGCTTTTTCTCTGAGTGAGATAGGAAGCCATTATCTTTGAAAAGATGGGACACATGGTCTGACATATTTCTGTAGGATCACCCAGGCTGCTTTGCTGAGAACAGAGCAAAGGTGAGAAAGAGCAGAAGCAGAAGAACTGGTTTTAAGACTATTGAAACTAATGAGAGATGACTGGGGCCCCTGGAATAATCCCTGAGCTGGAACAGCATCAGGAGGGGCTGGATGATTTTTGCAGTTGACACGGTGGGTGCTTAGCCGGGGCCATGGGTTTTTGTGTCTGGGGCAGTGCAAACATTCTAGGACATTCTCAGGGCAGCAGAAGTGTGGGTCAGAGTCACCTAGATGTTGAAAGTGAGGAACCTAAGAACGCTGGGGACCTGATCTGAACGCAGCTCCCAGTGCAGGTGGGTGGTGGGAATGAGAAGGTAGGGGACCCCTTCCATGGTCGGGGTAGAGAATAGGAGTTAGGATGATTTGGAGGATTTGGGGCTCTCCCCTCCAGAGAGTTCTGAGCCACATTGTGTCCTATGAGTAAGATGTCCAAGCATTTTGGTTTGCCCAGGATAATCATAGTTTATATCTGTTGTCCAGGCATAATTACTACTGCCTTCCCTTTCACTCCCAAAGTGCCCCAGTATAGGTGAACTATATGGTCACCCTACCTATTAGGCTTATTACTAAAAGCATTCTTAACCAGAAGTTATTTTTTTTTATTCAGTCATTTTTCCAGGGATGTAAAGCACAGGGTAGCCGTAGTAGTGCCTGTGTCCACAAAGAAAGGCAGTGATAACTGATAAATAGCAAACACACATTATTATTATCATCACACAAACATACAGCATTTAAATGCAAAGAGTTTCCTTCGTTCTTTTATTTTATCAACATTTATCTAGGGCTCCTACATGCCAGGCACTACTGCAGTAAACACCAGGAATCCAGAGAGGAATAGGTGCTGCCTCACCAGGAGCAGCTCCCAGCTTTTATAGCATTTGGGGTCATTCAGGCACTCAGGCTCTCATTATCGCCTTTGGTCCTCATGCCAGTCTCACGTGGGTGTGTATTATCGTGTTCATTTTGCAGGTCAGGGCCCTGCAGCTCAGAAAGGTGATTTGTGTAAGATCACACAAAGATTTAAGTCCAGGTCTTCTGAGCCTACATTCTTATTTCCAGGGCTGCACCCAGCTAGTTCTGATGAATACATCTTTAAAGCGTTCCGGTCACAGCTACATTGATGTGCTTGGATCGACTGAGGAAGAGTAAAATGTCTTGCAGGGAGGAAAGTGGGGAGAAGGGATCCTTTCAGCTCACTGTTCCCTTGTGGGGAAGACTTCCTCCCTGAGGATAGGTTCTTATATTTTGGCTGTAGTGTATACCCTAGATTGGGAGTAAAAAAAAAAAAAAAAAAAAAAAAAAAATCCATGTTCATATCCACATCTCAATCCTTGATTCACTGTGTGATCTTGGCCAAATCACTTAGCATCTCTGGGTGGGCCTCAGTGTTCCCACCTGCGATGCAGGCTGAGTTATTGCTCTCTATTCCAGGATGGTAAAGGGATGAAAATGAGGAAGCAGGGCTGGCTCCTGAAGACCTGCAGGGTGGAGATGAACAGTGTGGAAATTTTCTGACTCTGAGTGATGTTGGGAGATGGTCCCCAAGCTGATCCTCTCTGAAGATGTGACCCCTTACTCCTACCACATCCATACACTTTTACCTTTGACATTTGGGAGAGTGCCCTGGACGCTCCCTGGACTGATGACTGACAGTTTCCTTTTCCACTGCTCCTTTCCAACCCTCCTTCCCTGGAGGCCCTCTGACTCCCTCTGGTTATTTATGGCACCTCTTGGGGGCACAAATTCCTGCCTGGTCCGTGGCTCTCCTTTCCAAGTCAGTCCAGTCTCCCCTGCTGGGCCCAGAGCGCAGTAGCTAATCTGGGGGATCAGGTGCCAGGAGCCAGATTCCTGCTCCTGCAGCTGCCACTATACTCTTTTTAGTGCAGGCATTCCCCACCCCACCGTGTTAACACTGCTGGGTCCGTTTCTATCAATACACCCCTTTTGCAGAAGAGGAAACTGGGAAATAAGGTATCTATTTATTTCAGTGGGGTCAGTGGAGTGCTGGGATTTGAACCCAAGTCTGTCAGCCTCCGAGTTCCATGCTTTTCCCACTGGGTTACGCTGGCTGGAATTCAGTAACATGAGAGCTGACACGGGCCCAACCCGCCCTGGGGCTTGACACGGCTCTAAGCAGGTCACGCAAAGGAACTCATTTACTCCTCATAAGGGTGTTGGAGTAGGTACTATTATTATCCTCATTTTATTGGTGAAGAGATTGAGATCAGAGAGGTTAAGTGACTTGCCCCCAAAGTCACATAGCTAGTGAGAGCAGAGCTTTGTGGTTCCAGAGTCTTAACTCCTTTACCATTGAGTCCCTACTGCTACCAGGACCCCTGAGGCCAGGCTCTGAGGGAGGAGGGACAAGAAGGGGACTAGGGGCAGAAGGAGTTCTTGCAGGGAGATTGGGCTCTGGAAGCAATTAGTATATGAGGGGTGTGTGTGTGTGTGTGTGTGTGTGTGTGTGTGTGTGTGTGTGTGTGTGTGTGTGTAGGGGGTATAGGTATAGAGACACCAGACAGCGGGTGAGTGGGGATGGAAACCCAAAAGGGAATTCTCCCAATCTGTCTCCGTAGGCCCCAGGCCCCTCTCTGTGTCTGGGAGGAGCTGGGTTAGGCCCAGGTAGGCTGCAGCCTGCCTCTCCCTGCCCCATTTCCCACGGTCATTTCAGAAAATATTCCAAGGTTCTAGGAGGTGGCTGAGAGGAGGAGACAGGGTCAGGCACGGCTATTCCTTGGGTCTCGGCAGGCTGCCGAGCTGCCGTCACTGGGAAGGGAGTAGAGAGGCCGGGGTGGGGTGGCGGGCTGGAGGAAAATAGCAGCCTCACCAGGAGAAGGTCTACATTCTCACTCTGCGAAGGAAGATACCTCGCGAGCCCGTTGACAGAGTGGGTGCTTTATGTGCAGGGACAGCTGGGACCCCAACAATGCGTTGCCCCAGAGACCCAGCCCTGGCGTGCCCGCCCCTCAGTCACTACCAAGACGAGGTACACAAACAATGGGCCACGGGCACCAGGCACAGCCCTGGCGGGCAGGAGCCTGACCCCGCTAGCAACCGCTCTGTTGACATAAACACAGGAGTGTCCAAGAGCCTTGGCAGGGTGTGGGATGGGGGCCAAGGGCCTCCAGAGTCTGAGGCCAGGAAGGGAGGAGGCTCTAGAGTCACAGGGCAGGTGGGAGTTTCCAATCCCCTCCTGTGCAGGACATCACGGTTGGCTGGCCATGCAGGACACACAGCCCTGGGGAAAATGGTGACACCTGGGACTTTATTCCTGGTCCCCGCGTGGTCTTCCATTCCAGTGGCCTCTCCTGGCACCGCCCGGCTCCCGTGGCTGGTGCTTTGAGTCTTCGAGGAGAGCGATCTGATAAGAACCATGCCCATTAAGGTGACTAATAGTGTTCCCCTTTGAAAGGGTGTTTGAAGAACCTACTGGGAGAAAGCAATAAACTTAACAATCAACTTTTGAGAGAGACTTTCAGCCCTTAGAAATGTGTTGGAGTCGGTGAAGGTGGAGGGGGGAGGGGCTTTTTCAGGTGCTCCTCTGAACAGATCATTTCTGGGCAGGCTGGGGGACCTCAGAGGTATAGACACTAGAGGGACAAATGGGGTTGATTAGATACCACTGAGGCTCCTGGCGTGACAAAGAGGGCTTCTCTTAACTCCCGTGCCAGAAGAGGGGACCTCTGTTATGAAGGGTCCTTGAAATCTAGGTAGGGGGGAAGGGCCTCGGTGGACTCTGCTTGAGGATGGAAGTGGCAGGGGTGCCAGATCTGAGTGGATCCCCCCAAAGTCAGGCTTTGTTTGGATGGGTAACTAGTTCGTCACTGACGAGGATCAGCAATAAATCTTTAAAACAAAAGGGTCTTGTGCTTGTTTTCTGGAACAACGGGAAAAGGGACCTCTGGGAAGACTCTGAAACTGGGCTTGGAGTGCAGGGAAACCCCAGGAAATAGACTGGATGGTGGCCACCACAAGGGAAGCAAGACTTTGGAGCCCTGGCCCGGGCCTGACAGTTACGCCTCCACTAGGGCATCACCTCTACCTGCCCGTAGGTAGGAGGGACCAGAGATGCACAGAGAAAACACTTCCTGCACTCTGCCCGCCTCCCAGCCCAGCCGACCGACGTTTATCCACTGGACATACACCTACCGTTCTGCCCACTTCACCTGCCCCTATGTATCCCCATTCTGCAGACATTGGCAAAAGGAAGAAGAATGAAGGGATCAGGGGAGAAGAGAGGGAACTAGGATACAGTAGAATGAGACATCACACTGCCTCCTGGGGTTGTTTTTTCACCTGGAGCTGCTCCCCACCTCTCCAGACACTGGTGAAGGCCTTGCCTCTCCCCTACCCACCGAGTGAATCATATTCAGACACCAGGTGCCCACTCAGAGGCAAATGGAGAAACACTGCCCAAGGACACAGAAGCACACACACGTGATTTGGATGGTGGAATCCCGGGACACATCTGGCAAAGAGAGAAGGCAGCTCCGATTCGATTTGAGCACAACTCTAGGTAACAAGAGAGGAGGGGCCGAGGGCAGTGTGTGCTCCAGACCGGGCTCAGGACTGGGAGGCGGGGTAGAGGAAGGGCAAGAGGCCAGGCAGGTGGGGAGGCTGGAGGATTAGAGGCTCCCACTCAGGAACCAAGGAGCTGGTGCTGAGGGGGATTTTAAGGATGACTTTGGGGTCAGAGGTTACGAGTTTGGGGTTGGAGATCCTGCCCTTTTCCAGCTGTTTTTGCACAAAGCCAGGAAGCTGTGCCGGGCAGTCATGCTATTCCAGGGCTTGGGACACTGCCCAAATCAAGCTTCCTTCTAGGGCCAATATCCAAAACTAGAGGCATCTGGACCCCTGGACTTGTGGTATCAGCTTGCCCTGCAGAAGTCACAGTCACGTGACAGGCATGGTGCATCCTCTCGGAGGGGCCAGTTTCATTTCTAGAATTAGTTGGCAACACGAATAAAAGGTGGTAGCAAGTATCTGCAATGCCTACATGAGATGGTGATGGTAATGCCAATGACAAATACTTCTGGGGGTGTAGACTTGTTTAAGTGGAACTAGGATAGAATCCATGCAGTGTGGCTCCTGAGCCTGTCCTCAATCAGTATTTATAGATTACATTTATAAATTTAAAACAGTTACCTGGATCAATGGAGTTATCAATTTAACTGAAAGCTTTAAAAAATCTGATTGAGGGAAGTCAAAATCCACGTGAATGTGTAAGAAAAAGAGCCCATCATTTTGTGTGGTGTAACGTTGGTCAAGCTGGCCCACAGACCTGCGGGGAAGGTCACTTACTCTCCCGGCCCTTAGGAAGTCTGGGAAGTACTTCCGGGGTCTCAGAGCAGGGTGGGTCCCCATTGCAGTGTGAATCAGAACCATGGGTGCTCATTAAACAGGTGGCCTCCCGGGGTCCCCTCCTAGGACAGCTAACATTTATTGAGCACCTCCTCCGTGCCAGACACATTTACTCTTACCCCAAATTCTCTGAGGTCCCCGTTTTACAGATGAGGAAAAATGAAGCACAGTAAAGTAAGTCGTACTGGTTACCAGTTAATGATAGGGTCAATATCCAAGCCCAAGTCGGTCTGTCTCCAAGGCTGGAACTGCAGACCACCGTACCTTATGGCCTGCATTCCTCAAGTTGATCTGACTCCCTGAGTCTGGAACCAGTCTGGAGTCCAGGCCATCAACAAGGGCCGCAGGAGGTCACTGGGCCGCACTTTGAGAAGCAACGCCCCACGGCAGCTGTTCTCAATCTGCCCGCACATTAGAACCACCTGAGAAATTTCAACAACTATTAATGCCTTTCCCTCCCCCAAGGCTTTTTCAATTGGTCCAGAGTGGGGTGTAGGTGTTGGTGGGGTGCTGGTCAGCATTGTCTTTTAAATGGGATCATGTGTTCATTTATTCAATTCAACCAATCAACAAAGATGTATGAACACCTTCTTTGTGCTCTGTGCTGCTCTGGGGCTGGGGACACAGAGGTGGGTGGGACACTGTGCGTGCCCTCCAGGAACGCTGGTGACCGATGTGCCCAGTTGGGCAGAACACGCCCTTAGTGGAGGCGGGGAGATTGCAAATTCCTTCTCGCTTGTCCTCACTCTCCAGGAACAGCCAATCTCCTTCTCAAATGATGATGTCCTCTGTCTGTTCCCGCTGTGTGGTCCTTGGTTCCAGACCCAGAACTCAGCTCGCAGAACCAAAGGTTGTCAAAGCAAAAAGGCCCTGAAAGACCATCCATGCCTGGAGCTCTCAGATTTCAGCGAGCAGCTGACTGAAGTGCTGGGAGCTTGTTAAATCTAAAGATGCCTGGAGCCCACCTCAAAGTCTGATTCCTAGGTCTTGGGTGAGGTCCGAGGAATACGCATTTTAATAAGCTCCCAGATGGCTCTGGGACACCCTCAGCAGTGTTTCTCAAGTGGGTTGCACATGAGGGGTTCCTGGCAGTTTTAAAGACACTGATGCCCAAGCCCCTCCCTAGAGAGTCTGGTTGGTATTTTTAAAAGCTCCTTCCGCAAGGCGCCTGGGTCTTCCAGCTGGCCTTATTTAAGATTTGGGGAGCCAGCCCCGGGGCAGTCACTTCTTGCCACCATCAGGGCTTTCAGACAAGAGGAGAGGAAAACAAGAGGAGGGAAACGAGGAAAATAAAAAAAAGCCAATAAGAAAGTTTAGAAAGAGAAGTAAGAGAGAAGGCCGGACATGAAACTCCTTCTGAATCCACTCGCCAGCACCGAGGCTTACATCTCTCCTTTTTCAACATTTTTTCTTATTACGATAATAATTAATTGATGTAAAAAACTAATAGTATGAGTATATGAAAACAAAAATAGAAAAGATCTATAATCTTATCAGCGATAATGACAGGTCTTACTACGACAAGTATAATGTATAATATATCATAGAACCATAATATATACTATGATACTGTTATTAGTGAAATTAATATAGTAATTAAAATAAATTAATTAAATAAAATTAATATACTGTAGACTATATAATATTTTATATGTGATACATAATATATATTTATATTTATGATACATAATACAAAATATATAATCAATATAATATATAGCTTGACAAGTATGATTGGTATCTTCTTTACTTTATCTACTTTTTGGTTTTGATTTTCTGTAACTTTTCAAAAACGCTTTTCAGGTAATTAAAAATTTAAGTCCTGGGAATTCCCTGGCGGTCTAGTGGTTAGGACTTGCCACTTTCTGTGCCAGGGGCCTAGGGTTCCATCCCGGGTTGGGGAACTAAGATCCCACAAGCCTTGCAGTGTGACCAAAAATAAAAATCTGTTAAAAAAAAATCCGAGTCCTAAATTTTGGGGTCAGGTTTGTGAGGGCATGTGAGCGGAAATGGTGTGCCCACTCTTCCCACACGTGCGCTCACACCTTCATTCACGTGTGTACATGCACACAGATGTACAGACACGTCTATTCCCACCCTGCAGCCCTGGACCTCATACACTCAAGTATACATTTCACATCATACCCTCAAAGATAGTTAGGATTTTATTTATTGATACTATTAAATTAATTCTTATTAATACAGAATTTATTATTTTAAGTGTGAAATAAGTTTCCCTCCTTTCCCATGTCTCTGAATCCTAATGGAAAGTGGCACCAGGGGACCCAGGACAGTGGCCACACTGGAGCGAGTCACCTTCAGGGACTCATCAAGCCCTGCCACCTCCCCACCTCCCTCCCCCGTCCCCACCCTAGCTCCACAGCCCTGCCTGAGGTCTCCTCTATCCCCACCCTGACCCTCTCTCCTCTCCCCTGCCCCCTGCCTCAGTCACTCTTCTCCCATGTGGGCTGGGGCTGGTGTTCTGGACAAAGGCTGTCCCTCCACAGGCGATAGGTGATGGAAGAAACCACGGTGAGCCAGGCCAGGTAGGGCAGCAGGAGCAGGGCAGCCAGCTTGTTGATGGGGTGCCAGATCAGTGCCGTGCTCACCACCAGCCCGAAGAGCAGCAGCACGTGCAGCAGGGCCTGGGCAGGGGCAGGGCGGTCAGGCAGGCTGCCCTGGGAACCGGCCCTCGACCTTTCTGCAGCACCCTGGACCTAGCGAGCCAAGTTCCCAGCGCTCTGTGCGTGCCGCGGAAGCTCAGAGAAGTCTGCCCAACCGTTACCTGCCCACACCTGATTGACCTGCTGTGCTATCAACGTCTGGGGCCTGGTGGCCTCATCTTCCCCCACCCTATTCCACTGCTGAGCACTGGCGCCTTACCAGACCGGGGGTGTGGGCTGTGAACAAGAGAATCAGGACAGTCCAGCTGATGGCGAGCTGCACAGCATAGAGGCCGAGGGGCAGGGCCAGGGGTCGCCCAAAGCCCCCTCCCAGGTCCTTCCACACAAGGTAGGAGGCATATCTGTGGAGAGGTGGTGGCAGAAACGCTCAGAGGAGGGTGTTCTGTGGTAAAAGGAGAAAGCCCTCTGGCTTAGGGCCTTTTGGTTACCAAGAGGGAATCCTTATGGGCTGAAATCGGGGTAAGTGGGTCTGGGCATCATTTGAGGGCCGGGGGTGGAGAGGTGGGGGAAGGGATGGGGATGCTGGGAGAGGGTAGAGGAAGAGGGAGGGGTTGGAGCCCGAGGCAGGCACAGAGGGGACACCCCAGAAGAGGCAAGATGAGGTACCCTCCCTTTAGAGGTCAGTGTACGGCAGCCATTCAGGGATAGGAGACTTGTTCCCACCCCAGGGCATGAGAAACAGACACTCACCCCGCGATAGAGTAGATGGCTGTCCACACCAGCAACAAGACTCTGTGGGATGGGCACCAGGGCAGCTTTCTCAGGCTGTCACACCAACCAGACATCCAGTGATGGGTGAGCAGCCAGACCAGGGTGGGCCCCAGGAGGGGCAGGGCCACAAAGGCGGCCCCCTGAGGCCACATTCTTCTCGAGGAGGTACAGCCTGGGGAGAGAGGACACACTGACGGTGGCCTTCTCCTAGTCCTTTCCCCGTGTCTGCCCGTCTGTCTCCTCCTACCTGCCACTCTTCCCTGGCCTGGGCCCCTCATAGGCCTGGCCTGGGCCTCCTCCCTGTGATTGACAGGATTAGAAGGAAAAAAAAAAGTGGTTATTCTCAGTGTCCGGAGTGACTGCCTACACCTTCCTTTCCTGTCAAGTGTCCATGAACATGTCCCGGAGGTGCTGGAGACAGGGTTGACCAGCCCGTCTGCCTGTGCGTCTTTCTATTTATGTTTCATAGAAGCCCCACTGGGTGAGCAAACACCCTCCTCCTCTGAGCCCACACTGCCTTCCCCCTTTTCCACCCTCCATGGACTTCCTTTCTCCACACTGCTTATTTGGCACTGGGAGTGTACTGTCTAGTATTGATAACTGCTTCTCAGTGAAGGACTCCTCTCCCCCAGCGTGTGTCTGGCTCCTGGATCTCAGGTCCAGATAGGCCCGTCTTTTCTGCCTCTCTCAGTGGGTGGCACTTGGCCAGGTACATAGCAGTCCCTCGATGTGGACAGTGTCTCAGACAGAACTCAACCAAGCTGACATAACCAACCTGGAAGAACCACATTCGGAAGGCAGGAGCCAGAGATCCTCGGGGGTCTTTTCTAGTCCAGAACTGGCCTGCCCAACTGTCCCGGGCTTATCTCGCTATACCAGACCAGCAAACCCCAGGGGCCCACCCTGCCCGAGCTCCCGCCCAAATGCAAACTCAGCCGAGTGACACTGTAGATTCCTTTCTCCAAAGTTCTCATCTTCCCCTAAGGAGCTGGGGTAGGTTCCCCCTCCACCCCTCTGCTTCCAGAGGGTCGGGGCCACAAACACAACCACCCAGATTTTTTTGTGGCCTGACTTCTCGAGGAAACCACCGCTTGGTCTTTGATTAAAACACTGCCATACTCATCTGCACGTAGCTTTGCATGTCCTTTGCACGTGGGATGATGCACAGACCCTCCTCCAACCGAGGCCCCCACCCAATACCATGCTTCTCATTCGCCCGTGATATTTCATCCTCCACCCATGATTGACAGGATTAGAAGGAAAAAAAATGTGGTTATTCTCAGTGTCCGGAGTGACTGCCTACTCCATCCTTTCCTGTCAAGGGTCCATGAACATGTCCTGGAGGTTCTGGAGACAGGGAGAACCACCCTGTCTGCCTGTACGTCTTTCTATTTCTCTTTCTCTGCTTTTCACCGTCCATTTCTTCACCTTCTGCCTTCCTGTGTCTCTATGTCTGTGTTTTCTACCTTTCTATCCAGTGTTGGAGGTCCCCCCGACCCCCCTTCCCTTTTTCCTGTCCTCCCCACTCCTGGCGCCCCTTTATTTATTCCCAGGCCTGTGTTCTCCTTACCTCAGGCAGCATACCTCGCAGACTGAGTGCCGGGGATATAAGATGTGTGGAGGGCAGAGGAGGCTTGGGGATGGGAGGAGGGTGGAGGGGGCTCCTAACTGCCCTGCCCTTCTCCAGTGACAAGGGTGGTGACACTGACTGGGGAGTCCAGGCTGCTGCCTGCATGGCCCGGAAGCGTTCGTCTCAGCAGGGCACGCCCTGGTCTGCTAGACCCGGCCTCTGGAGAAGTCCCCTCGATGGAACTGTTGAGGTGTTGGTGCTGTGAGACCCGGACCTCTTGAGACGGCTGAGCCCCAGGCTGCCAGGCTACTCATGCCTGTAGTCACTGCATCCCATGAACCAGCTTTGTGTCCGTGGCGGTGGTGGGGACCCTCAGATTTCCCCGGAACTGGGGCTGTAACTGGGGCTGTCCCCAGTGAGGCAGGCACCAGCTTCAGAAATGATCTTATGAGACATGGACACAGCCCCTGGTTATTGCCTGCTGGTTGGCTTGGAGTTGAGCTTGAGAGTTGTTTCACAAACCCCTAGAACCTCATGACTCAGAGGAAAAGGCAGCCAGCCTCCTGTGTGACTCAGACAGAGCTTTGTCCAGCAAAGTCCAACACGTCTGCTCTTCATTCCTATGAAAGTTCTGAGCACCTCTTCCTTGCTTGTCCTTTAGACATGAGGTCCTCTCCCCAGGCTGGCTGCTCTCCACCATTCCTTTGCCCCATCTTTCCACGTTGGGGACCTGGGCACCCCTGGGAGGTGTTTATCCCCTCCTCCCGGGGAAGGCAGCCCAGGGGAAGGGGGTGCAGTCCGGGACAAGAGGCTAGAGAATCATTAACTAAGACGAAAGCAGCAGCACTTACTTATTTTCCATGGTAAACGATCACTTCGGGCCTGGGGGAGTGACCTCCGCTGCAGGAGGCCAGACCACAGTGACAAGTTACCACTTACTGAGTAACCATTTCGTGGTGTGCACTTTATATTTATTAGCTCAATAATGACCATCATTATCCCTCGCAAAGTAAATATTATTATGTGCATTTGATAGACGAGGGGAGTGAGGCTCAGAAGGGTTGAGAAACTAACCTATGATTACACAGCCAGCAGGTGGGTCACTGGTTTCAGTGTTGGCAGTCTGGATTCAAAATGCCTCCCCTTTTCTCTCAGCTGGCCCATTCATTCATTCGAGTCTTTATTGAACACCTACTTTGGATCGGGCTGTACTGAGAGCTAAGGATACAGAGCAAATGGCTGAAGAAACATCCCTCTGCACAGGGAGCTTTCATTCCAGTGGCAGAGTGTCAAAGGAAGGACCAGGCTGGCAAACGGCCTGAAGTTCAACTCTCCCCCAAGGGACAGCATCCCTGTGGGCCGTGGAAAGAGCACTGGGTAGGGAGCAGATATGGCTGTGCCCCAATGCCGCCAGCAGCTGTGGGTCATTAACTCGGTGCCTCCACCATCATATCTGTGCAGGAAGGGTGTAGAACTAGGTATTGTCTAAGCCCCCTGGACAGGCTGCAATGGCATCACCTGGGGGCTTCTAAGATGTAGAACCTTAGGCCCCACCCCAGACCAACGGGATCAGAACCTGCCTCCTAACAAGGTCGCTCAGGTGGTTCGTGCACATTATAGTTTGAGGAGCCCTGGTTAGGGTTCCTCTTACCTTGTTCCGTTTTAATAGTCTCTGGTGGGGGACAGCCACTGACCAGCAGAGGGCACTCTAGAGAGGTCTCGCCTGTACCCAGGTTGTCTCCCTCTGTCCCCTCCCTTCCAGACCTAGACTACAAGTCCTAGACCTAGTCCTAGACCTAGTCCACTGACTCCTGCGATCCTCCCTCACCTTGGCTGGACTTTGCCAATAGACAGGGACAGACTCCCCACCCCTCCTTAGGGCAGCTGAGAGGCAGGACTTTGCCGGGAAAAGGAAGTGCCAGGTCACTCCTGCCTGGATTCCCCGCCCACCTCCACTTGTCTGCTGGCTTGGCGACGGGGTTTGGCTGACCTCTCTGTTTCTCAGAGAAGGAACTACTGTTCCTGGACAAGCCGGCAGCCTCTGGGAGCACCTACACGGTAATGTGAACACCCTCTGGGGCAGCTGGGGGTGGGGTGAGCGTTGCGATGGGGCCACCTGGGGCTCAGGGGAGGAGCCGGGCTCAGGGGAGGATCCAGGCCCAGCGGAGCTGTGGAGACCCTGTGCTGGAGGAGAGGCGGAAGGCGCTTGGGAGAGGGCCGCTGCCCAGTGGGTGTGAGGACCAAGGGGAGGCACTATGGAAATATAAACTATGCTCATGAATGCTGCCCATGACTTAGGTTTGGACTCATGCATCCTGGTACCTTTTATGTACTTCAGTAACTGGAGGTCTTTCAAGGAGTAGACACAATAAGAACCAGTGACGTGGGAGAAGGGTTGAGAGTTTCCTTAAAGGATATGAGCAGAGCTTTGCAGCAGGAGCCTGGATCCTTGTGCTGGAGGAGGCAACTCCCCAGGGACAAGTGATGGCAGCATCCTAAAAGACCCTCATCTTGGGGAAGTGCTACCCAGCATGATCAAGGGTCTGGGGCAAGGCAAACCAGAGGCCTGGGTAATAAAGGGTCAGCCATGGGGTTGGGAGGCTTCCGTCTGCATTTACCTAGTTGCTGTGCTAATAGATTTGAGACCCTTCCCCTTCCTGGGGCAAAGGGGAGAATGGAGTGAGGGCCAACGCAGGCTGGAGAGCTGTCAGCCTGGGAGAAGGGGGCTGAGCTGGGGGAGGAGTTAACCTGCTTCTGGCCAGGTAATGAATGGGCCCCTGTGAGAGGCCCTCCAGATTGGAAGGTTGGGCAAGGGAACTCTTCTGGGCCACCCAATGGGGTGGAGGGGATTTGGACTCTGGTCTTTGGAACCCCTGGAAAGGTTGTTGCTATAGAAATAGGGCAAGCCCCTCCTTTCTTTCCCAATAGGTAGCCCATCCCCTGCTGCTGGTGGCTTGGTGGGCAGGGGGTGGGGGGAAGCATCACTCGTTGTCACACCAAGGATGTGCCTTTAGTTCCTTATGTTTATTTTTCCTTGTATTTATTTTTGTTTCTTTCTCTTCTAACTTCATTTCCTCTAGAAGTGGAAACGAAGAGACCCTGGGGGAAAAGAAGGGGCACGGAGAGAAAGGGAGTGTTTCTGGAAGCTCTTGTCATCTTCGCTCATCCTTCCCTTCCGCTTTCGGTTGTAGCTTAATAATCTACCCTCTGTCCTCCCTGGGGGAGAAAACTTGGTTTCCTTATCTGGGAAATGGAGATAAAAATAAAAGCTAGCTCATAAAGCTGCTGTGAGGATCAAATGAGCTAGGCCACGCAGAGCGCTTTAACACACTGGCTCAGCAAATCTCCGTGAATGTTAGCTATTATTACTACAGTTATAATTCCAATTGTTTTTACTATGGAAGGACCGAAAGGATTGGATGGGACGTGAAGGGAAGTCTGTGGCTCCGACCCCCATCCCCACCAGATTCAGGCTTCACCGGCTTACTTACTTCACTTGTGTCCCCAGCCAGGGGCACAGTCAGCAGGGTTGCATGCTAAGGCCAAGGGAGCAATGCCATGCCTTCCCTTCTTGTCTACATTTTCAATGAGGACACGGGAGAAACAGATCCCGCCTCAGTGCTCCATCCTGACGATACAGAGGAGCTGTGACCCCTGTTGGGGATTGGCGGGGGAGATGGGAAGGGGGCTCAGGTTTCATGGGTCCTGAGAAGGAAGGAAGAAGTTGGGCAAGGAAGGACCAAGGGGTGTGGGGCAAAGCCTCAGCTCCTGGTGGGTGGCATAAGTGAAGGGATGATTCACTAGTGCAGATCCTAGTGAATCAACCATGGGGACCCTGGGGACTTTGAAGGAGGATATGGTGTCTCACAGAACTCAGCCTCGGAGTAAAGGAACCCCATGCCCTCAGAAGCTCCGTGAGAGCCGAATAAGACATCATTGTTGGCAGGACTGAACTTCCCACAGTTCCTGGTCCATAGCTGGTGCTCAGAAATTGTTCATTTGAGTGGGAAAGCCACACGTGACAGCATATGGTCAAGAGTTACTTAGGGGCTTCCCTGGTGGTGCAGTGGTTGAGAGTCTGCCTGCCGATGCAGGGGACATGGGTTCGTGCCCCGGTCCGGGAAGATCCCACATGCCGCGGAGCGGCTGGGCCTGTGAGCCATGGCCGCTGAGCCTGCGCGTCCGGAGCCTGTGCTCCGCAACGGGAGAGGCCACAACAGTGAGAGGCCTGCGTACCGCAAAAAAAAAAAAAAAAAAAAAAAAGTTACTTAGTATGGTGGGAGGCAGCAGTGAGAGATTTCAGAGGGTGAGACTGTCAAGGGCTGGTGAATGGGGGCCGGGACGGTGGGTGGCAGTTACTCCTGAGCAGGAGGTGTCCAGGCAGGTAGATGAGGCAGGTGAGGAGAGCATGAAACAGAGAACAGCAGGACCAGAGGCTAGAATTAATGAGCTGTGAGGAGCCTGGTCTTGCCCGAGGGTGGGGATGTTGGAAATTAAGGGAGGAAGAGGGAAAGTAGGAGGGGGAGGCAGTGGATTCCAGAGGGCCTGGGGAAGAGCTGACATCCTCACGGGAAAGTTGCTGGAAGGCCCCAGTCTGGGAACCGGGTGAGCCTCACCGGAGGCCCCCACCTTTGGTTTTCTTTCTCTTTTTGCTTCCACTTTTAACTTTTGTTACTTTTGTATTTTACATATCCCTGTGAACTACGCTCCAACCTTTCTGGCAGAAGGAGGGGCATAAATAAACAAACATATTTGGACAGGGTTTTATCATCTACAGAATGATTTCCACATGATCTCATGCCATCTTCACCATCACTCTGAGAGGCTGGTTTTTTTTTTTTTTTTCACTTTTATTCGTTTTTAAAAAGAATTACAAAGTTAATATACAGACATGCTTGGTGGGGTGATTCAAAGAGTACAGAAAAAAGAGTTTAAGAAAATAGAATGTCTTCTTTCACACCTTCCAGTCCCCTAATTTTTCATCTTTCAGTAATGACCAATGGGAATAGTTTGGGGTGTGTCCTCCCAGACCTGCACGTCCAAGGCAGGAATCACTAGTACACGTGGCTACTGAGTCCTTGAAGTAAAGAGAATCCCAATTGCGATGTGCTGTGAGTGTAAAATACACATGGATTTCAAAGACTTAGTAAGAAAAAAGAATGTGAAATATTCCAGTAATTTTATATTGATTACCTGTTGACATGATAATATTTTGAATATATTGGGTAACATAAAATATATTATCAAAATGAATTTCTCCTGTTTCTTTTTACTTTTTTTTTTTTTTTTTTTTTTTTTTTTTGCTGTACGCGGGCCTCTCACTGTTGCGGCCTCTCCCGCGGAGCACAGGCTCCGGACGCGCAGGCTCAGCGGCCATGGCTCACAGGCCCAGCCGCTCCGCGGCATGTGGGATCTTCCCAGACCAGGGCACGAACCCATGTCCCCTGCACCGGCAGGTGGACTCTCAATCACTGCACCACCAGGGAAGCTCCTCTTTTTACTTTTTTAATGTGGCCCCTAGAAAGTTTAAAAAGAAAGCCACATCTGTGGCTCATGTTATATTTTTATTACAGAGCACTGTTCCAGACCTTTCTCTATCATTTACATCTATACACCCATAAATATGTAGCTACAGTTGTATATAGTCTTGTTGTTTACATTAATGAGATCAGAGGATTTCTAGCTCTTTGTGACTTGCTTTTCTACTTTAAGATTTTCCTATGTCAGCCCATGTAGATCAAGGGAGCTATTTTGACAGATGAGGAAACTGAAGCACATTAAACAATAGGACAAGCTCACTCAGGCAGTGACCAAGGTGACATTTGAACTCACATTCTCTAACTCCAAACCCAAGCTCTTTCTGTCTCATGAGAGAGAAATTTGATGTACTAGGTCATGGGGAGCCATGGCAGTTTCTTAAGGAAGAGAGAGAGGGAGAGAGGGAGAGAAATTAATAAAGAAATTAATTTCTTTAATTTCTGTTAAAGAAATTGATCTGACCGAGGTGCATGGGTGCACTGGGATGAAGACAGTTTGATCCCTCATTGCAGCCGCTTAGAAGTCAAGTCTTAGCCTCCACGACCTTGAAAAGGCTTACCTGACACTGACCTTCTTTTCCCCCAGGCCCTTGGCCTCGGCTGGCACAGGGTTGCAGGGGAACTGGTAGCATCAAGTGACCAGGCGGATGTGCTCCTATGAGGGTTCCTTCCAACTCGCCCAGTTCCTACTGCTGGTGGGGGTTCCAGTGGCAAGTGCTGTCCTTCTGGCCCAGTGCCTTCAATGGCGCTGTCCTCGCCGGCTGCTGGGCACCTGCTGGAAGCTGGAAAGCCAAGAGGAGCCAGCGTCCCATCCCACTTCCCTACCTGAAAGTGAGTCCTCTGGGGAGGCACCCCCAGCCTCGCTGCAGGAGATGGCTGCCTTCTACCAGGAACTGCACACGCCCACCCAAGGCCAGACTGTCATCCGACAGCTGATGCACAAACTATTGGTGTTTTCGGCTCGAGAGGTGGACCACCGCGGTGGCTGCCTGATGCTCCAGGATACGGGCATCTCCCTGCTCATCCCGCCAGGTAACAGCACCCGGCTTCCTTCTTAGTGTACGGTTGTTCACGCTGCACACTGGACAAGGGCACCAACTCCAAGGGAGCACCATTCAGAGACATCTTCGTAATTTTGAAAATTGCTTCTATGTTTAGTATGACGTTTGTGACTCCAAAGATGGATATATTACATATTTTTTATGACAGTTTTGTGGCAGGTGGAGGTAAAGGGCCCTGTTTTAGTGAACAGTGTGTTATGACGATTCTCCCATAAAGGGAAGTAGAATGTCTGGAGGAAGAGCACCTTTTGCAACTTCACACAAGGCCCTGAGTGAGCTGGCAGCAGCCCTTGGAGGAGGGGGCGACCTGCTCAGGGTCACGTCCCAAGTCAGTCACAGTCACCTTGTTCTCCTTCCGCACTGCCTCTCCACGTGCCCTGCTGCACGCCCGCTCCTGGGCTCCCGCCCCACCTCCCCTCTCACTCTGGCCTGGCCTCCTCTGCCGCAGGGCTGTGCCTGCCTGCTGGGCCCATCTCAGCTCTCCCCCTCCCCAGGTGCTGTGTCTGTGGGCCGCCAGGAGCGGGTGGCACTGATCCTGGTGTGGGATCTGTCAGATGCCCCGTCGCTGTCCCGAGCCCAGGGGCTGGTGAGCCCCGTGGTGGCGTGTGGCCCCCATGGGGCCTCCTTCCTGAAGCCCTGCACCCTCACCTTCAAGCACTGTGCCCAGCAGCCCAGTCAGGCCCGTACCTACAGCAGCAACACGACCCTGCTGGATGCCAAGGCCTGGAAGCCGCTGGGGCGGCCGGGAGACCGCATCTTCCGGGATGAATGTCGCATCCACCTCTCCCACTTCAGGTAGGCACCAGCCCGTCAGCCTGTACTTCCTGCCCCCTTTCTCTGTCTGCCTGACCCTCACCTCTCTGTAGGGGACTGCCCCTTTATCTGTCCAAGAAGGCCTGCAAACCCCGTATCCCCCTGTCCTTCCCCAGTCCCTCTGTCCTGGTGCCTATGGCAGCTTATCTTGTTCCAACCCCATCCAGGACCGTGTGTCCCACCGTGGTCCCTCTGCCTGTCTAGAAGGGTCTGGCCCAACCCTGGTCCTGCGTCTAGATGGGGCCTGTCCCATCTCCACCTCTGTCTCTAAAATTGTCTGTCTCTTCCCTGTGCCCCAGTTCAGGACTGTCCCCAGGCTGTCTAGGGCACTTTGCCCCTCCAGTTCTCTGAGACTCTAGCCCATGGCACGCCTGTCCTTAGCTATGTCTCCCTAGGGTCTTAGGTCCCTCTGCCTACCGGTCTCCTTGCCACCCACTGACCAGAGCAGGGCGATGCATGGTGGCCCTGAGCCCAGTGTCCTTCTTGCCCACGCTGGCTCTTCTCCGGACCCAGTGACAGTCGCTGTGCCATGACTCACGTTCCTTCCCCCTAGCTGACCCCTCCACCCCAGTTCTTCCTTACATGCCCTGGAATGTTCTCCTCACCTGGGAGCCCACACAGAGGCCCCTGGTGCGGTGGGAGCCCAGGGGAAGGTGGGCTGGTCTCCCAGCCTCCCTTGCCCCACTGTGCACCGTCCCTGCCACCGTCTCTGCCCGCAGCCTCTACACCTGTGTGCTGGAGGCAGCTGTGCGCAGGGAAGCCCGGAAGTGGCTGCAGCTGGCCGTGTTCTGCTCGCCGCTGGCCGCCGGCCAGTCTCACCTGCAGCTGCGCGTCTACTTCCTCAACAACACGCCCTGTGCCCTGCGGTGGGCTGTGACCAATGAGCAGCCGCACGGCGGGCGTCTGCATGGGCCCTGCCAGCTCTTCGACTTCACTGGGGCCCGAGGGGACCAGTGCCTGAAACTCAAATACATCTCCGAGGGTGAGGGGGACAGGGCCAGGCACGGCGCGTCGGGGAGCCCGTTGGAGGGAAGGGTCTGTGCCTCCCCTGCGGTGGGAACCTGGGGCGTTGAGTCTCTTTTTGAGACTCCTGGGCAGGCAGCAGCTTCAAGGGGGCCCTCTGGCTCTTGCTGCGGCCTCTTGGGGACCCCGGCTTTCCCACTTCCTCCCTCTGCTGCCCACGGAGTCCCGGTCCTTCCGTGGGAGGCCAGCCGAGTCAGGTGGGTGGTGAGAGGAGAGGCGTTGCACCAGCAGGGGCAGGGAGAGAGCGAGAGGCTTCTCTTGTCCCACCTGGACGGAGCCGGTGTCGGAGGGGGAGGCCCAGTCTTCTCTTCCCTCGTTCCTTTGTGGGTCGGCTGCGGGAATTGACAGTGGGGCTAAGGGTGTTTGTGGGGTGTCGAACAGGGGCGCATGCGTGGCTGCATCTGGGCTAGTGGATGGGAGGGAGGGGGGTGAAGGGGAGAGTGGAGAGGTGGGGGGAGGAGTCTGTGTGCCGGTAGAAGTAGGACCGCTCCCAGGGTCCCCACCCAGGCTCTGGGGCCTCCCATCCACTTGAATCACCCTCCTGCCTTTGCTCCCTCCCCATCCCTCCCCTCAGCGCCCTGCACAGTGCCTGCCACAGGGTGACCTCCTTAAGCCCTTGTGGAAGTCTCCCCTCTTGAGGCCCTCTGTCTCTCTGCCCCCTCCCCAGGTTGGGAGAACGTGGACGACAGCGGGTGCCAGCTGGTTCCCCATCTGCACATCTGGCATGGAAAGTGCCCCTTCCGCTCCTTCTGCTTCCGGAGAAAAGCAGGTAGCCCAGGAGCCCGGTGTCTACCTCCTGCCCTCTCCTCTCCCCTCCTGGTCACCCTGGAGCCCTACAGCTCCTCATTCGGCCATGCCTGCAGACCCTCTCTTAAAGGTTAGGGGCCGCAGCAGATCTCTGCAGAGAGAAAGATGGGGGGCTACGCAGCTGCTTCAGATTTCCAAAGCCTTACATTGGAGTCCCTTTTGCTCTCCTGCTGTCTTCTCCTGGGCCTTTTCCTCTCTCACCTGCTACGTCTCCTCTTTGTAGCCAATGAGAACAAGGACTGCTCAGCACTGACCAATGAGATCATTGTCACCATGCACACCTTCCAGGATGTGAGTTGGAGCCGAGGGGCAGAGGAAGGGCAGGCCCTGGGGGAGTCCTGGGCAAAGTGGGCGAGGGTCTGGTGCCTAGGAAGTATGGCTCTAACCACAGAGCCAAGCAGGCGAGGAGGGCATTCTTCCAGGGGCAGGGACTGCCTGGCCTCCAAGGTACCCTCCGTCTTTGACTCTCCTGTCTATCCCTGGATGAATCTAGCAGGAGGGTGAAAGAACCAAACCCTGCATGAACCCTTTCTTCCAACCTGGAGGAACTTGGGCATCAAAGAGAAGTGGTTTCTTTCTGGACAGATTGTCTACGTCTGAGAGATGGTGCTGTGTATCTTCAGGTGGAGGGTGACTCAGGAAGGCGGTCTTGAGTAGGTGGGATGGGAGTTAGAGCTCCCACTCTCCCGAGGGAAGACATGAAGAAATCAGGATTGGAGAGTCTTTGGGGAACCCTGTGGCATCTTACTGGAGAGTAGGCAGATACCCCTCGGGGTATCACTTGGGGAGGAGGAACCAAGGAGAGGAGGAATGGAGGAAGGGGGCACGTATGCCCAAGTTCAGTGTCTCCATTATTAGATGACCTCCCCTGCCCTGGACCCCACCCAGGACCTCTCCTGGTGTCTTAGGATGTATCTTGTTTGGTCTTCATGTCCCAGGTCCAAAGAGCTCTGAGCAAAACTTAAGGCTGAAGGCTGTGAGGTTGGGGAAGCAGAGGGTAGAGGGTGTTGATTGGGGTGGGACTGTGTCTCCTGGTTAAGTGTCTCCGGTGACAGGCTGAAGGAGAGACACGAGGCATGGAGATGGGTGCCCCAGCTTCTCTGTTCAGAGGGGTGTCTCATGATCCCTAAGTGTGTTCCTGCCCCCTCTGTTGGCTCAGGGCTTGGAGACCAAGTACATGGAAATCCTCAGATTCCAGGCATCGGAGGAAGAATCCTGGACAGCGCCACCCGCTGTGACCCAGCCACCCCCATGCAACAGGTGAGGTGGTGGTTGCTTGCGCTGCTGCCCGGGGCATGTTTGGGATTCCTGCCCCTGGGCTTGCAGGGCGAGCATGGCATTGAGGTGTCTGTGGAACCAGGCTGGGTCTCTTGATCCTCCCCTCCAAGGCCACCCTTTCCCCCTGCCTCAGGCTGCCCCCAGAGCTCTTCGAGCGGCTGCAGATGTTGTTGGAGCCAAACAGCATCACTGGCAACGACTGGCGACGACTGGCCTCCCACCTGGGGCTCTGTGGTATGAAAATCCGGTAAGAGGGGTGAGGTGTGCACGGGTGGGTGGGGGAGGGTGGACTGGGATGGGTGTTCTCAGGACCCCTTGGAGACTGGACCATTCACAAAAGAGTGACTTAAAAGTCAGGGAGCGGCTACTCCCCACCCTATTTCTCAGAACAGGCTTGATTTCATTGACAATGATCTCATTGGTTTGGGCCGAGCAGTCCTCGTTCTCATGGTTACAAAGAGGAGAGGAAATGGCAGGTGAGAGAGGAAGAGGCCAGGGGAGAGGAGCAGGAGAAGTGAAAGGGACTCCACAGGAAGGCTGTGGACGTCTTTCTATTTTATCACTGTTCTTGGTACCTAGAATGATGCCTGGCTCATGGCTGGTGTTCAATACATAAATATTGGTTCAATAAATATTCAAAAATGGATAGGTTGACATGTAAGTCATTGGTACCTACTGAGTGCTTGACATGCTGTGCCCTGAGGGGCAGAACGGCAGACTATAGGATAATGTGTATAAAGCATGTAGCTGAGTGCCTGGCACTAGTGGGGACAGCGCAGCCATGGTCTCAAGAGAGATCAGTAAACCAATTCTGAGCTAAGCCTCAGCGCCCGGAGGATGACAGGTGGTCAGGGAAGACTTCGCCCAGGAGATGGGACTAGAGTTGGATCTGGAAAATAGGGTAGACTTTAAAATCACCTTCTAAGTCCTGGAAAAACTATGCTAAGCATTGGGATACAGGATGAATGAGACATGGTCCCAGAACCAAGGAGGTCACCCTCTAGTGAGGGATACAGAGAGCTTAAAAAAAAAATCAAGGCAAGTGCTCCTTTGACCTTACTGTATGTATCCCATATTGCATAGCAAGTTGAAAACAGAGACACGAAATGGCTGAAGCAAGAATAATGAAGACTTATGTCAATTACAGTTGACCCCTGAACAATGTGGGAGTTAGAGGTGTGACCCTCCATGCAGTCGAAAATCGTAGTATAACTTATAGTCGGCCCTCCATATCCACGGTTGTGCCTCCACAGATTCAACCAACCAGGGACCATGTAGCAGTATAGTATTTACTGTTGAAAAACTCTACATATAAGTGGACCCACATAGTTCAAAGTGGTGCTGTTCAAGGGTCAACTATATATCTCAATTAAATAAAAAAGAATAATAAAGACTTGTGGGAGCTATGACCGGAAATCTGAACTGAGGGATGCAGAATGGTCTCCTCCACCTGGGAGGTGGGAATGAGTGCTTCAGAAACAGGTGTTGGGGAAGTAGGGGATCCACCTTCCTGTTTTGGGGGAGGAGCAGAGGAGGTGGTGGGTCTGGTGTGTTTAAGGTGAGAAGGAAGCTTCATGATGGGAGCAGGGAGAAAAGGTCAGAAAAAACAGGGCAAGGCCAAGTGGTGGGTAAGCCAGAAAGTCAGGGGAGGGGGCTTGGTTAGTAGGTGAAAGAGGCTCTGGAAGGTTTTTGAGCAGGGGAGGGTCCTGCCTGGGAGCAACTGTTTCCTTAGTGGTGGGCAGGATGGGGCCTGGGATGGGGGGTAAGGGGAGAGTGTGTTTGGGCTGGGGGTGGGGGGTTGGGAAGGCAAATACAGAACATCAGAGCTGGAAGCGACCTTAGAGGTCCTCTCACCCAAGCCCTCGCGTAAGAAGAGCAAACTGAGGCCTAGAGGGGAGTAGGCTTTGAGCCAGGGCTATCTCCGATTTCAAGTCCTGGGCCCTCCCACCATCCCAGAGTGTCCTGGAAGGCAGTTAAGAGCAGGATGAGGACCAGAGCTGGGGGAGGGGGTGGATCTCCCTGCAGAGCCCCTCCTCCCCCTCACCTCCTCCCCGCACGCTCCGGGCCAGGTTCCTGTCCTGCCAGCGCAGCCCCGCGGCAGCCATCCTGGAGCTGTTTGAGGAGCAGAACGGCAGCCTACAGGAGCTGCACTACCTCATGACCATCATGGAGCGGCTGGACTGCGCCTCCGTCATCCAGAACTACCTGAAGGGGCCGCAAAGCGGCAGCCCACCCCGGGTCTCCTGGGTCGCCCAGGAGAACCAGGGCCTGGAGCTGGATGAGAAGCTCTGAGAGCCCCGCTATGGGGCAGGGTGGAGCTCTGTCTACCGGGATGTACCCCTACACCTAGGAAGAAAACAGCTGCAGTTCCTGGCTGTGCCCACCGACCTCATCAGGACCCTTGGACTGTGCCTGGGGCCACCGCGAGTCCAGACGCCTCCTCGGGTCAGGACCACCCTTTCGGCCCACGTCGTCCTGCGTGCAGATCCCGTCCTGGCCGGCAGGGGGCGCAGGAGCCCAGGAGATGGCCCCAGCGTGGCCAGCCTCCGGGAAGCTATTTAATAGACCAATGGACTGTTAGGCTGCCCTGTTGGCACTCCTTGGGGACTGGTTAGTCCACAAGTATTCACTGAGCACTTAGTGATACCTGGCACTGGACTGGGTATCATGGAGACTCCTGGAATATACGAGGTCGGATTTGGAGCCTCGCGGAAACCACAGTTCTCTTGTGGGAACCAAGATGCCCTAGTAGGAGCTGAGGACAAACGCTAAACCAGCAGCACGTGCCCTGTGGTTAGGGGATGTGGATGTGGTATGAATTGTACCTGCATTAGGAGTTGGGAAGGGAGGGAGCTGAGTATGGGCTGGAGCAGTGAGAAACCATCATGGAGGATGTAGGAGAAATGATTTACAAAGAGTGAGATCTTAAGGTGGGGGAAGGCGGGGATGTGACTGGACTTACAGTAGGAGCCCGGTGAGCATGGGGTGCTGAGTCATCAAGGAGCCCAGCGTGCTGGGTGTGAGGTGAGAGCAGGACAGGGGTTCAAGGCCAGATCTAAAGATGGACAGTCATAGCTGGCTGTCCACCTGTCTCCTTTGACTTCCTTTGTCTCTTTATCCTCCCATCCTTGCCTTGTCTTCCTCTCTCTGTGCCATTATCTCTGTCATAAAACATCAAAGCTGAAAAGAAACTTCAAGATTATTATTGTTGTCCAACCTTTTAATCTCTTTATCTTGAACTGTGTGAGTTTTAAGTCTCTCTGACTTCATTTTGCTGTTGCTGGCCCCTGCAGTGGCTCCATCCCTGAATCTGTCTCTCTTTTACTACTGGTCTTAGCATCTTTTCGTCTCTACCTACTTGCTGTACCTGCCCTTGTGTGTTTCCTTCTTTCTCTGAAATCCTCAGTCATTTCCCTCAGGTAAGTGTCTCTAAACCACGGTTAAGTATCAAAGGCTATTGAAAGACACCGGTCTACCCTAGGAATGGATGGGTGGGGATTTTACCCCATGAGTCAAGATCCACTTTAGGGTCAGGAAATAGAAGATAGGGATTAAAGAACATCCCATTTAGTCAACTCTTTATTCAGCACCTACTGCCTGTTAGACACTGTATAGAAAATAAATCAGTAGGCTGGGGCCTGAAAAGAGAACAAAGGATTTGACTCAATTTAAGCAATCCTTTTGTTTGCAAACAGGTGTTGTTAATTTTTTCAAGGGCAGACAAATGATCTCTCTGGCAACACTAACAATTTCTTCTGTATTTCATTAAAAATATTAAAGCTTTTTCTATGATGAACAACATTGTATAATAAATTATGAAAACTGCCTTTCTTTGTTACTAGCTGTATTTTGCTCAGACTGATGAATTTGAATGTGGGTATGAATGGTTTTATGTGGTAAAATCGTACCGATGGGGGCCGGCTGCAGAGACGCATTTTGTAGACTGTGCTTCCAGCGTGGTAAATCAGGGAGGCGCTCTTCCCTTTCTGTTAGAAGCAAGCCTTCAGGGTGGGGCCCTCTCCCCGCCCCTCTTCCCCTAACCCCATCCATTCTCTGTTAGTCCTCCCACCGCATCGGGGGCTGCCAGTCCCTCCAGGCTGGTACCTTGGCCTTCTCCCTCTTCATTTGGCTCAAGATTGAACTACTAAGAGCATCTTTCTCCCCTGGAGTCTGGTACAGTTTTCCCCTTTTCTCCTATTGTCTCTTCCTTGCTTTCCATGCCAGCGAGAGTCATCTTTATTTTGTGTTACTCCCTACCCTGGAACAAATCACTTTAAGAGTTTCAAGTCTTTTGGAATTGTAAATAAAAGCCATGAAGGAGGGACTTCCCTGGTGGCGCAGTGGTTAAGAATCTGCCTGCCCACGTAGGGGACATGAGTTCGATCCCCGGTCTGGGAAGATCCCACGCTGCCGCGGAGCAACTAGCCTGTGCGCCACAACTACTGAGCCCGCATGCCACAACTTCTGAAGCCCGTGCGCCTAGAGCCCGTGCTCTGCAACAAGAGAAGCCACTGCAGTGAGAAAACTGCGCACCGCAACGAAGAGTAGCCCCTGCTCGCTGCAACTAGAGAAAGCTCGCACGCAGCAGCGAAGACCCAACACAGCCAAAAAAAGCCATGGAGGAAGGGGGGGTTCTAGGATGGGAGGAACTACCTTCTGCCCCCCACCTTAATCCGTCAGAATGGGCTCACGGTGCAGGGAAAGGAAGTCTTGGATACCTTGAGGTAGGTGGCAAGCTCCCTGATGCCTGTAAGGTGGATCTTTCCTTTCTCAAATCAAACCTGATTGGCACACATTTGCCAGTACCTAAAGCCAAGAGATGGCGTGTTCCGGGGGCATTGGGACACTTAGTGTCCTGACTGTAGTGCTAATTAGCCTGGCTCTTCCCTTCTGGCTTCAGTCTCTACTTTGGGATGAAGGGACTATGTTCAAGGCTCTCCAAGGGCCTCTTTTGATCTTATGGGCCTGTTCAGAGATGGCACACAGATGATCCAGGGAACATCCACTTGGGGAGTTTTCTTTGTGCATTGCCTTTAAATAGAGCAATTGGTCACTGCTTGTGGCCTTACCTCCAGGCCTTTCCCCAGTAGGTTACCCCCCTGGTCCCTAAAGACACCAAATTTGTGTCTTTATGCATCTTCTCTTATGCATGTTGCAAAGCCCATGCCTAAACTTCCACCTGTTGTGTTTAGAGCCGGGAGGAGAATGAACAGTAAAGGTTGTGTCCGGGTCTGCAAGGTTAGAGGCTCCAGTGCCCAGAGGTAACACATGTCCTTGGGACCTCATCTGCCTGCGAGTGACATTCGTGCCAACGTCAGATCCAAGCTGTCCATCAGAATACAGTGAAAGCCACATAGTGAGGCCTGCAGTTTCTAGTAGTCACATCAAAAAATGTAAAAAGAAACAGGTGAAATCAGGTTATGATATATTTTGCTTAACCTAATATATCCAGAATATTATAATTTCCACATGTAATCAATGTAAAACTTATTAATAGCATATTTTACATTCTTTTTTCATGAAGTATTTGGAATCTGGTGTGTATTTTACAATTACAGCACATCTCGATTTGTATCAAAAATGTGCTAAATTTTCATTGGAAATATTTGATCTGTACTTAGCGTTCATAAAATTTATAGCTGAAAAAGTACATTTACGTACACAAATTAAGCAAGCTGAAAGTTTTCCAAAAATGAAATGAGGTATGAATTAAAAAATTTAAATCAATTGAAATAAAATAAAAATTCAGTCCCTCAGTGGCACTAGCCACATTTTAAGTGGTCAGTAGGCCTGTCTGGCTAGTGGGTACCGTGATAGACAGTGCAAGTCTGGATTATGGACCCAGTTGGGTATAACTTTATAGTATACTCGCCTATTCATTCATCAAACATTTGCTGAACACCTGCCCTGCACAAAGTGTTGGTTATAAAACTTCAATGAAGAAGAGCATTCTTGTTCTGTTAGAAGCTCCTGGGATGGTGGGAGTCAGAGAAGAACACTTGCCTTCCATCCCTCTCTGCACCTGACTTAAGAAGGAAATAGGGGATGAGGCCCAGGCAGACACCCTTTGCTGCAGGAATGGCTCAGACGGCAGCGTGGTACTGAGGCATGGACTTAGAGTCAGGTGTTCCTGGCTCACCCAGCACATCAGGTGGGTTCTCAGTTGCTGACAACAGAATCCACTCTTGCTGGGGATTACAGACAGGAGATCTTACCCTGAAGAATAAAGAATCATTTGGAGGGCTGAGAAACAGGACTGAGGTAAAGTTTCCAGAATGATGCCCTAAACTGTGTGGTAGCATCATCCCAAGGGGGGGGGGGGGAAACTGGTATTACTGTGGCTGCTGCTACCAGGCTCTGGAGAGCAGGACCTCGACTTTACTGCAGCCCCTCGTGCCACCACCTCTGCCACTTCTGAGTTGGGAACAAGACCTCACCACCACCTCTGAAAGCTGAGGCGTCTGCTGTCATCCATGTCGGCCGAAATGGAAGCTCCAGGCACTGCCCACATTTTCATACTACCCATTTCTGAATCAAACCTCAAGTGGAGGGGGAGAACATCAGAGAGTCAGAGCCCAGATCACATGGTGAATCCTAGCTGCAAGGGAGTCTGGAAATTTGAATTCTGACTTTAATACTGGAAGATGGGACTCATTACCTGCAGATGTCCCCAAATATGGAAAAAAACTGCTCAAAGGTGATGGACAGCTGTGAATACGATAGATGTCCACCATAGCCAAGGTGTGGTTAATGCTGTGGTTCCAGGGAGCAAACTCTCTTCACGAATATAGTCATGCCCTCAGCAGGTGTCGGCCTTATTCCTGACTTGCAGCACCTTCTCAATAAAGCACAACTGCACACATCCCTCCGATCCCTGCGCAATCCAGGATCAGACTTGGACACGTTTCATGAGCACACAGCAAAAGCTCACCAGCAGTAGTGAACTGATTTACTCAATGCTTCTCCAGCCCCACTTGCCTTCCTGTACTGCAGAGGCTGAAAACTAAACCTACATTTCCCAGATTCCCTGGCAGATGGGGACCTAGATATGTTTAGGTTCTGCCAGTCAGCTGAACTCAGGTGGGACTCTGACTTGGCATTGAATAATGGGGGGAGTTGAACAGGGCGAGAGGCTGGTCCCTGTTTTGAGGAGTGGATGGAAGCGGTCCAGGAACCAGCAGCTGTGGCTACACCTTCCTGACGTGGCAGCTTTCTCAGTGGCGTGGTTCTGTGGTGTGGTTTGGGGACTCAATACTGGAAGTCCTACTTAGAGTCTATTCCTTTAGCCCTTCCAATAATTCTGTGAACTATCTAGACTCTATAATATATTGCTTTCTGCTTAAACTAGCTCGAGGGAGAATCTATCATGTACAGCTAAGACCCCTATCCAATGTGCCCATGAGTCTTTCTCTGGAAAGACTGTCTTTTGTTCTGTGATCATACCCTTTCTTCTTTGCTGCTGTAAAAGGGCCTATTAGCTTATGAAAGAATAGTAATGGAGATGATAGTTTTATTAAAATGCCCTTACTTGTCAAAATAAGAAGGTAGTGATCCTATATCTATTTTGCTCTTCCCAAGTTAAAAAACAAAACAAATAAATTTATTGGTCTTTGAAATTCAAAAGCCTGGGAATATTCTTTTATGAGAACTGTCATCCTTATTCACCCTTTTTAAAGCCTTACACAGGTATGTTTATTCATCTACTCAGCACATTTTTGACTATTTATTATGTGCTTAGAATCCCTCATTTATTTCCTTATCTTCAGGTAATCTTTCTTGCACTGGCTTTGTTCTAATCTATGCCAGCAAAAAGCTATCATCCATACTAGCTGGTTAGTGTCATGTCATATAGACATCAGCCTGAGGACAGGAATATGCTTTATACTAGCTATCAACCCTCAGGCGGGAATGGATTTGTTTTCCAAATAAACTAGGAAAGATGCACTCCAAAAATTAGAATAACATTTACGAAATGCTGAAGTGGGTGAAGATGGGATTGTAGAAAATTCCTTAGCTGGGTAGAGAGTAGAGATGGGGGTAGGGAAGAGTCTAACACTTGATCCAGGGAGGAGCTGGCCATCCTGCCCCTGGGAATCCCGGAAAAACATAAGGAGAGTGCGTGACAGAGAAGGGGACCCAGTGGCATTGGTCATCTTGGAGATCTACCAGGAAAACCTTCACATCTTGCTTGTGCCCATCCACGGGGCTTCCCTAAAGTTGGGGCTCTTGAGCTCTGGCTGAGGAGGCCATCTGTGGCTAGGTGGCAGAAGCGGACCACACAACCTGAGCCCTTGGGAAGTTTCAATTTCTGGAAACTCTCCTTCTTTGTGTGTCTGTGCTGTCCTTTCTGCCGATGACTACCCTCTGCTTTCTGGGCCAAGCTGGTCAGATATGGTCAGAAGGTACATTCCATCCTGGGGAGAAGATCAGGTGACCTTTTTACTTCAGCCTTTGTTTCTCTCCCTTCATGAACTTTTAACGTTATTCGATTTTTATCAAACCATAATGTGGTTCCATTCCCTTGAGGCCAAGTCTTGGAAGACTGGAAACATGGCCTGACGCTGCTGTTTACTAGCTGTGTGACCTGGAGTGAGTTGATTAACATCCATCTGATTCCATTTTCTCATCTGTGAAATGGGACTAACAGCAGTGCCACAGTAATAGTGCCAGTGTGCAGGGTTTTCAGGGTTAAATGAGATAGCGTATAGAAAACACTTAGCTTTGTGCCTGGCACTCAATAAGCCCTCACCACGCAGTGGTTGAGAGTCTGCCTGCCGATGCAGGGGACGCGGGTTCGTGCCCCGGTCCGGGAGGATCCCACATGCCGTGGAGCGGCTGGGACCGTGAGCCATGGCCGCTGAGCCTGCGCATCCGGAGCCTGTGCTCCGCAACGGGAGAGGCCACAGCAGTGAGAGGCCCGCGTACAGCAAAAAAAAAAGAAAAAAAAAATAAGCCCTCACCAACGTGAGCTGCTGTAACGAGTATCAACCTCATCTAGACAGATTATATATTTTTAGTAACTTGCAAAGTGGATTGGTTCGTCTCACTGTGAACACACTCACTGACGCTTGGAACAAGAAGCCTCTCCCTCCTCTAGTGTTTGCCCTTTCCTCCCCTTCCTCCTCAGTTATCTTTTGTACTATTCCAATATTTGAAGAATGCGGCGTTGTAAAAATTTATAGGGTTCCTGTATAGCATCCAATTTACTGCAGGCTTTCAGGAAACTGTGTTCAATAAGTACTTGTTAACTCAATCAAAAATCAAGTCATCCATGTGGATAAATGACTAGTTGTCCAGCTGGCTGAAGCAGCGCACATGCGTGCCTGCACAAACACCCACGCACATCCACACCCCCACACAGAGGCAGAGGTGTTCCTGCCGGGCTCCTCCAGGCTCACCTTTGGAAATCTACTCATCTGAAGCCCAGACCCTGGACAGGGTTTCCACAGGCAGCTTTGGTGGTAGAATGCACAGGTCCCCTCAGACCAAAAATAATCCCAGACATGTGACAGCAACTCTCAGCTTAAGAGGCCATGTGACACCCATTGCCTTCCTGGATTGTTTTCTACAGAGAACTGAAGGTTGAGGGGTTTAGTGATTTTTCCTAAGTGAAGGCCCTGGACTCAAAGCCAAGCCTCCTCATGCTAAAACCTGGATTATAATGCTGCTCAGAAAGGTCTGCCCAAATCCCCACCCCCGTTAGAGCTATACTTCTGGGTTAAGTCTTGCACCTGCATTAGATCCCTGTTAGTAAAACATGCAAACACACATTTTATCTGAAGGGGACCCAGCTCTACCTCAATGGCTAAAATTAGTTTGTCAGATTGGATAGCTGTTACCTAGAGTGAACATTTATCCATATAAGCATCTCTGAGAGTAACTGAGTGGAGGCTGACAGCTGTCTCTCAGAACGCGTCTCCCTCTTCTTCGCTGTAAAAGAATTGCCCGGGCACACATTTCCCAGCCTCCCTGCAGTTAGGTGAGGCCAGGTGACAAAGTTCTCACCAGCAGAAATGTGAGTGGGGTGGGGCATGAGACTCCCAGGCCCGGGTCCTTAGGGCAATCAGCATGCCTCCTCCACGCCCCCTTTCTCCTCCCCACTGGCTGCAGACAGACCTGGCAATGAGCCAGCTTCCACTGGGAGGATGAGGACAATGTCTTGAGGGATGGCAGAGAAACGAGTCGGAAAGGGCCGGGGTCACTGACTCTCTGCTTGAAGTAGAACATCCCACTGACCAGGAAGACTCCCTCAGATGTTACGTGAAAGAGAAATAAACTTCTAACTTTTTTAAGCCACTGGGTTATTGTTGGATCTCTTTGTTACAGCAGCCTACCTATCTGTCAGAATGAGATGTGTTTACCCACATGAAATGCTTGGCATGGGGCCTGGAACATAGTAAATGTTAGCTCTGCCTATGACGCTATTTGAGTTTCAGATCAGAACTTTGCATTCATCTCTGAGTCTCTGAGTGGAGAATTCAGGAGTGGTTTTCACAAGGGCTCTGTTGGACCTGGCTGCCCTGCACTAGTGCCCAGGTGACCAAGTGTGGCCTGGAGTGGCATCTGCCCTCATACCACATGGAACATTGAGAGGCTTCAGGCAAGGGGAGTCCAGTGAACTTAGCTGGGTTTGCAGATATCAGGAGGTAGCTTCTTGAACCCAGGCCCTGGTGACCTCTACGCCTGCTAGAGGGGCCCCAGTGAGGCACAGCTGCAGATGGGATGGGAGTGAGAAGCAGAAGACAGTGGAAGACCGGTGGGCTCGTGGGAGAACCTCCAGAGATTCCCAGCAATGACCGGGTGACATTTGGCTTGGGGTAGAAGCTCTGTAATAGTAAATAGGGGCAAAAACTGGTGAAACATGGGCAACATATGTAATTGTGAGTCCCTGGGTAGACAGGTAAGACTGGAAAACTTGGGTTACCCTAAAATAAAATTACCCTAAAATGAAAGAGTCTGCTAAGTAAAGGGGAAGCTATCATGTTTTATACTTGTGTTTAGAATGAGGGCCAGTACCGCTCTCTTAATATTCTTGGGCTGTTTTTTACTTGCTAGGAGCTATTTAGAATTTCCCCACCCCCACCCCAGGCCCTATATCTTCAAGAGGATGTTGCTATATACGTATACATATTTTTTTAGATTTTCACTTTTAACAAATTATAGACTCATCAGAAGTTGCATAAAGAGTCCAGAAAACTCCAATAAAGTCATCACCCACTCCCCCCAATGGTGGCATGTTACTGATTATCAGACATCATTAAAATTAGAAAACTATCATGGACATATACACACTAACAAACGTAGTAAGGTAGATAGCTAGGGGGAAGCAGCCGCAAGGCACAGGGATATTAGCTCGGGGCTTTGGGACAGCCTGGAGGGGTGGGATGGGGAGAGTGGGTGGGAGGGAGACGCAAGAGGGAAGACATATGGGAACATATGTATATGTATAGCTGATTCACTTTGTTATAAAGCAGAAACTAACACACCATTGTAAAGCAATTATACCTCAATAAAGATGTTTAAAAAAAAAATTAGAAAACTAACATTGGCACAGTACAATCCACAGATGTATTAGATAACAGACCTTACCCAGATTTCACCAGTTTTTGCAAGTACGCATGTTTGGGGTGTGTCTTTGGGCATAATTCTATGTTAGTTTATCACACGTATAGATTCCTAGACCACCACCGCCACATCTAAATACCTTTTGCTTCATAGCAGCAACAGGTGTGTTAAAAACCTACAATGCGGTGAGGAACAGCAGGAGTTTTGTCAACAGACAGACGTGATTTCGAATCCTGGCTTCTCCACTGGGCAGCTGTGCGACCTCGGGCAGGGGTGGTAACTCAATCTTCCTGAGCCTGTTTCCCCATCTGCAGAATGGGGCTGATAAAAATAGTACCTGCTCTCTGGATCGTCTTAAAGATGAAATGAGATCACTCCCAGCAGAGCACAGGTATATGTTCTTCTATTATCAGTATCCCGGTGTCAATGTCTTTTGACTTTATGACTCAGGGCTGTTGACTCAGCTTCTAGAATAATTTAGTTCATAAGACAAAAAAAAAAAAAAAAAAAAATTGAAGCTGCATGTGACGTACTCAGCCCACTGGGGCTACACTTCTCAAATCCCCTCCTTAAGACTCTTGCTGGTGACAACCCTAGGCCAGGGTCCCTGGCATCAGCCTCACTGTCACACATCCCACTCTACCCCCCCTCACAGATGCCCCATCAGGGAAGCTCCTCAGAAGCCCTGTTTGATGCTTCCCCATCTTCCTTTATCTTTCCAAGTATCTTTGCAAAATCTCTCCTCTGCTTTGCATCTGCCTTACCACCTTTTCCCCACTCCTTACCCTCACCTCCTGATTTTTAACTCACGGCCAATGGGAGCGACTTACATTGCATTTATGAGACATCACATATAGAAATACACATATGCAAACCAGGATTTTATTTAAGGGGAACTTGGCTGGAGAGAGATTACTATACCCACGTGGATCTCTCTCTCTCTCTCTCTCTCTCTCTCTCTCTCTCTCTCACTCTCATTAGACTGTGAGCTCTTTGAAGGCAAAGATTCTTTGAGTTGTTCAGGTACATATTGGGTGCCCATGAACACTAACCTCCCAAGTAATAATCCCACACAAATAATGGTAGCTTCCATTGATTGAACCCCTACTACGTCCTCGTCATGGTGCTTAAAGCTCTAATTCATTTAACATCCTGCAAAGTAGGTATTGGGATGATCTCCATTCTGTGGATGCAGAAACTGAGGCTTGTTCTGTTTTCTCCCCAGAACCGATGCACTCTCCACTTTGACAGGCTGCCTCTCCCTCCACGTCTGCTTGATTAATAACGTGAAGCTCCTTATGCAGCTTCCTTGCATAGTGACGTCTGTGAAATGGTGCTATGCGTCTCTGTCTTGTTTATGTCACAGGACCCTTAGTGAGGCTCCCATGACGGGTGTTGGGAACAGCCCACTGCAAACCATGGCACAGTGAACAGGATGCATGCGTGAAGGGACCCGCCATCCTCCACTACTTGTAGGAGAGACACTCCCTACTTTTACATCCCTTTTATTCCGTCTCCTGTCCCTAACCTCACCTGCAATGCTCTCCTAGGCACACAGGAAGAAATACATTCAGATTCACCGTACATGATTGAAAACCGTCTTTGTTGTAGTCACTTCCACACTGTTTTTTTATTTTAACACATTCTCAGTGAGTGCTAACAATAACCCTGCCATATAGGTATTATTCTCACCCTTGCTTTACATATGGGGAAACCAAGGCTCAGAGATTGAAGCGACCTGCCCAACATCACACAACCAGTGGATTTGGGTTTGTCTGAACGCAGGTCTGTCTGACTCCAAGTCCAGTGCTCTTAAGCAAAAGTCTATATATTTTTAACAGTTTAAAATTCAAAATGTATAAAAGGGAGCTCAGTGACTGTCTTGTCTTTTGGACCCTTGGTTTGCTTCCTCAGAGAAAATATTACCATTTCTTGAGTTTTCTTCCAGAGTTATTCTAAGCATATTAACTAGATATGGGAGTATATTACTTTTTCTCACTTTTCCCATATTCTTCCATACTCCGCTTTTTTTTCCCACTTGACAATGGATCTTGAGACCTTTTCACAATCAATTTATAGAAATTTCTTCTTATTTTTCTACAGTGCAGTTTACAAGCGATTCACACCCAGAGTATCAGTGAACCCTAAGACCCTTGGCCAACTCCAAAGGAAGCTCACGGCTGGAGACGCTGGTGGTGGAGGTAGGCTACAGGCTTAATTTAAATATTAATAATAATATTAAACATTTACTGTGCCTTAATTCAGGGCTGGGAACTGTGCTAAACACCTTACATGGATTGCCTCGTTGAAGCCTCCAGATAACACTGCAAGACGGTACTGTCATTATCCCTGTTTTAAGGATAACTAAACGGAGATAATGGGATTGAGTACGTTTCCCAAGACCACATAGTTAGCAAGGACACCGCTGGGGTTTGAGCCCTGGTTGTTTGATTTCACTCTCAATCACTGCCCCAAAGCACAACTCAGGAGAGCAGAGGATGACCTTTCGGAATCTTCCCCTCTTCCATGCTTAGTTTCCATCTTTTCAAGAGACACCCCACCCTCCCAAGGCTGCCTCTTCTCTGCAAGACTCAGCTTCCCACCTCCCTCTCCCTTCCCAGCACAATTGATCTCTTCTTTGTCCAGCCCCCAGCTTCCAGAGGGGCCATGTTTATATTGATACAAGTAATAACAACTACATAGGTCTCCACTGGACTTAAGCCTGGGGAATTTCAGGTACTGAGATGAGCCAGTGGGGTGGGGAGAGGTCGTTTTGTGATTGTGTGTGTGTGTGTGTGTGTGTGTGTGTGTGTGTGTGTTTTCTGTCCTCTTAAATCACACTGAGCAGCTGCCACTGTGAGAAGCTTGGCTGAGAGGCTACTGACACAGTCAGGTGTTAGTTCCGGAAGCCTCTGCCTCTGTAGCAGAGATCTGTGTAGAAGAGCTCGGGCCGCTGACACCACCCTGGGGGGTGCTTACTGTTCTCCTTGCACAAAAGGGAGGCTCTGTTTCTTGCCAGGAGATGTCTGGCCTCCTTGGAGACTGAGGGGCAGCAGGGCTTTCCCGGGGAGGCAGTGCAGTGGAAAGGGGCTCTGGTCTGAGAGTCTCCGGTTTCAAATCCTGGGGCCATCACGTCCTGGCAGGATAACCCTGGGCACGTCACTCCGGGTCCTGTATTGCATAACTCTGGGGTGTGTGTGTGTGTCTGGGTCTCAACAGACTCTGGGTGCCATTCACACAGAACACAATGCAGGTGGTGTGCCTTTTAGCCTTGGACAACGTGATGGAACAGAATCACTTTATCTCAGAGTCCATTTGCTGAGCTTTGTCTAGAGGAGAAGATAAGATCTACTTCAGGGGCTGCAGAAAGAATTCAACAAGATAACATCTTTGTAGGTACTTGATAAATATTAGCTCTTGCCTTCCCTTCCCTTTCCTTCGAGCCCCCCATGTAGGCAGTAAGGTACAGCACAGTGGTTAAGACTGTGGGCTTTGATCCCAGATTACTAGGGTTCAAGCTGTGTGATACTGGGCAAGTTAATCAACCTTTCTGGGCCTCGTATGTCATGGCATAAAATGAGGACAACAGTAGCACCTGCCTCACGAGGCTGGGCTGTTGGGCGGATTTCATGAGATACAGTGGGTACAGCACGACTGCAGTGCCTACACCTAGAAAGGCCCAGTGTGAGCGAGCGTGACCCTGCTCTCTGTGAAAGACCGTCTTCCTTCCCGCTTCCTCTCTTTTCTTCTTTGATCTTCTGCCTCTGGGCTTTTCTTGGCAAAAGGAAATCCTTTCTTTGAGATCATGTGCTTTTTCATCTCTCCCACTGAGGGTGACTGTGGGGGACGCAGTGTGAGCGAGCCCACCTGGCAGATATCGGCTGAAGCTGTAACCAGGAGGCAAAGCTCTCGCTGGAGGCCATGGGAGCACAGTGTAGGAAGACACGGCCTGTGGCCTAGGGGTTCTCGAAGGCAGAGCTGAAGGGCAGGGTGAGCCTGTGCCTCAGAGGGCAGAGGTGCTGGGCAGGGGCCCTAGACGGGATAGGCCGTCCTGTTAGAGGGGAACCAGAAGGACCTAAAAGTGGTCAGGGTTCCTGTGTTAAGTGGAAACTTCAACAAAATTGAAGGAAGTTCTACTTCCTCACTCTCTCCTCCTCCGACTGAGCTTCTGAGTCAGAGCTGCCGAGGCCAGCTGGAGACTGAGATGCCCCTGTGACCTTTAAATTTCTAGAGTCCTTGGAGGCTGAGGGCAGATGGTGGGGGTGAAAGATGCCATCATGAATCATGTAGGTCAGCAGGTCCTCAACCATGGCCACACAGTAAAAGCTTCTGCAGAACTAGATTGTGATTTAAACGGTTTGAGGTGGGACCCAGGCAACTCCTACTTCAACTTGTAACTTTCAAAAACTTCAAATCTGCAGGTAAGTTGAAAGGTGAGTACAATGAACACTTAATACCTTTCACTTATATACACATATATTTTTATATACATATATCTACATATATACTTCCTATATATGTACTGGAAAAAATCTGAATCGTTGAGTATAAGTTGTAGACATCATAATACTTCCTCTTAAATACTTCAGAATGTCTCCTAAAGATACTCTAAACCACAATACCATATTACACCCAAGAAATGTAATATTGATATAACATTATTTAATATATCATCCATATTCATGTTTCCCCTATTGTCCCCAGAGTGTCCTCTATAGCCTTTTCCTGCCAAAGCAAGGATCGTGGTTTTTTTTTTTTTTTATTATTCTTGAATAGAGAATACTTTCCTCCAACTTTCTGGTCCTTCTTGGCATTGACATTTTTGAAGAATCCACGTAACTTCTATTGTGGAGTGTCCCTCAGTATGGGTTTCTCTGATTGTTTCCTCTGATTGGGTAAGAACACTGCCAGGATGGGGTGTGCTTCCCACTGTAGCACATTGGGGGCCGCTTCACGTCAGTTGGTCTTGCCCTTAGTCATGCTTAGATCATCCTTTGGTCAAGTGGTGTCCATCATATTTCTCCATTGTACCTTTCTAATTAATAATTACTCTGAGGGACTTGTACTTGGATTGTCTGAATGTCCTACCAACCTCTTACCCGGTTGTAAGATAGTACACTGATGGCCGCTAGTGGAGTGGATTGGTACACTGTGATAGGGTAAATGGTAATTTTCCTAATTTCATTATTGCTTCTACTTCATTAACAGACTTTCTTCTGTAGAGTTTCTCCACTCTTCTGAATATCACCATGAACTCAAGGACTTAAAAGAAATTCAGTGTGTCATAATTCATTACAAATACTAAAGCTCAAATTGTCCCAAATTTGGCCAATGGGAGCCCCTTTCAGATTGGTTCCTGTGTTCCTGCGACATGTCTTAAATTAGAATTTAAGCACTTTCTTGATTTTTAGTGTAACCTGATATTCTAGGCTCACCTTGTACTCTGCTGCAGAACTGAATTAGTCATTTCTCCAAAGAGCCCTGTCTGCTTTCTTTTAATGGAGAATGGTATTTAAAAACCAACATCTGGGGACTTGGTGTGCTCATTATTGTTGGGGGTATTGTTATTTCTAGGCCTTTTCAGTGCTAGGAAATACTCTTTTTTTTCTAAAACAAATCTTGAATTAACTTTGATATTTCCAATCAAATACACACAAAGTCATTTTAGAATTACTACCACAGAAATACTACTAACAACACACCTACCAAATCAGCCTAGGTTTGAGGCTCCTGTGTAGTTCTTTTTCACTTTATAGTCACTTAGTGGGACTATACATCCCACTAAGGATGTATAGTCAGAATACTGTGTCCAAAATTACTTGAATTATGTTTTGTTCCTATATGACTTAATATAGAGTTAGTTGTTGATTTTTAATTTTATTTTTGAAACATGTAAAACATTTAACTAATTGATAACTCAAAAATACATAAAGAAGTGTAAATGTGGCGAAGTCTCATCCTTACCACTTCCACTGCATTTCTACCCACTTCCTGCAGATAACTGTTTTCATTAGATTCTCATTTACTCTTCCTGGCATCGTTGTTTTAAAATAGCAATGATCCAGCTGAAGAGGAAAAGGGGACTTTAGCTAAAGAACTAGGTGAATCTCTTAGTGTCTAGGTTAAAAGAGAATAGTACAAAAGTGGAAGGAAAAATAGTAGTAGGAAATGGGGGAACACACAAGGCAGAAGCTGGGAACCAGGGGGTCACTCGGGCTAGAGAGTCTCAAACATTCAGAGGACCCTGAAGACAATTGCCTGGGGGCCAAACTTGCAAGAAGTGCGTGCTTCCTGACGGCAGGTCACATGGGTCTCCTCTCAAAGTGATGGAAGGGGGCAATGTCATGAGCTCTGCCCTCAGGAATAAAAGCAAAAAGATTAGAAGTATGGGCCAAGGAAGATGACTGAGAACTTTTTAGTCAGGCTCTTAAGGAGGGAGATGACGAGGAATAAAGAAGGAGGAACAGCTGTCAGCAAAAGAAGCGGCAGGCTGGGTCCCAAAACAGTTGGCCTGGGATTCAGAAGTGGCCATGGAGGTTAGGTTTGTGTAAAAGGGTCCACAGGGTCCCCTGATGACACAGGGGGAGGGCTGAATCCAGCAGTGCATCCCCATCTGTAAGAACCAAGGTGGGAAGTCTGATACCTTGAATGAGCTAGGAGTTATGAACTCTATGAAGAATCCTATTTATCTCTGTTGAGCACGCACAGATTAAGGACAGGCGTTGCTTAGAGAAAATGAGTTAATGTTTGGGGCTGAAGTCAGAGTGCTGTGCTGCTGATTTCCTATTTTACCTCTTCTTTCTCCAAGGGGGAAAGAAGTCTTCCAATTGGAAAGGGTGGGGAAAGCATTGCAAAGAGGGGATTGAAATCAAGGACAGGTGAGGAGGCTGGAAAGCCGGGCACAGCAGCTGTGATGAACTCGGGGCCCTGAGCCTGGTGAATTATGTCCTGCGGTCCTGGAGGGACTTGACAAGCAATTTCAGAGCCACTGTCATTAATCTTTGATAAATTACAGAGGAGGAGATTTGTGCTCAAAGACAAGAGATGGGCATATGTGCTCTTGACATTCAAGAAGTGGAAAAGAGTGGATTCTGGAAGTCATAGCACGTGGGCTGGGACGTTCTCACCTCAGGGTTATGAGAAGGTGTGTGTGCCTTCAAGAGAGTTGGTTTTGAGTTCCAGCTCTGTTCCTGGCCTAGGGCAGGGCTGGGGAAGAAATTTGGAGGTTTTATCCCCACATTTAGGACCAGGATGGGGGAATTCCCTGGCGGTCCAGTGGTTAGGACTCCGTGCTTTCACTGCCGAGGGTGCGGGTTCAATCCCTGGTTGGGAACTAAGATCCTGCAAACCGTGCAGCATGGACCAAAAAAAAAAAAAAGAACAGGACCAGGATGGTCTGGAAAGGGTCAAACCAGGGGGAAGGTGGATGCTTTGAAGTTTTCTCACTGCTCCTTCTTTAGTGATGCCTGACTTACCACTGTGGACCTCTGGCAGCCGTGTTTGTCTGTCTCAGTCTGGGTTCCCCAGAAGCAGACCCTGAGATGAGGGTTTGTGTAAAAGTGTCAGGAAGTGTCCCCAGGAAAAATCAGTAAGGGTGTGGGGAAGTGGACGGGGAAGAGAAGGCAGTATACAGCAAGTCCCAAGGGTAACTTTGGACAGTGAAGGTCTCACTTTGGAGTTGTCTTTATTGGGAGGGAGGCAGCAGTATGTTTTCTCCTCATATTGTCACTTAGTGATGAAGGGATGCCCCAGGACGATGTGAATTCCCAGGCATGAGGCAGCTTGAGATCAGACCCTGACAGAGACTCAGGTGCTGGCTGACTCAGGTGGCTGCATGCCAGGAGCTGGACAAGGGTTCTGAGGGGACGTGGGTGGGGTGCCGACAGCCTTCACACACTGCCTGACCCCACAGCCCTGGCTGGACGAGCCGAGCCTGGGGAGAGCACCCATCCAAGGTCGGCCAGGTTCAGCCAATCAGCTTCCCTCTCCTGGGAACTTGGAGCAGAGCCTGAGATCTGCAGGGTGGAGCCTGGGCTCTGTGCGACAGCCATGCTCCACTATTTGGGCTCCAGGGACATTTGTCATGTTGTCTGACCACATGGCACCTATCGAATACTGTTCTAATGCTTGCTGGAATTCCCAAGGCAGAACCCAGAGAACTGGGAATTCTAGCATCCCTTGTAGCTGGGGCCAGGCATGCGACTCAGGCTGCACCGGTCAGGAGAACCTACACGAGACTTCCACTCAGAAACAAATACAAAGCTCTGGCGGGGGGCGGGGGGGGCATTGATTTACTGGTACTGCTGGCAGCCTCGGCTTCTCGCTTTTGGGATACAACGTCAAATTCCTAAGGCATAGGTGGCAATAGCACAGCTGCAGGAGAGTTGAGTTCCTGGCGTTCAGTGCCCATCTATTTCCTTTCGTGGGAAGGCATTAAGAGTGACAGGTCTGAGGAATGTTGTGGGCAGAGATTCTTTGGAGTCCAGAGAGGCATTTGATCAAGTCTCTTGGCTATTCCAGTGGACAGATGTCAGTAATGTGATGGACTCTGCACTGATTCGACCACATCAAAGGAAAAAGGTGACTCTAGTGGCATACCACAGGGATCTGCGTTAGCTCTGTCCGCTCAACATTGTTATCAATGACTTGGACGAAAACATAGAAGATGTGCTTCTTGACGCTGTGGAAAACACAAAGCTGAGAGGGCTGGAAAATGCATCAGGTCACAGAATCAGTTTGCAAGAGGATCTTGATCTCCTGGAAAACTAGGATGAAAATAAAACTTATCGAAATACATCAGTTCTACCTTGAGTTAAGAAAAAAGTGCCAGTGGAGAAAACACTTTGGAAGAAGACGGAAAAAGTGTTCCTCTTTCTATATTTATACCTCACTTATTCCACAAAGGATTTCAGGGGGATTATAAAATTTCGTGAAGTGGAAAAGAGTTAAAACATAGCTGAGAGAATTGAGGCAGAATTAAAGGTAGAAAAATACTAACAGCACAGTTAAGATGAAATCCGAAACATGTGTATCACCCAGTTCCGCAGATGTTACAGGAGGGCCCCTGAGCTCTCTTGTGGCTGAAGCAAACAGGGAAACTTGATCTAATTTGAGATTTTTTAGTATACATAAAAGACATATAAACCATTTACCCAGTAGAAGCACTGCTTTTCTTTATAATGAGACCTGAAAGAAAGTTCTCCTCTGGGTGCTTACGAAAAGGACACCTTATGAAGCAGGGGATGAAGACCTCAAAAAGTCAGGGTATCAAAGCAAATTCAGTGAAAGCAATTCTACTCGGAGTCAGAAAAATGTCTAAGCACCAACTCTGAATTGGGGTGGGATGCGGTCTATCTCTCAAATTCAATGTTTCAAAAACTTTTTGCTGGGTAGAATTGACCTTTGGAGAATCATAAAACTTTTAAATATCTAAGTTTTTTTGGTCTCCCCCTCTAAGAGCCAATTTTCACCCCCTTGGGGGTGTTCTACTGCCCCTGAGAATACATGCTCTAATGGGATGGAGGATGGCATGTCCTATGGCAGTTCTCCTCAATAATAATTGCTCAAGGTGTACATTTCTCTCTTAGCTGCATTTCCCCTCCTGGTGGTTTTTTTTTTTTTTTTGCAGTACGTGAGCCTCTCACTGTTGTGGCCTCTCCCATTGTGGAGCACAGGCTCCGGACGCACAGGCTCAGCGGCCATGGCTCATGGGCCCAGCCGCTCTGCGGCATGTGGGATCTTCCCGGACCAGGGCACGAACCCATGTCCTCTGCATCGGCAGGCGGACTCTCAACCACTGCGCCACCAGGGAAGCCCTGTTTTTTTTTTTACCAGTTTGACTCAACGAGGTACAATTAGGAAATGGCTTCATTTTTTGTTTTTCTTCCCCACCTCCTGTTTTCAATCTTTCTGTTGCAGTTCCCTTCCTCAGCCCTTGATATAGTCTCAGGCAGAGGCTACAGCTTTTTGGCCACCTTCAGTTATAATAACTAGCCTTATTTTGGCTGTTTCAACTTTCTTTCAGGCATTGAAAGTTTCAGCCCAGGGTAAATAAAAACTTCAGTCTCACACCCAACTCAAGGCTTCTCCCCTCCCCATCCTTCAGCTCGTGCCTGAGCTGGGGACCTGCCTTGGAGAGGCAGGATAGTCTGCTTTTTACCACCCTGTTCCCCACCTTCTGGGCTTCCCCTTTGGGTGGAGGACTCATCACACTCCCGGAGGAGGGATACATTCTGCCGAGACCACGTGGCCCAGGTGTCACAACAAATGATCAGAGGAGAGCCGCCCCCATGTCCTCTCTGCATCTCTGCCACCGCAGGCCACTCTGGCCAGCCCCCCCGCCCCCCAATCCCTTCATAGCTCTCTGGGCAAAAAGCAGCTGCCAGTCTCCCTGTTCCAGAGCCTGGAGGGCAAGGACAAGGATGCTCCCCAAGTCCTGTCCAGTGGGAACACTGTGTCAGACTAATGGTTTCTGTGGCTCAACCAGCATCCACTTCGGTGTTGGACTCACTCTCTCTGCATTGATGGCGTCCCAGCATCCGAGCTGCTCTCCTGGACCCCCTTTCCTCTCCTGAAGGCTGGCAGAAGCCTCGTGGGGAGGGGAGGGATGGGGAAACATCCCAGCCTTTCTCACTACTAGGCTGACGACTCCCTACTCTTAGAAATGCCCCTAGTTCAGGGGACTCTCCCTACACTCAACTTTTCTTGGGGTGCTGGAGGTGGAGGTGACAGGGCTGCCTGGTGCACCCTTGAATAAACCCTTCAGGTATGTTCAGATCACTTCCTCTTTAGAATGTGGGAGCACTTTTGCCTTCTGCTAATTCCTTGCTGGGGTGTTAGCAGAAATTCCCAGTGTGGGAAAATTCCCATTCAACACCCCACTAAGTGTTCAAACTTCCTCTTTGGCTGGGGGAACCCAGGACCTGCTTGCCAAGGCATAACCATAACAAGGCCAAGGCCAACCCCAGGCTCGGGACAGCCCTCTCCAGTGGCCACAGGAACCAGATAAAGAGCTGTGGCCACGGCTGCTCCCGGGGTTAGGGATTGCTTCAGACCCTGCCTTTCCACAGTTTCTCAGGAAGCATCTCTCATCACTCCCTCTCTGCTGCTATTAAGGAAAATTTCCTACCTGGGTTTCCCCATTTTCCTGTGCCTACCAAGTTTGTTAGGAGTAAAATTCTAGAAGAGTTCAGAGCTTATCCTCTCTGGTGCCCTCTAAAGGGGGATGTATGTTGGACCAGCCCAGTTCTCGCGACCTCACCTGCTGATTGGGACGATGGGTGAGGAGGATGGGAAGAAGGTGAATGTAGTATCACATGGAAGAGAATGACAAGAAACGAGCTGGGAAAATAGATGCTGGGGGTTTGAGACATAGGATGGAGTTCTGGGGAAAGAGAGAGAAGAGAGAGCTTGGGCAAAGAGAGCAGCCCTGATGAGTGGGATGTTGTGGGCTATGGAGGGATGAAGAGGCTTTCGGGGAAGAATCCAAGTTTCTTCAATAAAAGCTTTTGTTATTTCCTATGTCTTTGAGAGCCAGACTTTTTTTTTTTTTTTAAATCAGGAACCTCTAGAGTCCTAAAGGTAGATGAACAAGAAGGTCTAATTTTGTTGTTTCGTTTAGTTTTGGGTTAAACTGGAACTAGCGAGCCTGCTCCAATGTGGCATTTTGAGACGTGAGGTTCATGTTCTTCCCGCTTGGCTCCAGACACTGTGCCGTTTTCTGGGTACAGTGTGGTTTCTGGATCACACTAAGCATCCGGGTCTCAGTGCCTCCAGCCCTGACTCCCTAGAAAAGAGAATCAGCTGGTTACCATGTCTGAACTCTAAGTGGGCTATCAGGAGTGTGATGACTTTGTGTTTTGGCCACACCACGCAGCTTGCGGGATCTTAGGCATCAAACCCACGCCCTCGGCAATGAAAGCTGAGTCTTAACCACTGGACCACTGGGGAATTCCCAATGACTTTCTCCTCCTGGTAAGACTGCGTCCCTGTAGCGAGAAAGTCTGGGTAAGGAAGACTCTGCCACATTTTAGTCCCATGGGAGACGCATTAGTCAGATAGACGAAGTTTTGCTGGAATCACAGCACAAATAACCACAACTCTGTGGCTTACGATGGAGCCTTATTCCCCACCAGTACTACATGTCCACTGCAATCCAGTTGCAGCTCTGTTCCATGTTTTCTCCTCTTGGGGGCCATGGCTGTTTGATAAGGCCCTTTCTAGAATATTAACGGTCATCATGATAGCAGGGGAAAGCAAAGCCAGATGGCCACATGCTAGCTCTTAAAACTTACCCAAAATTGACACATGGGACTTCTGCTCACATTTCCTGGGCTACAAGTCATATGGTCACATCTATGTACAACAGAGTGGAGGTGTATATTTCTCCCACAGGGTGGGGCACTGAGTATTTGGGACAATAATACAGTCTTTCATGGGAGGCTATCAATTCTGCCTAAAACAGCAGTTGCATGCCGTTTGAAATCTGACAAAAGAGATTGTCAGAAAAGATCTGAAGGAGGCTGCCATGTGGGGAATTGTATTTTTTCTCCCTAAAGATTATTTCATGCTTGTTGGATCCATCATATTCTGAAATCCTTTTGTCGTCCCACAAGTATTGATAAGTACAAACTGTTTGGTCACACAGCTATTAGCCATATCTCTCCAGAACTCCCTGACATACATTTACTGGCTGGCTTAAATTTCTCCTAATTTCTATCTCCCTGATCCCCTACCTTTTTGGCCCACTTTATGTCTTCTCTGAGCTCCAAAACCTAGATGACTGTGACTCCTCTGAGGTCACCTAAGATTTTCAAACTCCTCTCTCAAGAGGCTGGTAATTTCCACTTATGGGATTTTCCTACTATTTGTCCAGCAGAGCTGTGGAGTCTTAGGAAGTCTTTCTGTCTGAGGAGCTGAATTTTCACTATAGACGTGATTCACTGAGAGAGATTAGCATGCTTTTTGCTCTTCATCATCATTACCAAGAATTTTAATATTTTATTAAATCATCTGGTCAGAAAAGCAATGACTAAAAATCATAGCTGTAAAAGCACCTTAAGGAAAGAAATACCTGGGACCCGTTTGGTGTTTCGTCACTGTTCTTTGGGTCGGTCCCATCTAATGCCCCCCCTGGATGTACGCCCAGATTGAATCCCCAAGTGTCTGTCCTACTCCCGAGGGGCCAGCCTGTGTCGTGGCTCTGGGACCCTTCACCATCAGTGACCAGAAAGCTCTCCTGGGGGGAAGGTTTTGTTTTCTTGCAGAGATGTTTCTGGACCACGGCCACAGGCAGCCCGTTCACCCACCTAGTGGGGAGAGATCATGAAAAAGACAGCCTTATTCATGTTTTTCTTTGCCTCCTTATCAGCTGGGAGAGTTTGTTTTTCCCTCTGACTCAAAGATTCAGAATTTCAGGACTGGAAAGGGGCTCCCCTGCTGTTTCCTTGAAGTGACAAAACACAAAAAGCATAACCGACAGTGCCTCGTTACATTTCAGCCTGAAGAATATTTATAATTGTCTTTTCCAATCAGACATTTCCCCAGCCAGTATATTTACCTTATGTTTGATTTGAGAAGGTCTATTTCCTACTTTGTTTTGTTTTGTCTTACTGACCTTAGCTGGGTCTTTTGTGAGCTGGTAATTTGTTCTCTGGTCTCTTAGCAACCAGGAACTTTTCCAGCTCGCCACTGAATCAGACCTTGGAGTTGCAAAGTTTATAGCAGAACTTGCTGAAGGACAGTATCTCTCCCAGAGCCAACTATGTTAAACCAATGTTTGAACAAGAAAATTAACCGGGGTTTCAGGACATGTACGTTCCTTAAGGCGACAACTGACGAAACACACGTCGGGCTCTCCGGAATGTCTCCCCTGGTCCCAGTCCCAGCTGGCTGAGTTCTCTTTATCCTCTGCTGCAGTGCAAGGCATTTCCCCATTTCTGCTCCTGGGCTGATGTGAAGCAGATGGAGCCTGCCTGGAGAGGAAACGACCATGCCGTCCCTGGAGGAGGACAAGGCGGAGGAGGTCCCTAGCGCGACTGATCACGTGGTCTTGTCCAGTTTCACTCCACACACATTGATTTCGTGCCCAGTATTTGTGAGGCACTGGCTGGAGAAATGCACAGAACACAGCCGTGCCCTGTAGAGGTCAGAGTCTAGTGAAGAGACATCAATAAATCACTTACTATCCAGCGTGCTCAGTCTGACATTCACGATATAAACAAGGACTCCTGGAGGACAGAAGAGAACTTGGCCTGGGAGTGGGGTGAAAGCCCACGCGAGTGACTGCACTGGAGGCAGGATGCGGGGTGGGGAGGGTGAGGAGACGGGGGCTACCTCTCTCCACCTGCAGCAAGTGTGCTGTGAGTCCCGAACTCCCAAACTCCTGGCATTGGCCACTCAGGGGCAGGAAGCCCCAAGCTCAGTTATTAGCCGGTGTGAGAGCTGACTGATTCTTGGAGTTGCCTATGGCTATGTAAAAAAATCACCCCAAAGCTTAAGGGTATAAAATACCGCCGTTTTATCGTGCTCTTGGATTCTGTGGGTCAGGAGTCAGAAGAGCGCAGGGGGAGGCTCTTCTTTGCTCCATGGTGTCTGGAGCCTCGGGTGAGGACTTGAATGGTGGGGGGGGGGGGGGGTACCTTCAACTGCGGGGGCTGGACCACTTCGAATCTAGTTTCTTCACTCATACATCTGGCAGCTGGGCTGGACTGGGCTAATGTCTCCATCTGACCTCTTCAGCATGGAGTTCTCAGGATTGTTGGATTGGAGGCTCAGGGCTCTAAGAGCAAGTAGATGGTCTCTGAGGGCGAGGCAGAAACTGCATGGCCTTTTTTGCCCTAGCCTTGGGAGTCACATAGCATCACTTCCATACACCCTATGCGTCAAGGACCCACCCGGATGAAGAGTAGGGGACATAGACCCACCTCTCAAGGGAAAGAGGGTCAAAATATTTGCAGTCATGCTGAAATCACCATACAAGGAGCTAAGAGTTCTAAGTTCTTGTCTGACTCTGCCCCTCACTTGCTGTGTGACCTTGGGTTAGCTGCTTCTCCTCTCTGGGCTCTGGCTTCTTCATCTATACACTGGGAGGGGTTCTCCAGGTGAATCTAAAGTCCCTTCTCATGAGGAGCAGCAGCAGAGCAAGTGCTCCTTGTTATCTATTGATTCCGAGTGAGCTGAATTTTAATTATAGGAATGGATCTCCAATTGAATCGTGTGGATCACTGGGTAGACATGATCGTTAGAATTTTCACACTGATGGAAACTGGAGGAACCTTGGTCTAACTCCCTTGTTTTACAGCTAGGGAAACTGAGGTTTAGAGAGGCTAAAGGTCCAGGAGTAATGTAATGATGGACATTAACTAAAGAATAGAACCTGGGCCCCTGAGCCAAACATCCTGTGTGCTTTTCACTTACCTTATTATATTTGGAATTATGTATGAAATTTCATTCAAATAACCACCTTCAGGAAGACATCGCTTACATAAACTGAGGGATATCTGTAAGTAGCCGTCTGGAAATTTTCCATTGTGTCCAATCTGCGTAGTTGTTGACTGGGTTTGAAGGTTTATCTGCCAGATCCATGCTCACCGGTTGGCCCGTCTCGGGGCCTTGGCCCAGGACTGGTGCAGCATGACAGTGGAATTAGGAGGAAGGTTGAGAAAAGAGGTGAGTTTGCTTCTGGTTTGGATCCTAATTTTCTTCATAGCAGCCATATTCAGAAATGGCTCTTGTGCATATATAATAAGGTGATTGAGTTAAATAATAAATGACAAGAGAGGCCACTGGAGGTGGGGAAGCAAAGGCAAGGCAGAAGGAGTCTGATGTCAGCTTAAATTGGAAAGGACATCGAGCTGCTGAGAGAGGGAGATGGGAAGGCAGAAGGGCCCATGGTAACAGGAACAAAAAAAGAACTGACAAAAAGAGCCATGTGGCTCCCTGCAGCCTAGGAAGGCTGAGAGAGCAGGAACAAACTCAGTGTGTGGAAATATAACAGGACATTGGGCATTTCAAAGTAGAGGGAGCCTGGAGTCATATCTAGTGCTGGGGAATAAAGCAAAAAAAAAAAAAAAAAAAGAAAATAGAGAGTAGGCCATGAAGCATTGACTCTTCATGATAAATGGGCTTTATCACAAACATGGCCTTAAACAGAGTCAACCGGGCAGGACTGATTTTGTCATGTTGTTTGAACATTGACCTGGAATAAGGCTCATTTGTGCTTGGCCACAGATGGATGCTGGGAGGATGGAGGAAAGGAAACACCGAGGAAGCCACATGGGCTTTTGGAAAGAGCCTGGCTTCCCGACCCCATCCACCCTGTTCTCAGCACACACGAATCCCATCCACTCTCTCTCTAACCCATCGCCCCCTGTTCTCGGCACAATTCATGCTGGACCTGCCTCCATGCTCATCCCCTCTCATCCATGCCACCGAGTCCCAATCCAGCACAGCCTTTCATCACAATTTTCAACCAGCCCATTCCCATCTCGACTCCTTTTTATCCTCTCTCATTTCGTTTACAAATCTCTTTATAAGGCGCTCATCCCTATGACAGTCTAAGCCTTTATAGGATCAAAGTCTCAAGACACTAGACCTTAGGGGTCTAGGAATTTGACATCCCTAAAGCAGGGCATTTCAGCCCTTTATTGTCGTGAATACATAGAAAGTGATATTTGTACTGCCCATTAGGGTCGAGAGCTCCAGCCTGATCCAGGCCCCAACCTAACTACCCCATGGACCAGGGTATCCAGGCAAAGCTGAAATCCATTCTCAGAGCTCTGTCTTGGAGGTTCTGCAGAGGACTACAGGATTTTGCACACTCCCAGTCAAATATGTTCTCCCGGTAGAGTTGTGTGTTCCCTATTTGCCCTTTGGCTGATTCAACAAATGACATCCGTTCCAGTGACATGAAAACCTCCTTCTTCTTCTGGCATCTAAGATAGCAACAAAATGGAACAGCTGGGTGGTGGTGCAGTTCACAGCAGGGCCAGCTCCTCTTCCTTGGTCTGGAAAAAGCAGCCGGGATGTTCCAATGCATTTAGGGGGCGGAAAACCGTCATGATGGTTACAGTAAGTAACAGTGCTCGGGTCTGAAAGGGAGACAAAAGGGAGTCTCAGGTGGTCCCTGCTTTTGTGAGCTTTTATTCTAGTAGCAGGGACCAGACAAGCCTGGGAGAACGGTAACAGAAGGCCAGAAAGATGAGAACTGGAAGAGAGGTTCACAGCCCCTGGGGGGTTGAAAGGAGGCACAGGGTCTGTCCAGCTGGGTGAGAATCCTACAAAGTTCCTCCAAAGTCGTGTCACTTCACATGGGCCTGAGGGAGGGACGGGATTTCCCCAGGAGTAGAGAGGGCTGGAAGAGTGCATTCCAGGCCCGGTGAGGAATATGGGTAAAAGGCTAAAGGGGCAAAAACAACAAATGGGGTGGAGAAAACCTTATAGGCCAGGAAACAGGAAGAGTGTGTAGACTGCCCAGGGATGGTACAGGGACGTATGTCAGAGGCAGGGTGAAGAATGGGATGAGATTAAGAGGCAACAGGGAACCCCTTGTTTGAACTCTCCTTCTGGACCCAGGAGAACATTGGTTATCTTTAAAACGCGCTTCCGGTGTGTGGCCAGAGTTGAGACTGCCGACCCACAGGATGAAGTCCAAACCCTTGTGCATGGCGTGCAGGCCTCTCTCCCTGCAAAGCTCTTGTTTATCTCGTCCGACTTATCTCCCCCTGCTTGCTCCCGGAGCTCAAGCCGTCTCCTCCTCTGCCATCCCCTGAACACTCCATGCAGTTTCGTGCTTCTGTGGCTTCACACCCGCTCTTGCTGTGCTCGGGAAGCCCCTTCTGCTTGTTGGTTACGTGGATGTCTTTATTCCAGGCTCACTCAGCCTAAGAGCTCATCTCCATCTGCAGGGTCTCCTTGGCCTTCCAGGTTGAAGTGAGTGCTTTCTCTTGGGCGCCCTCACCTGGTCCTGTTCTGCCCTTACAGCCCCCGTCACCAATGGTAAAGATACGTATTCATCTCTCTCCGGGACTTTGCTCACTCACTTACCGTGAGACTTCGGGCAAGTTGCTTCAGTCCTGTGGGTCACCGCCTTAGCTGTAAAAGGAATAATGATACCCACTGCGCGAGTTTATTATGAGGATTGAATGAAATGATGTGTGTCCAGGGTAGACCATGCGTAGAGCACGCTACACACGCGGTAGTTATTATCATCTGACTTGCTATCTCTAGACCAGCACTGCCCAACGGAAACAGAACACAAGCCACAAAAGTGAGCCACATATGCAATTTTTAATTTTCTTATGGCCATGTTAAAAAGGTAAAAAGAAGTGAAGTTAATTTCAATACTATGTTCTATTTAATTCAATATACTCCAAATATCTTCTAACATTTAATCAATATACAAATTATTAATGAGCTATTTTTATTTTTTTCATATAAGCATTTGAAACCCGCTGTTATTTTATAGTAAGAGCACATCTTATTTTAGACTAACCACAGCTCAAGTGCTCAGTTGCTATATGTGGCCAGTAGCTACTGTCCTGAATGGCGCAGTGCTAGGTTCAAGAGATTCTGTGAACTTCTTGAGGATATGCATCGCACAGTGTCTGATTCTTCTCTGCGTCACTCAATACTTGGCACAGAATAGTGTTTAATAAATGTTTATGAAACATTATTGAGCTAAGTCAGGTCATTGGACAGGTTGCCAAGGACAATAAACTGATAAACAATCACAAGCTATAATGACAGGCTAGGGAAACCAGGCGGTGACCAAAACTGAGGTGCTGCCTTGTGCTGACAAAGCTGGGGTGAAAGAGCATATGAGCTGTCTCTGCAGCAAGCCTGGGGTAAAAAGCCTAGAATGGGAAAGGTTCAGATGGTCTTGATGCTATAGCCACTAATACTTGTGTTCCCTTCAAATTAGAGGCAACCAACTTTACCCAATGATAGAATGGCTGGTCTTTTTACAGGGTAGGATCTTGGGACCACTATAAGCAAGTCACTTCACTCCAGAAACCTCCCTGACCGTGCTGAATTCCAGTGAATGGTTATAGAAATACGCTTGTGTTTGAATTCTGCTTCCACCGTCAATGAGCTGTATAACTTTGGACGACTTACTGAACCTTCCTGAGTTTCAGCTTCTGCCATCTGTGAAATGCAGAGAGCAACAATAGCATTTATCTCATAGGGTTACCATAGGAGATCGCGTACTGAGACCGTGTCTTTAAGAGATCACGTGCTTCTGACAGAGCTCCCAATTATCCCTGCCTCTGGGCATTCACCTTTGTGTATCCCCTCCTTCTGAGCGACATGATTCTAACTAATAGAATATGGCAAAGCGATAGGACCTCACTTCCATGGTTCGATTATAAAAGTTGTGACTTCCATCATGCTAGGGCTCTCTCCTGCCCTCTCACTTGCTTGCTCTGATGAAGCAAGCTGCCATGTTCTGAGATTTTTTATGCAGAGGTCCACATGGTAAAGAACTGTGGAGATCCCAGTTGTGAGAGCTCCAGGAGGAACGGGGTCCAACAGCTCAGGAAGAAGTAAAGTCTTGATGACAGCCACGTGAGTGAGCTTGGAAGTAGGTCCATCCAGTCGAGGCTTGAGATGAGACTGCAGGCTTATGGACCCACAGAAACTGTGAGACAGTAAATGTGTTTTGTTTTAAGTTGCTAAGTCCTTGGGTAATTTGTTACACAGAAATGGATAACAAATACATGCATGCAACAGCTTGACACAGCATCTAGAATATAGAAGATGCTCAGTAAATTTAAATATTACTCTTAGCAGTGGTATTGGAAAATTCTGCCATTGGTAAGGGGGTCTTGTCCTATACACAGAAAATCTCTAAGCTAGGCAGACGATCAATGGGCTTCATGTGCAGCCGAGATGAAATCAGACTTGCTTAAGTGGAGTCATTTATATACTTTAAACTACAGTTCATTCTTTTGCACCTGCCTGTTCACTCCGGGCACGGTTTCGACCCCATCCCGTTACTCTCCACTTCCAACCAGGGCTAGTGTATTCACACTGTGAGGACACAAATGAGACCTTTTTCTGGGACGGGGAGTCACAGCTTACTTGGGGGCCAAAAGCAGTGACAGGCCTGAGAATAAGGTATAATCAACCCATAGGTCAGAGTAGTGGGTTTTTTTCCTCTCTTTTTTTTTTTTTTTCTCAGAACTTGGTTGTCCTCTGAGAGAAAAACTAGTGAGAAGAATCCACGCATAATGGACTTTAGCATCTGTGATTGTGAAACCTAACCAATTGTGAAATATAATCGATCACAATGTGCCTTGTCTGGGAAACAAATGTGTTAACTAAAGGGGGGGGGTGGTCTGTGCATTGTCTCGAGGAAGAGGACCCTAAGGAACAGTGATTTGTTGGTGTTTTTCCAGCGTGGTTCAGAGCAAGGGTGCCCGTCTGGCTGACAGAAACATCCGCTCTGCTTGACAGGCGGGCCCGAGAGATGCCGGGAGCACCAGGCAATCATAACTCACAGACACGAGCCATTAAGATCATCTCGCTGCTGTTAGGCGTGAAGCCCTTGCTTACCATGCAGCCTTCTGATGAGAATAATTCATTTCTCTTGTACATTGGCCTCCCACCAGTGGACATGAGGTTCTGGTTTTCTCAGAAGTTATGGTTTTCTCTGGAACTAATGAAATGATGTTCTGACTTATTCATCAGCCTATTGAGAGTTTGCACAGCCTGGGTCAGTCTCTGACCTCTGACCTCTAAGGCACTGACCAGATAGGGCTGCTGCCTCTCCAAGTGGAGAGCAAATGCCTGGGAGCTAGGGACCTTCTGTATTCCCTCCACCTTCCATCCCTCCTTCCATTTTTTTCTTCCTCTTTCTCTATCTTTCTTCTACCCCTGCCCACCTTCATCAAAGATAACCTTGAATTACAGTGGCCACAGTGGGGAAGTTTTTAACCTAGATAAGCTTATCTATTTATGAGGTGTTCTAGAAAAGAAAACCATCCTGAATTTCCCCAAAACAATGGGATGCTTTTTTTATTTTGCGGTACGCAGGCCTCTCACTGTTGTGGCCTCTCCCGTTGCAGAGCAACAGGCTCCGGACGCGCAGGCTCAGCGGCCATGGCTCACGGGCCCAGCCGCTCCGCGGCATGTGGGATCTTCCCGGACCGGGGCACGAACCCGCGTCCCCTGCATCGGCAGGTGGACTCTCAACCACTGCGCCACCAGGGAAGCCCGGGATGCATTTTTTATTGGTATGCAAAAGCTTCTAAGAAACCAAATGAATTAAAAATTGCCTCTTTAAAGATTCTTTACAAAAGGCAAATGGAAAACTTACCATGGTGAATCTAAAAAGACATGTACACTGACCAACTTCACTCCAACGACTGCTCCTTCCTTTCCTCTCCCTAAAATATTCAGAATCTACTAACCCCTTTACTCACTGCCTTTCATGCTGAAGATGAACCAGATGTTAAACAAATGGCTTTTAAAGTGAGGCCCTTCGATGAGCCTGGGATCAGATGTAACCATCTTTTCTCCATGGTCAAAGGCTGATCTTAGGTTCAATCTGATATTTTTGAAACCCTAAAGAGAATCCTCAAAGATTTTATGAGGAATTTAGAATTCTAATTGGAGCTTATGATCTGGGACTCCTGGATCTTTCCCAATTTATTCATATGGCCTTAGGATCTGGTGATGCCTGTACACCGATGGCTGAAGCCAAATGGGAAGATCCGGGGAGTGATATTAAAGACCCACATAATAATCGCTCTGCCAAGGATGGCCCAAAGTGCACTAGAAAAAAATAGCCCAACATCTACTTGAAAGTATAGATAAGGTATTTCCTCAAAAGACTGACTGGTCTATCCTTCAATCTTGCAAACAAAAAAAAGGACCAACCAGTCAGACTGTAAGATGAGATCGGAAACCCTTTTTGTGAAACATTCTAGGCTTTCTTTATTAGATGCCGGCACAGAAAATGCCCTGAAGTCCTTATTCATGAGTGGCCTCTGGACCAAAATAAGGAGCCTGATAAAGTGACACAAGCAGGGCTGGGAAGCCACCCCTCTTGCTGAATTAATAACCCTGGCTGAGCATGTTGAAGAAACTTTGGAGCAAGATAAAATTCAAAAGCCAGCAAACATATGGCTCTGCAGTTAGAGCAGCTCTAAGAGCTGGGAGGACCTTCAGGTACACTTTTCCACCCAGAACACAGAGTTCCTCCAATCAGGAATCCTGCACCCCGAAACGTCTGCCTTCACTGTAAACAACTAGGGCACTGGAAAAAAGGAATGCCCCCTGCTGAATGGGACATTAATAGACTTCCACCTACTAATCCAGACTGTTTGTCTCTGGGGGGAAGTCTTAAAAAATTTGATTACTGAAATAATAAGCAGCATTGATGGGACTCAGGGATCCTCTGGTAAATTGCTCCTCATGATATCTCTAAAGGAGTAGAGGGAAACTACAATAAAAACTAATAGGGGGACTTCCCTGGTGGCGCAGTGGTTGAGAATCTGCCTGCCAATGCAGGGGACGCGGGTTCGGGCCCTGGTCCGGGAGGATCCCACACGCCGTGGTGTAACTAAGCCCGTGCGCCACAACTACTGAGCCTGCGTTCCTGGAGCCCCTGCTCTGCAATGAGAGAGGCCACCGCAGCGAGAGGCCCGCACACCACAATGAAGACCCAACACAGCCAAAAATAAATAAATGAATGAATGAACAAATAAATAAATAAATAAATATAAAAAGAATACTTAAAAAAAAAACCATAGGGGGGCTTCCCTGGTGGCGCAGTGGTTGAGAGTCCTCCTGCCGATGCAGGGGACGCGGGTTCGTGCCCCGGTCCGGGAAGATCCCACATGCCACGGAGCAGCTGGGCCCGTGAGCCATGGCCGCTGAGCCTGCGCGTCCGGAGCCTGTGCCCGCAACGGGAGAGGCCACAGCAGTGAGAGGCCTGCGTACCGCAAAAAAAAGCACAAAAAACAACAACCCACAGGGGATCCTGTACCGTATTGGTGAATACTGGAGCCAATTTATCTACTTTAAGCCCCATTTTCATAAAACAGCAAATCCCTCAGAGTAAAGAGAATGTTTCTGTAGTGAGGGGGGGGTTTCTAACGACATTTTGAGTGTACCTGTGTCTAAACCAGTCAGGATGACATGAGGGCCATTTTGGGGAAACTGTACTTTCCTTCTGTCTGACCCTGCCCCAGTAAACCTGTGAGGATGAGGTTTGCTTTCTAAATTGAGGAGTCATATAAAATTTAACTCAGAGGGAAAATTATCTGAGTTAAATTTCCTGTATTTTTTTAAAATAAATAAATAAATTTATTTATTTATTTTTGGCTGTGTTGGGTCTTCATTGCTGCACGTGGGCTTTTTCTCTAGTTGCAGCGAGCGGGGGCTACTCCGTTGCGGTGTGAGGGTTTCTCATTGCAGCGGCTTCTCTTGTTGCAGAGCACGGGCTCTAGGCACGCAGGCTTCAGTAGTTGTGGCACACGGGCTCAGTAGTTGTGGCTCACAGGCTCTAGAGCGCAGGCTCAGTAGTTGTGGTACACGAGCTTAGCTGCTCTGCAGCATGTGGGAGCTTCCCAGACCAGGGCTCGAACACGGGTCCCCTGAATTGGCAGGCGGATTCTCAACCACTGTGCCAACAGGTCAGGAGTAGAATTTCCTGACCCTCCTGAACCTGAGCTGCTCTGCTCTCAGCAAACAGGACTTGATGAAATTGAGGCTCTAATGCATGAAAGCCCTAATCTCTCCAAGGGTCCTGGATGCCTATGGGCTTCTTCCTCATCTGACATAGGCAAAGTAAGAGTGCTGAGTGCATAAAAATCCAAATAGATCATTGCAAACCTCAGCCTAACTTGCTTCAATATCCACTAAAACCGTAAGCTACACTAGAAGTTACCAATCCACTCTCCAGAAGCCACCAACTGTAGAAGACTTAGTTGACTTAATTAAACAAGGACTTATAATTCCATGCACTAGTCCCTATAACACTCTGATCTTACCCATGATAAAACCAAATGAATGAGGTTGTAGATTTGTCCATGATCTAAGCGCAATTAAGAAAATTGTGGTACTGGAACTTCCCTGGTGGTCCAGTGTTTAAGACGCTGCACTTCCACTGCAGGGGGTTTGGGTTCCATCCCTGGCTGGGGAACTAAGATCCCACGTGCCAATTGTGATACCAAGTTTCCCTGTAGGTCCAAATCCCACTACTTTGTTATCTGATGTACCTACAGACTCAAAATGACTCACAGTGGTGGATCTTTGCTTTCTTTAGTATTCCAGTTGACAAGGAGAATCAATATTTATTCACTTCCACTTGGAAAAACCAACAATATACCTGGCTGTAAAGCCACAAGGGTTCACTGAAGCCCCGTCCTATTTTTCACAGATTTTACATCAAGACTTGGCAAACTTACAGTTCCCTAAGGACTCTATACTCATTCAATATGTAGATGACTTATTTCTACGTTCCCCTACAGGGTAGGACTCAGAAGTAGATGTGATTTATCTATTCTAGCTATTAGCTTGTAAAGGCCATAAGGCCTCCAAGAAAACACTTTAATTTTCAAAAAAGAATGCTTAGGACACGATTTGACTGCAGAAGGCGTTTCCCTCTCACCTGAAAGAAGAGAGACAACCTGAAACTTCCACAGACCTACAACTAGATGACAACTAAGGAGCTATCTTGGACTTGCAAGACGTTGTAGATCTTGAGTTCCAAATTGTTCTCTGATTGTAACTCCCCTGGATGAACTTACAAGGAACTCAATTCCAGAGGCTTTACCCTGGGAAGATAATCGAGAGCCAGCCTTCAACCAAGTAAAATTAGCAACAAACTCCAGCCCTAGGGCTCCCAAAATACACTCAACCTTTCACCTTATTTGTCCACATGTGTGGTAACCAGGCTCTAGGAATTGTAACAGAAGAGCGTGGAGGAAAGCATAGACCTATTGCTTATTAGTGTAGCTTATAGTTAGACCCAGTAGCCAGAGCACATCCAAACTGTTTGAAAGCAGTAGCTGCAACAGCTAAACTGGTGGAAGCCTCAGGTGAATTGGTTATTAGGATATGACTTATATTTACAAGTACCTCGTACTGTTGAGTCCATTAAATTCTAATCAGACCCAACATTTTTCAGCAAACAGACCAACATCTTATGAGATCCTTTTTTCACCAGTTGACCTTCATCTTAAGCGCTGCAACGAGCTCAACCCTGCTGCCCTAGCCTGATGATGGTACAGATCACCGTGACTTTATAGACGTGGTGTCATGGCTATTGACCCCCAGCGTTGACTTTTAGGAGACACTATTAGAAAACCCAGATGTGATACTCTTAGTTGATGCTAAGAATGCAGACAGGAAATATCAGACAGGATGTGGGGTTACAGCTCAATATGAACTATTGGAAAGGGGACTCCTTCCCCAGTTTACGACTGCTTAAACCGCGGAACTACATGCCCTCGCTTGGGCTTGTCAGCTATCCAAAGAAAACTCAGTAAACATTTATACCGATAGCAGATCTGCCTTTGGATGGGTCCATGACTTTGGTATGCTGTGGGAACAGAGAGGGCTCCTCACTTCTGACAGGACCCAAATCAAAAATGGGCCACAAATAAATGAATAGCCCTCTGCCATTCTATTGCCTAACTGAATTGCAATTATTAAAATGGAAGCTCATACTAGAAAGACAAAACCCGAGTATCAGGGAGATGCTGTAGCAGACGTTCACGCTAAATCAGCCAGCACTTAAACTGTTCCAGTATGCAACTCGAATGAATTCCATAAGAATGATTCTAATCAAATTATTTATAATCTTTTATATAAAAGACAAAATCAGGCATCCTAGTTGGAGCAACAATATTGAGACCAGTGAGGGTGGAAATTTAATATTAAATGGAGGCACCAAAGGCCCAGACAGCCACCTGGTTCTTCCTGAGTCCTTAAAAATGCGATTACTAAAAGCTCTATGTTCTGCAGTGCATCATGGCACAGATAAAATCATCCAAATTATGAAAAAGTATTGGTGCGGTGACTGCTTCAAGGTTGCAAAATTGGTTTATGACCAATGTCTGATTTGTCAAGCCCATAACCCTGCAAAGACCATTAAGGTATTAGATGGAGCATTCCCACCACCTACTGGGTCATTTGAACACTTACAAACAGATTTCATTCGATTTCCTCCTGCAACGGGTTACCGATACGTTCTTGTAATTGTGTGTTCTCAGGATGGATTGAAGCCTTCCCGTGCGGAAAGACTGACGCCACAGTCATGGCTAAAGAGCTTTTAGAAAATATATTTCCTTTATGGGACATCCCCAGAGAAATCTCCAGTGATAAGGGAACTCATTTCACTGGACAAATAATTAAGCAATTAAATAAGGTGCTGCTGACACAATGGCATTACCACTGTCTTTACCATCCTCAGTCATCTGGTAAAGTCAAATGGACAAATGGTAACTTAAAACTAAAGCTATCTAAATTAAAAGAATCAACTGGGCTGCCAAGGCCAAAAGTTCTACCTTTGGTTTTGATGACAGATCACCACTTAGGGGAAAGCGTAGATCAACACTTATGAGAAAGCAGAAATTAACACCCTATGAAATAGTAACAGGAAGACCTGTGCCTTTGATGATAGAGTCACATGTGTCTCCTGTACTCATAAATTCTGAGATGACTCAATATTGTAAAGCTTTAATGCATTATGCCAAAGTGTATTTCCACCAGGTAAAGGAATCTTTCTGTGGCCCTCCTGCAGATGGTCGAACCTTCTACAACTTAGAACCTGGAGAGTGAGTCTTCTGAAATGACACCTAAGAAAGGCTATCCCTGAAATCTCGTTGGAAGGGACCATACCATGTTCTCCTCACTACCCAGGAGGCAGCAAAACGTTAGGGACCTGAACTTTGGGTCCATATCTTCCAATTGAAAGGGCTCCTCTAAATTCTTGGAATTGCATACCTGCTGGAGATCTAAAGTTAAGATTGACCAGGGAGATTCCGCCCCAGAAGCAGGCAACATCTTGAGGTGAACAGTTCTCCCAAGACGATGAATCGAGATCATCTCTAATATGACATCTTTACCTCTTTAGCCTATTTGCTAGCTGCTTTTTCTCTCTGTTACTGCATAGGAAGACAACGCTATAATTAGGATTTTACAAACAATAGCTGCTGCAGGAAACTTAACTAACTGCTGGATTTGTCATACGAGACCAAGATCAGTATGCAAATGGAGAGACCTCATGGTTCACCCTATAAGTCATTCCAATTTCACTGGAATACCAAATGCCATTTAGTATGCCTAAACTGTTCCATAGTTTCCTTTCGTAAAGTTCAAAAACTAAACCCTCACATCCCCGTTCCTTGCCTCAATTTAACTCACCCCTGGGATGGGAAGACGAGATCCACTGAATATATATATAAAAGACACTGTAGAGCAGGCAGTGCAAATCAGACCATTCGTAGGCTTGCTGTCAGGCTCATACATTTAGGTGGTTTTTCAGTACGTAACAACAGAGTATTTAAGTTTGGATTGAATGATGCTAAGAATTCTATACCAATGGATGGGTCCGTGAATGTAATATTTATGAGGGAGCCCTCTGTACACCTCCTGGCTACTCCTTTCTATGTGGAGGGTTTGGCAATGGTTCCTATGCTTGGGCAACTCATTGTCTTGACAGCTGGAGGATGAAAGGACAATGTGCTCTTGCTGTATGTACCGTTCTATTGTCCCTTCACACTACCCCAGAAACTCAACATCGGTCCAATCCCTTGAACGTACACCATCGATTAATAAGAAGCTTACCAGCAGATGATAGCCCCCCCGGATGGGTGTCAGTTGGAGCATCCCTTCTTCCTTGGCTTGGAGTTAGTACAGATGAACATATGACTGGAAACTTATCCTTAACTCTGGCAACCATCGCTGAATCTACTGCTAAGGCCACGGCTGCACAACAAAAGTCCCTAAGCTCTCCTGCTGAGATGGCTGTAGATCACAGAAGTGCTTTAGATTCCTTGTTGGCTGAACGAGGAAGAGTCTTGCCATAGCAAATACTTCCTGCTCTACCTGGATCAGCACCTTGGTATTGCAGACACTCAAATACAAGAAACTAATACACAAGCTACTTGGCTAAAACAGGTTGATACCTCATCAGGCGCACCCTTTGATTTCTTTGATACCAGCTGATTTGGTTCATGGGGGCCTGGTTAAGGAGTATACTTCAGTTTCTTGGTTTTATCCTTCTAATAGTCATCACTATAGTCTCCCTGGTGTGCATTTAGATCCTAAATGCACGTTTGCAGCCATCAGCAGCACGTCAGATGGTCTCACTGCACTTGGAGAAACAGAGAGAAGATGAACAATGGGATAAATGCGGCGAGCCGCTTCTGACCAGCAGAATGACGAATCACCACACGCTAGATTCTTCTCGCATCACACTTTATTGGAGTACAGCTTGGTTTCGGGCGGATGGAAGGAAGACCCCGTACGCTCGAGCCTGTCTGCTTATATAAGGGCTTAAGGACTCGTGTAAGTCCCTGATTCGTCCGTATGGTTATCGCATTTCGCAAGCCGGACTTTGGATAGGCCACTGCTTCAAAACCTGATTAGCATATTAGGTGCATACGCCCTAGCGGCATACTTAGTGCATGCGCAATGGCTATCCAGCCGCGCCCTACAGATAAGCAGTGCAAGCAATTCTTCCACAGACCTGACATCATAACCTATGAGTTTCACAATGAAACGAGAGCATTTGACTCTCATAGTGACTGAGAGGGGCATAAATACCACATTTTTGGTCAATCTTTCATGTACGAGAGGATGACCAAAAGGGGGGAATTGTTAATTAAACAAGGAGGCCCTTAGACTGAGGTGGCTCTGATGCCCTGACACCTACATAAGCAAACCAAAATCTAAGCCTGTAAATACCTTAGGGTTGTGAAAGTGAAACCCAGGCAGAGCCAATCACAAATAGCCAACTAGGATTTAAGCTCTAGGCTATCAGTAATTTCCTACTTTTCTTCCACCTTTACTCTAAATTGAGTTTTCCCCCAGCTTCCCCCAACAGAGTACTTCTAACTACTTCCAGTTTGGCGTTGCCCTATTTGAATCGATTTTTGCTCAAATAAATTCCTGAAGTTTTAATAACAGTTTCTCTTTTAACACAGGTCTGTGCTGGTGATGGATGATTCAGAGACACCCACCTGTCTCAAGAACACTTATTGGGAAGTCAGGGAGGCTGGGACATTGACAGGCCCCTTCAAAGCGTCCCTTGACCAGGTGCTGGCTCACTGTGAGGGCTGGGGTCCTTCGGGATATCAGAGTCTCATTGCTTCTTCCTTTCTCACTGCCACAGGGGTCACTGCCCAGGTCTAAGGGGGTGTAGCATGAGGGTCCAGGAGCTTTGTGTGGGAGGGGCCCTGAGAGAGGGGCAAAACCTACAAGGGAAGGTGGGGAGGGCATGGGAGATGAGCTTTGCTTCTGTCCCAAGGTCCCCTGGGGTGATGAGGGCTGGACCTCACATCCTGTACTGGTTGGGTAATAATAGGCGCAGCGGTGAGATCTCCTCTCCTGGTTTCTGGCCACTGCAGCTCTGCTGGGTCTCCCAAGCGGGCAGGAGGGTGTGATGGTGAGTCTGTGAAAGTCACGTGATCCTGGTGAACCTTTGTTGACACTGGGACTGACAGTGGTCTGCTGGGTGGGACTGGCAGTGCCCAGGGAGACCTTATGTCATTTCCAGGAGGAAATGAAGAGATACGATTGCCTCCTTAGAGTTATGGGAAGGGAACCAGAAATCTCACACTACCATCTCCCAGGGGCTTTGAGCCCCTCCCCTGAACCTCCCACTAAGGGGCCTGCTGCCTGAGCCTGCTCACCTGAGACCTCTGTCATATTCTACTCGTCTCCGTTTCGTCAAATGCTTGAATTCTGTGTCTGCTAAAAGATGTTGCAATTTAAAACAAGTTTTAAAAATCAGATTAATTTCTTTTCAAATTATAGCTGTTAGGAATAGGTGATGTGTTGGCATGTGTAACATTCAAAAAACAAAAAGGTACTAAAGGGCGTGTGAAAAATGTCTCTACCATCCCTTTCCCCGACCACCTGGTTCTCCTCCCCCAGACAATTAGTGCTACCAGTTTCTTGGGCAATAGTAAAATCTTTACATAAACGGGACCAGGAGTTATAAAATGTATATCAATTCAACAGTTCTTTATTGAGCATCAGTTAGATGCCAAGCGCTGGGGATAGGAAAACCAATGCGAATGGTCTCAGCCCTCTGAGATCCCACGGTCTAGCAGGGGAGCAGCCAGGTGGGCCAGCGATTATAATCTGGTTTTATTAAAGGAGAAATAGAGATACGTGTGGGGTGCAGCGGTAGCACCAAGGGGTGGAGAGAAGGAGATGATCTAGCAGTGGAGACAGAAAAGGGTCCACAACTCACCTTTTGAGCAGTCCACACCCACGAGGATGGGGGTATTATAGAATTCACTTCTTCCTTAGTGAATTATTTTTTGATTCTTTCTATTAGCCTGGTCTCAAAGATTGGAAGTCCATATTGGACAATCTGCCACCTTCTTTAAAAAAAGAGCTTTATTGAGATATAATTCACATACCACACAGTTCACCGTTTAACGTGTACAATTCAATATCTTTTCGTATATTCATAGAGCTGTACATTAACACCACAATCAATTTTAGAACATTTTCATTATCCCAGAGGGAAACTTCACACCTCTTAGTTGCCACTCACCAATGTCCCCATCCTCTTAGCCCCTGGCAGTGACTAATCTACTTTCTGTCTCTATAGATTTGTCTCTTCCGAACATTTCATTTAAATGGAATCATACAATATGTGACCTTTTGCGTCTGGCTCCTTTCATTTCACATAATGTTTTCAAGGTTTATCCATGTTGCAACACAGATCAGTACTTCCTCTCTTTTTATGGCCAAATAATATTCCATTGTGTGGATACACCACATTTTGCTTATCCATTCATCAGCTGATGACATTTGGGTGGTTTCCATGTTTTGACTATTGTAAACAGAGCTGCTGTAAACATTCACGTATGGGTTTTTGTTTGAAAACTTGTCTTTAATTCCTTTGGGTATATACCTGGGAGTGGACTTGCTGAGTCATCTGCTAATTCTATATTTAACTTATTAAGGAACCACCAAATTGTTTTCCACAGTGGCTGCACCGTTTTACAATCCTACCAGCAGTGTATGAGGGCTCCAATTTCTCATCTTCCTGCTTTTGAAATTAGATTTTCCCCCAAGATGCTCATCCTGGAATCGTCCACTTAGCTCCTCACTCCGCTGCCCGTGGACTTGTAATCCTCCTGAAGTCACCCAGGCCTCAGCTGCTACTTGTCCGGTAGCAGGCCTGGACAGAATTCTTAAAATGTGTCTATTTTTAAACTTTAAATGTGTTATCCACAGGCCACCACGCCAGTACTCACTTCTGGAGAGCAGAAGGAAAGATCTTAGAAGGCAGAGAAAGGGAGGTGGGGTCTATTCAGTAGCTGTACTGAGCTTCCTCTTTGACCCCAGAGGAGTGACTAGTTTCTTCTTTCTCAATGGTAGACAGAGTCCACTCTGGGTGAGTCCAGTGGGCAGGAGAGGGTGAACTGGGCAGGCAGGCAGAAGGTTGAGGACCTCGTAATCATTCAGGGTCAAGCCAGGACAGACATGGAGGCCAGGCAGTGTCTGGAGGGGCCAAAGAATGTACTGCCCTGTGGTCAGCAGCAAGCCAGAAACCTGGAGCCAGGAAAGAGCAAGGTCAGGCCACGTCTACACCGGGGAGGCCGGGCAGGCCCGTGCCGCCCCAGCAGAGTACGTCACAGAGGCTGCTGGCCCTGGAGCCCGGCTTGATTAAACACCCAGCTGTGGGCTGCTGGGTTTGGGGGTGCAGAGGTGATTGCAGATGTTGGGAAGGAAGACTCTTGTTGCTACTGGCAGGGGCGGAGGGAGGGGACCTGGGGTGCTGGGGATGGAGAAGTGTGACTGAGGGGGAGAATGGTTGTCCCCAAGAGACCCCACGCCACATTCCTGCACCTCCGCCCCAGGCAGTCAGCCCCCAGGTGTGCTATGTGGCTATCCAACAGGGCACCGACTGACAGAGAAGTGGCAAACCCCGTGGCTCCGGCCAGCCTGGCCTTTGAGAAGCCACTAGATAAAGGTAAACAACAACATGCGGACCCTATCTGGCTCACCTCTGCACAAGACGGGAACTGACATTCGTATGTGCCAGGCACTGTTCTAGGCACCTTACGTGTGTCCGTCCATTTAATCCTCAGTAACATATGAGGTGGATTCTCTTTTAATGCTAGTTTGCAGACGAGGATACTGAGGCACAGGGTGGTTAAGCAACTGTTCCAAAATACCTGGCCGGTAAATGCCAGAGCGAGGAATTTGAACCTAGACAGTCTGGTTCCAGGGTTGGTGCTTTTCGCTGCTAGGCTGTACTGTTGTCTCTTAACTGCTGTTCCCTGCTCTCTGCCCCCACCCCCGCCCCACCCTCCAAAGTCTTGAGGACCCAGGGCACGTGGTCTCATAGATTTGGGTGAGATTCCTCTTCCTCCAGTGTCCTGTCCAACAGCCCTCTCTGCCGCTCCTCGGCCTTCTCACATGGCTCTTCCAGCTTCCCTCCGTATCTCCCTGTCTAAAGTTATAAGATTTAGCAAAAACCAAAATTAAAGATACACAAAAAACATCAAAGCAAACAAACAAAACCCACAGAAAACCAGAACACCCAGCATCAGTTCCATTTCAGAGAACCAATGAATACTTCTGTAGTGTAAGTATGTCCCCACTATTGCATGGGGCATACTTATACTTGAGATCTACTTATACGACACAACTGTCTGTTGTCACTCTGAAATGCAGATATAACTGGCAGTCCCGTGTTTTATCAGGCAACCCTATCCTTGTTTTCTGAGCTTTGGGCTGGGGTCGTATGTAGATGAAGGGTTGCTGCTATGAATACTCCCTCTTCTAAATAGTTCCTGAACTGTTCACTTCCTGTTGGTCTCAGTGACATTCCTGAGGGAGCCCACCATTAGCAAGTCTCTATTAAGTCATGTGCGTATTTAATCTTACCTCCAGTTTTGAGGCCACAGTCTCACCAATCCCAGAGTAGATGTATGTTTATGAGCCTGTGTTTTAAAAGCACACCACAGATTTTTTGGAATTCCACATATGACCTGTCCACTGGTCCCCTCCTTCTCCCTCCCGTCAGGCCTCTCTAACTGCTCCCTTTGAAAAGAGAATTTACAGATTAGCCTTTTCTGAGTCTCCTTTAGGAAGAACCCTGCCAGCTTTCCACCAAGTTCATGTTCTATAGGTGTCCTGTGATCTCACACACAGATTCTATCAGCATGTTTGGAATAGAATGCAGATCCATTGCTCTCTGGTTCTCAGGCTTCTCTGCAGGCAGTTTTGTAGGTGGGAAGGACTTTAACCATCCTCCAGGCTTCTGGGACCTGAGGCCTTTTATATTAATAGGTCACACATTTTGGCCAACATTTCTGCAATTACACCCTTCAGAGCTCTTGGGTGGATGCCATCTGGTAGGCAGGATTTATTTATATCAAAATTTTCAGTTAGGTCTAGAGCAACTCATTAGTTTACCACTATTTCATCCATTTCATCCCATGTCTTGTCTGCTTCAATAGACACTTTGAGGGGTAGAAAACTCCCTTGGTCCTTTCCCAACTGCTAGCAGATGGTTATTAAGGTTGATTATAGGCTACGCCCTATATTACATGCTGGAGGAAGCAAAGATGTAGAAGATATGGTCCCTGCCACTAGAAAGCTCTCAGTCTGGTAAGGAAGATGATTTGAGTTAGGAATGCTTTTTAGATGCAAGTAACAGAAAAATTAACTAAAAGTAGATTAAACAAGTAAGATTAAAAAAAATTTTTTTTTTTTTTTGTGGTACGCGAGCCTCTCACTGTTGTGGCCTCTCCCATTGTGGAGCACAGCCTCCGGACGCACTGGCTCAGCGGCCATGGCTCACGGGCCCAGCCGCTCCGTGGCACGTGGGGTCTTCCCGGACGGGGGCACGAACCCGTGTCCCCTGCATCGGCAGGTGGACTCTCAACCACTGCGCCACCAGGGAAGCCCCTAAAAAAATTTTTTTTTTATAATAAGTAGTCTGAAGGTGAGTGAATGTTGATGTTGGTTTAGCTGCTTAACAATGTCCTTAGGGACCAGGCCCTATAGGTCCATTTGTAGCAACTGGCTTCTCATCCTTGTGCTTCTTTCCTCATGGTCACAAAATTGCTGCTGCAGCCCCAAGCATCATGCCAATGTTTGAGGCAAGAACAAAAAGGAAAGGTAGGATACCAACTTTTCCTGTCTCTTTTATTGGGAAAAATGCTTTTCAGAAGCACCCCCTACCCCTACCTATCCCACTCCCACCAACCCCATGGTGTAAGACTTGAGATTATCTATCATTGGCTACAACAGGGTCACATGGGCATCCTAGCATTAAAAGAGGCTGGGAACATGAATGTTTAGGCTTTCTGGCCTCTGTGGTGGAGGTAGACAAGGTTGGAAATGGGTGGTAGTTAGCCAGCCGACAGCATCTGCCTCGGAAGGGAAGCCAAAAACATTCAAAGGTCACTGACAACCTAAGGCAGTTTCACTGGCAAAGGAGTAGCACAGATCCAGATCCAGCAAATCCTTTATTCCCCTTTCTTTTTTACATGGAATTCAGAAAGAACGAAATTTCTCATGAACTGGGTGTAGGCGTGGGACTTGAGCTGTGCCAGAAAGGTTGGATGAGAATTAAACATGGTTGGGTCAAGGACATTCTAGGCTGGGGAAATGACAGGAAGGACTAGAGATGGGGATACATAGTTGTTTTGAAGGGCAGTGAGCATGGAATGGTGGGCTCACGCAGAGGAGAACATACCAAAAGAACTAATTTTGGTTAATTTTCAAGGAGCTGCACTCTTGCCTTTGTCAGAGGCTGCAGCTTGCCTTACACGCATGGAGAAGAGCAAGCACTGCGTGGGGAGCAAATGCCCAGCAAAGCTGGCTTCAGATGCGTCATGTTGCCCAGCATCAGCCTCTTGGGCTCGGAGCAAACACGCTTCTCACAGCTCATGCCGAAGGGCCTCTTGGGCTCCAACTCCAGCACTTCTGCCCACGTGGTCCTTGTTTCTGGGACCCAGTCTCTTGCTTCCCCTCTCGGTACTACTTTCTATCTCTAGAATGATTCTGTTGTCTTGACCCACTTTGGGATGTTGTCCCTTGTGCTCAGATGTTGGCAATTACATTCCCTCCTCAGTCTTGACCTTTTTTGACCATCGAAAACCCTGCCCACACTCAGTTACCTCTTGGCAACTGGTAACCTAACTTCATGCTTGAGATCTAATCTTGGCCACCATCTTGGCCCAACCGTTCAACTGGACTTGGCCAAGCCATTCATCCAGCCCTTCGCGAGGGTTCAAGAGCTTTGAATGTCAGGCAAAGCATTATGTAATAGACACAAGGTAGTCATTGAGAACCTCAGTTGGGAGAATCCAAGTCAGGAGGGGGTGTGGTCTTGGGAAGCTCTCTTTGACAGTGACATTTAGAAGGGACTGGGGAGAGGAGATACAAGGATGACCAGACCAGTCGGGAGGCTGCTGGAGTAGCCTATAAAGATCTGGACTGGGTGGGGGCAGGGGAACGGTTGGATAAAAGAAAAATATGAAAGGGTGTGTCAATAGGATTTGAGACATGATGAGTTAGTTTGGGAAGAGAGGAAGAAGCACGAGAGGAAGCCAGTGTTTCTAGCAGATACATTCAGACGTATTATCAGGAACAGCATATGAGGATCCACTGAAACAATTTTTGTTTGTTTGGTTTTTAAGAAGCTGCATTTGGCTTTAGGCCGTCTTCGTAGGAAGGGCTTCTACTCAGGGGTGTGTCCACGAGGCAGTGGGAGAGATGGAGTGAGAGTTGAGGAAAGACCCCCTGTGGAGGTGGAACTTTGTAGGTGCTAGCTGGGAATGGGGAGAAAGTGTGGGTAGGAAAGAGCAGAGAGAAATAAAGGACCCTTGGAGCAGGCGCTGTGTGGAGGTCGGGAAGAGGAAGGAAAGTCGGAGAAGGAGCTACAGGACATGTCAAGGGGCTCAGAAACTAGAAGAGGAGAGTGTTTCAAACAGGAGGGAATGGCCGGTAGTGGCAGACCCCAAGTGTCTTCCTTCACAAGGTAAAGAATTTGAGTCCTTTCTCTGGGTCTTTGTCATTTCTGAGTCTAGCCCTGGCCCTGTGATAATTAAGTCTCCTCTCCCTCTCTCCAGTTTTCTCCCTTGGGGTGCTTATTTTTACTTTTGAAGTTAAGTCAGATCCTGAAAGACACTTTTCCAATACATTGTGACCTGAGTCAATTCTGATTTTCACCTGCCTGTCACAATGAGTGAGCTCCCCAATTCTCCTGATTGGAACATTTCTCTGTTTTCATTTTTTTTTTTTTTTTAAATGAAGACAGAACATCTTATGTGGCTTGCTAGTCAAGCAGTGCTGTTAGCATTTGGTTGCCTTGTAAGGGTTTTTTTTGGCTTCTTGTTAAACTTTTTCCCTGGGCTTCCCGAGAGATGTCGGTGAACATTATTCAGGATTCCTGTGGCCTTTTCCTTCTTTCCATTCTTAGTTCATTCTTGTATTTTCCTCGTTCCTCTGTCAAAGCCCGAGGTATCTTATTATGGATTTCTTTTCTCTTACATTGTCGGAGTTAATTTTGTGTTAACAACAGCTAACATTTGTACAGCGCTTTACAATTTACAAAGCATGTCACATATGTTTTCTTATTTTATCTTCACAGCAATTCTGTGAAGCAGTTTAGGTACAGTTGTCCTTATTTTACAAACCAAGCCTCTGAAGACTTGGCTGGTAATAAATAGGATTCAGGGTGACTTAATGTCTTTGACTGCTTTCTTTTTTTATAATCATACTGCAAAAAGAAAAAAAAAAAACCCAATCCGTGACCATTTGAGGAAATTTGGAAATTCTAGGAAAGAATAAAGAAGGAAACATACATTACTGGCCAGCCTAGTCTAGAAACTACTACTGACAGCACTTGTGGTATTTCTTTCCAGCCATATTTCTATGAATTGGTAAAGACTATATAATTAGAAACTAACTACATCTTGATGTTGGACTCTGATTTTTAATTGTAACAGATTGTGAGCATTTTCCCACGCCAGTCAACTATTTCAAAATGTATTCTAGGGCTTCCCTGGTGGCGCAGTGGTTGAGAGTCCGCCTGCCGATGCAGGGGACGCGGGTTCGTGCCCCGGTCCGGGAGGATTCCCACATGCGGCGGAGCGGCTGGGCCCGTGAGCCATGGCCGCTGAGCCTGCGCGTCCGGAGCCTGTGCTCCGCAACGGGAGAGGCCATAGCAGTGAGAGGCCCGAGTACCGCAAAAAAAAAAAAAAAAAAAAAAAAAAAAAAAAAATGTATTCTAGCCTATGGCTATACCATAATTTATGTAACAATTCCCCTCTTCAAGGACCTGGAAGTTGTTTCCATTTTTGGCGCATATAAAAAACGTTAAATGGACAACTTTATACGATAAACACCTGTCTGAGGCTCTGTTCTAAGCATAAGGGTGGAACGGCTGGGCTAAAGAGCATACTGGTCAACTGCATTCCACAGGTGCACCAGCTTTTATTCCAACAAGAAGTATGCATTTGTGTCTATCTTACCACACTCTTGCTAACATTGAATATTATATTTCAAACTCATAGTTAGTATTATGGGTGAGAACCAAAATCTCACGGCTTTGTTTTACATTTCTTTGATTGCTTATGAGACAGAACTTTTTCCCTTTTGATGCTTGGAAGAAGTTAAACTCTTTCTGGCTCTTCAATCTTAGCTGTGCTGAATCCTCACAGATGCAGTGACAAAGAACATCCAGTAAAAGCCCCCCAACATCTCAAATGCTGTCGACGGGAGCAAGGAAGATCCCCAGTGGGAGGACTGGGCGAGGTGGGAAGGATGTGATAGAGCTGGAGCCAATATGCGTCTCTCACGATTCTCTTCCTTAGGAAGACGCGGGGAGTGTGAGAAGGCCACTTCATTCTAACTATGTTTATTGCATTGATTTCTGCTGCTTTGATGAGGAAAACTTCCAACAGGAGATGCAAATTGCCTCGGGACCTACAAATCCTGCTAGCACAGCCCTGGCATTCTCAGACCAGACCAACCAGTGTGGCGATTTCTTCTCCTATGAATAGGTGTCTCTGAGTTTTGCAGTGGAGTGGGAGGAGTGTCCAGGGCCATGGGGTGGGGTGATCCAGCCTTGTGGTCTTGGCCTTGGGAATCTCCACTAGTGAGGGTCTCAGCTTCCCAATCTATGGTCACAAAGGGCTACCTCTACCAACGTGCTGCTGTGAATCAGACAGCTGGCTCCATCACTAACCTTGAACAAGGTACTTAAGTTCTGTAGCCTCAGTTTCCACATCTGTGAAATAGGGACAAAAGCAGTACTTACCTCATAGAATTACTCTGAAGAGTAAATGAGTTACTCTAGGTAAAGGACCTAGAACAGCAACTGGTTCATGGTAAAATGCTATGGAAATGTTGGCTCTAAAAATGTTTCCTTGCCAGACTGGAAGCTTTCTAAGGGCAGGATCTCGACTACCTGGTATAACATCACGCCTGCGGTGCCTACCTCCGTGCCCGGTCTGTAACAGAGCTTTAACATATATTTATCAAGTAGATGTTGAGTGAATGAGAGTGCTTTGCAAACTGTTAACTGCAACCCAGGAGTCTGGCAGAATTATTATCTATTACTAGTCGTCATCTCCCAGTTTCTCTCGGGGAGCCTCCTGTAGCTCAGAAACGGGAGGGTACAGAACACCTTGGGTCTGGTTCATTGATCTGATGCTTTCTGTCAAGATGTTTAGGGTCTTGGGACCCATCCACTAGTAGTCACTGGGCAAGGCCTTGAACACATAGATCAGCTGAGAGAGAAGAGGCAGTGGTAGAGTATTGTAGACCAAGTGCATACTTTTGGTCAGAAAACTCCTTGTTTAACCAAAGCAGGCATTTGAAACACAAAATCTCCTAAGGGCCGGAGAGGTAACATAAAGGGTAGTGCTGGGGGAGGGGCTGAGCCTTAATTGGCCTGTATTGTTTTGAAACACACATAGCCCATTAAGCCCCTGCAATTATCCTTCTCTTCCACCAAGAACTGCACTCACTCACTTGATCTCACACTGTGCTGTCCTGTGGTCCAGGCTTGGTGTTCCTGGTGCTGATACAGACACCGACACAGAAACACGTGTCCTCACTGTTGGAAGAACAAAGGCAACACCTGACGCCTGGCTCCCAGTCTCCCAGGGTTGGCACCCTGGAGAGTACGGCAGCTCCAGCCAAATGACGCCAGTGGATGCTGCGCAGAACCGTGGGACCAACATGGCAGGAGCTTCCGACTTTTCCAGAGAAGGTAAACATCTGGACTCTTAGATGGAGCCTTGTAATGTTCACACAACAAATGGAAAACGTGTTGTAAGCGCTCCGCAAGTCAAACAAAATACCTCCGTGTCCCCATTCGGTCTGCAGCCTCTACTTTCTGATTCTGCCAGAAGGTAGGGAGGTAGTTCAAGTTCAGATGAGGCAGCCCAGGGCAGCAGCCATCGGCCCCTGTTTGTAGAATTGCTCTTCTTTAAGCAGTTCCAGGGGCTTTTACCTGTAGCATCTCACACCTGGTTATGGAAGTAGAATGGCAAGGACGAGGGAGCTGAGGCTTGGAGGAAACGGGAGGTGGCTTAAGGTCCAAAGCTACGTATGCAACACAGGGCTGAGATTCACCTCAGGTTTTCTGACACCAGGCCAGGGGCCTTTTGCTGAGAGTCCCTCAGTATTAGCACCCTGGGTGTCCTTTGTGAAATGAGGGGCTGGTTAGCATTCTGCCCTCCCTCCCCGCCACCCCCCACCCCCCGGCCCAGGATGTGTGTGTGATCTCGGACAAGTGGCTTCCCTCCAGTCCAATTTTCAATAGGAGCAGCAATAAAACCTACCTTCCCAGGTGGTAGCAAGAATTAGACGATGTAATGTGAGAAAAGGGCTTAACTCAGAACCTGACACGAAGAAAGTGTTCAAGCTTCCGTCACCATGCAGCCCCCTTGCCGTACATTGTACGCCGAGTGTACGCACAGACAGATCCCGCACCACGATGGGGGTTGGGGGGAAGCCATTCCTGCCCTTAGCAAATATTTACTGAGGGTCTACTGTATACAAGGCCCAGTGCTGAGCGTTCAGGAGACAGTGGTGAGCAAATGGGGCTGATCTAGGCCCCGTGGGACTTAAATTCCAGCAAGACAGGTAACTGTTAATGAAATATCCATATGGAAAAGATACCCTGATGATGGGTGACAAGGTTTGTGAAGGAAAATCTGGGGTGTTTATAAAAGGGAGTATATATATACTACTCCTTGATGTAGATATAAAAGGACCCCTCCTTTATACAAATAAAATATGATACTTAAAATATATATAAAAATATATATAAAATTCTGGGGAAGTGATGCCTAAGTTACGACCTGAGGGATACAGCAGGACACGGAGGACCAGAGCTGCATTCTGGCCATGTGAAGCTTGAGAGAGACGTGGTCAGCCAACCAGGCCTCTGGCTCTGTGATAACGGAGCTCAGCAGAGAGGCTCTGGCTACAGATGGAAATGTGGGAACTGTCCTTACACAGGTGGGATTTAACCCATGGGATTGGATGAGCTCACCCAAGGAAAGAAGAGCTACAAGAAAGCGGCTCAGACACAAGAAATGAGAGACCTGGTCCCTCCCACTGTGGGGAGCTTGGACTGCATTTGTATGGAGAGTGAGTTCCCACACCTGGAAAATGGCCAGAGGCAGGCAGCAAGTAACCTGAGCTAGAAAGTGAAAAGGGAGTTGGAATCCAGTAAGGTGAGGAAGATGGAGAAGGGCATGTTCTGTCAGCTGGGGTTAATCAGGAGGAGGGGAGGCTGGGGCCAGGCTAACGATGCAGCACGTACCTAAGATTTCCTGTTGCCCCAGCAACAGCGTCCGAAGGCTTTCTGGCACCGAAAAGGATGGATGGTGATAAAGGAGTCAGCGCCAGAGGCAGAGGACTGCGTGAGAGCCGAGTGCTCTCAGGTGTGTGTGTGTGTGTGTGTGTGTACATGCACAGCTCATCTATTTAAAACAAACAAGTTTTTAAGAGCTCTCTTTGAACCTTCTTTTTTAAAAAATTTATTTATTTTTGGCTGCATTGGGTCTTCGTTGCTACACACGGGCTTTCTCTAGTTGTGGCGAGCAGGGGCTACTCTTCGTTGCAGTGCATGGGCTTCTCATTGCGGTGGCTCCTCTTGTTGCGGAGCACAGGCTCTAGGCGCACGGGCTTCAGTAGTTGTGGCACACAGGCTCAGTAGTTGTGGCTCGCGGGCTCTAGAGCGCAGGCTCAGTAGTTGTGGTTCACCGGCTTAGTTGCTCCACGGCATGTGGGATCTTCCCGGACCAGGGCTCAAACCTGTATCCCCTGCATTGGAAGGTGGATTCTTAACCACTGCGCCACCAGGGAAGCCCCACTTTGAACCTTCTGATGTCCCAAACGGCCTGTGCTATGTGTTAATGCTGTGTAACTTCAAAGTGTCCTTAATTTGAAAATGTTACTATCTCCTGCCGGTGCTGTTTTGGTTAAATACATTTCACCTGCATTTGGGGTAGACAGTGACCATGCACACTGGCTCTCCCTTCTCACACGCCCAGTCCACTTCTCTGGGTTTTTCAGGTACCATGGGAGCTCGCTCAGCCTGGGTACAGAGTGACCCAGCGGGGCTGGAGGTGAAAGCCCCTGGGAGTGAGTGAATGAGTATTTTTCTGCCTTCCTGTTCAGCACTGGGCGGCATAATTCTCTACAGTGTCTCCTGGTGGGTATGAGCTATGAGCGCAGGTACCTGCAGCAGTGACCCCCTCGTTAGCAGCCCTTGCCCCCAGCCACGGTGGGTTTTCTTCCCCTCCTCATCTCATTTCCCCTCTGCCTCACTTGGTGTCTTGGGATCACCTCTCAAATAGACCTCCAGCACCCATGATCTGGTCTCTGGGTCTGCTTTCAGGAAACCAAAACCAAGGTAGGCAGGGTGGGATAGAGGCATTTCCAATACTATAGGCGGAGACATTTCCAATACTATAGAAAAAGTCAGTAACCCAGAGATTTTCCTGTGGTCCTGACTCTCCAGCAATCTGCTGGCACCATTGTCCTTGATCTCTGGTGGGGAGGTAGAGTTGGGGGTGGGGCAGGGAACAGCAGAATGCAGGGAAAAGGCAAAAGTCCGGGTGTCAAGGGTCCTGGGCTCTGTCTCAGATCTGCTACTAACATGCTGTGTGCCCTTGGCAAAGTCCCTTTCCCTCTCTGGACCTTAGTCTAGTCACTGGCCCAGTGATGTGGTTGGGCTGGCTTCCTTCTTGCTCTGGGACTCCAGCCTCATGGTTTGCTTTTCTTCATTTCTCTCCCCCTCATTCATTTTAATCACCTGCATTTGCCTCCCTGTCTCTCTCTCTAAGTCCGCATGCTGGGCCAGTTTTGGGGGGCTGGCTGGTAAGATACCCAGCTTTAGCTGTCCCTGGTAATGCGAGGTGAGGCTTAATCCATGCAGCGTTCGTTGGGAACCTGGAGAAAGCCATTTTCTCTACATCTGAAGTGTCATTATTGTTAATAATGATGACATCAATCTACCTCATCAGACCCACAAGTGCTTAACTAAGAAAAATGCTTATGTCACTGTTAGTAAATATAAAGTGTGCCCACTCAATCAGAATGACACTCCCCAGACAGCGAGTTCGTTCCCTTCCCCACACCCTGACTGCTCGTTTGCAATCCTGCCCTTCTTCAAACGACCCTGCTTATTTTCAGCACTTTGACAAATACCTTTTTCCATGAAGAGAAACATAATTAACTTAAGTCATTTATATTAATCACAAGGTGGGGGGGAATCATGCAAAACAGGGGTAATTTCGTATTGAACAAGCCACGTTATCTAATAAATATAGATGATGCTGATTTATGTGTTTATCCAAAAAGCATCAGGGAGAAAAAAACCCATCACCAAACCCCACCCCATCCCCCCAAAAACGCTGAAAAAAAATCCTTCAATGATGCTTCCTGGTTTGGTGGCATCCTGCCCCCAGATTGAAAAATAAAATGACTTTTCAAGTTTTTACAGAGCTTGAACAGCAAGAGAAATTCTCTCCCAGCTTGGGTGTCCTCTGCATGAACCCCAGGGAAACTGTAACTACTTATCTCTGCAAACATCGTACTGATGGGGCCGGGTCTACACAGGCGGGATGGTGGGGACTCTCCCCACAGCTTTGGGACAGGTCCTGTGGTCCGTCATTGCAGGGTGTGGTCGGCAGGGCCCTGGCCACATAGCTCAGATTCCCCAGCTGCGTCAACCCATGGAGGTGGCTCATTTGATGGCAAAGTTGCAGTGGGAACAATTCCCCACCGTGAATAAGAGTGTAATGCCTCTCATTTATGTCAAGCATTTGCCTGGGGCTCCAGAGATACCACGTAGAACTGTGAGTAGGAGGAGATAAGGAAGCATCACAAGTATGTCACTAAATCACAGAAAGTTCCAGCCGGAAGTCCATACCCAGCGTGATACCCACCCCCCTCATTTTCCCGTTGAGGAAACTGAAAACCAGGGAATAACAACAGTCGGCATTTATTGAGTGCTCACTCTGTATCAGGCTTTGTTCTCAGTATTTTGGGGGGTTATAATCCTTGCAATCATTTTAATGAGATAGGTGCTATCATTGTCCCCATTTTACAGATGAGGAAACTAAGGCTCAGAGAAAGGAAGGTGCTTCTGCAAGGCCCCACAGCAAGAGATGGTCTGAACCAGACCCCAGATTGTGGTCTTTCTAAACCTCATCCAGAAGGAGAAGGAAGCTGGTCATCCTGTGTGTATGAAATTCCCATGGGGAGATGTAGAGCAAGACTTTGGAAAGTTTTTTAGAGCTCTCTTCTGTTTCTCTTCTTTTTGTTTTATGTGGTCTGTTCCCTTTTGCCGTCACTAGCCATAAATATCCCTACAAAATCTCAGAGGACTGTGAGCTTGCCTCAGGGACACAGAGGTGACGGTTTAAAGAGCTGTAAGATGGTATTGCAGGGGGGAATCGGGGTTGAAGTTATGGGGTGGCAGTAGCAAGAGTATGGAGGCAGAGGAACCTGGGACTGGGGTTCCCAGAAGAAGAGAGGGGTCAGCCTCAAAGCTGCTCTGGCTCCACGAGACCCTGCAGGGGCAGCAGCAGCAGCAGCTACTAATTCTGCAGGTGGAAACCTGAGACAGGATGGCAGTTCCTGACTGCTCAGCAGGTTAGTGGTGAGCCTGGCGGGACAGCTGGATCCTTTGTCTCTTCTTCCTGTTGTCTGTCCTGGGCCCACAGTGAATTCCCCTCCACCCTAGACCCTCAAATAGAAGTCCCGAGGGGCAGGGGACAGTGGAGCCAGACTATCTGGATTCACATCCTGCCTTGCCATTTGCTGTGTGACCTTGGAGGAGCCTCCTAACCTTTCTGGTCTCAGTGTCCTATACCTGCACCAAGGGATGGCTAAGGACAAATGTTCAGATTTAGGACAGCATAGCATATATGAGTGCAGGCTACTATTATAATTATTATGAAAAGGACCAAAATCTCATGAGCATCCTCCTCCTTATCTACGACCCCACACAAGTCCTAAGTGCGTGTCAGGTTTGACAGGCGTGTGCGTGCGGTGCGGGAGGATCAGGGAGAGAGCAGGGAGGGCCCGGAAGGGTTTCTGGCTCGGAGCAGAGAGGGGAGGCAGGCTCTGAACCTCCTCGCCCGACCGCTGACCAGGCTGCAATTTGTCGCTTGCCTGGTCTGCGGCTCCCTGCACAGGCGGACTGAACGGGTGCCAGGACCCCATCCATCCTCGGCTTCCTGGACAGCGGCACCAGAGAGCACATCTGTCCCTGTCTCTGGTGGCATGGATGACTGGCTTGTCATCTTTGACAAATGTCTGTTCCAGCGAGTTCTGTGCGGCTGTGTGTACTTACAGATGCCGAAAACTCACAAACACAGACAGGAAGCTCCACACACCAGAGAAAACAAATGAGGACCAGGGCCAGGATTGATTGGAGGGGTGGGGGAGGGGAGGCCTCAACCAGACGACCTGGGCCCTGCCTCACTTTTCCTGAAACTCTGGGCAAACCATTTCCTCTCCCTGTGCCTGGGTTCCACACCCCCTCCCCTGCCCCCCATGAAGGGGGCATAAAGGTCCCTGTCCTGCCCTCAGTGGTCTTGTAGGAATCAGTCATAATTTTCATCACACTGTTAGCAATTAACCCTTATCAAGAAACTGCTTTGGGTCTGGTATTTTATGGATGCATATACTAGCTCACCAAATTCCCCAGGGGAGCCCATTTTATAGATGAGGAAACGGAGATGCCGAAAAGCAACTTATCTGATTATCCGGGAAGGGATGTTTTTCTACTGCCTGGGTCTGGCAAACACAGGTGGGAAGAGCAGAGACTGAGGCCAGCCTCCTCCTGTCCAGACACAAGCTCTGGAGACCCTTCTGTCTATCCAGGCACCTGAGACCAGCTCGTTCCCAGCCCAGGACCTTGTCTCCTTGCTAGCTGCTAGAAGCCTCCATATTCTGGTCTGGAATGTTAATATTCCACCAGGGTTATTAAGAGAAGAAAATGAAATAGTGCTCACGGCAGGGCCCACCTTAAAGAGCCACGTATCACATTTAAAGCATCTGAGTCTCCATAGGACTCAGGGCTTGGCTTTCTTGTGTTTCTCCCCCTTCCCACCTCATCATTTGACACTTCTTTCTCCACTTAGCTCATCCATGTTTCAACACCGATAAATACGTTGATAAAGCCTGTTGCCCAGAGATCACTAGGATCCCTCACAGAGTCAAATAAAGTTCGGTTTCTGAGCTTGCTGCCACGAGGTAGAGCGTGGGCCATGGGCAACCGTGGAGCAGCCTCAGTAAGAGGCCGTTGTAGGGTTTGTTTTGCATGGTTTTAGAGAGGGTTGAGGAACCAAGGGTTGTCCTTGAGTGGGTGCTGTCAGGAGGTAGGAGCATTTTGCCAGTTGGGTATCATCGTCATTCTTATCTAGGAGACAACAGGAATAAAGCAAGGCCAGAGATGTCAGTGGTAAAGAAAGAGGAGTCATCTTTGTCCGCTGAAAGAAAAGGATATCCGCGCATCCTTTGCATAACATGCTTGTGTTTATCACGGTCACAGAGAGGCCTTGTCTGATGCTGATATTTTGTGAAGTTGTTTATTTCAACAAGAACAACTAGGGGGCTTCCCTGGTGGCGCAGTGGTTGAGAGTCTGCCTGCCGATGCAGGGGACACGGATTCGTGCCCTGGTCCGGGAAGATCGCACATGCCGCGAAGCGGCTGGGCCCGTGAGCCATGGCCGCTGAGCCTGCACATCCAGAGCCTGTGCTCCGTGACGGGAGAGGCCACAACAGTGAGAGGCCTGCGTACCACAAAAAATAAAATAAAATAAAATAAAATAAAATAAAATAAAATAAAATAAAATAAAATAAAAAAGAACAACTAGGGCCCAGGGCCAACCTAGTAGTGGCCAAGCCAGGTGTCTACACTATTTTTCTTTTTCATTCTCAATATACAATCATAGGTACTAACCTCTAGAGAACTCAAGTGCCCCCTGACCCAAGGGTGATTTGTTTGTATATTCTATATTGTGTCTATTCCCAGTTTTTTCCAGGAAATGTTACCCCTAGTCATTCCCCAAGGAGGGTTCAACAGACCTGCTTCCCTTGTTTTAGGAGAACCAGCGGCTGGGCCATTGGGTAGAGAAATGTAGACCAAGCACCCAGCCATTGTTCCTGGAGAAAATGGTGATGTCACCCAAGTTTGGACATCCATTCTTTCAACAGACAGAGGGTGTGTTCTGTCTAGTCATGGAATTTTGATGTGTTTCACCAGTCTGTGTCCTTGAGGAATTAGAAAACGTGTTTCTCTAATTACACAGACCTTTGGAGTCCCTGACATAGTGTGGTTTCAGGCTGAATAATCCGGATTGTGGGAGAGGATCTATGAGCTATTGTGATAGCTTTCTCTGGTCTTGGGAGTCAGCCCAGCCCTGTGGGTTCAGGTGTGGGGTTTCCCTTGAAAAATGACATCGTCTCAGCTTTCACTGGGTCTGAAGGTTCTACTGGGAACTCAGGGGAGGGTGGGGTCCAGTGATTCTGATGCAAGGGTGCTCAGCTAGCCCACCAAATGGTGCCTGCCAAGGGCGGGCAGAAGCCCTGAGCTGAGGGCCAGGCCTGTGAGCACAAAAGTAGCGATCTAGGGCAGCAGCGTAAGTCACCTCCCGTGTTGTCCTTGTTAGGCCACAGGTGTTCAGTGAAGCTTTGCTGGACGCCTCTAATCTGGTTGCAGCAACCGGGTAATTAACGTCTTATCCTCCATCACTCCATGGAACACTGGCCTTCTTGAGCTGTTTCTCCAGGACACATGTGCCCACCCCATGGTTGTCACACTGCTGCTCCCTATGCCTAGAATGTCCTTCCTGGCTCCTTTTTCAGCTGTCATTTCTTAGTAACATTTTCCCTGACCATCCTGTCTGACAGTCTAACTTCCTACCCTTGCTATAATTTTTCTATTTAGCATATATCCCTAACATCGTATATTCTTTTCTCATACACCCTGTATGTTGCCTGTCTCTCTTACTAGAATATGAGCTCCCTGATGGCAGGGAATCTTTGTCTGATATGGTCATGGCTACAATCCCTGGAACCCAGTTAGATGCATAATAGGCGCTCAGTACATGTTCATTGAAAGAATGAATGAATTTCTTCTATTTTGATTTTCCTTGGAGTTTATATTTCATCAAACACTTTCATCATTTATTGATATGATCATATTTTTCCCTTGGATTTGTTAGTGTAATGAATTATGTTAATTGATTTCCTGTTATAAATCTGTGTTACTAGGATAAATCCCACTTGATCATAAGGACATTTTGCCAGATTTCATTTACTAGTGTTTTATTTCAAATTTTTACGTTTCTATTCGGAAGAATAATTGGTCTAGAGTTTCCTTTTTCTAAGCACTCTGCATCAGGTTTTTGTACTAAGGCAAAGTGGGCTTCATAAAGTGAATTGCAGTGCTTTATCTTTTCCTATGATCTGGAAGAGTTTAAATAACATTGGAATTATTTGTTCTTTAAAGGTTACATAGAACTCAGCTGTGAAACCATCTGTTCCTGGTGCCTTTTATAATGGTAGATCTTTAATCACCTTTCTAGTCTCTTCTGTGGTAACTGGCCTTTTCATTTTCTACTTCTCCTCGGGTCAATTTAGGTAATTTGTATTTTTCTAGGTAAATATCCACTTCTAGATTTCCTATTTTGTTTCTGCTGAGTTGATGTAGAATTCCTTTGTAATCTTTTAATCCCTAGTGCATCTAGGTTTATGTCTCCTTTCCCATTCTTAATTCTGCTTGATTTTGTTCTCTTTCTTTCCCTTTAATCAGTCTCCTAACAAATTTGCCTGATCTCAGTACTTTGGAGAAATAGAAAGGCCAGTGCCCCTGCCCGGAACCCATAGGTTCATGAAGAGGGGCGCCTGCAAGATGCTGGCATGGAACAGTTCCTGTTGGCAGCAGTGGCAGGACGCCAGCAGGTGACGGAAGGTGGCTGGAGCTGATGGCTGGGTTTTGACTCTCCCACTTCCCGGTTGTGTGACCTTGGCAAAATACTTTGCTTCTCCACATTTCAGTTTCCCTATCTGTGAAGGGATGATGGTAGCGGTACCTAGCCCACGTGGGCGGAGAGGAGGGCTAGATGTGTGTATGCATGCAAAGTGCTGGGCACAATACCTGGCAGAGAGTAAACGTGCAATTAACATCAGCCTTCACTATGGAGGCAACACGGTGGAGGGAACAAGGGAGCACAAGTATTTCCAGAAATCACTGGGAGTTCTATAGAAGAACAGACTTTGGACCCTCATCCTGCAGGTATTTGAGAGGAGTAGTGATTCGGGTACTAAGGGGAAGGTGACCTTCCTCTGTGGTCCTAAGCTAGCTAGATATGGGGCCACAGCAGTGACACATATACTCTTCTCACTAAACTGTTCCTACAGTCCTACAAGGTAGGTATTAGGTAGAACCTAATATGAAAGTGCCAATATTCAACCATTTTTAACCTACAAAAAGCCTCTTTCATAGGGTTCACCCTAAGGTTATTATTATCACCTCCATTTTTCTAGTGACTAGGTCAGAGGGGTTAAGCAGCTGTCTGAAGGTCACACAGCCTGTTACAGGTAGAGGTACTTGGGTCAGATCAGGGCCATAAAATTCCAAAGCCTATTTTACACCTCGCAGCGTGGTCAGAAAAACAAAAAACCCCACAAAACCATGCAAACATAGGCTGCAAATGCAAGTTGGATGAGGTGGCCGATGCTGATGGCTGAAAAGTGGTCAGTGTATGAGCACCTGGGAGGCTGATCTGAAGAGGAGGGAAGGAGTGGGGCTCCTATGGAGGGAGCTCCAGGGGTCTAAAAATCCAGTCCCCAAAGCTCTGGCCTGTGTGTGGAGCCACTGCCGTTCTGACATTCTATTTATGGAACTATTTCAGCACGTACCTGACTAAAGAGTAGGTATTTGTTTGCAGAACCTGGAAGCTCTTGAAAGGCAGGGATCCTCTCTCATTTATCTTGTAACCACCTTACAAGTAACGGTTTCCTGACAAATGGTCAGCCGTACAAGTTTGAGCTGTTTCATAAGGGACCGCTCATTCAGATTGAATTTTGGGGAGGGAGGGATGGGTGCTGTTTATCTAGCTTTATCCAATACGGGCAAGAGAAAATGGGGTCCAATAGTCATATAGGATCTATCCATCCAGAGGTCTGTGAACGACAATACTTAGGGTGGGCTCTTAAGCTTGGGTCTCTATGAAGATGACAGAATGATTTTTTGATGTGAATGTCTGTGTTTTCTCAAGGATGCAGGCAGATGTATAGTACATGTGCACATAGGATAAACTGACAAGGATACAGAGGGTGTGATGTCAGTCTCCGGGTCCCTACACTAAGGAACGGGGCTAATCCTTAACTAGAACGCTAGAATGCTAACTCCGTGGTCTGGCTTGCAGCTCTGTGCTCCAGAACCCTCCTTCCTGAGCCTCAGCCACTGCTTATGCACTTTCTTAAAACGCTCCACTAAGAACCCAGAGAACTGGATCTCAATCTATTTCCAGGGGAGGGTTGCCCCTCCCCAACACACTGCAAAACTCTGACTCTCTTTGGGCATTGCCACGGCCCTGATCTCCAATCTGAGAGGCCTCAAGGGTGCCTTCTCTCTGTTGGGACCAGTGAGACTCTGTTCTGCTCTGTTTTCTAGCTCTTCTTACAGGAATGAGAAGAATCATTCATCTCAGTCCTGTTTTCTGGAATGAAGACGGTTCTCGGAGTCTGAACTAAGGATGGAGAGCCCAGGCAGTCCCTGTGGAACCCACCGTGGTGCCCACTCACCCTGGTACTCTGGTTTCAGCTCACACCTACAGCTTCCTACTGCAAACACTGCTGCTCTCTGCTCCAGGGAATTCTCTGGCTGCTGGAGAGTAGGTGACTCAGGTAGGGGACAGACCAGAAGTGTTGGGGAGTTAAAGTCTATGGGAGGAGCTCTCAACCAATAACAAATGAGAGTTAGAGGATAAATAGCCCAGTTCCTTGCCTCTCAGGTGGGACAGACCTGTGACATGTTCTATGCAGTGTCCTGGACGGTACCCACTGGAACCGAGTTCACTAAGACACTCCGTCCCTGTCTTACCTCCTCACTCTCCTGCTGCTGCTTCCTGGGCTCGCTTCCCAAATAAACTACTTCCAGTCACATCCTTATCTCAGTGTCTGCTTCTGGGGAATCCCACTAAGACCTCCCTTAAAATATTCTTCCTTCTCAACGCAGCGGCCCTTGTGTACCTGCTGATGGATTGGGTGATGCTTTGCAAATACCAGCAGGCAGCTTTCCTCCTCCTTAGCTAGTCTCTCCTCTCTGTAGCTCGGGTCTTTGGGATTTGTGGATCTAGAGAATATTAGTCGAATGTGCTCGTCCTGCTGTCTGAGCGAGACTTAAGCAAACCCGTATCACTCATTGCAAAGCAAGTTCTCCTGTGAGCTCCCGGGGGCCTTTGAGGATGGATGCACCTTGGGGAGGAATTTACCTTCACTTTTTTCTGGACACAGCATGGGCTCAAGTTGAATGTCAGTGCTCTAGTGTGCTAGCTCTTCCGTGGCTGTGATCCCTCTGTGCATTTTTGCCCCAAGGACCGCGTGGCGGTTCTTCATCACCAGCCCAGCGTTTCTCAAGTGATAGACTTTTCTTTCTTTCTTTCTTTTTGTTCATTCTTGAAGGCATAAATAGGAAAGTCTTAGCTAAGAGAATTTCCGGTTCGAAAGATGCCAGATAAACTAGCATTTATTAGAATTTTTGAAACCTATTTGAAAGCTTAATATTGTATTCAGTTATGATTTCTAAATGATGGAGTTTTCATTTTGGAGCTCGGGGAGTTGGTACTTCCATCAGAAGCAGTGTGGTCTGTGAATTCTTGGGTTCAAGGCCTGGCTCTGCCCCGTGACCTCATCTCTACACTGACTCCTGTATCTGCTACCTCCTGTCCACTGTCACCTGATGTCTAAGGGCACCTTGCGTAACACGCTCAGGCCAAAACCTGCTCTCCCTCAGTCTCCTCCATTATGGTTAGTGGCAGCTCCTTCTTCTAGTAGCTTGAGACAAAACCCTTAGGGTCATTTTGATTCCCCTCTTCCTCCCACACTCCCATCCCATCTTTCAGTAGATACTATTGGCTTAACCCTCCAATCTCTGTCTGGTTACATCTCCCACCTCCACTGCTGCCTCTCTCTTCTGAGCCATCTTTCTTTGTGGCCTAGATTTGTGCAGTAGCAAAATCTCTTACACTGGTCCCCCAGTCTCACCCTTGCTACCCTTCTGTCTACTCACAACACAGCAGCCAATGAAAACCCAAGTCAGAGCAGGTCTTTCCCTGCCTGGAGCCCTCCAGTGGGTCCCATCCCACTCAAGTAAAGGCCACATCCTTACAATGGCCTTACGATGGCCTCCAGGCTCCGTCAGAACTGCCTCCAAACCTTTCTGTACCTCTGACTTCAACTACTCCTGTTCCCTTCCTGATTAGTTCTATTCTAGCTATACTGTCCTCCTTGCTTCTCTTCAAACATTCAGCCGTGCCCCTGCCTTAGGGACTTTGCACTCGTGGTCCCCTTAGCCTGGAACATTCTTCCCCCAAAAGAGGCTCCCTCACCTCCTTCAGGTCTCTACTCAAATGTTTTCCTGCTTAAAATTGTCCTCACCTCCAAAGCACTCTCTATCCCTCTCTCCTGCTTTGTTTTTCTCTCTGACACTTATTGCCACCTGGCATCCATGTACTTTACTTGGTTATAACTAACTGGAACTGAAGCTCCTTGAGAGCAGGGACCGTTCTTGTTCACTGTTATATCCCCACCTTCACAACAAAGCTTGGCAGGTGGTAGGTGTTTGTGGAAGGATAAATACACGTACGACAGGATGTGATTGCGAGGGAGCCATTCAACTTCTCTGGTCCTCAGTATCAGGGAGAAGCCACACTGAGTGATTTCCAAGGTCCTGTTCCTGCCCTTGATCTCTGGCATCATGAAGAGGCCCCTCTGAGAAGCTGTTCTGAGACCTGGGACATCCCCAGCCTTTGTTAGCCATGTCAGGATGGAGCTTCTGGCTTTCTCAGCTGAGGGATCACTTACTGGGAAAAAAATGTGGCCAGGGTCAGAGCTGTATTTGCCCTGATCATCTGTTGGAATGGATAGAAGCTGGGATTCCTACAATCCAATAGGCACCCCTGAAGTCTGTGCCCACTGGCCTCTACCTACTTTGCTCTAACCTTGGAGTTGAAATTTTAAGTGCCTATAATAGCTTTCTTTATGCCCCAGGCAGGCGTGTGCACACACGTGTGTGTGTGTGTGTGTGTGTGTGTGTGTGTGTGTAAGGACCCACTAACCTAATGAGTAAGGACCCGGGAGTATGAGTCAATGTAACAATGGCAGCAAGAAAGCAAAATGCAACCGCAGTCCCCCAGCCTTCTCCCAGACCTGTGGCCCCCAGCCATTTCAGGTGTTCTGACCCCTCTTCCCACAGCTGGGGGTCTGTGCCCCTCACCTGCCTCCTCCGCTGGGTGGCCCCTCTTTCTGTGACTCTGACACCGGGGCAGCTGTGCCACCTGCGTCCATCCCAAGTCCATGTCCTACCAACCCATGCGCACCCCTTTCTCTTGGACGCTGTCACGGGGGCTGCCTGGGGGTCTGAATGGAGGCTGAACTTGCCAGTTGAGGGGCTGAACTGAGAGTGAAGTAGTTTGTTTAGGACAGGAAGTGTCTCTCCATTATAGTAGGGCATGTCTGGGGACGAGGTGGGTCTGGCCTCCTCTCCCCTTGTTCTGGATGAACTGGCTGAGTGATAACTGCCGAGCCCTTACTGGCCATCCACCCCTAATCCGTCCTCCACACAGCAGCCGGGATGGTGTTTCCAAATAATATTCTGGGATGGTTAATTTTACGCGTCAACTTGACAGGGCCAAGGAAGGGATGCCCAGATGGCTGGTGAAATGTTATTTCTGGGTGTGTCTCTGAGGGCGTTTCTGGAAGAGATTAGCATTTGCAATGGGGAATGAGTAAAGCAGATGACTCTTCCCACTGGGTGGGCACTGTCCAACAAAGACATCCGTGGCCTGAATCGAACGAAAAGGTGGAGGAAGATTGAATTGTCTCTGGCTGACTGCTGAGCTGGGACATCCATCTTCTCCTGCCCTTCATGTCCTCGTTCTCAGGGCTTCAGACTCAGCCTGGAGTCTCTACCATGGGCTCCCTGGCTCTCAGGCCTTCAAACTATACCACCGGCTTTCCTTCCTGGGTCTCCAGCTTGCAGACGGCAGATCGTGGGACTTCTGTAATCATGTGAGTCAATTCCTTATAATGAATCACGTTCTAAATACATATATATTATATATATGTATATATATATAATATATATGTAATTTGTTCTGTTTCTGTGGAAAACCCTGACTACTAAAAAGTCAGTAATGTCGCTATCCTGCTTGAAACTCCTCCCTTGTTCCCCACGGCTCTTAAGACAAAAACCCAAACTCTGTAGCATCAGTTTGGCACACAAGGCCTTTCGTGAGCCGGCCCTTGGCTGCCTCCCAGCCTCTCCATCCTCCTGTCCCTTGTGGGGCAGCATCAGGCCTCCCTCCTCTTCTCCTCTGTGCTGCCCTGAGGCACCTGTTAGCCTCTCCCAGCACGATTCACGATTCCCGCTACATTGTAATCACCTGCCTCCCCCTCTGGACCATAAGCTCCTCAAAGGCAGGGGTTGGGCTATATATATTTTGAAACTTTGACACTTGGCACTGTGAGTAGAGCTCAGTGTGTGTGTGTGTGTGTGTGTGTGTGTGTGTGTGTGCGTACGTGTACACACGTGTCTATAAAATGAATGGAGAAACCCATCCTCTCAGGGTTCAAGATGTGAACCTACTTTCCCTCTCTCCATTTTCGGCCTGCTATGGGTGGAAGTGGCCAGGGTGGACCCTCCAGTCCCCTCTCCAGCTTCCACCTGAGAGCTGCAGGCTGCCTGCTGCTTCTTACCTCTCTGTACAAAGCCACTGCAAAACCCGCTGCATCTTCCTCCTCCTGACTCACCCATCCTCAGAGAGCTGGTGGCTCCTCTCCCTTCCTTCCCAAGCCCCACCCCACCCAAAGAGTTGGGTGGCCTCTCTTCTGCACGGCTCTGTAGCAGATGCAGTTGGTGTTCTGTCACCTACTGGCTCTGTAACCTTGGGCAAGTCACTTAAGCTCTCTGAGTCTCAGGCTCAGGGAGACCACCCAGGGCCCCCAGGCTGGGCACTGCACAATTACAGACTATGCAGCCTGTCCCATGGCGTTCTTGGATTGAGCAATGCAGTGACCTGCCTCAGGTTCCTCCCATGAAGGTGGTAATACTACTGGGTGGATGACTATAATATAACATGTGTAAAATTCCTAGAACATACACTTAGAACTGGGCACTTAATAAGCACTTAAGTGGCAATCTTTAGAGTTGTTTTATTATCATCACTATTATTATTATTGTGTAAAGAGTGCTATCCTCCTTCTCCTCTGACCCATAGGGTGTGGTTGTAGGGTTGGTGGGAAGTTGAGTTTTTCAGATCCGAGTGATGACTTTGCGGGGGGGGTCACAGCAGTACGGACTCTTTTGTCTCAAGGAAGGTGTCTCTATTGCCCATCAGTGACCCAGGAACCGAGCCTGCTGCCATGATGGCATGGGCTGAAATGAAACACATCCACAGACACACACTCAGAGAAGAACCACCTGCTCTTTACTCAAGGGATCCAATGATGAATGCAAACACACAGGGGAAACTGGGTATTGGCCCTATGGTCTAGTGGACTTATCTCCCTGCACCATGCGGGGGAAACCTTGGTGCCCATTCTTTTGGGACAGCCCATGATGAACATTCCCTAGGTTTTCTGAGTGCCCCATAAATACACCCCCTTCTTTCCTCATGCAACCACTCTTCCCCAGGGTCAACCTCCCAGGTTTTAGGGGCTTCTACCCTACTAAGAAGAAGTTCCCTTTTCTGCTGAGTCTGCACTTCTGTGACCTCAAAGTGAGTGCCTTTTAAAATTTTGTGCCCTAGATGCCTCACCCTATTTCTGACCTCACTTCTGCCTGGCATATATTCACCAACTGTCTTGATTTGTGAATCAAAGTTGTTCCTTCACTTCTTGACATTTTTTAGGCAACAGTTGGTTTCTCCCCAGCCAAGGAAAGTGGGGAGAGCATTGAGCCCCAAAGAAAAAGTGTGTCTCTGTCAGTTTGGGCTGCTATAACAAATACACTGTAGACTGGGTGGCTTAAACAACAGGTACCGGAGGCTGGAAGGTTCAAGATCAAGGTGCCAGTAAATCTGGTGTCTAGTGGGGACTCTCTTCTTGGTTTCAGATGGTTCTCTTCTAAATGTATCCTCACATGGCAGAGAGCAGAGCAGAGAGAAGAGAAGCAAGCTCTTTTGCCTCTTCTCCTGAGGGCACAAATTCTATTCAGTAGGGCCCCACCCTCATGACCTAATTACCTCCCAAAGGCCTCACCTCCTAAAACCATCACATTAGGGTTAAGATTTCAACGTATGAGCTCTGGGGGGACACAAACACTTGGTCCATGGCAGACAGGAAGGAAACCCTTCTGGCTATCCTTCATATTGTGCTATAGTTGGATTTTTTTTCTTGTCCTCAAGTGTCTAAATACACGTAGACCATCTTGCACCACAAGGGCTGATTTCTCTGCCGAAAACCATGATCAGGTCTACGTGGGAGATTCACATTCCCCCTGCTGCCATTATTCTGACTTTATTATGCTTAAAACTGAATGTGCATCAGAATCATCTGGAGGGCTTGTTAAAACATGAATCGCTGGGCTCTGAATTCCTGAGTCAGTAGGTCTGAGGTGGAGCCTAACGTTTGCATCTTACACTTTCTAGGTGATGCTGATGCTGCTGGTCCAGGAACCACATTTTGAGAACCACTGAGCCCCTCCCCCAGCCACAAAATCCTCTTCTTCAAACTTGGAGTCAGGATCCCCTTGACTGCAAAGCTTGCGTTGGGTGGGGGAGAGGGATGGAGCGGAAAAGGGAAGCTTCCTCACATTCTTATTATAGTTGCACACAAAAAAGTTAGCTCTTTATGAGCCTTATAATGAACAAGGCATTGTGCACAAATATGACTGGGATGAGATTGCCGGGTTCAATAAAGTACGAAAAATACTATATGTTATTAGCACAGTGCTTTGTAGTTTATAAAGGGCTTCCACATGCATTTTCTACTTTGATCCTTAGAGAGACCCTGGGAGGTGAGCAAGGCATATATCATCACCCCATTTTACAGGTGAGGAATCACAAGGGGAAATAACGTTTTTCCTTGCCTGCTGTGTTCCAGACACATTCCATAAAGATGCTCATCTAGGCCTCACAACAACCCTCAGAAATTGGTATTATTACTTATCATGTAGATCAGGAAGCTTGGGGCTGAGAAGCTGAATGATTTGTCAAAGGTTGTGCATTTAATTAGCAGCAGAGCTGAAACTAAAATCAATTTCTCCTGACTCCCCGTTCAGGACTCAGAAGACACAGTTACACATATTTTGTGTGTGCAGCTGGGGTGAAATTTATAACTATTCAAGCAGTTGTAACTCTGTTTAAGATAATTTTTTTTGGTCCTTTCAGATTCTGTCTTGACTCCTCTCTCTGTGTTCAGTTTTTTCAATCCAGGTTTTCAATCCTTTGTGACACAGAATCAAGGTACTCGGAAGAGAGTGTTGGAACCAGAGGCTAAGCTGAGTTAACATTCAGAAGAGGGAGTAAGTGTAGGGGAGGTGGCTGGGGAATGCCTTCTGGGCTGAGTGTTGAGAGTTTTGTGGGTTTGGCAAGTGGGAGACCCCAGAGCAGCTGCCGGGTGGGAACTGGGAGAAGAAAGAGAGTGGGATTTCACAGAGTTTGTCTCTGGATTTAAATTGGATCTCTCTTACTATTCTTAAAGAGATGCAGGGAAAATTGACACAAATGTAAAATTCCTTTTGGCAGCTGAACTGTGCTCATTTGTATGTGATGCTGTGCAGAAAACGGGTTACATGGGACCCCATTTTATATTAAGGCTATGTACGCATGTGTTTTAAAGTGAAGATGTTCGAACGTGAAAGATAAGGTGTAAAAAAATGATTCAGTGGCAGAAATACTAAGGCTGGGAAGGAAAGAGATAAGGGGAGATGGAGAAATAAAAGAGAAAGAAACAAAGAAGAAAAAAAAGCGGGGGGGGGGGAGGTATTAGAAAAATGGACAGATAGGGAAGTAGCTGGAAAATAGAAACCAATTGGCATAAAGTAAGTTTGTCTTCTACTCGTTTCCCAAGGCTCTCTGCTACTGTGTTTCTCAAAATGTGATTAACTACTAGGAATATATTTTCCATTGTTACTCACTACTTATACACATATATAACTGGAAAAAACCTTTTTTTTTTTTCAGGGACTAATGCTTACCTTATGGTCCCCCATGAGCCACATTTACCAGTATTCATGTCCCTCCCGCAGTGACTGGCTTCAACTAGCAAGACATTAACAAGGGTGATGCAAGGGGAGGCTTGCTAAGCTCTTGTACAATGGGGCCTGTCCTCTTGGAATTTTGCTCTTGTGATGCACTCCCTTGGAACCCAGAAATCACACTGTGGCTGCCCAAATTAGCCATACGGAGAGGCCACTGGTTGGAGCACTGAGGCCCTAGCTGACGCCCAATCTGAGCTCCCAGCCAATAGCCACCCTCAGCTTGCCAACAATGTAAATGACGCATCTTGAAAGTGGGTCCTCCAGCCCCAGTTGAGCCACCACAACTGGTGCCCATGGAGCAGAGAAGAGCTGTCTTCACTGAGCCCTGCCTAAATTCCAGAATTATGAACAAATAAATGTTGCTTCAAGCCCGCCAGGTTTTGGGTTAGGTTTGTTAAGCAGCCATAGGTAACATTCTAACTACACGCAGTGCACGGTGGTAGTCTCTATTGGATTCAATTCTATCTTACTTTTCAAGATGGTAAATTGATTTCCTGACTAATGAGTCATGATCCACAGTTTGAAAAGTGCTGCTCTAATCAATGGCAGATGTGTTTGAGACAATCTGTTTTCCAACCTCTCCCTCTATCCTGTTGCTCTTAGCATCTGTGACATAGAAGAGATGAGAGGTAATCTCAAGATGTCCCCCAGTCCAGGGCTGTGTCTCACAAAGGTCTGCCCCTAAAGCCATCTGGGTCTCCAGGTAGACAATTCTATTCAGTAGATAATTTTACTCAGGAATTATTTAGCCCTTTTGTATGCCTGGCTCTGAATCCTGCAAGCACAGTTTACAACCAAGCATGGTCTACTGGTACTCAAGATACTAAATTTTTCACTACAAAGGGAGGATGGATATCACTCCCCCAACCCCTGCCCCATATACCCATCCTACGCCCTCTATTTCTCAAGACTCTGGGTTAAGATGAAGCAAGCATCTTCCTATGTCATTAAAGCTTCTTATAACACAGTCCTGCCACTTACTTGTTTTCCCCCCAAATACAGCAATCCCTGCATCATATTCCACAGAACAAAAATATCAGGACCACCAGGGGAGCCCGTTAAATGCAGATTTCCAGGCCCGACTAAGTGATATGGGCTCAAAAAAGATCCCTGGAGAGTGGTACCTGGAAATATGCATTTAACGAGGTCCCCAGCCAGTTCTGCTGAACATGGACGTATAGGTTTAACTATTCTAGGGGCTATGGTCTGGATCAGCGCATTTCAGCCTTTCCTGCCTCAAGTCATAGTAAGAAATATGTTCACATTCTGTTCCTACACACACATATGTATCTGTAGAGGAAACAGAAGTTTCATCAGACTCGACCGTTGTTGTATGCTGCACTTTGAATTTTCTATACTGTTTTTTTTTCCAAAGGCTGATAATAACTCATTAAACTGATTTTATGATTCACCAGTGGGTCACACTGTACCATTAGTAATAAGCCTGGCCTAAGCAGGCTATGTGTCTATCCAGTAGACACGGCAGATTCTCCAGAGTTTTGCTGTAATAATGATTGTTTGGAGTTGCAAGCCTGGTCTCCATCTTTTTCCAATGTGCCTTTTGATTCTACTGCTACCAGGGCTTATATTCACATAGCACTTACTTAACCACATGCCTCTTTGTCATTGTCGGGTCTCCAGCTCAGCCTAGGCTGGGACTCCGCGTGCAGCTGGATCAGGGCCTTGGGCTCCGTCCAGGGCTCAGTTTGCAAGAACCCGTAGCTCTGGGAGGTTTTGGTTGCTGGGAGGAGGACATAGGGCAGGGCTGTGACAGCTAACCTCTGCTTTTTCCCCGTGATGGTTGTTCCTGAGTCCTCAGGAAGCAGGAACTGGAGTTCCAAGTCCATGGATTGTATCTATGAAGGGCTGTGTGCACCTCCTGCAAGGGCAGAGATTCTCCAACATCCAGCTGCTCTAAGGACCTAAGAGGCAGCTCTCAGGACTCCCAGAAACGAATTGGAGAAGATGGTGTTATCCAATAATGTAAGTAACTTCGTCTTGAATTTTCATCTTACATCACTTCTTGGGCTGAGAAGTTCCTTAGATTTATTGCCTTCTGTATAAGTAGGGCTTGCTTGTCCCTAACTCTTTCAAGTGCAAAGTGGGCAACTATCACAGGCTACTCCAGGACTGGGCACCTGTCTTTATTCCCTGTCCCATCCTCTCTGGGATGCTGGACCTGTTTCTCAGTTTCATCCTTCAGCCGGATGAGGCCCCATCTTCTCTGTCCTCAGACTTCAGCCTTTCTACCCCCTCCATCATTTTTGACATTTGAGACAGCCACTGAAGTCAAAGCAGATTCAAAAACGTGCCAATCATGGTGTCCAAGAAAGCCAAACGGATCCCCAGATGATTGATTTAGTGGTTGCAGCTGGGCCTGGATGCAGACAGACAGCTAATGAGGTAATTTTTCTAAATGCAAAGTGTAAACAAGATAACAGCTCCCTCCCTCTCTCTGAGTCTCTCTGGGTTTCTCTCCCTTTCTTTCAATTTTCTGCAGAGATGCACATACCAATTTGTATTTTATACCATTATGAGTTGAAATGTGTCCCTTCAGAATGATATGCTGGGAGTCCTAATGCCCAGAATGTGGCCTTATTTGGATATGGGGTCTTTTCAGAGGTGATCAAGTTAAAATGAGGTCATTAGGGTGAGCCCTAATCCAGTATGATTGGTGCCCTTATGAAGAGGGAACAATTTGGACATAGAGAGAAGCATGCATAGAGGGAAGATGATATAAGGAGACACAGAGAAGCCATCAACTACAAGCCAAGGAGAGAGGCCTGGAACAGATCCCTTCCTCACAGCCTTCAGAAGGAACCAACCCTACTGACACCTTGATCTTGGAATTCCAGCCTCCAGAACAGTGAGACAATACATTGCTATTGTTTAAGCCACCCAGTCTATGGCACTTTGTTACAGCAGTCCCAGCAAATTAATACACACACATTTAAAGTGGTTTGCTTCTGTGTTATCTCAGTTGGTCATTCTCCTTCTTGAGGTAGGGGAGGGCAAAGAAGGTGAAGATTTCCTGTGAAGCTGGTGAGGCTTATTCAGGGCCTTCAGCTACACTGGCCCTTCCAGAGCCCTGGCAGGACCATCTGTGATGTCTCCACGTAGTCACATGTTTCTGTAAAATGAGCAAATGATGCTTAAACTGCCAGGGTTATGACTGCTGACTCTTCACGGCAGCTTCTCAGCCAGCACACTTTCCATCACGTCATGTGGCCTTCGGGTGGCCACATGGCATTCTTAGACCTGAATAAAGGGCATTTGAGTTGACAATGTAGATAGTTGGGGTTCAGTGGGATACATGTATGGTTTGTGGCCACTCCCACCTATAATTAAATTTTGCTAGTCACCCCAGTGGAGGAATGGCTTCCAGGGATGCTACTACTGCCCTCTGTGTCCATTCACCTTGTAATGGGACACAAAAGTGTAAGCCAAAGTCAGGTCACTGCATGAAGAGAGCCCATGGCAACCAGCACCAGAAGTGTGTGGGGAGTGGAGGAAAATCAGGTTTGAAACATGGAGCCAGAAGGTGGTTTATGGAAATTCTCCCACTCATCAAATGCATAAAATTATTAGTCCTTAAAAGTTTAGTATTGGATCCTGAACCAAGATGGCAGAGGAGAAGGACGTGCTCTTTCTCCCTCTTGTGGGAACACCAGAATCACAACTAGCTGCTGGACAGTCATCGACAGGAAGACACTGGAACTCACCAAAAAAGATACCCCGTATCCAAAGACAAAGGAGAAGCCACAATGAGACAGTAGGAGGGGCACAATCACAGTAAAATCAAATCCCATAACTGCTGGGTGGGTGACTCACAGACTGGAGAACACTTATACCACAGAAGTCCACCCACTGGAATGAAGGTTCTGAGCCCCACATCAGGCTTCCCAACCTGGGGATCTGGCAACGGGAGGAGGAATTCCTAAAGAATCAGACTTTGAAGGCTAGTAGGATTTGATTGCAGGACTCTGACAGGACTGGGGGAAACAGAGACTCCACTGTTGGATGGCACACACAAAGTAGTGTGTACACTGGGACCCAGGGGAAGGAGCAGTGACCCGAGGGGAGACTGAACTAGACCTACCTGCTAGTGTTGGAGGGTCTCCTGCAGAGGTGGGGGGTGGCTGTGGCTCACTGTGGGGACAAGGACACTGGCAGCAGAAGTTCTGGAAAGTACTCCTTGGTGTGAGCCCTCCCAGAGTCTGCCATTAGCCCTACCAAAGACCCCAGGTAGGCTCCAGTGTTGGGTTGCCTCAGCACAAACAACCAACAGGGAGGGAACCCAGCGCCACCCATTAGCAGTCAAGTGGATTAAAGTTTTACTGAGCTCTGCCCACCAGAGCAACAGTCAGCTCTACCCACCACCAGTCCCTCCCATCAGGAGATTTGCACAAGCCTCTTAGATAGCTTCATCCACCAGAGGGCAGACAGCAGAAGCAAGAACAACTACAGTCCTGCAGCCTGTGGAAAAAGAAAAAACACATTCACAGAAAGATAGACAAGATGAAAAGGCAGAGGGCTATGTACCAGATGAAGGAACAAGATAAAACTCCAGAAAAACAACTAAATGAAGTGAAGATAGGCAACCTTCCAGAAAAATAATTCAGAATAATGATAGTGAAGATGATCCAGGACCTCGGAAAAAGAATGGAGGCAAAGATTGACAAGATGCAAGAAATGTTTAGCAAAGACCTAGAAGAATTAAAGAAAAAACAAACAGAGATGAACAATACAATAACTGAAATGAAAACTACACTAGAACGAATCAATAGCAGAATAAATGAGGCAGAAGAACAAATAAGTGACCTGGAAGACAGAATGGTGGAATTCACTGCTGCAGAACAGAATAAAGAAAAAAGAATGAAAAGAAATGAAGACAGCCTAAGAGACCTCTGGGACAACATTAAACCCACCAACATTCGCATTATAGGGGTCCCAGGAGGAGAAGAGAGAGAGAAAGGACCCAAGAAATATTTGAAGAGATTATAGTTGAAAACTTCCCTAACATGGGAAAGGAAATAGCCACCCAAGTCCAGGAAGCACAGAGAGTCCCATACAGTATAAACCCAAGGAGAAACGTGCCAAGACACATAGTAATCAAACTGGCAAAAATTAAAGACAAAGAAAAATTATTGAAAGCAGCAAGGGAAAAATGACAAATAACATACAAGGGAACTCCCGTAAGTTTAACAGCTGATTTCTCAGTAGAAACTCTACAAGCCAGAGGGAGTGGCATGATATACTTAAAGCGATGAAAGGGAAGAACCTACAACCAAGATTACCCTAACTGCAAGGATCTCTTTCAGATTCAATGGAGAAATCAAAAGCTTTACAGACAAGCAAAAGCTAAGAGAATTCAGCACCACCAAACCAGCTCTACAACAAATGCTAAAGGAACTTCTCTAAGTGGGAAACACAAGAGAAGAAAAGGACCTACAAAAGCAAACCCAAAACAATTAAGAAAATGGTTATAGGAACATACATATTGATAATTATCTTAAACGCGAATGGATTAAATGCTCCAACCAAAAGCACAGGCTTGCTGAATGGATACAAAAACAAGACCCATATATATGCTGTCTACAAGAGGCCCACTTCAGACCTAGGGACACATACAGACAGAAAGTGAGGGGATGGAAAAAGATATTCCATGCCAATGGAAATCAAAAGAAAGCTGGAGGAGCAATACTCATATCAGATAAAATAGACTTTAAAATAAAGAATGTTACAAGAGACAAGGAAGGACACTACACAATGATCAAGGGATCAATCCAAGAAGAAGATATAACAATTATAAATATATATGCTCCCAACATAGGAGCACCTCAATACATAAGGCAACTGCTAACAGCTATGAAAGAGAAAGTCAACAGTAACACAATAATAGTGGGGGACTTTAACACCTCACTTACACCAATGGACAGATCATCCAAAATGAAAATAAATAAGGAAACAGAAACTTTAAATGACATAACAGACCACATAGATTTAGTTGATATTTATAGGACATTCCATCCAAAAACAGCAGATTACACTTTCTTCTCAAGTGTGCACGGAACATTCCCAGGATAGATCACATCTTGGGTCACAAATCAAGCCTCAGTAAATTTAAGAAAATTGAAATCATATCAAACATCTTTTCTGACCACAACACTATGAGATTAGAAATGAATTACAGGGAAAAAACACAAACACATGGAGGCTAAACAATATGTTACTAAATAACCAAGATATCACTGAGGAAATCAAAGAGGAAATCAAAAAACACCTAGAGACAAATGACAATGAAAACACGACTATCCAATACCTATGGGATGCAGCAAAAGCAGTTCTAAGAGGGAAGTTTATAGCTATACAAGCCTACCTCAAGAAACAAGAAAAAATTCAAATAAACAATCTAACCTTACACCTAAAGGAACTAGAGAAAGAAGAACAAACAAAACCCAAAGTTAGCAGAAGGAAAGAAATCATAAAGATTAGAGCAGAAATAAATGAAATAGAAACCAAGAAAACAATAGCAAAGATCAATAAAACTAAAAGCTGGTTCTTTGAGAAGATAAACAAAATTGATAAACCATTATCCAGACAAATCAAGAAAAGGAGGGAGAGGACTCAAATCAATAAAATTAGGAATGAAAAAGGAGAAGTTACAACAGACACGGCAGAAATACAAAGCATCCTAAGAGACTACTACAGGCAACCCTATGCCACTAAAATGGACAACCTGGAAGAAATGGATAAATTTTTAGAAAGGTATAACCTTCCAAGACTGAACCAGGAAGAAATAGAAAATATGAACAGACCAATCACAAGTAATGAAACTGAAACTGTGATTAAAAATCTTCCAACAAACAAAAGTCCAGGACCAGATGGCTTCACAGGTGAATTCTATCAAACATTTAGAGAAGAGCTAACACCCATCCTTCTCAAACTTTTCCAAAAAATTCCAAAAACACACCCAAACTCATTCTATGAGGCCACTATCACCCTGATCTCAAAACCAGACAAAGATACTACAAAAAAAGAAAATTACAGACCAATATCACTGATGACTATAGATGCAAAAGTCCTCAACAAAATACTAGCAAATGGAATCCAACAACACATTAAAAGGATCATACACCATGATCAAGTGGGATTTATCCCATGGATGCAAGGATTCTTCAATATATGCAAATCAATGAATGTGATACACCATATTAACAAATTGAAGAAGAAAAACCATATGATCATCTCAATAGATGCAGAAAAAGCTTTTGATAAAATTCAACATCCATTTATGATAAAAACTCTCCAGAAAGTGGGCATAGAGGGAACTCACCTCAACATAATAAAGGCCATATACGACAAACCCACAGAAAACATCATTCTCAGTGGTGAAAAACTGAAAGCTTATCCTCTAAGATCAGGAACAAGACAAGGATGTCCTCTCTCACCACTATTATTCAACATAGCTTTGGAAGTCCTGGCCATGGCAATCAGAGAAGAAAAAGAAATACAAATTGCAAAAGAAAAAGTAAAACTGTCACTGTTTCCAGATGACATGATACTATACACAGAGGATCCTAAAGATGCCACCAGAAAACTACTAGAGCTGATGAATGAATTTGGTAAAGTTGCAGGATACAAAATTAATGCACAGAAATCTCTTGCATTCCTCTACACTAATGATGAAGAATCTGAAAGAGAAATTAAGGAAACACTTCCATTTACCATTGCAACAAAAAGAATAAAATACCTAGGAATAAACCTACCTAGGGAGACAAAAGACCGGTATGCAGAAAACTATAAGACACTGATGAAAGAAATTAAAGATGATACCAACAGATGGAGAGATATACCATGTTCTTGGATTGGAAGAATCAATATTGTGAAAATGACTACATTACTCAAAGCAATCTACAGATTGAATACAATCCCTATCAAATTACCAAGGGCATTTTTTACAGAACTCGAACAAAAAGTCTTAAAATTTGTATGGAGACACAAAAGACCCTGAATAGCCAAAGCAGTCTTGAGGGAACAAAACGGAGCTGAGGAATCAGACTCCCTGACTTCAGACTATACTACAAAGCTACAGTAATCAAGACAATATGGTACTGGCACAAAAACAGAAATGTAGATCAATGGAATAAGATAGAAAGCCCAGAGATAAACCCATGCACCTATGGTCAACTAATCTATGACAAAGGAGGCAAGGATATACAATGGAGAAAAGATAGTGTCTTCAATAAGTGGTGCTGGGAAAACTGGACAGCTTCATGTAAAGGAATGAAATTAGAACACACCCTAACACCATACACAAAAATAGACTCCAAATGGATTAGAGACCTAAATGTAAGACCGGACACTATAAAACTCTTAGAGGAAAACATAGGAAGAACACTCTTTGACATAAATCACAGCAAGATCTTTTTTGATCCACCTCCTAGAGTAATGGAAATAAAAACAAAAATAAACAAATGGGACCTAATGAAACTTCAAAGCTTTTGCACAGTAAAGGAAACCATAAACAAGACAAAAAGGCAACCCTCAGAATGGGAGAAAATATTTGCAAACGAATCAACGGCCAAAGGATTAATCTCCAAAATATATAAACAGCTCATGCAGCTCAATATTAAGTAAACAAACAACCCAATCCAAAAATGGGCAGAAGACCTAAATAGACATTTCTCCAAAGAAGACATACAGATGGCCAAGAAGCACATGAAAATCTGCTCAACATCACTAGTTATTAGAGAAATGCAAATCAAAACTACAATGAGGTATCACCTCACACCAGTTAGAATGGACATCATCAGAAAATCTACAAACAACAAATGCTGGTGAGGATGTGGAGAAAAGGGAACCCTCTTGCACTGTTGGTGGGAATGTAAATTGATACAACCACTATGGAGGACAGTATGGAGGTTCCTTAAAAATATAAAAATAAAATTACCATATGATACGGCAATACCACTACTGGGCATATACCCAGAGAAAACCATAATTGAAAAAGACACGTGCACCCCAATGTTCATTGCAGCATTATTTACAATAGCCAGGTCATGGAATCCACCTAAATGCCCATCAACAGACGAATGGATAAAGAAGATGTGGTACATATATACAATGGAATATTACTCAGCCATAAAAGGAACGAAATTGGGTCATTTGTTGAGACGTGGATGGATCTAGAGACTGTCATACAGAGTGAATTAAGTCAAAAAGAGAAAAACAAATAACATATATTAACGCATATATGTGAAACCTAGAAAAATGTTACAGATGAACCAGTTTGCAGGGCAGAAATTGAGACACAGATGTAGGGAACAAACGTATGGACACCAAGGGGGGAAAGCCATGGGGGTTGGGGGTGGTGGTGTGATGAATTGGGAGATTGGGATTGACGTGTATACACTGATGTGTATAAAATTGATGACTAATAAGAAGTTGCTGTATTAAAAAAATAAATTAAATAAAATTCAAAAATTAAAAAAAAAAGCACCTTAAAAAGAAAAGAAAAAAAAAAGAACAAGCAAATTAAATAGATGTAAATGGATATGGAGAGTTGGGAAGAGAGAGAATATTACCTTGTATAATTTAACCTTGTGTAATTTTAGCTGACTAAAACTGGATGAATTTGTTACAGTTGTTTTAAATAACCTTTATTATCAACTGTGTACGTATGTAATATTAAAACTTAATTTTCCTTCGTCTGCTGAAAGGCAAGTTTTCTTGAACTATTGGTCAGCTCCTGATAAGAGATTACAAAAGGATTGTCTTTACCTTTTAATTCATCTTCCTAGAAAGCAAAGATTTTGTATTTTATCAAAATAATTTCCTGTGCTTCACGTTGTCTTTGATTACTTTAGGAAACTGAATCATCTCAACATTGAAAGAGCTGTTTTGTTCCCAATTAAAAAAAAAAAGTTTAGTATCAGAGGGGTATGACAATTTCTTTGGTTAATAAGAATAATTAAATTATTTTATTAAATGATTATTATAATCAATAATAATAATTAAATAATTTAATGCATACAAATGTATTTTTCTGGATTGCGTGACATTGGTAGTGTCCGTCAGCTCTTTAGAATTTGTCATTTGTTACGATTTCTTTTCTTATTTGAAATATTGGCTTTTGTATCTGATTTTGTTGATTATTGAGCTCCTGCCTCGTGTTAGGCCCCAGGAACCCAGGAGAGAGCTTACAGTCAAGTTGGGGAGGAGGCCGACACCACCAAGCCTGCAAAGGGACTGCCGTTTGCACCATCGTTAAGGTGTTCTGTTTCCCTTGGTGGGGAAAAGTGGTCATTTTCAGTAGGAAATAACATTTTCTTAACAACACTTCCTGACGACCACTGCATACATGGCAGATGAGCAGAGTGAAATAAAAACTGAGTTTAAAGTTGGGTGCTGGACGGTCTGCCAGGTTCTCTCTGCAGGAAAGTCATTCAATTCCAAAACACCGGCCTCACCACAAGATACTAAAATCTGCTCCGCAAAATCGCAAATGACCACCAATTTGGGCAAATGATTCAAACAGGAAGTTATACCCGCTCTTGCCAAGCCTCCACCGTATCAGGGAGGATTAGCAGACTCGGAGGGGGCTGACCAGGATGGGCTCCTTCATTTGTTTATTCAGTCTTGACCTGAAGGACATACTGATCACTCATCACAGTGATATTTGGTCTTTGGGAAGGTTCAGAGTTGGTACTTTTGCTTCAGCCATGGGAATGGATTTGCTGATGAGAGGACGGTCTTCGAGGTGGGGAGAGTGGAAAAGTGATGATCTGGACCAGAAATGGCAAGGCTCGAAGGGAGGAATTTGGCTGATGCAGACAAGCCTTGATGAGAAGTAAGGAGCAGACATGGTGGAAGGCAAGGGGGCCAGAGATGGTTGATGGGGGTCTTCCATTCGAATGTGGGTTTTATTCTATAGGTCATAAGGGACTACTGAATATTCCTGAGCCCTAGGGGCAAATGAACACAGCTGTGTTTGAGGATGATCAGCTTGTCAGCTATAGGGCAGGAAGATGAGTTTGGAAGCAGGGTTATAGGTTCCTTGTTCCTCTGTTAATTCTTGGGAGAGGGGTTGGACCGTGAGGCTGATGGTGGAAACTGGGCGAGAGTTTGTAACTCAGGGTGTGGGGACGGGAGGAAGAGGTGCTCAAGAATGGAGGGGGTTAACCTGAGGGGCACCATGGGTCCTGGTCTCCAGGCGGAGTGAACAGCAATTAGGCCCCGGACCATGCTGACCTGACTCAGCATTGTCCAATCATCACCCTCATTAGAACATCTAAGCCCAAGTGGCTGTCTGTGATTGTGTGCTTTTGTACGAATTAATTCATCCTCATTGGAAGGAGCAATCCAGATGCCCAGTGTCCCCCACCCCAACCAGAGTTTGGGGACCAGGGGTGGATGAACTGCTAGGCCAAACTTTCCAAACTTCGGTGGCACTGCAGGAAGGAAGATGTGGGACACATTTGCTGTGGTGAATCATGGCTGTGTCTTCAGCAGGTGCCCTGTGAAGGAAGGTTGGATATCAGAGATATCTTTTTGAGACTGCTTTATAACAAGCCATGAGAATCTCCTTCTTTGTTTTACGTTTCACTGAAGCAGGGCCTCTGAACCACGACTGCTTCCCAAACAGCAGCTGAGGCTGCAAATCAAGGCAGTCTTGCACCTGCAGGACGCAGGTGGCCAGAGGCGGCTCTGGACGATCATCAGTCTTTCTCTGCCACACCTTGGGGTCCCCAACTCAGCAGCAGCCACCTGTCTTTGTGTCAACTTTGGCCATGAAGGCAGGATATACCTATCCCAGTAAAGCAGGTCCGCATCCAGGTCCTCTGTTGTTTTTTCTGTTCATCCACTTGCCACCCAGCTGGGCACCCCCTCCTCCGCAAAGCCTTCCATCCCAGCCTAGGTCTCTTCCTCCTGTGACCCTGTGAAGACTAGACTCACTTGGTATTTAGCCTGTGCTTCCTGTTTCTTCTCTTAGATATCTTTTCTTTTTTATTTCTTTCAGGTTTGAGCCTATTCTTAGCCTCCTCCAATAAATTCTTTCTTTGAAAGGAAGGACTGTGTCTTATACTTAAGGTGACATAGATCTTTCATCTAAACCCAGATGCTTCCAAGAGTGGTATAGGTGTTGCCGATGCCTACTAATATTTTCTTGACACTCGCTGTTCTTACACATGCTGACATTTTCTGACTGCGAGCCTGAGGCCTTTCTCTGTTCACTGAAGCAGGCGGGAAAGGCCAGAGTTTACCTACAACCCAGAAGCAGCCCACAGCCAGTGATGGACAGGAGTTGGCGTGTGGAGGGAGACCCAGCTTCCTCCATTGGGACGGCTCTCCTTTACACAGTCACCCAGAGGCCCCTAGTGGGGCTCCCTGAAGTGGTAATGTGCTCGTTAATAGACCCTGGATAGACTTCTTCCCTTCCTGTGTCATTTCCCCACCCCCCTACCTTCACCTCCCAAATCAACTATTTGCATTCAAATCTTTGTCTCAGGGAAACTCTGGGCCATTAGTGAGGTATGGTGGCCCTGCTTAAAGGCTTCTTGGTCTGGCACTGCCTAGCCTGGTCCTAGCCAAGAGCATTCACTCACATTTTGTCAAATGAGTGTATGAATGGGGAGAAAAATGTTACACTCTACCCCAGCAAGGACACATGAACCAGTTTCTCATGGCACAGAAAAGATTATACATTTCTCTTGTCCATTCTTGTTTCCCCTCTACTATGTAAATATTTCATAGCTTCTCCCCTCTCCTCCAGATGCTAACATCTCCATCCCCCTCCTCACACTCAGCTGATGACCTTGCTTCTTATTTTACTGTGAACACAGAAATCATGGGAAGAGGAGCTTTCACGTGTTCCCACTGTATCTACCTGCCCACCTGCATCCGTGCTTCAGCTCTCCTCCTGCCCTCCTGTTACTGCTGATGAACTGTCCACATTTCTGAGGCCCACCCTCCACTGGGTCCCTGACCTGGTGTCCCTGCACCTCCTGCCACCTCTGTTTCTCACTCCTCCTGCCCTCACTCATTTGTTGCCACTTGGGAAGGCCTTTCTCAGTTAAAATTCCATCCGTCTTAATCCTCATCCCCTATCCTCTCTGCCTGACATTTCTCCGTAGAGCTTCTAACCGCCTGGCAACCTGTACATCTCGCTTCTCGTTATTGTCTGCCCCCTCTCCCCCTTAAATGTATACTCTGTGTGGGCAGAAATCTTTAGTTTGTTTATTACATTAAAAAAAATTCATGGAAAGAAGAAAGGTGGAAAGGCTGTTTGAAGTGAGAGAATTAAAAATAATTTAGAATGTAAGACCAGAAACGGACCTTAGAAATTAATCTAGTCCATGTCTCTTGTTTTATATGTGGGGAAATGGAGGCCCAGAGGCCCCCTGGCAGTTAGATGAAGAGCTGGGATTGGAAGCTCCCAGTCTCAGGGCCCCAGTTTGGGGTTCATTCCACAGCTAATCGTCCCAGACCTCCTGGAGTTCTAATCTCTAGTTCTGTGATCCTTGGGGGTTAGCTTACCCTCCGTTAGTCACTGTTTCTCTAATGTGGCGTTAGCTCCCCCAGACACCAGGAGCCCTCAGGATCATGAACTGGGGCTTCTTCCTCTGAAACTCCCAGTGCGTAACCCAGTGCTTTAAGTGACGTGAGTGGGAGACCCTGGGGAGGCGCCCTGCCCACCACTAAGCCCATGACTTTAATGAGAGCTGCTGTTACTGAGCGTCCTCCAAGTGCCCTAGGGGCTCACAGTACATGAATACATTAATCTGGGAAAGTGCCTGGAAAGGTAGGCACTGTTTGCCCATTTTATGGATGAGGACACTGAGGCTCAGAGATTTGGGCAAACTGCCTCAAGCTAGAAAGTGCTGGTGCCAGAATTCATTCCCACTACATTATGGATGGAGAGCCATTCGGTGGAAGAGTGGAGGAAAGAAGGCAGATTAGAAAACTTACACCTGGCCATGTGCTTTTCCCTGAGGCCTGTATGTCCCCCAGGAAGAGAAAAAGCTGTCCTTTAAACAGGGTGCGCTCAAGAGCTCAATGACTGAGCTGGATTCTTTCCTGAGACAGTTTGGATCAGGCAAGGGAGGGAGGAGGAGGGTGCTAGGTATTGGAACAAGGCAGGGGGCCCAGAAGTGGTGCAGGGGTGGGGGGGAGGGGACAGCAGGACCACCAAAAGCGAATTCTGCCCAGTTCACAATTTAGCTGACGCCGCAGGACAAGGAGTCAACAAATATTGATTGACTGGTTGGTTGATTCCCTCGGACACATCCTACTTTAGCCTCAGAAACAGAACCCAAGGTGCCGGACTCTCTGGATTTAGGATTTTAGTAATAAAAAATTTCAAGCTGGAACCAAATATAGATCCGCACTGAGCTGAGCACTTTGCTTTGCAAGTAAATTTCACGGTCCTAGTAGCCACAACAGGCTTTGAGAAGTAAAGGCTGGGTTGATCTCCTGGCTGGGAATCTCACAATGCCTCCATTGGAGGTGTTGATTGATATGCTAAGATTCTACAGTGAGCATCACACCTGCCTCTTCAGGACAAGATAACTAGTATTTAACAACTTTATGGACAACTGTGCAGACGAAGGGCCTAGCCTGCCTTGGTGGCTGCCAGGCCTGTGTGAGACCTGTGCTTCCACCACACGGCAGATGGGAGGGGCAGAGGATGGACGAGATCTAGTCCAAAACTGTGGCTTCACTGAAGGGGAAACAGCCTCCGGGCTAGGCAAATCAGCCAGGGAAAGGGATCTGGCTAGAGGCCACCAGAAATACACCTCGGCCTTTTCATGTCTGTCCCTGGACCTTGTGCTGTGGCATTTTGGGCAAAATGGATGTACACATGTCGTGTCTAGATACCTAAAAACTCCACACCGAGGCCACAGTCTGGACACGCTATGTTCTTATTAAAGAAAGGACCACCTGGGCAAAGGCTTTAGCTAGAAGTACACCTAGAAAAGGTTTCCATTTCCCTGAGCTGGAAGAACTTCAAAGGAGAACATGAGCCAGGTCTCAGGAAACTGCAGCTCCTGGGACTTGTACTGGGAAGAAAGCTGCTACTATAGCCATTTTGGAACAAGACAACTACGATATCGCCTGGAAGAAAAGGAATATATAACAAGAGCAGACGAAAAAATAGTCCCTGAAAGTGTGAGATTGCTGAGTTTCTCTCTGAGCTGCTGTCTTAGCTCAGGTCTTCATCGTTTCTCTCCCAGACTCTTAGAATTGCCTCTTCAAATGATTTTTTAAAATGATGAAAATATTTTAAACTACAAAAAAATACAGAGCAAAACGAAACGTGTTTACCACCACAATTTAACATATATGTACATATACGTATACATTATATGCATATAATACATACCACAGACGGGGTGGCTTAAATAGTAGAAATTTATTTCCTTGCAGTTCTGGAGGCTAGAAGTCCAAGATTAAGGGTGTCGGCAACGTTGGGTTTTTCTGAGGCCTCTCTCCTTGGCTTTCAGCTGCCATCTCCTCCCTGTGTCTTCACATGGCCTTCTGTGCCTGTCTGTGTCCTTACCTCCTCTTCTTATAAGGACACCAGTCACAGTGGATAAGGGCCCCCCCTCCTGACGTCACTGTAACTTATTTGCCTCTTTAAAGACTCCATCTCCAAATACGGCTACATTCTGAGGTACTGGAGGGTTAGGGCTTCAATGACAGACCTTGGAGTGCGAGATGCAGGTCATCCCAAACGGCTATTATTATTATTATTTCTTTTATAAACAATTCTGTAATAAACATCTTTGTATATGTCTCTGTGAACCCGTGGGAGAGTTTCTTCGGGGCCAATATTGGAAAGTGGAGTCCTGGATGCAAAGGTGTACACACTACAAGTCTATTAGATATTGACAAATTGCTTTCCAAACCAGGCCTGTAGGATTCTGTGTATGCTGGGTATTGTCAGACTCTTAGCAATGTGATAATTGTGAAAAGACAGCACACTGTGGTCTTAATTTTTTTTTTTTTTTTTTTTGCGGTACGCGGGCCTCTCACTGTTGTGGTCTCTCCCATTGCGGAGCACAGGCTCCGGAAGCGCAGGCTCAGTGGCCATGGCTCACGGGCCCGGCCGCTCCGCGGCATGTGGGATCTTCCCAGACCGGGGCATGAACCCGTGTCCCCTGCATCGGCAGGCGGACTCTCAACCACTGCGCCACCAGGGAAGCCCTGTGGTCTTAATTTTAATTTCCTTGATGGTTAATGAGGTTTACATATATTTAGGGGCCACTCATGTTTTCCAGTCTACATCTTGCTCGTTCATAGCCTTGGCTATTTTCCTATTCTGTTTTTATCTTACTGATCTGCAGGAAATTGATACCTATTCTAGATGCCACTCTTCAGTTAACTACAGTTATCTCTTATCGGGTCTCCTGGCTTCCACCGTCTCCATTTGTCAATTCCTCTTCAAGAATTTTTACCCTCTTTCCATTGACCACAGGATAAAATTCAGACTTGGTAGAGCATTCCAGGCCCTCACGATCTAGCTGGAACCTAACTTTCCAGCCTCACTCCCTCACCACTCTCTCTAGATTCCCACCACTCAGGACCGTTGTGTGCTGTTCCTGCTGCCTGGAATGGCTGGCTTCTCCTTTGCTGACTGCAGAAATCACATCCTTTCAAATCCAGCTCTGATGTCAGCTCATGGGTGAGACCCCAAAGTCCCTGGGCAGAGACACAGGACAGCTTCTGCATACCATCACCATGGCACCTGCCACCTGCCGCTAAGTTTGGTGGTTGAGTTCCATTTCCTTGGCCAGAACGTGAGCCCCACAAAAAGCAAGCAATTTCCCCCCCTTTATTCATCTTCATGTTTTCAATATTAGTACATGGTAAGTGCTTGACGTTGGCTGAATTTTATTTTTTAAATCCTGAGATGTTATTTATCTATTTTTAAAATATTTATTTATTTATTTGGTGTGCCAGGACTTAGTTGCGGCAGGCAGGCTCCTTAGTTGTGGCATGAGAACTCTCATTTGCGGCATGCATGTGGGATCCAGTTCCCTGACCAGGGATCGAACCCGGGCCCCCTGCATTGGGAGCGCTGAGTCTTAGAGCACTGAGAGGTAGTTCTAGAAAAGCTACAGCAATGTTAAGACAGGGTAATGAAGACGTAGTGTCTAGAAGGAAACAATAGTTCTATTCTTCTCTTATCAAATCATCATTGGACTGTTAAGTTCCAAGCATTATACTTTAAGGGGGGGTGGATGGGACACAGACCAACTAGAGTACCTTCCAGAGGGAGGGCAGCCAGGAGAGTAAGGGAGTGAGAGTCCACATCATCTGAGGTAGGACGGACAGAGCCAGGTCTATTTATCCTGGAGGCTAGAGGAAACAGAGCAGGTACTAACTTCTCTTCAAATGCCATGTGCAAAGGGGCTGCCTTTTGGAACAGGGAATTGAAATGTCCTGTATCATTGAAAGAGATACAACCAAGACTGATGGAAGAAATTTACAAAGAGATAGATTTCTGCCAAATAGATTAAGAAATTTTAAGCACCTGGAGCATTAGAAGACGGTTTGGCTGCTTCAAGGAGCGAGGGCTGCTCTGTCAGGGGAAGTATTTATGCAGTGGCTGGGTGCTAAGGCTTGGGGATCAAATGGTGATTGGGTCTGGATTAAAGGACACTTAAGGTCTTTTCTAAGTTGAAATTTCCCAAGTCCACGACTTCGAGTCAGATAGATATAAATGGGAGACCAAAGTCTCAAAGCATCTTTGAGTCTTGTTAAATGCAAGTTACTCTTTGATAGGCAGGACCACCTCTGTCTCATAGTGTTTCACTGCCCACTGCCCCACCCAAGTCCTGATACTGTCTTAAGCAACTCCATAGCTCTACAGATGTCAGACAATATGCTGTCCGTGCTTCCCACCTCCACTCTCTTGGGTAGCTACTCATGTGGCCAGACCCTAGACCAGTGGTTCTCAGGCTTTAATGTACACTAGAGCAATCTGGATAGCTTGTGAAAAGCACAAATTCCTGGGCTGTAGGAGTGGAGCACAGGATCTAGGCTTAAGCCACCCAGTGCACTGCATTCCCATGGCCCTCATGATGGGTCCAGGGATCGGCATGTGAGCAAATCAGAGCTGATAAAATCCCATGAGACACTTTAGGGTAGATGGTGATACTCTTTTCCTTTGGCTTAGACATCATTAGGTCTGAGGCTGCCACCATGGCCATCTTGTCACCAGGAGGAGAGTAGAAGCAAAGCCAGGATGTGGGAAGATGGAGGTGAGATTGGGGAGAGCTGGTTCTAATGACACAGTTGGAGCTCTGGATCTAAATATCCCTGAAGCCAGACTATCCCTGGGTTTTGTGGTTATCTGAGAGAATTAATTCTGTCTTCTGTTTAAGACATTTGAATTGGGTTTTCTGCCACCTGTAAGTTCTTAAGTGATACAGACTCGAGCACCGTTCTTTGTGCACAGATTTGATTGGGTTGGGCTGGCGGGAGGAGCGTGCTTAGTTGTCAGCCTTGTGTCTTTCTTTGCAAAGCTCCAGGCTGCTGTGCTGGCCCCAGTGGGTTAGCCTCTATTATGGATTGAGGGTCCATTAGGCGCCAAGCGTTCTGCCAGGTGCCATAAGTGACAAACAGAAATAGAAGACTTGATCCTTCCCCTCAGAGAATTTATGCTCTACTGGGTGCAAGACAAACGTGAGGCAGCCGTCAGGAGTGATGCGGGCTTAGGATCTTGGCGGGAGTCACTGTGGACTGGGTTGGTGGAAAACTTCAAGGACGAGGGCTTGTGTCATGCACTTAAAGAGTGTGTGAGTGAGAAAGAAAGGAAGGAGGCTTTATTAAAAGCTGGAAGACCATCTCCAAGCACCTTATGTAAACTACGGACAGTATATGGGCCATAGAATAGCAATAAAGATTTAAATACAATTCCATATAAGAATATCACATAGTATGCTTTGGCTGATATAATTATACAAGCACATGTATCCGGGAAGTAAGATTAAATAACCTAAGGGCCTAGGAAGTAGAGACATTTTGGGTTACTAAGATACTAACCCTTTGTGGCTGACAGTGGCTTAAAATGTTTAATTGGATAAATCACATGTTTTGAAAGTTGCCAGGTTGTGTGTGTTTCTGCACCTTTGCAGGTTAATTGCTCTGTTAATTCTGGAACAGGGTTTGCCTCCTCTAAAACTGATGGTAGATTTAATCTTCATAGCTTTTCCCTATCTTTCCTAGGAAAGTTGGGGTAGAGTCAACCCTGAACCATACTCTGTGCTCATTCCTGTTTTTAGAATGGGGTTTACAAAAGTCCTATCCAATGGGCTTGCTCTCCCGCCTCCTAAACTGGGAGGATCTCACTTCCTACCAGCACTGAGAACCCTGGGACAGTACCTAAAGTCCTTTCCAGTCCTTCATCAGGTGACTTGGAATCTTAGTGCTTGCTAGTTCCATACTCATTCCCTGTATAATACCAACAGACCCTTGTTTTGTTCTACTTGTTTCTGCTCTATATATACAGCCAATTCCTTGGAGAAAAGGGCCATATTTTTTTTGCCACACTAATGTCCATCACCCTCTCCCACCCTAGAACCTCACCCAGTGCTTTGTACATAGTTAGCACTCAATATGAAGTTTGCTGGGAGTTCCCTGGTGGCCTAGTGGTTAGGATTCTGGACTTTCACTGCCGTGGCCTGGGGTTCAATCCCTGGTCGGGGAACTGAGAGCCCACAAGCCGCACAGCCAAACAAAACAAAACAAAACAAAACAAAGAAGAAGTTTGCAAAAGTAGAGGATGTGTACATTTAATTCTGCCATTAGTGTTTGGAAATTCATCTTATTCCCGACTGATGAGAATTACACCAGGAGTCGGGATCATAGTGGAACAGGTCTTTACCCTCCCCTCGTGTTACCTTTCCATCTGCAGGTGTGCACCTGAGAGCCCCTACTTCCCTAAGAGCTCCCTCTTCCATCACTGACCCCCAGGCTTGAGTTTCATTTGTCACCGCTCCTTGAATGTGCCCCAGCAAGTCCTTTTTCCCTGGGTCATCATCTTGCTCCTCAGAGTCGAGCTCCTCCACGACCATGTCATTAGGCTACAAGACCCCATCGCCATCAGCGATGAGCTAAGGAGGGGTACAGGGTTCCCAGGGATAGACGTCTACATCTCATCTCAGAAAATGAATGCAAATCCATTAAAAGGATGTCTTATGGTGGTCCTCCCTGGCAAATGACCATCCCTACAACAGCCTATCTCTGATGCCAGAATTTTCATCTTTTCGAATTAAAGCACTGTTTCATGTTAAACTAAAGGCTCTTTCCACCCATCACATTAAACTATGATCACATATTATTATCTTAGTGTGAGTTTCTATGGGCTTTCAAGTGTGCAGATGACAAGAGGTGGGAGGGGGTACCGAGGAAGGGAGACTAACTAATCAGGACACGTTGATGGAGTGGAATGGTCCAAAGAATCAGGGTGCCTGGAGGTCACGGGCAGGAGGAATGTGAAGGAACAGTCTTCAGGTCAGCCTTAGAGTTTGCAGTGAGGGGAATAACAGAGCCATGGAACCTGGATCAACAAACCTCTTTCCTACCTTCGTTTACTTACTCAACACACATTCACCAAGCGGGTAAGAGCATGGATCATTTTACAGCCAAACTGTGGCACTTTTTAGGGTGAAAGAGGTCACTGTTAATATCTATACTGGGATAATGGGCAAACCTAGATGTACAGTCACCTTAGTGACACCTGCGAGACTTCATGCAGGACAGACATAATTACCTGCCGCACAGAGACACCTGTAAATGAGATGGGAAACAATGACATGGTGATAAGACCAATACAAACAGAGAATATCTTTTTTACGTACCAGGCAACTCTGCTAAGTGACTCATTTAATCCTTCCGGTGGTTACTGATCTTATACCCATTACACAGATGTGGAAACTTGCCAACACCCTATGGCTGGGCAGAAATGGAGCCAGAATCCCAAGGCCGGCAAGCTGGCTCCTAAGCCAGGCTCTTCTGCACCAAGAGAAGAAAAGACACAGCACAGAGGGGACTTCCAAGGAGGGAGGCACACTTCCATCTGGGGAAACCAGCTTGGGTATCCTGGCAAAGGAAGCATTTAGTCTGTTCTGTGAAGGAGCTGAAAGAAGAAGAAAAGGTAGAAAAAATGGTGGAATTAGAGGCATAGAAGCAGAAAAAAAAACGGGCTTATTTGTAAGCAGAAAGAATTAGGTTTTGGCCAGGTCATTTTGGAGTTAATAATAGTTAACAATTATTGAGGGCTTAGTAAGGATTGTGTCTTCTGATCACCATAGCAACCTGTGACGATGCAACTATTTTTATTCTCATTTTACAGATGAGACTGAGGCTGAGAGAGGTTAAATAATTAGCTGTAGGTCAATCAGCTGCTGAGAAGTGCATTCTGGCAGTCTGACTCTGGAGGATACACTCTCAATCCTTGTACTACACCACCTTCTCGTGGGGTGGGTGACATGCCTGAAAGGGAGATTCTAACTAGGCAGAGAGGACTTAATTTATCGTGGACATGGCGTAAGGAAGTACAGGAGGAAAGGGTGAAGGGCCATGCTTTTGACACTCTGTGCCGGGTGAGAAGAATCAAGGAAGCTCATTTTCATGGAGCGGTGTTGGTTTTTAATTTGCTGGGGGAGGGAGTATTGGTCGTGGGTGTCCTGCTTCGAATCTAACGCATGAACTCTAGCAATTTCTCACGAAGCCTAGTGTATGGCTTCAGTTTCCCTTTATAGAAACCAATGAGATTCTCTGAGCAAGGGATTCAGGACACTAGAATATTAAGTGACTTAGTTGGCTCTGTCAAGAGGGTCAGGAAGTGAGATGAATGTACATGATTATGGTCTTTAAAGTGGCTGGGCATTGGCTGTCACCCACTTCTACTGAAAATTCCAGTTCCCTCAAAGTTCTTTGAAGAGAAGCTAGAAAAGGGAAAGGGGACAATGTCCTTGATGTCTTTTGAATCAGTTGGGACGGACTTCCTTCTTGAGGCTGCAAAGTAACGTTCTCCAGCCAGGCTGAGAAGGTCAAGGGTCGGTTCACAGACAAGTCAGGAATGAAGAGGCTCACTGCCAGCCTCCTCTCATGGGAGTGTGTTCCTATTTCAGCAAACGTCAGCTCCCTTGAGGCTGGTACTGCTTCCAAAAACCTGGATGAGTCTTCCCATGCCTGGAGGGTAGACCATGTTGGCAAAACCTGGATGGGTCTTCCCATGCCTGGAGGGTAGACCATGTTGGCAAAACCTGGATGGGTCTTCCCATGCCTGGAGGGTAGACCATGTTGGCAAAACCTGGATGGGTCTTCCTATGCCTGGAGGGCTAGACCATGTTGGCAAAACCTGGATGGGTCTTCCCATGCCTGGAGGGTAGACCATGTTGGCAAAACCTGGATGGGTCTTCCCATGCCTGGAGGGTAGACCATGTTGGCTTGACATTTGCTGCCACTTGCCTTGGGCACCATGCCTATGGGACTGGATCGTGCTCACCTGGTCACATGATCAGGGTTCCCAGAAGGCTTAGCAACATCTCAGCTCTAATAGCGCTTGATTATAAGCTATTAGATATTTTTTCTGTAGAAATCAATTCTTGGATTAAAAATACTACCTATTCACTAACATTTGTGATATAGCTGTGAGCTAGAGTTAAGGAAACACAAATACCCATCTAAGTGCAACCAATAGTTTTCCACCATTCCAAACGTTATCAATTACTGCTCAGTGGTTCTCTGGTTTTCCATTCTGCTTTAAAAGAAACTTTATCCACAAATTTATTTATTCAACAATTAGTTAATAAATGCCTCCTGTGTAAGGGACTAAGCTTGCCGGTGGAGTTGATGTTGCAAAGACAGAAACCGTCCTGCCCTCATGGAGCTTGTAGTCAGAAGGGGAGTGAGGCCTGAAGTAGACAATGACACGGGCAACAAATAAAAATCGCGAGACAGTCGACGAGGACAAGTGAGGTGTTTAAGGCACCCAAATCTTCTAGCTTGCGTGCACGGTCTGAGTAAATATGTTCACCTACATTTTTTCTCTATAAAACTTCAGGTTTTTTACCATTGTATCTGCGAGGCCATTTCTAGTGCAATTGTAACTCTCAGCGGTTGCAGCAAATCTTCTCACTGGGTTGACTTATTTACCCCGAATGTATGATAAATTCCAGCCTGATTCCTGGAGCATTTCAAGAGATGTTTTGTGAAGAAGCCAGAGAGAACAAGCTAAAGAACCCTTTTTACTCACCCTGCTGCTGAAGCGCTGTGAGTGGCCGAAACGAGCCCACGAACCACTGACGCCCCTTCTCACAGGGGCACCAGCGGCGGTGCACTCAGTTAAGGCGGGCTTGTCTGCCTGCAGCTTCCCTATAAACTGGACTTAATTAGGGAGGGATAAAGGTTTTCTTCCCCTTGCTGTTGAAAGGATGACACTTGAGGTAGTGTGTGGCATTTCTCTCCTCACTCAGGAACATCAGGGTCCCAGGTCATGGTTCCATCACTGCCTTCCCGTCCCAGGTTCTGAGCCAATCCAAGAGAACTCAAGGGCAGGGTTAACTAGACTCCTGCTACTTCAAAATTTTATAATTTCCAACTCCTCTACCATAAGTCTTGTTGGCTTCCATGATATGGGCTCTAAATAAAGACTCAACAGTAAAGAAGGTAGCAAGTCACGAATTCACCACCACTTTGAACTGGGACATGAAATATTAGAATCATGGCTTTTCCTTATCCTTTTCAGCTGCCGTTGCTCTTTTGGAGAAATGGAGAAACGGAAGGAGGTACCCTGTGTGTCACTGAATCTGACTGGTCTACCAAATTCTGTCAGCCTGGTCCAGAGGCGGCTTCTAGGAACCACCATCTCCCCTCCTGCATCCTGCAGGTGAATGGTTCATGTACTTGATCAGAATCTCCGAGTTCCTACCCCACACCAGGCACTGTCCCCGGTGCTCAAGATGCAGAGAGGAAGAGGCCCCTGTCTCTGCTCTCAGGCTGCTCGCAGTGTAGCAAAGGCTACACAGATGTGTTTTAGAGTCTCTCTGCGGATGCTGAAGCGTGGAGATTGGGATGGGGAAGGTGGAGCAGGTGCAGCCTTCCTCCACCGCAGAGGAATGTCTAGTGGAAGCTTCTCAGAGTTTCTGCAGGTGAAAACTGAGGATGAGCTACGGCAACGGGTGAGTGCCGAACACTATGGAGGACTGGTGAGTTGGCCACTTGCTCTGCTGCTAGGTGAGCATAGGCACCAGAGGCACCATCCTGTGGGTCAGGCGCACCCAGGGTGGGAGATAACCAGAGGCAGACCAAACCGCTCCAGGGTCCGTGTGGTCAGGCTCCCGACCAATGGTGGAAATATCACCAGGAGGCCCTGGGAAGGGGTGCTGGGGACCCAGGTGAGGAGCTTGCAGGAGGCTGGGCAGATTCTGGAGGGCACCTTCACGTGGAAGTTTGCTGTGAGGTTCAGATAAGAACCCAGCCTCGCCAGCACCTTGATTTTGACTCTGTGAGACCCTAAGCAGAGAACCCAGCCAAGTCATCAGAATTTTGACCTACAGAAACTGTGAGATGATGAATGGGTGCTGTTTCAAGCCTCTACATTTGTGGTCATTTGCAGCATAGAAAATGAACACAGCGGGTTAGAACAGCACAGAAGCAGGAAAGCTGTCTGGCGTGTGAGCTTCTGACACAGGACAACATACCCCTTGGATTTCTCCCTTGTTTCCACTATAAGGACAGAGGCTGAGGCCAAAGCAGAAGCTGGCAAGGAATGTCTCAGCCTCACCTGTGCTGAGATCACGGCTGCAAGCTCGTGGCACGTGCCGAGGGGGACCTGGGGGGCAGGAATGTTTTGTTTCCAGAGTGGTTTGTGACTGCGAGTTTCCAAACAGAGGGGAGGCCGGGCCCCCATATGGGTCTGTGAGGCGTCAGCGGCCTCCCCCTCATCAGAGGTCTCCTCCTGAGCTGAACTCCGATCTGATGTCCACAGGTAATCTGGTCCCTACAATGGCAGTCTTCAGGTCTTAACAAGATGGCCGAGGCCAGTTGTGGCTCCACGTTATCTCCGCCCCAATACGAGGTATACTCCGGGGATTACGTCAACGTTTAAGATGTATCACTCCGGATTAAGCTCAGACATTATCAGTCTTTAGGAGTTCACTGTTAAACACGCGGAGCTAATTTTCTGTTGTTATCTCCTACAAAGGAAGCGGCTTATCGGCTTCTCAGTTCCTTTCCAGCTCCAGAATGGGAAATGAAGAAGAAAGTTTTAAGGGGAGACTGTGGAGACATGAGCACAGGAGCCCAGGACTGGAGGGGGCCGTGAAGGTCGTGTGGTTCAGCCTCTTCCATCTGTGGCCAGCCTCTGGGTGGGGTGGTAGTTCCAAGCTCTCCTGGAATGATTCCAGAGACAGTAGATTCACTCCCTATCAATAGAAGCAACCCATCCTGGAGACTCAAATGGACACGTCCTCCTGATGAGGAGTTGATATCTTTCCCTGTAGCTTCTATACTTGGGACAATACCACCCCTTGAGGCCTCACAGACTCTCGTCCTTCACATTCATTCACTCAGCATACTTTTACTGAATGCCTGTTGTCGGCTGGGTAAGGAGCAGACTTTTGGGGGAGTGAGAAGACTCGGGCACAGCGCCAGCAGCGAAGATGGAGCCCCAATGCTTGAGGAGGGCATTCAGCCCCTCTCCAAATGCCCCTTCTCTGATGGGACAACCCTGAGCCCCTCATTTTTGGGAGTCCCTTCGAAGAGGGACTCATCATGGTTGCTCTTTTCCAGACCTGCCCAGTCAGAAGCTCTCCCTTCCTCTTTCTACCCCCAGGGCTCCTAGAACACTGAAAGCCATCCTCCAAGGGGCTCTGCCCAGCACAGAGCAGAGTGGGCTTATGCTAGATGCTCTGCTGGTGTCCACCCAGCCAAGACCATAGGAACACCACAGGCAGCCACGAAATCCTTGCTGTATCTCAGTTTCCTCCTCTATAAAACGGGAATAATAATTGTCCCTACCTCATAGGGATGCTTTAAGGTAGAATGAGTTAACCCATGTAAAGTACACAGCACAGCGCCTGGCACACAGTCAATGCTCCATCAATGCCATCATCAGCATCCCCAACCCCATCCATCCCCATCATCATCCTACTAGCCATGCCTTTGGAGCTGATGGAAAATGAAACCCTTCTATTTTCCCTTGGTGTCTACATTCTTCTTCCCTGGCTCCCATCTGGTCTGTTGGGATAACAGAAACAGCTACCCTTTATTGTGCATGTGTTACCCATCATCCTCTTGTATCTGTACAGAAGCCTTGGGAGGTAAGTATTATTATCTCCATTTTACAGACTAGACAACTGGGTCTTTGAGAGATATCAGTAGCCCAGGGCTACAGGGCTGCTGAATACCAGAGCCCAGGATGCAAACCCAGATCTAAATGTTTCTGCATTCTTTACTATCTGCTGGAGGCCAGAGTCAGTGCCTGTCACCAACGCATGTTCCCTGTCACCAGTTGTAAGTCACCCACAAACAGTGGGCTCGGTGGGTCCCTTTCATCCTCGTCCAGGTTGCTGCCTAAAGTTTTGAAGTCCCTCAGGGCTCCAGATCCAACCTGGTAAGGACAAGTCTGACCAAGCTGGGTAGAGAGAGCTTGGGGAGTGGGGATCGTTGAGTGACAGAAGTCACAGAGGAGGGGAGGAGAGGTACTGGGAGGGACTGGGAGGGAGTCTGAAGCCAGACTGTCTGGCATCAGGACCACCACCCACTGGCTCTGTGACCTCTGGGTCTCAGTTGCTTTCGCTGTAAAATGGAGAATCAAATAGTGGAACCTACTTTATTGGCTGGTTGTGAAGATTAAGTGAGAAATATTATAAAGTTTTTGCTGCAGAGCTCAATCTAGGCTAGCCATTACTACTACTACTACTACCGCTGCTACTATAGTTTCCCAAGCATGGTCAGTGACTGCTTTTCCTTCATCAAAGGCAGAGCTAAGGCACAGACTGCCAGCTAAGGGAGAGCGGGGGCTGGCAGCAGAACCACCCCCCACTCGCCTTCTCCTTCCCTGCTCTCACCCACTCAGAGTCAGGACTCAGCTCCCATCCCCGCTTCTCCAAGCCCTGGTCAGGCAAGCGCGCCTCAGAAATGCCACATGCGTTGCCAAGAAACCACCTTCCCCGTCTATTTTAAAACCTTGTCAAGTTTTCTGTTTAATGTTTTAAATGGCTGTGTTCTAAAGAGGGATGCGGTTAAGTGACTTATGGCACATCAACCTGATGGGATATTAAGCAGCCATTAAAGTGATAATTAGGAGGATTGCGTAGCAAGATGGAAAATGCTTATAGATTAATATGAAATGGAAAAACAGGATAAAAAAGCGGATCACACGGTGATCGCAACTAATCAAAACTACATCCCTATGAACAGACACAGGAATATAGTAGCATCCCTTGTCCTTCTTTTATTGCTGTTTTCCCTTCCTTTCTCCTTCCCTCTCTCCCTCACTCCTTCCTTCCTTTCTTCCTTATCTTTCGCTTCCTTTCATTCAACAGCAGTTTACTGAGCTCCTACACTGTGCAGACAGTATGCTCATTACCCAATTTAGAGAGCTGAAGAGACAGTTTCTGCCCTCGAGAAGTCTAACCAGAGAGATGAATCTGCAAACAAATAATCTCGACAGGTCAGAATATAAGTTATTCAACGTGACAAGGAAAGTAATTAACTGCTGAGGGGAGTCAACAAAGCTCCCCTAATTGGTAACCCACTGGTTGAATTGGAAAGCGTTCAGTTGGAGGGGAAGAGGGTTCCAGGCGGAGGGACCAGCACGTACAAAGGTGAGGAGATGTGGGAGAATTGGGTTCACATTTCTTCGGACCTGTGGTCCACTGGCTCCTGGGCTCTGTGTCCAACAGGGAAGCGAAGGGATTGTACTTCCACCTGACATTACTCTCATGGGTCAGGGGTGCCTCAACGCCATAACTGTATTTAGGATCCCATCATAACCCTGGCATTCAGGAATTTATCAAAATCATGTGAACCCACCTGATAGTTTCGTAAGCTCTGTGGATGTGAGCATGAGCTCCTAGACCCTCTGTTCGTCCACATCACCCAGGAAGCTAGTTGGAAATAGAAGTTTGCCTCCGTTCAGAGTGTTCGGGTGCTACAGATCAGGTTCATCAGCGTCATTTCGGAAGCGAGGAAATTGTAGCCCAGGGAGGAGAAGTCAGTGATTTATCAGTTACCTAGCAACTGACTGGCTTGAATTCGGTTCTTCTGGCTCCAAAGCCAGTGCTCTTTCACCCATGTCGCCCTTCCTGCGGAGAACAGCCTAACCTTTTCCCTCCCGTGAACCAGCACTTCCCTGCTTGCTCTATTCTTACCTCTCCTCAACTTCAAGGTCACGCAGTCCTTTCCCGACACTGTAAGGTGTTGTAGACAAGCCCTCCTCCTTACTCACAACCTTCATGCTTCCATCCTCCCCAACTTCCCCTTTGGAGGCAGTCCAATGCCTGATCCCTTCCATCTGCTCTGGGGAGCCACTTCTGGGTCTCAAGGTCACGTGTCTTGTCCCTCCTCTGCCTCCAGCTCCCTGCTCCCTTGAGAAACCAGATCTAACTAAGGCATTCGGGCTAGAGCAAGGAAAAGTGGCAAACTGGGAAAAGCCTCCAGGGCTCCCATCCTCCTTCCTTACCAAGAGAAGATCTTCCTGAATCTGCATCTCAACCTCTTCATCTGACGATGGTGGGGCATTTCCTAGTGTTTGAACGCAAGGACCTCGAGTCTCACGAGGACTGGAAGTCATGTGACTACATTTCCGAGAGTCTGCATGTGGAGTGGTGAGGACCAGCTTCTGCAGATGACCCTGCCATCTTCAGTGTTGACCCCCATGCTCGGGGCGGGGCGGGTCACACAGCAGGGACCTGGGGGCATGATGTGGGTCAGCCCTCAAATGTCCTGGTGGAAACTGGGCTGTGAGGCAAACGGACCAACTTGGACCACAAAGAGTCTTTGGGCTGTTTGCCACTTGTTTTTCTGTTTTTCCACCTAGAAATGTGTTCCCTTGCTTTGGCATTTACGTGGTGTCAGAACGCTATTATCTTGTCAACACGGTTCTACAGCATCAACATTATCTCTTAATTACACAATTACCGTGTTATGTACTGTAGACCTAGTAATAAAATAGTTGAAGTGTCCAAGCACAGACTGGATTTTGAAAAATATAATTTGAGTCAAACCAGCTTGTAAAAGCCACTAATAAGTGTCACAGTCAAAAGAGACCTTGTGATGTTGTTTATTCCCCCATTGAAAGGAGGGAGAGACCGAGTTCCAGAGAGGACATGGGGCCTGCTGTTGGGCACATGGGGAGTTATTAGAGTGAGTGTGCAGACACGAGAGCCCATGAGAGACCTTAGATCACAAAGCAACTGAGAAGAGCTGGTGGCTGCAGCTGAATCCTGGTAATTCCTGGGCCACCTCATCCTTTCCATTTTCAAGAGTAGGTTACGCAACTTTTCCAGGTCAGCCGGTCGACATCGAGTTTGGAAGCCAATTCCTAAAGGACAGGCTTCCTCTGAGGACCAGGTCCCACTTCTCACAGATGCTCAGTGATTGAAGGAAGAGAACACGATAAAGTCCCAGGGGGCTCCATCTCGCCTCTGTGTCAAGGAATTGTATCTCCAGGAAGCTCCTATTAAGAGGCTAATCCGCCAGTTGCAGAGGCGAGGTGCGAAACCAGTTGTGCCATTGGCAACAATTAGTCTATTAGGGAGTTAAGCCTGAGGGCACATCACATGGGATAAGTGAGGGCGGTTGAGGGAAGAGGAGAAAAAAGATGCACAGGGTGAGGTGCCCTGGGGAAGGCAGGCTGAGTTGGAGGGTAGCTGAAGATTTTTTGGAGCTGGGAACAGCAGAAGAATAGTCCCCAAAGGGACAGGATTTACCCTTTGATGAAATTCACATTTCATCCCATCACTTCCCGTTACTTGTGTCCCAAGACTAAACCAGGCATGGCAGACACTTGGCATAATTCCCCTGCCGTGACACCGGAGGGCCTTGCAGATCCCTTTCTTTCCTCTGAGCTTGGAAGCAGCCCCAGAATTCTCCTGAAAGGAGATCTCTGCGGTCTCCATCTTATTTACCATCGGTCTTGAGCCGAACTGTGTTCCCCCAAAAAGATATGTTGAAGTCCTAACCTCCAGTATCTGTGAATGTGACTTTATTTGGAAATAGAATCTCTGCAAATGTAGTTAAGTTAAAATGAGGTCATATTGGATTAAGGTGGGCCCTAAATCCAATGACTGGTGTCCTTATAAGAAGAGGGAAATGTTGATATATGAGAGGTTTGCCATGTGATGACAAGGGCAGAGTTTGGAGTGTCTACAATCTCAGGGACACTAAGGGCTGCCAACACCCACCAGAAATTGAAAGGAGCAAGGATGCATCCTCCCCTAAGTCTTCAGAGAGAGCGTGGCCCTGCCAACACCTTGAATTCAGGCTTCTGGGCTCCAGAACTAGGAGAGAATTCACTTTTATTGTTTTAAGCCAACCAGTTTGTGGCACTCTACTATAGCAGCTCTAGGAAACAAATATACCACCTCTGGACATCGTCTCATTCTGTTTGGGAGTTCTGTCTATTTGGCCTTCTCTCCCACTAAATGTCTCTCTCTTTTCCATCTTTGGGCCACTTCTTTTCCGTCCTCCTTTCCGAACACTCATTCGTGTCATCTCCCTGTCCCCAGCTGTCCTCTTCCTAGACTATACCTAAGACCCTCTTGCCCACCCAGGTCCAGCACAGACTGAACCGGTCACCCCTCTACTGTGCTCCAGGGCGCCGGATGCCCACCTCTCTTTTGCATCCATCACGCTGCAGTGCTGGGTCTTCACAGCCTCAGGGACTGCACCGCGGCCCTTCCACAGAACCGGCACAAGGCGCAGGGTGGAGGGCAGATCAACTTGTTGAATAAATGAATGAATGAATGCATGCATGTGTTACACCTTTCACTCCTCTGCTCAAAACTCTGCAATGATTCCCTACCCCACTCAGAGGAAAACCCAAGGTCTTTAGAGGCCCGTGGGCCTCATCACGCTTGCCCCATCAGCCCCTAAAGCCACCTCTTCCTCTCTCACTGCCATTCTCTCTGGTCCAGCCACACTGGCTTCCTCACTCTTTACCATTTTCCTTCCGTCCACAATAAGAAAATACATGGTTTTGCACATTTTTATGAACGTCTTATAAGTAAAGTCATACTGTACAAATTCTTCTGCTGTTCTCTTGATCCACTTTATATTCCCAAGATTCATCCATAATATAAGTAGCTATAATTCATTCATTTTCACTCTTGTATAGTATTCGAGGGTATAATTACACCATATTTTTAAGGATAGTGTCTGCTGTTGTTTCAGTTGGTTGGTTTTATTTCCTGTTCAAACAGGGCCACCACGAACATTTTGTCCAGGTCTCCTGGGGCACATATGCCTGCAGGAGGGCCATAGGTGTGCACATCATCCACATGCCTTTTCACACTCAGTGCCTTTCTATACGCTCTTCCCTGAGCTTGGCCTTTCCTCCTCACTGTCCTTCTCTTGTCTGCTAAACTTAAGGCCAACTCCCATCACACCTTCTTTGCGAATCTTCCTCCCCAAATCTCCACGTTATTGCTTTGTCTGTGCTGCCACTGAAATGCTGTTTTGTGCTGGTCTCAGCCTATCAAGAATCCATGTTGTGGTTGGACGGGTCCTTCTTCTTATTATGATTGCAAGATACCTTCAGCAATAACCACCAGGAAACTTTGAAAAAATAAGGGTTTATTACTTATAGGACCTGGAAATTGCACAGCACACCTGGGGCCACACAGTGAGGTCGCAAGAAGTGGGGACAGAGAGCACACACATGGGGCCTGAGGTCTGGCATATATCGTGGTTGAGGGTTGGGGGCTAGGGCTTTGCAGGCTCACTCTTTATTGGTGAATTTAAAACCTAAGAGCAGAATTTAAAGCATGGGAAGAGGAAACACAAATGGCCCAAATGGTCAGTTATCAAAATCAACCAAGATCTAGAAAACAAACAAGTGTCTCAGTGCGGGGAGGTGGCCTGGCTCTTTTCCTAGTTGCGATGCTGCATCTCTAGTTGTGTGTTTATTTGAGATCATCATCTTTGAAGTGGATGCCTCTTTGAAGGCAGTCAAAGCTTAAGTCAGGCACTTGCGTGATAGAAAAGAAAAAAGAAGCTAACGTTTATACTGCAAATAGCTCTCACTCTATACATTAATTATAGTGATGCCTCTCTTAACCATCTCTGCTGGACTAAAGTAGACTTTGCTCCCCTCTGTGACACACACTAAACAGTGCCTGAGGCCCCCTGAGCCCATCTGCCCACGAGGCTACCCTCTAGTTCTGCCTACTGACTTACACACTTACCGGGAGCTGGTTGTGTTTGCTCCCAAACCCACTTAGGCTAATTCTACTTGTAACAGTAGTTACAGGAATTAATCAAGTGTGACACGAACCAATGAAATACATGTGTGAGAGGAGGGAGAGTCTATGTTGAAAGCTTCAGAAAGATATGAAGAAGCTGATGTTTGAAGGGGTTTGAATGAACTGATGTTAATGAAAGGCTGTTATCTGGTCACATCTGTGTCCACCCAAGACTGAACTCGAGGGCAGAGACGCCATCTTTGTGCCTTGAGTTCCAGCCCAAGGCCTGAGACAGAGTAGGAGTCAATGAATGTAGTTTGATTAAAAAAAAGAAGAAATAAATGTTGAGGTTTTAAAAGGGAAAACAAGGGTCCCTACAGGTGAGTCATGAAAACAAACTGCTGGAAAATTAGGTGTGGGTGAAACAACTATAGATTAGAAAAAGACCTGTAAAAATCTGGAAGGATTCTGCACTTGGATGGCTTTAACAAGGGTCCTTAAATTCTTGATCCAATTGAAAGAAGAAGAAACTGGCAAAATCTTAGTCTCTATGTGATGGATGTTGTTTATACATGAAAGATGATGTGGAACTTCAGCCAGCAGACCCACACTCAGAAAAGGGCTTGGCTTCCGCACTGAATAAGAGGAGAATTAGTACATTTGTACGTTTTAAGATAAAAAAGGAAGTGTGTTGGTTGGTTTCAGCAGGAAAAAGTTGGTGTGCTCAAATGAGAAACTTTGAAGAGATTTTAATAAAAGGACTGTTTATAAAACTGTGAGCAGAAATTAGGGAAACCACAAGGGAGAGGGCCACAGGTTAGGGGCACCCAGGGTTCCTCTGGACAGCAGCTGGGTTTGGGGTTAAGAGAGGGAGCTGGGGAATAATACCCTGGTTTCTAATTTCTCCCTCCCTCCGATCTCCTGCCAGTGTCTCCCATTGGCCAAACCCAATAGAGAGAAAGAAGGCAAAGGAGTCCATTGGTATAGTCTATGCAGGTAAAACTCCCAGGGTGGGCAGCAGATGGGGAATGGACAGTGGATCAGGGGTCAAATGGGAGACATCAGCATGGTATCATTTTTTAGAACATAATTCTCCACTTGACATTTTCAATTTGTTGACAAAGGGTGACTCCCAGATTGGAGGGCTTCTACTTTATTTGTTTACATGTTTATCTCCTCCACTAGATGGTGAATACCTAGAAGCAGGGGTTCTGTCTTGGGCAGCTTTGGATCTTCAAGCCTGGCCCAAGGCTTGACATGTGGAAGAGGTTCAATAATTCATTGAATGAATGCTGGTGACACTGTAAGAAAAATTATTTGTCAAAAAAATCAGTGATCTGCATGCTTATTCATTTATTTAACAAATGTTTATTGAGTGACTACTATGTGCCGTGTACTGCTCTGAAAAAAGAGGACACAATGAACAACAAGGTTACAGCCTAGGGGGGCAGGCAGTCAACAAATTCTTTCACTTATTCAACAAACATTTATTGAACTATGTGCCGGGCACTGTCCTAGGTGCTGGAAGTTAAACAATGAACAAGATAGGACTCCGCCCTCATTAAACTTGCATATGAATGGGCATTGGGCATGTTCTGCCCTTGAGTAGCCATCTTTAAAGCTGGTTGGAAGCAAATGGGCACTGCTTTTTAAAAGGTAATGAGGGGCTGCCCTGGTGGTGCAGTGGTTGAGAATCCACCTGCCAATGCAGGGGACACGGATTTGATCTCTGGTCCGGGAAGATCCCACATGCTGCAGAGCAACTAAGCCTGTGCACCACAACTACTGAGCCTGCGCTCTAGAGCCTGCGAGCCACAACTGCTGAGCTCATGTGCCACACCTACTGAAGCCCGCGTGCCTAGAGCCCATGCTTTTCAACAAGAGAAGCCACCACAGCGAGCAGCCCCTGCTCACCTCAACTAGAGAAAGCCCCACGCGCAGCAACGAAGACCCAGCGCAGCCAAAAATAAATAAATAAATTTATATTAAAAAACCAAAGCTAACGAGGTCTGTGGCTTCAGATAGATGAAAGGCAAGCAGGATGCCATTTTAGGTCATGGAAAGACAATCCTTGGGGCTGGAGGGAAGCCAGAGCTTGGGGTGAATGTCCTTATGGGGGAAGGATGTCCTTGTTAAGCACATCTGATCCTCTGGCGTTGGATGGTTGGAATGGGTCCCAAGTAAGAAAATCTGAGCTCTTCACACTTCTCCAATAGCAGGGCCTTACATGGTAGGTCTTCAATTAGTTCCAATTTTCTGTGGAGTTAAGTAGACTCTTACCAGCCTCTTATCAAGATGTAGTCTTTCCAGAAGGTGTGCTTGGGAGAGGAAGGGCTAGCTGGCAGCCCAGTGGAGCCCTGGCAGGGGAAGGGGGATGACATTGCCTTGTTGAGCTGCATGGGATTATTTTAGAGCCCGTGTCACTTGGCTCTGTACGCTGGAGCCAGCCTTTTCTGGGAAGCTAGTGTGGCTCAAACCTAGCTTATCTTATTAATACTCCCCAAACTCCTACACTCCCAGGCTTCGGGAGTCTGAATCCCTCTGATGTGTAAACACCGAATTGCGGGGGAAATGGTATTTCTCAAGGGATGGAAGGCTGGGTTCTGGTGCCACATTCCTCCCATCTTGATGTGAGGCCCCTGGAATCAGCTGAGTGCAACAATCTCTTAGGGTCCCTTTCAGCTTGGCCATTCCCCCTTCGAGAACGATTCTCTCTCGCAGGACTTTGGCTGCCACAGATAGGCTGCCCCCTCTAAGCATCCTTGGCCATCAAACGAGCTGCTATGAATCAGCAGGATCGGCCTTCAGCATTGGTCTTTGGAGACAGCTGCCTACCCAGTGTGTTTTCGCAGGCTCCAGGGAAGGGACTTTCTCCCCTACGCATGTCCCAAAATACCTCCTCTATCAGGCTTGTGATGTCTGGGATTGCTTTCCTGTGGACAAAGCCTTCCATTCCACAATGAAGGCCCCCAAAATAGAAGTGAATGCACATGTGTTTGGCATTGCCCGCAACAAGCTGTTCTTGGCCTTGTGCTCCTATCTGTGCTGTTCCCTCTGCCAGGAATATCCTCCCCGTGCCCTCATTTCCCTTACACTGATCCTTTAAGAGGCAGTTCAAACGTTTCTTGCCCTAGGGGATGTTGTAATTGGTTTCTCTAGATTGCAAGAAACAGACTTACTCAGACTTGTTCAAACACAGGCTGGTGACGGATGGATGCGGCAAGGATAAAAGCGGAAGCAATAAGGAGGATTGGACTCCTGGACATCCGGGAGGAGGAGACCTAACTGTCTGCCCCGCATAGACAGACTGTAAGAGCTCGAAAGTAGGGACTAAGCTTTATTCATGTTGGAAACCTCAGACCTAGCACAGAGCCCAGTACCTAGGATATATCCAGTAGTTGTTTGTTGAATAAATGAATGAACAAATAATTGACTCCCAAGTATGGGTAGAAGACGTCGGCTTTGTCCTTGAGGTACTTATGGTCTAGTTGGGGAACTAGAAATCAATGAAAATGAAATAATACTAAGAGAGAAACAGTGCAAAACAATGGTTAAGACCTGACACAAAGCTTGTAAGATGAATGCATCAAGGGTGCCTTGGGGGCAATGAGATTTAGTTAGCAAATAGCCTTGACAAAGACTTTAATTTACACTAGCATGCCACTGTCTGATGTTAAGACTTTTTCCGAGTGCAGACTTTTAATGGGGAAAATTAGAGTGAACATTGAGCTAATGTACAATTTCATATAGGGCCCCACAAAAGACAGCCAGGAATGGTGCTGGAGAAGGCAGGAGGGACACAGAGATAAATCTCAGGAGACCTTGTAATTTGGCTGAGGGCTGGTCTGCAATATTGGGGTGCATTTTAGAAGGTACCATCCCGACTCCCTTAGGGTCCATGAGCGACACTGTGTGGTGGATCAGTGATCCCCGTTGGTCTAATCGGATTGGTGGATCCAACAGAAAGAGCAAGGCTGTGCCCCGTGTCTGCTGAGTTAGTGCCAGCTGCTGGTAGTGAATAAACGGGAAGGCCCCTGGGTGGCCGTCAGGACTCCACAGTGAACCAAGAGAGTCATCCAGATGCTTCCCGACTTTATTGATTTAAATCAAAGGCCAAGACGGAGGAGGTCTTTGCAGCTCTCTGTTTTACATACTGACTCCAGGGTGAGTCCCGTACCATTCCCTCTTCTGTTTGGATGTGTTTCTCTGAAACTTCTCACCAAATTTGTTGCCCCCAGACAAGCTCTGCCAGCTTGCCAAGGATAAGCAGTGAACAGTTGTGAGGGATTCCTGGGGTCTCTCTCCCAGGAGAGACCGTCTGTCCCATGTATCTGGACCTTCATCTTTTCTTGCACTTACGATGGAGTAAGTGGCAACCCATCTGAGCCCACTGAGCCCAACTCCATCTGTAAGAAAACAGCCTCAGAAAAATTCATCTTTCTCTATATTCAGTAGTACCTTGAGTTTAACCTGTTTCCTCACATATGATCACTTTTTTTTTTTTTGCATTTCACTAATTAAATGGCCATTTGTGGAGGGCTTATCATGTGTGGGCAGTGTTCTAGGCATTAGAGTGTATGGGATGGACTGTAGGTAATAGTATGCTCACCTGACTGTGGCTTAAACAATACAGACACTCATTATCTCGTGAAATAAGAAAAAGTCCAGGGCTGGGGTCTCCAGAAGCTGTCAGCTCATCAATGTCACCAAGAACCCAGGCTTTTGCCATCCTCCTGCTCTGCTATTCCTGGTGTGTCAGTGATGTCTCCCATCAGACGGTGATGGCTGCCCACCCCCTTGACAGCATCCTAATGTCCAAAGACAGAAGGCAGGTAGGGGGGCCTTCACCTCTCTCTTTTTTTTTTTTTTTGGATGTTTAGAGCAGCTTTATTCATAACTGCTAAAAACTTGGAAGCAGCAAAATCTTCAGTAAATGAAAGGCTAAATAAACTGTGGCACATTTGGACAACAGAATATTACTCAGTGCTGAAAAAGAATGAAGGAACAGGGCTTCCCTGCTGGCGCAGTGGTTGAGAGTCCGCCTGCCGATTCAGGGGACATGGGTTCGTGCCCCAGTCCGGGAAGATCCCACATGCCGCGGAGCGGCTGGGCCCGTGAGCCATGGCAGCTGAGCCTGCGCTCCGCAACGGCCCACGTATGGGAAAAAAGAATGAAGGAACAGAAAAGTTTCTTAGGAAGTCACTGGTTGACATTGATGCCTTCCTTCTGGACTATCTTAAAATTCTGCGTATTTTTATTTCTTTGGGCCTGTTTCATTTGGGCTAAAAGTAAGTGGTACAGAAGACAATAGAATTCATAAGAAATATTAAGAACAGCTTCACCCCTCTTTTTTATCAGGAAAGAATATCTTTCCTAGAAATGTCCAGCTGACTTCTTTTTTGTTGTTGTTGTTTTTGCGGTACGCAGGCCTCTCACTGTTGTGGCCCCTCCCGTTGCGGAGCACAAGCTCTGGACGCGCAGGCTCAGCGGCCATGGCTCACGGGCCCAGCCGCTCCGCGGCATGTGGGATCTTCTCAGACCGGGGCACGAACCCGTGTCCCCTGCATCAGCAGGCAGACTCTCAACCACTGTGCCACCAGGGAAGCCCAGCTGACTTCTTTTTATGCCCCATTGGCCATACCCTGACCACACGCCCATTCCTAGACCAATCACAGGCTAATGGGAATGTGATGCTACCAATGACTGCCGTGAGCCAATTATGATGCACCGTTCACAGGAAAGGCAGTATAGCATCTCCATTAAGAACACAGACTCTGGAGCCAGATGGCTGGAGTTCAAATCCTGACTCCACCAATTCTTAGTTACATAACCTAGGACAAGGTGCTTAACTGCTTCTCCTCAGTTTTCCCATGTGTAAAATGGTGACAATGACATCTTATAGGTTAATGTAAAAAGCGCTTGGCACAGTACTTGGCTCACAGTAAGTGTTAACTATTAATACAACAGAACTCCCCAGGGCCGAGCACTTCCCTGCTTGATAAAATCAAGACAAGGGGTAACAGATGTTTGATAGACAACTCAAGTTTCTGCCACATGGGGTTGCAGACAGTAAACAGGCAATGTTAAAAAATCCTGTGAATGATGCCAGGTACAGTATAGTGAGGGCCCTGAGAAGGGTGCCTGGGTCCAGACTCTGGGGGCGTCAAGGAGGGCTTCTCAGAGGAGGTGGCGCTGATGGACAATTTCAGGATGGGTAGCAGTTACTCAGGCAAAGGTGGGGTTGGGGTGGGGTGGGAAAGCAAGGTTTTCCAGGCAGAAGGAATAACGGGCTTAGCGATGCTCAAATGTGATAGTCCATGGGATCTGCAGGACAAGTACAATTTATTGTGCTCAGAGAATGAAGTGGGGCCGGGATTGGCTCCAGAGCATGTGCTGCCAGGCTGGGGAGGGTCCCGAATGCTGAGATAAGGAGATCCAGTCTTCCTACAGGCTATGGTTTGTAAGCTGGAAGTAGCCCTGGATTTGTAGTTTTGGTCCATGATTTTGGTCCATGACCCAGGCTGCGGTGGGGAGGATGGATGGGAGGGGATTGGGACCTAGGTTGGAGGCTATGGCCATATTCTAGGGGGCAGGGTAACAGCCTGAACTAGGGAAGCTCTCAGAGGTGGGAGAGGAGAGGATTGTCAATCAGCAGGATGCGGTCAGTAGATGGGGAGGGAGAGAGGACAGCGCAGTAAGACCTTAAGATTGTGGCTTGGGTGAGTGGAAAAGAGAAAGAGAGAGATGGGGGGGTGGAGAGAGAGAGAGAGCGAATACAGGCAGGAGGATGCAGAGAAAAAGGGGGTGGTGCATTCAAGTTGGGCCATTTTGGTCTGGGGGCAGCTGGAGATGTTAGCATACCCTCCAATTCACAAGGTCTGAAGCTCAGGAGAGAGACCTAGGCTGAAGACGGCAGATTCAGGAGTGACCAACACAGAGGAAGTAGAGAAATACTTGAGAGAGACAAAATTGTCCCAGGAAGACAGAAATACAAGCCAGGGGCAGGCAGAGCTGCAGGTCTGAGCATCCGTGGATTGTCAGTATTCTGTTTTGTTTGGGCACTTTGTTGGGCCAGGTGAGGGTTCAAGGCCTGTAGCCAGACAGGGGTTTTCCTTGGTTGTCACACTTGCAGAGACAGTTTAACATGCAGCCTGCTGTGTGGATTTCTGCACACACCCTGGATTACCCAAATTTGCAAGCCCTGGTGTAGAGTGACAAGAGAAGTGGGCTGAAGATGGAGCCCTGTTGAACCCCAACATTTAGGGACCAGTGGAGACCAAGAGCTTGAGAGGGAGATTGAGAGGAACATGCGGAAGGACGAAGGGACACACTAGAACATCCCAAGACCCAAGAGAGGTCACGGAACCCAAGTTATGTTGAAGGCACATTAATATTTCTCTTCTGTCCCATCAGAGTGCCAGTGCCAACTATCTTCTCTATATTAAATTAAAAGAGTCAGGCATCCAGAGTGGAGAGGATGGGGAAGGAGGTTATCTTCCTGTTGGTACCCCATAGGTGGGGTTAACATCACAGGCTTTGGAACCAGACGGACCTGAGGCTGAGCGATGGGCAGCTTACTCGATGACTCTGCGCCTCAGTTACCTTGTCCATGAGACAGAGGCTCTAACATCTACCCTAAGCATGTGGGGCGGGGTCAACGGCATACTGTGTGCTCATAGGCAGCATATACAGACCCTGTCCAGCAGTGAGCGCTCGGTATGTGGTGCCTGGTACGGACCCCAGGCCCTCATTCAGCCCCTGGCACACGACTAGAGCTCAAACATCACATTTTGAATGAAAGTAAGAACATAATTTTGCTAGTGGAAAAAAATACTTAGAGCTGCATAGGGTTGCCGAGAGCCAAGGGAGCAAGTTAGGCCTAGGATATAAAAGGTAAACAGATCACGTGGGCAGGGAAGCCAGCAAACAGACTCTCAACAAAAAGCAGCCTGACTTCAGGAGGCTTGCTATTACGGAGAGATCCAGAATGGGTGAAGAAACCAGCATGAACACACTCCAAGTCTAGGTTTTATAACTGTTGTGTATCTTTGCCACGTCCAGTCTTTCTGGAGTCTGCTTCCTTGAGCATCCTCCTGCTTTCAGGTGGTTGCCATGGTGGAAAGAACATGGATACTAGAGTCAGGGAATTTCAGGTTCTAATCCCTGCCCTGTCACTTTACCACCTGTGTGATCTTATAAAAATGACTTAACCTCTCTGTGCCTCAGTTCCCTCATCCGTAAAATGGGGCTAACCCACTTCAACTGGTGATTATGTGGAGTAAATGAGATCAGCGTACGTAAACCAGCTGGCACGGCACCTGGCACATTGTACGTGCACAATTACTATTTTTGACTTGTTTTTCCTTACATCCTAAGTAAGGTGGATTCTATTGCCCTCACGTAGAGGGGCTTAAAAGTGTATCTTGACCAGACAAAGAAGCCCACTCTGAGGAGGGAACAGTTGTGAGGAAAGGAGGACTTGGAAGGATCTTGTCTTCTGTCCCAGGGCTGAAAGAAAGAGGCCCAAGCTCAGGGGGAAGGGAAGGGTCCAGGACCCCACCCCAAGGCAGTGGTTACCAGCAGCAAGCAGCAGCCCCAGCAGGCCTGTGAAACTCCGGCATCTACCTCTCCAGCTCTAAGGCGGTGTCATAACACAGCCTCAGCCCTTGGGCCTCCTCCCCTGTCTATACCCAGGGATCTTGGGGCTGGGAGGTGCCCTGAGTCTCCAGGGTATCAGGGCTCCAGAGCAACTCCTCTGCTGCTTCTCAGAGGGCACTTCCGGGATGGCTGCCTGGCCAAGCGCTCTCCTTCCAGGACACAGATGGCTTTGGCCCCTCTTGTCCCACCTGGACCTAAGTCAATCCTAGAGCCTGGGGGGTCTGGAGGAAAATCTCTCAGGCAGTTCCTCCTTCCCCTCTTCCCCCCAGTATATTTGTAGCTCACGACTGTATAGCACTCGAAAATTCTCAGAAAGCTCTTACATCCCATAATGCAGGCAGGGAAGAAATTTCACAGAGAACAGAAACGAAGGCTCAGGAAAGTGACCTGTGTAAGATGGCATGGCTAATAAATGGTGGGACCAGGACTGAGGGCCCATGTCCCACCCCTTTGGGTTTGTCTGGGTATAAGCCTTACTCAGGTTTTGGTGCTGGCCGGGTGTCTCTTCTCTCCTATCATTCCTCCCCCACTCCCGCTGTTTCCTTGAGTCCCTAGAAGGTGTCTGAAGGATACAACCCCACCCTAATCCCCCCACCCCCTACCTTCCCCGCTGCATGCCTCTGTCTAATACTCAAGCTCCAGGAAATGAAGCTGTTTCCCGGCTTATTTAATGGCATTGCCTGGAGCTCAAGAGAGCCGCACTTTCAGGTGACTTATTGTTATACCCATATACGCGGACATCTCCTTCCCCTCTAACTGCATCTTCCACAACAGCAGCCCAGCTCCAATGGCAGGCGGAGAACGTGTCTGTTGCTTTCCATTAAAGAGCAGGAAGAAGTCGTCAGCACTGACTGAAATTCTCAGGTAGAGTGGATCTGGGTGGCATTTGAAGAGGGGAATTTAATTCGTTAGTTTATATCCCACTTAAGTCATCCTCTACCTGACCGCTGGTAAACAGCTATAAGCTGCCTGAGCTGTCTTGTGGTAGAGAGGAAATAGTCTGGAGAGTAAAATGGTGATGGCGGGACCAGATGTCAAGAAGATGGACCACCCCAGGGAATCAGGACTAGATGGCCTGGTACGTGCATAGGGCCGGGCCCCAGGAGGAGGGGACCCCATTCACTTCTTCCTTCCTGGGCCTTGGCTGTGAAGTGATGGGCTCAGAATAAATGATCTCTCAGGCCCCCTGCTGCTCTGAACTTCGCACTGTCAGAGGGCGCTCAGTGGTGTCGCGGAGGGAACCAAGAATTTGGAATTGGGAAGTCAGGGCTCACATCCAGTCTTGTCTCTTACTTCCTATAAAACCATGGGTGGGCAGGTCAGCTGACCCTCTCTGAATCTCTGAGGGTGAAGTGGCATTCCACGCTGACTGTCTCCCTACAGGGGTGCAGGGAGGTCAGAGAGGAAGTGGAAGACAGTGCCGTGCGCCCTGGAAGGCCCGGGAGATGTTGCCATCGTTACTGGAACAGAGGAGTGCCAAAGCCTGCTTCTCACTGGTCCCTGGCCCAAGGGCTGCAGCTCAGATTGTCTGGGCAGGAGCTCCCTCCTGCAGGGGGGCCAGGCCTGTGCTCAGTAAGCCAAGTGGGCAGTTATCCTGAGATTTGAAAAGTGCTCACACTATCACCAACCAAGCCCCCAGCAAAGCTCGTCTTCAGAAGATACCCACCAAAGAGCATCAGTGTGTTGCCTTGAAGGGGTATAACCCCCGTAACCCCCAGGCTTCCTTCTCCTGGCCATTGGTCAGTAAGCTCTCACCCGAGGAAGCAGAGAGTAGCCCCTTGGTGGGAGTGGGACCTAGGATGGACACAGTGTCATCATTGTGGCGATCCTCGGTTACTTCCTCTTTGTCCTGGGCACCGTGCTGGGTGGGGGACAGGGCAGCCAACCTCTTGTGTCTCCACTTATTCCTGCGTCCATTTAACAGACGCTGAAATAGCGTCAGCTATGTCAGGAGTGCGGACAGAGAAACGATGACACGGTGGGAGCTTGGGAGCTTTACGTCCAGGTGAGGGGACAGACACACACCAAGGGTCTGAATCCCCAAGCTGGGCTTAGCAGCTACACCTAACCCACAAGTGGGACTGCCCACTGGCATTTCAGCAACCTTGCCATGATCCATATCCTGCTCACGCCTTTAGAAAAACATATAATTGTAAAAAGAAAAAACCCACGATCTATTTAATACAGCTATCTAGTTCAATGCCATATAATTATCTCCTGCTCTTCACTATCATCGGTAAACTGTGATGTCTTTCTTCCATAATGGCGGCCCATATGTTGACAAGGTCTCTGGTTACTTTTATTTGTGTGTGTGTGGTACGCAGGCCTCTCACTGCTGTGGCCTCTCCCGTTGCGGAGCACAGGCTCTGGACGCGCAGGCTCAGCAGCCATGGCTCACGGGCCCAGCCGCTCCGCGGCATGTGGGATCTTCCCGGACCGGGGCACGAACCGGCATCCCCTGCATCGGCAGGCGGACTCTCAACCACTGCGCCACCAGGGAAGCCCTCTGGTTACTTTTTGAACGTGTCATTCTGGCTAAATGTGAAAAGAAAGGGGAGGAGAGGAGCACACAGCCTCTCTCACTTCTGTCCCGAGGATGTTCTGGCAGCCCTGGTCTGGGTGTCTGGTGTGTGAGAGAGGTGTTTGATTGAGAAAGTGTGACGTGATTGGTCCAGCACTGCCCCCTGGGGGCTCAGAGTCCCTGATCATAACATTTCCAAGCTTTTGCAACAATGAAGGGGCCGTGCCAGCTTCCGTAGCCGATTGGGGTAGAGGAGGGAGATGAGGGTGTGGGATGGTCTGACCCTCCTCTCCCACCCACCCACTTCTTGCCACCCTGGCTGTGGTCCCTCTGTGTCCTAAGCATCCTGAGTCATCTGTGTGGCTACTCTTGCCTACCCATCCCCATGGACATTGACCTGATCCCCCCTTTGCCCACGCCCACCCTCCTCTCAGTTCCTGGAAGCCCACCCTGGGTCAGGCCGCTGGGCCTCCCACCTACCTGGATAAGCACCTGGGAGAAGCAAGGGTAGTGTGATGGTGAGAGACCTTCTCACATGTGGATAGCACTAAAGAAACCCTTCATTACTCTGTGAACTGGACAGACAAAACCTAGATGGGGAGAAATCACCAAGGGAGATGATGAGAGCTGAGGTCAGAATATATAAAATATAAACTCTTTAAATGAAAGACTCTGAACACTTCTCACCACCCTAATCTCAGCTACCATCATCACACACCGGGATTATGGGACTAGCATCCCAGCCTGCCTCCCTGTTCCCACCCTCATACCTCACAACCTGTTCCCTGAATATTACTTTGACCTCATTCCCCACTATTATCCCCTTCCTCATTCTGCTCCACCACTGGGTCTCCCTTGGCATATCAGGCACACTGCAGCCCTGCCCCAGGCCCTTTGCACCTGCCGTTCTGAGGGCCTAGATTCTCCCTCCCTCTACTTCATTCAGGTTCCCGCTCAAATGTCACCTCCACAGACTTTCTCTGAGCACTCCACCTAAAATCAGACCTGTCACCATTATGTTCTCAATGTCTAGAAAAATCCCGGCACACAGTAGGTAGTTAATGAATATTTGTTGAATGAATGAACATGTGAATGAGTGAATTGTGGTAGTCTGAGGGGAGTGGAGAAGCAGCCCGCAGTGCCCAGGAGCACAAGGTTGCGGCAGGATGGAGGACTGGGGCAGTGGGCATTTGTCTGACTGTCCTCTGGGCGCTGAGCAGGGAGCTGGGGTCATGGGTGAAAGGTGGGGAAGGAGGGACATGGGGTGCCCAGGTCAGCCTGGCCCACTCTCCAGCTCTCCCCAGGGCTCTCCTAGCTGAGTTCTTTCTCGCTTCCCCACTTTCCCTTCATGCTTCTTTCCTTTCCACCCTTGCCAGTCCCTCCGAAGGACTAATGAATAATGACAGGCCTGTAATTAGACTGACATCCGAGCCTTCCCTGTCCTAGACAGTGAGCTTCCCGAGTCAGAGATCCGGTCTCCCTTCCCAGCCCCGGCTCAGTGGTCTCTCACTCCGCACCCCTGCTCACGGCCTGGTTGAATGTAAAGCGACTTGCTTTCCAGGATCCTGGAGAGTCAGAAAGGAACCAGATGGGATGTGCTGGGGACAATATTGGGGAGGCCCGGAGCGCCTTTCAGCTGGTGACAGCGTATGGGGAGCCCGGGCTGGGGTCCCGGGGTTGTCATTTCACCTCCTGGGTTTCAATTTTCTCCCGCACAGACCCTCAAAGAGCTGGACAAGATCAATAGTTTTTACACTCTGTTTGGAATCCCTGGGGAATGCAAATGACATTTGGATTCTACGTGGAATGAGAGAGGAATGAAACCATGACCATCACCTGGCCGAGAGCTCTTTGCTGGAGTCTGTAAACACCTGTGGGGCTTCTGAGTGGGATGAAGCACAGAGAGGGCCTAGCACCTCCCCTGCTTCAACCAGGGCAGTCCTCCTTTGTCTGTTTCATGCCCCATATTGAATAATGATTAACATTTCACTTGAAGAAGGGCTTCTCCCAGGTCCACAGGCCTGTTTTGTTTCTCCTGCTGAGTGGGGTTCACAGTTGGTGCTGCAGGTATACTTTGGAAACAGGGGGCGGTGCAAGACTGTCAGGTGCCCCCAAGGGCAAGTCTGGCCCAGGGCCTGCACAGAACAGGTACCCGCTCGTTGCTGGCTGAGCCAACCAGGAGAGCCAGAGCCACAGCCTGAAACAGCATTGCAGCCGGAGGAAGGCGACAAGGCTGCTGGGAGCCTGGGGCCTTTCTGCAGATGGGCAAGTGGTTGGCTTGACTCCCTGACCCCGAAGGCATCTCTTGTGCCCCCTGGGAGAGGCTGACAGCAGCAATTAGCAAGAAGTCCTGGAATGTTCCGTCCCAGCCACACCCTCTCCCCAGCCCAGGGCTAGACAGCTCCTGAGTCTGAGTGAAGGCTCACTCAAAAGGGAATGAGGCCTCGGTCTCAGCCAGAGCCCCGGAAAGCACTCATTATCTCCCGATCCCGCTATCAAAGCCTTTTCAAGTCTCTGTTGAGCTCCCCTGGTCTTGGCCTTGGTGGAAAAGGGGCTGGAGTACAATGGCCAGCATAGTAGCGGAGGCTGGCGGGGAGCATGTGCTGCCAAAAGCCAAGAGGGAGAGATGGGGAGGAGGGGCCAGAGTAAACCCCGCAGGGAAGAAGTGTTCACAGACGGGAAAATGTGCCCTGCGGAAAAAGACGCCTCCCTGAGGTGACGAGAGCTTCAGAACTTCGAGCGCTACCCTCTTGTGTGTGATGGATCTTAGGTCATGTATCTGTTTGGAGGCAAGTTACAGAAACTCTGAGTCAAACTGCCTTAAACAACGAGGAGGACACAGATTTATTGATATCTCCCATAAGGAGAAGTGCAGAGAAATTTGGGTTTCAGAGTCACACCGCGGTGAAGGAGCAAAGGCAAGATCTGAACCAGAGCTTGTGACTGGTCTGCAGGGAGTTCTCAGCTCACCCTTCCCAGCGAGCTCCTCCCTCTGGGCCCCGCGCAGACTGCAGCATCTTAGCCTCTGGGGAGGTCAGGCTGGCCTGGGGTGGCGGTGGTGGGGGGTGGGGCGGGGAAGGGTGGGGCTGGTGGCCTGGCCTCCCAGCTGCAAGTCTGGCTCAGAACAAGGGCATGATGGGGGCAGTGAGGGGGAGGCAGCCTTCACAGAGGTCTGGGGTGGGAGCAGAGACCTAGTCTTGAAGGGAAGCCCTGTCCAGAACACGGAATAAGAGGGCTATGGGGACAAGGGGTGGAGAACCCAGGCCTTAGGGCAGGACAGGGGCCTTACAAATCTGAGGACCAAGAAAGAAGGAAATGAGTTAATCTTCACAGAAGGGCAGTCATTTAATATCCACCACTTCCTTTAATCCTTAAACAACCACATGAATTAAGAGAGGCAGAAACAGAGAGAGAGAACCATTAACTAATTTGCCAAAGGCTATTCAACTGCAAGGTAGGAGAGCTGGGATTTGAACCCAGGTCTGTATGGCAGCAACATCCATAGTTTTCCATTTGCCGGATTGGTGAGGGGCTCAGGGGAGGAGGCTGCTCAGTGAATGTGGGCACCTTTGAAACTCATCCCAGGTGCCTTATGTGCCATGGCTGCAAAATTGACTGCACCGGTGGCCAGGTGGGAGCCCGATGCCGTATAGGCTGCCTGCCTCCCCACACTGGGCAGGGCTGGTGAAGGTGGCAGGAGCTATCAGAACCATTCTCTTTGTTTCAGGAAAGGGGTCTGTGCGTTTTGTGAGCTCCTCAGCAAAACAGAGACCTGGATCAAAGGCGGATTTTCATTTCTTCTCACAAACCGTGATCCGGTTTCTATTTAATTTTCGTCCAAGTGCAACCTTTTCTCAGGCTGCTTACACGAGCGACATCAGGCCTTTTGGGAGTTGTGGCATGCTGTCACTGTTTGCTTGATTTCTCAACACCATTCTCTTGCCTGAAGGGTTGCCTGACAAGGATTTTTAAAAAATTATATTACTGTGATTTCCCCTGCTCTTTTATTCCTCCCTCTTCCTGCATGAAAGGAGCTCTAATGTCTTTACTTTGTGTATTCCCCCCACCTCTCACCTTGTGGGCTGCTCCTTGTCAAGTCACAATTGTCTCACACCCCCAGGGGCTTAACCGGAACAGCAGGAGGTCGAGTCCCTGGATCCCAAGAGCCCTCCAGTTTGACACGAGAGGCTAGAAAACTTTCCAATATAAACAGAAGCCACCTCGTCGCTCTAACAGGAATACCTACAGCACAAACACGCTCTCCAACACGGAGAGATCAACGCACAGAAGAACCCGAATTCTCAAGGGTAAACGATGCTTTTAGAAGTAAGCCGTTTACTGTTTACCGTATGCATTTTAAGGTTTTGCAGGGAAATGATGCTTCTCCAGCAGTTAGAATGTAAAACCAACCAGAGCAAGTCTCTGTCATAGGACTCTATGGGATGCTCCCCGGAGCAGAGGAAGCCTAAGTAGTCGTGAGTTTGGGGGTGAGGGAGAAGGAGAGAGTCTGTGATCGTTTGTACCAAATGGGCCCAAAGAATTTAGGATTTTAATAATTTTACGGTAGTAAAGAATGTATTAGTTAGGATACAGGCTAAGCTGCTGTAACAAAGCGACCCTAAGAATTCAGTGGGTTTACTTTTCTCTTATGTGATCATCCTGAGATAGGAAGATGGTCCATGGTGGGTAGGTGGCCCAACTATATAAGGTCCCAGATTCCTTTTCTAGAATATTGCCCTCTCCCACATGGTCACTGCTGATTCATGGGCGCTATGTCCAGGTGATAAAGGGGCATGAACACCTAAACATTTTAAGGGCAAGATCCAGAAGTTATGGCATCATTTCTCCTTAAATCCCCTTGGCAAGAACTCGGCCCCATAACCCCACACAGCCAGCTGCAAGGGACACTGGGAAATATAAGTCATTGGAAGGCCAGAGCTAAAACACTGGGATCATATCGCCAAAAGATGGAGGGGAGAATAGATACTGGGGACTAATGAGCAGATTGGACCATCACCAAAAAAAAAAAAAAAAAAAAAAAATCTTCCAGATGATTCAGTCAATCCCGGACTTCAGGTTGGTCTTTAAAAACAGCCATAACCCTTTCCCCGCAAATACCACTTTAAAGGAACCACTGCAGTGAATTGAGCTGGCTTCGGAAAAAAAGACGTGTCCTGCCCCTTCAAGCTACACTAAAAGATGCAGCCCCTCCGCTCAGTTTTTCATTGCCCCAAGAGGCCGAGATCTGATTTTTCCCCTCCAAGGAAGCCACAGAAGCAATACATAACACACCAAACAATGCACGTGTTATTCTGTAAAGGCATAGAAATTTTACCTGGATGCCTCGCTGACAAGTCTTCCCCATCTTTCCTGAGATTTAATACAGGAAATAAATTAAATTTCGGCATTTAGTGCCTGCCTTGTGGTGGACTCCCCGTAAATGGCTCTTGAATAAATGCTTTAGAAAGTGGCCGTCTCCATAATGTCTACGGATAGCTTGGAGGAGAGGGAGGCTATTTTCACGAACCCAATGGCTTTTCTTATCTTGTTTTTGCCAAGAGAATGGGAAGTGTGGCTTTGTTTGCTCTGGCCAGGCAGCCCCATCCCCAGGGGTGAGCCCAATCCCTCGTTGGAATCACTGCTATGCTCATGAGGGGGTTAGAGGGGGCAGTATCTCTGCAAAGTCTTCCTTTATCTCTCAATCACTTTAGTAGCTGAAAGGTGGGAACATCAGTATCACAAACATTGCTGTGTTCTGTCAATTTTTGGACAAGTATATGAAGGGCCTTGAGATCACTGGACACTTTTGTTTTTTTTGTGGTACGCGGGCCTCTCACTGTTGTGGTCTCTCCCATTGCGGAGCACAGGCTCCAGACGCGCAGGCTCAGTGGCCATGGCTCACAGGCCCAGCCGCTCCGCGGCATGTGGGATCTTCCCAGACCGGGGCACGAACCTGTGTCCCCTGCATCGGCAGGCGGACCCTCAACTACTGCGCCACCAGGGGAACCCTGGACACTCTTTAGGTCCTGTTGGACCACGGTTCTCAGAAGGTGTTCGTTTGGAGTAAGGAGGATGCCAACATTTAGAATTAGGCAGGGGAGCCAGACATGAGAGTTGCCAAGAGATGCCCAAGAGATAGGGGAATGTCACCATGAGAGGGGAGGGCCAGCCAGGTGCTCAGCTCAGGAAAACAGGGACCAGGTGCTGTCTGCAGGTGCTCCTGGGGCAGAACAGGGGCTGCTCAGGTGTCCGGGAGACAGGTCTGTGAGAGCACGGAGGATAATAATAACAAGGGAAACCACATTTGTAAAGCATCCAGCTAGGTGCTATCCATGCAGTATGGTACTTAGGATGTTAGTATGATTTTCACCCCATTTTACAGGTGAGGAGAGCTTAGAGAGGTGAAATAGATGTCCAAGTTAACACAAAAACCTGGCGGCTGAGCCAGGACTTCACCCCAGGTCTGGTGAACTCTAGAGCGTGTGGAAGGCTGGAGCAGAGAAACCATACATGGGCGAGGACCGCTGAGCTGACAGCAAGAAAAAAGGGCTTTGGACATGGAGGCATCCCTCAGCTTCCTGAACAAGAGCGGGTCCACAGACAGGTGCGGGAGTCGCCTGGCAGGAACGGTGAGGGAGGGAACTGCGACAGTCAGCGTTAACCCAGGAAACCTGGAAACTTGAGTGGAGAATCACTAGGCAGAAGTTGTAGGAGGGCAGCTGGTGCAGAACAGGCAGGAGACCGGGATCGTGTGCGGGCTCTTTGTGCCAGCAACTCCCTTAGATATCAGTGGTTTGCCAAGACACTGACCTCAGCTTCCTTCTCTTCCCTTCCCTCCTCTCCCCTCCTCCTCTCCTCTCTTCTTCTCCTTTTCCTCAGGGTGATCTTGTCCATCCTCTGGTTTAAACCCCTCCTTGGAGCTGCAGTCTTGCGCAGCCAGCTACTTGTGAAACATCTCGCCATGGCTGTCCCACAGTGCAAGGTGTCCAGATGAATCTCTCCACTCTCATCCCCCTGTTCCTCTGCCTGTGTGCCCCATCGTGGCTGAGAGATATTACCAACAGGAGACACAGGAGTCACCCCGAACACCTCCCTTCAACCCGACCCTAAGCCCTAAGCCCTAAATCTCTCCAGAGACCACTTCCCACTGCCATGCTTTAGTTCAGACGCTTCTCACTCCCACCTGAACCCTTGCAATGGCTGTAACTTGTTTTTGCTCATTTGGTCTCCCCATCCCGGTCCAATCTCTACAGAGAAGCCCAAGGGAGCTGAGCAAAACGTGTGTTTCCATCTCTCCATGCCTCCCTTGCCTGAGATTCTTTGGTTTCTCCCCTTACCCCCCAGCATCCTGGGCTCCATCAGGTCTCTGTTTCTCTCTCGTGGCCTCCTCTACAAGGAGGGATCCCACCTTCCCTTTCCTTGCTTCCTGGCCTGGCCAGTGCTTATCCTTTTCTGAGCTGAGCCCGGCCATCAGAGCAGGACACCCTCCCTGAAGCATCCTGTCTGGTCAGCAGTCTACGATTTCATCCACTACTTACTTGTCACCTGCATTTCCTCCCTCCCTCCCTCCCTCCCTCCACCCCTTCCTTCCTTCTTTCTTTCTTTTTTTCTTTCTTTCTTTCTTTCTTTCTTTCTTTCTTTCTTTCTTTCTTTCTTTCTTTCTTTCTTTCTTTCTTTCTTTCTTTCACTTCTATTATGAAGATTTCAAACATACACAAAATAGAGAGAATAGTGTAATGAACTCCTACATACCCATGATCAGCTTCAACAATCGTCAACTCACGGACAACCTTGACTCTCTCTCTCTCTCACACACACACATGCGTGCACACACACACACATACACACACACACTGGGTTAGTCTGAAGTTATCAGCTCATTCATGAACATTTTAGTATCTATGTCTAAAAGATAAGGACTGTTTAAAAAAATAAGCACAATGTAAATACCTTAAAATTGCTTAAAATTATCGAATAGCCACAAATGTTCACATTTTTCTGATTATCTCGTAAATGCTCTTTTTAACAGGTTGTGCAAATCAGGATCCAGATGAGGTCTCACATTGCAAGTGATTGATATGTTCCTCCAGTCCACTTTAATCTGTAGCATCTCCTTCCCTCTTATTTTTGCCCCTGGCAGTGTATTTATTGAGGAAACTAGGTCTTTATCCTATAGTTTCCAACTGTCTGGATTTTGTGGGTGGTGACCTCTGTCCCACATGCTTCCTATAAGCTCTCCCACTCAGTATTCTAACCGTCCACACCTCAAAGGTGGGAGTCATCTTCACCTCTGCATCCCTGGAACCTGGGATGATACCTTCCTTAAGGGAGGCACACAACGACATGTTCTGGTGGGAAGGAAGGAAGAAAGAAAAGAAGGAAGGAAGAGAAAGAAAAGGGAAGGAAGGGAAGAAATAAGCAGTTACAGAAGGAAGGAGCAGGTGTGACTGTGGGCCAGAGTTTCTCAGTGTAATCAATAGGCCAGAATCACCTCTGGTCAACCTGTTAAAAATGATGGTTCCTGGGCCATATCCTAGCTCCACGAAAGTCAGAACCTCTGAGTCCTGGGCCCAGGAGTCTGCATTTCTAACAGGCTGCATTCTTCTCTCTCTGTGGGTCTGAGTCTCCCCATCTGTGCAGGGAGGGACCCCTTCACCAAGGCCCCTCCCAGCTCCAACACTCTGAGCCCAAGTCAGGCTTCTACGGTTCTGAAGAATGGGTGACTTCGCTTCAATTGCTCTGCATTTGTAAAAGCAAAAACTTAGCTCAAGACTTGGTACCTGGCTTTGTTCCTGAAGTCAACCGTATAAACGTATTTATTTTTTTGGTAAGTTTACCCCATCCAGGTTGTGGGTTTCTTCAGGGTACAGCCTCCAGTTTCCCAATCTCTTTGGGTAGGCGATGTGACCCAAGAGGTGGAAAGCCAGGGTGGACCCCACTGCCTGTCAGGCTCCTGGTCAAACCCTTCGCTTCCTGAAACAGACACCCAGCTCTGTTCCTTCACCTCCACGCACTTCTGAGTCTGACAGAAAAGTCAGGCCTTCCGCATCTCCCATCACCCCCCTCCTTTCCCTACCTCTGGGCTGTGGGCTTTGGTTTTCTCCTTTAATCATTATTTGTTTGTTTATCTTTTCACTGGTTTTCAACCCCAGGGACAATTCTCCTCCCCAAGCCAGTTTGAATTAATTTTGCAGGGACAATTCCACAAAACAATGTATCAATTGCTGTATTAAAACCAAGATGTATTGCATCTCTCCTATCCTTCCCGTCCCTTAATTTCTTAGTTCCCTCAAAGGCACAATCAAGTGTGTCTGGCATAATTTGCTCTTCATAAACCCAGACTGCTCATTGCACGCACTTGCAATTTTAGAAAGATTTTTGGCACTGTTTTATTTCCATAACACTTCTCTTTATTGTATCTGATGATTGAATCTCAGTGATTAAGGTGACAGCGAGGTGGACCTCGAGCCCAAGCCCTTTCACTGAGACCTTCTCCCAGATTTCTTCTACCCCTCTCAGTCCTCTGCCCTCTGGCTGTGACCTAGTCACACCCACTGCTCATGGGTAGGGCCACCAAGAGCAGCTGGGGACATAAGCTAAAGGGTGCTCTGTCCAGGATGCAGTGGACAAGCTCAAAGGATGAAAAAAGGACATGCAGAACAAGGGCCCTTGGAGAATGGAGGGACAGCAGCAAGCATGGTGGTGTTATGGGATGAACTGTGTTCCCTCAAAATTCATGTTTTAATTCATATTTTAAAGTTGCAATCCCCAGTACCTGTGAATGTGATCTTATTTGGAAGTAGGGTTATTGCAATGTAGTTAGTTAAGATGAGGTCATGGGAGTGGACCCCAATCCGATACGACTGATGTCTTTGTGGAAAAGGGATCTTTGGGGAATTCCCTGGTGGTCCAGTGGTTAGGACTCCACGCTTCCACTGCAGGGAGCACGGATTCGATTCCTGGTCGGGGAACTAAGATCCTGCAATCCGCACAGCATGGCTGAAAAAAAAAAAAAAAAGGAGACATTTGGACACAGAGACAGACGCACAGGGAGAATGTCATGTGAAGGTGAAAGCAGAGAAGAGGGTGAGGCATCTACAAGCCAAGGAACCCCAAAGATTGCCAGAAATCACCAGAAGCTAGGAGAGAGGCATGGAAGACTCTCCTTCAGAGCCTTCCAGAAGGAGTCAACCCTGCTGACACCTTTATCTCAGACCTCTAGCTTCCAGAACTGTGAGGCAATACATTTCTGTTGTTTAAGCCGCCTAGTCTGTGGTACTTGGTGATGGCGGCCCCAGGAAGCTAATACAATGAGTAAGAATGTGGGGCTTTGCCCTCAGATAGGCCTGGGTTTGAATCCTGGTTCCACATTTCATTGACTGGTGGCCTTAGGCAAGTTAGTGTAACCTCTTCCAACCCCTATTGATTCATTTTAAATGGAGTCATCCTAATACCTTCCTTAGTGGATTGGGAGATGTGGCAGATGCTCTTGGTATGCTGCCTACCTCCCCTCAGCCTCCCTGGAGGTTACCTGCATGTGGTGCCCCTACCTGCCCCCTGCTTTCGGTGTCTCTCTGCCTGACAGTGTTCTCTTGGGGCTGGAAGTGTCTGGGCTGCAGGAGGCGGGAGATGCCAAGGAGTTGATGTCCTGTGAACACCCCGCAATGAGGGACAGAAACTGGTGGCTAAACATCCCAGCTTCCTCTCCTCAGGGTGAGACCCTGAGGCTCATTGCACGTGGTCTCACAGAGGCCCCTGTGGGCACCAGCCCCAGCTGCCTGGAGCAGTAACTCTGTCATGAACGTGGTCCATGGGCTCCTCTCCCTTTGCTATCATACTTCCCCATTCCTGTATAGTCATTGTTGGACCACTTACCAACCAAACTACTTGCTCCTAAATTTTGGCTTCCAAATTTGGCTTCCAGGTTTGCTTTGGAAGGAAACCAAATAAAAAGATGATGTATTAAAGTGCTTAGTATAGTGGGTGGCCCATGGGAAGCGCTCAATCCATTCTCGTGGGTAGATGAGCCACTTGTGCTCAGATGACGTGCCACCTACGGCGTTGGTAAGTGGGAGTGCATCACGTGCACCAAGCGTCTCCAAAACCTTGTCCATCTGGGTAGTGTGAGTGGGGCGTCTCCATAGCCACATGCACCACGTGGTTGGTGGTCTGCTCCTGTGACCTCCTGGAGCATGTCGGAACAGTGACTATGCAGGCATTGGAAAGGGTACACAGGTGTGCAGCAGGGCTGATGTGTTCAGATGTCACTGCAGGGGGCAGACCACAGGAGCAGACGCACCATATGTGAATATAGCTGTGCAGAGCGTAAAGGGCAGAGGGTCACCCACCAACATTCCCAGCCCCAATGGCCAGATGTGAGCATTGGGAGGAGAGCTCGTGGACTCCTCTCTATCAGCGGGAACTGCTTGGTGTATTGTCCCCTGTCTGGCTGCTTGGGAACTGGGAAACAGCATAAGGCATGCTGCCTGCTTTGAAGAACTGTCTCCGAAGAAGAGAACACATATTAAGAGAACTGGAAGGAGCCTCAGATTTCATTTGAGTTGACCCGTCATCACACTCAAGAGAAAATGAAATGACTGTGCGAATCACTATAGAGTAGTATTGACATTTTGCATAATTCTTTGTTGAGGGGCTGTCGTGCACATTGTAGGATGTTTACCAGCACCTCTGGCCTCTACCCACTGGATGCCAGCAGCAGCCCCACCCCAAGTTGTAACAACTAAAAACATCTCCAAGCATTGCCTATAAAAAACACATTTACCTGTAAAAAATACAAATATATGGAGGCTAGACAGTGCACTACTAAATAACTAAGAGATCACTGAAGAAATTAAAGAAGAAATTAAAAAATACATAGAAACAAGTGACAATGAAAACACAATGACTCAAAACCAAAAGCAATTCTAAGAGGGAAGTTTATAGCAATTCAATCTCAACTCAAGAAACAAGAAAAATCTCAAATAAACCATCTAACCTTACACCTAAAGCAACTGGAGAAAGAAGAACAAAGAAAACCCAAAGTCAGTAGAAGGAAAGAAATCATAAAGATCAGAGCAGAAATAAACGAAATAGGAATGACGAAAACAATAGCAAAGATCAATAAAACTAAAAGTTGGTTTTTTGAGAAGATAAACAAAAGTAATAAACCTTTAGCCAGACTCATCAAGAAAAAAAGGGAGAGGACACAAATCAATAAAATTAGAAATAAAAAAAGAGAAATCACAACTGACACCGCAGAAATACAAAGGATTATAAAAGACTACTACAAGCAACTATACACCAATCAAATGGACAACCTGGAAGAAATGGACAAATTCTTGGAAAGGTACAATTTTCCAAGACTGAACCAGGAAGAATTAGAAAATATAAACAGACCTATCACAAGTAATGAAATTGAAACTGTAATTAAAAATCATCCAACAAACAAAATTCCAGGACCAGATGGCTTCACAGATGAATTCTATCAAACATTTAGAGAACAGCCAATACCTATCCTTTTCAAACTCTTCTAAAAAATTGCAGAGGGAGGAACGCTCCCAAATTCATTCTACAAAGCCACCCTGATACCAAAACCAGAAAAAGACATGACAAAAGAAGAAAATTACAAACCAATATCACTGATGAATATAGATGCAAAAATCCTGAACAAAATACTAGCAAACAGAATCCAACAGCACATTAAAAGGATCATACACCATGATCAAGAAGGATTTATCCCAGGGATGCAAGGATTCTTCAATATATGCAAATCAATCAATGTGATATACTATATTAAAAAATTAAGGAATAAAAACCATATGATCATCTCAATAGATGCAGAAAAAGCTTTTGACAAAATTCAACACCCATTTATGAAAAAAACTCTTCAGAAAATGGCCATAGAGGGAAACTACCTCAACATGATAAAGGCCATATATGAAAAACCCACAGCAAACATCATATTCAATGGTGAAAAACTGAAAACATTTCCACTAAGATCAGGAACAAGACAAAGATGTTCACTCTTACCACTCTTATTCAACATTGTTTTGGAAGTCCTAGCCATTGTAATCAGAGAAAAAAAAGAAATAAAAGGAATCCAAATTGGAAAAGAAGAAGTAAAACTGTCACTGCAGATGACATGATACTATACATAGAAAATCCTAAAGATGCCACTAGAAAACTACTAGAACTAATCAATGAATTTGGTGAGGTTGCAGAATACAAAATTAATGCACAGAAATCTCTGGCATTCCTATACACTGACAACAAAAAAATCAGAAAGAGAAATTAAGGAAACAATTCCATTTACCATTGCAGCAAAAAGAATAAAATACCTAGGAATAAACCTACCAAAGGAGGCAAAAGACTTGTACTCAGAAAACTATAAAACACTGATGAAAGAAATCAAAGATGACATAAACAGGCGGAGAAATATACCATGCTCTTGGACTGGAAGAATCAATATTGTGAAAATGACCATACTACCCAAAGCAATCTACAGATTCAATGCAATCGCTATCAAACTACCAATGACATTCTTCACAGAATTAGAACAAAAATTTTTACAGTCTGTATGGAAACACAAAAGACCTCAAATAATCAAAGCAATCTTGAGAAAGAAAAATGGAGCTGGAGTAATCAGGCTCCCTGACTTCAAACTATACTACAAAGCTACAGTAATCAAGACAGTATGGTACTGGCACAAAAACAGAAATACAGATCAATGGACCAGGATAGAAAGCCCAGAGATAAACCCATGCACCTATGGTCAGCTAATCTATGACAAAGGAGGCAAAGGATATACAATGGAGAAAAGACAGTCTCTTCAATAAGTGGTGCTGGGAAAACTACATGTAAAAGAATGAAATTAGAACACTATGTAACACCACACACAAAAATAAACTCCAAATGGATTAAACACCTAAATGTAAGACCAGACACTATAAAACTCTTAGAGGAAAACATAGGAAAAACACTCTTTGACATAAACCACAGCAAGATCTTTTTTGACCACCTCCTAGAAAATAAAAACAAAAATAAACAAATGGGACCTAATGAAACTTCAAAGCTTTTGCACGGCAAAGGAAACCATAAACAAGACAAAAAGACAACCCTCAGAATGGGAGAAAATATTTGCAAATGAAGCAATGGACAAAGGATTAATCTCCAAAATATACAAGCAGTTCATGGAGCTCAATATCAAAAAAACAAACAACCCAATTAAAAAATGGGTGGAAGACCTAAATAGACATTTCACTAAAGAAGACGTACAGATGGCCAAGAGCCACATGAAAAGATGCTCAATGTCACTAATTATTAGAGAAATGCAAATCAAAACTGCAATGAGGTATCACTTCACACTGGTCAGAATGACCATCATCAAGAATCTATAAACAATAAATGCTGGAGAGGGTGTGGAGAAAAGGGAACCCTTTTGCACTGTTGGTGGGAATGTAAATTGATACAGCCACTATGGAGAATAGTATGGAGGTTCCTTAAAAAACTAAAAATAGAACTACCATATGACCAGCAATCCCACTACTGGGTGTATACCCTGAAAGAACCATAATTCAAAAGGACATATGTAACCCAATGTTCATTGCAGCACTATTTACAATAGCCAGGACATGGAAACAACCTAAATGTCCAACAATAGATGAATGGATAAAGAAGATGTGGTACATATATACAATGGAATATTACTCAGCCATAAAAAGGAATGAAATTGGGTCATTTCTAGAGATGTGGATGGACCTAGAATCTGTCATACAGAGTGAAGTAAGTCAGAAAGAGAAAAACAAATATCGTATATTAACACGTATATGTGGAATCTAGAAAAATGGTATAGATGAACCTATTCGTTGGGCGGGAATACAGACATAAACATAGAGAACGGACATATGGACACAGTGGGGGAAGGGGAGGGTGGGATGAATTGGGAGATTAGGTTTGACATAAATACACTACCGGGTGTGAAATAGAGAGCTAGTGAGAACCTGTCAATAGAACAGGGAGCTCAGCTCGGTGCTCTGTGATGACCTAGATGGGTGGGATGTAGGGTAGTGTGGGAGGAAGGTCCAAGAGGGAGGGGATATAGGTATACATATAGCTGATTCACTTCATTGTACAGCAGAAAATAACACACATTGTAAAGCAATTTTACTTCAATTAAAAAAAAAAAAAGGATGTTTACCAGCATCTCTGGCCTCTATCCACTGGATGTCAGCAGCAAACACACCCCAAGCTGTAACAACTAAAAATATCTCCAAGCACTGCCTAATGTCCCTGGGGAGCAAAAATCACCCCAGTTGAAAAACAGTGCTGTAGAAGCAACACACACATGTGTAGACACATAGAATAAACATGGGTGAACAGAAATAGACAGGGTCACTTCCTAATTAGTCCTGGATGGAGTCAGCTCACACCGTCATTGAGAACAGGGCTCTGTAGTGAAAAGTATCTGACTTCAGATTTCATTTCTCGTTCACCAGCTTTGTGACCTTGGATACAAAATGAAAATCAGATCATTCCACTCCTCTGCTTAAAACACTCCACTAGTTTCCCATTGATCTTAAAATGAAATCCACACTCTTTACCATCCTCTACCAGACCCGAATCTCTTTTTTAACCACTCTCTGCTCTCCCTTGCTCTGTTGCAGCCACACTGAACTCTTTTGTTCCCTGAGGGTGCAAAGCTTCATTCTCACCGCGAGGCTTTTGCACTTGCTGTCCTCTGGCTAGAACATCCTTCTCCTAGATCACTGTGTGTCTGGCTCCCTGTCATCTCTCAAGTCTCAGCTCAAATGTCACCTCCTCAGAAATGCCTTCCCTGATCTTGGATCACCCTAACTAAAGTAGCCGCTTCTGCCCCGTAACTCTCTCTAGCACCCTGTCTCTTCATTACACTTTAACATGCCCCTGAGTGTGTATTTTTCTTTGCTTCTTGTCTGTATCCCCACAACAATGCAAGATGCATGAGAGCAGGACCTACAACAACATTGGACAAATAATTTGTTTTCATTCATTTATGGGGAAGATTAAGTGAGATAATGATAGTAAAATAACAACAATAGTAATGATAAAGCATTTACATGCACATGTCTAGAGTAAATACTCAGTATCTGTTGATTTTTAACTTATTATTATTATTATTATTTTTTTTTTTTTTTTTCTGCGGTACGCGGGCCTCTCACTGCCGTGGCCTCTCCCGTTGCGAAGCACAGGCTCCGGACGCGCAGGCTCAGCGGCCATGGCTCACGGGCCCAGCCGCTCCGCGGCACGTGGGATCTTCCCGGACCGGGGCCCGAACCAGCGTCCCCTGAATCGGCAGGCGGACTCTCAACCACTGCGCCACCAGCGAAGCCCTTAACTTATTATTTTTATCATGCAGTTTAGACATGATCTGTCATTGTGGCTGCCCCAAGTCACCTGAAGTCCTCTTCATGTTTTGACAGATTCCCAGTGTAGAATCCCAAAGCACCACATTTCCTACCTACAGTGATCAACACATTCTGGTTTGCCTGGGACTTTTCTGAATTTAGTACTGAAAGTCCTGCATTTTGGAAAACCCCCAGTTCCGGGCAAACTATGACGGTTGGTTACACTATTTCTAACTCCAATATGAGTGCTAATTAGGTACAATGGCAGCTTTGACTGGGGACTGAGTTAAGTGAGAGATGGGGGTGGGGGAACGCCCATTTTGCTGGTGTGGTTTTGTGGTGCAAGGTGATGGCAGCTTGCCAATTGTTACGGAGACATAGATCCCCTTAGCAGGCCAGGTCTAAGGTTTGTCCCAGGATTAGTTTCCAGCAGCTGAGTATAAGACTGTTTCTTAAGCGCTCCTGATTTTGTGAGCTTTCCATATCCTTACTAAACTGCTCTCTGTCTAAACTACCTAGAAAGGACTCTGTTGTCTGCAACTAAGAGGCTCAATCAACACATACAGTAATTATACAAGTCTCTTCAGTGAGGTCTACACTGTAGTAAAGAGCCTCTTAAGGGATGCTCGAGAAAATCAATATCTGGACCATCAAGGGGACTTCTCATTGCCAGCCCATTCATTTGATAAGGCAAATGCCAGTGTCTGCCACTCCAAATACCCCAGACATAGTCTACTGCACCGTGTGGCAAGATGTACCTTCTATCAGTACAGTGAGGCCGTGAACACAGCCCTCTTGATCCCTGGGCATCTGTGCCTGGCCACCAGCAGACTAGGGTATCAATTACGCTGGATCCTGAGTATCTCTCAGCTAGCCAGGAGGGTGGAGACACACCCCTCAGGCTGGGAGTGGGCTTGGGAAACTGACCCAGCACAGAGGGTTGCCCTGGAGGCCAGATGGTCCTGGTTTACATGCCCACAGGGCATGTAGATCTCATGGAAAGTTTAGACAATCACATGTACCAGGATATTTGGAGTTAGTAAAAAATATTCCAAGAAAAGATTCAATTCAGAAGGCAAGTGGGGCATTGGTCGCCCCGGGAGCCTTGTTCACGGACAGTGGGGAGGACTTCAGGGACCTGGATTCAGCCCAGGGAAATGAGTTCAGTGGGGTCTGGGTAGGAATTGGGCCCAGCACCCCACGTCTAAGGCATAGAAGAGAAGTCAAGTCAGAAGCAGAAATTAGGATTCCCTGAGGGGCAATCTAGTTTCCTTAGGTGAGCATGAATCCTTATAGAAACGCAATGTTGTTCTGTATGCATATGATTTTATACACAGAGTACGGTGTTATGGACTTGTGTTTCACTTTTTTAACTCTTAGCACTGATTTTTTTAAACTTTTGCTTTTGGGTAAATTTATTTAGTGATGTATAACGTATATGGTAACATGCAAAATCTTAAGTGTACATCTCAATGAATTTTTTGTAACAGCTTTATTGAGATAATTCACATTGCACAAATTCAGTTTTAAAGTTTCAGTAGTTTCCAGTATATTGCTGTACCGCTGTGCGGCCATTGCCACTATATAATTCAGAACATTTTCATCACTCCAGAAAGAAACCCTGGGCCAGTGAACAGTCATTCCCTGTTTGCTCTTCCCTGCCCTTTGCCCCCTGGCAACCGTTAAGCTACTTTCTGACTCTATGGGTTGCTGTATTCAGGATTTTAAACTTCATAGAGATGGAGTGAACTCTTTCATTTCTGGTTTCTTTTTCATTACTATGCAGCATTCCATTACCTGAATATACTGCAATGAGTTTACTCATTCTACCGCTGATGATGTTTCTAGGTTTTGTCTATTAAAAATAAAGTTTCAGCCCTTTGAAGAGTCTGTCCATACAGCTGGTCTCTCCAGCACTGCTGGTCAGCAACCTGGGTCCCAGATCTGGTTGGTCACAGAAACTCAACGGTGGAGACACACCTGAGACCCCATAAGACAAAGAACAGAGTCTATAATGCAACCACCTATGGGCAAATTCAAATGACATAAACACAAATACAACTCCAGGGTATACCCCAAAGGATGAAGTGATGGCCTATGAAGGATGGGGCGCGGTGGGAGCGGGGAATGTGGACAAGAGAGAGGACCCGCATGGGCTGATGACGGTGAGTGCGCTGTGACTGATACAAGCACACATGCACACACACCCACAAGCACACATGGCAAGCAAGGGAGGAAGGGAGAGAGAGAGAGAGAAAGAAGACACTTCCTTTCTCTGATTTGTTCGAAGACAGTCCTTGAGTTAGAGGCAGCCAGTTTAATGGTTAAACTTGAGCCAGGACTTGCTTTGGGGGTGGGGAAGGTCAAGCTCCCCAGTTCCCACAACCCGAAGAGAAAGGAGGGAGCTATGCTCTCCTCCTGCCACTAATTGAGCCCTCACTGGGCTGGTCTGGGCTTTATTAAGTTTCCACTTCATCAAGGTTATGGATGAGATTTCTCCACCTTCCTTTGGAGCCAGTCGAGATTTATACTGTGTACCGAGCAAAAAAAATCTCTCTGGGCTTCATTTTCCTTTCTGGAGCTCATTTTCTTTAAATAGGTGGGTTGGACTCCATTCCGCAGAGAAATTCCAAAGCTGAGAATCCTCTTGTATTCCAGGCTCCAGGCAAGAGTGTCTCGTAGAAACGAGCTTCCATCTCATGTCTCTGCCTCCAGGTGCCCGGTCCCTCAGTCCTGCCCCGCCTCACCAACCCTCAGCAAGGTCCCCACTCAGGCCCCCTGCCATCCAGGGGTGCTGGGCTCGAGAATGGGGGACAGCACAAATGCTTTTCCGGGGCCACAGGCAGATTCTTGCAAGAACACGTGCATAGCCGGTCATGCCTACCAGTGAAGTTCTGCCCAAAGAAAGTGGGCTACGGAGCCACAAAAACGGGACGTCAAACGTGAGCCACTAAGAGAGCTTCCTACAGGCTGCAGTGCTTGGAGCGCTTGGTACCTCTGCCAGGAACCCCCCAAGAGGCAGAAGGAGAGAAGAGGGGTCTGTGGACTTGCAACCTGGAGCCTCTTCCTCTCCCTTAAGCCCATTTCCCTAGAATGACAGAGTGTTGGTGCTGGGAGCTGACATAAGAGCATCTATTCCAGTACATAGGAAGTAGAAAAGGAAGAAATGTCCCCGAGGCATGTCCCCAGGGTTAGATGCAGAAACAGAGCAGAGCCAGGTCTGCTGTGGTGAGCAGGCACCAAGGGCTCCTGTTTTGACTTGACCCTGGACTGATCCTGCTTGAGGGAGGTGGGAGGGGTGTTCTAGCTCACAACCCAGGCCTAGAGCCCAGGGGTGCTGGGGTTTGTTTAGGAAGAAAGCAGGTGAGGGAGAGAGGTAAAGAGACAAAAAGACAGGGGCCGAGCCTTCTTGGCAGAGATAGAAATTATGGCAAGATGAGGAAAGAAGAGTGGACACGGGGATGGAGAGAATAAAGGAGAAAGAAGCGAGGAAGGGAGGGGTGAAGGGTGACCAGCAGATGAGGCCGGCCACCCCCCCCCGCCCACCCTCGCAAGGCAGCTCTCTGGAGGAACTCTTCTTTCCACCCTCACACCCGCCCCTGGTCCACAAGCCCCCGGCCCTGAGTGGGTGTCAGCCAAGCCCAGTGCTGGTGGCCACCCTCCAGTCTGTGCTAGGCCTTCCTTGCTGCACCCCAAGCTCTGTCTGGTCATATGAAGGCTTGGGGAGGGGTGGGGGGAGGCCTGTGGGAGCCAGGGGCTGGAGATAACTCCCACCTTCGCTGTCTTCCTAAGTCTGAGACTAAGGAAGCCAGTGTTTGCTCTGGTCCCAGAATCCCAGTTGGGGCAGCAAAGGAGATGAAGAGAGAGCTGGGGGAAGTGTGGCCCCATGGCTTCAGCACCCTGTGTGATACATAAATCACAGCTGGCTCTTGGAGAATGGCCAAGAGCTATTTCCTGCTGGCCTGCTGCATTGGTTAAACCGGTTCACCTGAAATGGCAGAAACAGAGAAACCGGGAACAGTGCCCCTGCTGTCACCACCTCCAATACCCCAAGAGTGAGGACCGGACGTAGCAAGGCTGCTCAGGCTGGCGATGAAGACTGGCACTTGGGTCCAGACACAGCACCATGTTCACAAGGGCCAGATGCCTGCGTGACTGACCCAACTCCACCACTTATAAGCCATGTCAAGGTAGGTGAGGTACCTTGATGCCCTGGCCTCAGTTTCCTCATCTGTAAAATGGATTTAATAGTAATAGCCACCTCACAGGTTTATTGTTATTTAACAACGTTTTCCAGCGATGTTCCTATTATATAGTTGACATTCCATCCATAGTCTTTCTCCCATTTCCAATGAGAAGGCACTGAATTTTCTAGACGCTGTGCAGAAGCCCAGACATAGCAGCCAGGATCCTCAGACAGAGAAGCAAAGCCCTTTAAGTTCTCCACTGCAACTAGACTTACCTGGGTGTTCAGAGGGTAGCCAGGACTCCCCAGACACACCTGGAGACACCCAGGGTCATGACCAGGGAGACACATATTCACCCTTAAATTTATGTGTTATTAGTTTCCTAGTTTAATGGAAGGGTAAACTGAGACAATCCATGGGGGAGCGACAGATAACGCTGGGTGGGCAAGTCTCACTTTGAAAAACACGGTTTCCCTGCTTGAAGAGGGTCAATGTCAGGCAATCCCACACTGGACATGGTCAGGGAAAAGGCGGGGAGAAACCTTGGGTGGGACCACGCGGCATAGAACACCTGGCAAGGTCTCATAAGCAGCTGTCACAGCTGTGACTCCCCCCAGCTGCACCCCCAGCCCTGAGGCTCCTTCACACGCTCCTCTCTTGTTCACTGCCTGTCTTCATCCCCAGCTGTCAATTCATGTGTCTCAAAATGACATGTTAAACATCTTGAAGAACTAGGGATTCATCATGTGACAATGTCGACTCAGAAAGCAGTACTTCTTCGAGCCTGTCACAAACCCAGGGGTTTTTATCTTGATAGTGGATGATTACAGGGTCTTTGGTGCTATTAAGGACCTACATTCTTATGTGTTACCATCTGATGAATAGGTGATTTTATGGGTTGAATTAAGTCCCCTCAAAAGATATATTAAGTCATAACCCCTGGGGATCTGTGAATGTGACTTTATTGGAAATAGGGTCTTTGCAGACGTAATCAAGTTAAGATGAGGGCATTAGGGTGGGCCCTGATCCAATGTGACCAGTGACCTTATCAGAAGAGGGGAAGACAGAGGAGATAAGGTCACTTGAAGACGGAGGCACAGATTGGAGTGATGCTGCCACAAGCCAAGGAACACCTGAAGCCCCCAGAAGCTGGAAGAGGCAGGAAGGATCCGCTTCATAGGTTTTAGAGGGAGTGTGACCCTGCCAATATCTTTGTGTGTGTGTGTGTGTGTCTGTGTGTGTGTGTGTGTTTTGCGGTATGAGGACCTCTCACTGTTGTGGCATCTCCGGTTGCGGAGCACAGGCTCCGGACGCGCAGGCTCAACGGCCATGGTTCACTGGCCCAGCCGCTCCGCGGCATGTGGGATCTTCCCAGACCGGGGCACGAACCCGTGTCCCCTGCATTGGCAGGCAGACTCTCAACTACTGCGCCACCAGGGAAACCCTGCCAATATCTTAATTTCAGACTTCTGGCCTCCAGAACTGTGAGCGAATACACTTATCTTGTTTTAAACCACCCAGTGTGTGGCACTTTGTAACAACAGCCCTAGGAAATGAATACAGGAGGAAAAAGAGTGTACCATTTCAGTGGAGACAGCTGGGGGTTGGTAGGAAGGAAAGTACTTGATTTAAGGGGACCCTGGAATCCCCTGTCTTTGTCTACCCAGCAGGTCTTCCTCTCTTTTCTTTCCTCTACCTCCCTTCAACTCTGTAGCCAATGGATCCGTCAGTCATTAATGACCAGCACTGGCAACCTGCCCCATACACCTGGCTTTGTACTGGAGGCCGAGAGGGACACAACAACATCACAGCTGAACTCATGACCTCCTGGGCCCCTGGGGGGCGTGGTAAAGCGTGTGGCCTCCAGGGTTAGAGCACTAAGGCACCAGGCCCTGATGTCAGGGGAAGGAGTCTGGTCTTTATTCTGAAGACAGTGGCCCCCGTGGAATTTAGAATAATACCAGGGGCCTCCAAAACCTGGGGGAAGATGCTCCAGAGCCAGGAAGTTGAGCAAGTGCTCACTAATCCACTCCAGTGACATCGAGGGTCTGAACCAGGATGGGGTGGAGAAGAGGATGGGACAGATTGGACAGTCATGGAGCTAACATTGAGAGCACTTGATACCTGGGGGAGAGGGGGCTATGGAGAGGAACATGTAACATGATTCCTTGGTTTTTTGCCAGAGTTACCTGGAAGGACAGTAATGGGAGGGTGTTAGACTCCATCAAGGCAGGGGCTCCCCACGTCCTTCCGCAGGAGCCTCCCCAGCATCCCGTAGGCCTGCAGGAGGTGGGCGCTCAATAAGTGAGCGGCAGGGAGGGAACCACAGGAGCGATCGCAGGTTTGGAGGGGTGCTAATTAAGCTTAAGAGACCGTGTGGCAATCATGTCAAACGGTCCAGAGGGCTGCTGGAAATGCAAACTTGGATGGAGGAGCAGAAACTTGGGGGCCAACAGCAGCAAAGTGAAAATGATAGCCCCACCCAGGTTTAAAGCCCAGAGATGGCTCAGCTCTTTAAGCAGCCTGCGGGCTCTGTGAGATTTGTCAAAACAGTGATTTTAGAGACAATATCAGCGGCCGGTGGCGAGGGAGCACAGTGATGGGCTAAGATAACCAAGGATTCTCACGGCAACCTTGAGGAACGGGAGTGGGCAAGTCCATTTCTTGCTGGAGTCTCACGTGCCCCAACCTCGCCTGCACGGCTGGGGGGAACACCGGGAATTCTGTCCTCCTCTATCGCCACTTTGAAATGTCAGCATGAATACTTTTCTCATAGAAAAAACAATTTTAAGGCTTTATTTTTAAAATCAAAAGGGGTGTTAGAGCTGGGAAGCCGTGCTGGCCATAATGAGACGTGTGTTTTTTGGGGCCATTAACAGGCACTTGGAGGTCAGTGATGACCTATAAATGTATTCATGCATTCAGGCCCAGGGCAGGTTTCACCGACTGCTTCCAGGTGCCTTGGAGATGGCGTCTGCAGTCAGGAGACAGCCGGCCATGCCCACCAGCCACAGTGACACCCACCTGCACCTCCCCACCTGCACGCTCCTTCCTGCTCCCCCCTGCTGCTGTGGCGCTGACCCCGATGTTTCAGTATCTCTCGGAAGCTCTGAGACACCTTTCAGGAAAACCACAGGTCCTGACCCAGGTTGTCATTTTCTCTGTCTCCTCTACAGGATGCCCCCAGGCAGCCCAGCACCCCAACCTCCTGGCTCACCCCATGCCCCCTCCATAATCGCTTCATGCTGAGGATGTAGCACCTGGAGTCAGTCTGACCCGGGCTCCAGTCCTGACTACTTGGATCCTGACCATACACAGCCAGACTCTCAGGCCTCAGCTTCCCCGTCTGTGAAAGGTTCTCTCCTTGGTACCCTCCTGGGCCCGGCATGGTGCCTGGCCCGCATTTGATGCTCCACAGACACCGAGTGGGTGTGCGAATGTGTGCTTCCTGGGAGCGCTGTACGGACGCACATGAACGCGCATCGCTCGCTCAGTAAACGTGCTCAGTGACGTTTAAGTTGGCTTGCAGATATCGGTTATACTATACCAGCCTCCTCCTGGTGTCCTGCTTGGTTCCCCTCTGAAAAGCCTTTGCCCATCTTCACGAGGACCAATCGGCCTCACTCTCCCGGTCCTGGAAGACTTCCGCCTTCCTCATGCAGGCTTCCCTGGCTGCCCCCAGCCTGGGTAACTCCCTCACCTGGCTGACGTCTGCCTTTTGGTAAGTTCCTCTGAGTTTGGGACTTGCACTAACACTGCAGCACCCACCCGAATTCTAAGCCCTGCAAGGTGCCTTGTTATCTGTCTTTGCTTAGTAGATACTCCCAAAGACAGGTGGGCTGGTCAGGGGGTCACTGATTCAGTCACCAGAAAGGAATCCTGGATTAATCACATTGGGGCATAATCATAAGACACTGACTGTGGCCTGGGATCAATCCAGGCATTGGCAGTACACACAGGCCTGCACACACCTACACACATATGCACACACTTGCACGTGCCACGGCATACTTGAGGAGGTAGTCTTTGCTTTCCTGTAAAGCTCCACTGAGCTGTGTCCCAGTGGGGAGGGCCCGGCTCTGAGCATGGAGGTGGCCCACACCACACGATGTGAGGAAGGCTCTTATAGGTCCCGGGGCTGGTTCAGTGAGATACGGCTGCTGCTCCACTACTGAGAGGGTTGTCCTGGGAAGAAGAGGAAAGGGACAAAGTTGTGCAGCCCGAAACCAGGCGGGGACACTGCTAAGCCCAGGAGGTGTGGGGATGAGAGGGGCGCACGGGGGTCCCAGCCTGGGGTTATTTCCTAAGGCAGGTGGGCTGACATCTGGCAGTAGGGTTTGACTTCAGGTGAAACTATACTCACACACACGGACACCCATTCATGTCACACACAGACACACACACACACACCCCTGAGGTAGTAGGTACATAGTTTCCTAACACACCCTGCTTACACACTGGTAGAGTACAGGCTCTAGCTGGTTTCTCTTGACAAAGAAGTAGGAGCAGGGAGGGGATGTGCCCTTAGAAGGGAAGTGGTACATACACAGTGTGCAAGCTCGCTGAATGCTGAGTGATTTGTACACTTGCTCAGCAAATATCTACGTATTTACCGAGACCACAGTGTGCAAAACACTGAGCATACCAGACACACACACACACACACACACACTCATATATCCACAGACGCCCAGGAGTGGCCAATGAACTCTATCCTATCCCCCGTAAGAATAGCAAAACGGGAAGCTCATAGTCTTAGCGGCCATCTCCAGGCCCGATACTATTTCCCTAGTTACCTCTCCTGGGGCTGGGGGCCAAGTGTCATGTCACCCACACAGCCTCCCATGATGTAAGTCCTATTATTAGGCCCATTTTACAGATGAAGAAATAGAGGCATGGAAGGCAAGTTGCCTAAGACCATACAGCTAGATAGAGCCACTCAGGTAATAAATGCTGGCATCTGGGAGAATGTGTGATTCGCTTGCTGGAGTTAATCATGCCTAAGTAATAAACTGACATCATCTTTTGTACCTCGATCTCTTCATTAGTTGCTACCACTCACTTTCCCTAGACCCAGCAGAAGAGGAATCCCAGAACAGAGTGCTGGACTGGCATTAGGACAGCTCCATTCTGCAGCCAGCTCAGCCTGTCCCTCTGTGTGTGATCCTGGGCAAGACCCTCCCTGACCCTGGCACTCAGTGTACACATCTGTAGGAGGAGGAAGTGGGACCAGCTGGCTTCAAAAGTGCCTCCCAGTCCCACCATCCTCTTGCACATCAGTCTGCTGACTCCACAGAGGGTGGGGGATCATGTAGAAGCTGCTGTTTGTGACTTTTCCAGGGCTCCTCCTACCTGGGCATCGCCCCCAGGTTGGTTCTGTTTTGCAGTGAAGCCAGCCGTGTAGGTGTGCCTAGCTGCCTGTCTCTTTTGAGTTGTCCCTTTTGGGATGTCTTTTCACACCTCCCAGTGCTGGGTGGGAGTGGATGAATGCCACATGTTTGCTGGGACGAGGCCCCTTCCTTCCCCTCCGTGGGATGCTTTCAGCACAGAACCTGGGGATGGATGCCTCTGATCTGACCTTCTGTGAGCTTCTAGGGGATGTCTGCATGGCAGCAATCCATCACTGTCTCTGTGTGAGCCCTTCTTCCCTGATCCCCAAAGGCCAGAGGAAACGCCTCCTTTGCCAGAGCTGGTCCCTGACTAACGGAGGAAGTGAATTAATTACGTAGCCTTAGGCCTGTCGCGGACCCTCTCTGGGCCTCAATTTTCACAGTTGTAAGATGAAAGGATTGGACCAGACAGTCCCCCAAGATACTTCCACATCTGATATTGTACGGTTTATTTCATTTCTGTGTTTGTTTCATGTTCCTCCCAGTGCCCTCGTAGTTCCCATGTCTTACATACATCATATCTGCTGGTTGGGCTTTTAAGCTGCTTCCAACACTCCACTGGAGGGACATAGCACACTGGGCTAAGTGCTGTTTTGTTGGACTAACTTGCTATTCAAACATGGTTAATATTGAGGTTTTGTTTATGAAGTAACACTGCATGGAAAAGGCACAACAGAAAAGAGGATGCACATGTCGGTTAGAACATGGGGAAAATGTCTAACATCACTTGAGAAGGAACTCCGAGAGATGGGGTGTTTGAGTTTCATACTCAGTGGATTATTCTGGCTGTAATGTTCCTTGAAGTTAATAATTTCTAAAAAATGTGGCTGATGAGACTAAGTGGCCTTCCAGATTTCATCAAGGAGCCTATGGGGCTTCCCTAAAATTTCATTAGGAAGAGACTAATTTAAAGATTAACTAATGGAAGAGATGCAGTTATCTAATTAATTGTGCAGGCGCAAGAGGTAATGTAGAGAGAGAAGTTCCAGGCAAATGATAGAGACCAAAAAACAAACAAACAAACAAAAAGAAAAAAAAAGAGTAGAGCTGAAGCGTAAAGAATCGTCAGTGTTTCTGTTGCCCAGAGTGGAAGGTTCCCTTTCCAAATGATGAGTCCCAGTACCCAAAGAGTGATGCCTTTGGGATCTGGACCCCTCTATACCTATGGGATGAAAATAACCTTGAGATGACATTCAACTTCCTTTCACTTATTCAAAATTCCTCAACAGCTTTTTAAACAAATTTAGTCTCTATGCAAACCTGCCCAACAGGAAGAAGCACCTGTGCAAATATCACTGCTAAACTGCCAAATAAATCTCTCAGTATAAATAATAACAGCAGCTATGAGTTCCAGTGCCTTCTACGTAAAAGGTACTTCACACGCATCTAACTATAATTTTTATAATAACCCTGCATGGTGAGGATTAATATTTCAGGGTTACCATGTACAATCATGTAGCTGGCACACTGCACAACTCTGGGGACACCATTCACACTGGAGTCTTTGTGAATGGTAGCTTTGGAAGTTGTGCAGTGCACAACCTGTACTACTGTACAGGTTTAATCATAATATAACAAGACTTCTACAGTGTTCTGTTCCGTTCTAACCACTTACATGCATATATGTCAGGTCATTTAATCCTCGTGCCCACCATGCAAGGTGTCTGGGTTCAAAATATACCTTTCTGTCATCCCACATTGCCACTTGGGCAATTATTTTAATACATTGTCACATGGTCTCTGGTCAGCTTCTCTGCCTGTGACTAATATGCAACTGTCAGAGGGTGACTGTATTGAGTTCCTGAACCTGAGAATCTGAGAACCAGGCCCTCGATCTCAGTGACCCACCAAGGCAGACATTCTGGGGGGCCCTCCCAAGGTGACCAGGGAGCCATGTTCATCAATCACTACGTTTTCCATGCGCCACTGTCCCTTCCTGAGGAGGGGGCACATGCTCCACATTTTTGTAGAATAAGAACATGAAACATTTTGAAAGGTTGAGTTGACTCCGTAAGAAGAAAAAAGTAGAGGAAAAATCTGATGACCACTCCTACCCCAAACCCTCACATCTGAGGTACCAAGGAGGGTGACAGGACAATTCTCAGATCAGTAGGTTTCTAAGACTGACCTCTGGCTGGGTTTGTCACATTGTGTCCCAGAAGGAGAGAAAAAGACAATGGTGGTCCTGTCGAGAGCCCTGGTCCTAGCTCCTCCTTTTACTCACATGCTGGTATGACGTGTCTGGCCTCGCAGATGGCTAGAGAAATCCTTTTGTGGTTAAATGGGATGAGGTATCAAACAATCCCTCCATGAAAAAGGTACACCAGTTCACGGACGTGAATCGTGAGGGCCACAGCTCACTCCCTGTACGTACGTGTGAGGTGGCTGCCCCAGGTCTTTCTTCTCTGCAAGCCCTGTCAGCCAGTTTTCAGTACAACCATCACCCTCTCTCCCTTGGTTGGGGAGGACTTCTGTCCTCCACACCCGCATAGCCCCCGTGGATTTCAAGTAGTCTTGCTGTTGCCATAGTAACTCGACCCAGCCTGCTGGTTGCAAAGAGTGGAGCTTGCATTCTGTCATCTTGTCCACATGCCTGGGCCAGCTTGACTCGGGAGAGGGAGAGGGGGATGGTGGCGTTCAGTCAGACTGGACAACTTCACGTCCCTCAGCCACTTGGGCTTGGTGGGAAAAAGCAGATCAGCTCAGCGTGGTTTCTCACACCCGATTGCCCTTTATATCCCATCTACACTGTGGAGCATTTCCTGCTTAACTTCCCCACATGTCCTTCCTCTTCCAGAATGTTCCCCAGGCCCCCCCGACATGTTAACTGTCATCCTTAACCCCAACCCATCTTCCCAGAGGCCTCCAGTCCCTCCCATGGATCAGACCCAGAAGCAGGTGTGGGGCTTTGTGTCAAAAGAACTGGAGAAGGAACCCAAGCCAGAAAACCTGGTCCTTTGGGCAAAACTCCAAACTCCTCAGCCCAAGATCCTCTCTTCACAGGGTCAACACAAATGGAGTATACAGGATATAGGAGTCACCGTCTTTAACTTATCCCAAAAGGTTAGGGAGAGTCCCCCAAGATCTCTAATTTTCCTTCAATCATTGCCAGGATTTCTCTGAGTTATCTATATTAATCCTGAGTTTTCTCCCTCAAGGTAAGTATTTTGTCATAGTTACCTTGCTAAAAATTATTTCTTTTTTAAAAAACTCTTTCACGGGGATATTAAATTGTTACGATTCTTATTATAGTCTGTGCTTAATTCCTAACCACTCCTCAGAACCAAGGCAAATCCATCTCCTCTTGCCCCTAAAGTGACCTGCTTAGGCAGCCCCTTGCATCTCAGGAGGCTGTGAAGGTGGTGCTGAGGGTCTTTTGTAAGGACTCTGTACGGTGGCTTCAGAGCTGGTGTTGGATGTTCAAATTTGCAGGCCAGCAGCTCATGAATACATACTTTGTTAATTTATTTGGTTGTAAAATTTTTAGTTCATACATATACGTATTTTTTTAGCAAAGATTTTTTTTTTTTTTTTTTGTGGTACGCGGGCCTCTCACTGTTGTGGCCTCTCCCATTGCGGAGCACAGGCTCCGGACGCGTAGGTTCAGCGGCCACGGCTCACGGGCCCAGCCGCTCCGCGGCATGTGGGATCTTCCTGGACTGGAGCTCGAACCCGTATCCCCGGCATCGGCATGCGGACTCTCAACCACTGCACCACCAGGGAAGCCCTCCTGGTCCCTTTTAACTCCGCTAAAACTGTTCTTGCTAAGGTCACCAATGATCTCCTTATGGTAAAAAATTAATACGTTTTCTTTCTGGTACCTAATGTCCAGTCTGCTTCATTTGATCTCTTTAGCCACACTTCTTTTCTGCAAACTTTGGTCGCACAGAATCATACACATGGAACACACTATTATTTCTCTGTGGTCTCCTCTTTCATGATCTCAGGGCTTCGGGACTTAATGGGTTTTAAGCACCTGTCGTAGCAGCACACTGCACAGCTATAAATGGCACTGTTGCTATTTCCTTCTGCTGTTCACCATTCCCACAAGGCTTGTGGGCTTATTCTTTTCGTGTATTCCCCAGCAAGCCTGGTAGTGTGGACTTTCAGTTGTGAAATGAAGGAAAGTTGAAAGGAAATGAAAAGGGACATGAGAACGATCCATGTAAATGACCCTATTGGTCAGACTTCAATTCTGATGCTCTAGGAGAATAGAACATGTTTAGTTGCACTTGAAAAAATGTTAATAAAATACTTAAAATACTGTCTGCTCTACAGATACTGTAATCCCTTGAGTCACAAAGCCTCCTTTGTGACCCAGGACAGCATCAAAATATTCCCTGCAAAGTATATTGAGAGGGGGATAGTGAAAGCAAAAGATCTGGAACTAGACAATCTGTCCCCACATCCTGTCCATAGACACCTTTCAGTCCTCCTTTTCTAGCCAGAAGAGCTCTCCAGAGGCAGAATTCCATTATCTCAATTACCCAACCATCTTTTGTGGATCTTGTATTTCACATGGTCCATCTCATAATGGCTCCACCTCTCCTGCCCCCATCTAGGTTGTATGTGCAAAAAGCCCATCAGAAATAACCCTCATCACATGCAGGGATTCTCAGTGACTGCCAGGAGGAGAAGAAAACCTCCCCTAGCTGTTATTTTTTTTTAAAAATTAGTGGCTGGGAAGCATAAGTAATTTTAAAAAGCTACTTCCTTCTAACAGATTCAAACAATTTGTCCGGTCACTGAATACAGAGGAATTTATGTTTGAATAAGCATTTCCTGGAAATACTTTAACCAATGGTATCATCTCTGGTAGCTTAGGTGATAAAAAGCATAGATAAAAAATATGGGAAAGCTTCCCTGGTGGCGCAGCGGTTGAGAGTCCGCCTGCCGATGCAGGGGACACGGGTTCGTGCCCCGGTCTGGGAGGATCCCACATGCTGCAGAGCGGCTAGACCCGTGAGCCATGGCCGCTGGACCTGCGCGTCCGGAGCCTGCGCTCTGCATTGGGAGAGGCCACAACAGTGAGAGGCCCACGTGCCGAAAAAAAAAATATATATGTATATATATATATATATATATATATATATATATATATGGGAAAAGCTTTTCTGGAATGCATTTGTATCTTGAGGGTGGATATCTCTTTGATATTTATAAATCATGGCTGTTTCCAACTTGTTTACATTCAGATCCTGTTCTTGTGTCTGGTCCTTCTAACCTTGCCTCTACCAGCTATGATCTTCCCTCTCTCAGATTCATGTCCCTCTTATCCTACTATGGCAGGAGACCCTGACCGGACAGGGGAAAAAACAGGGCGTCGAGAGTTTTTGACATTTGTCGATGGCTTTCCCTCTGCCACCACTCTTGGGTTTCTCATCTGCAGTCTCTCTACTGCCGTCTGCGGAGGAGAAAGTTTTAATATCCTTCATCTCTTTACAAATTAACACTGAAATTCTGCTGACAAGCCTTATCCTTTCCAAGGTTTAAATCCCAGGGCTCTTGAGCTGTGACAATTTAAATGAGCAAGATTTCCAAGAACTGATGAGTGAGGCTTTAAATGTCTCATAGAAGCAAGCTGCCAAATCCTCCTTCAAAGACTTCTGTAGAACAAAGTATTTGGTGAGCAGCTGCCTGTGGAAGCACGCATGTGCTCTGCAGTGATGGTGGGGAAGATACTTTTAAGAGTGATTATAAACTGAAACAGCTGGAAGAAACCTTAGGAACGAATTCACCAACAAATACATTTTAAGGATGAATAAAACAGACCTAAGGAGGGTTAAGTTGTTTTTTCAAGGCGATAGTGTCAACTTCAACTTAAGTCTCCTAAGAGTAGGGCTAAAAAATATCTAAAGAGATAATGGTTGAAAAGTTCCCCAGTTTGGTAAAATCATAAGAGTAGAGATTCAGGAACCTGAGCAGCCCCAAACAGGATCATCCTAAGGAATCCTTACTAAGACACGTCATAATCAAACTTCTGAAAACTTGCAAAGAAGGAATCTTGAAAGCATCAAGTGAAAAATGATACCTTACCTACAGAATAAAAACAATCTGAATGATAACATATTTCTCATTAGAGGCTCTCAGGAAGTGGTACAACATTTTTCAAGTGCTGAGGAAACAGACTGTCCAAGTGGATAAAAATACATGATCCAACTACATGCTGTCTACCAGAAAGTCACTTCAAAAGTAATAGTATAGGTAAGTTGAAAAGAAAAGGATTGAGAAAGATATACCATGCAAATGTTAATCAAATTAAGGCAAGAGTAGCTATATTATTATCAGAAAAACTAGACTTTAGCACAAGGAAAATTACCAGGGACAGAGAGGGTCATAACTGGATGATAAAAGGATCAACCCACCAAAAAGACATTGCAACTCTCAATGTGAATGGACCCAGGGACAGAGCCGAAAAATACGTGAAGTGAAAACTAAGAGGTGAAGGAAAAAAGGAGAAATAGACAAATCCACAATTATAGTTGGAGATTTCAACACTCTCACGTCTCAACATGTGATAGAACAATCAGACAGAAAACTGTAGCAACTATATCAACAAGGGTACGGAAGAACCCAACAGCACTCTAGAGAGGCAGAATCTAATAGACATTTATAGAGCACTCGACCCGACAAGAGCAAAGTACCCCTTCTTAAGTGCCCACGGAACACAGACCGAGCGAGATAGGCCACATTCTGGGCCACAGAAACGACCTCAAAATTTTTAAAAAAATTGAGATCATGAAGAGTGTTCTTGAGACTAAAAGTCAAAGCAGAAAGATGAAATGAAAATCTCTAAACACTTGGAACAGCTAAGTTATCCATGGTTCAAAGAGGAAAGCACAAGGCAAAGTATATACATATATGTATAAAATACATATATTAAAAAATAATATGCTATAAAATATATATTATATTTATGTCCACTAAAGCAGTACTGAAAAATAAATTTATAGAACTTCAAGTTTATATTAGAAAAGAGGAAATGTCTCAAATCAATAATCTAAGCTCTTACCTTAAGAACCTAGAAAAAGAACAAAATAAACACAAAGCCAGTAGAAATAATAAAGAGCAGAAAACAATGAAATTGGAAACAGAAAAGCAATAGAGAAAACCAGTAACAGAAAAGTTGTTTTTTTTAAAGATTAATAAAATTGACAAACTTCTAGCAAAATTAACAGAGAAAACTCAAATTTCTAACATCAGGAATGAAACAGTAGATACCATCACTGATCCCACAGACATCAAAAGGATAATATGAGGACACTACAAACAATTCTACACACATAAATTTGACAATTTAGGTGAAATGGACCAATTCCTCACAAAGAACAAACTACCACAACTTACCCAATATAAAAGAGATCATTTGAGTAGCCCTATCACTGTAAAGGAAATTCAAATTGTAAGTTAAAAACTCCTGAAAAAGAACTCTCCAGGCCCAGATGGTTTCAGTGGCGAATTCTACCAAACATTTAAAGAAGAATTAATACCAATTCTACAACCATCTTTTCCAGAAAATAGAAGAGAAGGGAACAGTTTTAAATTCATTTTAGAAGCCAATGCAGGGAAACCTTGTTTTATTTTTTATTTTATTTTATTTTACTTTTTGCGGTACACAGGCCTCTCCCTGTTGTGGCCTCTCCCATTGCAGAGCACAGGCTCCGGATGCGCAGGCTCAGCGGCCATGGCTCACGGTCCCAGCCGCTCCGCGGCACGTGGGATCTTCCCGAACCGGGGCACAAACCCGTGTCCCCTGCATTGGCAGGTGGACTCTCAACCATTGTGCCACCAGGGAAGCCCAAACCTTGTTTTATTGAACCCCATTTTATTGCCCTTTGCATATATTGCATTTTGCACAGATTGAAGGGTTTGTGGCAACCTGCGTTGAGCAAGTCTATCAGCACTATTTTTCCAACAGCATGTGCTCACTCCTGTCTCTGTGTCACATTTTGGTAATTCTCGCAGTATTTCAAACTCTCCGATAGCAAAAAGATTATAAGTCACTGAAGGCTCAAATGATGGTTAGCATTTTTTAGCAATAAAGTATTTTAAAATTAAGGAATGCACATTGTTTTTTTAAGGCATACAGCTATTGCACATTTAATAGTGTAAACATAACTTTTATATGCACTGGGAAACCAAAACAATTGTGTGACTCGCTTTATTGTGATACTTGCTTTGTTGCAGTGGTCTGGAACCGAACCCACAATATCTCCAAAGTACGCCTGTATTACCTTGACACCAGACAACAATAGTACAAAAGAAAGAAAACTAAAGACCAGAATCCCTCACGAATGTAGATGCAAACATTCTTAACAAACTGTCAGCAAATAGAATTCAGCAATTTATAAAAAACCAACCTCAAAAGGTTGCATACTATCTGATCTCACTTATATAACATTTTCAGAATGACAAAATTATAGAGATGGAGAACAAATTAGTGGTTGCCAAGGGTTAGGGATGTGGTAATTGTGGTGTGTGAGGGGGTGTAACTATGGCATGGAGAGCATGGGGGAGAGTTTTGTGGCAGTGGAATAGTTCTGTATCTTGACTGAGGTGAAGGTGACACAGATCTACACATGTGAAAAAATGGCATACAACTATATCCACATTGTTCCAATATGTTTCCTGGTTTTGATACTGTATTATAGTAACATTAAGATTTAACCATTAGGGGAAACTGGGAGAAGGGTACATGGTGCTCTGTACTGTCTTTGCAACTTCCTATGGATCTCTGCTTATTCGAAAACAAAGAGTTTAAAAACCACTTTGCCCATATCTCAGACAACAGACTCAAGATGCTAGGTTTTGGTCTACCTCTGGCTAGGTCCCCACGCCCACACTACTGCTGTGTCAGTTTCCTAGGGAGCGTCAGTTCCCACAACACGTTTCCTCAAGTCTTAATATTTGCAGCTACTTCATCTAGTTAACAAATTACAACCCTGCACCAAGGTACCAGTGAAGCCATGATTTCGCCCTTAGCTTCTAAACTCAATGTCTTTTCTGTCTCTCTTTGGTCTCTGCTTCTCCATTTGGGAAATCAGAAGCAGAAAGATGGTAGAGAAGGTTGTCTTGGTAGCACCAGGTCTCGTTGGCTGGGCATCTTTGGTCCGTCTCCCAGAGACAGCTCTGATCTGAAGCCAGAGTTAAGAAGGCTGGACTTGGAGTCTCAGCTGTGAGCTGGATGGTGATGAAAAGCCAACATTGCCGGCTGGAGAGAACATACTGGGAGCGCAAAGTGCCAAAGCTGGACTGGGGATGGGCCTGAGGCAGACAGGAGCCCAGGAACACCAGGTACAGATCAGAACCCAGTCACTTCTGGAATGAATCTTCTTATCAGGGCCTTACTTGGTCTAAGAATGGAACACTGAAAGTGGCAGCCTCCTCCAAGGCAGTCTCATTTATTTCTAACAAATATCCCGGAAACTTTTACATGTATGCCATGTTATACAAGGTAACGGAATGCTTGCCTAGACCCATGTGCACTTGAGTCTTCCAACCCATGTGCACTAAGTAACCAGGGTAGAGTCAATAGCTTAATTAAATGACCAAGGTCAAAATCGATCACACGAAGAAACTATTCATGAGGATTTGGGACGGTGTAGACAAAGGTTTCTTTCCACTTCAACCACTGCACTCACTCTGACCTTGCCAGAGTGTTCTTGGAGAGAAGGGAAAAACGAATTCACAGTGGGTCCACAAAGGCTGACCTTTGGAATCTTTATGCCACTGAAGGCTGATTCATGCCTATGCTCCATTTGAACCATTCGTGGCATATTTCCACTAAAATAGCTTCTTAGAAGTCAAGCTCATCATATGCCAAGGTACCTCCCTGATATCCTAATTCAGTCTGGGGCTTTTATTTTGTTTGTTTGTTTGTTTGTTTACTCTTATACCCCAGAGCCTGTCTGTGCACTGGAATTCTGTTGTCAATCACCCTCCAACCCTCAGAGCCTAGCACTGCACTCCTGGGCAGAGGAAGGAGGGACACATGTATGGTCAGCCTTATTTTTGCCCAAACTGGGCAGTGGAGCAGCCCATCCAAGCCACCCCTGGGTGACTTGGTCCTCTTTTACCAGCAGGTGGACTCTTGTCCACAATCTCATTACAAGTTAGACTCAGCTCAGTAACTGGTATTCAAGATCTTCATTTCCTCACCTCCGTAGAAGCTTAAGACTCAACTTGCGATGCTGAGTCCCTCCTCTTTCTAAGCATAGGAAATGAGCTGGCACTGAGCCTGGAGGACCAAACTTAAAAGTCTGCCAGCAGAGTACCAGGGCATTGAAGCCATGAAGCAGCCAAAGCCAGTTTGAAACCAGGCATTTTTCAAGGCTCAGTAATGAAACTCCAACTCCCAAGAATAGGGCTAAAACACTAGCATCTTAGGAGTTCCCCCAGAAATATCCAGAATATTACTTGGAAGCATCACAACCCTGAAACATCAACTCTTTCACAGCATTTTCAGCATGTCTACCCTTTCTGATCTCAAGATTTTGTGAGATTGGGCAAATTCAGCACTGGTCCGTGAAACACACTCCAGAGTTTATGAAGAATGCTCACACATGCCACACTCATTTGATTCCCAGCCAATCCTGTGAGGTAGGCAGAGCAGGACTGTAAGAATAAGAACAATGCCCATCGCAGAATGCAAAACGTCATTATCTTAACAGCGAACATAGTTCTTTACACCCCCTCCTCCAAGATTAAACCCCTTTCTTTCTTTCTTTCTTTCTTTTTTTAAAGAAGATGTTGGGGGTAGGAGTTTATTAATTAATTTATTTATTTTTGCTGTGCTGGGTCCTCGTTTCTGTGGGAGGGCTTTCTCTAGTTGTGGCAAGCAGGGGGCACTCTTCATCGCGGTGCGCGGGCCTCTCACTATCGCGGCCTCTCTTGTTGCGGAGCACAGGCTCCAGACGCGCAGGCTCAGTAGTTGTGGCTCACGGGCCTAGCCGCTCCGCGGCATGTGGGATCCTCCCAGACCAGGGCTCAAACCCGTGTCCCCTGCATTAGCAGGCAGATTCTCAACCACTACGCCACCAGGGAAGCCCCCCAGGGAAGCCCCCTTTATTTATTTCTTAAGGAGATATGCTTAAATGCTAAACCAAGAGCTATCCATATTGATCCCAGATTCAAGGAATTTTGTTTATATATTGTTCTCATTTAATCAGAGAATCATGAAAATCACTTATAAGTGGATTTATTTCTCATTATTTCTTTTCAATAAACATCACCAAATAACTTAATTCATCATTAAGACTTTCTAAGTGATCAAATTGTGCCCTGTAATTTGGGTTTCAAAAATATCTGGCTTCTTTTTTGTAGTTTTAGAGTCAATAGAAACCAGAAAAAAGTCAAAAGGAAAGATGCTTAAATGCAAAATCCAGAGCCCAGTGGGTAGAAATAAACATAAGTAAAATCGCTCCAGGCGGCTGCTTAGCGCTCCTGGCACTTCTACTTAATCCCAGGAAGTACAAGGACACAGAACTTCTCCTACACTCAACACTTACTTTTCAGCAGTCTTCAGAATATTCATAAAAGACACAGGGTGAAGGGGGGAGGCTGGTTAAAAAAAATGGTCTTCAATTCCTATGTTAATTTCTGAGTAGGAAAAAACTCTTTAATAGCCGTAATGTTGTAAGCAGAAATGCCAAGTTCCTGTTCAATTGCACATCCAGGTAATTATCAGTCAATGAAAAGTGTGCTAACTATGTATTAGGCGCTGTTCTAGACATTTCAAAGTCTGACTTAAAATAGTTCCTTTGGAGTGAATAATTCATGATTAAAATTTCAAAATTTCAAATGGACAATTCATGATTGAAAAATTGAAAGTATACAGTGGAAAATCTTGCTGACCTTGAGTTTCCCATCCCAGAGGACACTAGCATTAACAGGATCTTTTGTAAAGATGTGGAAGGTCTGGAGCAAATATAAAACATATTCTTATCCACCTACCCCCTTTCTACAAAATAATAGTTATTTTACAGATGAAAGGTTAACTACCACTCTAACTTGTATCCTCTACTTACTGTATCTTCATGATTTCAAAGTGCTTAAAGGAATTCCTCCTTCTTTTATGACTGTATAGTATTTCACTGTACGGATGTACCACATTTTAACCAGTCCCCTATACATGGCATTGTTTTAATTTTTTTTTGATATTGTAAACAAAACTGTGATAAATTGCCTCTTACTTGCATCATTTTGGAACATACATGTCTTTAAGATACATTTTCAGAAGTGGAATTGCATTTGCATGCTTGTAATTTTGGTAGGCATTGCCAACTTGCCTTCCTCACCAAGTGTGCTGATATCAAGTTGTCCATTTTTTTTTTTGTTTTTTTTTGTGGTATGCGGGCCTCTCACTTTTGTGGCCTCTCCCGTTGCGGAGCACAGGCTCCAGACGCGCAGGCTCAGCGGCCATGGCTCACGGGCCCAGTCGCTCTGCGGAATGCGGGATCTTCCCGGACCGGGGCACGAACCCGTGTCCCCTGCATCGGCAGGCGGACTCTCAACCAGGGCGCCACCAGGGAAGCCCCAAGTTGTCAATCTTTTGCTGATTGTTGGCGTCCCAGAATGCTCTGGTATGGAGGAAGTCCATGACCAACTTTATCATACAGTCTAACACAAGGTGGCGCATCTCATCACACATCTAAGAACTCTCACATCCTCAAGAGCAGTCCACAGAAAACTGAGCAGAACGACCCAACAGAAAGAATTAATACAGGATATGGCTCCCATCTTCAGAACAGAGACCCGCAAGGATGGCGTGTGATATTCTGACTAGAAATTGTAGCTACATCTCTGACTCAGTCCAACTGTCTCTATACTTTTAGTAATGCTTTAGCAGAGACATAAGTATGCCCCTTAAACATTGTCTGGAAATTGGTATTACATTTGCTTTCAAAGACCATTCATAAATGGCAGAGGACTTCGGCTCCTTCCTCTTAGTATGTAAATGTGCCTCACCGTTATTTTGTCTGCAGAAGATAACAGACTTGTTTAACCCAAATACTCAATTGGTATGCAGTTGCTCCAACATCCGGAGCAATTCTAAAGTTTCCATCCACGTAGCAGTAAAATGCTCCTTAAATTGGGATGATGAACTTCAACATGCACGTCTTAAGGCCAAAAATCTTAAGCAGACTTTCCTGTCTTTCAATTCCTCTGTTTTCTTTTGAAACAAGGATGTCTTGGCAATATCTAGCAAAAACTATGTGAGCTTGTTCTTTCAGAAGAATATTGGTCTCTTTATATTGGAAAGATCGGGAGCTCACATATAGCTGATTTGCTTTGCGGTGCAGCAGAGACTAACACAACATTGTAAAGCAACTATACTCCAATAAAGATGTAAAAAAAGAAAAAAAGAAAGAAAAGATCTGGAGCTCTATAACAGATGCTGGGCCATGTTCAGCTATTGCAGAGGAATCCACATTTTCGGGTGTAAGAAGAGCTTAATGGTGAAGCCACAAACAAATGCAATAGCATTCTCATTTAAGAAGTGACATCATTCAAGTTGGAGTTCTTGCATCTGCCTTCACTGCAGGGACACCTGGGTTCCAGACTTGGTTGGTGCGGCTTGTGTATCTTCTACATCACTAATAAGTCATTTTTCTAAGAAGTCTGATTGTGGGGTATAGATGCGCTTTGAGAATCTTGTACTTTCCCATGTGGACATGGATATATTCCTGCAGCATTTTAGGGATGTGAGCACAGCTATTGTCTCCATGGTGAGCCCAAGGCTGGGAATAAAGAGTTTAAATGGTGTTGCTTGAGCTCTGACCTAATGTCCTGATTCATTCAGTTGGGTCTGTCAAATGATCTGTCTCTCAACTGCTAGCCAGTGGGGCTAGGCATGCAATCTTGAATTAATCTGGCTTTAGGTTGCCTGGCCAGGTCACTTTCACCTGGGACAGTTTCAGAGGGGTAACAAATCTAATCTTTCAGGGACAATATAGTTTTGTTTCTTCTTTAGTCACTTAAGTTTTAGCTTGTTTTTTAATGTAGCCTCTCCATCCCTTTCCTCAATGCACCTGGCTCCTCTGTCTAGAAGCAAACATAATCAATTTTTAGTGAATCCTTCCAGAAACATTCTGTGCATATACAAGCAAGTACACCCCTAACCCAAAGCACATTCAATAGTATTTTAGTAATCTTTTATCAATTCCCTCAAATGCCTGTCATTAGTACACTCCTTTGGGGCATACCGGCAATAGCCAACAAAATTATAACATTTACTTTAAAAGCTATATGTTACATCAATAGTTTTCCTCTAAGGAGACTTAGGTTCCTTCCTAGGATTTTGGCAGTTCCTATATTATCAGGAACCCTCTTATAAAACATCTCCTAGGTGGTATCTCCTGAGGATACTTAAAATATTTTTATTATGAAAACTCTTAATCATATACAAAAGTAGAAAGTTTTATTATTAACCTGTATCCAATCTTGTTTCTACTATACTTCACTGGATTACTTAAAAACAAATCCCATATCATAATGTATCTAGGCATGACCTTTTCAAAAGCGAGTAAGAATACCCATTTCAGAGGGTACGGTTTACTAATATCTTTCCCAAGGCTGGAACCTTACCACGGCCAGTCCCACAATCACTGTCTCCCCTTCTCCATATGGTCACTATCATAACCCTGTCCTGTTCAGCAGTTCATTGTTGAGATTTTTTTCCCCTAGAATACAGCCAGAAGGGACTCAGCAAAAGGGTTAGAAAGGATGAAGGTGGCACAGAGGACCAAGAACCAGCCTACACAAAGTGTTCATAGGAGATGTCCTTTTCCCCATACAGACTTTTAGAGAGAGTCCCCTTCTTCCCCAGTTGCCTGACCTAAACAGGCTGGTCATATCAGGCCTCCTGACTAATCATGCTTCTGCCTCTTTCCAACTCGTATAGCCACATAGGAGATCTTTGCCATTTTAGATTTTTAAAAATGGATTACTAAAAACAGAAGCTGGCTCATGAGAGTCCCCGGGAATCTTTCCACTGAAGATACTAGGTAGGAAAGATAGGGAATAGTGAATACAGACGAGATCAAGACTAGAGATTTAAACACACACACACAAAGGCTTGAGCTAGACAGGTTGGGAAAGATGATGCTTAAATCTATGGCGGGAGTGCAGAGGTATGTGTTTGGCTAAATGTGAGCATGGGCAGGATGGGTCAGGGGCTGACCCTGAAGCCCGAACCAGAATGTTGCCACAATAGCACTAGAAACCAGCACATGCTCATATAACGCTTAAGTACTTAAATGGATATTTTAACAGAAGAGGTTTGTGCTGGTTGAGTGAGACTTGAAAAACGAGATAGTTGTACAATTGAGTTCCTCGCTTTTTATTGTTACTTCTGGGAAGGTATACCCCAGAATGGAAATTGGTTCTATCTGGAGTCCAAATTTTTCAAGAAATATATTAGGTAGATTAACTCTTACAGATCTATCCAAAGCCTAAGAAGTCATCTTAGGGAAAAGAACAGAGTATTCTAGACTCCAGGGCATAACTAAAAAACAAAAAATAAAGGAAATTAGTCTTGAAGAAAGAAATAGGCAGAAAGAAATAGTCTCGAAGACATTGTCTCGCACCAAAAAAAACATTTCTTTTAAAAAATTTTTATTTATTTTTTTGGCCGTGCCCTGCGGCTTGTGGGTTCTTAGCTCCCCGACCAGGGATTGAACCCAGGGCCCCAGCAGTGGAAGAGCCAAGTTCTAACCACTGGACCGCCAGGGAATTCCCTATTTTTATACAATTTTTAAGTTTCAAAAATTTTTTCCATTTACAATTATTATAAAATATTGGCTATATTCTCTGTGTTGTGTGATACATCCCGAGCCTATCTTACACCCAGTAGTTTGTACCTCCCACTCCCCCACCCTTATATTGTCCCTCCCGCCAAGCTGGTAACCACTAGTTTGTTCTCTGTAACCTGTGAGTCTGCTTCTTTTATGTTATGTTTACTAGTTTGTAGTATTTTTTAGATTCCACATATAAGTGATATCATACAGCATTTATCTTTCTCTGTCTGACTTATTTCACTCAGTGTCCTCCAAGTCCATCCAAGCTGCTGCAAATGGCAAGATTTCATTCTTTTTTTTTTACATGGCTGAGTAGTATTCCATTGTTTACATACACCATGGCTTCCTTATCCAGTCATCTGTTGATACACACAGATTGTTTTCACGTCTTGGCAATTGTAAATAATGCCACTATGAACACTGGGTTGCACATCCCTTTTCAAATTGGTGATTTAGTTTCTTCAGATATATACCCAGAAGTAGAATTGCTGGATTATATGGTAGTTCTCTTTTTAGTTTTTTTGAGAAACCTCTATACTGTTTTGCACAACAGATGCACCAATTTACATTCCCACCAACAGTGTACAAGGGTTCCCTTTTCTCCACATCCTTGCCAACGTTTGTTATTTGTAGACTTTTTGATGGTGGCCATTCTGATAGATGTGAGGTGATATCTCACTGTGGTTTTGATATGAAGAAAGCATTTCAGAAAGGAAATCTGGAAGCCAGAATGGTCTAGGATTCAGAACAGGAACCCAGCCAAGGGAGCTGGGTCCAGCAAGACAGGCATCCAGGTGGAAGTAAATGGGAGTATCTGACTCACAGAGGGTAAGAGAAAGGTAGTCTGAAAAAACATGCTCTCCTATTTTTAAAAACAGCGTGTTCACTAATAGCTCTGTAATAATAACTGTAAGAATTACTATAATTTTGTAGATCTTAAACCAAAGGAGGTTGCTTCCAAGTATGGAAATGTATAGTTGAATTAAATCCTCATTTACCTGCCCCTCCTTGGAAAATGTCAGATTCTGCATTCTTGGTCATTGGAGCCTATTAAACAACTTAAATTGAGGGGTGGGTGGCACAAGGGTAGGTTTAAAACAGAAATTAGAGCTTGTTGGTGATTCAGAGATCAATGTGTCTCCAAGAGGACTATAGTAGTTACTGGTTGTACCAAGCACTGCCTAAAGTGGGAAGGCCAGACAAATATTTATTCATGGAAGAAATAATAATTATGAACATGAATTATGATCTTGTTGGCACAGCACAAACCATTCTGGCCAAAGGTATTCTATGACCTTGGCTTCAATATTACATGAGCTAATTCTTCATCCTTGAAGTGTTTGAGAACTAAGTGTGAGTATTTGTGTAAATTACCCATTCTTCATCTTATTTGTTCAAGTGTGTTGCTCTTTTTAGTTTTGAATTTTGATAGCAGGGACATCCCCAGCACCACAGCTGAGTCAGTCTGGAGCTTTTACCTGCCTCTTTCTCTGAGGAAAAGCATCCTCCAACAGGCTCACATACAGTTCCATTCTCAGGTCGTTTGATGTTCTAGAAGGTGTTTTTATGGGAGGTTCCAGGACTACTAGCTGATGCCCATCATCTTCAAAATAATAAGCATAGTTCTCCCACTTCCATGGTAACAGGCTCAAGGTTGGTGACATCTCTAGTTACTAGAGATCCTTTTCATCAAGCTGTTTTCTCTTGACAGATACCTTAAAGTTCCTTCAAACCTTTCCCAAGAACAATCCTTAAGATGACTAATCCTTTAGTCATCTACGTGGAGGCTGGTGACACTGTCAGATTCCAGGGAGGAGGGATAGTAAGCAGTCCTCTTACATATGTTTTGCTACCTGAGTTTGGACAGTTTCTGTGGCGAATTTAACCTTCTTAGTTGAAAAGATGCACTTTGCATCAGCCTCATGAATATGTCATGTTCCCTCATCAACCTCCCTAGTGAGATTGGGGGAAAGTGACCACAGCTGCCATATTCAGTTAACCAGGCAGACAATGTTCCGAATTTTCAAATGTTCCAATTTTATCAACAATATATCGAGGTGACGACAGACACCAGGTCATCTTCCTTCTCTTTAATCATTGTAGACAGAACCCATTTACACTGTAAACACAAAAATGCAGATCTTGCCTTACATCAACATGGTTCTTTAGTTGCGTGCACTGACATTTTCTGAAGACTGGCATCTTGAGAAATTTTTGTCTAATAATCCTAGTCTATTTCTTTAATGACACCTCTTGAGGTCATCCCAGTGGCCTTTGGTATATGATGTAGGTTCAGAAATGACCACTGATTTGGGGGACCAGAAATAACCTTGATCTTCCTCCATCAGGTCTCAAGATCTGGGTACACCCAGAGTCCAAACAAGATGTGACATCCTACCAATTGGCCCGGACATTATGTTTTTCAGAATTTTCAATTTATGGTCACTCAGCCAGAGTTTACTGACTTAAAGTTTGTGATGAAGCTTTGGTTGCACATAATAAAATATTTCAGCATAGCTGCCCTGTCAACTGGCCTTTTAAAAAGTGTGAACCTTTGAAGAGTAATCTATAGATCAACCTAAGTGTCCCAAGGCGGTATTGAATTTTTGTAATCAAGCTCTCTGCATTTTGGTTATTTTAAACATCATTTGGGAAACATTAATCAATGTATTCAATAGGGTGCCAAAATACCTCAATTTTCAGGGAAAAAAAGCAACAATTTAAAATAAGCCTTGTCACAAAGCACAGGGAGATCAGCTCGGTGCTTTGTGACCACCTAGAGGGGTGGGATAGGGAGGGTGGGAGGGAGACGCAAGAGGGAGGAGATATGGGGATATATGTATATGTATAGCTGATTCACTTTGTTATAAAGCAGAAACTAACACACCATTGTAAAGCAATTATACTCCCATAAAGATGCTAAAAAAAACTCAAAAAAATATAAAATAAGGCTTGTAAACAGGAAGAGATTGAAATTTATTCCTACAAAAGTGAGAGAAGAACTGAGACTATCAGACTGGCTATAATAAAAAATAGTGACAGCACCAAATGCTGGTGATGATGTGGAGAAACAGAATCACGCATACATTGCTGGTGGGAATAAGAACTCAGCTCACAAGATTTAATTCTTTAACTTTTTTATTTTGAAATGATTATAGAGTCACAGGAAGTTGCAACAAATGGGCAGAGATATTCCACACACCTATCTTCCTTCAATGGTAGCATCTTTTTTTTTTACATTTAAAAAACTTTTATTTTATATTGGAGTATAGTTGACTTACAATGTTGGGTTAGTTTCAGATGTACAGCAAAGTGATTCAGTTATACATATACATACATCTATTCCTTTTCAGATTCTTTTCCCATATAGTTTATTACAGAATATTGAGTAGACTTTCCCGCGCTATACAGGAAGTCCTTGTTGGTTATCTATTTTATATATAGTAGTGTATATATGTTAATCAAAAACTTCCTGATTTATCCTCAGTGGTAACATCTTACATAACCACAGTACACCATCAAAACCAGGAAATTGACATTGGTACAGTCTACAGAGCGTATTCGTATTTCTCTAGTTTTACATGTGTTCATTTAGGCACGTGTGTAGTATTATGCAACTTTATTACCTGCGTAGCTTCGTGGAACAACCATCACAGTCAAGATACAGAACCATTCCATCACCACAAGGCTGCCTTGTGTCACTTCTTTGTAACCACACTGGTTCTCTCACCCCCATTCTTAACCCCTAGTAAGCACTATAATTTTGTTATTTCAAGAATATTGTAGAATATGATTAACCATTTTACAATGTGTGATCTTTTGAAATTGACTTTTTTCCACTCAGTATAATTCCCTTGAGACTTATTTAAGTTCTTGAGTGTATCAATAGTTTGCTCCTTTTTTATTACTGAGTGCAGTCAGCCCTCTGTATCCAAAGGTTCTGCATCCTCAAGTCAAAAATATTAGAAAAGAAAAAAATTCCAGAAAGTTCCAGAAAGCAAAACTTGAATTTGCCACACGCCAACGACTATTTATTTAGCATTTACTTTGCATTAAGCATTATAAATAATCTAGAGACAATTTAAAATATACGGGAGGATGTGCATAGGTTATCGGCAGATACATTATATGCCGTTTTATATGAGACATCCTCTGATTTTGGTATTCCAAGCTGGGGGGTGGTTCTAGAACCAATGCCTCTCAGATACCGAGGGACGACTCTAGTAGTACCGACTGTACTGCGCTGACTCTTTACCCATTAAAGGACACCTGGATTGTTTTCAGTATCGGCAAATTTGATTAAAACTGCTACGAACATTTGTGAACAGGCTTTTGTGTGAACTTAATTTTCATTTCTTTGAGATAAATTCCCAAGATAACAATGATTGGGTGATACAGTAACTGCATTTTAGTTTTAAAAGACATTGTCCAGCTAATTTCTACAGCGGCTGTATCGTTTTACAGCCCTTCCAGAAATATATGGAAATCTAGTTTCTCTTCATCCAAATGCATCCAGCATTTGGTGGTGTTACTATTTTTAATTTTAGTCATTCTGCTAGGTGTGTAGTGATATCTCATTGTGGGTTTAATTTGTATGCAATTTATACATCTGATGATGTATGTCTCTTCATGTGCTTATTTACCATCTGTGTATCCTCTTCAATGAAATGTCTGTTCATGTATGTTGCCCATTTTCTAACTGGACTAATGTTTTTCTTCTACTGCTGTGTATTGAGAGTTACTTATACATTTTACATACAACAACTTCGTTGAATATGTGGTTTGCACATATTTTCTCCTGGTCTGTAGCTCATCTTTTCATCCTCTAAAGAGGGTCTTTGGCAGAGTAAAGGTTTTTAATTTTGTTGTGGTACAGTTTATCATTTTTTTCCTTCTATGGTTCATGCTTTTGGTGTCAAGTCTGAGAACTTTTCATCTACCCCTAGGTCTCAAAGATTTCTCATTTTTTTTCTAAAAGTTTTATGGTTTTATGTTTTACATTTAAGGCCATGATACATTTTGAGTTAATTTCTGTATAAGGCATGAAGTTTAGGTCAATGTTCATTTTATTTTTGCCTGTGAATGTCAGTTGCTCCAACACCGTTTATTGAAAAGGGCATCCTCTTTTATAAAACTGCTTTTGCACCTTGTCAAAAATCAGTTGGGCATATTTGTGTGGACCTATTTCTAAGTTCTCTGTTCTGTTTCATGGGTCCATGTGTCTAGAAACCACCAAAACCACACTATCTTGATTACTGCAGCTGTATAGTAAGCCTTACCATCAGGTACAGTGATTCCTCCCAGTTATTTTGCTTTTTCAAAATTGTTTTAGCTCTTCTAGGTCCTTTCCTTTACATGTAAATTTTAGAATAAGCTCGTGTATGTTTACAAAACACCTTGCTGGGAATTTGATAGAAATTGTAATAAACCTATAGATCCATTTGGAGAAAACTGACACCTTTACCATGTTGAATCTTCCAATCCACAAATAGAGTATCTCTCTCCATTTATTTAGGTCTTTGATTTTTCTCATTTGCATTTTTCAGCATACAAATCCTATACCTGTTTTGTTGGATTTATACCTAAATATTCAATTTTCTTTGGAGCAATTATATATGGCATTGTGTTTTTTGTTTGTTTGTTTGTTTGTTTTGCGGTACGCGGGCCTGTCACTGTTGTGGCCCCTCCTGTTGTGGAGGACAGGCTCCGGACGCGCAGGCTCAGCGGCCATGGCTCACGGTCCCAGCCGCTCCGCGGCATGTGGGATCTTCCCGGACTGGGACACGAACCCGTGCCCCCTGTATCGGCAGGCAGACTCTCAACCACTGCACCACGAGGGAAGCCCTAAAGAGAAATTTGAAATATCACAAAAGTTCGGTGATTTGTGCTAGCCAGAAAAATTGTAGTAAACGATATCTTCAGATTTCTTAGAGAATACCCCCATAAGATAGAGTTTCTTATTCTGAGAAGCGATTTTGATTTCTATGATTACTGTCAGGAGTGGATATGATCAAAGCCCAGTTAAGATAAAATGACACTATGTACTCATATATGCCGTTTGCAATGCTTAATTCTATTACTGACCCCAAAGAAAATTTAAATGCAAGCCCAGTCATATCTGATCTATACTGGTCTTCAGGAATTTTCCCTAGCAAACGTGAAGTAGCTCATATAAATATGCTGACATCTTTCAACAGCTGGGAAGACTCACTCTGGATGTTAACACAGCAGGGGACAATCAGAACTGGAAGAAGAATAAGTGATTGACATGCTGACACACGGCTGTAAGAATTGCAGTGGGGAACAATTACATTGCTTAAAGAACACTTCACAATTGGATAGGAAGAGAATTATGTCAGCGCTGAAAGATTTCACAGCTGTACTCCACAACAAACCTGGAAATGCACATTATAGGTACTGGAAACAGAAGAGCCTATTATTTTGTCTTTTAGATAAGCGGTAAAGTGCTGGGAGGTGGCAGAAAAGATAATTCTAAAGGACTAACTTGCTAAATTCCTGTCAGTACCTGGGTCCTGCTAGTTGTCATTTCCAAATGTAGGACTACCTATCCCAAAAAACAAGGTTAGGCTTTGTGTAGAATGTTAGAATGAACCCAGTCTGAGAATTCTTTCCCTACACCCAGAGCAATTATTTTACTGTATTGATTTAAGGCTCAGAAAGTTTCAATTTGTAGTAAGACTTTTGGCATATGACTGAAGGAACAATAAAAACAAATCTGACACTGGAACACTTGGTGGGCAAAACAAATTTAACCCCTTGATTTAAGAGCGCTCCTAGGGTAAGTAATGGTGATAAGCAGAACAGAGTAAACTAACGTACTACTTCACTTCTGTCCCCTGCATTTAGATGGCGCATAAGGTGCAAGCACGTCTTGTTTGGGTTCTTAAGCTCTGGTTCTAACTTCCTGACCAACCTTCCCACACCCTGCTGTGTGATACTGCGCTGGGACCCTGCAAGCCGCATTTCTCCTTTGCCAGCCGGAGAAGGTTCTTAGGTTCTGCCACTAGGGGGCACTAGAGGGAGACCGGAAGGCTGGCACTGTGCCAGGGGCTTGTTCAGTATTTTGGGTCTGGTTCCTATGACTGTCATCCCAGCCACTGTTGTTCATCCCAACCGGCAGTCCTTGGTTCCAGTTCTTTCCATACTCCCAGAACCAGCCTCTCCATAGTCTCTCGGAACTCCCTAGTGTCTGTTAACCAATTCTTTATATTAAATTCTTTCTGTTAACAAACTGTGGCTGAGTCTCTTTTCCCGACTAGACCTTGACTGAAGGGCATCTATATCTTAACACAATTTCGCTATATACTGTTTCCTTAACCATTGTATTTGATGTGTCTGTAGGTCATTTACGGCCAAGTGTAGCTATAAGACTTTGATGTATGCATACGTGTATGGAGCTTACAGGCAACATCACGTGAGCTACTTAGCCTGTGCCTCAGACCCCTCACAGTAAATAATGCTCCAGAGTGCTCAAATTCTGCCTGACCTGAAAAATTTGTCATTAGCTGAATCATTACATTATTACATTCCCTGCATTGATGGCACAGCAACTTTAGATCACGGCTTTGAACAACGTTTAGACTATCTTCGATTACTTGGGTATCCATTCCAAAGCTTAATGAATTACTATCTTGGGATAGCTGAAGTTAAATATTTGAGACACAGGGGAAATGGACGCATTAATCTGTACTGGAGAAAAGCTTCCAAGATAAAAGAAAATGCACTTTATTAACCAACAACCAGGGCGGATCATTCCTTGGAGGAGCATGGTGTTGTGGGAGATTAGCTCTTCCTTTTGCTACAGCCAGACCATTCTGTGATTTAACCCAGAAAGGAAAACCAGATACAATATAGGAAGTTTTGAACCAAGAACATCTTAGGAGCCTCTTGTAATGGCTGCAAGATGCAGATTTAACAGCAGTACTTTTTCACGTGCATAAATGTGAAATAGCCAGTGATCCCTCTGGGTAGAAAGTTTTTACTCACAGAAAGAACTCATGCTATCTCTGAGAGCTTTAATAAAAACAAACTTGTAAACTTGGACAATAAATCACAAACTTAGATGGAGCACACATGACAACCATGAACAGATTCTTACAGGTTGCATGGCTTCCAAATTGAAGAGGCAACAATCCTGAAAAAAGCAGTGGGAACTCAGATGTTAAGGAGGTCTTATACACAAAGCAGATGCTGCACTCAAAAAATTTCATGTTTAAGGCTTCCCTGGTGGCGCAGTGGTTGACAGTCCGCCTGCTGATGCAGGGGACGCGGGTTCGTGCCCCGGTCCGGGAAGATCCCACATGCCGCGGAGCGGCTGGGCCTGTGAGCCATGGCCGCTGAGCCTGCGTGTCCGGAGCCTGTGCTCCGCAACGGGAGAGGCCACAACAGTGAGAGGCCCACGTACCGCAAAAAAAAAAAAAAAAAAAAAAAAAAAAAAAATGTTATATTGATTACATGTTGACAGGACAATATTTTGGATATACTGGGCTAAATAAAACATATTACAATTATTTTCCCCTGTTTCTTTTTGCTTTTTAAAATTCAGCTACTAGACAATGTAAAACTCACATGTGCCTCATTCAGGCAAGGCTGCAGGAGAGGAGCGTCCCTGTGTTGCCTTGGTACTTTTCCCACATCGCCGTGGCCACACTTGGGGATTCCAGCTTGGCAGGGCTTCTGGTGCTAGCCCCACAGTGTCTGTGCTGCTAGGATCGAGATCGCCAGGTTTAGCAAATTAAAACACAGGATGCTCAGTTCAATGTGCATTTCAGATAAACACCAAATAATCTTTTATTATAAGTATGTGCTACGTCATTCTTTGTTGCTTATCTCAAACTCAAATTTGGCATCTTGCATTCTATCTGTCAAGTGTGAGTCGGGCTCCACATTTCCTCCACGTACGTCTCTGGGCCACACAAATGACAGCCCTCAGCAAGGGGCCAGGATTGCTGGTGTCAGACACAAATGCCCTTACAAAGTAGGCACTGCATTGCCTCTGAAAATCTCAGAGTATCTTGGCTGCCCTGGCCCCAGTGCCCACAGGTCCCTGGGGCCACACCAGTACCTGGGACCGTTCGCATGACCTGAGCCTCCAGGGCCTACCCCAGAAGCTATTAAAAGGTTTTTGCGCTGCCTTGGTTTACTTAAAGTGTATTGTCTGGTTTGACAGATCTCACTTTACTGGGTCAACACTAAGGCATTAGACCTTGGCAGTGGTAGTCAGTACACTGACTTGGTTCTTCTAGGAGAGCATGGCCTCCACTTTGTCCACATGCCCTGTGTCACCAGGGCCACTTGAATGTCTCAGCCCTGTGGTAAGGAGCCTGGACCACTGGTACCAGCGGCAGAAGCCACTGGAGCCTGGTCTTGGCACGGCCTGTGTAGTTTTCAGTGTGTATTGTGGGTCAGCCTTCACATCTCCCACCTCACAGTAGTGTAAGCCCATAAGCCATCGAAAAGTGGCCACCATCTTGCCCTGGTTCTCCTTATGGTGGACCGGCTCCTCTTCCTTTACACTGCTAGGTTCACAGAGATTTATACCCCTGACAGGTGGCCCAAGTCTCCCTGGATCTCCAGATGCGTGGGCCCTGCAGTGCCCTCCTTCACCCTTGGTGAGGATAGTGGGCCAAGGACCAGCCTGCAGAAGGGACTGCCTACAGGCCTCTGCAGGCTCCCACTTGCTTCTGGCTGAACAGTTCTTTTCTTCCCAATCCTCACTTCTCTATCAGTAGACAGTGTGTTGATTCCAGCTGGCTCCCCCATAGGGCAGAGTCAGTGAAGACCTTCTGGGCTCCCAAGGTAGGTCCTGTGCCTGGCTGGCCACGCTCGAATGCTGGTCCGTCTTTTAAGCCTTGGCATGCCTTGCTTCTTTGTTTTTATGTCTCACTCCTGGTTATTGTTTCTGTTGCTTTGTTTTTCAGCCTCACTTCTAATTTCTCCTTTGAAGAAGCAATGTTTGGTGTTACATAAGAGAGGGCACGGGGAGCGTAGCTGCTCCAGGAAGGAGGTTAGAACACCTGTTTTGACCATAGTAGCTCTGCTGCTGAGGTCCTCTGCAAATCTGGAGAAGTTTAGCCTCAGTTTTCTTTCCTCAAGTGAGAGGGGGTGTCTGTCGGTGCCTTCGCAAGAATGAGAATGATGATTTGAGTTCTCTGGAGATGTTAGAATGTTATTTTATGTATTCTTCTGTATCCACTTTTTGCCTTATGGGTCTGTTGTAGAAACAAGGACAGCCCCCCAGGGACACAGATGTGTGCTAGGAGGTAGAGGAAGCCCACCCACACATTTAAGACATCTTTAAAAATTCTGATGAATTGGGAGATTGGGATTGGCATATATACACTAATATGTAAAAGATGGATAACTAATAAGAACCTGCTCTATAAAAAAAATAAAATTAAAAAAATCTGTTTATAATTTCTTTTGGAATAGAAGTCCGAGTGGTGCCCTTCGCCTAACTTTCTCATACCTGGCACAGATTCCCACCTACCCTGATGTCTTTGCTTTCATCCCTGCTCTGAGTCTCCTTGTCCCAAATCTCAGCTGTGACCTAAAACTTTTTTCCGTTTACCATCAACACTGAAGCCAACACTTTCAAGTGGCAGGAACCCCTCAGCCGTGGCTGTAACCTTTAGCAGACCTTGGAAGTTTTGTTTTGACCCGAAGAGTCTGGCCGCATCACCAGATTCCTTGAAAGCATTTAATAATGGTGTTTTGTATGTTATCACTGGGACTTGGTGCCGTGAAGTCAAAAAAGATCAGGGCCTGCGGTGGAGAGAAGCTGGGTTTCAGGGGCAGGTAGGGAAGGGAGGGTTCTGTCCTTCTTCGAGCTGGCCCCTGGGTGCTACGCCCCAGCCCTCCACTCTCTGTCTGAGTTGCTGACAGCAGTCTGCCCTCATGAGAAGAGAGCCTTTCTCTCGGTACCTGTGGTCTAGTGGGAGCATCCTCTTAAGAGGATTTCAGTTTTAATATGGGGAGAAATCTCATCCTTACACAGAATGAACCCACACACCAGAACGCCTGGTGCTGTGGAAAATTGGGGGTCATGGATGTAGGGTCGTACGGTTGTTGTGCCAGCCCTGGGGGAAAGGGTCGTCAGGTAGAAGGTAATGAGATTGCCAAGATGACAATGGGTGCTGGGTGCCATAGTACTGATGTCTCATGGCCAGCCTGTGCTCTATAGCAAGGAGGTCTGGAGCTTTCTGAGATCCTCTGTTGGTAAAAGCCAGAACCAAGTATTCATCTGGGGCCACAGAGGACGTCAGCTGCCCTCTGTCCCTCCCCCCTTCCTTTTATTCTCAGAGCCAAGTAGAATAGAACCAGCTCGAGAGGAGGAAGATGGACATCCAGGAGACTTCAGCTGGAGCCCCAGTTTGAGCTCCAGCAGCTCGGGTCTCCCCTTAGTCTCTAGAGTTCTGTGTTTCAGGGTGAGGGACTGTCCCTCCGCAACCTTGGGTCCTACGGCCCTGGAGCTTGAGTCTTCGAGTGCTGGACTAGTTGGAATACAGACATGAGAATTCCCCCGTTGAGTAGCTCTCCTTTCTGGGAGGATTCTGAAATTGAATGTGTTCATCATTGGTAATGCAATTAATACCACTTGGCACAGATAGGGACCAGGGGATGCCAACACCAGATAAGTAAGCCTACATGGGAGAATGCTTCTAGCTCTGTGGTTCTATGGGCTTAATCCTGTTATTATTGCTAATACATGTAATTTAAAATCTCAGTGATGTATATCTATAATGAGGATTTAGTTTGTCTTTTCTAAATATATGGATCACACATATATACTGTATAGCAGTTTACAACGCACGGTTGTAGTAACCTCAACAAAACCCCATCTGAGGCATTTTACAGCTGAGAAAACTGGCTCTCAACTCCAAGTTCCCAACTCCTGCCCCCAGAGCCAGTGGGAGGTGGGGCAGTCTGTGTCCGGAGGGTTTGCCTGAGCCCTGGGCGGAGACCTTTCCTGGGTTCTGCTCTGACCAGTTAACTCTGTGATCCTGAGCAAGGAACCATATCCCATTCCTGCCTAACTACCCCCTTTCCTCCCCAACTTATCGCATAAACATGAGGTGACAACCACCTTTCCATGGACAGTACCCGGGGCTCTGTGACCCTCTGGTCATTCCCTTCCATCTCTTCCTGGAGTGTAGGTCCCCAGAGCCACAGAAACTCTTGACTGTGAGCGAAAAACTGTCATATATTTGAAAAAATGGGGGTCTGGGAACCATGTTATTTTTCAGTGTTTTGAGTTAAATTGTAATGGCCTTAAGGGTATTGCTATGGACTGAATGTCTGTGTCTCCCCAAAGTTCATATGCTGAAGCCCTAATCCCCAGTGTGATGGTGTTTGGAATTGGGGTCTTTGGTAGAGGATTAGGCTTAGATGAGGTCATGAGTGGAGTCTCCATGATGGGATTAGTGCCCTTTTAAGAAGATGAAGAAACTAGAGTTACCTCTCTCCACCCTGTGAGGATACAGGAAGGATGCTGTCTGTAAACCAGGAAGGGAACCCTCACCAGAACCTGTCCATGCTGGTCCCCTGATCTCAGTCTTGCAGCCTCCAGAACCATGAGCAACGAATGTTTGTTGTTAAGCCACCCAGGTTACAGTATCGTGTTATAGCAGCCAAAACTGATTAAGACAGGCGTGGACAATGTTTTCAAATTTAAAGTATTATTTCTCAGAAATCTGGAGCACAGTGCTAGGCACCTGACAGGCCCTGGGTGAATGGGGACTAAACTCTCTCTTTTCCTGAGAGTGCAAGAAACCTAACCCTCACTGCTCACACGTCAGGCCTTTGGCATGGCACCCAGAAGACTCCCTCCATTTCTAATCTCTTGTGTTCCCTGTAGGTATTTTCACAGAAAAATCCATGCTATAAAGCCCGCAAAGAGAACGACAAGGAATTATAAATCTCCTTTTCACCTTCCTAGGCTTTCTTTCTGATGGAGAAGCAGACATATTTTTAAGATTGGGTACGTGGGGCGGTGGATGAGGCCAACCTTCCTCTGCGTAGACGAGCCACATCCTGTCTTCATCTCACTTAAAAATCAACGTGGGAGCCTGCCTAACTTAGCCCCAAATGATGTTCAACCCCCGGGGCTGATGTGGCCCTGAGAGCTCCATCCAGGCAGTCTCTGAGGAGGGGGCTAAAGTCCAGGGGTGGAGCATGTTCATCTCATTGACAGAAAGTTGGTTTGAGCTGACCTGGGGTTTTGACCACTCTGGGCTCTTTATGCTGCCTCGTGCCTGAGAAACACCCACTCCTTCTGGAATAATGGTCAGTGAGGATTGGAAGGTCTGCACGAGGCAGGACATCTAAGCTGCTTTGCAACAACAGTAAAAGAAACGCAGGTTACTGGTAACTACTCAGAACCTCGTGTGAGCCCCTAGATGGGGACACGAGGTCTGACAGTGGGGTTAACACGTGAAACCAGGCGTGTCTGAGAAGTTCTGGCCGCGTGGTCATCTCATCCTGGTTGGCAGACCTAGATTGTCAGGCATGAGGGAAGGGAAAAATGAGTCATACGTGTCCTGCCCTGACTGTCCTGTCCCCAACCCTCCCCAGAGGGCACCCCAGACTGTTGGTCCTTGAGAAGCAGGATAAATGTATTCAAGCGGGTTAAGCATTGTCAGTGGTGTCAGAGGAATAACAGTTCTGGGAATTTCCACAGAAAGGTGAGTAGAAGGAATGAAGGTATATAACAAAAACAGTGTCAATGACAATAGCAGCTGCCCTCAAATTCTCACTCTAGCAAGCACTGCCCACGCACCACCTTATCTGAGCCTCATTAAAGTCTCGTGAGGTTAATATCACAACCCTGACTTTACTGAGCGCAGAGAAGTTGTGCTCAAGGCCTCTCAGCAAGTAAATGACAAAACCAGAATTCCAGTGCAGACTTCTCGGACCCCAAAGTCAGATCTTCCTTGCTGAGGCAGAGTAAAAACAGAGCATGGATTCTTACATCAGACAGACCCCGGTTCCACCATGTACCAGCCATGGGATCTTGGGCAAGCGACTTTTATGTGCTTTAGTTTTGTCATCTGTAAAATGAGGATTAAATGAGATGATGCTTAAAAAGCACTGAGCACAGTTCCGGGTTAAGGTAGGTGGGCAATAAATCAATGGTGCTGTTTTCTTGTTTCTACACCTTCATTCTGATTCTGGGCACCTGTAGCTTTGGTCAGCTTTGTGTTATTTGGAAATCTAGATGTCCTCACTTGTGACAAGGACAGCTCTCTCTTTCCGCACTGTTCTTTCCCATCTCAGCAAATGGATTGAATTGTATCCCCTCCAAATTCCTATGTTGAAGTCATACCTTCGCTGTGATTGTATTTGGAGATATGGTCTTTAGGAGGTATATGAGGTTGCATGAGTTCCTAAGAGTGGGCCCTAATCCAATAAGATTGGCGTCCTTCTAAGAAGATGAAGAGACACCAAAGCTCTTTCTCTGCCATGTGAGAACACATTGAGAAGGTGGTACCTGCAAAACAGGAAGAGAACTCTCAGCAGAAACCATCCTACTGGACCATGATCTGGGAGTTCCCAACCTCCAGAACTGTGAGCACATAAATCCCTGTGGTTTAAGACACCCAGTGCATGGTATTTTATTAGGACAGCCCAAGCCAACTAATACAACCACCACATGAAGAGTTACACAAGCTAGAGAGAGACCTGGGTGTTGTTCTAGATACTTCTAGTTTCTTCATGGTCCCACGTCTTCCAATAATGTATTAGATCAATGCTATTCCAAGACATTTCTCAAATCTTATTTCTTTTGGTTTCATTAAGCATCTTTATGGATTTTTTCAAACACCTATGAGTAAAGAAAAAATATAAGAAAACCAATATATCCATTATCTGGACCTAGAGATTGTCGTACTGAGTGAAGTATGTCAGAGGAAGAGAAATATTATGTGATATTGCTTACATGCGGAATGGAAAAAAACGATACAAATGAACTTATTTACAAAACAGAAACAGACTCACAGACTGAGAGAACGATTTTATGGTTACCAGGGGGTACAGGTTGGGGGGAAGGATGGTTAGGGAGTTTGGGATTGACATGTACACACTGCTATATTTCAAATGGATAACCAACAAGGACCTACTGTATAGTACAGGGAACTCTGCCCAATATTATGTAACAACCTAAATGGGAAAAGAATTTGAAAAAGAATAGGTACATGCATATGTATGACTGAATCACTTTGCTGTACGCGTGAAACGAACACAACATTCTTAATCAGCTATACTCCAATATAAAATAAAAAGTTTAAAAATATATATCCATCATCAGCTTCAACAATTATCAACATGTGGTGAATCTTACTTAATCTCTTAGTCACTCCCTCATTCCAGATTATTTTGAAATGAGCCCCAGGCATCCTATAATTTTACCTGTAAGTATTTCAGCATGTTTCTGTAAAAGATAAAGGACTCCTTTTAAAAGGCACAACCATCTTACCGTCATATCTTCTAATATTTTTAACAATTCCTTAAAATAATAAAATATGCAGCTGGTATTTATATTTTCACGACTGACTTGGGAAAAAAAACATTTTTATAGTTTGTTTGAATCAGGATTCAAGTAAGAGCCACACATTGTGATTGGCTGACATGTCTCTTACATCTCTCTTACATCTTTTCATCTCTATCCAATTTTTTAAATAAATAATTTGGATCGGGCTCCCCTGGTGGCGCAGTGGTTGAGATTCCACCTGCCGATGCAGGGGACACGGGTTCGTGCCCCACATGCCGCGGAGCGGCTGTGCCTGTGAGCCATGGCCGCTGAGCCTGCGCGTCCGGAGCCTGTGCTCTGCAACGGGAGAGGCCACAGCAGTGAGAGGCCCGCGTACCGAAAAAAATAAAAAAATAATAATTTGGGTCACTTGTCCTGGAGAGCCTCACGCAGTCTGAATTTTGCTGATTATCTCCTTAAGGTATAGTTTAACAAGTTCCTGTGTCCTTTGTATTTTCCATAAATAGGTGTGTGTGGAGAGAAAGGTAGAGAATGTCCTTCAGTGCCCTCATTTTAAGTTGTTCTCACCTTTGCAGGGGGGTGAAGAATTAGACATACCTTTATACCTTTTAGGATGGAGGAACATTCATATTTTTGGTCTATCCTTAGCTAGTGGGTTACTGTTAGGTTTCACTTACAAAACACTTTAACTCTCACCTCTCACCACTTACGTGGCTGTTGTCTATGGTCATATTGATTTATTGGTGAAATCTGCCTTTTAATTTCTTTTCATCTCCATGCATTTCCTTCACCCTGGTCTCAGTCATTGTTTTCTCTCCTGTGAACAGTTGCAGTGGTCTCTGGACAAGTCCCCTTGCAGCTCCTAGGCTCCCCTGCAGTCCAGGCTTTGGCTGGCAGCCAGCCAGACCCTTTTCAAACAGCCATATCATGACCCTGTCCTCACTCCCCACCGCGCCCAAAGTACGCTGCACACGCCCTCAGGGAGTGAGACAAAGAAGAAGGATGTTTGGGATTAGCCTGGTGTCTCAGTTTGAGCTCCCCCCAAATCCACTGCTGAGATGAGGATTTGAGCGCAAATACTTTATTTATTCGTGGAGACTCCAGGAGGAGGGTAGGGGAGTACCAGTAAGGGGGCTGTTACCAAGTCAGCAGCCCCAAGGGGTGAGTGGGACTTAGTCCTATGGGTGGCTCTGGGAACCAGCGCCTCAGTTACCCTGCCTGGGGTACTTACCCACCAATTCCCCTTAGCCGTGGGCTGACCACTGCTCCTGGGTGGTGTTCATTCCCAGAAATTTCTGACCTGCCAACAGGTGGCGAAGTGGACTCTGGCAGGCAGAAAAGCCCTCAGACAAAGGATATGCTAATGGGGCAAAGTCAAGGGATATGGGCAGAGCGCAGACAGCACCTGGCACGCCTGGGAACACCTCTTACCCCACAGAACCTGGCACTGGGCGCTGCAAGAAGTACTCAGATACCGTCCCTTCCCCGGATCACAGACAGACATCCTGACAGAGGCCAGACAGGCGGCCATGGGAAGGAGTAATCTTACTGCAAGCAGAAAGGACATCTCGTATTCTGTAAACAAGTCTTCTGTGGTTACAGGTGGTTGTGTCACGGAAGTCCACTTCTCACGGCCACTCATTCTGGGCGACTTCCGGGCAGGTGAGGGTGTCTGCTAAACGACAGAGAGGGGGCGTTGGGCAAGTGATGACAACCTTCAACCTCTCAGAGCACTTGCACATCTATGCCGTGTTCCCACCGCACAGCTGCTCTGTGAGGTGGGTGGGAAGAGATCATCGCCCTCATTTTACAGAAGAGGAAGCAGCACAGATGGGAGAAGGGTCTTTGTTATGGCCCATCCGGAGCGCTAAGGGGTGGGCCTGACCCTAAGCCCCGGCTTCTTTCTTAGAGCTGAATATCTGCAGGGGGGGAGCTATTTTGCCAGAAGTTACGGGTACAGGGAGGGGAGTCAAGATCGGGGTGAGAATTCTGTGGCAGCTTTTCCAAAGTGACAGGGCAGGCGATGTTCTCAAAAGCAGCCACAGGATGGCAGAGGGACCGCACTCAGCTCCATGTCTCTAGTCTCCTTGGGGGCTGGGTGAAGGGGACTAAGGATGAAAGCTTGCTGAAAATTCCTTGAGACCCCTGGTGACTCCTGGAGGGTTGGCAGGGAACAAAGGAGAAAATGCAGGGGGAAACGAGAGGGTAGGAATTCTGCCAATTACTGTGTGACTTTGGGTAAGTCACTTGCCCTCTCTGCGCTTCAGGCACCTCTCCTATAAAATGGGGAGTTTGGGCTTAAAGCAGAATATCACAGTCTTTTCCAGTTCTGGCCTTGAAGGAGGTATGACCATGGAGACACCTTTGGGAGCTGAGGTCATCCTTGGCCTGGAGGCTGCAGAGACAGTCATAGGTAGTTGGAGGATGACTAGGACAACAGGCCTGAGGGTGACTTCAGAGAAGCGTGAGGAAGGGACAGGAAGGAGAATGTTGGGAAGATACAGAACAGAATGTGGGAGCAATGAATCAGACCCTAGAGGTAGGGGTTGTGTCTGTTCATCTCCATGGGCATAATTCCTAGGTAAAAGCTTCAGCTAAGTCACCTTTTCTTTGGGCATTCCTCCCCCCCTCCCTGCCCCCACTGCACACTCTACACACTTCATACCCCATTAGCCTGTTTTCTTTCCTTCATAGCTGCTCTCCCTTTCTGAAACTATTTACTGATTTATGTGTTTATTTCTGTCTCCTTCTCTGGAATTTAAGCTCTGTGAGATCAGGGGCTTTGGCTTCTGGTTTATTCTGGATCCTTAGTGTCTAGAACAGTTCCTGGAATACAGTAGTTGCTCAATAAATAGCTGTTAATGAATGCCTGTCTACATAAATTGAAGTAGACAATACCCTGAACTGGGAGCCAGAGACCTTGGGGGTCTATCTGTTTCTACCACAGCCATGCTGGGCTTCAGTTTCCTCATCTTAAAATGAGGTATTTGAGTTCCAGGATCAAGTGTCTTAGAGACTTAGGGACAGGAGTTATTTTCTTCCAAATTCTCAAGTCCTAGGATTCAATCAGTTCAGTCAATCACCCATCGTAGTTGCTTTCCCCTTAAGGAAAGCTGATGGAGAGAGACCTTGGCAGGCAAACGCTGATTCACTCAATGAACGTTTCTAGGTCTCTATTTGTGTGAGGTTCCACTCCAGGTGCTGAAAGTACAGTGGAGACCAGACAGAGGTGCACACTGGCCTCACAGGGCTCTCACATTCTAGTGGGAAAAGGCAAGGAATCCTGGACCTTCTCCCTTCGCTCCTGACGGCAGAAAAGACCAAGTTCTAGAGACAGAAAATGATCTAGGTTCAGAGACATCCAAAAAAGAGACCTCTCCTATTAAGAAGATGGGCCTGTGAGAGTAGGGCCTCCAGAAATTGCTTACGGACCCAGCTCTAGGAAAAATAACAGAGCGAGTGAAGCTGTGTTTCAGCCCTGTTCTGGGCCTGGTGGCCGGGAAAACCCAACCAGGTCTGGCCTTGGTGTGCCCAGCCTGGAAGCCTGCCCTACCCCACCTGCCCATCCCATCAGAGCCCACCAGCCCCACATCCCCTTTCTTCTGTGCCTGCTTTCTCTTGAGAGAGGCAAGTGAGTCGCTGGATAAAGCAGAGTCAAGGCATTAAGGACTGTGTATGAATTACCTTCCAAAATAAAAAGTTGACTTTAATTACCACGTGAGCCCTAAAGAGGTGATTCTAATGGTAGAATTTCAGGCCCCTTGACATTAGACTTGGGGAGAAAGATACAAAGTTTTGCTTCCTGTAGTCAATTACCTACAGTGACCCCAACTTCCCCTCTCCTGGGGCCTGAACATACAGGTCTCAAAGCTTCTCTAGAACCTTGCTATTCAAAGTGCAGTCAGAGGCCGTTGCATCAGCTCCACCCAGGAGTCTCTTAGAAATGCAGGATGTCAGGCTCCTCCTGGCTCTGCACCACCCAAGGGTCTGAGAAGCCAGGGGTTGGACTCTCTCTTTTCCCGCCCCTGCCGAGAAAAAGAACAATGTCACGGGCAACCCCAGCGCCACTCCTGCCTGTTTCTGTGTTTCAGTTCCAGAGCCAGACTGTTTCCTCATTAGGAGGCAGAAGAAGAAGAGGCACTGGGATGCTTGGATACAGAAGAAGGCCGCCACTCCTTAGTGTAATAAGCCATGGCAGCTCCCTGAAAGAGCCTCCCTTGTGAGACAGGGTGGGCTGGCTGATGGCTGAGCCGTCCTTAGGGTTGGGAATTCCCTTTGCATTCAGTCTGGCGTTTATTCACAAAGGAAATCAGCCCATGAAACAGCATTTCCACTAAAAGACATCTGTAATACATGTACGGGATCTCTTTCCTGTACCCTTTCAGAGCCACACCGCATCCTTCTGCAGGAAGGCTAAATTCTGATACAGATTTCTCTAGATGGTTGCAGGTCAGGCCACTCATGTCTTAAGGAGTCATAGTTCTGGGTTCTAATGGCTTGGCCATTAACCAGCTGTACGTCTTTGGGCAAACCCCTTTCCTTCTCTGGTCTTAGTTTCCATATTTCTCAGGGACATTCAGACCCTAACAGTTTATGATTCTTCGGTTCCACAGGCTGGTTATTGTATCCAGACTTGAACAGATTAGGAACTAAACTGGACTTGGGGATTTCCTGTAATTCTGGGTCTCTGCCATCATTCCTTCTGAGTTAGCCCTTCTCCAGCAAAATCTCCGTCTGCGTCCTTCTCCAAGAATGTTTCCCTTGCCTGGTTTCTTCCCTCCCCCCACCTCAGATCTCCCCTGTGTCTTTGTACACGCTGGTCCGTTTGTCCTAAATGCCCACCTTTCCTTGTTCTGCTGAGTTCATTTCTTCTCCACTCCGTCCATCCTTGAAGACTTGGAGTCAATCCTCTCAACCCCTGCCACTGCTTTATCAACTAAATTTATGTAATATTCTAAATCCCTTGCTGTCATCTCAACGATCTTCACAGCATCTTCACCAGGAATAGATTCCATCTCCAGAAACCACTTTCTTTGCTCATCCATAAGAAGCAACTCCTTATCTGCTGAAAGTTTTATCCTGAGATTGCAACAATTCAGTCACCTCTTCAGGCTCCACTTCTAATTCTAGTTCTCTCGCTACCTCCACCACATCCGCAGTTACTTCCTCTGCTGAAATCTTGAACCCATCAAAGTCATCCATGAGGGTTGGAATCAACTTCTTTCAAACTCCTGTTAATATTGATATTTTGACCTCTTCCCATGAATCACAAATGTTCTTAATGGCACCTAGAATGGTGAGTCTTTTCCAGAAGGGTTTCAATTTACTTTGCCCAGATCCATCAGAGAAGTCACCATCTATGGCAGCTATAGGCTTATGAAATGTATTTCTTAAAGAATGAGACTTGAAAGTCAAGACGACTCCTTGATCCATGGCCTGCCGATGTCGTGTTAGCCAGCACGAAAACGACGTGAATCTTGTACATCTCCATTAGAGCTCCTGGGTGACCAAGTGCATTGTGTAAGAACAGTAACATTTTGAAAGGAATCTTTTTCTGAGCAGTAGGTCTCAACAGTGGGCTTAAAATATTCAGCAAATTATGTTGTAAACAGATGTGCTGTCTCCCAGGGTCGTGGTTCCATTTATAGAGCACAGGCCGAGTAGATTCGGCATAATTCTGTACGGGCCCTAGGATTTTTGGAATGGGAAATGAGAATTGGCTTCAACTTAAAGTCACTGGCTGCATTAGCCCCTAACAAGAAAGCCAACCTGTCCTTTGAAGTTTTAAAGCCAGAATTGACTTCTCCTCTGTAGCTATGAAAGTCCTGGATAACATCTTCCAATAGAAGGCTGTTTCATCTACACTGAAAATCTGTCGTTGAGTGAAGCCACCTTCATGAATTATCTCAGCTAGATCTCTGGATAACTTGCTGCAGCTTCTACATCAGCACCTGCTCCTTCACCTTTTTGCACTTTTATGTTACAGAGTTGGCTTATTTCCTTGAATCTCGTGACCCAACTTTTACTAGCTTCAAACTTTTCTTCTGTAGCTTCTTCCCCTCTCTCAGCCCTCATATCATTGAAAAGAGTTAGGGCCTTGCTCTGGATCAGGCTTTGGCTTGAGGGAATGTTGTGGCCGGTTTGATCTTCTATCCAGACCACTAAAGCTTTCTCCATATCAGCAATAAGGCCGTTTCACTGTCTTACCATTTGTGTGTTTACCGGGGCAGCACTTTTAATTTCCTTCAACTTTTCCTTTATACTCACAACTTGGCTAACTGGTGCAAGAGGCCTAGCTTTTGGCCCAGCTTTTGGCCCATCTTTGATTTTGACAGGCCTTCCTCACTGAGTTTAATCATCTTTAGCTTCTGATTTAAAGTGAGAGATGTGCTACTCTTCCTTTCAGTTGAACAGTTAAAGTCCATTGTAGGGTTATTAATTGGCCTAATTTAGATGTTGTTCTGTCTCAGGGCATAGGGAGGCCCAAGGAGAGGGAGAGAGACGGGGGAACGGCTGGTCGGTGGAGAAGTAGGAACACACCATGACATTTATTATGTAGGCTTGCCTTCTTATAGGAGTATAGTTTGTGGAAACTGAGGCACAAAGAGGTTCAGTGACTTGCCCAAGGTCACAGAGCCAGTAGGTGGTGAGCTGGGACTGGAAGCCAGGTCCTGGCTCCCACCTTCAGGCTCTAACCCTAGACTATACCACCCTGATCTCCAAGAGCCTGTCTGGCTCAGAGAACTAACTCTAGGCTACGCAGTCCATAAGTATCGATAGTTTTCTTAGCACCTGGCTCGACTTTCCCGGGTTCATTCACACATTCATCCATCCTTTCCTTTACTCATGCATTCATTCAACAAACAATCATCTCCGGTGCACAGGGCACTGCTCTGGCTACTGAGTATAGACATGCCCTCGAGGGGACGATATTTTAGTAAGGTAGACAGACAATAATACATACATTATACATCTATAGGGTTTATATGTTTTATTCAATACAAAATATACTATGTCAGGATGTGACACGTGCCATAAGAAGATAAGGCAGCTACAGGAGGTGGGTGGGTGATGGTGGTGGCCAGAAAAGACCTGTCTGAGGATGTAATATCTGAGCAGAGACTGCGTGAAGCAAAGCGAGGTGGCGGGGGGTGCCCTGGGGATCGAGGAGAGAGCCTTGCAGGTAGAGGAGATGCTAAGTACAAAGGCCCAGGGGCAGGTGTGTGTGGAGTGCACGACCCGGATTGAGCCGACAAGGCTGGCGAGTGTCGGGCCAGACTGTGGTTCGAAGGGGAGGGAGAAGCCGGTGGGAGGGCTGTTCCCTCATGAGGGGGCAGGTGAGGTAGGGGGCCAGAAGGAGATGAGTGATGGAGAAGGCCTCTCGGTGAGCGAGGAAAGAGCTGAGACCGAGAAGAAGGAGAAGGCAGCCCTCAGTTGACTCCTGGAAGGTCGGTTGTGTGAGGAAATAGAGTCCACTTTTGGGTGGCTGGGGAGGTAGCCTGAGTGATGCTGGGGCCGGGACAGAGAGCTCAGCCCAAGGAGGAGGTCAGCGTGCCTGGGAGGGACGGGGAGAGGCTGGAGCCACTGATATTTGAGATGGAAAAGCCCCACTAGGTCAGAGTGGATCCCTTGGGGCTCGTGGAGGAGACGTGGCAGGAGAAAGCCCACGTGCTCATTTCATGCTCCGGCTGAGAGCCCGAGCTGGAGATGGGAGCTAGTTGAAATTATTCGAGAACTTATTTAAGGCATTCAAACTTTTCTGCACTCAGGGGGCCTCGAGAGAACCACACATCCTCTCCTCCACAGCTGGCCCCGGAGCCACGGCAGTGGCACAGCAGGCCCCTGGGCCACCCCTGTGTACTATGGGGTCGGGGGGGAGGGCAGGCTGCCCCCATCCCTCCTCTCACCCTGGAAGGCCTCTGGCTGGAGTGTCCTGGGGTGGGTGGTGGGCTGCATTCCCCATTCCCCTGCCTGGTGCTCAGGCAAACAGATGTTGAGGGCACGGCCGGCCAGTGTTTCCTCCTCCACCCTGGGCTCTAGGGGAGGGCTGCATGCCAATGGTGGAGGGTGACCAGGGGACAAGGATCCTCCCCGCATTCCTTAACTGAGCCTATCACCGTGGGCTGGGGCCTTAATAGCCTTCTCCTGGACACCTTTAAAAGTTTCACTTTTTCTAGGTATTGTTGCCTCAGAAATTTCTCTGAGCTTCATCCAGTGTACCCCGAGACCACTTTGCAACACCTGTGTGGTGTGGGGGAATAAAAATATAGGACTGACACAGTCCTGTGCATTGTTATGAGCATAGACTCAGGGGCCAGACTGCCTGGGTTCAAATCTCAGCTCCATCACTTACCAGCTGGGTGACCTTGGACCAGTTACTTAACCTCTCTGCCTCAACCTCTACGTCTGTAAAGTGGGGGTAACGATAATACCCATCCAAGAGAGTGGTTGTGAGGATAAATGTATTAGGATATCAAAGGGCTCAGGTAGGTGCCTAGCATATAGAGAGGAGTCGAGAAGTGTTAGCTATTATTTTGTTCTGTATTTTGAACAATCAGTTTGTCCGGGTGATCCTGATGAAAGCTGGGGACCACTGTTCTGCCGACTAGCGATTGTGACAGTAAATCTCCTATCCCCAGCCTGCTCAGGGAAGGGTCGTGGAAAGCATTCATGTGGATAGTCCGTCTTTTTGTTGTTTATTTGTCCATATAGGCATTTTAAACTTATTCATTCACTCTTTCATTCATTTGTTCATTCATTAGACATCTTTCCAGAGCCCTAGAGCCAGGCGGGAATGCAGAGATGACTGGTACCTGGTCATTGCCCTTCAGCACTCTCACTCACACATACATGGGGAGACTCCTGTCCACACACACTCACCTTCATTCATCCCTGACCTTGAGGAAGCAGCTCTCAGCCCAGCGGGGGAGGCAGCCGTCCAGTTACTGTCTGATGCACTAAGTGCTGACAGAGGCGTACAAGCCTCTGAGAGGTGAGGACAAAAAATTCTGCCGGTGGGGAAAAGGGACTGGCAGGATCAGGGCAAGTGGCACCAAGCAGGTAATTTTTGAAACCCAAACAGAAGGTCAGGATTGTGGAGGACATTTATTGACATGAGAACCATGGTGGTTAATTAAAGGGGGTGGGCTCTAGAGCCAGAAGACCTAGATGGACTTGTGACTTCCTGGCTCCGTGTCTCTGTTTTCTCATCTGTAAAATGGGAATAAACTGTAGTACCTCCCGTATAGGTTCTATGAGCGTATTTATGTAAAGCATTTGGCATGTAAAGCATGACTAACACAGAGTCCATCTAGGGCTTGTTTGGTGACTCAGAGGTATCTCAATGTTGCTGTCAGGGACCGGGTACCTTCTGTCTTTCTGTTCCTTTGAGGATTTTACCTCAGCATTACAAGTTGGCTGCTGCATCTCCAGATGTCACATCTGCATTCTAGGCAGGAAGAAGCCTAAAGCCAACAGGTGGCATGCCTACCGAGTTTGTCCTTTTCACACAAGCTTTCCCAGGACAGCCACCCAACAACTTCCAATTAACCTCTTTGTCCAGAAGAGGTCCATGGCTACCCTTAGTCCCACAGTGAATGGAAGGGTGAACTAGATGAAGTCTAGGATTCCAGGATGTGAAAATTCCACCCCAGACCCAGATAGGGCAGTGCAGGCAGCAGTAGGAGGATGTGAGCTCCTTGAAGCTATTAATTCAACTAGGATTCCCAGGGCCTAACCCAGCATCTCCCTTAGTAGGTACATGAATAATATTTTTTGGATGAATGAACTAGCTTATAATCTCTTCAAAGTCAGGGATCATACCTTCTTTATTTTTATATCCCTGGCAAGTGCCAGGGATATTAGATCAATATAGGACTGTATTATCCTGCTAGCACCATGAGACCAGGGACTGTCCCTTATTAATCCTAGTTCGGTGGTTCAGTGACTGATCTGGTGCCTGGTCCACAGCAGGATACACAACAGGCTTTGTTGAACGGTTTAGCCCTCTGGCTGACCAAGAGCTCTGGTCTCCTGCCTCCCGCCTCAGGAGTCTTACTTGATCTTGTGGTGCTGTTCTCCGTCAGAAGTGGAAAACCGGGTACCTCACCTTTTTATTAAGGAATCAGAAGACTTTCCTGTCTAATGAATCTGCTCCTTCCTGGCTGGCATTGTCAGTAGCAGCAAATTGGAAGGTGATTAGCGGGAAGTCTGCCACTGGCTGTCTCTGGCTCTACCCTGGGAAATTTCTCCCTCACCTAGAACGGGAGGGGGCTGGGTCCTGCCAGGATGCCTCGCCCTAGGGAGACCTTGCCGTGCCCTTCATGGACTCCAGAGCCTGAGGTAAGAAGATGGGAGCACAGAGGCCACTGGGTCAAAGGAATGTCCTTTCTGGGAGGCCATCCAAGGAGCTGTTCTGGCCATGATACCTCAGTTGGGGCATATCTGATGTGTTCAGAGGTGTCCTAGGAGAAAGCCCCAGAGGCCCCTTTCTCCCTGAGAGTCCACGTCATTCCCCTGTCTGTCACCGCTTATCACCCCTTCTCCTATCTACTTTTTAATGTGACCTCCAAAAAAGGGAAAGTTAGCTTTCTGGACAGAACTGACCTAGAAAAGAGGTTTCCATGTCAAGCAGTATTGGTCAGACCCAGCAAATATTCCAGGGTCCATCGTCCATCCAACCACTCCTGGAGCCACCACACACAGCATTCTCTGGAGGTCTGCAGAACAGGAAGAGCCTTCATGCTACTGGGAATCAGGGGAACGCGCCAGGAGAGGTCCAGCCAGCCCTTTCCCATGTCCCTCCATCCCCAAGGTGAAGGATGTTTTTGTTCCTTTGCAGAATATTCACTACGCATGTGCATTACGAATCTGGTGTTTTCTGTCCATTCACAAACCCCACAGCACTGTAGGGATGTTTGCCCCACCCAGCAAGTAAATGCCTTGAAGGTAAGGGCTATTTTGTGTTCGTTCTGCAGCCTCGTTGCTTAGTGAGCTCTCAGCAAGTGTTAAACAAATGAAAGAATGAACAAAAGATGCTGGAGCCCCCAGGAACCATTTAGACTCATCCGCTTGCTTTGCAAGGAAGAGTCAATAGGGTCCCAGCTTGTCCAATGAAGGTCCAGCGTCCCCAGAGAGAAGCAGATTTTTGTATCTGTGTTGAGTCAGGCTCACCGCTAACTTATCGTGCAAAGTGAAGGCACACGTGGCAACACACTTGAACACATGTATCTTCTGAAATTAAAAGGAAAATGAAGGATGATCCCGTCCATTTTGGAGAACTCTTCCTCATTAGCTGGCTTAGTAGTCACAGCTTGCGTGTTAGGTATCATTATCCCCATTTATCGATAAAGGAACTGGGGCTCAAATAAGTTACATGATTGACCCAGGTCACAGTGAGTTAAGAAGAAGACCTGGGACTCAAACCGAGACCATCTGCCTCCATACCTTTCAGGCAGTCCCTGGTGGGGTATTCTGTGCAGGGCTTTGGTGCCAGTTACAGAGAACTTTGAGACCTGGTCCTTGTAATCTAATAGTCCTGATACAAACAGAATTGACTCAGTAAAAGGGTTTCCACGTCAAGAGATGTTGGTCAGACCCAGGGAATGTTCCAAGGGTCTATCATTAGAACACCGCTCATGGAGCCACTGCTTTCACTGGGGAGGAAACCAAATAACTAGCACTCACATTGGTGCTTCCTATTGGTGCTGTAACAAAATACTACAAACCTGGTGACTTATCTATCTATCATCTTACAGTCCTGGAGGGCAGAAGTCTGAAATCAAGGTGTCAGCAGGGCTGTGTTCCTTCTGGAGGCTCTGGGGAGAACCTGCTTCCTTGCCTTTTTAAAAAAATAAAATAAAATAAATTTATTTATTGGCTGTGTTGGGTCTTTGTTGCTGTGCGCGGGCTTTCTCCAGTTACAGCAAGCAGGGGCTACTCTTCATTGTGGTGCACGGGTTCTAGGCACGCGGGCTTCAGTAGTTGTGGCACGCAGGCTTAGTTGCTCCGTGGCATGTGGGATCTTCCCGGACCAGGACTCAAACTCGTGTCCCCTGCATCGGCAGGCGGATTCTTAACCACTGTGCCACCAGGGAAGTCCCTTGTCTTTTCACCTTCTAGCCCTGGCTCCTGGCCCCTTCCTCACGTCACCCCGACCTCTGCTTCTGTTGTTACATCTCCTTGTCTGACTCTGACCCTCCTGCCTCCATCTGATAAAGACTCTTTTGAGCCCCCAGGGTAGTCCAGGATGATCTCTCATCTCAAGATCCTCAACTTCATCACATCTGCAAAGTCCCTTTTGCCATGTAAGGTAACATATTCATGGGTTCTGGGGATCAGGATATGGACATCTTGGGGAACATTATCCAGCCTCCCCAGAATTTGATAAATCCTGGTGAAGGGAGGGAGGGAGGAAGGAAGGATGGAAGGAGGGGAGAAAGGAGGGAACGAAGAAGGAAGAAAAGCACAGCGTGTTGTGCGTGTGTGGAAACCCTGCGGCCCCTTCTGTGTGCGGGGCACATGACAGACCCAACTATGCCGCTCATTTACTTAACAAACATTCATGGAGCACCTGGTAATATGCTGGGCACTATGGGTGAAACAAAGATAAATAATAGATGGGGCATGGCCTCCAGGTGCCTTCAGTCCAGCCGGGAAGTGAAGGTCTGAACACAAGTAATTTTAACTCAGGGAAAGGGAAGAAGGCAACACCCCCAAGAGAGAAGCGTGGCTCTGAGCCCCAGGGCTCCAGGCTAGCAACCTGGCACTTTTTCATTACTGGTTGGTTTTGCAGGAATGGCCGTAAGGGGAGAAGAAGTGGGTAGGAGAGCCACATCTGCATTTACCACCGCTCCTGTGGCCCCCCTCTTGGGAAGGGACGGGCTTCAGCATTCAACATCCACTCAGCAAGTACTGATGGGGAGGGAGAGCCTCCAGAAGCAGGCCTGGCTCATCTGGAGACGACAAGCTCCCTCAACAGCCCCCTCACGGTGCCCAGGCTGTCTGCTTCCTCCTTCCTTCGTGCCTGTGCTGTTTCTGTGCTGGTAACACTCATGGGTGCACACTTATTCAGAGGTGTGCGTACACACGGGTGCACACACACACACACGCGCCAGATCACGTGCACACCCCGCCATCACTACCATCTGGGATGTTGAAACTGCAGCCTGTGTACAGTCTCCTTGCTGCCTCTTCTTCCTGCCCCGCGGGCTGCTTCTCCACCCTCTCCCTCTGAGGACCTCACAGCTCCACACCTCACCTTCCTGACTTCCCATCCTGTCCTTTCAGGCCTCCACGCTGTGAGAGCCTGTGTGTCTCTTCTTCTGTTTCCCTTCATCTCTAGTTTTCCTTTCTCTGTCTGTTCCATCTGTCACTGCTTCTCTCTCCACTCCAGTGATGTGTGTGTGTGTGTGTGTGTGTGTGTGTGTGTGTGTGTAAAAGAGCGAAAGAGGGAGAGAGGGAGACCATTCCCTTTCAGAGTTTTTCTCCTTGATTTAGCTACAGTTTCCTTCTAAAGAATCACAGATGCAGCAGAGCTGTTTTCAACTGCTGCGGGGAAGAATGATGCAGAAATCTTGCCAGGATGAGATCAAGATATTTGAATGAGGCCATGAAACCAAGTGCATGTCTTCTCCAGCACACCAGCTGCCCCTGCTGCCCAAGTTGGCTGGCTTCTGGTTCCTAGGGGCACATCTTAGTGTCACAGGGAGGAAAGACAGACCAGCTCTGGGGAATGATGATGCCTCTTGGGGCAGACGGGACTGATACTCTCCTGTCCTTGAGGGTTTCACAAATCAACGTGGAGGATGAAGGTTGGCCAAGAGGCTGACTGTGCTCTGAGCCCTGGAGGGGTGGCCCGAGGCTGCAAGAGGGAAAACAGGCGATCTTTATTCCTTCAGGCCCTGTGTCTGCACATCCACTGAAATCACCTCCCTAAATTCAATTCCCACTATATCTGTAAGAAATCTGGGTGGATCCTTGCAGGACTAGAAATGAGCACACCAGGGCTCAGAGAGGGTAAATAGCACCCCGAGGCCATACAGCTAGTGGGTCATCTGTGGACCCAATCCTAGGTCTGCCTGATTCTTTCACCACTCAAAGCACATGTGGTTTCTTGGAAAAAGAGATGCTATGACTCAGGATTTAGGCACCGACTTTGCATGTTGGGAAATCCCCTAAATAAATGCATCCTCTTCGTCGGATCCAGGGGCTTGCGGAGGCCAAAGATGCTCGGGCTTTAGTTTGTCTACCCAAGGTTATGGGTTTGGAAACCAGATCCTGAAGCTTGCCCTCTCTTAGGGAAACTCTCTGCATTAAGCTTCAGACTTTCTAATCAGAATATGCGTGGTATATACACAAAGGTATCAAGGTTTTGAATTTATGCAAATGTGTATCAGAGGCTGTTTTATCTTTGTCTTACACATTGACGACCTTGTCTGCAGGCTCTTGGTAAGGAAGCCTGCTTGACCTGGGTGCAGGTAAAACACCTGGGAGCAGCCCTCAATCCGTGTAGCGTGGGGATTAGCAGGTAAATATCCCAGCTTTCTCACCTCTCTGGAAGACAACTGAGGCACAAGCTACGTCTCCCAGAGGCCCCAACTGGGGGTGAGCCCAGGGGTCCCCAGCAGTGGCCTGCTCTTTGCAGTGACTTGTACTAGCTTCCTCTCTCCCTTGTCTCCCTCTCCTACTCCACTCTGGATTCTCCTGGGGTCTCCCTAGATTATCCTCAGATCCTGGAATCAGGTTCTATTTCTGGGGACCTCAGCCCAGGACAGCCCCACTGAGGAGCAAGGGAGCCAGAATTCAAACCCAGGTCTGGCTGAGTCCAAAGCCCACACGCCTAACCTTTATGCCACAACTGCTCTGTGACCAAGGAAGCCATACCCATGTTTGTGTTAACCTTCTGTTACCGGCAGACTTCCATTACACTGAATCTACTCGTTCTCTGAGGATTCAGAAGGCACTTAGTGAAGATGCTAGAAACCCTCATTTCCCTTTTGTAGCTTGGGTCCTCCTGGGTATTGGTAAATTAGCAAGCTCGCAAGCTAACTGAGTTTAACCAAGTCTCTCTGCTAACCTAACCAGACTCAACTTCCAGGGTAGAGAAGGCAACTCCTCTGCTCTCCTGGCTTTGCTCAGTTGTAGATGGCCCAGGAGGGCACACCTGCCGGCTCCAGGCATGTTGAACAGCTTTATTAGGTTCACAGGAGATGGAAGTGAAACAATACAGAGAAAAGAACTTAGCACTCACTACTTCTCTTGTAGAGGAGACAAGTTCCAGAGAAAGAATAGATCAGGGCCTGGGTTTCTGCTAAGTTCTTTTTGTTAACATTTATGCCTGGGGGACCTTTAGATCTTGAGGACAGCTTATAATGTTTGCCATTTGTGTGATATCTTTATTTTTCTTTTAAATCAAAATTTGCTGTTATATCAACTGGCTTTGAAAGATGGGTTTTTGTTGTTTGTTTGTTTCTTATTAGAAACTGTAGGGGAAGGTGTGGTTCCAGGGGATGTGGACGTGGAAAGCATCGTTCTCCTGACTGCGTTAAAGCTGGTGGGACTGTGTAGGGGCTACAATCCTTAATCGTCCATTTGTCCAAGTCCTCCCCACAAAACCCTGTGGAAAATTACATCCTGAGATGGGAATAAGCCAACTGGACTTCACTGGGAGACCAAGGAAGGAACAGGCCGTTGTTAGAAGCTGAGAGAGGAACAAACGATCCAGAGAGCAGGGAGGGGGCAGACGAGATGTGAAGAAACCCACCACCAAGGTCATGGTCCCGTCTCCCTTATGTGAAGGTCTCCAGGGAGTGTCACTGAGGTCCTCCTGGATGGGAAAAATGAAAATAACTGGAGAGGGAGAGGGAGGGAAGAGGAGTCATTTTTTTGAGACTTAAGTCCAAGGTTAACTGTCCAACTCACCAACAAATTTCCTCCAGCCTGTTAACTAGTATTGAAGATCCCCTTAGCCTATATCTATATCCTATATCCATAACTACAGCTATATCTATATCTATCTTATATGTCATAGAATGGCCCCTTCAGGTCAGAGCAGAATTTTACTCATCTGGCCACTGTTGTCAGGCACCGACATATATGTCCGCTGGTTGTCTTACACAATAAGACTTCTCTTCTGGGGTTTGGCCGTTGACAGAGGCCTTCTAATTTGAGACCCCAAGAGCTCTAGGACGTAGGGAGAGATGAGTCTGGATCATTCCCATTTACTTGCTGCTTTTTTTTTTTTTTGCGGTATGCGGGCCTCTCACTGTTGTGGCCTCCCCCGTTGCGGAGCACAGGCTCCGGACGCGCAGGCTCAGCGGCCATGGCTCATGGGCCCAGCCGCTCCGCGGCACGTGGGATCCTCCCGGACCGGGGCACGAACCTGCGTCCCCTGCATTGGCAGGCGGACTCTCAACCACTGCGCCACCAGGCAAGCGCTACTTGCTGCTCTTGATTTCAACAGAGACCTCTCCTTGGGACATCATCCTCTCTGGTCCAGCATGCAGCTTCACTTGGAGAAGTGAGGGGGCAAGGGAGCGCCCACTTGGCCAACCAGATCAGCTGGGACATCAGTCCTGAACATTAGTGGGTGTCAGAAAATGATCCTATCTATTATTCTCAATGTACATATGAGGAAATAGGTATTGAGAAAAGGAGATGGCTTGCCAAGTTTCCCACTATTCGCACTGGCAGAAATCATCTTAGATACTTGGTTTAAGTTCTTCCCATTCCATTCTCTCCACTTATTAGCTCCTATTACATGTTATGCTAAGCACTGAGGATATTAAAACCAGACAATTATCTTCTCTTCCTCATGCTTATGATGTGGAGGGAAGATGGACAATTAAATAAGCAGTAACAATGTGATGTGGTGAGTCTTACAATCAAGGAAGCACAGGTAGAATGAGGACTTTGTATCTAGTCTGGGAGTCTGTGATCCAGGAAGGCTTCCTGGAAGAAATGACATTTAAGCTAATATAAAATCTGAAGAATAAGTAGGAATTATCCAGGAGAATTGGGATGAGATGGTGAGGTTGGGAGAAAAATGGTCCAGGCAGGGGGAACAGCATGGGAAATATCCTGGCAATGAAATAGTGCATGATACATTTAAGGAATTGAAAATAGTACAGTATGGTTAGAACATACAAGCATGTTGGTTGGGGTAGGTGGGGCTAGGGAAACATACAAAGGAGACTCAACTTCATGTACAGATTTAAGATTTTTGAGGGCAAGGACCATGTCTTTTGCTCCTCTGTGAGTTGAACAGCTCAGGGCTGAATATTAAGGCTTGATGTTACTATTTGCATGAATAAATTTATGAGGGCAAAACACCGCAGACATCCATGCAAACTCCTAAAAATGCTCATCTTTAGTTATATGGGTTAGGTATTAACTGAAATACAATTTCCTAAAAGCACCATGACATTTGAAGTCAGCTCACATCTTCATCAATGTTGGCTTCCTTGAGGCTGGGGAAAGTATCTTCCTGTCTCTCTGAGAGTTTTGCCCCTTACCCAGCATCTCTTCCAGCTTCTGGGTGGGTGAATGGACCCCTAGCCTTCCTTGTCAGGCTTTGCTTGGCTATCCCTCAGGTTCCCATGTAGGATCCCATGTAGCCTCTGGCTCAATGGCTAAAGGCTCACTGAACATTTGGAAATTTAACCTGAGGAAGTGGTTACACAGAGGGGTCAAGGCCAAAGGTGATATCAGAAAAGGAGCTGATTTCAGGATTAGAATTCATATTAACAGCTTGTAATCCTTATGGCCACGGACCCATCCTTTGCTGGGACACTTGAAAAGACGCACCCACGTGCACCCATGTGCAAACACCAGTGAATACGGTGTGGGTCTCCTTGTCTTAAGTCTCACGATGGGATGATGCTTTCTTTTCCTCCCTTGCTACTTTACTCCACATTTTCAGTCATTTTCCCTAATGAAACTAGCATGCAGAACGAATCCAAACATCAACTTAATTAATCAGCATTTGGCAGTCTATAACTACATGCTCTGGTCCAAATCACTTGTGACAACTTTCTTTATACAAAACCAGAACACCTACAGGGAGGCAGCGGCTCCGTCAGTGGCTCTGGCTGAAGAGCATGGCTCTTCAATTTATCTCATATATTTTAATAAAGTTGCAATAAACCTTTAGTCCCCAGGTATGACAGGGGGCACCTTGCTGCCAGAAAATGTCCTTATTTTATTTTTAACTCAATAAAGAAAACATAAAATGCCCTGTGGTCTAGATGTGCTCTCCCCAAGAGCTACCCCTGGAAGGAGGGTGAGTTCATGTTCCAAAGATGCCTTCAGGTCCAGCACTGAGACCAACAGGGCTCTCAGGGGCTGGCGCTCTGGCCAAGAAAGTAAATGTAGCCAGTTGTCTCTTTCTGGAAGCTCTGATTTTCTTTCAGAGATTGACCTCATAAATGGAATAAGAATCAGGATAAGATGATAATCTTTTCTACTTATTTGCTACTTCATGGTTCACAGAATACTTTCATGCATCTGGTGGCATTTGATCTTACAATATCTCTGAGATGTAGGTGAGGGAGGAATTCATTCCTTCATGTGTCTTCACTCAACGTTAATATTGCTTAAGTACTTACTTGGTGCTAGGAACTAGGCTATACATTAGAGACTCAGGGCTGAGCAAGATAGATGTGGTCCTACTGTGCTGGACATCTTTTTTTTTTTTTTTTTTCCTGCTGCACTGCCCGGCATGCAGTATCCTAGTTCCCCGACCAGGGATCGAACCCGTGCTCCCTGCTGTGGAAGTGCAGAGTCTTAACCACTGGACCACCAGGGAATTCCCTGTGCTGGACATCTTAATTTACCCCTCTAGTCCACTATCCATTCTCCACCACTCTGCCCTGTGGCCTGCAGTCTCCCCTGTGTGGACGTGTTACCTGGACTGCCTGCCCTCTCCCTTCTGGTTGGGTTTGGTCAATGGGAGGTGGGAGACAGGAGGTGAGAGGAGATGGAAGCTGAGACATTCATTCTCTTGGTTTCCTTCCTGCTAGGCTGTAGGCTGGCAGGATCTGCTCCCACTTCTAGGTATAACCACATCTATCCAGATTCTAGTAACCTCTTTCTCCTCTTACCTCTTCAAGCCTAGGAGGGTCTCAAAACCACTCTCAGGTCTGATGATTTACTGGATGAATGCAGAGAACTCGCTGAAAGCTGCTATGCTTTTTCTTTTTAAGTCTTTATTGAGTTTGTTACAATATTGCTTCTGTTTCGTGTTTTGGTCTTTTGGCCCTGAGGCACGTGGGATCTTAGCTCCCCCACTAGGGATCGAACCCACACCCCCTGCGTTAGAAGGAGAAGTCTTAACCACTGGACCGCCAGGGAAGTCCCAGAAAACTGCTATGCTTAAGGTTATGGGTTATTAAAGGAAAGGATACAGATTTAAATTAGCCAAGGGAAGAAGCACAGAGGGTAGAGTCCAGGAAAGGTACCAAATGTGGAGCTCCCACTATCCTCTCCCTGTGTACCCATAGACAGCATTACTTTTCTGTCATGGATACGTGATGATACACTTGGAATAATGCCAACGAGGAAAGTACACCCAAGACTACGGGGTCCAGAATTTTTACTGGGGCTCAATTACATACTGCCTGTGAGGCTGACCTTTAGTTTTCAGACCTTTCTGGAGATAGATCTGATACCACATGGTCCAGAGTCCCCATCATAATTCACACGGTTAGACTGTCCAGTGGCCAAACCCCAGCAAACAGAGATACGGCTCTCACATGTGACACTCCAAGGGCCTAGAGATCCCCTCCCAGTAGCTGAGGGCAAAGGCCAGACCTTTCCTTGGGTAAATTTAATTCTTCACTGCAAACTAGCCCTTGTGGAAGACCTCAGTGTACCTGTTGACTGCTCTCCAGGCCTATGGAAAGCGTTGTTCAGACTGTGAACTTCATAGCCTGGCTGGCCTGCATCAGTTTCTTAGATGATAGATGAAGGATCTAGAGGTATTTAATCCAATTTTTAAAAACATATTTGTTGTTTTGCTTTATTATAAAATTAACAAATGCACATAGTAAATTTTTCTAACAACACAGAAATGTATAACATAAAAAGTGCCCCATCATATAACATAATCCAGAAGTATATATAAAACAGAAAGTTCCCCATAATTCAAGAAATAACTGTTCTTAAAAATTTGGTTTAAATTTTTCCATTTTTTCTATGCATATTTTAACATATAAATATGTAATTACTTTGAACGAAAATGATATACTATACATAGCGTCTGTAACTTTCTTTTTCTCCTTATCAGTATATCATAGATACGACATGGAAACGTCACCACGTATAAATGAACCTCATTTTTTTCAATGTGAATGCACCACAGTTTATTTAACAAATCCCTTATTGATAGGAATGATTCTGCCAATTTTTTTCTAGTGCAAACAATGCTGCAATGAACATCCTTGTACATATATAATTGGACCCTGTGCTAAAATTTCTGTAGGGCAAATTCTCAAAAGAGAAACTCCTGGATTAAAGGATATGTACATTTGGCAGTTTAATAGATCTTGCCAACGCTTGCTGAAATGCTGATCCAATTTATACTCGTATTAAGGATATATGGCGGTGCTGGACTCCTGTTCCCCTTGCCAACTGGTTGTTCGTAATCCTTTACATAAATCCAAACTTTTAAATGTTTAAAGTGAAACCAGCATTACACTCTTCTTACTCCTGAGCTGGAAGGCTGCCCATTTCCCGTCAATGTCCCCACTGCGGGGGAACAGCTCTCTTGGCCCCGGCTCCAACCTGTGAAGATTGAGTGGTAGGGAATGTAGGTGGCCCTGGAAAGCCGAACTCTGGAGTAAAACAGTCAAATGGGGACTTATTCAATATTTTGTTCATGTATACACTTGATTTGAGATTGAACATTTGAAACTTACTCCCCCAGGCATGCCTAATGCCCCATGATTTTTCCCTAAGTTAGATGTGTTCGTTTTCTATTGCTGTGTAACACATTGCTACAAATTTCATACCTTAAAACAACATGAATTTATTATCTCATAGTCTCTGTAGGTCAGAAGTCCAGGCACGGTGCCATAGCTGGGTTCTCTGTTTAGGGTCTCACCAGGCTGAGATCAAGGGGTGGGGCGAGGCTGCGATCCCATCTGAAGCTCGGGCTCCTCTGAGGCTCATTCAGATTGTTGGCAGAATTGAGTTCCTTGAGTGCCCTCTTACGACTGACATCCTGTTTTCTTGCTGGCTGTCAGCTGAGGGTCACGCTCAGCTTTTAGAGGCCACCCTCAGGTCCCGGCCATGTGGGCCTCTCACAACGTGCCAGTTTCCTTCTTCAAAGCCCGTGGGAGAGTCTCTCCCCAGCCTGAGACCACAGTCTTAAAGTAACAGTTACTGTGGGTGTGAGTGTGTGATCACTTTTGTTGTATAATGTAACCTCATCACCTGAGTGACTACTTCACGGTATTCCCAAGTCTGGTCCACCCACAGGGGGAGGGGATTATACAAGCACACACAATAGGGGGTGGAGATCTTGGATGGCATTTTGAATTTTTGCCTACAGTAAGTCCCCTACCTACGCACCTTCAAGTTGCGAACTTTCAAAGATACTAACATGCATTCCATCAACGTCAGGCGTGAGTGAAATTGCAGCTTGCCCTCCATCTCCTATTGCTGACAATCCTTTAGCTCCACCGTCTCCCACCTCCTCTCCCTCCTCCAGTCAGTAACTCTTCCTGCCTGTTCACTCGATGCCAGCCCCTGTATGCCACCTGCTGTACTTACTACTCTAAATTTCAAGGTACTGTATTGTAAGATTAAAAATGTTTATTTTTTGGTGTTTGTTTGTTTTTTATGTATTATGTGAGTGAAAAGTATTATAAACCTATTATAGTACAGTACTATATAGCCGATCGTGTTAGTTGGGTACCTAGGATAACTTTGCCGGACTTAGGAATGCACTCTCGGAACGGAACATGTTTGCATGTATCACCTTAGCTAACACTTGGACGGATTCTGTGTGCACTGGGCTTCAGAAGAGGGGCTAGGGAGAGCTGTAATCCCAGGTGCACTGTCCTTTGGCAGGATAATTATAGTCCTCTTCTATTTTTGTCTTTTATGTGGTTACAGTGGAAAGTTCCCGATGGGGCATGCAATAGCACCATTTGGGGTATCTGATGGCTCTTACTTCCCCTTTTCTGCCTTGTCCCTTCACTTAAAGGGATGGACCCAGATGGCCATGATTATTCTACCTAACTGGGGTCTGAGTGTCAGACCTAAGATAGAGCAATCAGTTTCTTTCCTGAAATTTTAGAATTAAGATTGAGGATATGCATTAGTTAGTGGTTGGAGGTACTGAAGCTGGGAGGATTGGAGTTTGGGATGGGAGGGGGCAGGGGCAGCAGCTTTATGCCATCTGCACAGAGAAGAACGAATTCAATCAGAGGAGAAAAATTAAAAACTGAAGGTGATATGTGAAAATAAGTAATGATGGTGTGACCAGTGGTATGGTTTGCTCAGGACCAAGGGAGCTCCCAGGACATAGGAGTGTCAGTGCTAAGGTCAGAAAAGTCCCAGACAATCCAGGGTGAGTTTCATCCTAGAGAAGAGAAACCTATGACCCCAGAGAGGGACAGAGGAGCTCCCCTGAACCATGATGCCGTCAGTGCCTGCTTTCAATCCTGGGAGAAGCTTGGAAGAATTTCTTGCCCTGAATCTCAGGGACCTCTCCATAACCACCCAATCTCTTTTTGTTTAACTGGCTTGGAAGTTTAACTTCCAGGAAGACCATGCTTCCCAGTCTCCCTTGTCATTAGAGTGGGCTCTTGTGACTGGATTCTTGCCAATGAGGTGAGCAGATGGGATGTGTCATTTCCAGTCCCAGACAGTTAACACTGCATGTGCGAGCTCCAAGCACCCTCTTTTCCACCCCATGGCTGCAAGTGGACAAATGTGGGCTGGTAGCGTTAAAGGAGGAACAGCCCACGTCTGATCATGGTTGGAGGAGAGCAGCCAAGGAGGGCTCCTGGAGCTTCAGGGTGTTTTGGTGTGAGAGAAGATATCAAGATTTTGTGTTAAGCCACTGAGATTCTGACTAACACAGTGGGTTTCTTTTACTCTTCAACTAAAAAAGCTTTTACTATAACAGCTCGGGTCACCAGGAGCTTCCTGAGAGTATCTTCAGTTTCAGGATGCCTGGGAAGGTTCTTAATTGCTTACTTACAGAACGATCAGAGATGCCAACCAGTTCACACCCAGGGGCAGGATTTGGGAGTCAAGGTGCAGGGCAGGAACTGAGGGATGACAGCTGACTTTGCTAAGGTTCCTACTTCCCTGTGAGCTGGCTCTAGCTCATCAACAGATAATAGGGGTGAGGACTCAGGCAGGAAACTCCTATGCCCAGAACAGGGCAGTCAGCAAGGAGCCTCCCCTGCACTTGGGTCAAATGAAGAAACCAGGGTCCAGGATGTAAGGACAGGGCCAGGCAAACGTGGACACCTGAGAACCAGACCAGCCTGGCAGCTGGAGTCCTAGGCACTATCTCCTTGTGACCACCTGCTTAGGGAAGGAGGACGTTGGTTTCCAATAATAATGCTTCCAGCAGACTAATTCCTAGAAACACACAAGTTACTAGAACTGACTCAAGAAGAAATAAATAATCTTCATAGACCGCTGACAAAGAAAGAGATTAAATCAGTCATTTAAAAAAGCTTCCAATGAAGAAAAGTCCAGGGCCAGATGCTTCATTGGTAAATTCTACCAAACATTTAAAGAAAAAGAAACACTGACCGTTCTCAAACTCTTCCAAAAAATCAGAGAGGAGGAACATGTTCTAACTCATCCTGTGAGGCCGTAGTTCCCTAAAGGCAGACAGAGCGAGCTGCTGTCTCATCGGGGGGAAGCACACACCCACAGTCTGCCGAGGCAATAGTGGACGGTTGTCCAACGTAGCTGACCTGACACAAATGGAGACTCTGGGTGGGGCGGGCATCTGGGACAATTAGCTCCAGCTCCTCCTGAGTCCCCTGCCAAGTGCCCTGTCTTTATTGCAGAATGTCCCCTACAACACTCTCCTGCCTCTCTCAATCACTCAGCCTACTACCTCATCTACTCACCTTCCTTTCTTAATCCAGCCCTTCTCTCGCTGTGCACATGAATCACCCAGGGGCTTGTTCAAATGCAGACTGATGTAGTCACTCTGGAGTAGGGTCCGAGACTGCGTTTCTAACAGCCTCCCATGAGACGTGCAATCTTCCAGTCCTAGGGTAAGATTTGGAGTAGCGAGGATCTAGAACATCCAACCGGGCAACACTTTTTGAGCCCAGTTCACATGGCTGCCTCAGGAAATTCTGGGAAGTCACCCCCCTCTAGGGACCCTGGAAAGCCAGACTGTTCCACCTGTTCCAAGGGGGAATCGGGAGCCCCTGTCTTTACCAGGATGGGGAGGACACTGCTCACCAACAGGTGGGTGGAGACAGAAAGAAGGACCCTGCTGGACCAGCGGGGCCTCAGAGCCAGAGGAAGGCAGGCTAGAGGCAGAGGGGCTGCAGTGGGGCCTCTGGCCTCTGGGAGGCTCTAGCAGCCGCTAAGGGCTGCCAGGTTAACAACTGGTGTGCAGGGCCTTCTACACTCTGGGAAGCATCTCCGCATTTCATCCTCTCGTGAGACATTGTAACTCTGATTTTACAGATGAAGAAACGATGGTCCTCAGTAGCAGGCGACTTGTTCTAGGTGGCAGGAGTCATGGATCCAACAGGGCCACCCAATAACCACACTGCTGTCACCCGAGTCAGATTAGAAGCTGGGTGGGGGGCATTGAGGACCACTGCATTGTCAATGCCTCCTCTCTGAACAAGGAAAAGGACTGGAAGATGAAAGGAGTTGATTAGGGGGAGGGTCTGCTGACACCGTGGTACCAGAATGATGAGGGAGGGAGCCCTCCACTTCTCCCTGGAGAAGGTGACCCGAGTGACGGGATGATGAGAGATCACAGCAGAACTGCTGCTTCAGTTCCCCCTTTGCCCTTCTAGCATGAACCGACATATGAATGGGAGGGATTAAAAACTGTCGCTGCCCCTAATCACGCACTTGGAGGAATTATGACGCTAAAGGCAATCAGAAGACACCATCATTGTTCTCACTGAATGTACCTAAGGCATGAGGGATGCTCAAAGTTCACCCCTGGGTCCAGCATATACACACGTACACATACACACATATGCACAAACAGAGACACACACCACAAGCTCCCCCACAACAGCCGTGTATCCTACACCCCCATTCTTCACCCTCACCCCTCAACAGACACAGATGGACAAACGAATAGGGACCTGGTGGCCCACGAGAACATGGATGCCGGTGGCAAGCCAGTATCTCACCCAGAGAAAAAAGAGAGCTCTTCAGTTGTCAAATCACCTTCCAGCCAAGCCAGATCATGCAAGCTCTAGGCTTGGGTCCAGAGCCCCTGCACTCTCCAGCTGTGTGCCTCTGGGTGAGGCTTTTGGACACCCCCAAGAGTCAGTTTCCTCCTCTGGAATATGGACAAGATAGTCCCTGCAGAGTGGATGAGTCTTGGCGGAGGTATCACACGAGAAAGTTCTCGGGAAACTATAAAGTATGGCACTAACATGAAAAGCCAACAGCAACAATTGCAAGATGCAGACATCATTCATGTGAACAAGCACCCAGAATCCTGAGGGAGGCACAACATATGCCCGGCTGTGCCCGTTAGTGGATGCTCCTTAGAAGACGATCCCTTCCTGGCATCCTAGCCTCGCCGCTTGACGCGGGGGAGCACGTAATCCCTGCTCCACGAGGCCCATTCTCTCCCTGGAGGCAAGCTTGGACAGGTGTTGTCACGCTCCTCTCAGGAATTACGCTAATTGTACATTATCTCCTTGGCCAGGATGCTGGCTCTTCAGCCCATGTGGTTCCCACTTTCTGCTTCCCAGACTGGCTGCCCCTCTTGAACACCCAGTCTGTTGTTAAGTTGTTACCAAAGCCCCAGGGGTGCTGTTCTGAGAAAGGGACAAAGCAGCTAATGTAAATCCTGCTGTAGTGCTCACGGGCTGCCTTGGACTCACTCAGCAAAGGTGCGTTGAGCATCTGCTACTTGTCAAGCTCTGTACTGGGCTCCAGGATGCAGAGTGGAAAGACACAGTCCTGGCTCTCAAGGAACTCCCAAGTTGGAGAGGCAGGTAGGTGCAATGCCCAGTGCTATAGTAAGGAAGCATCAGAGTGGGTGGCAGTGTCACCAGGGGGGAGCTTCACAGAGGAGGCGATGCTGGAGTACAGACTTCAAGGGTGAAGAGGACTTGGTCAAATGCAAAAGGACTCTAGGGGCAAGGAGGGGACTTCCAGGCAGAGGGAATAGCATATATAAAGGCAAGGGGGTGTGAGGGACCACGACACCTTGAGGGAATGGCAGAAGCTTGGTGTGGTGGAGCGCCAGGTCCCTTGGGGCACCGATGTTCTTTTTCTTAAAATTTTTATTATTATTTATTTATTTTTGGCTGCGTTGGGTCTCTGTTGCTGCGCGGGGGCTTTCTCTAGTGCGGCGAGCGGGAGCTACTCTTCATTGCGACGCGCGGGCTTCTCATGGCAGTGGCTTTACTTGTTGCGGAGCACAGGTTCTAGGTGCAGGGGTTTAGTTGCTCCGCGGCATGTGGGATCTTCCTGGACCAGGGCTTGAACCTGTGTTCCCTGCATTGGCAGGCGGATTCTTAACCACTGTGCCACCAGGGAAGCCTGGGCACCGATGTTCTAATGCTCACGTGCTCAGCTGTACGTGTGTCTGTCCTGTTCCTCAAACAGACGGGAAACTCCTTGAAGGCAGAGACGGTATATTTGATTCAATTCTATGTGATTCAATAAACATTTATTGAGAATACGTTGTATGCAGAGCACTGAGTTGTTTCCTAGGGAGAGGTCAAAGACTAGGTCAAGAGTAGGCTCCTTGGGCTTCCCTGGTGGCACAGTGGTTGAGAGTCCGCCTGCCGATGCAGGGGACACGGGTTCGTGCCCCGGTCCGGGAAGATCCCACATGCCGCGGAGCGGCTGGGCCTGTGAGCCATGGACGCTGAGCCTGCGCGTCCGGAGCCCATGCTCCGCAACGGGAGAGGCCACAACGGTGAGAGGCCCGCGTACCGCAAAAAAAAAGAGTAGGCTCCTGCCCTAAAGGGGCTCCCCGTCTAGGGGAGGGCGGAGACCGGCTCAGCCACCTGGACCACAAAGTACAGGAGCCTGGGTGGAAGCACCCAGAGTTTAGAGCGTCTGAAGGTGGGGCAGGAAGGAGATGAATGCCAGCCAGGGAAGGTTTATGGAGGCGGTGGCATGGAGCTGGCTCTTAAACGTTAGCAGGAAAGATGGTGGGAAGTGTTTTAACTTTATAAGTGGAAAGGCTGGCATATGCGAAGTCCCAAGTTTTGAAAAATGCAGGTCAGTTCTGGAATAATGATGAGACTCTTGTAGTAGAGACAGTAGGCGTATGGGTTGTGAGCGTGGGGAGGGAGTTAGGAAGAAACTAACAACAGATAGCCCTATATAACGTTTGTGGTGGTCCAGTCTCTTATGTATTATATATATTTGCATAGTTTACATATATTAACTTATATAGACTTCATAGTAGCACCATGAAGTAGATGTGATTATATTCCCTAAGAAATCTGGGGGCACAGAGAGGCAGGTTAACTTGCCTAAGGTCACACAGCTAGTAAGCCTCAGGGTGGGGGTTTGAATTCAGCCGTTTTAGCTCCAGAGTTCATGCTCTGCACGCTACACTCCTCACATGGTGATGATAAAATGTGGCAGATACTACTAAGTGCCTGTCCATTGCCATTCTTTTCCTCTTTGCTGGCAGAGCTCTGAGTTTGTTTGGGTATCTTCCCCTCCCTACAAGACTCTAGGGTAAATCTAATTAGTGTAAATCCATGATGGTAATCCCATTGCCCTGGCCAGTCATTGGTTCAAAAAGGGGCATGTAACCTAACCCTGACCAATGAGAGAAGAGAATTCTGCTGGGGGACTTTGGGGAAAAGGTTGTTCACTAACAAAAAAAGACACCCAAGAGGAAATGACTTATCTTCTAGGGAGTGATGTTATCATGTCTAGAAGTGACCCCTGGAACTGTAGCAGTCATTTTACAAGCAATAGGGGAACTAATCCAACATGCAAGAGAGTGGATTGGAAAGATGCAGAGAATCTCAAAGAACCTGTATCGAACCACAGAACATATCAACTTTGGCAATCCCTCTACCCTGGGCATCTGGTGGTGTGACATCATTAATCTTCCTGGCTAAAAGCAGTTGAGGTGAGGGTTTCTGTTACTTTCAGCCCAAAGCCTCCTCTGATACTTAAGGAGCTAGGCTGTGAAGGGTTTCTAGTAGTGTGTCTTATATCCAGGCAGTGGCAACTGGAGAGAGCGGAACTTTCAGGATCCTTACAAGTCACCAATCACAGGTAGACACTCCAGTCCAGCCCTAGATAGGGCTCTCCACCCCCCAACAGAAGCAGATTTAAGGGTGGCAGAGGGGAGCTGGGAGCCAGCGGTTCTGGGTTCTATACGTGGCTCCACACTCAGTTTGCTGTATGACTGTGGGAAGCCATCCCCCTCTCTGAGTCTCACCTTCATTATCTGTGAAATGAAGGGATTGGTCTAGGTGTTCTTTTAGGGTCCTTCCAGCTCTCTGATTCTCTGATGAGTTGTCATCTGTCTAAACCCATTAAGCTGCTTTACTAAAAAAATACAATGGGGGATGGTGGAGGCTAAAGTTGGGGGTGGTGGATGGGTAAGTTATTCCAGTGACTGCCTTTGAGTCACCTAGACTGGCTGAGAAAAGTGTTTTCTGTACAGAAATGGAGCAGGACGATTTGGAATTGTCCATTTTCACAGAGATCAGGGAGAGAGGCAATGGGGAGAGGATGAATCTGAGGTAACTGCTTGCCACGCTTGTGCAGCGAATCGGCTCTGAGGACCACAGAGAGAACACTGTCACCTTCATTACAGGGCAGGGGTAGGAGTGGGGAGGGCAGACACTCAAGAGCCACCTGCTGTGGCTCTTTGACCCCTCTGGTTAAAGTATCTTTGGAGATGGAACAGCATCACCAACCCTGTGCAGATAGAAATACTGGATCGCTTTAGGCTGTAACATCTGCGTTATATTCAAATCCAAAGCAACAACTAGGCTAAATTTTAAGATGTAAGATTCATTCAGAGTTCCTTCTTATCTTTCTTTTGTTCCCCTGCCCTTACCTATCTCTGGACAGTTTCCTGATTTATGGCTGCTTGGGCCATCCCTCACCCATTCCCACCCCTACTACTCTAGGTATTGCTCCAGGCCTGTCCTTCCTGAATATGCTCTGAAATCGCCTTTCCTTCTTTTAAATCCCAATCCACCCACACCTCTGTTTTCCAAGCAGATTGCTCTCAGATTAGCGTTACAAAGGCAATCTGATTTAACAAATTCACACTGACTTGTGAATGACTGCTGGGATTTTACTAAAACTACCTTTTTCCCCCCTTTCCTTTCCAAGAAGAAGTTTATTACATTGAATTAATTTCTTTTTTTTTTTTCTTGGCTGTGCCGCACAGGTTGCAGAGTCTTAGCTCCCAGACCAGGGATTGAACCCAGGCCCTGGCAGTGAAAACGCCGAGTCCTATCCACTGGACCACCAGGGAATTCCTTGAGTTAATTTCTAAGTGTCAGAAATGTGGGTACCATAACAAAAGTGAAGAGACTGTTTTCTGGGAGGAAAAGAAATTTTCAGAAGGTGGGCTTTGGAACATGTATTTAACTTTTACTTTTATGTGCCTATTTTTTTTTGTTAACTTCAAAATCATCCCACACAGTCAGCAGAGAAACTTGGCTTCTAGAAGCTATAAGTCCAGTATGCTTAACCTGAGAATGTTAAAAAATACCCTCAAGTTGATGTACACACTGGTCTAGACGTGAAAGAAAATGGGATGGGGTGACTGTGATATATATATCACAAAGGAAAAGGAGATGAAAACATGGGAGATCCAGCTTGTCTAGGCCAAACAGAGATTTAGACAGATCCCAGAGAGTATGACGATAGTCGATATATACCAAGTGAGCATGACTGACTAGCCACTGTTCTAGTGTTTTAACTCATTAATCTTCTCAAACAAATGAATGAGGTAGGTGCTACTATCATTCCCGTTGTACAGACGAGAAAACTGAACCACAGAGAGTTAAGAACTTTCTCAAGGTCACACCGTATCAGAGCCAGGCTTTGAACCCAGGCGTTGTGGCTCCAGATCTACAGTCAGGACTGAGCTCTCTTCAAACCTGTGATATGACTGGAGTGTGCCCCTCACATCTTTACCCTCATGCTGGCTCAGGGTGGTCTAGGGGTCCACCTTCATCTAAACCTTTTCTTGTCTTCCCATCAAAATGGCCTGTCCCATGCTCTATCCATCCTGCCTCATGAAATGAAAATGTAATTAACTAATGTGAAGATGTAAAAGGTGAGTGTTGTCCTTTAGTTATTAAACAAACATGCTTGCTCGCTCCATGTCTAGCACAGTGCTAAATAGTATGCGGAATAAAAAGATCAATGCTGTATTGTCCCTCCCTCAAGGAGCTCACAGTCAAGTTCAAAAGATCAATGTAAATAATTCTGGGCTTCCCTGGTGGCGCAGTGGTTGAGAGTCCGCCTGCCGATGCAGGGGACACGGGTTCGTGCCCCAGTCCGGGAGGATCCCGCATGCCGCGGAGCGGCTGTGCCCGTGATCCATGGCCGCTGAGCCTGCGCGTCCGGAGCCTGTGCTCTGCAACGGGAGAGGCCCCAACAGTGAGAGGCCCGCGTACCGCCAAAAAAATAAGCAAATAATAAATAACTCTAATGCCGGATAGAAAGGAATGTGAGCCACAAGATAGGTACAAAAACAAGGAAGAGGAAAAGGTTATAGCCTGGGGGTCTGCTCTGGAGGGGGATGATGTAGCTTTGAGCTTGACTTTGAAGCCAGAGCTGAAAGAGCAGCCCCGCTGGCAGAAACAGTGTGAGCAAAGGCCATGAGCAGATCGGAGGAAAGGGAAATGACCTGCTAGGCTGATGCACTGGGAACAGCCAGCAGGGAGTAGCAGTTCAGTTTTGTCTTAAACAAGGTTTGGATACAGACTAGAGACTGAGGGAGTTGGTTTTTACCTTCTAGGAGCCATATGTGCAATTGTGCAGTGATGTTCCAGTGACAGCACTTTAAATCCCTGATTCTCCAACTGGGTTCCCCAACTACCCAGGGAGCACCCAGCAATTGTGCTGGAAGGACCAAAGCCACAGGGATCTTCCTGGAGCAACATTTTTATTTGGTGCATAGTATTTCAAAACTTTTTTAAAAATGAAAATAAGTATGAGTAAATTATGGCATAGAATGCAACATTTGCTATCTTTTCCCAGCTAAAACAGAAACCTTCAGATAGACCATTTGAGGCTGCATTTGGAAGTGACAGTCAAACTATTTAACAATCAGTATAAGCAGCGGCCAGTCAGAACTGAAGGATCTTGAAGGACCCCAGCAATGTCAGAAGTGACCTCTGATTGCTGGGTTATGTGGGGGACAGGAGCCATAAAGGGAGGGGCTGGGGCAGCAGCAAGGAACGGCAGTCAAGGGCTCAGGACAGCATCCATTTACTGCCTGGTAGGGGAGTATGTCAGTATTTCAACAACCAGCTGGAGATCTGTCCTGGTTACCCTCCTAGCATCCCCAGGGAGCCTACTGGCTTTCATCTTCCATTAAGTAAACATTGTAGGAAACTTGGGGGAGCAATGCTTTGACCTAAGGGGTGATTCCATGTAGGAGTTAGGGATCTGAGGTGTTCCAGGTTGTAGTATGGCCCTGGGGGCCCCCTAAGTCATAGTGTCTAGGTGACCATCTCCTTAACCCTTGCCAATGGCCTGCCCTGCATGTTCTATCCAGTGCTATTATAGCCAGGGGAGTTTCCACAACACAGTCTTCCTGTAAGAGAGCAAAGCCCACTATGCCATCAGCTTGCCCAATTTTACCTATAAGTATTTTTCTCACAAGTGCTTTGGAGGAAAAAAAAAAACCATCCAGACTCTTAGCAATACATCAAGGTTACTTGAATGCATTTGAAATATAATGAGTATGTAGCCATAAAAGACATGCCTCATAAGAATCTTCTGAAGGAAGAAATAAAACAAATGTTCCTGCCTTTGTATCTTGCCTCTCGGAGGCAGCAATGATTCCCTTGGCGCTCTCCCCAAATCACACACTCAGGTATAAATTACAATTAGTGACTAGGTTCTTGCACGGGATGTGCCATAGTTAATGCTAAGCAGGTAAAACTCCCGCCTTTGGCTTGGCTCCTTCAGGCAGTTTCTGTCTCCCCGGGCTTGGTGGGCACAGCCCACTTCCTTAGACAACATAAGGAAATACTTCATTCTTTCCTCTCAGCCCTTCTTGCAGCCAGATTTGGTCAGGTGACCTAGTTCTGGCCAATGAGATACAAGGAACAGTCTGCTGGGGCTTCTGGGAAAATCTTTGCTCTCTCCTAAAATGGGAAAGATGATGAGAGGGTGCTTTTGCCTCCTCCTTCTTTACTGCTTAGGACACTGTCCTGTGACGCGACAATGTGATGATAGGAACTGTGGAAGCCACCTTGCCAGTATGAGCAGAGGTGAGGTGGACACACTGAAGGTGGCAGGATTGATGGATGGGAACGGCCTGGGTACTTCTTAATGTGGACAAGCTCCTTGCTCGACCCCAGGAACCACCTACTTCTGTGAGTTTTATCACAAGAGGAGTAAACTCCTATTTTTACCCCACTTTTAGTCATGCGCTGTTACTTGTAGCCAAGCATCCTATATTAGTCAGGATAAACTAGACCTTGATTCACAAATCTTGTAGGTTAAGCGCAACAGGTTTATTTCTCATTCCTTCTCATTCCCTTTTAAGGCCATTGAGAGTTGGAACAGCCCTCCTGTGTCTTGTGACTGTGTCAGTGCGGCCCCCAGGTCATTGAGCAGAGGAAGAGAGAACTGTAGAATCACACGGGCTGTGTTAAAGGCCAGGCCTGGAAGTGGCTTATATCACTTCTGCCAGATCCCACAGACCCACCCAATCTAACTTCACGGGGGTGCTAAGAAATGGGCACGTACAGCATCGTCTCCACCACATTTCCTAATTCGTACACTATCTTGTCTATGTTCCTTCAGTCAGAAAGTCATCCACTTCTTCAACAGATATTTATTGAACATCCTTGTGTCAGGTGTGCCAGAGGGAATGTAAAAGACAGATGACACATCATCACATTCCTGGTCCTCAGAGCATCCAGCGCATAGGAGACACTAAATAAAACAGTCGGTAAAGATAATATATTAAAATATGCACATATATTAATGTTAAATTATACTAATTATATGAGAACACCTACATATGTTAATGTATGCTAATTCACCATCATTCCTGTCCTCAAAACGCTTAGTGTTTAGCTGAGAGTCAGATGAGTAGATAAGCTGAAGTACCAGGTGGCGGGCACACTCACAGAGGCAGCAGTACAGAGGCGGGCGTGGGGCTCAGAGGCACACAGCCTGGCTTGGTCTGCAGAAATCAGGGAAGGCTTCAGGGAGGAAGTGGCATGAGGCCAGGGTCCGAAAGGATGGAGAAGAATTTGCCAAACAGGGAAAGATGGGGAAGTGGGAAGTCTGGAAGCCCCGAAGGAGCATGGGTAAATGCAGGGCATTGTGAAAAGGCCTGGCTGGTAGGAGCATGGCCAAGAGTGCCTGTGTGCATCTCGAGGTCTGGGAGAGAGTGTGGAGGGGCAGGTTTTAGGGTTGGAGGCAGAGGATCTAAAGCTCTAGGGCAGGGGTTCTCCATCCTGCCTGCAACTTGGAATGGCGTGGGTAAATTTTAAAAATCCCAGTGCTTGGGCTCTCCCCCAGTCCACTAAGATTCTCCCTGGGCCAAGGCCTGGGAATCAGTACTTTTTAAAAGGCCCCAGGTGATTGTACTGGGCAGTCTGGGCTGAGCGCCACTGTCCAGAGTTAGGGTGGGGACAGGTTTGTTTGTTTTGCCCAGAAATGGAACCACAGCCCTGTAGGAAGGTGCCTCTCTCTCCTCCCTCACTGGGCTCAGACTCCTGAAAGGAAAGTCTCCTAACATCAGGCAGGGGGAGAAGAGAGTTGCCAAAATGTTCCTTTGTCAGTATTTTTTCCTATGTTCATTGTTCCTTTTCTGCCAGGGCGGTCCGCTTCTCCCTTGACCTTTGGCACCCTGGGGCTTGAGACCAGCTGTGCTGACAGCTGGCAGGAAATTTCTCAGCCTCTGGAGGCTCCAGAGACAGGGCTGATGCCAACCTCTGTTCCTGATTACTTACCAGGTATAAGGAGGCCCATCTCCACCCAGAAGTGCTCCTAGGCCTCGCTCAGTGCACAACTTCCTCCTCCAGACAGCGTGTCCCGCCTTGTGCCCCAGAGCCCCTCAGACCAGCTGCTGGCAGAACGCATGCCTGTAAGATTGACTAATACTGCACACCCTGCATTTGATTTTTATTCAACAGGTATATCCTGGTTCTCCCATTTGTTAGACTCTGCCACCCTGGGACAACGTCCCTTTTCTCCCTCTGCGGTAGCTTCTCTGGGCCATTTGCCTTCTCCCGTCACTCTGAACGTGTTCCAGGATGCAGACTCATTTTACTACCAGCCTACGGTGAAGTTGGTGCAGGAACAGTTGTGGAGCGCGTTCAAAAGCCAAGGAGGAGTTTTGCCTGCATTTGCTGTCGGGGGTGGCACACAGCAGCATCTCAGCATCCGGAGTCTTCTCTGGAGTTTAGTCACCGGTCTTACCTGTGGCAGGGAGGGGGCAAGGCTTTAGTTCTGAGGCGCTGCCACTGATTCTGCCCCCTTGGGTTGTACCTCTTTCTCAGTTTGGGTTTCCAGGTTTTGAATGGTCTTTGTCTCTGCATTCATCCAGTCACTCATTCATTCAACACAAATACTGAGCGCCTACCTCCTATGCGTCTGCCCAGTGCTATGAGCTGGGCAGGCAGAGGCAAATGGATCAGATACTCAAGGAGTTTACAGTCTAGTGGGGGCTGTGACATGCTGAAACCAGCACTAACTAACTGTGTGCAGTTTGGTTACCTTACGTCTCGAGTGAACGTCACCCCCAATGGAAACTAGAACAGTGGCTTTTCAAACTGGGTTCTTTGGAGCTTCTGCAGTCACTGCAGAAGACAAGGGACTGCGGAGTGAGTGGGCTTTGGTCCTCTCCTTCTTCAGCTCTGATGGGTTCTCTTGTATCTATTTTATACACTGGAGTTTTGTATGAGGTCTTGTGATGGTTAAGATTATGTATCAGCTTGGCTGGACCACAGTGCCCTGATATTGGCTCAAACATTCTGCATGTTTCTGTGAGAGTGTTTTTTGGATGAGATTAACATTGCAATTGGTAGACTTTGAGTAAGGCAGGTTGTCCTCCATAATGTGGGTGGGCCTCATCCAATCAGTTGAAGGTCTTACTAGAACAAAGACTGACCTTCCCCGAGCACCCAAGCAAGAAGGAATTTAGCCAGCAGAAGGCCTTCAAACTTGAATTGAATCTCCATCCTGAGTGCCTACCCTGCAGATTTTGGAAATGCCAGCTTCCATAATCATGTGAGCCAGTTCCTTAAAACAAATCTTTCTTTCTTTCTCTCTCTCTCTCTCTCTCTCTCTCTCTCTTCCACTAGTTGGAGATGCCAGGTGTCCTTGTCCTGGCTCTAACGCACTGCCCTGCCTCAGCTCTGGTATCCTCCCTGGTTCCACCTGTCTCCCTGGTTTGGGCCTTGGTTGTCTGGGTCCTGACTTAATAGCAACTACAATTTAAATGTGTCTAGTGATTTACTGTTTTCAAAGTGTGTTGCAGACGTGATCTCATTTAAGTTTCATACTACCTTTTTACAGATGAGAATGTTGAAGTTAGGATGTTTTAAATGACTTGCCCAAGGTCACACAGTTAGTAAAGAGCAGACACGGGAGTTAAATGTCTTTGGACTCAAAAATCCCAGGTACTTCCCTCTATACCATGCTGTCAGCCATTTAATCTGTTACACCAGAGAACACAAGGCATTTAATATTTTTCCAGCAGAAGGGAGCTGGAGATTCCACCCCCAGGGAGAATGACTTGCTCCCTGATTTCCAGAACGAGCAGGTGAAAGACCCTTGCAGTAGTGAAAGGTGACCTCAGGCAAACTGCAGCAGCCGCTTTTCAGGCTGGCACCCTCTGGAGTTGGCCATGTTTTCCGGCTCTCGCTGGCAGAGTGTCCCTGATTCACGGCAATGTGGGGACTTTACGAGCCTGTGATAAAGCAGTAATCATCAGCTGTGAGGCTGACACAAGATTATGGAGCTGCACAGTTGAATTGAGTTACTGCACTTTCCCCGGGGGCTGTTCATGCGAGGGCAGTGTTGATCTAAGAGGTATCAGTGGGTGTAGGGCTCAGGGTGGAATCTCACCCAGATGCCTTTCCTGGAACGGGAATGAGGGGGGTGGTGGTGGGGGCCAGGGGTGACCAGATCCTGCCTCTGACTCTCTGACTCTGCTCGTGACTGCAGAAGCCGTGTGTGTTGTTGCTGTGTGGGTGTGAGTGCGCAGAGGGGGGACCTCAGGCGCAGAGGGTTCAGTTAGCCATCTTCCTCAGTTCATGGAGACGCTGCCTTGGTCTCACAGGCCACATCCAACCTGTCGGCAAATCCTTCAAGCCACACCCAGACTCAGTGGGCTCCCTTCTCACCAGCCACTCTGCTATCACTGGTCAGAGCCGCTTCATCACTTTTTGCTTTACCTCCTATCGGGTCTCTCCACTCACTCTTCACTCCCACAGTCTATTCTCAACGCAACAGCAAAAGTGATCCTGTTAAAAGTTCAGTCTCTTTTCTCCTCAAAATCCTGCCATGGCTCCCCATTTCCCTGAGCGGGAAAGCCAATGTCTTCACAGTGGCCTGTAGGGCCCAGCATGATAGGGTCCCCATCACTTGCTGACCCTCCTCTCCCAGCACTTGTCCCCTCCACTCACCCGTGGCCACGGTGGCCTCCTTGCTGTTCTCAAACACATCAAGCCCACCCCCCCGCCCCCGCTTCCAGGGCCCTGCACAGTCTGTTCCCTCCGCTTGAAAGCTCTTCCCCCAGATTTCCACGGGGCTTGCCCTGCACCTTCTGTGCTCCGTGAGGCCGACCCTGCCTGCTTCATTTAAAGTTGAGATGCCCTCTCCACTCCACCCCATCTCCCTTACACTGTCTAATTTTTCTCTTTTCCCATGGTATTTTTCAGCTTCGAACACACTAGAAAATGTATTTATTATAAGAATTATTATCTATCTCCCTAATAGAATGTAGTCTCCAAGAAAGCAGGGATCATTTTTGTTTGGCCACTGATATATATCAAGTGTAAAGTAGTTGCTCAATTAATGTTTGTGGAATGAATAAATAGGGGCTGTGTGTTTCTGTTAGATCAGGGACTCTTCAAGGGCTGAAACTGTATCGTCTCCATTAGATCGGAAGCGCCCCTAAGGCAGAGAGAGTGTCTTTCCCACGAAGAATCTCCTTACTCCATTATACGTACTTCCCTTGGCCCTGCCCTAGATCTAAGACTTTGCAAACCACAGTCAGAGAGTGGGGTGAAGGGAGGCAAGGCTCCTGCAGGTGGGGTGTGGAGGTCCAGCCGTGAACACTGGATCCCTGGGCACTTCTTCTTGTTGAGACGATGCTCTCCACCAGCCTGCGGGCCTCATGTGCTAGGTGTGTGGCTCATGTGTCCCTCACCCCTCTGATCTCTCTTGACTTCCAGGTGGGCCAGGTCTAAAGCCTGGATCCCTGCTTAGTTTCTCTCCCCTGGTTTTCTGTAGTCCTGTCTAGCATCTAGCACATTCTCAGAGAAGTCTTCCATCCCAGTCAGTGACTGGGGCTCCAATTCCTGTCCTCCCCAACCACCCTGCCCTTCTTCCTCCCTAACCCTGGCTGAGTCCTACATCCTTCCACTCTGTTCACCCAAAGGTCAACGCCTCCCGTGGCCAACTCTCAAGCACTGCCTGCAAATTGCTTGATGTGGGAATTGATGTCTCTCAGCTGCCTCATCCTTGCCAGTCCCTGGTGTCAAACCCATCTGAACACAAGGAGGCCATGTGGCACGGTGGAAGGACAGCACTGGAGGGCTGGCTGTGGAGATGCACCTCCCAGATCTCTGGCTGTGGGGAGCATGCATGACCCACGGCTCCTGCCTGAAATCACCGCATTCCCATCTGGTGTCTGAGCATGGCAGGCCTGCTCCTGAGATGTGGGACCCCTCTGATGGGCCACTTCGGCTCAAGGACTCTGGCTGCCTTGCTGGACCCTTTCACGACTGTACTGCAGCCTAAGACGCTCCCATACAACCTTCCTTCCTGGCTGCTCTGGTTCACTCCAGGGTCAGATCTGCACCTGGGCCGGGTCGGGCAGCTCTCCCAGCCTCCCCCAGCGTTCTCTGCATGCTTCCCCTTACAGGCACTGCCCTTCATAAATCTCGTGCAAATTTAGTCCCATCTTGGAGTCTGCCTCTTGGAGAACCCAGTCTAACAGCCATTGGAGCCAGGCAGACCTGGTCTCAAATTGTGACTTTTCAGAGCTGTAGCTTCTGCACCTACAAATTGAAGCAAATAACCCCGACCGCACGAGCTGATGATGGGAGGATTAACTGTGATCTGGGCTGGGTCCTCTTGACCCTGGTGGCCTGTCTGGTCCTGGCTCCTTCACCACCTGGGGTTCTCATTCACCCTGGGCCATGTCTATGGGATCCCAACCATGCAGGTCCTGAGGACAGGCCCCTGAGCTTTGGCTGTGGCGTCCACTCAGGGCCGCAGCCCATCAGCACATTCGCCCACATTGCTGCCCCACCCCCTCCCACTAATGGGTGTTTTAGGGGAGCTTTTCCACTCGAAGGCTTTTTTTTTTAATCCTAGAAAGGGAAATTGCTTGCTTAATTTAATTTGTTTAATATTCCTGTTAAAAAATGAGGTTCAGGACTTTCCTGGTGGCGCAGTGGTTGAGAGTCCGCCTGCCGATGCAGGGGACGCGGGTTCGTGCCCCGGTCTGGGAAGATCCCACATGCAGCGGAGCGGCTGGGCCCGTGAGCCATGGCCGCTGAGCCTGTGCATCTGGAGCCTGTGCTCCGCAACGGGAGAAGCCACAACAGTGAGAGGCCCGTGTACCGCAAAAAAAAAAAAAAAAAAAAAAAATGAGGTTCAGTTAAGATACCCAGAAAAACCATAATGTTCATTTAACAGAAGAATGGAATTTGAGTTCCACAAATACATTTTTTTCCCTTCTTCTGTTTTTTTTTTAAATGCAAATCCAGCTAAGTGAATGACTGATTTTTATTAGATGCTTTAATTACAGGTCGTTAATGGAAATATTACTGGAATTAAACTCAAGTGTGTTCACCAAGGAAAAAGCTTTATGTGTCGCTTTTTAAAATAACCAAATTTCAAGACTTTGTGGATGTGGTCAATTGAAGAAGCAGCTGAGAAGTTAGCCCCTTAATTGTGATAGAGTGACAGGCTTTCTATGTAAAGCTGGTTTCTCTGAGGCTTGTGGAGAAGAGCTGCCACCCTCATAAGACAAAGACTTCACATATATGGACCATGTCTGCACGCATGTGTGGGCGGGGCCCAAACCTTCAGGGTGAGTCAGCTCTACAAACATCTCCACAAACCCTCTATGCATAAGGGCGCAAATGCAACCCAAACACATATACTCTGTAAACTCTGCTGACTTTGTAGATTCTCTAGGTGAAAACTGAGAATCTCTCCACGCATTTATGCATCAAAACCTCCCTGCCTTTCCTCTCCTTGAACACACCTTGACATGTCACATATGCACGAGCGGGCTTTGGTGAAGCCGTCCAGGCGCTCTCAGGAGTTTCCTCTGTGTCAGGGATGCCCACTTCCCAAGGGATTGGTGAGGGTGTGCTCCGTAGCCCTTTTCCTTTCTGCTTCCCTCTGGGAGTCACTTTCAAAGTGGCAACTCACACAGCCCAATAGCTATTTGGGAAACGATGACTTTACTGCAGGGTGAGGCCTCTTAGGAAATGAACTATGTACCATATACTACTGGGTCTCCTATCTGAAGCCAGCTTGACTCACTTGCCATGAACTTGGGTCTTTTTTTCACCCTGACTAGCTGACCAGCTCACTCCTCACCCTGTCCCTAGGGGCCGTTCTGTTCTGCCCTTTCAAATTGGGTTTCAGGTATGACTTGTAAATTTCTAAGGCAAATGACCTTGGACGAGGCTGCCTGAGTGGCTGTTACAGAAGGTGCTTGTGTTAGGTTGGTGGAAAAGTTTGTTCGGGTTTTTCCGTAAGGAGTTATAGAAAAACCCAAACGAACTTTTTGGCCAACCCAATAGTATGAGGTTTTTCAAGCCAGCAGGCCTGGACTGGAACGCTTGCGCCCCCGCTTACTGTCAGTGTGGCCTTGGGAAGATCGTTAACCTCCCTGAACCCCAGTTTCCTTAGCTCTAAGGTGGGGATGATTACAACTCTCCATCTCTCTGAGTTCTCTCCCTCAGCTCGTAAATCTGCTCAGTGCTCTCCTTTCATAAAAGTACTCTTCTTTGACCCAATACTCGACCGTCTTTCTTTACTTTCCGTCTTTTTCCTAAAAGTTTAGTCTGCCTTCCCGTGCCCATGTCCTCACTCCCCACTCTCTCCTCAGCAGTCAGTGTTCTAGTAACAGGGAACAGAATGCACTCTAGCTCGTTTAAGCAGAAAAGAAATAAATGAAGGGGTCCCAAGAAACTTCCAGAAGCTCTGGGAAGGCCAGAGAAGACCTGGATCCTGCACACGGGGAGCAGTACCCACAGCCCACCACTGTCTACACTGGAGGCTCTGCTAACCCCAGCTGCCGTGTCCCTGATGATTGATTCTGGAAGCTGAAAAGTCTGGAACTGCCGACCCCAAAGCCATCCTCACCTGAAAATGGATTCCATGTAACACCTGTTGCCACCCCTTGTTCCCTCCTTCATCCAGCGGCTACCTGGTGTGACTGATTGGTGGAGCCTTGGTCACATGACTGTACCCCAGCTGCAAGGGAGGCTGGGAAAGAGCGGCTTCTGGCCCACGGGTGAGAAATCGACCACTCACAGGAAGGACGTTCAGGGGATGCTGGCAGGCAAGGTAAGCACTCACCACATGTTCCCCCGCTGGAGGCCCCTGGGTCTCCAGCCTCTTCTGTAGCTCTACTGAAGTGCTCTGGGGAGACCTCCATGCTGAGCATCTCCTCTCTGTCCCTCCATATTCACTGTCTACCCTCCTCCAGAGGCTGACCTGGAGGACCTGCATCTGTCCATTGCCTCACTTGCCTACAGTTGGGTGTTTCCAGCAGGGAGCCTTGGTTGCAGACTGAAAGAGGAAGTGAGGTCAGGGAATATCTCCCCAGCTCCTTATCTATGGGGTCTCAACAGGCTTGCTGTGACCCTTTGCCCACTTCACAAGCCTGTCAGATAGCCCTCTGCACTCAGCCCTCCCCGCCATCAGGTTTGTTAACCTCTCTCTCTTCTTGGTCTCTCTGCTCAGGGTGGTAACCACTCATGCTGTTCCCTATTACACCTCCCAGGGCCCAGCATCCTCCTTGAGGCTCTCCCTACAACACGCCCACTGTTGTCAAAACCCTTCATTAAACTCTCCTGAAGTTACCAAACTTAAGAGTGCCATCTGTCTCCTGCCAGGACCCTGTAAAACCGCCACAGTGACCTCCACTTCGCCAAGGCCAGTGGACACTTTTCAGTCTTATCTCCCTCAACCTCTTGTATGCCTTTCACATTGGGGCTGCTTCTTCCCTGATACCCTCTGCTCCCTTGGATTCCAACTTTCTGACTGTGTCTGCTTAGTCCCTTTCTGAGTGTCTCCTCTTCTGTCCATCTCCTGAGCATGGCTGTTCCCCGGGGGTTCTGTTTATGGATTTTCCCTTTTCTCTTGACATGATCTCCATAGTTGAGCTCCCCCACTCTCTTGGTTTTAACCCCGCTTCTTTGCTGATGTCTCCCAATGTTATACCTCAGTATTTCACCTGAGTTTGATTCCAGGTATCTACTGGAAGCATCCATCTGGATGTCACTTTAAGGATCATCAACTCAACAAAGCCCATACTGATTCATCAGCCCCTCTCACTGTTCAGTCACCCGAGTCAGGAGCCAGCAGGCTCTTCCTTCCTGCTCCCTGGGATTTTCCATCTCTTTCCCTTCTTAATCGTTTCTGGACTCAATCCTCTCTTCACCAACCCTACCACCTGTGCCTTGATCTGAGACCTCATCATATCCTGGGTGAGATATAGCAGTCTCCTCCTTCCCAGCCTCCTAGGTTTCCGTCTTACCCAGTGAAAGACACTGTCCTCCTTTTAGCCAAGGTTACGTTTGTAAAATGTGAACTGACTGTGTTAGACTCTGCGGCAAGCCCTTCAGTCTTCCGAAGGATTGAGTCCAAGGTCCTTAGCCAGGCCCACAAAACGTGTTATGGCTTCATTCCTGCCTACCTCTTCAGCCCCATCACATGCCACTCCCTGTCTCCAAGGACATGCTCTAATAAATCGACTGGCTTATAATTTCAAACACAAAATGTCCTGTTCCCCTCGACCTTGTTTATGTGATTTCCTCTAACCCGGAGTGCCGTTCCCCCTTTCTTCCCCTATCACCTCCTCAGCCTTCAAGGCTTGACTCCTGTGTCCTTTCCTCCCGGGCCGATGTTCCAAGTGTGGGGACCATGCATTCCGATTTTCTTCTTTGTGTCTATCACTCCCACCAGCCTATAATCTTCCTAATGGCAAGGATCGTCCCTTAATCGTTTCTAACGCTTTGTGTCTGACACATAAATATTTATCGATCTGAATGGAGTGAGTCAAAAGTATTGGATCAGCTGGGTCGCAGAGTCTCTAAAATCCCCAATACCCTGAAGTTCTTGGGGACGGGATCTACAAGGAGACTTTTCTGCTCGTACCCAAAGGTGGTCTGTGTTTCCCTGGGAAATCAAAGAACCCCAAAGCCCCTCCCCTCCAATAAAGAGCTCTTAGGGCTGCGGACAGTAGCACACACCTCTTAGAAAAGAGCCAAGTTCTTACCACTGGCCTGGAAATTCACTCCAGCCAGAGTTAGACCCACCAACACCACCCATCTTCTTGGTGCTCTGTGTCTCTAGGAATGTTCTTGGTTTTTCTCCTTGGAAATTTTACATGTTTTCAAGGTTGGAGGAGGCCATAAAGCCTGGATTAAGGATCCAGAGCAAGGGCTTAGGAGTCAGGCCCAGCTTAAAATCTTCTTACTGGCTCTGTGACCTTGGCAGTTCCCTGAAGCCCCTGAGCGGTTTCCTCATCTCTAAGATGGGGGTGATGATGATAATACCCAGATCATGGGTTGCTTGTAAGGATTAAATGAGACCGAGATGGACGTCATGCACTTAGCTCATAGCCTGGCACAGACGCTCTCACGAAGGCTTAGTCCAAATCTTGCCTCCTCTGAGAAATCGCTGGTGACTCACAACCAGCCCACAATAGTTTCCCTCCTCTGAAGGGTGTGATTCGAGTCCCAAACACTCATCCTGGCATTTAACCATTCACCACTTCTGCGTGTACATCACCCCCACGTGCTAACCATGTCTATCTATGTTGTCTGTCTTGTCTCCCCCACTAGATTTTAAACCACTAGAGGACAGAGATCGTGAAGCAAATACAGGCACACCTCAGAGATGCTGCGGGTTCAGTTCCAGACCACCACAACGAAGCAGATACTTCAATACAGCGAGTCACGCCAATTTTTTAGTTCCCCGGTACATATAAAAGTTATGATTATACTATACTGTAGTCTATTGAATGTGCAATAACGCTGTGTCTAAAAAACAATGTATGTGCCTTAATTGAAAAATACTTCATTGCTAAAAAAAAGTCAACCGTCATCTGACAATGCAAGGTTGTCACAAATATTCAATTTGTGAAAAACTGAACATCTGCTAAGGGCGATAAATCAAAGCACGATAAAACGAGGTATGCCTGTACTTTATTGAGACATCGCATGTACGAAGGTGGGTGCCTCCCCTTCCCTCCTTTAATCAAGCATCTTTAGGTACCCAGTTCAAGGCTGGGGTGGGCAGGGTTGCTTATTGAGGAGACCTGAGCGTCTTGAACTGGGTGGGGGAGGGAGGTGTAGGGGAGGGAGGAGGGACACCCTAGTGTCCATTGGTGGGGATGTTAACTCATCCTCTTCTGTTAACACTGGGTAAGCAGGGTGGCCTCCTACATCTGGCATCTGAAAAATGATGCCCTGATAGAGCCCAACTCCCAGAGAGGAGGCGCCAGCAGCTAACCGTTTATCCCAGAATGGTGCCGAGAAAATGCTGGTAGTTTAATGAGTTGGGATCCAGGGAGCTAAAGATAGGTAGGTCCTCTTTGGAGAAAACCAGAACCTGGGGAGGCCTCCACCGACACCTGCCTGTGGGTGCAGGCACCGGCCCCTGTGTGTTTCTGCCGTACTAGTCCTAACTTGAGCTGGAGGGGGACACTTAATAAGCCTCCCTCATTGGAACGGGTGTTCCCCCACCCCTACCCGGGCTGGTAAAATCCAAGCCTGGAGGAAAGCGGGGGTCTGTTTCAGCAGGAGAGGTGGGAGGAGGGGTCAACACCTGCCCACGTGGCCACATGGACTTGTACTCCCGCTGTCCCTGGCCAGAGGCAGTGTGCCCTGCTATTCTTCCTGACGCCCCTTTCTGGCTTGGACCCAGGGGGACAGGGTGGAGCTTGGAAACTCAACCTCCTCCCGAAGCTTAGGAGTCCCCCTGCTCTGGGTGGTGGGTCATCAGAGCCCCCATTCCCCCAAAAGTCACAGCTGCTCTTGTCACACGGGCGGCGGACAGAACCTCCCACGCACCTTAACTGGATGTGAAAAGTTAATTCAGGTATAAACGTGAAGACTTAATGAGAGGAGAGTGCTGTGGATTAATTATGCCCCTTTTTGCCAAGGTAATGACAGGCTCCCCTGCAGCCCGCCCCCGCCACCCCTTGGCCCTGGCCCTTCCTCCCCGCCTCTTCTTTGGTAAAAGGCCGGCATGTGTTTTCCCTGCCTAAGTGGTGACAGTGACCGAGGACTGGGGCAGAAGAAGCGAGTATTAATTATGGCGTTTGGGAGAAGAAATCTGCAGGGTAGGTGTACAGGGATGTATGCCTGTGCCGTACTCTGGCAGCCAGGGAGTCAGGCCCCTCCCCCGTAGCTCTGCAAACCTTCCAGTCTTCTTCTTTGACCTCAGCTGTGTGCCGAGGGGATTTAAAGAGCTCTAAGACATGCTCCTACCCTCAAGATGCTGAAGAACAGTTGTGACTTGTTAATATCATCGTCATTAACTTACTGACCATGTCCCATGGCAAGGCATTGTACTAAAGGCACGCTGGATTATTTAACTTCATCTTGTTAGTAATCCTAGGGAGGGGGTTTTCTCGTCCCCATTTTACAGTTGAGGAAATAGAGGCCCAAATAGGTAATAGTAAACTGTTCATGGTTGCACGGCTAGAAATGAGCGAAACTGGGCTTTGATCCCTGTTCTTTCTGATTCTGAGCCCTTTAGAAAGGCACAGCCCTAGGACTGGAAGTAACCAGCCCCACATCTTACACAGGAGTGTGTGACTCTGTACCACCAATGGCACGTGATGTTTGGAAATTCTAAGCAGGAAGATTGCAGCAGGCTCGGGTGGGCAGGAAGCACATCATGCCTTGAGGTAGTTTATTAAAGAGCTTGGAGCTGGCTTCCTTATTTCCCCACCTCCAGGGTCAGCAAAGTTTTCCTCCTCACCCTCTCCAACATGAGCCCATCCTAGGAATTCACATTTCTTCTGTGATAGAAGAAGGTGGTCCAGCCAGTTCCCAGCACCTACGGAAGGAGTCTCCAACCAATAAGCTGTTTTCCCACCCAGGGGGGGTGCCCCATCATATGTGACATGACTGTCATGCCATGATTGAGCAGAAATGACCTCTATGCCCTCTCTGTCCCCCTCCCAGAACTGATGGAGCAGAGATAAGGCCCACGAGTCTGACTGGCTCTGCAGGCTGTGTCTGGGGGACAAAGCTTCTGTGTCTGTTAGCATAGGAATTCTCCAGGGGCTGTCAAATCAAAGGGATTTTCTCTCCACAGCTGCATTTGTGTGCTTTGCTTTTATCCAAAGAGCATCCAGGGCTGGCTGCCGCTGGTCAGACACTGCATGGACGTTTCAAGGGCAGCTGCCACAGTCACCAAAGTGACCTTCTAAGCTGAAGAGCCATGGACTGCACAGGGAGGTGGGGGGAGGGCAGCTGGTGGGGGTCAGGGGCTCAGAGGTCCAGAGACAAGCTCAAGGTCACAGAGTAAATCAGCAGAAGCGAACCCCCAAATCCGCCTTTCTGGGTCCCCAGGGCAGACCTTGCTCCTCAGAGCTCCTGCTGGCCTCCACACTTGCCCTCCCTGGGTGTGACTTCAGCCCAGAAAGCCTGAGAGCAGGGCAGGGGAGCAGGGGGACTCCCCTGTGACAGTGGATGTGTCCAGTACTGATCACCTAGGCCTGCTGAGTGCTCACTAGGTGCCCAGCGCTGGGCAAAGTGAATGCTCTCTCTTAGTCCACACGACAACTTCGTGGGTAGATTACTGACATCATCTCCATTTTACAGATGTGGAAATTGAGGCTTAGAAAGATAGGTTGATTTGCTCACGACGACCCGGCTAGTAAGCGGCAGGACCTATATTGGGAATGTGAGGAGTAGAGGGTGCGTGTGGGAAGGGTAGCTCAGGTTTCATCCAGAAAGTATTTCTGGGGCAGCAACTGTGTGCCAGGCAGCCCACTGACCCACTGGGGACACAGCAGTGAACAAGACAGATGGGGTCCCAGCCTCGTGGTGTCCACAGTTTAATGGGCGGTTGAGTGTGTCTCCCACGAGATCCACGTGCATTTTGTCCAGCTCCGAGTTCCCACAGCACTGGTTCTGCGCTCGGCTGCAAGACAGGCTGACCTGGGGAGTTCCTGGAATCAGCAATGCCAAGACCTCACTCCAGACCCATGGAACCCGACCTCTGGGGAGGAGTCTGGGCGTCTGTATGTTCCACAAACTCTCTGGGTGATAGTAACTGACCACAGGTGAAGGACCGCCGCTGGACAGCAACTATGACAGCACTTGGACAAAGCCAGCCAGCAACACGTGTCTTAAAGGAAAGAATTTGGGGAGAGTGGTGACCATCAAGAGTCCACCTTTGGAGGAGCAGTGCCTCCTCGGGGGGGGGGGGGCGGGGCAGGAGAGTGGAAGGCAGAAAGCACTGCTGGGGAAACCCTAGACACACGCCCTCAAGGCTGACCCAGATGACAGAATAGTGGTGGTAGAATGACAGGTTAATATGAATTATCTCAAGGTTCCTGGCTGTCATCTGTCTGGCAAGATTTTATTTATTTATTCCGATTTCTAAAGAGGGGCTTTTTGCTAGAGTGCCTTGAGATTTAGGTGTAAAATTTAAAGCACTAATTAAAATACATAAAACATGGCATGGAGCAATTAGAGTGGCAGGAAGTGGCACGGAGAAACCACATCAGCCCTGTTTGGGAGTGGGAAGAGCCCAATTTCCTGGGCAGTAGATGCCTTGCCCCAAATATTGAAGGTCAAGAGTAAAGGGGCAGTGGGTGTCAGAGCCCTCACCCCGCCCCCTGCCTCCAAGCTGGATGTTAATAGACGGTCTATTACCACATGGAGCCCCCGTCTGAGGGGAAACACAGCCCTGCCTTCAGGGAACCCCAGTCTAAGGGTATTACTGAACCAAACTTGGGTCTGCGTGAGGCTCCACGCAGGGATTGAAGGCTCTAGGACACCTCCAATAACAGTAAAGTGAGAATAATAATACCTACTGGAGCAGACATTAGCAGCTGATATCGCTTGAGCACTTCCCACGTGCCATGTGCTACGTGCTTCACATCACAGTAACCCTGTACTGCTGACGCTACCATTATCCTCTTTTTAAGATGAGGAAACTAAGACTTAGGGAGATTTTTTGCGGGGGGGAACACTTTCCAAGGTCACCAGCCAGTGAGTACCATGGCTGGCAAGTGGCAACTCAGAGGTGTGTGTACACTGAGCTTTTATGGGGAACTTTTCCAAGGAGGCTGGTTTGCAGAGGGGTGGGGGCAGAGCAGATGGACAGAGAGAGACCAAGAGATGAGAAAGAGAAAGGTGTCTGGATGCCTTTCCAGGCCCCTTGAGACCACCCTTCTCTACCTGCAAGGATTATCCAAGCTCTTCAGCTGTGTCTTTGTAATAAAACCCCTCTACTTAAGCTAACTTGGTGGGTTTCTGATCCTTACAGTGAATTATTCCTTAAAATACTTGCCCTGACTTCCCTGTAAAGTTTTTAGGATCAAATCAGATCATGTATTTGAAAGGGCTCAGTGACCTGGAAGGAACTGCAGCAATTAGGAAATATCTGGAAAACAGTTCTAAGCTTAAATATAATCAATGGATTACTGCGAGGCGAACTCAGAGGCAGGAGGACTTACTGAGAGGAGAGTTTAATTAAAGGAGCTCTGCAGAGGCAGTGGTTGTACACAGAGATTTGCGGAAGGTATATGATCTGGACGGCAAGAGAGAGAAGGAAGACCCTTCAGGCAGGGGAAACGGCATGAATAACTGTGTGAAGAAGGTGTGCGTATGGGGGTTGGGGGTATGGCGGGACGGCAAGGGGGCTACTGTGGCTGCTGTGTAGCAGGGATAGATTGGGGAACTCCTGTGAGTGGATGTCTTCTGTATAGGCTGGGCACTAGGAAGCCTTTGAAGGTTAAAGACAAAAGGAGTCTGATGGGTTGGTTGGAGGTGGGAAGGGAGAGACTAATAAAGGAGCCAGTGTAGTTTCGGGGAGTCTGGAAAAGCATCCAGAAAGAGAGCTTTCATGAATGGAGAGTAACCAGGATTAAGTCATAGGTTGGACATGAGTCACTCATTCATTCACTCAACAAGTTTTGATGAGCACCTACTATGCTGACACTGTTCCAAGCAGAGGTGATTTGGCGGGAATGAAAAAGGTGTGGCTCCTACCTTCCTGCAGCCTGCAGTGAATACAACAATGGAGGTGCAACAGGGAAGGCTTCCCAGAGAAAGTGAGGCTTTCCCTGAGCTGCAAACCCTGAGTAGTTTTCTAGGGGAAGAGTAAGTGGAGAGACACTCCAAGTTGTGAGAACAAAGGCCCCGAAGTGGTTGGAACACAGAGAGAGCAAGGGTTGGGGAGCGCCTTGGTGAGGGAAGGGGCTGGGAAGGCAGGTGAGGCCTCCCGGGCCATATGAAAGATTTTGGTCTTTATCCTAAAAGCAGTAGGAAGCCACGGGAGCCTGTGAGCAGGGAGGAACATGATTGGATTTGTGATTTTTGAAGTTCTCTCTGCGTGAAATGTGGGAAACAGATAGGAGGGGATCAAAAGAGAATTCTGGGAAGCTGGTAAAGAGGCTTTGGCTGTAAGCATTGGAGACCAACCCTGATTATCTCAGGCACAAACAGGCTGATTGGAACTAGCTAGGGGACTCACAGAATCGAGGAGAGGCTCTGGGGACCTTGGTGATGGGTTTGGGTTTAAGCCCCCAAGAGTCTATTTCCCCTTCTCGTCCTTCCTCAGGGCTTTCACACGCAGGGGACGTGGCTGACAGCTGGTTGGGGATCAAATCTTTACATTTACTACCACGAAAGAGAGAAAATTAAGGAAAGGCTCTGGTTGGGTGACTTGCGTGCATCGGGGTCTAATTGCTGTGACTTGGAGACGCACTGGGGCAGGAGTCCTGGGGTTGACAGCCCTCCACAGCAGGTGGAGTCTGGGAAGAGCAAACCCCTAAAGGAAGTGGTGAAGGACAGAGGGATCTGCTACCAGAAAATGGCAGAACGGAGGTGGTACGGACTGAGGGGGAAATAGATGCTCACTGCAGAGGCTACCGCCATTATCTCGATGCGGAAAAGCCCCAAGAATAGTTTTATCTTTGAAGGCGGATGGGAAGTAAAGGAAGGCAACTTGGAATTTTTAAGTTACCATGTGCCAAATAGTTAGGTCATTTTCCTTGTCTTCTCAAGAGCCCCGTGATCTAAGACATTTCACAGATGAGAAAACTGAGGCTCGAGAGAGGTAGGGCTGCTTGCCTGAGATCGCACAGGCGTTTGGTGACAGAGCTGAGATGATCCCAGGACTTTTGGAGTTGATCCACCCATACTTTCTTATATCCCATGTGTAGTCTTCCTGGGAAGTGAGTTTGGGAGAAGAAGATAACATTGGGCGTCGACCCTGACTTTTTAATCATGGGGAGGCCAACCAAAGAGATCAGCTTTGGAGACAGCTTGAAATCCGGGCTGCCAGAGAAAGCGAGGGGTTAAGGCCAGATGTGGAGGTGAGAGGGCATCCCTGCAGACCCCAAGGCACATGGGTCTCCCTTTAACGTGGGTGTCTGCGGGCCTTCTCCCTCAGTTCTCTTCCCTTCCCTCCTGGAGGTGCATACCTGACTGGTCCGTTCTTTGCTGATTTCTAATTAACAAAGAGCCAATTGTTTGATTTACTTTTTCAAATTCATATTTTAGGAAAGGAAGCAGACGACTTTGCACGGGCTTGTCTGATTGCTGGATTAGCAGGTGCCTTCCAATTTCTTAATCCTTATTTAATTTCTAGATCAACCTGGTTCAGCCCGACACAGCCCGCACCTAGGAAATTCAGGAGAAAAGCTGTGTTTCCAGGAGTTAAGAACTGGCATTGTATTTATTCTTCAATGTGACCGTATGGTGCCTGCATCTGTAATGAGAGGGACAGGCTCACAAAAAAGTGAGCTTCCAAGTACAGAACTCAAAAAGCAGAGTCTGAATCTTGGGAGTAATGCCTTGGAGAGATGGAGCGGGGCATGGGCTCAGGAATGGAGCCAGGATGAGAGTGAGTGGATTAAGTGCCCCGAGACCTGGGAGCCCCAAGTTGAAGCAGAAACTCACATCACGTCCAGGGTCCAGGCAGCAAACAAATGTCACATTCAAATTGGGTAATGAAGAGAGGTTAGTAAAGGGTCCATTTAGAGGTGAGCGCAGGGTGCAGAGAAATCACAAGGCATGATGCGGTATCCGGGGCTAGTGACAGCAGGGCCCTCGCCACTCCTAGATCTGAAGGGTCAGCGGGCGGTCACAGTCACCGGGACCCAGAGGCAGGGCTAGCTGTGTGGAGAAGATGGCCCGACAGGAACTGTGACCCCACGGGTGGAGCCTAGGGAATGAGTAGCCCGATTTCATTTTCTCCCTCCCCTGATGTCTTGCTGGTGTTCATCACTGACCAGACCCAACTGGAAGCCAGAGGCGGGGTTGGGGGGGCATTGAAGGGTCCCACATAGAGCAGCCTCTTGGGGTGCAGACAGGGGAGGTAGGTGGGGAGCAGAAACAGAGGGGCAGCAGAAGATGTCCAGCACGGCTGTGTGCCGTCACCCTCTTGGCCTCTCTTTGTCTACACTTGGCTCTAGGCTGTGAGGAGAAATGGAAGGGCGGGGTGAACAGCAACACCAGCCCCAGTCTCTGCTGTCTGAGCCTGGCCTCCCTGTTTCCTGCCCTTTCCTGGTCAGCCACGTCTTCATGGCCTTTCCTTCTTTCCTTACCTTCATCAAAGCTTATTTGTGTCTTGGGGCTTATTAAGTAAGCGGAACTAGTCTGACAGATCGAACCTGGTTTAAATGTGTTTCCCCTTCACGTTCATACAGAGAAGAAGCAACGCGCAGCCTCTCAGACCTGCCTCAGACCTCAGAGGAGTTTGGACGAAACTCCTCTGAGGATGTGGAGAATCCAATGCTTCAGGTGTACCAGGCCTGCCCCATCTTGGTTCTCATCTTTTCCGGGATCTGGACGTGCTACTCCCTCACTCTTGACTCTTTCACAGTTTACTGCATTCTTGTCCTTCCCTGCCCCTTTCTTCCACGAAGCCTTCCCTGATTACCCCACCTGCGTCATTTGCCTCTGCTCTGCAGCCCCTCATCATTCACAGGTTCAGGTTGTTCCCAGATGTGGCTCCGGCAGTGTGGGCTCTAGGTCCCCAGGACCGTGATCGCTCCCAAGGACAGTCTCTTGGGAATCTCCCCCAGCTCTCCCTCTACTACCTGTACCGGCTCAGCCAACGTCTCTGGGAAACGTGTGTAGTTGGGGGAAGGCAGGATGCTCTGTAGAATCGTCTACCCAGACTCCAGAGAAACACCGCTGAGAGGTAAAGTGTAATGTATACCCATGGCTCCGGGAACAGAGAGAGAGCACTGAACCAGGGGCCTGTCCTTCAGATTTTGGAAACTGAGGTTGTTAGACTTGGAAAGAAGCAAAGAAATCACCTAGCCCCATGCTTTGCACTAATTTTTAGCTACAGTATCTTTTATTTACCAGAAACATAACCTTTTATTTCCCACAAACCTTCCAATAGATAACAGATAAACAGCAGCTGCTTTGGTTGAAGAGGTGTAGGGATTGGGGCTCCACTCACAGAGCCTTGGATGGTCCGGAGGCCCGAGAATCAAGGACTCCACATGACACAGGACAAAACCCTGAGCTTATCCAACCCCGTGTGAACACTGAGGCTGCAGAGGGGGTGCGTCGCTTGAGCCGGTTCCTGGCGAAGGAGAGGCTGGCCTTCCCAGGCTGGTGTCCTTTCCCTCTCAACGTCCTCACAAGTCACTGCCTCAGGGTCAAGATTGTCTCCCTCAGTCATTATTGGCTGGCCCTCTTCTCTGCCCATCAGACATGCCCCAAGAAGCCAGGTCTGTGGGGTGCAGAGCACAGCCCGTGAAGCTGGGCCAGGCTGGTGGGCAGTGCTGGATATCTGGCATCTCTTGACTTACCCCAGCCCATTAGACACCCAATTGCCAAGCAATCCAGTTGCCAGGTGTCCCAGGGCTTTGGGGTCACAAAGGGCCTGGACCAGTTCCTCTCCTGTCCTTAGATGGGCACCTTCTTCCCTCCCTCCTCCCAGGAGCTTCATGGTGACCTGGCTGCTTGCTTGGGTCCCTCTGCTCTCCCGCTGTGAAGTTCCATTAGCATGCAGGGCCCGTGCTGGCTGGCTCCTTATATTATGTGCACAGGTTAAGTATTCCTGATAAGGCTTCTCAAATCAGATGGCTGAAATGAACTTAATTAGAACTTGGAATACTCGAGGTAGAGATAAAAGGCAGCGCATCCAGGTCTCTGAAGCAACAAACTGGGGGTGGGGAAAGGAGCATGGGAGAGAAAAAAGGAGCAGGCACGATGAAACCCTTTCTTGCTCAGAAAAGGAGGAGACCGGAGCTGCGCTGTGCTCTTCACACAACCTTCTTCCCTCAGCAGGCTCGGCCTCAGACCGGCTCCCTACAACGTGGGTGTAGAGTCCATACCTGGGGCACAAGCAGCCCAGGTGTGAGGGGAGGGGCGGGGCTGCATGGCAGGAGGAGGAAAGGGGATTGGATCTTTATTAAAATTCGGAAGGACCAACAATCTCCGTCTCCTTTCAGTGCTCATGATTTCCTCTGGTTTGGGGGAGGGAGCGCGGTCACTAGACACGGCGGACTTACATGGGGATGAGAGGGTGGGACAAGGAATTCTCTTGAATTCTTTCAGATTCTCAAGTTAGGTCTATCCTGTCACCCTCTGACCCCTACGCTTCCTGGAGCCCGAGTCCCCTGTATTTGCACGTTTAGTGGGCACAGCTAAGGACACCCTGCCATTCCCACTCGAGCAGGGGTGGTTGGTTGCTGTGTGTGCCACGGCTCCAGTGTGGGGCAGGCTGGAAGCATCTGGAAGGGAAGGGCAGAGGCAGCTTGCGGTCTATGACCCATGAAATCTGGGGGATTAACTCCCCGGCTTCCTTGCCCCTCGGTGGAACGACACACAGGTGTGTTGACTCAGAGCCCAAGGGGTCCCCAGTGGCTGAGCCCCAGCTTCACACAGTGGCACCTACTCAACAGCACACCCTGAATCAGCTGCCTCCCTGCCCTAGTGCTTCTGGGATCATGACCCACATTAACCACTTGCATTCAAATCCTTGTTCCAGAATTTTCTTTGGAAGACCCAGTCAACGATGCTTAGGATAAACTATCTTCGAAGATTGAAATGCTGTAATTATCTCTCCCTCCTCCTTTTTCCCTTCAGCCTGTGCTGGAAAGTCAGGGCTCCTTCATCCCCCCGTCTACACCCTGACCTGGGATGAGCATCTTGGGGCATCTTCTCCTGCCGCTAGCTGTCAGCTTGTCACCAACTCACCCTGCTTGTCTTTCCCCTTTAGCTTTCATCCATAGACTGGGAAATGGCCTCAACTCATGTCCACTTGTCCACACAACGCACAGCACTGGGAGTGAGGGTCTATGTGTCTGCAGGAGTATGTCTGTCCCTTACCCCTCACTCCCGCCTTCCGCCTGCAGCCCAGAGCCCTGCCTCAGAGAGCCCCAGTCTCACTGATCTGCCTGTCCCTTAGAGTCTTTACCCACTTTGTTCTCTGACGTGGTTAAAGGTATAGTTTGTCTATACCTCTAACCACACCCGAGGTTGACTCGAATTGGCATTCATTTTGTAGTTTATGCCAGGCCTGGGCCCCTTTGCCCTCAGATCCCTTTCTCTCTCTTCCCCTGCTCTGCGCTATAGGGTGGGCTCACGGCTGCAGACTGTGTTTCTCAGGCTCCCCTGTCAGCTTGGCTGGCTTCTGGGTTCACCAGTAGGAGGCCCTTGTGGGGACTGGAGGGCAGCAGGAAGGGAGAAGCCAGAGTGTCTCTCCTGCTTGGGTGGTTTCCATCGGGGTCTGCCTTTCCTCAGGTTCTAGCTCCCTCTCAATAGGCTACTGACGTTCCTGGTGGCTCCGCCCCTAGGGTCTGGCTCCACCGCCTTCTCCTCCATCTCCAGCCCTCCTGACTTCTTGCTGTCACTAGTTTCTGGGTTGTCTTTCTCCCATCAGCTTCCGGGCTCCCTCCCTCATCTGAGCAACCAACTTCCTGCATTAAATGCCCTCTGGTTCAGATCCTGAGTGGTTTCTGTTTACCAAATTGGGCCTGACTGATTCCCATCCCCTTGCCATAAAACCCCCTTGGGTGCAGATCTGTAAAACGGGGGTAAATATTGGAACGCATCTCAAAGAGTGAGTTGGGGGATTATATGAGTCATACATGTAAAGAGCAGAGCGCCACCTGGCACATGGTAGGTGTTCAATAATGTTCTCTACGCATAGATATTATTATTATTAGTGAACTGTGACTTGTCCTGTTTAAACTGTGTGTGTGTGTGTGTGTGTGTGTGTGTGTGTGTGTGTGTGTACAGTGGGGAGAGGACATTCATTTCTGTGTGTACCCCTTCATGAAAATACGTGTCTGCAGGTGACCACACCAGGCCTCAGAACCCATGTAGCATGTTCTCATTGAAAATGCCTCTGGTCACCTCACTATCCGCTTGTACAACCACCTTGACCTTTGAAAGCTTGTAAAATCAATGAGCATGGAGGGGTCTGTGGGCAGATGGTGGGTGCCAGCCTCAGCTCACCGGGGTTGGCACATCAGGGACGCAGCTTGTGAAGCAGGAAGGGCAAGGCCCTCTGCAGGCTGGAGGGACAGGGAGAGGACTGTGGGCCAGGCAGGACCTTTTGCCAGGCTCAGCATAAGTTACCATGTGGGACCAAACCTCCCGGCCCCTCAGCATCAGCATCCCTGGGCCAGGCCTGGTGGGCACCATTCAGGGGACTGAGTCTGCGGATCTTGGCAAGGGGCCTCCAGCTCCTCAGTGACCTGTGGAAACATGTAGAATTTAGAGGTCATGGGCATTAGAGGCCCATTTCCATCATAGGACAGAGGAGGAAACTATAGCTCAGAGTGGAGGAGTTACTTCCCCAAAGTCTCAGAGCTAGAGTTAGAACCCAGATCTCACGATTCCATTCTTTGGGCAGGAACAGCCTCCTCCAATTTTCCAATAAAAATGGATGTCTCAGTAAGGACAACCATCCTTTACCTTTTCAGGGCTTTACAGTTTATAACACCTATCTAATTTGTGAGGGGGCTACTATTTTTCAAATATGAAATCAATATGTTTTAATTTCCTCACTAAATTACATTCTCATGCAGGCTTCCTCCTCCGAGGCTGAGCTGTGAGTCTGTCATCCCCATAAAGGAGAGGGTGGGTTTGCTTTGAACAAGACTCCATGGTCTCCAGGGCTCTGGAGAATCTAGTGGGCTTTGTATCGTGGCTCATGCACTGTGACCCTGGGCAGATAACTTCTCTATGCTGGGCCCTTTTCATCTGCACCCAGGGGCTGTACCAGTGCCTCCTTCATAGATCAACTGTGAGGTAGACAGGGTCTGGTGCAGAGTACGTGCACACATTAACATGTCAGCAAGCCTGGAGGACACAGCCAGAGGGCTTTACACAGGGGGTGCCCATCAGACAGCACAGGGAGCCCATTCATTCCTGTCCTGGGGTTTTCTGGGGGACAAAGGAGCTGGAGATGGGTGGATGGGCAATAAGACCCACATCTGATCTTTCTCCAGGCTGAATTCCCCAAGGAGAGAAGCATGCAGTTAAGTGGCAGAGGTATCGAGAGCAGAGGGGATTCTGCTTCCCTTCTCATTTGGGACTTGAGAAGGTCATCACCTCCCAGGCTGTTCCTGTCCTGATGACCAGTGGCTGCACTGTGGTCAACCAGGTGCCGTGGAGGGAGGGCATGAGTTTGGGTCTCCAAGCACGCCCTGGTTCCTCTATGCCTGAGGTGGAGCCCAGATGCTTCTGCTTGCCCTGAAGTCATACGAGTCTGATTGGGGAGTTTCTCAGAGGGTTCAGAGAAAGCTGCAGGGCAGGACCTCAGAGGGTCCTCAGTACCATCAAGAGGCAAAATGGGACCAGGTCTATTCGGAATGCTAGGACAGCCCAGCCCTGATGGAGGCAAGAACGAGCAGAAGGAGAACAACCTCGCCCATCGGCAGGAGAGGGACTGCTGAGCACTTAGGGTAGAACACACCATCCCATCTTGCTGGGCACCAACCCTCGCAGCCGAGGACTGGCTCCAGGCCAGATGTGCCCTTCTCTCCCAGCACCGTGCAGGCCTCTGCCCACCCACGTAAGTGCCATCCTGGAGGGCAGATAGAGAACTGAGAAATCAGCACTTTGTCCACAAGAAACAGGGTGCCTCCTTTAAAAGACTGTTTCAATTATTGAATCGGACCTAGATTACTACATTGGGCTAAAACTTAGTTTCTCCCCTTCCTCTTCACCCACAGACCGGGAGCATGGGGGAGAGCTCCAATCAGCTGATAGAAAATAAAGAAAAGGTGGGGGGTTCTCGCACATCTGAGCACACTGTGAGTACGACCTTGCCACATGCATATTATCTTGTCTGATTCCCCATTTGTGCTGGAGAATGGCCATCACTGGGGTCAGCTTAGAGTGGCCATACGGTCTGGAATGGCAGAGGCCATCACGTGCCCAGAATCATCTTTATTATTGCCATTTCCACTGCCAGAGGCTCCGGAAGCCTTTGGTTCCTCCTGCCAGCACGTCCCTCCGTGCTGGGTTCTCAGCTGGGCTGAGTTTGGAGAGTAACAGAAGGTAGATGCAGCATAACTGGGGGAAACAGCTCAGGCTTTGGAACCACCCAGAACAGACCTGGGTTGAAATCCAGCCTTACTATTTACCAGCCATATGACCCTGGGGAAGCAACCTGGACTCTCTCAACTATAAAATGGAGACAATAATAACATCAAGTTTGCAGCCTGGATGTGAGAATTAGGGGTGTAGGTAGAGCACTAACGCCATGCCCTGGACATAATAGGTGCTCAATAAATAGTAGCAAATTTAAGAATGAATGAATGAATGAATGAACGGCTACTTGCAGAGATAAGCATACATGCATGTGTTCTACGCTGAATGGCAGTATAATGTAGCATCTAAGAGTTAGAGTTAAAGCCAGATGGCCCAGGTTCAAATCTTGCCTTGGTCACTTACTTGCTATATAGTTATGGAAATTTTACTTAACCTCCCTAGACCTCGGCTCCTTCATGTGTACAATGGGAAGGAGGAGAATGACACCCATCGAATGGAGTTGCTATGGATTAAATGAGTTAATGTATACAAGACTCTTACAGCAGCAGTACCTGGCACGAAGTAAGTGCTGGATAAAACTCACCGTTATGGTGATGACGATGTACTAATGGATGCCACTCCACCCCGTCCCTATGCCCAGCACTGCTCTAGGCCCTGGGGAGGATATATGAGAAGCATAAGACATGACATCTGCCCGCAAAGAGCTTGAGAGGAGGCCATATACGCATCCTAAAGGCAGCAACTCAGGCCTGCATACGGGCAAGAGTGACCGAAAGTTAGCAAGGCCCGCTGGGAGTGCTGACAGCACACGCCACGGTGGGCAGAGGAGCCGGCAGAGCGAGGCTGGAAGCACTGAGTGACGCTGCCAGGCACGTGAGGCCTAAGTGCGCTTGAGGGACGCGCCTGGTGTGCCAGTCAGTCTTCACCCAGCCAGTGTCTCATCACTGTTTGCCACCACAGAGGCATCTAAGAGTTAAGCCAGTGACGGTGTAAGAGACAAGGGCTGCCTGGGAGTCCAGAAACCCGGGGCCTTTTTCTCTGCTTCATCTTTCAAAGAACAGAAGACTTGGGGCAATCACTTGCCTCTCTGAGGCTCAGTTTCCTTAAACATAAAATGGGAATAGGGGGGCTTCCCTGGTGGCGCAGTGGTTGAGAGTCCGCCTGCCGATGCAGGGGACACGGGCTCGTGCCCCGGTCCGGGAAGACCCCACATGATGGGCCTGTGAGCCATGGCCGCTGAGCCTGCGCGTCCAGAGCCTGTGCTCCGCAACGGGAGGGGCCACAACAGTGAGAGGCCCACGTACCGAAAAAAAAAATGGGAATAGGGACTTCCCTGGCTGTCCAGTGGTTAGGACTCCGCGCTTCTACTGCAGGGGGCCTGGGTTTGATCCCTGATCGGGGAACTAAGATCCCACATGCCACGTGGTGCAGTCAAAAAAAAAGGGAATAATAGCACCTGTCCTTTCAGCTTCATAGGGTTGGAGCCAGGCTAAAACAAACTAAGAAGGAAGGACCCAAGAGGTTGCTACACTCTTGGCATGGTTTAGCCAATGTATTAACCACCAGTCCTTAGAACCATTGGGAGAACTCAGGGTAGACTCTCTGAAGGAGAAACTAGGGTTCTTTCACCCCTGCCTTGGGGAGGAGACAGTCATATCATCACACAGGGTTGGAGGTCTCCTATACTTTTGAGTTTTAATTTCCCCAAAGCCTTGACATTAACCGTGGGGCAAGTAGCTGGTATCTGTATCTTTCCTCCACCTCAGCTGTCTGCCCCCCAGTGTCAGGGCTGGTGAGGACAGACACACCAAGCTTGAAGCTCCTTAGGGGAAAAAGATACCAGAATCCAACCAGGCTTGTTTGTTGGGTGGTGAACTTTCTTCTTTGACCCCACGAGACACTGGCCTAGGGGGTCCTGGTCCCATCTGCTCCCCCCTCCTCATGCCCATCAACCTCTGCTCACCACCTCCACCCCATTTTCCACTCTGCCCATCCCTCAACCCAGAAATCAAACTTAATCACCTTCCATCCGGCTTCTGCACTGCAATAAATAGTTACGGAATGCTCCCGAGGAGGAAAAAACAGATCCAGCATTTAAAATATTGAGCCACTCAGAAATAATTATTCATGAGGTTTTGGTGCATGTATTAGACTTTTCCCTTGAGGCTGAGGGCCGCCTGTTGGAACGAACTTGACCACTACTTGGCCTTTCTTTCCCAGTTTTCATTTTTCTTTCACTTGTTTTCCTCTCTGCATTTATGATTCCTTAACATATTCATATTGAAACATTAAAAATGCTCAACGGGGCACGGACAGGGCTATGCTGAGCTCATCGACAGAAGGGGAGGAAGGACTTTGAGATGGACTGTCCTGCAGAATGTGTGCAGGCGTGGAGGAGGGTGTGCAGCCTGAGGGGAGACCCAGCCCTGCCCTCAGGGAGCCCCGGTCTGAGGGGAGACACAACCCAGCTTTTAGACGACTTCCTGGCTGATTGAAGATTCCATTCTCAACTGGGAGACAGTGCTATCAATCTCAATGACTTTCTAATAGGGAAATGTGTTTGAGAGTTCCGTTTTCAGTGGGAAACCGTACTCATTCATTCATGCAACAATATTTATCTAAAACATGGTGCACTTCAGTAAATATTTTTTGAGACCGTCTAGATTCCAGTACTATACGAAGTTTGGGGGATAGAAAGGAGCACAGGAATAATTCCTGCTCTTAAGCAGCTCATGGGCATGCAGACTTTTCAGCAATTCTTATTTAGTGTAATTCCAGAGCTTTAGAGCAAAACTCACCTGCAGGTCACCTGGTCTTATCCCCACCTCCCAGTATAAAGGTGCCTGGGCAGAGACCCAGACCTTCTGGGAGCAGCAATCTAAAACCTGATGAACTGACTTCATCCCCAGTCTTTTCTGTTTTAACTTGTTATTTTATGCTGGAGTATAGTTGATTAACAATGCTGTGATGGTTTCAGGACAGCAGGTTGTTACATAACGTTGGGCAGAGTCCCCCGTGCTATACAGCAGGTCTTTGTTGGTTACCCATTTTAAGTATAGCAGTGTGTACATGTCAATCCCAAACTCCCTGACTATCCCTTTCCCTCTCCCTTCCCCCCTGGTTCATTCTCTAAGTCTGTGAGTCCGTTTCTGTTTTGTAAGTAACTTCATTTGTATCATTTCTGTTTAGATTCCGCTTATAATGGATATCATATGATATTTCTCTTTCTCTGTCTGACTTACTTCACTCAGTATGACAATCTCTAGGTCCAACCATGGTGCTGCAAATGGCATCATTTCATTCTTTTATATGGCTGAGTAATATTCCATCGTATATATGTGCCACATCTTCTTTATCCATTCCTCTGTCGATGGACATTTAGATCCCCACTCTTAAGAGATTTCTGTTTATATCTCATCACTTTCCTCCATCCCTCTTGCTGCAAAAGTATCCTCTTTTCATTTGGGGGAGCTATGGCGGAGCCTCTTCCCCATCCCCACTTATCCTCCCTCCTGACCTGAGCAGCACACAGCCCAGACTTCTCTGTGGTGTTTGCACACTGAAAAGCCCTGAAGAAGGTGACCAGATGATTGGTTTCTAGGTGTCCAGAATCAAGATCTGTGAGATATTCATTTCACTGGGCAAAGCTGTGCCACACACTGGAGAGATGAAGGTGAGGGGTGGTGGAAAGGCAGCAGCACCCTTTGGGGATCAGAACACTTTGAGGGTCAGGGTGAAGTGGTCACTTCTCTGAGACCTGGGATGTGAGAATAATGCTTACGGAAATAGCCATCTTTAGATCTGATAGAGACCTTAGGGATAAGTGAGTTAGACACAGGTCAAACTGCTATCATAGAGGCTCAAGACATAGTTGCTGACAGAAGATGGGAGTTTATGTCTCTATCTTTTTTTTATCCTGGTTTTCAACTTATTTATTTAAATTTTTATTGGGGTATAGTTGATTTACATTGTTGTGTTAGTTTCCGGTGTTTCCATCTCTCTTTTTAGATGGGCCAGAGGCAGGTGGATGGTGTGGGCCATCCAGAGACCTAGGCTATGGGTGCAGCTCTCTACCCTCTACCCAGGCTGCCCATCCAAGAGGACTGCTCCAGGCATGGCCAATCTCCAGCCTGTGGAAAGAGTTAGGAAGAAGCGAAAGCAGGCCTCTTCTTTGTTTAAGGATATGCCCTGAAGTTTGCTTTGGCTCATATCCCAAGGCCTGAACTTAGTCACGTGACAATTTCTACCTACAGGGGAGTCTGGGAAATGTAGTCTGTAGCTAGAGCCTCCTCTAAAACTTGGGTGATACTAAAACCAAGAGGAGGAGAAGGGACACTGGGGCATAATTCACAGTCTCTGTCACAGATGAAGGAAACATGGCAGACCGGATGAAGTGTGCATGGCAGATAGTCTTATTTCTCCCAAGTACTTCAGCTGCCTTTCTGTTACCACGAAACAGCAGGATTAGAAGAAAAAGCCCCCAGGGCCAGCAGCTCAGAGGCAGAGAGAGAGAGTTTTTAACTTGCTTCGATGCTGCCTAGGAGTGGGGCGGGGTCCTTCAGAAGCCAGGGCTGAGGCCCTCACACCACCAGGGCTGGTGTCTGTGGTCTGGACCACAGCCGCAGGGTTGGAGCACTGCACCACAGTATGGCACAGAGTAGCCAGGGTACCTGTAGCTGGCCTTCCAGGATTCTTGCTGATTGGCACTGCCCTGGCCCCACAGATGCTGTTGGTGCCGCACCTGTGTCCCCTTAGCATGCACCTTTCCACACCATTTCCATATGTAATGATGGCCTCTTTCTGCAGATATGCGTGGACACTGCCTGAGGACTTTCTCCACCAGAGCATGCTTGGGCCCTCCTGCAGGGCAGAAGTGCCAGGAAGTCACCCTGGGCGGTAGCCTCCATCCCATAATGAATGGCAGTTGGTACATAAATACCCAACTCTGAGGCGCGTCCTACACAGTCTCCCAAAGCTCCCCAGTGGGATCGGCCCCCAGGTGCCCACAGTAGTAACTTGCTCCCTGTATTAGCTTTCTTCCTTTTCTTATTTCCTCTCTTCTTTGTGGGTACTTTCTGGGGTCACCTCCCCAATGAACTACTTGTCCTGACATCATTATCTCACAGTCTCCTTCTGGAGAAGTCAGTCCAAGACAACTGAGGGTATTGGCTGTCCTGCTCTATCGAAGTAGAGAGAAGATCATACAACCAAGGTGGGGGAGTGGTCCCAAACCGGGAGACGTAAGAAGGTGCATCTTATTGTCACTAGATTCCCAGCACCTGACATGGTACCACATACAGGAAGGGTGGGTGGACGTTCAGAAATTATTCCACTGATTGAATGAATTAACTCAAGCGCATTCTGTCATCAACTTGCCGTGTGACCTTGGGCAAGTCACTTTACCTCTCTGAGCCACACTTTCACCGTCTGCAAAGAGGGGATGATAACATTACATATTTTAGAGGAAGGAATGAGACAACAGCTGTGAGTGAGCCTTGTGATTCTAACACCCTCTGAATTGTAAGAGGTGAGAGATTAGAGAACTCCCTCTTATCCTTAGGGCTTCTTTTCAAAACACCCAACTAGGAACATCTTAGTGGCTAAAAAAGCATCATCAATTTCTCATTGAAATCCTTTCATTCAACGAAGTGAATAATCTTAGTGGAAGGAATATACATTATTTTCTGTAGGATTCATTAAAGTTGTTTTCATTTTGAATTAAAAACACACAGTTTCTGAATAGGCCCTGTGCAAAAAGAAAGGTTCTTCACCAATCTTATACTTTGAAAACCAAGAAAATGGACCAAGGAAGGCTGTGCCTTTCCCAGGCCCACTGGCTGGTTAGAAAAATTCATTCATTCTGCAGTAACTTCATGGGCAGGGGCTCTGGCCAGGCACTGTGCTGGGTGTGGGTGTGCTTTGGTGAGCCCAAATGGACATGACCCTGCTGTCATGGAGCTGTCAGTCTCATGGGGCTGGGACATGAATGGAATAGTCGCACTATGACAGAAAAAGGTGTGTTTCTTTAAGAATTAAAGCAGTGGCGCTAGTGGAGGTGGGTGATGGAGAGAGAAAGAACGCAGAGAAAGGCTGCTTGAGCTGAGGTCTGAGACATTATCTGGGAGAAAAAAAGGAAGGAGAGCCTCTCAGAGGAGACAGCATATGCAAAGGTCCTGTGGTCCGAAGTGGTACATGATGGCTTTGAGGAGGTGAAAAGAGGACCTTATGGCCACAGTGTAGAGAGTGGAGTGGAGGGAAACGGGGCTGCAAAGGTGGGCAGGGAGAGGACACCGGGTCTCATACGCATGTGAGTCAAGAGTGGAGTCCAAGTCTTTCTCATTTTTTCTTCATAATATCCAAAATTGTATTATGAAAAAAAGTTAAACACACAGATAAAATGCACAGTGGACACCACATACCCACCACTTTGATTCTACTCTAGCATTTTGCTCCATTTGCTTTTTTCACATATCTTTCCAGTTATTCATCCCTTATCCATCTTTTTTTTTTGATAACTGTTAATATTTTATTATATATGCCTTAGTTTTTTCTAATGGAAAAAAATAAAACTTCACAGATAAAATTCTATTGGAGCCCTAACCCCAGTCACAATCTTCTTCTACTTTAGCCAGTGGGGAGCCCCAGTATGAGATCAGAGGGTGGGAGGAGAGAGAGGATGGTATTGCCTTATCCATCTTTTAATCCACCTTATTTTTATGCACTTCAAAGTGGCAGACATCAGCTCGAAACACTTCAGCCTGCATATCATATCACTGACACATATATACAGCTGAGTAACCCAAATCCTTTATCGAGATACAAAACATTCCATCACTCCAGAAATTTCCTTTGTTCCCCTTCAGTTAATCCTTGCCTCAAACTCCTAGGCAACCACTGCTCTGATACTTTACATCATACATTAATTTTGCCTGTTCTAGAACTTCATATAAATGGAAGCATTCAATATAACCCCTTTTTAGCAATGCTTCTTTCACTCGGCATATTTTTTGAGATTCATTCATGTTGTTGCGTGAATCCATAGGTCATTCCTTTTTATTGTTGAATAGCATCCAGAGTATGTACATTTCACAATTTGGTTATATCCGCTCTGTTGTTAATAAACGTTTGGGTTGTTTCCAGTCTCGAGTGATTATGGATAACAGTGCTATGCGTGCTTCTGTACAAGTCTTTTTGAGGATATGTGTTTTCATTTATCCTGGGTAAATTCCTAGGAGAGAAATTGTTGGGTCATAGGGTTTGATGTATGTCTCATTTCACAAGAAACTCATAGACCTTTCCCAAAGAGGCTGTACATTTTGCACTCCCACCCACGTGTAAGGGAGTTCCGGTTGCTCCACATCCTCCTCAGCACTTCGTGTTGTTCGTCTAATGGTTTAATCAGTGGCTGTGTAATGATGATTCATTATGGCTTTAATTCGTATTTCTCCCATGGTTAATGAGGCTGAGCACTTTTCCCATGTGCTCATTGGTCATTGCATTGCCTTTTGGTGAACTGTTTGTTAAAATCTTTTGCCTCTTTTTTTAAAAAGTAGATTGTTTATCTCCTAATTATTGAGTTTTAGTTCTTTGTATACATCCTGAATATACGTCCTTTGTCAAATATAACGGTAATTATTCAAGAAGTCTTTATGTGCCACCACTACATGCCAGGCAGTGTGCTGAACTAGACAGCGTGGGGTCTGCCTCATGGAGAGCCACAGTCTGGGTCTCCTGACTACCAAGTCCAGTGCTCTTCCTACTAAACTCAGCTTTTCCTTTAGGGGACAACTCTGGATTCCATATGTCCCCAGGATCCTGAGCTAGCAGGAAGGGCCTCAAACTGGACATCAGATGACCTGGTTTTGAAACCCTTCCCTGCCACTTACTTGCTGTGTGACTGGGGGCAAGTCACCTAACTTCTCTGAGTCTCAGGTTCCTCACCTAGAAGAACAGAATTTCAGAAACCCCTTCCTCTTGGATTTACCATGAAGATTAAAGGAGGAAAAGACACCAGGCGTTTGGTAGGTCCTCAGCCATCGTCAGTTTCCTTTCTTTCCCTTCCTCGGGGACAAGAGACTGTCCTGTCTCTAAGGTGACTTCAGCAAGGCGTGTTCTGTCGTTGCAGGGCTCCAATGGAGAAAAAGTATTTAGTTTAAAAATGAGATGTTATGGGGCTTCCCTGGTGGCGCAGTGGTTGGGAGTCCGCCTGCCGATGCAGGGGACACGGGTTTGTGCCCCGGTCCTGGAAGATCCCACATGCCGCGGAGCGGCTGGGCCCGTGAGCCATGGCCGCTGGGCCTGTGTGTCCGGAGCCTGTGCTCCGCGGCGGGAGAGGCCACAACGGTGAGAGGCCCGCGTACTGCAAAAAAAAAAAAAAAAAAAAAAAAAAATGAGATGTTATGGAGCGTTCCCTTGTGGCCTAGTGGTTAGGATTCCGGGCTTTCACTGCCGTGGCCTGGGTTCAATCCCTGGTCTGGGAACTGAAATCCTGCAAGCTGTGCAATGCAACCAGAAAAAGAGAGAGAGAGATGTTATGATGGTGCTAACGAAGTGGTGAGAACTTATTCTCTCCGGGGCTGCGCTCAATGGCCCCTGCTTTCCACAACCGGTGAGGTTGCCATAGTTTGCTAATGGAGTGTGTTTTTAAGGAGCTTCCTGATTTTCCTCCATCACCAAAGGGCTGAGGGAGAAGCACAGTGGTCTGAGAGTGAGAAGACTCGGTTCTGGCCTGGCTGGGTCTCTAACTAGCCACGTGCCCCTGGGCAAGTTCTCTAACCCACCTCCTGCACACCCTTCCTTGTAAAATGAGGGGGTGGGACAAGGGGATTTCTAAGGTCTCTTCCAGCCCAAATATTCTGTGCTTGCAAGTTTCTTTTGTCCCCGACAGATGCTGGACCACAGCTGGAAGACACATTTTCAAACAGAATCGGCCATCCGGTCAGCAAGCACGAACTAAGCGTTTTTGTATGTTCTTATGTTTTGAGGAGGTCCAAGGGAAGTCCGAGAAGCTACATCACAACTCAGAGAGTCTCAATCACACCTACGTTTTAAAAAAGGAAAAGTGTCGATAGGAAAGATATTAGTCCTTAAAAAAGCAAAAGAAAACAGCTGCACGTCCAGTTACTTAGATATCTCTGTGTTCATTCTCCTTCAACCAACTTCTTAACCATTAAGAACTGATGATTCTTTTGATTTATCCAATTGATTAAAAGATTGGGGCCGTTTCAACTTCCCCTTTTACTTCTGCCTAATTAGAAAACATATCTCTGTTGACTGACACACCTTCCCTGTGAGGGTTTTTGGAAGTTTTTTACCAAGAGTCTATATGGGTGAGATGAAAACTGTACCTCTTCTTTAACTTATTAATTCGGCAAATCCAAAGCTTCATGGGAAGATCTGCACAAACTGTGGTTGAACAGGAAGCAGACAGATGGGAGCAACGGGAGATGGGCTGTCAGTGCTAGGAGGGGCCAGGCTGGGGAGCCCTTCAGTCACCAGCTACGTAGGTCAGTCCTAGGAGGCCACTTTCCGCAGTGCCTCAGAGCTGCCAGGAGACCTGGGGAGTGTTGCTTAACCTCTCTGGGCCTCAGTTTTCTCATCTGTAAAATGGAGGTGGTGACAGCGTCAACCCTACCCAGACTGTTTGAGAGCTTAGTGGGCAGTGAGTGTGAACCACTCCGTGTAGGGTCCTGTATGTTGCAGGCTCCATGTCCCCGTTAACCGTTTAGATTACCATTCACACCTCACAGGGTAGGGAACTGTCTTGGAAACCACAGACACAGGGAGGTCCCCAGCTTCTGACTACCCGGACCTTGGCAAGGGTCCCCCCTGCTTAGACACACAAGAGCCAGCCTCAAGAGCCTTCTTTCAGCCCTTTCCCCTTGGGATGCTTCTTTTCCCGATTTTCCCGGAGACAATTTCCCTAACACCTTTTCCTTCTGAAGCTCCTGGTCTCCGTTTGTATGTAAATTGGACATTTGAGTTCATGAGGCCACAGAGTTTGTTGCATCTGGCTTTTATATTTCAAAGGAGGCAGAAGAAATACCACCAAGGAGAGGGATGCAGTTTTCTACCCAGAATAAATGTTCCTCTTGCCAGCCCCCCACCGTGTCCCATTAGAAGGTTCTAGGAGCAGGGGCTGAGAATTTTCTGTTCCAAAGGGTCTCCCCAAGACTGTTCCTCAGGGGGCTCGTGTAACAGGGCCCTTGTCATCTTCCGTCAACTCCTCTCAAGGGCTGACACTTTCTACCTCTTTAAGCTTTTTTATACCTGCAGCCAACGCTTCAAAACAACAGGGGCAGGGTACAGGCCCGCCTGGGTGCCCATTCCCGTAACACTGCCCTTCTCTCCCTCCTGCAGGTCCTGCAGGCTCCCAGACCAGTGCTGTCCTGAGCTGGAGGGGGCAGTGGAAGAGGAAAGTCTGATAACTGATAATACGGTATAACAGCAGGTTGGATGTCAGGCCATTGGCTAACATGCTTCACCTGCATTATCTCATTTAACTCTCAAGAACCCTTGGAGGAAGTGTCATTACGAGTCAGGTTCCCGGATGTGGAAGCTGATGCTCAGAAGGGATAACAGATTTGCCTGAGGCATGCCCAGTGTTAGCGGGCAGCTAGAACTGGAGCCAGGCGTTCTGACTCCCCAGAGCAGCCTGCTATCCTCTGCTGTGGGGGTGACACTCAGGGGGGTGACAAAACTGGGATTTGATCCCCGACCTGTGTGACTTCTAAGCCCTGCTTCCACTGAGGACCGACTCACTTTAAGTATCACACAACGAGTTTTCAAATATAAATAAGATGCAGCGAAACGTAGAGGACATCATCACTCTTCTGGGTGCAAGTTAATGTACCTTAGGCGTTCAAGGAAGCATTCCGGGGTCACTCAGGAACGCAGGACAATCGCTGATGTGTTGATTGCACAGAAGATGGGCAGAGCCAGTGATCAGCTAAGGCTTTTGGGAAGGGGAACCAGGTAAGGGAAATGCTCCCTGCACCGTCCCAGTTTATCTGCTTATGAAAATGGTGATGGATTTCAGACTCAGAGTTGGGCGAAGCTCGTAGAGGACTTTTTGGATGTGAGGCCAGTTTGATCCCAGCTACCAGAGAGGAAAATAATAGCAAATAATAATAGCTACCACTGGATTTATATGCTAAGCAGTTTTTAGATACACATATACAGTTAACATAGTATCTCATTAAACTTATAAACCTGTGAGTTGGGTATTTCCCCTGTTTTACGGACGAGGAGATGGCCTCCCAGAAATGTTAAGTAGCCCAAGGTCACACAAATGGGAATTGCAGGGTTTGCACCCAGGAGGGAAGCCTGGCTCCAGAATATATGTTTCAATCATGCTTTGTGTTCTGTAGCTTTTTACTGAGCCCCTGATGGATGCCTGGCGGGATGCGAAGTGCCTTGCAAGCGGGGACTCAGTCGATGCTCACACCCCTGTTATGTGGGGACCGTCCGCACCGGCCGAAGGTCACACTGCAAATCAGCTCTTACTCCTACCTTCAGGAATATTGGCCAACACTGATAATTAAACAAGTTCACTTGTGGGTATCACATCAGAAGTGAGGAAGGTGAATGCCACAGGAAAAGAAGAAGCAAAACACTCAGGCTTCAAAGGAAGGAGTGAGCCTTCATCTGATCGGAGGTGGGCGCGTTTTGCAGAGCCGGCTTCAGAAGCAGGTGCTACTGGAGAGAAAATGGCCATCTCTCCACTCCGGGCCTTTGCACATGTTCTTGCCATTAACATTCTCCTCCGCTGTCCCCACTCCACTTCCCCTGGCCAATACGGACTCATCTCCTCCCGTCTCCACTTAAGGATTTCTTCCTTGGGGACTTGACTGAACCCCTGGGTCAGGATAACTCCTCCTTCCCTAAGTCCCCAGGCCCTACAGATCTCCTCCATAGCAGACATCGCATGGGGATTGTCCTGGCTTCTTACCTGAGGGCTTACAAGCTCCACGGGGCAGGGGATCCCCAGCTTGCCCTGCTCCATACTCAGCTCCCAGTAGAGGGTCAGGCACTCAGCACCGATTGAGAGACTGCCGTGCTCCAACCTGACCCTCTCAACCAGCAGGATGAGGTCTGGGCCTAAAGCCTGGGGCTGCAAGAAGGCCTGGGGTTGGACCATGTGTGGGTGAGAGTGGAGCCTCCAGGGAAAACAAAAGGCTCCTCTGTTCCAGTGAGTCCCTGGAGCATGTGTAACAGCAGTGGCTCGTCAGAAATGCAGACCCCCAGGCCCACCCCAGCCTTGCTAATCCAAATCTGTGTTTTGAACAACATCCCCAAGTAATTCTTTGTGTAAACCTGAAAGTGTGAGCAGCTCTGGTATCAGGAACTGTAAACAGGACGCTTGAGGCTGCTCTGAAACTCTAGGGAGTTGGCTGGCTCCACAGGTGTAGTATGCAAGGGTCAAGTTCAGGAAGGTCCTCTCTGAGAATTTTGTACACTAAATCCCAGGGGTTAGTGTCCAGGGGTGGGAAAGCTGGAACCCACACCCAGAATTGAATGTGGTCCAGTGACAAAGGTCGTTTGCCTCCTTTTTCTCCTCTTCTTACCTGGGTCTGGACAGCCCTGGCCTCCCTGGTTAGGGGTAGCCAGTCATGAGAGGGTTAATCCACAGGGTCTGAAGTCACTTTCCCAGGAGAATCAGGGCTCAGTACACATGCCTGCGTCACGTGTAACCTTAGAGTCTGACCATACATAGTATTCTTTTTCTCACACACAAAACACTCAGCAGATCCCAGTTCTCTACTACAGGCCCTCTCCACTTACGCTAGACTTAATTATTTAAATTTAGTTCATTAGGGTTCTATATTTAATTTTTTAAATCGAATGAATTATTTGTCTATTAATAAATGATAAAGTTAACAGCTCTTTGTAAGCGTTCAGAATAGATAAATTATTTCATTCTGTAACACAATACCGATATTCACCCATGAAACAGAAAGGTTGTCCCAATAAGAAGCTCTACTCTTTCGACCTGGTTCTCTTTACTGTTAGCTAATATGAATTAATTAATTTATTATGTGGCATCAATAAGAAAGGGAAGGGGAAATGGAGTTTACTTATGTGCTGCAAACATATCTGTGTCTCTTCTGGGCTCCCTCCCATTTGCCAAAACCAGGGGAGGTGAGGAATAGTCCAGGAGGGTTGCCATTGGCTCCATGGCTCCATAAACTGGTCAAATAAATTGCCCATCCCTCTCTTTCCAGATGTGTTGCTACAAGTGTCGCTAGCGGAGCCTCTTGTAGAACCAGAAAAAAGTATGGTTGGTGGGGGGCAGGGAGCTACAAGCTGGATAAGAAAAGCATCTATGAGAACACTGTGACTTTTATTACACAGAGAGTATAAAAGGCAAGTAAATACAAATATTTTATTCTGCAATTTGAACATTAAATTTCATCGCCATACCCCATGTGCTTTGTTATGCAGACTGGCGTCTGCTAAGAATGAGATTCTGGAATTGCCTTTCCAGCTGGTGTAATTCTGAGAGGTTCTGGAATAGTGTTTGGGAGCTACCCCTCACACCAAAAGCTAATAGACGTGTGTCCGTACTGTGTGTGTGTGTGCGATGTGTGTGTGTGTTAGGTGTGTGTGAGTGTTAGGTGTGTGTTACGTAAACATGTGTAGTGAAGATATACAGATAATCTGTGCATATGTACGCCCTCATCCAGTCATTTAACTACTTATTAAAATGCCTACTAAGAGCTGAGGATTCAGCAATGTGCCAAAACAGACATAATCTCTGTCTTCGCGGAGCTTAGCTTCTCATGGGGGAGAAAGAAAATGTCTGAACAAAGAAACAGATATTAATCAATAAAGAAAACCAAAGCAAGGTGAGAGATGAGAGTGGTCAGGGTGCTTCCTGGGATAAGGGTTAGAGGAAGGGCCTTTCTGAGGGGTAACATCTAAGCAGAGACCAGAGTGAGGGGACGGGGCCAGGCATGTGGGGATCTGCAGGCACAGCAGGTGGAGGGCCTGGCACAGGCAAAGGTGAGCACACAGGGACTTACCTGGAGAGTGCGTGGGGGGCACTAAAGAGGCCGGTGTGGAGAACAGAAGGAATCTTGTGTACTGGATAATAAACTCCTTAAACCAGGGAGCATGGAACCACCATCCATAGAGTGGTAGGACTCCAGAGCTTACCCAGCCCAGCCCCCATTTTCTGGTCAAGTTAGAGACAGAACTGGGATTTTTTTTTTTTTTTTTTTTTTTGTGGTACGCAGGCCTCTCACTGTTGTGGCCTCTCCCGTTGCGGAGCACAGGCTCCGGACGCGCAGGCTCAGCAGCCATGGCTCACGGGCCCAGCCGCTCCACGGCATGTGGGATCCTCCCGGACCGGGGCACGAACCCGCGTCCCCTGCATCGGCAGGCGGACTCTCAACCACTGCGCCACCAGGGAAGCCCGAACTGGGATTTTTGATTTATGTCTTCCAACCACCAGTCTGCTGCTTCCCATCCCACAACCTCTGTTCTTCTGTTTCACTCACCTTGCCCAGTAGAGGCCTGAGTGGAAAACAAAATAGAGCTGCTCCCTATTTGAGTGCTCCCTGATCTTGGCGCTCACTCCCTGATTCAGCCCAACTCAGGACCGGGGTCCCCTCTGGCATTTCCTTAACCTTCTCTCTTCATCTCTGATCTTTCAGGAAACGGCTGACCACCCCTGTGTCCTGCAGACTGAGATGGAACGGTGGTATGGTTCAGCATCCGTACCTCAGACTCCTTATGTGTACAAACTGCTTCAGGAGACTTAATGACGGTCTCACCAGGGAGGGAGGTGGAGAGACCACTGGAACAGCCTCAGGGAGGCTGCGGAGGAGATGACAGGGTTTATGTGGGAAAGTCTGAGGTCTAGGAGCAACGGAGCGTTTTCCTGGATGGCAATGATGCGCAGGCTCTGATTTGTGATGAAGGGTCTCACATGCCAGTGGGGGTCCCAGCTCACCTCAGCTCAGCTCTGCTCCCAGGGGTCAAGGAAGCTTGACACCTTCTATTTTTGGAGACCTGCTGTGTCTGTTAGTATGAGGTTTGGTTGCATGCCAGAAAACCCAAATACTGAGTAGGCTGCTGGTCTAAATAAATTAGGGCTTGCTTTTCTCTTATGTGAAAGAAGACACAGGAGTCAACAATCCAGACCTATCAAGAAGGCTCCTTGGTGCTATTAATGTCCCAGCTTCCATTCATCTTTCTATTCCTCAAGGTCCCCTCATAACCTAAGGGGGCTGCTAGAATTCTAGCCAGCATATAGGAGTTCCAGGCAGGAAGCAGGAGGAACTGGGGAGGGCAAAGGAGAACCTATCAGCCGAGGAATCCCACTGTTAAAATTTATCTATTTCATTTTTTCTAGCTTTACTGAGGTAAAATTGACAAAATGGTAATATATGTAAAGTGTACAAAGTGATGATTTGATACACATACACATTATGAAATGATTCCCACAATCAAGTTAATTAGCATATCCATCACCTTACATAATTACCTGTTTTGTTCTGTTTTGTTTTGGTTTTCGTATCTTTGTTTTTTGTTTTTGTGAGAAAGCTTAAGATCTCTTCTCTTAGCAAATTGCAGGTATATGATACAGTATTATTAACTATAATTACCACGCTGTACATTAGATCCTCAGAAGTTATTCATCTTCTAACTGAAACTTTGTACCCTTTTACCAACCTCTCTCTGTTTCCCTACCCCGCCCCCCACCGCCAGCCCCTGCGAACCACCAATCTACTCTCTGTATCTGTGAGTTTGACTTTTTCTTTTTCTTTTTTGAGATTTACATATAAATGATACCATGCAGTATTGGTCTTTCTCTGTCTGGTTTATTTCACTTCACATAATGCCCTTTGGTTTCATCCATGTTGTTGCAAATGGCAGAATTTCCTTATTTTTTATGGCTGGATAATATTCCATTGTATATTTTATACCACATTTTCTTTATCCACTTATCTGTTAACAGATGCTTAGTTTGTTTCCATAGCTCGGCTGCTGTGAATAAGGCTGTAAGAAACATGGGGGTGCAGATATCTCTTTAAGATAGTGATTTCATTTCTTTTGGATATATACACAGAAGTGGGATTGTTAGATCAATCACATGGTAGTTCTATTTGTAATATTTTGAGGAGCCTCCGTACCATTTGCCATAAAGGCTGTGCCAGTGTACCTTTCCACCAACACTGCACAAGGGCTCCCTTTTCTCCACATGAGAAACCCCTTTAAAAACTTTTTCCAAAGGCCCCACCCAATGACTTCCCCGCATATTTTATTAGCCATCCCGATCTGCAAGGAAGTCTGAGAACTGTCAGTTTGTTTGTCTGTTTGCTAAAGTGGCATATTTCCACTCTAAATAAATTATGATTCTGATAGGGGAAGCACAGAATATTTGATATTAAATCTCTGTCCCTTATGCAAAGGCACAGACAAGCTCGGGCATCTGTCCCAGGTCCAATGACTTGGGTGGAGGATGGCAGAGAACAGGGGGTCCCTTGAGTTCTGGGCTGTTTGGATAGAAGAAAGGAACACGTGTTCTTAGGTCTCTTGCATTCCAGGTAGAATTAGTGTCAGAAGGCTTACGGAGGGTAAGGAAGAGGGATATAGATGGAGGTCATTCTTGGGGTCATTTCAAGGTGGTCCCCCCTCAGCCTTGGATTTCTGTAACATCTTCATATGAGTGCTTCGATCGCTGGAAAAGTTTTCATTCTTCCCTTTTTTATAAAATATGGACAATAGTATGGTTCCTAAGGCCACAGGGAAAAATAACAGAGGAAATTAATACAAATCCCTTAGCAAAATACCTGGCACATTGTAAGTACTCAAATATCGTAGCAGCTAATTATTATTATTATTATTGGTGAGCCACGGTCTAGTGCATGTCTATGCATGTGCACGGGTGTTACAGAGACACGTATGTGTGTATGTGCCTGTGTGCATGATTGCCCATAAAGGAGATGGCAGAAAGACAGAATGAGAGACTGACGGGCTGTGGGGCTGTGCGAGCCTGTAGCTTTGATTCCTTGAATACATGCGCTGCTCTGTCACCCAGCAGGGTGGAGCAGGGCACAGCCGGGTAGGGATAGGTTGGCCTCTCACAGCATTGAGTTTCCATGGGAGGTGCTTTAACACTAAAAATTCCTCAGTCCAATTTTGAGGGTAACAGGCAGAAAGAAGCTGGGTTGCCAAGCAACCAGCCATTAACAGGAAATTAGCCTCTCATCTCTGAATGTCCTGTCCCACTTCCATTCCATCTCTCCCTATTCTGCCAAACAGAAATTCACACACAGGCACATATACAGACATACAGACATACGGACACACACATAGAGCAATATAACTGAGTGCCACCAGAAACTTCTAGAGAGAGAATCCACATTGCTGGGCTCACACCAGCTCGAGCAGGCAGGCCAGAGAATCCTCCAGCCCTGCTATTCTCTCCTCTCTTCCAGAGGCTTCCTCCCCGTGCCCATCGTCTCCACTCATAGATCAGTCCTGTTTATCTGCTGGGCCCCGACGTCCATGGTTGTATATGTGCCTTCTGTCTCCTGGTCGGACTGGGAGCTTCATGAGGCTGGGAACTCCCCACAGGCAGTCGTAGCCAGCCTCTCAAATCTAACCCTAAACAGATCTCTCTAATCTTATTCAAACTTTACCCTGAAGCCCAACCTCAGACCTGATTTTTGGCCCAGTTTTCTTGCTGCAGTACTGAGTTGGGCTGCACCTGTTGCCAGAGGGGAGGGGCCATCTCAACACCTACTCGGGGTGTGTGAGTCTTCGATGACCCACGCTGGGGAAGGAGAGGAGGGCAGAACAGTGTCTTGCTCATCTCCCAGCGACAGCAAGTACAGAAGAGTGTCTGGGGTCTTAGGCCAGGGGCTGCTTCTGTCTCAACCCTGACCCAACAGCAAAGGATGAAGCAGGGGCCCTCTTAGGTCACCTTAGAGGCCCTCTTAAGGTAGCTCCCTCCTCTGAAACATGCCTTTCCCTGGATCCATCCTGCCCTGGTTGAATTTATTGGGAGATGCTTGGAGTCCTCACAGATACAAAGATATCTGGAGAGAAAGCCCAATACACAGGGTCATCGTCCCCAGTCAGAGCAATATTTCTAGAAAGTTGACCTTGAATCCTGAGGATGGTTCTCAAACTATCCCTCCCCTCCACAGTCCACTGACATGGACAACTGATATTCAATTAGTAATGTCAGTTGAACCAAACACTGATAGACTCTACTGTGATTCCCCACCCCCAACCCCCAGAAGGAGGTCATGGCTCTGGGAAAGAAGCGGGCATGTAACTAGTCAACTCCAGTGGTTACGTGCCCAAGTAGAGTCATATGAAATGCTATGGAGACCCGAGAAAGGAGTGATTCAATCTGTAGATGTTGGGTGGGAATGAAGAGAGGAATCAAGGAACAGGTGACATTTCAGCTGGGTTTTGGAGTATGAGTAGAAGTTTTCCAGAGAGAAATGTTTGGGAGAGGGTGGGTGAGAAGGAGCTCCAAGCGGAGGTAACAGCCTGGACACAGGGCCTGAGTATTTGTAAAAAAAATCACCTTTCAGAATTCAAGGAAGTGTCTTGTAAGTTAACATTTACAGAACACTGAGATGACAAAGAGGAGGTTCGGGCCCCAGCTCTGCCCCTGACTGGCTGTGCACCCTCAGACAAGTTATGTCACCAGTTGGGGCTTCAGTTTTCTCATCTGTAAAATAAGGGGTTTGGGTGATCTCTGAGGTTCTTTCTAACTCTGATGACCCATGCTTTGATGTGTATAGTGTTCCTCTGATCAAAGGAGAGAAAGAGGCTCAGGTGGGCATGTGCAGGGGCTGGTGGGGAGCTGGGCCTGCAGGCTAGGAGGCCTTCCTCCTCCTCTCCCCGCCCCTCTGGGACTGACTCCAATACTTCCCAGAGGTCACCACGCAGCTCAGACCACGCTGAGAGTTGCAGTGACCTTTGCAGAAAATTGCTCAATTCAGAAGATTTAACTGTATTTAAAATCAATGTGGGAGGCTTTTGAGGAGGGACTGGTAGGTGTCCTGTTGTAGGACTGGCTGAGAAGTGTCTTGGAGACAAACAGGTAGCTCCGAGGCCACCCCTGCCTGAGGAACACTGAGCTGGGAGAGCAGACTTAAGACCGAGCAGTATCGTTTTATTTCTCTGAAGTGCTGGCCTGTACGTAGCATTGTTAACACTCAGGAGGGCAAGGCGATGAGCCGGGTGGAGGAAGGGCTTGTGTGAATCTCCAGCGTCTCCAGCGTCTCGTATGTCAGCCCAGCTTATGTATCGGCAGAGCGGACTGCTGCCTCGGTGCCTTTCCTGTCCCAGCTGTGTGTTCCTTCTCTGGATTACAGGGATGTCCCAGAAAGATGAGAAAGGTCATATCATTCACATAGGAGGGGGTCAGCCTGACAGACCCTTGGGAGGCCGCTATAAAGGAAAGAGCAAAGAGGTGTCCGAAAGAGAGATGAGAGACCCCCAAGGTGGACTGATGCCATAAGACCTCTGGGCAGCCCTCCCACCGCCAGGCAGCCAGCCGCGTGGAACCCGCTGACCTTGTCTCAGCCTCCCAAGATCACAACTTTCAATGCCCTTCAAGGCCTCAGGGACCGGGACGCTCCTTCAGTGACAGGGGCAGGGAGAGGAGCCCCTGACCTGCTGCCCTGTCCCCCAGGGTGGTCACTGCTTCCAGGGCCCGAGGCTTTGAATCTTCAAAGCCTTTCCTTTAATGGGAAGGAAATGTAATTTATTTGTCAAATCAAAGGCTCTTTAGCTGTGCAGAGGGTGCTCAGCCCAACACCCTTGCCTGGGGCAGAGCAGGGGCCTGATGACTTGCCATGGGTGTGCTTGTGTATATTTAATTTAATTGGTACTTATGGAGCGCTGGGCTGGCTGCCTAGGCAGGAGCCTGTGTGCTCGAGTGCTCTCTTTTGCGGGCATTTCTGTCTGCAGGGAGACAGGCGTGCGTGTGTATGTGTTTGGCATACGTCCACATGCTGATGGACTCCAGCCTGTGTTCACACCTCGTGTGCAGGCCTGGCTGGATGCTTCTGGGTAGTATGAGCCTGTGTGAAGATGCAAAGGGGATGCACGGGTGGGATGAGATCCATGGAAAGTCTGTGCGTGGGAGCATGTCTGGCAAAGTGCCCAGACCACACCAGGATCTCAGAGACGCTGTTGAAGGCTGGGGCCGCAGGACACAGAGGGCAAGAAAGGCCCAAGGTCTATGGCCACCCAGTTTCACCAGTCTTGGGGGAATTCAAGAGACCGGGGTGTCTCTCTGGCCTCGAGCTGGCAAAGGATTTCCCATTGCAGCCCCTTATCCCCTGACCATGAACCATGCAAGCAATTCCAGCCTCCTTTCTGCCCTTGAGCAGTGGCTGGCAGCTGGCTGGGGAGGAAGGAAACGGGTATGGATACGAGGGCTTCCTGGGCACCTGGGCAGAGGAGAGGCTGAGGGAAATGGGGGCCTTTCCCAAGAGGGGAGCAGACAGCAGTGGTTGGAGCCCCTGCATTATCTTCCCACCTGACTTGGAGACCTGATCTGAAGACAGATCTTAGCCAGGGGGTCTGGGGATGTGGAGCGCAGAGATGAGGTGGACTGAAGGGCCAGATGTAAAGGGAGGAGTCTCATCACCCAGAAGGGAGTTGCGTTCTCAGTTTTTTTAGGGCCCTTGAAGAGAAGAGTCAAGTTTTTCTACTCGGACCTGACTGGTAACCCAGCACTTGATTAAAGGTTAACGGAAGGTGATGATAAATTTGAAAGGATGCATGGGGTGAAGTTGGGGAGGGGCTGCTCCATCTCAGGACAGAAGAGGTAGAAGGGGATTAATCCCTGTAAAAGGTGGGGTGGAGTGGGGGGAAGCCGAGGGGTCTCCCATCTCTTCCGCCTCTCTTCTCCCTCCCTCCTGAGCATCCTCTTCTTTGGGCCCTTCCTCTCCCTGGTTTCTCCTTCCAGACTCTCCTCAGCCCAGCTGGCCAGGCTCTCTTCTGGCTCTGTGGTCCTCGAGGGATGCTGACCACCCTGAGGGACACTGTCTTGCTTTTTTCTCTGTGATCCACCAAAAGGTTCTGCTGCTTCCCTTCCTCGGGTAGGGCGGGGAGGTGCTACACGCTGCATGCAGGTTCCCTCCATGCCTCCCAGCTTCCCCTCTCAGGGAACCAGCAAGCTTTCAGGATTGTTGAAGAGCAGCTTGTAATTAACATTCTGGGCTGGCCTGTGGGCAGGTATCACAGGACTCGGGGAACTGGGGGATCACCTAGACGGCTTTTCCTTCCTCTCTCCCCAGTTTGTGTGGGTTCGCATGTGTCCATCTTTTCTGCATGTCTGTTTCCCTGTTATTTATCTCCCTTCTCTACTCCCATCTCTCGGCCCCGGACTCTTGTCTCCTTCCTTCTCTTCTGGACTCCAGCTGCCTCTCAGGCTTTCACTGTCATGTGTTTGCTCACTTCCTGTTTCTCCTCCTGGTATCTGCCTGCCTCTCTCTCTCCGAGTGTTCTGATCTTGGCTTCAGTTCCTCTCCCTTTAGGTCTCTCCCTCTGTAGGCCTGTCTCTATCACGCTCTCTCCCCACACCTCACACCCTCCCTTTCTGACTGTAAGTGTTCAAATAAATGAAAAAGCCCGAGCCCCATGTGCCTGGCAGTAGAAAGTAACTTTGCAACCCCAGGAGTGTGGCAGAGACTGTGTACAACAAAAGATTCTCAATTACTGCCTCTCAGTGCTGGGTTTACTGCGCTAAAAAAGGAGGAATTCCAGGCAGGAGAGGAAGAGGGGCCTTTGTGAAGCTGGGGGGCTGAAGGGAAGGAGGCAGCAGTGGGTGTGGAAGGGCTCTGATCTTTTTATCAGCCCCGAGACACTCCACAGCTTATTTCACCTCTCTCCTTGTCTGAGTCCAGGTTCCAAACCTCTCCATTTGGGTCTCCCATGCATGTTGATCCTTACGCCCACTGGGCCTGCCCCACACACACCTAGACCATCACAATCCCCACTGATCCCCCGGCCACAGCTCGGTCGGTCGTGGACAGGTGTCAGGGAGACCCCCTCACAGGCTCCAAATTCCCTTCTGATCTCAATGAGAACCTGGCGCCCAGGAACCAACCTTCTCGAAAGTACAATGTCACCTTTCGTGTTTACAGGGACCACCTTTGTGAGGTGTGGGAAAAGCTGGTATGGATGTTAGGATTGGAAGTGAGGAGTCCAAATCCAGTGCACCCCACCTAGAGACTTTGGGCAAGTTATTTAATCTCAGTTTCTTCACGTGTTAGATGTGGGCTTAATCGTATCTATCTTGCAGATAATAATAAGGACAACAATATCTATCTAATGGGTAACACGTATCTCAAGGATCCACTTATTAGGAACAAGTGTGGTTGGAGATCTGCCAGGACATGAACTCAGTGGGCGAATGTTTGAAAAAAGTAACATAATTTGGATGTACGCCCATTTCACAGTCTCACCCTTGAGTTCACCCAGGAGGTCCAGGTGGATTTCAGCTGGCCCTGTTGGTCTAGTTATATCTATTTCTGAATGAAATGAAGAATTTGTGCAGCATGCAGAGCAGGTGCTATGAGTGCCCTCCACGTCCCATCAGCCCTTAACATTTTCCTGCACTGGCCCAGATGCCAAGTGTCAACACCTGCGCCTGGGCCTGAGGGTCTCTCTGGAGTCTGCTGGGTCAGGACAGAGGTGCTGGCAATTAAGCCCCCTGGGAGCAGCCCTCCATGGCCGCCCAAAGCTGGTGGATAAACACCCCAGCTCCCTTGCCTCTGGGTGCAAACTCTGAAGATCAGTGCCACCCTGGGACCCGAGGTCCCCGCAGGACTGGGCTCCAACTTCCTCAGTGTTAACCAACTTGATGACACATCCCACGTTGGTTCTCGCCTTCTCTGTCCCTACCAGCACTTCCTTCACCTCCCAACTAAACTACATGTGCCCACATCCCCGCCTCGGGTGTCTGCTTCTGCAGGAAACTAAACCAAGATGGCAGGGTGTCACGCTAAGCCTTTGGGTCTTAGGGTCAGAGCCCTGGGCTCTCAATTCAACATAGGTTTAACTTAGCTGAGGGTTCTTGCCTCTTTACCAGTTTTGATCCTAATTTTCCCACCCTCGAAATGGGGCTACTAAAGATTCCTTTCCTACCCATCCTAGAGGCTGCTGTGTGGATCAAATGAGTGGATGCAAGTGAAAGAAAATGGTGAACCACAAAGCGATGTAAAGCGTTACCCTCAACGTGAGGATTTCTTCTTGTCCGTGTAATCTCAGCATCAAGGGATTTGGGGGTGGGGGTCTCCAGGCCATCCTCTCTGGCACAGAGTCTGCTGAGCCCGTCTGCCGGCCTTTTTCATCCTGGGAGTGTCTTCTGCACTGTGATCCCTCACACTCTCCCCCTGCGTCCCTGACTTTGAAGTATTTAAAGGCGCTCTTGTTACTGGCTTTGGAATTCCTCACGAGGGGCTTCTCACATTGTTTTCCTGGACATTTGACTTCAAGTTTGCATCTGACCTTTTCCTGTGATTAATAATTGATAATAAAATGTAAATATATGAATGGATTATATACATGTAACTGGTGTTTTCCCCTTGGCATGACCCCTTTTTCTTGCTAGTTAGCCATGCAGAGGGTTTTTTTCTCCTTTCTAGAAACTAGTCTTTTTGATCTTCAGCACACATTTTTGCAAGATTTCAGGGAGGCTTCTCTTTATTTTTTTTAATAGTGTATAGGTTTCTTATGCTTTAAATTTTTTTTTAACTTTCTTTTAACCATTTCTTTCGATTTTTCGCCTTTAACACACGGTCTCATTTCTTGTTTTTCTATGAGAAATGATTGGCGGCATGATGGGTATTTTGGGCTTTCCCACCAGGGGGCTGAACCTCAAGGTGCTGGGGTCTGAAGGGGCCAGAGCTTCACCCACAAGTGCTTTGCTCCTACCTTCCCTCCAGAAGAACGCTGCCCACTTCCCGCCACTGAATGCGGCAAGCCCTGTGCATGTGGGTGATGGGCACCCCTAATCTCCATCACCACTGGGGACTGGCTTTGCGATGCTACTTTATCACTCACACCAGCTGCCTGTACTTGCACACCTCACCCTTAGTTAATTACGCCCTGTGTGCAAGGAGCCACCTCCCTCCCAGTGACAGCTTTCAAGCCCCGTCAGATGAAGAAGCAAAACCCTTTCATCTCTCCTGATGGCTCCTCTCTTTCTGCATCATTTTTTTTCTTTCCTGCCAACTGTGGCTCCGCAGCGTGTAGGTCTGTGCTCCTGGTCCAAAGCCATCCCATGGGGCTTGGACTCTGCAATAAAATCAAGCTCCAGGAAGCAGGTTGTAGGGGCCCATCACGTGGGGCAGGAAGCAGAGGCTCGGGAGGTGGGGTTGGTCTTAGGAGGCCCCAGAAGCCGGTGATCCAAAATAGTCAGAGGGTATTTCAGGGCATGGGAGCACGAGATGATGTGCAAGTCTGGGCTGGGGGAGCAGTGGTTGCCAGAGCTCGGAGATGGGCTTTCGGTAGGGTTGTGGTGACCTATGGAGAATCTGCACGTGTGGTGCCAGGGTCTGCTATTGTGTCATAGACAGTGAGAGGCTCTGCAAACAGAGGCACAGCCAGCAATGGGCTCTGCAAACCACAACGCAGACAGCGACACCACAGGGGTAAGGCTCAGCGGAGAGCAGCACAGAGCGATTGGCTCCGCATCCGTGGCACCCACAGTGCAGACACCATAACTCCAATCGTGACGGACTCTGCAAACAGGGCAAGGAGGGGCGCTGCCGCCAATGCCTGGGATGGTGACAGACTCTGGATATCCAGAGACAGTGGCATCAACACTGAGGGGCTCAGCAAACAGAGGAGCTGGAGGAATGGGCTAAGTCAACACCATGACACCAACAGAGACCGTGACAAGTATTGCAAACAGCAACAGGAATGGTGCCCACCTCTCTCAATAATGCTGAGCTCTGCAAATAAAACCAAACTTCGCGAATAACAAACAGTGCCATGCTCTGCGAATGGTGACACAGGGGGTGACAAGCTGTGCAAACAGCTCCAAGCTCTGCAACTAATGACACACGGTGCCAAGCTCTGCAAACAGCCAGTGTAGCATCAGCCAGGGTGTGGCCAGCAGGTTGGAGGTCATGGCCGGTTATTTCAGACACAGGCCCTGAGAGCACCCATTCTCCTCTCACCTTCTCCAGCACTCCCTGCCTTGCCCTCACTCTCTCCACTTTAATTTGAACACCCTTCCTTGGCTCTCACTTCCTCTGCTCTGTCAGTTCCCTTTCTTTGGGAGCTAAACCTCTCAAATGAAGAACCACGGCCCAGTGCTTTCTGGAGCCTGTTCCTCTCAATGGTGACTTCCTCATAGAAAGCGGCTCCCTCCACTCAGGTGCATCACCTTATGCTCTGGCTCCCCGTGTTTCTGTGGCTGAGCTGCCCGCTGCTCCTCAGACTGTCACTCCCTACGCATGGAACATGCCTCGGAAGAGGGACGCCTGGAAGAGGGACGGGGAGGGAACAATGACCCACAGATCATATAAGCCCCATATGCATCTTCTCTGCTTCACACTTCACTGTAACCCTGTGAGGAGGGGGATACGAGGAAACAGAAGGACATGGAGGGATTCACTTGCCAGGGTCATGCAGCTCCCACACTATAGCCCAGAGCTGGAATCTGCATCTGTCTGACTTTAAAGCTGATGGGTCACTGTTACAGAAAACGTAGCAAAGCGGTCAGATGTGCAGAGTCCAGGCAAGAACTTTGGGAATCCTGGCTCTGTGCCCCGTGGGAAATTATTTAACCTCTCTGTTCCTCGGTTTCCTCATCTGGAAAGTGGGGATAATAATCCCACTCACCTCTGAGTGTTTTGGCGAGAGAGGATTACGTGAATTAACATATGTTAAAAGCCCAGAAGAGTTTTTCTGTAAGCCACACCCGGCCCCTCAGTCCTGCTCTGGTCTCATCTCGTCATCCTCCCCCTCATCCCCCCCGGCACCACCCCATACTGCCTCGGATCTTTCTCAAATATGCCAGCGCACCTCCCTCTCTTAGGGGCCCTGGAACGCACGTCAGGACTCCCTGGAGTGGAACAGACATGAGGGCTGAAAGATGCAAAAACAAAGCCGCCCAGGAGAAAGTTACACCCCCCCCCCCACCCCCGTGAGCACCAGTGGACAGTGGTCACACTCTCCCCCAGCCCAGCCTGTCCCCTTTCAGCTCGCCTGCCTGCCTGAGACACAGTTCTCCCTTCCTGTCACCGCCGGGGAAGGCTTGCGCTGGAGGAGAGAAGCGGGCAGGCATATGCAGAGGGGGGATGAAACCAGCATGCGCGGTGCCTTCGGGCCAGCGCTGAGCACAGACATCACTTCTGAGGCAGGAAACTCACTGCTTCCCTTTCCGGAGGCTTCCTCCAGTGCAGGGACTGCAGGCTGGGTTGGCCAACAGCCTCTGCTGACACTCTCTGAATCCCAGTGCTCCGGACACACACGAACAAAGCCTCAAAGCCCTGGGTTCAATGTTCGGGCAACGGAGAGCGAGGATGTGTCTGACCCTTTGGGATGCAGGGAGCAGGTAACCGCTTTTGGACCCTTTCATCATTGAAAAAGACTGGGTTCTCCTCCAGGCCTGGAGTTGAGATCCTGGGTCCCTGTGTGAGAAAATGCTGGGCAGCCAGGAAAATCACAGCACAGCTCTCACCCAGCCCTGCTGCCTTCTGGGCTTCGCGGTCCCTCAGCTGGGGCTGAGCAGACCCAGCTTTTCCTCCTGTGTCTCCGGCAGCCGCCGCCCAGCCCGCACACCCTGCCCGCCCCCTGCAGGCGTGGAAAGCGGCTCATCCACCTGCTCAGGCTTCCCAGAGCTCGTTGGAGGGAATCGAAGCCTTCCTATAGAAACTAATGGGATCAGATTTCAGACTCTGAAAGAGTATTTTAAGCAAATGAATAACCAGAGACTGAGATGTGGGAGCAAGCACGGAGAAGCAAGGGAAGAACAGCAAAGCTTCAGTCGGACCACGTGGGGATCGGAAGGATGAGGGGCCGAGGCAGACCCGCCTCGAGGAGAAGCCCACCTGTGGCCACGGATCACGTGATGCTGGTTAAGGGCATTATGACATCATCTGGGAGGAGGCCGATTCATTCATTCACTGACTCTCCACTCGTTCATTCATTCGTTCATTCATTTCATTCAACAAATAGCTCTTGAGGTGCCCATAGCCCTGGGCGATGGGGACAAGACAGACGTGAAGCTCAGTCCAGGGGGACTGATATCAGAAGACGCCACATTTCCTTCCAAGTCTGTGTGGTTCCTAAATATCCATCCCAAACGGCACACTGTCAGAGCTGCCGTTTAGGGAGTGGGCATCAGTACAGCATATGGGACACTGTGTAAGTGACCAGCGCTGTTAACAAACCCTGCATGCAGTTCACCTCACAGAGCCTTTGGTCAACTTTGTAAAGTCATGAGTTAGAAGGTCCTGTAGGTATTGGCATACACACATCCCTGGAAAGGGTAGACAGGGTCTGACCATCAGACAGTTATGGTCAGGGCTCTGGCAGCAATAGCGGGCAAAGTCCGGGAGAGAGCCTCAACCTGCCCTCCTCAAACACCACACATTCACACGCAGACACACATTCACACACATTCATACACACGTTCACACACATTCACATATTGACACACATGCATATTCACACACATTGACACACACATTGACACACATGGACATACATTGACACACACAGACAAACATTCACACATTCACCCACACAGGCACATATACATTTACACACACAGACACACACATTCTCTCTCTCTTTCTCGTTCTGGTTCTAGCTCTTCCTCTCCGGCAGATGCTCGCGGAAACAGGCCCCTTTCTGTCAGGCAATGCTTCCCACAGGAGGCTTAGGGACGATGGTATGGTTAGGGGATGAGCTGTCTGGAGTCAGACATCCCTAAATCCTACACCTGGGCCTCCAGCCCTGTGTCCCTGGCTACTATTTCTGACCTTCAGTACCTGTTCTGATACATGAGGGTGACGTATCCACTTACTTCACAGCGTTCTCACAAGATTTAAGGGAGATAAATGAGATCATGCCTGTGAAGGAGACACAGGTCTTTCTCTGGGGCCAGCACCTCACTCCCTTCCTGTGAGGGGGTGTCTCAGTGGTGACAGAGCCCATCTCCCTCTTCGGAAGGCTTGGCTCTGCCGTCGGACGCACCTGCCCCAGACTCCAGGGGACCCTGAAGTGTTATTATCTCTGGCTACTGCAACAGCTTTACAAGAAAGCAGTGGCTGTGCTGCTCCTTTGGTAGCCAGTGCCCAGCTGGCGTCAGTGGTGTAAGCTCCAAGTCTAGGGCCAGCCCACAGCGGTAGTGTCCAAATTTGGACCATTTTAGCAGCATTACCGTGGGTGTTATTCTTGAGTATATAGGCCCAGACCTGTTTTTTAGGCCTTTTAGAGTATCTGTGAGCAACCAAAGGTGTTTTTAGTAAATTCTTTTCCTGTTTAAATCAGCCAGAGTTCGTTTCTGTTGCTTGCATCTCAGAGCCCAGCCTGACAGAGTGTGTGAAGTGTTTGGCTAGGTGCTCAATAAACGTGAGCGATTGGAGGTGACACGCACGCAAGCGGAAGGGGCAGGCGCCCAGGGAGAGGCCTGGGGGTACTATCACTTGCCCAGCTTCCAGACTGGGCAGGGTTGGGTTTATTTGTACAACTCAGAACCAAGGGCTGGGGGAGTGAGAGGGGAAGGAAGCAGGAGAGACACGGAATGGTGTTCCTGATAAGTGACCCTAAATGGGAGCCACACAGTTTCCTACAGGATCTCAGTCACTGGTGATTCTCTTTACTCTACAGGTAAACAAGCCTATATCTATTGCTTGTGTTTATCATCTCAATCTCTGCTCAAACAAATCCCAGATCACTGGGCTTCAGGAAAAATGCAGGGGTACGAGGAGGCCCACGAAGGCAGAGGACTCATCTAAAAAGCATCTCCTAGAGCCTGTGGGGTCAGAGTGCTCCCTCTTCCTCTCTCCCCATGAGAGATACACATCACCTTCACCAGGAGGCCACATATAGTTGTTTGGTTTGGGGACTGCATAGAGGCACCAGCTGAAGGTGTAAGTGGGGCTTTCCTGGGTCCCGGCTGGGCCCAGCAGAAGGAAGGAGCACCTTTTCTTTCCTCGCCAGGGACCATCCGTGACCAAGGATCATGTCCCTGTCCTGAGCACTCTTCTTCATCCCAGGCCCCTCCCCAGGGCACTCTGCAGGACCACGGACTGTAGGCAGTGGACAATTCCGTACAACAGAAACTCAACTCATCAGCAAGTTGAAAGAAAGAAGAAGGACGTGAAGACTTAGAGATTTGAAAAGACAGTCTAGTTTTGTTGTTTGCATCCCCGTGGTACCCTTGAAAATGTCCCTCTGTCCTCTGTAATTCCTGCAAATTAAGAAGCTGGACTCACAGACTTGAGCAGGTGCAGGCTTTACTCTCTCACTGTGTCTTTGTCTCTCTCTCTCCAGGTCAGCCTCACAGTGAGATCTGAGAGTGATTTCCTCACTAGCTGCCATAACATATAAACACATCTCAGGGAGGGAACATCAACGTTTTTCTCCTAAGAGGGCGCAGCCCAGCTTCATATGAGCCAAGAATACATGACTGGATCACGAGCCTGGCCACGTGACTTGGACTCAGCTGCGTGTCACCCCAGTGACCCTGGTTCTGGTGCTGAGGGGCATTTGAGACCTTCACTGGCCTGACGGACATCACACAGCTTGCCTGTGTCCATGGGTGGGTCTCGCAGCTCCTGGCAAGGCAGCTGCCACACTTGCAGGTCCTGATGATTTCCACACCTCCCTGCTGGGATATATAAATATATATATTTATGCATTTATTTCTTAAAATGTTTATTTATTTTGGCTGCTCTGGGTCTTAGTTGTGGCATGTGGGATCTTTGCTGTGGCATGAGGGCTCTTAGTTGAGGCAAGCATGCAGGATCTAGTTCCCTGACCAGGGATCAAACCTGGGTCCCCAGCACTGGGAGCTCAGAGTCTTCACCGCTGGACCACCAGGGAAGTCTCAAACCCCCATGATATATATTTTTAACTGTTTATTTGTTTGAGTCAGGATGTGAATAAGGCCATACATATTGAATGGGTGACATCTTTTAAGTCTATATTAATCCATAGGTCCTCCCATCTCTCTTTTTTTCTTTGCAACGTATTGATGAAATTGGGTTGTTTGTTTTATGCAGTTTTCCACTGTCTGGCTTTTACGGATTATCTTGACAAGGCTACCTCATGGGTGGTGTTGAATTCATCCACCGGAAGGGACAAAAGTCTTTCTTTTTGTGCTGTTAGTGGCCCAACGAGCAATGCCTGGAGCCATTCATTCACAGGGGTTGCAAAATGGTACTATTTTAATTTTACTATTCTTTCTTCATTTATTAGCTGGATTCTTTATTTCCTAGCAGGCCTATACATTAATGAGAAATTTCCCCAGATCTACTCTCTGGCCTCAGTGGAACAATGTATATAGGAAACACCCATCAGGCCCTATCACCCCCAACGCCAGCACACTCAGCTTTCCAGCCCAGGTGCTGGATTAAGAAAGAACCCAGGGCAGGAAAAGGGCTCGAGATCATCCAGTGTGTCCACCCAGCAGGAGGCGCCATCCTCACACAAATCTGTCTGATTGTGTCTGAACAGCAAGGGGTCTTTGGCTTGCATCTTGCTCTCAGGGATCTTCCCGTCTGAGACACAAATACCGATTTTAAAAGCAGTTGTGCGTGGGCTTTCCTGGTGGCGCAGTGGTTGGGCGTCCGCCTGCTGATGCAGGGGACACGGGTTTGTGCCCCGGTCTGGGAAGATCCCACATGCCACAGAGCGCCTGGGCCCGTGAGCCATGGCTGCTGAGCCTGTGCGTCCGGAGCCTGTGCTCCGCAACGGGAGAGGCCCGCGTACCGTAAGAAGAAGAAAAAAAAAAAAGTACAAACTATTATGCACAGATAAATAAGCTGCAAGGATATACTGCACAGCACAGGGAATGTAGCCAATATTTTATAATAACTACAGAGTATAACCTTTAAGAATTGTGAATCACTAGGTTGTATACCTGAAACATATACTATCATACATCACCTATACCTCAATAAAAAAAAAGAAAAGAAAAAAAAAAAAAGCAAATTACTTTAAAAACATCCTCTTTGAAGGCCCCAAATAATTTTGGAATGACTTGTCCTGTCTCTCCCCAACACCCGCCCCTGTTTGTGCTCCTGTCCCTGTCCTTTGCCTCCCACCCCCACTGCCAAACAAGCCCCTGTCTCCCCCCAGGGCCTCTCCCTTCACACCTCATCCGGAGAGGCTCTCCAAGAAAGAGCCGTTTGCCTGCAGGGGAATTATGCTCTTCCAGCTGCTAGGATCAAGGGGCTCTAGTCAGCTGGGGTTTTAAATAACTTTGTATTTCTCTGTGTTAACAATTATTTAAAAACTGAAGCTCAGGGGCTTCCCTGGTGGCGCAGTGGTTGAGAGTCCGCCTGCCGATGCAGGGGACATGGGTTCGTGCCCTGGTCCGGGAAGATCCCACATGCCGTGGAGCGGCTGCGCCCGTGAGCCATGGTCGCTGAGCCTGTGCCTCGGGAGCTCTGCAACAGGAGAGGCCACAACAGTGAGAGGCCTGCGTACCGCAAAAAAAAACAAAGAAAAACAAACAAAAAAAACTCTGAAGCTCAGATACCTAACTTTCCTAAGGTTTCAAAGGTAATGCGGCCTGAAGCTGTGATTCAAATACAGACCTTTAAACTGCAAAATTCAAACAATTGTCCCTGGCCTCCGGGCTTATCCACGCATCACAGGAGCTGGCATCTCTCTGCAGGACGAGGCAAATGTACGGTCCATCCAGGAACTGATTTCTCTAACGGGAATCGGAGACTCTTATTTCAGCGGTTAAGCAAGACTTTGGGGGAAAGCCTTTAAAAGCAAGGTACTTGGGGCACAGTGTGGTGCGGTTTAGCAGTCAAGAGTGAAAAATCCACAGACACACGGCTTCAGCTCCAATCCCATCAATTACTTATGAGTGTGTGGTCACGGGCATTGGTACTGCTTAGCCTGTCTATGCCTCGGTGCCCTCACTGAGGAACAGGGATAATAAGAGCGCCTACCCCGTAGGGTTGCTCTGAGGTTGGAAAGTTTGCAGCATGGGAATTCCCTGCCAGTCCAGCGGTTAGGACTCCGCGCTTTCACTGCTGGGGGCACAGGTTCAATCTCTGGTTGGAGAACTAAGATCTGACAAGTTGCGTGGTGCAGTCAAAAAAAAAAAAAAAAAATGCAGCATTAGCATTGCCTGGATCTTCATTAGAAATGGAGATTCTCAAGCCTCTCCTGGACCCACTGAGTCAGGAACAGCACCTGTCAGGGTTTCGGCAGCTGTCTTTTGAACACAACCTCTAAGCACCAATGATGTACCTTAAAGTACGAGAGCCCCTGGCTTAACACCTGTGAAGCACTTAGAATAACACCTGGGACATAGTAAGTGTTTAATAAATGTGAACAACTTATTATTATTAGCCAGGGCATTCATTATCCCCAGCTCTGGGAGGGGAAGTTTGGCCCAGCTCTGGAGGAGAAAAGGCTGAGCACCATTTTCATGTTCAATAAACTTCCTGGGTTCCTGTGGACTGGTCTGTTTTGGTTTGTCCAACTGTAGAATTTCCGGCCCCCAGAACAGTGCTTGGGACACAGCCTGAAACTGACAATTATTTACCGTATGAACGTGGTGCTCACCTTCTCGCTCTGTCTCATCTGTTCGTCTGGCCTTGAGAAGAGGAGAGGACATCAGGGCTGAGGAGCGGCCTTCAACCCCGCACGAAACACCCATCTCTCGGGAGCATTTTCTGCCTACCTAGGGCTTGGTTTCCATGCCCCCTTGTGAGTTAACTAGAGCGTGGCGTGGGTGTGATTGTGTGTGTGGCAGGGGTATTACCAGGTCCTTGTGTTTGCATCACAATGTATCAATAAGAAAAAGACAGACAATTTAAGAGAAAAAAATGGATAGAAACCTTGCTCCCGTCTCAAAAAAGGATAACTGCATGGCCAAAAAACATGAAAAGGAGTTCAACGTCATCGGTCTGTATGGAAATACACACTAAGACCAGAATGTGGTGCCGTCACACATCTGGATGAGGAAAAGGATGAGAGATCCTGGGAGGAAGATGCGGAGTGGTTGAACTCTCATACGTGGCGAGTGTGAGAATCAATGGATAAAGCCACTTGGGACAGCTGTTTGGAAATTTTGGTATTTCCACTCCTGGGCATAATATACGTGACAGAAATACATCCATATACTCTTCCGAAAGACACGTAGTAGAAAGTTCATAGAAGCACTGTTTTTCATGGACCCCAACTGGAAACGACCCAAACAAAACTTTGTTAAGAGTGGAATGAGTAGATCAAGTGTAGTATAGTCACACAGCAGTATACTACACAGCAGTGAGAATTAACGATCTATAATTGTACTCAACAACCTGGAAGAATCTGATGAACATACTCTTAGGGGAAAGAAACCAGACATGAGGGAATATGTACATACATTTGATTCCACTTATCCGAAGTTCAGTAACAGACAAAACTAAAGTAGCGGTTTCCCTTGGGAGAGTAGTAACCCGAAGACAGCCTCAGGGGGCTTCTGAGGCGCTGATGGGGTATGTTTGTCGGAATGCTGGTCACACAGATATGTTCAGTTTGTGAAAACTCATTGCAATGTACAGTTTTGATGAATGCACTTCTCCGCGTGATTATTTCTACAAAAAGTTAGACAACATGAATGATCATGGAATGTCAGGTGGTTTGTGTATTTTTTTTTTACTGTTCCTGAGGGGGCAGCCCTGTAGAGGGGAAAGGCAGTCCAGAACCTAAGATCTGGACCCTGAGCTCAGGCCACTTAAGCATTCCAGGAATTAGTGTCCTTATCAGTAGATGACAAGGGAATCCAGACTTAAGAGAAGGAAATTGCCCAAAGTTCATAAGCGGTGGCTGGCACAGCCAGTGACCTTTCCTTGGCCACGTGCATGAAGGTAACCGAGGCCTGGGCCACCTGCTTTTAGAATCCATGAGATGATGTGTGCAGAGGGGGCTGTACAAGGTGGCACAGCAGGGCTGTGTGGACTGCCATTGCCAGCATTCTCTGAGCCAGAGATACATCCATGTATTTCTCCATTACCTCCCAACTTCACGCTTATTCTTTCCAATGACACACTCTCATTCTTTCTTGAGAGTGATTACAATTCCTAAATGAACACACAAAAGTAAATTTCTTCATTAAACAGAGAAAAAAAATGTAGCACCTGAGTGGAACTTGCACCAGAATGCAGTAGAAGCACAGCATCATATTTCAGACTAATTACCCCTGTCTCTGCAGATGGATGTGTTCAGCACAGTGGTTGGGTGATGAGGTGGGGTGAAGGGAAGCTGCCTTGTTTAGGGCAGCTTCTCCAAAGGTGTTCTTCAGAATGCTAGTCCCATGAAATATTAAGCGGGGTCATGAGGTGACAATTCCATCCTCAAATGTATTTGGGGAACTGCTAGGTGAAATGTCATCAAGTGCATGTTTTTGCTGCAGGACTTCTCAGAGCCTTTACTATGCTAGTGGGCATAATGAATCACCAAGATGGGGATCAAGTAGATAGCATTTCTCTAACTTATTTGATTTTTCACCCCTTTTTGACTGGAAGGGCACCTTGTGAAAAGTGTTCCCTGGCACCCAAAATGAGAAACATTGACACAGACACAACCTCTGTCCGAGAGTTAGGGGATCTAGCTTATAGATTCATCTTAGTTATCAATCAGCAGGACACCTTGAGCAAGTCCCTTTTTTCTTGGAGCCTCAGTTAATTGGAAGGAAAGGCCTTGAAAACCAAGGATATGGATTTGCTAGAGAGAGGGGAGTGGTGTTCTCACCATTATCTTACCACTTTTTTAACTTTTTTGCATTTAATACTGCGGCATTAGGCAATGGACTTGATTATTTATGCATGGGGCAAATGCTGTTGATAAGTAACCCCAATAGCTGTTACCTTCATTTCTTGCTAAAAGAATCCTGATTTTTCCTGTGTGGCATTGAGCCCTGTGATAGGGTGAATCCCATTCTTTTCTGTTTAAAAGTGGTCATGTGAAGATGTGATGGTTGGAGCTGTGGCAGCCCTATTTTGAGCATAAGACAACAAGGATGAAAACCAGAAAGCTGAGGAGGCATAGAGATAGGAGGGAAAGAGCCTGGGTCCTTGATGTCATCATTGAACTGCTGAACTAATACTTAAACTACATTCCTCTAACTTCTTGTCAAATAATAAGTGCCCGCATCATTTTAGTTACCATCAGTTTGATTTGCTTTTACTTGTACTCATACCTAAACTTACTGATAATATTTATGTCTTTGTACCTTTTATTATTCTATTTTCTCATCTGTAAGTGGTCCTCAGTTGTAAGATGCAGTCATGATTAATTTATTAGTAAAGATGAGATTGGAGGCTCTGGTGTAATAACAGATAAAACCCTGAAATCTTAGTGACTTCACCCAATAGTAGCTATTCCTCACTCCATCATAGTCCAATATGAGTTAGGTAACGCCACCCCAACTAGTAGCTATATTATCTGGAACACATGGTATATTAGGTTAAGCTAGGTTGCAATAACAAACCCTGAAATTTCAGAGGTTTATTTTTGGTTCCCGTGAAGTCTGCTCTTGGGCTATTTGCTCTCAGGAGCAGTTCTCTTCCAAGCGGTGACTCAGGGATCCAGGCTGCATCTTACAGATACAGACTCCAGAATAGGTGATTTCCTGGTTGTTGAAGCCAGAAAGTAGAGTGTTGAGGGTCATGCACCAACCCTTAAATATTTTGGCCTGGAAGTGACATCACTTCTCTTTACAGTGCATTGTCCCAACTTAACTTCAAGGGAAGCTGGGAGATGCAGAGAGGCATATGGGTATTTGGTGAGCGTTAAGCGTCCCTGGCACAATCTAATACCAGCTTGTTTAGTAACCTTGTCTCTGCCTGAGAGCCTGAAATATGTTCAGTGGAGGCTGGGGGCAGGGAGAGGTGGAGAGTGACGCTTCTCTGATTCCACTGAATCCAGCTTGCAGAGGCCAGGCCAGGCCAGGCATTAGGTTAAAGGTAGCACAAGGAAAGAGCCAGCTTAAGACCCAAAAGTCTGGTTCTAGTCTTTGGGCTCCTATCAACTTTGGGCAATCCACTTTCCTATGGGCTCGTCTAATCTGAAAAATAAGGATTTTCACCCTGTTCTAGTCACTATGGTTGTGTAATGTCATCCTAAAACAACAAACATTTACTATTGCTCATGGTTTCCCTGGGTCAGGATTGCAGGAGTGGCTGGCTGGGTGCTTCTGCCTCAGGCTCTCATAACCCGTCATTGGAAGGCTTGACTGGGCTGAGGATCCATTTCCGTGGTGGCTCACTCACACAGCTGGCAGCGTGGTGCTGGCTGCTGGCCCGAGGTCTCAGTCCCTGTCCACATGGGCCTTTCCACAGGTCTGCTTGGGCTTCCCCTTGGCCTGTGGCTGGCTTCCCCCAGACCAGATGATCCCACCAACCAAGATGGAAGCTTCATGCCTTTAAGACCTGGCTTCGGAGGTCATACATCAACACTCCACCACATTCTGTGTGTCACACATGCCCGCCCTGACTCAGTGTCAGAGGGCACTACACTAGGGGTGGATACCAGGAGGTGAAATAGTGGAGAACCATCAGGAAGGCTGGCTTCCCAAACCCTATCTCTAAATTCTGACATTCTTTGTCTATGATGCAGCAATACCCCTCCCTGCAAGGAAAGTGCAGATAAGACCAGACCCTCCTGAGGTCTCCTAAAATGCTCCTGGCGCTCTAGGATGAGACAGTTTCCGGAACAAAAACTTTAAGAGTAAACGCATTTTCTACTTAATTCTTTCAAGAACTCTGCAGCTGATGCTATATTTATTATCCCCATTTCACAGATTGGGACACTGAGGCCCAGAGAGGTTGAACTTGCCTAAGGTCATGGTCAGCATATGCTGAGTCAGATTTCACACCCAGAGCCTATGTTATCAGTACCTCCTGGAGCCAGGCTCAGCCCCAGAGGAATGGACAGTGGCCCTGCCTCTCCCCCTCCACCGCCCCCAACCTTGAGCCCAAGTTTCCCTCTGTAGCCTGGAGGTAGGGCACTAATGTCGCCTCTCTGGGGGAGCACTTGGCAGTGTCCAGGCAGCTGCCTTTCGCCACTCCCCATAGTGCCCAATTCTTCCTGCAGGGCTCCCACCCCGTCTGGAAGAACTTGCGCCCCAAGAACTTGCTTGGAAACTGCAAGTCCCTTCGTCCTTTTAATATTTCTCATGCACGTTGAGCTAATGGTGTTAGTGCCAGAACAAAGCAGTGTGTCCCTGGTTAGGGGAGTGACAATGGAGTCTGATTTCTTTGTGAGCTGACACATTAGGGCTTAGCTGTATAACTGCCTTTTTCTTTAACTGCCAGCAGCAAGTCAAAAAGCTCCTGACCGCAGGTTTATTAAATGTTGTGGACTTAGGTGATTTAAAGTTCATGCTTCTGTTCCTGATCTGTCTATTGCCAAGAAGCCTGAACAAAGACTTAACCCATCTCAGCGATTTGCCTGCATTTGAATGAGATGAATGAGCAGTTTCTCAGGCTTTGGGCTCTGAGGACAAGAGGGAGACCCATGAGCCCTGGCCAGCATCCAAAGGTGCTGCCATCCCCTGCGGGTGGGGGGAGGCGGGGACCAGGAGAAACTCCGGATGCCCTGATTCAGTGCGAGTCCCCGGAGGGCTTGGTGTGATCAGTCTTGGGTGCGTCTGTGTGTGTGGTTGCCACGAGTGGGGTGTGGGACACCATACGTGTGGGACCATGTACCCGGGAGTGGCGTGTATAACGGTGGGCAGCTGGGAAGGTCATGGTTGAGAGTACAGACCCTGAAGACTCGCTAGACTATTGGCTCTACGCGTACAGCTGGGAACCTCAGTGGGTTTCCTCATCTGTGAAATCAAGTTGGTAACAACAAGGACACCTACCTGCAAGGTTCTTGTGAGGATTAAATGGGGGTAACACCTGCAGAGCCCTTCGAACACTGCCTAACGTACGGTAAGCACTTACAATGACGCCTACTTTTATTTCCTGTTTACTTTTATTTTGGGTGTGCATCTGTGTGGACTCCCGTTTGGGATGTGTGTGTTTATGTGGACCTGTGTTCAGTGTGTGTGTGCATACATAAGGGCATCCCCATGGAGGTATGCATGGAACCTCTGGAGTTAAAGACAATGAACTCCCCCTTCCCAGGCAGAATGTGGAACCCACACCTTTCAGTTGAAGAGCCCACCTGGCCCTGGGGGGCTAAGGAAAGTTCTCCCAGCGCTGTAGTGGCTTCCTTTGCCAGGGGCTGGGGAGGGGAGGACAGGCGGGTAACTGGATGACCTGAAAGTTGGAGGCGGAGAATCAAAGTCTTTCCATCAGTGAAATTAAACTCATATAGCTGAATGGAGCTCCAAGGAGCCAGCGTTAACTCTGGTTGATTTTATTCTAATTTTTGTACATTAGCAAACTGGGAGGGTTTGCTAGTTCATCACACTGCAAGCCCCTCTCCACCTACCACCCGTCCCCCGCCACCGGCTCTGTGCCATCAGTGCTCCCTGGGGCCTGGGCACTTCAGGGGCACAGAGTCAGCCAAGCATAATGCTGCTGGGACTGCCCTGGGCCACCCGCCTGGCTGCCGTGTCTGACTTACGGCCCTATGAGCAAGCTGGCAGTTCAGGCCCATGGAATGATTCAGGCTACGTTTCGCAGATAAGTGGGATGACTTAATCAGAGCCCTGGGGTTAGCCTTTCCCCTTTGGGGTTACAGTTGAGTGTGCCAGGGCGTGGCTTCACGGAAGGGAACACTTCCTGACAGTCCCAGTAACGCTCACCCAGCAGGGACGGTGTCAGGAGTGTTCCCATGTCCCCACTTCTGCACCTGGCTTCACACCCCTCACAGCAATTCAGCCATGGCTTCTTCCATGCGTCCAGCTGTCTTTATCCTCTACACCTGGGAATGACACACTGCCCCTCATCTACCTGTAAGAACCTATCCTCCCAGCAGTGGGGGTGGAGCATCACATATCCTGGGCCCCTTATAACTGATGTCCTACTTTGGGGATGAGGCAGACAGCTGGGAAAGCCAAGAAGGGTGATGTCACCTGGGCCGTGACCCTGGCAGCTTGGTATACCGGAAGGAACCTGGCCCGGGAAGGGAGCTGGGGGTGAGGCCCTGTTTCTTTACCTGCAGATGGAAGGGCTTCAACTAGATCAGTGGTTCAGAGACTTTGGAGAGCATGACATTCACCCAGAGAACGTGTTACAGGTTCACCCCCAGACGCTGACGTTCTAGTTCAGAAGGTGTGGGCTGGGCTGGGCTCTCGTCTGTAGCGGGCATCTCAGGTGATTTCATGCATGTGTCCTATAGATGGTGACTAAGGCCCCTCCCTGCCCTTACACTCAGGGGCCTTCCAGCCTTTGGTGGACCAGAGCACAAGGGCCATCTCTCGCTTGGGGACGTGTGAGGGCGGTGGTTTTTACTGTGCTACTGAAGGCAGATGACGTCACGTGCCACATCCCCTCCCAGGGTGTGCAGTTCTGGGAAGATTAAACAGCTACAGATCTGCCCCTTCCTGTCGAAAGCATGTCAGGGTGGATAGCTGACCCTCCAGGAGCTCATGCAAAAACTTTGGCACATCTCAACTCACCTTTCTCACATCCCACATCCAGTCTGTCAGGAAATCCTGCGAGCTCCAATTTAATGTGATGGCATCCCACTGTCTATGGCTGCCCGACTGTCTCTTTTTTGGACAACAGCTTCCTAACTGGTCTCCCTTTCTGGTTTATTGCCCACACAGCAGCCAGAGGGATCCTTTTAAAGCATGTCACTCATCTGTGCAAAATCTTCCAGGGGCTTCATACCACACCCCAAATAAAATCCCGAGTCTTTATCTTGCTTACATCAGCTGGCCCCCACTACCTGCCCGACCTTGTCTCCTACCACTCTCCTCTTTACTCCCTCTGTTCCAGTCACAGCCTCCTCGGTCTCCTCGCTGTTCCTTGAATACACCGAACCTGCTCCCACCTCAGGGCCTTTGCACTGGCTGTTCCCTCTTCCTGGAATGCTCTATCCCCATATGTCTGCATGGTTTGCTCCCTTGCTTCATTCAGGTCTATCTCAAATGGCAATCAGAGAGTTCTGTTCTTCTCTGATGAATCTTTGTAAACTAATATCCCCATGCAGGTGTTATTCCCTCAAGCAGCTTTATTGTGTGCGTGTGTGTGTGTGTGTGTGTGTGTGTGTGTGTGTGTGTTTACTGGTTTATTTGCTTAAAGCATCTTGCCATCCAGGAGAATGTAAGTTCCTTGAAGGCAGAGGGGTAGATTGTTTTCTTCTCTGTTCCCTAACCCTAAAACATCACCCAGCAGGCAGTAGGCTCTCAAAATACTCATGATGAATAAATGAAATGAGTGAGTGGATGGCTGAGAGCAGTGACAGTGCCTCAGGCATAACCCTAAACCTTGTCTGATTTTTTAAACAAGCAAATTAGTCATGAGCTTGGTAATTTCCAATATATTATTAACAAGTTATGAGCAATATATTCACCCTTGGCCTCAGTGATTGGCATGAGCTGGCTGCTGCCGGCTGCTTATGTGACATCAGCGTGGGTAGCTGGGACCGCGCAAATGCTCAGTCTCTGATTTGAAGGGAGTTCCTGAAATAGCACCTTCCTGTTCAGGATGGATTCATTCTCCCCACACAGCAGGCATGACTCCCCAGCCCTGACCAGGGCCTGTGGCCATGTGGGATTCTCCACTTAGACCTCCTGCGTCGTGCGGTGGGGAAGTGACACGTTGCCTTCCGCAGGTACCTCGCGTTTCAAAGATCCATCATATTCAGTGTATTAGTTTGTTAGGGCTACCGTAACAACGTACCACAGACTAGGCGACTTAAATAACAGACAATTCTGGAGGCTGGAAGTCTGAGATCAAGGTGTCAGCAGGTATCTTCTAAACCTCTCTCCTTGGCTTAGAGATGACCAGCGTCTCCCTATGTCTTTACACGGTCTTCCTTCTCTGCGTGTCTGCGTCCCAATTACCTCTTCTTATCAGGCCACCAGTCAGATTGGATTAGGGTCCACCCCAAAGACCTCATTTTAATTAATTACCTCTTATAAGACCCTATTTCCACATACAGTCACAGTCTGAAGTACTGGGGGTTAGGGTTTCAACACATGAATTTTTTGCGGGAGGGTGCAAATTCAGTTTATAACAACATTATAACATTTAACTATTTCCTTTTAATTCTTTACGGAAATTTCCTAAATTATCAGTTTTAAAGTAAGTTGCTAACATGGGTTTAATAGCTTCTCGTGATGCCTATGATTGTCATTCCCATTTTACAGAAGAGGGGACTGAGAGCGTAGGTGCCTCGGGCCGAGGCCACACAGTGAGGTTAGCGATGGGACCAGGACTGGACCCCCAGCACAGTGCTCCCTTCAGTGCCCAGTCACCTCCTGTCCTCGTGATAAAAGGCAGCAAATCGACATGAAGTATTAATTAATGAACCCAGTGCTGCCATTTTCCAACTTGTGTTCTAGAACCCTCTGGAGGAGACAGCTGGCAGGGAGGGGTCTTTTGTGCTCTTGAGTCTCTAATGAGGCTAATTGCTCTGCCTGGCACACTGTGTGCCTCTAGTTGGTTTACTACAGAGCGGGGCAGTGAGAGGAAGGTGGGGTAAAAAAATCAGCAGAGGAACTAAGCTGGCAGCCTCCCAAGGGCACAGTTCTGTTCCCAGAGATTCCATCTCCAGCGCTTGAGGGAAGCCGGAGTGCCACCAGGAGGGAGAGGACACTTCAGGGATGGAATCCTCCCACCCGCTCGCTAGCGTTTTCATCTGGTGAGGGGCAACGATTCCACACCGGGGATGAGCACATACCTGCACAGGTGATCCTCTGGAAACCTGAGCTAGGTGAGCAGCAGGTTGAAAGAGGGTGAGGCCGCCAGTCCAAAAGGCTGAATGTACTTCCGCAGGCCTGCCTGCTCCTCCTGGGTAGACGGGGCCAACCTTCTGGGTGCGTCGTGTTCCCACAGCGGCTTCCCTGCCACCAGACGATTCTACCCTCTCCTGACCCCCTTTCCTCCTTCCTTGAATGAGACTGTCATGCCTGGAGCCACAGGAGCCATCTTGTGTCCGTGAGACCCTAAGCAATAGGGATGAGAGCCAGCTCGTGTGGATGGTAGAAAAGGCCTGGGTCTCTGATGACATGATTGAGCAGCTAAGTCAATACCAGCAACACCTATCCCTGGATTACTTGATATTTAAGAAAAATAACCTCCTTTTAATTTAAGCTATCTGATTGGGTTGCCTGTTAATTGCAGCTGAATGCATTTCTAATGATACATTTGGTGAGTCAAAAACAGGCTGTCTCTAAGGATCAGCCTCTAAGAGCCATCATATCTTCAGGGATTTCCCACCTGGTTATTAAGTGGAATGGATGGAAGTGGCTTCAGAGATGTGGCGTTTGGGCAGGTCCCTATCGGCCACAGGGCTTCTCTCCCTGTCCCTTCCTTTCTGTCAGGTGAGAGGTGGCCCTGGCCCTCAGGAAACTGAGTATTCTTAGATTCTTGCCATCTTTATGCTGGGCTCTGCCCTAGACTCAAGGGTTGACCTTTTCCCAACATGGAAAAAGCGTGGGAAAGATCATTCCCCTGGACTCAACCCTTGGCATCTCTGCATTGTCTTCCATCTCTCCTCAGCATCACTTCTTTCCAGGTCATTCCGGGAAATACCAAACACACAATCAGCCCACCATACTGTGTACAAGGAAAGACCCCAAAACAAAATTAACAAGAACCTCAGGAGAGAGAAATCTTGGAGCATGACCCATAGTAATGACTTTTCATATTTTCTAGTAATCCGTTTATATCTTCCCAGCCAATCTCTGAAAGAGAGATTTTTTTTTTTTTATATTGCCTTTTTCTCTTTTTTTTTTTTTTTTTTTTGCGGTATGCGGACCTCTCACTGCTGTGGCCTCTCCCGTTGCGGAGCACAGGCTCCGGACGCGCAGGCTCGGCGGCCATGGCTCACGGACCCAGCCGCTCTACGCCATGTGGGATCTTCCCGGACCGGGGCACGAACCCGTGTCCCCTGAATCGGCAGGCGGACTCTCAACCACTGTGCCACCGGGGAAGCCCAGAAAGAGAGATTTTAATTCCATTTTGTAGGTGAGGACTGTACCTGGATGCAGTTGGCAAATCGTGGGTGCTGAGCAAAGCTTCAGAGCTGGGCTTTGTTGTTGTGCTAACCTCATAACCCTGCTCTATGGTGACCCTAGGGTCTTTAGTGGGGAAGGAAGTGGGGGAGGCTATGAAGGAGGGGCTTCCTGGAACCCCATCCTGGCTGTAAACCGAGCAGCTCCTTTTATCTGTTTTTATACATTAGGGATGAGGTTTCTGGATGTTGGCTACACCCAGGGAACTCTCACCTAAACAATAGTGGTAACTAAAGCTGCAGGGCTTAACCATTCGTTATAAGCAATTCCACCACCACATGAGTTTGGGGCAATACTCTTATTCTCCCCATTTTTTCTGGAAACCGAGGCTCAGAGAAGTGAGGGATCTTAACCAAAGTAACACAGCTTTCAAGTGGTAAAATGGGGTTCAATTGCAGGTCTTCTGTTCCAAGTCCCCTGGAGGTGATGGCTCCCCCTTGTGGAGGCCCCAGGGTATGACAGTCATAGAGATCTTGGACTTGGGAAGCACTGGGCCAGATGGGAGAGGGACAATCTGAAAGGGGGGAGGAGACCCAAGCCCTACTTTGGGGGAGTCCAGGGACTTCTGAAAGGGTCAGAGAGACCAGAAAGTCCCTCAGAAAGAAAGGGATGTTGCATCAGTAAAGGCTGTGTCTGTGGCAGCCCTGTGCAGCTGCTTTGCCTGAAAGAATGCTCGTGGCAGAGGTGGGACAGTCACCCTGACAGCTTCTTGAATGAGGTGAGCCTGGCCAGGTTTTGAAAGAGGGGAGAAAGTAGAGAACAGCATCCGGGGGGTGGAAGGAGGGCTAGGAATAAAGATTTCTGCCCAAGAAGAGCTCTGGAGAAGTTTGCTCCTGGCGGGCCACCGCTCCTGCTGCAGAGTTCTGCTACATTTGGATCTCTGCTCCCCCACAGCTCTTCTCCTGGCAGCACGAGAGCCGTCCGTTCATCCCCGGAGCCAGCCCAACCTTAGGCTCAGTGGAGCGAAGGCAAGGACAAGCATCAAGCCACCTATGTCCATCACAGCTGCACGGCCAGCTCCAGCTGGCTGCGGAGGACACCTTGGCAGGGAGTGCAGAGGGCTGGGCAGAAGCTGGGATTACGGCTGCACTCCTAGCTCCCCCATCACTTGGGAGCCCTGTCTCCCCCATCAGACTGGGAGCTCCCTGGGGGCAGGGGCTGTGTCTCCCCCATCAGGACAAGGATTCTCTGGGCACAGAGTGGTGGGAAGGGTGGCCTTGTCACTCTGGGGTCTGCACTGCCTCCACCATGCTGTGGTTTAAGGCAGTGGTCCCCAACCTTTTTTGGCACCAGGGACTGGTTTCGTCCGCCCGTGGCTCACATCTTGCTGTGTGGCCCAGTTGGCTGGGGGGGGGGGGGGGGGCGCGGGGGCGGGGACCCCTGGTTTAAGGGACTAGTTGCCGGCAGGCTGTTTTTGCTCAAGTCTTCTTTCCTAAAAACAGTCTTAGAAAAACCCAAGATTTTCATCTTCCCTTCCTCACTCCCTCTCTGAATTTCTTGGTGGGACAGGTGGGAACACCATCCTCAGTCTCACGCTCTAGTTGGTCTATTGGCATGGGCTACTGCCAGTCAATGGAAGCCAGGGGTCGGCCCAGGTTCAGCCATAGGGGTTCTGGGTAATGTAGTTCCCTGCCTCTTCCCTGCCCCCACTAGAAGGAAATGATTTCAAATCTCAAAGTAGCTTCTGTGAGGAGGAAAGCCTTCTCCTTTCTTCAGAACTGGGGGAGTAGTTCGGAACCATTTTTCTTTATAGCCTGGCACGGTTTTAGTGATTTTCTGAAAGAGTAGGCTGCTTTGATACAGACCTGCAGTGCTGATTTTGATAAGACTCTGTCCCCTCTCTGCTGGCAGAAGTTACAGTTTCCCTGTTGGGTGGGGCGGGGGCAGGGTGGGCGAGTGGGATTTAAAGTGGCTGCTGGTGCCTTAGTGCTACAGAGACACACCACAGAGCTTGGTTCCCACACGGCGGTCCAGGCTGGTACTTATTCATTCACGATCAAGTTTTACCAGCCTGTAAAGAAATGAGAAAATAAGAAATATGTAACTTGTTTGTCTTAAAGTTTAATGTATTTAAAGGATTGTCTTTGGGCTTGTTTTTCTACTTTTTGACGTAAAAACATGTGGGGGCATGGTGATGGCTCAGTGGGGAGGGGAAGAGGCCTCCCCTGTGATTGCTTATGTATTTGGGATATTCATAAATGCAGTGTTCATAAGTCAAGCTATGCTGTTAGTCATCTTCAAATTCTTAATTATCTTTGCTGAAGAAAGGGAGAGGCGGGGACAATATAGGAAGTCATTCAATAATGGAAGTGAAGCAAGGAAGGGAAATAATGTTTATTGAGGACTAATGCAGAAAGGATAATTGACTTGCCCAGGGTCACCCTGATGGTTAATGTGGGGCTGGGGCTAGAATCTGCATCTCCTAATGCCTAGTCTAGTGCTTTTTCAAGCACACTATATGGGTCAGAACCCATCACCAATTATGATAATAGTGAACAACCGCAGAGCACATAGTAAGCCCTTCACGTGCAGTATCTCCCTTCCTTCTCACGGCAGCCCTGAGAGTTCGCCTATTTACAGATGGATGATTCAAGCCTGTTTTTAGTTCAATTTGAGACACCTTCACCAAGTGCCCACTAAGTTCCATCCCAGGTACCGAACTAGGGACAGGAAATTGAACGTTAATGACAGATCCTGTCCGTAAACAGTTCAATGGGGCAACATGCATAACGGGATGATTTCAGTCAATAGCGGCAAGTCCCAGGGGAGATTTATACTTAAGGGGAATGTGAAAGCCCACGGGGCAGGAGGCCAGACTTCAGACGTGGGGAGGGGACAGGGAGCTGTTCATGGAGGGCTTCCTGGAGGAGATGCTAGCTGAGCCATGTCTTCCACAGGGAGGAGTTGAGGGCCAGAAGGAGAAGAGGGAGTGGAGATGGCGGGGGAGCTCTGGCATAAGGACTGGCGTGGCCAAGCCCATGCAGTGTGGCAGGAGTACCATGGGCAGAGGCATGGGAAGTAGGAGGACCCAGGAGAGGCGGGGAGGACGGTTAAACAGGCTTGAGTGTCATCCTACGAAGAGTGGGGAGCCATAGAAGGTTTTTAAACAAGGAAGTGACGTGATCCCATTCATAAATTACCAGGTGCTCTGTGGCAGCAGAGGAGGAATTAGAAGGAAGGGGCAGTGGGGGCACACTGGGGGCAGGGAGAGTTGGCAGGGGCCTTCCCATTCCAGACCAGCAGTGATGCGCCCTGGGACCCTGGGGATGGAGAGGGGGCAGGTTCAGGGATGCTTAGGAAATGGGATCGCAGGACCTGGGGGATTGGTTGGTTGTGGGGAGGAAGGGTTGGCTGGGGGCTCTAGGTTTCTCATCTGGATAACTGGATGGTTGGTAGGGCTGAGATGGGACTTCATAGGAGATTGAGTGGGTGCTCAGGGTGGACATGATGAATTTGAGTAGCTTCTAGAACCCATCACACACACACACCCCAACTTCTGTAAGTCCAGCTCTGCTTCCTGCTCTACAGCCAGAGAAGGGGCAGATGGGTATGCCTCTGGGACCTGGGGAGCCCATGAAGAGTGGAGCCCACGGGGCATTACCAGGGACCCAGGTATTTGTGGGAAAAAGGTGGACCTTGCCTCTGCCCTGAGCTCTGGCCCAAAGGACAGTGAAGAGATGTCTGACTCCCACTCCCACCATGTGGACAGAGCCTCATGAAGGGCCCTGACAGAAGATACTTTTCCTGGCCTTATTTCTCACCTGCGTGGGAGACAGCGGGGAAGTGGGTCATTTCATGCCTGCGTCAGGCTTTGGGGGCCTTCTTCTCTCTCCTGTGGTAACTCAGTAGAGTGGTATTTGAAATAATCATGACACGTCATTCATTTGTTTTTGCCAGCGAATGCGTTGTTTATCCTTGTCCTCTGTGCGGTGCTAGACAAAAAAAAACATACAGGGACTCGTGAGACAGGCCCTGCCCTCAAGGATCTCACAGGCCTTCAGGGGAGACAAGCGAGTGACGACCTCTGTGACCAGGTGGGCATTGCTCCTGTAGAGGTACCTTCAGATACTCACTTCATGGGTGTTCTTGAGGTGGAGGGGGTCTTGAACTGTGCTAAAAAGTACAGGCTCTGAAACCACATGGCTGTGGTTGGATACTGACTCCTCTCCACTCACCAGCTGTGTGACCTTGGGCAAATTACTTAACCTCTCTGGGCCCATCTACAAAATGGGAATAATATAGCCCCCACCTCCTGGGGTCGCTGTGAGGATTAAGGGAGCTAATGCATGAGAAGATCTCTGAACATCGCCTGGCACAGAGTGAGCGCTCCACAGGGTTAGCTGGTATTATGTGATTACCATCATCTTCATCACAAACTCAGGAGTCTGCAGGGGAGGAGTTAGCATAGAGGAGAAGCTGCTGCGGAAAGCTTCACAGAGCATCTGACATCTCAGTGGGGCAGGAAAGGTGACGTTTTGCTGAGGGGAAAAAAACCAAGCACAGGAAAGCCCACCCAGGCAGAGAGAGCAGGACCAAAGGTAGAGAAGAGTGAAAATGCAAAGGCACGTTTGGGAGAACAGCCAGGCCTCCGGCTCCCTGGAGTGTGGAGGATGTGGGGGAGGGAGGCCCTGGGAGAGTAGGTCGGGCCGACTTGGGAAAGGTTGGAATGTAAAATGATGGAATTTGGGCTTTATCCCAAAAGTAAACAGCATCCTGGCCAAGTTACTTTAAAAAGCGACATGACCAGATTTGCCTTTGTGGTGGAAGCTGCATGGGAGATGGGTCAGAGGCAGGGACTGCCCAGCTGGGCTAGGTGAGAGACGGCAAGGGTTTGAGCTCAAGCGGTGCAGGGGATGGCAGGGAAGATGCTTAGGGAGCTGGCCAAGCACTCAGTTACTGTAAGGCTGCAGGGATGGAGGGGTAGCTGGACCCCAGCCCCCCTTAAAAACCAGAAAATACGTTAGAAGCCTGAGGTGAGACGACTGGGCCTCAAGCTGCCCCAAGCAAAGGCCTCCGACAGGTGGAACCAGACCCTTGGCATTCCTCCACCCAGCATCATTGGCTTTAGAGCTGCCCCTTTGCTCGCTATCAGGGAGCTGTGGCCCGTGTCTGGCCCTGTGCAGTGCCCTGGTGCTGGCTTTGGGCCCACGGGACAGGGCACAGATGTCACTGCAAAGGTGATGGATTTTGGAGGCAAACAGACCTGGTTTCCAAGCCTGGCTTGGCTACTCACACCTAGCTGTGTGACCCTTGAGAGTCTCTTTACTTCTCTGAGCCTTGGTTTCCCTCCTTTGTAAAATGATGACAATAGTAGCTACTTCAGAGGGTTATTTTAAAGATGAAACGCATGATGAATTTGAGTAGCTTCTAGAACCCATCACACACACACACCCCAACTTCTGTAAGTCCAGCTCTGCTTCCTGCTCTGCAGCCTGCTCTCCCGATCCTCATGTTTCATGGAGGCTGGGACACGCTCAGTAAGTGGTAAGTGATTGTTCTCACATCCCTGGCAGCACTGACCTTACGCTCCCCTCACTCCACCCCACCCCCTACCCCACTGTTCAGAACTCCCCCTGCCCTACCCGTTCCTCACCACACCATGCGGGGATCCAGTTTCGAAGATGACTTCTCGCTGGCATGGGGAGAGGCATCTGCCCTCCCCTGCGCTGGTCTAGCTTCCCCTTTTATTTAATCCTCTCCCCTGCCTGAGCCATGTGTGGCCTGCAGTTTACCCTTTGAAGCATCTCATTACCTGGGTAGAGTCAACAGAATCTGTCTGGGCTGGAATCTTTGAAGTTCTTCTTGGAGGCGGAGGGATGGACACATTGACCCCAAGACCACCGACCCTGAGCCTTTGCCTAAATGTCTCACCGCCCTCCCCTCTTCTTTGCAGGCTCTTGGCCAGGCTCTGGAAACATCTGCTGCACTTGGTGAGAAAGCCGCTGCTGTGTGTCGCCCTCCTGCTTACTTCCAATGAGCGTATGGGCTGGGGAAGGCGTGGCTGGATGCTCTGTCTCTGCAGCCCATCTCCTGCTGCTGCACAGATCCTCAGAGCTGATTGAAATGTGATGCGTGGGCTTAGGAAGGAGGGACGGAAAACAGCAGTTCAGACCACAGCCGTGGTCCTGGGTCAGTGCCTGTGCTTCCCTCCCTCTAGCTGGCACTCCACCCACTCCCACGCTAGGCTGCCAAACACGCCGGCCTCTCCACTCGGCCCACATCTGGGAGCAAAGCCAGGCAGCCGGGCATCTTCCTCTCTCTGCACCCTCGCCTAACTCCAGCAAAGCTGGGCTGCGGGGCGGCCTCCAGAGGCTCAGATCACTGGGAAGGGGAGATTCCTCAAGGATCTTCCTGTTCACGAGGCTCTCTCCAGATCCACACTCCGTGGAGCCAGGAGGAAGCTCTTTACAGGATCCATGATCCTAGCCCCAGCTAGAATTCCATCACCCAGCTTTGTGTGGGTCCCTGCACCTTGTAACTCTGCCCCCTCTAGCCAACAGCCCTGGCTGAGCCTGCCACCCAGGAGATATGCTGTGGAAATGGGAAGTCTGGGTGGGTAGGGATCTTTCGATGGTTTACTCTGTATTACTTCTACTTACTTAATGAAGTAAAGCAAAGGGGAAACCTGCAGGGGAAGGACAAAGCAGTAGGGATGATTTTCTTGGAGAAAGGAGGTTTGCAAGACAGAGAAAGACTTAACAGCCAGTTAGAAGGATGGGCAAGAAACTCAGCATGAAATGTACGTGTTCATTCATTCACTCCCTCACATGTTAATTAGATAGTCACTGTGTCCAGGCAATGTTTTAGGGATACAATGGGGTACAAAGGCTAGCCAGCAGACGTGGTCCCTGAGCTCATGAAGCACTCCCATCAGGGGAGAATAGACACAAGCAAACTGGCCCTTAGAGTTCAGCATGAATGGGGACAGATTAGGGAAGTGCAATGAGCTGTACTATGGGGAAGATCTATGTGAGTTGGGTGGAACCAGGAAAACCAAAGTCACTTAAGGTATTTATAACTGAAGTACAGTAATTTAATAGAGAAAAGGGGCTGACAGGTGATGGAAGGGGTTAGCAGACTTGGAAATTAGCAACAGCAGGAAGCAGCTACCACTCCGGGCTACAGGGGTAAAGGTGGAGGCAGTGTGATGAGATACCGCTAGGGTCCTGAATGGAAAGGGGGCACTGCTGCCCAGGTCCCTTCAGCAGAGAGAGAGGAAAGAAATGTCCTTCCTTTCCCTTTCTCCTGCCCCCCACTTGCCTGCCAGAGGAGCCAGGTGAGGGGGGAGGCCTGCGGGGGTCAGCCTCACTCCCCGCCCCCTGCAACACAGAGCAGGCCAGGGCAGGGCAAAGGGGCTCAGCTCAAACCAGACTAGGGGGAAGGTCTAGGAAAGTTTCCCACAAGAAGTGGTTTCTAAGCCTGAAATAGGTATAGAGGAAGAGAGGGAAAGATCAGGTAACATGGGAGACTCGACTGGAGGATCAAAGGTCTGGGGGCTCAAGAGAGCGTGTTGGCTGGAGGAAGTGAGGAGAGTGGCTTCGTGGAACGTGGAGATTGGGGGCTGGGGGATCCGGGGAAACATGTTGAGAGGCTTTCAGGGGAAATAGAAGTAAGGTCACGAAGGACCTTGAAAGAAGGTCAGGAAGATCAGGCATTAGTACAAAAGCCATGGCGGGGTCACCACTGGTTCTGAGCAGTGCCGTGGCTGGATCTGGGTTTCTGCAAGATTGTTGTGGCTTCAGGGAATATGGAGGGGAGGAGTAGGGAGCGCAGATTAGAGGCGGGCAGATGAGTAAGGAGACCATGGTAGTAATCTCCGCAAGCAAGGATGGTGGAGGGAGGGGCCGGGAGAAATGCAGGATTTCGGGAGTATTTAGGGGAGAGATTGACAGGACTTGGTGACTGACTGGTTAGGAAGGGGAGGGGAGGGGAGAGGTTAAGGGTGACACCCAGGACTGTGGGTTGGACTACTGGGCAAGTGGAAATACTTTCTGTTGAGAGGGAAAGCACAGACTGAAGAGCATCTGGGGGAAAGATGAGCTGATTTGGGTGTGAGATGCTCTGATAGACGTGGCTGCAGTAGAATTGTTTTTTCCTAGATGTGTCTGTGTTTATCTGGCTCTCCATGAGGAGGCCATCCACTGCAGCCCAGGACTCCAAGGGCCATCTTTTCGGGGTAGACCAAGAGTGTTTTCATCCTAAAGTCTTATGTTCTTTTTCTGTTCCCCCCATTTTTAGCTACCTGTGAAGCCTTAGCGTTTATTGAGAACCTGGCCTCTATGAAGCCATAGTTCAGGTTGTGTCTTCCTAATCCATTTCTCATCCAGTTTGAGTTGCACCCAAGCCTCTCAGCACTTCTTTTAATCTCCTGTGTGAGTTGGGATGCTGAAAGTCTCCGACCATATCCGTTTCGTACTTTGCCTCTTGTCAGCCTTTGCCTAGCAATATGCCCGGCCCGAGCTAGAATCACGTAGCAAAGTGGGTAAGACCCCACACGTGGAGCGATTACATACTTGTTGGAGGAGACACACCAGCCTCACTTTTCTCATATTCCAAATGTGTGTTTTAGACTTGATGATCTAAGAATCACCCCCTCTTCTTATAGTCTGTAAGAGCCTGGGTTTGTCCCAGAAGCAAGGAGCTCAGCCCCCATGATGAACCATGATTGACCATGGCAAAGCCAAGCTCATTTCACCAATGGTGATTTGCCAGTAGTTGAGGGGATGTGACTCAGTTCTTGTCAATGAGACATGCATTAGTTTCCTAGGGCTGCCATAACAGACTACCACAAACTGGGTGACTTAACAATGACAGAAATTTATTCTCTCACAGTTCTGGAGACTAGAAGACTAAAATCAAGGTGTCGTCAGGGCCATGCTGTCTTGAAGGCTGTAGGGGAGAATCTGTTCCGTGCCTTTCTCTTAACTTCTGGTGTCACTGACAACCCCAGGTGTTCCTTGGCTTGGCACTGCGTCACTCCAATCTCTGCCTCCATCATGGTGTTCTCCCTGTATTTCTCTGTCTTCACATGGCCATTTCTCCTCCGTGACTTTTTTCCTCGTCTTATTAGGGTATTAGTCATATCGGATTAGGGGCCCACACTGCTCCAGTATGACTTCATATTAACCCATTATAACTGCAATGACCTTATTTCCAAATCAGGGCACATCCTGAGGTTCTTTAGCATATCTTTTGGGGGGTAAAATTCAACCCGTAATAAGATATGAGGAGTAGTCATAATAATAAGACATAAGTCTTTGGGAAAGGCCTTCCCCTTAGTAATGCAGCAGCGTCCAGGGGAACCCACCATTCTGCCTCTACCTCCTGTGTTTGACTCCATCACAGGGAGATGTGATGCCCAAAGCTGTGGCCATCTCAGGCCCCCGAGGGGGGACTTATCTCACTGGAGTTGGCAGTGAAGGATGATGGGAAAGTGACATTGCTGAACCAGTGCTCCAACCCTGAAACCTCTTATCTCTCTACTTCTGATTGAGATAAATGTACAGAAGCCAAATTTTTTTGTTGTTTTTTTGGTTTTCTGTTTTTTGTTTTTTTGCAGTACGCGGGCCTCTCACTGTTGCGGCCTCTCCCGTTGCGGAGCACAGGCTCCAGACGCACAGGCTCAGTGGCCATGGCTCACGGGCCCAGCCACTCCGCGGCATGTGGGATCTTCCCGGCCTGGGGCACGAACCCGTGTCCCCTGCATCGGCAGGCGGACTCTCAACCACTGCGCCACCAGGGAAGCCCACAGAAGGCACATTTTATTGGGGGTTCAGTTACTCATAGCCAAACACATCCTCTCTCATCTAGTGACCCCTAATTTCCCTGATCACTTTAGGGAAATGTCAGAACCATAGGATTTGGAAGCTGGAAGAGATTTTGGCCATCATCTACTCCAACCTCTTCATTGACAGAATGAGGAAACTGGGGGTCAGCAGGGAAAGGGACTCCCTCAGGACCACACCGTAAGGGGCCCAGCAGGACCCACACTGGGTCCTCCAGACTCCCCATCCCCCCTGTGTTTCTCAGGTTCCTTGTATTCATGTAGCACTGTCTCTGTAGGGAAAAGAGGGTGTTGTTTGAAAGGGACCGCCTGCTGGGTGGGCTTCAGCTGAGCTGTTGAGGGAGGAAAGGAACGGTGGGACAAGAGATAAGAAGGATTCCGAGGGGAGCACAGGGGCCTGCCATGCCGCAGAGCTGTGTTCAGCCCCAGGGACACACATGTTTTCTAATCATATGCCCTGTACAGGGTTTGCTGCTCTGAATTATGTACCTCGAAAGGACCTTTCATCTCACCCAAGGTTCGATGCTGGCCTGCCTAGCTGATTGTACTGGGCAGTGATTTAGCCTCCAGAGCAATTCAGGGCAAGGAGGTGGGGAAGGCAAATGGCAACACCTGGGACCTTTCCTTTGCTGAGGACTCTGCTCGCCCACTTCCTTCCTTCCCACAAGGCTGTGTGTGGGATGGGGCAGCATGGGTGGTAGGAGGGAGGCAGTGATCCAGCCCTCACCTGGTTGGGCTGGGAGCCTGGAAGGGACTCAGGTGATCTTGGCAGTTTTCCAAGAATGCAGAGCTCTCTAACGTTATTAGCTTGGTTGGACCAAGATCTGTTACATTTAAAGAACCTAGAACCCCAGAATGTCAGACGGAGGGCACCTGAGGCATCTCCTAGTCAAAGCTGCTCATTTTATAGGGGTGGACACCAAGGCCCCAAAACGGTTCAAAGAGGTTTGCCCTAGAGGCGGAGCTAGTTAGAACGCTACAGGTCAGCCTCTCCCCCTTCCTTACTTTCACCTGAAGCAGAGTTGGCTCTTGAGTTCAGTTAACGAGTATGTTTGAGCCCTGGGGTCAGCAGCTTCTGACATGGGCCCCCTGATCCTCCCCTTGAGTGTGGGTTGCACCTAGTAATTGCTTCTAACGAATAGAATATGGCAAAAGAGATCAATGTTGTTTCTGTGGTTAAGTTACAGAAGACATTGACTTCCACCTTACTAGCTCTCTCTCTCTTTTCCTGGCTCCTCTTCTCATGAACTTGCTTTGATAAAGTGAGTTGGAGAGGCCCTCATGGCAAGAAGCTGAGGGTCACCACCTGCTAATAGCCAGCAAGGGACTGAGGCCCTTGGTCCAACAGCCATGGGAGAGCTGAATCTTGCCAGCAACCACAGAGTGAACTTAGAAGCAGATCCGTCCCCAGTAGAGCCTTCAGATAAGACCACGGCCCTGGCTGGTGTGCCTACAATGGCTCACAAAGTCTACAATGTGAGAGATCATGAAACAGAAGACCCAGTTAAGCAATGCCTGGATTCCTAACCCACAGAAACTGTTGGGAAATGAATATGCATTGTTTTAAGCTGCTAAGCTTTGTTATGTAGAAATAGACAACTAAAATAATCCCTTATTCTAGGGTAATATTTAGAAATGTGTGCCTAAAACATTCTAGGTAGTGTCAAGAATGAAAAGAAATGGTTAATGTGTATTTACAGATGCCAACAGTTTGATGAGCTAAGATATAGCTTGTGAAATAACAATTATATTTATTGAGAATTTCCCCGTGCCAGGGATTGTGTTACTCTTTGCATATTTTAATTTCTTTAATTTTCTTAATCCTCACCACAACCCTGTGAGGCTTATTATTAGCCCCACTTTACAGATGAGAAAATAGAGGTGCAAAGAGGTGAATATCTTGTCCAGGTTCACACAGCTAGTAAGTGCTGGAGCTGGAAACTGAACCCAGGCAGTTTGCTCTCAGAGGGAAACAAGACAGCATTCACTCATTGAGAAAGCACCTGAAGTTGCTGGACTTATGAAGATATGCTCTGTTGTAAAGGAGCTAGTGGCTCTGTCCCTCACTAGTGGTGGCCTTGAGCAAGTTATTTAATCTTGCTATCCTCATCTATAGAGGGGGATGAGGGGAACAACAACCCACACGGGGTTGAAAGAAGATGCAATGAGTTCGTATTTATAAAACACATGTGATAGTACCTGGGACATAGTGTTATGTTTGTTAAAGATAAATAAATAAATAGCCATGTTAGCAGACAGTGACCCCAGAGTGTAGGAATTGCAGCGACCTGTCTTCTGGGGGTTCAGTGAGAGTGCAGAGGGGGAGATGACCTTCACCTCCCATCTTTTGCACATGTCCATTTAAGTCCTGGGCTCATTGGTGGGCTTCCCCTGCAGGCTGTGGCCTCTTCAATACTTCTTATCCCCTCATTAAGATAATCAGCAGTTCTAAGGGAGGTCTTCTCCGGCCAAGACCCCCAACTCTTAACTGGTGTTTACTTTTCAGCCTAAGCTTCTCAGGATGAGGGGCTTTTGAAAATCTTTCCCAGCCCCAGGGTTTCCTTGTCCCTTCAGCTCCCTTCCCTGCAATGCACAAAGTCTCGGAAGTCAAGGGGCCCACTCTCCAGGCTCCCATCCCTCCCACTTTTCTGATAAACTCTGTTGTCCAGACCAGCAATCCCTCTCAATTCTTGGCCCAAAGTCCAGAAGATGAAATCATTTGCAACAGAGGATATGTGAAGACTCTGAAAACGCTTAATGAACTGGAAGTGCCAAAATGCATCCCACAGATAATGAGAACTGTTGTTGGTCAGGCTGAGGGGATCAGTGCAGAAAGCAGTGGCCAAGGAGTGCTTCAAGGAGGAGATGGGATTCCAGCCAGGCCTTAAAGAGCAGTAAGGGAAGGGAGAATAGGGGGTTGGGGGAGGCATGCAGGGAGCAGCCAGCACTTCTAGGGTGCCATGAAAGGTGTGGTAGATGTCACTTGTGTTTACCCACATTGGGTTTTCCTCTCTTTAGGGCACAGGAGAGGAGTACACCCACTGACAACCCCCCCACCCCGCCCCAACTCCCACACTTGCTGTTATGTGAGGGTTATAAAACTAGATTTGGCCAGTGGGTTATGGGTGGAAGTGATATGTGTTTCTTACATGCTAAAGCATTAATGGATGGTATAAGTGTCTTCAGCATTTTTTCCTCCTGCCACGGCAACTGTGGAAGCCTGTGTCGAGAGGGAGGAGCCACCAGGTTGAAAGAGCTGAGGACACAGAGCTACCACAGGGAGGGCAGCTACCCTGGGGGGTTGCCTGGACCCACAGTGGACTTTGTATGAGTGATGAGTAAATCTGTGTCATATTAAAGCCACTGAAATGTTGCTGGTGCTTGCTCTTGCAATGGCCTGGGCTTCCCCGAGGTCCACAGAATGGCGTGCAACCTTCCCACCCCAAATCCCTCTCCTCAGGGGGAACCTTTCAACTCCTTAGTTATTTCCTCTGGTATTTACTTCCTCATTATTGGCTCTTTCTTGATTTTTTCCTTTGAGACATTATCTGGTGGCTTCCTGATAAGGGGTTTGAGCCCTTAGCACCCTGATAGTATTCCTCCCATCACTCCCAGCAGAATCACTCTCCCCACCAGTCTTTCAACAGAGTTTTATCACAATTCGTGGCTAAAAATAAGTATTCAATGCTTGCATTAGCATTTGTGATTATATAAACACTGCTTAGAAAGAGCCACGTATGATAATAGTTTCCTTCCTAACTATTTTTAATTTTCTTACAGCTAATAATTCTTTCTATTTTCTTTATCCCTTTATTCACCCTTTTGACTTTGGGGAGGGATCAGAGCTAAGTGAATGTGTCTTTTCAGCCACGTTCAGCTGGAAACAATAGCGGATTTTGCGCACTGTGGAACTATAAAATTGATGTATGTGTCCTTAGAGTCTCCCCCTCCACCCAAACTTTAGGAAGAGCAGTCTGGACGTCCGTTATACCTTTTCACCCTTGTCTTCTAGTTTCTGACTAAGATTACTAGAAATCTCCTCTCTGCTGTACACAGGAAAAAATGTATATTTTCAGAGTCTAGGGGAGCAGGGTCTGTTTTTTCTTTATCTAGGAGCTCCCTGAGGGCAGAGGTTCTACCTTGAGCTCCCTGAGGCAGAGCAAGTCTCCCCCCAGACCCCGGGCTCCCCGAGGGCGGGGCCGCGTCTCATCAGACCAGGATCACTTAGAGGCTGGCAGAGGCGGAGTGTCGGAGTCAGTTACTCCCACACAGGCCAGGTCACCTTGTTACATTTTCTCACTAACCCCCGGCTTCTCTTTATAGCACACACCCTAACTGTAATTCATCATCTACATAATTATATGTTTAATTAACGAACCCTCCAAGGGCCTTTGTGGAGAAAGCCAGTGTCACATGAGGGGAAGGGCCAGGGCCTCCCTCCTTCAGGGATGATGTCTCCTAGGTCTGGTTTTCCTGTTTCCCTGGTGAAACCTTTTCCAGCAGGCCTTCTGAGGCACAGCCCCGGCCAGCTCACCGTGATGGGGAAGCTTCAGGGTAGCAGCCAGCTGGGTACAGGCCGGGCACTGGGAACGCAGCAGTCCTCAGCACCGGGCAGCCCAGCTTTATCCAGCCCATTCTCTCTCCACAGAGAGGTTTCAGCGCCTCCTCACTGGTCACTGTGAGGCTTAAAGGAGAGAAGACAGCCGAAAACAACCAGCCCAGAGCCTGGCTCCCCACAGACCCTCCTGTGAAGTGGCCTTGCTCCCCGCTTCTCTCACTCCTCTGATCTTACGCTCTTTAGCAGACACGCCGCCTCTGATGCCACCGTAATTCCCTGGTTACATAACATGCGTCCTCACTGGGTGGCAAGTCTCACTGGAGAGGCTCCAAGTGAATAATCTATTATTCATGCCATCCACAGTGTCTCTCCACCGATGTCAGTAAGAAACTAAAGCTATACGCGAAGGAAAAGAGAGGAAAGGGAAGCGTATCCTTGGGAGCAAGCAGGTACTGAGCAGGGCGTATCTGAAAGGCTCAGGGCAGAACACAATCACAGTGGCCGCTGACCTGGCAGAGCCCTTCAGGGTATCGCTATGGAAGTTATTTTCTTTGCTTCCTGGAGGCCAAGGTCATCCATAAAAGGGACAGGGAGGGAAGCAGCTCCTGGGGATTCACAGTACCACGCAGAGTCTCCAGCTCCCAAATGTAGAGCCACTTCTGAAACACTGAGGTGGAGCTGGACGGGGAGAGACATAAAGAAGGCGGGAGACGCGGCCCCGTCCTCAGGGAGCCCCAGTCAGAGGGGGATATGAAGCCCACATCCCTGCTTGTATAATAAAAGGGGAGATACTCAGGGGCCTAATTCTGAGCACAGCTGAGGTCAGTGAGCAGGACACAAGGGAAAGCAGAGTCTGTGCTCAAGGCTGAAGACGTCTTGTTTGATGGGTTCAGGTTGGCATTTAGGGGTCCTGTCCAGCAGAGGCCTAGTATACCCCAGGAGAGTCTGTTTTCAGCGACCTCGTGCTAAGGACAACACAGGCAGAGGCAGAAGCAGGAGCAGGTACCCAGCACGTTAAGTGACCCATAGTGGGTACTACATAAATTAGAGGCGTTATTCTGAGCAAGTGAGGGCGGCAATGTCAGGAAATAACACAGAGGAGCCCCGGAAACATTAACTCTCCCCTCTGCTCCATTATCCAAGGTCCCATTGCAGGAGCTTCCAGAAAGATTTATCTCCATTTCAGTACCTGGCTCTTAAGAGTCGGAAATTAAAGTGAAACTGAGGAGCAGAACCCGGGGCTACGGCGATGCAGCTGTGTGCGAACGGGTGCCTGAAAGGGAAGCTAAGCCCAGCTCAACCGCTGACTGAACACCTGAAGGATTTTTTTTTTTTTAAGAGAAGGAGTTGGGGGAAAATTTCTAATGAATCCTATCCAACCATAAAATCATGTAGAAAATGAACCCTATCTGACAATAAAATAAAAGTGAAACAAATTACTAGGTTCTTATATTCGTAGGAGAAATTAATTTCATGTTTAGAATACTAATTGCTTGCCGAAGGGTCTGTGACCACGTGCTGCCCGGATTTAGCCTGAGCCTTATTTGGGAGGGGCTGCAGAGGAAGGGTAGGGGCGGCCTGGCCTGGAGTGCTCTGGGTTGGACCCTGCTTTGCCGCAACTTCCTCCAGTGCCCAGGGCTCAGTTGGTACAATGTTGCTTGGCATGCGTGAATTATTTCTGATAGTTTCTGTTTTCCTCAGACTGGGATGTGCCTGGAAGCAGCAGGTGTATCTCCTCCATCACGTGTGAGCTATCTCAGGGCAGGGCTATGTCTCCCCTGTCATACTGGGGCTCCCTGAGGGCGGGGCTGTTTTTACCCTCAGACTGAGGCTCCTTGAAAGAAGGGCTGTGTCTCCCACATCAGGCTGAGGGTTCCCCGAAGGAAAGGAGTCTTGAGGAAAACTACCAACTCTTTTCTCTGGAAAATGAACTGATACACAGCAACCTCTTAAGGATTCATAGACCCCATCCAGTGTCTTCATGGCTTACCTGTCAGATGGAGACAAAAAGGCTGGAGTACAGACATGATGTAAGAGGTAGTTTCTTGCATATTGTAGTATGAAGGACACATGATGTCTTCCTTTTGCTTTTTTCACCCTTAATGGCTCACGGTGGGAAATGTGAGTTAATTCCCAGTTACCCACATGTGAGTAATTAATTATAATCTAATTATATATTAGATTATCTGTGAAATGTTAAGAAAGAAGGAAAGAAAGAAAGAAAGAAAGAGAAAGAATGAAAGAAAAAGAAAGAAAGAAAGAAGAAAGAAAGAAAGAAAAAAGAAAGAAAGAAAGAAAAGAAAGAAAGAAAGAAAAAAAACAACCAAAGTCTCTCTGCCCTGTTGTCCCAGAAACTCCTGGGTCACTGCCCCAGCTTGAGTGGCACCTGTTCAGAAGACACTTGGACTTGTCCTGGTGGCCAAGCCCGTGCTGTAGTGATTCCTTTTATTGATCTCCTGGGCCAGCACTGTACCAGCAGCTCTACATACATGTTAGTCCTTACACCCTCTGGGGAGGGTAGGCTTTATTATGCCCATTTTACAAAGGAGGCAAACAAGACTCCAAAGACTTTACTTACACAAGCCTTCCCCACAACTAAGTGTTTGAGATGGGATTTGGATCCAGATCTGTTGAACTCTTCTCTCCCACATTAAGCTTCCAAACACCACACACCGTTAGGAAAGTCAATCTGCCCCCACTCCACCCCTGGGCAGGTGCTGCCAGGTGCTGGGCAGACGTGGAAGCTGATCTGACAGGTGCATTCTGTGGACAATCGCCCCTGTCTGACATCACCCCTTGAGGGGTATCTGTGGGGGCTTGTCCTGGCTTTGGTCCCACTACAGTTAAGACTAGCTGTGTGACTTTTGAGTGGTGTCACACCCTCTCTGGGCTCAGTCTCCCAGCTATACAAGGAGACATTTAGACTAATCCAGAGGCCTGGAAGTCCTTTTGGGTGTGACCTGCTGGGACACGGACACCTCTGCGTGTCAGGGTGAGTGGTAGGTGTGATGGAGTAGAGACATCCTTTCCTGTTCACCTCTGTGCTTCCCCCATGCATTTCATTCTGATGGTCTTTGCACCCTGAAAATACAGAGCACATGGGTCTGCGTCTCAGGGAGACAAACCAGGGAGCAAGTGTGAGTGCAGGTGATATGCTGTTAGGATGTTCCCTGAGGCCGGGGACTGTGTATTTGCAGGTCCGGTCCCCAGTGTGTGATATAACGCCTGGCACATTGCTCGTGTACAATAACAGTTGATGAACGAATAAGTAAATGGATGAATGAATGAATGCAAGTGGTCAAGACTCACAGCCCCTCCAGAGGACCTCACTTCTGGTCTGATTCCTCCTTCCACCCTGCCCCATCCCCCACTGCAACCCCCTAATCTGGAAGGAAACAGCCTCTCCTTCTGTGTCAGCTGCTGGAAAATTTTTGCCAACAGTTCCGCTCTGTCCCCATTCCCATGCCCGTGGCTGTTTCCACCGTTCCCATTTTCCTCATCATCACATTTTGCTCCATCTCCTTCCTTCTCTGATTCATGCATTTCTTAATTATGACGGAGCATTCTCAGACAGACAGAAGGGGTCTCTAGAGAAGGGAGCCCGGGCTGCCGCTTTGGCTCAGGGATCCGGAGGGAGACAGACACCTGAGCAGGTGTAGTGAACCAGGCCTCCAGGACACAGCCCATTGAAGCTGTGACTCCACGACAGAAAGTCTGTGCTAGAGCAGAATTACATCCCCATTAATGTGTGAGTTTCTCATATACAGACTGAGCGCCACGACTTTACTTTAAATAATTAGCTGCTGAGAGGACACAGAGTTCTGGGAAAGTCTCTGGGGCTGCAGGTGTGTGTTTAACGTTTTAATTAAAGCCTTTCTGCTAAATGTTTACCTCTGCTTCTGATTCTGTCGGGGAAGACAAGCAGGAGGAAGAAGGTAAGATGAGAGCAAGAAGGAGAGGGAGAGAGGGAGAGGGAGAGGAAGGGCAGCAAGAAGGAAGAACTTCTGAAATCCCCCCATGAGCAAAGCCAGGCCCTCAGGACACCTCACACTCTCCCAGGCCTGTGGAGCCCTAAACCTGATTTTGAAGAGAATACAAGTCCTTCACTCCCTGCAGTGTGCTCCCATGTTTCTGATTCTTTTTTTTGCGGGGGTGGGGGGGGCTCCCATCATTTGTATATTTTATTTCATTTTTTTAACATCTTTATTGGAGTATAATTGCTTTACAATGGTGTGTTAGTTTCTGCTTTATAACAAAGTGAATCAGTTATACATATACATATGTTCCCATATCTCTTCCCTCTTGCGTCTCCCTCCCTCCCACCCTCCCTATCCCAACCCTCCAGGCGGTCACAAAGCACTGAGCTGATATCCCTGTGCTATGCGGCTGCTTCCCACTAGCTATCTACCTTATGTGTATATATGTCCATGCCTCTCTCTGATTCTTGTCTTTCCCGGACCGCCCACACCTTCTCGAGTCTCCAGTTCCTGCTCCCTCACCTCCCCATACCGATCACCCCATCATTGGAGACCCCCGTCCCCCAGGCAGCAGGGGTCACATAGGCAGACCACCGGGTGTCCCGTTCCTGAGCACAGAGCTGCGGCTCTCCCCCTGAGGTGGGCGTCTCCTTGTCTTAAAGACTTGGTTCTCGGCCCTCCACGTGCTGGGTCAGCTGAGCCACAAGTGAAGAGCAGATGTGACTGCTGAAATGGCCATTTGATCTCTAGGACAAGTCAGGCTGGAGACTTTATGTCCGGATTTGGACATGGTGGAGGCTCTGAGCTGGGAACAGGAGCCCGAGCTCCTGAGCTGCCTTTTTACGACTCTTTTCTTTGGGGGGAATTCAACCATCAGCTCTGCTTAATCGCTAGCTGTGTGTGTGTGTGTGTGTGTGTATTTTCTCTGAGGTCTGCTTAATCGCTAGCTGTGTGTGTGTGTGTGTGTGTGTGTGTGTGTGTGTGTGTGTGTATTTTCTCTGAGGTCCAGAGTCTCTGGTCTCCCATCTCTGCTGCCACCCCTCTTTACTAGCCTTAATTACAGCAATTTAGGAGGTCTGCTTAAGATTGCAGAGTAAACCTATCAATATTTCACTTAAGAATGGATTTCTGTCAGTTGGTATCAGAGGCCTATACAGGAGAAATATGAGACTTGTTTTCAGGTAGCCACACACACACACACACACACACACACACACACACCCCTCCCTCTGATGAATTATTAGCATGTGATTTCCTTTCTGTCTCAGGCACTGGCAACAGCTGAGGGCTTTGTTCCACTACAGTCAGAGATGAGCATTTCTACAGGCGCTATAACACATTCAAATAAATGAGAAAAGTGCGGCTCTGCGTCCCGGGGTTTCCTGTCAGTGACAAGCCAGGAGACACTGCTGCTCTGTGCGCTGCCCTCTCGGGGTCTGCTGGGAGAAGAAAGGTCATGTTCCCCACTCAAGAGGGCAGGGTCACCAACGGGCCAGCAAAACACAGCGTCCACATTGGGGCAGAGAGGGGCTGGGGCTCGGGATCCCTATTGCTCCCCTTCCCTCACCTTCCTCTCACTCCCTGTGGATCCAGAGTCACAGGAGCTCGCTCGCAAGTGCGTTACTCTTGGCGTTGGGAAGAGTATGTCCTTGGGGAGCAAACATAGGCTTTGTAATCTGACAGCCCCAAGTCACTTGCTAACTATGGGACCCCAGGCAAGTCAAACCTTCACCGAACCTCAGTTTCCCCAGCTCCAAATGGGGAAACAATTGTATCCATCCCATTGGGTAGGACCAGCGATAGTAACTCTAAAGGCACTATAAAGTGACCACTTGGGTGGCAGAGATGACAGGGTGATTTCTTGGTGTGGTTGTTTCTGGGTGCCACACCTTAAAAAGGATACTGATCAACTCAATCTGTCCATAAAGAGGACACTAGGGTGCTGAATGGTTGGAAAACGACAGACATATAAGAGCAAATGGAAAGGACCGGGAGTGTTTAGCCTAGAGAAGTTGTGTCTCAGGATGATGGACTTGCCCCCTTTAAGTACATCTTCAACATCTTCTTCTTGCCGAAGGAGGATCAGAGGTGTTATGTGAAGCCCCCCTCCACCACCACCACCACCCCCGAGAAATAGAACCTACAGGGAAAATTCAGGTTACTGTAAAGAACATTTTAACCATCAGAAGTGTGTAAAGATGGAACAGGCTACTGCTGATGGTTCTGGTTCTCCATCACTCACCATTTTCAAGAGAGGCTGGATGACCACTGGGCAGGGATTCATAGAGGTGACTCAGCATTCCCAACTGGCGACTATGATTTCATAACATCTGGTCTCTGGTTCCATGTAGAGGGCCCTTCATTAGAGCAACAATCCTCTCCTCTCTCCATTGCCTCTCTCACTGCCCCCCAGGAGAAGAGGTGATTTCTCTGTGGGGGGGTTTGGGAGAGGATCTGAGAGCTCTCCACTTGTGGGATCTTCCTGCTGACAGAAAGCACAGATATTCTGCATCTCCCCACCATGGGAGGGGGGCTGGGTCTGCAGACGTCCAGCTCTGCCTGAGACTCAGCAAGCCTGGCAAATTCAGTCATGAGATGTTACAAGCTCACCTGGCTAAGAGACCTTAATGCCACAGTCTCTACTATTGCAGTAGTACTGAAGTTAATCTTTGGTTTCCATTTTGCTTGACTCCTGTATCTATTTCTCAGACAGCTATGAACTAAGTGTGGGGGAAGGGATATTAGTCATTGAGCTCCCGAGACCTTAAGGTAGTTCAGCTTTCTGAGATCAGAACCTCGAGTGGTCAATACCCAGTTGCTTTCAGATCTATTTCCAGCCCTCCTGCATAGGACGCTTCCCAGCCTCCTTTGCCAACTGGCCTCTTGTCAGGGCCAGTCAGTAGGAGGAATAGTGGGAGACTGCAGAAAAGAAAAAGTGAGAAGCCAGGGTATTTCTCCCTCTCTCGTCCTGCTGTAATGCAGGTCTTCAGGGTGGCTGAATCTCCGACATGATGCCAGCTCCTGCCACACAGCCTTGGCATCCGGTTTCTGGTAATAGCACCACCTGTTGTCCCCTCAGCCCTCAGGGTCATAGTGGCTTCCTGCTCTTGCTGACCTCTGGTTGCTTCCTCAACCCTTTATTGGCCCCTCAGCTCTTCCAACATTTGTGTAACCAATTTCCTGTATTAAATCTCTCTGTTGGAAATACCTAGTGTGGGTTATGTTTTTGTGGCTGGACCCTGACTGATACAGAGTAGTGTCCACTTGGGGAAATTATGTGGCTGATTCCCCAGATGAGAAGCATCTTGAAGGTTACCACGTGATTCACAACTTCCCTGGGGATCTCTTTAAACCTGAGGCCCCCTGACCCCTATGCCTCTGAGTCCTGAGCACCTTAAGGAGGGATGAAGTGGTGGAGGCCACGTGGAGTAGGTCAGGTCCTCCCAGGGCAGGGTGTAACAGCCCCTGTTACAGGCCCAGGCTTTCCCTGCTCTGAGAGGTCAGTCACAGGGGCTCCTGTAGCAGGGTGCGTGGAACAGTCCATTGTTAGATGCAATCTTTGACCCGGGCTCAGGGCTCTCTTGCCTCAGACATTTTCCAAACAAGTGATTTCCCTGGAAGTTTCAGCCAGTTCCATCCCAGGTTGTCAGCCCCGCCTTCTCCATTTCCAGCTGTTCACTTTGAGTCAGCCCCCATACCTTCCTGCATCTTGGCTTCTTCTGGGTGTTCTGGTCTAGACCATCTGTTCTGTGCACCCCTGCCCTGTGGGACAGCCTGGTTCTGCGTCTCCAGGCCCTTTATCCAGTATCCATGCTTGTTTCTGCCTGCATGTGACAGGTCTTGTCAGAGACAGGTCTCTTGAGTCTCCCCAGGTACCTCACAGCTGTCAGTGCCCATCAGGGAGTCCCCTTCTGTCTGAGGACACTGCCAGAAATGCAGCAACCATCTGTAATCTCCTTTCCATGGACCTGGAAATGGGGCAAGCCTGGGGCTGCTGACTTGGGAGACGGGAGATCCGTCGTACCAGCTTCATTCTGTATCACTGTCTGCCCATAAGCAACCTTAGAAAGTTGATTTAGAGTTTCCTTTCCTGAAGAAAGAAGTAGATAACTTAATAAACGCTCTGAGAATATTCCATGAACACCGTCAAAGAACCTCAGGGGTTTCAACCTACAAACTGATCTTTTTCGTAATCGTCACATTTGCCCTCCCCATCACTGTGATGACTGTGAACTCTGTCGTCACCACCCCCAACACTGCCCACTGCAACCACCAACAATATCACCATCACCTTTTCACCACGGTTGCCACCATCACCTCCATCATCAGCCCCACCACCATCCTTAAGAGCCCCATCACTATCGCTGCCACTATTATGGTGATCGCTATCACGATATCCAAATCACCGCCCTTATCCAAGTCAACACTGGAAACGCTATCAGCCTCAACCTGCTACCCATCAACCACCACCCTCACTACTCTTGTACGAGGGTCTGGCTGGGCCGAGTACTGCAGGGTGAGAGCGACTTAGGGTCTCTCATTGGTGACAGTCGTAGCTACATAGGAACTCACGGGCAGAGCAGCAATGTGAAATCAAGATACAAAGGAACAGAACGGGGTAGGGGGGGCGGGGAAATCTCCTTTGCACAGGGTGTGACTTTCAGTGGAAGGAGCAGTGGCTAAAGGGAAGGGAGGGAAACCATTGCTGGGGAGGGAGCCGCCTGAGGAGGTAGCCGACACCTGGAGCCTCACAGGGGGTCAGAGGAGCTGGGGGCTGGGAGGTGAAGGTCAGCTGTAGTGGCTATTGTTGTCTTTCCTTTGGGCAGTACACGGACCACCCGATTTCGTGGGCAGGGGTGTGATAGGGTGATAAGAAAGAGCAGGGTAGCCCTGATGTCTGGGAGGTGGCCTCTGTGCCCTCCTGTCCACCGTAAACAATATCCCAGAGCATCAACATCGGACAACGCCACCTGTGACCATGATAGAGCAAGACAAAACCAAGTCTATTCTGTCACCGTGTCTGAACGCAGACAAAACGTGAATGCTGTCCAAACTCTAAAATACCAAATGCCCCCTCTCTCCCAGCTAATGTGAGTGACTGCTGCTGTTTCACTAATTATAGCTTTCGCCTCCCTATGTTGAGGGAAAGAGAACGGGGTGTGAGAGGATGGTCACATCTCAGGTCTCAGGTGGGTCCCTCGGACGGCCACCGAGTGCGGGTTCTTGGATTCGTGCAGGAAAGAATTCAAGAGCAAGCAAGCCATGGTAAAGTGAAAGAAGGTTTATTCGGGGAGATACACATCCCACAGACAGAGTGTGGGCCGTCTCAGAAGGCACAAAGCACCAGGGTACGGGGTTGTCAGTTTTAATAGGGTGGGTAATTTCATAGGCTAACGAGTGGGAGGATTATTCCAGCTATTATGGGGAAGGGGCAGGGATTCCCAGGAACTGGGCCACCACCCACTTTTTGGCCTTTTATGGTCGGCCTCCGAACTGTCACGGCGCCTTTGCATCGTTTAGTGCGCTGATGTATTACAATGAGCGTATACTGAGGCTCAGTGTCCAGTGGAAGTCGGTTCATCTACCATCTTGGACCTAGTTGGTGCTAACCAGTTGATGTCGTGTCCTCAATGGCTATGACATTCTTTTTTTATTTATTCATTATTCATTTGTTTGCGCTGGGTCTTGGTTGCGGCGTGCAGGATCTTTAGTTGCGGCATGCGAACTTTTAGTTGCAGCATGTGGGATCTAGTTCCCTGATCAGGGATCGAACCTAGGCCCCCAGCATTGGTAGCTAGGAGTCTTAGCCACTGGACCACCAGGGAAGTCCTATGACATTCTTTTAAAGGCTGTGCCCTGCCCCCTTCCTGTCTCACCTATGGATCAAAATGATCGAGATACCCACTAGTAGGATTGCCTCGCTCTCCGACAACACTCAATCCAGAGCAGATTCCTGCTTCCTTGGACCCTCCCCAAACCGCCTGACCAAAGCCCAGATCCTACAACAGCTTCTCTCTAGCTCCACCCTCTTACTGAGAGGCCCCAGAGTCCCCATGGTGTATGTTTGCCCTCACTTGCAACAAGTAAAAAATCCAACCTGTTCCACTGCTGGTGTGTTCCTAGGGTCTTTGGCTGGAGGGCATTGACCCTCTAGTGAATCTGAGAGGGTTAATAATCCCCCCACCCCCACAGGGGTCTTGCCCGTTCCTGAACGACACATGAGGTGACCAGGGTGCGGTACAGTCAGGCAGGCTCGGCACCACTTTCTGGGACGAGCTTTTCCAGCTGATCACCCGGATAAGGGAACAAGTTTCTTCAAAAGTGCCGGTCAATGGGCCATAAAACTCCCCTGAGCTTATTGAAGTTCTGGATCTTGGACCTTACCCCTAGACACCTCAAAAAGAAAGACCAGAAGTCTATTATCTGAGCAAACTCCCCAACTGGTGATCGTGTGCGATGAAGTTTGATAACCACAGGTGGTTGAAGGCCCTATCACTCTGAGGGTCTTCAAGTCACCAAAGACTCAAGACTGGGGCTGGGGGCTTCCCTGGTGGCGCAGTGGTTGAGAGTCCGCCTGCCGATGCAGGGGACACGGGTTTGTGCCCCGGTCCGGGAAGATCCCACATGCCGCAGAGCGGCTGGGCCCGTGAGCCATGGCCGCTGGGCCTGAGCGTCCAGAGCCTGTGCTCTGCAATGGGAGAGGCCACAACAGCGAGAGGCCCGCGTACAGCAAAAAAAAAAAAAAGACTGGGGCTGGTGGCAGGGCTGGGCTCTGCAAGCTTCCCCAGAGACTAAAGAACATCCCCCACCCCGGAAGCTGTGTATCCCTGGGCTCAGGCCTCTGTGGTGTTTCTCTGTCACTCCGGAGAGGCCACCCAGAGTCAGGTCCTTCCCTGCCTCTCTAGGGGGGCTCGCACCCTCTTCTAGACACTAGGGCACAAAGAGACCCAATAACATTTAAGGTAAAGGCATCTGCCTCCAGCAAAATGTGTCCCAAAAGAGACTCACGTTCTATATCTTGAAGTGAATGAAAATGTTAATAGATCCATCACTCTGGCTCCTGTGTCTCTGAGCTGCAGATTCAGAGAACGCAAAACAGTAATAATGTTTAAATACACACACACGTGCATGCACACGCACAGTTGTTTCCACACAGAGGCAGAGCAGGCAGACAGATTTCTTATACTCAAAGCTTTGCACAATCTCCCCAATTTCTTAGCCTCTCATCCCAACCTGTTCTCAATGAACCAGTCCTCTTCCACGAGGATGGTCCTGGCCTGGTGAGACCTTAGGGTCAAGCCATTTACTTTCAGTGCATCCTTGCCAGCCCTACCCAAAGATTATACTCTACTTTGTGGAGCTGCAGCCCCAGAAACACCCTCCTTTCTCCTTTTACCTTCCCTTCACCTTTATCCATCTTTAGTAATTTGGGACCCAGGTCATATCCCTGCAGCTTAAAGTTGATTTTGGGATAGGTTAAGACTTTGGGGCCATTGACCTGGGGGTAAATGTATTTTGCATGTGAGAAGGGCATGGGTTTGAGGGGTGGGTATCCAGAGGATGGAATGTTATGGGCTGAATTGTGTCCCCCAAAACCATATAACAAAGCCCTAACCCCCAGTGCCTTAGAAGGTGACTGTATTTGGAGATAGCGCCTTTTGACGAGTTACTGAGTTAAGATGAGGCCCTTAGGGTGGGCCCTCGTGCAATCTGACTGGTGTCCTTATTAGAAGAGGAGATTAGGACACAGAGAGACAGCAGTGGGGCACACACAGAATGACAACCATGTAAACAGGCTGCAAGAGGCCTTGGAGGAAACCAACCATCCTGGCACCTTGATCTTGCATTTCCAGCCTCCAGAACCGTGAGAAAGTAAATTTCTGTAGTTAAGCCACCGAGTCTGTGGTATTTTATGGCAGCCCGAGCAGACTAATACACCCCTCCTCCCGCTTTAGACTCCTCTCCGCCTTTTTCCATCCTCAGCAATCACCTCCCTACAGCTCATTCTCTGATGTGGGAAAGCCGCTCCACCACATATATGAGGATTCCGGGGCATACTGTTTAGTTCATACAGTTTAGCTTTTCCCAAGGGACCGGAGGGGTGCTGCAGTCCAGCTGCATCCAACCCGTCACACGTGACCTAGAGTCACTGGGACCCTCATTTTCCCCTCCTCCAGCCAACCCAGCAGGTGAATCTGGCCCACAGAGCAGATGGCTGGCCATCTGTCCTAATTCTGCAAGCTCGGGCTAGTTAACAGACTCTCTGAGCCTCAGTTTCCACATTTGCCGAAGAGAATACTACCATCCCTATCCCTGAGGGTTGCTGTGAAGATTTAAGTAAGATGATGCTGGCAAAGCACTGGGCCCAGCACTGGCACGATTAAGTTCTCTTTAACTTGGGCTCTGCACTCGCCCCACGCCAGGCTCACCAGACGACTCCCAGGGCAGCAATGTGTTTGAAGCTTCCAGGTCCTTTGCTCCTTCTCGGCTGCCTTTCTCTTCTCATTCTTATTGTCCCCATTGTGGGCACCTCAAGTGAGGACTTGTTCTCTGCCTCACTCCCCATCCTAACACTACCTGCTGGGATGTTTGATATAATACCTGGGAGCCACCCACCGAGTCCACATGTTTCGCCAGCAGTCACAGCCATGCGCTTCCTGTCTCATCCACCAGTGGGAGCTCTTTGATGACAGGCGCAGCCTCTTCCCTCACTGTACCACTGGGCACCTAGCCCCTTGCAACTGGCACTCGACCCACATGCTCGGGATGGACTGGTAGATGCAGAAGTGTGCCCAGACCCCGTGGAGAAGGACCAGTGATCCCACTGGTGGTGATACTTCCCTCTCTGTGGACATGCTTGACCTCCGTTTTCAGCCTAACTCATGACCCTAACACCACTGAGCACCTCAGTTTTACTAAACTGGAGAATGGGGAGATGGAGCAGTCTAGAAGCTAAAATGACCATAACGTGTCATTCAAGTATTTCCAGGTTGTAGCTGAAGAAGAAGCATGTGGACGCTTGCAGGTGATCATTCCCATTTGCCTGTGCTTGGGGAAAGGTCCCAGTATGTCCTCTTCCGCTTATTCCAACCCCACACCCCACCCTAGTCCAGAAGAACATGTGCACCTTGGACAAGGAAATGTCCACACACAAGGAGTGTGATTACTGCATCTGTGCAGACGCATGAGTGATTTCCCTAAATGAGAGAGAGCGATGCTAAGGGCGGGGGGGCTTGGTCTTAGCAGTCACAAGTTGGAGGCAAAGGGACCCCCTCCTCTTTCCTAGTCTTGAGAAAGCAGCTGGGGGTGGGGGGGGTCTTAGTACCGTGAGTAGGGCAGAGCCCTACTCCAGCCCTCATTTATACTGCATGACCTTGAGCAGCTTTCTACTCCTCTGAGCCTCAGTTTCTTCATCTGGAAAATGGGGCTGCTGTGGAGATGACACATGGTGACTCATTTAAGCACCTGAGGTGGTGGATACACAAAGCAGGTCTTCAATAAATGGTAGTTGAGGCCGGTGAGGTCCTTCAACCTTTCAGGGCAAGCAAGAAAAGACCCACTCCCACAGCTACTCTACCCAGGCGGAGTGGGCCTGCACCGGGCACGGAACCTCAGTGTGGCAGAGTCCCCCGCAAGCACTCGGCCTCCCTCCCCGGCGTGGCGAGTCTGGATGGTGATTCCGGGTTGGCGCCTCACGGTTTGCTGAGCCCTGCAGTTTTGACAAGCAGCCCCAGGAGCCCAGAGGCCCTGGGTGGAAGGCACCTAATTAATCACTGTAGTGATGGTTCTGGCAGCAGCAGCCTCGCCGTGCAGGGCCATGTGCATGTCATCCTGCAGCCCTCACTCACGGAAGAGCCCAATAACAAGTCCCTGCCCACTCGCCCTATGACCTGCACCCCAGGCTGCCTGCCTGACAGGGGTAAAAGCAGACCTGGAAAGACCTGGAAGCCATTCTTCTGACTTCCAGAGATAGGGATGCAGGCGGTCCCCGATGTGCCTCTCCCCTGGGTCTTCCTCCTGGAGTGTCTGTGTTTCTAAGCTCTTCTCCTGCTGAGACCCCAGATGCAAGCAGGAATCTCACACATTTGGCAGTAAGGCCCGAGGAAGAGCTAGGATACAGTGGAGGTAGGGTCTGTGCTGGGCCCTGTGCCGTGTGCCCAGGGGTGAGCCTCTTCACCTTTGTAAGCCTCAGTTTCCTAATCTGTGAAACGGGGACGGTAAGGCCCATCCCGACTAGCACATAGGACTGAAGTGTGTTGCTGAATGGATGTGAACCGTGCTAGGTGCTGCACCAAACAGTACTTGCCCGGAGGTTTCATCTCACTTCACGGGAGGGCCCTCGCTGCACAGTGGATAGAGACGAGGTGCCCTCTGGCTCCTCCCTGTGGACCTTTCGGAGCAGTACATCACCCCAGCTGTGCCCAGGTTATCTTGGTGGTAGGATCTGGGGTACAGGAGATGGGGCCTGGGGGCGGGGCTGCCTGGCTCCACTATGAGAACACAGTCTGCTTGAGCAGCATGTCAGGAAGGACAGGACGCTCCGAACCTCAGAGCAGTTTCTATGACTCACAGCATCCGATCCCCTACCCCCACTCCCCGTGAGCTGACCTGAGCCCTGGGGGCGGAGCCCATTCTGAGGACCCAGAAGAGACTACATGCACCTGGAGACCGCGCGCTGGCTTTGGACCCTTCCAGTTTGGCTGGGGGGACCTGGCCCACCCTCTGAACCATCCAGTCTAGGTGGACAGGCTCACGGAACAGGAGAACCTCACATCAGTCCAGTGAAAAAGCACCCAGAGATACTACTGCCAGGTGGTTGAGGGCAAATGGCCCTTTAAGGGAAGGGAATCTGGGAAGACCTGTGATCTCACCCCATGAGCCCCTCTGGAGGGAATCTGCTCCCACATCCATTTCCTGAGCCACGGGCATAAACAGGGCACGCTCTCTGGATCTGAGAAGATGGGGGTCAAGGGACACCCGTCACGCTGTGCACTCCCTACCTCTGTAACTCAGTGTATCTCTTTGGAACACTCCTCCACACCTCCCCCCACCCCCCAGGCAGTCTTTCCAAACTCTCCAGTTCTCAGCATTTTTATACTGAGGAATGGAGGGGGCACCTTTGGTCTCCCTTTGTCCTGAGAACAGAAAGCTTGAATACCTTCATTGACGATCAATATAATAAGGCCTCTTTCTACAAAGGCACCAGGAAACAGAATCAATCTCACCTTTCAAGAGGGATAGCTAACATTTATACAGCATTTATGTCTGCCAGGCTCTGTCCTAACAGCTTTTCTTATATTAACTCATCAATCCTCTGAGGTAAGTACTGTTAATATCCCCATTTTATAGATGGGGAAATTGAGGCCCAGAAAAGCTAAGAGACTTGCCCAAAGTCCCACTATTAACAAGTAGGAGCTGGCGTTCAAACCCAGACAGCCTGACTCCAGGATCTGGGCTCTGAGCCTCCAGCCACGTCATCTCTCGCACGGCCACGTCTGTATCCCTCTCCCACGCTGGGCTGTGAGCTCAGAAGGCAAGAACCTGGCTTATTCCTCTTTGTCCCCCAAGCTCCAGGCTGGGTCTCTGGCACATACCAGGTGCCCAGGAACTCTTCGTTACCTCAATGAATAAATAAGTGAATGAATGGGAGGCACGGTGACAGATGCCACTGCAAAGGTATTTGGAATCCAGATCGATGGGGGTTCTGGTTGCCTGGTAGTGAGAGGACGGCAGGAAGACCCCACGGGAGCTGCCCTCACTCTCTTAACACTGTGTTTGGACACAGGCTCCTTGGAGCTGGGAGACAGACCTCAGCAGTGTTAACCTGGGATTCAACGACATTTCTGCGCCTCTAGAGCCTTCACCAACCCTCCTCCCACCCCCGACCACCGCGGAAGGTACATCAGGTGCATCAGAGCAATGTCTTTAGGGCCAAGTAGGGCTCAATGCGCACCACTCGGACCCTCACTGCATCCCCCACCATCAGCAGCCGGTATTCTAGACCCGTTCTAATTTCTATTGTGAAGATGATCCCTAGTATTATTCCCGAATTCTATTGTCCCCCCCGGTGGAAAAGTCGCGCCACGTGCTGAGGCTGGAACGCTAAGTGTTCTGGAAGGAATTGGAAATAATCACGAGCACAAGCAGCGGGTGGTGTCTGGGGCCCATGGCAAATGGGGGAGAAGGAGACCCCTCTCCCCTGAAAAGTCCTCCTTTTTACAAAGTCCTGGGCTGGGTGTGAGGCTTGGAGAAGGGGGTTGCCCACCTGGGGAAGCAGTGGAGGGAGCAGATGGGGAGGGCGGAGGAGGGCGGAGGTGGGTCCTCGTTGCAGGCCTGCCCGCTTCTCTGCAGGTTTGAGGGAGGGAGGGGATAAATCTCCATGGTGTTGTGTGGAGTGGGGAGACGGGCAAGCCTGCAGGGTCAGAAAAAATGAGTTAGAAGAGTCATTCAGTGAGTAAAGAGAGGTATCAGGAATCAAACTGCAGGGAAGATTCCAAGTAATCATAAAGGGTTTTTCAAATATATTCACTGCTAAGAGCTACAGATGTCAGGAGAGAAAATTGGTTCACTTACCAATAATAGTCATGGAGGCTGGGGGTGCAGGATGCAGACGGGAAAGTACTTAAGCTGGCATCCCCACCTCCTTCTCTCCTGGGACGCATGGGGGTGGGGGAAGAGCGGCTTGCGCCCCTGGGAAGTGGGTAGATGGCTAGAACAGGCTGAGTGGGAGGACAGCTTGGATGGGAGAGAGGAGGACTGGGTGGTCCCCCCGCCCCACCCCAGTGTGGCTTTCTTATTGATGGTTTATGATGAGCAGAGCACGCTGCCAGGTGTGTGACAGATTAGAGACATGTGGTACCTGCCCGGGGCTTACAACCTGGTTAGCGAGACAAAAGCCGCATGGGGTGGGGGGGGAACGAGAGATATCTCAGCGTCACGCCGGGAGCAAGCAAGTAACTGTGATGGGGGGTGAGAGCAGTCAGCCGTCCTCAGGGCAGAGCAGTCAGGGAGGGAGGGCTTGAGGGTGCTCAGACAGTGGTCCCGTCACCTGCCTTCGGCCACAGTGCTGCCTTCTCTGGGGAGCCCTCTTGATAAAGCAGGATGCGCTGACTGTTGCAGACTCCACCTGTACCTGCCAGGAGAAAGTCCAGGGCAATTCTATCATCAAAAACGACCCCGGGCTGTGCATTGAAGCTGACTTAACATGTCTCTGAGTGCAGAGGTTGTGTCATTGATCATTTTCACTAACACGGGGGGGAACAAATCTCATCTCGCCTTATCTCATGTAATTCTCACACCAGTTTCCTGAGCCCTGGTTCCCACAGGCTGATGTAAAGAGGACTGGATGAGACCTGCCCACATGATGGGTAATATTACAGGAGAGGAACTTGTGCTCAGGGGACCTGAATCTTTCATAACAGACACTAAGCATGCTTGTCCCTTGCTCCAGAAGAGACAATAATTTTATTAAACCGGATAGAAAGTACGTCTCCCGCTGCTGCAGCGGGGACATAATCTCTAGCTTCCGAGGCTGTTTGCTATACAAACATCCTTGAAAGAATAATCCAGAACAAGAAGCAATTAGTTTCTTACTTGCAAGATGTGTAGGAGTGCAAGACCCATGGGTATTTATCTTCTGACCTGAACAAACTATGTGCTTATTGTTATGTCTGTCTTTTCCTGCTGGAGTCTTTTCCTGCTGGAGTGGTTGCACCATGAAGGCCAGAATTGGTGTTTCTTTTGTTCACTGATGTATCATTGATAAATAGGACAGTGCGTGGCGCACAGCAGGTGCTCAAAAAGTGTTGGTCAAATGAATACATGATTGCGTGAGAAAGATGAAAGTCCCTGCTTGGCATGTCCCATCCAGGAAGTTTCCTTGCCAAATTGCTAGCTTTCTGAGGGGAGAAGAAACCTCAGTTCTGAAAAGGAACCTTTTTCTGTGCACCTTGAATGGCACAGGTCATGTGTCTATCCTACATGTTCCCCGTGTCTCTCTGTTGCTGGAAACCACCGGCGCCCATGAGACAAGGAAGGTGCTCAGAGAAGAGCCGGCTGGTTTTGACTTCATTCCCGCAGCAGGCAACGTGCGTGCATCACCAGGCCCCAGGCGTCTCTCCTGGGCCTCCTCGCCTCCTCCCTGTCTTTCTCAGGCTGGCAATTAAAAGTATCAAAGCAAAGTAGGGTTGTCTCATTACATGTCCTGTTTGTGTGACTCTAATGTGCTTTGAGATGATTTGAAGGGCTGGGAAATCAGCAGCGGAGCTTCCTTCACATCCAGCCCGGAGCTGGCAACCCTGAGATAAGGGAATCAAGACCCGGCTGTGAATTCGTTCTAAAGCAAACCAATAATGCGTTAATGTCGGCGAGGAATTAAAAATAACAGAGATGTTGCACATTTCTGTGATTAATTAGCTGTTCTAGTTAATTTTGCTGCTTGTAGAGACAAAGCGTGGGTCCTAATAGTGGAGTAGTTTCCCATCGGTCTCTGCGGTGCTGAAATGTGGCGGTACCGCGCCTTACTCCGCCCCCAGGCCAGCAGGGACCACAAGCGGCAGGGTGCCATTGAGCAGGTTACGGCGGCCACTTCAGGACTTTTCTTTCCTTCTAGGCTCTCTCCTCCATCCAGGAGGGGTCCGCAGAGTAGAGGGAAGGATGGGGATTGGGACTAGCAGGCACAGAACCCCCATTCAGGAGTGTTTGGTGATTCCTAAGAACAGGAGCCTGGGAGGGGAAGCGGAGCCTTTGTAACTGTGCCATCCATCTGGGACATATTGCACAGGCCCTGAACTCCTGCTGTTTCATTCACTCATTCATTCATCCATCCATTTAACAATGTATATTTATCCTCTTCCACATACTAGGCTTCGCTAGATGGGGATGCCAAAAGGAAAGAATTATAACTTCGTACCTCTTCGAGAAGGAATTCCTCGCCTGGGACTGAAATAGAGCAGCTCTCACTGTGAGGTGGCCTCTGTCCCTGTCACAGGCGTCTTGCAGGTTAGGGTCCAGAGGGGGAGGCAGGTGGCCAGTCTTCACCAAGATGCCACACATGCAGCTTCCTGTCCACATGCCACCACGGCCTGGATTTGGACAGAGTGGGCGGGGCTGGTTTTGTTTCTGTTTTCATTTTTGTTTTAGGAGAACAGAAAAGCTCAGTCTCTTCCCAGGAAAGTTTTCCTACCAAAACTTCTCTTCCAAAGAGTCAGGAGCTTGGGTCACCAGGCTGGGGCTCAGGGTACCAGACTCCTGGTCTGTTCTCCCACAGATTTGCTGGAGGCCCAGGACAAGCTCCTGATCCAGTCCCAGACCTGTTTCCCACCTCGCTTTTGCTTCTAGATAGAATTCCTTCTCTGAGAAAGCTCCCACCCCATGGCTGGGCCAGAGAGTAAGACTCAGACTGGTTCCAGATGGTATATAAGGGGCCCAGGCTTCCTGTGGCTCACATGGAGAAGGCAGGGCGAGAAGGGTTCTTAGGGAATTGAGTCTGAACAATTGGAACCTCTGCCCCCGGGACTCAAGCTCAGAGGCAGAGGCACCAGGAGGGAATATAGAGTAAAACGGGCAGAGCCTGTGACGAGCAGAAGGACCCAGGTTCCAGCGGAAGAGGGCAGCTCTTATTCAGCTTCTTCCAATATTGCCAGGCTGAACTGCAGTTCCAGAAAAAGTAATGATTCAAATTTTTATGTGAAAGAAACTCTTGGTTTTAACATGTTGGACTTGAATTTAAAATATTTGAACATTAGTGTGTAGGCCAACAAAATGTGCCTCGGGACTAGTTCTGGTCCATGGATGTGTCAACTAGAATTAGGTTTAGCCTGTAGTAACAGAAAACGGACAAATAAAATAGCAGTGGCTTAAGTAAGAGAGATTTATTTCTCTCTCACTTCTAAGAAATCCAGAAGTAGTCACTGCTAGACTGCTAAAGTGTTATGTGGTATCCAGGCTCTTTCTATCCTGTTTCCCCACCATTCATGGCCTCTATCCCAACATTACCTCATGGTCCAGGATAGCTGCTAGAGCCCCATTCATTATGTCTACATTCCAGCCAGCAGGGCAAAAGAAGGGCAGAAGAGCATGCTCCCTTCCTTGTAATGACATTCTTCAGAAGTTTCACCCTTTATTTCTTTTCATGTCCCATTGGCCAAAACTTGGTTATATAGTCCATACCTAGTTGCAGTTAAGACCGAGAAAGATTGTCTTTATGCTAAACTTAGGGTAATCCTGTATCCAGCTAAAAAAACCAGATGTACTAATAGAAAGGAAAAAGAGGAGAGAATGGATTTTAAATGACAGCCAGAAGTCTTAGCCCCAGTTTGCCTTCATTTTAAGACCTGGTTGACCCATTCTGTTCTTTATGGTGGGGACGGAGAAGGGGGCATGGTATCTGGGCACTTGGAGACTGCTAACTGAAAGGGCGGGGCTGCTTTGGAGAAGGGTCTGCCCTCAGGTGGGGGACCCGGGTAGGCAGAAAGTGATTTGGCTTCTCTGGAAGTGTGGCTACAGGACAATTTGGGGTTATTTGGTCCTTGATGTCTTGCAGAAGCAGGAGTTCTCCTTTCCCCACAAGCGTCTCTCTGTCACTGACAGTCAAAATTGAGGCAATGCCACAAGCCCCCTCAGCCACATCTTGCAGGGCAGGGGTGATGCCTCAAGTCAGCCTCTGCACCAGCATAGGGCTCCAGAAAAAGGTGGGGTGTCACCAGTTTGTTCTCTTCATGGAGCAGGAAGGGTGAAGGACCTTCAATTGCTGTGAGAGTGATTTGGTTAAAGAAACCAGGATCTCTTACCTGAGTCACGGGAGATATAGAAGCAGCTACTAGAAGAAAAGGTGGCATTCTTTTTCTTGTGTTGATGAGGCTCTGAGAGAGAACTGTCTAGAGTGAGGTCTGCCATTCATCCAGCAAACATGCTTTGTGTACCCACTGTGTGCTGGTTACAAGGCTCAGCACAGGATGGGGCCAGGAGGGAACCAAGAGGAATGAGATAAAGAGCACGTCCTCATGTTCTCATCAAGACAGCTGTGACCTGGGATGGAAGCACATCCCTCAAGGCTGCCCTGGCTGGCTGTCAGTCATCACCACAAAGTGACTTCATCAGTGCTACGTCGTCCTCACCACCATCACCACCATCACCATCTTTGTGAAAACTGACCACCACCGTCACTGAAGCCACTTCTTATATCATGACCATTGTCATCACAATTACCACCAAAAATTATACACATGCTTTTGAAAGGGATTAAACAGAGAGCATAGCCCAGCCCCTATCTATGGGACGACTATCGTAACATATAAATAACGTTGGTTGAACTTTTACCACGTGCCGGAAATTGTTCTAATCACTTTACTTGTATTAGCTCTTGTAATCTTTAAGCAACCTGTGATGGAGTTGCTGCTATGAGACCCATTTTACAGATGAGGAAACAGAGGCACAGATAAGGAGACCCAGAGGGAATAGCATGGAATGAATGAGCATAGGGAAAAGGTGGAAGTAAATTTGGAGACCAGGTCCAGGTCTCTGATGGTTGCACTAGTCTGCTTTGTGGTGGGGCAGGGTGGTGGGGGCATGTGAGGGGCCTCCCCTTTCACCCAAAATAGGGACAAGGGGCTGATGACACATCTCCAGTGATTGGTCCAGAGTGACTTGGAGAGCTTTGCTGACCTGACACACCCTCAGGGCCCAGACATTTCACTGAGGACCTATGGCTGCCTTTCTCCTGTGATGGGAGGTTTAGCTCCTCAGGACCCCCAGCCCAACATCCCCCTTAGAGCCCACAGAGAGGAGCTGGCCCTTGTCCCTGGTCTTGATGACACAGGGGAACACCTGATGTTTCCTCGAGCTGATGAGTCCGTTTCATCCAGTTCCTCCTGGAAACGCCAGCTTGCACATCACTTCCTCAGCACACCCTCTCCCATCTCCATCCTGGTGGGCTCCCCTCATGGGCTGTCCTGCGATGCTGTGAAGTTCTCCATGTGTGGAACACTCAGTGCCCACGTGATCACCTGTCTATAAACCTGTCTTCCGCTCCAAACTGTCACCCCGGGAGGGCGAGGTCCAGGGCCTTGGTTCAGTGCTTTCTGCCCAGGGCCTGGCACTGTGTCTGGAGCAGCAAAATGTATTTGCTGAGTGAATGATTAAGCGATACAAGTCTGGGCTGACTCTGACACTGCTACCTACAAGTCTCAGCTCTTCTAGTTGAACCTCCTCAGTTTCCCCTCTGCAAAACGGGAACAATATTCCAAACTTTGTTATGAAGATTTAAAACAAAAATAACCACAGTAGAATTTCCTCCCACCAGGTGAGTGTACACCAGGGCAAGTTGATTTCCCTTTGTAACCACTCCGTGAGGTGGATATGGAATGCGGATTTGTCTCCAGCTTTTAGATGAGGAAATGGGACCCTGAGAGGAGACGTGCCTTACCAAGGACTCTGGTCTCTTTCCAGCTCCTTACAGCTTCCAGACTCAGAGCCCTGTCCAAATGTCCACGTGACCCCTCCCCGCACCTGCTGCGGGAGTGCAGAGGCCCTGCGTGCTCTGGAGACCAAGTGGGAGGAGGAGGCACCTGGAGCAAATGATGGAAACTGGCATCTCCCCAGGGATGAGTGGGAATTCTGCTCTTCCTCACCAGCTCCACCCTGACTCTCTCCATCCTCCAGAAACTCACTGGACCTTCCACCCACTTGGCTGGCCCTCCTGTGGAGACATTCCTCAGACAGCCCTGGGCTGTGCGCCTTGTAGGGTCTGGCTTCTAATCCTGACTCAGCTATGCATTCCATGCATGGAGTTTGTCTTCGACATGTCACTGATTCTAATGATGCCAGGGGATTGCCATGGTGTGGATGGAGGTCTGGAGAAGGAAAGTAGACTTCTAGGTTATTGCCAGGGCTGAGAGTAAAACCGCGCTGCTTGACTCCCAGCCCAAGTCCCTTTCTAGTACATGAGGCATGAAATCCTGGCATGTAGACAGAGGAAAGTGTTTCTTCATTAATTCACTTTTAAAAGTTTCAGTAAGACATTAGTAGAGATACCCTCCAGATTCCAATCAAGGGATGAGAGCAAACTATTATCCACTGTAACGAATAAATCACGAAGCTACAGTCAATGCATTCAGAAAGAACCAGGGAATCCCTGAAGATAAGTGACGCTGAGTCCTTCATCAAGCTGGGGGTTCCCTGATGGCAGAGATGCATCTTTCTCTCAGACTGGGGCTCCCTGAGGGCAGGGCTGTGTCTGTAACAGGACTACTTGGGGCTTTCAGATGAGGGGACAGACCCCTCCCCATACCCTCTGCTTTAGCTCCTCACTGAAGTACCTACATTATAGTATCTGATGCATATTACCGGAGTTTCCCAGATGCTAAAACCTGCATCAAATGGAAGAAATTAACTGCCCCGTGACCAGGAGCACAGCCCCCAGACCTATGGGAGCCTGAGGATTAATAATGTGTCTCCTCCCTATTACATCACCTTCAACCAATCAGAGAACTGTGCACTAGCTGATCACACACCCTGCCACGCCCCGCCTTCATCTGGCCTTAAACAATGCTTTCTGACTAGCTTCCCTGGACTTGCTCGATGCCCTGCAATAACCACTGCACTTTCCTTCACCACAACTGGTGTCAGTAGATTAGCTTTACTTGGCACGCCTGAAGTTTGATTCACTAACACCCTCAGATGGGGCTCCCTGAGGCAGGGTTGTGTCTCCCCTCAGTTTGAGACACCCCCTTGGGTACATCTCTTTTATGTAAGATTCCTGAAGGCAAGACTTTTTCTCCACTTCACATAGAAACTGAGTGATTCTTGGGCAATTATATACTTGCTGTGAGCTTCAATTTCCTCTTCTGTATATTGAGACAATAGTGAGTACCTTGCAGGATTTTTATGAGTGACTGTGATTTTAAAGCACATCTGAAACCCGTGGCACTTCGCCCTCCAGGACTTACATTCTCACGTCCTCCTCTTGACTGCGGACTGAACCCAGTGACCTGCTTCTAGTGAAAAGAATGAGGTGGGAGTGACGATGCTTGGCTTCCACGGCTGGGTCATAAAAAGCACTTCCTCCGGACTCTCTGCCTCTGTCTCTCTGTCTCTCTGCTGTGAGGAAGCCAAGGCACAGGGCGAGAGCACATGTGGGTGTTCGCACGTCTCCCAGCTGAGGTCAGGTGACAGCCAGCATCCACCGCCAGGTGAGTGAGGCACCTTTGACTTCATCTGACTGTCACTCACGGGGGACAGACCCAGAGCAAGAATCACCCAGCTGAACCCTGTCAACTGCCGGATTCGTGAGAAAAGTAAATAACTGTTACGATTTGAAGTCACAGTTTCAGGGTGTTTGTAGGCAGCAACAGAAAACCAGAACGGTGTTATTTGAAACAGCTCTTTATCCAATGCCTGGCACCACGCCTGACACACATGGTCAGTGTTCCATAAAACGTAGCTGTCCTGGTGCTTTATCCCCAGTTCAGGGCTGTGCATAGCAGGCTGGAGGTCCCTGACTGACACCTGGTGTCTTGAAGATGCTGTGCGAGAAGACGGAGCAGGGTGGAGGAGGCTGGAGAACAAACCTGGGGAGGAAATCAAAGAATACCCCCACAGGAGCTCACTTTGGCAGAGAATCTGCAGGGGTGGCGCTAGGCGTCCTCCAATGTCATCCTCACCACCACGCTTTAAGATAGGTTTCCCCCATTTTGCAGGTGAGAAAACTGAGGCTTGGAGAGGTGCTTCTGTGTCTCTTTCACAGTCTCAAAGCCAATCAGGGCGGGCGTGGAACGGTGAGCCCTCTTCCTTCCTCCGCCTGCCACCCCTCGCTTTTCATTCACCCTGTGATGCTTCCCCCTTGCTCTCAGCCAATCAGTAAACAAGTAATTACCTCAAGCCCCCCATGGTGCTTATCAGCTCTGTGGTGCCAGGAAGTGCTTCCTGATGCCTGCATCCATCTCCACTGCTGAAATGTCCTTAGTTTTTTGGAGACCAGGAGCGTCAGCTTATTTTCCTTCCTTTAAGAAATCCCCAGAGACCTAATCATTCTGGCTGGGCTCCATGCTGCTCCCTTTGCCTTTGGCTCTCCATTCCCCAACTCCTCTCCGGTGGGAGAACGGGCCCCCCTCTGGCCTCCCCTGGGCTGGGCTGGGGGCTTTCTCTTCCGGAAACCACGGATTCAGAGCAGGAGCCCTTCAATCAGGGAAATATTACCCCTGCAGGGACACAGACTGGTTCTGTGGAGGGCGGGGGAGAAATCATCTCAGTTATTACAGTGGTTTGTGGTCCCCACGGATATAGAGTAAATCTGCGGGAGTTAATTACTACAGTAGGTCCCCAGGGTGATAATGAAGAAAAGTTTGCAAAACACTGATCTAGATCCTTCACGCCATAAGGTTGGGAGGCTGTTGCTTCTTTCTTGGGTAAGGGAGGAGGGTGACAGAGGCTTAGGGACCTCCTGGAGTGGGGTGAGGGTCCTATGCCACCGATTCCCTGGTCAGGCCCTGGTCTCTGGGGAGAGACAAGGCGACCACACAGATGCCAGCTCAGAGGCAGGGACTCAAGCAGTTTCCTTTTCCAGGACTCCAGCCACCAGCACTTTGCTTCTTGTGCCAGAGTCCACAAAGCAGTGTTTTCCTTAGAAAATCAATAATGAGCGATTATTTATTCTGCTGGGAATAAATAGATCTGGTCACCAGGGTCAGAGATGAACCGAAGCTCTGGGCGGCAGCTGAGAGGTTGGAATCTGTGTTTTAGACTCTCCCCCTCTCTCACGGTTCCACCCCACCTTTGGCACCACGGCCAGCACGGGTCAGGAGTTGACAGGTCCTCCTAGACCAGAGAGACGGCCACCGCTCAACTCCCAACCACGGCCTTATCCCAACAGGCAGAAATGACAATAGGGAGCCTCTCCCGGCCTCTGGGATCGGAGTTAGTGTTGGTGTGGAAGGGCCGAGTGTGCCATGAGCCACCCTTCCCTGTGTCGTGTTTGTGAGTCAGCACAAGTGGCGTGCTGTGTCTGAAGGTACATGCTTGTTTCTGTGCGCATTTTCTCACGCATGTCACGTGTGTGCGTGTGCGTGCGCGTGTGCGTGCGTGTGTGTCTGTGTGGGCTCCTTCTCGGGTCGTTAACCAATCTGACAGTGGTAAAGTACCAAGCAAGGCACAGGTTGCCCTATTACCTGACTAGAGAGAGTTAGTTTTTATGGGAGCAACTTAACTGCTTTTGAAAGGTATTTAAAACACCTAAACTCTTAGCTTTTCCAAAGTAAAATTTAGGGCAGTGAGAAACCCCAGGCTGGGGGACTAGGAGATGGCTGCTACTTCCAGGCTTGTCTCCAGCACGAGGGGGACAGGAGGCGGACAGTGGTAGAGTTGTCGGCAGATACAACCTGAAGTTGAGGTATCAGTAAACCGGGCAGAGAAGATGGAAGGGGGTATGAGGGACCAGGGAGAGAGCCGAGGGTTGAGAGGGTAGCATGGTTGGGGTTGGAACCCCAGCTCTGCCACTGAGTCATCTGGGCAGGTGGCATCACTCCCAGAGTGAGTGAATCATAGCTCTGTGGTAGGCTACCTGGGAGAGCACGGGAGACAGCACACATCCACTGCTCGAGACAGTGGCTGGTCCACGGGAGGCCCTTGATGAGAGAGTGCTGGAGAAATAAATGGATGGGCTGACGTCTCAAAAGCAGGTCCTGCCTCGGTTCTGCCCTTCTCAATCGCCAGGTATGAGAGATTCCCTGACCCGTTCCTGCACTCAGGCTCCGTCTGGGCAACTGGCCTGGTGCCCCAGTCCCACCATGGTAACCACAGTCTAAGCACAGACAGCTGTGTGAAGCATCTTACACATGCTGTACGTTCGAGGTCCTCACCACGGTTCCAGGAGGCATCTGTCTGAGGCCTGCTTTCCTCATCTGTGAAGTAGGTTGAGGTAGCAAACCCGCCTCTGTGATGTGTAAACAGCTCTTAGAGCACGAGTGGCCTGTGGTACGCACTAAATCACTGTTACCTGTTAATATCATTCCCATCTCACAGATAACATTTAGGCATGGAGACAGCAAGCAACTTGCCAAGGGTGCATGGGTAGTCGGCGGCAGCCCCAGGATTTGATCATGGGCCTCTGGCTCCAAAGCCTGCATCCTCCCTCCAAACAGTGCTTGCCTTTGCTCTCCTTGCCAGGAACTGGCCCAGAGACCAGAACCCTACTTTTTTACTCCTCCCAGTGAGCTGAGCCTTCTCCCTGCGGTGATGGCAGCCGACCCCTGATACTGACCGTCAGCCTGCCTGCTCGCTTAGATTCCCGAGTCGCCTATGTATTCTGGTCCCCCTTCGGCCTATGGACCTCGCCATCCTTCCTGGAGGAATCCCTGGCTGGCATATTCCTATCATGGAGACAAAAAGTCAGAAACAGTGGAGATGATTATTTCTTCTTTGCTGTCCCCCAGACTGCTGTGGCCTGGGAAGGCAAGGGTGACAACCTAAGGTCAAGGGCAACAGAAGTCCAGGCATCTGACCCTCCCTCCAATTCAGTGGTTACTCAAGACTTGACTGCTATGTGTCATTCCACACACAAAACCAAGACTGGTTTTTCTGTCTTGTCTGTTTGTTTCATTCCTTTTTGCTTCCATTTGTTAATTCTTTGGCTTCGGTTGTGCTGGCTCTTCAAACTTGCTGAGGAGGAATTTTGCTGTTGTGGGGAAGATGACCAGATGCCATCCTCCGAGTTATCTCCTGGCTTTGTCCTATTGTCTGATTACCAAGAACCATCCTCTGAGGTCCTTTCCCAGAAATGTACATGGTGTGTACCATTTGTTTCAAGTTTCAGAACTTTTGGCTTTTCTTCCTGACTCCATGGTCTGCTGTTCTGTTTGCACTGAGGGGCAGGGGGTACAGGCCATGTCCCTGCTCCCAGCCACAGCGTCCCAGCTCTCAGGCCTCCCTGACTGGGGATGCACACCTATGCCTGGCACATACGCAGGGTGCACATACACATATCCACATATGGTGTATTTTCAGCCAGTGAATGTTTACTGAATGATCACTCGGGCCAGGCATTGTTCTAGGTGCCGGGATGTGCTGGCCAAAAAGACAGACAAGGACACGGCTCCCGTGGATATTATACACACATGTGTGCATATATACACGTGCACATGTATATACACACCACACAGACACAGATCCACACACACAAACCACTCACACATATACCGCCCCCCAACCCCAGCACCACCACAGCACCCTTCTCTGTATATCCTTTCCTTGGGACAAAGCTTCTGGATACGTTGACCGTGGTCTGATCTTGTTTGCATGGGTACTACTGCCCCTGGGCGAGGTGTCCCCTGCCACGTAGACCTTGGAGGTTCTCAACTCGTGGGTCTCTGTGACACCCCCTCACTTGCTCCACTTACCCCCTTACAGAATGACTGGGTACCCACTCCACCCAACCACTCCCCTCCTAGGTATGTACCTGGGATCCCTCTCATGCGTGCACAAGGAGTTATGAACTCAGACGCTCATTCAGCTTTGCTTGCAATGGCAACAATTGGAGAAAACCAAAAGGTCCATCTGTATGGCAGAGAAAGGACTGAATCAGAGCCGCATGGATCACCATGAATTAACTTCAAACATGTAACATCTGTAAAGAAAAGCAAGTTGTAGAAGGGTGCAATTAATCATATCATTGGTATAAGACTGAAAAACATATAAGCCAATGCTACGTATTGTTTATGTATACATATATCATGGTAAGAGGACACAAACCCATACAGGAATGGGCATGACAGACAAGACACCAGATCGGGGGTGGGGGGCACTGGACACAGGGACAGGGGTCAAGACGGGGCAGAGTTTAATAAGGGCTTCAATTGAAACGATCATGTTTATTTCATAAAGCGGTTACTGGATACATGATGTTATTCATTATATATTTTATGTCTAAAATATTTTCAGTGATATAATATCAAAAGAGAAACCTAAGATGTATGTTCATCCGGAATTCCTCTGGGGCCAGAGTTAGCGTTATGTTAGAGCCTTTATTTCTTCATCTGATTTGCCTTCCAAGTTGCATGTAAGGTTTTTTCATATAAGAATCTTCCATTTAAAGAAAATGCCTGGAGTTTCTTGTGAAAAATGGCAATGATTGTCTGCAAGGCGGCTGGATGTTTTTACCCCCATTTGGTTTTTCGTTTACTTTACGTTGCTAACCCGGCGCTGATGGCTCCAACAGCCCCCGTTTTCTTGTCCTGTTGAAGTGTGTGGGATGCATGGAGTGGAGAAGAGCGATGTGGGAGAAAACTTTGCTTGTGGTTTCTCGGTTGCTGAGGAGGGTGGGGTCAGCCCTCTTTGAAACTGAAGCTACAAAGGTCTTTTCCAAGTCTGAGAGCCTCGCTCCATCATAAAGAGTTGCAAAAGCCCGCAACGCGATCCAGGCCCCAGCCGGCACCACTATTCGAGCCCCGCTTTCCCATGTCCCTCCCTCATTAAAGCTCACCAGTTCAGTGTCCTGTTTCATCAGCGTCCTGCTGGTTGCCAAGTAACCTGGTAAACTGATCCTAGACCTTATGATGATACCTTTCCAAAGACCCAATGTGGTCTCAAAGGAAGTATAGCAGCCAGACACAGGGGTCTCACCTCCCCTCCTCCGCCAGGGTGACCCCCACCCCAGTTAAGGATTACATTTACCTGTCGACTGGGGGTGCCTGGACAGCGTGGGTGAGAGCAGGGGCTGGTGGAGGAGAAGCTCATCAAGTGGGGTCCCAATCAGAACGAAGTCCGTTCTGCTCTGCCCTGTGCCCGGTAGCTCATCCACACCATCTCGTCCCACTGCCAACAGCAGTAATCTATCTTCGGCAGCCACTCGCGCTTGTGTTATCAGCGAGAATCACATCTGGCAAAATGGCAGGAAAAGTGCTTGCGCGGGGCTTTTCAGCAAAACTCAATTAAAGTGAGGAATTGGACTTGAAAATGAGCCACTTTGCTCACTCCTTAACTCAGAACATCTCCTCCCTTCCCACACACACTGCGCCCTTCCACAGGGTAGTGCAGGCCTGGGATGCCGACAGATGCCAGGGAGAGGAGCCCCGGCACCGGTCACCAAGAGCTGGGGCATCTCCACTAAATCCCACCCACCCCTGTGAGGGAGGGACTATGAGTTCCATCTTCCAAATGGAAACTGAGGCCTATACCTGTAAAGCACATTTCCCAAGGCAGCACAGCTGGTCAAGGGCAGAGCTGAAATAAAAAGTCTAGTGCCTCTGGCTCCCAAACACAGCCTGCTACTCCATGCTGCCTTGAGGAAAGTCCACCCTGATCCTCTAGGATCTCACTCCACGGAAACCTAAGCTTCCTCCTGCTGACCCGGGAAACGCAGATGCAGACTCAGCTCCACCTGCAGAGTCTGCCTCCCAAAAGCACAGAGGGGCTTCCCTGGACGGCTAGTGCCACCCAGAGCCCCCAGTGCTCAGCCTGGATGCCTCGGTGGGTGGACACAGCCACTCCCCTGCCTTTGAGCTGCCTCGGGTGACCTCTGCCTGCCCCCTGGGGGGATTTGCAGTTCTTCTGGAGATCACCTTATCCAAAGCCTCAGTGGTGTCAGAGCACTAGCGGCAGCTGCGATTTCTCTAACCCCTTTTCCAAGCCCCTTTCATTCTCACAACAAATCTGGGTGATACCATTATCCTCTTAAGTATGCTGGAGCTCAGACTAGTGAAGTGTCCAGGGTGGACACTGGAATTGAAAACGCATATCTGTCCGTCTTGGAAGGCCTGAACGGTGCTGCCTTCTATTCCTACTGTCAGGCTTTTGGGGGGCTGCCCCCTTCCCAGAAAGACGGCTCATATTCAATGCATCCTTTTCAAGGTAGTCTCCCAGGTATAAAGTTCCATTCCTTCCACATACCTCAACACCACATACTCCAGGGCACTGCAGGGGAGGTTTCTTAAAGTCCCATCTGTTATTATCTCCGTTTGGAACTAAAGAAAAGAAAGCAAGTGTCAATCTGTGTATGGGGGAGTTTTCTATAGGATATTATTGGAATTTCATCTCCCTGGGGGGGAAAAAAAATCACATGACGGTATTTAGGGTTAGATAGTGAATATATTTTGATTTGAAATATGCAGTGAGTCACAGTGAATTGTGTGTTGGCCATTACTGGCCCAAAGAATGCTTTCATTCCTCAGGTGTTACCAGCGGGGCCTTTCTGAGCGTGGGAATCTGGTTGCTTCAGTGCTGGTTGGGATCCCTGCCTCCTAGGGCCTTAGGAAGAAATAAGGCAGTGAGAATTGTTTTTGGTAAATCTCTAAGGCAGCAAGTAACCGAATATATGGCCAAGGGTTTCAGTTGTAGGGGTCTATGCAGACACATTAACAGAGGTCCACAGGAGGTAATTCCAGGTTTAGGGCAGTGCAGAGATGTCATCAAAGCCCAGGCTTTTTCTGTCTATCCACTCTGCCAGGGGGCCAGGCTGTCCCTTAAGTTTGCAAGATGACTGCCCAGCTCCTAAGCAGCTGGTGGGGGGAAGAGCATTCCTCCTTGGGGGAAAATTTTTCCCAGAGCCCTCCCCCCTGCCCAGACTTCCTTGTCATCTCATTGGCCAGAGCAGGGTTACATGACCAGTCCTAGACCAATCACTGGCAAGAGGAACTGGTATTATCACGACTGATTTAGACCAAACAGGGCTTGGCTTCTCCCCTGGGGCCTGGCACAGTCCCTTCCAAAACAGGTGATGTGTCAGAAGGGAGAAGGCGGCAGCTGTGGTGTTGCCACAAGATGTTCCTCGAGAGGTCAGCGTCCACTTCTGAAGAAGCCAGGAAAGGGCTGGTCTTAAATGATGGACGGGACCTTGGAGGTGGGGCTGGGGAGCAGAGGCGGGGGTGGAAGAGGGTCTGGTCACAGCAGCGTCTGATGTCTTCGACAGGTAGAGCCACCCTGTGAGGTAGGAACCAGTTTATACAAGAGACTGAAGCCTGAAGAAATTAAGTCCCTGGGTCAAGGGCTGGACTTGGAATCAGGTGGAAATCAAATTCAAGTCTTCTGAGTCCAGTAATAACTATAAAAATAATGTCACACCTATGTACTATTCATTATACGCCAGACACTGTTCTATTATCTCATTAAATTCTCACAGCAAACCTAGGAGGTAGGTTGCTACTGTTAGCCCCATTTTACAGTCGAGGAAACTGAGGCACAGAGAGGTTAAGTGGGCTGCCCAGGGTTGCACAGCTTGTTGGTTCGCGAGCCAGGATTCAAACCCAGGGCATCTCATGTCAGAGATCAGGTGCTTAAACACCATGTTCCCCTCCAAGCCTGGAATACCTGTTGCTCCAAGTCATGGGGGATCCAATTCTCTATTAACAACCACTTAATCACTAGTACCAGGAACAAAGGTACCTCTCCCCCTAGGTCGCTGTGTGTTGTTAGTTATTAACTGTCAGCTCACGTGCCACACCTCTCAGTCCACTCCCATTCCGATCTTTGATGAGTGATGTATTCTCCTACAAAACGCACAGCCAGGGATATGATCAATCTGACCCAGATGTCAGTATGCCACGCTACTGAGAAACCCTTTCCTGAAGTCTCAGCCTTGCCCCATCTCAGACTGAGGGGCGTCAGGGGGCCACCATCATTATTTTCAGAAATGCTTAGGAAATCCCCGACACCTTTGGTATGGCCCAGGGGAGCCCCACAGCCCCACGCTTGACCTCAGCCAGAGGGGCGTCCAGAGCGCTTCATCCCCATCCCCGTGGCTTGACCAGTGATCTCTGCTTACCCAGCCCTGGGAATGGGTGTGTTGAGGCTTTGCCCAGTCTGCCTGCAGGGCAAGGGTCTGCCCTTCCGCCTGAGGGTCCAGGGCGTGACAGAGACACTGAGGGGGTTTGTCATGCAGGGTCTGAAATCTGTGTCATGTTATTGCTACTCTGTTCAGACAATGCGCTGAGGTCCAACCCTACTCCTCAAGGTAGGAGATGTAGGGACCCTGCAGAGGATTTCCAGGGACTGGAGGTGGCAGGAGACCAGCTGACACCTGCCTTCGGCCTTGGCCCAGACCCTGGACCCCCTCCCACCCCTCCCAGCAGGCCCCACCTGCCTTCCCTTGTTCTGGAGCACACAGCCCTCAGGTCTGGGGATGTGAGCACACAGCACAGGAAATCCGAGCCAGCTTCCACTCTTCAACGTCAGCCTGAAAGACCAGTGGAGTGATCAGGGGAGGATGAAGGAGTCTCTCCCAGCCCCCTAGCCCCTCCAATTTCTCCCTGAGCAGCCCAGTTTGGTCTGGTTCCTTTCCTCTCTTGCCTTACAGCTTTTTGAGAAGAATGAGCTGCTTGAAGAACACTTTACAAGTTCCTAAATTGTCACAACTTGGAGCACACAAGGTAGGAGTCTCACCCTTCGACTGGATGGAGGGAGCTGGGCGCTGGCTGGGGTTCTTGTCCCAGGGCCCATTGTCCTGGCATCGTTTCCTCCAAGGAGCTGCGTATAGCCGCTGGGCCTTGGTAGTTTCAGCATCTCCTCCCACCCCTGGGTAATTTTTCTCCCAGAGGGGCGGTAGCAAGCAAACCGCAGAGCTGTTGCTGCCCAGTGAGAGCCAGAGGTCCAGGCAGAGTGAGGATGCAGCCGCTTTAGGGAGTGTTTCTGCAGATTCAAAGATGGATGCCCAGGAATCAATCCCTTCTGAAGATGAATCCCGGCGAGATGCACAAAGAAAACCCCTTTGGTCTGAACAGGCAGAAAATGTTCCCGACAGGGCCTCTGCTCCAAGTTGATTTCTTGTGATTGGTGGGAGAGAGGGAGGAGGGGAGGGGGAGAGAGAGAGAGAGAGAGAGAGAGAGGGGCGAGGGGGGGAGTCATGTTTCATTGATCATGGCCAGCTAGATTAAGTTTGGATTTATCTTTTCCTTTAGAATTGGCAATGCTTGCCTATATCCGTTCAGGTAATTAAGAGGTAACCTGGGGGAATTCATAGCATGCTCTGCACATCCTCGATGCATCACGAGATCAGGCTTTTTCTAATTATAATCTCAGAGAATCTTGGAACTTCGTTATCAGAGTTGGGCAGAAACCCTAGATGTTCTGTAGTTCTGCCCTTCCCATTGTACAGATGGAAAGACAGAGGCAGGGAAGGGCCCGATCAAGAGCAAGGCACACGTGTAGTTGCAGCTGCCAGGTGCCTTCTGCTTCTACCTGCACAAGGGACCAGATGGAAGTGCCCACGTCCCCAGGGCTGGGGTGGTCCCCGTAGCCAGGCTTTGCCAAGTCAGCATCCTCCTCTCTGATTCTGCCTCTCATTTTTTATCTCTAGTCTCTACCAGACTTCGTAGGAATGTCTGGAGAGTGGACCCAGAGGTAGAAGAAAAACGTCCATCTCTGATGTTTATACCAACTGTCTCCTCTTTGGTGCTTCTGGAAATGCACCATCAGACATAGGGCAGGGTGGAGGTTCCACGTGGAGGCCAGCTTGTGAGGTGGGTCATCCAGAGACCCAGGAAGGTAGAGTGACCGTTTCTGAAAACTCACTCCAGGAAGCAAATGGCCCCTACAGAAGTTCTCATCGGGGGGCAATTGTGGTAATATCTGGAGACATTTTTGGTCCAGGGGTTCTACTGGCATCTAGTGGGTAGGGAACAAGTGATGACGCTAAACATTCTATGATGCAGGATCAGCCCCACAACCAAAAAATCATCCTGCCCAAAATGTCAACAGCGCTGAGGTTGAGAAACCCTCCCCTAGAGAGAGTGACCTTGTTCACCTTCCATCTACGCAGCTCACACTTAAGTGTGGAACTGTTCATTGTTTTGCCTGTGTAGACACAGGTCCCACCAGGTCAGAGGGTGGAGTCACTGGGGGTGAGGTGGGAGACATCTGGAAGAGCTGGGTCCTGCAGCTGATCGTGGAGACAGATGCTGTCCCTCTGGCTGTGCCCCCCTCCCTCTCTGCTCGTCTGACAGGATGACTTTTCTAAAGAGAGGACTCATTTTTCAAGGGCACCGCACGTACTGACGTGTCTGCTGGGACCACAAACTCGCTCTCCAAGGTCATCTGTAGGAGCCATATCCATGACTTTGTGGCTCGCAACAGGGACTTTCCCTTTCTACCTGAGCTTGGGAAGAAGGAGAGAAAGCAGACCACCTGGACTTGCTGTCCTCTTACCTCTTTCCTTTCCATCCTTACTTTCAGTCTTACCCTTTTTCTTCCTCTTTATCCATCTTCTGTTCCAACTCCTTCTGGCCTAGGCCCTCGCCAAGTGTCCTCTTGAATTTCTTGATGCCTCTCTCCTGCCCCAACCTGGATGTTGTACAGATCAAAACAAAGATTTCATCCTTTCTCCTTGGAGCCTAGACCCCACATAGACATTTACCACCAGCCTCACTCCCAGCACTTTGGTGTACTGTGTCAACTTGTTGAGATCCTACTGACATTGGCTAATGGCCCAGGGTCCCCAGAGCATACGCCCAGGGTGGCTACACCGTGCTGACACTTCCCTTGGCCACTCCACCTGTTGACAAAGAAATGGACTCAAGGAACTGCTTAAGGAGTCTGGTAGAACAGCAGCTATAAATGTGAGGTATGTGGATCAATGCTTATACTATTTACTGGCGTGTGTTACTAGGGCAGTGAGAACATGAGCATTTGTCACATGGAGTGGCAAGGGGCCGAGTGGAGGGGAATATTTTCCCCCCATCTTTGTGAATTACAAAGCCCTCTTCCCCCAAAGGTAAGCTTGGGTGGAGAAGCTGGAAGAATTGGGGTTCACACAGCTCTGGGCCCACTCATTCTTTCTCACGTTTTATTCTGGTCAGGGTTATGATTCCACAGAGGAAGTAGAAAGCACCAGGAGAAGGAAGTGGGAAGAGGGTACTTCCGGGAGTCTTTTCATGCAATCCAGGCAATAACGAGTCTCTTCCAACCCAATAGTGGATATTCAGGTGAGAGAACCCAGGGACAGAATCAGGAGAAACCCCCTTGTCCCTTCCTCTCTCTGTCTCCTCCACCCTGTCCTTCCTTCCTCCCTGTGAGGTGCACCACCCTTTCCCCCTCACCTGTCTTCTCCCAAGTTCCACTTATGGAGCCTCAATTGTGTGTGTGTAAAAGCAAAGGGTTCCCTGGAAGATAAACAGTCATTCTCCCCAAGACATGCCTGTGTGTCCAAACCACAGAGCTGTGAGGGGAATAATGACATTAAATTAAATGGAGCGAAAGGTAGCTAAATTATAGCATGTAGATGCCATATTGGCTGACAAAATACCTTCATGTTTAATTACCAAAACATTCTATCAAGTATCCTTGTTAGTCCTGAATTACAAATAAGGAAACTGAGGATCAGATAAGACAAACCACTTGCTTGAAGTTCCACCACTGGTGAGTGACAGAGGTTCTTTTGACTGCAAAGCAGAAGATCTTTTTGCCACACACAGAGTTGGCAAGAGCAGAGAACGAGTTTTGTCCGAACACTGGGACTAGAAAGCTACCATGAGTGGGGCAGGAATATAGCTCTGGGGTTCCCAAGGGCGCAGACCAATAGCTCGAGAAGACGGGGAGGGAGCAGGACAGTTAAAGAGGGTGGAGAGGCAGGGGTAGCCGGGGGGAGATGGGCATGAGGAGTACAGGGGCTTCAGGGACAAAGGTGTGCAGACCCAAGGGGGCTGCCAGGAAAGAGCATCTTGGAGAGGAAAGGGCCAGAGAGATGCCTTCATCTGCTCCCTCCTTGTGCCTCTCTCCCTGTCTCTGCCTCCATTTCTGTCATCTGTCCCTCTGAGACCTGGTCCTGAGCCCTTCCCACCCCTTATACACACACTGTAGGAGGCTTACTAGGGAGCTGGGAAGCTCCCAAGAGGCATGACAATACCTGGTCAAAGGCTCTGGCCCCAGAGCTCACTCTTTCTCCCATCACTCACTCCCGCTTCTCTGGACTCCAGCCCAACTGTGGTGTGACCACAGGGGACCTCAACTGCAAGGACCACAGAATTCTATGGGTCATCTGGTCAACCCTTAGGACCCAGTAGAGGAAACAGACCCAGGGAGTGTGTGTGGTTTGCCCAAGGACACCTACTGGTGAAGAGCTGGGGTGGGGTGTTGGCATACTGGTCTCTTGAGCCAAGCAAGACTCTTGCCCCATTGCAAATGCAGAGCCAGGAGGACACTGGCAGCACCAGGGACAGACCAGCAGGCCCATAGCCTGAGACACGGCCTGCTTCTTCCAGAGTCAGTCCCGGCCACTTGGTCTCCAGGGGTTTGCCTCCCCTCCCTGGTTTACTGTTAAAATGCATCTCAGTTCCGCGCTTTTGCTACGGTAAATATCTAATAACCATTTCGGACTCTGTAACTTGCCTCACAAAATAATGCCTGGACATGGTGCTTATTTAGCTTGGTGCTGTGAGATAAAGACTCAGAAGAGGTCTGTAAACAACTGTCCCATCTCAAGTGCTGTTGGCTGTGGTCCAGAGAGGAGGGTGGCCCACCGACCGGCACCTGCGACCGATCCTTATTCTAGATGTGGGGATATCGGTGTGTTTTTTTAACTTGTTTCAGCCGGCTTCTCCTTCACAAAAGCTGCTGAGATAATGAGTGTGTGTGTGCGTGTGAGACAGAGAGAGACAGAGAGAAGAGCTTAAATATTTACAGATTAAAGCAAATCTTTGAGTGAGTATTAATATAAAAATGTATATGTCACAAATCACCTTGCCGGTGAGCATGTAGGTGCATATACATACATGTGTTCAATCATGAGAGTGGGTCCATGTTTTTAATAGTCCCCAAAAAGATTCCCACAAAGGAGAGGACAGCTGGAATGATTGGTCATAATGATCACATCAGGTTTACCGTTTACAAATTGCTCTCATATTCATTATCTCTGTTAATCCCCACCATTTAGCTATTTTCATGCCCATTTTACAAATGTGCATACTGGGTGGCAGAGAGCCCAGAGGATGGACTGAAGTTCAAATGCTGCTAAGTGACCAGCTTGAGTTCCTGACTCTGTAAAGCATAGAGGCTAAAGACACCAGATTCAGAAACATTAGCGGCGATGTCAGATTCGAATCCAGACTTCCACACTTACTAGCTACGAGGTTTTAAGCAGGGAATTATCTTGCCAAATTCATGATTTTCTCACCTGCAAAATGGGGATTGTCTCCCTGCCTATCTCCCTGCCTATCTCCCTATCTCCCTATGGGGAGACTGTAAAGGATAAACGGTTGATGTGAGAATGATACAGGTAACATGCGTGGACGTTCCACACCGTGTCTGGCCCATTGCAGGCACCTATAAATGTTTGCTTTTGTTATTATCAGTTGGTCCAGTTTCCATCACCCTGTTTGCTGTCCCAGCAATATGAGAGCCCCTCTCCTGGGGCTCTCATATTGCTGGATAAGAAGAACTTCCTATGGCTGAGACTCCAAAGTTCCTCCTTCAAGGATCTCACCCCTCCTAGAGGGAGTCGTCAGTGCTAAGAGCAGCTGTCCAGGAAGGAGAACTCCACACATCCTTCAACCTTCGTTTTCACACTGAGCTTCATGCTCTCCAAAAGCTTTTCATGCCCTTTATGTTGTTAGAGCTTAAAACTCCTCACTTTACAGTAGCTTTCCAATCCCTATGAGAAGGGCAGGCTGGGAGTGTCATCCTCATTATGAAAGGAGGGGAAACTGAAGTTTAGGAGTAACACAGATACCCCAGTATCCTGAGCTGCTTGCTCAGAGCTCTAACTGGGATCCTGGATTTTAGCCAAAGGTCTTCCCTTATGCCTGTTTTTTCTAGTGCCTCTAGTGCCTGTTTTCTCCTTTTCAAAATGGAGATAATTGCAGTACCCACACACAGAGGCATTGCGATTTAAGAAGGGCCGAGCACATTATGAGTTCTCAATCTACTGTTACTAATAATAATAATAATTATCATTGTCATTACGTTTATTGGGGGTTCCCTCCAAAGCAGATCCCGAGACATGGATTTGTACGCAAGTAGTTTATTTGAGATGTGAGCCCTGGAGGTGCCGGCAGGGGTGTGGGGAAGTGAGGTGGGGAGGAGGCGGGAGCCACCACTGTGTATGTTAATGAGCAGCTCCCACTGTGGAGAAGTGAGTCTCCATCCCACTGGGGTCCTCCTGGCCACCGTGTAGAACAGCCTCTCAGGAGTCCCACCTGAGGGTAAGGACCCCAGGATACTCATCCTCCAGTTCCCATACATCCCTGGACACCGCTGGGCCCATTAACCCCCTGGCGGTTGGGGCCCTCCCTGTGCACAGAGAGGAGAAAGCTCTGAGCCAAGTCAGGGGTGCTTGAGTGGGTCCCCGTGATCATGAGCTGGGACAGTGGGTCGGGGGGGGTGGCGCTGACCACATCTGCCCCCCAGGGAAACGTCCTCCTCCTTACTGGTTACCGCCGTCCTCTGGACGGAATCCTGTAAGAACTTCGAGCTAAAGCTCTCATTGGCAGGGATTCCATCTGTTTGGGCCACTGCTGTCTCTCCGGTGCCCAGCTCCTCACGCTGCACACAGGAGGTGCTCAAGAAACATCTCTTGGAACACGAAGGCCCCTGTAATAGCTTTTCACGGCACATTTCACTTCTCTTCTATGCCTCTCGGTACACGGGCACAGCCCTCTAGGCCAGGCCCAGAACCAAGCAGCCCTTGTTCCTAGCACGGCGCCAGAGCATTCCTGGAACCCAGGGCATAATAGAGCTCCATCTTGAGTAAGGAGTAGAAACCAGAAGCCACATCACCGCACGAGCAGAGGCTGGAGTGGGGAGCGGGGGAGCCGTGGAGAGCCGTCCGCAGAAAGCTGATAGATAAAGATTAAACGTGTCAAACTACCTGGAGAAAAGGTAGAAGTTAATGTCTCATTGCTCATTGGCTCTCATGAGCCAAATTGCCTCAGCAAATTGGCTGGCCTGCGGGATTTCCAAGGCCTCTAGCTTGAGAAAGCTTCTACGGAACCATGTGATACAAAGAAAGGAATTTTTAAGGGAAAAACGGTCCACAGAGGAGGCTTTGTGAGCAACAAATGAGGAGGCCCAGCAGGGACTGTGCAGCTCTAGCTGTTATACGGAGTCTGTGAACGCAGCAGAAGGACTGCACAACATGAAGGGGGCGGGAGGTGAAGGGCAGAGGGCTTTCTGTGGCCTTTAGTCTAGCGGGAGCTTGACGGGGGGGAAAGAAGGTGGAAGGAGGGGAGGGGAGCAACCACAGGAGCGGGGAGGCCCCCTTGGATGCCCTTTCTGCGGTTCTATTTCCTCCAGACTAGGCCAACTTTACAGTAGTGGCTGACTCCCAGCAGGATATGAGTTTAAAATGTATCAGTCAGTCACTGCCGCAGTGATACTGTGGACAAGCCACCCCAAAATTTAGTTGCCTGAAACAACACTTGTTTATTTTCACATTTGGTTTTTTGCTTCCCAAAGTCTGTCACACCACTCCCATCAAGATATGGGGTCTATGTCCTCTCCCCTCAAATTTGAGCTGAACTCGGTGATAGCCTATAATCAACTCTGAAATGGTCTATCTCTAGACTTTTGTTATGTAAATAATAAATATTGTTGTTCGTTTGTTTTTGCAGTACGCAGGCCTCTCACTGTTGTGGCCTCTCCCGTTGTGGTTGTGGAGCACAGGCTCCGGATGCGCAGGCTCAGCGGCCATGGCTCATGGGCCCAGCTGCTCCGCGGCATGTGGGATCTTCCCGGACCGGGGCACGAACCCGTGTCCCCTGCATCGGCAGGCGGACTCCCAACCACTGCGCCACCAGGGAAGCCCATAAATATTGTTTTAATTAGATACTCTGTTACTGACAGCTCAGAGCATCCTAATGGATGCAAAGGTACTACAAATCACATCCAACACCAGAGAGAGACTTTTAGCTAGTGGTGGCATCTTTCCCTCGGGGCCCTATGTGCTTCCACAGGCCAAACTGTGGATCTAGTAGAAATCGTTGTTTTCTGTCACTACCAGTCCTTAAGTGGCTCCCCCTCTCCCCGACTCCATTTCCATCTCCAACCAACTAGAATAGCCTCAGATCCTCTCTTACTTTGGCTTGCATGTCTGTCCCTACACTTAGGACCTGTAGTTCCACCAGTGTCCCCTGTCCCAAATCCTGCAGGGCTGTCTGATTCAGGGATTCAGGGAGGATCATGGTTCTGCTCTCTAGCCCTCAGGAAACCAACAAGCCAGTTGGCCCTGCTGTTCTGATCTCCCTCCACAGGCACATATGCCTCAGCTCCTAAGGTTAAGAGAAGCCTCAATTTCAGCCAAATGGGTTTACATGCAAAATACACAGGGATTTGGGGAATTATTCATCATAGTGTAGCTGTGGGGACAGGGGTCTGGAGCAAGGGGGAGAAGAGGTCAAAGGCTTTGGACTCTTGGATTCTGCAGGGGGATGCATCCAGGGGATCCCTAGTGCTGGAGGAGAAGAGGTGACCATAACAAGTGTCACCTGTTTACCTGTGGCGCCAATGGATTTTCTATCCTTCTCTGTGTATTTATATCTTGTAGGCATGGAACACTGTCACTCTCTCTCTGCTTCTAGGTGCCTGTCTCTCTCTGTCTTCACCTCTGTGTGTACCTGTCTGTCTGTCCGTCTTTTCCTTAGTGGTTGCCGCTGTGTGTGGCTCTCTTGGTGCCTTGTCCTTTTTAGTCTTTTTCTTCCACGTGCACAGAATGCTCAGTGAACACGAGCCAGATATTTGCTGATGTTCTGGGAGTACGTGTTGGTCTATACCAGGTCTTCATAAAGTCCTCCTTCAGTTTTTAAACTCAAACATTTTAGGTCCAGGGGTGATAAACAACTGCAAACGGCCTTTGAAGCAGATGGAATTTTTTTCTCATAGCCTATCAGTACTTCTGCTCCACTGGCCATTGCAAAACACAGATCCTCTTCCTTTTCAGAGTAACGTTTTTTTCAGTTGTGGCAGAGGTTGAAATTGTGTGACGTCATCTTCCTTAACTTCGACAAACTCTACGTTTGCTTGCGGGCTGCGTGAGGACTTTGGAAAACTATGCATTGCCTGGTCACTAAAGGGAAGACCCTACCTCCACTTCCCAGCCCTTCCCAGCGCCCCCCCCACCCCCCGCAGGGGCCAGGCCTGGGACAGAGTGCTGAGGTGTCTGGCTCCCACCTACGCTTCCTGGGAGAAGGTAAATGAGGAAGGGCTCACGTCCTCAGACAGCCGCCCCATCGCCTGATTGGCAGTCGTCCCCCACATCCATTTGCCTCCACTTTCCCATCTGGGAGCCCAGCTGTCATCTTCTTAAACATTCCGATGACTAATGTGGGAAGAGAATTCTCCGTGAACTCAGAGGGGGCAGGAAACTTTTGAGCTTGGCCCCCTCCCCGTTCCCTGCCAGGGGGATGACATTTTCTCGAGGCAGAAGAGCTTGCCAACATCTGCATCCTGGCTTTCCTCGGCTCCGTTTCTGCTTGCTTAATCGAGCTGGAATATTTCAGCTGAACCCGTGGGGTTCCAGGCTCTGTACCTGGGGACAGTCGCTGACACCTGGAAGTGAGTGGGAAGTGACGAAAGCACACTTCTCCCTGGCTGGCAGAGCAAATCTAGATTTGAAGGTCTTTGGGATTTGGCTTGGGGTGCTCAAGAGTTAGGAATATGGAAGGTTGAGAAAGCTCCCTGAACAAAGGGGAAAGTGGGCAACTCCTCTCTTGCTTTCCTTCCCTCCCCCCTTTTCTCATGTGGGAGGGTTGGAAAGGGACAGGTGAGGAAGTTGGGCTTATAAAATCGGTGGAAGCTCCCTTCTCTCAGTTGAGCTTAAGTGGAGGCACTGTTTGGCCTCCGTGTAGCACAGAGTCCTCCAGGGTCAGGGGATCTGGTTCCATCGGCCGAAATGGTTCTGCCTTGATATACATTATATACAGGACTCCCAGACATGGGGAAGGGGGAGGGGACAAGCCAAAGGAGCCTGGTCTCTGTAGCTATAACTGGTTCTCAGAGGTCCCCAGTGGTGTCTCCTTAATGCCATTGGGTCTTTTGTCCAACCCTCTCATGTTACCCTGAGGGAAACAGGCCTGAAGTAAAAAGAAAAAACAGTGGACTTCCCTCGCCGTCCAGGGGTTGAGACTCTGCGCTCCCAATACAGGAGGCATGGGCTCCATCCCAGGTCGGGGAACTAAGATCCCATAGGCCACACAGTGTGACCAAAAAAAAAAAGAAGAAAGAGAAACAGATCCAGAGAGATTCAGAAACTTACGCAAGCAAGTTCATGGGAGAACTAGTCTTCTAGGCTTGCTGTCTCTGACTCCAAACCCTCACTCTCTAAATCCAGGCTTCTCATCTCTGGCTGCACTTTAGAATTTAAAAGTACCCATGCCAGGGTACTGAATCCCAGACTAATTAAGTCAGACCCTCTGAAGGTGGAATCTGGGTCTTGGTAACTTTTTAAAGTTTATTTATTGAAATATAAAATTCTTCTAGAAAAGAACATTCTTCTAGAAAAGTGTGCAAATCCTAAATGTACACATTCGATGGGTGTTCACAAACTGAATGTACACATGTAACTGATGTCCAACTCAGGAAACAGAGCCTTGCTGGCCACCTGGAATCCCCCTCACACCCGCTCCCAGTCTCCACCTAAAGTTAACCGACATCCCCACTTAGGTTAGATTTAGGTTAGTTGGTTATTTAGTTTAGGTTAGTTTTGCCTGCATGTGAACTTCGTACAAATGGAATTTGAAAAGTAGGTATTTTTTGTGTGTCTGGCCTCATTTATGCACATTATGTTTGTGGGAGCTATCCTGATTGTTGCTTGTAATGGTGTCTGTTTATTCTCAAAGTGCTCTAGAATCTCATTGTATGAACACGCCACCCTTTATTTCTCCGTTCTCTTGTTGACGAGCATACGAATCGCTTCTGGTTTGGTTTACTACGAAGAACGCTGCTAGGAACACTCACGTGCGTGTTTTGGTAGCTACGTGCATGCCCTTCCGTGTATACATGCCGAGGAAAATGCTGGAGCGGGGGTATGTGTGTATTTAGTTTAGATACTGCCGAGCAGTTTTCTGCTGTGTGATTGTAAAATTTACACTCCCGCCAGCAATGCATGAGCATTTTGGTTTCTCCACAGCCCAGCCAGGGCTTGGTATCATCTATAAGCTTCATTTTAGCCAGCTGTGATGGCCAGTGAAGCTGAGACCCTGGACATGTTTACTGGCCACTTAGGTAGCTCCTTCTGTGAAATGCTCCCCTGGTGATACTAGTACATAACCAGGGTTGAGAACTTCTGTGGCTTAGCCACGACAGTAGCTTTGGGAGACAGAGTTGGGGAAGCCAGGGTAGACTCTGTGTATGTGTGTGTGTGTGTGTGTGTGTGTGTGTGTGTGTGTGTGTGTGTGTGTAGGTGCAACAAGGGCACCTACAGGAGCCATTACCCTGGAGTCCAGGGTGCCCCCCGGAGCAACTGAGCTGGAATCTTCTGGAAGGCACATTTATCAAGACAAAGTAAGAAACTCTCGTGAAAGGAGCATCAATGTGCTGCAGCAGTGGCCAGGGCAGCAGGTGGCCAGAGACCCGAGGAGCTGACCCCAGGAGCTGCCTGCTGTCTGGAAGGCTCCCTCTGATTTAACACCCTTTGAATTAAAGGGCTCGCAGCAGGCCCAGCCCCACTGGAGCCGTCTTTATTAGGAACAAAATAAGGGAAGGTCACCGAGCCACATAAACCGGAAAAAGTGACATCAGGTATCGACTGTAAGAGAGGGGGGTTAATGATGGTTTGTTGACAGGAAGGCAGGAGCTGGCCCCAGACACCCTCCCCCACCACGTGGAGACTTGGGAGCAAACATTTCATTCTGACATCTGCCAGCAGAGCCCAGATAATCAGATTTCCCTGGGAGGCCGAGGCAGAGGCATCAATAAAAAGGGCAGATTTATCCTCCCGGCATCCTGAACTTAGCGTGTGCTGGGCTGGTCCTCCAATCACAGCGAGACCCAGACATTGTCGCCATCACCTTCACCATCCCCAGTGCCCCCTTGGGTTCTTCAGCACAGTGGGTCAGGTGGCACCCCCCGGACCCCCGCACTCCTTGGCTCACCTGGGAGCTGCAGGGTCCCACCGAGGCAGCAGCTTCTCAAGGCCATCTGTCTCCACTCAGCCACCCTTGGGTCCCTCATGCTAAGACACACTTGAGTAAGGAACCATCAAGGGACAAACTCCAGGCCGGGTAGTAGTTGCCAGTTTAGAGATGAATCCAGGACCCAGTGTCAGAGGCACCTAAGGGCTCCCTAGACACTGCCTTCTCTTCCTGGACTCCCTAGAAAAACCTGTATTTTCTCCCTAGTTTCTCTCTGTAGCCAAACTGCAGTAAAAGCAGAGGACTTCTTTACTTTGACCATTTTAAAAACAGTTGCTGTATCCGGTTGTCTAGCTAGAAATGTTAAGGATCATCTTGTTCTTCCCTCTCATTTTATATACCACCACCACCACCATCATTATCATCCTATTTATTGAGAACTTACTACGTGCCAGGCACCGTTCTAAGTGCGCTCCGTGTTTGAGCTTATTTTATTCTCACAACAATCCAATGAAACAGGTGCTCTCATCACTGCCCTTATGCAGGTAAGAAAACTGAGGCAGAGAGATTACGAAATTTGTCCATAGTCGCACAGCCCCACTACATTATATTTCTTTATTATAAATAAATTGAGACTCAGAAAAGTAAAATAATATTCCCACCATAATTTATTGAGTGTACATGTTGTGTCAGAGGCTTTACAGATTTTATTCTTAAGTCTTATAAAACCCCTGTCAAGTGGTATATTAGTCTGCCGTAACAAAGTACCACAAACTGGGCAGCTTAAACAAGAAAAACGTATTGTCTTACCATTCTGGAGGCCAGAAGTCCGAGGTCAAGGTGTCGGCAGGGCCATGCTCCCTCGGAAGGGGCTAGAGAAGGGTATGGTCCAGGCCTCTCTCCTAGCATCTGGTGGTTCCTTAGCTTATGAAGCATATGACTCCAGTCTTCACATGATGTCCTCCCTGTGTACAGCTCTCTGTGTCCAAATTTCCCCTTTTTACAAGGACATTCATTATACTGGATTAGGGCCCACCCTAATGACCTCATCCTAACTTGACCACATCTGCAAAGACCTCATCAATAAATAAAGTCACATTCACAGATACTTGGGGTTAGTATCTGTGATACTTAACATCTTTCTGGGCACCCAGGTGGGTATTCTCTTTACCCAACGAGGAAAGCAAGGCTTGGAGAAGTTAAGTGATTTGGCCATATACCCGGGCAGTAAAGCCAGTCTGTGGAGGTGCCTGGACTCTAGCCCAAGGGTGAACATGGGACTCACCTGGGGAGCTTTCATAAACACTGCTGCCTGTCCCATCTGAAAAGATTTCATTCGTCCCCAGGTGATTCTCTAGGTGGCCAAGGTTGAGGACCTCAGGGTTCGAGCCTGGGCAGTTGACCACATTGGCCGTGCCTGTTTCCTGTGTTGTCAGAGCTGAGCAGACTGCAGCCCTCTGGTACCACCACTGGTGCTCTGCCCCCGGATTCCCCATTCTGCACGATGCACAACAAGAGAAGCCACTGTAATGAGAAGCCCATGCACCGCATGGAAGAGGTGGCCTCTGCTCACCGCAACTAGAGAAAGCCCGTGTGCAGCAACAAATAAATAAATAAATTTATTTAAAAAGTCAATCAATGTAATTCATATATTAATAGAATAAAGGAGGTATTGGCAGATGCAGACAAAGCATTTGACAAAATGCAATGCCCAATTATATAAAAAACTCAGTGAATTAACAGTAGAGGGGAACTTTCTCAATTTGACTCAAACTGTCTACAAAAATCTTAGAGCAAACATCATACTTAATTAAAGATTTAAAGTTTTCTCTCCTGTTAAGAAGAGTCTGAATTTTACCCTTCTTGCAGACTAACAAGTTAGCCTACTGTAGCTTCATGGATATTGTATTAGTTGACTCGGTGCCTTAGAAAAATACCAGATTGGTATTTTATTCATAAATAAACAGAAAGTTATTTTCTCATAGTTCTGAAGGCTGGAAAGTGCAAGCTCAAGTTTCCATCAGGATTCAGTTTCCGGTGAGAGCTGTCTTCCTGGCTTATAGACAGTGCTTCGTCCTTATGTGGCCTTTCCTTTGAGCATGGCAGAGAGACAGAGACAGAGATAGAGAGACAGGGAGAGACAGAGAGAGAGACACACACAGACAGAGAGAGACAGAGAAAGAGAGCAGGTTTTCTGGTGTTTCTTCTTGTAAGGACTCCAGTTTTACTGAATCAGGTCCCTATCCTTACGATTTCATTTAACCTTGATTATCTCCTTATAGACTCTATCTCTAAATATAGTCACATTGGGGGGTTAGTGCTTCAACATACAAATTTTGGCAGCAGGGACACTATTCCGTCCATAGCAGATGCTGACAGGAGACATGAGACTCCTGGGTCAGAGACAAAAGACAATTACTCAAAGTCCAGCAGGTAGCATAAGCTTCATGTTCTCATCATTCCTCCTCAAGTCCTAGTGGGCTTAAATTGATGCTCCACACCAAGTGGGTTTGTGTCATGGAGGAGGAACCCCAAACCTAGGGAACCTCAATCTTTCATAAGTGACTGCAAGAAAACCTGCCCAGCGTTTGCCCTGGAGTGACTAGCAAACAAATTGGACAGCAAATAAATTGTCCCTCTTCTCCAGAGGGATACACTGTCTCTGTCTTCCTAGGCTGTTTGCTGTACCCACATTCTTGAAAAGATAATCCAGAGGCTAGTGCCTCTGCCATAAGCATTTCTCTTACAGAAGAGAAATCTCTTGCATGAATTCGAGAGATCCATGGAGAATTATTTCCCAACATTCCTAAGATGGAGAACAAGGCAAGGATGTCCACTCTCACCAATTTAATTCAACAATGTACTGGACATGGCGGCCAACACAGGAGTGCAAGAAAAGCAGAGACTGCAAAGGAAGAAGTAAAATTGTATTTGTAGATGAGCTGATTGTTTACATAGAACATGCTAAGGAATTAGGGCTTTTGCAACGAAACAACTACGAGAACTAATGAGTGAATTTAGGAAGATCATAGGATATAAGGTCAAATAAAAAAAGCAATTGGATTTCTACATACTAGTGACAAGCAATTCTTGAAATTCTACTTACAATAGCAGCAAATCATAAAATGCTTAGGAATAAATTTAAGAAAATAAATGCAAGACTAAAAATATAAAACATGTTGAAAGAAAATAAAGAAGATCTAGGGAGGGTGGTGGTGGTGGTGTGATGAATTGGGAGATTGGGATTGACATATATACACTAATATGTATAAAATGGATGACTAATAAAAACCTGCCATATATACACAAAATCTATGTTAAAAAAAACCTGAGTCAGAATAAATGGGAAGATTTATAAAGGGGAGGTGCAATTCTTCTGTTACATTGGTTTAAAGATGGTGAAATAAATGAGCTAAACCATTAAAAAAAAAAAAAAAGAAGATCTAAATAACTAGAGTGATAGCCCATGTTCATGAATTGGGAGACTCAAAACTGATGACAAGTCTTCCCAAATTAGATTCTCCTCTTAGATTCACTGAAATCCCAATCATAATTCCAACAGATTTTTTTTTTAAAAGAAATTGACATGCTAATTTTGAATTTTATATGAAAATGCAAAGGACTTAGAATATCCAAAGCAACCCTTTAAAAAAGAATAAAGTTGGAGGGCTTATGCTATTTGTCTCCAAGACTTATTATAAAAGCTACATTAGTCCAAACTATATGAACTGACCTAAGGATCTCCCAGTAGATCAGTGGGACAGAATAGAGAGTCTGCAAATAGACTCATATATCTATAAACATTTGATTTTCCCCAAAGGCACCAAGTCATTGTAATGGAGAAAAGGAAACTCTTTCCAGCAAATGGCGCTGGAAAAACTGGATACTAACATGGAAAATCGAATTTAGGCCCTTGCCTTACACATATACAAAAATTAATCTGATATGGATCATAAATTCTAGAAGCTTCTAGAAGAAACTGAAAATATCTTTGTGACTTGGGAGTAGCCAGGATTTCCTAGACAGAATTAAGGAAGACAATAACCATAAAAGAAAACATGGTTAAATCAGACTTCATAAACATTTAAAACTTTTGCTCATCAAAAAGCACTATTGAGAAAACAAATAGGCAAGTCACAGATTGAGAAAAAGATCTGCAAAACATATATCTGACAAAGGACTAGTGTCCAGAATATATACATTACTCCGGCAACTCAATAATAAAAAGACAGACAATTCAATGAAAATGGGCAAAGATTTGCCTAGGTATTTAACAAAGGAAGGTTAATGAATGGCCAATAATCATATGAAAAAAGATGCTCAACCTCATTAGTCATTCAGGAAATGTAAATTAGAGCTACATGATATACTACTGCACACCCATTTGAATGGCTAAAATTAAAATGACTGACAGCACCACTGTTGATGAGGATGTGGAACTGGGATTCTCAGATGTTGCTGATGGGAATGTAAAAAGGTACAATTACTTAGGAAAGTTCTGGCAGTTTTTCACAAAACTAAACATACATCTAACCCATGACTCAGTAATTTCATCCCTGGATATTTACCCAAATGAAATGAAAGCATCTGTTCAGAAGTATTGTATAGAATGTTCATATAAGTTTGTTAATAATTTCCCAAAACTGCAAACAGACTAAGTGCCCATCAGCAGGAGAATGGGTAATCAAAACCTGAGATACTCATTCAATGAACTACAACTCAGCCATCAAAAGGAATAATTGACTGGCTCACACAGCATGGATGAGGCTTTAAAACATGCTACGTGAAAGAAGCGTTGTGCAAGAAGGTATGTACTGTATGCTCATGCTTCCATAGGTAAAATCTCAGAACTGGAAAACGATTCTGTGGTAAAAAAAAAAAAAAAAAATCAGAGCAGTGCTTACCTTTTGCAGGGAATGGGGGTGGTGCAGAGATTGACTGGAAGAGATATGAGGGGACTTTCTGGAGTGATGGTTTGGGTTATACAGACGTGTGCATTTGTCAAAACTCATCAAATGGTATATTTAACATCAATGCATTCACTATATGTAAATATCACCCCCCAAAAAGAATACAAATACTAAACTCTAGTTAGTGATATGTATACTAAAGTAATTAAAGGTGAATTACACTGATACCTGTAATAGACTTTAAAATGCATCAAAAATAAGATTTATTAATGGATGGATAGATGATAGATATATGACAAAGCAAATATTCTAAAATGTTGATTGTAGAATATAGGTGATAATTATACAGTATTCATTGAAAAATTATTTATTTGGATTTCCCTGGTGGCGCAGTGGTTGAGGATCCGCCTGCCAGTGCAGGGGACACGGGTTTGAGCCCTGCTCTGGGAATATCCCACATGCCGCAGAGCAACGAAGCCCATGTGCCACAACTACTGAGCCTGCGCTCTAGAGCCTGCGAGCCACAACTACTGAAACCGGCACACCTAGAGCCTGTGCTCCGCAGCAAGAGAAGCCACCGCAATGAGAACACGTGCACCGCAATGAAGAGTAGACTCCACTCGCTGCAACTAGAGAAAGCCCGTTCGCAGCAACGAAGACCCAATGCGGCCAAAAAAAAAAAAAATTATCTTTTTTCTTTTTGGTCTGTTTGAAAATTTTCATTAAAAACTGTTGGAAAATTATAAAGAAAATATTGTTGGAAAGTATTTGTATACATCCCAAAATTTATGAGAAATAAGATTTTTCCTTATAATGATAAATAAATACCAGCATGCTTAGGTTTTAAGTGACAGTTTTGCAGCAAAAGTCTGCCCCAAAGAACAGAGGTGGCATGCATTAATTAAAGAACTTTCATATGAACATATAACCTCAAGGCTAAGCTTTCCAGTTTTTAGTATGATGTTCTGTCTTCCTCAAGTCATTAGTGGGATTGAGAATGTGATCGTGTCCTCACACGTCTGTTTGCATTTCACAGCTGCTAGTCAGGCTCGGTCAACACTTTCACGTGCTAATAATTGTAATCAACCCATATGTTCACTTAAGACAAACAAATGATTACCCTTTGGGCAAGAAATACCTTGAGTCCTAATTTGCTAATTATTAGTTCTTATGAACAGTAGCCAGTTATTCTGTTTTTCTCCCCAAACATGTAGAACCTTTACCCTTTCCTGGAAGATTGGTCTGGGAACTTCATTTGACTCCCCACCTGGTTTGTAAATGCTCAATTAAAAGAAACATGTGATGGGTATTTTACACACACACACACACACACACACACACACACACACACACACGTTAATGGGAAGAGGGGAGGCATTTTACTTTAGTGCAAATATTACAGTTTAGATTACAACCCAAGGCCTTCAAATGCATATTAAAATGAAAGTCACAATACGCATGCTACAGCCATGCCAAGTGGTGAAAGGGATGCCCAACCGCATTTGAGGATTTGATGCATCCATTCAGCTATGCCTGGGCCCTGTCCTCAGGAGCTCTGTCCCTCCAAGTCCAAGTTAGAAGACACATATCCTTCACCAACTTTGTAACTGGAATGGGGACCCCTAATCAAAGATGTCCATGCATCTCACCTAAAGTGGAATAAAGACTAGTGGAAACTCGCTGAAACCCCTCTTCTCGGCGGACTTCCTGGAAGAGGTGAGCTCCGAGATTAGCTGAGGATGACAGAGAAAGAAAGTGTTCCAGGAGCAGTGGGTGAACAAGAGTAGAGGGAGAGGACCCACCTTGCTGACTACCATGCACACCAGCTCACTGCAAGTTCCCAATTCCGTGACGTCCCTCTTCACAGCCAGGTCTTCACATTGAGGGCCTCTGGAGTGAGCAGCGGGCAACCTTAATAAAGCTATACGGTCCAGGCCACAGGTGCCAGCTCCTTGGTCAGAGCACCTGCTTCCCTGGAAGACAGCCAACTCCCTCTCTTTTGCATCACACCTCTCTCGCGGGTGCTCTGCAAGCCAGCATTGCTCAGTTTCAGTGTCTGTAGGCTGTGGCCGTGGGGATAGTATCTGTTCGCCCATTTCTCTAATATGCTCCCTTTGTCCTTTATGCCTGGATAAATTCTGAACAAGGAACTTTTAATCCAGAGAGATGTTTAAAGAACGAGAAGGAAGATGGGAACCAGGAGGCAGGGGCCCATAATGGGCAGGAAAAGACAGTTCTTTAGGATTCTTTAGGGTGACCAGCTCATCCTCGTTTGCCTAGGCTTTGCCAGTTTTAGCCCGGAAAGTACCACATCCCAGGAAGCTCCCTCCCCTACCTCAGTCCCAAGTAAATTGGGATAATTGGTCACCCTACAGCTCTCCTGAGTCCTCCGGGGGGCTAGGACATTACTGATCCCTTACTTCCGAGATGAGGCAGACCTATGCCCCCAGCCTGAGGAATCCCAGAGGAAGCAGGGGTGGTAGAGCTGACATTCTCTCTCCCAGGATGGGTGGGAGCCTGTCTGAAGGAGCCAGAAATCTCTGGCTAAGAGCTGCTTTGCTCCTACTCCCTTCCCACCCCCCAGACTGTTCTGGAGACTGAGGAAGAGGTGATGATGGACACTGTCCCCTCTCTGCTAGCCCTGCAACAGAGGAATGTGAGAAGCCACAGTGCCACCCGAGCCTGGGTTGCTCAGCACCCTGGGCAGTTGTTCAGTGAAAAGGGGCTGCCATTGCAGCCAGCCTCAAAGACTGGCCCTAAGTGCCCAGCAGCCAGCCTCATAGCTCCTCAGGGTCCCTGGCAGGAGTGTGACAGTCCACGTTGGGTCCACCTCTCTGGCTTCTAGTCTGACCACTGCAGCAGCCTGGATCAGAGCTACAAGGCACAGCCCACCTTGTGGCTGGCGTGCAGGAGGGAGGGCTTGCACACTCTGACAGGCACAGCTCGCAGGCCCTCTACCTGCAGACTGGCGGGGTGGGGCCCCAGCCCTTTCCATCACGGCTTCCATCACCTCCAGACACTCACCATGTTTCTTGGTGCAGGACAGTGGGTGGCCTTGAGCCAGTGTCCCAGGCTTGCCTTGTGTCAGCAACACCATCTGGAAAATGGATTTGTCACCTCATAATAAAGGGCTCAAGGTAGATGTAAACTATTACATTTAGAATGGATAAACAAGGTCCTACTGTAGAGCACAGGGAACTATATCCAATCTCCTGGGATAAACCATAATGGAAAAGAATATTTTAAAAAAGAATGTATATATGTGTATAACTGAGTCACTTTGCTGTACAGCAGAGATGAACATAACATTGTAAATCAACTATACTTCAATCAAAAAAATTTTTAAGAAAAGAAATGAACTCATTGAGGGGAACTTCCGGCTGTGGGAGTTGAGATGTGAAGCCGTGTAAGAGGCCCAGGGAGACAGTGCTGGCTGATGGTTCTGGGCGGGTTTACAAATGGCAACGTTTGGTTACGGATGGTCACTCAACTGACATCCCAGTAACCGGGCGCACAAAACGTGCAGCAAACGGCAGGGAAGTGGAATTTACCTTTAGCAATCAACACAGAAGTTCCCAGGAAGGGGAATGGATCAAAATCAAGAGGCAGGGATTGAGATTTTGTTAAACAACTACTCCAGTGCCTGGTACCAAGCAGGGCCGCTATAAAAGGATGTGACTATTGTTACTCCAGAGAGAGTCTGAGGGGCAGAGATTGGCACGCGAGTCACAGAGGCAGGGAGGAAAGAGGGACTGGCAGGAATGGCCACAGAGACGGGAACCGCAAGGGGTCATAGGTGACCATCCCACAGTCCTGCCCACCGGCATGTTAGAGGGCATGAGAGTTAAAGGTTTCCACGGTCCTTCTCTGGAATGCAGGTTGCTAGGAAAAGAGGAATAGAAGGCCCAGTTTACAGATGAAGATATCAGTTAAGCTTGGAGCTGGGATTTATTTATAGTCAGCAGCATCCCGTGCTCCAAAGACCGTGTGCATTCTTTCTCTTTTTATTGCATCACCCCTCTGGTGTTCTTCAAGTACTGGGGGGAGTAAGCTATTCCCTTGGGAACTCCTTGAGGGGAGGGGTTGTGCTGGTCCTATCAGACTGGAAGCTCTGAGATTATGAACTTCAGCTGCTCCATCAAACTGGGAATCTCTGAGGCCAGGAATGGGGTCTACCCCTCAGACTTGGAATTCTCAGCTCATGGCAGCTTGTTACATCTTGGGTAGAAGGCAGGGCTGCACTGCCACTGGGAATCTCTGAGGCCAGGAATGGGGTCTACCCCTCAGACTGGGAATTCTCAGCTCATGGCAGCTTGTTACATTTTGGGTAGAAGGCAGGGCTGCACTGCCATGAAAGCCACCCCTGAGCTGGGCTCAGGCTCCTTGAAGCCTCTTTGTACAGGGATGATGGAGATTGTCCTAGGGTCCTGGCCAAGGGGTGGGACTCAGCCACAGCCCAAGGGGAGGGGCCAGGTGTGGCAGGCAGGGGATGTGGTGTCAGGTCACAGCCCTGTCAAGCCTGTTGCTTGCACTCCCCTCTGGGCTGTTTCCAGCATCTTATACCCCGTGCTCCCTGCTCTGGGAGCAGGCCTTGATGTGGGAGGAGCCGGCCCCCCGCAGAGCTCCAGGAAGACTACACATAAGTGTGTTGTGCTCCCTGCTAAGGCCTGAGTTATTGCTTTCCCTTCTCCTCAAATGAAAGGAGCATTTTATTGGTTTGGGATTAGGAACAAAGCATAAAAAGTGCCTTGTTTTTATTTTCCAACATCACAAAACTAAGGCTGGAGAGAGCAGTGCTGGGAGAGAATGAGGAGGGATGGAGGTGAGAAGTGGGAGGGAGGGGAGCGGGGCACAGGGAGTGGTCAGGCAGAAGGAGGAGGAAATAATGGGGTAGAGGGGCGAACAGAAGTGACAGGGTGCGATGGGAGGCTGAGGAGGGAAGGCAGGGGACGATGGTGGCCGAGGAGAGAGGAGGAAGGAATTAATGCCGCTCAGTGAGACCTTTCATCCATCTCCCGAGTGCTGCCCGCCCACCCGTGGAAAGGCGTCAGAGCCAAAGGCAGCAGTCAGTATCAATTGGAAAAGCTTCCACTCCCTGGAGATGCTATCCGGCGCAGATGCCAGGGTTGCAGAGCATGGCTTGGAGGCCAAGGGAGGGGGCGGGATTTTCTTGGGTTATTCTGGCTCCAGGACACCATCCAGGTTCCTGTATGTTATTTTTTTAGTCCCTGAATCTAGGATTTGAGGTGTCCCAGGGACAGGACTCAATGCTTCTCTCATTTTGTGAAGCAGGAAGGAGAGCTCCAGTTTGGGGTGACCTGAACTGGCTCTGCTCTTCTGTGCACGCATCGGTCCACTTAATGTTGGCAGTGGAGATGGTTTGGTACAGAGGGGACAAGACCACCGTACACCAGGTGCTGCCCCCCCCAAACCCAGTGTGCCATTTCTTTGTCCCTACGCTCCTCCTGCTGAGGGCCATCTCTTGCCTCGATGGCTTGTCAACCGCGGGTCACCCTTTATGTTTTGGCTCAAACTTTACTTCCTTTCTGAAGTGTTTCCCGCCACCCCAAGTCTATGTTCCCACCTCACCATGTATTTATCCTTGTCACTGTTTGTGTCACATTGTATTTTGATGATCAGTTAATGTTATCCATGGAGCATTAACTGGGAGGCCTTTGGGAGTAAGAACAGAGTCTTATTTACTTTTGTATGTTTAGCACAGGGTCAAAAATATGGTTAAGTATCCACTAGTGTTCAAGGAAGGAGGAGAAGAAGGAGCTGCAGAGAGACTGTATGTACAATCAGGGGATGATGCATGAACCTTGGGTTGAGACAAAGACGCATATCTCTCCTCTGTTACTTCCAAGCTATGTGGCCTTGAAAGATTATTTCTCAAGGTTGCCATAAGGATAGAAGTAACATACACAAATTACTCATCACACAACCTGGCACATAGTAGGTGTTCAATAAACAATAGTGATTATATGTCAGTCCTCCTGAGTGATAGGGTCGATCCTTACCTATGACTCTCCCTTACCCTGCCATCAGTTTTTTCCACAGACTCTCTAGACTCTTTTTTCCAGGAGGCAGACATGGATTTTTTCATGGGAAGAAACAGTCTTCTTGCATCTTTGCCAGAGTTGTCAGCATGTCTGCCACAGGACTGTTGATAGGAGGTGCAAATGTATTTCCTAATTTGAGATGATGGTGTTTGGAATGCCTGGCACTGGGCTATATTTAGCTCTGAATTCCCCAAATAGCAACAGGGAGGAAGAGCCTCCCAGCCAAACACCTCCCATCCAGCTGGAAAATGTAATAACCATAATGATTATTTTTATTATTGCTATTATTATTTGTTGACTAAATGAATTAATAGGACTTGGGTATCCATTGGCATCTAGAATGATGGGGTCTTAAAATACCAGGGCTCAGAGCCCTTTGATATAACCCATTCCACAAATAAGGAAACTGAGACTGAAAGAGGAAATGCAACTTGTACACCCAACCTCAGAGCCCAGACTAGAGCCCAGATCTTTGGACTCTATATATGATGCTCTTAAATTCTAAGGGACTTCATGCAAGGGTGTTGAGCTGGCTTTAACCAAGAAGCTGGTTATTCTCTGGTTCATCCCTATGTCTGCCTCTGCCTTTCAAGGCCTTCTGTCAGGGCTGTGGGGGCCACATGGAGCACCGGGCTAGGAGTCGGAAGGCCTGAAATTTCATCTCACCTCTGCCCAACACTAACTGTGTGGGCTTGGGTAGGTTATTTCACTTTTCTGGGATCCTGTTTCCTCATTCAATGCCCACTGTTGAGCCATCCATCCATCTAGCCATCCACCCATCCATCCAATAAGTGTACATAGAGAATCCACGTGCTCAACTGGGGAAGTGCTAGCACCATTCCAGGGCTTACATACAACCACTGGTAGGTAGTGGAGATCTACCTGATATGTCCACAGAGGAGAGTTATGAAGAGCTCGCCACATTAAGGAAGGATACAGAGGCATGGAGGACCCAAAGTAATAAACATCCTATGGACCCTTTCTCTCTGGTATTGAGAGGGAATGAGATGTGGCCAGCGGTCTCCTGCTTGCCCAGCACACACATAGACGCACACACACTCCTGCCTGTACTCAGCTCCCCTCAATGAGCTCCCCCAAATACGATCCTGGTAAGAGCTGGAAAAGGAAGGGCCAGGGTCACAGCTAACCAGGAACAGGTGTGCTGCAGGTCACAGAAAGTTGAGGGTGCAGGCTGCTGGGAGGGTTGTGTTCATTGTTACTCTGGTGTGATTTCCCAGGAAAGCAGAAACTGTACCTAAACACAGCTTGGAAACTCCCAGAGCATCAGGCACAGCATAGGACACATTACTATGTGTCAATGATTGAATGGATACACTGGGTGACCTTGGGTAAGTCCATTTCCTTCTTGGGCCTCAGTTTCCACATCAGCAGGATAGAGAAGGGGTGTTAAAAATAGATGCCACTTGAGTTCATTTCCAACCTTAAGAATCTGTTGTTTTATGAATGAATGATCCTCAGAGACCTTCCCTCTGACTCTTAATCTCATTTTTCGTCTTATATTCCATCCTCACGTTCCAGAATTTGATGTTCGAACCATCTGGTCCTTTCCCGCTCCTTCACTGTCCCTCCATCATTGTCCCTACCCCAATGTCCTAACCCCTTAATTCTGCTAAATCTAGTCCTCCTCTAATATCCTGGAATCTGTTAGTCAAACTACTGCTTCTCCACTATGGCTGGGGTGGGGGGCGGGGCACTGTGACCCTCCCCTCTGTGCTATGTGCATAGTTATACACCTAGACCCATCTGCAAAATGCGATGAGCCAAAGGCCCCGAGAGGAACTCCAGCTCTTGTCCGAGTTAATAGGAGAGGGGATGAGAAGAGAAGGCCTGAATTTCAATCACAATGTGATTATTCGCCTTTTTGAACTGTTGCTGAGGTTTTTTTTACCTGGTTGGCTTGATATCACTAACCAAATGCTTGTCTCACAAATCAGCTTTGGCTGTAATTCAAATTTAATTACATTCTAGCTAAGTAAAAGCAAGAAAGCAAGCGAGAGAGAAAGCGAGAGAGGAGGGAAAATATAGCTTATGTTTATAGACCAGACAACTTGATCCTAAATCTTTAAATCTCCCCAAGTGCAACAGTCAATGGGAGCCAGACACAGATGGGTCAGTCCTGAGATAGAAGCGAAGCAATGACAAGCTTCTTATAATTTGAGGCTAGTGAACACTGCATGCCAAGGCTGGGAGAAAAATTGGGAAGTTGGCAGAGTTGGTTCAAGTGCTCCAGCTACCTGGGTCTGTGCCTGGGGGTGCCTCTTTCTTCTCCCTTTAGCTACCTTCTAAGGCACTCAGGCTTTCCCCCTGTGTCCCTTATCATATTCTCCTATCAGAAAACTCACTGACACTAAAGTATAAATGACTAATGATAACTTGCCTTTTCCCTGCCTGGAATTGTATTTTACAAAGAATAAAACAAGGGCAGACGGACAAATACACATACAAGCACCTAAAAAGCAAATGAGAAAGCTTAACTGGCAACTAAACAAGTGTGTGTTGAATGGCCATAAGACTAGATATTAGGTAGCTACAGATGCATAACGTATGGAATGTTAGTATAGAAAGGTAAGAGGAAGGTGGGGAATGGAGTTAAGGGTAACTCAAATTCTTTGCTATAGAAAATAAGAGAAAAAAAAAGCTATCTTTGGGGGCAAGTGTGATAATTTCTGTGGAGGATAGGATGAGTTTGAGGTGCTTGTGAGCATCCAATGAAGGTGTTCGTAGGACTTGGGATATTCGTGTCTGGCTCAGAGGACAGGGCTGTGCTGCGCCATGCATTTGGGAGCAATGAACTCGTGAGGGAGAAGCCCAGGAGCATGGGTGGGTTTACCCAAGGAGAATGCATAAAGTGAGAAGAGGAGAGGATCAAGAATAGGATCCTGTAGAACACCAAAATCTTTAAAAAATGCTTAAGAGACGGAGAAGATGTGATGCAAGAGGGAGGGGAAAAACCACTGCGGTCACAAATTTCAAGGAAGAAAAATGATTTTTAAGGTACTCAAAAATGTGAAGTGATAAGGAAAAACTAAGTAAGGAAAGGATTGCAAGGGAGCGGTCTACTGGACGTCGCAATTATGAGGTCATTTTTGTCCTAAACAGAGGTGGTTTCAGTGAAGTGACTTAGCTAAAGCCCATAGTGCAATGCATTGTGGGATGATTGGAGTGAGAGAAATGTATGTTACTTTTTAAAGAAAATTTGGCGTTTAAAGTAAGGTGAGAGAGGAGATGGTTAGTTAGAAGGAGACTTTATAAAATGACAGAAACTTGAACCTGCTTCTGTGCTGAGAGGTAAGACTCAGTAGAAGGGAGAGGTAGATGGCGAGAGTGCCTTAGTGATGGGAAGAGCTCCTCAGAGAGATTGAAGGAGGAAGGCCCTACATCACGGATGGAAGGGTTTTCCTTGGGCAGAAGAAGGAAATGTCCTCCTTTATGAGAGAAAGAAAGAAGGAACGGATAATTTGGAGAGCAGATGGATTTTTAATGGGGTTGAGGGAATCCATTCCTGATAGCCCAATTGTTCATTGTTAACAGGGAAGTGTTGTCATCTACTGAGAAGAAACTGGGGAAGTTTAAGAGGAAGGATAGAACAGCCACCATAGAGAGTGAAAAAAGATTACCCAAGCCCAAGTCCCAAGGGGGAGAAGGGGCTAGATTGAGACACGAGATCCAAACTCTGGCCCAAGTTCTGTATGCACATTTTCTCCCCAGGGCTCAGCAGCAGAGGTATAGGGGAAGATGGTTGGACGGACCAAAGGGGAAGGATTTCAGAATGCATCTGTCAGACTGACAAGGAGAAGGGGATGCTGGAGATTCTGGAAAGAGGTGGCGGATATGATGCTCTTAAAACCATGCAGTGCGTGTGTGCGTGCGTGTGTGCGGGGGGGGGGGGCAATATTGCAAGACTGGTGAAGGAAATACGTTTGTATTTGTGGAGTGGCTTGTTGTTTACCCCCATGTAGACTGTCCACAGGGCATCCTTAATCCTAGGCTGGCTACCTCCTGACTTTTCTCCCTACGTTCTCCACCTTTCTGCCTCTCGTCTCATTCCGCAGGGATCAACGTGATTACAAAAGCACACCTGCAACCCCTTTCCCCACCCAAATGGCTTTGAATTCAATCTACACTCAAAATAGAAATTACTTTGTATTACATGCTATTTGGAATTCTATGAGCTTCCTCTTCCCTCCCATTGACAGAGGTAATCAAAGCCAAGTTATATTTGATCTTCTTAAAGAGCAGGCGTAATCATGCCATTGGAGCGCTCCCATCCACCCTCTGGGTCTCACGTCTCCCCCTGTACCACAAGGGAGGTAAAATAAGTGATCACAAAGCTCCCGTTCAGCTCTGATGATGTTCTGAGCCTCTAACCTCCAGCAACCCAGTTCAGCTCAACCCAGCTTCCAGCACCGAGGCCAGCGTTCAGCAGCGCCAGTGGCTTGCTTGAAAAGGGCATACAGCAGCCTGCCAGGACACAGACACGAAGCTTGTTTTAACCTCTGTGGTTCTAAAGTCTCAGGACAACTGTGTAATTAACCTGGGTCGAGGCTGCAGTTTCCTGCTGCACAGAGCTAGCCAGAGAGGCAGAATGGTGTGAATTGTTGACAAAGTTCAGGGGTGAATCATAATGAGATTTATGGACTGCAGGTTCTCCTGCACTCATTCGCTCTTTCCCTACCATCCTTACACCACTCCCCAGCCAGTTCTGCCAATTCCTGGTGGTGTATTCACAGTGATATATGACTGCCCGGTATGTGGCTGCCAGGGGTTGCAGGAGGGGAATCCCAGAATGGAATGGGAGCTGGACTAAGAGTCGGAGACATCTGTGGCTACAGCCCACCTCTACCAGGTGTGCCCTGTGCAGGTCACCTCCCTCTCTGGGACTTAATTCAGTCATGAGATGGCTGAGCCAGATGACCTCTAAGATTCCAAGCTGAGTGTCTTAGCTTGGCTTCCCCGAGAAGTAGACACTAAGTCTAGGATTCAAGAGCAAGTAGTGTATTTGGGAGGTGAGCCCAGGAAGTACCAGTAGCAGAATCAGGAAGTGAGACAGGGAAGGAAGCCAACACAAGGTCTGTGTGAACAGTTTACCACTGTGGATAACTGGGGCTCAACCCCACTGGGAACTTTTGGGAGATGGTGTAGGACACATGTTCTAGGGCTGTCCCTCATGAGAGGTGACAAGGTAATTGATCACAAAATTCAAATTTGTCATTGATTGGACGCCTCTCTCAGGGTGTTAACTCCTTAGCATCTACAGCCTTCTCTGCAGGGCAGGTGGGGTGGGGTGGGGGGAAGCATGTTCTCACTGCTAGAGAAAGTCCTCAGGCAAGGAGATGCAGATGTTTGCAATATGAGGCTCTCAGCACAGAACCACTGAGTGCTAAGGGGATATGAGCAGGACACTGGCAGCATTTGTCACGCATATTTAACGTCCTTAAAATTCTATGACTTCCTCTGGCCAAACCAAGAGTGAGAAGAACCAACCATCTTGGAAGAACTAGGAGGGAAAGTGTTCTTCTTTTCACTTGGAATGCCTCTAAAGATGAAAGCTAAAAGTTCACACAGCCTGAGACTCTCTCCTGGATGAAGAAGGCTGATCGCCTGCGTTATAGTCACAGGCCAACTAGTTACTATGGGCAAATTATTCAGCCGTTTGTGAACTTCAACTTCCATACCTGCAAAGAAGGAACACTAATACCTTGATGGTTTGTTATGATAATTAAATGCAGGGGGCAACTGGGCAAGAGAATGGCTGGGTTGGGCTGGAGCTGAGGGAACTGATGGGATCACGTCCAATTCCTCCAGTAGATTGTCCATCAGTCCATGTTACAGCATAGGGAGTGGTCTAGGAAGCTGCAGCTAGATCTGAACCAGCTACTACATCTAAGGAGACCAATGTGATGGTGGGACATGACAGTGGGCGTTTGTGGTAATGGGGGTCACTGAGTTCTGTGGGGTGCATACTCTTGGCTCTAGATGAGACTCCTGCTTTGGAGTATCAGACGTCAGACCAGATAGGCTGATATGGGAAACAGGGCTTAGACTGAGGCAGAAAGAACCATGCAAGTTGAGAAGCATGTTCCAGGACAGTCCTGGCAAGAAAGCCAAACATAGGACATGGTCTGGGGAAAAGAACTGGGGAAGCCCCTGTGCTATGTGTGTAGGGCACACATTGGAAACTTTGCTTATAACTGGGCAGCCACAGAAATATTCATTCCAAACCTTACTTTTTGGAAGCAGGAATGTGGTGTTAAAAACACAGCCATCACTGGTGAAAACTGGCATGACTTAAAAATCAGGTCCGTTCAAGGGAGTAACACAATGACTTTGTTTGAAAACAAATCCTGTCAGAATAGGGATAAGGGTTTCTTGTGCCTTCTAATCACATGCGTGGACTTGTGTGAACTTTGAGAAACGGGTGGCTTGCATGGAAGGGCCTAGAAGAGGGTCTCCATCAGCGTGATGTCTTGGATGAAAGGGAATGGCTTGAGTATTTGGAGATGGATATGTCTGTAGAGTGCACAGTACTGATAACGATGTCCGAAGCATCAGGTCCATGAGAAGAGAGAAGAGAAGAACAGTAGTGGGATACCAAGTGGTAGGTTAGCAAAAGAAAAAACTCGAGACAGACAGTGGGGTGGAGGATGGAAGGACTCAGTATTTGCCGAGGAGTGAAGGGGTCTTGTGCATAGACCTCTGGACAAGAGGGCGCTGTGACCAATGCTGAGCCAGTTTGGTTGCAGTTACTGTTAAGGTCTTTGATTGTTACTTGAGTCCTGCTTTGCCAATCCTACCTCCTCAGCACCACGCTAGCCCTAGTGTCATTGTGCTAGGGTCAAACCTCATTCCACCCTCACCATAATTTGTTGTGGCGAACAATCCAACTCCATCTCTTCAAGGACCTCCCTCGTTAGCAGCAACTACAAAACCTCCCTCGGCACAGATGGCATCTGGCAGCTAGGGACAAGGAATGGAGTTAGGGGAAAAAGAGGCTCATTTTTTGGGGGGTGGGGGGGGCATCAAAATCGAGACACGTGGATAAGAAAGGAGTGAGGGAGAACCTTGGAAAAAGAGGAAGACAAGAAGACTGTGATGCAGAAGACTAAGTGGAGGAAGCTCTTTCAGCAAGTCAGGTGTCCCCTGAGATTCCACCATGAACGAGCAAAGCAAGTATCACTTTACTTGGCGGTGTGCTATGCGCCACACAGATGGAGAGCTGTCCGTGACACTGAGGAAACTGTGCATGGAAAACTCATGCAGCAGGAACGTGAGAGTGACACACTGCCCAAAGGTGACAGCCATCTGCCCCCCTGTATGAGCACCCAGCCTGAGCCTGCACACCTGTGCTGCTACTGCATTCAGCTGCACACCCTGAGGGGGGCGCAGTAGGACCTCTTTGAGAGAAACTGCTTTGTCTTACAGCTTGTTTATCTTTCTCTGAGAAAACGAAGGTTTCCCCGGAACAGGATGAGTGCTTTTAAAGTGTGGGTAATAAATACGTTATTTGTGCACCGGATGCCTGGGTGTGTGTGTGTGTGTGTGTGTGTGTTGCACAGATGTGAGGGTGGGGGATGTGAGGGCAGAGAAGTCGTGGTGGGGAGATGGGAAAATCAAAACATCAGAGAGGTACTCCAAAAGCAGTATTTCGCAAACTCCTCTGTGCTAATGCCTGCGGAAGAGGCTTCCAAGATGCATGTTAAAAATAAACATTCTTCTCATCCTATCCCAAGCCTACAGAATCGGAACTCCACAGTTGGGTCTGAGAATGTGCATTTTTAATCTCCCTGCACAGGTGTTACTTCCCCATTGCGCGTGCAGTCTTTGTGGTCCAGGTGATGCTATTCCTCAGAGACGTCCTTATGCTTCCCGAGGCGCGAAGTGCGCTGTCCAGCACCTCGTGCTCTTGAAGCACGCCGCCTGCGTCTGGGCGAGCTGCAGTGGTCGGCACTGCGGTGAATTCAGCGACGGCGGGCGGCCTGCAGTGCAACCTGCTGCAGTGCCCGCCTGCAGTGTCCCCCACCCCGCGTCCCGTCCCCTGCACCCGGCGGCGCGCCAATCCTGCTGCAGCCGCAGCGCGGGGCTTTCTCCTGCGCGGTGCTTCACCCAACTTCAGGCTGGTTATAAATGGCTATAGTGCAGAGATGGCGGCCTTTCATCCTCAAATCTCCTTCTTTGAGCTAGGAGAAATGGCTGGTCTTTCTCTGCTGTCCCTCAAACCTCCAACTGATTTCCCGGCCTCAGCAACAAGCCCCAGCCTTCTGTTTCTGTTAGCATCCCTCTCACTTGATTGGGAGCCAAGCTTATAGGGGGTAACGTTAGATAAATGCCAAGTCTCCAGAGGCTTCAAATGGTGATAGGACAGGTACTGGAGAAAAGAACTCAGTGTGTTGAAAAGAATGACAGCCAAAGAATCCCATTTGATTTGATGGCATGATGAATATTTAAAGTTTTATAAAGAAATACAGGAAAGCAATCAGGCTTATTCAGGCGTGTGCTCCGGGGAACAGGGTACACTCCCCATGAGTTGGCAATATGGGGATGGGAGGTGAGGATGAGGGTGGGGTGGGGGACACACATAAATAGTCCATATTCTTCCCGTTCTTTGTATCTGAGGTGAAAAAGAGCTTACTAGTATAGTTCAAGGAGAAGCAGAGGGGGAAAATCCTCCCAGATAATTATCATAGCATACTGACACCCTAAACAGCTCCTTTTTAAAACGGAATTTCTAATATCATCCCTTTGGAGATTAAAATATTGGGACATGAATCCCTTGGCAAATGATTCAGGAACCATACACGCTGTGATAAAGGCACCTGCCACAGAAACAGGAGGGGGCATAAATCTCCTACAGTGTGTGTGGAATGCCTAATGGTGCCACCCCTCTGGCAGAGTGGGGTCATCAGAAACCTCCAAACAGCCACTCTGAGGGCAGTTAATTCGTTATAGACATGTACCAGATATTTCCATTTTGTATCAGCCATTATGTCAAATCCTAGTGTCAGAGACCTAGGGTGAGATACAACCCCTGTTCGAGTCCTCTTGGAGAGACACATATGTGTGTACAGGATACTATAGTGCTAGCCCTGCACGGAGCAAAGAGGACAAGCTAAGGGGTAATGGGGCAGGGGGTGGGGACTCTACCAATGCTCATTGTGAGGACAGGGGAAGACTTCCTATTAGTCACTGTGCAGTTGCTATCATTGCCCTGCTGTTATCTCTTGAGCATTTACCTTTATACAACTAAATTGCTACTATAAATGACTGAAAATTTATGCCTGAGGGTTTTTCCTGGCCAAGGGAACCAGTTGTGCTGGAGAGTTAATGTCCCTGGAAGCCCTCAGGCAATGATATGCAGCAAGTAGGTGGATAAATACCCCACTCCCTCACCCCTGGAGGGGATAATTCAGAGCGCGCTTCACACCGTATCCCAGAGATCCCCAGTGGAATGAGCTCCAACTGAAAATACTTGCCTTATTGGGTGACTCCCCTTTCTTTCTTCACTTCTCACCCCACCCCCCACTGACATTTTCTAGGTCACCTCCCAAATAAAATACTCATACTGAAATTCCTACTAAAGGTCTGTTTCTGGAGGAACCCAAACTAGCTCAATTCCAATGGCTGACTTTCATTAAAAGTCACCCATGCCCAGCACTGTGCTGGCTTTTATACTATTTCTCATCCTTATAATAATCCTGAAAAGTAAGAATTATTGTTTCCACTTTACAGATGAAGAAACTGAGTCCCAAGGGGTGAAAAAATGGCTTTTTCAAGGTCACAGAAAAAGCTAGAGACCTTGAGCAAATTAAGTTCTAAAACTCATCAGTGATTATTCTCTTTCTTCCTAGAACCACACCCAAGGTGAAGGGAACGAGGATCCCTTTGAAAGTGTGATAAATATGATAGCCTCTCTCTCGGGGGGCGGGGGGACAAAAAAGCTACATGCACATACATGTGAAATTAACTGTGCAAATACTAACCCTTAGGATCCCCATGGGCTCCAGATTAAGAAATTATATTAAGGAATAAGACTTTCAAAAACAGGGGACAAAACACATTCCTGGGGATTTGGGGAAGTGGGAAAACTAAGAAGAGGATATAGTTTAGGAGGGAGTAGTGGGGAGAATGGATAGCAAACATATCACAGTTTGATCAGTCAGTGGAACCCATGGGGTACAGAAGACGTTAACTTGGGGAGGCGGGGGTAAGGATAGTGGTCTGCCTGAGTGAAAGTTGGGAAGGAATATTTGGGGGGATAGCCCACGATCCCAATAGAATTCAGAGCCCGGAGGGGGGTGTGAGAGTTCCTCTCTAGCCTCAACTATGGATTCTTATGCTGAGCTGTTCACTCCCTGATTTCTCAGTTATTTGACCTCAGAACTCCCCATCCTAAGCCCTTCATCTCCTCTTTACTTCAGCCATCCATATCATATGCCCAGTTACATCCTGGGCTTTCCAACAGGCAAAACTGTCTCATCTGGAAAACAGAAACCACCCTAGGTATTTCAAACAGAGGGGAATTCAATACAGGGAATGTGTGTGAGAGGGGTTGGCTGGATTTTCAAAGCAAAAAAGAGAAGATGCTATTCCCCAGAGGTTGGTAACTTCACGAAGCCTAGGATCTCACAGCCCTGCTAATGCTGTTACCACAAGCAGAAAAGAACTTCCACCTTCTTTGTGCATTCTAACCCCACTTGAGTGCTTCCCATCAGTGGATCCGATGCAGAATCTAACTGGCAAAGGAGTCTTGGAAATGAGTTTTTCAGGTGTCCAAACCCCTGTGGTACGGGGGAGAGTATGAAAGAGCAGGTATGGGTCTCCTGCCAACAGGCACCATTCAACACAGTCCCCCAAATCTGGAACTTCATTTTTTCCTTTGTTCTTGGCCACATGTTATTATCCATCTTTCACTTTATGCCTATTGAACCCCAGATCCCCTTCAGAGCAAGCTCATCCCACTCCCCACCAATAACCCCTGACTATCTTGCTTACCTGCTTACCTAGGACCTCAGTGCTTACCTAGCACTATCCTGCTTACCTAGGACCTCAGAATCCATCTTTCACAAGGACTCCAAGTTCACTGCACACTCAGTATGTCCCCACTCCCTCCTAACTACCCGAAATCCTAGAGCACAAACATCCTGGTTCTTTCTGTTGTTCTCAGGTTGACAAATGGCAGGACAAAGTCACGTGACCTGCCTGAGTTTTCATCACAGCTTAATGAAAACAATGGGCATTGCTTCTGCCTGAAATACTCATATTCATCCCCTGGCTGTCTCATCCCCAGGGGCCTGCTCCAACCTTCCTCTCCCCTCAAATCCCACTTCCTCTCTCTGTACCACTCAACTTGCAAGATCCAGACCACATACCACTTCCTTCCAGACCACATATCACTTCCTTCCACCTCAAAATATCTGTCGTCTCCTTTCCTTTGTTCCTTTCCTCTGGTCTCTGCAGAAGAAGGACCCCTTCCTCTTTCTAGGGTTCATGCCTTAACACTTCCTGCCCCTTCCCTCCCCTCCCCTCCCCTCCCTCCCCTCCCCTCCCTTCCCCTCCCCTCCCCTCCTTTCCCCTCCCCTCCCCTCCTTTCCCCTCCCCTCCCCTCCCCTCCCTTCCCTCCCTCCCCTCCCCTCCCTTCTCCTCCCCTCCCCTTCCCTTCCCTCCCCTCCCCTCCCCTCCCCTCCCCTGGAAGATCTCTTCTTGTTTTCTTTCTACGCTGGCTGCTTCACTCTGGCTTACACCCAAGTGTTTCCCACCCCCAATAAACTCTTTCCTCCACTCTGATTTCTCCTGAGCTTCCATCCCACCTTCCACCCTCCTTTCACAGCTAAACTCCTCGAAAAAGTATTATACGCTCACCGCCTCTACTTCCTCACCTCCCACTCAGTCCCAACCACTAGCAATCTGGTTTCCACACCCATAACACTGCAGAAATTGCTCTCTTAAAGGCCACAATGACCTCCGAATCACCAAGCCAGATAGCCCTGCTTTACCAGTCACCTTCCTCCTAGACCTGCTCCTCTGCCAGCTCAAATACACTATTTAACCAAATTCTCAGCCAGTGGCCCCAGCTGGTGTGTCGCGGCACAGGGCTGTGCTAGAGATTGGTCACAGGCAGGCCTGGGATGTACCATTCAGCCATATGGGTAATGAAAATATAGTCATAGTTTCAAACCACTGCCAGAGTCCCCCATGTGTCCCTTTCCACCACCTGGCTGCCCAAGCCCCTGCTCTAGGACCCCAAGATGAACCTCTCATTATGTAACAGAATGATGTTTGGTGTGGTAGGGGGCTTCTGCTCGTATTAGTGGGTACCTGGGTATACCTGTTGTTAGATCTTTTTCAATGTCATCCCTGTTTAATGCTGTGCTGAGATATTGATTACTTCAGACTGGGACTAGCCATGTAGAGTCAGGGGAGTCTGGAGGGCAAGTTGTCTCCCGGGGAAAATCAGCCTCTCTACTGACCCTCCATGTTGTATACATATATTTTCTATGTGAGCCCTGGCATGGGGAAATTGGGTAGCAAAGCTCCAAGCCCCCTCCCCTTCCTTGATTCCCATGATAAGAGCCTGTTCTTCTACCACTCTGTGGGCTGCTTCTCTGTCTCCTTGTCTGGCTTCTCTCACAAGGTGACCCTGGACAAGCTACTTAATCTTGTTGAGCCTCAGTCTCCTTATCCATAAAATGGGGCCAACCCATCTCTGCTTTGCAGGGAGGATCATGGGTAATATGTGTAAAATGGCTAGCGCAGGACCACAGGTGGAGTAAAGCCCAGTAAGGGTAGGTTCCTAACCTCCACCTCTCTCTCACTCTATGCTTTCTCCCCTGAGGACTTCCTCCATTCCCATGACCTTCCACCTCCACTCTACCTTTATTTCTTCCCGACCCACTTATTCAGTTACGTCCTGAACAACAGGACCTGGGTATCCCCAAGCTCTCAATCTCCAGACATGCAATGTGGAACTCATCATTCCCCATCTCCCCTCCCACTTTCTCCCGTATTCCCAGTATCTCTCAAGGACACCGACCATCCTTCTAGCCAAGTAGCCTTCGTAACATGAAGTGGGCTTTGACCCCAAACATCTTCTTCCTCAGACCTCACAGCTAGGCATCTCTGAGGTCTGGCCCATTCTACTTCTTACATCCACCCTCTTTTATTGTCACTACTATAGCCTTCGTTGTGATGGTTTTTCCCCCCACCTGGACTATTTCAATACATTTATACATGCTTTTCTTTTATTCGAGTACTTCTCCCAGCAGTTTAACCACCAAACCCCTACATAGATCTATTCAAAGCACTTCAGTGTTACACAGTTATTTGCACAAAGGAACCTGGAGCCAAGGCAGTGCCAACCTATTCTGCTCTTTTATTTCTCACTATGTTCTTTTTTTTTTTTTTTTGCGGTACGTGGGCCTCTCACTGCTGTGGCCTCTCCCGTTGCAGAGCACAGGCTCTGGACGCACAGGCTCAGCGGCCATGGCTCACGGGCCCAGCCGCTCCGCGGCATGTGGGATCTTCCCAGACCGGGGCACGAACCTGTGTCCCCTGCATCGGCAGGCGGACTCTCAACCACTACGCCACCAGGGAAGCCCTTTTATTTCTCACTATGCTCTTGAATAATAATAATAGTAATGACAGCTAACATTTCTTGAAAATTTACTATGTGCCGCTTTATCTAATATTCTAAGGTCATTTATGTCATTTAATCCTCTCATCCAGACTGTGTTATTGTCACTATTATTAATCTCACTTTACTGATGAAGAGATGGAACTGCAGAGAAGCTCAGCAACTAGCCTAAGGTAACTTCTCTTACAGGTGGGGGACGTGAATTTAAATCGAGAGTCTGTATCCAAAGCCTACATTTCTAACCACCATTCCTTCTTCTGTCCTTGCTTTGGTGACACAAGAAAACTCCCCATGCCTGCACACCCAGTTTACTGTCCTGCCTCCTTGCTGTCACCTGTACTTTTAACCCCACCTGGACTGCCAGTTTCTCTCATCTCTTTACTCACCAAAATGCTGTTCATCCTTCAAGTGTCATTCAAATTTTAATGCCTCCTTGAAGTCTTGTCTGATTTTCTTGCTTGGAAGTGATCTCTCTATTCTGTAAATACAAAAATTTCCCAAACTTTTAATTTTTACCTAATTCCTTTATATTCTAGTCATTTGCTAAACTAGAGCGTAAGATGGGGCCACAGCTGATTTTTCCCTTAATCCTTCTCTGCATTTTTCACATGACGCTTACAAAGGCAGTTTTATTAGATGAAATTGAATTATTGCCCTGCTTGGGACCAAGAATGGGTTGGTTTCTGCTCCGCTCTCCAAGTTCCTTTGAAAGAAAAGCCAAAGGCTTGATTAAGGAATGGAAAGAATTTCGTAGTCAGTCGATTCCTGCTGTGATAAATCTCTTGGGTGAAGGATGGTGAGGCAGGGACATAAATGACTACAGCTGTGCTTCCAGGTCGACTGGATTATAAAACAAACTGCATACCTATGACTATATGATCCAAACAATACATAAAAAAAGGCAGGGAGAGGTGAAGGAGGCACTAAGAGTTGGTATGAAAGGAGGGAAGTTGCTTATCCGTTTTGAGAGTGACAAAATGAATGAATGACAAAATGAATCCCCGCCTTGATTCTCCTTAAACCAGTTTACTTCACAACCAGTCACTTCGAGCAGGAGCTCTGGAGTTAGAGTGCCGGGGTTAGGATTCTGGCTCTGTTACTCACCAACTCTCTGACCTGGCAAGTGACTCAACCTCTCTATGCCTTAGTTTCCATGTGTGTAAAATGAAGACAGTAATAGTACCTACCTCAGAGGTTTTTGTGGGAATTAAATAAAATGGCCATTGTCTAGGGTGCCGAGGAGCGGCTGACACGCGTGTGCCCTAAATGTTGCCTAGCACCCTTACTGGTATGCGCCTGATGGCAAGAGAGGAGACTGGGACCGCCAAGGTGGTCTGGTGAAGCACTGGGGGTGCTGCGACAGGCGACTGGGTGGAGCTAAGAGCTATGGTCCTTCCCAGATCCTCCTGGGCACCTCCCCCAGCCCACAATGTTTTCTGCTTCAATACCACCCTCAAGATTTGGGGATTCCCTGGCAGGAGGCAAAAGCCAGGGAAGTCATTGGCATCTGTTGCCTTAAGCCCTGCTCCTGAGGCCTGATTCCTTTACTGCTCTTCACTGGGATCTTAGAGACCATTTAGCTCCAAATCTCTCTCTTTAAAGATGGAGAAGCTAAGGTCCAGAGAGAGGAAGAGTTGCCCAAGGTCACATTAAAAAGCCAGAATCCAGATCCTCTATCTTCCCCTCTGGTGCTCTTTCAACCCCACAATTCCAGGGTCTCCCAACTCTCTGCATTTGCCAGGGTGCTTCTCTCAAGCTGTGAAATATCCACCAAGTTGGCCCTCGTTGCCTTGGCCTTCTCTTCTCTGGATGTCTACTGCACTTCAGGCGTACTTGGTAACTCACCACTTAGTGGCATCCAGGCTAGTATTAGAGAGGCTGCCTTGTACGCAGAAAGGAGCCTGGGATGTGGAGTCCGAAGACTGGATTTGAAATCCAGTGCCATCCAACAAGAGCTCCAAACTCCTGAAGCCACCATGTCCTTGTTTGTGAAACAGGGGTAACGATCTATTGCCTGCGACTGTTAGGACAAATTAGTGGGGCGGCATTTGCAAATGTTCTTTATAGACTGCAAGGTGCAGTGCTGATGTCAGTTTGTGTCCTTTCTCTCCAGAAAGAGACTCCGCCTTCTTCCTTCCTGTTTCCTCCCCTGCAGAGTGCTAGGCGGTATGCAGAAGACTTCCTTGTTGATTGAATGTGATCTTTCAGGATTGTCTGACATTTTGATGCATCAGGAACCCAACCCGAGACCTGGGATTGGGGCAAGAGAGTGAAGCTGTGAAGGGAACCCATGGGGCCTGGGGGACGGGGAGAGACAAACAGAGGACTTGATGATGAAAAGCAAACTGGATTTAGAAAACAAACTCCAGCTAATGGCTGTAGGTGGTGTGAGCCGTTCTGTTAAGGAATTTGGGAATACATATGCATACTAATAGGAATTTATTCTGGCTCCTTCTTACTCCAGCATTTGGGAAGGGAGGAGGGGTAGAGGGCACTGCAGGATTAAAAGACACTGGACCTGTATCTCTAGAAAGTACACTCTGGGGCTAGGCTCCTGAGGAAACTTTGCAAGTTCTACAAGGCCTGTGGGATAAAGTGGGATCAGGCTGGCTGTTAGTCCTGTTGGAAGCAGAGAGAATGGGCCTAAGGATTTAGGAATGCCTCTTAGCTTCTAGCCATGCAGTAGACTTGGTGGAGGGAGGTCCCAAGGCCTTATGAGACTGTGCCCTAGGATCTCTCCGATTCCTGTGGTCCATAGAATCAGTCTTCAGGCCATGGTGTGCCAAGAAGCATCCAGTGCATTCCTGGGATTATAGACTGTTCTTTTCTGGAGCAGGCTCAACAGCCTCGGCCCTGTGATTCCATATCCTCAGGCACCTGGCTCTGTCCCGTTAGCTACCTGAACCCCTCACTGCTTTTTACACCCATTCTCTCTCTTTTTCATATTCAGTGGATACAGAGAGGCCCCTCATTGTCTTTTGCACAGGGGTCCTTCTATTGGTTATGAAGGCCCAGGCCAACTCGGCCTTCTCTTCTTCAGGCTGAATGCCTCTCCACCTCCAGACCCTCCCAAGAACTCTTATCATGCACTGCCATCCCATTGAGCCAGCGGGTATTGGGAGCCAACCACAAGTAGGGGGAGGGGGATTGGTAACTATAGTTCAGCCAGAAAGCTAGACAACAGGGTGAAGCCGGTCAGGAGTGCCCAGGAGAGCAGGGGAAGATGAGCCATGATGGGGGGCAAGGGGCGCTTGAGCGTTCTCCACATCGGGGTATTGGAGTCATCCCAGTACCCCAAGGATGCAGCGTTGCCCTGCTGTGCTGTGTGAGGCACAGACACCATCATTCCCTACCACATAGAGACGTGAAAAGGTGTGTGAAAACATTCTTAAGTGCCTGCTGGGAGCTCTCTGGGAAATCATTTAGCTGCCCTGCACTTTAGTGCCTTGGCTCTAAAACTGAAACAAAGAAGTATGTACAAAAAGCCTTGAAAATGTTCATACCCTTCTGCTCAGTGATTCTACTTCAGGGAATCTAGCCCAAGCAAAGAAGCGAGAATGCAGGCAAAGACGTAGGTACAAAGATGTTCATCACAGGGTTATTTAGAAAAGTGAACTTGTGAAATCCAGAAGAATCCCAATGCCTACCATTAGAATGGATTGTATACGAGCTTTCTCTCCTCGCTGTACCTCCCTCTCTCTCTCCGTCTCCCCCCAACCCCACCTCTCTCCCTCTCTCATACAGGATGATAGTAGCACCTCTTTGGGAAGCCCCGGCCCACCTCTGTGGTCAGCAGTCAGTAAAAGCAGACAGATAGCTAGCACAGCATTGTCCCTACCCAGGCCTCCTGGGCTTGCTCAAGGAAACAAGAAATCCACCATCCTTCACCTTTCCATTACCGAAGTGTGGATTATCTTCCGGGGATTTTCTACCGTGAATGGTGACTGCAGACTGGTTTTCTCTTGGCCTCCCAAGGAGCATCTGGGTCCCCACCTTTCTCCATCTGCCAAAGTCACTCAGGGGTTCCTAGAGCTGGACCGGCCCTTAAAGCACACAGGCCAGCTCCTTTGAGGGGACGGAATTGTCACATTGCTTGTTAGTACGAAGCCACGGTGAACATCCAGGCCACCTGACTCCTAGCCCAGTGCTGAGTGCTCAGGTGAGGCAAATATTACTCACAAAATAAGCCAGCTGTCCTCAGAATTACCCAAAGTGCAAGAAATGATCCCGGTCCTGGCTCTTCCTGGGATATCCATTCCCTTCTCTGAGCTGGGACAACTTCTTGATGGGGTATTGTGTTCCCTTTGGAGGAGGGATGGGGCTATCCCTCCAGCATCCCTGGCCTTCATGCCATCCTAACGCCTTATTGGTTTCTGAGTGGAGCTCCGTCTCTGCTCTGGTGCCAGGTTCATCCTATCCCTGCCACTAGATTCTGGTCCTCTCATGGGTGACTCTGGTGTAAGGAGATAATCTAGCCTGATGCCCCTGACCCTTGGGGGCAATTCAGAGACTTGAATCCGGGCTATAGCTCCTCCTTCCACTCTTGACCCCTCCCTTTGGAGTCCTCACCTATGGAATGCAAAACCAAAGGGTAAGGGAGGAAGAAAACCCTTCTCCTGCTGATCTTCCGCTTCCCCTACCTGCACATCCTCCTGTTTCTACCCCCACCTCCTTCTACTTACCTCCTCCTTCCTTCTTCCTTTCCTCATTTCTCCTCCCTTCCTCTATCCCCACCCCCTGTTTCAGCCCCTCTTTTCTTGTGTCAACCCACTCTGATGTACCTTGAATTTCATCCTGGCCATGCCCTTTTCCCCTCTGGCTTTCTAGCATCCCCCCAGGGAAGGATTTGTCTTTCAGGGTCTGCAGAACACTGATCTAGCAGTTTCCCTGAGTGTACATGGGGAGGGTGGCCACCACATGGGGGTCTAGGTGCCTGGGCTTCAGCAGATTTTCATCCACTTATATGCACACAGAGAGGAGGCAGGGTTTTGTATTACAGATTTATGCAGCTGAGCCAATCCTGGGCTGCAGAGACACATCCATATGCCACATGTGCCTCCCTGTGGGTATCTGGGACAGGTGCATGGGAGGTGTAGCCAGTAGGAGAGAAGAGATGGATTGAGACATTCTCCCTGGGTTTAGCAGCTGGAGTACAAGCAGGAATCTCAAACTTGCAGTTCCTTCAGTGGGAAAGGTACCCGTACCTCTTGGGAAGCCCAGTAAGGCAGAGCCTGGTCCTCTCTTCCCAAGAACTGGTTGCTGATCCCAGTGGGCAGAGAGAAAAACCAAAGTTAGATGAGACCCCTGCCAGACCCAGAGCTTCTGATGCTAAGTCCACAGTAGTGTTGGAGTGGGGACTCAACTATGTACCGCGTGCCTCGGACAAATCGCTTTACTCTTCGGAGCCTCAGTTTCCTCACACGTCAAATGAGGGTCGCTGGGAGGATCAAACAAGGGAAGGTGACGTGCAGTTGGCGCCACTGCACACTTCACAGATTCTGGCGATACTCACGAAAAGTCTAAACATGCGTGTGCATGCGCCGGGCGCTCATTTGTCCTGGGTCGCCTCGCTAGGGTGTCGGAATCAGAACCGGGCCAGGGCTGGGTGGACGCTATCCTCCCAGCCCCCAGCCCCAGCCCAGGGCCGGCGCTGTTGGGTTTTTCTCCGGCAGGCGGCGGGCTGAAGGCTGCACGGCGCGCTCTGCACGTGAGGCGGCAGCACCGGCTCCGGCCGCAGCGCGCAGCCCGGGCCACCCGGCTCGCCTGGCGCAGGGGCTGCCCGCGCCGCTCGGCCACCGAGTCCGCCCTGTCGGCTCCCGGAGCGCAAGGCCCGCCTGCCGCCCTCCCCGGCCCCGCGCCTCCCCTTCGTGCGGGCCCGGCTGGCCAGCGGCTGCCCTCGCGCCACCCCCGCGGGGCCCCCGAGCCCTCAGGTTCCGGCGGCCGGGTGGGTCGGCGCGGAAGAGGGTGCGACGCGCGGCTGGCCCGAGGCTGGCCCGAGGCTGGCTCCCGGCTCCTGCAGCTCCGCCGGCCGCCTCTGGGGGCGGCCTCGCCGGGGAGCTCGGCGGAGACGGTGCGCACGGCCCGGGGTCCCGGGCGCCTCCGGCCGCTGGGCTGTCTGTGCCGCCGGCCTCGCGCGGCCGCGGCAGCCGGTCCGGCTCCCTCCCGGCTCCATGCGTGCGATCGCCGTGCGTGCGTGTGTGTGTGTGTGTGTGTGTGTGTGTGTGTGTGACGGGGGCGCGCGCGCTCGCGCGCGTGTGGGGCAGTGTGCTTGCGGGGCGTGCGGGGGGAGTGTGTTTGTGTGCGTGTGGGTGTGAGTGCCTGGCTCGTTCTCGCTGAGACACACACTCTCCCTCTCTCTCCCTCTCTCTCTCTCTCTCTCTGTCACTGTCTCTCTGTCTCTCTGTCTCTCTCTCACGCACAAACCGGCTGGCTCGTCTGAACTTGAAGACGCCCCACATTCCAAGATGCCTGAGGTTCCTGGGGATGCCCGGGGTTCTTCGATCTGGAAAATCCTACCGGCGTCCTCCTAGGGAGGGATTATCTGTTTTTTTGTTTTTTTTTTTTTTTTTTTTTTTGCTTTTTTAAATCCGGAAGAGAGCAAGTTGTGCTTTTTCCTCCCTTCTTCTTGCTAAATGCCGTGGATATAACTGAATAAACCGCTCAGGGCTCTCCCCGCGTGGACGTCCAAGGCCACCATCTGCCTACGTTCGCCGGAGCCGGAGGGCTTAGCTCGAGCCGGTCTTGGGCAGGGAAGGATGCGTGGCCGAGCCAGGGAGCCCGGGCGCCCCGCGGAGCCGGCCTCGGTGCCTCCCAACCGGGGGTAGATGCTGCCTCGCCCAGGTGAGTGGTCGCCGCCGCTGCGTCTCAGCGATCTGGGTGTCCGCGGGAGCTCGGCGCTGGGCTGAAAGCACCGGGGGAGCCGGGAACTTTGCATCCCTTTCTTTTTCAGTTGAGGACTCCCTCACCTGGGCAGTCATGCGAATACCCTCTTCTCTTTTCGCCCATCTTTGTCGCGGGAGGTTTCCTTTTCTTTATTTCCTTTATTTATTTATTTTTTTCCGATAGTGGGGGTGAGGAGCGGGGAGAGCGGGTCAGTGTGAGGCCAGAGAGCAAGAGGGAGAGACAGGAGCCGCAGGTATACGGAAACGTTGAAACAGCAGGAGAACTTTGCCACCAGACCACTCTGTTGCATCTCTCCACATGCGAAGCCTGGCTAGAGCGATTGCTGGGGGCTGGGTCGGACGCCAGGGCTCCCTGCGCTCTGTGGGCTGGGTGGGGTGGGGTAGAGCCCGGTGTGGAAGGTTGACTCAGTGCTGATGGAGGGAAGGAAGGAATCATTGCAGTTTAGGGAGGCAGGCAGGTAGGGCAACCCCGGGGACCTTGTCCTGTCTTCAGGTAGAAGGCAGGGAGATCAGGGAGACTGTGCGTGTGCAGCTTGGGGCATCAGAATGGCATGATGAAGCAGTACGGAAACTGGCATTAGCCGTGCCTAGCTGGTAGGTCTATCTCCCACCCAGCCCTGCCCTGGTTCTAAGGTTGGCCTGGGCAGGGAGGAGGGAAAGCGGTGGACAGCTGCTTGGAGGCCGGCAGTGCCTTGCTCTGCACAGACCCTAGGGGATGACAGGGAGGTGTCCTGCCCATCTTTCCTTCACCCCAGTACAAAGGACATAGGCAGCGAGTTCGAGGGAGACAGAGCCCCTGAGAGCCAGAAACTGAAAGAGAAATAGGAGGGAGCTGGAGCAGAGACCGCAAAGGGACTGAGCCAGGCCAACACCAAGTGCCTGCTGAGATGTCCTCAGACCGTCAGAAGCCCTCGGGGAGAGGGCGCTCGCCAGAGCCCGCACTCCGAGCAGGAGTTACAGGCATGACGGTAGATGCTGACCCTCTGCCTCGCCACTGTGGAGTGTGTGTACGTGTTAGTGTGATTGTATGTGTGTGCATGCATGTGTCAGGGAGGGGGGCCTCTGTGGCTGGAATGGACTGATTGGTCTTGTGGGGCTGGGGGAGGGGGCGGCTTCAGGAAATTGACCCCCCGTGGCTGGGGAGGAGCAAAGCGAGGCAGGAAGCTGCCCGCTGTGAAGTTCCCAGGGACCAGACTGAGAGGTTCTTGTTGGGTTGTTGTACGTGGATGGGGGCCAGCTTGGAACTCACGGTGGGGAGACCCAGGTGGGGAGATTGTGGGGAGGCTGGGAGCACAGATCTTGGGGTCGTGTGCTGGGCTGCTCGCTGCCCTCTACGAAGAGCTTTATGGAGCCGCTTGCAGTGGAGCCCGGCTGGCTGCGGGACTCGTTTGTGGGGTACCTTGGGGGCTGAAGGGGATCAGGATCTGCAGGGGGGACTCGGAAGCTCACGAGGGCCTGCACTTGGAGCTGGCAGCCTCTGCAGACCACGCCAGCTGCCTGGGCCCTTCAGCTGACGCTGGAATGTCGTCTCTCCCTTCTGACTCTGGCTAGGGGTGCGGAGTTCCGTCTCTCCTATGTCTCCTCACATGCTTCTGTTCAGGCTCCCTGCCCAGCCCTCAGTTTAGAGCTTCTGGTCTAATTCCTGCCCAGGAATGTAATTACTTATCTCCCTGCCCTTGCCCTGGGGAATACAAACAGCCAACTTGGCATTTCTGTTTCACCCTCTGGCGGTGCTTCTCTGGGCGGTGGGCTCCCAGCTCCATCCCCTGTCGGGCTGGACCGGGTACCTGGCTGCCTGCTCCGGGGCTCAGGCTCCCAGCTTCTATGAGATGCCAGTTCTTTTCCCAGGCCCTGAAATCTGAGAAGCTGGGGAGTGTGGCCTGAGAGAGGGTGAGCAGGGAGCTTCCAGGAGGCGAGACTGAGGAGGAGATGGAGGGTGGAAGGGGTGGGAGATGCAGACGAGGTAGGTGGGGCCGCTGGGAGAATCGAGCAGCCTTTTGGCCACCCAAGCCCTGGTCTGGCTACAGTGGAAATCACTTTTGTGTCTTGGCTGCAGCCCTGAAGTAAAATCAAGGATCCAGGGGGGTTCTGGCCTCCAAGTGTCAGGAATGTCAAGTCTCTCTAGCCTGTGGGGTGGAGCAGTTCTCTTTCAGAAAGTCCCCTGTCTTGAAGTGGAGATGAGTACAATATTGGCGTCTGGCGGTTTTCCATTCTGTTGGGGGAGGCTTCTAGACTGAGAGCAGAGATGTAGAGCAGAAAGCAACCAGAGACAGCCGAATGGAACGGGACCCTGGACAAAAGCAAGAACCATCTGGGTGTTTTGCAATTTTATTTTGAGTGCAGTTAGAGTGTTAGGGTCCAACTTATTTGAAGGGATGGAGTTGTCATATACAGGCACACCTTGGAGACGTTGCAGGTTCAGTTCCGGACCACTGCAATAAAGCGTACATCACAATACAGTGAGTGACATGAATTTTTTGCTTTCCCAGTGCACATAAAACTTATAGTTACATTATATTGTAGTCTATTGAGTGTACAAGAGCATTATATCTAAAAAAAAAACCCAATGTAATACCTTAATTAAAAAATACTTTATTGCTAAAAATTCTAAGCATCGGGCTTCCCTGGTGGCGCAGTGGTTGGGAGTCCGCCTGCCGATGCAGGGGGCGCGGGTTCGTGCCCCGGTCCGGGAGGATGCCACGTGCCGCGGAGCGGCTGGGTCCGTGGGCCATGGCCGCTGGGCCTGCGCGTCCGGAGCCTGTGCTCTGCAGCGGGAGAGGCCACGACAGTGAGAGGTCCGCATGCCGCAAAAAAAAAAAAAATTCTAAGCATCCTCTGACATCCTCCGAAAGTCATGGTAGTAACGTCAGAGATCACTGATCACAGATGACCATAACAAATACAGTAAAAATGAAAATGTTTGAAATACTGCAGAGTTACCAAAATGTGACACAGAGACACGAAGTGAACGAATGCTGTTGGAAAAATACTGTTGCCAATATACTTGCTCGATGCAAGGTTGCCACAAGCCTTCCATTGGTGAAAAGCACGATATCTGTGAAGGGCAATAAAATGCAGCACGCTAAAACAAGGTATGCCTGTGATGGAATGGGACCCTCACTTGGAGGGCCTGGGTTCAAATTCTGGCTCTGCCACATCTTTGTTATTTAAGCACTGGAGCCTCTGTGCTCTCCGCCGGTGACAGAAAATAATAGTATATGCCTTACAGACGTGTATGACCCCATATTTGACTCAGTGCTCCCCAAACTCCTCTGTAGATCTGGAGGAGTGTTTGGGTGGAGGCGGAAGGTTTAGAGAGACGGAGGGGCCCTCAGAGACATGGAGGATAGTGTCCCCAGCCTCCCCTGCCACATAACTGCCAGGAGGGTTTGATGCCATCACATGTAAGCTGATCATTAAAAGACTCCAGGAAGCCCTCCAAGAAAACTTCAGGAATTGATATTCGAGAAGCAGATTTCACCTCTGGGGCTGTGGCACCTGCTTCCCTCCCTCCCTCTTGTTTGCTTTGGAGTTTTACAGCCATGCACATTTACTCAGGAGGCTCGGACTCTGTGTTTTACAAGTGTCATCTATCACGCTTTGCTACCTCAAGCTTGAGTGTGAAATATCTTCCAGAAGCCAACCCCTGCCTTTCCTTCTCTGCCTCTCTGCCTCTTGCTGCCCCAAGAGTGGCCTCACAGGGCTGGTGTCAGGCCCAGGCTAAGTGAATGGACACAGCTCCTGCTGGGGTCTGTGCAGGGCCTGTGATTGGACCTGGGTCCTGTCTGTGGAGTTGGGTGGCACATCCAGTCGGGAAGAGGGACTCGAACCCAGACATGTATTTAGTGGGATCTGACTAATGAATCATGGGAACAGGAGTGGAGAGGTCGTCTAACCAACATGGGCAGGCCTAAGAAAAGGTATATTCAGGGAGCAGGTAGTCAGGTCTGGAGATAGGGACCAGGGAAATAGCCACGTTCAGTATGCTTCAGGGTGAGGGCAATCAGGATGGCTTCTTGGAGGAGGTGAGGACTTCAGGAACAGCAAAAGCCCACTGAAGTCCATAGAAGGCACATTTTGCCTTCTTGTAAATTCTCAGAGATCACTGGGAATTTGGGGAGTTTCAGGCATGGGGTACTGAACAAGTAGAATGAATGCTCTGAGAAATTTCTTAGGCTATCAGGACCAGCTCCTTCAAACAATTTCTTGTTTGCTTATTATGTGCCAGGCACAGTGCTAAGAGCTTCACGTTATTATCTCATTGAATTCTCCCAATCCTGTGAAATGGCCACTGTTGTTACCTCCACTTTACAGATGGGAAAACCGAGGTTCAGAGAAGTTGGGTGCCTGCCAGTTAGCTAGTAAGTGGCAGAGCTGTCACTCAATTCTCATGTCTGTGTGAATCCAAAGCCCACACTCTTAACTCCTCTGTACTGCCTCTGTCCCAAAGCGAGGATCAGTAGGTACCATGGGTCAGCACGTCTGTAAGCCCCGCTGTCCTGGCCTGACTGAGGAGGCGACTGCAGAGCCTCCATCACAGAGCCCTGAGGAGCTCTGTGTTCTCATGGTCGTCCCTGCCTGCCTTTCTCGCTCATACCCGACTCTTTAAAAGTTCCCATCAGACAGTCAGCATTGTCCTCCTGGACAGGATGGAAGACGGGACAGTAGGCTGAACTGGACCGTGAGTCAGGAGACCCGACTCTATCATGTGTGACTTGGGTTGGGAGCCCTTGAGGCCTGGTTTCTTTACTGGTAAGTCAGGATGCAAATGCTGGCTTCCCAACGTTGATATGAGGGCAGGCCTGTGTGAATGCGCTTCATGCGCTGAGCAATCCCTTTTGCACTCAACCCCTTCCTAATTGTGACCCCTTCCTAATTTAGACTGAGTAACTAAAGTGTCAACGGCAATAACGCCCAGATATGAGGGCATTACATGTGGGCTTTAATGTATCAGTTTCACGTGGGACTGGAGTTCCCCAATAAGATAATAGGCCAGGCAGATGGACACTGTGCCTTCCGGGAAAAGGGATGCTACAGAGCCTGCAGAAGAGGGGTCTTTGGTCCAGATAATCGGGAGGGATTGGTGGCAGGCAGCTAGGAAGGGACACACGGATACATGTATCATTCACTTTTGTAATCAGGTGCCATTATTGAAGCTTTGGCACCAGAGAGGGTGGAGGGCGTTAGCCTTCAGCCAGTATTTCTCAATCCTTCTTTCAGGATTGCCCTCTCGCAGGAAACTTTTTAGGCACAATTTTTTATAATTGCACCCCCGTGAAATTTTAATACCACAGATATGCTGTGTATCTGTTTATGTACTGTAGGTACAGCTGTGCTTCGTATACAAAAAGAGTAAGCTGCTTTCTCACCCCTCCCAGTAACAAAGTTTTGTCCCCTTGGGGGCGCTGTTGCCACCATTGCGAATGCAGGTTTTAGGGCTAAACGGACTAGGATTAGAAAAAGAGGTAGATTTGAGGCAGGGAGAATCCAGGAGACGGTGAGGACAGACTCACCTTGGCATGTCGCTGCCAAGAGTGTGGTCCATGAACTATAGCAGCATCAGCATCACCCGGAAGCAGGCTAGTGATGCAAAACCCCCTCCCACTCCAGACCTCCATTTTATCAAGATGGGAGGTAGGGGAAGGGCTGGAGGCATGGTCCTGGAATACAAGGCTAGTCTGTGAACAGAAGGTCAAAGGAAAAGGTACGAGAAGCCAGCTTGTTAAGCTGCGTGCTGATGCACCGAGCACGTTTAAGCAATGACACTACCTACCTGTGTTGTGATCTAGTGCTCCTTATTTTTTTCCCGGTGATTCCTTGCTTTGTAGCGGCAAGTTGTGTAGAAGGTGTGGAGGTCCTGTGGAGGAGACGCAAGGCTGTGTGTGGCCTTGCTTCTGAGCAACAGAAAGCCAAGCATGTAATTTGGACAGATCTGGGTCTGCTTTCTTGAATATCCCCAAGAATCAAGACTAATGGGGACCAGACCAACCCGGGAGACAGACTAGAACTGTAGACACAAGACTTAGGTGTTAAACTGTGTCAAGCTGGATTAAATAGCAAAACTGAGCTCTTGTAATATATCAACCTGCTTGGGGTTGTCTGCATGGAGTCTCGGTCTCCTTGCCGCAGTCCTGTATTAACAGGGCAGCCCCGAAACATGAGAGACTGCAAAATCGCAAAGTTGGGCTCTTTAGAACTCCATGCATTTACAGTGAGCCCTCCTTATCTGTGGATTCTGCATCTGTGGATTCAATCAAAATTTTTCAGAGAAAAACAAATCTCAGAAAGTTCCAAACAGCCAAGCTTGAATTTGCCATGTGTTGGCAACTATTTACCTAGCGTTTACAGTGATTCACATTGTCGTAGGTATTATAAGTAATCTAGGGGTGATTGTAAAGTATATGGGAGGATGTGCATAGGTTAGGTGCAAATACTGTGCCATTTTATAACGAGATTAGAACATCCGTGGATTTTGGTATCTATGGGGGTCCTGGGTACTGGGGGGCCAGCTGTGCACGCCATACGTTAACTCACAGCAGACACAGCATGGGAAACAAAACGCTGAGTCTCTCTGAACTAATTTTCCCTCTGTACTTCCCTCCTGGGCCATCTCCCCTCAACACCCCACTTCGGTCTAGGCCAACACAGGGAGGTCTTCCCTTTCGCCTTAACTCAGGTCTCTAATAAAACTTCACAGGGATGCAGAATCTATTTGGTCTTCCCATCTCCCCTCCCTAAGACTTACTTTCTACTCTTTTTCTCCAAAGCTAGCACTCTCCTTCCTAGTTACCCTTCCTGGTCTATTCTCCTGTTAAGGCAGCTTTCGTCAAATAAGCTGGGGGTGGGGATTTACTATGATCCCCAGCTAATATTGGGAGTCTGTGCAGGCTGCTACTTCAGACTAGTAGTAAACTAGGTCTTGCTGTTACATGACTCTCTCTGGTCACCCAAATGAGTAACATATGGTCACTCAGCCTGCAGGCCTTAGAGGAGCTTAGGGAGTGAGCTGGGCTCAGGCTCCAGCTTGGGTCTCAGTACCTGATGAGAAAGAGATGTGGGAGCCCCTCCTGGGTGATGGCAATGGAGGTGAAGGCATGCTTGGCTTTCTGAGCTCCTGGAAATGCCCAACAAGGGCCATAAGATGAGGCCCGGTCATTCTAAAAAGGTATTTAAGATTCCTGGGTGGGCAAGTTGATCCTTTGATTCAGTGTTGCCCTGTAATGAAGCCACTATAATACCCAGATAAATCCTCCTGGGGCAGAAGGGAGGGAGGATGGATGGCAACTTGGAGTCAAGGAGGTAAAAGGTTAGAGGTCGTCGTGCAGCACAAGGCAACAGGTCCTGGAGGACTCACTGGGGTGCAGGGGAACCTGGAATAAGTTCTCTTTCAGCTTCGTCTGGAACTCACCAAGTGATCCACGCGCTAGGTGATGGAGCTGCACTGGAGCCCTCTGTCCTTCTCTGCTGGGACATGTGTGCACTCGTGTGGCTGTTTGGTGATCATTCCTTCCTGGCTCTCCGTCTGCTCTCAGGAGCTTCGATTGACAGTTGAGAAATTCCTCCTGCAGTTGAGAAATTCCACCCTAGGTCAGCCCTCCCCCGGACGTTCCAGCCCCAATTCTGCCTCGTTTCCACCGAGGTCTCCACCTAGGTGCGGGACAGGATTGGACCGTTTCTGTCCTCACAGGGCGGAGGAAGCCCTGTCATGGCCACTTTTCATGATGCTTGTTAAGGATCAAAGTATGGTCATCATGATTTGCTGGCGCCATTTTCATGGTCTCAGTCCACTCCGCCTCTTGAGGCCGTAAGGTCTGTACTTTGCTGCCAGTGTGGGAGTGAGGCGTCCTTTTACTTGTTCTAAAGTGTTCCCTCCACCCTATCAAGCTTTCAAGTCCGGAGAGCCTGTGTGTTTAGGATTTGGTGATCAAGCCCATGGTCCTTCATCCATCTCTTTCGTGACTAGCTGGTCAGCAGTCCTCACCAATTCAGTTTAATTCAACAAGCATTTATTGAGCGCCTAGTGTGCACCACCCTGCAGGCCAGTTGCTACAAAGATGAATCATCTCTCCGGTCTGTGTGGGCACGCAGCCCTCCACCACACCCATCATTTGACTTCTACTCCTGTAGTTTTTCCAGCCCTGCCTGTGAACTCTAGGACTTGGTGGAGGTGGGAGTTGGGGTGGGGATGCCCAGCTCTGGCTTGTTTCTAGTGCCTTCCCTCACCTGCATTCGCGTGTGTGTGTGTGTGTGTGTGTGCGCTCAGGACTCAGCTAAAGGTCACACACAATTAACTACATGATGTAGTGGTGATGGAAGGGTGATGAGAACCACTTAAGAAATGCACTCTCAAGCTGCTTTCCCAGTTCCCTCCCTGCCCCACTACTTAGCTGACATCTTACCACCTCACCCAAATGCAAACTGACTGGATGAAGAGATTTGGGGGTTGTGGTCCCAGTTTAGGGGCAGCTGACCCTAAAGGAACCGCTTAATCTTCCTCCTGGCCTGGTAACGTGCGTCACAGGGGCTGAGCTGGGAGAAGGGGAACTAAGGGGAGAGTCTAGAATGGACATAAATCCCAGCCCCTCTGTCTAGTCACAGCTTCTAAGCACATGACACGTGAGGGCCGTCACACTGGGGGCAGGACGGTTTCCCAGGCCTTAGATGGGCAATAATCTGGGCAGGGGGCTGCTGGCACAGAGAGGTCGCAAGCGCGTGAGGCAGGCTCCTTACTCTTGAGAAACCTTCCTCGGATGGGGAAAGGCCTGCTTTTTGTCCTTGGGAAGTTTAGGTCTAAGAGGAGGATGGAGGAGAGAAACATGCACATTAACCGGGAATCCTTAGGCACTGAAGTATGAGCCTCAGGATCCTTCTTATGTAGGGAGTGTGTGTGCACTGGACCCTCATTCCTAGGGCTTACACTGTGTTCTCTTTTCCTGGTCACGTGAGCAGATTACTCTCTCTCTGCCTCGGTTTCCTCATCTGCGGAATGGGGATGATAATAGTACCCATGGCATAGGGTCGTTAGGAGAATTCAGTGAATTGCTATAAGCGAGGTGCTGGGAGCAATGGCTGGCCCATGGTGAGTGCTGTGTAACGGGTGCTGTTATTTTTCGTGGTAGATAGACCAGTGGCGTTTTCCTAAGCGAGGAGAGGAATGGCCGTGGACCGGCTTAAGTGATGGTCCTTTCCAACAGCCACCCCCTAAATCGTATAGCACCTTGGGGAATTTCATAATACTCTCCACATGATCTCATTGGACCCTTTGGACAATCCTACCAGGCAGGCAGGAAGGACAGATGTTATGATTATACCCATTATACGTGAGAGGAAACTGAGGCACTTAGAGGTCACTAAGTGGTTCCTGGTCCAGTTGGGTTCTTATTACACCTTACAACTACAGTGTGTTCAGCTGAGGGGTTGGGGGAATTTTGTGGAGGAGGGGTTGGGTGAACATAGCTAATGGGTTCGGGACTGGACCTCCCACGTGGGCCTCATTCATGTAGGGGTCAGATCATTGGAGAAATACGCCACAGTGTGGGAGGGCGTTCATGGCGTGTTCCAGGTCAGCGTGCCTAGGCTGGATCTACAGGGCGCGTCACGGGGGAAAGCGCGACACGGTATCTCAGGGGATGGGAGTTAGTAGCAGGGCCACAGAACATGTTGCTTTGGGTCCTTCTGAAACCATTGTGCATGCCGTGGATGGGGGTGGGGGCGGGAAGGTGCTGGGGGCCCTAAGGAGGTGGGTGTGGAACCTGGATTGGGGAACCTTCTGTCAGGGAAGGAGGCATCTGATTCAGCCTGGTCTCTATGTGGAGAGAAGGCCAGAAAAAAATATCTCCCTGGGCCATGATTCCTGCCCATCCCCAAACACCCATTCCCCAGGGCTGATTCTGGTGGTGGGAAGAGGGACCTCCTGGCTTTTTTGGTTTGAAGAAGCTGGAAAAGCACCTGGGGCAAAAATATGGGCCTTGGGCCAGGACACAGAAGAGCGCATGAGACCTCCAGCAGGGAGAAAGCCGATCCAGATGAATGCTGGGGGTGGGGGCAGGGTTTCAGGAACTGGGGGCATCGGGTCCAGGAGGGGATTACGGGGTCAGTATCTAGGTGTGACATGGGGTGATGATGGAGGTGGGGTGTGTAACCATAGGGAGGGGACAGGAGTCAGGGAGGTGGTGGAGCCACAGGACGAGAGCTGGGATGGGAGCTAACTGGGGCCTGGACTTCCGGGCCACTCCTAGCACAAAGCCAGGCTGCTTGGAAACCAAGCCCCATCCCACACCTCCTCTCTCGAGGGGCGAGGTCTAGTCTCCAAGCTCATTTCCAGGACTTTGAGATCAGCCTGTTCCATAAATCTCGGGCCGTGTGAATATGGCACATAATTGGGAGGCACTGCAGGTACAAGTGGCCCCAGGCAGGGGGAGAGAGCAATGGCACATGAGTTACAGGGGAGGCCGGCAGGGCGCTGGTGGCTGGCCCAGCTTGGGGTGTGAGTTATCTCGGGTCGGACCACCCTGCCACGCTGCTGCTCTGTGGCGCCGGGCTGATATTTACTGTATATTGGTTTTTAAATTACAATACAGCAACAATTCCCTGCTCTTGAAGTTCAGCCCTCACTCGCTGTCCCTGTCTCGCTTGGCCTTTCTCTGCCTCTCCTCCTCTTTCTCCATCTGTCTTGTCTCTCTCTCAATTCAGTTTTTAATGCAGAGTATTATCTTACATTGTATCATGTTACCCCATAGTACTGTGTTTCTATTACCTTATATTTATTAGAGTAGCATTATTTTCTTCCCTTTCACATATACAGCGCTTGATGGTTTTTAAAACTCGACTCATAGCCATGTTTATCTACTTTGGATCCCATGACAGTGAGGAAGTAGGGCAAGCAGAGTTGTCTCCATTCAAAGGTGAGGAAATGGGCTCAAAGAGGCTAATGGAATGACCAGGTCATGTTGGATTGAATTATATTATATTATACCATCAGTATAATAGCTACTGGGTATTGAATGCTTATAATGGTCCCAGCGCTGTTCTAATGTAAGCTTTTTGTACTCATTTTATCCCCACGTTAGTTCTGTGGGATGGGTACTTATTAGTTCATTTTACAGGTGAGGAAAAAGGCCCAGAGAAGTTAAGTTGCTTGCCTGAGGTCACACAGCAAGTAAGAGGGCAGAGCTTGCATGTGAACCCAGGGAGCCCGGCTCCTGAGCCCACACTCTTATCTACAGATTCAATCTGTCACATGCCGTGACAGGTAGTAGGGGTGAGAGGGTAGGGATAGAAGTGGGATGGCTTCCTGGTATACGAGAGTCTTTCTTATTCTTGTACACCTTCAATTTCTAGAATAGTTTTCCTGCACCCAAGGGAAAGGCTTGGGGGACCTCGTGGCAGCTGGACATGCCCCTAGAGTGGGGTTTAAGCTCTAATCACAGGCAAAGCTGCTTGGAGCTGAGCCTGGCTCCCAGGGGCCCAGCAGGTCAGCAGGCATCAGAGGAGGAGCTGGCGGTGCCTCGGGGCCCCATGTCTTCTGCTGGGTGCAGCCTCTTCCCTCCCTGGGGAACCCCTGCTGAGCATTGCCTCCCTGGGGTCCTGGTGAGTATGAAATGAGTGAACATCTATGTAGTGCTACAGCGTCTGGCATAATTTACATGCATTCTCCCATTTCGTTCCCCTACTACCTTTGCAAAGTAGGTATTACCTCCCTTTGTGCTGACGTGAAAACTGAAGCTCAGAATAGCGGTGGGATTTGCTCTGGGTCTAAGTTGACCAACTGACCCTGTTTGGGTCTGAGGGGATTCCTGGGATGCAGGACTTTCCGTTTTGAAACCAGGGAAGTCCCAGGCCAACTGGGTTGAGTCCCAGGTCATACAGACACTGGATGGCTGAGCCAGGATTTGACCCCAGTCATGTCTGATTCCCACTCCATGCCCTTACCCACCACTCTAGACTCCCTCAGGGTTGCTGCCTCTCTTAGCTGCCCACGTTTGCTGAGCCCTGGCTGGCTTTAGAGATGCTGACCTCATCCTCACAGAACCTTGTGAATTAAACATTCTTATCCAGAGTTGACCAAAGAGGAAACTGAGACACAGAGAGGTGAAGTAACTCACTTGGGGTCACCCAGACAGGAGATGGGGATTTGTACCTGGCTATGTGGCACCAATGCCCCACAGTCCTGGTCACTTTGCTACGGCTCGCCTTGTATCCCTTCCCACTTCCCTCCACCTTCATGGTCACATTTCCTCATCCTAGTAGCTTGTGGAGTAGACAGGACATGTACTTTTAACCCTGAGTACAGGTCAGAAAATGGGAGCTCAGAGAAGCCAAGTTACTTAGCTGATGGCACAGAGCTCATAAATGACAAAAGCAGGAAAGGTTTTGCCAGGGGTTCCCAGCTGGTACTTCCCACTGTGCTTTCCTTGTTCGGTAACTGGGAGGAGGCCCCTGGCCCAGCCCGGCCCAGTCCTGTTCAAACTCCTAGAGGCCTGAGGTCTCAGTCATCACTGGGTCCCCTGTGCAGAGGCTGGTTTCTGGGCTTGGGCTCCAGGTTGTCATCCTCTGATCCTCCCTCAGCAGGTAGAGGAGGGACCTGGCTGCAATGGATACACCTGCTGGCCTCACAGCTCCTCTCCTCCCACTGGCTGGGGACTGAATGCAGAACGGGCTGCATTTTCCTGGGAGGGCAGCAAAGCCTCTGTTAATGCCAGGCTTCCTTCTCAGGCAATGAAATAAAAGAGTTGGGAAGGACAGTGACAAGAGTCTATAAATTCTGAATGATGTTCAGGAAAGTAGCCTGGCCACCAGGGCCCATAAAACCCAGGCAGCTGCTGGGTCGAGGGTGATTTATGGGCCCCTGCGTCTGCCACAGGGTCACCTACCCATCACGCTTCCCACTTGTAAGGTCTTTTCTTTTTAACCTCCAAACTCTTTTCAGGGTTCTTGGCATTTCATGGTTGTCCTCAAGCCACTCATAGAGATGAATTACTCCCCGTTTAACAGATGGGGAAACTGAGGCATAGAGTGTGTTGATGAATAGCCCGGGTCCGCATAGGGACCCAAGTCCCTTGAGTCTGTCCTGGGAAGTTCTCACTAACGTTTATACTGATTGGGCGCTTACTACCTGCCAGGAATTGTTCTAAGCACTTTACACTTGTTAACTCATTTAATCTCGCCACAACCCTGGGACATGGGATTATCGTTGTCACTGTCATTTCTATTTTATAGTGAGGAGACAAGCAGAGAGAGTTTAAGTCACTTGCCAAGGACCACAGAGCTGGGAAGTTGCAGGACTGTGATTTGAACCTGCATGCTTAACCATCACGCCATTAGCAAAACGTCAAAGCGGAATGGCCTGTGACGGTGAGCAGGGGCTACTGCCATCCCTGGGCGACCCAGCTGGCTGCCTCTTCTCAGGAGCCAGGTGGGCCCCTCTGTTCCAGATGCTCTGTGCTCTCCGCAGCTTCAGCACAGCCAGATTGAGACATTCCTAAAGGAGCAGTGAGGGCAGGCAGGGGCTGTGAAGGCCGGTGGAGAAGCGGCCGGTGGAGAAAACCCTGGGCTGGGGGCCCGGAAACCTGAGTCCTGGCCAGCTTAGCCACCAACTGGCCATGTGACCTAGGTGACCCCTCTGAGCCTCCTGCCCTTTGCCTCTGCCCTCCTCTGATTTGACAGAGCATCTCTTGGTTTTGGGGGCCCACCTGGTGGTGGCAATGGCAGCAGAAGTAGGACCCCGGAAGCTTCAACGCCAGGCCTGACCCTACCTTCACTGTCAGAAACCCAGAGTAGCAGTGGGGGCCTAGACTTGCAGCTAAATGCCTGAGCTCTTTAAAGCGTCAGTCACCACCTGGAATCTCGAGGTTCCACCGTTTCAGCCAGGCACTGGGCTATGGTCACCTCCCTCCCTATTGCCCTGCCTAATGGGGTTTGCTGGGGGTGGGGGAAGGGATGGGGCTTGGCTGCCGAAAACTGTTACAGCTCTACCACTGCTTTCCCATCAGAGGCGGGTGCTCAGCCATGAGGGTGGGCTGAGGGGCTCTGCTGGGGACAGAGCGGGTGCCACATCCCTTTCTTCTGGCCAAGGTCTGTGAAACCCGCAGATCAATGGAGGAGAAAGCAGGCAGAGGGACCTCTCCTAGTTTCCTCCCTCTGAAATTCTTCAGGAAGCTGCCAGTCTGCCAGGCCTTCATTCAGCTTTCTTGTGGATGACAGATGTTTACCAAGCACCTAGTATTGGTCAGTGGCTGGGTTTCAGAGGCCAATTAGATTGGTCTCCGCCCTCAAGGTGCTCCCAGTCTGGGAGGGGAGGCCGAGAGGTAAACCGCCAATTACAACACACTGTGATGGTGCTACAGTTGGAGGTGAGGAACTGAGAGAGCCTCGCGGAGGAGTTGATTCTCTCCAGCTCCACAGCAGGTGCCTCTCGCTAAATGGCTGCATTGGGCGCCTACGGCCCACCCTCAGGTGGACACTGTGTGCCCTGCTGAAGACCTCATTCCTCTTCTTAGGTGGCTTGCAGAGGCACTGCCCCTTCAGCTTCTTTGCTTGACTGTGCCCTCTCCCCACCCCCACCCCCACTGGACTTGCACAGTTCCCAGAAGACATCATGTTCGCTGGCCCCCTGCCTGGAGCACCGTGTCCCACACTCTGCTGGGTCCTTCTCATCCTTCAGGGCTCAGCTTAAATATTGCTCTTGGGGATGGCCTGACCACCCAGTCTAAAGTCAGCCCCTCGCTGCTGTCACTCAGGCAGCTTTTCTTCCCCCATATCCCTCTTTCTACTCTATTTGCTCATTTCTTCATCGCTTCAGTCTTGCAGCCTGTGAACGACGTGAGGACAGGAATTAAAAGCACAGACTGTTGCTCAGACTGCCTGCCTGCAAGTCCTGCAGCAATGCTCACCAGCCATGTGACCCTGGGAAAGTCATTTCCCCTCTCTGTGCCCCAGGGGGGTAATAATAGTACCTACCCCATCGAGGTATTGTTCCGGTTTAATGAGTTAATATACATAAAGCACTTGGGACAATGTCTGGCGTATGTCAGGTGCTCAGTAAATATTAGATATCATTATTATTTTTATATCCAGTGCTTAAAATGGTGCGCAACTCAATAAGTATTTGATGATTAAATGAGACACCTGGGCTGAATCTTCAAGAGGGTAGGTTAGGGTTGCCTCTGGGTCCTAGATGCACACTGAGTTCACCTGGGCGGGGGTGGGGCTTTAAAAACCAGTGATGCCTGGGCCACAATCCCAGGAGAGTCTGATTTAATTATTCTGGGTGTGGCCTGGGCATTGGAGTTTTTAAAGCTCTCCTGGGATTCTGATTCCAGGGTTGAGTACCATGGAGTTGGCACTCACAACACCAAGAAAATCATGCAGCTGGAAGGCCTCGATGAAGGATGTCCTTGAAGAGGGAGCAGAGAGAGTGAGGCCAGGGCAGGGGAATTGAATGGTAGCACAGAAAGGAAGGGCCAAGCCAAGAAGGGCCCCTACGTGCCTAGGCTTCGTGGGGAAGTCCGTGGGGAGCATGGAAGGCTTTTGAGCTGGGAATGACATGGTCCGATTTGCCTTTAAGGAAGTTGGCCTGGGTGGCTGTGTGGAGGAAGGATTACCGTGAATGAAATTGAAGGCTCGGAGATCAGAGGACAGAAGCCCTTCTGCTACCACAAGAGCAGCTCAGGGCCCCGTTCATACAGAGAAGGCGACTGGCTTGGTCCCTGTTTAATTACTTAATCCTCCTTGGCATGTCTGATCAGTGAAATCTGGACAGTGTAGGATTCCTCCTTGCCACTCTATCCCCAGCCGCATTCGAAACCCCTGTCACTCTAGGCTGATGTAAACCCTATCTTGTCCTGACCACAGAAGGGCTTTTCTGTCTGAGTTCTAAGCCAGGTTCCCAAGTTGCAGCAAAAATTCTCTATTCCACAGCCCTCTGGCCCTTGAGCTTGTGGTTTCAAGCTGGAAATCCCTCCCAGGTCCACTTCCTCACCTATGATGTCCTCCAGCTTGTGATCTAAAGGTACTGATTGTCCCCAGGTTCCAGGCCGGTCCACCCTTGAAGCAACAGGCTCCCATCCCCAAGCCCTTCTCTCCCAGCAACAGCTGGAGTGTTTTCTCCGTCTTCCCCTGCGCCTGGTTTGTAGGTGAGAGTCGCACTTTCTGACTCCCAGGTCCCCAGCCACCAAGCTGTTTCCATCTCATTGTTCAATCGTCCTAGATGCGGATGTGGGTCCAAGTGCTGCCTCTGAATGGCAGGGCTGTTAACAAAGTGACCCATGTCCTTCCCACCGTACTGTACTGCATGCTACTCCTTAGAGGCAGTATAGATGCATACTTCAACCTGCCTCTGCTACTTCCGGGCTGTGTGATCTTGGGCAAGTCATTTGACCTCCTTGTGCCTTAGTTTCCTTATCTGTAAAATGGGGGTGAAAACTCAGAGACATTTACTTAGTCCAGTGCCACCAGTGATGGCCATGGGTTTGGATTGGCCATCTAATTCCGAGGATACAGTGGGCTTTATTTCACACCTTGTTTCTTAGCATTAGGGGAACATTCAGGACAGGACAGGAAATAAAGCACACAGAGCATCTTCACTTTCATCTCATGGGGAGGTCCAGCACGTGCTCACCTAAACAACTTTTTGGCCCCTTGCTCGCATCGGCTGCTGTGGATAAGAGCTGAGATGCATGTGTGTCTCCTTGGTACAGAGAAGCTGAAGCCTCAATTTCCTGCCATCTGTACACCGTTTTAGAGACCCAAGGCCTTCCTGCCAGCTCACGGTGCCCCACAGATAGGGGTTTCACGGCACACAGGGCAGACACCGCAGAGCACATGTGCCTTAACTGTTCTGTGGGGGGCCAGCCTGGGCCATTTCCCCAGGGTGTCCTAGGCCAGCCCAGGCTGCGTCAAGCCTTGACTCAGTTATCTGCATATAACGTTTCTCATATGAGGGGACAGTCAGTAGACTGCTGTCAACTAACAAAGGCTAAGACCGGATTTATGAGAGAGAGGAGAAGAGTGGGAGAAGCTGCAGACCATCTGGGAAGAGTGAATCTTGTTTTTACGTTTTGAGTGGCTGTCTAGGGGCATCAAAGAACACAACGGAGTTGTTAGGAACTTTCTACAGCAGAATGCCTGCCAGGGCCACCTCACCAGCACCTCTGCCTTAGCTAGGCCAGGTCTGCACCTTCCCCCTCAGAATTCCTCAGCAAGGGGCTGCTGTGGGGTTAAATGAGTCAGTGCATGCAAATTCCTCCCAAAAGTGAAGAGTAAGTGTTCGTATGGAAATAAGTTCACAGTGAATGTCTAGTAAGTTCTAACTACTAGCGCTTTCCTCTGGGTTCCATCTGTTGGCCTCTCTAGCTGGCATTGCCTCATGTCCCATCTCTCTTCTGGAACTGAGATTAGGAAGGGGAGAGGAGGAACATGGGGACCCAGAGAGGAAGCCAAGAACCAAGACGGCTTTGGAAGAGTTGGTTTTAAGCGATAAGGTGGTGAGGTTGTTCCCCTCGGGCACTTTAGGGTCTGGGGTTGAGGGGGGTATCTTTTTTCTTCTTTTAGCCAAGGCAGTATCAATCAGAAACGCCCCCATCATTCATAATTCCATCCTATCGGTTGGGAGCCAGCTGTGTCCACCAGTTTGGTTTTTTCTCAGCTGTGAAAGATAAGTAGAAGCCCAGAGAAAGCATGTCTTGTCCTGTCGTCCATAAGGACCCCGGTAGCAGGAGGCTCTTCCCTTCCTGAGTGGCTTCCCTCTCTACTTCTTTTTCTCCAGGAAGCCCAGTGGGCTGAGGGACGGAGTCTCAGAGGCTGACTTGGATCCTGGCTGTCCCAGGGACTTGCAGTACCATCAAGAGGGTCTCCTCTCTGGCCCTCCTCTGTTTCCTCATCTTTAACACTGGGAGATGGAAGAGCTACAGACATAATATCCTAAGGACTCTAGGGAAATGGTCCTGCCTCTTTCAACTTTAAGCCTACTCTTTGTGTTTCTTTCTTTCTTTTTTTTTTTTTTTTTTTTTTTTTCGGTACGTGGGCCTCTCACTGTTGTGGCCTCTCCCGTTGCCGAGCACAGGCTCCGGACCCGCAGGCTCAGCGGCCATGGCTCACGGGCCCAGCCGCTCCGCGGCATGTGGGATCTTCCCAGACCAGGGCACGAACCCGTGTCCACTGCATCGGCAGGCAGACTCTCAACCACTGCGCCACCAGGGAAGCCCTGTGTTTCTTTTTCAGGCTGCTCTCAAAGGTCATCATCCCAGGGTTTGGCTGGAATATAAGTGTTAGGGGTCCTACAGTGATTTGTCTAGGGATCCCAATCCTCTTCCAGATGGTCCTGGCTGTTACACATCCTGCTTCAGGGCAGGAAGAGGAGTGCGCCCTCTACTAGGGGCTGAGAACTTTTGTTTTAGACATGTGGGAAGGCTAGAAACTCCGCATCAGTCATAAGGCTTTTATTTGAACGGACACGTGCCATGATGATGTGTTTCTGAGTCTGTGCCTCAAACCATCAGAACTTTGATGGCAGGGCTGTCTGCCTCCATCATTGCACACAGCACCCGCTCAGCCACACACGAGGAGGGGATGCTTTATGAAGATTCATGCTTCTGTGATGGTGAGGACCTCAGTGGTGGTGAGGAGGTAGTGGAGGAGGTTGGGCCGATTGTGGGGATGCAGGGTATGACTGCAATGATGGTGGAGATGGTTGTTGAGGTCACAGTGTAGGGAAAGGCTGGGGAGACAGGGCATCATAGGCAAGTAAGAAGTATTTTTGCTAGTGGCAATGGAAGGGCATGGAAGGACTATTATTATTTTTATTGAAGTATCGTTGATTTACAACGTTGTGTTAATTTCTGCTGTACAGCAAAGTGATTCAGTTATACATATATATATATATATATATATATATATATATATATATACAGTCTTTTTCATATTCTTTTCCATTATGGTTTATCATAGGATTTTGAATATAGTTCTCTGTGCTATACAGTAGGACCTTGTTGTTTATCCATTCTATATTTAATAGGAAGGATATATATTGATGGATTATAATTTAAAGGAAGGGGAACCAGATTTATGTTTTGAAGAGCTTACTTTAATTGCATGGTGGAAAGCTACTTGGAAGATGGCAAGATTGAATGGATGTAGACCAGTTAAGAGCCTATGGGAATAGTCCAGGAGAGAGAGAATGGTGGCTTGGATTGGGGTGATAGAGGTGGGATGGAGAGAAGTGGGCAGAAGCTGGAGCTACTTAGGTGGTATAATCAACGGGACTTGGAGATGATTAGATAATACCTTGATCAGACTGGGGGAGCCGTGAGTGCAAAGGGTGAGAAGAGTTCATCTTATTGAAGATGAACCTTAAGTTTCTGGCTTGGGCAACTGGATGGATCATTAGAATGTAAGCTGCATGAGGGCAGGGACTTTGTTGTGTCCACCTGTATGCCCAGGCTCTCAAGCAGCAGCTGGCACATGGTAGACCCTTAGGGTATGTTGGTTGGATGACTGTTGCTGTTGACTCTTGGGTCCGATCACGATGGACACAGTATATTACAATTTTTGGTTCCCATGCCCGTGTCCTCCACTGGACACCAAACAGTCTGGGAGCTGGCCCACAAACGGTTAATAGTTACAGAGCTGAACCTCAGACTCTGATGAACCCGAATTTAAATCCCAGGACCTTCCTTTACAGGCTGAATGATTTGGGGAAAGTTACTTAACTTCCCCGAGTTAACCTCTAAGATGGGGATAAAAAGAGTGCTTATCTCACAAGGTTGTTATACTGATGACATGAGGTAATATAACGCTGTAAAGCACTAAGCCCAGTTCCTGGACCATGGTTGTTGGTGGTAGTCATTTAAGAGAAATGAATCATCTGTATCTCGCATCCAGCACCGTGCCAGCACACAGAGGGTGTGTATGCAGGGTGACGGCGAGGAAAGGAGTGGAGGCCGGGAAGTTGTTGAAGACTTCGGGGACAGGGCTGGGGAGAATGGGAGACTGATGCTCCTTCCACATGCATCCTGTCACTTCCACCCTCATTTCCATTCTTGCTTTCTCAGCAGTCCAGGAGATGAGACTGCGACGTAGTCCCCAGGGCTCATGGCAGGCCCTTGGGGCCGACGGGGAAAGCAGAACGTCTGGGGACTCAGCTGCTCCCACATCTACCTTTGCTTCAGCTGAACTCCAGCTTAGTCACAAAGAAGTGTGTTTTAAAAATAGCAACAGGTGATGTTCATCCAGATGGAAGCCCCTAAAAACCACTGCTCCCTAATGGTCTTTGCTCCACAGTAAGTGACTGTGGATTGACAGGGAGCCCCCAGCAGCTGCTGCTCTCTGTGCCTTTCCTCCCTTTGATGGGAAACTAAGGTCTCAGCAAGCCTGAGGACCCTGGAGGGCCTCCCAGAGAAGCAGGGGGAGGGAGCTCACTGACCCAGCAGCTGCCCCTGCTGCCGTCCTCGTGCGTCCACACTGGAGAGAGAGCGAGATACGAGTCACAGGCACTGAGCTACTGGCTGGATGCAGAGAGGCAAATGTTTTGAGAGCAGGACAGAGAGGCACCCATCCACACCTGGGTCGTCTGTGGGTGCTGTATATGTGTTTAGGGAGGGGTTTCTGCACATGGCGCCCTTTGAGCCATCTGTCAGCTTAGAGTCAACCCTCAGGAAGATGTGGGTGGGACCAGAAGCCGCACTTGGTCAAAATCTGGACTCGGGCCTTAGGGAGACACCTATGTGACACACTCCTGCACAGACAGAGGCACAGGTCCTGACCTTCACATCCTCTGTGGCCAGCCCTGCCCTCAGACTCACCTGCAGCCCCTTGAGGGGCACAGCCGTGGGCAAGCCCCAAATTGGGCCTCTTAGAATAATGCAGTGTGTGTGTGTGTGTGCGTGTGTGTGTATACACCCATGTGCACGCAAGTGCCTTTACATGTACAATGGAGCCTCAACAGTCAATTTCTAAGGAAGTCTTCACTTCCAAGTGGTGACAGAAATAGACTGGGTTTCTTTTGAGAGTTTTCTCTAGCTGGTTAAGACAATGTGTGTGTGATGGCAGGACCAGGAGGCCCCATTCCCGCTGCTTCTCCAGTGGCTAAGGTCCTTCAATGTGGGGGCAGCGGAGGGAGACTCCAGCAAGCCCTGCCTCTGGCTGGAACCACAGGGTCCTGGCAAAGTGGCCCACTCTCCAGGCGGACCCCGTTTCCTGCTGGGGATGTGAAATTGGAAATCTTGTCTCTTCTCAGGCCCTTTTCCCCTCCTGCCTTTGTACCCCTTCCCTGGCACTCGCTGGGCCAGTTCCTAGTTTTCTCGACTCTTCCAACGTCAGGAAGCCCCCCAGCACTCTCCAGTTCTGAATATGAGATAGACATCCCTCCTGTGTCCCCTCTGGTGCCCTGTACTTCCCCAATCCCAGCACTACGATGCTGCCATGCCTCCTTCTGCCTTCCCTTAATTCCCACCTCCAGGAAGCCTTCTGAGATTGCTCTAGCTCCGCCTTGCCCACAGCACCCGCCTCATTCACCATGTGTACCCTCCTCCACCTCATCGTATGGTCATTTTTAAATGCTCTTTCTCTTTGTCACTGTCCTCATGCTGTAGCTGGGCTGTCACCCTCATTCATTCTTCAGATACTCATTGAACTTCTTGTCTGCTATGAGCCAGACACTGGACTAGGCCCTGGGGCCATGGAGGTGAGGAAGACTAACGGTTTTCTGCTTTGGGACTCCTTGACTCCAGGTCAGCAGGTGGAGGAGTGGGGATATCCGGGGTTCCCTGAAACCTGAGGTTGCAGAACAGCATGGGGAGGCCTAACTGGGGACGGGGTGTCACCTGGAACCTGGGAAAGTGAGCAGCCTGGGTGGGCCACCCTGGCCTGCCACAGCCCACCCCCTTCCTCCAGCCCCTCTGGAGCTTGTCCTCGTTGGAATTCCCTCCTCACCCCACCCTCCCATCAGGGCCAAGTGTGGGAAAGGCGGGGCTCTTGTTTTTCTAGTATCTGAAATGGCCACGCCTCTCCCTTTCCCTCATTTCTGAGCAGCTTCTTGTCAACCCCTTGAGCGAAGGTGCCTTCTTGTGGAGGTCCAAGGAGAGAATTAACAGTGGATCCAGCTGCTCCCGGGAGCCCCCTGAGCCGGCAGTGCCTACAGCAGGCAGCCCCTACAGCAGGCAGCCCCCAGCAGGGGAGAGGACACTGCCTACGGCGTAATGTACCAGCCGCCCTGGGCAGGCCTGGGCAGCAGTGGGAGCAGTGCTCATGGGGAGGCTGTAGGAGACATGGGTTCTACCCCGGGCAGCCCCAAGCCAGCCATCGGCCTCCCTCTGCAGGGCGTCAGGTTTCCCAACTACAAAATGAGGGTCGCTGCTGCAGCTCCCTGGGGCCCCTTCCTGCAGGCCAGCTCTCCTGCAGCCTTTACTTTTTGTTCCTCTGAAGGCAGGGGGGCTGACTGCAGAGAGCTTCAAGGGGGCTGTCCCAGCTGCCCTTTCCCTAGGACCTGAGCTCCCAGCACCACCTCATGGTCTGGTGGCTGTGTGTCCCTGGGGTTCCGTTGAACATGCCTCCCTGCTGAACATGCCCAGCTGTGACACCCAGGTAGAGGATAGCGCCACACAGAGTCTAATCAGTTATACCCCAATAAAAGTTTTTTAGAAAAACACGTTATTTGTAAAAATGAGAATGGAAGTGTCCAAGAATAGGGGAAAGGATGTATTATGGATGGAAACAAGATAGAAGACTTAGAAAACTATTAAAAGTATTTTTAAAGAAAAAAAAAGAGTCTGTTCAAAACATCCCTTCCACAGACGGACACACCACATAACTGCTGAATCAAATTATAGGGAGGGAGGCAGAAGTCAATTAGGTAGATTTGGTAGATTTGGGGGTGGTCCAGGTCACCTACATTAGTGGCTTTCAAACTTTTTTTGACTGGAACCCACAGGAAGAAATATGTTTTACATCACAACCTAGTAGGTACATTTGACACATACAAATACCCAATGTGTGTATAATTATAATGGAAACAAAGTGTGAAACAATATCCTTACTAAGGACAGTACTCCTATGCTCTTCTCTCCTCTTCTCTTCTCTTCTCTTTTTCTCTTCTCTCCTCTCTCTTCTCTTCATCTAATCCTACCTTATCCTGTTCTCTTCTGTTCTCCTAAGCACGCTGGTCATGATCTATTGCTTTGATTCCATCACCCACCAATGGGATGAACTGCAATTTGATAGACACTGATCTGGAGTGATTGGGCAGATCTTCTGTGATGGATACAGCGAGATTTGTCTGTTCCAATGTTAGTAAGAGCAGCTTTCCTCCTGGAGCATCTTCCGGCTGGCTGATCCGGAGAACATTCACTCAGCAGCATGCCAGCAGCCGCAGACCCTTTCCCTGTGGGAGTGAGGCATGCCCTCCGCCTGCCATCCCTGTCCCTATATTTCCCTGGTGCTGCCGAGGTATTTCTGAATATGTGAGGGTCCCTGGCCTCACAAGGGCTCCCCTGCCCAGGGATACTGCCTGACGCATCACAGCATCCTGGCCTGGTCATGGGAAGAGCCTGTAGAGCCTGGAGTACGTGATCTCTGAAAGGTGGGAGGTGGCGAAGGCTGGAGACTTGTCCCAGACCCAGTGGGAGGGGAAGCCGCCTGGACTGGATTCCATTCAGTCCACAAACACTCATTTAGTATTTTCCGCGTCCCCCACACTGTAATACATTAAGGCCACAGAAATGAAGAGGTCTCTCAACAAATGTTTACTGAGCTTCCTCTGAGCACTTGGCCCAGGGCTAACGGAGACAATGCCGAAATGAAGGAGATACAGTCCTGCTTTCCAGGAGCTCGTATCTGGGGGAGGCGTGTGTGGACAGATGGTTAAGACTGTCCTTGGCTTTGGGATGGCCAACTCAGGACTGAGCCTGGGAAGTGGAAGAGGAAGGCCTGCCCTTGTGTACCAGCTGCTCCCACATGAGTGGGATGTGGGAGAATGGCAGAGAAGGAGAAATGAGAATTTGTGAACAGAACTGGGGGAGACTATCCAGGATGGGGAGGTGGGGGTCTGCAGGGTGGGAGAGGCGGAGTCAATGCGGCTCAAATTGGAGAGGGTGCTGGGCAGGGGTGGAGGGGTAGGTTTGAGTCCCACCCCTCCTGGGCCCTTGTCGCATCTCTGATCCCTTGCTGATCTCAGAGCCTGGATGACTTCTCAGGGTCAAAAGGCAGGTAATTACCGGTGGGACCAAGTAACCCCCCCAGGGATTACTCCCTCTCACCCTCCCCTCCCTCCACCCCCCCCCCACCCCCCAGCCAGTGCCAGGCTCGGCCAGGCTCCCCTGCTCAGGCCTGGGACCGTCCCAGCCAGACCCAGACCGGGGATTCCCAGGGTGCTGGAGTGTTGCATCCAGTGGCTGGCTGTGCTCTAGGCAGGATTTACGAAAGTGGGAGTCATAAACTAAATTCAAGTAACGTCTCAAACAGTGACATCGGGCAATAGACTGAGCGATGGAGGCAGAGTAATGGCTTTACTTAGGAGCCCTGATTTACAGCATCATCAGGAAGCCTCGAGGCCCCGCTCTTTGCCAGAGGAGCATTTAGAGGCTGACCCCTCCCCACCGGCCGCCAGGCTCCCGTTCTGCACAGGATAAAGGCAGGAGAGCAGAGCAGCGCTGCCTCAACCCCGCTCACCCCCAACACAATCAGCAGCTTCGTCTCACCATCCTGACACGCTTCTCTGCTGGGGTCCGCACCCCAGCATATGCTCCTTGCCCAGCCCCCCATTAATCCTCATTGTCGTCAGAAATCACTCCTGAGGGTGCCTTCCCCTGATGCTATGCTGGCACACCTGTCGGGGCATGCTGCTTGCACCCTCTGTCTCCCCCCACAGTTCAGGGTCAGGGTGAAGCCCGGCCTGCGGACCCTGAGCCGCCTCTGACCGCTGTGGACCTTGGGCAGGTTACGTGGCTTCCCCACGCTTCCGTTTCCTCACCTGCATGACATCACCCACCTCATAGTGCGTTCTGTGGGGATTAAGTGACAGGATGCAAGGAAAGTGCTTGGAAGAGCAGAGGGGGAGCTCTGAGGAATGGGAATAGGAGCTGATAATAATAACAATAATAATGATTATTATTATTGAATGATTCTAACATAAGTATAGTCCTCGCCTTCCCACTAAACCCCAAACTCCACAAAGTCAGGAACCCTCTTTCCTAACAGATGGAAGGCATCTCCTCCCACTCTGCCCGCCCCCGCCTTCCTGTGACCCACTGGCCTCTCGCATTCAGCTCACTGATGGTCTAAGTCCCGTAGGAGCCATGTGGCCACACCCTTTTCCCACCTCCTGTGCAGTGCCATCCTTGCAGACTCTGGCCGCGGGGCTGGAGAATAGAGTGACAGATCCTTCACAGACAGCACTGGCCGAGCCCTGCAACTATCCAGGTGAAGGAATTCCTGGCTGTTCCTCCACTGGCCGTGAACGAGTGGCCAGAAGAGAATCCATGCACCGTCCACTTGGTGGTGCAGAGGGTGTGGGCTGGGAATTTCCTCCTGTTCCCAGGCTCCCTCCCGGGCGTGCTGCTCCTGCCTGGATCCATGGACAGGCTGGGCTGAAGGAGGTGTGGTGTTGGAGGATCCCTCTGGGTCATCAGAACAGCTTCCCTGGGGACTTCTGGGGAGCACAAGAAACCAGCCATTAGCCAGAAGGCACCTCTTCTCCTCCCCTTTTCCCCTTCTCGTGGGGAGTCAGTAGGCACGGGGCACCCCATCAGGGATCTCCACCGCTCAGTACTGGAATCTGTTACTTCTTTCAGGTAAATGGGCAAGCAAATCCTTACCCAAAGTATAGAAACCAGGTAACAGCAAAACCACTGGGTATTCATTTAGAAAAGGCTTCCATGCAATGAAATAACATCATTATCATCAACACCAATAGTAATTATCACTCATGTAGCACTTATTACGTGCCAAGTACTGTTCTAAACACTTGTAAATACTCATGTAAATCTCTCAGGGATCTTATGAAGTAGGTGCTGCTCTCATTGCAATTTTATAGATGCAGCACAGAAAGGGTAAGTAACTTGCCCGAGGTCACACAGCAGAGCCAGGATCTGCATACTTAATCATGGGTGTGTAGCACCTCTGCTGCCCAGTTTCTTTCCCTGGGCATACCTCACTCTCATCTTTACTTGTAGATGTCATGCTGGACCCTCAAGGCCGAGCCCTGTCCCTGACCCCAAGGCCTCCATGGACCCCTGCCTCTGGACCTTGTCTCTTTGTGGCTCTCCGGGGTGAAGGCCAGTAGTGGCAGCTTTGGCCCCACCACCGTCTCCACCATCCTCGCCCCTTCTCTGAACCACTGCACCTCTGCTTCCTGCCCTTTTCTGCCCTTTCCCTGTCATTTCTGTGAGATAGTCAGGACATCACTTCCATCGGGCAGATGTCAGTGCTTTGAGGGCAGGCTTGTGTTCTCCAAAGGTCAGATATGTGCTGGACCCGTGGGGGCCTTGCCCCTGAGTGAAGGAGAGTCTGATAAATCATGGGTATCCTCTGTTGCGAGTTCACAGCCATCTCAACTCAAATCCTTCAGGGGTGCTAGGCTGGGGGGCCTGCACAAAATGAAGTGGTAGCATGATGGCAGAAAGGCTGTGAGGCATGTCAATGGGGGAGGGCCACCCAGGGGGCACCTGGCAGTTGAGTGTTGATTATGATCCTGGTTATTATTATGTCCCTTTGTCTTAAGGAACGCTTGTCAGAGGTGACATAGATTAGGCAAAATTGAAGAATTCCTTGAGCTGGATTTGTATCTTAGGCGCTCTCAGCATCGGTGGCCATGGCCTCAGGAATTCTGGGAGTGGGCCAAACTTGGGATGACTCAGACAGGGAGACGGGAGTCCAAGAAATCAGCCATTCAGAAGAGGGCCCAGGGCATTAGTAGGGGAGTGTGTTTGTGTGTGTGTGTGTGTGTGTGTGTGTGTGTGTGTGTGTGTGTGAGAGAGAGAGAGAGCCACTGGGTCCTAGCTCCCTCTCTTATCCCTAACCATCTGTGTGACCTTGTGCCCACCACCTGTGCTCGCAGCTGGAAAACCATCCTGAGGACGAGAGGTGTGCTTTCTGAAGGCTGTAATGGTGGAATGTCCTGCAGAGTCAGGGTGTGGATGAGTGTCCTGGGAGAAGGATCACACTCCAGGTATCTCTCCCCTCCCCTCCCTCTGCCCTTTCAGAAGAAAACGTGGCCTCCCTCCTTCCATCCTCACTGCTCTGCACCTTCAGGGCAACTTCAGATCACATTCATCCTTTCAGGCAGAACAGCTCTTGCCCTGGGGTGAGAGGGGCCTGCTAGGGTGTCAGCATCCAGCCTCGGAGGGCCCTTGATGGCTGTGGCTCCTCCCAGGCTCTCCAGACCCCAGGTTACAGCCACTGGGCAAATTCTAAACCCACCAGCTGTTGGGGCCCTTCCCTGGTGGCTCAGGTGGGCGGGGTGGGTGGAGCTTGAGGAGAGGCTGGTCTGCTGACAGCGAGGGTCACGGTGCCCAGAACATGCTTGGTGCAGAGCCTGGAACAGAGTATGTCCTCAGTGTATTATTATTGTTAAGGTTACCCTGGTTTTATTACCTGTCTTGTTCTTAGGGAGCTCCCAGTCTCAGGTGACACAGATGTAGGCAAAGAAGAAAGATGTAGTGCAGTAAAACAATTGTAGTTTCTAGGTAGGAAACTATATGGGCAAGATGGTCGTCAGGGATATGTATAGGTGGGGTGGGTGCTCAGTGGTGGGCTTTCCAAGTCAGTGTAGAGAGGGTTGGACCAGAATCACCACTGCCTCTCATCTGTTCCATGCAAGAAGGCTTCCTGTGGGAGGGGAGGTTTCTGAAGCCCTTTGGAGGAGGGAGAGAAACTGGCTGGGTAAAATGGGTAAGTACGAGGATGTGGGGCTGTGAGTACAAGTAAAGGATGTCTCTCACAAAGCCAGGAGTTACAGACTGCTTCTCCTGCCCCCTGGAGCAGGGCTGTGAGGAAGGGGCTCTGCATGTAGCTCTTATCTCCCGGATGGGGCCCCGCCAGCGCCTCAGTGCATCAGCTGGCTGCCACCTGTCCTCTGTGATCAATACTCTGAGAAAGATTTCCTGCATCCTGCCAGCTCAGCTTCACGTGCGGAGGGGAGAGAGAGCAGGGAGGGTCTCCTCTCCTAACCAGCGGTGAGCTCATCTCCGCCAGCCTCCCCTCACCCACTGCCCCAGGTGGAAGAGTAGGCAGGAGGGCCCCCCCCCCACCCCCAGCAGAGTGCCTTCCATTGTCCTGGCCTTTCTAAGGCTGGCAAAGACAATGCCTTACACTCCTGGGGAAAAGAGAATGGGGGTAATTATTTAATCAACTGTAAAGAGAAGGATGGAGTTATGTTAGATGTCAGGAAGAACTTTCCACCAGCAGGCAAGGAAAAGGCCTTTCTTATAGTTATAATTAATTATACGTTATTGAAAATGGCTTTGTTAGAAACAGAATGTCGGCCTCACCTCCTGCTTCTGCTGTGGAAACCGCTGTGCTCGTAGGTTGATTTACTGTGGGGTGACTTTGAACCAAGAAACTGGCCGGGGGCAGAGATAAAAGATAGATGGAAGATATGTAGGTGAAAGGGCAAGAGTGATTTTTTTTTTTTTCAGAGAGAAGGAGGGAAGGAGGGAGGAGGAGAGAGAGAGATTGAGATTGAGAGATTGAAAAACAAAAGTATACAAAGCAAGCAGTGTTTGAGACTTTGGGCCAATCATCTGACCTCTTTGGGCCTCAGTTTGCTCATCTGTAAAAGGGGCCCCATTTTAGCTTAGTCAGTGGTTCTGTGAAGCTGTGATTATGATTTGACAACCATTTGTTGGGTCCACTTTACCTTGAATTCATGATTGCTCTTGGGAAACAGGCAAGGAAAAGAGTAAAAATAACTACCTATATTTCTTTGGGACCTTTCTGCTTCCTGTCAGTTTGTCCATCCAAGCTACCTCCTATCATCTTGTCTCTCCACCCATCATCTCTGTATCTCTCCATCCATTCACACCCTCCCTCTGCCCCATTCATCCACCCACCCATCTGTCTACCTCATTCATCCATCTGTCAGTCCACCCATCTCTCTCTCTGTCTTGAATTCTAGCTTACTCCTAGGTGGAACAAAGGTAGGGAAGACAGCGTTTTAGAAGGCCCAAGAAGAAAGACCCCGAGGAAGGTGTGAAATTAGTGCATTAGACAGAAGCCTCCAGAAGTGAGGTGATCTCATAAACTGAATCCCGGTCCACTCACATGTTCCTACCCAGACCTCTGGGCAGCCTCTGGGCAGCCCGTTCTTCTACAGACTCTGCTTTGCTTTCATGTTTCCCATAGACCATTCTTCTCCCTCTTAGGAGGAGATGGGGATAAGGGCAAGGAGCCTGTACCCAGTAAGGAAGCCCTGACTCTCAGGTGGTGGGAATGGAGGGACCAGTCAGTGGAGGGACCCAGGTGGGTAGGTAGGAGGGAAGGAGAGGGGGCGTTGAACGGTGATTCCTTTTCTGAAGACTCTGAAAAGTCAGCTAAGAGAGGAGAGCCCTGCTAGAAGCCATGGGAGAGACAAAGGACACCTGTGTCCTTGAACAACACTATCCAGGGTGGATGGACCTCCATGGCCCAGAGAATTAACTAACTTGTTGAATAGCTGAGTATATTAATGGACTGATTAAGTATGGGGTTTTTACTGATTAAGATAAATGAGAACTGCATAAGAGCATTCCAGCACAGAATTATCCTAGTCAAGAAAACTCCAGAGTACATGATAAGAGCTGGTTTTATTTTATTTTTTAAGGGTATTTATGAACAAAGATTAGAAGGATTATGCAAATATAAAAAAAATAGTTGCTGGGCTAGGGTGATTAGAGTATGAGTATTTTTCTTCCTTTCCTTTTCTAGAAACCTTTTAATGATATTGCTGTTATAATGAAAGTTTTTTGGTTTTAAGTGAGAAAGACGGGAAAAATAGGTTTTGGGACTTTAGCGACCTATGTTTTAAATTTGAATTATCTAATGTCTTTAGCTATAAATAGATCTTCTTTTACATGGTGTGGTACTTCTCTGGGATTTTACTTTTTCAAGTCCAGCGTGATTGTGTCTGCTCAGCTACCTCTGTAAGAAGTTCCAATTTCCACAGGCAACGGGGAGCGGATGCAAGACAATATTTTAATACAGAGACCTTTGCTACTCAAACTGTGGTCCATGGAGCATTGGCGTCACCTGGGAACTAGTTAGAAGGGATAATTCTTGGGTCCTAACCCAGACCTACTAAATTTCAATTGGCATTTTAACAAGATCCTCAGGTAATTTGTATGCACCTTCAGATTTGAGAACCACTGTTCTAGAAGAGTGGTTCTCAAGCGTGAGCATACATCAAGATCACCTGGAGAGCTTGGTAAGACCAGGATTGCGGGGCCCACTTCAGAGCTTCTGATTCGGTAGGTCTGGGGTGGAACCCAAGAGAAGTTGCACTTCTTACGAGTTCCCTGGTGAGGCTGATACTGCAGGTTGGAGCTCAAACTCTGAGAACCACTGTTCTCAGTATGGAGCAACATGTTATGGCCCCCAGTGAGGGAACAGTGTAGGAACTAGTGTGCCCTTCACCTGTGTAAATGGATTGTCATATCTGTGGGACTTGGATGGGTCTTTTCTTTCGGCTTCAATTTCCTCATCAGTTAAGTGGGCGAATTGGACGTGTTGGACTAGAATCTTCCTTCCACCTCTGATCTCTCTTAATATTTGATTCTATCACACTGGCATGTAGAAGCTGATCAGAATAATTAGTTTTATAAGGCATTCTGCTGTTCATATGGAGAACGCTCTGCTAATTCTTCAGCCACCCTCCTGAATCGCTAGGTTGACTGCTTGTGTACAATCCTGGCATCATGGCCTCTATAGTTCCGTCTCGGAATCGGCCCTCAACAGCCACTCCTCCTCCCATGTTTAATGGTTGTCGTATTTATTGATTCATTTAACATGTATTTATCAATCACGATCTAGTCTCCTGTCAGTGGGTTAGGTGCTATGATGGAATCCAGAGAAGTGAATTAAGTTCAACAGATCCGTGCACAGCATATCTTTTAGATATAAGTAATGGAAAACCCAAATCAAAGTAGGTAAAACCATCGAGAGTGTTTATTTGTTCATGTGTTTGTGGACTTCAGGAGCAGGCTGTGGGCTCAGTTTCTCATTGTGTGTCTGTGTCTTGTCCTCTGTGTGCTGGCCTTGTTTTCTTCGCCGACTTCCTTCCTGGCCTCACATCTGCATTCTGTGCTTTCTTGAAGAACGCAGGTTTCTGGAGGGCAAAGACCATGCCTCTGTGGTTCACTGTAGGATCTGCCATTGCCTAGAACAGTGTCTGGCGTGCAGATGGCCTCCGTGATTACCTGTTACTGAGTGCTGTGTCGCTGAGAGTTACTCTAAATGGACAGATCTGGATCACACTTTCCTCAGGAGCTCGTCTCTGCGGCTCCGGTCATGAACCGTCACTAACTGTCCTAGTCACGTACATGCCCCACCCTGGAGCTGGAAATTGAGTCAGCCTCCCCAGACCCACAGGAGGTCCTAATAGAATTTGGGAGCTTTAATGACGGATCCTTGGAAGGCAACCGTGAATGTCCACGGCAGTCCGCCTCTTTGGCTGCGACATATACTCTCGTACTACCTGTACACTTTCCAAAACACCCACCTGCATGCAATGCACTCACCTGTGCCCAGAGCAAGGCGTTGTGAGATTTCAGCCAGCTGCTGCTTATAGCTCCTGGTCAACCATCTTTCAGCGTTCACAGTCTTCTGCATTTAGTCCAGAGAAGACTGCTGGTGTTTCAGGCCCCGATTTGTTAAATGGAAAGCTATCTATGTCTCAACACACCCAGTATGCACTAGTGGAGACAGATTACGAGAATTGCAAAAATCAACAAATTAAGCAAACAAAAACATACCCCTTCCAGTTGGAAAACAGTGAAATTGGAAAGCTACATCGCTGTCATTGGTATGTGGTCCACAGCACCTTCTTCTGGCAGTGTGCGCCTTCCTTGCTCAGCCAGTCATGGGTGGGAGGCTTTCCCTGGTTTATTGTCCTCTCTAGACCCCTCTGAGGTGGACATTGCAGAGGACCTCTCTTTTCTACTACTTTAGCAGTTGCCTCCTATTGGATGAGGCTGGGAACTTGGGCACTGCCCTAGGGTTTAACCAATCAAAGGCCACTGTCAGCCAGACTTGACAATGTAACTCTCTCTAAAGACTATAGATTTCCAGTCTGTTTACTTCCCAGTCAATGCCATGTGCCGATAACAACAGCCAAGAGATATTGCTGAGTAAGTCTTAAGTCTGAGAATTGTCTCCTAGCAACAGACCTCCTTGCTCTGCTCATTCCCTAGCCCTTAATTTCATAGCTTCTGCCTCCACACTGTACCTCCTGGGGGCCTCTTCCTTGGGAGAGGAAGGCGCTACTGATCTGCCCTTTGCTCACTGCCTACACCTCAGATGCATCCTTACAGCAGAAGAGATTGTCCTCATTGCCAGGAGGGGAGTTTATTTCAAAAGATGTTGTGTGTGGTTCAGGGATTCAGACCTCCTGTGGATCCCAATCTCATGTTCCACTATGGTTCCTACACTTACGTTTGCTCACACAAAACAGCATCACTTTTCCATCTCTGGCAGGCTCCAGATTACCATAATCTCAAGAAAATTTGGATTATAAACCACAGGTGGCAATGATAGCTTCTCTTAGCAAAGCCATATTTTCTTTCTTCTCTGCTCTCAGAGGGTCACCTGGAACCAAAGTTTGTCTTTGTATTGTGGGACTCCACTTTTTATTGAAGGGCCACAAGAAGAAGTCAGTATATTCCAGAATATTAAATTTTTCTCACCCGCCATAGCCTTATCGGGGGCACAGTCTGCGACCCCAGGAGACTGAGGCAAGGCTTTAACCACCCTCCTTGCTGTTACATATGAAGTGCTGACAGTTTGCCAGATTGGGGAATGAGAGCCCCACTGCTTCCCCAGTTGACATCATTGTGCCAATTTTAAAACCTCTCCCTTCTTCTCAAGTCATTCTACTGCCATTTGCTAGAAAGACGTCTTGTGAAGATACAGATCTATGACGGCTATGAAGGTCAGTGATGCCCCAGGGTTGTGAAGGGCTTTGTCCATGGTGGTCCTGGGATGGCCACATCTTTGTTGCTTGCCAGCGCATCTATTTGGCATGGTATAAACACCCTGCCTGACACGGTAGGATCAAATATGTCCACATCCCACTTCCGGTAGCAAAGTCTCAATCCACTAGATGCAACTGATTACAAGTAGACAAAAACCCAATTTGATCTGACTTCCAAAAATGAAGGTTATTGGCTTGTGTAACAAGAAAGCTGGATTCACCAGAGTTTGGATAAAGTTAGCTTTATCCTCAGGTTGCCTTCCTTGTGGTAGGAAGATGGCTGCAGCACGTGTAGTCTGCATGTCCACGGGTCAGGCCATCTAGAAGGAGAGAGAACACATTCTCCCAACAATCTTGGGAGGAATTCTTTTTTTTCTTATTTTACCTTATTTTAATCTAGATCTAATTGACCTAAAACATTGTACAACCTAATGATCGGATATATGTATATATCATGAAATGGTTACCATAGTAAGTTTAGTGAACATCTATCATCACACAGTTATATAATTTTTTTTTCTTGTGATAACTTTAAATATTTACTCTCTTAACTTTCAAATATATAATACTGTCAAATATAGTCATCATGCTATACATACCACCCCCAGGGCTTACCTTATACTGGATGTTTGTACCTTTTGACCACCTTTAAATGTTGCACCCACTCCCCACTCCCCACCTCTGGCAACCACCAATCTGTTCTCTGTATAATTAGTTCCTTTTTTTTTTCAAAAATAGATTCCACATGTAAGTGAGATCACACAGTAATTGTCTTTCTCTGATTTATTTCACTTAGCACAATGCCCTCAAGGTCTCTGCATGTTGTTACAAAAGGCAGGATTTCTTTTCTTTTTTATAGCTGAATAATATTCCAGGATGTATACATACCACATTTTCTTTATCCATTTATCTCTCAATGGACACTTAGGTTGTTTCCATGTCTGTGTTATTGTAAATAATGCTGCAATGTACATAGGGATGCGTACATTGTTCTGAGTTAGTAATTTCCTTTCCTTCAGATAAATACAGAAGTAGAATTTGCTGGATGATATGTTAGTTCTGTTTTTTTTTTTTTTTTTTTTTTTTTTTGGTATGCGGGCCTCTCACTGTTGTGGCCTCTCCCGTTGCGGAGCACAGGCTCCAGACGCGCAGACCCAGCGGCCATGGCTCACGGGCCCAGCCGCTCCGCGGCATGTGGGATCTTCCCGGACCGGGGCACGAACCCGTGTCCCCTGCGTCGGCAGGCGGACTCTCAACCACTGCGCCACCAGGGAAGCCCCTGTTAGTTCTATTTTTAAAAACATTTTTTGAGGAACCTCCATACTGTTTTCCATAGTGGCTGCACCAATTTACATTCCCACCAACCATACAAAAGGGTTCCCATTCCTCCATGTCCTTAACACCACTTCTTATTTCTTGTCTTTTTCATGATGGCCATTCTAACAGGTGTGAGGTGTTCTCTCACTGTGATTTTACCTTGCATGTCCCTGATGATTAGTGATGTTGAGCATCTTTTAATGTGTCTGTTAGTCATCTGTATGTCTTCTTTGCAAAAATATCTATGCAGGTCTTCTGGCCATCTTTTAATCAGGTTTTTTTTGTTTTTTTTGATGTTGAATTGTATGAGTTCTTTGTATATTTTGGATATTACCCCCTTATAGGTATATCATTTGCACATATCTTCTCCCATTCAATAGGCTGCCTTTTCATTTTGTTGATAGCTTCCTTCACTGTGCAAAGCTTTTTAGTTTGATGTAGTTCCATTTATTTTTGCCTTTGTTTCCTTGGGAGGAGTTCTGAGTCCCACTCTGACTGCACCTGCTGGAGCCATATGCTCCTCTCATAACCAGTCACTGTGGCCTCTGGAATTAAATGTACCGATTGGCACTGGGAGGGGGTGGAATCTACTTCAAAGAACCACATAGCTCCCCAAACTGAAATCAAGGGCTTGGGGGAAGATAGCCGTACATGCTCCTGATATAAATATAACACTAATAATGCTGATGGCTAGCATTTATTGTTCTGCCTTGTGCACTGGATCAAAATAACCTATAAAGTGGGTAGTATTTTTATCCCTAATTTTACTCCCATGTAAAAATAGATGAGAAAACTGAAGTTCTTACCTAAGTCACATGACGGGTAGGTATTAGAAGAAGATTTGCTCTAAAGTCTGCCAGACTTCAGTGAAAATGATGCTTTCCGGCTACATCTAGTTGAAGCCTTCTGTCAGTCAGGTCCTAACAGGAAACAGATGGCGCACTCTCATGGGTTATTCAAAAAGGAACTATTTCTAGAGATGCAGGCATGGCATCGGGGAGCCACAGTGATAATGCAGTATCATAGGGCTAGCTACAGTGGGGAGCTGTTAGCACCCCTAAACTTGAAGGGATAAAGGGTCGGGGTAGTTCCTGAAAGCCAGAGGGTGTGTGACCTTTGCTTGAAGGTCACAACCAGACTCACTGGAGGGCTTGGGGTGGGGATAAATAGTCCAAATCCACTCTCCCTTTCTTCTCCCATCTCCTGCTGGTCCTCCCAATTGACCTGCCCCAAGCAGAAGCAGAAAGCATGACGGGCATTGATTTTGGACCCACAGACCAGCTTCCTGGGCAGTGATCAGGGTGAAGAAGCCTGGACGGTTGATCTGGAAGGGAAACAAACGGTTCTCAGCACTGAGGCATAACAAACTAAATAAGAGGCATTATGGGGCGGGAGAGTCATCGTAGTTTTGGGCCGTTTACTGACATGAATCAAGATTTACTTTATCGCCAGTTTTACAACAGAAATACACTCTTAAATCAGTAAAATATAAGAGCTGCAGTTTATTGAACACCTACTTCACCAAGTACCTCATATATGTTATTTCAAATCTCCTCAGTAACTCTAAAAAGAAGATACTGTTACGAGCCTCGTTTGACAAATAAGGAAGCGAAGGCTCGGAGAGGTTAAATAGGTGTTGTAGAAGGTAAGAGCAAGGGCTGGGGAGGCTGACTGCCTGAGTTCAAATCTTAACTCTACCACTTACTCACTCTGTGGCCCTGTGCCTCAGTTTCCTCACCTGAAAAATGGGATAACAGTACTACCTGCCACACAGGGTAGTGAAAGTATATGCAAAACACTTGGAACAGTGCCTGGAACAGAGTAAATGCTCAATAAACATGAGCTTGTACTGTCCACCTGGTGCCTCAAGTTGCGTGATTTGGAAGCTGCAGAGGTGGGGTTTGAATCCAGACTCTAAAGCCAGTGAGTGGCACTTCATCATCCGGTCCATATCACAGAGTTGGTCAAGACAATGAGGGCATGTCATAAGGGGCTCCCATGGGCTCCCCACCAGCACTGGCCAGGAGGTGGTTTACACACTTGGGCTTGGCTACTCATTTCTGCTCCTACTGAATCAGGGTCTAGCAGTCAGGGGGTTTACAGAGGCTGCAGGGAGACTCGGGGTCCGTATCAGCAGGTCACTGGGGTTGATCACTCCACCTTCTTCCCAGAAAGGAAGAGTTACAATGCACAGGGTTTGGCCCAAACCCTTCGGAACGTGTCATACCTTTAAGCCCAAGTAGACACACCTGATAAGTATTTTCAGCTGCGTTGCAGGCCGTCTCTGCACTGTCTGACCTGTGCTGCCTACCCGCAAAACCACCTGCCACCCACTGCCTGTGGGCTGCTGAGCTGAACGCTCTTTACCTGCTGTCTCAGTCCCCTGCCCCAGCCAAGCTGCAGTCCTCAAAATCAGCCACTGGGGTTCTCTGGAGCCCCTACCCTGTCTGTTCCTTAGTGCAGGGCAGAACCCACAGAAGCCGCTTGACTACAACCTGTTAGCTGATAGCCTGCATGGAAATATTCTCATTCCCTAAGTGGTTATTGCATGCTTTCCTGGACAGGCATGTGTCTAGGACCTGAAGATACAACACTGAAAGAACAGTTAAAAAAGAAACAGTTAGGGCTTCCCTGGTGGCGCAGTGGTTGAGAGTCCGCCTGCCGATGCAGGGGACACGGGTTCGTGCTCCGATCTGGGAAGATCCCACATGCCGTGGAGTGGCTGGGCCCGTGAGCCCTGGCCGCTGAGCCTGCGCGTCCAGAGCCTGTGCCCCACAACGGGAGAGGCCGCAACAGTGAGAGGCCCGCGTACTGCAAAAAAAAAAAAAAAAAAAGAAACAGTTAAAAATAGTCCCTGCTTCATGGAGCTTCCATTTGAAAATAACTTTCTACTCACAGGCCAAAGGATGTCTGTGGCCTTCGGAATTGTGCTGTAGTCAGCATTGCAGCTCAAGACACCAGGCCCTGGGCCTCCCCGCCTGCCACTAGCCCTCTGCTCCTCCCTGTGCATCTTTCCCCTTTCTCCCCGTTTACTTCTTGCCTCCTCTCCCCGCACCTCCCTCTTCCTCTCTTCCACCTTCTCAGTCTCCTCCCCCTCCCTCCTCCCTCTCCTCCCCCAGGGGCCTCCTGTGTCTCCTCCTCCCCTCCCCCACCCCTCCTGTCTCCATCAGCACAGATGGTCACCCACTTAACATGCTCCCGCCATTGGCCCCAGTGCCTGGGTGTGGGAGATGGGGGAATGCAAATCACTCGATCAATGACCGTGTTTTCAATGAAAGTGGCTTGTGCCCTGCCCCTTGTTGACCAACAGCACATTGTTGCAGCCCCACGAGCCTGCGGAGCCTCGCTCTGCAGTAGGAATGAGTGAGTGGGCTTGCTAGGTGCCTTGTTATCTGGTCAGTTTCCAAGAGGAGAAAATAATAATACCACGTATTAAGCACTCACTATGTACCTTGCTCTGAATCCCACAACAATTCCATAAGATAGGCCCCCTTGTTACCCTCGATTTACAATGCGGAAACCCCGGCTCAGAGAAGAGGAGTGACTGACCCTGGGGCATCTGCTCCTATCTGGGAGAGCAGGATTCGAATTCGGGACGCTGTGCTTCCAGCCACCATCCCAGGCTACCCCCTCCATATCCTAACTTGCCACTGTTGCAAAAGGCCCTGCCACCCATTTGCTCTATCCTCCTCCTTAGAAAGATGCAGCTTTGGGGTCCAAGAGGGAAGGCAGTTTGCCATGCGGCCAGTACTGAGCTGGGACTTGCTGTTCCTGGCCAGTGCTATGAACATGCAGGGTACCCTCAGTTCTGCAGGAACTGGGGCGCTGGGCCATCCCTAAACCTGTCGGGCTGTTTTGTGAAGAGTAGGGTGGTTGTTGCTCACCGTCCTTTGAGCCTGGGCTGGTTTTCTTCCTTCTCCTCCATCACAGGAGGGCACCGGGGCCACAGTGTTCTCCAGCTCACACGTTCTGAATCAAGGGTTTGAGACGGGGAGGTCTGGGCTCCCAGTCCTGTGGGGACAAGGGCGTGCGGCCCTGCAGGAAACACTGGGTTATACATGGCTGTTGACTCAAATCCATGTGGAAATGCTCAGCCGCAGGACTGCCAGGCCTGGGGTTTTTATGGCAGCTTCAAGTTGATGCTGAAAGTTTGTGCTAAATAGAAAAAAAGCAAGAGGTCTGAAAACATCAGCCTCACATGGAACTTTCGGGTCTGGCGTTAGTGGGGGCGGATGAGACGCTCTGAAGACTCTTGTGGGTTGGGCAGGTCGCTGTGCTTGCAGGCCAGTTGGAAAAGCACTTCCAGGCTTGGGTAGGACTGGCGAATTGTGACCTCCTGTGAGAGCCTCTGGATGGCCCACAGCCTCGGGGTGCGGATTGTAGTGGCAGGTGGGGATGGTCCATACCAGCCATTGGAAGGAAGCTGGGGGCCAGCAGGGTGCCTCCCCAGGATGGGACGAGGACAGGGTGAGCATGCCAGGCCCAAGGGCCTCTGTGGCTGATGAGCTGGGAATTTAGAACCGGCCACAGGCATTTGCTTCACCGAGGACAAGTTCAGGAGGTGATGGGAGCGTGGCATTTCACGAGAGCAAGAAATGGAGAGAATGGGAAGAGATGAAAGCCCAGGTCATATCCCTCTGCAGCTCGCCTCTAGGATGCCTGGGCTCTTTGCTGACACAAAAGATGCCCAAGCAAGGGAAGCCCCCAGTGCTTGCAGCTGTTTCCTGCTGAGGACTTGACCCATAATTATAATCCCTCTTCTTTCATTTCCTCTGTGAAAACAGCAACATTCCGGCTAGACTTTGAGCTAAAAACACATCCTACAGAGCTTAAGAGATTTATAAACACGGTGAAAAATCAGTCTTGTTTTCCCACAGCTTGTTTCCCTAGGTGAGTGGAGGGAGGAGGGGAGAGGGGACAGCAAGGCTAGGATGGGGGGAGGCAGGAGTAGGAGTGGGGAGGATACAGATGTGCAGGACACCTGGGTGTGCATGGACCAGAGCTGAATGGAAGCCAGGAATAGGACTCAGCTCCCAAAACCCTAGCCAGTCGTCTCTGGGGGCAGTGAGAAAGGTACACACACACATAGGTGTGTGTGTATAATACGCAGGTGCCCCAGGCTTCAATCTGAAGGCTTTATGGGACTGGTGTAACCAGAGAAGCCAGAATAGGAGGAATGATTGTCCCTCTGGACTCCGTGCTGACAAGGAGGGACTGCATAAGCCAGGGAGATGTCCACCTGTTGGAGGGGAAACAGATGTATAGTCTTTTCAATGTGCTCATGAGGTCTGAAGGTCCATCATTCAAGATTAATTCAGACTGTCCCAGCTTTTGGGGGCAGCAGGGGCTCCACAAGTCATCAGACCCAACCACTTACTTTGGAAATGGTTTGCTGCCCATTTCGTGGGTAAGTCATGTAAGTGACTGGATGGGGGACCGGGAATTAGCACCCTGATCCGTAGTCCGCGTTCACTTTGCAACCCTGCCTTTGTCTATAGGGTGCTTTGGTGTTAGGTGCCCTTGGGGAAAATGTGGATATGTGGCTTTGGGGAGTCACAGCTCCTGCTGCATCCACAGAGACCTAGGGGACTCCTCCCAAGCAGGGAGAGCAGCTGGGGGTGCCCAGCCCTCTGGGGACAGGCTCAAGGTAGGTGCCTGAGGGACCTGAGTTCTGTCTGGAGCTAGGAGGGCCAGGGGTACCAAGGCGAGTGTCACCTGTGGGAAGAGACAAGGCGTGGTCAGAGTTGCGGGCAGAGCTGGATACAGAGGAGACGATGAAGAGGTCTTTTTAACTTCTTACTTCTCTGCCCCCAGCCAAGCTCAGGGGCCAGGTGGTGCAGGTGTCCTGGGCAGAGAGTGAGGAAGGCTGCTGGCTGAGGCCGGGGTGCAGGGGCTGGAGGCTCAGTGCTCCGCACCTGTCCGCAGAGCCTCTGAAAGTCCCTCCCCGGCTGCTGGGTCGTGATATGCAGTGCCTCCTGCCCACCCATCCGCCTGCCTGCCCCGTTCCTTCCTCCTCCCAGCCAGCACCGCCTGGGCCACATCCTTAATGACCCTCCGCTGCGGCCGAGCCTCTCAGGGCTCAGGCTTCCTAATTGGGAAACTCACAGCCTGCATCTCGGGAAAAGGCAATCACCCAGGGGCCCAGGAAGTTCATGGTGGAGGGTGTGGGCTTCCTCCTGGTCCACTGCTCTCTCTCCTCGTGTTAGAATTGATGGGAGCACGCCTGCAGCAAGCATCCAGCCCGAAGCAGCAGCCTGCCTGGACATGGAGTGTGTGTGTGTGTGTGTGTGTGTGTGTGTGTGTGTACACGTGTGCATGCATGTGTTTGAAGGACCAGGTCTCTCCACATGAGCAAAAGTCCGTGTGTTGAAGGCCCTGCAGGTGGCTGGGATGACAGAGGCACCCTGGGCGTGGTGGTGTACCTGCGCGTAGCACTGCTTTCTGTGTGTACACGCGGGCATTCTCGGCTGCGTGTTTGTGTCTCTGTAGATACGTGTGCCTCTCTGGGTTCCATGTACAGGTGGGGGTGAGCTTCTGGGTGCCCGTGTGGCACTCTGCATACTGCTGTGGTGTCCGATGGGTGCCCATGTTTGAATGACGTTATGAGAATCTCTCTATGGGCCGGAAGCCCACTGTTGGGCGTGTGTCTACGGGGGGGTGGCGCTGGAGGACTGGGGGGCCGTGGCTGCCCTGGCCGAGGCCCATGTCCAGACGAGCCCTGTTTCCTAGCATTCTCTGCAAGTGAGACCATCCCTGTTCACAGCAGCTGAGACCTGTCGCCTACATCTGTGGTCAGCGTGTCTGGGACTTTGCCAGTGAGCTCAGTGTCTGCCTGGTCTCTGCCCTGCAGCCGGAGCTTTCTCTCTGCCCCCTTCACTCTCTGCTTGGGCAGGGGCGGCTCCTCAGGGCTCCCCCATGCCATCTGCACCAAGTGTCTGCCCCTGTCATTGCCCCCACCTCACCGCATTCTCAGGGACCCTATCACTTCTTGACACCTCAGTGGAAGGGGGAGGTATGGTGAACAAAGACCTCAGCGAGTCCCCAGCTGTCCCCCAGGGGACACATTCTGCCTCGGGGTTCAGCTATGTGCTCCTCGAGGGCAGGACCCGGCACAGATAGGCCCTTTGGGGGAACATGCGGTAAGTGAATGAATGGACAGGTGTTACAGACACACAGGTGCCCAGGGAGGTGTCATCTGGCAGAGGTTGAGCTGGGAGATTACTTGGGGTACCCCTCTGTGCAGTGGCATTAGTGCGGAGTCCACGCTGGACAGAACCATCCCAGGCTGAAGTGGCCATTCATCACAGGAAGCTTGGAGCCTGCCGCTGGCCGGCCGGGGAAGGGCCAGGACCTGATGCTTCTACCAGCAACGCGGGTCGCTGGTGGCAGAGTTAGGGCGCACGCATCCTGTGTCTGTGGCAGGTCTGGCTGCACAGAGTCCTGCTGCTGCAGGATGGGGTGGGGTGGAGGAGGAAGCCCTCAGGACACAGCTTAGGTGCCAGGCTCGAAGGCACCCACCCTCCTTTCCTGGGGAGCAATCTCTATCCCTTCTGATCCCAGTAGCCTCCTGCAGCCCCAGACAGGCCCCTTCTGGCCCCAAGAGGAAGCTGGAGAAGGATTTTATTTGCCAACTGCCCTCTTCCATCATGGAGAGGTTTGCCTTCCTGGGCACCACAGACCCCTGCTGTGCCCCTCAGGCCTCTGGAGGTCCAGGTGTCTATGTGTCCCCAGGACAGCACGCCATCTCCACCACCAGGCCGATCTGCCCTCGAGGGAGGGAGGATACCACTACGGTTTTCTGCTCCCAACAATATCTTGGCAAAGGCAGCTGGCAGCCCCTCGGGCGACATCCTCCTCCCCCACACTGCCACTCACAGCAGATCCACAAAGAAAACCACAGCATCCCGGACCATTCTGGCTCTCTCCTCCTCCCTGGCCAGGGCACCTGGAGATGCTCTAGGCCTCTGTGCTGTTGGGGAGGAAGTAGGCAGAATCCAACTAAGGGTCTGGTGCTGGGGACCCAGAGGGAAGAGGCTCTGATGCTTTACAAAACCTTGTGATCCAGAGGGGAGCTTAGGTCCCACCTGTTCATTCTCCAGATGGAATACCTGCAATCCAGAGGAGGGATGGGCTGGCCTAAGGTCACCCAGCAAGCTCACATGCATCCACACGTATACAGAACTTATTAAGTGCCAGGGACTGTTCTGAACGTTTTGTTTGTAGTAACACTATCAGGCGTGGGGTAGTGTTTTCCCCATGTACCCGATGAGGAAACTGAGGCACAGAGGCTTTCCCAAGCTCGCGCGGCTAGGCAGGGTAGAGCCGGTATTGAACCAAGTCAAATTCAGCAACTGTTCACTCAGTTGCTGTGCTCCACGGTCTGTGGCCACGCTAGGAACATGACCCTGACTCTTCTTGGTCTAACACTCTTTCTGCACTGGGGGAGATGTGCCAGATTTCAAGTGTTACAGTGTCTGTCCCCTCCTGCTATCTCACAATATCCCAGAGAGCGTGATGGAGGAGGGAGGGGAGGAGTGAGGATTAGCCAGTCCTGGCCACAGGTGGCGAAACTGAGTCTGGAGTTGCTGTACCCACAGTGAATAGGGCAGGGGCCACAATCAAAAATGAAGACCCCAGCCTCCCACCCATTTAAGCCTCTCTACCCTACACAGGAGTTTAGAGCTGCCTTTATTCTTTGCTCAAGACACAAAGACACACCAACCGATCATCTTGGGCTCCCCAGTGCCACGGGGCCCGCGAATCCTGTGCCAGTGAAGTCAGGTACAGTCTGTGTGTGAGGAGTCTGTGCGGGTGGGGTTGTGCCTCCCCCGTGGAACCCTAAACCGTAGCTCCGGAGGGCAGCGATTCTGTTTCGTTCCCTACTGTATCCTCGGCTCCTAGAACTGCACCTGCTACAGAATGGGTGTGCCCACGCTGTATTTATTGAGTAAATGAACGAATTGAACCTGAAGCTTCCCGGAGCTGCTGAGAGCGGCTGTTGCCTCCATCAGTGAGAACTTCCCATCTTTATTCATTGCTCTGTTCACCAAACTGTTAGTACTGGCTTACACTGAACCCTTGTCAGTGGCTGTCAGGGAAGAAGTTTCAAAATGATTAAAGTCGGGGAAATGGTACCTCTGGGGCAGTGTTGACAGGATGGGGGTCAGTGACTCCCCAGAAGGGAAGGCAGCCTCAGCTCTGTTGAGGAAGGCTTGAGATATCTGTGCTAACAGCTGTTTATCAGCTTCTGCCCTCTGTTCAGCAGGTCTGGCCCCGGGAGGGGGAAGGGGGAGGGAAAGATGTCTCACTCTACAGGAGGGGTGATGGGTTTGGGGCTGGGGAGGGGTAGAGGGTGGGGTGAGTATCAGGCTGTCAGCTGCCCTGTGTCACTAGAGATGATGGAAGAGACTGGAAAGAGTCTCAGACTCCCCCCAACCACAGGGAGTGTGTGCCGGGCAGGAACGGGGTGAAGTGCACACCTTGGTCGCAAAATTTAAGGGGATGCTACAGGTAACAGATGAAAAATCTTTTAATGCAATGTTTCTAAAAAAAAAAAAAAGAATGAATGCAGACATTTATGACAAACAAAAAAAGACGGGATCTGATACTGTGCAGGACTCCCTTCGCTCGCTCCCTTCCCACTAGCCCCTGTCCCCGGGCCTGCTCAGAATGGGTGTCACGGAATGGGGGGGCTAGGGTGGGGGTAGGGTTGTCACCTGGGTCAGAGACGGGTGTGGATGGGGATGGGGTAGGATGTGTCTTGGGAGCTGTCAATAGAGAGCTGCGACTTGAGGGGGGAGGTGATTGGGTTTTGTGGCGAATGGGGTGTCATCCTGAGAGGTGGTGAGCGGCGAAGAGAATGTAGTGGCCGATTTGCCTGGTGCTGGAAAGGGGGGGAAGAGGGCCGTGGGTGTGATGTTTCTCTTAAGCCAGCCATTCTCTAATTGGACCCATTGTGTTTATGGTAATTCACATTGGGGTGCAGGACTCCTGAGCTGGGGTGGGGACCGCCTTCTCCTCTGGAATGAGCTGTCGGCAGAAGGCAGTGGGTAGCTGGGGGCCACGCAGAGGGGAGTGCGGAGCAGAAATCTGGAAGTGATGGGCTTCCCATCACCCCATCCAGCCCCAACCCACTCTCCTTCCTTCTGTGGCAGACCCTCACTTCCTGCCCCTCCCTAGAGCATCGGATGCCCAGGGCTCACATAATTGTTTCTCCTGTTACCCTTTCTCAAAGAGTAACAGAGTAGCAAAGAGAGAACTGGAATAGGCAGCTCCTTCTCTTAGCACCCAAGGCACAGAGTGGAGAGACCCGTGGTGGTGAGAGGGCTCCTGGGGGTTCCCTCCCTTCCTAATCCTAAAGCCTGACCAAGGTGAAGCTGGAGCCACAGGGCAGGTGATGATAAGGCACAAGAGAGGGGGCTCCATGGGACTGCAGGCCCCCATCAGACTCTGGGAGGTCCTAGGGTCTCGTATTTGCAGCCAGAGGGTTGTAGGAGTTGGGATGGGTAGTGTGGCCCGGCCCCTCCCCATGACCTCAGATGGCTGTCCATCTTTAACACTGAGGGAGTCCCCCTTTGCTCCTAACTCTACGCCCAGGCACTGGGGGACTGGATGGCACATGAAGCCAAGTCCCTGCCCCTGTAATGGAGACTGTGGGTCAAGTGGGGAGGTGGGTCCCCCACATAGATGGGAACCACCCCCATCAGGTGTGGCTCAGGACCAGGGGGGAGGTGAAGATGATGGGAGTCGAAGGGGGGCTGGACAGTCAGGGACGCTTCCTGGAGGAGGGGGCACTTGAGATGGGCCTTGCTTTCAGCTCTGCCCCTCAATTCCCATGGCACTTGCTCCTTGGGAACTTCCTTGTTTGGGTTTCCATTCTTGGGGCTTTTTCTGGCCACGTTATGTGTGACATGGTGAGGGGTATGACATAGAACCCATGGTTTTGCCCTGGTTGTGGCCCCAGGAGTGATGGGATGTGTACCCAGGGGATGTTTCTACTGGAAGATTCATTTCACAAATATTCCTGAGGACTGTGCACCAGGCTCTGTTCTCAGTGTTCAGGTTACTGTCGTATTGGACCTTATAGGTCTAGGGTGATGAGCCTCTGCTCTGTGCTTCGGGTAATGCCAGGAGGTGCCCTAGCAATAGCAGTCTTCAAGGTAGTGAGCTCCCAGTCCCTGGAAGTAATTAAGCAAAAAATGGATAACCACGCTGTCAGATCCCCTCTGTCCAAACTCCAGCTGTGCCATGTGCTAGCTGTATAATTTTTGGCGGTAACTTATATTCTCTCTGCCTCAGTTTCGTCATCTTAGGAATAGGAATAGTAATAATACTTACCTCCTAATATTGTGATGTTTAAGAAAGTTTATACGTGGAAGGTCATGAGAACAGTGCCTGATACAAGTTAAGTACTCAATAAATGGTACCTTTATACTAATAGTGGCAATTACTGGTACGATTATCCTCTAGGGGGTTCTCTTTCCCTGGGGACAGAGGATGAGATTCAAGGCCTCAGAGGCTCCATCAGATCTGAGTCCCTGGCTTCTTAACTGTCCTCCACCTGGCAGGGCTTCGCCCGGGCACCTACGCTCTGAGATGACGGGCTTCTAGTTTTGTAGCGGAGGCTGCATCCTGGACAGAGCCCCTCCTGCTCTGTGGCACAGGTCTGCGTTTCCCCAGGTATCCCCTACCTCCCTGTGGTCCCCAGGTGAGAACAAGCTTCTCTTCATCTTCCCTGTACCTCTGTTTATCTACACATAGACACAGGCCCTTCAGTTTCATCACTCTGGTTCTCTTCATTTACATGATTCAGTGGCGCTGAGGAAAACTCCATGTACCCATCTCATCATTCTGTTTAGTTCTGGACAGGTGGAAAGTCACATTCTGACCTCGGGGGGTATTGTTAATATCTATGTAAATTCCCTGGGTATCACTTTGGGAAAGGCAATACTTTGACTCTTCTCATACTAGAAGCTTTATGAAAGTAGAGGTTATTCCTTCTCCTTCAAGCTACATCTGAGGTTCCCCGAGGACAGGGCTGTGTCTCCCCCCAGACTGGGGCTCCCTGAGGACGGGGCTGTGTCTCCCCCCAGACTGGGGCTCCCTGGGGACGGGGCTGTGTCTCCCCTCAGACTGGGGCTCCCTGAAGGCAGGCTGTGAGACTCTTTTTCAGCCTTCTCCCCACGTCACACAATCCTTTCCAGGTCTCTTTTCTGTGCTGCTTCTACTTGAAGAGCTGCTTCTGGTGACTGGTCACACGCAGCTGGCACCTGACCTCAGCCTCATTTGCTTCCATCTCTCCCCTGCTCCCGGATCCTGGGCCTGTATAGTATCTTCCTAACATCCCAACTCGGGTCAGACCATCTGCCTGTATATCGCTGAGCCAGCCGCAAAACCAGGTCGCCCTCCCTCCCCTTGTCTTTCTTGTCCCTTTTCCCTAATCGAATCATTTTTCCTCTGCATTTTGCACGTCAGATGAAGCAGCAACAGACGCGGGTTCTCTACACTCGCTGGAAACGCTGAGCGCAGTGATATGATGGGCACAGGAGAGCTTTGGGGCATGATCGGCAAAGCGCAGGGCCTTTGCACCTTCCTGCCCCCTCCTCCCTGCCCGCACCGCCACCACTGCTGGCTGCGGGGCTCCGCGTGTGCTATCAGTTCTCGAACGCGGGGCTGCAGGCGAGCCGGGGTCGGGCCCTGGCTCACAAGGCTGCCACTTGCTACGGGGGTGACCGGATGGGGGAGGACAGGTCCAGGTGGTTAACGGAGTCGCGTCCAAGCTGATGTCTGAGTGGTGCAGTGGGGATGTCTCCCCACCCCAGGTGGTTCCTGTCCGTCCCCAGGACACCAGAGCAGTGGCAGGGACAGTCCAGACCCCACTCCTCCCTCCTCTTTGGAACTTTGCGTCCAGGTCACAGCCTTGCTTTCTGGCTGCCCTAAGCTCTCCCTGAGCATCCAGGACACAGCTGTCCATCTGCTGCCTTGGGGGGAGCCATCTTGATCGTCCTGATAATGATACAGATCACGCCGTCTAGCTGTAAATGCTCTCATGCCTGCCCAAGGGCACTCCCTGTCATCATCGCATCTGACAGGCAGGGTCGAGGCTCAGCGATGTGGAGAGGTTTGTTTTACGATCACACAGCATGGTGGCAGCACCAAGGCCCCTCTCCCTTCGGCCTCATTTTGCTTTCTGGGGTGACTGAGACCCAAGGCCTGACCCTTGGTAGCCCCAGGGAGATGATTGGAAGCCTGGGCTTTGGAGTCAGACAAACCTCGGTCCAAATCCCAGCCCTGCCATTCTCCATCGTGGGCCTTGGGTAAATTGCTTCATTGCCCTGAGTCTCGGGCACCTCATCTGTGAAATGGGCTAGTGGGCCTCTCGCCCAGGAATTTTAGAAGCAGCATGCAGGGTGCCTGGCACTTAGGAAGTGCTCAGTAAGTGGCATCTGTCCTGGTCTTGTCTGAGAGCTCCATCGCCCCTTCCTCTCCTTCCCAGAAAGGTCGCCCATAGCCTGTACCCAGGGTCCCAAGGACAGTGACCACAGAGGAGAGGAAGACAATGAGTCCAGATGCTAGCAGTAGCATTCCCTATGCATATCAGGCTCTTATTCTGCGCCAGGCAATGCCCTAAGCTCTTTAGGTGCACCTTCTCAGTAAATTCTCATAACATCTTTATGAAGTATCTATTGTTATGAAGCTCACTTTCCAGGAGGTGGGACTGAGGCACAGGGAAGTTACACAGTTGACTTCAGAGCCTGCCCGTCTCACAGTGCCTCACCCAGGGTCCACGGGGACAAGGTGACAGAGCTCACACTGGGCCTTGGACCTCCCAACCCCCTCGACTGTTTAGAAAGTGGTTCAGGGCACAGGCTCTGCAGCTCAGACTGCCTGGTCCATGCCATTTACCAGTTGTGTGACCATGGGCAAGCTCCTTAGTCCCTCTGTGCCTCCATTTCCTCATCTGGAAAATGGGGATGATAGTTGTAAGAATACTTGTGATGTGAAACTTAAACGAGCTAGTCTATGGAAGGAAGTTACAACAGTGCCTGATGGGTTCTAAGCGCTCAGTGAACGTGGCTATTCGTCATACTCGTGTAATGACGTTAGCGCAATGAACCCGTGCTGAGCCTGCATCTACCTTGCCTTCTCGCTCCTCTTCACTCCTTCCTCAGCACAGGCCATCCTGAGGTCCACACCTTGGCTTCCAAATCCCCCTTTCCTCCGCAACACGCTTCTTACGATTTAGCAACCCCGCCCCCTTTTCTGTGGGCGCAGGGCTTGTCTCCTTCATTAGGGCATCGGGTCCCTACACCCAGGGGATGCGTCTCCCCTTTATTTTTTGTCCAAAGAAGGGATGTTTTGTCCTTTGCTTCTGGGGCATTTGGTGCAGTCTGGCTGACCTGATGCCATCTAGGAGGTTGTACTTTGGTTCGGTTGGAGTGACCAAACCAAAGTGCAACTTGGTGTGTGTGTGTGTGTGTGTGTGTGTGTGTGTGTGTGTGTGTGTTGAGCAATAGAGCAGTAAAGTAGCAAACATCCCACTCATAATACTTTTTAGAGCAGGAAACAGAAAAAAATTCAATTGGTACAACAAGTAATAGAAAATATATTTTGGTTCTGTATTTTGTAGAGAAAGAGAAAGGAAGGAGAAAGAAAAGACAAGGATACAGAGAAAGGGAGAAAGAGAAGGGGGAGGAGAGAAGGAGAGAAGGGGAGAGAGAGAGAGAGAGAGAGGAAAACAAAATAGAGACGCAGTGGGTGAACCGAGAAAATGATCACTAAGACATCCCAAGATGTTCTGAGAAACATCCTCCTCTTGTGGGAGCTTAAGACCCTGCCACCAAAGACCTGTAAAGGTTCTGTCGCATTTTCACAATCATAGGCAGCCTGTCACCTCTCGGTACTTGACCCATGGTCCTGGTGAATTAAGCTGAGGACTTGATTAAGCCTGAAGGCTGAAGGCCTTCATTACTGTCTTGATGTTATCATTCTTTTTTGTTGTTGTTCCTTCATATGGTAGATCTATTTTTAGTCTTTTTTTAAAAACATCTTTATTGGAGTATAATTGCTTTACAATGGTGTGTTAGTTTCTACTGTATAACAAAATGAATCAGCTATATGTATACATATATCCCTATATCCCCTCCCTCTTGTGTCTCCCTCCCACCCCTCTAGGTTATCACAAAGCACGGAGCTGATCTCCCTGTGCTACGCGGCTGCTTCCCACTAGCTATCTGTTTTACGTTTGGCAGTGTATATATGTCAATGCTCCTCTTTCACTTCATCCCAGCTTACCCTTCCCCCTTCCCGTGTCCTCAAGTCCATTCTCTACGTCTGTGTCTTTATTCCAAAAAAAATTAATAATGGTGCTGTTATTATTCTCGCGTTGTGCTCAATACCCACCTGCCGGGGCTCAAGATACTAAATTGACAGGGTTCCGCCCTTCATGAGCTCCCAGCCCACTTAGAGAGGCAGACAGGTAAATAATGATTATAATAAAAGTCAGGCTGCTGTAATTACTCTAATAAAAGTTCAGATAAACTGCACAGAGGGGAGATTAATTAATTCTAACTGGGAAATCCGGAACTGCTTTGTAAGGAATAACGGATGAGGCATCTTGGAGGAGGAGCGGGGTTTCTGTAGCCACAGGGCGGAGGCAGCAGGGGTGGGATGGATTTTGCATCACACAACTTAGATTTAATGTCTAACTGTGCCACTTCCTAGCTGTGTGCTTTTGGGCGGGTGACTTAACTTCTCTGTGCCCGTTTCTTCATCTACGAAGCGAGAATAACAGTCTGTATCTCATAGGGCTATTGCAGTAAGAGATAAAGTCTGTGACACTGTCTTATGAAATGTCCACTGTTGAACAAAAGTGAAAAATAACACTGGGGGTGGTCTGGTTGTCATAAGGTGACCGTGACCACCAGGTACATTACCCTGATGTAAGACTGCAAGCCTGGTGGCTGCACAGAGCTGGAGGCTGGGCAGCCTTTGCCCACAGCAGTCCAGGTTTCCTGGCCCTTGGGTACAAGAGGATGTAGAGCTGGCTGGCTAGGAGACCACCTGAGCAGGGTGGGGATTCTCTTTGGCCTTTGAAAAGCCAAAACTGGCCCTTTTGTAGGACATGGAGAACTTTATGTACCTATGGCAGCTTGGATGGTTTGAGAAATGTGTCGGCTTCTGTCCTGTTGCAGCTGGGCACAAACTACAAATCAGCATATCAGGATGGATGCCCCTCGCCCTGGCAACGGCCGCGTCCACCCGTCTTAGCCACTTGGGAATGAACAAGGCAGTCAGTTCCTTCTTGGGTGGGTGAAGTGAGCTGCCATGAACTGGAGGTCCGTCCCTGCCATCTCTGGGATCTGATGACCCCCAAGTAGGACTAGACTGCTGCCTGCCTAAAACTATCCCCAAAGTGGGAAAGAATTTCAGGCCAAGGGAAGAGTACCTACCTGGAACATGGTGGGCATGCAGTAATACTTGGACGACTCCATGGCTATGCGGTGGGCAGCTGTCTCTGGTCGTGGGGGTCACTAGGGAAGCTTCAGGGGATGAGATTGGAAAGGTAGGTGGGGCCGGAATGAGAAGTGGATCATCACATGTGCACTGAGCACAGAGATGTCCCGGGAGCTGTGTGGATGGTGTGCAGAGACACGGCGCTTGCCCACAAGGTGTCCACAAGTTCCGGTGTGGCCACTTTGCTTCAGGCCCTGGGGACTGTTGTTCTTGAGCAGAAGGTAGCCGTGATGGGTGTGGAGGACATCCTGCTGAGACGTGGAGGATGGGGTGGAGGAGGAGGGCCCAGTTCAGGACTGGAATAGGGGAATAGCCCAGCCAGGAGAGAAGGAGGACAGAATTAAGGGGATGGCAGTGGGGCTGGAGGGGACAGTAGGGATTAAAAAGCTATTGCATAAGAAGAACCAGTGGGGCTCGGAGCCCATGGGAAGCAGCCTCAGAAACAAAAAACCGACACACAGATAAGACAGCTGTAAATGCTCCTTGGAGATAAGGGAGAAGGAGGAAGGAGTCAAAAACAGCCCCAAGGGCGACTGAAATTCTTCTGTGCTGCTGGAAGGAAGGAGGCCATGTCCGGACAGACGCTTAGAAAACCACTGGGCAGGATTGACTCCAGCTGCCACGATGCAGAGTCTGTGACCTGGGAACTCCCTCCTAGATGTACACGCAGCAGAAACACACACATATGCCCCCGAAAGATGTGTTCTTGGGTGTTCACAGCAGCGCCCTATATACACAAGAGCCCCAGCAGGACGCTGTCCAAAGGCTCGCCGGCAGAGAACACTGCCCGGTAAAGCATGAGAGTCTAAAATCACATCACACTCTGCGTGACGATCTCATGAACAAAGTCTCTTGAACATGTGAAAAAAGCCAGACATAAAAGAATACAGACTGCACGATCCCACTGATATAAATTACAAAAACAGATGATGTATCTGTGGTGATACAAATCCGAACGATAGTCACTCGTGTCGGGGTGGGGCTTCTGGGGGGCTGGGTTTGTTTCCTTTCTTGATCTGAGGGCTGCTTCCACGTGTGTGTTTATTTTCTGGAAATTCATTGAGCTTATAACATGGAACTTTTCTGTATGCATCTTGTATTTCCACAAACAACATTTTTTTTTTTTTTTTTTTTTTTTTTGGGCTGTGCCGCACGGCTTGCGGGATCTCAGTTCCCCAACCGGGAATCAAACCTGGGATCCCAGCGGGCAGTGAAAGTGCGGGGCCCTAACCACCGGACCACCAGGGAATTCTCGCCGCAAACAACTTTTAAAAAACATTCCCTTTCCCCATCTCCCCCAAAAGGATTCAGGTTTGGAGCAACCAGGAAAGCAGTGATGAGAGCAACCAAGGCCAGGAACAGGTAGCAGAAGGGCTGCAGTAGAAGAGACTTTGGTTTGGATTAGGTTGACTTTAGGGCACCTGAGGGGCAGTAGGGGGAAGCCGTGAACTGGGACCCAGGCCGGGAGAGGAGGTGGACGGCTGGCAGCCTGGGGCATGTGGAAGCAAGGGCAGGTCACCCGGGTGGAGCACAGACAGTGAGGAGAGAAGTCTGCAGAGAATCAGGTGCTGGGAACACCAGGGTTCAGGGACAAGTAGAGGGGAGATTTTCAAAGGCAGCTGGGAAGGGGTGGCCAGAAGGAGAGGCTCAAACCCAGAAGGGGGGTGGTGGGATTCATGCAGAAAATGGTCAGTAGGGTCACATGTTGGCAGAGAGGTCAAGTCTGGTCATTCTGACCATCCCCACTGCCACCACCGCCTCCTGTTTCCTCCACCCCTACTACCTGCCTCCAAGTCTCTTCTCTCATGGTGAGCTACTTAGTCAGTTATCCTCCCCTGTTCTGAACATCACTGCCCATGGCCCTTTTGCATTTCTGGAACTGCTTCTGAGCCAGAGCTCCCCTATCCTCTGCCTGTGCAATCGATGGTTCCAGCCCAAAGGTGGAACTTTCCGTTTATCTCTCTTAGACTTCATCTGTCTGTCTAAGCCGCACAGGAGAGTGGAGGAGGGTGAGGCTTGGATGTTGGGTGGCCCAGAGTCCAGGGTCTGCGTGGAGCAGGCAGCTGACATCCCAAAGAGAGGGCCTGTCTGTGCTTCAGTTCCTTCTGTATCGCCTGCCTGGGCCCGCCGTTTCCCCATGTCACAGCAGGCATGTTGCCTAATTCATTCCCCCATAGGGGCCACATGTAACTTCTCACCAGGGAAAAGGGGAAGGTATGCAAGCAAGTAAAAACCTGTGCTTCTATTTGGGTGTCTGCAAGATGAAATTAGGTAGTTCAAAAAAACAACCACAAGAACCCTCAAATTTCAATAATAATAATAGCTACCATCTTTTGAACCTTACTGTGTGTCAGCATGCACATATGTGATCTGATTGAATTGTCAGATTTACCCTGTGGGGTGTGTGCAATGATTACTCCCACTTTATGGCTGGGGAAATTGAGGCACAGAGAGGTTCACTACCTTGCCCAGAGTCGCTCAGCTAGTAAGTGACAGAGCTGGGATTCGAATCCAGGCAGCTCATACTCTCCACCGTATTTCATGAAATATTTCTAGCGATGAGAACACAGGGAGCCGTGGCAGAAGCTATACATAATCTAAATCCTAAGACAATCCTCGGGCCCTTTATTTGGGGTTTAAAATGCAGTGCTTGAAGGCTTAACAACAAATTTATTTCCTTTCTATATTCCATTTGGTTTAAGCAAATATTAAGGTGAGTTACATTTCCCTTAAGCCCACGTTGACTAACTGCAGGAAACAATGTGGATAGTAGGGTTCCACTGCCGTAAAACTGACCCTGAGTCCTCACCTCACACCTTCTATTGATGTGGAATTTCAGTTTCTATCATGATGGGGACTTCTCATTCCTACTCAGCCCAGGGTTGTGCAAAGGTCCTGGGGTCCTTTGAAACGCTGGCTGACCTCCCATCTCAGCACCTTCAGAGCTGCTCTGATTTTCCTGCTCCCCTTTAGAACACCTCAAATAATTTCCTCACCAAATTTACACTTTTCTTTTTCTAAAAAAGACAAAAGGGGCCATGACCTCAAGCATCTTTTATTTTCCATCCTGAGAACATCCTTGAGGCCTGGAAGAATAAGAAGGAGATAGGGAGAGTCAGGACAAATTAGAACATGTGTGTCAGTGGGGAGGTCCCTGCCTGCTGGAGGAGTGGGAGCTGTCCACGCACTGACTGCCCCAGACACGCAGACGAACTGAGCCCAGTTGATGTCCTGGGGCGGTGGGAATAGGGGTGCCGGTGTGACTAGTTGGAGTGACCATTCTAGGAGGCTTCCTTAGAGAATCCGAGGGGACCTGGGGTGAGGATCAGACAACCCAGAAGATGGCCCCTTCGAAGAGTGAAGGAAGGTATATTAGCCTGAGCCCAGGGCCCCCAGCCTCCGGAATGAGCCATGCCTCCTGGCTTTGATGGGGCTCCACCTTGGAACCCCCAGTAGAGCAGCAGCAGAGCAGGCAGGAGGCATCTATTTCCCCCACAAAGGGGATCCCAGAGAAAAGTATGGAAGACAGAAGCATGGGCTCCCAACATCTGAGCACTAGAGGGCTTTAGGGTCAGCTAGGTCAGCCTCCTCACGATAAAGAACAGGTCTGGGGCTTCCCTGGTGGCACAGTGGTTGAGAGTTTGCCTGCCGATGCAGGGGACATGGGTTCGTGCCCTGGTCCGGGAAGATCCCACGTGCCGCGGAGTGGATGGGCCCGTGAGCCATGGCCGCTGAGCCTGCGCGTCCGGAGCCTGTGCTCCGCAACGGGAGAGGTCACAACAGTGAGAGGCCTGCGTACCGCAAAAAAAAAAAAAAAAAAAAAGAACAGGTCTGTCTTTAAGAGCTTGGAAAGGTGTGCCTTCCCACTGGGTTCCTCTGTTGGTCTCATGTACCCACAAGGCTACCTGGAGTGCCTGCACATCCAGGAATTCCTGCCTTTAGGCTTGTCTCCCTGGCACAGCTGTGCAGCTCCACCTCAGCAAGCTGCCAGGGGGAAGATGGGCTCGCAGGCTGGCAATAGTAAATTAAAGGTTTCCTTTAAGATACCCCTTTAAAAAAACAACTAGGATACACTATAGGGGCTAGTTGAGCTCTGGCACCAGAGAAAACTGGGTTTGAATCCCAGCTCTGGCCCTAACCAGCTGTGTGACCTTAGGCAAGTTTCTTAACCTCTCTGAGACTCCATAGTCTCCTCTATTCTTCGGAATAACAACAGCCACTTCGTAGGATTATATGATTTTGTGTGTTTAAAGCACTTGCAGTTAGTAATTTCATATTATAGCTATTAGAGTTACAAATATTATTATGTCTGGTGGAAGGAGGTTCCTCCATCTCCCTTACATGACCCAAACTACAAACTGAACTTGGCCCCAAATCTAGGCTATAACCATGTAGTTTCAAATGCCTTAGCATGTTTTTGTTTTAATTAATTTAAAAACAGCATTATTAAGCAACCATGAATGGGTAGAATAATTTATATCATTTTCAAACTCTTCTCAAGTTCAATATGGTACCTTTTCCCTTAATCACTTACATACTTCACTATATCTCTAGCCAGGCATATATCCATTCTCTTTCTAAATGATCCGGAGCCTGGCTTCCTAATCTTCTTTCAGATTGACATATCATCTGTAGTGGCTCAGGCCTTTTCCTTCTGTAACTGGAGTCTCAGGGCACTGGAAAGAGTCCAGGCCTTGTGGTTAGACAGACCTACTTTCTAGTTCTGGCTCTGCCAGTTGGTAGCTGTGTGGCTTTAGATGAATCTCTTAACTTCTCTGAGCCTCACTATCTCCATGTGTATAATATATGATGGGCCCAATGGAATAAAATAAAATGTGCAAGCCTCTGGTTTAGAATAAATATCAGTGGATATTAGTCTCCTTCTTGTCCCTTTCTATTCATTCATCTTCATGCTTTTGGCTGTCCTGGAACGTTGCGTTGTTGGAGAGGAGACCAGAAGAGGAGGTTTAATCTGACTGTGGCTCTAGGCTCTTCCTTTAGAAAGCTTCTGGAGAACTGCTCTCCAGTGCAGAGAAGGTCAATTTCCATTTCACTTTTAAGGGCGAGTGAAATACCCATCTTCCAGAAGAATTTCTAGAAGCACTGCAGGCAAGCTATAACTGGTCCTGCATTCAGGGCCACTTCCCTTAGTCACCATTGGTCGTACAGCCACTAATGAACTTGCACTTGCAAATCCAGTTTCCGCCCTCAGTGGCACCTCTTAATACAAAACGTTTGGGTTTTCCTCTTGATGGAGATATAATGGGTTTCATCAAAACCCTGCTCGCCTTACCTTCCCCTCCTCCCGGCCCCTCCTCGCCGGGAACACATCATTCAATGCTGACATTGAAGGAAATGGGATCTGGTAGATCTGCAGACCACTCGGGCTGGATTCTCGCCTTTGGTTACTGCTGTGGGGATCTGTAAGCTCTCAAAGATGATTCCTGTGGGAGAGGAACCCTGGATCTTTAATGGCAGGATATAAGGCAGGGAGGATGATGGACATATGGGGGTGTCTTTCTCAGCCCTTTTCAGGTCATCCAGCTTAGGCCTTTACCGACCCCGCCTAAGGATGGACCTGGCACTAGACAGACCTGGCTTTGAACCTGGCTGTGCCCTTACCTGGGTATGTGATGCTGTGAACGCTGCTTCACCTCCCGGTCTCAATCTGCCAAGCCCCCAGTGTAGAATAAACATCAGTGGACGTTCGTCTCTTTCTTGTCCCTTTCTACCAAATTTTATAGATTTCATCTATAAAGCATCGGCTGAGAGTGGTTCTTGAAGCTCGGGATTGAGGAGGCGGTGAATGTACAGGGAGAAGAGGGGCAAGAGAAGGGTGAGTGGGGAGGGATCCTTCTGCCACATCTGATGGCATGGGAAGAGCTGACCTTGCCCTCACAATGGACAGGAGAGGTCAGACATGGAGAAAAATAAATGAAGAGAGAACATCTAGCTAACGTGAAGAACTGATGTGCTAAAGATGGACAGTCCACATATATGCGTTAATATACGATGTTCTAGAAAAACGGTACAGATGAACTGGTTTGCAAGGCAGAAATAGAGACGCAGATGTAGAGAACAAATGTATGGACACCAAGGCGGGGTGGGTGGGATGAACTGGGAGATTGGGATTGACATATATATACTAATATGTATAAAAATAGATAACTAATAAGAACCTGCTGTATAAAAATACAAAATAAAATAAAATTCAATTAAAAAAAAAAAGACGGGCGGTCATGCAATCCAGGCATGGATGCTTTCCTGACGGGACAGGCTGGAGAAAGCTATCATTTTCTGGCTCTGCTAAGGTTTGTTTTGTGGCCCCTTTGAGGAATATTATAAAAGGGGGTTAATTTGGCTTCCATGGCTTGGAATGACCTTTTCTGCTCACTGGGAAAAGGCCATACTGTGGCTTTGAGACTAACTCTTGATGGCGCTGCCTGGAGTCAAACCCTGGCCCTGCCTGTTTGCACCTGTCTAGGAGGTAACCTCTCTGAAGAAGCATCGTTTTCAGCACCTGCACAGCAGGACCACAGCAGCCCCTCACCGCCGAGGATGCCCTGCCAGCCGTGCTCAGAGCAGCGCCTGGCACACAGAGAACGGAAACATTGCTGTTATTAAATCAGGAGCCTATTGAGGGCTGGGACCTTTGATCCCTCCCTCTTCCCAGAATGGGTCCGTGCCTGCATGCTCAGTGTCCGCGTTGGCTAAAGATGGTGACTTTTAGCTGGTCCTTGGAGGGGGTAAATTTCAACACACAGAGATGGAGAGGGGAGAAATGCGTGGGTGGGGAGACTGTGTAAGGTGTGGTCTTGCGGGCAAAGTTCCGGGGCCAGGGAAAGGCAAGATTGTGCAGGAAGTAAGAGCAAGGGCCTCTGGCTGGAGGCCTGGCAGTGTCCAAAGGCTAGAGGAGCAGCTGGGCTTCCTGGAGGAGAGGAGATGGGTCAACTGGCATAAGGGAAAAGTGAGAGGAAGGTGTGGCAAGAGGAAGGAAGAGCCAAGGGGCAGAGGGTGGGCAGGAGCCGGTGTAAACCTCAGTTCCCTCTGCTCATAAAGTTCTGCAGAGGTGTATTTCTGTCAGTTTTATACTAACATTTACATAACAAGTAGGTTGAGAGATTGCATTATTTACATATATATGGAGGCCGGCTGGAACTGGGGATCCTTGTGCCTGTACATGACGTTTTATTGATTAATAAATTAGACACTTACAGATCAGGCACAAATCAAAGCCATCCATTTCAGACACCCATCAGGTGCAAATGAATGTAAATTGTGGCTTCATTTACATACGGAAAGCAAGCCATTTAGTCGTCGTAGGCACCCTTGAGAGGCTGTAATTTGCCTTGTGGAGCCAGCCTGAAGCAGGGCTGCCCCTACGCTCCGGGGATTTCTGAGTCTGGAAGAGAAGCACAGTGCCAGACAGGGTGGGACCAGTGGCCTGGGGACCGCTCCTGTCTTCAGCTTCCCGTTCCCAGTCACCGGCACGGCCCCACTGGGGTCAGTGGAGCTGAGGCGGGGCCATTTGCCTTGTCACAGAGTCCAGTGGCCGGAACTGGAGGACATCTTGAAGTCCATCTACACCAGCGCTGTGTTTCGTAGATAATGAACTGAAGTCCAGAGAGGGAAAGTGACTTGCCTAAGGTCACACAGCCAGGTGGGTGCAGTGCAAGACTAGAACCCAGTTCTCCCTACCCCAAGTACAGTACTTTATCTCTGATGCCACAATGGTTCTTTCTAATAGGAAAGAAAGGAACAGGGTCTGGAGCTTCTGGACCCATTGGCGCCTGACTCCATCTCCGGGAGCAGGGCTTAGGTGTCGGGATTCAGGATGAGGATGAGCTGGAGCTGCTACTACCAGGATGGACTTGTTCAGAAGCCTATATCATAGCCTGATTTCAGGGTGCCTGGAGGCCCCTCACCCCTGGGAATATCTCCTCCACCATCCCTCTGACTCCTCAAAGTCCTTTAAGGACAGAAATCATTTTCATTTCATAAGAAAAGACACAGTCTAAAGGCTGGCTGGGTTGGGGGGAGATGGTGAGCAGGAGAGCCTTGGTCCCCTGCCTGGGTAAGCCGGGCCCCAGGAAGGATGGAAAAGGTGCCAAAGGGGGCAATACCAGAGGCCAAGCTCCGGCTACTTCACAATCGAAGAGAGAAGAGGGCTGCAGGTGTGTGCACATGTGGTAGGGTTTGGAGGTGTGATTCAGGGCAGAGGGAGGTGGCTGACCCATGATATGAGTTACCAGGACCAGAGCAGGTATCCAGCTGATCTGTCCTGCTATGGACAGGGGGATAGCTGAGTTGACCCCAGTGGGATTTTTCTTTGTTTTCAAATCTGCATGTGTTTTTGGCAGGTTAGGGTATCAATGTTGGGACGATATATTTTTTTAAATTTTCTTTCTCTTGTGTGCTAAGAAAACAGGCAAAGGGGACATCATCCCCAGGTTTCCTGTACCCCTATTTATTGTTCATGATTGTAAGTAAAACAATGTGTGATTATCTGGAACCGTGGGAAGTGACACGAAGCCTGGGTTGGCCTTCCCAGCCCCTCTTCCTGCTTCTTCCTCTTCATCTCCTTCATCCTACAATAACAGTGGGAAGACCCTTTTTGAGCCCCAGTTTGTGTCTAACCAGCTCTGTGACCTGGGGAAAGGCAACTCACCTTTCCATGCTGTCCTAGAGATAGCAAGTACCAGAGCTCAGACGAGGCCACAGGTTTTGCCTCCCTGCCCTACTGGGGGCAGTCATGTGACTGCCCGTGGCCCTGGGTGTCCTACTTGGCCTCTCCAGCAAGCTTCCTCTGCTCCCTGGGAAACAGGGCTGACAAAGAGCTTAGCTCTCAGCACCTGGTCCCGGCTGGCACACAGTAGGTGCTCAGTGGACTGAACTATTATTCACAGTGTCTCTGGTAAAAGAAAGTCTTGTCGTGCCAACTTTCAAAGATTTTTGGTAATGAAGCACCTGAAGCCGCTTCAGCGCTAAAAGCAAGGGGAGTGGAGCAGTGCTTTGGTTTAATGACTCAGTGTGATTGTCCTTCTCTGCTTAGAGCAGTAGGGCTGAGGCCTCTGGTCAGGGCTCGGGCTGAGCCCTTGTAAAACCCGCTCTTGGTGAGTTCAGGGATAATGCTATCAAGGATCTCTCTGAAGGGGCAGAACTGGAGGTCAGAGTCCTCAGTGGGCATTCAGAGGGAGGATGAGGAGGGGTTCAAATTCACCAATACCGAGCATTTATTGAGTGCCTACTGTGTGCTGGGCATTTGCACAGGTCTTATCACACTTGTCACCCTGGCCTTCAAAAGGTCCCTTGAGCCTCTGAAGCCATAAGGGCCACTGTGACGAAAGTGGTAACAGGTGTGTAAAAATTCACACTTGTGGAGACTTGCTAGGTCCTTGTGCACCGTGACGCGCTTGGTCTCTCCAGTGTCACTCTGACAGCAGCTTCGTTAGCCAGTCCTGTGCCCACTTTCCCCTTGCAAGCATCCGATGGGACGCCCACCCTGACACTCAGCTCCAGCTCCCAGCCCATCACACAAAGCATAGAGAAGCAAACAGGAGGCAGGAGGCAGATAAAGCATCAGATGCTTTGGTCCCCTCCTCTCTCCTTTTCCTTTAAACACTCTGGGTTCCCATGTGGATGCTGCTGCCTTTCTAAGCCAGTCGTTTTCAAACTGTAGTGCTCATAGGACTCCTGGGCCTCGCCCTCAGGAGCTCTGAAGTAGTGAAGGACAGGGGCCCAGAAATCCCCATGCAGGTAGACAATGACCTTCACGTAGTCCCCCTGCCGGCCCCGCTTGCTTGGGTTTCACTCCAATAGCAGCGGTGAAGTGGGTCGCCTGTAGCTCTAGCTGGTGAGCAGGGGAGGCAGGGAGGGCAGTTGTCTTCTTAGGGACACATGCAGCCGGGACCTCCCTGTTTCACCTCGCTTCCCACACATCCCTTCTCAGCTCCCTGTGAGATTTGGGGCGAGGTCTCAGGTGCCTCAGGTGGTGGGCTGGGCTCTTGGCCTTATCTTCCAGCAAAACAGGCTGGACTGCCAGCCCACTGGCTCTACCGCACCCTCTCTGAGCACCACATTCCCTTGGTTGTGGGCGCCCTCTAGACCCAGCCTGACTTGTACCTGGGCGCACCCCTCCTCCCAGAGTGGGCAGCCGGGCCGCAGTTGCCAGTTAGTTTTTCCACGTCTCTCCCTGCACCGGTGTGGGCTGCCCCAGCTCCCTGCCGCACCCTCCCCCCAGGGTCTCCCAGCATGCCTTGCAGCTAGCAGCACCCACCACCCACTACATCTCGCTCTGCCATGAGGCCCCATCCGCTCCTGGAGGCTGCGGGATTGGCTGAGGAGCACGGTAGAGCCCCATAAAAACTCCCTCCCTTCTTTACGGTCTTGGGAGTGTGGCCTCCATCCCTGACACTCTCGCCAGCCTGCCCATTTCACACATGAAAAAACCTGGGCTGTGGGACAGTGGAACACGCCTTGTCTCAAACCCCACAGCGAGTTCAGTCTCACGAAGGGACCACGCTTGGCAAGGGGTGGAACTTCACTAGCAGCCCTTCTAGAAGCTGTTTCCAGCTTCCCCAGCCCAGGAGGCCCCTCTCCTCTTCATCAGTGGCTTTATTCCTTTCCATCCGGGGGAAGTAAGAGATTGATAGGAAGAGATGCCCGTCTGTGATATGGCACAGCCGAACCTCCCTGTCCAGCACCTTCCTCCCCCCGGCCCTTCCTTCCAAGACGTCCCTCAGCCTCGACGTGCCTCAAGGGCAGAGCCCCAGAGCATCTTGTTGCTGTTTTGCAAATTTCGAGTGATAATTATATGTATAAAATTCGACTGCTTAAACCGTTCAGGATTAATCGACACCAGCACACAGAAATGTGCCTTGCCTGTAATTAGCCATTCCCTGGCAAATTCAATTTGTAAAATAGCGCTTGATTTTAATAACAGGCTGTTAGTATTAGAACGCTGTGCCCATTTTATTTCAAATTGTCAGAGAAGCCCCCTCCTTCTGGTGCCCCTGCCTCTGATCGCAGGTGCCTTGGGCTCTGAGATCCTGGTTGAGAGCCCTGACGCCCCCTAAGAAGGGTGTCTTATTGGTGTCCGCCGTCCAGGCCCTTCTAAGCACCTCCCACCCACCCCCATCCCCTCAGGGTGCACCAAGATTTCAGCTGCTGACAGAGTAGAAGTGAGAATCCCAGCCCTTCTCATCAGACTTCTTCCCTTCTTCCTCTCTTCTCCCCTCTACTCCACATCACCCCATGCACTTTCCCTCCTACTCCTTTCCCTCTGGCTCCGAGGTCCTCCCTGACTCAAGTTCTGTCTCTCCCCAGCTGGACAGCTGGGGCCACAGCGGCTCGAAGGCCTCACTGTCTGTCTGTTCCCACCTCTCTCCGCTCCTCACTGCCTTTCTAGTTGCTTCTCCCTCCTGGTCTCTGTTGTTTCCATGCTGGCTGCGGGCAGAAGGGGCCGGGCTCAGTTGTGGTGGCTGCCTGCCCCTCCTTCCCCCTGCTGCTCCCCCCGCCTCCGGAGGCCCCTCTCCTGGTGGGCACTTCTGTGTCAGCACAGAGCCAGCTGCCTGTCGTCGCAGTGCATGGGCAGCATGGCCATTAGAGAGACTTTCTTGGTGGGGGGGCGGGGGGAAGGACGGGAAGGCCAAGCCGCCTCTTGATGGGTCAGATAGACGGCCAGGTGGTGGGGTAGGATCCAAGGCACAAGGAAGGGGGTCCCTCCTGCTATGGAATCATACCCCAGCTGTCTCTTCTTCCCCCCACCCCCGGAACTGACCCTCCTCCCATTTTCCCACAACCTCCCAACCTAGTTGCCCAAGCTGGAGATCAGGGCATCATCCTTGACTCCTCCCTCCTGCCCTACCCTCTTTAGTCCATTTCCAAAAGCTGCCTGTTGTCCCTCTGTGCTCCCCGCTCCACCCCCTCCATGACTGCTCTAAGTCACAACTGCTGCAGTGTCTCCTCTTGGCTGGCCTTCCTGCTTCCTGCTAAGCAGTTCTCCTCACGACTGCCAGAAGGTTCTGTCTAAAAACACAGACGGGTCTCATTGTCACACTACTTAAGATCCTTTAAGGGGTCTCCGTCACCTCAGCAAAAGACCCAACTCCTCCACCTGGCCCTCCTGCCTTTGCAGCCTCATCTCCTACTCTGTCCCACACGCCGTTTATACTCCAGACACGCCAGTCTGTTCCCAGGACCACCATACTTTTGTGTATGCTGTTCCCTCTGCCTGGAATGCCCTTCCCTATCTCTTCTCATCTGAAAAATTCCAGTGCCTAGAACAGTGCTTGGCACACAGTATGTGCTCGATTAGTATTTGTGAATGACTGATAGACCTTACTCATCATCTAGCCCCAGTTCAAATGTCTCCTCCTCTGGGAAGCCTTCTCTACCTGCCCTAGACTTATCTGCATCTCCTGTGTGTTATTAGGACACCTTTTATGTATCCCTTTTCCTACCAGAAATGAAAGCAGACCTGTTGTATCTGTCAGCTGTTGCTGAGTAACAAGCCACACTCAAAGCCAGTGGCTAAAAGCAGCGATGTTAAGCTGGGCTGGAGTAGCTCTGCTCCCATGTCTCTCATCCTTTTCCTGGGACCAGCACCTAGCTCAGGCATATTCTCAGCATGGCAGTGGCAGAAGTGCAAGAAGGCAAGAGGAACTATAAGCCCTCTTGAAGCCTAGGCTTGGAACTGAAACAGTATCACGCCACCCTGTTCTACGGGCCAAAGCAAGTCGAATAGCCAGATTAGAGTCAAGAGTGGGGCAATACACTTAGCCCTTTGTGGGAAGCACTTCAAAGTCTTACAGCAAAGAACATGAGTACGGGGCATTGGGTGGGCAGATTTGGGCCCCCATCAGTGTTTGAATCCCTGTCCCTCTTCTTATCAGTATAGACAAGTCATTTCACCTGTCTGAAGCTCAGTTTTCATGGGTCGTTATGAGAATTAGAAGAATTCATTCATTCATTTACTCAGTGCATATTTATTAAGCACCTACTGTGTGTCAGGCATCGTTCTAAGTACTGTGGGGTCGTCAGTGAAAGACATTAGAAAATGACGCCCGCTGCCTTTCATTGAGCATTTACTAAGTGCTTACCCTAGAGTGGGCTCGGGTTGTATCGGGCCAGGTGTCTGCCCCCATTTGACATCTGCACTCAGTAGGTCACCTAGGGAGGCCAGAAGAATAGGAGAGTGAGCTTGGCAAGTTACTTAATTTGCTGGGCATCAGTTTCTCCCTCTGGAAAGTGGGATTATAATAACACTTGCTTCATAGAGGTATGGGAAGAATTCATCAAACAAACAAGTATTTATTGGTTATCAACTATGTGCCAGGCACTGAAGAGAGAGCAGGGGACAAAATAAAATCAGCACAGGATCAAATAAGGTACTACATGAAAATGCTTAGCACAAGACTGAGTTCATAGCACGCACTAACTGTTCACAATTGTTCCTGTTGCCATCTAGTCCAGTTCTGTCATTTGACTGTTGAAGAAACCGAGGCCCAGAGAGGGTGAGGCATTAACCCAAGTCACACAGCGAAGACAGGATTGGAACTAGAAACCAGGTTGCCCGATGCCCAGGCAGGGCTCTTTGTATTTCACCACCCACTTCTACTTGGAAAGGGGTCAGCTGGGAGATGAAGAGTTGGCACAAAGGGGGTGGGAGGTGGGGGAAGGACCAGCCTGATCCACCCTTGTTCACCTCTCGGCACTCGATTGAGTGAGGCAATTTCTGTTGTTCTCACACAATTGTGTGCACTAATGGAGCAGAGAGAATCCCCAAGTACAGCTAATCCCATGAACCATTCTCCCCAGCCCTGTGACACTGCGCCATTGTGTGTGTACCTCTGCTGGGTGCGTGTGTGTGAGGGGAAGTCGCTTACTGACCCCCTAATTAGGCTTTGCACAGAGTGATGTTGAATGAGCCTCCTTCTTTCAAGTGCACCTGCACAGGTGGTGGGGAGGCGTCCTTGGCAGGGGATCCTGGTTGGGATAATGGTACCCAAGATGAGCAGGGAGATCCACGTGGAGAGCTGGCTCTTCGGGTAGAAGGGAGTTTAAGAACCTTCTCTGCCCTTGTCCAGGGTCTGTAGCAGAGAGCGGGGCCCGACACTCTGCCCCGACTGAAACTCAAATGGGACAGTGTGAGTTTTGGCCTAAGAATCTGAGATTGGGGTCAGTGGGAAGGTGGGTATTTTAGGAGGCATTGGCCTCCCCATCCTGAGATTTCTGTGTCTTGAAGGACCTGGGTCCTCTACCTCAGAACCAAACCCTCATTCCCCCTACATCACAAGGTGGGCACAAAATGGTCCTTCTACCTGCTACTGAGGTCTTGGAGACCACCTGTCAATTCAGTTGAATAGGTTTAGGTTGGGACTTTGGGCACTTGGTAGTCTGGGGGTCTGGAGGGAGGGGGACGAGAGGAGTGGGGCCAGGTCTCTTAACAGAACACCTGGGTGACCAAGTCCTTTTTGTCACAGGCGGGGCTGTCCTTCCCAGAAAGTGATGATTTCTAGAGCTAGAATATAAGCCCTGTGCAAGCAGGCACTTCTTTCTGGCTTATTCACAGTGCACACCTGAGTGCCCAGAATAGGGCCTGGTGCACAGCATCTGTACAATTACAAATAGCCGAGGAAGGAGTGAGGAGCCCCTCACAGAAGAGCGCGGAAGCGCCCTTTCCCTGCGCTTTCCTCAATGACGAGACCCAGAGGGACAGAGTTGTCTTCCCAAGGCTCAGACTGGGGTCTCACCCATCCCTGGCCGCTCGGGAGTGACTGTTCCTCTCCTGGCCACCCCTTAATCTTCCAGGAATCTGGAGATTTGAGTGGGAACAGCCTATGACCAGCCTGGAGGGTGTGTGAGAGACAGCTGTGGGTGGGAGAGGTCAGGGAGGCCTGGACCGGCGCGTATCAGCAAGATGGTAGGCAGATGCTGGGGAAGAAGCCCTTTAGTGGGTAATTTCCTAATTAGGAAAACAAGTGGCATTGGCCAGTGATTTCCACCCATTAAATCATGTGACCCCTTCTCGCCGCCCCACGGCGTCGTGTGTGCCGAGCTTCCCCTGTGCCTCCAGATGGAAGAAAGCCGCATCCTTTTGTTCACCAAGCACCCTCGTTCCTGTTTCTCTGTGAATATTTTGTCCCTGTTTGGTGACCCTTCCAGGCCTGACTTGGTATACATGATTTTGGTGCAAATCCTGACAAGGGCTCAGGATTATACAGCATCTGTGGGGACCTCCAGAACCCTCAGAAGAAGTGGATGGAGCAAGGCCATGCATCTCCTCCAATGCTTGGGAAAACCAGACTCACACCAGGCTGCATCCAGCTACGCCTGCCAGGAAGAGCTGGGTTTCTTAGTTCGCGTTCCCCAGAAGCAGACCCTGAGACAAGGATCTGCACGTAAGCAGTTAATTTGGGAGGTTGGCTCAGGAAACACTGAAGGGTGGTGAGGGTGGAGGATGGCGAGACAGGGTAGGGAACGCAGCCAAGAAGGGGTGGGTTTTTAAGTCACTTACCCCTGGTGCCAACTGCAGCTTAATCCTGCTGGGGAATCCAGGAATCCAGCAAAAACATAAGCCTCAGAGTTGCACCAGCTGGGTGGTGAGTGAGCTGGGGTATTTATACCCTACTCCAGCAGGCATTGGTTGAGGACCTCTTGCATTGGGGATGGGGAGTGTTAATTCCCTGGCACTCTGGGCCTACCATGTGGGCAGGCTAATTGGCTTTGGTACAAGAGAAGCCCTCAGGGAGAAAGATGCAGTTGGGCACTGTGGAAAGGGCAAGGTCGGGGCAGCGTGATGTCTGCAGCACGGAGCTTCGGATCTCATTGAGTGAGACCCACACCCCTGCCCCACCACCCTCAACTAGTGCTTTTTGCAACAAATCTCACTGAACCACATGTTCTGCTCTTTTTTTTTTTTTTTTTTTCCTGGAGCTGGTGTTTGCAGAGACCAGATCAGCACACAGTTTCCAATCTGGAGGTCTTTTCAACAGGCAGGTGAGGAAGGAGACACTATCTCAATGTGTATGAAATTCCCCAGTGGCTTCCCCAAGCATCTCCCTGGGTCCCCTCCCCCTCTTCACTCAGTGTGTGTTCCAAAAAAGCAAGCTCGTTTTAGCATGTGTGTGAGGGAGGCCAAATTAGGAAGGTAAGGCTGAAGTAAAAATAAACTCACTTAAGCATGCCAAAAATAAATGACTTTTGGATTATCTGCTGTTTTGGACTATGCTGTCTCTGTAGAGAGTGACCATGACTGCTGGGTTCATCTGCGGCAGGCGAGCAGGCTGGAGGCTGCCCAGATGGCCACCAGAGTGGGGCTGCCATTGAAGAGTTCTAGAAATGGGACCTTCAGCCAGGGGCAGGATGGGTGCGGACTACATGAGGAAACACACACACTCTGAGAAATGCGAACTGTTTGGTAGCATTTGCCCCAGTCTGCTATTTCTCCAGGAGGTTCATAGGTATTATGATAGTGTGGGGAGAGACAGATGAAAAAGAGTTGTGTGGTCAAGTTAGTTTGAAAATGCTGGAATCGACAAGGTTGAAAGTTTATTTACTGCAGACCTTCTCCGATCCTTTACAATCCAAATCAGCGTTGTGATTTTCCAAAAAAGGAATGTGGTATATATAAATATAAATGTTTATATATATTTTGTTTGTCTGTTTTTGCCAAAACACTATGGATCATAAAACCCTTTCTTTCATGTAGAGTACTTAGGACTTGTGTGAGTGCCCTACGGAATGTTCTTTGGGAATGCCATCTGGCATTTTTCCAGAGCTTTTTCATACCCCATTCTCGTCAAATCCTATTAAAAACAGGACACAGGACTGCATCACTTCTCAGCTTCAGATCCTCAAGTTTCCCCGAGCCTGCTGGGCGATGCTCAGACTATCTTAGCCTGGTATCCTGGACCCTCATGACATGGCCACTGTTCACCTCTCCCGTATCCTCTCTGGCCAGGCCCTCTACTCCTGGTAGCTCCTCAGGGTGGCTCTGGCTCTGAGCTTGCAGACTCCCAGGACTTTGCACATACTGCTCCCTCTGTTGGGAGGGTCTTCCCTCTAACCCCCGTCTGCTTGGCGAGCTCCCGTTCATGTCTCGAGACTCAGCCCAGCCATCACTTCGGGGAAGTTTTCCTTGATCTTGTCACCAGCTAATGAGGCCTTCCTGATCATTCTTAAAACCACAGCCCCTGCCCCCAGAGTGATCTATTCCCCTCCCCCACTTTATTTCCCTCCTTGACTCTTATCACCTTTGCACAGACTGTGCCATTACCTTATTTGTTTCGTTTATCATTTGTGATCTATCTCTCACCTCCAGGATATTGGCTTCAGGAGTCACGGATCACTGTCCAGACTGTTCTCCATTCACAGGGCCTCGCACGTAGCAGATGCTCAGAAATATTCGTTAAATGACAGGATATGGTAAGCACTTCCCCCGCTGTTCTGCCTTAATCACTTCAACGCGCGGTTGTTATACGATACTCGGGCTTGCGAACAAAAGCCTCAGCTCCCTGGCTTCTCCCGGGCACCTGCTCTGAGCCCCGCCGCTGCCTCCCAGCAGTTAATAAGTCCCTGCCACTACTGACATGCTGAACAGTGGCTGTTATAAGCATCAGTCTTGATTTTTATAAACAGAGAAGCCAGCTCTCCTCCTGGCTGAGCTGGGAGACAGGGGACTGGATCTTGTGACCCCTGACCTTGTTCAGCTCAGGGCCTCTCTGTTTCTCTCTCGTCTCCCTGGCTGTTTTCCCACCATGTGAGCGTGCTGCTACAGTTGATTTCTTCCTGGGCAGAAAGCTGCAGGAATTTTCTCTCCCTATGGGCTCTGAGTGAAGGGTGGGGTCCTGGCATACTCCAGGTGGGTCTTTCCTGTCCCAGTGTGGCTCGGAAAGTGGATCCAGGAAGCTGTGGGGCAATGATGAGGTCTCAGGAGGGATCCAGGGTCTGTTCTGTGCATTTTCAGTGCACCAAGGGGGAGAATCCAACAGGGCTGAACTGGGCCCAGAACCAGGAGTAGGGACCTGGCCTGCGGGTGCAGACAGTCTCTGCCACCAGGGTGTGTCCAAGATATTGAAGGAGACACAACAGTATTTCACGGAATCTAAGACTCCTTTGATTAGAAGATGGACTGTTATTTTTCCTTAGTATGACTTCCTTAGTATGACTAAGGAAGTCACGTCGCTGCTGATTAAACTTGGACGTGACATTGATTGTAAGATGCATTCCAATTTCAGAGATGTTAAAATAAACATCTCAGGATTGATGAAATGTGGCACCGCTGTCCACAGGAAATGGAGGCGGCAGGAGGTTAAGTGCCCACCTGGGCATAAGAGGAGGAAGACTCGAGGTCTTGGGTTTTGCAGGAGCCACAGAGAGTTTGTTCTAATCTTCCCAATCTTCCTGAAAGAAAAGTAGACAGGAGAGATCACGTCTGCTGACAGGGGACTGGAGACTTTGGTCAGTGCTCACAGGAAGCTGGGAGGGGTGGGGGGGCTCTGTGCCTTGATGATCTGGCTCCTAAGGGTCTAGAGGTCTGACATCAGCCAGGGTCCTCTTCCCTTTAGGGTCCAGTTGACTCAGGGGTTCCAAAGTGACTCTTAAAGGCCCCTCACCCACCCACTCTGCCCATCTCCTGTGTAGCCACCCTCCTCGTCCCTCCCTCGCCCTTCTTTTCCCTTCATTCCTCCTCCTTTCTCTCTGTCTCCACTTGTCCTTCCTTCCTGCCCGTGACATTTATAATTATTTGAAACCTATACACTTGTATTTCTCCTTTATAGAAACCCCTGCCTCTGGTTGGAAAGGATCATCGTATTAAAACCTTGGATCACGGTATCAGCCGTCCTTGCATCGCCTCATCCCCCTTCTCCTCTGCCAGGAGTTGGCCGCATCACCACTGCCCCACGCCTGGTTCTCACAGTCACCCTCTCAGTGGCCTCTTCCTCTCCCATCTGCCCCATGTGCTTCCTGGAACACCCATCATTCCTCTTCTTAAAACCCCGCAGCACCTCCCTGCTGCTCTAGCATCTCACAGACAGGAGGGAGGCTCGGGGCAGGACGCAAGCTGCAGAGCCCGATGGCCTGGGTTCGAGTCCCCTCGCCCCTTATGAGTTGTATAACTCGGGTCAAGTTACCAACCGTCCCGCCGCCCCTACTTCCTGTGGTTAACAAGGCCACATTCCATCAAGGCTAAGATCTTTATTTTAACATCTCTGAAACTGGAACACCTCCTACAATCCATGACATGTCAAAGTTTAAATAGCAGCGAGGTTTCTTTTTTGGGGATACCAAAATTAACAGTCCACTTTCTAATCTAAATAGTCTTAGATTTGATGAAATGTTGTAATGTCTGCTTCAAAGGTCGTGAGGATTAAATTAGCTAACACGTGAAAAATGGTTAGCACAGTCCCTGGCACATGGTACGTATCCCCCAAATGTTGCTGTTATTATTACTGGCACAAGAGTTAACTCCATCTGACCTTCGTGTTTTCTTCAAGGTCTCCTCTCATCGTCCCCACTAGTGGGCACGATGACTCTGCTCTCTGTGCCCTCCTGCACCAGGTCCCCTTTGCCCATCTCCCCCCGGTCTCACCTCTTCCCCTGTGCCCTGGGATGGCCAGTCGCCTCACGCTCACTTATATTAATTAGCTCCGCCCTTCCTTCTTGCAAAAAGGGAATCCTGGCTACACTTGGGCTGGCCTTCTCTGATCTGTAGTTGGCCCCATCCCGTCCAGTGTTAACCTAGGTGTTTGGAAAGCTTTCCTCTATTTCTGCTGTGTGAATCTCATCTTCCTGATGCTCCTTGGAGCTGAGAGCCCTGTCATCGTCATACACTTACTCCCGAACTCTGCCTGCCACCAGGCCGGGCGTGAACAGACCATCAGCGCGGCTGCCAAATCTGAAAGAGAATCTCTGTCTGCCCTTGACCTTGCTTCCATTTCCTCCAGCAGTTGAGCTGCCTGGCATTCTGGGCATGTGTCTTTGGGTTTATTATTGGCTTCTCATGCTAGACCGTGAACTCCCTGTGGCGGTGGCCTGTCTTCTCATCACTGTGCCTCGGCACCCAGCCCGAGGCCTGGCGTGGTACAGTTGCTCAATAAATGTTCGTGGGATCCGTAAGCTCTTCTTTACTTACTGACTGGGGATTGCAAATGTTTGCAGAATTGATATGCATATTCTTATCTTCTGACTGGTTTGTTGATCACCCGAGGGGAGAGGGTTTGGGGGCAGGGGTAGGATGGGTGACTCAGCTTCTCGAAGACTGAGGCTCATGTGTCAGGACAGAGACGGGGGGCTCCTGGCAACCGTTGGGATCTCTGGCTTCGCCTGGCTTGATGCTATTCTCATTTTATCTTCACAAAATCCCTTCCTGCTAGATAAGGAAACTGAGGGCTGGGAAGTCAAAATATGTGCTCTAGGTATGTGGCTTCCAAACTTCTTTGACCATGTCCCACGGTAATGCATGCAATTCACATCTCACATGTACACTCGCCGCCTACTCCGTGTAGCACGCTTTATCTTCTGTGCCATTTTATTCCTCCCTCTGCTCTTTCATTACGTTTTAATGCCAGACACAACCCACTACACTGAGTTTATGACGCACAAATAGGTCATGACCCGCACTCTGGCCCAGTGTCCCTGAGCTACCTCGTGTGGAGGGTGACCGTCAACTCAGGCTTGCTGGACACAAAGCCTGTGCTCTTTCTAGTGGGCAGTCCCACCTGGGAGATGAGGGACAGAAACTCACGCTTATTAAGAGAGCAAGATTATTCTTAGAAAGGAGGGGGGATGTTCCATCAGAGCTGGGAAGGAAGCTCTGTGGGTGTAGCGTTCCTGTCTGGGTCATTCAAGAGCAGAGAGCCTGCTTTGCCTGTGGTAGGCACTCTAAAATGTTTGTTGACTGAATGAGTGAGTGAATAACCCTCCACACGCCTCCAGTGCAGACCCTGCAGGTGGAGGGAGAATGGGGCACACTGGTTAGAAGGAGGGCATTTCAAAGTCCTGGGGTGGAAGGAGACCGAAAATCATCTTGATCACCCATCATTTCACGGCTGTGGGAACTGAGGTCCGGAGAGGAGCCGTGGCCTATCCCAGATCATGCTCAGGTCCCTAGCAGAGCCGGAGCTGGGAGCTCCCGTGTGCTAGCTCTCAGGCTGGTGCCGAGATGGTGTGGTGAATGGGGAGAGTCCGGACTTTAGGGTCTGGAACAGGGTGCTTCTGCCATTACTCTTCCTATTATAGCGTCATCTTTGAGCATTTGTGGGGCACTAACTTCATGCCAAGTACGGCTTTAAGTGCCTTACATACATTAAGCCCTTTACTCCTCAGGCCAACCCTAGAAGCTAGGTGCCCTTATAAAGCGTGTTTTCCAGAAAGGAAACTGAGGCACAGTTTCCAAGAGGCGGCTTGCTCAAGGTTGCCCACTAGTCCGTGGTGAGGTAGGGATTTAAGTTCATGCTGCTGGAGGCTTAGTGGGGCAAGCAGAGCCTCTCCGGGCACAGGAAAAATAGCCGGGTCCTCTGGAGTGGATCCCCCTCCCACACTGTAGGTCAGACCCCTCCAGAAACCTCCATTCCTACCGCATGTGCTAGCTGCAAAGGGAGAGGGTGCATGGCTCATGGTACAGCTAAAAGTAGGAGGCTGTGGGGTGGCAGAGAGGGGGCCCTCGAGTGGGGCAGGGCAGGATGGCGGGGCAGAAGACCCAAGCCTGGAGCCACCCCTTCCCCTGTGGTGCGTCCTTGGGCAGGAGAAACAATAGCTGTTAAAATTTATAGAGCGGTACTAGGTGCCGGCACTGTGCACGCATTATCGGATCCAGGACTAGGAGGAAGTGGGGACTCAGAGGGTGGGAAACTAGCCCCAGGTGACAGCTGCGGAAGGGACAGAGCCAGGTTTGGGCACCAACATGACCCACCTCCTGAGCCTCTGCTTTCAGCCCCGGGGCTGTACGGCAGTTTAGTGGCCTGGTCCACACCCCAGCTTCCTCATCTTTCCAGTGGGGAGAAAGGCTCCCACCTTGAACACTGTTATGATAGCCATCAGGTGTCTGGCTTGTAAAAGGCCCTTATTCACCTTACTGTCGGCATGGCAGCAGAATCAGCATGCCTGGCTCTGAGCTGTGGCTCGAGGTTTAACCAGATTCAGATAGAATCTGGAACTTTTCAGGGCCTGCGCGTTTCCTGAGTAGATCATTAAGCATCCACTAGAGGCAAGACCAAAAAGACAAGTCAAAACAAAACAAGATGGCACCAGCGTTTCTTGGCAGGTGCAACGTGCCAGCCACCGGGTGAGGCACTTTCTCCTTTAAGTCCTCATTTCTTCTTCAGAGCAGTAAGTGAGAAGCATCGTTCTGCCCAATTTTCAGATGAGAAAACTAAGGTTTAGAGGGTCTCAAGAAACTGCTCATCCCTAAGAGAGGCCGTTCGGTGTTAAGACCAAGAGCGGGAACTCTTTGAGGACCCCTCCCCCAGCTGGCTGTGTCACTTACCTTCTCTAAGATGGAGCCAGTCTCAAGCCGTCGTGAAGATTAAAGGAGATACCGTGTGCTCAGGGTTTAGTACGCGTCTGACACAGAGCAAGTACTCAGTAAATGGTAGTCGTCAAAATCCCATCCATGTTTCATTAGGGTACAGAAGACAGAGGGGTGGAGGAACCCCTCTTTAGATAATGAACTAAACCAAGTAATGTGAGTCTGACTCAGGGAATAGTTGGACGCATTGGGAAGCAATTATTAAGAGCCTACCGTGTGTGGGATGAGTCCATGCTCTTTGGGTCTAGCAGAGATGCTAAACCAAACCAAGTAGGCGTCAAACCCTGGCTACTGACTCCGAATCCAGGGCTCAGGGTGTCCCCCCAACACAGGGAGCCGACACGAATCATTACCGTTTAGGGACCATCGACTGTCTTGTCAATGCCAGGCTTTCTAAATTAATAGTGGTACCTTATCTGTTGAGTGTTTTATACTTGGAAAACAATGTACCCCTTCAAAGTATAAAACTTAAAAGTTCTGTGGTCTTTTCCTTTGAGATTTACATCCCCACCAGGCAGAGTAGGGACAGTTAGTCCTATCTGGCATCTGAGAAAGCTGAGGCTGAGAGAGTAGAAGTGAGTCTCCCAAATTCTTGAGGCCTGTCGCTGGGAGTGTGAGGGGCAAGCACTCTGATTTCTGGATCAAAGACTCCTCACTGCCCCAACCTGGTCTTCTTCTCAAAGGGAGGCATGGCTGACCCCAGCTTTGGGGTCGGTGACATCTTGGAAGAGGCGTCTTCTAGTAGGGCTGGGACAGCATGACTCAACCATTCGCTGCAAACTGTCTTTTTTGCAGGACATTTAGGAACTGGCCTGGGGGTCCGCTAGCGTGCTGGTACCTTCCCAGACCCGGCACACCTTGCTTGCGATCCCAAACACCAACTGAATGAAGTGCCCGCTAACTTGAAGAGCAGCTCTGGCCTCTCCTCTTAGCTTCATAATTTTAGAATATAGGGGCTGCAGGTTTAGGCTCCAGTGCTCACTGTTTCTGGGGGTATCTTTTTTTATTTTTTACATGGTTCCATTCACGCTTCAGACAGCCAGCAGATTCATTCTGGTCAGAGCTCTGCCTTCAGTTCAAGTTCCGGTGTAAATCTCTGTGTGAAAAGAGAACAAAAACGGATCTGGATAGTTTTTATTCTACTTGGCAATTGGCTGGATAAAACCGTGATGGACCGACAGTGTCCGTGGAACACATCTTATGCTCGGAGAGAGGAGGCTGGGTTTCCAAGCCCATTCTGCAGCCGAATACGTGTGTGGCCTTGAGTTAGACATCCTACCTTCATCCCGTCTCTGCACAAGATGCCCTCCAAGGGTCCCTGTGGCCCTGCTGTTGCAGAAATGGACACAGTTCTAAGCAGCATCCAGGCCCCTGGAAAGATGTGGGCCCTTCGTTGGGGGCCCCTCAGAGCTCAGGCCCAGCATGCAGGATCCTGGATGTTGAGATGGGGAATGACTTGGGGCCATTTTCTCCAGTGGCCGTTTGGCTACACCCTTTAAAGTCTGGATCACTTGGGCCCCCTCACATATCTATGTATCTTGGGGCTCCCTGGAGAGTCACAGCTGGGATGCATGAAGTTAAGACAGAGTGGGGGCGGGGAAGATGGATGATCCCTGTGCAAGATGAAACCCACAGCCAGCCCCACTGAGGGCCACCCTGGAGGCCACCAGCCCAGGCCGCTAGCCCGGTGATTCTGTAACAGCACCCTGTCAATCAGGACCCCAGGGCGTGCTGTGTCCTCTTCCTTCCCACCCAGGCAAGGGGAGGCTTTTGTGTGGCAACTTCCTGATTTCACATTTTAATTTTCAAAAAGGAAATAAATTCTCTCCAGACATAGCTGTAATTGACTTTGGAGTTGTGACTTTATCATGCAAATTGTTATTTGTGGACTTTTAGAAACCCGCGTCATGGAGCGAAATTACATATTTAGAGACTTCCAAAGCCATGGATTAAGGTCCCAACAGATCCTAATGATTCCGTAGGTGCCTTTAGGGTATAACGTGAAAAAGCATATTAGAGGATGATTAAAAAGCAAATGAGCACGCGTGGTGAAATTCCTTGTGGAAAGTGGTGATTAGACTTACCGTGAGGCTATTTTCTCATGCTGTTAGGGAGCTCACTGACCAGCCCTTGCCCTGCCCCCTGCCCCACAGAGCCCTGGGAGGCTCTGCTGATAGGTTATAAACAACCACAGACACGCCTGAAGAAGGAGAGACGCCTGTCCCTTGCAGAAGGAGCCTGCTGGCCGCTTCACTGCTGCCACCAGAGAGTTCTGGGACCGTCCTCAAAGATCCAGGAGCATTTTCTGCACGTACATCCTCCCCCTCCACCCTGGGCCACCATGATGTCACATACCCTGGAAACAGTACAGTGTGAAATCCCTTTGGCAGTAAGTGAGGGGCTCCCCCAACCGGGTCAGGAGGGCAGTTTGTAGGGACAGCAGCTTCAGTCCTGAGTAAGGTTTGAGACCCTGCTTTAATGTCTAACGTGTGTGTGTGTATGAGATTTTGCTTTTTTCACTTAACATTTTATGATGTTTATTTTCCCGTAACTCTAAATGTTTTTTAAAATATCATTTTTAATAGTTGCACACACAAAAAAATAGTTGCACCTATATTATTAGTAACTTCTAGTCAGTAGAGTAATTTTTGCTCAGTGCAGAAAAGGCAAAAACCCTCACAGAAAAGTACAAAGGAAAAAAATCACCACTGCCCATAATTCACATTTTCAAGGATAACGCAGTTGATATTTTTGTATATGTCCTTCACATACATTCCCTTTCCAAACCTGTAGAGATTATTTTTGTTGCTATCAGGCTGTCCATAGTCTTGGTGGCCTACTGTTTTCCTGAGAGGTGTAGTGATTATTCCCCAGTATTGGTGAATACTTTTGCACTCATTGTTCTCAATAGCTGCAGTCCAGTGCACTGTCTGGGTTATTCACTCGATGCCTGATGGTTGGACCTCTAAGTTCCTTCCAATTTTTTTGTCATTGTAAACAACACTGTGATGAACATCCTTGTGTGAAAACCCTTGTGTGCAGCCATGATTTTCTCCTTATACATTGCTGCTTTCACTCGCCTGCAAAGTATTTAAGGAAGGGATTTTTCACTAAGGTGTGGGCAGACTTGACAGATCAACAAGGATGTCAGGCACCCAAAGACTAGCAGTGATAGGAGGCCTTTAGTTACCTACCCCCAGCTGGACGTGATCAGGAGAGGAAACTGAAGTGAGGGGCTGAAGCCAGAGAGAGTGTGAGTAGAAGTATCCAGCCTCACTCTCCTCCTATCCTCCCATTGGCCAAGCCCAAGTGGAAATAGAGGGAAAGGGGTCTGGGGGATACGGTCTATAGAGGCCAAGGTCCTGGACCCCAAAGCTGGGTGAGGAAGGCTGCAGAGAGGATGCAGTGGCAAGCAGAACAGTCAGCTCAGCGGTGGCCTCTAGGCCCCAGGAGGGGAGGGCTCCACCCTCCATCCAACCCAAAGGCTGGGAGCTAGATGCCACAGTCTGGAGAGAAGGGATAAGGATGAGAATGGGGGGACGACAAGAGCCGACAACCTCTGAGGGCTCACCGGGGCCTCCAGGCCCCAGGAGGGGAGGGCTCCACCCTCCATCCAACCCAAAGGCTGGGAGCTAGATGCCACAGTCCGGAGAGAAGGGATAAGGATGAGAATGGGAGGACGACAAGAGCCGACATCCTCTGAGGGCTCACCGGGGCCTCCTCTGGACCCCTACACGCAGACTATTCACATAGTGAGGGCTAAACAAGGCTACATATCATACATTAAACTATTCTACAAGATATACTTCATCATTATCATCCTCACAAAAGCCCTGAGGCACAGAGAGGTTTAAAAAATGTCTTGATCGTACAGCTATGAGAAGGCAGAGCTGGGAACAAAATCTGGGTCAGTGGCTCCAAATCCACCGCCCCGGACCCACTATGGGGCCAGCGGGTCACTGATCTCAGGCGGAACTGGCTGCAGACCCAGCTTTCCGACCATCTCTCTGCTTACTCTTTCTGCGGCCACTCTCTCCAGGAGGCGGATCAAGAGAAACCACACAGACACTGCAACCTGGAGAGGAGCCCCGCAAAGCCCTAAATCCACTCCAATTCTATTTTCTCTCTATGCCTTGGAAAATAAAAACTGCTGAGCGCCTGCTATTTTCCTTGAAACTTTGTAGCAGAAATCTTCTCCTGGGCTCTGACCCGGGGAGTCAGCTTTCAGCCCAGAGCACATTTTTACTGCCAAGTTATTTCTGATTCTTTTAAAGCAAAAGCAGAAGCAAAAAAAAAAAAAAAAATGTCTGGAAGGAGCAGGCTGTGTTGTAATGCAACGTCTCAGCAAAAACCCCCGGCCTCTGGACCCACGCTCGGCTCCTGTCCTGACGGTGAGGCTGGCAGACGTCTTGAGCTGCAAGGGGAGGGCTCAAGGCTGCAGGCAGCCCCTGGTGCTATCATTTCAGGCACGTGAGAGGGAGAAGCGGAGAAGATGACGTGAGGCTGGAGGACAGGAACACACAGCCAGGGAGAGGAATGGACAATTTACAGATCTGACTTTGGACGTGCAAGGGCCCCACTCCTCATTCTAAGTGAGCTGCCTCCTGGGGCATCCTAAAAATGCCTTGACTCTGCATTTGTATTTAAAGTCACCAAGAGCCGTGCGTGTGTGCACATACGTGCGTGCGTGCAGGGTCCGTGTGAAGTTGCTGGGCCCGTGTTTGTGAGTATGCCTTTATGGGAGTGTCATGAGGGCGGGTACCATATTGGTTTTGCCCACCTGTATCTCTTCAGCACCAAGCACGCATCCTGGAATGGAGCAGATACTCAATACATGTTTGTTTGGAGTCGCTTTAAGCACCTACATGTATGTGAATAGTCCGCGTGCAGGGTTCGAGGGGACGTGTCTGTGCATCTCTGTGGATGGTGCCCCAGAAAGTCACCTCCCCAAGGACAGGGATCTTGGTCGGCTTCATTCACCGACACACCCCAGTGCCGTGCTACGTCTAGCAATACCGCAGTGCTGTTTGCATCTGCATGTCTGTGTGGGGTTCTCAGTTGGCCTATGAGTGAAAGAGATGTGTGAGAATGAGTGTCTTTGGATATCGAGGTGCCTGGGAGTATCCGGGTTGGATGTATCTGCCTCTGGGAGCAAGTGTACATGCTTGTTTGTTATGGGAAAAGACGGAAGTGTAGATAGCGACATGGTTGGTGACTAGAAGCAGAAACACCAGAGAAATATCTAGAAATATCTTTACAAATATGTCAGGCTCCTCTCTCACAGGCTCTGGCCTCTTTGCCCGTGGCTCTTCGCATGTCTGGATTCAGGTCTCAATTCTAGACCCTTCAGCCACAAATGCAGCTTAGATTCAATTGTGATGAAGGATCTGATGGCAGGAAACTGGACTGCTCGGCACAGACACTCGTGACTTACCTCTCTGGCCGTGACCGCGCTTCCAGCTCTTTCTTGTCTCCCATTTACACTTTGTTTCCCTGTTCAGTCTCTCCAGGCTTCCCTGACGCTCTGGAAGAGTCTTTCGTGTGGACACAGTTCTGTACACACACTGTCATCTGTGTCCCCTCTGGACAGTCTGGACTTTGTCCCCCTTGCCTTTGCTCCTCTAGTCTCCACCACATCCTCCCAGGCCCCTGGTCCTTCGGCAGCCCGGTGGGCACTCCAATAAGTGATTATCTCCTTCCTCAAGGTCAGCTCCGTCTCAGGAGTCCCCCCAACAGTAAGGATGGTAAATGGCTGTTGTGGTCCAAGACTGGCGAAGTGACATTTCTCTAGCCTTCCAAGAATTCCCTGTGTGCCCACTGTTGCTGTCCCTATCTTGTTTTTTTTTGTTGTTGTTGTTTTGTTTTTGTTTTGTTTTTTTTTTGATCATCCTAGCTTCCTGGGGAGCCCAAGGCCTTCTCTGCAAAGGCCATGCATCAATCCTGAGGAAGACAGGAAGGCAGGGTGGAGGTGGGAGTGTGTTACAGAAAATCTAGGGCGTCTGCTCTGCAGTGTCCTCCATGCAGATGTGGAGACTGAGGCATCGTCAGACACTCAGCTCCCTCTTCTCTCCCCTTCCTTGTCCTAGTGTAAGTGCGTTCTTTTCTGTTTCACTGTGCATTCTGTGTAGCACAAAGGACTTCACAGGTGCTAATGTGGTAATGAGTGACCCCCGGAAAGGGAGAAAATAAAGCCACCAGACAGGATTGAAAGCAGGTGTCTGGGTCGGGGTGGGACAGGAAAGACCAGGAAAGTGCTGGGGACGATCAGGGATTGATGCGGACAGCAGGTACAGCCCAGCGGGCTTGGAGGAGATGCTGGAACAGAGAGGTGCTGAGGTCCTCGGTAGGTGGGAACTGGGGAGCCGTCTGCTTCTCAGGGTCAGGATTAGGGACATCCAGAGGAACTGCCGAGGGGGCTCTCAGGCTGGGACAAGGAACAGAAGCAAAGGTGAAAACAACAGCACAGACTTCTGAGCTAGACAGGCAGGTGGGCTTGGGCCCAGAGGGGTCTCACTTTGGGGTCCTATAAACTCTTCTCTGTGGCAAGCCCCTTCCTGCTGAGCCAGGTAGGGGACTGAGGCTTTTGCGCGGTGCTTCACAGACTGTAAAGCTCTGTCACGTCCAATAACCTTGTACCAGCGCCTGGAGGCACATCGGGTATTAGAACTCTTACATTTAACTGGTGTTTTAAGGACATTCGGCAAGGAGTTGAAGATCTGGGGCTATTAGGTCAATTAATAAGCGCCTACTGTGCGCCAGATGCTTTTTAGGTACTGGGATTAGAGCCAGGAACCACATAGATGGAATCCCTGCCCTCAAGGATCTTATATTCCAGAGGGAGGAAGCAGAGAGTCACACACAAACTCATCAGTAAGATTCTTTGAGTACCTTTGAACAAGATAAAATAGGTTAGTGTAAGGGAGGGTGGCAGTACAGTGGGCTTGGGGTTGGGGCCCTGTGACCAGGGTGATCAGGGGTGGCCTCTCAGAGGAGGTAGCACATGAAATGAGATCTGAATAATGAGGAGTGGGTGTGTGAAGACTGGGGCGGGGAGAAGGATCCGAGCAGAAGGGATCCTTCTCAAGACTGGGTTGAGCTGCAGCCAGGGAGTCTGCAGCTTCCTGTCCAAGAGCAGGGCTGGGGGAAGATGCGGCTGGAGGGGTAGGCAGGAGCCGGACCACACAGGGCCCGGTAGGCTGCAGTGAGGTCCGTGGGTTTTATCTCCTGTATAGCAGGAATGTCTGAAAGGTTTTCAAACAGTGGGCTGACCTGACCTGATTCTGGTTTAGATAGATCCTTCCAGCTGCTCTGTGGAGGACAGATTGGAGGGGGGCCAGAACTACAGGATGGAGATAAATTAGAGGATAAATGTAGTGATCCAGGCGAGAGATGATGGTGACTTGGGCCAGGAAGCAGCAGTGGAGGTGGTAAGAAAGGATCAGATTCAGGATACATTTTGGAAGTTCAACCAACAAGATTCAGTGATGGATGGGATATCAGGTGTGAGGGAAAGGGGAATCAAGAGAAGCTAGGTGGATGTATGATGGGGCATTTTAGAGATGGGGAAGGCTCCAAGGGGGGCAGGTTTGGAGTGGGAAGAGGGAGTCTACTGTTCTGTTTTTGTTCGAGATGCCAAAAAAATAGACATCCAAGTGGAGATGGCAAGTTAGTAGCAGGATGTACAATTCTGGCAGAGTCCAGGGGAAAGGTCTGGGTTGGAGGTAAAATTTCAAGAGTCTTCATCAAATAGAAGGTGTTGGAAGTTGTACAACTGGATATGATGATCTGGGAAGAGAGTGTAGACTTAGGAGAGAAGAGGGCTGAAGGACGGAGTTGGGGCAGTATGATGACCAGAGGCTTGGGAGCTGGCAGAGAAGACCGAGAAGTTGCAACGTGTGAGTTTGGGGATAAACCAAGGGAAGATGAGATGGGGTCATCAAATGCCAAGGAGAGATGGGGTAAGGAGAAAACAGAGGATAGGCTGTTGGCTTTGAGACATTGGGAAGTTGGTGACCTTGACCAAAGCCTCTTCCATGGACATGTGCGGTTGAAAGCCCAAGCTGAGAAGTGGGGGTGAAGCAGTGGGGACAGTTAGCTAGTAAACCTTTATCTGGGGGTGGGGAACAGGACAAGGAAATAGAGGGGCTAAAAAGCAATGTGGAGTCAAGGGAATGATTTTTTTCTTTAAAGATGCGAACTAGTGAGACATGGCTGTCGACTGGGTTGATCTAAATAGAGACAGTGTGGATGCAGGGGACAGAGGGTATCATTGCAGGAGAATCTTTGAGAAGATGAAACCAGATGGGATCCTGTTCATAGGTGGAGGGCTTGGTCCTAGAAAGCAATGGGATGTATACTTTTTCATTTTAACAAAAAGGGAGGCAGGGAATGTGAGGACAGATGTAGGCAGGTGGGTGACGTATGGGTAGGAAGAAGAGACAGGTCTTTGATGTCATTGATTTCTCTGTGAAGTACACATCAAAGCCATCATCTGGGGGGGGGGTCAAGCAGAAATAATCATTTGAGAGATGAGAGAAATTTTTGAAATAATTTTCTTGGAGAGTTGGAAAGCAGATTTACTAGGAAAGTATAGAAACGTTATGTGGCAGAGTTCAATATTCTGTAGAGAGAATTCCTAGAGAACAGTTGGCTGACGGGGTGCAGATGATAAACAAGTGGATGGTGGGGGAACAAGCTAGGGTAGGGGTTTCTCCAGGTGAGTATGAAGGAGGGAGAGGGGGCCAAGGACATCAAGAGTGCTAGGAAGGGGATGGTTTGGGGGCTGGAATCTGGGCTGAGTGATGAATGGATTGGGAGGTCTCAGTAGGTGGGAGTGTTGTTAGTACAGGGGTAGTGGAGTATCATAGGGGATGAGGTTAGACAGGGGACCCTTGAAGTCAGGCATTTAAGAGTGAGGGAGTTATTGGTGATGATGAGGTCTAGAGTGTGACCGTGCATGTGGAAAGGGCAGGAAAAGATCTTTGGTACTGGGGGTGGGGGGAGCAGGGTGGTCAATGAACCGAGAGGCCAGGGTGTGGAACAGATCGTCTGAGGGATACTAAAGGCGTTGAGAATGACGGCAGGAACGGTGGTGGAGAGGGAAAGAGAGAGACAGAGAGCTAAGTGCTGAGGTCATCAACTGGTGACTAATCCTTAATTCTTGGAATTTCCAAGTCATCTAGTGAAGTGGTTTTAAAACAATTTGTCAGACTCTCAACGCTTGTTTACAGGAAGCATTTTGAGGCAGCTTGAAACAAATAGCAGAAGTAAAAGCATATCTACTATTTGAAAGGGGGTAGGGGAAACAGCCCCTTATTCTCATCTCCACTCTGAGGGGCCTTTGGGCGGACTCCATGGAACCTTCCAGGGCACACGGTTAGGAAACCACTGATTTAGTCCAATGCCGCTTATTTTTCGTTTGAGGAACAAGAGTTACCCAAGGTCACCCTGGTAGTTAGGAACAGAGGCAAGAATGGAGTCCAGGCTTCCCGTCTCCCACTGGACCTGGGTTCCATAACTACTCCAAACCTGTTTTCCTATTCTGTGTTGTTTTTCCCTGAGGTTCCTAAACAGTCAGTGCTGTAAACACAAGACTGACAACAGCACTAGCAGGAAGCTCCCTAGCCTGTCCCTAGGGAGGTCCATTTCATTTTGTCTGGCCTTTTCCAGAACTATAGGACAACACTGTCCTATCACAGTAGGAGGCTAGGCTTAGGTGAAAGCCAGGCTGGGATGGCTGAGGAACTCACCCAGCTACAGGGTCTGCCCTTGGGGCCCCAGATCAGGGTCCAGAGGTTAACTGCAACCTGGGACTTGACCATTTCTGGCCTCTTAGGGCCTTGGCTGGACGTGGGTGAAGTCGGGACCCAGCTGAGTGGATTGACCAAGTTAGACATCAGCGTGGCTGAGAGGTGGAAGCCAGCGGCAAGGCAGTGGGACAGAAACCAGACCCCAAGAGATGGAGGAGGGTCTGGAGGAGGGGAAGAGACAAAGATGGAGGGCTTTCAGAGATGCTGGAAAGCACAGGGGCTTTCCATAGGTCCCATGGGGCTTACTGGTAAGTGAGGTGCTGGATAGGACTGTGTATCAGGGAGCATGTCCAGCCCCGTATGTCATGAGGGACACGGAGGCCGAGGGCAGTGCTCAAGGCCAGCTGGGCATCGCTTCATGATTTTGAGCCATCTGTCCATGCACAGTCGACCCACCCAGCCTGGGATGTAGGAAGTAGCGTCTGTGCCCCAGATGAGTCAGGGTACAAGTCAAGACTCCAAATACAGCAGAGCGCCCACCAGAGGAACGTGCAGAAGGCCCTGGCGGGAGGACAGGAGCAGGGGGCACTCTTTCCCGTGACCCTGGCCTTAGTTCAGGCCCAGTGCACAGAGGACCTTAGGGTGTCTGTCCCCTGTGCCCTGAAGCCCTTCCCTCAATGTCAGCAAGACCCAGCTCCCTCACATGTCCCCTCCTAAGAGAGGACTTCCCCGACTGCCCCCAGGCCTCATTCCTCTTTCCCCTCCCAGCCTATAACCTGCTCCGTTCCTGGAAGCACATACTACGCCCTGACCTCTTAGAATGTACATGTTTACTGTTACTGTATACCTTGTACACTGGCAGTGGACTGGAAGCCCCCAAGGCTGGAATTGGGCTTCCCTGTCATCCATATCCCAGGACAAGGGGCTGGCTCAGCAGTGAGTTGGGAGGGGTGCCCCTGTGGCCCCTCTCCTGCTTCTCCACCCCCAAGGGCACAGGTGAGTTGCGGGCGTCCCTGCTCTAAATGCCTCACTGCCCTGTAGAGCTGTGTCTGGGTCTAGGTCTGCAGGGAGGCCGACCTCACTGTCCAGGCCCATCCAGCCCCTCCTGCCTGGGGGTCCTGTCCCTCCCAGCAGAGGAGGGGGCCCTGGCTGCCACGCTGTGATGGTCACCCCCTCCCTGGGAACAGACCCTTACCTGAGGGCGGGTGAGCAGCGCTGGGCCCCTGGAAACCCCAGGCTGGTTGTATCAAGGCCGATAAGCCTCAGTAAGTGGCTCTAAAGATAATCAATTGTTTTCGTTCTGAGTGGAACAACTGGCTCCAAGGAGCCTCTATTTAAAAACCGCACACACACACTAGATCCATCTTTTGTTAAATTGTTACGCACGCTGATCTGATTTGTCCTGGCAGCTTCCATGTGCTTCCTGCTCAGTGCCAGAGATGGGGCTGGGAGGGGAGCTGGGCCAGGACGGATGGAGCAGAGGGGAGCTGTGGACTGCGGGTGGGCAGCTGAGCAGGAAGGAGAGGAGGCTCTAGAACAGACAAGGCGCGGGGGAGGGGGGGACCTCACCTCCCAGCTTCACCCACCTTTGGGACTCAGGTGAGGGCTCCTGTGAGAAATCCTGCCCTAATTGTCCTCCTCCTTCTCTGATCCAGGAGAATTAGTGGCCTGGCTGGAAGGGACTTCAAACCACAGGGTTGGAACCCTGGATTTTCCAGAGAGGAAAAGAGAGACTCAGAGAGGGTAAGCTGCTTACCCAAAGTCACACAGCAAAATAGTGGCAGAGTAGGGTCAGGGCCTGGAACACCAGAGGCCCACCTGGTGTTCTTTCTAGGCACCGCTGGGGAGGGAATCTTCTCTCTTCCACGAGGTGTTGGCCTTGACAAGGGCTGGGCACATCCTTCTCCTTCCCTGCCCTCTAAGCACACTCTGAGATGGGCCCCCAGTGAACAGTGTTAAATGAGCGAAGAGGAGTCCATGGGGTCCCAGGGAGGGAGAGGGGATATTTTGGGGACGGAACAGACCAGATTGAATAGACGAGGCCCCAGAGAAAGGGTGAGTGGCAATCTCTGACCACATAAGGCAGATCATGCCCTCCCCTGCTCCAGATCCTGCCGTGGTTCCCCAGTTCAGTCAGAGTAAAAGCCAAAGTCGTTCCAATGGCCCACAAGGCCCTATGTGATCCCGTGCTGACACTGTTGCTACTTCTCTCCCCTCTCACCACCCTATGGCCACATTGGTCTCCTTCCTGTCCCTCCTGCCTGCCGGGCTTGCTCCCCCATTTTACAGGTGAGAGCCATAGACTCTGAAGGAGTCAAGGCCGTGAGGCATCACTTAAGGCTGAGCGAGATGGCAGCCAGGGAGGGTGGGAGGTCAGGCAGGATGCCAGGGCAGGCAGGTGGGCAGCAGACAGGGCCTAACACCTGTTCTCTGAGCCAGGGAGCAGGTCTCCGGCAGCGGGATCCTCTGGTGTCCCCTGGCAGGGCTAACCTGAGGGGTGGCTGCTGAGGGGCCCCACAGCACCAGCCAGGGCGAGCTCCAGAAGGACAGCGGAGAACAGGCAGTGTGGACAGGGCTCGGCAGGCTGAGAGGGGCCACAGTAGCAAATTTTCATGTGACTGTCTTGAGAGTGACTTGGGACTCAGGCCCAATGAGGGGCACTTCTAAGAGAAGCCGCCAGTGACCTGTGGGAGCATGGGGACTCCGGGGGTGTCTGTGATTAAACCTTGAGTCTGGGTTTGTAGGCCAAGCAGGCGCTCGTCTCTCCACGGGGCAGCTGCGGCCGCTCTGCCCCTCCTCCGTCCCTCCACGCCGGCGGTGGCCTGGGGCACGGACGATAAATAATAGTAATAACGAGAGAGTCTGTTCCAAGCAAGATGATTTTATGAAATTACATTTTTGAAAAGGTTAATTCTTCTATCTTCCCACTTGTACTCCAATCTGGAGAGGAAAATGTGGATTAATTGGTCCCATTTCCTCCCAGGCCTCCGTGGAGCCCTGACAAGATGTTTGCTTCCGCCGGGGCCTGACGTCCCCTGCAGGCTTGCCGGAAGCAGCAGACGCTGGGCCCTCCTTCCTTCTGGAGGTGGCTGACCTCCCTGTCCAGGCTTGGGGCAAGCGGTGGCCCTTCCTCTGCGGCCCACGCCATCCGGGACCAAGGGGCTGGCATAAAGTCCAGCGGGCCGATCCACAGCTTGTCTGGGAAGTCCTGGCAGACGGAGTGGCAGGCGGGATGGGAGAGGAGACCTGGAGAGACCGTGGGGAAGCGGGCTCGGAGGGCGGCGTGAAGGAGGAGCAGATGGGGGTACAAGTGGGGACTGGAGCAGGGCCCCAGGCATATGTATGGAGTGGGCAGGATGGGTGAGTCAGAGAGAGGAAGTGAATGGAGACAGAATGACAGACGCGAGGGAGGAGCTGGTGGGCTGGTGCTCTCTCTGGTCTCTATTTTGCACCTTTTCATTGTTATTTTTCCCTAAATCAGGCAGAGGACAGACCCCGGAGGGAAGGCATTTACCTCAACAGGAGGCGAGGAGAAGGGGGGAGGAGTGTTTCTCCAGCTCTAAGTGTCACGTGAGTCCCTCCCCCCACGTCTGCTCATTGCCTCCGCAGGGCAACCCTCATCCGTCTCCCCACTGTCTCGCCAGCAGGAAGAAGAGGAGGGTCTAGAACAGACAAGGCAGGGTGGGGGGGAACCTCACCTCCCAGCTTCACCCACCTTTGGGACTCAGGTGAGGGCTCCTGTGAGAAATCCTGCCCTAATTGACCTCCTCCTTCTCTGATGCAAGAGAATTAGTGGCCTGGCTGGAAGGGACCTCAGACCACAGGGTCTAAACCCTGGATTTTCCAGAGGGGAAAAGAGAGACTCAGAGAGGGTAAGCTGCTTACCCAAAGTCACACAGCAAAATAGTGGCAGAGTAGGGTCAGGGCCTGGGACACCAGAGGCCCACCTGGTGTTCTTTCTAGGCACCGCTGGGGAGGGAATCTTCTCTCTTCCATGAGGTGGTAGCCTGGACAAACGCAGGGGCACATCTTTCTCCTTTCCTGCCGTCCAGGCACATTCTGAGATGGGCACCCAGTGAGCATTGTTACGTGAGTGAAGAGGGGTCCATGGGTCCCAGACGGTGCCTGTCTGAGATGGCGCAGCTAAGGAGTGGCAGAGCCGGGGACACAATGCAGACCCGCTGATGCCACCCCAGCTGAGCCATCTCAGACAGGCATGGCCCCGCTCTGGGCCTCAGTTTCCACATCTGTGAACTTAAGAGGTTGGGCAAGCTTATTCCAGACCCCCTTCCAGCTCTGCAGTGTGGAGATTATTTGACTGGAGTCCTGAGGAAAGGGGTTTGCTCCACTGTCTTGTTGTATTAAGGCTTCATTTTGGCAGGAGATCGTCAGTGGTTTTCAAGTACAATAAAGTGGACCAGCAGAGCCCAAAGAGGGCAGTGGGGTGGAGGCAGGTTGTGTGGGGTGTCTGTCTCTGGCTGTGCTGTGAGGCATGTCTGTGTGGGGGGCGGTTAGGGCTTGGGTCGTGCTTGTATCTGTACAAAGTACAAGTTTACATCAGGCTGTGTGCTCCGTGCTGTGTGCAGCGTTTACCCCAACACCTTGAGGACAAAATAAAAGTGACCATAATTAATTCAGCGCGCCTCCAGCAGGTGCTTTTTGTATGGCTGAGTCAGTTCCCCTCCTTGGGTTTGCTCCTAACATTTCACACTTTGCAGGGTGATCCCTAATCCTAGTCATCCCTAACCCACCACCCTGAAGCCCTGGGGGGGATACAGAGTGGACCTGACCTCAAGGAGGCAGAGAAGGCGAGGCTCCTTCATACCAGGAGTGATGCACCTTCAGACCAGACCTGGGGACTTGTGCCATAACTAGAATGACCCCAATGTGCAGTGGCTACAGGGAGGAGGCATTAAATCTACCTGATTGTTGTAGCGATCAGGGAGGGCTTCCTGGAGGAGGAGACATCGAAACATCAGTTATACTCTAAGGGCCATGGGAGGCTGGGCAAATGGCTCAGTCAAGGGATAGAGTGGTGGGCGGGTACCCAGGGTGTGTGGGGACAGGTGGAGGGTTTGTCTGTTGTATGGTTGTGACTCAGCGGGTCTGCGAAGAGAGAGGTGAGGAAGGCTTCTACAGGAAGTGAAGCTTACAGGAGAGGTGGGTTTGTTTCAGTGGAGGAGAGGATGTCCTGGCAGAGGTGTCAGGGAGGAGCAAGGCAGAGGGAATGGAGGACAGGTGCGGATGGGGAGGGGACAGGCCAGCGGCCAGCACAGTGGGCCCCTGATGCCTGGTAGTCCAGGAGAAAGAAAGTTTGGGCAGGAGAGAAGGTTCAGGCTCCCTGGAACCCTCTCCTTAGGGGCTCCTGACAGGACCAAGCCATCTATTTCCTGGTGTAAGTCCCCTCCTGACAGGCGCTCTCCCTGTTTATTCCTGTTCAAAGAGCGGGGAAGACCTATTTCCCTCCCAGGAGCCTATGTATTCTGCTTTCTCATTTTCCAATCCAGTGACTGTACAGCTTTTTATCATTCGGTTTCATCCTCCCAACAAGAGGAGCCATTCCCTCTGCTTCTTGATCCCCAGCTGGGGAGGAACTGGGGACAACTGCTGTGACTGGGAGCCTGGGGCCTGCTATGCAGAGCCCTTAACCGTGCACCACCCTCCACTCCAGGCCATTCCAGGCTGACATTGGTGCTCACATCAGAGCTGCTGCTGTGGGGCGAGGGGGTGCAGAAGGTGGGCGGCTCCCACTGGCTTGTAGCCCGGGGGACGGGCGTAAAGAAGTAGTGCAGGTAGGTTGAGGGGAGAGAGGAGCCGAGGTCAGAGAAGCAGGGAGTTGGGAGCGTAGAGTAGGGCTCCCAGCGTGGCAGTGGACGGTGGGCCTGGGGGCTTCCTTTGGTTTGCTCCTATCATGTATTTTTCCACATTTCTGAGGAGAGTCTCTAATCCTAGCCATTCCCTAATCCACCACCCTTGGATTTGCTGGTAAAACCCAGTGACTTCTCACCATCTATGTCTTGGTTCCTTGGGCTCCCAGCCATCCTCTCACCTCCATCTTTCCAAAAGTAAGAGGTCCTGCATCTTTCACAGTGATCTGCCTACCTCCCTTCCTTTCTGTTGACTTTCTTGGGATACGTTCATGGTGCCCAGATGGAGGGACAGGCTCCATGGGGTTGCCGTTTCCTGAGATGAGGTAGGCTGCAGGAATGGTGGGCTCCAGGGGAAGCAGCAAGAGCTTGTCTGTGGCCCTATTAGGTCTGAGATGCCTGTTAGACACCCCAGTGGAGGTGTCCTGAGAGTCAAATTGTGAGTCTAGAGCTCGAGGTGAAGTCAAAGCTGGGGACTCAGGGGGACTCATCTGCATGCAATGATATTTCCCCAAGGGAAAAGGAAGAAGGAAAAGAAAGGGCCAGGAAGGGCCTGGAGCACTTCAGTGTTTTGCTGAAAGAACCAGCAAGAGACCGAGCAGGACAGGCCAGAGAGGAAGGGGAAACCAGGAGCGTGTGGCATCCCTTCCCAGGGTCTTCCTATCGTGGCTGCACCCTGGCGGTCCTCAGGCCACTTCACGTAGTGGGCTCGGGTCCTTAGGGAACAGACCAGAAAGAACAAAGATTGAATCAGATTCCCAGTCCCAGCCCTTCCCAGCTATGTGGCCTTGGGCAAACTTACTTTGCCCCCGCTCTGAAGCATATTTCACTCTGCATGCAGAAAATTCAGTAAGACCGATGTGTCTTATTTACCTGGCACCTAATAGCCACTCCTTAAATGTCAGTTCTCCTGCCCCTCCTTACTCTTCCTAAAATAAAACCACCATAGAGTGCGTCGTCTCAGAAGGAAGTCCTGTAGAATTTGAGATATTGGTCTTTAAATACACTATCTTACACTTGCCCACACCGAAGCTCATCTGTCGCTTTTCCGCCCACTCACACACACCCTTGTGGGATTCTGTAGTGTATCCCTATTGGCTTGACATTTCACTTCCCCAAAAAAACTTAGTGCCATTTGCAGATCTCTAGCTCTCACTGTGTACTCCTTCTTCCAGATGATAAATTAAAATTTCAAATGAGACTCACTGTCCTAACGGCATTCTCCCCCCAGAGAAGAGCCCAGCACATCTTCCAACTTCCTGCCCATTTCTAACCCAGGAACAGTGCCTCTGAGATGCCCTCCCGCCATCCCGGGGGACCCCCTCTGTAAGCCCGAATCAGTCCACCACAAGGGCTTGCTACCTGCTAATTCCCCAAGGAGCCCCTGTACTTTGGGGCTCAGGGGTCCTGCTGTTTATAGAGATGCGTGCAATTCTTCTTACAGGGTCAGAAAGTGAAACTCTTTAGTCCATGGGTCCCCAGTCTCTTCTAAGATTACTCTCGTGGGGGTTACAGTCCTACCCTCAGTGGGTTCTACTCACTGTCTATGTAGCCGGCACAATCCACCCCACCAACCCCAACATCTCTGTTCACACCAGCTCCCGCCACCTCCACCTGCATCTTTGGCTTAAGGGCCTTCTCTTGGCTGCTGGAGCACACTCTGCCCAGTCAAGTGTCTAGGGGATTTCACTGCTAGAGCTGTTCTCAAACACTGACTTTTGGGCACTCCTATCCCAGCACCCTCACCTCTCGGCAGGGAGAACTCTGACTTGGGTCCTCTGAGTTGCCCAGAGGTCCCAGTGGGACTGAGCTCCATTGATTACCCTTGTAACATGTTTGATAACACACTTTTTTTGACTGCCTTCTGTTCTCCATCTCATTTCCCCTGCACCCCTCCCAGTGTTTTCAGGGACCACCTCCCAAGTAAACTATGTGCCCTCAGATCCTTGTCTCAGGGTCTCCGGGGGAACTTAAACCAAGACACTCGGGCTCATAGGCCCATGATTACCAAGAGTCCTTGGGCTGCAGCTGGCCTGATTCACCCTATATTCTGTTGGGGTTTGGAAGTCCAGCCCCTGGGTGTACTCCACATCAAGAGTTCTCCCCAGCATTGGTCAGCAGCCTGGCCTGGTCCACGACCTCGCAGGGTGCTGGGCCAGAAACTTCTCCTCTGGGTCAGGGCATTGCGAGCGTGGTTGTCGATGCTGGAAGAGTGTATCTTGTCACCATCTGCATTGTCTGCGGATTTATCTCTGTCTAGGGGAGGGGGCCCAGCTGCAGACAGCAAACATACTGAGTAAATTCCTAATGAACTGATTACCCAGCTTAGCATTTTAACTGCAGCAGTAAGCATCCTCTCACCCTCATAAACATGTTGAACTACTGAAGGGATTATGGCTTCCAGGCTGGCCACCCTGTCACTGGGAAAAATTAATCTTGAGACTTAATCAAATCCAAAACCACAAACTGCAGTAGGGAAGGGACTTTTCCTCTCCGTGATGCCCAGGAGTTGGTAGGGAATTCATAGATTCCTCCGACTTGGGAGTGACCTTGAAATGTCACCTGGTTCATCTTCCTGAGTCTGAATGCACACAGACCCTCTTGGGCTGAGGCATGAGATCTTTTCTAGAAATGACCTGTCTGAGAAATACCCCTTTTATAGCTAGAAGAGTGAACCCAAGAGGAAGTAAGTTAATGATGATCTTTCCTGCCCAAGGTTGGATTGCAATGCGGAAAGATGCGGGGTTCTTACCTATTCTTAGCCTCTTCTGTGAGTGTTTGACGGTGACTCTCAGATCTTCATCTGGGGGCTTTTCTGCTAGCTGAGACTACATCTGGACTTGCACTGTGTCTTGCCTGAGCTTTCTCACGTCTCCTGAACTTTGCCAGCTTCTATGGGATCAGACTGTGGAGTGAGTGTAGATGGCAAAGCCCTTCTGCACAGCTCTCCCTTGGCCGTGCTTGTCAACGTATGAGAGTTGGAGGGGTCTAAGGACAGCATTCCTCCAAGGAAGGGACCAGGTGTCACACTTTGTGGCTCAGAGGTGTTGTACCCCATGGCTCAGAGCTCATGGTCTTGGTTTGAAGGTGCTCACGGGCAGGCCTGTATGACTGGTAGGCAACAGCTAAGAACAATTGGGTGATGCCTATTTCCTGAAGGAGAGATCCCAGAAGAAGGCCCTGTGAGGGCCATGTGAGGCTCTGGGGAGCCCTAGACCCTTGGCTCTCAAAGTCTGCTCTTAGGATGCAATCCTGAGTCATCTCGGCCCTCACCACTCCCAAGTAATTTCCAGACAGATAGAAATACAGCATCTCAGACCCCACCTGGATCTTCTGAATCAAGATCTGCTCTTTTCTGGAGACGCCAGGTGGTCAGTGTGTGCATTTAGTTGTGTGCAGCTCTGGCCCAGCCATCTAGAGAGGCGGCTAGGAGAAACTGCTTTGGGACTCAGAAGGTGGGGGAGAGGATCTGGCAAGGAGAGCTCTCCCTCCCCAGTTTGGGCCTGCAGGGGAGCAGGTGAGAATTAGAAGTGGCCAATAGCCAGAAAGCTAAGAAAAAACTGATGGGCAGTAACTGGACAGAGGCCTCTGGAGGTGAGAGCTCTCAGCCAGCCCTGTTTCTCGACCTGTCACCACACTCTGTCCCTGTCAGGGCCTGCTGTCTGCCTGCTAGTAAATCCTTGCTCCTGGAATGAGATCATTTCCTTGACAGTGGGGAGGCAGCTGGCACAGCCTCGCTGCTGAGAAGAGCTGGTGAGAAGCAGGTAGCCGGCCCCCGGCCCTACAGAGCTGCCACGGGCTGGCAGGATGGTAAAGGTTTTGCCAAAGGAGACTGAGAATTCTGCCCGCTGTGCATGCAGAGATGGCCTCGCTCCTAGCGGGAGAGTGGACGGAGATGGCCACGCTCTCTGCGTGGGGCACACTGACAGGCTCTGGAGGAGGGTGGTGGGATAGACTCTGTGGGTGACCTTGAACTTGAGCCAAGGATACTTTCAGGGATTCAGATGCTCCTTGGGAGTATCTGATTTAATGGCAGGACCTAACTTCGACCTGACAGAAGGAAGGGCAAGAAGATACTGCTTGTGCCTCTGAGCTGCCGGATCCCCTCTTCCTTCGTCCCTCTCGCGTCCTGCGCTATAGAATTGCAGCTCCTTCCTCGTTTCCTGCCACTGCTTGTTTTCTCTAGGCATGAAGCGGGGATGGCAAGAGTAAGTGCACATAGGGGCGGTGTGACAATTGCATGCGCTGATTCATGGAAAACTCCTCAAATAGAGTCTGGCACGTTGTGAGTACTCACTAAACGGTGTCCACCGTTATTGTTCTTGTGTTCTCACTGGCTTCCCATCAGAGGTCAAGGCTGTCCCTTCTGGAGGCTGAGCATCTCCCACCCCCACCTTCCCCAAGAAGCCCTATGACCCCAGGAAGGATGGATGACCTCCAGGCTGGAAGCTGCATTAGCTATAACGCCTGGGGAGGAAGGGGTGGAGAGGAGACAGAACAAGGAGGGCAATGGAGAAGAGAGAAAAGCAAAGTGGGTTCATGGAGACAGAAGATGCAGGGGCAGGGGCGGGAGGGATGGAAACAGTGGGAAGCATCGGAGGGAAGGAGCATTGCCGTAGCATCTGTTGTGTCTCTGGGATTTGCACACATTTCTCATTTACGCCCCACAGCAACCCTTAAGGTACATCTTAACCACCCTTTGTGGATGGAGAAAGTGAGGCTCTGAGAGGTGAAATACCTTGGCTGGGATCAAGCCAATCAGTTTTCACAGGTTCTTTCTTCTTGACTACGCTGGAGCCATCTGGGCTTTGGTGGAAGAAGAGAGAGCCCAAAGGACAGAGGAGAGGCCGGGGGAACAGAGGGCACGGAGGCTGCGGCAGGGACAGGGAGCTGCCAGCGGAGCACACCCGGCCCCTTGGGCAGCTCAGTCATGTCTGGGCGTCCCTGGCAGGCCTCTGCCACCCGGGAGCTCATCACTGTCACTTACCTGCCTGTGCACTTGGTTCTTCTGAAGTCCTCTCCACCCCAGCCTGAGCCATCTCCCACTCTACCCGTGGCATCTGAGCCAGCCTGGTCAGGAGGAATAGGAGGCTGGGCCTGGGGACCTGTGAGGGCAGAGATGGGCAGAGTGAGGGGGGGCAAAGGGGGGGTTCAGTAGGGGAGGCCGTTGGAGGGAGCTGAGCCCTGACTTCAGAGAAGCCGGCAGGTGTCACCATGGCAACCACAGACAGGCGACATCTTTGAAAAAGAAAAAAGACAACAACTTTGGAGATTTTATTTGCTGTCTTTGCATCCTTCAGCAGGAGGAGAAGTGGGGACCTTGGGGAGTGCTGGAGAAGGCTGAGCAGGGGGGTGGGTGAGTGTCAGAGGTAAGAGCCCTCTGAGGAGAGAGTGTGGTCTGACCCCTGAGGAAGGGTCCTCCATGTGGGCCTCAGCACCCCAGGCCTTGGCGTCCTCTCCTGATGCTGGTCCAGCTAAATCTGCCTCCCAGATTCTGTTTTGAGAACTGGGGACTCCATGGGGCTTGTCATCCGGGTCTGGCCAAGTGACCCACAGAGAAACCCTCTCTTCAAACTTGGGCCCACTAGAAAGAAGGAATTTCAGAAACCTAGATTTTCCCTGTCCTGTTCTCCCCATTCCTGCCTAAAAGTATGTCCTTCATCTACACGGCGCTTGACGTGCATCCAAGAGGCACAGGGAATAAAAGTTCAGACCCCAAAGTCATACTGCCTGGCTCCACAGCCCCAATGTCCCTTCTAGCTGCCTGGGCAAGCTGGTTAACTACGGTGCTTCAGTTTCCCCACTGTGAAGCAGAGACAATAATAATATCCACCTCACTGGGTTGTTGGAAGGACTTAATGAGTTAGTGTAAGTAAAACACTTAGAAGAGCCTCATGGGTCTGGCCTGGTGTTGCAGGGTTTCTGTAGTCTTCAGCCTTTGGGCTGTGGAACTGAGGCTTTGAATGGCTGGGTTGTGGGACTGAGCTCCTAGCCACCCCCATCTCCTGCCCACGGGCGTAAGGACCTCTCAGACCTGGGCCCAGGGAGCCCCCAGCCTACTCCCCAGGTATGTGGAAGGCAGAAGAGCAGAGCCCCCTCTTCTCAGGCCTGCTTCTCCAGGTACCCTGGGCCTGGCTGTGCACCCAGATTCCCTGGACCTCAGTTTCTCCAAGCTGCTTGCCATCCCTGCCATTTCTAGAATTCTGAGCAAGAAAAACAAGGAAACCCAAAACAAGCTGATTTTGATCCTCGGGGAGGACCTGTCTGCATTGACAAGCGTCTGAATCAGATACTGCTTTTCAATAAGTAGTTTCCTCCCTTCCAAACCCAAGCTTGAACAGACCTAGACACTTACCAGGGGCCTGTTAGCTCTTGGTGACTCGATCAAATTAGCATGGCTGTTGCCAATAACACAAACGTGCTCTAGAAAGTTCTTTATGGATGCTTTCCGCAGAACTTTTTTTTAACCTTCTCTCCAGATGTATAGGTGACGTTCTTTTAAGCTCCATCTCAGTTACTATGGACTTCAGAGTAATTAGGCTTTGCAGTAAGTGCCCAGCCAGCAGTCTGATATTCCTATAAACCGCAAAAAATGACAGTTGGTGAGTGTTTATGTCCCACTAGGCCCCTTCTGAGACTTGGTGATATACATTATCAATAATTCCCAATCACAGCTCTGCAGGGTGGACTGTCTTATCCTTATTTCCAGGGGTGGAATGTGAGGGCCCAGAGGTCATGGATTCACTCAAGCCCACACTGTGACCTGGTCAAAGAGTTAGGCTTCAAATCTATGAACACTTAGCTCTAAGACGTTCAGGCCCTAGGACGTGATCCCTGACTTACAGGCAGCCTAGATGGTGATTAGAACTGATCACCCACAAGACAAGAGGGACCGAATCCCAGCTTTCCCAGTATCTAGCTGTGTGAAATCACTTTTCAGGCCTCCGTTTCCTCATCTGAAAAACAGAGATCATACTGCTAATTTGGTGCTGTTAAAAGCACTATTTACAACATCCAGGACATGGAAGCAACCTAAATGTCCAACCACAGATGAATGGATGAAGAAGATGTGGTACATACAGACAATGGAATATTACTCAGCCACAAAAAGGAACGAAATTGGGTCATCTGTAGAGATGTGGATGGACCTAGAGTCTGTTAAACAGAATGAAGTGAGTCAGAAAGAGAAAAACAAATATCGTGTATTAACGCATATATGAGGAATCTAGAGAAATGGTACAGATGAACCTATTTTCAGGGCAGGAGTAGAGACATAGACGTAGAGAGCAGACAGGTGGACACAGCGGGGAAAGGGGAGGGGGGACGAATTGGGAGATTGGGACTGACATATATACACTACCGTGCGTAAAATAGATAGCTAGCGGGAACATGATATAAAGCACAGGAAACCCAGCTCTGTGCTCTGTGACGACCTAGATGGGTGGGATGTGGTGGGGCCGGGAGGCCCAAGAGGGAGGGGATATAGGTGAGCCAACGTATGGCCGGTTCACTTCATTGTACAGCAGAAATTAATACAACATTGTAAAGGCAATTATACTCCAAAAGTACCCAAAACACAAACATTGGAATTGTATGTAAAGTCTTGAGGGAAAATAAACATCAGCCTGGAATTCTAGAAGGAAAAAAAAAAATAAATGAGTTCATATATGCAAAGCTCTTAAAACAAAGCCCGGTACACAGTAAGCGCTAATCTAGTGTTTACTTTTATCCTTTCCACTAGCCCCTGAGGCTTCCATATATGGACCTGCAAAAGGGGAGGAGATGCGTGTCTACCCAAACATCGATTTTCAAGAGTCCATGAGGTTTTCCTAGAAGCAGGCCTTTAAAAAAAATTCACAGGTTTTACGCTCAAACTATTTTCCCAGACTAATTTCACAGCAGCACAGATTCTTAGGGCTGGCAGGGCCTCACCTAGTGGAGGAAAGAAGGACTATGGAGCCAGATGCACTTGAGTTGGCATTCTGGCTCTGCCCTTCACAAAAGTGGGATTCTGGCACATCCTTCATCCTCCCAGGCGCCCAGGGCTTTCTAGGGAGGCTCTGTGGTGAGGACAGAGAGCCAGCAGCCCCTACCCGGGGCCGGGCCTGCCACTAACTTGGCTGGGTTCCTGCTGTGCGTCTCAGCTTCCTTACCTGTGAATCGAGGACCTTGCTCTGTACGGTTTTAACAACACACACTCAGATTTATGTCCCCCCAACCCGAGGTGCCCCTCAGAATCCTGGGTGGTAGCACCAGATGCTCATAGCAGGAAGGAGTCAGGAGAGAGCTCCTAGAAATTCCACAAAGTGAGAGCTGGAGGGGATCTTTAAAAGTGACTTAGTACACTTCCCATTTTGCCAGTGAGAAAACTGAGGCCCAAGTGTGGGGAAGTGCCTTGTGTGATGTCAGAGCTGGGACGAGAGAACCCGTGTGTCCTGTCTTGCAGGCCCAGCGCCCCTGGACACTGTAGCCACTGTCAGCTCAAGAGTGTGAAGCCTGACCCCCCTTCTCTGGGCTTTTACCACTTGTCAGCTTGAGGAAAGAGAATCTTCCCAAGTGCGCTTTAGCACAAAGATAGAGACACATGTCCTATTAAGTGTAATGATGGTGATGATGACGATGATAGCTGTAATTTATTGAGTGCTAATGCTTGGCATTGTTCTAAGTGCTTTATATTTATCTAATCCTGGGAGTGGGGGAAACCATCCTCATCCCCCTTTACAATGAGAAAGCTGAGGCCCAGAGAAGGTAAGCAGTTTGCCGGAGGTTTCCCAGCTGGTACGTGTAGGAACTTGGTCTTGAGCCAGGCAAAATTCTAGAGTCTGCCCTTCAACTGTTTGTCTGTACTGACTTCTTGGAACGTAATATTTCTACATCTGCAGTCTGTAGATGCTCGGGGAAGGGGATGGTGCTGGATTTGATGCAGTCTAACTCATCAGTGTATTTGTTGAGACCTACTCTATGATCAGAAGGATAGCCAAAAACACTGACTGGCTCTTAATTAAGTGTATCGATATAAAATAAGTTTCAGATCTGGCCTCTCACATACTACACAGGTGCATGTGCTCACATACACATACACACCACATACACCACACATACACACACGCGTGCATTAGAAAAGGCTGAGAGCTTGGTCAAGCAGAAAGTATACTGAATTCAGAGAACCAGAGCTCCTAGTTCAAGTCCTGGCCCCATGCTGTCCAGTCGAGGGATACTCAGCTAGTTAATTTGCCCACACTGTGAGAGGTGGGGCTGTGTCTATATCATTTGCTCCTGAATTTCCATTGTTCTCACTCAACAGATGATTCGATTATTTCCTCACTTCTGCTTTCTAGCTGTGTGACCATTGGCAAGTTACTCAACCTCTCTGTTCCTCTGTTTCTCCCATCTGTAAAATAAGGATAATAATTGTACCTACTCATAGGACTGTTGCAAGGATTAAATGAATTGATATGGGTAAAGGACATAGGGCTTGGCAAACAGTAAATATGCACAAATTTTAACCTTGATCGTGGTGATAATGGTGACAATATGATTTATTACTTTTTGCCTATAAAATTGGCCAATAATAGCATTTGCCTCCTAGGGTTATTCTGTGGACCAAGTAGGAGTATGAGGAACCACAAAGTATGGGTTCAGCCCCCCCACTCATGTCTCAGATCAGGAACAGGAGAAGGAAGGGTGTGCAGGGTACCAGGACACCCTGCCCCTCCACCCAGGAGGAAGAGGAGGGGGCAGGGTGGGCCCTAGCCTGGAGCCTAGCATGGCAGCGGACAGGACACTTTGTCCCCTTGTGTCAGCTTATGCCTGTGGCTTCCTGCCCTGATGCTGCCACTTCGCATGTGTGACCCAAGCTATCTCTAATTGTCACGTGGAGGAGGAGAAGCGGCAAACAGGTTTACCATATTCACGGTTTGCTGCATCTGTTACATTCCACGTGCATGTAAACTACTTCTTGTGGCATTGTCTGAGAAATTAAACATCTCTCCTTCCTGGGCTTGGAGAGAAGCGTCGGGTCCCCAAAGTGGGGTGCGGGTGTCATCTCCTGGGCCTCTTAGAGCAAGTGCTCCGGAGGGGACGGGGAATGAAGACTGTGCAGCCACAGCTTGGGGGTCTGTTTACTGGGAGGACATGACAGGACGTGCCCAAAGCTGGCCACTTAGAGGCTGGGGAGATGTTCCCCAGGGAGACAGTGCAGGAGCACCTCTGCAGCGCGGGTGCTGGGAAAAGGCACGCTGCACGCCATCCCCAAGACTCACTGGTCCCCTAGTGAGAGTCCTTCTGCCAGGCTCACCACTGAATCATTTGTTGAAAGGACCTACTTATCAACTCAGCTGTGCCATCCTCTAGCTGAGCGACCTTGTGAAAGACGCTCAACCTTTCTGGACCACAGCCAATGGAGAAAACCATCACACTGTCCAGCGTAAACTCTTCCCAGCCAGCCTTCAAGCAAATCCCCTTGGTTTAGGATATGAGCCAAAAGATAGACATTGTGAGAACAGAACGGGACCCTTTTGATGAGAAAATCCACCAGCGAGATGAGTGCTATTCACCCCACTGATAATTGGAATCACCTGAAAAGTCTTAAAAAATACCAAATACACTGATGCTGGGTGGGTTCCATTACCGGGATTTTTGATGTAATTGATCTGCTGGAAGTCCAGGCATTGGAATTTTATAAAAGCTTCACATACGTCTGATGTGCAACCAGGGCTGAGAACTGTAGATATGACCTAGATAATCCATTCCCTAATGATCAAGAGTTGAAGGTGATTTTAATTAATGAAGAAGATGGGAAGAGATTTTGGGGAACCAGATGTCTAGGCCTTTTGGCCTCCAGACCTGAGACATTCCTCGGGGTCCAGCCCAGGTAGGCTGGAAATAGGATGCTGTCCTGACTCTGCTTCCCACTGAGCATGGGCTGGGGCCAGGGTGGAAAACATCCATCAGGTCACCGATGACTCCTGAGGCCTGGGCTGAGCCCTGCTCTCAGGAGAGCCCCAGAGTGGTGGGAAAACAGCCCCATAAAGGATGACGAGGGAGTGGTGTGATCTGTCCTCTAGTGGGTTGTGCACTGGAAACGAGGGAGAGTAGGAGAGGGGAGAAATGGATTCTCTCTGGAAAGGTAAAGGAGGGCTTCTGGAGGCAAGAGACTTGAGTTGGGGCTTTGAAGGATATATACAAGTTTGCCAGGTGGAAGGCAGGGGAGGTAGCAACATTCCCCAGTAGGGAATGGGAAACAGCAAGTACTTCGGCACATCTGGCCCAGGGGCTGCTCCCGTTCATGGGGCTCCCTGTGTGCCCACCTCTGTACCAGGCTTTGCTGGTGTAGCTGGGGGGTGGTTCCCACAGGAGAACATGGGTCCACCCTTAACACTTACAGTGAGGCTGGGAGACACAAAGTTCAAAGGGAATTTCAAGATGGTTCCATACAAAGAGAATTCCTAGTGGGGGCTCCTAATAGGTTTGGGTTATCAAGGAAGGCTGCTTGGAGGAGGTGAGTCTGGAGAAATGTACAGCGCACAGGAGGCAGGTAATATCTCAGGGGACTGCAGTAGCTATGGGCGGGGGATAAAGGCTTGCATATTTGATGATCCAGCCCCTGACATGGCCTGGAGTATGGGTGGGGCAGGGAAGCCCCCGTGATTGAGGTCCAGGGAGGTGACCTGGGTGGAGCCACACCAGGCCAGGCTGGGACAGGGCAGTAAGTGGTCCCAGAAGCCATGTTGGGCCGATTAGACCCATTCTCAAATTTAGGAAAGAAGAAAATATTTTACTGTTTAATCAAGTCTGGATTATATTCCTCATCATACCAATGCAATCATAAAATATAATTTTTAATATCTTTTTGTGAAGGAAGGAGCCCAGGAAGGCAAACATGCCTAGGGTTCAGAAAGGTCACAATGCTGCCTTGGGGCAGCCTGCTTGGCTGGAATTCTACACCCCTAGATCCTCTTCCGAGCCCTACCTTTTATTTTTTTATTATTTATTATTTATTTTATTTTTATTTTTATTTTTTTGGCGGTACGCGGGCCTCTCACTGTTGTGGCCTCTCCCGTTGCGGAGCACAGGCTCCGGACGTGCAGGCCCAGTTGCCATGGCTCACGGGCCCAGCCGCTCCGCGGCATGTGGGATCTTACCGGACCGGGGCACGAACCCGTGTCCCCTGCATCGGCAGGCGGACTCCCAACCACTGCGCCACCAGGGAAGCCCTCGAACCCTACCTTTGATTAGCTGTGTGTTCTGGGGCAAATCACCAATCCTCTTTGAAGCTCAGTTTTCCCTTCTGTAACCCAGGAGCAATAGACCCATCTCACAGGCAGCACCCTCCAGGGGGTGCCATCGACCTGGGATCCATAGAGAAAAGTGCCCCTGGAATGTGCAACTGGATGGAAGGGTCCACAAGAGTGAAGACTTGAAAAAAGAGGTGTGAAACCGCTTTTTAAAAAAGCATCTCTGAGGACAGCCTTAGTTTTGGCACTTGGGGAAGGGATCAAGGGCCCCTCTCTCGGCCTCACTATCCCCATTCCCTACACGTACCATCAAATCTTCCCACTGAAACAAAGAGAACCACTCGGCTGTCAGTGCTGATAATACCCTTTCTCTGCACAACCTACAGAGCTCTCTGCGCACCCCATCTGTGCATGCTCCTCGCCCCCTTGTGGCAGCCCACGAGCCCCGAGCCCTGAGACCCTGCTCTGTCCATCCCTACCCCTCATCCCCTGCACACAGCTCTTCGTCATGCCAGAGCCAGCACTGCAGGGAGGCAGCCGGTGCTTGTCTCTGATACTGAGTGGAATCCCCAAATCCTTCTTCTCCACTTTCCCTCCAGGGACCCGCTGGGCTCATATCCTGGTCTCTTCCTTGTGATGCTCTTTTGGTCCAGCTGACCTCTCAGAGCAGTACAGCTACAGCAGTCAGTCAAATGCAGTCTCACAGTCTCAGAGCAGGTGCTGGGATCCCCAGCCCAGCCCAGCCCAGCCCAGACCCTGTCTTCTGGCAAACTCTGGGGGTTCTGCCGACCTCTGGCGGCCCCTCCTCTGTGTATGGGATGCAAGTGGCAACCCCAGTCTCCAGCAACCATGAGAGTGGGTGCAGCCCTAGCTGTCCCCACTAGCCGCCATCCTGTCTCAGTGGTTGATGTGGGTCAATACTCATCTCCCTCCAAGATCCAGGAGAGCACAGGGTCTTCTAGCATCACCTTCTCTACGCAAGGAGCATGAAGAATACGTAGTGAATTGAATAGTGGCCCGCCAAAAATAAGTGCACCCAGGACCTCAGAGATGATCAGTATCTTGAAATGAAATCATCCTGGATTAATGTGGGCCCTAGTCCCCAGATGGGTGCCCTCATAAGAGACAAAAAAGGCATCATTTCACCACGCTTCATAAGACACAAAGGGGCACAGAGAAGACCTCCACGTGAAGACAGAGGCAGAGATTGGAGCGATGCAGCCACAGCTAAGGAAGGCCAAGGATCTTGAGGAGCTCCCAGAAGCTGGCAGAGACAAGGCAGGATTCTTCCCAGGAGCCTTCAGAGGCTGCAGGGCGCTACCGACACGTTGATTGCAGACTTCTGGTCTCCGGAACTGAGAGAGAATCAATTTCTGTTTTAAACCACCCAGTTTGTGGCCATTTGTTAAGGCCGTCCCAGGAAACTAGTGCAGAAGAGTCATGATTTACCTGCATGTGCCCTGCTCTCCCTTTTCCAGTCTCCCTCATCACACCGATCCCGTCCCACTGGCCTGCCTGAAGACCCCATGTTTAGATTACCAACAACCATAAGACCATCTTGCATTTATTGAGTGCCTGCTGTGTGCCAGGGAGTATCTGGGTGTTGCATCCCAACGAGCGAGAAAGACGTGTGTGTGGTAGTGACTAAGGCCACAGTGGATCTGAGGGACCGCTTTACAGTCATATATCCTTGGGCAGGCGATTTAACCGCTCGGTGCCTCAGTCTCCCCATTAATTAAATGGGGGTGATAACAGCAATGCCCAACTTTGGGGCTGTCAGGAGGATTAAATGAATCAGCCATATATGACACCTCTGAAACCATGCCTGGGACTCAGCAACTCTCGGCCACTATCTGTCATTTCCCCATGGCTCAGGTGAGGAAATGGAAGCCCAGGTGAGTTATGTCACTTCCCTAACCCAGCTAAGCAGATGGCCAGGCTGGGGTTTAAGCTCAGGCTTTTCTGACCTTGAAGCAGAGGTGCTTTCTAGTCTGACAGACACTGTCTCCTTTTCAGGAGCTTCCTGGAGACTTGACATTTAAGCTGAGGGCAGGCGTGACGTTACCTGGGATGCTTAACAGGACTTCTTGTCAAGGGGTGGCAGCTGGGGCTGCTTGTCACTTTAGAACCATCACTCCTGGCCAACACTTGGCAGAGAGCAGAGCCTTGGAGCTGGGCTGGGCCCAGGAGGTCACGTTTTTTGAGGAGAAAGAAGGTAGACTGGAGACATGGAACTGGGAAGACAAGGTGTGAGCTGGCCTTGGGAAGACCGGGGGAGCCAGACGCAGAGGGGCAGAGATGGGCCAGGCATGCGTTGTGTTCCTCTGATGGCACAGGAGGGCCTCTGCCCCAGCATCTTACCCAATGAGACCTGTTTCCATAACAGCCTGAGAAACAGGTGCTTAAGAACTGCTGGGGGGATGCTGCCCAGAGTGAGTGAAGGGTGTGAACACCAGGGTGGAAGGAGACAGGAGATTCCAGGCCAAGGAGAATCACAGTCGTAGGAAGTTGAGCGTCAATGAAAATGAGGTTTGGGGAATGAATGACACGGTCCTGGGCTGTCAGCCCACCAAGGTAACTGAAGGTGGGGATGACAGCCACAGGCAGAGGAGAGGCCAAGGGGGGAAATACAGTATCGCTGTCTTCAATGATGCTCGGAGTCATGACACATCCAGGGCTCCTCATAGGACCTCCCCGGAACCCCAGGATGCAGCTTCTTGAGGGATTCGTACCAACATCAGCATTGGGAGGAGGGAGATGCGTTCTGCTGCCAGGCTTTCTGAGGATTGAGGCTACGGTTCAGAGCAGGTAAATCTGGAGCTTTATGGGGACAGAGCGGGTACTCAGCCGACCACTTCCCAAGGTCATTTGGCAGGACCCCTGGGAATCCTTATTGGACTAAAAAAGACCACAGTACCCCCCTGCCCCGTTCCCCATGCCCTCAAGTCCTCCCCCTTCTGTTGAGTTGCTGCCGTGGGGAGCAGTTCGGGTCTTCAGATGCCAACTCAGCTGGCAAACAAGTGAAAGGTTCGGGCAGGCAGTGGTTGCTCTCTCATTGTGAGAATAAGTTCCCAGATTCCTGGCTTTCACAAAGCCCTGCCCGCTAGGTCCCTGACTTGGTGAAATCGACCAGTCGTTTTGACCTAGAGACACCTATGCAGCTCTGGGAGGAGAGGAAACCAGAGAAACTGAAGGGGCAGGGGGAGGGGGGAGGGAAGATGGAGAGCAGAGATGGGGGTGGGGAGGGCAGGGGGGAGGTGGGGGAGATCCAAGCTTTTTTTATAACCACGTCGTCTTTATCCTCTGTGCACACACAAGGGAGCTTATCATCGAGACCCCTATGAGTGGGGGGATGCATGCGTTTGGACAGGTTATTGGGTCCCTGTGACCATGCCACCAGATGTGGGATACTTGGGAACATAAGGTTCACTAAATTACTGTGAATAAGTGGGCCTCACTTCTTCTGGGCACTTGGGCACCCTCTTGCCAGCCTTGCTTGCAGGCATGGAGTCCCCTGTTCACCTTCTTCCTACAGGCAAGTCTGTTCTGGCTGTGGGTGCGTGACAAGCCATCTCACAGAGGGCATCTCGATGTGATACAGAATGAATCAGCAGTCCTGTGAAGGGGGTGCTGTTACTTTTATGCCCATTCTACAGCAGGGAGCTTTAGTGAGCTGCCTCGGGCCACATGGCTGCTAATAACAGAGCAGGGATTTGAATTGGGGCCAGCTGCCTCCAGTCTATGCTCTGGACTCCACACCACACCATGCCACCTCCACGGGGCAGCTCAGGTGTATCAGGAAGAGATTTTAGCAGTCAGAGTAACATCCTTTACAGAGGTCCCCATGGCAGCATCCCTGAATCACGACAGTCCAGTTTGAACACATCCAATGATGGGCTGCTTGTTACTTTGCCAGGAGGCCAGACCCATGTCCCAGGAGTTTGAGTTTTGGGAAAATTCATTGGGTTGTTGAGCCCCAAACTTGCCTCGCTGTCCCTTCCTGCTCTGGCTGAAGTTCTAGAGCCACTGAGAAGTCCATCGTTTGGCCTGATACCCTTCGGATATCTGCAGGCCAGCCCCATGCCTTCACCTGCAGACTCGGATTGCACAAGCAGGGTCCCCTGGCCCCTCAGCCCTTCCTCCTTTTTGGCCATCAGCTCCTCCACCCGTCACCTGTCAGGCCCAGTTCTGCTGGACACACTCTGGTTTGCCCACATTCTTCTCAGCCCGCTGTCCTCAGGCTTAGGGACACTCTGAGTGTGACCTGCTCATCAGGTGGCTCTGATGTTATCTCCAGCTCTGACACTCCAAGTGGTACCCGGGGCGCATGCCCCACCCCCTGTCCTGTCTCCTGCCTCTCATGTTCCGCCCCCCTCCTGGTGGTCCCTGAAGTGGGGCCCAGGCCTGGAGGTCGCCTATGTCAGAGCTGAACAGTCAGAGCAATGGGGGGTGATGTGAGGGCCAAAGCAGGAGGAGGCTGCAGATCCTGAGATGGGGGGAGATGGGATGGGGTTGGGGGTCATCACACAGGCTGCTCAGTCTTCCAAATTTCTCTCTCTCTCCCTCTCTCAGGGAATTCCTCTAAGAGCAGGCAAGAAACCGCCTCTTTTTTTTTTTGTGGTCACACTGTGAGGCATGTGGGTTCTTAGTTCCCCGACCAGGGATTGAACCCACGCCCCCTGCAGTGGGAGCACGGAGTCTTAACCACTGGACCGCCAGGGAAGCCCCCAAACAGCCTCTTAACTCACTGGATACGTGGAAAACACTTGGCACAATTTCACTGTTGGTTTCTGTTGCATGGGGGGCGCAGCGGGGAGGGGTGCTGTGTTTCTTCGATGCACGTCCACCCCATGATCACCCCTTTCCCAAATGGACATGCCTCAGGGGACCAAGGCGGCTGGGGCAGGGAAGTCCTAGGTGGGCTTCCACAGGGAAGCTGGGGATGTATGACAGGTGAGAACACTGAGGCCCAGGCACATGCTTCGGGTGCCAAGGGCCCCATTGTCCCCCAATGTGATTATTTAGAGAGAAACCTCTACCACTGAGAATTCAAACGGAAGGGGCTGGCTCTGAGGTTACAAGTCTGTCCCTCTGCCCCAGGCAGATGGACACCGGCTGGCAGGGACCCAGCTGCGAGGATGACTGACTCCCAGCGTTAACCAGAGGGCTAAGTGAAGGGACGGTTTACAGAGGTGTGGGCAGGGCAGCGGGCCCACCAGAGCTGGTACACTCCCGGCAAAACAAGGCAGGGAACAAACGGTTACCAGCCCTGGGGACTGCAGAGCAAGGGGAGGGAACACAGGGAACACTGAGAGCTGCAGCTGGGGAGAGGGGCTGTTCCACAAAAGCCGTAGCCTTAGGACACAGCCACTGCCAGAACGACCACGAAGCCGGCGCCATGGCAGGGTGGTGGAAGAAACACCACACCTCACCCTCCAGTCTCCTGTTGGTACCCCCCGGTGACCGAACCCAGGGAAGCCAGAGGAAAGGGAAGTCTGAGAAACGCAGCTGGTTGGGACCAGACCCAGGGGTCAGAGGGGGAAGGGAATGGATTGGAGACGGGGTGGATTCACAGAGAATAAACCGCATGAACACCAGTGGTGATGGTTGTATTCGTTTCCTCTGGTTGCTGTAACAAATGACCACAAACCGGGCGTCTTAAAACAACGGGAAGGTATTCTCTCACAGTTCTGGAGGCCACAGGTCTGAAATGAAGGCTGTGGTATGGTGCCCCCTCCAGTGGCTCTGGGGGACAATCCTTCCTCCCTCTTTTGGCTTCTGGTGGCTCCGGGTGTTCCTTGGCTGTGGCAGGAACATTCCAGTCTCTGCCTCTGTCTTCACATGGCCTTCTTTGCTATGTCTTTTTATCTCCTCTACTGTCTCTTAGAAGGGCACTTGTCATTGGATTTGGGGTCCAGGATGACCTCATCACCTTTACTGAATTACATCTTCAAAGACCTTTTTCCCAAACAAGGCAGCACTCACAGTTTCCGGGAGTTAGGAGGTAGGCTTATCTTTTGGGGGAGGGTAGACCATTCAACCCACTTTAATGGTCATCTCGGGTGAGCTCCTGCCCCTTCTCGATGTCCCCTACACGTGTCACCTCAGTGCATTTCAAAACTGGCCAGGAAGGAAGAAAGGGCTGTTGTTATTTCCAGTTTAGAGATGAAGCCAAAGAAGAGAAGAGACGAGAGGATTCTGGTAAGAAGTAGAGGCGGGACAGGAGCCGGGGGTGTAGCTTTCCTGTGCCATGTGCTCCTGCCCCACCCCCCAACCCAACAGGCACAGATCAGCCCCCTCCTGCTTCCTCAGCGCTCTGTCCACTCTCCTCTTAGTATGGTTTTCACTCTGTAGTTTTTTCCTCTTTGGACTTCCGGTGCCCAGACCTGAAGTTGAGTCTCATGTCTCACTGGTTTTCTATGAACCACTTTTATCTGACTATTGAGTTAGTTTTCTTTAGTAATGGAGAGTATGCACTAACTCACCACCAAAGAAACAGCTTGACCATAACTTACATCTGGGCCCGGTCCCTGCATCCCACACCCCCAGATCCCTCCAAATCCAAATCTCCCCATCACTCTGAATGCTGGTCATTTCCCTTTGCTCTCCTTTCTGTGTGGTTTTATTGCATGTCTTTCTTATCATTTTTTTCTTAAATTATGATAGTTTCAAGCATATAGAAAAGTGTAGAAAGCAGTGTATGGATACCTGCCTTGCCGTGTGTTAAATGCAGCCAGTAATTGTTGAACACAAACTTTAGGGCTGAACTCCGTGCCAGGAACAGGTCACAGAGATGGCCACAGCAAGCCCGACAGCTGGTGAGGTTGGGACATGTCAACAGGGCATTGTGGGATCTCTAGGTGCTTGGGGTAGGGAGGAAGGGCAGTGGGAGGAGGACTTGTTCCATTGTCCGTTTCTGACACTGGGTGGGAATTGCTGGAAGGCAGAGGCCAGATTGAAAAAGTTCGTCTCTGAAGCCCCACTGCCTGGCTGAGAACAAGTGCTCACTAAACACGGACAGAATTAATGACAATGTTTTTTGGAATAGACGCTAAACCTCCCATTCTAGGTCAGTAGGGCCTGCAGTCCACTAAAGAAAGTCATGAGCGAGGCTTGGGGTTGGATGGGTGGAGGGGTTTGCAAGGCAGCCCCACGTTCATCCGATTCAGGGTAAACGTTCCCTACTGAGCCCATTATATCCCTTTCCACATGGTGACATTTGCACTGGCTTGTGACAGATGCTCTCTAAGTGTGTTCTAATCCTCTCACTAGTTCCCTCAGGCCAGGGTTTGGGGCTCTGAGGTCAGGGGCTGAGTGTTCTGCATCTAATTTGGAGATTCCTAAAGCAGAGGCTGTCTGCTCCCATTAGATTGGGGCCACCTGCGGCAGGGACTGTGCCTCCTCCATCGTGATGGGAGATGTCATAAGTCAGGTCTGTCTCCCCTCTCAGACTGGGGCATCCCGAGTTTCAGGTGTCTTTCATCTGATAGATCTTCCTGAAATCGGAGGTGGTTTTCCTCCTTTGACTGGCAGTCCCCTGAAGACAGAGGCTGTATCTCCCCCCATCAGACTGGTCCATCCCTGAGGCTGGGGTGGCTTTTTTCCCATCAGAAGCTCCTGCAGTCAGAGCTGTCTCCTTGCCATTGTGCAGGAGAGAGGGCACACATTCCCTGTGTGCTTCCAGAGAGCAGAGCCGGGCCCCTGCCTCCTGCCCCTGAGATGTCCTTGAGCAGTGTGAGACGTCTCTGAGACATCCTTGTTTTCTCTTCTTACCTCCCACTCTGTAGATAACTCACCTAAAAAAATCCCTGTTGCATCACTGAACTTTGCGAGGAGTCACTCACCATGTCCCCCAGACACCGAGTCCAGCCTCTGGGAACGTGGGCAGCTGAGCCCGCCCCAAGATGGGATCTGGAGGAAGCTCTTCCCCTCCGCTCACTGACTGATATCAAAGAAAGGACACCAGGGACCTAGGCGGGGGGGCAGAGGGGAAGGGGAGAGGGCCTTATTTTTGGACCATACACATCATCATCAACATCACCTCATTCAAATTTCCAAATCCTGAGATAAGTAAAACATACACTGTCTTCATTTTGCAGATGAGAAAATTAAGGTAGAGAGAGGAGTGGCTTGCCTGGGGTGATCTGAGTAGGGGTAGAGAAGCAGAAGTGGGTCAGAGTACATTCTACCTATAAATCTCATACCGTGCCCAGCCCAAGACCCTGTGGCTTGCCCTCCAGAAGGAGCGATCCTGGTAGATTCTTGAGTGGGGTCCTCTCCTCTCTGTCCATATCACCTCATGGTGAAGACACCCACTCATTCAGGGTTTCGTTGGATGTGTGGCCAGTGGGTGTCTTTCAGGTGGATGCCCTATCTCCCCCCCCCACCCCCATTATATCAGGGTCTCCTTGAAGATAGGGCTGAGTCTCTGCCCTCAGACTGGGAGCTCTCCAGGGCAGAGCTCGGTTTCCTCCTTCTGGCCCTTCTAGCGGAGGCAGTAGTTGCACCGGGAAGGAGGTCTGCTCAGTGCATTTATATGTTCTCCCCCTCTTCCCCCTCTCTGGCTATTGCCTGCTCCCTGGGGCGATCTCGTTATCTTGTCTTAAGGTCATAAAAGCTCCAAACTTCAGATTTGAATGGGCCTGCAAAGGTCATCCCATTTATTCTATCTCCTGGATTCTCTGCAAAGAACATCCCTCTATCCCACGTGCTTGGTGGCTAAAGAGAGACAGCTGGAGTCTGACTTCTCCTGCTGCATCGCTTTCCCCTCCTTTCTGTACACTGGGTAAGAGCCCTGGTGCTCCCCTGGTAGGGCCTTTAGAGCATTGCGCTTCTCCACCACCACCCTGTTCTCCAGCTACCGTCCTCCCCAGCCTTTTCTTCAGGTTAAAGCTTCTTATTTCCCATGGGCACCTTTCTGAGGCAAGCAGGGGATAAGTGGGAGGTCACTGCCACCCTTCTCTGGGTGGCCCTTCTGAGCCCATTTCTGCTCCACCTGCCCTCCCTCCCCTCTGTTCCATCCCATCCAGCACACCTCTCCCTTTGAGCCACTGCTGGGCTTCCCCTAATCCCTGGTAACTGCGGGATGTCTCTTCACTCTCCAAATTCCCACAGATTTGATCATCCTGGGAACTTAATTGGTCCAGAATTCCTAAAGCTGTCAGGTATGAGATCTGGGTCAAATCCTGGGTCAGGAGAGCCCAGGCCTTTTTGGTCAAGTAACACTAGTTCTTCCAATTAATTAATATCTTATGTTGGATCCCCTTAGAAGCAAACCCAGGTGAGGATTTGAGGGTAAGTAGAATATTTGGGGGTGAACTCAGGAAGCATGAGTAGAGAAGTAGGGAAGTGAGAACAGGAAGGGCAGGAAGCCGATACAGGGTGTGTTAATGAGCAAATTACTGATCTGAACAACTGGGACTCAGTCCCACTGGGGACCTCTAGGAGCGCATTAGTTTCCCGTTGCTGCTGTAACAAATACCACAAACTTAGTGGCTTAAAAGAACAAATTTATTATCTTATGGTTCTATAGAAGTCAACAATTGGTCAGACACAGCTGAAATTAAGGTATTGGCAATGCTGCCTTTCTGGAGGCTCGAGGGCAGAATCCACTTCTTTGCCCTTTGCAGCTTCTAGAGGCTGCCCACATTCATTGGCTTATGGCCTCATCCTTCAGAGGCAGCCATAGCAGGTTTTTTTCACATTGCATCGCTCTGCCCTCTTCTGCCTCCCTCTTCCACATTTAAGGGCCATTTTGATTACATTGGGGCCACCAGGATATTCCAGGATTATTTCTATTTTAAGGTCAGCTGGTTAGCCACCTTAATTACATCTGCAATCTTAATTCCCCTTTGCCACATAACCTAACATATTCACAGGGTTAGGATATGGATATCTTTGAGGGGCCATTATTCTGCCTACCAAAGGAAATTGTATAGGTCACACTTCAGAGTTGTCCCACCCAAGGGGTGAGAAAGCCAGGGTATTTATCCATCATTTCCCATTCAAGATTGGTTGCAGGGGGAAGTAATTTCTCAGCATTTCTGGCCTGTCTTCCCTAGCCCAGTGAGCTCCTATGGCCAGAGAAAGCCTTTAGATAGAGTCACAGGTGCTTGGAGTGTGAAGCCATCCGCATGCATGGGAATGGTGAGCCCTGAGGAGATATGGGCCACTTACCAACAGAGTCTGCTACAACTAATTCATCTGTTTCTTCATCAGTAATGTGCATGTCTGGTTTGGCCAGGTCTTTACCAGGTCCCAGTGAGAGAATGATGAAATTGACACCAGAACTTACTCTAGAACAGTGGTCCCCAACAGTTTGGGCACCAGGGACCAAAATGTTTGTTTCACGGAAGACAATTTTTCCACGGACATGAGGGGCAGGGGATGGTTCAGGCAGTAATGCAAGCGATGGGGAGCGATGGGGAGTGGCAGATGAAGCTTCGCCCACTCACCAGATGCTCACCTCCTGCTGTGCGACCCGGTTCCTAATAGGCAGAGGACTGCTACCGGTTGGTGGCCCGGGGGTTGGGGACCCCTGCTATAGAAGGTTTCACAATATATTGGAGGGGAGAGACACATAGGAGATGATTATATTGCAATGTGGTCAGTATAGCATAGGGACATGAGCTGGAAGTTTATATGGTCTGGAGTGGGGATAAGAAGTAGATCAGAGAAGCCATCCTGCAGTGCTAACGCCTGAGTTCACACTGAAGGACATTTAGGAGATGGCCAGACCACAGGGGCAGGTCACTGTTCCCGACAGAGGAGATGGCACAAGCAAATACACCAGGGCAAGCAATGGTGTGATACATGCAGGGAGGATGGAGTGGAGTAAGTAGCCTGGCTTAAGACACTGTGCAGGGAACTGTGAGAATTCCTCTGTAGAGCTAGGGGGCGTGGTCGTGGGGCATTAGGGCCCTCAAGAAGAGGTTTGAATACCATCTTGCAGCAAATGGGAAGCCATTGAAGGTTTTGAGGCAGGAAGGGGTGTAGCCAGATGAGCATACTCGGTAGGTCCCTCTGTACCTGGTGTGGAAAATGGGTTTGAGGTAGTGGGACTGGAAGCAGGCGAGATTAGTGAAGAGTTATTGCAGTGGTCCAGGGGAGAGAAGAAGAGCTTCCAAATTAGGATTCTGGTTACAGAGGCAGAAAGACATATGTTGGTATTCCAAGGCCAGCTCTGTTTGTAGATAAAATATTATTTAGGATGAAGTATGACTTTGACTTACAGAAAATCCAAATTGGACATCAAAAGTTTATTCCATTTGACATAAAAGCCCAGCTAGGCAGTCTGACCTCCTTCCATCTTGTTGCCCTGATGGCTATGGCCTCCATTTCCAAACTCACGTCCTGGTCCAAGATGGCCAGTGCAACTCCAGCCACCACATCTACATTCCAGGCAGCAGGAAGGAGAAGAGGGAAGGGTCAAAACCCCCTATGATTCTGACACTAATTCCCATGTGTGTTGTTTCCCCACTCCACCAAGCAGTTCTCCAAGACCAGCTGTGTGTCCTATAGCTCACCTCAATTCTGATGCGATCTACCTGGAGACAGTGTCAGATCCTACAGGTTAAAGACTCAGTGCCACAAGACTGCCCCCCCCCCCGCCTTCAGACATCAGTTGCAAGTCCAGTTTGTCTTCTGTGCTTCTGAGTAACTGACTATAGATCAGAGGTTCCCCATGACCCTCTCCTTGGGTTTGATTAATTTGCTAGAGCAGCTCACAGAACTGAGACATTTTACTTACTAGCTCACTGGTTTGTTACAGAAAAGATAAAACACAGGAACAGTCAGTTGGAAGAGATGCACAGGGCAAGGCATGTGGGAAGGGGCATAGAGCATCCATGCCCTGCCCAGGTGTGCCACTCTCCTGGCACCTCCAGGTGTTCACCACCCCGGAAGTACTCCAAACCATTTTTAATGAGGATTCATCATAGGTGCATGAATGATTAATCTTTGGATCGATGATTGATTCAGCCTCTCTCCTCCCAGGAGGTCAGGAGGGTGGAACTGAAAGTTCCAACCCTCTAACTAAATGGTTCACTCCCCTAGCAACGAGCCCCTACCCTTAGGTGTTTTCCAAAAATCACCATTAACATAGCAAAGGATACCTTTATGGCTCTCATCACAGGAAGTTACAAAGGGTTTTAGGAGCTCTGTGCCAGGACTAGGATGAAAACCAAATTATATTCTAATAAGAGTATATCACAACTGCCTGTAAGGACACTTCTTGTAAGTCGCATGTACCTCTGCCCCTTACATCTCTTTGGCCAGAACTTAGTCCTGTGGCCACACCTAGTTGCAAGAAGAGCTTGGAAATGTTGTCTTCTTTCTGGAAGCCATATGCCCAACCACAAAAGAAGGGCACAGTGGACCCTGGAGGCAACTGGTCGTGATGAGGTAAAGGTGAACATGTGTCTTGTGGCCAGACTGTCCTGGCTTCCATTCTTTGTTACCTTGGGCCCTTCCTTGGTGCCCTCATCCATAAACAGAGATTTAGGACTCTTGTAAAGATTCGATGAAGTAACAGACGCAGAAACTTTATAAACTGTCGAGTGCTATCACTTGTGAGGTATCCCTGTGGTTGTATTCATTGTGGCCCCATTGATGAGTTGGAATTGCTTTACAAGGATGCCAGTAAAAAAGCTTGGGATGGAAGAAGGAAAAGAGTAATGTGGTGGCAGGGCTTCTTCCAGACAGAGAGGGCTTAGGGCAGGAAGGCTGGGAATCGAGTACTGAGGGCACCTGTGGGGTGTCCTGGAATGAGGTCCATGTATCTCTGAAGGAGACATCTTCAGCCAAAGCCCAGTGGTTGTACCTAGAATCGGGCAAGAGCATATGGAGGCACTTGGATTGTTTCCTTCATAATCCAGCCGTCTTCAGGGCCTCCCCCATCAGTCTGAGCCTATACCAAGCTTCTGTCCTGGGACCAAGACACAGTGAAGATTCCTTGCTGAGGCCCTGTTTTTCTCTTCGTTGACAAATTAAATCATTTCTTGGTTTAGCTGAGGTGTTCCTTATAGTAATTATTGCTCTATCAGTAAACGGAAAGGTTTTAATTCCACAAGGGTGCATGCAAATCGCGCATTTTGCATTTGTCCAGTTTAATCAATACTGTAACAGAATTAAGAGGTCCCAGCAAGCCTTGTGATCTTACCTAAGCTAATAAAGAATGAGCCTACATAATTACACGTAAGACCTTAGCTAATGCACTTGTCGATAACTGGTGACCACATTTTTCTGTCTTGTATCAAATTTTCTCTAGTTTATTCAGATATTGACTAAAAGCATGTGTTTTTTAGAGGCAGGGCCAGTCTATCATTGCTACTACCATTTAAGGTTTTTATGTCATCTTTTTCATGTCACCCTAATTACGTTAAATTTCAACCTCAAGCCCGGTCATCAGTAATCTCCATCCTCTCTCCTGCTTGCTTTTCCTCAGCACTTACCACCTTCTAGTATGCTCTTTATTTTATTTGTTTATCTCATTTATTCTCTGTCTCTCCTCTGTTGTTGTTTTTGTTTCATCTCATTTATTCATTGCTGTGTCCTCAGAGCCTAGAACAGTGCCTGGCACGTGGTAGAATCTCTGTAAATTATTTGCTACTGGAAGGAATGAATCACCTGATACGATTGTTGTATACTCAGTGGGCATAATTTCTAACGACACTTTTGGCTCTAAAATTCTGTGTTTCCAGATGCTTGGTATATAGTGTATGCTTGCCCCGGCTTGTTGATTAAATAAATGGATCAAATGTTACATTACAATGATGGAAAATAATGTCATGTTCCATCCAATAGCCTCCCCTCCCCGCTAGGTGTTCCGCAGACCCAGCTGGCCAGAAGGAGGGAGGCATGGAGAACAAGCACATATTCTCTGCCCTTCTCTCTCCAGCACATGGCCAATTTTTAAAATAGCATGTAATGACCATTGCCTAAAGATGTCACTGCGTCAGTGCTGTCCCCAAGCAGCTGGGAGACTGTGAAGCCCTCGTGTCTTTCTGTGACATCCCTCCCAGGGACCACAGAGGGGGCCTCCTGGCCCAGCTCACCTACTTCATTTGTAACCCAACTCCCAGGATAGGGTATTCTGCTAAATACACGGTCTCCCTTATCAGTCTCTCCTATGGTAATGCTCTTGCTACACAAGCCAGACAATTAGAGGTAATTGGGATAATCAGCATTTATTATGTCAATTTGCATTTTTCTACAGCAGGCAGTACAGGATTTACCACCCGGCTTGGGAATGTGCTTTTTGGATCTGCGCTGAATTTGGCTTTCCATTCTGAAGTACTTTTTAGAGCCCACAGGATTTGTCCCTCCTTTGCTCACATGATGTCCCAAGGGCTGCATTAGGTATGAATCTTCCCAGCCAATCAAAGGGGAACATGCAAATTTGGGTCTGGGAATTAGGGAAGCCTCACTTCCATCATCTGGAGCTGGGGAAGAATCTACTGCCTGGAAGGAGCCCTGGGTCTGTGGCCAGACCCCTGGTGACTGATTTTTTGCTACATTGACCAGATGTTTGACTTAATTGACAGAATTGTTTCACGGTCTCAGCTGAGTAACTCAAAGCTCAAGCCTGCTGTCATGTGACGGCTCTCCACACATAAGCCCAGGGGGCATCTGGACACAGGGGTGCCTGTTCCTGTCTGCAACCACGTCCTCTGGTATGGATATTTCCACTGTGCCAGCTTCTTGGGTACCCACTTTTCCCTCTCATGAAAGAGGGCAGTGTTGTGCAGTGATCATAACAGTCAGCTCTCCACTACAGCTTCCTGGCTTGAAATCTCTTCTCCACCAGTTGTTAGCTGGGTGACCATGAGTTCCTTAATCTCTTGGTGCTGCAGTTCCCTTGTCCTTAAAGTGGAGGTAACAATAGTACCTGACTCTAGGGTTGACATAAGAATCAAGTAAGATCATGTCCCCTGGGAGAAAGCAGGAGACAGACATTAGATGTTCTCATTAAAAGATCCTCTCTCCAGCTACTCCACAAGCCTTCATTATGCATCTTCACCAACCCAGCTACAAGGTACAAAGTTCCAGGTGTCCCCAAGGAAGCACAGATAAAAATGCTTTAGCTGATTGGAGAAGGGAGCGATCGATCTGGGTGTGGACAGCATGCAGGTTTTTCGAGGGGAAGGGGTGGCATTTGTTCTGGGCCCTAAAAGACTGATAAGATAGGACCTGCAGAGAGGAAGTGGAGGCCATTAAGAAGCAGGAAAGGGTGGGCTATGGATTAAGGGACGTTCACGGCAAAGGGCGAATGTTTGTATCTGTACTTGAAATATCTCTATTGACATAAAAAGACAGTGTTTTCAATTTCACTGCAATTCACAAGGGAGTTATACATTGCTCACAGGCTACCCAAGCCTCTTACTCTATTCCATCACCCCCGCCAGGGGGATCTGTCATCCCCTTCCATGGCAGCTCCTCTGGTCTAAGACTTTATTCCTATGCCAGTCCCATCGTAGAGTTTGTCCACTTTGTTGAGAATGTGGCAGCCAAGCTGGAGAGACAATTTCCTTGGATTATTGCGGAAAGTGAGGAGTGTTAGATGGTGGGGGTAATAGATTGCTAGACCCTTCAGAGCCCCCAACCTGCCTGCCTGGGAGAAGGACCTGGCTTTTCTTCTTAGGGAGGAAGCGATCTTTAGCCAGGCTTATAAATAAGAAAGATTGCTTTTGTTGCAGTTGGTCCTACGGGTTCTTGGAAAGCATGTGTGGAATAAACCAAAACGTTCGCTGCAGCCTCTTTTTATCCAGCGTATCAGTTAGTATAAATGTGAAGTTGGTATAACAGAGTCCTGAGAGAGTGGCTTAAAAAAGATGAAGGTATGTTTTACTCTCACATAACAGTCTAGCTGGTTCAGGCTGGTGGGGCCACTGTGACTGACAGAGCATTCAGACCCAGGTTCCTTTTGTCTTGTGCCTCAGCTCTCCCCTGGGCATTGTGCTCATCGGCATGGTTGGAGCTGTGTGGCTGGCACGTTTGCTTTCCAACATGTGGGAACTGGAAAGAGAAGCTGAGTATAAAGGCTCGTGTTTAAAACAAGGGATGCAGGAGTTGCACTCATCGCTTCTGCACGCTTTCTTTGGAAAACACAAGATCACACTGTCACACCCAACCCTAGGAGGGCCTGGGAAGTGGTCTCTGGCTGCCACTTTGTGCCCAGTGGAGCCCTGGGGAAGGGATGGGGTCTGTTAGCAGAAGGAATCAGAGTGCTTAGTGTTTCTTCTCTGACTGTTGAGGAAATAGAGGCAGCTGGGAGTCATTTCATGTTGCTCTGGACCATCAGCTCCCAATGGAGCTAGGACTTAGAACCCAATTATGCAGATAGCAGTGGACAGCTGTGGAACTGAGCTCTAAAAGGAACGTGTGTTGCTGTTTCCTGAGCCCTCTGGGCCTCTGCTGCTCTTAAGCAGTACCTCATTTCACGAGACTGTCCACCACCCAGCCCTCCCCGCCTCCTGCACCAGGGCCATCCCTGGTTACATGAAGGAACAGCACCAAGTATCAACAAAACCTCCATTCTGGTGAACTGGCCGTTCTCTGACCTGTCCTGACATCGATTCACGTTTGCAAAGCAGTTGTCCGTGGTTTTGTCTGTTCCTCGTGGCTACCCTAGGATGAAGCCTGGCAGGTTTTCTCCACATCATCAAAGAGAAGACAGTGAAGTTATGTGATGTATTCGTGAGGATAATCTAGTTACGCTTTAATAACAAGCAGCCCCAGTCGCAGTACCTGAACACAACAAAGGTTTACCTCTCACCCACATGAAGTAAAAGGTGCCTGAGCGACTCTTCAGGGCAGCCGTCCTCCATGTGGTTCTCAGAGATCCAGGCTGATGATGGCTCCGTCTTCTTGTAGCGTCATCCTCTGGACCATGTAAACCCCTTGGTCCTCATGGTAGGGCAAGAGAGAGACTAGAATCGTGTCTGATGATGACACACAGCCTGATCACATTTCATTAGCCAGACGTCGTCACAGAGCTCACGGACCTGCAAGGGGGCCGGGTCGAGGAGTGTCGTCTGGAAGCGGGGAGAGGTGGGTGTTGCTGAACACTAGACACGTTGACCACAAATGTTTTGCTCAAGATCCCATGGCAAATAATGGCACCTTAAGCTTTTTTAAGAGTTTTCTCATTTCTGATGTAACCCTAGTCTGACAATAAGGCAAGCTCCACTTACTCTTCCCTGGGAATAACAACAAATAGTGGCAAATAATGACCTTTGTGACTGATAAGATAGTCATCTGGGGGAGGAAAGGCTAATCCCATACCCGGAAACTCCTTGTAGATGCTGAGCTTTCTTGCAAATTAGGCAGCTTACTTATACTTCCAGGCCTCAAATCCACATAATTACAATCCCTTTTTCTGGGTTAGGGCCGTGGGAAAACCCTCTTAAAATGCACACTTTCTCTTGGCTTGCAGACAGGCATGTACAGCCAACATTATTCATTCATCCCTCCATATGGCCATGGTATTCTTAGTGGGCAGAGTCTGGGAGTAAGAACAGGTAGGGGAAGAGGGGGAGGAGAAAGAGGAAAGGGGAGGAGGTGCAGAGGGGAGAGCGTGGGATGCCTGGAGGGGAGGGATGATGACCAGCCTAATCTCTCGCTGAGTAAAATGCCGAAGAGCTATATGGTCGACCCTTTACTGGTTAGAGAGAAGCACGTATAGGCTGAGAGGGACTCTGGTGCCATTTTTCCCAGGTGCCAAAGTTCCTCTAAGTAAGTATGAGTAGGGCTGCCTTTGAGGCTTGTTCGTGTGGCCTCGACCCAAGGAACACAGCTGCTCTTTCTTCATTCTTCTCTTTTCTGGGAGGGAGCCATGAGCCTTGGGTCCTGGACAGCCGTTTAATAACTGTGTAACTATGGAGAGGCTTCCAATCTCTGTTTTCATTTTCTTCATTTATAAAATAGAGATGAAAATATTCTCTCCGGGGATCTTGGAGAATCAAACATGCAAACAAATATGCCAGTTTTGTTAACTAGAAAGGGCTGTTCAAACTAAGGGGTTACCACTGTGCTATTGTCACCGTCGCCACCGTCATTACCATCATCACCGTCATCATCATTATTGTTATTTTACTCCCCTACGTGAGAGCAGAAGATACAAAGATAACAGCAATTATAAGTACCCAGAGTGGCTGCGGAATCTGGCTATTTCTGGCTTAGGAAACAAATCTCATCGGCATGCCTGGATCTGGTTTCTCTCAGTCTCTCTTTCCTCAATCCACTTCCCTCTGGCGCAGTGTCTTTCTCCTCTGGCCGTCTGTGCAGCTAGCTGCCTCTTCCTTTTAGTCGGAAGTGAAACCACACTTCTGGATATCTGTATTCGTTTTATATCTCTGCATAACAAATGACCACAGATGTAGTGGCTTAAACAACACAGATGTATTGCCTCGCTGCGTCTGTAGATCCTCTGCTCAGGGTCTCACGTAGCTGAAATCAAGGCATTCTTACCTGGAGGCTCAGCTAGGGAGATATCCACCCCTAAGCTCTTTCAGATTGCCAGCAGAATTCAGTTCCCTGTGGTTATAGAACTGAGGCCCCTGCTCTGTTTTTGGTTGTCAACTGGGGGCCTCCCTTAGCTTCTAGAGGCTGCCCACTGTTCCCTGCCACACGACCCTTCCACAGCATGGTAGTCTGCACCTTCAAGGCCAGCAAGAGAAATCCCTCTGATCTTAGGAAGGGCTGAGTCCCTTTTAAGGGCTCACCTGATTAAGTCAGGCCCATGCAGGATAATATCCCTTTTGAGTAACTCAAAGTCAGTTGATGAGGGACCTTCTTTAGTAACATCCACAAAACTTTTATGTCATATAATGTAACGTAATCACAGGAGTAATATGCCATCATATTCACAAGTCCCCACATCCCACTTCCTCACTCTCAAAGGGAAGGGATTCTACAAGAGGTGGCCTCTTAGAGGCCATCTTGGAATGCTACCTACCACGGTATCCAAGAGGTCTCAGATCAAGCTGAATTCTAGTCTCATAAAGGTTGAGTCTCCTTTTGTACCCTAAGTTCGAAAGATACAAAGAGACCTAGAAACAAGTAATTGTCAGTATGGTTATATCAGCCTGGGGTTCCTAGAAATGAGAGCTTGGGGTGGAGATTAAATACTGATGCTTATTTGGGAGGTACAGTCCCAGGGCAGTGAGAGTGAGGGAGAAGGGGAGGAAGGCAGGGAAGGATGGGAGGCACGGCATGGTGATGGGTCACTGTCATCGCGATGGCCACTGCTTCACAACAAGCCACAAGGAGGCATCAGGTGAACCTGCTCAGCTGAGCAAAAATTCTCGGGACAGGTTGTGTGGAGAATCCATACTTTGGAGGGAAGAGGCAATAGAGGAAGCTAGCTGCCTGGCTTTCTCCTGTCTCCTGTTTCCACTGGCCCCTTTGGGGAGCTGCTGTAGAAGCCAGATCTCATGCCTTGGAACGTGGCGTCTTGTTCCAGGCCACGCTTGTCTTCATGGAAGTGTTCTGCCATGGCGGCCACTGAGATGGGGCAAGTGGCTAATGATCTGGGAGCCAGGTGAGGCCGGGAGATCATGGTGTGTTTGATAGGGTGACACACACGAATCCCGTGGTGACGCAGAGGCAACCACTCATAGCGGAATGAGAACAAGGGCAACAGAGAGCTCCTGCTGTGGTCCAAGTGGGGGAAATGGCTCAAAGGCAGGAACAGTAGGAATACGGGGGCGAGGGGGGGAGATCAAGACATTTTCATTTATTTAAGGTATTTATAACTACTTTTTTTATTATAGAGGTAGTGCCTTTCAATAAAGAATGGAAACAGTAAAAAAAAAAAGTGTGAATGGTAAAATGAAAGTCTTTTTTTATGGCCCAGATTTCCAGGTACAGTTCCCAGAGAAACCACAGTCTTTCTGTGTTCTTCCAAATATTGTCTGGCTTATAAATCAAAGATAGATGAGAGATAGATAGATAGATAGATAGATAAAAGTGTGTATCCTTTTGGGGGGTACATATAGGATCTGACAATACATTAGGTTTCGGCAACTCAGCATTTCAAATATGGATGTGCTACAGGTGAATACTTAAATTATATACAGTCTTTGTCTATTGTAAACAATGCTGTAATGAAATCCTCATACCGACTTCTTTGTGCATATGGGCAAGTATCTGTGTAGAATTAACTTCCTAGATGTGGACTAGTGGGTGCGATTTGAATTTCTATATGTGTTGCCAAAGCATATTCCTAATTTGCACACCCTCTCCTCACTACCCCAACAGTATTTTGTTGTACTTGTTTGCCTATAGCCCCACCAGCACTGGGTATTCACAGTCTTTACCACCCTGTCAATAAAAAAATATTGAGATGTTTTCATTTGCATTTCCTTAATTATGAATAAGGTTGAGTATATTAGACATTGAGGGAGTTTTTGTTTTAAAGATTTTTTTTTCATGTGGACTATTTTTAACGTCTTTATTGAATTTTGTTACAATACTGCTTCTGTTTTACGTTTTGGTTTTTTGGCCACGAGGCGTGTGGGATCTTAGCTCCCTAACCAGGGATCGAACCTGCACCCCCTGCATTGGTAGGCAAAGTCTTAACCACTGGACCTCCAGGGAAGTCCTGAGGGAGTCTTAACGTAATGAAGGTCTGACTTTTTACCTGCCCACTGGATCTGGCAGTCCATCCTCTTGGTCTGGAGTATCCCAGCTGAACGGGGTCACTTCTAACAGGATGAGATGGAGCAGAGAGATTGTCCAGCACAAAAGCTCATGGGGACCGAGGGTTAACCTGAATCAGGGAGAGGCTGGTAGATGTTTGAACCCAATGCATGATGGATGGGGCTGGACTTTCACATGCCTGTTGACTTTGAGCTTTGGCATATCTGTGAGAACCTTGAAATTAGTTTGCTGTAAAGGATAGTCAGTATGAGTGACTTTCTGATCCTGGGCACAAAGCATGCACCCAGCAAATCAGAGACCCTGCGAGGGATCTGTGAGTAAAACTCCAAACCTTCCTGCAACTTCCTGCAACCTTCCTGGACTTCCTTCCAGTCCTGACCCCACTTTCCTTGGGGAAATGCCTTTGGGGAAAAAGGAAGGATTTTTGAACCCAGAGGGAAGAAACATCTGGACATCAAAGCCAACTCAAAGGGAGTTGTGTGTGTCTGTGAATGTCTGGGGGCGGGGAGCGGTGGTGGGAGGCTTCCACCATTGGGGGAGTTATGGTGGGAGTGGTTTTGCTGAGGGTGGTGGCTGTCGGGGTGTAGGGGTGATGTTTTTTATAGGGATGCTTCCCTCTTAGATCCTTAAAGCTAGAGAGAGCTGAGACTTCCTTCATCCATCCTCCATAGTGGGATACAGATGAGAATATCAGTGCCAGCAATCACATCCCCCTTTCTCCACAAAAGCATTGCCACATCCTCACTGTCCAATTCTCCTTTTCCCTTCTTCCTTTTCCCTCCAGCCTCTTGACACAATCAGTGACTTTCCCAGGGTAAGAGTTCCTTACAGGACACACATAGGGAAGCACTGCTGATTGCTTACTGGAGCGAGCTGGGGCCTCCACCTGCAGTGGTGATCAGAGTGGAGCAGGGCCATAGAACATCCCCCACGGGAAGAAATCACCTACTGCTTCATCTCCTACACTTGGCAACAGGTCACTCTTATTCTGCATAAGTAACTTACGCTACGACCCAGCATCTTGCCCTAGGGGGCTGGTGTGTCTGTTTCCAAAGCTCCATGTATACATTTATATTCTCTCCCTCTCTGTCCCCTCTTCCGCTCTCCTTCCCTCCCTCTTCCCTTCCTTCCTCCCTTCTTCCTTCCCTTTCTCTCTCCATCTTTCTCTCGCACTCCCTCCCTCCCTCTCTGTATGTGTGTTTCCCTTCCCACGTGATAAGGAGGTGTGGGGGAGAAGGAAAATTCCATTTGTTCCCACAGTTGTCTTCAGGGAAACTTGCTGATGTCATCAGTCATCTTTCTCCTGTTAGTGGATCTGTGTGGCTCCTCTCAGAGCCCTGTCACCATCTGTAAGGTCTTCTGGACCTGATGGAACAGTCAGGTGGGTCTAGTCCCTCAGTTCTTCTAGGTTTTGATGTAGAGAATTTAGGGAGGGTTGTGCTCACACACCACAGACCTGTAGACCGAAGGGCACTCCTCTCTCCCACACTTAGCATGCCCTGGGGTAAGAGTCCACCTGGGCTCAGAACTCACCAATGTGGACAGTGACATTATAATCCTTACTGGTGCCACCACTGGCTGTTGTGGCTTTGACAGCTCATGTGGCTGATTCTGGATCACTGTCAGCTCGGGATGCTAAGGGTATCACAGGAGCAGACTGATGGCATGGTGGACCCAGGATTGCGTGGCCCTGGACTTGTGATGTTGACCAGCCATGACTCTGGCCTTGAGGCCAGCTGATACCATGGATGTTAAGCGGGCCGACCTAGAGAAACTCCCACCTGCATTGTCACATTACACAGCAAATCTGGTATGTGCCTCACCCTTTGTTCCTGGAAGACTTTCACTGCGGAGGTAAGATTGAACACTTTATAAGTCCTCCCAGAGTCTTCCACCAGTGCCCCTGTCCTCTTTCCTGTGCCTCTGTTTCTCCTCGTGTGGAAAGGAAGATAATGGTAATCCCAGTGGTGACCTGGAGTATCCATAATGTCATTTTCATTGAAAGAGATATCCTTGGAAGCAACAAGATGAAGGAGTGATGGTTCCTGGAAGATTGTCCACCAGCAGCCTGCGGCGTTCTTCCTCATTCCTAATCTGTAATCATCTCTCTGCAGCCAAAGTGGTCCAGGCCCAAGGGCACATCCCCACAAGGCCTTCCTCTTGTACTCTGGGGTCCCTTAGAAGGGGCTTCTTGCCTCCTCTGGTCACACAGAGCTACACGTGAGACTAGGGAGTGGAAGAGAGCTTGCATGTTTTGAACAAGGCAAGGCTCACAGAAGGATGCCACTTGGCACTCTGGTTCCTTCTTATAATTGTCAGGAAACCGGGATCAACACAGCGCCACTGAATTCTGCTAATGAAATGTCTGCTCTCCCGAACACAGGTCTCATGGCCAGCCTAGAGAGATGCTCATTAAGTGAAAGGGCTGATAATTCAATCACTGCAGGGCTGGGCATAAGCAGAGGCTGCTGCTTCCCTGGGAAAGAGCTTGCCCAACTGACCTCCACCAACGCCCTTTCTCTACCTCCTGCCCCACCCGCTCGAGCTGGGGCTGGGGATGGTTTAGTCTCTCCAAATCAGGTCTCAGGAGTTAGAGCTTGTGCAGGAAGAGCCTCATCTAGAAATCTCCAGCCTGTCTCCATGGAGTGTATTCATTCAGACAAGTAATGGTTTGACATCCAGCAAGGGCTTCTTGCCAGCTTCTAGAATAGGGGTCCAATTTGGGGGCAAATAACCTCTACCTGGCAGAGTCTGATGGAGGCTGTGGACACTCCTGCCAGGAAAATGCTTGACCACACAAAATTCAGCACACGATTCCAGTAAGTTCATAGACCCCAGAAACCCTTCCTGTGCTGCTGGGTTACGTCACATGTGTCCAGCTCCACAGGTGCACTTCCTTCCAGTTTTGGGGGGAACAATGATAGTAAAGCTAATAGTAATGTGGGTGGAGATGCCTCGGTGATCTCTTTGAGTTGAATGCCACCTTCATCCCACATCTGGGCACGTCTAAATGTTGTCCGTCTTGCAGGCCTCATGGCAAAGCCTCAAATTCATCCCTGCTTCTCCTTTCCTCTTCTTCGTCTGAGAACATTTTACCCCTAACGACGATGACCATTTTCTTCTTACACTATATGTTTATACGCCTTCTGTCCTCTCTACGGGATACTTGTTCCCAGGAGGTGGGGACCAGCCATATTGGTTTCATCTTTGGTTGCCCCTCAGCACCTATGGTAGAGCCTTTTCTATGTAGCCAGTTCTCAGTATGTGTTTTCTGGATGCATGGCTGGATGATGAATGCGTGTCCTCCCTTGGGGACTGCCCACATGTCTAACCAGCCTGCCTACAGTAGGATGAAGCTGGACATTGACAAACACGGCCCACTTGGCCTTCCTTGCAGGCTTCAAACACAGTTGCATCTCCCACATGCAACCACTCAGGGCTACGGAGAAGGCTGTCCCCGAGAGGAGACGTCCCTCCCTTCTTCCCATGCAGCAGTCTGAGGATTCTTTGACATTTAACTCCAGTGCAATTTGTTTGTTTTCACCCGAGTTGAAAATACCAACAAATGTCACCCGCCTTCGTTCCCCTGTCCTACTAACACGTGGCTTTGAAGGGCCAGGATCCAGCAACACTGATGAGCATCTCAGGTCTTCCTGAATTTGCAAGGGGATGCAGAGCTCTGCGTAGGTAAGAGGTGGGTGTGGAGGTGGGTCCAGCAAGAGAAGGGTGAGCATGGAGTTAGGCGTGAGGGCAGGGATGCCTGGCAGGGCCAGTGGTAGAGCAAGGAGGTCGAGGATGAGAGTCCTTTCACCAGCACCATCAAAGGGAAAGATGGCTCGATAGTCCTATGCCTCTCACTGTTCAAAAGGACTTCTCCACATTGCCCTGAAGGTTGTCTGGTTGTTCCCTGAATCTGGGCCAGCTCCTGCCTGCCATGTGCCTTTCTCAGGGATGGAGCTTGGATGCCACCTTATACTTTTTGGAAATTATAGCAGAAATTGATCTCATTGTGAGTGATAAAAAACAAAACAAAGTAACCTAAATGAGAAAGACTTTTTTTTAATCTCTCATGTAGAAAGTACAGGCAATAAGGTCTATATTCAAGTGAACAGCATGGTAACAATGTCAAGTTCCTGCTTTGATAATGTACTATAGGTATATGAGATGCTATCATGGGGGAAAGTGGGGTGAAGAGTCTATGGGAATCCTTACTATTTTTGAAACTTCTTATGAGTCTTAAACTATTTTTTTAAGTTATAATTAAAACAAAAATGAAAACTTCAGGGATTCCAGGACTTTATGGTGGTGCTATGATCACCAGGTGCCCAGGTTCTTTCTGTTTTGTCACTTTGTATCCTCAAACACATGGCTACCAGTTCGTGGACCAAGATAGCTGTGCAAGTTCTGTCCATGCATCAACATTCCAGTTATTAGGAAAGAGGGAGGGGCAAAGAAGGGTGCATCCTTTCTTAAAGGACACTTCTAGGGTATCACATACTGGTGTTTTACTTATAGCCCATTGGCTAAAACTTAGTCATATGACCACACCTAAGTACAAGGGAGGCTGGGAAATGTAGTCTTTATTCTGCATGGCTTTGTGGCCAAATAACACTTGGGGCTTCTTACTGGGGAAAGGGGGAGAATGGATATTAGCGGACAACCAGGGGACTCTGTACAGTCACACCATGGAGGAAGTGCACAACGCTGGGCATCAAGGAAGGGCTGGTTGATCTGATTGCCTTCCCAACTCTCCAACCTGACTTCTCCGCTACTCCTCCACGCAACTACAGCAGGAAGTTGCCCTGTTTCCTTCCTTTAGCCAAGCAGACTGAGTCCTCCTTCACTCGTCTAGGGAGCCTCCATCCAATCTCCTTGTCTCTGTGTGGGAACTTAAGGCAGAGGCATTCGTCCTTTCTGGCTCTGCTTTACGTCAAAAGGCAGGAGTCAGTTATGTGATGTGAATTAGGAGAAACAATCAGACTCTCCCAGCCTTGCCGTCTCTCCTAACACCATTCCCACAAATCAGGGGATAATGCCTAAAATTTCGTTAGGGACCCTGTTCCTTGGTTAAGCAGTGCAGAATTCTCAATTAACCAAATCAGCCATTAATATTTTAACCATTGATTAATATTTTAACCATTTATTTGATCTTTGAAAGTGTGGCGGCAAGAATAGGATTAGGAAAGGTTATGTCTGGAAGAGGATCCAGAAATCGCCTTGCTCCCAAACCCCCTTCCCACATACATTGGAGGCAACCAAGGGTGGTAGGAGAGAGGTAGACAGCTGTGGTCACACTGTGGCAGGGGCAGCTTCCTCTCAGCTTTAGCTTCACTCTGATCTCCCGATTATCAGAATAAAGATTTTTTTCACCCTACCTGAGGCTGGTTGATTTAGGGTCTCAAGGGGAGCACTTGGTTGCCGGGACTAAACCCTGGGGGTTGCAGGAGAAACATAAAACTCACTGCCTCGACTAAGCACTGATTTGCTTTTCCCATTCATAGCAATGAGTCCCTTCCTCCAAGTCAGCAACCCCCCTGAATCCTGAGGCCAAGTGATGGTGCAAGTCGAAGAGCGATTCACAGTCCCCCACTGGGACCAGTGTGAAGGGCACCACTCAGGAGCAACCAGCCCCCTGATCTCTCACCTGCTTGTGCTTTAACTCTGGGAGCACTCTGACCTTTGACACATCAGGGCAGAGAACCCCACCCCGAAATTCTAGGGTGAGCTCCCCATTCTCTCTCAGTTAAATGTTTGATAATAAAGTGACTCTGCCTACTGTTCGGCTACAGCCCCTGTACATGTTGTTGATTGGCTCTCCTGGAGAGCTAGGTGAGTCCTAGGGTCCTGAGACTGACAATATTGACAAAACACTCGGACAGCCCAGAGGGACCAGCGGTCACTGAGTAGGAGGGGGACTCTGGGCAAGTCACCTAAACACCTTTCTGAGCCACACTTGCCTCATCTGTAAAATAGGGATAATTACCACACCCATAGGGTGGGTGGGAGGATGAGAGGGTTAAAGCATGAAATGATGGGCATGAAATTAACACTCAGCAAATGTTCACCTTTGGATGGTGATAGATGATGATGACGATAATGACGTCATCTACATTTCAAGGGCTAAAGAGTAAGAATTCTTGAAGCCAAATTCAAGTCTTTGGCCTTCTGAGAAGTTCACAGAAAAATATAGGTTTAAGGACACACTTTCTCGGGCTTCCCTGGTGGCGCAGTGGTTGAGAGTCCGCCTGCCGATGCAGGGGACATGGGTTCGTGCCCCGGTCTGGGAGGATCCCACATGCCGCGGAGGGGCTGGGCCCGTGAGCCATGGCCGCTGAGCCTGTGCGTCCGGAGCCTGTGCGTCTGCGGCGGGAGAGGCCACGGCAGTGAGAGGCCCGCATACCGCTAAAAAAAAAAAAGGACACACTTTCTCAAGACCCTCTCATCACAGGTCCCCAGTTAGTTCAGGTAGAAGAAGGCATTACCAGACAGTGACAGCTGTGCCTATGGCAGTGCTTTAGCCAAGTTTGGGAAAAGAAGAGAGACTGAAGGTGAGGCTTCACAGAGGAGAGGTGGCTTGCTGAGGCCATGGGCAGGGCCAGGATGGGACCCAGGTCACAGAACTCCTACACCAGGCTCTTCCTGCTGTATTAGTCAGTCCCTGGAAGCCAGGGTGCTCCCATTCCAACATGAAGAAAGACCACATTAGGAATGCAGAGAGCAAATCCCAAGGTAATGGAGCCTGATGTTTGTAATAAAAATTTAAATGTGCCGTCCTGGTGGCAATGGAGACTTTTATCTGATCAGCCTGTCAGCGCTTACTGAAGACTGGGCTGTGTAAATGGCAAAAGCAAATTGAATTCATATTTACTGCCCTTGATTCTGTGGGGTTTATTGTTTCCAGTGGATTCATCTCTCTCTCCTCTCTCTCCTCTTCCTCCTTTTTCCTCCCTGTTCTTACACTTACAAGTGGTTGTTTTTTTGTTTGTTTGTCTTTGGGTTTTTTTTTTTTTTTTTTTTTTTTTTTCTGTACGCGGGCCTCTCACTGTTGCGGCCTCTCCCGTTGCGGAGCACAGGCTCCTGACGCGCAGGCTCAGCGGCCATGGCTCACAGGCCCAGCCGCTCCGCAGCATGTGGGATCTTCCCGGACCGGGGCACGAACCCGCGTGCCCTGTATCGGCGGCGGACTCTCAACCGCTGCGCCACCAGGGAAGCCCTACAAGTGGTTTTATTACCCAACAACTCACCGGGAAAGTTGACAAGAGAGAAGGCTGCTCTCTCTGTGTGCAGATCATTGTCCAGCTGCTCCTGCAGGTGGACTCTCCACCTTTATCTGCCCTGCCTGTGCCCTGGGAGGCTGGCCTGTGTGGACCACTTCCTGCAGGCTCCTTTGTCCTCTAGCTTCCTGGGTTTGGCGACTGGGAGGCCCAGGAGGAGGTGAGAGGCGGGAGGAGAGAGAGGGGACCGTTTCCTTGGCCAGCCCCCTCCCAGGCTGTAGTTGGTCAGCGGGTTGTATCCACCCCTATCCCGCTCCCGTGTCCGTAACACTGCGTGCGTCCTGGGAGCTGCCCTCTGCCTTCAACCCTTCAGGCCTAGGGATGAAAGGGTTTGAAAAGCCTCCCTCTGTTGCCAGTCCCTGGGGGCCACATCACCCCTCTTGGGTTCCCCTAACCCTGCCCACACTTCTGTAAATAGTCTAAACTTCCTTCACTAAACTCCCTTCAGGTATCCCTTCAGTTCTTTCATCTGTTCCTCCCCGACTCGTGATGTTTCTCTGTCCCTTCCGTCCAGAATTGGGAGGACACAGGAAGATACTTTTTACAAAGTGGGAGGAAGCCTGGGGTGCTGGAGCTAGAGCCGGTCTATGAGGAGGAGTTTGCCTGGGCGTAGAGCGGGCATCAGGCCTGGCACCCTGCCCCCCACCCCCGAGGGGCTGGGCAGCCCTGCCTCACCACCCCTCCTGGCCCTTTGTTGCTGCTCAGCCGGGGCATGTGACACGGGAGAGCGCGTCACAGGACCCCACAAATAGGCCTTTTCCCTAGTGTGACGTTTTCGCATGACTTACGTCTACTGAGGGAATTTGTGGGAACTCTATAAAACATCAAAGGTAGCCCCGACTGAAAAGTCTTCTTGCTTTCGTGTCACCTTGTAAGTCTAGGTTGGCCAACAGGTGATGAGGATTCTGTTTCGAGGCCAAAGAAAGACCTGACCTTGGAGGTGCAACATGGGAATCTTTGTCTGTAACTGTGTCCCCCACTGCAGGAGCGCCCTCCCCGCCACCCACAAACAGGCAGATAAACTCCCATCAAGCCAATCTGATTGTCTAAATTCTTTTTCTTTTAATAATCAGAGGTGTTACTAGGAGTCCAAGATTAAATATGCCACGCTTGACGTTGCGCCAAATGCATAACAACAGGGAAGGGTAATAACCACAGGCCCGTGCAACGAGACATCACCCTTCTCAGAGCAGCCTGTGAGCTTCAGTGATATTACGCTGGGGGGCGCCCCTGCTGAGGCCCAGCTGAGGACTTGCGGGGAAGGGCTGCTTCAGGGAGGCCTGGCCCTCACCTGGGCTTCCCAGGGTGGGGTAAGAAGAGGGGTCTGTAAGGAGCAGGACACTGCTAATATTAGCCTCAGATCCCAGAGGAAGAACTGTGGGCAGATGCTAGCCACGGCCCCGCCCTCAGGGAGCCCCGGTCTGCTGAGGGAGATCCAACCCCCACCTCTATTGACCTTCAAGTCTGACATCCTCGTCAGCTGTTAAGCCATAATTAATTTGTCTAGCCGGACTAAACTTCAGTGCTATCCAGCCGTTGCCTAGCCCGCAGCCTGGTCGGCTTGAAGAAGAAAAGCCAATTTTAATTTTAGCCTGCGCCAAACACAATGAGGAGAGTAAATCCCAGAGTGAACGTTCCCGGCCGAATGGAAATGGGTTTTGGATTATCTGCCGCTTTGAGTTATCCACCCCGCTTCTCCCTTCGTCACCAGGGTCCTAGAGGGGACCACACACTCGCTCCCTTGAGCGTGGGGACCAGAGAGAGGCCAGGGGTGCCTGGTGGCGGGTGCTGGTGAGCCCGTGAGCCTGCGGTGCTCTGTGGTTTAGAGCAGGCGAAGATGAAGGGGCTAAAATGGCGAAGACGGGTCCGTGGCTATGAATCTGCTGGGGAAGACTCTGGGAGAGGGAGAAAGGACCAGAAAGGCCGAGTGGACCGCAAACGCATCCCTGTGTATCCACGTTCTCCGCATTCCACCTCTGAGGTAAGAAGGCGGTGCTCTGCCCAGGTGCCCAGAGCCGGAGCCTCGCTTGCTTGAGGCTCCAGGTGACAGAATCTAAAAAGATGCTTGAAACGGGGGCCGGGGTTTACTGCAGAGAAGAGTCTTGAGAGTCATGACTGAATCAAAGCCGAAGTCTCTCTGTGTGAACCCTGAGCCCTCACACGCTCTCAGCGGAGGGCCGGAGCGGAGAGGCCTGAAGCGATGCTGAGAGCCGCCAGCACCGTAGGCTGTCTGTGTCCCCTAAGCGGGGACAGACCCCAGGCAGCCATGGAGACGCACGCACTTGCGGTCGACAATGCAGCCGCGAAACAGCACTTGTTCCCGTCAAAGCTGAACAAATCCGCTGGCCGCCCCCCCCCACACACCCGCCCCTCACAGGCCGCCTCACGCGCAGCCAGGCCCTGCCTCACCCACACAGCCCGCCGTTCCCCAGACCCACAGCTTCCCTCGGTCGTCGCCTCCGTCCGCGGGGCGCCCGCTCGCTCACCCGCGGAGGCGCCTCCGGCACGTTCCGTCAGGCGCGCCCGTGCTCCGCGCCCATCCACACGCGAACACGCGTCCACACACCGGCTCGCACGTGTCTCGAGACGTTGCCCAGCCCTGGTTGGGTAGAAGCCATTTTCCATTCAGCTCTCAATACCTACCATTCGTGTGGGAGCGAAGGTCTCTTTCCTCCGATAAGAGGCCTGTTTGCGTTCGTCATCGACGAGAACGTGCGCGGCTTTCCCATCATGTCTGATTCCCACGTATCTGACGTCTCCACAGTGGCCCAGGCTCGGCGGGTACCTTATAGCGTGAGAGTTGTAAGTAAGCGTGCCCTGGGCTGCATTCCCCAGAAGCGGACTTGAAACACGGATTTGAGTGCAAGCGGCTTACTTGGCCCGCGATCGCGGGACACCCAGGTGGGGGAAGAGGGATGGGAGGGGAAGAGGGGAGGGGAAGGCAGCCAGTAACGGGGTGTGTTAGAAGCAGGTGACCGCGAAGGGCCACTGCGGCCCGGTCTCACTGGGGACCCGTGGGAGACTGTGCAGAACGTGCCTCGGAGTCGGTCCACCCAACCCGCGAGGAAGCTGAGGTCCTCATCTTCCACCCCCCTCACTGGCCTCGGCTGGGGGGCTGTTCTCCCGACGGGGGCGCGCACACTCCCGCAGTGAGAAGGCGTGTACAGGGTCGCAGGGGCCAAGGTGTACGGCTATGCGTGCTGGAGCTCGCGTTCATTCATTCGCTCATTCACTCATTCATTCTCTCATCAAACATGCCCCTGGTGCCTGCTCTGTGCTAAGTACTGGGCTGGCTACCGGGGATTCAGAGCTGAACAAAATACGGTCCCTGCCAAGAGGGGGTTCCCAGGTGACTAGGGTAGAAAACAGGGAAACACGTAATTACACTGCAACAGAATCGAAGCTCTCGTGGATGCGTTAACACGGAGGCATCGCGCTGTCACTGAGAGCAGACAGGAAGCGGTTCTGAGCTTAACAACTTACTTATGAGAAGAGCTGCTTACCTTGCACAATAGAAGTTTAAACAGAGCCTAAGTGGGCTCATTCTGCCCTTGCATGTTTTAGACTTCGTTTCCCTTTCCTTTCCTGTTACCTCTGCTATCTAAGACCAGGCTTTTTAGCTAGTTTATGAAGTCCCAGGATCTGGGATGTGGCCTCTGTCTCCCCGGCTTTGCCTGGGGACAGCACAGGGAATGTTTTCGCCCATCCTGTGTGGGTGTCTTTCTGCAGCCACGGAGCTAAGAGCTTCCAAGGCCAGGCTTTCTGGCTTTCTCTGTCTCTGCCTCTCAGTCTCTCTCTCCTTCTCTCCCTCTCCCTTCAAACTAGAATCTGTGACTCCAGCATCAACATAGAAGCTGCCTGTGGTCAAAAGCTATGCCTCCCCCATCAGACTGGGAGCTCTCTGAGGTCAGGAGCTATCTCCCTCTCCAACACATTCATTGAACTTGCCCCCATCCCCTCTTTCTCGAGATTCTAGAAGGATTCCTGTGCAAAGCAGCATCAGGGAGGGGGGTGGAGAATAACAGTTCTCTGATGCTAACTCATTTCTCTTACCCTTAGAAGAAGCCCCAGACTGTTACTTCCTAAGGGCCTGAGAGGTGGGGGTGCTGGCGATGGGGCAAGGACAGGGGCTGGAGGCCTCAAACTGGAGCCACGCACCGCGCTAGAGGCAGGGTCGCCACCTGACAACTCCTAGATCAGAGAAGCAGCCCCTTCAGGAAACCCATGTCTGGAAATCAAGTTTCCTTTTCTGGTCCCCTGACTCCCGTGCAGGTCCCTTCAGGTCTCGCCTTGAGTGGTGCGATTTATGAGGCAGCGTGTACTCTGAGAGGGCAAGTCTGGAAAGAAGACGCAGGCGGCTGCCTCTCCCGGCAGATACGAACCCCTCCCCCTCCCCCTCTTATTAATTCACACTTTCCTGTCGGCCTGGAGCACCCTGGAGGGGCCATTTCTTTTTACCTGAAGCAGAGACAGGCATCTTACTTGATTTACAGGCGCCAGGGGCAGGTGGCTCCTCGGCTGGTTGCTAAGGTATCTTTTAAATGGAAATCAGGGTGGAGAGATATCACATATATCGTGCCAGCCATCTGCTAAATGTTGCCTCTTCTGTCTGGAACAGCTCGAGGTGGTTCTGGCAGGAAGGCAGGGCCAGGGGCTGGGGGAAGGGCGAGGAAAGTCTGTGGTCTCCACATCAAGTGAAGGAACAGGAACTTTCCTTTTGTGCTGCCATGTCTGCTGTGTCCCTTAGTTCTCCCCTTTCTGTCCTCATCGTTCTGTTTTTCCTTTGGTTTTAAATATAAAATCCCATCTGGAGATTCTGATTACAAACCACCAGCCTAGTTCCACAACTCTATATTCAATTTAATTGTGTGCGTGCGTGCGTGTGTATGTGTGTGACTCACTACCATCGGGCCTGGCGGGTGGGTCTTTCTGAGCCAATTAGGCCTCAGCTTCCCAGAACACCAGCAGCGTTCCTTCCAGGCCCATCCCCAAGCAGGAAACACAAGTGCCCAAATTTAGTTGAACAGCTGGGTTGTCGCAGGTTACTAAGCAATCTCATGGTAGAGGCAGCCGTTTTCTACGTACACCAGGCCCATGGAAGCCTCTAGAGGGGCCTCTTCTACTCTCAGGGCGGCCTGGAGCCAGACTATCCCGAGTTCAAGTCATGATTCTTCTCAGGGGAGTTGGGAGAGTTTGGGCAGGTCCAAGTCTCTTTGAACCTCACTTCCTGGTGGTTAAAACAGGGGTAGCAATACTCAGGCCACGAGGTACGGTAGATCAGGTTGCTCACTGCACAAGGCTGTTCAGCTAAGGAGGACTCCAGACGCCCGGTGGGGACACCTCTTTGCAATTACACCGGAGCATCTTAATGGACTAGTGGCAGCATTCACCTTGCAGAGTTGTTGTGAAAACCGCGTCCAGAAACCTAGGGAGGAAGGGAGGAGAACTGTTCCTACCCTGGGCAAACTCCCAGAGACGTGCTGATTCTCTCAGGCACTGCAGGGCCAGGGGAGACTGTTTCTCTTCCTCTCCAGCTCATCGCCTGGTCCCTCTGGCAACTCCCCTGCCTCGCCCCTCCCCTCCCCCCAGTCCTGGCTCATAGACATTCTGAGCAGACAAGCTTTTGCTCCTTTGCGGATGGATTCCTCCCATGAAGGCTGATTCTGACATTTGATACCAGCATCCATTTCATAGCCTCGCTTCTGATCCCCACGCACCTCTCTCAGCTTTGGCCCCTCCTGCCTGCTTTCATCTGCTTCTTTGTTCCTGATACCAGCCTTCTACTCCTAATCCGCCACCTCTCCGTGGTCCCCTCCACCACCTACACCATTCCGAGATGCTTAGAGGGACCTGGGTTGCTCCTTCTAGCATTTGTTCAAATCTCCGCTCAAAAGAGGGATCCTCCCCACCCCCCCAGGTGTGCGCTAGTTGCCTGTTATCTACCCCGTTCCCCTCACCTCCCTCCCAACTTGGGGTTTAAGCTGCTTTTTGTTGGCTGTAAGAGTAATAAGTGACGGTTCTCAGAATACAATTTTAATTAAGATTCAATAGTCACTTCTCTGTCAGTAAGCTTCCATGCTGATTACTTAAAATATATTTACCCAGCTCTATTATGTCACAGATTTGAATTCATTAGATGTTTGTTAATCCTCGACAAACTCTTTTTTAAAATGTGGTTTGTTTAGCATAATCTACAGGGGCAAAACTGTTTGAAACCATGGGCCCCGTGCAGGGAGTGCATCCCAAAGTGTCCGGATCGTTCCTGCTTGCTGCCACTGCCGTCGCTCTCTGCCGGAGGGCAGGCGACACAGGCAGGGATGGAAAGGCCCAAGCATGCCTTAGGACAGGGCAGTCAGTCCATATCTCACTGATGCCGCCCATGCTGTCAGCCTTCCAGGACACAGGGCAGGGTCAGAGAGGGAGGAGAAAGAGGATCTGGAGGGACAGTGGAAGATACCCCCACAGGCCACCAACAGCCTCGGCTCTGGACTCAGATGCACTTGACAATGATCATTACCATTTCCTGTGTGTGCAGCGATGGGAAGATGTTGGAAAGTGCTGCTGAGCCTTAGAAACTGCGGTGTTTACTGGCAAGAGCTCATGAGGGGGATGCCCTTCTCAAGGGGCCAGAGGCTTTCAGAACCCTATCCCCACCCCATAAACACACACATGCACACGGACACAGGCACGCGTGCACACAGCCGCCTGCAGCTGAACTATCAAGGGACCTCCTTGGGTGTGGCCATCCCTGTGTCCCCAGTGGGTGTAGGAGACGCCACTGACCTCTCCTTGAGCAGATGAAGGGGCCAGAGACCTCTGAGCTCCCTGACTCTGCGGCCACAATGAGCCACATGCTTGAAAGCACACGGATGGCCGGTAGAAGACACTCCTGAAGCTTCTGCGTGACCAGGCCACTCCACGAAGATGGTTTTCTCAGCCGATCAGCCAGGTGAGCCCCGGGCAGAGCTGGTACAGAACTCAGAAGCTCAGCGACAGTGCCAGAAGCTCCCTCGGCTCAGCACATCTTATTCATTCACTCATTCGATACTGATTGGGCACTTACTACAAGTCGGGTGTGGTACTGGGTGCTGGGTGCACAGGGTAGATAAATTCCTGCCTTGTGGAGTTTCCAGCCTAGGGAGACAGATATGAAAGTGATTAAGGAATTGTATAAGTGTGGTGAGCAATACGTAGGACAAGTATAGGATGCTAAGGGGTCCACAGCAGGAAGGTCTGTTTTGGCCTAGGTTTTGGAGAGGCTTCCTGGAGCAGGTGCCATTTAAGCTGAGCCTGGAGGTGGGCTAGGAGCTTGGTCAGGCAAGAGTGGAGGTGGGGGAGAAGCCGGGAAGAGAGCAGGGCTTGGAGGAAGTCCCGGAGGAAGATCAAGCCTGGCAGTTATAAGTGAGAGAGGTCGAGTGTAGTCGAAGCAAGAAGAACAACGGAAGAAAGAGTCGTGAGAAAGTAAGTGGAAAAATGGGCAGAACCAGCTCCTGCAAAGACTTGTCCTTGTGCTAAACATAAGAAGAGGGACCTAGAAGGCCATGCATTTGGGCATGGAGAAGGTGGCACAAAAGCTTCCACATGTAGACACCTCTGGGATGGATGTGCCTGCTGGGACCTGGGTCAGGGCAGGCTGGTACCCCTCAAGGAGGAGATGGGCGAAAGCAGGGACCTCAAGCTCTACTTCCTTTGCTCATGGGAGCTCAGGGCAGAGCTGCATGGAAATAGGCATGTTGACAAAGGCTTTTAATGAGGGTGACCATAATGAAGAAGATGTAAAGAAAAGAAAATCCTCTGGAACAGAAGTAAGCAAAGTCTTTCCGTAAAGGGCAAGACAGCAAATATTTTAGGCTTTTGCTGGCCATATTCTGTCTGCTGCAGCTACTTACTTCCACCATTGTAGCATGAAAAAAGACATAGACCATATGCAAACATGAGCATGGCCATGTTCTAATAAAGCTTTATTTACAAATACAGGTGGCAGGCTGAATTTGGCCCTTGGGCTACAGTTGGCTAACACCTGCTCTAACGGTGCTGTCCATTGTGGAAGCCCATAGTCACATAAGGCTATTGAGCATTTGAAATGTGCTCTAAGTGTTAAATACACTTGGATTTTGAAGACTTAGTACAAATAAAAGAATGTTGAACATCTCATTCATAACTGTTTGTATTGATTACATGTTGAAATAATATTTTGGATATAGTGGGTTAAGTAAAATACTTGATCAAAATTGATTTCACTTGTTTCTTTTCACTTTTTTAATATGGCCATGTAATTTAAATGTAATTTAAAATTATATTCGTGGCTCGTATTATGTTTCTATTGGACAGTGCTGTTCAGGAATAACACTCACTACAGATAAAATGCAGAGTAAATCTCACCCTGAAGGGTTTCAGGTCGGAGATTTACCCTTAAAGAGACAGAATGATGGAACTCAGATCTTCACAGTAAAGTCATATCTGATTGGAACAGGTTTTTAAGTTTACTATGTATCTTTTTTTTATCAGCTGGTTGTTTTGTCTACATCTGTGCTCCTTAAACTGGGAGCAATAGAGCTCTACTTCCTCAAGGCATTAATAGTTGTTATGCAAAAAGTAGGAGTATATTTAGCTTAAAAAAAGGAGCAATGCAGGATTAAACATTAATTCAAATTTCTTTACTGCCACAGAATTTCTCAACACTTCTACGAACTTGCTAGTGCAGCGAGAGCTTTTGAAAGGGTGAGCGAGAGTGGGCTGTGCTTCCCAATTCAGTGGCCTTGCAGAACCCTATTTAGCACTCCTAGAAGGCAAATCGAGAGCTGTTGGTCTGCGTGATGCTACATGGCCAGTGTGCAATGATTTTCCAAAAGTCCAACTCAGTTGATGTTCTTAGTACTACAAAAATAGAGCCACATGGAATAATGATGAAACTGTAAGATTTGGAGATTCAAAGACCTGATCCAAAGCCCTGTTCCTTCCTTCCCTGGATAGTCATTCTCACAAAAGCAGCTACTATGCAACAGGCAGTGCTATAGGCCTTTTATTCAGTGGTGAATAAAAACAAGCCCCAACCGTTTGGGGCTTTTTTGCCAGTGCAGAACACAGACAATAACAAGACACTTAGGTGAAACATACAGTAACTTAGATAGTGATCAATTCCAAGGAGAAAATGCAGAGCAAGGAAGAGGGATGTGCACAGAGGGTAGGGCCTTGGTGAGAAGGTGACTTTTGCATAAGGACCTGAAGGAGGCTCTTAGGCCATGGACAAGTCCTCATCTATATACACAGATAAGCCTTTCCCCATGAAGGGTGTTCCTGAAGCCCAGATGAGGTGATGTATATGAAGGTCTGGGCAGGGGACCCAGCACATACTAAGTGCTCAGAAGAGGTCCACGCCTTGGCTTCCCATCCCACCTCCTTCTTCACCTCCCTGAACTCCCAGAGATTCACCCACTATGTGGATTCCCCATGGTGAAGAACTTACCCAAAGCCAGTTCCCCACTAACACTGGCATCTCCCAGGGACAGCTCTCTCCTTGTCCATGTTCTTGTTCTTAGGGAATGCTGGTCCAATTTGATTTCATGCTGAGCCTAACCCAATTGAGAAGGCAAAACCACTTCAAAATCCAGCCATAAAACACTTTTCAAATCCAATGATTATTCGACGAACCACTGGTATGGAATTATCCATCCATGCATCCATCCAACAAATATTTATTGAGCATCTAATATGTTCCAGGCACTGTGCTAGATGTGCAGGTTATAGCAATTAACAAAATAGAAAAAAGTATCTGCCCTCATGGAACTGACATTCTAGTGAGGGAGATAGAAAATATTCCATAAACATAATTAATAAGTAATTAAATAGTCTGTTCCAAGGTGATAAGAGCTAAGGAGAAGGGAAAAAGTGGAATCGCATTGGAGGGACTGGTTGAAGAGATTACACCTGCGTGAGCAGATGCTACTCTACTGCTCCCCAAGGCAGGGGGTGGGTGTGAGGGAGGAAGCTCTGGGCCAGGGCTTTAGGAAGTCGCCTCCTGACCCTGACCTTGTGTCCCTCCCTTCCAGGCGCCGTGGCCTGAGAGACCAGACCATGGAGACCCTGCTTGGTGGCCTGCTGGCGTTTGTCATGGCGTTTACCGTGGTCGACGCCTGCCCCAAGTACTGTGTCTGCCAGAACCTGTCTGAGTCACTGGGGACCCTGTGCCCCTCCAAGGGGCTGCTCTTCGTACCCCCTGACATCGACCGGCGGACGGTGGAGCTGCGTCTGGGCGGCAACTTTATCATCCACATCGGCCGCCAGGACTTCGCCAACATGACGGGGCTGGTGGACCTGACATTGTCCAGGAACACCATCAGCCACATCCAGCCCTTCTCCTTCCTGGACCTCGAGAGCCTGCGCTCCCTGCACCTCGACAGCAACCGGCTGCCCAGCCTCGGGGAGGACACCCTGCGGGGCCTGGTCAACCTGCAGCACCTCATTGTGAACAACAACCAGCTGGGAGGCATCGCAGACGAGGCCTTCGAGGACTTCCTGCTGACGCTGGAGGATCTGGACCTCTCCTACAACAACCTCCACGGCCTGCCCTGGGGCTCCGTGAGGCGCATGGTCAACCTGCACCAGCTGAGCCTGGACCACAACCTGCTGGACCACATCACCGAGGGCACCTTCACCGACCTGCAGAAACTGGCCCGCCTGGACCTCACCTCCAACCGGCTGCAGAAGCTGCCCCCGGACCCCATCTTCGCCCACTCCCAGGCCTCCGCCCTGACGGCCACGCCCTTCGCTCCACCCCTGTCCTTTAGTTTTGGGGGAAACCCACTGCATTGTAACTGCGAGCTTCTCTGGCTGCGGAGGCTCGAGCGGGACGATGACCTGGAGACTTGTGGCTCCCCGGGGGGCCTCAAGGGCCGCTACTTCTGGCACGTGCGTGAGGAGGAGTTCGTGTGCGAACCGCCTCTCATCACCCAGCACACGCACAAGCTGCTGGTCCTGGAGGGCCAGGCGGCCACACTCAAGTGCAAGGCCATCGGGGACCCCAGCCCCCTCATCCACTGGGTGGCCCCCGATGACCGCCTGGTGGGGAACTCCTCCAGGACTGCCGTGTATGACAATGGCACCCTGGACATCCTCATCACCACGTCTCAGGACAGCGGCGCCTTCACCTGCATCGCTGCCAACGCCGCCGGGGAGGCCACGGCCACGGTGGAGGTCTCCATTGTCCAGCTGCCACACCTCAGCAATGGCACCAGCCGCACGGCGTCCCCCAAGTCCCGCCTCTCGGACATCACTGGCTCCAGCAAGACCAGCCGGGGAGGTGGAGGTAGTGGGGGCGGGGAGCCTCCCAAAAGCCCCCCAGAACGGGCTGTGCTAGTGTCCGATGTGACCACCACCTCGGCCCTGGTCAAGTGGTCGGTAAGCAAGTCCGCCCCCCGGGTGAAGATGTACCAGCTGCAGTACAACTGCTCCGACGATGAGGTACTGATTTACAGGTGAGCCCGGGACTGCGGCAACACAGGGAGGTGTCTGGCTGGGCCAGGAGGAAATGATGGGGAGGGTTTTGAACTGTTCCCACCTATGCCCCACCTCCCCAGAGGTGGCTGTGGGATTCTGGGGACAAACTGTGCCATTTGTGCAGGTGAGGGGAAGTAGAATGAACATTACCTACAAGTTTAAGAAGACGGGACCCCACATGGGCGGCCCAAAGAGATGTGTGTGTCGGAGGACCGTACCTCCCAGGTCCGTGACTGTGGTAGGTGGGCTCGTGGCTGTGAGCCTCAGAACTTTCTGTTTTGAGCCTCAGATGGAGGGCACACAGTAACAATGAGCAGAACTCTTGGCCAAAGAATCTGACTCCTTCAAGGAGGGATGAACCTGACCTTCACCTGGACTTGTAGGCAGTCACGGTTAAGGTCAGGAGGTGTAAAATTCAGATCATCACTCTGCCACTTGGTAGTCGTCTAATTCTCTTGCCTTGCCTCAGTTGTCCTCATCTGTAAAACGGGGATAATCGGCACCTGACTTGGTCAGCAGGTAATTGAACTCAACTCAAACTGGCTGAAAAAAAAGAAAAAGGGAGAGGTAATGTGTTGGCTCATGTAATTGAAAACTTGGGGACCTGCCTCAGGCCCCACAAACATCCTGCATTCTCAGTTGCTTAGCTTCCCTAAGTTTCATTTTTCTTCTGATTTGGCTTCACCCTCAGACAACCTCTTTCCTCTAGGCAGCCCTAGAAGGAGAAGAGCATTCTGGTCCCTCAGAAGGCCTGGATGAGCTCTGATTAACCAGAGCAGGCCATGTGAGCCTACTGAATATTAGAGGTGGGGTCATCCTGCCCACCTGTCCTGACCGCTCTGGGTGTCAGTCTCCTCATCTGGAAATGGAGACACTGATGTTCATCTCCTTCCGTGATAATCAAAGGGCCATTTCCTAGGCTGATAGAAAGGGAGATTAAGACTGAAAAGCTGCAACAGAATTGCCTACGCTTTCCGGAGAGAGGGAGGTGCCCACAGATGATGGGTCCAGGCCAAAGGGTCGGGGGCTGACCACAGGTGTGTTTCCTCCTCGGCCAGCCTCAGCTTGTGTTAAACATGACAGACATGGCCTAGAATCTTACAGCTCAAGGAATGCATGGTTTCTTTTGAAATCCTGCGTGTTTTATTGTATGCATTTAAAATGATTATTCTGAGAGGGGATCCCATATACTTCACCAGACAGCTGAAGCGTCCATGGTACAAGAGAGGTCAAGAACCTTGATCTGTCAATGAGGTTTCTTCCAACTCTGACTTTCTCAGTTGATGAATCGGTCTCTGGATGGGAAGCTGTGGGGAAAGGAAGGCATTTATTCACCAAACGGAGTCCATGAGATGGAGGGTGGGTACACCATGGAAGCTGCAGGAGCCAAGGAAATTCCCTTACCTGGCGTCATATGTGTGGCTCGTCTGGAGAGCACCTTCATTCTCAGGATGTAGAGAAAACAGCATTAGAACTTAACTGAAGTATATGCATGTCATATATATATATATATATGAAATTAAACAATATATGTTATGTATTCATATATATATGAAATTAAACAATCTGCATATATATTTTTCCTACTTATAAAAGTAATAGTCTTTGTAGAAAATTTGGAACATAGACAAAATGATAAAGAGAGAGAAAAAAAATGACCTGTAATCCCACCACTCAAAATCAACCAGGAGCATTTGGCCTCTAAGTTTTATTTCAGTTCAAAACAATACTTATGATCAATCTAGCGTGTCCTTTTGTTTCTTAATTCTTTTCACTCAACATCGTAGCTTGCTGAGATCCCATGGTATTAAAGTACTTTTCATTTGGCCATACCGTAATTTATTTAATCAGTCTTCTATTCTTGGACATTTAGGTTGTTTCCAATTTTCAGTATTAAAAGTAATGCAGCAAAGAAAGAAAAGTAATGCAGCAACGGATGTATCTTTGTACATAAATACATTTGTGCAACTTCAGTGATTTCCTTAGCATATTTTCTTAAGGGTTGAATCACTGGTTTCACGGGTAAATTATAACCTTTTTACATTGCATATAAACATTTATTTATCCTCTCACCAGTGGAAGGTGACAGTGCCCATTTTGACCGCACCTTTGCCAATTATAGAATATATATTTACTTTCATTTTTGCCAATTTCATAGGTGAAAAATGGACCTTGCTTTAATTTGCATTTCTTTGATACCTTGTGAGGTTGACCTTTTGAAAATAAGTATATTTCTCACTTGTGAATTTATTATATGGTTTTGACTTTGATATAAAGTGTAAAGGCAAAAAGCTACCAGCTCTGAGGCTTGCAAAGGCGCAGGATGAAGGGACATGCAGTTTGTGAGGGGGAGATACTGGCATCAAGGTGGCAGCAAGCCAAGGTTGCCAAGATGGCACCCCTCCCTGGGGGTCTCAGAAGCCCTCCGAGGGCCATGGGAGAGATCGGAGGTATACTTCTGAAGTCACTCAAAGCTGAATTCAAAGTGCTTTTATTTTGTGATTGAGATCCTAGAGACACTAGCTTTATAGATAGAAATATAGGCACACCTCAGAGATATTTGGGGTTGGGTTCCAGACCACGGCAATAAAGTGAATATTGCAATAAAGCGAGCCACGTGATTTTTTTTGGTTTCCCAGTGCATGTAAAAGTTAGGCTTACACTATAGTGTAGTCTATTGTGTATAACGGCGTTATGTCTAAAAAAAGTACAAACTTTAATTAAAAAATACTTTATTGCTAAAAAATGCCAACCATCATCTGAGCCTTCAGCGGGTCATAGTAGTGATGTCAAAGATCACTGATCACAGACACCATAACAAATAGAATAATAATGAAAATGTTTGAAATTTTGTGAGAATTACCAAAATGTGACACAGAGATTTGAAGTGAGCACATGCTGTTAGAATAATAACCCCTATAGAATTCCTCAATGCAGCGTTGCCCCAAATCTTCAATTTGTAAAAAACAATATTTGCAAAGTACAATAAAATGAAGTAAATGGAAACGTTAGAAATCTCAGGGAAAAAAATGCAGATAACAATGCAGATTTCCCCTTATTGTGGTCTTGAAGATTAGAAGAGAAGCAGCACGGAAAGCTCTCCAAACAATGCAGGCACGTAATAGTAAGTGTTCAAGGAATACAAATTATTATTATTATTGTTATTGGCAATAGTGATGGTTATAGTAACAGTAATGGTGAGCGTTGAGACCATTATCTTGTCTGCCATCCTGGGCGAGAAACGGGAAGAGTATGGTTAGATATGCAATTCAGTCTTTAAGAAGTTGGATTTCCAAAATTTAGAGAAAAAGGACAGCGTGAGTCTGTAGCCCGATAATAGTAACAGCAATCACCAGACAACATTACTGCCAGCTTACTGTGGGTTTCAATGTAGCGTTCCAAGAAGTAAATATCTCATTTAAATCTCCTGGACATACCAAGAAATATAAAAGACCAAGAGAATTAAAACTCTCCCAAGCTTGTGCAGCCAGAACGAGGCAGGACTGATCTGAACACAGGCCTCTGGTTTCAGTGCCTAGACTTAGCCACCATGGCTGTGCTGCCCTCACCCGAACAGTGAAGCTGGCTGTTAGGACAAATGGGAGACTCCAAGAAGGATACAGTGGATTTTTAGAAAGCAAACTGTCCCCATAAGAAAGAAGAGACACCAGTGGGCTGCACAGTGGCTCTGTGACACGCTCGGCCTTCAACAGGGATGTGTACAAAAGCGGGCCAGAAAAGCTTCTATCCAAAGATGAATATTAAAGAGGAGCACACACTGTACAGAGGGCAGGGCTCTTAATCCATGTTCACAGCAGGAAGGACAAATGTGCTGGTTAGGAAGGAGGCTGCAGGAGGACTAGACAAGAGCCACAGGGAAAGCTGCAGTTTCCAATTGGCCTCCACCTTCCCCGGCAAGAACAGGGCCAGCGATAATGGTACACATCTGCGCTGAGAGCTTACTTGAACCGGGCGCTATTCTGAGGGCTCTATGTGTACTAACTCATTGAGTTTTCTCAAAACCCCAGGAGGTGAGAACTATTGTTATTCCACGTCCCATATAAGAAACTCGCCCAAGGTGTTACATGGAAAGTAGCAGAGACAGAACTGGAATCCAGGCAACATGGGAAGGGCAAGACCAGTACTCAAGGAGGAAACCAAGGCCAACAGAGACACATCACACGTACCCAAAGGGTCACATCCCAGGACTAGAAGACACTAGCTGAGTTTCCCAAGCCCGTGGGGGTGGGCCTGAGACAGCATGGACAGAAAGAGAAGTGCCCAAGATGGGAAAAGGGTGGATAGTCTCCTTTTGAAGACTAGACCCCATAAAGCATAGGATGCTAGGCTGGGCAGAATTGCTCAACAGGTGGCTATAAGCCCTTGGCGAAGAATGCTGATTGCCAGGACCCAGAATGGGTTCCCAGGGGACAAATCCTGCCCAAGTATTCAGCTGTCTTCAGGGGACACTATGACCCAGTATTTCTTTCTTTTTTTTTTTAATTGAAGTATAGTTGATGTACAATATTACATAATTTACAGGTGTACAACATAGTGATTCACAATTTTTAAAGGTTATATTCCATTTATAGTTTCTACAAAATACTGGCTATATTCCCTGTGTTGTACAGATTAAGAAGTTTGTACTTCTTAATCTCCTACCCCAATCTTGCCCCTCCCACCCACTGGTAACCACTAGTTTGTTCTCTATATCTGTGAGTCTGTTTCTTTTTTGTTATATTCACTAGTTTGTGACCCAGTAGTTCTTTCAATCTGCCTCCTTGTCATTCACGAGCGCAGCCCCCCTCCTCAGTGACATCCCTCCTGACACAGCATTCTCCACGAGACCCTCACCCCTATGCATCTCCAAGGGGGAAGTGGGCCAGAACCTCTGGGGTGATAGGTGCTGTTGGAAAACATCCTAGGAGTTTCTATGGCTGTGATTCACTGCCGTAAACGGAGCACATCACAACCGTAAAGGACACTTGACAAAAATCTTACCCTGTGTTTGGGCCAGAATGGAGACGTGTGAACTGGTGAAGTGGACTTGTAACTGGTCAAGTAATCAGGTTGCTCAACAAATTGATGTGAGCATGGGAGAAAGCCTCTGCCTTGTGCCCATACCTGCCCCCATTCTGTACTGCTCAGTATGTTTTCTTATAGACATGGATAATGACACAGAAAATATGTATTCTCTTTCCGTTCAAAAACTCAACTGCATGAGTTCAAGGTGAGGCACATCTGGGTTGACTGGAATTTTGTGTGGCATCGGCTCAGAGTTTTAGCTGATCTCAAGGACATCATGGCCTCAAGGTGATGGAGCTGCCAAAAGACTCCTGTAATTTTGGGTTGTGTTAACAGAGGTGAAGTGCTCAGATCATGGGAGGTTACAATTTTAATCACTGAATCATTCAAGCTGGTCAGAGTGGAGCTGTAACACGTTTAATACAGGATGACAGAATCTCAAGAGATTATCTTTACCAATGGCAATATATCCAGAGATCCGTTGATGAGAATGGGATTCTAGAATCTTGTGAGATGGGCAGAGGTTACCTTGGAGATGACAGGATTTGGGAAAGGAGTCATATCCCTTAATTTATTCAAAGAATGTATGAGTAGGAGAGAGGAACACACACACACACACACACACACACACACACACACACACACACGAAAGCAGGCACTGACCCATTACAATAAAAAATTTCCAGTAGCAGCGTCTGTACCTACCTCTCTCATTGCTCTCCATCTGGCTGCAAAATGATTTGGCTTGTGTCTTTCTTCCTCTCTAGCATGTGCTATTCATACCTACTCATCTGTGGATCCCTAGCTCCTAGTAAGTCCTGGCCCACAACAGCTATGGAGTCAACATCTGGTGAACTGAACAGAACGGAAATGAACATCAGAGCTGCCCAACAGCAGAATAAACAAGGGCTGCCATAAGGTGGTGAGCTGCCCATACCAGAAGGGTTCGAGCAGAACCCGGCTAACTCCATGCCAGGGATGCTGAGTGGTCAGCCTAACTGTAACCTTTGACTTAAGTGAGCCTACCCTGATGGTCTATGGCTCTGTTTTCTTATTATCCCATGATCAAGGCAATATGGTTACCACACTTGCTAAATCCACCCGCTTTTGCCAGTTGGGGCCACATGGCATCTTGCCTCCCAGGGTTAGGGTGCCCTGTCTCATAGGGGTTTAAGCCCTGAGGCCTGTGGCCACAGACAGGGACCTTGGTGGAGGCTCAGTTGTCCAGCCAGATTGGACACGTCATTGACAGGTCACCATTGACCAACCTCATGGGCCTACAGAAGCCCTGGGAACTGTGAGCTGTGTCTGAAACGTCAGGTTCCATTCTATATACCAGGAAGGGGGAGCAGAGGCATGGCTAATTCCAAGCCGTGGATAACTCAGGATTTGAATTTGGCTATGAAATAGTGTCTCGCTTTTATTTTTTTTAATCAGATAATTAGCTCCCTAATTATCTAATGGTTTTTGCTGACTTCCCAAGCCATTTGCCTTCCCTGAGTACACACGGCTGAGCCCTGCCGGCAGCCCTGGGTCATGCTGGACACGTACAGTCCACAAGTGGGGCCTGGCCTGTTTCTCGTGTGACTGAGGAGGGCCAGTTCCTGCATCTGTCTGCCCCAGGGCCTGCCCTTTCAGGAAGTGGCTGGCATTAATGGGGGCAGTGTCAGGGGGATGGGGAGGAGTCATTGAGGGGAAGAGGAAGGATGGCGAGAGGGGAGTCAGAAAGAAGGGGGCCTCCCCTCGTGCATGAGAAAGCAGAAGCCCATCCCAGCTCTGCTTCGTCCCCCATGTGACATGGTAAGTTAAGTGCCCTGCATGTCATTAGCAGCCCAACTGACATTCACAAACACTTGCCTCCAGGCATGATGTTGGAACAGTCCCCAGGAGGGCCAGGGAACAGCCAGCATACTTCTATAGCACAGTGTGGAATTAGCCAGGATGCAGCCTTGTCTTTGTGCCGCTTAGTCTGTTGTCATCAATTCCGTGTAGAAAAAGTGAGGGGTTATGAGGCAAGAGGCCTGAAGGTGGTAGAAGATAGTAACCATTCCATGCCCCGACCCCCAATTATCTTCAGACCCCCCTTTCCATGCCATATTCTTCCATGATTGTCAGACATACTCCCCACCTTGGGGGAGACTGAACCACCCCACAGAGTTTTGCAGGGCTGGGGTTAGGGCATTGTTTTGTTGTTGTTGTTTTTCTTTTTACTGTTGCTCTGTTTCCCCTCTGGGGAAAAAATAAAATGGCAGATTCAGCCAGTTTCTACCCCATCAGGATCTTATGAATCAACACCTCAGTTCGTCCCCCCTACCCCATGAAAATGTAGCCCTCTCCACCTTGGGGTGAAGGGAAATTTACTGATGAACCTGGGATCTTGTGGATATGGGAAGAAACTGCTAGGGACAGGTGCTCCCTAAAGGAAGAGTCATGCCATATGCAAAACCTGACACCTATGCAGGGGGAAGGTTCTTTGACTCAGCTGCTTCTTTGACATCTCAGCTTCTCCTGAAACAGTGGATTGAGCCCTGACAGGCAGAGGAAAAAAAGGTGTGAAGGAGGAAATTGGGGTGTGTGGAGTAGAAAGATCCCTGGCAACTCCCTGGTCAGAGCCAGATCAGCCTGGCTGATCTTGGGTTTTATATTGATTATATTGATCTTGGGTTTTATATTTTCCTAAATTTCTTTTACATTGCTTGACAATAGAAATCTGATGTCCACAAGTGGAGATGGACAGGACAAATATTATACCCATTTTATAGATGGTGAAACTAAGTCTTTAATGAATTGAGTGGATTTCCCAAGGTTCCACAAAGCAAAGACTAGAAACGTGGTGTCCTACATCCAATGCCAGGTACCATGCTGTGGGGCACATCTCGCTGATATCTCAAGGAGTTTTCCTTAAGGCTGGAGACTTGGGCTGGGGGGCACCAACTATAACTTCTTTTTCTCGGAAGGATGGGGTAACCCACTGGGGGTCTGCTGAGATTTTCCCTTCCAGCTTTAGTTGCTTTCCCCACATTTCTAAGGCCTAGCCGTGGCAATTAGGATGGATAGAAAACTTAACCTAATGAGATTTAAGTTCATAAGGGTTTATGTCTCTTGTGTAAGAAAAGTCCAGTGGAAGAGAGTTTAGCCTGGGTTTCTGGGAAGCATGGCCACCAAGGGCCCAGCTCCTACCTCTCTGATCTGCCATCCTCAGCACACAGTTTCTGTCCTTAAGGTTCCCTCATGGTGCAAAATGGCTGCCGGCACTCTAGCTTTCACATCTCCTTTCTATACAGCGGGAAAGATAAAAAGCAGAAGAGCCAGAGGGCCAAGGGGAAGAGGTTCTCTGAAACTCTACCCAATAATGTCAGCTTATATCTCTTTTGGCCACACATGTCTGCAAGGGGGGCTGGGAAATGTAGTTTTTTTAAAACTAGGCACAATGCACTGCCAGTAATATACAGAAGACAAAGAGGCAGCTAGCACTTCTAGAACCTGAGTTTGCACCCTAACTCTACCATTTACTAGTCTTGGGATCACGGGCAAAACACTGCGTCACTGTCAGTCTCTGTTTTCTTGTCTGTAAAATGGGAACAGAGATTCCTTTCTGCATATGTTATATAGACAGTGGCATGAACTGAATGAGATCACCTATTTGAAAGTGCATCTTTCATATTCAACTGTGAAGTACAGGATACATGTCATTACTTATTGTTATTAGGAGCCTGTCCACTTTCCTTTCTTAGCCCCCTCTTTTTGTCCCTGTTCTCCAGCCTTCTTCTTGTGGCTCCATTCTTCAAAACCTTACTCTAAGAGAACTGTAAATTAGGAAAACAATCTGATAGAGTTTTAAGAGATCAAAGTATAAGGTGTCACCCCTTTCAGAAATCTTTGCAGTTCAATTGGAAACTCTGAAAGACCCAAAGGAGTGAATCTCTAATGGTGGAATTTCAAAACCCACAGCAAGTTTGTGCATAGGAGAGACATTTTTCAGGGGTGCCTTCCAAGAGCATCTCAAATCATATCACCATTTTATCATCCTGCCCCTCCTGCTCTGCACAAGAAGATGACTCCACTCAGATTCAAAAACCTTCAGGGCATCTGTTCAGAAGTGACTAAATTCTCTACTTGTCATTCACTCTTTATTCTCAAAAAGTTCTGTCTGAAGACATCTTCGAAGGGAGAAATAATTAGCAGGAGTAAAGGGAGTTGAATTGTGCATCCAGTCTACTTTTCTTTTGGAGTGTGGCTTTTCCCCCTCTAGTAAGTGAGAACCAGAGAACCAGTTCCTTGTTAATTTTATATACATTTGGTTGGTTTGGGGGTGGGGGTGGGGATATTACTTATTTCTCACCAGGAAATTACCAAAGAAGGTTTACAGAGGGAGGGGTCAGGCTTGAGGAGTGTCTGGGACTTGGGGATCATGCTGGTGGTGGCAGCCATCAGAATGACACCAAACACAAACACTCATCTGACAACTAGAATTTCCCCCAAACATGTTCACAGCAGCCAGCTCCTTTCAGCCTCGTAACAGCTCCAGGAGAACTGTGGGTGGGGTAAGTGTGAAACCCAGGCATTCTGACCTGGAGCCTGAGGTTTCCCACCACCCCAGTGTTCCCCAAGCCTAGCTGTGCACCAGAATCCCTGGGGAGCTGTATCCTCTCTCCAAGGGATCCTGAGTCAGCTTGGGGTGGGGCCCAGGCGTCCGTGTTGTTAAAGCTCCCCCGGTGACTCTGATGTGTGTTCAGCATTGGGCCGTTGTACCTAGGGAATGGGCAGCACTGGTGGGCAGAGCTGCTGTAAATCCCACGGCTGGGGTTTGGTCTCTGAACTTCTGGTGAGGGAAGAAGTCAGGAGACCTGGCTTCCCATCCAGCTCTACCTTGCCCTGGTCATCTCACCACTCTGAGACTTTGCTTCGTCTATAACATTGAAATACAAACCCCTTCAAATGGGGTTATCTCCAAAGAGATAAAGTATGTGAAACATTTAGGAAACAAAAGCAGCCTGTGCATCTTAGTTGCTGGAGTCATTTTTCTTACCCCCCAGCTGAGGCTCAGTGATTAACACCAGGGGGGTCGAATCCAGGGCTCCAGACGTGGTCTCTTATCCCCCTCCCTTTCCTTCTCTGAGCCTGAGGCTTCTCATCTGCAGAATGGGGATGATGATAACTCACAAGGATGTTGTGAAATGATAAAAGATGTAAGACGTGAAGAGCATCTTCAGATAGTGTCAAGTGCTTCTCGTAGCAAAGATCTGACTATAGTGGTTTGACAAAACTGGGGGTTTGTTTCTGTCATGTAATGGAATTCCAGAGGGATATAGCTCAGGGCTGGTATGGGAGCTCCATGGACCTCAGGGACTGAAGCTCCTTCTTAGGTCAGTTGCAGTCTTCAACATGTGGCTCACTGACCCTTCCCTCTGGGACTTCCTCAGGTGTGCCCAGCCCACAGGGAGGGCAGCTGAAGTGCAGGAGAGTTGACGTCCCCAGGAGCAGCCCCACCCTATGCCAGAGGGAGTTGGAGGATTAACACCCCAGCTTCCTCCCCCAGGGGGAAAGAAGAAGGACAGCTGAGGCATGTTCTGTGCCGTCTCCCAGAGGGTCCCAGTAGGACTGAGCCCAGATTGCTCACAAGGGTAAGTTGCTTAGCAAAACAGCCTGTTTGGCCTTTCTTCCCCATTCCAGAGAATCCTGGGCCCGCCTCCCAAATAAACTACTGGCACTCAAATCTTCATCTTAGAGTCTGCTTCCGGGAAAGCCCAACTAAGACAGGTACCAACCTTCTGGATGAGTCAGCCCCTTTAAAGAGTCCCCCAGAAGCCCCACCCAAGGACCCCTGCTTCCATCTCATTGTATTTCCTCAGACCACGTCAGAGCCTGAGAAAGTTGCTCATTTGCTCAGGTATGTTGCTTTCCCAAATAAAATCAGGGCTCTGCAGGGGACTCAGAAGAGGAGGATGGATGTTGGGCAGGAGTGCAACCGCCACAGAGCCGTATGGGAGAAAGCGTCTGTGTCATCCACGTCTCTTGGCACCTGCCTACAAAATCCCGGGAGCCAGTAGCCAGTGTGTAGTTTAGCTGAGGCCAGCCTGGGAAGGAAGGTGATCTGGGCTGATTTCCTGCCACACTGTGAGTGCTCTTTGCTCATCTCTAGAGACACTGAGACAGAGAGAGAAGCCAAGAGGGATGTCTGAGTCCTTGCCAATTAGGCCTGTGGTCTGGCGTGTGTGTGTGTGACGAGAGTGGGCACCCCATAGGTGACAGAAGGGTTCCAAACATGAAGTCAGATTAACGCCCATCATCTTCAGAGCCTCAGAGGTGGTGGGGGGTGGTGAGCCAGCAGAATCACACAAAACCACAGACTGTGATACGCCAGCCCGAGGTGAAAGCAGGGCCACGGAGACATGCAACACGCATGAACAAGCTCATTAACTATTTACAAAGGAGAGCTATTTCTAGCTGGGGTGGGCTCCAAAGACGGGCTCCCACTTGTGCTGTGCCTGCAGGGCTGACGCTGTGGGTGGGAACTAACTACTGTTGCATCGTCAGGAAGGTACTTGTTCAGAAATTAAACATCACACGGAACTATAAGACCCTTAACCTTCTAACCAGGTAATTAGTTAGTGATGATACTAAGTTAAGGGGCATTTCAGTTTAGTAATTAGCCACCCAAAAGGTGAAAATGTAAATGAATTTGCTTGGTGAACTTGATACACTTGAGCTTTTTTATGAGCTAATGGAAGTACATTCACACGCCTGGGTTGGGAGGGGTGTATTCTGTGGCTGGATGGGGCAGAGCTTCTGGGAGCAGGTGGAGTGAGGTATAAGCTGTGTCCGGGGGAGTAGGTGGGATTTGGAAGGAAGAGGGGAGGGGTTAGCTGTTTTAGGTGGAAGCAATAAAGAGGCCGAGGCAGGAATGATCAGGCCTGGTTGAGGACCCCTGACAGCCCCAGTATGTTAGTCAGTGTCACCACAGTAGTGCTGCGTGACATACAACCTATTGAATCTTCTTACTTGTGGGTCTGCAGGTTGGTTGGAGTTCACCTGGTCTCAGCTGGGCTGGGCTCCAGGCTCTGGGTCTGGTTTAGATCTTCTCTGTGTATCTCGTTCTGGAGCCCAGGTAGGGTGTAGTGGCCACCCAGAGTATGTTCTTCTCATGGTGACAGCAGAAATGCAAGTGGGCAGGTGAAGAAGCAAATGTCAAGCCTCTGCTGGCATTACATCTGCTAAATCCCACGGGCCAAAGCAAGTTACAAGGCCAAGCAGGGCCTGCATATCACCCACTGTCGGGCCACGGCGAGGCTGTGGAGGTTTTATCTTATTAAAGAGAAGTGAAGAAACAGGTCCAACAGCTCAATCTACCACACCTGGCTTGCCTGGTGAAAAGGCTGTCTCTAGTGCAGTGGTTCTCAGACTTGAGCACGCATCAGAATCACCTGGCAGACTTGTTAGCACACTGATACAGGGCCCAGCCCCCCTGAGCTTCTGACTCATTTGGTCTGGAGTGGGGTCAGAGAATCTGCAGTTCTAATGCATTCTCGCAGTGATGCTGAGCTGTCCATCTGGGGGCCACTCTTTGAGACCCTCTGGTCTAGGGAAATAATAAGACGTTTGTTCAGAGAGGACGGAAGAGGGCAGACGGAGGGTGTCTGTCATTGAGACACTACTGAGTGTCACACACAATAGCTATACTTACTGAGCCCTTACTACATTCTAGGTATTGTTTTAAAGACGTGCTGTGTAAGTCATTCTCTTATTTGGTACATTAACCCTGTGAGGTATGATATTGCCACTTGACGGTTGAAGACTCTGAGCCATAGGGAGGTGACATGACTTACAAGGTCCCCCAGCTTGGAGGTGGTAGAGCTGGAGTTTGTAGCCAGTGCTCTGTCCTGACTTCAAGATTTCTCCTGTTGGCAGTGGGGAACCCTGGTCAAGTTCTGAGGGGAGAAATGACCTGTGGTGGAGAAACTCTGGATTTGGAACTGGATAGTCTAGGCACAAACCACACTTCGACTTTTGGTATCTAGACTTTTATTTATTCAATCAGTAAATACTTATTTTGGGTCTGCTTTGGGGTGGAATCTAGTCAAGACCATAGGGTTAGAACAAGATAAGCAAAGTGCTTTCTACAAGGAGCTTACATTCTTATGGAGGAGAGGGATGAAAAAATTTTAATGTGCACTAGGAAGAAAAATAAGTAGTGCAAGGAGACAGAGACTGGGGAGCCGCTGTTTTACAAGGGTGGTCAGAGGTGGCCTCTCTAAAGAGTGAACTTGGAACAGAGACCTGAATGGAATGAGAGGAAGAGCCATGCAGGGGAAACAGCAAGTGCAAAGGCCCTTAGGGTAGGATGCTGGAGACGCAGCAAGACTCCAGTGAGTCTGGAGGAAGGGTGACAGCGAATGAGGTTAGAGAACTGGATGGGGCTGCATGATGTAGGGCCTCATCGGCCATGGCGAGGCCTTGGACTTTATCTGGAATGGGATGGGAGCCATTGGGTGGTTGAACACTGGAGAGTGGCATGATGTGACTAAGAAAGAAGATTCTGGCAGCTGAGTGGAAAAGAGACTATCGGGGCAGGGGTGGAAGCAGGGAGACCAGGTAGAGGACGGTTTCAGGGGTCTTAGCAATGTCTTGAGACCCTCCTGATCCTTAATGTCAACATCCATAAAATGGGGGGAACGACCCCTTCCACCAAAATTGCCCGTTTGGGCTTGTTATGACGGTGGAGGGAGGTCAGGGCGCGGGCACGTGAGTGAGCCGGAAACACTCAGGTAGGGAACAAAGCAGCATTTTGTGACGATGTTTCTGGCAGACTCCTTGGGGCTCCATCTCCCTGGCCCGGGAACCTCCCTGAGGCCCAACCCACAGCCACAGTGGACAGGAGTTTCCCATCTCCCCCTCCAGAGCATCACAGCTCACCCATCACTGTCCCAGCTCCTCAGTCATCACCCCCCTCCCCCCAGGTCCTCTCACTCTGATAGGGAGTAATTATTTATGTTCTTGTTTAATTAGCTCACTAGGAATGTGCTGCAGTATTTCTGAGAATACATCTCCCTCTCTGGTGGCTCTTAAGAGCCTTTTTTGCTGGTGCCTGGCTGCAACAATTGGGGTGGCATCTGTGGGTGTGAGGGTGGCCAGGGGTCAGGGTCTGGGTGACCTGTGTTCTGTCTCCTGGGGTGTGTGTGTGGACAGGTGCGGAGGCTGCTGAGGTCCTGGGCATGGAGACAGGATCTTAGAAGCTGAGATGGTGGCGGCAGCTGGCACTGAACACCAGAGAGATATTTTTACCACCCGTCAGAATGCCACCGTTTATGAGCCAGTGCCAAGGGCTGGTTCCCAAGGCTGCTTTTCCGCCAAGCTTTGACTATCGATCTAAAGAAGGTCTGAGTGGAACAGGGAGGATTTGAAAATTCTCAGGTTGGCTAGGCTGGTGTTCAGCAGTCCTTTCCCTCAGGTAGGGGGGCTGGAAAGAAGCTTCTGTCCTGCAGAAGAAGTGAGTGGGTGGAGGCTACCTTCCTGAGATCGGGAAAGGATTGCCCAGGTCCAGACCCAAACTCCATTCTCGCTCGTCCTGCCTAGAGTGGGCCTAGGAATGGAATCCCATCCAAAAATACTGCCTTCACAAAAGATCAGAAGATCTGAAATCCCACCATTAGAGATGTGTTTCTTTGCATTTGCCATGGGAGATACTCAAGTGGTTTCCTCTGGGACTGGCCAACAGAGGATGCAGACATGATGGAGGGCACAGTGGAGGCTCTAACAGGAGGAGGGAGAGGGGGTCAGGAAGGGGTCATCAGGCATCCTCAAAGCCTAGTTCCCTTGTGTGGACACATTGCCAAGGGCTTGAGAGAGCTCAGGGAGAGGGAGGAAAAGCCAAGGTCCGGGGACCAATTCAGCTGTTCATTTGTTAAAACTCTCTTGTGACTCTCTTGTTCTATCTTTAAAATGGGCCTAGTTCTTGCTACTCTCATAGACGGAAAAAAGTCCAGAGTGAAAAGGGGGCAGTTCAAAGTCATCCAGGCCAGCTCTCTCCTTTGTTCATGAATCCTTACGATGCCCACCACCCTTCCTACTGACCACCCCCACTCCTACCACCTCCCTGGGATGCTGACTGGCCCCACGTGGGGATAACTTCCAGACACAGGAACCTGCCCTCTTTTTTATTCAAGAGCCCAGACCACTGCTGGGTGCCTTTAAGCCAAGAAGTTTTTTCTTACAGGCCCCAAACTCCATCTCCCTCTACCTCCTAGCTGTAGATTCTGTCTTCATTCTCTTCAGGAACAAAACTCATTCTTCTTCCATAATATGTCTATTTAATTTTTGCAGATAATTCTCATGGTTCACCTAGTGCTATTTTTTTCAGATGCAACATCTTCCCTCCCTGCCACCGTCCACTTTTGCCTTTTACTTTTAGTCATTCAAGAGGTATTTATGATGCTGGGTCTGGGCCACTCACGGGGAAGACAGCTGAGCATGGGACACTCCTGCCCTCCTGCAGCTCGCATTTCCCAAGGAGACAGGCATTGAAGGACTAGGTACTTGTGTAGTCACTGATTCAGATACTACAGCTGTGATAAGCTGTGTGAGCCTATGAGAGCCTGGGGCGGTCAGGGAAGGCTTCCTGGAGGTGACCCAGAAGGTCAAGTAGGAGGGCGATCTGTGAAGAGACGTGGGAGGGATTACAGGTAAAAGGCTGTCATGTTTGTCCCTGGAGCAGGAAGGGACCTGGGGTGTGGCCTGTGGCACGTCTCCTGGTCTCTTGCCTCAGATGTGTACCAGGTTGTGCCATCCCTCTGCATGTGTGGCAGTATGCTGGATGTGGCCTGACCAGAGCAAAGTGGACTGGGGCAGTTCCTCATGGGCCGGGGGTGCCCCTCATCTGAAGGCTGCCTCAGCCCCACTGGCCTCCTCTGGTCCAAGTCCCACACTGAAAGGGTGGCCCTAAGAAAGCCACTCCCCTCACGTGTTCTGAGGCCATCACGCCCCCTCCTCCCTAGGCTCTTCCCAAGATGAAGTGGCCCAGCACCGTGTGGCAACCTGGTGGGTATGCGGGGCTTATAAGTGAGGTTACTGTTTGCACATCACAGCAAACGTCCTTCTTGCTGGCTCATGATCTGCCATAAAGCATTTTAAAAATTTACTCATCTCGTTTTATATGTGTTTTTATGTTGCAAGGCCCTTTATAAACTTGGTTGGAGGTTGGTGGATTGTAAATCCCAAAACCAATTGATGGGGCTTAGGTCAAAAGCGCCAAGTGATTGCAGATGGTTTCTCCTCCAGTAACGGTGATGATAATAAGAGCCGACCTTTCTGAGAAACGATTGCGTGCCAGGTGCTCTTCTAAGTGGTTTCCATTTATTGGCTCATTTAATTATTGCAGCATCCCCATGAGATGTTATTATCCTGATGAGAAAACTGAGGCCCGAAGAGGTTAAGAAGCTCACCCAAGGTGTCCCACCTGGGATTTGAACCCAGGTGGGCTGGCTCTAGAGTCTGCACCTCGAGGCCTTGATAATACGCGTTTAGCATTTGAGTGCTTGCTCTTTGCTTCCCCCCCCGCCCCCCCACCCCGCATCAAGCATGTGCACAACCCCTGGGAGACAGCTGGGACTATTATGGGTGCTTTGCAGGGTAGGAATCTCTGGGATCAGAGAGGGTAAGTAAGCTGCCCAAGTTCTCCCAGCTTGGAAGTGGCAGAGCCAGAATTCAGACCCAGGTTGGCTGTGCTCCAGAGAGCTCCTGACCCCTCCTTTTCCTTCCAGGACATGAGTTAGGATGGAGAGGAGCAAGACGGTATCTTAGGGTCACAGGTGGTGTGTTCAAAATACAGGCCAGTGACTGCGTTTCCTTTCTAGACTGTCTAGCCGCCCCTTCCCAGCCACCTAATCTATTAGCAAACCCAGACCAGCAGCCCGTGTCACTCAGACTACCATGAGGAAGCAGGGGAAGTATGAACCAGACCATCCCATCCCACCCACCACCCACACATAAGGAGGAAACGAGAGGAAAGAGGCGGGTGCTGCAGGGATGGGTCTCCGTCAGACAAGTGGAAGAACTTCCGGGAGTGCTGGTGGTGTCTGACAAGCAAAACCAGGCTTCTCTGAAAGCAGGAGACCTTGCTGCCGGAAGGGCCTGGAGGGTTCCATCTGAGGCAGGCAGGCTGATGCCTTTTCGTCCCTTCTCCATGCTGAGAAAACTGATGGCCATGCCCTTGGTGTTCTAATGTATGATTTGCCCTTTGAACCGTGGCTGCTTGGCCTTCCCATGGCTGCCTCCTCCCAGGACTGAAATGAAATCCGGGTCATGGGTTCAACCTTAGTGATGGGGGGTGCTCAGGGGAGAGGGGGTAGATTTATGGCTTGGTCTCTGCCCTCAATAAGCCATGGTCCCCCAGAGCCACCGTGGCTGCTGCTTCCTCGGCCAAGCAAGGCCCAGGCCCAGCGCCTAGGGGCAGGCGGAGCGTGGGGCTGGGAGGTGGTGCCATGAATCTCTGACAGCCATGGGGCTCCCTGGCTCACAGACAGCCAGTGGAGGGAGCAGCCGATAGATCGCAGCTGGGCTGTTGACCTTGAGTCTTAAGCGAAGTGAAGAATAAAAGGTCATATTTATTCCATCCGAGCCACGGGAGCTGTGAAATATTGGAATGTGAATAAAGACGGTGATAAATCACTCACCACCGTTGGGGACTTGGCTGATCTGTCTTCCGGCCCCATCACCCACTGGGCAAGCTGGGGCTCAGTGTGCTCAGAGAAGGAGAGAAAATAAGAGATGGGGACTCCAGGGGACCCCAAACGGAAGAGAGAATCACAGAGATTCGTAGGTTCCTGGAATGTAAGATGTCCTTCACCTCAAATGTCACCGCTAAAGGAGATTATCCCTGACCAGCCCACGCCCAAACCCTTTCACCTTCTCTTAATCCGCTATGCTTTTTCTTTTGCCCATAGCACACTCCACTTTCTAACATAGTACATGATTTACCAATTGTGTTAATCATTTACTGTTCACCCTCCCCCCGCCCAGAACGTCAACTTCACGGGACAAGGACTTGTGTCCTCTGCTCACTGCTGTATCCCCTCTAGCAGCACTGGCACATAACAGGTGCTCCATAAAAATCGGATGAACAGATGAGTCTGGAAAGACTTTAGCAATGGTCTAATCCCAACCCTTTACCAGGGAAGAGCAGAGACTCAGATTGGGGATGGGACGTGCCCCAATCATCCAGCCTATCGGGGGTTGCAGAGCCGGGAGAAGAATCTGGGCACCCGACTCCTGGGCTCAGGTGCCGCGTAGTCCAAGCTGCTATCACACCCAACAAAGGATGTGCTTGTTAGTCACCTGGGAGCTATGCAGCCCAGGGTGGGGCAGGCTGGGTTCTTGCTTGCCCCTTCCTTTGATAAAAAACAAACAAACAAAACCCAAACAAACAGATAGTTAATTTACTGATAAGTAACTTCCTAACCCAAAGAGGGCCCCAAAATATGGGCTCCATGACTGGAAGAGGTCAGGGAATTTTCCTTCCTGGGAATTTTTAAGGGGTGGGGTGAGAGTGAAGCGAGAAGCGTTTAGTAAGCACCTTCACCCCTGGGTGACTGCCGGTGTGCTGGATCCCTCACATGGATCGCTCACTCAATTCCACCTCCCAAGCGGTGATGGAGTGTAGTAACAACAGCTAACATGTATTAAGCTGTGTGCCGAGCACTGTTCTTGGTGCTTTTAGGTATTCATTCATTTAATCTGAGCGGCAACTGTCTGAAGTGGATAGCTTCTCTTATTGTCCCCGTGTTACAAATGAGAAACTAGAGGCAAATATGCCGTCAAATAAATGCTACTGTTCTGGGTGCTCGGGATGCATCAGTGAACAGAACACCTGGAGATCCTCGTCCTCGTGGGGGAAACGGGCAACAAGCATGATAAATGGGCAAATTATAGAGGTGAGGGGAGAAAATCAGTGTTACGCAGAAAGGAACCTGCAGAGCAGGGTAAGGAGCTCTGTCTTACCCAGGGGGTGGGCAAATTGCAATATTAAATAGGGTGGCCTGGCGGGCCTCACTGAGAAGGTGAGTCAGGACCGAGACTTGAAGGAGGTGAGCCAAACAGGTCTGCAGGAAGGGCATTTCAGGCAGAGGGACCAGCCGGGGCGAGGCCTCAAGGCTGGAGCATGTCTGAGGAGCAACGGGGGCCAGGGTGGCCGCAGCAGCGGGAGAGAGCTAGGGGCAGAGTCCAGGAGACAGGGCAGGGAGGTAGTGGGGCCAGACTACGAGGAGCCTTGTGGGCCCCTGGAGGGTGTTTTCTCCAGGCTCTGACTCATTCAAATGCTCACCTCCTTTAAATGCTCACAGAGGCTCACAGCCTCAAGCCAACACCCTCCTCTCATCTACTCACACACCAATGATGCTTCTAGTCTGGTCAGTAGACACACACACACCTACACACATACACACCAGTCAGCGGACACACACACAGCTCCCCCGCCGGGCTTCAGCCTCCATCCCGCCTGTGTGGTGGGAGAGGGGCAGGCCGCTCACCCGCCTTTTGCCCCCTCTGCAGCCCAGCGACACCCCTCCCAGCCTGGACCAGAAGAGGGAGGAAAGCAAACCAATTTCTGGAGCCTCAGACCCATGCACCCCAATATACAGTGCTGGGGAGACCACCAGAAAGTTACAGATGGAAGTCTGTGATTTACTCACAGTAGATTTGCTCACGTGATTACTTCCACACTAAGATCACACACCCACAGGGCCATCCTCCAGGGGCCTTGAAGCACATTTAGGGGCTCACTGTCCCCACAGGAGCTGCTGCCCCAGGCTCAGGGAGGGGAGGGGGAGGGGGAGGGCAACAATACTGCTTTGAGTTATTTCCAGTTAAAACCAGGACGATGCACCTCTAGGCCAGGCCAGCCTCACCTGGAAACTCCTGACAAATGAAGGAATTCCACAGTGAAGCTTACCTTCCCACTCAGCACAAAGGGCCAACCCCCAGGCAACCCACCATTCCCCCCGGATAGTTCACCTTCGCCACTGCCAGAGGTCCTTCTGGGAGATGGGTGGGTTGCATGGTGTTAGCATTCTCTATAAAAACTATGACGATAGATAGATGGATAGATAGATAGATATGGACAGATGATAGATAGGTGATAGATGATAAAGTAGGTAAGCATTCACTAGATACATATATGGTCTATTGAGTACATATCATATGCCAGTGCTTTCCATACTTTATTTCTAATCCTCATATGACTGCAAATTAGGTTGGCAGACTGCTTTTACAAACAAGACCGAAGTTCTGGGAAGTTAAGTACTGGGGTAAAGATTATGCAGCCCATAAGTTATGAGTCAGGATTTAAGCCCAGAACCCTGGTCACTCTGTTGCCAAATCCCATGTGTGCTCAGAATTGGGGACCTGGTGCCCGAACTCCCACAGCTCTTTGATGGCTGTGCTTTGCCTTCCCTCCTCCTGTCTCTCCCTTGCTCCTGTCACCCCTCTCCTGGTGATATTCTTGTGGGATTCTAGAATGTCAGAATTGGACATTGAAGCACAGAGGAGGAAAGTGACTTGCCCAAGGTCACACAGCAATTCCATGAGAGAGTCAGGGTTAGAGCCTTGTCCATCCAGCTGAACTTGAGACTATTTGGTGGGTGGGGACAGCTCTGCTCCTCCATCCACTTGACTGGACAATGACCTCCCCGCTGCCCAGTGAGGTCTCACTTCAGAGGTTGTTTCTCTCCTGACCTGATTCTCCCCATCCCGGCCAGCCTGCTTGTTAGAGGCGGAGGTGTCTAGGGCCGGATCAGCAGAAACACAGGCTGGAGAAGTGCTAAGCGGGCTCCTCCAGACCACCAGCTGGAAAGGGCGTCTCTCCTCGGGGTGAGGCAGCAGGCACTCCGGGGCTGCAGCTTAGCGAGCCAGAAGTCGAGCAGGCCTCTTAGTCGTGGAGCCCAGCCTCCAGGCTTGCAGCTGGGAGAAGCCCTCAGGGAGGTGCCTGTCAGTTTCTCAGTCACTCATTCATGTAGGGGTTCTGAGGGTCCCCACTATAAAAAATGACACCTCAACTTTGTGAGCACTTTTCTAAGTGCAACCAAGGAGCTTGGTAGGTTTTCCCAACAATCTCCTGGTTCAAGATCCCTCAGCTAGCAGGTCCCAGGGCTAGGATTTGAACTTGATCTTCAGACACCTAATCCAAGTATCATTATGGCTGCTTTTGTTTTTCAATAAATTCTGAGGTTTATTTAAGAAACAGCACAGAGAATCACTTATTGCCAAGTTACTAAAGGTAATACTGATTACTGGTATTTTTAAAAAATTTTTATTGGAGTATAGTCAATTTAAAATGTTGTGTTCGTTTCTACCGATGGCTGCTTCTTATTGCACAAATAAAGCCTATGCACTATATACTCAGTACTGAACACATATCACTGTATTTATGTTTCACAAGATGCCATAGGATCAATACTATTAACCCATTTTGCAGGCAAGAAAACTGAGCGAGGCTCAGAGATATGAAGTGACTTACCTACATTGCACGGTCAGGAAGCCTTTTACACCATAGTACAAACTTACCTGGGGGGTGATAAAGTTGCCTTCTTCAAGGAGCTTCTGATCTGACAGAGGGAGGGGATTAGAACTGGGGGAAAAGGCAGGGCCCCAAAACCCATCCATGAGATGACTGAGGACTTCATCTCATCTTGAGTTTTTCTATCAAGGGTCATCACTGACGTCACCATTGTCATTCAAACAAAACCTTGTGTTTGCTGTTCCCTGATTTATTGCCAGGAGTCATGCCAAATGTTTGGCACACTTTACCTCATTTAATCCTGGCACTATTCCTGCAAAGTAGGTACTACTAGCATTCTATGTAGCTGAAACAGAGAGGGTTAGATAATCTGCCTCAGGTCACACAGCTAGTCAGTCAGTGGCAGAGTGAGACTTGAACCCAGATCCAGCTGGCAGCACAGCGGATGCTGGGAACCACCATGCTTTAACTTCTGCAACCTCTTTGCGTGCATTTGGTGTGTGCCAAGTTCTGCTCTGAAGCTGCCTTGTTCTCCAACAACAGGACAGATATAAAAGAGCAAGCGGATGGCCAGGGGGCCACTCTGCCCCACCCTGTGCCCTTCCCAGACCTGACTGGGCCAACCAAGCCTGGCAACAACAGAACCACGAGGTCCCTGCCGTGACTGCACCTGAGTATGTAGCAGCCACACTGAAGTGACAAATGACACCAACGAACTCTCCTCTTCCTGCCCACCTGGCAGCGTTTGCTCTGTGATAGCATCTTTTTGGCCACTTTGATGTCGTGCTAAAATAGACATAACATAAAATTTACCATTTTAACCATTTTTAAGTGCACACTGCAGGGGCCATAAGTATATTCACATTTGTGTGCAACCATCACCACCATCCATCTTCACAACTTTTTCATCATCGCAGACTGAAACTCTGTACCTATCCGATACTAACGCCTCATTTCCTCCTCCCCGTGGCAAACACTCTTCTACTTTAAGTCTATGAATTTGACCACTCTGGTACCTCATATGAGGGGAAACACACAATATTTGTCCTTTTGCTTCCGCCTTATTTCACTTAGCATAATGTCCTCAACATTCATCCAAGCTGTAACGTGGGTCAGGATTTCATAAAAATATGGAATGCTTCACGAATTTGCATGTCATCCTTGTGCCAGGACCATACTAATCTCTTCTACATCATTCCAATTTGAGTATGTGTGCAGCTGACGTGAGCACCATCACAGCAGTTTTAAGGAGCTGGTGCCACAGGTGACTTTGCCCCTGCGTGGTGCCCCTGGGAAATCATGGATCTGCTAACTAGGCAGAGTTGTCTGATCAGGTACATCACTGGATGGCACTGATTTGGCGTCTGCCGGTGGTTCTAGTGTGTTTGGAGGCGGCTGGTGGGGAATCTTCATTTTGTTCACTCCTGTGTTTACAACGAGGTATAATTGGTCTGACACCTTCTGCATTTCTTCTGTAAGTGATGAATTGTTATTGAGCAAGCTTTTCTCAGATCCTTGAGGAGATAAGTGGCAACGATCGTGGCCATCGTCGTCGTCGTCACAGGTGTACTGAATGGCCCTGGGAAGGGAGAGGAGAGGGCAGTCATGTTTTCCCCAGCACACTGAATGTCTCGCATTCAGCATAGGAGGTTGGGACCGCTAGTCCCATTTCATACATGAGCAAATTGGGTTCAGAGAGAGGAAAAACTGACCCTGAGTCACACCGTTGGTCAGGGGCAGAACCAGCCTTCGAAGAGAGATTTCTGTCAGATCCCAGAGCCCACATTTTTTTTTTTTTTTTTCCTGTGATGTGCCCACCCAGTCCTTGGGGACTGGGAGCTAAGGACAATTAGATGCAGGAAAACGTTCCACATCCATAGAAACTTGGGTGAGGAGAAACAGAGAGAGAGATAAAGATATACAGAGAGAGGAAAAGACCTGATGAGGGGAGGGGACCTCGCCTGGGTCGGCTCAGCCTACGATGGTAGAAACGTTGCTTTAGGGGACAGAATGGGAGCAACGTGGCTTGATTGCAGCTCTGGGGGGATCACAGGGTGTTTCCATTAGCCATCTGCTCAGTGTGAGCCACCGAGGCGACGCAGCTTCCAGAAAGTTCCGTGTTGTCTTGGGTAGGGGGCCTCAGGAGAAGCAGGACGTCTGGTTGGGGGAACGTGACTCTGTTCTCCGGTTCAGACCCTGCGCACCGCCCCCATACACTCAGAGGAGGGCCAAAGACAGATTGGCGTGTGATCAGTGAGGAGCAGCTGCGAGGCAAGCTGGAGAGCGTGTCCCGAAAAGATGGTGGGAAGGAATGGAAATGTTCACTCTGGAGAAGTGGAAACTCAAGGGCGGGGGGGGGGGGGGGGGGCGTGAGGGAGCTGGTGCACAATTTGGGAAGCGCTGAAATGTGTTCAAGAAAGAAACACCTTGTCCCGGGTGTCTCTGTGGGGTTGAGTTGGGGCCGGTGGGACCAAGCAGCAGCCGTCAGACCATAGCAACGTGAGCAGGGATTCTGAGCAGCTCGGAGATGCGCGAAGCTGGGGGATGGGGGGCTGCCTGGCGTGTCCCTGGAAGTGTGGGAGTGGAGCGCTGACAGCCAGGGGGTCGATGGGCCCCCTCAACCTGGCTTTCCTGTGGTCTGTGAGTGGAGATGGCACAGGGGGAACAAGAAAGAGCCGGCATCATCTCGGTGGGTCAGCCAGAGAAGCGCTAGGCTGGAGGGCAGGCTGAGGCCAGCAGAAGAGACAGACCGCCAGAGCCCACCTGGCTGGCCCCTGAGCTGGGTGTGTACCTGCCTCACTAGCCCGTATTTAATCTAACCTCGTGCTGCGGGATTAATCTCCATCCCTGCTGGGGCCAGATGACTCCCTCAGTCAGAATCACTACATATGCTAGGCTCGCGATGGACCAGGCATGGTTTAAATTACAGGTACTGACTCATTTCGTCCTCAGAGCAACTCTGTGAGGGACGCCCTATCATCTGTCTCCCTTTACAGAGAGGTTAAGTGGCTTGCCCAAGGTCACACAGCCGGTAAGCGATGGCACTGGGCTTTGAACCCTGGTGGTCCAGTCCCAGGCTCACACTCTCACTCCCGGCTTTATCCCATTGATGAAGGAGCATCATGGAACAGGATGGAGCTTACTCTGGGGAGATGAGTGAAGAGGCAGCCTGCTGGGGCCTGGCTCACTTTGGTTGAATTTCTAGTAATCCCTTCATTCACTCAGCCAGGGCTGGGCTAACACTGTCACCACATTTCTTCTGAAAAAGACTTTTGGAGCCACACACAGGGGGGAACATGTCCTGCTGCTGTGACTGTTGAAGCCACGATGTCTCCTATCAGCCCAGCCGGGATCCAGGTGCTGCATACATCTCCCAGGGTCTAGCTTGCATGAGATTTGCCAGCCACAAACCCTCGAGGCCTGGATTTCCACTATCAGAGATACATTACTTTTAGTTCAGCTTCACCCACCCTTTATATAACAAACCCTCCAGTGGAGTTTACTGTGTGCCAGACACTGACCCGGTTCCTTATGAGTCATGACTCATTCAAACCTCATAATAACCCTATAGAGATTATAAATGCCCCACTTTTTCCAGAAATAGTATATTTCTAGGAAACTAAGGCACAGACAGGTAAAGGAATGGCCCACAGTAAGTGATTACTGCTAGGAAGAGGCAGAATCAGCGTTTGACCCCAGCAGTCTAGCTCGAGACTCTGTGCTCCTCACCACTGCCCTCTGCCGCCTCTCTTTCTAATGGTCACTGTTCCTGAGAGGGGTGACATTCATCATGGTGACTGGATTTATCAGGGAGTTTTCTTAATAGAGACTTACACAACAGAAGTACAAGGGTAACTAGTAGATGCGAAGTGGAAAAGCAGGAACAGGGTATAGCAATGGAGGACCAGAGGGGCCCAAAGGCTCCATTTGGCCCAGGGCTGGCCCAGCCTGTGGACCGTGGGTAAAGGGAGGTGGTACTGCCACAGGACAGAGTCTTGGGAAGGGGCTGGACCACAGGATGAGTGGGAAGTGGAGAGTCAGAGCACTCCTGGGGGACAGACGAGCTTGAGTCAGGCCTGGGGGAGCCCCAGAGAGACCCACTGAACTTGGAGGCCCCAGGAGTCGAGGGAAGCTGGAAGAACCAAAAAGAAGGGATGAAGCTGTCCAGCGTCGTGGAGAGAACGCCTGGGGAGACAGAGAGAGCAGAGGCCCGGACTGAAGCCTTCAAGACCAATTGTCCTGGTGCGGGAGCTGTCCCGGAGCTGGACAAGCCTCCCCGGCCTGGCCCATCTGTTTGGGGTGCCAGGACTCACATAGGAAATGGCAGGATTCCTACCCCCTCCCAGAGGGCATAACAAGAGCCCTGGCCAGTAGAACTCGGAGACGGTGGGCTGCCCCCGAGCTGTGCTGTCCAGTGTGGCAGCCGCTGGCCACATGTGACTACTGAGCCCTTGAAGTGTGCCTGACGTGAATGAGGAACTGAGTTTTTAATTTCATTTAAATTTAGTTAGTTTGAAGTTCAGTTTAAAAGGCCATATATGGCTACTGTATTGGACAGTGCCGGTACAGAACATTCATTTCATTCACCTGCCCTACAGAATGTTTTTGAGGGCCTACTATGTGCCGAGTGTTGTTCTAGAGGCTGGGGAAACATCAGGGAACAAAGCAGACAAAAAAGCCTGCTCTTAGGAGTGGAAGGAGAGAGAGAGAGAATTAACAGGAGGCCTAGTAAATAAGCAAATGATAGTGTCTGTCAGGCAATAAAAGTGTAATGGGAAAAGATGGAGCAGAGTAAGAGGCTGGGGGCTCAAGGTAAAGATGGGGGAAGCCCTCAGTGTTAAATGGGACAGTCAGAGGAGGTGACGTTGGAGCAGAATTGAAAGAGGTGAGGCAGAGAGCATATGGACATCTGGAGGAAGAGCATCCAGGCAAGGGCAACAGGCAGTGCAAAGGCCCTGTGGCAGGAGCACCCTTGGCAACACCCTGAGGAACAGCAGGGAGGCCAGGTGACTGGTGCAGAGTGAGCAGGGTAGGTAGGAGGAGAGGAACTCGGAGAGGTGAGAGTCAGGTCACAAGGGGTCTGGGGGCCACGTCAGGACTTTGACTACGTGGGACAGGCCTCACTGGGGGCATTGAGCAGAGGAAGGACTTGGTCTGATCTGGGTTTTAACAGGATCCCTCTGGCTGCTTGTAGAGGAGAGGTGGGGGGAGGGGAGCAAGAGAGTTCATCCAGAGGCCAATGCAACCAAGAGTTTTGATCCCCTCCCTGTCTACTCTTCTGAGGGCTGTGGGAATGGATACTGGGGTTCCCTGCCTCAGACTCTCAGTCATGTTGGATGTGCCTCCTTTACTTGCTGATGGGGCAAAGCCATTGCCAATAAGACAGAGTGTCTCAGGGCAGCCAGGGGAGCCCCATGTTCTCAGCAGGGGCACAGGCAGTAGGGCAGCGACAGAGCCTGGCCCCCGGCCCCTGGCCTGTCTCAGAAGTTAACGAGAGGCTCCTGATTCTCGGAGCCCTCACTGAGTCACGCCAGCTCTATGGTAATCCTGCTCTAAAGAGCAGCCATGCGCCTTCCCCTGTTATCACTCAGGGCCGTGCATTCAGGGAAGGCCAGCGTCCGGCACCGAAACCAGAAGAGGGGATTCTACCACTTGTACCGGTATTTCCAGTACTTCTCTCTAATGGCTCTCTGATCCTGAGACTAGAAACAACAAATATAAAACAGATTCTTCCAGATCCATAGCACTCTGTCCCACTGAGTTTGAACACAGCCTCGGAATCCTTCTCAGAACTGGCACCCAGCAAATCCTCAGCGTTGGCACACAAGACACAATGTGTTTGCAAGGCCTCTAGGACCTGGCTCCTGGCTACTACCTTGGTGACCTCATTTGCTACCACTCTCCCTTTCCCTCACTCTGTTTCTGTCACACCGGCCTCCTCGTGGCTCCTGCCTCAGGGCCATTGCACTGGCAGCTCCCTCTGTGGGAAAACTGCCCACAGACATCCACATAGCTCCCTCACTTCCTTCAGACTTCCCATGAGCATTCAGAAGTAGCAAAACAACCCTCATGGGACTCTCATCTCTACCCCTAATTAACTATAGGGGGTAATTCAGTTAATACCTGTCTCTAAAATGGGGAGCATAATTCCGAAAGGTACTTCCCAGGGTTATCAAGAGCATTTATTGAAATAACGTGACGGTGCTGGCTTCAAATCTTGGCTAGGCACAAACATTCTCTCCATGAGACCTTGGGCAAATCACTTAACTTCTCTGAGCCTTGATTTCCTCTTCTGTAAAATGGGGATAATAATAGTACCTCCCTCATAGAGTTGCTGTGAGGATTAAATTAGTTAACACAGGTAGAGTACTCAGAACACTGCTTGACATATAGTGTGTCCACTAAATGTTAGCTGCCTTTGTAGTAATATATGTTTCTGGTTTTGGTTTTTAATTGCTGTCAGATAGTTACCCTGACTCTAAGACTTGCTTCCTGCTACCATCTGATTCTGCTCAATTCAGTTCACGGTAATACAGTATCGGGAAGACCATGCTTGGTGGCCTGGCAGCCCTGGCTAACAACGCTGGCTCAGCCGCCTTCCAGCTGTGTGACCTTGAGCAGGTGACCGATCTGCCCGAGCCTCAGTTTCTTCATCTGTAGTGTGGGGATAACTATTCCTACCTCTTAGAGTCAGTGTGCAGAATCAGAGACCCAGACTGTCAAGTGCCGGGCTTAGAGTACGTACTCAATGAATCGTACGCTAGATAGAACCAGCCATGTCTCCTCTGCTCCCTTGCAGTTGTGCAGGAAAGCAAACAGGCCCCTTTGGGGCTGGCAGGTAGAGGGAGAGGCTGGAGAGCCAGGCTGCTTGCCTTGGTTTAATGAGTCCCTTTCATGTGCCCTGAGATGTCATGGCCGGCCAGAGAGGTTGGCAGGCTGGTGATTCTGTGAAGAGCCAGTAATGAGGGTGCAGAGCCAGGGAAGTGGAGTGAGGGCAGCTTGACATGGTGTCTCCAAATTAGTGCTGGGGCTCAGCAGGCAGCCGGTGCATCATCGATGGGGGAGGGGAGGAGGAGAGCACCTAAAAGTGGTGATGCTGGGAGCTGAGGGGGATGGAGGCTGGAGATAAAAGAGGCGGCGTTTGCCGACAAGTCCAGGAAGGCAAGAATCGCATTTCTTGTGTAGACACCAGCACCGACTTCTTCCTCTTACACAAAGACACACGCACCTCTTCAGTCACCCACACACACACTCACGCCCTCTTTTTCTCTGTCACGCCTACACATAACAGACTCCTCAAGTTCACCTCATCGTATCTGCAGGGGCCTGGATTAGCCAGAAGAGGCCACAACTACTACAGCAAATGGATGCAAATGCGTAAGGGCTCAAACATGGCAGAATTTGATTTCTTGCTCTCCTGAGAGTCCAGGGCGGTTTACCGGCTTAACCAGGAGGCCTTCCTCAAGTGGAGACTCAGGCACCCGGTCTCCAGCATCCCTCGGGTGGGCCTTGTTGTCATCTGCCTGGCCAAGGCTGGCCACTGCACCCAGGGTCCAGCCAGCAGAGGGGAAGGAGAGTTGGGCAAGTGCTCCCGCTCTTGTAAGGCCTGGCGCAGAGGGGCTCACACTGCTGCCACCATATTCCATTGGCCAGAACTCGCCACCTGGACACCACTAAGTGCACAGTTGGCTGGGGAATGTGGTCTGGACTGAGCCCACGAAAGGGGGACAGTAGGCTTTGCCCTGAGGCCCAGGGGGAGACTCTAAGAACCTCTCCCATCCCCGTTCCCAGATGCCCCAAACAGTAGCTTTAATTGGCAGCAGTTAGGAAAGAGCAAACTTGGTCTGCAAGTGTCTCTGGGAGAGGTTACATGGGATGTCCCCTCAGAAGTGTTAGGGGACATGTGGAGCCTCTGGGGGGCTGGGTGGAAGAGGGACAGAGCAGTGACCAACATCGTCTGGAACTAGAACCTTTGTGTACTATATATAAGTGAACACCTATACACTCACACACACACACACACACACACACACATGCTCACAAATACCCATGCAGCCGGCTCTCAAATGATAGACATGCCCCCCACACATCATTTCTCACACATGCACACACATTCACCTGTACTCACACACCCCAACACGTATCTACGTGCAAGTCCATCAATATTGTCAGGGGTGTGCTTCAAAGATGTGGAAAACGCCTCTCCCGAGAGATCCTCAGGACCAGGCAGTGTCTAAGGGTCACCAGCTGTCGTATTTAACTAAGAATCCCTGACATTTGTACAGGCCTTAATATTTAACAAAGCAGTCTTTCATTCACTGCTCAACTATAGGGTAAATATTTACTCAGCAGTGACGCAAGGCCAGATATGATGACTGGCAACAGAGATACAAAGGTGAAGACACGGCCCATTTCTTCCGGGGAGACACAGGCATCCACTGAGAAGGGCCTCTAGCAGAGGAAGGCAGGGGGGCTGTGGGAGCAGAGAGCAGAAGTTGGGTCAGAGGTGACGTTGAGTCAGGCCTCGAAGGATGAGGTCACCAGGTGGAGAAAGATAAGTGGTTTCTGGGAAGAGGGGCTGCTCTACACAAAGGCGTCAGGTGGCAGATTTGGGGAATGATGAATGATTCCGAGAAGGTGGCAAAGTGCTTCCTCCAACTGGGGTTCTACTAGATAAGATGTGCTACTGCTGACATCAAGTAATGATAGTTTTTTCCCAAAGTGCAAGGAAAAAATAAGTTTTTCCTCCTTGTCGTGTAAATTATATGTCCTTGTGTCACCTAGGATTCTGTAAGGAGAAAATAAAACAAAGAACACGCTAGATAGAAGAGGGAATGCAGTACTGGGGTTGGGTTACAGGTGATGGGATTGTTGAGGGGTCAGCATCACAGAGATTAGCTACAGCAGGAAGCCACTGCCACCACCCACCCCGCCCAAGGATGGAGGTAATGGAGAAGATGGTTTGGTCAGAGCCTAAGATCCAGGTCTCTCTGGCAGGAGGTAGAGCCCCTGGAGCTGGGATCACAGAGGAGGCTCAGGAGCTGAGAGGGAGACACCACTTAAAGCAGAAAAAGGTAGAAATACCTGGCTTCTCCCCTCCTCCCACCCTCCAGTCTTCCTCTGGGGCCTCCAGTGGCCCGCTCTATCTGGGAGGCAAAGGAGCCTGGGAACAGGCAAGGGAGCCTGGGAAATGTAGTTCCTTGTTGTCCATGGGAGGGCAGGTGAAAGGGAAGACAGACCTGAGAGCCAATAGCAGAATAACCAGTATGCTCCCGTGTGATTTCTTCTTAAACCTCTGTTATCAGCTGTAGAAATCAGCTGTAGATTTGTTTGCTAGTGTCAAACTGTTAGTAGTAGTAGTAGTAGTGGGGTCTGCTTCCCAGGATAAGATGGCTAAACACTGAGATGATTTCTGGGCTCGGAGTCCATCTCCTGTGTCCTGGAATTGTGGTGAAGTTTAAATGCAATATTGAATGTGGAAACCCTTGTCACATACCAAGTGTTCAATAAAGCAGCCAGCCCATCCCCTCCTCCATGGATATGCTCTTCCATCGCTCACGACCCAGAGAGGTGGCGGAACAAGGTGGGTCAGAGTGGACGGGAGCCAGACTGCCTGGGACTGAATGCCAGCTCTGCCATGTTACATCTGCTTAATACCTCTGCAGAACAAGGGTCACGACAGTGGCTGCTTCAGAGAGTTGCCGTAGGGCTAAGTGAGTTGATAGAAATAGGACACCAAAAGTAGAGCCTGGCACACACTTGCCATTAAGTGTTTGCTCTACTATTGTCACCGTTCTGGGTGTGCACAGCTCCTGCCCCTCCAACTCACATCACTTCCCTGAGGGGGGAGGAAGTGGGCCCTTGTAGCCCTGGGCTCTGCGCAGCAGTTGGCCCAGCAGAACTGAGCCTCAGTGGGCTCTGAATATTGCTCCAGGGAAGGGGGTGGCTGACCTGCCACAGGCCCAGGGCGGGAGGTGCAGTTTTCACTGAGATGAAGAAAAACGTCCGAGTTTGTGGAAAAGCATAAGACCAGACTGTGGATCTAGAAGCTAGTGTTAAAGTCCCAACTGCCTCATCTTGGCAGTCCCAGCTGTGTGACCTGAGGCAAATCACTCAGCCTCTCTGAGCCTTGGCCATTCCTCCTTTGTGACATGAGGACACAGCATTACCATGATGCCCAGGTGGGATAGATAGACCTAAAGGGCTGGCTTGCAGGACGCATGCTGGATCTGGGCTCTGACCTCTTCCACCCGCCTCTTCTGCCCCATGCACTGTAGCTATGGGTTGGGGATGGGGACGGGGGCAGAGTACTCAATTTCTTCCATGTGGCTTCCCCAGCAGCTGTGTGGGCCAAGAGTGAGGAGGGAGGCAGCAGCCTCCAGGGCTGCCCACTGACGGGTTGTCAATACCTGCCTGTCATTCCCAGCCTCCGTGCGCGGTTCCCAGGTGGAAGTGTTCAGGCTCCGGTATTTCATATTTGAGATCTCAATTAAGCTGCCTGGCTCTAGGTGTGAGGGGTTGACAAGCATAGATGGAGCCCTGGATTAGTAGGGGACAGGAAAACGGAGGGCTCTTTGACAGTGGAGGGAGATGGGGAAGGCTGCAGGGAGAGATGTGGCACCTTCAGGCCGAGGTATTTCTGCAGAAGTGTTTATGGGGTGAGACAGGTGTCATTTCTAGGGACCCCCACCAGAAGGCATGATACTTGCACAAAGGCCTTAGAGGTCAGAGTTTGCATCCACGCTTCCTGAAGGTCCAGGCAGAAGGGGCCCAGGCTATGGTGGGTGGGCCCCAGTGAGGGAAGACTGCTGCCCCCTCAGACCCTCCCTTAAGGTGAGAGACCAGTCAAGGCCTCCCCAACCAGTGATACCCTTTCCCAGGTGTCTTTGGTTGTGCCTGGCCTGCTATGGCAGTGATAGAGGACCCGGCCCCTCCTTCTGAGAAACAGTTGCCCACCATTCTTCAACATTGCACCGTGCCCTTCCCCTCCAAGCAACACCCCCTCTTTCCACCTCCAGTTTTCTTCTGCTTAGACCCCAGTCTGCACCAGCGAGTGTTCTCCCTCCCGAGGCACGAGAAAGCCATGTGGAGATGAGGATGGAGTTGGTCCCTGAGGGCAGGACCTTGTCTGTGACTCAGTACAGCACCAGGCTCAGAACAAGGCTGTCAGTGCTGAGGAATCTCGCAGGACAGACAAGGGGTGGACCCAGCCTCTGGGAGGGTGCTGAGGGGCCAGGGCCGACCTTACTCTCACCCCCACTGTCCAGAGACCCAGGGACCATTTGCAGCAGACAAGGCAGAAGTGGGGAGGTGGGGAGTCCCTTTTGTTCAGATTTTGCTTCTTCACATCTTTAATCTCTCTGCCTCTCCTGTCCCTCCCTCTGCCCCTCCCTGTGTGCTTCCTCTCTCCTCTCTGCTGAATCTCTCCCCTTTCTTCCCTGAACCTCCATCTCTAACCAATTTCCACTGTCTCTACTATCAACTATCCCCCATCTCATTCCCTTCTTTTATTTCCACATCTTCTGGGTTGTTCCCTGCAACTGATCACCGGTGTCTTTCTCTGTGTACCTGCTTCTGGCACTTTCACCCCCCAACCCGGAATCTTTCTCTCTCGTTTCCCTTTCCACTCCAACCTGTCTCTGTTCTCTCACCTGGGTCCCCCTCCTCCCCCTCCCCTCTGTCTCCCCGTCTCTCCCTTTTCCTGTCTCTCCGCCTGTCACCCTCTTCTGCTCCGCCTCATTCTGTGTCCTTGCATCTGTGGCTCCCTCTCCCTCTCGATCTCGATCTCTCCTGTCTCTGTCACCCTCTCTCTTTCTTCTACTTCTCCTCTGTCCCCCCATCACCCTACTGTCCCTCACCATCCCTCCCCCTCTATGCCCACTCACACCCCACAGGATGATCCCAGCCTCCAACAAGGCCTTCGTGGTCAACAACCTGGTGTCAGGGACCGGCTACGACCTGTGCGTGCTGGCCATGTGGGATGACACGGCCACCACGCTCACGGCCACCAACATCGTGGGCTGTGCCCAGTTCTTCACCAAGGCCGACTACCCACAGTGCCAGTCCATGCACAGCCAGATCCTGGGCGGCACCATGATCCTCGTCATCGGTGGCATCATCGTGGCCACGCTGCTGGTCTTCATCGTCATCCTCATGGTGCGCTACAAGGTCTGCAACCAGGAGGGCGCCGGGAAGCCGGCGGCCACCGTCAGCAACATGCACTCGCAGACCAATGGGGCCCAGCCCCCCGCGCTGGGCAGCGCACCAAGCGGGGCCCCCACACCCGGGCCGCCCAAGGTGGTGGTGGGCCACGAGCTCATGGACTTCAGCGCTGGCCTGGCCCGAGGCAGCGACTCCTCTTCCTCCAGTTCCCTGGGCTTCGGGGAGGCTGCAGGGCTGGGACGGGGCCCCTGGAGGCTCCCACCCCCCGCCCCCCGCCCCAAGCCCAACCTTGATCGCCTGATGGGGGCCTTCGCCTCCTTGGACCTCAAAAGTCAGAGAAAGGAGGAGCTGCTGGACTCCAGGACTCCAGGCGGGAGAGGGTCTGGGACATCGGCCAGGGGCCACCCCTCGGACCGAGAGCCACTGCTGGGGCCGCCTTCGGCCCGGGCCAGGAGCCTGCTCCCTTTGCCCCTGGAGGGCAAGGCCAAACGCAGCCACTCCTTCGACATGGGGGACTTTGCAGCTGCGGCTGCGGGAGGGGTCGCCGCTGGTGGCTACAGCCCGCCTCGGAGAGTCTCGAACGTCTGGACGAAGCGCAGCCTCTCTGTCAACGGCATGCTCTTGCCTTTTGAGGAGAGTGACCTGGCGGGGGCCCGGGGAACTTTTGGCAGCTCCGAGTGGGTGATGGAGAGCACGGTGTAGGCCTGGGTGGGGGGGTGGGCATCCTCCCTCCCACCCTGTCAGGGTGAGAGAAGAGGAAAGCATCTTTACCCACAAGTCTTTGTGGCGTTTCCATGGTGATGTTTACATCCAGGGACGGTTTTGTCTCCCTGTCAACGGCCTCCCCTCCCCACCACACCACACACACCACCTTCCCAGGCCCGTCCCCCACCGCCCATCAGGCTGTGCTCAGGGAAAGCAGACTCGATGGCTCAAATGTCAGACTAAGCCCTGAGTGTTTGGAAAGGCGGGGCTCCTGCCTTTCTAATCACAAATGTAGCCTATAAGCAAGCGGCTTTGCATTGCTGATGGTTCCGGTGTTGTTTTTATTTCTTAATTTATTTCTTCCACTTCCCCGACTCCTTCTCTTCAGTGACACGGATAACGGAGAGTTTACTCTACACACGAAAGCAGCCCTGGTGGTGGGCGATCATTGCCAATTGAGAAGAGCAGGGAATGGTTTGGGCTGCACATTTGTTTGGGGGAAGACTGGAGTCCCCTGCCCAGACGCCTCATTATTCCCAAGAGTCCCCACACTTGGGAGGGATGAGTGACCTCCCCCATCCCTGGCTCAGCTTCCTTTGCTTCTCAAACACCCATCACATCAGCTTAAACTAGAAGGGTAACTTCTGGGACTCTACGTGCGGGAGAGGTAGAAGGGTTTTTATGAGACACAAGGACATAAGGGATGTTAACTTTTGGAGTTGCTTTGGGATTTTTGCCTCTTTTGGGGGAAGCTGGGACAGGGAGTCCCCATGGACATGGGGGGGGCAAGAGGGCTTCTCTTAATTAAGGAGAGCAGCGTGGGGTGGCAGAGGAGCACTGGACACGGGGTCCAAAGCTCTGAGTTTGGGTTCCAGAGCCACCACCGAATAACCAGCTAAACACAGTGGGCAAGACCCTTTCTCTCTTTGGACCTCAGCCTCCTAATTCATAAACTAATGAGATCATACCAAGTCTCCAATTCCCTTCCAGCTCGAAGGACTAAGGACTCTTCATGACTAAATGAATTGTAGGGTTCTGAAGCTTGAAGAGGTGTTTGCGATCATCTCATCCTTAACCCTCTCTTCCTGTCCCCCAAGGGTCTAAAGGACTTGCCCAAGGTCACATAGTGCATTAGTGACCAAGTCAGGGCAGGGCCCAAGGCCACTTACCTCCTGGGGGTGGTGCTTGAAATCCATTACCCTGTCTTCACTGTAGCTAGGGTGTTTCTATGTCCAAAGTCTGTCCCTTGTTTGTTGCTGAAGAAGGTGGCTCAGGGTGGGACATGGGGACACGGGGGATGCCTTCCATGGATGCCGTTCATGAGGAGGATCCATCGTGGAAATGTCAGGATGGCGATGGGAGGGACACACGGGCTCCTTTCCATCTAGGAATTGACCCCTACGTTCCCAGACAGTGGCCAGAGGGGGCAGACGAGACGTGGCGGGGGAGAAGAGGCTTTGGAAGCATCTGAAGGTCTTTCCCCGCATCTCTGTCTCTCCTGGTCCCTGTCTGTTCCAGGTCTCTCCTCACTGTCAACGCACTACCTCTCTCCACCTCCTTCTTCCCTCTCCCGAGCATCTGCCATAGATTTGGGGCTGAAACGTTCTAATGGGCTCAGACCTGGAGCTGAGCTGGTGGCCCCCAACCCCGCCCAGAACACACAGGGAGAGGGCGGGGAGCTGTCTATGCAGGACTGCCTTCTGGCTCCTCCCAGGAGCCTCCAAGTCCCATGCCTTCGTCCTTCCTCCCACTCCTCCTTTCTCTCCTCACCTTCCCTCAACTCTCCTGTCTTCATTCTTTTTCTTCTGGTGCCTCTCTGCCTCCCCCAGTCCCTTTCTGGTCCTGACCAGGACATTAAACAGACCAGGCCATTAACAGACCAGGCCAGTCTCTTCCTGAGACCACAAGCTGACTTTCAGCCTGGGTGCCAGAGCACATCCTTTCTCCCATCCTCCCTCTTTCTCGGACCCGTTTTCCTCCACTCTTTTTTCCCTCTGCACTTTCTCACTAAGCCTTTCTAAATGTAGCCATTGAGGAAGTGACCCCAAATACCACCTCTCTTTTTGCCTTTGGGTTCAGATGCCCAGAGGGAAAGTGGTGGACATCGGAAGGGGGGGAATCAACTCTCTGTCCTCATCAGCGGCTACGAGCTCTGTCGTGACATGGTATGTACTCACGCTTGTGTTTGTCAGGTTTCTGACTTGGAGTTTTGGAAAGTGACATCCCTGTGGGCAGAATACAAATGCCAATCTTCTCTTTTGCTAAAAAAAAAATGTACAGTAAAATGTACAGTTTTAAAAACAAAAACGGATCACACTTCTTGGGAGAGAGCAAAAAAAAGAACATTCCTGTGTCTGTGAATGTCTGTTGTTTATTTCTCTGGAAACGCTGTGGTTTTCTGAAGGTGGCTTTGAGGTGGCATCTTCCCTTACACCTGTGTTTGGTACCGCCTAGTGAGAGCCTGCTTCCTGCCAAGTTCACGTATAAGATGGGAGCCTTCTGAAATAAGAGAGAATGGGGCCCGCCTCCCGGAGTAAAGGTCAGTAGAGGGTCTGGAATTAACGCTCCAGGCTAAGAAGGAATAGTCCATCCCCGGCTACAACCCGATCCTTCCATCCTGTCGCCTTCCAGCCCTGCCTCCTTTTCCCTGGATGGCCACTACCGCACGTAGCCACTAGGGGAGCCCGAGTACCTTCCACCCACTTTGAGGCCAAGGTGGCATTTTTTCAAAAGGTTCTTTTACCCGGAAACCCGGACAGCAAACTAAAGCACAGACCCACGGTAGAGAAACAAATGAGCTTCTGGAACACAGCTTCCTGACCCTATCGTCCTCTAGTGTCTAGGTCAGCACTGTCCAAGAGGAATAAAGTGTGAACCTCATTGTAATTTTAAATTTTCTAGTAGCCCATTAAATCAAGTATAAAGAAACAGGTGAAATTGATTTAACAATATAGTTTATCTAACCCAATATATAAAAATATTTTCATTTCAACGTATAATCACTGTAAAATGATTAATAAGATATTTTACTCTTTTTTTTGTGCAAAGTGTTGGGAATCTGATGTGTGTTTCACATGGCACATCTCAGTTCAGACTAGCTGCCTTTAAAGTGCTTGAGAGCCACATGGGGCTGGTACAGTACGGCTCTACACATACAACCACTGACTTGCAAGCACAGCTTCTGGAAGGGGAAGGAAGCTAACGGTTCCAGGTCCTGTGTTGCTGCTTCACACTCAATGTCTCGCTGAATCCTCACTGCAGCCTCTCAAGGTAACTATTATTATGCCAGTTTTACGAATGAAGGGGCTGAGGCTCAGAGGGGTTAAGTAACTTGCCCAAGGTCACACATGGCTGCAAGCCTTAGCTCTTCACATGACATCACACGGCCTCTCCTATCCTTTCTTCCTCCCTTCAACTCATTCGTTACAGACTGTATTTTATACTGACTGAAGTACTCAAATTTACAGCCTGATCTGGAAACCCTGGGTTTGGCCCGAAGGTCTGCTAAAATTCTCAGAGTGTTGACTCCAGGCAAGGGCCCCTTGGTTAAGTGGTTTCTTCTGACCCTGCACTAGCCTTTCTGGCCCTTTGTTTTGGCTTGTAACACATTCCATCCCAGGAAAATTCCCCTGATCATCCCTTCTCCTGGCCTGGTGACCGCTAGAGGTCCCTTGTTTAATAGCGTTCCAACCTCCAGCCTCATCTGGCCCCCTCTGCCCTGAAAACCTGTAACTTTGTACCCTTAAGACAGAAAACCTCACACCAGCTCACTCTAATGCCCAAACCCATCTTCTCACCTCTTGCTAATTCAAAACTTTTGTCCCTATCAGGAGAGATGCTTGCCTACCCAGATCCTCTTTCCTGACAGAGAGAAGCCTTTAGCTCTCTGATCTCTCACAGAAGAGAGGTAGCTGATACACTCTGAGCCTGGCTGAATTACTGAGTTTCTGGCAAGTGTTCGACCCCCTCTCCCCAAGTTCTTGATAATGACACATCCCTCAGATTCCCCTCAAAGTAGATTTTTTTCATTTTGCCATGATTACAGCTTTGAAATTCCACAATAACTTAGACTCGCTTTTTTTTTTTTTAAGGGATATCATTTCTAACCAGGTAAGAGGAAGGTCACTGTCTCAGATGTCCCCCTTCCCAAATGGGTAGTAACTTTTCTCCCAGAGTCTGTGGGTATAGACTTTTCATAAGTACAGCCTGAGTACTTCCATGTCTTCTGTTCTCTGTTCTCAGTGTGTCTGCAGTAAAGGTCTCAGGGCTTCAGCAAACTGGGTGGGGTTTCCTCTGTTCTTGCAGCCATGGGGGTTTGCAAACGGCTGCTGGTAAATTAGACACACTTATTAAAAAAAAAAAAGACTGTTGGCAGGCAGCAGTCAAAACCTGAACACACAATTTTATACAGCACACCCAGATCCCAAACCCAGCAACGTGCCGTGTGATGCAGTTGGCAGCAGGAAAAGTTCGTTGTGACAAGAAGGCTTCTTCACAGGTAAACAGATTCTATTTTTGCGTAATAGAATCAGACCCATCCAGGTTGCTCTGCAAACATCTCAAAGGAACACTGCCCCCTTCTCCGTTTAAAAATATCTACTTGTGCTTTCAGCCTTTAAACCAAAGATCTTATTTTCTCAGCTTATTTCATTATTTTGTTTCAGGTCCCCCAACTCACAGCCAGTGAATGTTTACAAGGCTCGCAGGTTTCCCTTCCCTGCAGCCTCTGGCAGAGGGAAATTGATATGCTTCCCAACAGACCAAGGAGGGGAGCTGAGCTTTACCTCTGCAGCTATCCTGTGATCCCCATCCTGGCCATTTAGCGTCTTCCCACAGGTGCAACAGCCATGTTCTCATTTGGGATGTTTGGCATCTTTCTTCTGCTCGCTGACTCCGGGGAAATGGGCCCAGATTGCAGGCTCTTGTCTGGTTATTTTCCTGTTTGTGTTGGGATAACTGATCTGATCCCTTTAGCCAACAGTCAAATGTAGTCCAAGTGACTCAGAGCCAGCATTCTCTCCGCCATTTTGTGCTGGAGCCTCTCTGGGGCTGCAGCAAGGAAGATCTCGCTATCCAGCCCCTTTCTGAGATGTCAGTGTCTCCCACAGTTACCCACTTGGTTCCCTACTGATGAGGGGGTGAATCTGGCATTACAGCCATCTCCATGGGATCCCCAAGCCCATCTGGTCCACAGCCAGTCAGCCTACTGACCAGCCTCCCACAGCCCTGGGCCCCTCCGTCCGGGCTGCCCATCTGCTTAGATGATGATAATCATACCCCCTCTTCTTCTGCCACCTCCTCTGTAACATGTGTTCATGGGTGCTCCCTGGCACACCCAGCAAGGACTCCAGCATTTATATGTTTTGCAAGGGTGAGTTTTCTTTCCTTTGAACGGCCAGTGCTATCTCCAGATGTCCCCTGTTCCCCGAACCGTGGTTACCTCTGTCAGCTGACCTTCCTGAGACCATTCCCACTTTCTCATGAGACAAAACCTCAGAGCCCCACACCTGTCCCCTCAGTCACTGACTTGGCATGTCCTGGTAACAAGCAAGTATCTTGCTCACCATTTGAGATGGAATATTCCCGAGAAGAAGAGAATTAAGCCCTCATTCACATCCAGTAATCTTGAAGGTTCCCCTCCTGGGTTCTCTGTCATACTTTTTCCCCACACATTCTTTTGGGGAATCTCTCAAGGATATGATTCTGCCTGTCTACGAAGGATGGCCTCGTTGCCTTACCCACCCTGACCAATTATGAGAAAGTTCTTATCCCTTCATTAGGTTGACACAAGGTTGGCATTTTCCGAGTGGATGTTGAACTGCAAAATTAAATTGATAACAGCTGTTCATTGAGTTGCCTATGTGCGGGTATCATTATCATCCCCACTGGGGAAGCTAAGGTAGAGAGGGGTTAAATAACTTGCCCAAGGTCACACAGCTAGTGAGTGGCAGAGCTGGGTAACACTCAATAAATTGATTTACACTGAAGTTACTAACAGAACTGCACAGACCATTAGAAATGCAGAGCTTGCTGGGTTTCAGGTCAAAGGCCTGAGTCCTGGTATATAAACCTTGAATTTGAGAAAACAGTCCAGCAGAGAAAGTGAGAGAGTTGGAGAAATCATTGCTGTATGTTTTCAGCATGCATTTGCTGACCTACTGTGTGCCCTGCACTGTGCCCGGTATCGAGAAAAATCAAAATAAAAGTGAAGGACACTGGGCATGCACTGGAGGGCCTTACACACTTCCGAGGGGCAGGGACATTAGCTGGTTTCTACATCTCTGGTTTTACAAAGATGGCCTGTTTTCACTCGTTTTAAGATAACCTATAGCTCTGAAGAACCCACTATCCAGGAGGAGACAGATGGGTGGATGGATTGGCCAGAAGCCCACGTGGCGCCCCTGGCTGGAAGAATTCACTAGATTTTAATCTCCAAAGGGACCAGCATGGCGAAGTGACTGGCTTTGGGTCAGACGGGCCCAGCCAGGACCGGAATCCTGTACTGGACAAGCAGGGACAGAAGGAGACAATTCTAGCTGCCCAGGAGCTTCTGAGGTGGGTGGGCGGGGGGATGAGACAACAAAGCAGGCCTGGAAGAGGGCAGGAGGGGAAGTTGCAAAGAACCGGAGGGTCCTGAGTAGCCCAAGGCAGGTGCAGTTGCTCCTGGTGGGGAGGGGCCATCCAGTGGGAGGAGCTGGGTTCAGAGCCTATTTCTTGGCCTGAGTTTCCTTTCCTGTAAAGTATCAATGGTAAGCATCAACTTCAGTAAGTACGCCTGAGGAGTTACCATTTAGTTATATAGATCACACATCAGGTTGGAAAAGGCAGAGTGATAAATGTCATTATTATTAATGGTATGCATCATTGAAAACATTATTATAAATTACAGCATATTAGTGATAATAGGTATCTCAAGTTCACCGAATCCCAGGACTCACAGAGCTATTAGAGGTCATCCACTCTAGCCTCCCTCAGTGGGTATTAGAATCCCCTGTTCGATATCCATGAAAACTGTTATTAATCTTACTACAGGCAAGATCGTGCAGGAGGAATTTCAGAATTTACCCAGGCAGGCTGTGGCTCCCTGTACTCCAATCAGATCAGTGCCGGATGGTTATGTTTCCGTATTCCTGGTGGGCCCTTGCAGAACCATTATTCCTGCCTTCACGTGAAATCCAGAGCCCAGAGAGAAAGCAGCTTTCAGAGACTGCTGTGGCCAAACCACAGGTAGGTAGGAAACCAGGTACAGAGCCAGGGCCCTGCCTGGGAACATCTGCGGAGGGGCTGTTCCCCTGCTGAGTCAACGCTGGTCATGACATTGAGAAAAGGAGGGAGGGAGGAAAGGGGCAGAAAGCACATGGTAGCCTCTGTAGCCCAATACTCCTTTGTGTTCTGAGATCCACTGTCCCAGCAGCTAGGAGGACCTGGAAGATTCCAGACCTCTCCCCTGGGTTCCCTCACTCGTCGGTTCCCCTATCCCCGCTCACACTTCACCCTTGTCTCACATCTGGCATAGTGACGAAAATCTAACATTCAGGGCTCTGGAATGACACAAATGCTGCCACTAAAAATCTCCCATTGGCTTTTCTTTATTCCTTTGGGTTAAAAGACTTTTTCCCTTCTACAATGTAAATACCCATGGGAAGACTCTGCCAGGTGCCAGGTAAGCCATCCAGGGAGAGGCCGGCTCTGTTCAAGGATGTAGAGTGGGCCGGAGGGTCCCCACTTGAGTCAGGCGGTGAGCACTTTCCGAGGGGTGATGGGATGACCCCAGGCAGCCTCTCCTGAGGCTGGGACTTTTCTCTTGAGCTCTAGGGCCTTCCACCTCCCTAAGACTTCTGGAAAGTGCGCCTTTGCGCCAGGCGTGAAAAAGCAAGATCCTCTTGCCTGAACCCCTCCGTCTTCGGTTTGGAGTTAAAGAACAAGATGGAGTGGGCCCAGGCAAGAGTATCCGATTCCAGGGGTGGTCAACCAAGTTTCCTTCCCTATCTCCAACTTGTCTGCAGAATCGTGAGGAATGAAACATAACTGGAGACACTTAAGATACAGTCAGCAGCAGAGGTGGACTGTACGGCATCTCACTATTACAAATACATTCTTTCGCACGGATTATCATTCCTTCCATTCCTTACCTAGAAACTCCAATTTACACATTACTGCTTTCCCCATTTTATAGATTTTCCAAATTGAGGATGAAAGTTGTCCATTTTCCCCCAAGTTCTTATAGAGCTTATAAAGTAGAAGTGGGTCTCAAACTTTTTATCTCTGACCCCACAGCTGGAGGTCTCTTCATGCCACACCACTGACACTCAGCCGTTACAGTGCTGGCTGCCACAATAGGTAGGAAGGCAGCCAGAGGTAGGAAAGACAGTAGCCCCACAAGCAGGCCTTGGAGAGGCAGACAAAGGCTATAGGACCCTGGACAGTTGAGAGATAGGGCTGAGAAGGGCAGCTCTGCCAGGGATCCTCTGTGGACATGAGGCTCTCTCAGCCCTCCAGGGCCAGTCCAGCTGGGACAGGGGTTAGACACCATCATCCACTGGGGGCTAAGCAAAAAAGAAGGGGCGTGAGACGGGTCCAGGCAAGGACGAGGAGGGCAGGGATGAGGGGCAGGACCAGAAGAGCCGTTGGGAGGACACAGCTGTGCAGGTCCAAAGTGTGGATCCTGCCCATGCGCCGTCCACATCTAGAAAAGGGGGAAGGAGCAGAGGACAGGGCTCGGGCTCCACATGGAGTGTCCTGGAGGGCTCTCTACCTAGTGAAGCCAGGAGGCTAGCAGGGCCCATCCAGGAGTTGAGGTCATTTTCAGGATTCCAGTGACTGTGCTATATGCTCTGAGGCTCTAATTCCTCAAAGGAACTAGTCCAGCAAAGACTCTTGACCCCGTGTAGGAAGAGAGAAGCACATTGGAAAATCGTGGCTATGTCTACACCTGCATTTCGAGGTCTAGTGAAGGAAGGAAGGGCTGGCTTCTCCATGAATACTGGAGGCTTCGGGGCACGGCCCCACCATCAAGTCCGCTTGTCCCTTCCAGGTCTCCACGAGGGGATGGCTGGAGACTAAATGAGTGGAGAATGATGGAAGGCAGTGAGCCCCAGGCCTTTCAGATTGTTCCAGGTGCACTGACCTGTCACACCCAGTCTCTGGTCGGGGGTGGGGGGCGGGTGTTGTACAGAAGGATGGAAGTCTTTCAGAAAGTTTTATGGTATCTGGGCTGGTCTTGAACCAGCTACGGGAGGGAGGACTTGGGACTCTATCCTTTTGGTTGTGCTACACCATAAATAGGCAAGCTCTTGACAGAATACAAAGGACTGTCCAAGCAGGAAAGAGGGAACTAGTGTTATTTACCAAACAGTGTAGTAAGCACCTCATAAATGGGTTAGATCACCCATTTTCTCACTGAGAAAACAGACACGCAGGCAGGTGTTAATGACTTGCTGCCAGGTCATACAACTAGTTAGGGGGAGGGCTAGGTAATCACTCGAAAACTGGAGTTGCCCCAGAGTAACCTATGGAACAGCAAAGGACATTAGAATTTCAGCAAATTCTCTGAAAGGTGAGCAATTAAGAACAAATGTAACATTCAAAAGCAGAAGATATGGAGAAATGGATTGAGCAAACATCTAGTGACTTCTCTGTGCCTGTCCCAGTGCCTCCTAAGAGTCCTTAAACTTTGTCCTGACAAACTGAGCGGTAAATAATCCCCAGATGCCTGTTCTTTTTTGTTTTCCCTTTCCAAAGTGTGAGGGTTGGAGACAGGGGAGGAGTAATATAGCAACAACAAGGCAAGTGCACTGCATACCCCCTCGCTCAAGGGAGTTGGGTCTTTTTCCCGTGCCGGTATCCCCATCTGTAAAATAGCATAGTATCTCTCTACCTCCAACGATTTTTGTGTTTGTAAATCACAGAGCTCTATACAGTACAAATAACCCATAGGATTCGAGAAATCACCAATTCATGATGAGTAGTGACATGGATCAATGATGACACTGTTATAAATGGCAGGACGTTAGTGATTATTATATGCATATCATGCCCAGAGTCTTAGGGCTGGAAAGATCAGAGGTCTCCAAATAAGCCCTCCTCCATGCACCAATATCCCTGCCAGGTGGTATCATGATTATAAATGAGTCTATACCTTTAATTCCGAAGTCCACCAAGGAAGAGAATAGATGAAGAACACATGCCCTGTGTGTCAATGAGCTCCAGGTTTGTACAGACTCCACCATTACTGCTCCTTAGAAGGCCCCCAGAGTCATAACAGAAGACAACTCCCAGAATATTCTGTGGTCACCACTGGGGTAGAAGAGAACGGAACCAGGGCCCCAGATGGGGAGTCTTAGGGATGCCTGTTCTCTTGCCAAATCAGCTCTGGTCTCCATGGCACACAGGGAAAACAGGTAGGGGAGAGGGGCAGGGGCACCGGGTAACCTCTGAGGCCCCAATAAGCTGATGTTTTGTTTGTGTTCTGGGACTTGCATTCCCAGCTGTGGGATCCAGGAAAGTTGCCCACACCTCTCAGGTACACAGCACAGGCCGATGACACATACCTGCACTCCTCCGTTCCCACTCTAATGAGGACGACAACCCCCTCCATGCCCTCCCACCTGTGATTTGCTCCAGTTCTCCCTTTATCCTCAATCAAGGACTAAAAGAACAACGTTATAAAAATAGTAACTAATCAAATTCCAGGACCTCAGTGTGAATCACTGTCTACCTGCTCCCACAACCTTCCCCGTGACCTGACGTTCTGGTGGATACACTTGTTCCTTTAGTTCCTGCCCTATTACAACGCAAATGCTCGACACACTCTGCCAGGTGTCTGTAAACCAGCTGGGGCCAGGTCCCGAGATGAGACAGTGACGCGCTTTATTCAAAAGGGGAGGTGGGAGGGCCAGGGGTGCCCACTTGAACAGCCCTCCCACCTGCCCCTCTTTGCATTTCCCAGCGGCACAAACACCATCCACCTGGTTTGGGTGGGAAGGATAGAAAGGATCCCTCTGAGTCTTCACTTCCAAATCAGCACACTGACCACAAGCCAGTAGTCAAGAAGGACATGAAGCCTTTATTAAACTTTTCCACTCAACCTGTGGTTTGAGAGGCCCTAAAGGGGGGCCTAGCTGACTGACCAGGCCCCTTGAGCCCTACAGGCCTCCTGCATGGAAGGGCAGTTTTGAGGAACAACGTAATGCACAAACGGGGAAGAATATACTTGTGTGAAGAGTCAAGTTTCCATGTTGATGGTAAATGGAAAAGCCTTGGGGTCAGAGCGGAGCTCTTGGACAAAAAGGGAAAAGAAGAGTGAGGAAGGGAAGGGGCCCAGCCCAGCCCTCTCTACTGACGGTCATGGGAACCTTGGCCTCGGAGGGAACCATAACCCTGAAGGCTCGTTTTTTTTCCTACTGCCTGAAATTCACGTCTCCTCCCTGAAGGTAGAGTACTGGATATCTGGAGGGGAAGGGGTGGGAGTGGTGCCGGGAACAAAAGTCAGGGTCCTACTAGCAGCTCCTTTTCCAGATGGCTAATGCCACAGCAAAGGCTGGGAAGGAAGGAGCCTGCGAAGGTCCACTGGAGCGGAGACTCCTGAAGGGTGCTTCCCAGTTCCTAGAAGATGGCGGGGTGGACAAAAGGGCTGCCTCCATGCTCTTTGTTATGGCTTGATTGACCCATCCTGTGGAAGTAAAAAGGCAATCAGAAGAAATTCGGTACCTAGACAGGCAGCAGCTGGGTGGCGGGGAGTGGGAAGAACAGAGTTAAAATCACAGTAAGTAATTTGTAGCACATCCATTTTCAAAAGACATTCACACAAATCACTCCCATTCTCACCAAGACTCTGAATTAGCATTATGATTTTGTCACTTTCCAGGTGAGAGCGCATACCCATGAAGGGGTTAGCGTATTTCCCATGATCACCCAGAGCTTACAGGGACGTCTTTGGACTCGAAGCTGAGATCCCTGACCCCCCAGGTCTCCAGTTTGTCCACCCCAACCCTTCACAAATCACAGCAGAAAGGGAGTTGAGAAATGAGACTAAGAAGCCAGGAAAAATACCCTCAGACCCGGAAAGAGAGGCCTGGTAGAAGCCGGCAGAGCGCAGAGCAGGGCACACAGGAATGGGCTGGGAGGTCACTCTGCCAGGCACGTACTTGTCCCCGGAGTCCCAGTGTCTTTCATGGCATTCAGGTGGCTCTCCTCCTTGGGATGGGAGACTGGAATCCTTCCCCCATGAGAGAGGCAATAAGAGGTAAAGGGAGAAAAGAGCAGAGAAACGTTCTGGTGAGGGCAGAGGCCAGGGGGAGGGGGCTTGGGAGGGGCTTCGGGGCCCTGCCAACCACCACCCATCTCCTGGCGGGACAGGAGCACCAGGACCCAAGGACGGCAGGGCTGTGGCCCCAGGGGACCCTCCGGCCACAACTTCTGCAACCAACCTGGGTTGAGGGAGAGTGTGCCCAGTTCTCCACGTCCTGGGCCTCAAGGGTTTTCCTGCGTCCTTATAGCAGTTCTGATCTTCCTGGAGGGGGGAATCCCCAAAAGCCTGTTCCTCAACTAAGTCAGCGCCACCTCAGGAAAAATGCGCAGGGCGCTTCCCGAAATTAACTGCTCTCAACTGCTTCTCCTCCAGCCGTTGGCCACGCCCATCAAGCCACCCTCCCACCAAGCCTCCTCCAATCAGAGGCCCTCCTCCCTATGCCCACCCCTGCGGTGTGTAAGGGGGAAGCGGAGGATGGCCTCGCGCCTTCTAGAACGTTTCAGAGCCTTCGACTGGTCCTACGCTAGCAGTCCCAAGGCAGGAGTAGGGGGAGAGGCCGCCTGGACTCCGTGGAGTTTGGGGGCTTCTAGGGAACCTCTGAGTCTCGGATGGGCCAAGCACTGTGAGTAGGAGTTGGGGGTGTGGGAGGGGATGGGAGCCCGCAGACCGTCCAGAATGTAGATAGGCTGCAGTCTGGCCTCTGAGGGCAGTGGCCCTCGCTTTATATTTAGCAGAACAGCAAACCACATCGATAATGTGATGCCTGTGATCCCAGAGTCCTCACTTCCATTTTACCTCAGAGAAAAGCACCATCCAGCTATAGGAGCTATAGGAGAGGTGTGAATAGCTTGAGGCCTCATAAGAGTTAGGGGCTGAGCTGCAATTCAGAGCCTCTAATGACAACTTCTGACCTTTTCCCACCAACCAAAGGCCTCTCACTATAGAGGAAGCTTTACCCAGTCTCAGCCAGCCCTTGGGGACCCAGACCCTTATAGGGCGGTTTACCATTATCCCATGCTTCCTTGTGTCCCTGCCACAGGACCTGGGGGACCCGGGTTCTCACTCAGAGCCTTGGCATCAAGGATCCAGCCAATGGGAGAGGGTTGAAGGATCCAGCCAATGGGAGAGGGTTGCTGAGCAGATGAGGTTGCCCCTGACCAATGAGAATAAGAAAACGTCTTAGAGGCCAGTTGGAGGAGGCCCATGTGTGAATATTCACTGGGCACTTATTTTGAAAGACTCAGTCCTGAAAAGTTCAAAATCCATCATTGTATTTGGGCATCCCATATTACTTCTTTAAAAATGGAAATAGGGAGTTCCCTGGTGGTCTAGTGGTTAGGATTTGGAGCTTTCACTGCAGAGGCCGGAGTTCAATCCGTGGTGGGGGAACTGAGATCCCATTAAAAAAAAAAAAAAATTGAAATAGAATTCACATAACATAAAGTTTATCACTTCAACCGTTTTTAAAAGTACGATTCAGTGGCTTCAAAACATTGTGCAGTACCAGTATTCCAGAAAATTTTGTCACTCACCATTCCTACAACCCGGGGAGTCCCGTACGCATTAATCAGTTAATCCCCATTCTCCCCTCCCCTTTGCCTCTGGCAGCCACTGATCAGGTTTCTGCTTTGACGACTTGCCTATTCTAGACGTTCTATGTAAATGGAATCACACAGTATATAACCTTTTGTGTCTGGCTTCTTTTAGCTTGATGTTTTCAAGGTTTATCGATGTTGTAGCACGTATCAGTACTTCATTCTTTTGAAGGCTAAATAATATCCCACTGCACAGATATACCATCTTTTCTTTATCCGTTCATGTTGATGGCCATTTGGATTGTTTCCACCTTTCGGTTATGAATAATTCTGCTATAAACATTTTTGTACACGCGTCCTTTGTTTGAGCGTCTGTTTTCAGTTCTCTCTCGGATACGTATCTAGGAGTGGAACTGCTGGGTCATGTGATAAGTCTATAGTTAACTTTTTGAGGAACTGCCAACATGGAATTGATGTACCATTTTGCATTCTTAACCAGCAATATATGAGGGTTCCAGTTTCTCTACACCTTCATCAACACTTTTTACTTTTATCAAAAAAAAAATTATAGCCATCTTAGTAGGTGTGAATGGCATCTCACCGTAGTTTTGATTTGCATGTCCCTTGTTCTTTGACTTTTCTGAACTAGTTTTGGAAAGTTTGTATCCTTTGTTATGTGTGGTCATTAAAGTCTGTTCTGTTAGATTAATGCTCAGGCAGTGGTTCAAGAGAAATTTCCTTATGCTCTTAGAACTAAAAGAAAAAATTCCTCCAGTCTTTGCAGGTGGACTCTGCGTGAGCACGTGCGTGTGTATGTGTGTGTGTGTTGGGGCGTGCATTCCAACACTCAGCCAAGCAGACTACAACTCCCCCTAAGCCTTCACTCCCTGCTCCTACAGAGCCTGACTTCAGCCAGAGGTAAGAACCTAGGGCCTTCTCAGGTCTCTTCTTAGCATATGCCCAGCCCTGAATAGGAGCATGGCCTTCTAGATTCCCAGAAATATGTGACTGCGTTTCAAAATCCTTATTCCCCGAATCATCTCATTTCCCAGCCTTTCCTCCCAAACTTTTAGGTTAGTCTATTGTTTTCCCCAACCGTTATTCCCAGTCTCAGGAAGCAAAAGCTAATACATTTGCCTTTAAATGTTTTGAACAAATTTTCCCCGGGTAGCTACTTCAACCCTGGGAATGTTCTGAGTGAGGTGAAGTAAAGCAAGCCATTTGAGAGGGTTCTTCAAGGAGCCAGCAGACGGGTCAGAAAAAAAACTACATTTGTTTGAGAATAAAGTCTGTTCTGCTCCCTCTGGTTCCAGGTACATACTAGGAATGCCAGCTGTTGTCTTCATGCCACTGCAAGCTGGGAAGTGGGAGATGGTATCAGGGTAAGTTAAAACGTCACAAAGCTCTCTTATCTAGACTCATCTGGTTTTTTTTTTCTTAATCAATTAATCATGTCTCTGCTTGTGGTAAATTTTGATTCGATTCCAGAGTTCTGAAAAAAGTTGATTCTCACAGTTTTTGCCAGTTTATGTATTGCTTTTGTGGAGAACAGACCTTTGGAGTTTGTTCCCACTGCACAATTTTTGCGGATGCCGCTCTCCTCGTATCCTCATGTCGCTCTCCTCTCCTCATATCCTCATGTCGCTCTCCTCAGTAAGCATTGAAGTAAATACTTATTAGGAGCTAAGTTCCTGAGAGGTTCAGTAACTTGCCCATGTTGTATCAAGGAACACTAAGAGCGAGGATTTGACTCATGTGACTCCAGAGCCTATTTTAACCAATTATCCATTTATTCATTCACTGAAGAATATCTATGTTACATCTACGAAACGCTAGGTGCAGTTCTAGAAACAGGATTACCTCGTTGTACACAATTGCAAACGTTCCTGTCCCTGAGAACTCGTATCTTTATGGAGGGAGATTCATGATAAACATACTATATATTTGATATTAGAACTTAAGTGTTATGGAATATAGAAATTGGGGTACTTAATGGGTATAAGGGCTGCTATAGGAGAAGTGTGAATACAATTTTTTAACATTTATTTTGTTTTAGTTGCCAACTTATAGAAAAGTTCCAAGAATAGTGCATGAATTCCTGTATTTGCTTACTTAGATCTATTCATGGTTAACATTTTGCTATATTTACTTTATCATTCTCTCTCTCTCTCTCTCTCTCTCCATTTACTAGTAATTTACATTTCATCATGCCTGTTTACTCTTCCATAGTTATTTTTTTCCTAAGTAGAAGGAAATTCTGTTGTATGAGCTCGGTATCATGAACAATCAGGAAAGTTAACATCTATACAATACTAGTATTTAATCAACAATTTATGTTCTAATTTCTTCTATTATTCAGGTAGTGTCCTTTGTACCAATTATGTTTTCCAGCCCGGAATTCGGTTCAGCATCACTCTGCTTTAGTTGTCATGTCTCTTTAACCTGGAACAGTTCCCTCTTCTCTTGTATTGTATTACACGTAGATTGGATTCAGTTAGTGCATCCTTGGCAAAAACTCTAAGTGAATCTTGTCCTTGTCAGTGGAATACATAGGGGGCCTTGATGTTGGTTTGTCTCATTGTTGATTAGGCTAATGTTCATCACTTCATCAAAATGTTTTTAAGCCAGATTTCACCATTGTAAAGTTGTCGCTTTTTACTTTTGTAATTAGTAAGTAATTTGTTGGAAGGTACTTAGAGATGATGTAAGTATCTTTTCCCTCATGTTGATTCAATTTTATTCTTTGAATATGTGAAATATTAACACGATTCTAAATTTCAAACCATATAAAATGTATAATCAGGTATATGCCCAGTAGTGGGATTGCTGGGTCGTATGGTAGTTCTATTTGTGGTTTTTTAAGGAACCTCCGCAAAATAAAATAATAATAATAAATAAATACACTTTAAATACATTACATCCTCCATCATTCTTTTGCCAAAGTTTCCCCCATCATCTCTTGATTGGATAGAATTCATCCTCTAGCAGGTTATCCATGAAGGGCTCATTTGCACAGATTCTTTTACTCTTTTTTTTTTTTTCGGTACGTGGGCCTCTCACTGTTGTGCCCTCTCTCGTTGCGGAGCGCAGGCTCAGCGGCCATGGCCCACGGGCCCAGCCGCTCCGCGGCATGTGGGATCTTCCCGGACCGGGTCACGAACCCGTGCCCCCTGCATCGGCAGGCGGACTCTCAACCACTGCGTCACCAGGGAGGCCCTACTCTTTGCATATGTAACTTATTTTTCTACAGTCTTGATAATTAGATGATGGCTTTGTTGCATATAAAGTCCTTGGCTCACAATTTGCTTCCTTTCTTTTGGTTACCTGAAAATAACGTTCCATGCCTGCCTTGCTTTGCAGGTTGCTCTTCAATATCCTGATGCCAATATAATTTTCATACTCTTGTAGGTATTACGAGTATTGTGCCTGGAGTCCTTGAGTATGATTTCTTTGTCTTTAGAGTCTAATCATTTTTTAGGCTGTGTCTCTGAGTTGATCATTCTCAATTTTCCTTTATTTCTATAAAGGATTCTTAAATTTTATTTTAAAAATATTAGTTCTATTCCATTGTTCCCTCCAACTCTCAGGTCACCAGTGTTCTTGAACATGAGAGAGGGGGTGGAATATAGCAGAAAAGTGGAGGGGCTGAACTTAGATAGGAGCACAGATGGTCCATTTTTGTAATGGGAAGGAAAGCAGGGGGTGTGGACATGGATGCTGACAGGTGGTACCTAAGGAGATGCTCTTCTAATGGCTTTGGCTTTCTCAGTGGTAAGAAGCAAGATCTAAGCTAACTCTCTAGTTCCTCCCACATGAAAAAGGGTAAGGGTTGAGTGAATTTGCCAAATTTAAATTTGTGGTCTGAATGCAAATCATTTACCATAATCTGTGAATGATGTTCTAGAAGGACCTCAGAGATCAATCAGTCCCTGGCCCTTCTACCGAGGAAGGAAGTAGAGCGCCCAGAGCTACTTCCTTCAGGTATGTGTTCATGTCCAGAGCAACTGAGAATGGCATTGATGGGGGATGCGAACCGAGAGAGAAATCAGACAATCTGGAGGACTGTGTGTGGGAGGTGTTGAAGACCTGCCCTGTATTGCTTTAGGAGCAGTGAGAGAAAGCACAGATGTAGACTTTGAGTATAAGAAAGAACTTTCGGGCTTCCCTGCTGATGCACGGGACACGGGTTTGTGCCCCGGTCCGGGAAGATCCCACATGCCGCGGAGTGGCTGGGCCCGTGAGCCATGGCCGCTGAGCCTGCGCATCCGGAGCCTGTGCTCCACAACGGGAGTGGCCACAACAGTGAGAGGCCCCAAGTACCGTAAAAAAAAAAAAAAAAAAAGAAAGAACTTTCAAGCACTGCGTGAGGCCGTTGTGTGAGGCGGTGAATCCTCTCTCCCCAGGAGTATGCATTAAGTGGCTGAATATCATGTCAGGGACGTTGAGCTGGAGATTCCTGGGTCAGCAGGGTGATTGCCAAACGGTCTCCAGAGCAACGCCAAGCTGACCATTCATCTTGTCTCTCCATCTGAACGCCCACCGTCAGTAGCTCTTGTCCACGCTACCTCCAACATATCAATATATTAAGAATCCAACCATTTCTAACTTCCTCCATCTGAATCGCCCTGGACCAATCCACGGTGTTCTCTCTCCTGAATTATTTCGTGGTCTTCTAGATGATTCCTCTGCTTCCCTCTTGGCCCCCCACTCTCCTACCCAAATCTATTCTCAAAAGAGCAGTCAACTGATCCTTTAAAATTTTTTTTTTAAAGACTTTTTTTGATGTGGACCATTTTTAAAGTCTTTATTGAATTTGTTACAATATTGCTTCTGTTTTGTGTTTTGGTTTTTTGGCCATGAGGGATGTGGGATCTTAGCTCCCCCACCAGGGATCAAACCCGCACCCCCTGCATTGGAAGGCAGAGTCTTAACCACTGGACCACCAGGGAAGTCCCATCCTTTTAAATTAGAAGTCAGGCAACGCCACTCGTCCGTGTCAAACTCCCTGTTCCCCAGCGTCCTAACAACGACCTACATGGTTACATGTGATCTGCCCCACCCCCCACCAACCTCTGACCTCATCCTCCACAGCGCCCCTCCTTGCCCTGTGCTCCCCGCTTACACAGGCCCCCTGGCTGTTCCTCAGACCTGCCGAACGGACATGCTTTCTCTGTCTTCAAAGGGCCCTGACAGTTTCTTCTTCCTGGAATACTTCTGCCTCAGATATTTAGAGAACTCACTTTTTTCTACTTTCTCCTTAGATTTCATTACCTATTCAAAGAGGCTCTGCAAGTCCACCCTTTGTAAAAAAGCATTCCCATCCTTTTACCTTCTTTCATTTTTCACAATAGTACTTATCGCCTACATATGATATATTTAATTATTTGTTTATATTCTGACTGCCTTGCTTGACAGTGGCTTTGTCTGTTTCTTAATTCCTGAATTCTCGGTGTCTGGAAGCGGCCCAGCACAGAACCGGTGCTCAAGAAATATTTGTGAGAGGAATGAATAAGTGAAGAGGTGTGATTGTGTTTTCATATGGGGATGGTGGACAATGTGACAGTCAGCCAGGACTTGTCTCCTTCTTCCTGGAGAGAGAAGGACCAAGTGTTTTATAACTTGATGGGACTTTAAAATCTTACTGTGTTCCAGTTCCAGGAGAGATGCAGTAAACCCATGGCAGCCTCTGTCTCCCACTGACTATAAAACCTAAGCAGAGTGTACGGTACAGCTATTTGAAGTCTCTGAACAGTAAGTACCAGCAAGTGAATTGGGGGGTAAGAGGCACCAGGATTCCAAGTGCCACTGAACTGGTGGTGAATTGAGCCTGTTTTTCCGTTGGGCCTCCCCTGAGCAGAACTCAGCACAGCCTGAAACCCGGAAGTTGAGTGCTAGGTGCAGAGACACAGAGAGAGAGATGCAGAAGAGACCCCCTGGTTCTGGTTAGAGCAATGAAAGAGGGGACTCCTAAAATTCAGAAGAGGGGGAGGCACCCCTGATTTTTCCTTTCTTTTTTCTCCACGCTCATGTCCCAGCCACTGGGGAGTCCGTGGCAGGAGTGGGAGTGGAAGCCAATGTGTCTGTCAACATACAAAGGCGGCGGCCAGCCCTCTGAGGAAGGGGAGCCTGTGCTTGGCCTCAGGGTGCTCTTTCTTCGTGCTTTGGGGGCTGTGTCCCCCCTGTTGGGCACCTCAGGGCTCCTGATACCTATCACTCTTACCTGTCAGTTTTTAACCTGGATCGGTGGGTGTGGGGATACACATGTTCTTGGGGACACAGCAGCTGTCACATCTGGGACAAGAAGCCTGGCTCCAGACTCCGCTATAAATATTCTGTGGCCGAGCTCTACCCATCACCCCAACCCAGGTCCTGACCTCAAATGAGCTGAGCCCAGCCCACCGGCCCAAAGTGCAGAGGGAGGAAATAATGAGCCACCGGTCTTTTAAAAACCGTCATGATCCCTGGGTCAGCTGTGACTCCTGCGTATGGGGAGTGGGGCTAAGCTGGAAGTCAGGGAAAGGGGAGCAGAGGAGGAACGCCAAGATCTAGCCTCCCGGGGCACTTGGATGGGCCAAGCCCTGGCATCTGTGATGAAAGACAGAAGCCCAAGAGGTGGGGCCCCTGCTGACCTTCCTTGACTGTTCTGAGGCTCCATGAAAAGGAAAGTTCTTAACAATGCAGAAAGGGCTTTATGAGTAGAGAAGGGAGAAGCTTGTGCTTCTCTGCACACGTGCTCTGCCAGTTAATCCTCACTAAGCCCGTGACGTGTAGTAGGATATCCATGTTCCAGATGAGCAAACTGAGGCACAGAGAGGTTGAACAAACCTCTGTGTCCAAGGTCACAGTCCTGGGGAGTGACAGGGCTGAGGAAGCCTTCAATAAACACATTCTCCTGTGTTGGAATTGATATGAAACCTAGACAGTCCCTTAATTCCTAAAGTCCTGACTCCTAACACCTGGGCCGTGAACTTTAAGAAGACAGAGGCCAGCAGCCCTGTGCAGGAGACTAGAAATCAGAACAATTCACATTCAGTGACTTGCTGAGTACAAGATGCTCTGCCCCTTGTGGTGAGATGCGAAAGCACTTAGGCCCAGGCCCATGAGGTCTTCACAAGTCTCCCTCAGGAACCGTCTCTGGTTGACAAGGACAGGTGTGCGTCTCATGCAGCCCTCTCTGGTCCCCTTGTATCAGGAATGCCCGGCCTGGGAAAGGATGGACTGGCCAGAGGACTGCCTGGTGCAAGGTGGCTCTCAGCTGAGGATTCACGGCACTCTTCGAGGTCTGCAGACCCACGTGCCTCACTTATCAGAGAAAGCGACTGAGGCCTTCGAAGGGGAAGAGATTTGCTCTGAGTCCAACCAGGAGTCAGTTAAGACTGATGGTTGTTTCTGAGGAAGAGGAGGCCTGAGGGAGCAAACTCTGGCATTAAAGTTTGGGGGGACGTGGGCCTGTGGGCCTGTGGGAGGAGCAGACAGTGGGCCAAAGGACAGTGGGCAGGAGAGAACAGTGAGGGAACTCCCGTCGCTTCATGAGTAAGGCGGGGAGCCTTTAGTTCTCAGCCTCAGTTCTTTAATTGGTAAATTGGCCTCAGAGGAAGATCGAGCTCAGGCAGCTGTGCATTTATAAACTGAGAAGCACTGAGTAGTTAAATCCATAACACCCAGAACTGGAGAAATGGAAGGCTAACAACCGCCATCATATTTATAATATGTACCATGAACACACTGTGATCAGTTACGTCATATTAATGACAATATTGGGTATATTGGGTTCTAGAATCACTGGACTGGCACGGTAAGTGCCTCCGAGGCCATCGAGCTTAGTCTCCCTTATCTGATATTAGAATTCTCTGATCCATATTTGTGCCAAGGAGTACTGATACCATCCTGACTAACAGTGGGCATGTTGAATTTCAGAATTCACCCAGGGACCGGGAGAGGAGGTCTGTGCCGAACCCCCTCCAGGCAGCCCTGGTCAACCAGATCCATTCTCTTGTCCTCTTGGACCCTGAGCACAGACAGATTCGGCATCCAGGGTGGTCTGTCATCACCATCTGAACAAGAAAACCGGCTCTGGGTGAGGAATTGGACTGGAACGCTTTCTGTGGTGTTTGCCATGCTCTCACCCCAGGAAGGGAAGGAGAAAAGGGCAGATGGGCACAGGGGTGGAGATGGTGGCCCACGCCCCCAGACCCAGGAGGAAATGGGCCCCCCTGTCCCAGTATCAACTAAAAGTCCCCAAAGAGCTCCTGATATCACTCCAGGGTACACAGCACAAGCGCAGGGCCCTGATTCCCTGTGAATCACGTCTCCCCAGATGTGGTCAGCATCGCTGCCACATTCATCTGTCACCTGGGAGTCATCGTTTCACACAGTTGTTCCTTAGCAATCACCAAGAAGCCACACCGGTGAAGAACACTGCCCCACCCTGCCCCCAGCCTTGCCCAGTACCTGGCACTGGTGGGGAGCCCATTCCTTCATGTTAACAGAACACCCTCCACAAAATGTAACCACACGCAGGAAGGTGGTCCCACTCCTCCAAGTGATGCAGGCTCTGCTCTAGAGCTGTTGAGGCCACAGGAAGTGGTCACTGCTCGAGGGGTGGGGGGGTCCCTCGAGTAGTGGGTAGTGAGGCAGCCAGGGACCAGGGCCCTTTCCCTGTAATTCTCATCTCTCTTCTTTCCCAAACTCAGTCCACCTGTTGGGATAGAAGGTAAAGGTAGACTCTTGTCTTAACTTCATCACTCCAGGCACCACCTCAAACAGTAAAGAATAAGGTATAAAACACTCTCTTAAAGGAACCTGTTCATCCCAGCCTGATGCAAGAGGGACTCTTTTGGAGCCTGGGTGATGGTGGGGCCCCTCGGCCGTGGGTGAAGCAGACGTCCTGGAGTCGGCTTCGAGGCAGACTGGGGGTGCTCCAGGACACTTGGCCGAGGAGCAGAGACCTGGCCACGTGAAGACTTGCCTTCACTCGGATGTAAGTGGAGGGGCAGAGCGGAGCTGTGGTCAGGGAGGGGAGGCGGGGAGCAGGGATGATGGGAGGGGCCATGTTTTCCTCGTACTAGGATTCCAGCTCACATCCCAGTCTTGCCTTCTGAGCCGTCCTGAGAGCCCTCACCTGAGAAAGGAGGAGGGGCTCAAGAGAGGCTTTGGGGCGGGCCTACAAACAGCACATCCCCTGCCTGGGTAGGGAGACCCAAGGTGGAGCCTTGGGCAATAGCAGAGGGCAGTGGAAGGTGGTCCCTGGAGGAGGCTCCTTGCCAGCTCCCCCGACCCTGCGTAAACCAGTGGGGATAAGGGAGAGGGCACCCAGTTCCAATGTCCACTGATCGACTGAGCCCTGGCCTGTGGGGCAGCTGGTGCCAGCATGGGGAGTGCCCGGGGGGCAGTGGGAGTTCCACTGGAGGTAGGAGTGGAGAAGACGGTTGTCTTGGGCAGTTCAAGATGGTAGAAAGCAATAACAAATTTTGACCACATCTTCTCATGGGAAAGGCCAACTTACACTCTCCAAAGAGAGTCCAGAGAAGAGAGAGTCACGGTGGATGTCCACATGCCTCTTTGTTGTTTGGGTTGACACGCTGTGCTGGGTGCCTCACTGTCCTCTCTCATTTCGTCTTCGTAACAACTCTCTGGAGAGGGCGTTACTGTCCCATTTTATAGACAAGGTCCCTTGCTGGTGGGTGTGGGGCAGGATGATTGATGCTGGTGCTCTGGTAGGGAGAATCTTGGGCCACAAGAGTGGGCGCCCTCTGTACCGTCCCTGCATCCAGCTACCTACTTCCAGCCAAGGCTTCCTGGCTCCCTGACAGTCCAGGGGGAGCATCACGTGGGGGGAAGGGACACCAGGACCCCCAGAGGCCAGAGTGACCAAAAAACAAGGACATGGGGCATGTTGGCACCACGGGCAGGGTGGAGTACAGAGGTGCACACCTGGGCTTGCTAAATGTCCCTGGGCTCTGCATATCCCCTGCTGTGGAGAGCTTTGCCCAGCCCTTCCCATTCAGTACAGGACTCCTGGGACATTCTATGCGGAAGCAGAGGCTTTGGGCATCTGCCAGGCCAAGGAGGACTAATCCTGCCTCATGCCACTCATGGTGGTTTTGGAGTTTTCTCCCCGCTCCATATCCACGCCTCCATTCTGGGAAGGCATCATATTTAACGTACTGGCCTTCAACCATACAGTAGACGGGGGTTGGGTATTCTCCTCCTACTGTATGAATCACACTACACACACAAACGAGGGCTTGGAGCAGCGCTGAAATTGGCAAGGCCTGAGTGCCACAGAACAAGGGTCACATCCGCCTGAGTTTGGCGGTACCTCCATAGACCACACACGGGTGTGTGATCCTACGTTTCCCAAACACCTGTTGTCCAGAACAGAATGCCCCAGCTTGGGTCAGGTCCTGGGTCAGAACATTCATAAGCTTAGGTCCCCGCTGGCCTCTCTCCCCCTATCTCCTTGTCAGAGTAGAGGTGGCATCCCCTCCCCCAAGACTGCTCCTGGGCAGGGAGTGGTCAGGTGGGGGGCAGGGAGCTGGGGGGAGGGGTGCCCCTTCCATCCTATCTGATCTCAGACCTTCCTCCTCAGGGCCCAACGCCTGGCCCGGCTATATTTAGAAGCTCAACTCAGTAACTAGAGCGACTGGACCACCGCAGCTCCTGTCCCCACCCCTTCAAAGGACTCTGGAGGGGCCAGTTCCTCACACGTTTTAACCAAGTCTTCCGTTTCTCCAGGCAACCAACAAAAGGCCTGGGCCACGTGGTGGAGATGCTTGGGCTCCAACACAGGGGTTCTCTTTCCCGTTCTGCATTCTTCCAGGCTGGGTAATTACAGATCAGCCCTCAGAGGCGTTCTGTTTCTTAGCATCGGCTGCCAGAAAGCCCGTTTACGTTAAGCTGGTCTCACCACTTCTAGCTGGCGCTACACTGCAGAGCACTGTCTCACGCACACGGCCATCTGTGGGCCGCGCCTCGCGTGGGCGCCTTCGTGGGCCCGTTCTAGTCCGCAGCAGTGTGTACCCGCTACGTGCCAGGCCAAGCCGGTCCGGGTGCGGGGCGCACCGTGGTGAAGTAGAGGGCCAGGTCACTGTGTCTGTGGACTTTACATCTCAGGGGCAGAAACAGTAAACCGAGAAGTAAGACCGTGTCAGGTAGTGAGAAATGCTAAAGGAAATACAGCACATCTATGTGTAGTGAGTGACAGGTAAGGGGGGGGGGGCGGCTATGGTGGCAGCTTCAGATAGTGTCACTGGGCTGAGCCTGTCCCAGGAGACATGAAAGTCTGAAGGCCAAGCATTTCAGGCAAAGGGACAGCAAAGACAGAAGCCCTATGTGGGAATGAGCGTGGTGTGTTTGTAGCTGGACAGCAGTAGCAGGGCTGGGGTGAGGAGGGATGGTAGGATCTGAGGTCAGAGATGTCAGCAAGGGCCAGGTCTGAAGGGTTCAAGAAGTGAGATCTTGGATTCTGCAGTCACATTTGCTGGGCCCAGTTCCCTCCCGGGCTGCTTACCAGCTGTGTGACCTTGAGCAAATTACTTAACCACTCTGGGTCTCTGGGGAGGTAATGACAACTTCCTTCTGAGTTGTTGTGATGATCAAATAAGTTAGCATATGTAAAGAGCTTAGAACACTGCCTGGCGCGTAGTAGGTGCCACGTGCATATGTGTCAGCTGTTCTTTTTTAATAAGCGTTTGCTCTTATGATCAGCCTCCTTGTTATTACAGAAAAGGAGCTTAGATCTTAAGAGGTGTGTGTGTTTCTCTGCTGGGACAAGTTCTGGACTGGAAATTAGGAGAGAATTGAATCTTACTCCTTGTTCTGACTTCCCGTCCCTGGGTGTCCAGTCCCTCTAAGGGGAACCAGAACAGTCTGGTTCCCCTTAGAGGGACTGGAGACCCAGGGACGGGAAGTCAGAACAAAGGACCCACAGTAAGCAGTTGACACAGGAGCTGGTTCTGAAGGGTGAGGTCTTAATAAAAAGGTAAGGTTTTTACCCAGGGAGTGAGTTTTAATCTCATCAAGGGAGCGTCATAGACTAGCTCACACTCAGAGGACACATCTGTCACCTGGAGCAGGGAGGGGAGGAGGGCAGAGAAGTGAGGGAGCAGGCCCAAGCCTGGAGGAGACTGGACAGCAAGGCTACTTCCCAGGATCCTTCTTTATTGCTTTTGGCCTCACCAGGTACTGTGGAGATGGCTGGGATAACGGCATTAAAGGCCCAAGGTCAGGTGGGCACTGGACTTGCGACAGGCCACTGCCTCATTTTTTTCATCTGTCAAATGAGGGAGTTAGGGCTTCCCTGGTGGCGCCGTGGTTGAGGGTCCACCTGACGATGCAGGGGGCACGGGTTCGTGCCCCGGTCCGGGAGGATCCCGCATGCCGCGGAGCGGCTGGGCCCCTGAGCCATGGCCGCTGAGCCTGCGTGTCTGGAGCCTGTGCTCCGCAACGGGAGAGGCCACAACAGTGAGAGGCCCGCGTACTGCAAAAAAAAAAAAAAAAAAAAGAAAAAAAATGAGGGGGTTGGTAGAGACAGTCAATAAGCTCTTTTCTAGCTGCCCCCCTCAAAACACTCATGGGAGGCTCAACCACTGGGGCGGGGTCAGTGGGGGAACCTCTTTGAAGATGAGCCGTGGGTCAGGGTTTGTTTTCCTCTCCAGCTGGAGGTGAAGGAGGAACTGGTGTGTGGATCCGGCTAGGTGCGTAGTCCGTCATCAGAAGTGCCTGCCCCTTCCCCAACTAGATGACCAGAGGCCCTGACAAGTTCCGCTAATTTACAAACACACATTCGCACCCCTACAACGCACGGGCTTCTGAAAATGTGCAGGTAAGTCAAATTTTTGTAAATCAAATTCTATTCAATGTGGTTTGGTTGCTTTACTGTTTAAAGCAGCCCTGTTGCAAAACCTCTTGTGAAGTAAATAGCTCTCCCTCCATAAATACCAATGTTCATATTCAGGCTTTCAAAGTATGGGAGCCCCATCTGTTCAAATGTGTCTGTGTGTGTATGTCCCTGGGTGTGTGTGTGTGTGCCTTTGTGCGTGTGTGCGCGTTGGCATTCACTCTGGCACATAAAAGGATCCATGAATGCAAATTGTTTCTTTCTCTCCGTGGCTTTGTTGTGATATGTTGCTGGAAAAAGACACACTGTTCCAGCAAAGGGCAGCCCTTGAGTGCCTCAGATCTCTATCTAAGCTTGCAGCCTAGACGCCTCCTGGCGTCTGACTGCGACTCCCCAGGGGCATACCCGTAGGGCGGCCACCTCGGGGTGAGGCACAAAGGGAACTTAATCATTTGGGAAACATGAAAAACCTGCCTTAGCCTGGCATGGGACAGGGAAGGAGAGGCAGATGTGGGAGAAGGGGGTGACTGGGGATCCTCCTGGAATTCGTTCACCAGATTGCATTCTACAATCAGTTATTCATCAGAGGACATCCAGGGAGCCACTGCTGTTTGCTTCCTGTTTGTCCGCAAGACCAGCACGGTGGCCCTAGCGGTTGTGTATTTCCGTGCCTGGAAGAGTGGCCTGACTTCCCCCGGTAAATGCACGCCGCCTCCCTCCGCATGGCCCCTTGTCTCACCACCCCACACCGCTGAACTCTGTGCGGAGAAGCGTCCCCCTTGCTCCCCAGCCTTCTGCAAGCTAGAGCAGAGGCCAGCCGAGGAGACCCTGGAAAGCCTCTTCATCATTTATTTATGGTCCCTGGCCTCATCCCTGAAATAATTAGGGCTGGATATTTTCATATCATGCAGTTAATTGCCATCTGCGCTGCTTGACAAGTCAGGCCACTGGGTGGCGATCCTGGAGGCCCAGGAGGACGCTAGATGGCTGGTGTTGGCTGCCGAGGCCTGGGGGCGGGGAGGGGGAAAGGCTGTGGGCTGTGGGCGGGGCGGGGGCTCAGGTTCAGGGGAAAGTGGTAAGAACCTGCTTCTCCTCTGAGAGGAGAGGGAGACAGATCCTGGCAGAAAGCTAGGTTCTCACCGCAACAGACACCCCAGGAACTATCTTAAGAGCGTGAAGATTTCAGATCAGAAGCCCTGTGTTCTAGCCCTTCTGGTTCCCCAGAAGAGGGGTCTTCTTTGGGATCCCCGAGTCTGTATGATTTGTTGAGGGAGTGCTCTCAGGAGAAGCTGTGAGGGAGTGAGGGGAGCAGGAGAAGAATCTAGGCCAAGAAGTCACTTCAGGTGAGGCTAAGCCACGGCTTGACCCACGAGGAGCTCTGGAGCCGAATGGCATGTGGAGTTGTCCCACCTTAAGACAAGGGGGCTGCCTTTAGTCCCTACCCAGTGTCATTAGCCAAGGGCTGTTCCCAGGGCAGGGGCATATGATGGAGGCCTTAACCTCCTGGCTGTCTCCCAGGGAAGTGTCTCCTGTTGGCTAAGGACAACCTGCTGGACAAGGGCACGTGGTAAGCCATTAGCAGCCATCACTGCAGCAGCTTGGGGCAGGTGCCTGACAGGTGAAGGAGATCTGGGTGGGGCACCAGGGGCGTCTGATACATCCTTCCATGCTGAGGCTTGGACCAGCCGCTCTGAGGTCCAGTACCCTCCCATGTGGAAGAGGATTGCTGTCTTGTAGTGCAGAAGGGTAGCAAATTGATGGAGCGTGTTGGAAGGCATCTTTTAGCTGTGATGTGCTCTGTAAATACCCAATAGTATTACTGCACATAACCCCTGCTGTTGGGGTAGAAGGGCCCGGATTTAACTTTGCATGGGGCTGGAGTACACAGACCAACGCTTGGCTGGATTTATAAGGCTTCTCTCATCCCCCTCTCCCCTGGCCTGGGCTCCCTCCGTTAGAGAAACCTTCCTTTGGGAAGGTATTATCCTTGGGGATAACTTACAAAGTGGAGAGGGTTAATCTCCAGCTCTCATTCATAGATCACAGATACTAGTGTGAGACCGTTTTCAGGCCGTCTTAGGCTAGAGCAAGGGAGAGGCGTGAGGGCCAAGCAGACAGGCTCGGGGTTCCACCGAGGGGGCTGCAGGAGGGCCTCTTCCCATCCTCACCTATTCTGAGGCAGGTTGACATGGAGGCTAGAAAGGGCTGAGCACTCAGGCTGGCGACAGCGGCCCTCTGTCACCAGAGAATAATGAGTTCAACGGCAGCACTCCCTCCCTGCCCTGCTGAGCCCCCTTCTTCCCTGTGCCCCAGCTCGTAGGAAAAGGAGGGGCCCCTGCCAAAGGTGGCCCCTGTGCGATGAGCGAGGTTGCCTCTGTCCAGGGCGCACCCCAGGAGAAGTGATCACTGGGGGAGGCAGGGGAGGGGGCTGGGGGGACAGCCCTCCATTGTGACAGGTCCTAGGGAGACAGGCAGCTCCTGGGAGCCCAGCCGGGCCTGTGGGGCGAGGCGGGGAGGGGCAGCTGGTCAACAGAGCCCTCTGATGTGCCTGGGGCTGGGTGTGGCCTGGAGACAGCAAGTGTGAACAGCCTCAGGGTCAGAAAGGCTGACTGCTGTCTGTCAGGCCTTCAAGGGAGAGAAAACAATGACATTCTGGTGCCCTTTTCCTCCTCAGGAAGGGACTGCAGTGCCTCAGCCTCCCACATCGCCTCCCTCCCCCGTGCTGGGCCCTGGTTCTTGGGGTGTCCTGCCTTGGTCCCCCCTCGTGATGTCAGATGTCACCCTGCCAAGAGTCCCACCTAGGCTCTTGGGTGTGCCCCATCTCCCAGGGTTGGGGAGGACTGAAAAATCCAGAGAATGCCTGGGCTTGGGGAAAATGCATGTTCGTTGTCATTAGTGGGAATGGGGATTATTTCTAGGGAAACAACTCGATTCTACCTTACAGGGCATAAGTGTGTGTGTGTGTGTGTGTGTGTGTGTGTGTGTTGGGGCCTAGGACACACTGTCCCCCAGCTCAAGAATAGATGCCTACATGGAACAGACAGGTCCAGACTCATCAAGGACCAGTCTGACTTAGGAAAGCTTTGGTTTCACTGCTGCTCACCCAGCACGAGGCTGGGCTCTGTGCACCAAGGTGGGTAGGAGAGGTGGGCCAGGCAGAGCCCCTGCCTCAGGGCCCGCAGAGTAGATTTACCCAGAGGAATAATGTGGGGTGGCCGGGGTCAGACCTAGGGGATCAGAGAAGGGAGGCAGTGCAGAGTCCACCAAAGTGGTCAGGGAAGGCTGCATGGAGGAGGTGGGGTTTGAAAGAAGTGCAGAACTTGAACTGAGAAAGAAGAGGAAGGAGAGGGTGAATAGGGAGGGCAGCTGTGCCAGCTAAGTACAGGGGCAGGAAGAAGAGAGGGAGCCTGGCTGGAAGAAAATCTTGCCGGAATCATCATCATCATCATGGAGCTAGTACTAACTGAACACCTACTATGTTCCAGGCACCATCCTCAGAGCTTTCCATGTCAACTCATTTAATCCTCACAATGACCCCATGAAGTAGGTACTATCCTTCCCATTTCAGGGAGAAAGAAACTGAGGCCCAGAGAGGTTAGGTAATGGGTACAAGGACATTCAGCCAGTGAGTGACAGCATCAGGATTTAAACCCAAGTAGCCTTGGTCTGGAGCCTCCTCTCCTAATCAGTAAGCCTTTCTATACAAGCTAGCACACACTGAGTGCTTACTATGTGCCAGACACCATCCTGAGCATTTTATTCATGGAAGCCTCACTGTTAAGCCCATTTTACAGATGAGAAAACTGAGACCCAGAAAGTTTCACATGAGATTACTCAAGGTTACACAGAGATCAGTGGAGCCCGCACTGGACCCCAGGCCATCTGAGTCCTTAGTGACCCCATGACCCCTCCACATGGAGCGGGTGGGGAGGTGGTGTGGGTGAAGGCTTTGCCCCCAAGCACTGGGAGCCCTTGGGTGATTTGATCACCGGGAGGATGCACACAGCTGGGTCATTTGTTAATGGGCTGCTTGTTAGGAGTGGGTGGGAGACTCAGCCTAGACACAAGCTTATTATGGACACGGGAAGCCCTTTCTGGAAACTCCACTCACCCAGTAGGTGGGGCGAGTTTTCTAGCTGGGCAGAGAGGCTCTCTCTCCTCTGTCCCCTAACTTGGGCCCCACTTCCTGGGAGCCTTCCGAAGCTGGGGCAGGGGCAGAGCCTGCGTCCTCTGTGGCTCCTGTGGCCTAGTTTCCAGGCAGCCTCCGGGTACTGGGGCCTGGCAGGCAGGTTATAAATATCCCCGAGTGACAGTGAGACCTTCACTCTGACGCTGATGTGGATTAAGCTGGATGTGCAGCCTCAAGGTCATCGGCATGGCTGTGGCATCCGCTGCTCTGGGAGGTCTAGTTGAGGCGGGTGCCAAGGTGGCAATGGCAGGGGAGCAGGGCCCTGAGCCCCCAGGTCTGGCCCAGCTCAGAATTTCCTACTCTGTGGGCGAAGTTCTTTACTCCTGCTCTTACCTGCTCTGAATCTCCCCGCACTGCCAGCTTCCTCTGCCCTCCCTCCAGCTTGCCCTCAGCAGGTTTTCTTAACCCAGTCTTGGCCCAGAGGCCCTCAAACCACAGGCCTTGGTTAAGGGGATGTGTTGTCGGGTAGGGGAATGGATTGGTGGGCAGATGGGTTGTCAGGTGGGGGATGGGTTATCAGGTGGGGGGATGGGTTGTCAGGGGGGATGGGTTATCATGTGGGGGGATGGATTGGTGGGGGGATGGGTTGCCAGGTGGGGGATGTGTTGTCAGGTTGGGGGGATGGGTTGTTAACTGGAGGCAGTTCCTGGCTTTCTGCCCACCTTCTCTTCAGCCGTACCTCCTTCCCCAGCACCTCTTGTCCCCCACCCCTTTCTGGGTGGAGTTGGCCAGTGCCTCTGTGGTGACCCAGCAAAGTTGTGCCCAGCTCCCTGGGGGTCTTGCACGTGTGTGCGTGTGTGTGTGGCCAAGTCTACTCTGTTTATAAAAACAATATTTAGAAAGCTCAGAGTCTCACAGCCAGTCAGGACGTAAAGGGTAAATTTATTCTGAGACTGAGGCTCGGAGAAGGCACACGACGTGTGGACAGCTAAAGCCCAGGCTTTCTGAACTCTGACTCCCAGCCCAGGGCTCTCCAGGGACAGTCTGCCTTTGGATTTGGGTCCATGTCAAGGGAGCCCCAAGAGGGCCCAGGGACCTAGGTTGGGGTTAAGGGGACCTGGGCTCAAGGAGCTGGGTGTGGGGTGGGGATGGATGGGCTGACGTCACGAGCATGTGCCGTCGTGGAGAAGAAGCTGCAGGTGTGTGGAGAAACAGTAGCAGAGGCTCTTGGCGTGGCCCGGGGGGACCACCAGCTGGACTCAGTGACCCAACTGCTGTGGACACTGGAGGAAAGATGGTAGAAATCCCAGCAGATCCTTTCAAAGACAGCCTAGCACTGCCCTTGTTCAGAGACCAAGGGACCTTCCCTCCTCCAGAGGGTTGAAAGGAATGGGAAAGCAAATCCAGACCACAGCTTACCCGGAGCCTGAGGGCCGAGCTGGGTCAGGTTGCGTAGACAGTTCCAGGACATCCGGGGGAGGATGTAATGCCCAGTGAGCAGCCCCCCTCAAGAAGGCCGAACGCATGTCAGGAACGTTTCCTGGGAGCTTGCCCAGGCTGCGCTGGCCCTGCAGGGCTCACCTCCACCATCTCACCACCTCTGGGAAGACCAGAAGCAGGCCAGCCAGGAAGGAGGAGGTGCTGCAGGGGCTCAGGTGGCTTGGAGGTGGGGGCCGGCCCCTGGCCCGGCACGCCTGCCCCACCGAGGCCTGCACCCAAGGTGAAGAGGAGGCTGAAGCTGCCCCCAGGGAGTCAAGTGACTCCCAGCCCCACGTCTGAGCACACCACTTCCCTGTCCCCAGATACCTCCTCCCCAGTGCAGGGCAGGTGAAGGATTAACGTGGAAGCACAGGGCTCTGCTCCCCACTCTGGCCTGGCTTGATGGGTGCTGGGTGGGCTTTTCCTTCCTCCTTTCAGTTTAAGCTGGTAACTGTCATGCTGCTCCGATATCATCTGTTGACATTTAGGTCCCAACGTTTTCTAAACATGGAAAGGACAAGATTGACCCCAGTTTGTGCTGCAGGGAGGTGGCCACGGAGGAGGGCCTTCTCAGCGGCATGAGGGACACTGGCCTCTCTCGGGCTCCCTTTGAGAGGAGAAGGGAGGAGAGACTTTCTTCACTGGTTGAGGAGACTTAGAGCCTCCCTGGGTTGGTCTGAAGGCAGAGGGGGTACTTGCTGCTACCCCATTCGTGCTCCATCCTCAGCCGGGATCACCACTGCAGCCACCTTTATCTCACAGGTGGCAAATTGGGGACCCATAACCAGGTGCTTGCTTTGGCCAACATAGTGTTTCACGATTTTGAATGTGAATGCTGTGCTAATTCTTTCTGGATCCCATCACTCCCTGTTATCCAGCTTACTACTCTAAACCTTTACTTTACCTGCTTGCTACCTCATGAATGATGCCATTTCCAAACTTCTTGTAAATGCAGATGGCCCCGGGAAAGGGAGAACCTAATTCCCATGAGTTACACCTCGTGGGAACTAATTTTTTCACAGCCATCCTCCAATAACCAGTTGACTAGGGCTCTTGGGGGTTGGGGGTGGGCTGGGCTCATTTTGGAGCCTGGGGCACTGACCTGGACTTGGGCAGGCAGCAGAAGGGAGAGGTGGGCCAGGGCGGGGAAAGGTGGGAGGTTCTTGGGAAGCTTCACCATTTTTCCAGGGTGGGTCTCATGGGACGGCTTCCAGCCACCATTTTTTAAGCCCCCACCATGAGCCAGGGATGGTGCTGGATGCCTCAGAGACATTATTTAAGCCAATTATCCCCACATCACAGATGGGAAAACTGAGAATCGGAGAGGAGGAGTCACAGTGGACAGGAAGCCACGGGGGCTTGCTTGCTCTGCACGGCACTGGGGTGACACGCTATCTTCATATGGCAGCGGCCCTTTCACTGATTCATCAAAGGTGGATTCATGGAACGTCCCCCTACTCACCAGGATCCAGGCTGCATGCACTCCAGGCCCCTGGCCAGTTCCCAGGCTGACAGGAGAGGCAAGATGAACAAGTTGGAATCATCTAACTCTTGGAATGCGTACTGGAAGACTCCTACACCACTGCCACCAGCAAAACAACCAGCAGCTGGGGCACCAGTCTGTCCTAGGGCTTCCCAGGTGTTAACCCTCTCAACAGTCCGACCAAGTAGGTACTGTCACCACCTCCATTTTAGACAACTAACTGGTCTCAGAGAGGTTAAGTAATTGACCCGGTGCCACACAGCTAACGAGTACAGGCCAGGGTTTCTTACCACGACATCACCTAACAGAAGTGCGGAAGATTGGATAACCACACGGAGAACCCACTGGCTGCTCGCAACCAGCCCACATGCAAGACGGTTAACGGAGACCTGGGGCAGGTAAGTGACTGGCCCAAGTCACTCAGCAAGCAGACAGTAGAGCTGGGTTTTCACCCCGGGTGTCATGCCTCAGAGATTTTGTTCATCCTTTAACCTTTACCTGGGAAGGACTCCTTGGTGATAGGAAGGAGGTGATGAGAAATACATCCTTAGAAATTCTCAGCTCCGAGGCAGAGCTTCCATAACTCCGTTTATGAAGTGCTGGGCCTACTGACCTTGGTCTGTTGGAGGGGCTCTGCCAGCAGCCTCCATCCCCCATTTGAGATGCGCAGCCTGCGTCTGACTGAGCCGTCTGAGCTTCTCAATCCCCAGGAGTGATTCCGTCTCATGGATGAGAGCCTCCAACATCTGTACCTGTCGGGCGACAAATCCAGACACACACTCCCTGTCTGGTTAGAGAGGCCTCAGGCCCTAATAGGCCCATGAACCTGCCTGCTGCTCACAGATCCCTTCAGCTGAAAGCCCCAAAAATAAAAGGAAATGGGGAGCAATTCATGACGGGAAGTTGCCTGCTGATGCGTTTTGAAGGGTCTGGGGTACAGACATGGGGGAGTGGGCAGAAGACAGCTCCCACCACCTGGGTGACGCCTGGGTAGAATGAATGACCACCTGGTGCAAGGCAAGGGGTCCCATGCCCTCCAATCCCCGGTCCCTATTAGGTGCTTGAAATCCCGGCACAAGTGTCTTCCACCTCTGGGGGGGCCAGCGGGGAGTGTTCTTGTCTTCTGTGGCCCTGCACCAAGCTAGGCAGGGAGGAAACGCGGGCAGCCGATGGGCAGAAGTATCCTGAGAGCGGGTTGGCAATGTGATGTGTGCACAGCCAGACTGCCCTGCTCCATGCCTTCAGGTCCTATTCTTCTCCCTCACTTTGGTAACTGTTTTGCCGGCAAACACACCTGGGGAAGGGACACCCCTGCCATTCCCATCCATTAGCCCTTCTCCAGCTCGACTGGACAGCTCCCAGGCAGGTGAGCTACAGGTGGAAAGACGCCAAGGGTCCATCTTCCCTGCTTCCCAGCAGGGTTCTGCCGTGCCTGGATTCGGCCACTTCATCCTTACTGACTGTCTGATCACAGGCGCCTCAGCTCCCCTGCAATACCTTCACGTACCTTCCACGGTGACGGATGATGGGACACATTCACATCTGTTCCCCAGGGCAGCACCTTCCTGAGCGCAGGAAGCGTGTGTGCTGTACTCCTTTGGCCCTCCATGCGCTGAACACTGGAATACATGTCGGGGATTAATTCAGTGAGTGGTCGCTCTGCTCACTGCTGCTCTCCACTCCTGAACTCAGCCACCCCTCAGCACCACTTGAGGACTTCGGCATGCTTTCTGGTCACCCACAGCTCTTGAACACCCTTGCCCTGTTTGGGAATTTCCCACTCTGGGAGTCCTACCTCTCGGGGTGAGAAACCAGACTTTCTTCCCAGCCTCTGCGACATCCAGGACACAGGCGTGGACCTGGACTCTGCCAAAGGGACGCCCCTGCAGGAGGCTTCGGCTTGAGACAAGCATGCAGGTACAGGGGCCACACAGTGGCTGTTTCCTGGTCAGAGCCGAGGCAGAGCCATCTGGCTTGGGGGGAAGCAATGGTGGAGGTCCAGGACCCAGCACCTTGAATCAGCAGCATAATACATGTGCCCGGTCGTGCAGCTGTGAGGTCTTGGTGAGGGCATAGCCGAGGGGTGGGTTGGGCATCATTCCTGACTGTGTGGCTTCCCCCAGAGTCTGAGTCTGGCTCCCCCAAAGATTTGATATCTTCTTTTTCTGCTTAAACTAACCAGAGTAGATTTGCAAACTCCCGGACTGATACAGCACTCCCTGGAGTAGGTCTGAGGTCTGTGTCAATAGTGTGTGAGGGGGTGTGTGTACACACATGCATGCACGGCGCTGGGTGACATACAGCTCCTGCCCTCAAGCTTACAGGCTAAAAAGTAATGGTGGTGATGACAGTGAAACTGTGTGTTGACAGGAAGGCAGCACCGTCCGAGCAGGAGGAGGTGGGTGACCGTGACCAGGGCTCAGCGGAACTCTGCAGGGCAACCTGCAGGGCTGCCCATCTGGAAATGAACGGAAGGGGGAGTGATCGGGACAGAGATGCCGTAGTACCTACAGCAGGAGCCGGGGCACTGGGCCTCCAGCTGCCTCCCTCAAACAGGACTGGGTCCCACCAGAAGACTCCTTCCCAGCTCCCGGGTCCCGACTCTCCGGTGGATGCAGCTGTGCCTGCTGCCCACAGAGCTGCTCCCCCAGGTGCTCAGCCAGGCCTTTGCCCTCATCAGGGAGCTGAGCAGGGATGTAGGACCCAGGACTTTCAGAGAACGTGGCTGCCATTCCCCTCCACATGCTCAACTCAGGGTCCCAGTGGACAGAGTTCCCTTGGTGGCCTCTCAGTGGAGCACCATAATTACCCATCATGGGTTCTCCCTGCCCTGAAACACATGCCTGATGAGGCCCCTCCCTGCCTCTCCCACCCCCGCCTCCACTGTCTCCCTGTCCCCTCTCACCTCCGTCTCTCTAGCCTCCCCCGCACGTATCCCACACCAGCCCCCCTTTCTCCCTCCCCTTTCTTCCCTTTCTCCCTTCCCGCTCCCCCACCTCTCTTAGCCACTTGTCCACCACCTACGTTCTCTCCACCTTGACCCCCAACCTCTCCTCCTCTTCCCTTACCTGCCATCCTTTCCTGGGAGCCCTGCCGGCCTCACCTGCCTCTCCTGTGGTCCGGCTCCGTGAATTCTAGGGCAGACGGCACAGCAGGTCGAATTGGCATCCTCTTCTCCTTGCAGGAGACGTATCACAGTCCTCAGGGGACGTATCAAACTCTCCCATGTGCTGGGGAACCTGACAATGTAGGATGGACAGTTCAAGGGAAGGAAGAGAGGGGAACAGTGGACCCTGGGAGATCCAACTCCAGGAAGCCCGGTCCCTCTCCTCCAGGACAGGGAGCAGGGATTCCAGTGTAGAGGCCAGGGGATAAGGGCCAAGACGGGCTGTGGGGAGAGGCTCCCACTCTTTTTTTTTTTTTTAAATAATATGATTGTTTCCTTAGGATAAATTTCTAGAAGAATCTCTAGGTCTAAGGTTATGTGTATTTTTACAGCTTTCTTTTTTTTTTTTTTTTTTTAAATTAATTTATTTATTTATGGCTGTGTTGGGTCTTTGTTTCTGTGCGAGGGCTTTCTCTAGTTGTGGCAAGCGGGGGCCACTCTTCATCGCGGTGCGCGGACCTCTCACTATCGCAGCCTCTCCCGCCGCGGAGCACAGGCTCCAGACGCGCAGGCTCAGTAATTGTGGCTCACGGGCCCAGTTGCTCCGCGGCACGTGGGATCCTCCCAGACCAGGGCTCGAACCCGCGTCCCCTGCATTGGCAGGCAGATTCCCAACCACTGCGCCACCAGGGAAGCCCGAGGCTCCCACTCTTGACTCAGGGCATGTCTGCCTTCCTCTTTCTCTTTCCGTCTCTCTGTTCTCTGCTTCTGTCTCTCTGTCTCTGAGCCTCTCTTGCATCTGGCTCTGTACAGTGTAGAGGATGAGTTGGAATAACTTCTCAGCATTAACCACCGCTCTGTGCAGGAGAACGCTATCTTAATTGAGTCTCAGCTCGTTCACAGCCACTCCACCGTCATAAACAATGGATGTGCACATGGACTGTAAACCAGAAGGACTCAACAATGCCTCGATGTGATTGCCACCAGCCTCTGCCTTCTGCAAGGAACCCAGCATCCCTCTTAACAATGCATGGTCCAAGGCTGCCACAGCCAGGTGCCCAGAGTTTCCCCGTGAGGCGCCATGTTATGCTGTGGACCAAAGTGAAGCCGTGCAGAATTGGAACATTGCCCCCCACCAGATCCTTCCAGGGTGCGGTCAGTGAGTGCCCCACAGAGCAATACAAATGACTCAGGTCTTCAACCACCTTGTTTATGACAACCTCATTGAAACACTGCAACTGACCCCTACTCTCTCCCCTACTTGCACCAGCAGATGGTCTTTTGGTTTGTGGCTTTAAACCTGGGGTATAAATCCTGTGACTGTCTGCTCACTAGGTCCCTGATGACTGCACCGTTCTCTGTGTATAGAGCAAGCTGCCGTTTAGGGAGTCTGAAGCTATCTAACACACTTGTACTGTTTGCAGAACCTCCCTCTGTTTGTAGAGCCTGCCAACAATTGCAGGATGAAGGTTATTTGCAGACCAATGCTGTTGGCTTACTTCTGGCCCCAGGATTCACAGTGAGTGCCTCTGCTCCCACATAGAGGATTCCCAAATCCCAGCTCCCACCGTGCTCCCCTCTCTCTGGCTGCTCTGCCTGCCCCCAGGGTCTTCAACTGTGACCCATGGACCACCCATGTCAAAGTATCCCTCACCCACCATCCCCCTGTGTTACAGCTGTGCTCAGAAATGTTCTCTGATAACGGCTCTGAAAAATGAACTTCAGACCTTGAAGTTTCTGGAGTGGAGGTGTGAGGGGAGGGACCCGCAGTGCTGCTGAACGGTGCCTGGTGGGCGGTGTTCTCAAGGCCCGGGGGCTTGCTTTTAAAGCTCTGGACAAACACAAGGTATTAATAAACCTCAGTGTCTGCTTTCTTCTAACACATTCTTGTTGGTTTTGTTTTGGATGGCTGTGGGGTGGATGATGGGAAGCAAGCTGTAGCTGTTTAGTGGTTTTTAACTTTAATAGCTTTGGTAATGTAGCTAAAGCCTGTTCAACTTCTGCTGTTACTGGTACCCAAATGCTTCAGGCAAATCATTCCCTGGTCTTCTGGTTCTCTCCCCAATGGGCCAAACTGGAAGCACACAGGTCCCTGAGATATTTGAGGTCCTCTGAGGGCCAGGGGATGGCCCCTCTGTGACCAGAGTCAAAAGGGATCGCTTTGTTCAGTGATGGCTGATCTGAGCCTCCTGACGGGATAGGCTTCCCTTGGTTCCCCTCAAGGCCCACGGGCTCATTGGTCATAGACAGGTTTTGACATTGCCGCCACACTGATTAATGATGTTACTAATAACAGCACTCATGCCACCTGTGCAGGAAACCGCATTGTCACAAACGTTACAGCACGAAATGCTCACGAAACAGTCGAGGACAGTGAACTTCAGAGGCGTGTAATGACTTCTCCAAAGGGCAAGCCTCAAGCCTGCCAACTCCGCACTCGGTGTTCTCTGTCTGTGCTGGGGGCTCCTATTCCGGTTCTGCCCTCCTGGAGCCTTTGCTCTAGCTGGAGAGGAGACAGGCAAGTGAGTCAAAATAAATGCAAAGGGCACTGCTTGGGTGTGAGAAGTGACAAGAGGGAAATAGAGGATGAGGGGACACTGAGAGATGGGTGGGAGGTGGGGAAGGTCCCTCCCCACCACCACCCTGTGTAGGTGACGTGAAAGAGAATCTCCCTCCTCCATCCGACTGGGAGCTCCCTGAGGGAAGATGCTGTGTCTCCCCCATCAGACTTGGAGATCCAAAAGGGAAGGCACTGTAAATCCTGCACTGGGTCTAGTAGGTGCCATGGTGGGTTAGGGATATTCAGCCACTCTGTTGTCTTGAAATATTGACGAGTCTGAAACGTTCTTTAATTTGGGGTCCTTCACTCAGTTGTTTAACAAATACCTTCCCACTCTTGGCATGTCTGGCCTCAAAACCCTGATCTTTCCTACCCTTCCAAAAAGGGTTCCATCCCTTTTCAGTCCTACAGTTTCTTCCCCAGCATCATATTCTTAGAATAAAGAATATGGGCTAAAGCTAGACAGACTTCCATGCCCTCTGGCCTCTCAGCCCAGTGCCCCCCTCCTCCCACCCACAAGCACCATGCTTTAGAAAGCTCCAGCATCCTGGCCCATTTCCCCTTCACAGCTGAGCATGTAACCAAAATCGACTGTTGTAATGGCAAACTAAATGATGCCCTAATACCCAGATCCATCTTCCTATAAAATAACTCATTATTCAGGCTCCAGTTGCAGGGGATGGAATTAAGACAAGAACAGTTAAAGGAGGAACTGCAGCGCCAGGTAGCATTCGGGAAACGCAGGGGAGGTGCAGGCAGGGAGGACGCGAGGGAGTGGGCTGGGCCTGCAGGGAGGGCCCCAGGCTGGGCTTTGGGGGAAGGAGTGTCCAGTCAACCATTCCCCGCTTCTCCTTGAGAGGAAAAGGGGTGCCACCTTTGCAGTAAAAATAAACAGGCGGAGCCAGCTACAAGCTACAGGGTTCCAATAGGAGTCACTTTGTTTCTGTCGGCAGTGCCGAGGCCAGAACAGGTGGCCCTGAGCAGACAGCGAGCCCCAGAGAAAAGGGCAGGTCCACGACTCCTGGCACGAGGCTTAATCTCAGAGAAGGGACTGGGACCTCTAAAGATCACTCCAGGGAGAACAATGAAAACAGCCTTTATGCACATGGGAGCCAGGAGAGGAGAGAATGTGGGTGGAGGAGAGGTGACCTTGCCCACACGAGCGGTGGAGACAAGACCTTGTCTGGGAACCCCTGGACACAAGGGGTCAGCCTTCCTCCCCACCGCCCTCTGTTCTTATGTTGGTGGGACAGGAGCCAGAGGTCACGAGGGTCTCCAGAGAAACCAGAAGTGGTGATGTTGGAGCAACCCTTCCCTCCTGATACAATTCATTCATTCATTCATTCATTTATTCATTCAACAAACACCCCATGGTCTCCCACTACATGTCCACCAGTCTGCCTCTGGGGATGCCACAGGGAAAAGAACATTGGGCAGGGAGTCGGGAAGCCCGGGTTCAATTCCCAGCTCTGGGACAAACTGGCCGTGTGACCGTGAGACAGTGTCCTCTGTTCTCTGGACCTTGGTGTCCTCATCTGAAAAGTGAGGAGGTTGGAACAGAGAGGGGGCAGCGGGGTCCCATCCAGCCCTGACGCCTGGGTGTCCGCACGGCTGAGAGTGGGCAGGCTCTTCACAACAAGCCTGAGCCTCTGTGGGAGTTTGGAGCAGGAAGAGGGTGCACTTTGGGGTGGGAAGCCCAGGAAAAGGGTGCCAGTGCCAGTTGGAAGCTGGAGCAGGAAAGGCTGATAAAGAAAGAAAGAGCAAGAGAGAGTGTATGAGATGGAAAGAGAGAGAAGGATGGTGGAATGAACGACAGAGGGACAGACAGACAGAGAGACAGAAAGAAAGCCAAAGAGAGAGACAGAGGGAGAAGGAGAGAGAATGGGAGAGAAGCTCATCTGAAAAATGAGGAAATAACTTGGCTCCACTAAGGTCTATTCAACACATTCTTAGTGGAGTATCTTCCACTTGCCAGATACCATCCTAAGTACAGAGGAACAAAGACTAATAAGACAGTTGCCGCCTGCCATCAAAGAACCATCAATGATCATATGATAATGTGGAAAGTGAAATGGCAAAATGTTGACCACGTCAGAGGCTCTCTTGCAAGAGGAATTTAATCTGGAATTCATGGACAATAGTAATAACTAACCCTTATTCTGGGTTCTTACTGACTAACACAATCTTTACAGTAACCTTATGAGGCAGGTATAAACTATCACCTCTTTTATAGGTGAGGAAACTGAGGCACAGAGAGGTTAAGCAACATTCCCAAGGTTGTGCAGTCCGTAAGTGGTACAGCCAGGATTCGAACCAGAGCAGCCTGGTCTCCCAGCCTGTGCTTCACCATCACCCTCTACGGACAGGCTAGGAAGCTTGGTGTGGAAAAATAAAAAGTGCCCTCCTCCAGCCTCAGGCAAGGTGGAAGCAGCTCACCTCCTACCAGGCAGCTTCACCCCAAAGAGGACTGATTCTTTCCCCTGCATCTGCTTTGTGTGACAATAAGGAGAAGTCTGGTGCTTTATACATAAATGCGCCTCACAAGAGAAGAAGAAAGGAACAGAGCTTTGCCAAGGCAAGCTCTGATTCTTCGAGTCAGGACCAGCCCATGGCAAGACTGGAAATCATGTCAGCTTTTCTCTGATGTTTTCCAAGCTGTCTCTAAGTGGTGGCAGAGTCTGTGACTGTGGACTAATGATTCATTCTCTTTGAAACTCAGTCTTCTCATCTGTAAAGTGAGCAGACTGAATTATATCCACACACTCTTCATTGTGTCCCAGACCCCTTTTCCCTTCCACTGTGTCTCTCTTGTCCTTCATTCGTATCAGGCATCATATCCATCAGTGTTGTATCAGAAACTGGTTCAGGCAGTGGGCCTGGCAGGCAAGCAGTTCCCATCACCCAGATCAAGAAACAGGTAAGGGCTTCCCTGGTGGCGCAGTGGTTAAAAGTCCGTCTGCCGATGCAGGGGACACGGGTTCATGCCCCGGTCTGGGAAGATCCCACATGCCGCGGAGCGGCTGGGCCCATGAGCCATGGCCGCTGAGCCTGCGCGTCTGTAGCCTGTGTTCTGCAACGGGAGAGGCCACAACAGTGAGAGGCCCGTGTACCGCAAAAAAAAAAAAAAAAAAAAAAAAAAAAGAAACAGGTAAATGGCTGTATCTTCATCAATTAGGAATCAATTCAACTACCTATATCTGAAAGATACAAAATAATAGTAGCTAAAACAAGACAAAAGCTTATTGATATTGTAAAAGAAATTCATAGATGAGCTAACCACACAAACAGGGTGGATCTTCAGTGTCAGGGACCTGGGCTCCTTCCAGTTGGTGTTTCTCCTATACTCTGCATGTGAGTGCCACCTCATGGTCCAAAATGTCTGCTAGAGCTCCAGCCTTTGCATCCGTATTCCAACTAGTAAGTAAGAGAAAAAAAATTAAGAAAATTGTGCCTTCTCTTTTTTAGGAAGGCTTCACAGAAGACCCACACAACACTTCTACTTAGATTTCATTAGCCAGAATCTAGTCATATGGACATACGTGACTACTAGGGAGGATGGGAGTATAGTTTTATATGTAAGCTGAGTTTTAAGCCCTGTACACAACTAAGGGATTTGTTGCTACAAAAGAGGGGGGAAGTGGATATTTTGTAGACACTTAGCAGTCTTTGCCATTTTCTCTTGACTTTAAATATGCTGATATCCAGGACGATAGAAATTACCATCCGGGAGGTGGGGTCCTGGCATAAGCATGTAAGGACAGGAACCCAAGTTTCTAGAATTGTCTAAACTGGGGGAAGCGGAAGATGTGGTCAATGGCATGAGGCAGGAGCTCCAAGCGTGTGACACGATAGCCGTGCTGCCCGGCCAGGACTCTCCAACTTCTGTGCCCTGGGCCTGAGGCAGGCCCAAACCTCAGGGGCTAAGTTCCCCAGCTGTGGGGTTTGGGAGACAGGACACAGGGAGCGAGGCAGCTCATTACATCAGGCACATGGCCTGGGAGAGAGGGGACAAATTGAAAATGTCAGGTGCCTGGACGAAAGACAGGAACGTCTGGACTCCTCATCAGGCAGAGAGGCTGACTCAGCCCCAGGGTGGGTCGCCACAGAAGGCAGAGCTGGGCCATTCTTGAGGAAGGGGAGGAGGGGCATCCTGGGAGCTGGCTAAGAGCAAGCCCCACCCCCTGCAATGGAAATGGTATTCTAAACAGAGCAAAGCTTGGGAGGCAAAACAAAGCTATTCCGCTGAATAAATGTTCTACATTAAAGCAGCCAGAGTAGCGATGAATTAAACATCAGGTCTGAATGAAGGGAAAAGGCCGTGATTTATAGTTGCTTCAGGCAGGAGGCAGCCTGGGAGAGAGGTTGTGGCTCCATTAGGGACCAGGTTTCCCCACAGAGCTGCGGAAGCACGGAGAGGAGATGTGGGCTGCCTTCAGGGTGGGGAGACTGGGATGGAGTCTTCTAGCAAAGCAGGCAGCCTGGGGAAATGAAAGGAACGTGCTCAGGCAGCCAGGAGGCCCAGCTGCATCTTAGCTTTGTGTGACCTTGGCTAAGTCACTTGGTGTCTCTCACTTCCTTGGCCCACCTGTCTGACGGAGAAGATGACACCTGTCTCCTCTCACTCGGTTCTTGGGAGGACAAAGGGTTTTGTGAACGTGATGTGCTGTCATTACTTCTTGGTCCCAGCATCGCTGCGAAGGCCGTGATGACACCATTGCTGAGCGTCCTGGTTTCCCTTAGGTGGTCAGTGTTTGAGGGTGTGGAAGGCAGTAAGGGATAGAACAAGATGTGTTGGCAAGTGCTGGGAAATGCTGCTTAGGAGGCGCCCGTCAGAACAGCTCCGAGGAGTCAGACGGGCTCACCTTCCTGCCGGCAGTGGGGTGTAGTGGTTGAGATCCTGGGGGCCTGGCTTGGAGTCCCAGCTCACCTACATGTTAGCACGTGACCTCAGGCAAGTTAGGAAACTTCTCTGCACTTCAGTTTCTTCCTTGTAAGGTCAGTATAGTCATGGTACCTCATTGCGCAGTGTCCTTGTGAGGATTCAATGAGTTAATACAAGTAAAACCCTTGCAGTGTTGCCTGGCACGTAGACGCTTCTCCGTAATTGCTAGCTCTTGTTAAGTTTCTAATACTGAGCACATCAACGAACCGTCTAGAAAAGAAGCCACGGGCTGGCTTTACAGGCTCCAGAACACTGCCAAAGCCATGCTACTCATACTTTGCTCTGCACAGGAGTCCCTTGGGGATCTCGTTAAGTTGCCGGTTCTGATTCAGCAGGTCTGCGGTGAGGCCTGAGATTCTGCATTTCTAACTAGTGCCCAGGGAAGCTGGGACCACACGTTGAGTGGCGAGAGGCTAAGGGATGCTCCTGGTTGAATCCCCACGACTCATGCCTCCTGAGGTCCGGATGTAGGGCTATTTCAGGAGGCTGTTGGGTCAGCAGGTCTGCACTGCTGCACTCCACCCCCATCTCCCGCCTGAAAGCTGTCTTCCTGAAAGAAGGAATCATCGATATACATGAGGGATGAGTCTTGATTTTCAACTGACAGGACTTTATCAGCTCACAGAAAACCACCCAAAAAGCTCAGGCAATCTGTCTCGCTGGGATATTCCTGATCTATTGCAAATGACACAGAAATCCATTCCTAAAAATTCCCAGCAGCTGACGATGGTGCCGAGGCTGATGGGAGAAAAGTGGTGAGTGGGCAGGTGTAGCTGTGGGCAAGTCCCCGCTGGACGCCTGGATCCTGGGGTGCTGACAACCCTGTCTCTTGTGGGCTGTGTGCCTGGGGCAACCAACTGTCCCTGAGCCCGTCTTCCTCAGCGATAAGTGGGGACCACAAGAGCCCCTGCTCTATAGGGCAGTGTGTACTGGTATGAAAAGTTGTCCAAGACTGACGGTTAAGTGAAGAAAGCAAATTGCAGAAACAATTATTTTAATTTTAATTCCGTTAAAAATGGACAATAATATATATTTGCAAACTCATGCAAAAGTCTAGAAGAAAATATATCCCAAGCAGTAGTTATCTTGGGGAGGGAGAGGAGGGACTGGGGGGCCTTTTACTGTCAATATTGTGAATTTCTATATTGTTTGATTTTTTAAAAAATGAGCATGCATTACTTTTATAGTCAGAAAACATCCATTTAAAAAAAAATCTGCTTACAAATGGCCATGCTTATAGGCCACTGTGGAGAGAGAACATTTGGTACTGTCCCTTCTTCTGGCCAGCACAGACCGTAGGACCTAGGGTCTTCTGGAAGGGCTAGATGAAAGTTTTGCCTTGTCACTCACTAGCTGTCAAACTTGGGCAGGTTCCTACATCTACTGAGCCTTAGGTTCCTTATCAGCAAACTGAAAATGATAATAACACCTAAACCGGGAGGTCAGCATCCCGGGCGCCAGTGAGGACAGAGCGACACCACTCCCCGGCCCCAGGAGGAAGAGGAGGGTCTGGGAACCCCACGAAGCTCACCACAGTTGGAGGAAAGGAACAGATCGTGTGGCACAGACTATGGCATAGCTCTAATTACCCTACAGTCCAGCATGAAAACTTTCATGCCTCTGAGCCTCTGCTCATGCTGTCCCGGCTCCCTGGGCTGCCCTCCCCTCCTTCACCAGGCTACTTCTTGCACACCCTTCAAGACTTGGCTTCTCCAGGAATCTTCCCTGAGCCCCCTGCTGCAGCTGGGGATGGGCAGGGGGCCCTCTTAGGTGTTCCCTCAAAAGGCTACATTTCTGTATCTCCCTAGGCTGCCCGTCTGCATAGTAATTAGTTTCCTTGTTTGTTTCCTTTTTAGGACTGAGAAGTGGGCAGGTGTGGGTCTCATTCCCTTTTTAATCCCTGGCATCTGGCACAGGGCCCGGCACGTATTTTTATCTATCTTTCAGCCTTTTACACCTTTTGATTTAAGCCCCTTAGAATATCCTGGTATTTCCTAGTTGTGCCAATGTGAATCCTTCTGTCCTCTAAGAAAGGGGGAATAGGAGAGGGCCAGATTGCTAGGGCGGTGATGGCATGGTGCCCTCTTGTGGCCGTGTGCAGGGGCGGCTGCAGCATTAGGGCAGGGGAAAGGGTAGGGGTCAGGTGGGACTGGGGCGCTCTGTAAGCCCAATGACGGTCCCTAGGAGCAAGTAAGTGAGTGGGGGGAGGGAGGTCGTTGTATTAGCCCTTTCTGCCTCCATAGACCCAAATAGGGCCTGCGGTTTGGCTTAAAAGCATTAGCAAAGCAAGAGGAAGCCCAGAGACTGTCCCCCTGTGGAGAGAAAGAGGCAGCCACGTGGAGGTGCCTCAGGGCAGTGCTGAGAGCAGGAAGATGGAGCAAAGATCCCACCGGTGCACTGCTGGGAGAGGGACTGAGTGTCTCCTGCTCTGACGTTGCCGTAGGCCTGAGAAGAACAGAGAGGCCCTTCAGCTAGGGGAACTGGATCCGTTTTCTCCTGCAGGAAAATCGTGTTCGAAAGCTCCTCGCTCCTCCCAGCACCCTTCCAGTCCTGACATCCAGGCAGACGTGGGGCTTCCTCACTTCTCCGTGACCCTTTCTCTAAAGCCTGTCCCAGGGCTATGGTTAGTTACAATACACGATCTGCTCCAACAGGTATAAGACATTTCCTAGGGCCATAGCCATGCAGGATAAAACCGAGGCGGAAAGTGTCAAATACCAAGCTGCTGAAACAATGCTCTTTCTCCACGCCATGTGAGGAATTTCGAAACCCACAGAAGTCATCTGGTCCAGCCCCCTGCCTCAGATCCATAAACCAGAGTAGGCAGACGCTGGTCAGTCTCCTCTTCTTTCTTGTCATGTGACACCAGTGGCATTATCAGACCTCTCTCGTCTTTCCTCTAGGACCTCACATTTCCCGGTGGTCCTTTGTGCCTGGCCCTTTATGGGACCAGGGAGGGGCCCACTGAGGTGTGCTGAGAAGAGGGATCGCCAAGGGAGGTGATGACTTCACCAGAAGCCCAACCACGTCCTCCAACGTATCACTCCCTTTTCACTGAGGTTCGCTGACTGAAGTCTAACTTGAGTCTTTCTTGCTTTATGAGCCCAGGTCCCCTAGTTCTGCCCCCCTGAGCTAGAGAGATGCCCATTAACCTCCACCTTCCTCCCCCAGCCCCATTTAACTCCCACCCACCCTCTAGGCTTTTCCTACAAGTTCTATTTTTTCCCCAACTTTTCATCATTTCTCCTATTGGCTCTGGCTCCCCTCCAGAACCTCCAAATCCTTCTTAAATGTGACAGCTAAAATAAGATGCCGAGAGAAGGCCAAGTGCCGTGGGATGATCGCACCTGCTTCCTCCTTCCTGGGCCCTGTCCCAGTGGTGGAGGCTGGCCCTTCACTGAAGATATTAACAGGCTTGTGGTCCCCTGCGATCCTGGGCCCCCTTGGGTTTTCTTCTTGCCTCCTCCTGGATTGCCGGGGCTTGGGCTTAACTTCTGAAAGCCTTGCCTTGTATTCACCTGTCCTGAATGGATTGTTTTTCTAATCCATCCAGCTTCTCCTGAGTTCTATTCTGGCTCCCTTCGACTGAGTGTTTTTCTTCTAGTGCTCCAGTGTAAGCCAAGTTCTAGTTCTGGTCTTGCTTTTATTCATTTTTTTATTCACTTATCCATTTAGTCGACAGCTACTTTTCCCCTTTGCACCATCCACTCTGCTAGCTTGAGGATAATGTCATGCCTAGGGCAGTCCCTGGCCTCCGTGGAGACCAGAGTCTCAACGAGGACCACTGAAATGGAACCAGGGCTGCCCTTGTGGAAAGCCTGCAGAAGCATGTAAGAGGGGGCCTGATATAACGGGAGGACTTGTTATGGCATATAGCAACTGTATTGCAGTAATGTCAAGTATGCTGTGGCTTAAAAAAAAAAATCAGAAAACAAACAAACAAAAACCCCTCGAAATCTCAGTATCTTAATGCAATAAAGATTTTCTCACACACACATTCCATTGTAGGTTGTGTGACTCCCTGGAGCAGCCATCCTCTCTACAGGGATCATGGCTGCTTCTATCTTGTGGTGAAGTGTTCAATACGTGCCAGCTTCCAGGTGACTGTGGCAGAAAGAGAAGAACCGGGAACCCCACACCTGATTTTAAGTGCCTTGGATTGGAAGAGACCCACAAGGCTCCTGCCCACACGCCATTGGCTGGTTCTGGTCACGTGGCCCCAGCTTAGGTGCAGGGGAGCCTGGGAGACACAGCCTTGCCGCGTGCTCAGACAGAGGACACAGACCGGTGAACACGCAGCGTTGTCTCTCCTGCAGGGACTCACGTGGCCGGAGCCCAGAAAGAGAAGCTCGGTGAGTCAGCATCACCACCGTCAACCCTTTCTTGTCAGCCACCTGCCTTCAAAGCAGGTCTTGGTTGGTCCTAAAGAAGAGGGCCAGAGCCAGAGGCCTGCTATGTCTCACCCAGGGAAGGCCCAGGATGGGGTCCCAGCCTTGCGGCCGTCAGCGTAGGCCTTGGCCCAAACCTGAACTAGCCGTGGGGTCTTGGCTAAGTGGCCTCTCAGCCGGTACAGGGTGGTCTGGTGATCCCACTGTGTTGGTCTCGCGCCTGTTGTCCTCTGTCCTCTCCCTGCCCTTTATCTGCCTTCCGCAGACTCTGAGTCAGCTGAGTTTCATCTTCCCAGCAGGGAGCACAGGATCAGGAAGGAAGCAGCCGGGTCTGGGTCCCTCTCTCCCTGCCTGGGGCAGCTATGGCCCAGCTCTGGCTCTAGAGGCCGTCTGGTCCCAGCTGTCCCGGTGGCTCCAGCTCCCAGGCTTTGCCAACACCCCCTCTCCCTTCTCTCTCTCCCTCCCTCTCTCTCTCTCCAACCTGAGAACTGGCAGTGGCTTCTCAAGGTTGCTAATTTCTAAGTTACTTTGGTGCCCTATTTGGCTGACTCCTCCAGTATCTGCATGACCAGGCCCCTGCGTTATATTCCCTCCATTGTGTACTTGAATTTATTTGTTTTCCTGTTTAGATCCTGACTTATACTCCATCTACTTGGCAGGAACCTGGCTAGGTTGGGGGCAGGGGAGGGAAGGGAGTGGGTGTTAAATGAGATAGCATGAAAAATAGAAATCAAGGACAGATGATGGGCCTATCCCCTCTTTGTGGTCTCCAACATAGACCTTTGCCCTCCCAAAGGCTGTGTCCTCCAAACTGGTCCCAGGCAATAGAAGGTAGGGCAGGGGAGTAAACATGCATTAGAACAAGCTCCGACCGATGCCATCCTGGCCTGGTGCCGAAGCAAAGGGATAAATAGGCAGAGCTGAACCCTCCAAGTTAGAACAGAATTTTCCAGGCGCTTCCTGCAGGCAAGGCCTGTGTTGTCCCATCCATCCCGAAGCCCTGTGCTGGGAAATCTCGTGGGGAAGACGTTCGGCTGCAGGCAGGGCCTTGCCGCATCACATAGATCACCCCCAGGAAGGCGACCAGCTTCTCAGCCAACGGGCTGGGCAAACTCTGCCATCCATCTGGCCTAGCTCACAGTGGCCCGAGTTCTCTGTATGCAGAAGAACATCTCCGAGGAGGGGAAATAAATAAAATCAGAGACCATCAATAAATCCACTGGCCTCACCGGAGGTGAACAAGCAGCCCCTGGGGAGCTGCGCTCCACTTCCAAGGAGGTGATTCAATTCTAAACGAACCCAGCACCGTCCCCCAGAAAGGCCAGGACTCTGGGGCTGTGGGACAGGGATAAGAACACAAAATCTTTTTTAAAATCAAGGGATTTTAGAGTGAGAATCAGAACTTGAAAATTGCAGGGGACCTTCCAGGTGGCTCTCAGCCCTGGCTGCACATTGGGATCACCTGCAGGGCATTTAAAAAAAAGAGATAGCGAGAAAAGCCAGGCTCCTCCCCTCCACAGCCCCTGAAGATGCTGACTCAGTCAGGCTGGGTGGGGCCTGAGCCGCTCAGATGAAGAGCTTCTGAACTGCCCTCCAGTCCAGAAGCTTCAAGCTCCACTGACAAGGAACTCGGGGGTTCTGAGAGCGGGGCCAATCAATCAAACCACGCAGCTCTTTTCCCAATGCACAGAAAAAAATCAGGCTAAGGAAGAAAATGTTCTGTATTTAAGGTTTGTCCCCACCCCCCATAAATGTTTCCTCTCCTTTTGGCACCTGACGCTGTGTGCCTGCCAGTAACCAGTGAGAAGCCAGTACGAACAAGAAATCTCAGAAGCCACTGATCGCATCTACTTTGATGACTTTTTTCGGTGGGGAGTAAGCACACGTGCTTAAGCTCGCGTTTCTGTATTGTGTTTCTAGCACAAGTATAGTTTTGTATATGTATATAGTTTTGTGTATATATATATATAGTAGCAAGCATTTCTAGGCAGTGTAAGCTCTGGATAACAAAATCAGGTAGTCGTTCCCTCAAATATCCTTTAGAAGAAAGTGGGTTAGGTGTAAATAAATACGACTCCATCTTTTGACCATCCTCGAGGTGTTCATAACTTAAGTGATACAGCCCTCCTAGAGGTCAAGACACAATCCCAGAAGTAGTCTACCAGCGGGTGAATGTCAACCCCACTGCTAATTAGACAAGTGACCTTGAATAAGGTAACTAGCCTCCCTGTACCTTAGTTTCCCTACATGGGAAAGAGGGATAATAAATGGTACCCACCTCACGTGGTTGTTCCGAGGACTAAATAAGTCTGTGTGCTTAAAACTCTTTCAGCAGTACCTGGTAATGCTATTAGCTAAATACATTTTAGGACTCAGTGGGGGTGTGGGATAGTATCTTTAGAGAGGATGCTTCAGTCAAAGAAATGGTCCTTTATCCATTCTTTTTTAAAAAAAAACTTAATTTTTTAAGAACAGTTTTAGGTTCACAGCAAAATTGAAGGGAAGGTACGGGAGATTTACCACACACCCACTCCTACATGTGCACAGCCTCCGCGTTATCGAGATCACCCACCTGAGTCATACATTTGTTGCAACCAATGAACTTATACTGACACATCATCGTCACCTAAAGTCCATGGTTTATCTTAGGGTTCTCGCTTGGTGTTGTACGTTCTGTGGGTTTGGACAAATGCATGATGACATGTATCCGTCATTATGGAATCACACAGAGCATTTTCACTGCCCTATAAATCCTCTGTGCTCTACCTATTCATCCCTCCCTCCCCTCTAACTCCCTGGCAACCACTGATCTTTTTATCATGTCCATAGTTTTGCCTTTTCCAGAAGGTGATAAAGTTGGAATCATACGGTAGGGAGCCTTTTCAGATTGGCGTCTTTCACTTAGTGATATGCATTTAAGGTTCCTCCCTGTCTTTTCATGACTTGAGAGCTCATTTCTTTTTAGCCCTGAATAATATTTCATTGTCTAGATGTACCAGTTTACTTATCCATTCACCTTCTGAAGGACATCTTGGTTGCTACTGAAGGACATCAATTATGAACAAAGCAGCTAGAAACAGTCATGTGCAGACCTTTATGCGGACATAAGTTTTCAGTTCTTGTGGGTAAATACCAAGGAGCACAACTGCTGCATTGTATGGCTGGAGTAGGTTTAGTTTTGTAAGAAACTACCAAGCTGTCTTCCAAAGAGGCCGTACCATTTTGCATGCCCACCAGCCGTGAAGGAGAGCTCCTGTTGCTCCACATCCTCTCCAGCATTCAGCATTGTCAGTATTCTGGATTTTGACCATCCTAAGAGGTGTGTAGTATTATCTTGTTGTTTTAGTTTGTATTTCCTTGATGACATATAAGGCGGAGCATATTTTCATTTTTATTTGCCATCTGTATATCTTCTTTGGTGAGACATCTATTAAGGTCTTTGGCCCATTGTTTAGTTGGGTTGTTTGCTTATTCTTGAGTTCTAAGAGTTCTTTGTACATTGTGGAAGCAGTCTTTTATCAGATGTGTCTTTTATAATTATTTTCTCCCAGTCTGTGGCTTGTCTTCTCATTCTCTTGACATAATTTTTTAATCACACAATAATACATGAATTGTTCTCCTTTTCAAAAATCCAGACAGTATAGCAGTATATACGATGAAAAAGCAATAGTGCCTCTTGGGACCCATCCCACCCCAATGCCACTTCTTCCCGGAGAGAGATCCACTGCTCTCCAAACAGTTTGAGTCCTGCTAAGTATTTTTCCTGGGAATCCACAGGTAGTTAAGACACAGATCCTGCTCTCTAGGGATGGACAGTCTGGGAAGGCAGACAGACAAGAAAATAAAACAGTAGAGAGTGGTGACTGGAAAGGCAACTAAGAGGAAGAACCACACGTAGTGTTTCCAGCATTACCTGTGAGGAAGGTGCCAGGGAAGGAGCTAGAGCAGTGGTGTTCAAAGTGTGGACCTCAGGCCAGCATCGGCACCAACATTACATGGAAGCCTGTTAGAAAGGAGATTCTCAGGCCCACCCAGACCTGCCGAACAGAAGCTCTGGGGTGTGGCCCAGCAATCTGAGTTTTTCCCAGCCCTCAGGGGACTCTGATGTGCCCTGAAGGTTGAGAACCGCTGCCCTGGAAGAACCAAGCTAAGCTCCCTCCCTGAGACTCCCTGTCTTCCCCTCTGTAAACCAAGAGGGGCTGAGGACAAAATGGGCATGGAGCTGCCCAGGGAGATGATGCTGTGGCCTTGAGCTCATCACAGGATCAGCAAGTGGAGGAGCGATTGAAGGGCGCAGAGCTGCCTGCTGGGTAGGGGCCGGGGGCGAGAGGTATCACTTTGTGCTTTAGCCCTTTGCTCTTTGGACCTGACGCTTTCCTGGGAGACACATCTCAGTCCTGCCCTTTGCTTAGGAAAGTGTCACTGCACACCACGTAACGGATTCCTCTGGAGGAATCAGCAAAGTACACACACCATCCATAATGAATGAGCCTATTTCCTGTGCGAGTCAGGTGGGAGTCGACAGATTAGCCCTGGTAATGGAGTTAAAATCAAGGTCATTTGTTTGCAGGATTATTGGGAGGTCAGGGTCCCTTCACAGGGAGCAGGGAAGGCAGCAGCCTGTTCCATTGGTTGAGAGTCACGTTGTGTGTGGCCTGGGCTCTATTGTGTAAGTATATTTTCATGTAGACATTCTTAGGAGAGAAGGAAGAACACGAATGCCTTGTTCCAGAGCCTGACTGGGTATAGTCAGGGCTGGGACCCTTCAGCCTCTTGTTTTCCACCTCTGCCCCCTCCCAGGACCCAGTTCTGGCCCAACCCCCAGCCTGGTCGGGAGCAGGGAGCTCTGCTAGTTTCTCAAGGTGAATTAATGATTTCTTCTTTCAAGATTCACCTACTCCTGGACTCCCATGTGTTAAGATCACAAAAGAGCCCCAATACCTGAGCCATGACTGGAGAAGCTGCACTGGAGGTTTCCAGGATGACTGGAAGGGATGTAGTCATGGTAGCACAGGTGGGCCAACCCGTACAGAACACAGTCAAGGGTTGGGCTGGACATGCAAGGCCCTGGCTAGCAGGTCAGCCAGGCTCCAGGGAGGAGGGTCCAAGGGCTCAGACCCCTGCTGCTCCTTCCTGGGAGAGCCCAGGTTTCAGGTGAGCACGTGCTTTTCTTCGCTGGGAAAGTTACCTCCTGCCTTTGCTGAAAATCTTACAGTCCCAACACCTACTTTGGATAAAATCCGAACCACTCAGTGCTACCCACAGGCCCCCGAGGACCTTGCCCCTGCCTGGGTGTCTGGGTCTATCCATTGCCAACCCATCCCAAGCCCCTCAGCTGTTCCCAGACCACCCTCTGCCTTTGTACTCTGACCCATGGTGTACAAATGTGACCTCCTTTTGGGAGCCCTTCCTGAGGGGTCAGGAGGACTTTCTTCCCCTCCTGTGCGTACCCCCGGCACCACAGTTCCATCATTTCTCCTGCAGGACTTCTCACACCCTTTGGTAATGATTTGTCTGCAAGCCTGAGTCCTACAGCGGGCTGCGGGCTCCTGGCAGGAGTGCAGGTGTTTTCCTGTACATCTATGTCTCCCCACGGCTTACACACTGGGGCACCCATGGGAGATGCCAAATGAACAAGGGACTGAAGAGGCTCAGCCTCCAGGAAGCCCCGTGGAGCTTGGGAGACCGTGGGTTCCCCAGGGATCCGTTCCCTCCAAGGGCAGCCATGTTCTTCTAGCAGGGCCCACTTTCATCACCAGAATGTTTTTTTTTCCTCCCAAAACACTAAAGCAGAAACTGTGGGGAAGGAAACGTGTAGAAGACACTAGATGACTTCCCTTATTGTCTCTAAGCCAGGCATCCCTGGAGGGGTCAGAGCCCACTCCCTACTCCTCCCACCTGCCAGCTGGCTCTCTGAAATAGGCAGGTCTAATTTTATAGCCAGAAGGAGGCTACAGGGATGGTAAACTCCCGCCTCAGGGACTTTAATACCCTTGCATCTTGAAGGATCAGTCTCCTTCCCAGAGAGCAGGGCCTCAGAACCTAGAGCCAAGACCATCTTCAGGCATGGGTGGAGGAGAGTGTTGTTTGCAGTCTGATGAGGGAGGGAAGCTGTCTCAGGAGGTGGCAGCATCTCCCTTCTCCCTTAAATACATCCCTGCCCACTGACAGCCATGCGGTAAAAGGCCTACCATGAGCACTTCACTCCTAGGGGGCTTAGTTTAGACCCTAGAATTCAAATGTCCCTGTGAGGGATAATAACAAGCCGTTATCAGTATATCTTCAGGGATAGTTACTTCAGCAGACAATGAGAACTGTCTTAGTCTGCTGTGGCTGCCATTACAAAATACCGTAGACCGGGTGGCATAGGCGTTAAGAATTTATCTCTCACAGTTCTGGAAGCTAGAAGTTCAAGACCAGGGTGCCAGCATGGTTGGGCTCTAGAAAGGGCCCTCTTCCTAGCTTGCAGATAGCCTCTTTCTTGCTGTGTCCTCACAAGGCAAAAAGAGAGCTCTTACCCTCTCTTTTTCTTGTGAAGACACTTATCCCATCTCAAGGGCTCCACCTTCGTGACCTAATTACCCCCGAAAGGCCCTACCTGCAAATACCGTCCCATTAGGCCTTCAATATATGAATTTGGTGGGGACACAAATATTCAATCCATAGCATCCCAGCCCTGGCCCCCCAAATTCGTGTCCTTCTCTCATAAAATATACATTCATTCCACTCCAACGGCTCCCAAAAGCCTTAATTCTAACATCAAGTCTAAGTCTAAAGCCAAAAGTCTCATCTAGATATCAGATATGGGTGAGACTCGGGTAGCTAGAAGTTCCCAGACCATCCTCTTTCTCTGCACTCTGACCCATGAGAGGCAAAATTCCGCTCCAGCTGTGAACCTGTGAATCCAGACAGGTTATGTGCTTCCAGACAAAGCATAGGCATTTCCATTGAAAATGGAGAAACAGAAAAGAAAAAAGGAGTAATAAGTCAAAACTTAGCAAGGGAAACTCCACTAGATCTTCAGTCTCAAGAATAATCCTTTTTGGTTCAATGCTCTGCCTTCCAGACCCACTGGACCAGGGGTCCGTTCTCTGCATCTCTGCTGCGTGGGGGTCACATCCCTAACACTCTGGGCAGCCGTGGCCCCTAGGCTTTAGTCAGGGGCTGTCTGGCCCCTGAACAGAGGGTCCTGATGACCTCTGAATCGCCTTTGGGATCCATCTTCCTTTTTCTTGAAGAAAGCACCTGCTGCAAACAGCTCTGTGATCCAGCCCTGAAGGCTCATCTAAGAGGTCCAGCAGTTTTCCTTCATTTCACCCTGTTTTCTCTGTCCCCTTTAGTTCAAGCTGGCAGTGTCATTATATACAGTAAGCCGTCCACATTTGCAGGTTCCACATTTTGGAATATTCCAAAAATACTCAAAAACAAGTTCCAGAAAGTTCCAAAAAGCAAAACTTGAATTTCCCACATGCAGGCAATTCTTTACATACCATTTACATTGTATTTACAACTATGTACATAGCATTTACATTGTATTAGGTGTTATAAGTAATCTAGAGATGATTTAAAGTATGTGGGAGGATGTGCGCAGGTTACTTGCAAATACGATGCAATTTTATATAAGGAATTTGAACATCCTTGAATTTTGTTATCTGTGAGGTTCCTGGAACCAGTGTTGTCCCCCGAGTTATACCCATGACCTCCTTATCAAATCCTGTTCAGCCACACCCTTCGTGTTCATTTCAGATCAAGATATCTCATTCTTTGCAATACAGATAGGCTGACAATTTTCCCAATCTTCAAGCTCTGGTTCCTTTTTGCTTAACAACTGCTTCTTCAATACATCTCTCTTCTTTTGCACTTTACTATATGCAGTCAGGAGGGAAGCAAAGCACTCCTTCAATGCTTTGCTTAGAAATCTCCCCAGCTAAGTATTCAGTTTCATCCCTCGAAAGTTCTACTTTCCACCAAACACTAGAGACGGTTCAGCCAAGTTCTTTGTCACATTAAAACAGGGATCGTGCCTTTCCTCTAGTTTCCAATAACATGTTCCTCAATTCTGTCTAAGGCCTCACCAGAATCCCCTTTAAGGTCCTTATTTCTAGAATGCATCTTAAGACTCCTCAGTGTCTACCCATTACCCAGTTCCAAAATCACTTCTACATTTTTAGGTATTTATGACAGCAGTACCCCACTTCTTGGTACTAAAATCTGCCTTACTCAGCTTGGGTTGCCATAGCAAAATACCACAGACTGGTTTAAACAGTAGAAAGGTATTTCACAGGAGGCTAGAAATCCAAGATCAGGGTGCTAGCTTGGTTGGCTCCTGGTGAGGGCCCTCTTCCTGGCTTGCAGATGGCCGCCTTCCTACTGTGTCCTCACATGGCAGAGGGAGAAACCTGGTGCCTCCTCCTCTTCTTATGAGGGCACTAATCCCATCAAGAGCCCCTCTCCCCCTGCCCCTCATCTAAACCTAATTCTCTCCCAAAGCCTCAAACATATGAATTTTCACGGGGTGGGGATGGGGCACAATTTAGTCCATAGCAAGAGTAATGCCCTGCAAGAATGAAGGAGCTAACTTAAGCCTCCTGGCGAGAAAAATAAGGCAAAGCTCCTGTATTCTCATACTGCCTCATATCCTGGAAGCAGGGATATATACGGTTGTTCACGTTGTGCACTGCACAGCCCTACTGGTCACCAGTCACATTAGAGACCTTGTGGCTTTGAAAGCTTAATATGACCATTTTTTTTAATGACAGATGGCTATGATATCTCTTGTCCTAAGTATATTATGATAAATTTCCAATGTAAGGCAGTAAAATCTTCTGAGGAACGATTCCTCTTTTGTCATTCATGAGAAGGCACTGTATAAACTAGATTAGCCCTTCTGCAAAGTCTACTTTTGATCTCTAACTCAAGATAACCCTATGAATGGGTATTTGGGGTCCATTTTGCTGGTAAGGAAGTTGACATGGGCAAGATCAAAGTCATCCAGTGGGTAAGTAAGGAACTAGCCAACACGCAAAGCAAGCCCAAAACAGAGCCCCTTTCCCACTGCGTCTGGCCCCTGTAGACATGGTCCTGTGTCTGGTTCCAGTGCCTTCTATGAAGATGTTTCTATTGGTGCTCCTCCTTCAGGGCAAGTGTGGAAGGACTGATCTCCCCACATCCTGCCTCTGCCAGGCAGCCCCTCCTCAGCTCCTCCAGGGAGCTCCAGCTCCTCTTGGCCACGCCAGGGCCACCTGGCTCAGGAGGTTCGTGTGCTGCGAGCTGGCATTCCCAACCCCAACTCACCCTGACGGTTGAGCCCAGGAAAGGAGGAGGCCCCTTTGGAACTTCTGGGTTTTCTTTTTTGGAATTTGGGAACTGGGTGAAGGGGAGGGTGGAACCCCGGAGTGGTCTGCTGAGTGAGGTCTCACTAAAGCACCTGTAGGGAGATACACTGAGAAATGAATACAGTTGGAAACCTAGAGGGGAAAACCCCAGGTTCTGTTCTGAATAAATGAATGAACAATGACATGAATGAGAACAATGCAAATGTGAAGGGTCTGGAACTTCAATCAAACCTGAGGATAGCTGTCTTTTAAATGGAGGTGTGGCATATATACAGTAGAGTACACAGATCTTAAGTGTACAGCTTGTTGCCTTCTTATCTGTGGATACACCCGAGTAACCACAGTTTCCCGGCACGCCCTCAGGCTTCCTGGTGCCTCTTCCCAGTCTCTACCCCACCGCAGAGGTAACTGCGACTTGATCCCTGTCACCATGATTGGCTTTGCTTAGTCCTGAACTTCTATAAATGCACTGCATATAGTATGTTTTCTTTTGTGTCTGTCTTCTAACAAAATGTCTGTTCGTGCATGTTAACAAGTTTGTTTGTTTTCTGTGCCAGGGAGTGTTCCACGTTCAAATACGCCACAAATTATGTATCCATTCCATTGTTGATGACATCGGCTTGTTTCTAGTTTGGGGCTGAATGAAGTTGCTGGAAACATTCTTATGTATGTTGTCTGATGGACATAAGCCCTTACCTCTCCAGGGTCAAAACCTGGCGGTGGAATTGCTGGGGCTCAGAGAGGGTTTCACGGTCTAGTTAGGTTATTTGGGGAGTAGGTCAGAGAGCCTTGTTTCAGGCGTTCCACCACCGTCTGACCTTGGGTTTCCCACTTGTCCTTTCTGGGCCTCAGTGGGACTAAGAACCCCTCAAGTGTTCGATATAAGACTTAAAAGATAGTATTTGTCAGGCATCTTGTGTGGTGCTTAGCATGTTTAAGAAAGAGATAGTTCCTGTCTACTTCACTCCCCGTCCACATTTCACTAGCCTCAGCCCAGGCTCCCGTCAGCAAAAGAGTGGCTTACAATCTCTACCAGTGCGCATCCCCCATAAGCTAGGTGAGGTGTGTAGGTGAAGCATATAGGGACAAAGTCGTTCCTTGTACTAGAATGATCTGCCCTCTGTGGTGGACGTGATGGTTCTTCTGCCCACAACAGTATCCTCGTCTTCTGGAAATGTGCCTGTGAATCACGTGGTTCTGGTGAGGACTACCAATCATGGACCCCATTCCTGCCCCATACCCCCAACTCCAGCTCCACCCATCAGCCTAGGATAGATCCCATGACACAGGCCTGGCCAGTCAGAACCCTTCCTGGGGATTTTCAAATAAGATCTCAGAAGAGAGAGCCCTCTCCCCTCTCTGGTCACAAAGTTTCCAGATGGAGGTGAGTTCAGAGCTGGTTATTGATCAGTTCCGCGACAATTCCCTACCCTCCACCTACAATGTGAAGAAAAAAGGTCAGTGAGATTAGAGTTGAGGCAGAAAAAACCTGGGAAGCAGAGGAGAGGGAGGGGAAGGGGCAGAGCTGCTGGTTCCAAGTGTTCCTGAGGCCAGCTCCTTTGCCAGCCTTCCGGGTTATTCAGTCATCTGAGACAATAAATCTCGCCTTCTTTTTAAGCAAACGTGAGTTAGGTTTCTGTCACTTGCTCCCTTTATAGTTCTGACAAATATACCCTATATGAACCTTTGATTCAGACCAAAGGCCCTTCAGGGTCTCCCCTAATCTTTCTCAGGATACATCTACTTGGCCCTTCTCTTTGTACCAGAGTATCACAAGCATATTCTTTGCTTGTGAAGCCAAGGCTGCTGGGCACTTATTAAGCACACACCTGGTGTGCCCCAGCCCTGGTGTGGGCTCTGAGTTCATGGAGGCAAGTGGATGTCCTGGCCCCTGACCTTGGGCTTTGCAGCATCCTACACAATTTCTTATAATTGCTCTCTGATTTATACCCCTTTCCTTGGCATGGTATTGACAAACCAGAGATTCGATAGATTCTCTCCAGGTCATCTATTTAAGGTATCCCCAGTTAATGCAGGAAGGAAATCATGTTCAGTTTTTAAGTGATCGAACTCCAGCCGCATTTTATTTACCTTCAGCCACGTGCCCAGAGACTTGAGTAGCTGCCCTGGCCTGAGCTGGGAGCGGACTCCTTGGCCCCAGGAAGATCAGCCCTGCTTGACCACTGCCTTCCTAGGTGATCTCTGAAAACCCTAACATCGTGTTACCTGGAGCAGTAGGTGTGTAGTGAGAGAGCAAGACACCTTGACTCTGGAGTCAAAGACCAAAGTGGATTCAGGAAGGAAGGAGGAGAGTTCTGTCTGTCTGTGCCCCAGTGCCTGAGGGGCACCCTGGTCCATTAAACCAGCTGCCTGACCTGCCCCCTGTGAGAGCAATGCCTGACGCTGGCTGTGATAGATCACATCATTTGGCCACAGTTCTTTACTTCTCCCTGTATTCACACCCTTTGTTGTATGTTCTGGTGGAGTGAAATCCATCCCTTGACTCTCAGCTTGTCACGTGACTGGCTGTGTCCAGTGAAATATTCATGGGTGAGACACTGCCTAGGCTTGAAAAAAATGCTCTCCTGAAAACACGCCCAGGCCAGCCTGCTCGGGGATGAGAGACACATGGAAGAGAACCAAGTTAGCCCGGTCCTCCTAGGCAGGGCCAGCCTGTGTCAGCCCAAAGCCGGCTCACCTCCAGGCACTTGAGCAAATCCAGCTGAGGCAAGAAGAACCACACAGCTGAGCCCAGACTAGATCACGGACTGTTTAAATGTTCATGGTTTAAAGCCACTAAGTTTGGTGGTGGCGACATATAACTCATACACCTGCTATAATGCAGACATTGTCAAACCAGACATGTGCAGGTTAACCAGGTGGATAAAAATGCTGAAAGATCCACTGAGTTAGTTAAGATATTTGAAGCGAAGAGAGTTTTTTGAGAATTGCTTCTTAGGGCCTATAGTAAGTAAATGTTAACCACTTGTTATGGGTTGAAGAATGTACTTTAAGGAAATTCAATCGTAATTAACTTATTGATGTGGCAGGGAGAGCTGCCAAAGCATTTAGAAAACAATTTTAGTTGTTAGTCCCATGAAATATTTTTCTTGAAATGGGTACAAACCCACAATTTTTCTTTTCCATAAAAATGTTTATCTTTTATTGCCTTTGTTGTTTTAACGCCTCCATTTTTAGGGCCCCCTTCTTCTCCAGAGGTACACAGTGCCCTAAGGATGTCTTTGGGACCTCTGGTAAGAAAAGAAACAGGAAAACTAACTCGGATCAAAATGTGGCAGATTTTTGCACATTGGGGCACTGGAATGAGAGTGAAAACTTGAAGCCAACTTTCTTTCAAAACACTTCTACTATTAGAAGAGAGGAAAAAAAAAAAAGAAGAGAGGAAAAGTAGACCTCAGGGAACCTGAAAAGAGCCAAATGTGGCCATGGTGGCATGTCCTTAAAGATTCATATTTGACCTAATACGGACGTACCTCAGAGATACTATGGGTTCGGTTCCAGACCATAGCAATCAAGCGAGTCACACACATTTTTGGGTTTCCCAGTACGTAAAAGTTATGTTTATATTATACTATAGCCTACTAAATGTGCAATAGCAATATGTCTAAAAAAAATGCATGCCTTAATTTTAAAATACTCTATTGCTAAAAAATGCTACCCATCACCTGAGCCTTCAGCAAGTCGTAATCTTTTTGCTGGTGGAGGGTTTGAAATATTGAGATAATTACCAAACTGCGACACAGAGAAACGAAGTGAGCAGATGCAATTGGAAACTGGCACTGATAGACTTGCTTAAAGCAGGGTCACCACCAACCTACGATATGTAAAAAATGCAATATATGTGAAGCACAGTAAAGTGAAGTGCAATAAGATGAGGTCGACCTGTAAATCCACGTGAAATGTGCCAGTGATTCCAAATTGGTGGTATCCCCAGCAGCCTTGCAGAAACAAACACAAATCTTCTCTGGAGAACACACTTTTCTTTTCTTTTTATCGAAGTACAGCTGTTTTACAATACTGTGTTAATTTCTGCTGTACAGCAAAGTGATTCAGCTACACATATATAAACAGTCTTTTGATATTCTTTTCTATTATAGTTTATCATAGGACATTGAATATAGTTCCCTGTGCCGTACCGTATAGGACCCTGTTGTTTATCCATCCTATATATAACAGTTTGCATCTGCTCATCCCAACCTCCTACTCCATCCCTCCCCTAACCCCCTCCCCCTTGGCAACCACAAGTCTGTTCTCTATGTCTGTGAGTCTGTTTCTGTTTCACAGATAGGTTCATTTATGTCATATTTTAGATTCCACATAAAAGTGGTATCATATGGTATTTGTCTTTCTGACTTCACTTAGTACGGTAATCTCTAGTTGCATCCATGTTGCTGCAAATGGCATCATTTCATTCTTTTTTATGGCTGAGTAGTATTTCTGTACATATATAAGTACCACATCTTCTTCATCCATTCATCTGTCAATGGACATTTAGGTTGTTTCCATGTCTTGGCTATTGTGAATAGTGCTGCTATGAACATAGGGATGCATGTATCTTTTTGAATTATAGTTTTGTCCCTACACATGCCCAGGAGTGGGATTGCTGGATCATATGGTAATTCTGTTTTTAGTTTTGCGAGGAACCTCCATACTGTTCTCCATAGTGGCTGTATCAACTTACCTTCCCACCAACAGTGTAGGAGGGTTCCCTTTTCTCCACACCCTCTCCGACACTTGTTATTTGTAGACTTTTTAATAATGACCATTCTGACCCGTGTGAAGAACACACTTTAAATACAGATCTTGAAGTATTCTCACAGATAAAAATGGCAGATAACTTGGAGCTCACACTTTAAAATCACCAAATACACAGGGAAACAAGCCACCATGAGCAAGAGTTGTGAGAAACCATAAACTGAAGGATCAGATTCCCCCAAATGGGAACGACTGTAACCATCTGACACCCAGTACAAAAGCAGTAAGTTGGATATGGTTAAAGAATGGAAAGGAGATTGAAAGGATGGTGAAGCAAAGAAGAGCTATCAAAATTGACCGGTTTGCAAAAGAACTAAATATAGCTTCCATAAGTGAAATAAAAGAAGTGAAATTTAAAACTCAACAGAAGGGGCAAATAGCAGACTGAGGCACTGCTGAAATGAGAATTCGTGAACTAGAAAATAGGTGGCAATTGACCCCACTGCCTAGGAAACTGAGTCCTTGTAGTGAAGAGACTGGATCTCAGTTGCTGGGAGGATGGGTGGCAGCTGGACCAGTCTGGTGGTGCCCTGTTCCCTGCAGTGAGATGGGCAGATGCAAAAGCATCAGCCATCACTTTCTCTGTTAGGGAGACAGGAATTGCGGGAACAGAGAAGCACAGGGAAGTACCTATAGTAAACCCGGTAGCAAGATAGGCTGCATCAGGGACGACCACCCAGAGTCACGAAGTGCTTCAAAAGACAGTCACAGCAGGCGTTCTGGTTGTCTGTTGCTATGTAACAAGCCGCCCCAAAATTTAGGAGCTTGAAACAACAATAATCATTTATTTTGCTCAGGACTCGGCCACTTGGGCAGGGCTGGGTGGGGACAGCTTGCCTCTGCTCTCCATTGCATTAGCTGGGTTACTCAAGTAGGTGCTAGAGGATAGCTTTCAAAGTGACACGCCCTCATCACCCCCAGGTGCTAGTTGGTGCTGTCAGCTAGGAGACATGGGTCTCTCCAACAGTTATTTGGGCTTCCTCACAATATGGTGGCTGAGTCCCTGAAGAGAAGGCAGACGTGCATAAGTTTTTTTCTTTTTTTGGCCACACCACGCAGCTTGTGGGATCTTAACTCCCCAACCAGGGACTGAACCCAGGCCACTGCAGTAAAAGCACCTCATCCTAACCACTGGGCCACCAGGGAATTCCCTGCATGATATTTGTATTATTTGGCTTCTGAAGCCACATGGTGTCACCCTTCAGTTACACTCTGTTGGTTGAGGCAGTCCCAAAGATCTTCCCTGGTTCAAGGAGTGGGGGGAGTAGGAAGTTTCTAGAAGAACATGTGGCATGAGGGGGTACTGTTGCACCATCTTTGGGAAATGCAATCTGCCACAGGTGATGCCAACCCAGGTGATGGCAATCCAGGATCAGGTGATGGCTGGAGACCTAGGCAGGCAGCCCACCCAGCTGTCATCACAGGGCTGGGATTTGGTGGCGGAATTACAACCCCTGAGGGGGGTGGTAGACAAGAGCAGGGCCAAACCTGGGAGTTTATTAGCAGATGGTATAACAGAGTAGTTAAGAGTACAAAATCTAGAGCCTGTGTTTGAGTCCTGGCTCCACCAATTAGAAGTTTATGATCTTGGACAAGGAAATTAACCCCTCTTTGCCTCAGTTTCCCCATCTATTTCACTACTTATCTGATAGGTTTGTTGTGAGGTTTCGGCGAGTTCATATAGGTAAAGAGCTTAGAACGGTGCCTGGCGCCCAGCAAGTGCTATCTAAGGATAAGCTAATACCGTTAATAGGCTGTTTCTCGGAAAAAGCACTAGGAACAAAACAGGGAACCAAACGGCCAAATGGTGTGTTTCAGAGCTTGGAAGTGAGGCAAACTTCCAGAAATGGGGACCTCCAGTAATGAGAAGAATGCTCCTGGGGGAGAGGAGGGGCCTGAGGCAGATCCTTGGCGCACTGAGGAAGGTGTCCTGGAGTGGAGAGAACTGTCTCTCAGCCCTGGCCTGGAGGCCTTGCTGGGCTCAGAGGCAATGTCAAGTTCAAACAGTACAAAATTCTCTGCAGTGTTTTTCAAGCAGTAAAAATAGTCCGGAGTCCTGAGGCTACTCAGAAATAGAACAACTGTTTTCTCTTTAAGGAGCCTCCATACACAGTGTTTAATGAAAACTGCAGGAGCGGGTTAGAATGTGGACCCAAGGAGCTCGGAGGGCCGTGGCTGCAGGAGTTTGTCAGGGCTGGGGGGACCCTCAGAGGCCTGGCACAGCCGCACCCCTACCCCCAGCTCCTTTCATGCAGGCCCCGTGGCTGCCTCCACGCTCCCCATAGGTCCTCATTATTATTCTTAACCCTGGTGATCACGGTGAAGAATCGTGCTCCACCTGCGTCAAGTATCTGTGGGGCAAATAGGGCAAATTACTTTCCTCAGTTTCCCCATCTAGAAAGTGAGGACAAATGAGCCGTCCTTCACAGGGTAGTCACTAGATCAAGCAAGATACATACTGGAGGTGCCGGACACTTGTCCACCCCCGCCCCGTGGCATCCCTGGCCAGAGCGATTGAGGTGGACCTTGATGCTTTCAAGGTTGCAGGCATCGAATTCCAAGCCACGTTCTGTGAGGTGCTCTTTGATAAAGGGGTTCCGAAGTCAAATACGTTTGGAACCTGCTGTGCTTTCCATATGCTCCTCCCCATTTGCAGGGTGGCGATGCCCGTGGGTATCTCAAAGGTTCTGAGAAGTCCTGGTATAAACAATCCTGCCATGTTTAGCATTTTCTAAAATCTCTCACCATGGAAACTCTGGTTCACACGAATTTTTCTTTATTTGTTTCACCCATTAGCGTCACGGGGCATGGTCTCTAGGAAACACCAGGGTGGCAGCAATCACGTGTGCGAAATCACTTAATTTCTCTGAACTCATTTCTCCTCTGAAAAATGAGGGTAACCAACACCTGCCTTGCAGGTTGCTATGAAGATTAGAGGTTAGTGTACACAGAACACCTAGCCCCGGGGGCAGGCACTCAACGCATGGGCAATAAGTTGAAGCCGCTGTGACTTCCGGCAGAGCCACAGGCACAGGGAATGACACTGAGGGACGCAGGTACTGAAGGTGAGAACTGAGGCAGGGGCTTGAGCATGAAGGGCCAGGCCAGCACAGGCTGGCTGGGGCCGAGCCCAGGGGTCCAACATGGTAATTATTCCCAGCACAAGGGGCATCGCTGGGCCTGCGGGAGAGGGACATGAGGCCTTGCCAGGGGCTTGGAGGACTGCTGCGCACAGGGGTGGGTAAGGGGGTCATTATTAACTCCTTCATTCCCCACACATTTACTGAGCACCTACCGCGTGCATGCCAGGCACTCTTAGTGAGGGAGGGTAAGTCAGTGGACAAGACAAAGTTCCCGCCCTCGTGGAGCTGACACTATCAACAAATAAACAAACGAATAATGTTTCAGGTGATGATAAGGGCTACAAAAAGTAAAGCCGGGTAGAGGGGTAGAATGATGGGTGGGTGTTATTTTAAGGAAGGTAGTCAGAGAAAGCCTCTGTGAGGAGGTGATGTGAGCAGAAAGTGGAAAGAAGCCAGTGATTTCAAACTCACTGACTCAGCGTCACCATCGTGGTCATCAATAAGTCATCATCCTAAGTGCCCCCAGCCACCTCCGTATCCCTATCGGCTGGGCTAAGAGCTCTCAGGATCTGCTTTCCTTCCCGGGGTGCAGTTCCAAGGATGACCACAAGGTGGAGGAGTGACTCTAACCCGGTCCAGGGGCCGTGAGCTTGACGATGAATCCAGAAGACCTGAATCCAAAGCCCCCACCCCTAGAATCCTGTCAAGGTTGAGAGTAATCGCAAGCCGTGTTCAGCCACAGAAATCCCATGTAACTGGGTTGTAAACTCGACCGTTGGTGCGGTGGGAGTCCTTGGCTATCTGCCACCTAGTGACTAGGGGCTTGGGGGAGGGAAAAGGAAAGCCCCCAAGGAGCTTCCAGGGAAGCTGAGGGAGGGGCTGACAGGCCCCTGGGGTCCCAGGGCTGGGGGTGGCACGGTCACCAGGAGAGCAGTTCCAGCTGCGACTTTTCCTCTTCCATCTGCCTCTAGCTGTGGAGAAGGCAGGAAGCTGGTTCTAAAAGCCAAGGCCTGCGTTCAGCACGACCGATCTGGAGCGAGTAACAACCTACCTGTGTGTGGTTTATGCCCATCTAGCTGCTCCTATAAAATCCATCTTAGCGTTGGGACAGGGCAGCTGTGAGCTTGCTGGCTGCCGGCCCCGTGTCTGGGGAAAAGAGACCTGCTCAGACCCTCCCCCCCCGACCCCGCCACGACCCCCTGTTTGGAGTCTTCCCTGAGTGTCCACTGCAAAGGGGTGACCTGGCTTGCTCCCCTGGGTGACCAGGACCCCTCGCTCTTCCTCCTTGTCAGGAGGATTGATTACCCTCCCAGGCTCGTTCCAGCGGGGCGGAATTGCAGGGTTTCCAGTTTTCCTAGCATTTTGCTCCCCAATAACATGTGAACAGATGCTGCAAGATTCTCTCCGAGGATTCCCAGGTAGGGAGGGAAGAATTTTCTCCGTGAGGTTCTTTGCTTTTCTCTGGGAGGAGAAAATCCATTTCACATTGCTCTGTGATTTCACTAACCCGTAAATGCACGGCTGAGGGCTCTGGGTGTAGTTCCACCTGTGCCCTGACTCTCTCTGTCTGCAAATGGGGCAAATAATACTTACCTGGTAGGGTCATCTGGTCAACTCAATATGCTAACGCATGTCTAACAGCACCTGGCACCTCATCAGGGTTCAATACATAGTCTAGTGTATCCTTTATGTCTAAACAGCCTAAATAAGGGCCAACTACATATTCATATCCATGAGCTTGTTTATTCCACAGAGAAACCTGGTTTGGTGCATTTCTCCTTTTTTTTTCTTATTAATTTTTTTCCACAAGAAATATTTGCAAACATTCTCATAGTAGCAGAGTCAAGCACTGCTTCAGTATTTGGAGTAAAATACAAATGTCTTCCCTGACCACTCGCTTAGGGGACCCCCCCCGCCCCCCAACTCCACCCCCATACAACGCATTCACCAGAGGTAACTTCTGGGGTAAGTTTGGTACTTACCCTTCCAGACTTTAAAGTTATACACTTGTGTTTTACAATGCAGTCCTTGGAGATGTAAAATTCAGATCCCTGTCAACATTAGGTAAAGATTCGCCTTTGAATAAGCTGCTGGAGAGGGTGCAGACCAGCTGTTTCTCCCGGGCAGCGTTTAGCTCCCTATCAGCCCTCATCAGTGTGCTCAGAGCATGTGAGCTTTATTAAAATAGACCTTCAGAGGGGGGTTGGCAACACTCTGCAGATAATTACCATTAAGGTCTAGAAAGTCCCAGAGGTATATGCCGAGGTTCTCTAACTCACTTTTCTACTGAATGACCTTGGCCTCTGTTCCAACTTCTGATCAGGGGATGAGGCTGCTGAGTCCCAGGATATGATCCTTCAGGCCATTTTCTGCCAAACTGAGAAGCCAAGCACAGGGGACGTGCCTGGCCTACATGAGGGCAGGTCAGGCCTCAGGTCTGGGTTTCGAGCTCTGTTCGGTCAGGGAGAACAGTGTCCCCTGGACACTAGGGAGCCTTAAGGCCAGAAGTGGGCCCCTACCCACCCACCTTCCCCAGCCATCCCGGGGCTGGAAGCATAGCGCTTGCTGGGCGGGTCTGTGGGGCACTCCTCACTGGCTACCCACCCAATCCTCACGCCAGCTACAGGGAGGGTACAGCCATTAGAACCCTTCTTTGTAGACCAAGAAACTGAGCCTAGAGAAGCAAGGAGCAGGAACACACAGCTAGACAAGGGCAGTGCCACGTTGGTGGGTTGAAGCCCCAGTTTCCACACGGAGGCTCGTTCTTCTGTTTCCTTTCACTTGTTTATTCCTTCATTTTTTTGTACACAAGAAATATGTGAGTACCTTCTGCTTACGCGTAAGATAAAAATGAAATTCTTTCAATCCCCAGTAGTCCCCCTTCCCACTGGTGAGCACCAGTATTTGTCAAGTGCGTCCTTCCAGGCCTTTTATCTACATGCACACACACACAGAGTTGACATTTTGAAAATATAAAAGAGATTACACTATACAAACATTTCTATGACCTTTTTTCCCTTAATGTGTTTCTCTTCAGATTCATGTATTTAGACCGATCTTCTTTCTTAAATGGCCGTACTGTTCCATAAAGTGGCCGTGTCAGAATTTCACTCCACCTCTGCTAATATTCAGTTAACTCTCTGTAGGATGCAGATAATAACAGTACCTGCCACACAGGATTATGGTGAGATTAAATGAGATACTGCATGCAAATTTCTTAGAATCAATCCCGGCACATACGTGCGCACGCACACACGCAGACAAAACTATTAGCTCTCGTGATCTTCACCAACGTTATAATCACTATTATTGATGGACATTAATTAACATTATTTCCAGTCTTTCCTATTATAAGGAATGCCACAATGAAGATATTGTGTGTGAATTTGCCTATGGAGTATTTTTCTGGAATGCTGGGTGAGCAGTTTGAAGGGCGGTAGGAGAGAGAGGTCGGGGTATTTCTTCCCTGGTTCAGCCCCACGTCTCCGACGTTGGCATTGTTCTAAGACTACAGCTCCCCCAGGGCAGCCCCTCCGCAGGCCTCACCTCTCGTGGGACTGAAGTCCGTTTAGCCTGTGAGTGGTGACATCCTCTTGCTCTGGCTGGCCTCTGGGGGCCTTGCCATCCTTTGCTTATTCCCTTAACCCTGTTCACCCCCCATAAGCTGGTCCCTTATGTAACTGCCATCATTTGAACCATCTGGGGGTGAGCTCTGTTTCCTGTCCGGGCTCCGTATGACACGCCAGCCTGTTGCTTGTTGCAAATTGCCTGTTCATATACTTTACCCATTTTTATAGCGCTGCCTTTATGATTATTTATAAAAACTCTTCACGTAGTATAAATATTAGTATTTTGTTAAATACGGTATAAATATTTTATCTTAGCTCTGCTTAAGAAATTTTTTAAATGTAATACATGCTTGTAGTAAAAAAAAAAAATCCAACAGTACAGAAGGGTATAAAATGATAAGATGAGAGAATCAGAAGTCCCCAGAATGAGAGGCCTTCCTGTAGCCTCTGTGAATGTGCACAGCATGGAATGTTGACACGTGAAGGAAGGTGTGACGGTGTGAGGCTAACACCTACATCCCAGAAGTCTTAGGACATTATTCTCCCAGAGCACCATTCCGGTTCCAGCCCGGGGGAGACATCCCCCCTGCAGCCACTCTCCATGCTGGGGCCTGGGGGCAGCTGACTGCACAGCTGTTCTATAGACAGTCTCCCAACGAATCACCTCGACTCTGATCCGCTCTTCCTCTTCCGGCCGCGCATTTGTCGGCTGCAAGAGAAGAACAAGTCTCTCCCTCCCCGCTGTCCTTCTAAGACCTGGTGAGAGTGGCGGGTTGCCTCTCTGCTCTGGGTTCTCCCCTGACCCGACTCAATCAGTCCCTGCTCTCCTCTCAGACCTCAGAGGGTCCATGGATGTCTCCCTCCTGTCTTGCAGGGGATGGGATACACTCCCTTTAGACAGTCTTTACTGCCATTTCAGTGGGAAGGGGTAATGGTTACGCTTGTCCTGTGCTGGAAGCCTGCGGTGACTTGAACCACAGGAAACAATTGTTGCAGCTCCTGGGGGAGGTGGCTTGATGGGGCAGCCCGTCAAGCCACCTCCAGCCTGGACCGCTAGCCCTTCCTGCCGGCCCCCTCCCCCCACACAGGTGCATACGCCCACCTTGCCTGCTCTTGGTCTCTCCAACACCTGCCGGTTAGAGCCTCTGCCTCCTGCCAGAAAGTAGTTAAGTCAGGAGTAGACAACAGACTGTCTATCCTGTCACCTCCCTCCGACGGCCCTTCCTCACCTCTACTGCCCAGTCTGAGGTCCTTCCCAGGCCTTCTCATCCTCTCTGCTGGAGCCCAGCGCCCACCCCTCTCCCCCTGAGACTCCTTCCCGCCCCAGTTCCTTAACCGGCCCACTGCCTGATTCGGTAAATAAAGTTTTATATCATGTCTGTGGCTGCTTTCAAGCCAGAAAGAAAGAGTCCAGTAGTTGTGACAGAGATCATAGGATCCCCAAGACCTATGATATTTACTGTGTGGCCCTTCGCAGACCAAGTTTGCCCATCCCTGCTCTAGGCATTCTGCTTTCAAGTATTCGGAAGGAGGGGAAGTCGTTGGTGACCTCCTGCCCTAGACCGTGTGAGGTGGTCAGTGGCTCCTGCAGGAAACAGAAGGCTTGACTCTTGCACCCTCCCCCTGGTGGTTGCAGTGGTCTTCAGCCTTGCACAGGCTCCACTGTGACCTGGCCTCTGGGCACGGAGTGCACCCCATGGCTGGAGGGCAGCCCTCAGCCTGGGGCACCAGGCAGACAGAAGAAGACGGGACCCCACTCCCCACCCTTTAGGAGGCGAGAAAGTTTACCTGGAGGTGGCGCCGGTGAGTGGGGAAAACAAAGCAGGTCTGTTGTAGAACAGCATGTACCAGCCACGCCCTGGTGCCTGGTGGCCCAGCCACAGGACCTTGGGCAGGGCTGGGTGTGGAGGGAGCGTGCCATGGGGCAATAGAGGTTCCAGGAAGGTGCATCTCAGGCAACTCGGGGAACTTGGAGCTCATTCCTGGAGCTCCCAGGATGCCACTCCCCTGAGGAGTCATAGCATCACAAGATTGGCCTGTACCTAACTCCCGCTGCCCTCAGCCGGCCACGGGACTCTCCCATGCTGCTGCCTTCTTCACCCCTGTCCTGCTCTGGCACCCCATTTAACCATGAGGTAATGCTTTGGAAACTTCTAGTTCTACCACCTATGGAAGCTGCTCTTTTCAAGGTCACCGTTGTCCTCTATGTGGCTGAATCCCATTGGTTAGTCACCTATCCCCATCTTGCTGGACCATCCTGCATCTTTTGACATATTCTTAAGTTCTCTTAGATCTTTTAAACTCTTTCTTCTCCTGGCTTCGGTGACCTCACACTCGTGGTTCTCCCTCTGCTTCCTGCTCCTTTTCTCTGTCCCTTGCTGGAGCCTCCATCTCGACACCCCCCTCAGAGGCTGTGTGCAGTCCTGGGACCCACTGTTCTTTGTTGCCCGTATCTTCCTTGGTCCCAGATTTATATCCCCCACCCTGGCTTCTCCACTGGGCTCTGGACTCCAATACAGAACCACCTATTTGACATCACCGCTTGGATGTCCAATGGCATCTCTAACCTAGCATGTCCCAAAGCAGAAGTCCTGATTTCCCCACCCCAGACCTGTTCCTGTCCTGTCCTTCCAATCTCTACATGGCAATACCTTCCACCCATCGCTCAAAACCCCCAGAGTAGGAGGCAATTCCAGGCTTTTCCCTCTCCTCTCATATCTATGTGAACAGTAAGTTCTATTGGTTCCAATACAAAACATAACCCATAACTATCCTTGTACCTATGTCTCCACAGTTCCTGCCTCACTCCAAGCCACTCATTGCTTGTGTGTGTGCCTGCAGTAGCCTCCTAACTAGATGCCCACCTCTTTTATGCACCCAGGGTTCTCTTTGGTTTTATATGTGAATCGTGTCAATCATTCTTCCGCTAAAATGCCGAAAGACCCATCACATTTACGATACTGCCTCCTTATCATAGTTCGTGAAACTTGTGGTCACGTCCATCTCTGCTCTCATTCTCTATGCCTTTGTGCCTCTGTGCTTCAGCCACACTGGCCTGTGGTCCTGCTGTAGGGCATAACATTTGTCCCTTCCACGCCTAGGATGCTCTCCTGGCTCATCCTGTGGCTGGATCCTTCCGGTCATCCCTGTCTTGAGTCAAAAGGCATCTTCTCAAAGTCTTCCTTGTGCATCACATCCAGGTGACCACCCCACCCACACACCCACGCCCGGTTGCTACCATGTCACACTTATAGTTTTCCCCAGCAATCATCACTACTTGAAATGACATTGTTCATGAATGCGTCTAGAAGTTAAGAGCCTAGGTTCTGGAGCCCGACTACCTGGGTGCAAATCTCAGCTCTGCCATTTCTATCTGTGTGACCTCAGACAACCCAGATGGTGTCTCTGTGCCTCCGTTCCCACATCTGTGAAATGGGGGTGATCTAATCAGACCCACGAGCCAAGTCCAACCCACTGCCTGTTTTTGGCTGACCCACAAGTTAAGAAGGCTTTTACATTTTTAAATGGTTGAAAAAGTCAAAAGAAGAATATTTTGTGACTCGTGAAAATTATATGAAATTTCAGTGACCATAAATAAAGTTTTATTGGAACACAGCCACCCCCGTACTGCTGCTTCCATATTACTATAGTGGAATGGAGCCATGTGTGACAGACTGCAGGGCCCACGAAGCCTAAAATATTAAAGCCTAAAAGATTTACTATCTGGTTCTTTACAGAAAATATTTGCTGACCTTTGAGATAAATACCTACCATCTAGGGTTGATAGAAATGAATTATTACATGTAGAGTTCTTAGAAGAGTGCCTGATGTCTATATAGGTATAGATTAGCTATAGATGTTAGATAGGTATGTAGATAGGTAGGTAGACAGATAGATAGGTGGGTAGATGGATGGATGGAGATATAGGTGTGTGTCAGCAACATGAAAGTATCACCTATTGTTTGATATCGGCCTTCCCTGTGCCAGCCTGTGCAACAGAACTTTCTGCCACGGTGGAAACGTTCCGTATCCACACTGTGCGATGCGGCAGGCACCAGTCACGTGGAAACGTTCCGCATCCACACTGTGCGATGCGGCAGGCACCAGTCACGTGGAAACGTTCCGTATCCACACTGTGCGATGCGGCAGGCACCAGTCACGTGGAAACGTTCCGCATCCACACTGTGCGATGCGGCAGGCACCAGTCACGTGGAAACGTTCCGCATCCACACTGTGCGATGCGGCAGGCACCAGTCACGTGGAAACGTTCCGTATCCACACTGTGCGATGCGGCAGGCACCAGTCACGTGCGACTATGGAGCATTTGACACGTGGCTCGTTTGACTAAGGGACTGAATTTTCAATTATAGTTAATTCTAATTAATTTCAATTTTAACTTAAAATGCCACCTGGGGCTAGTGGCTACCAGATTGGACAGCCCGGCTCTAAACCAAAGCCCACGAGAAAATGCAGGCCTGGCATATGGTAAGTACCCCATAAACATCGGCTGTGCTGCTTCCTCCCTCGCGTCTCCCAGACTCTGTTCTCCCACTCCTCTCTCTCCTCTCATGGCCCCGTGCTTCTCCTTCACTCTTTGTCCCCCTTTCTCTCCTTGGGGCACGTCCTGTCTCTCCCCACTCTGTCCCCCATCGCTACCCGGCAGGCCCCTCTGTCAGGGCATGGCCCATTGGCATCTACACCTCATCCTCAGCCGGCTTAGCTGTGGGTGTAAATCAGCCCTGATAATTCGCCATCTGGTCCCGGCCATTAACAGAGCAGAGGGAGCCAGGCCAGGCGGATCCTGGCTGGAGACAGGGAGGGAGGGTAACCAGGCCCCTCGGTGCAGGAGCCAGGGATGCGCCATCATTTCCAAGGCTGTCGCTGCTCTCACAGGGCACCTGGTGCCAGGAGTCTGTGCCAGGCTGAGCAGGGCCGCCAATCACAGAGGAGCCAGGGGCCTGGAGTGGGGAGAGTGGCCAGGAGCCTGGCTGCAGGTGCCGCGGGCAGACAGCAGATGGATGGTTTGGAGACGGGGACGAGAGGGCTGCCGGGCAGCATCCCCAAAGCATTCTGTTCCCTACTTAAGGGCCTTGTGACCATCACTGCAGCTGTGGGGCCCTTGTCAGCAGCAGGAAAGGGCATCGGGGAAGCCTTGTTCAAGAGTGAAGTTCCCATCCAGCGACAGCCCACGTCAGTCCATCTTGTAGCCACCGGCCCTCCCCTCACACAGAGCCCGTCAGCCACAGGGCACACGGCCCCCTCCAGGGAGGCTGGAATAAGCAGGAGGGGTATGGGTCCCAGCAGGAGGGTGCCAGGCTAGTGAGGGGACACTGGGCCCAGAGCGCAGAGAGAACATTTCATTACTTTTTTTTTTTTTTTTTTTTTTACTTTTTGATTAATGCATGAATGAGTGAGTGTGCTGACCCGTCCCAATATTTTGGGGAACAAGCAAGTTAATGACTCAGGAAACCTGCCCTCCAGGTCTGACTCCGCCTCTCAGAACTAGCTGTGTGTTGCTGGGCAAGTCACTCGCCTTGATCTGGAAAACCAAGGGGTTGGACTGGATCCACGGTTCTTAGCCATTCTTAACGGTTCTTAACTGAGGGAGAGTATTTAGAAATGTGGGAGGGGGGCCCTTTTTGGTTGTCACAGTGACGAGGAAGTGTGATGGGCCAGGGATGCCAGCATCCTACAAGGAGTGATTGTTCCACCCGCTGAGACGTGCCCAGCTGGGACATCCGCCTGTATGCAGGAGCCACTGTTGGTGCTCCAGCCGCCGGCCCCGGCCTTGACCATTTTAGCCACTCCCAGATTAGCTCCCAGTTGGCACCACCTGCGTTTCTTCACCAGAGGGCTTTCTCCGGCAGCTCACATTAACAGCCAGAATGCTAGGAGTTAACAGGCCCTGGGAGCAGCCCTCACCAGTAACTGAGGGAGTTGGTGTATACATACCCCAGCTCCCTATCCCTCGGGTAGGTAACTCTGAGCTCCACTCCACAGGGTCTCCAGAGGACTCTGTTGCCCACAGTGGGACCTAGGATGATATCGTTGTCCATGGGCTCCTTCCGTTCCTTGTCTTACTCTCGGCTCCCTTATTTTCACTTGAATTCTTATCTCAGGGTTGGCTTTTTGCGGAGTTCAGACAAAGGTTTTCCTGCTAAGCTGTCTAGAGAGGCTGGGACATGAGTGCCGCTGCCCATCAAGAGTTCAGAGGAGCCTGAATAACTGCTCAGGACTTTGAACTTAACCAAAGCCCTCGGATGGATGGTGCTTGGGTCAGGTGTGCAGACAGCAGGGACCCCACACTGCCCAGCATCTCCGTGTCCCGAGCACACACAGGGACAGCTGCGGGGGCCCAGATCTCATTTCTCCCCTCAGCACCCTCCTCTAGGCTCACCACTGGGTGAAATCACCCACTGGCCAGGAGAGGGGAACAGCCACATCCAGATGCACCCTTCTCATGGTGGCCAGTGCTCAGTCAGTGATGGAATCAGATGACGCTCGCTTCGTCTCCCCCAGGGGCTTCTCCTTCTTTCAAAGGGAGATAAAAGTGGAGGAAGACAAAATGGAGCAACTCATGGTTATTTTCCATCCATTCTCATCTGTCTGGTCTCAGTGAAAAGAATCCAACATACGCCTAAATTGTCCCAAAGACCAGGGCCAGCCATGAGTTAGAAGCGACAAATGAAGTGTGTAGTGGGGACAGGGGAACGGGACAGCAGCTGCACAAAGAAAAAGAAATTGGGGCCATGTCTGGATGGCAGATGGCTGGTTGGCTGCCCCAGCCCTCATTCCAACCCCCTTCCCTTCCACATGAAGGTACTAAGTGTCAACGCTTCTAGCCAATCAACATGTGCTGGAGGGATCATGGGGACAGCTCTTGCTGACCTAATACAGATACTGCCTCTCTCCCCTCCACCATACTTCCACTTTCTCCTGCTGAAAATGCAAATGTGATTGCTGGAACTTCAGCAGCCATCCTGGGCTTAGAACAGAAAGACTAAGAAAATCTCAGACTTCAGGGCTGACGTCCTTGAACTTGTACCGGTAGCTACCTACCTATTCTTATTATGGGAGAAAAATGAAGTTTTCTCTTCTTTTGGACACTGAAGTTGGGTTTTCTGATCATTGCTGCCCAGCACATTCCTGACTGAGGCAGTTGGCCGTGCTCTCTTGTCCTTGCACAGCTCCACCATATGTCAGCTCCAACGTGTTCAGCCCAACTTTTCATCATAGCCGTTGTTGTGGGAATCAGCTATTCACAGCACCCCTCCCCACACCTTGGCAATAGCTGCCTAGAACCTGCCCAGCACGCAGACAGACATACGAACACCCTTAAAAAGTGCACGGATGTCGACACCGCCGTGGCACGAGGCAGCCGTTGCCCAGTGCTGGCCCGAAGCTGAAGGATAAATAGTGCCATCCCACCCCACCCCACCCCACCCCCACCTTGAGGAGATATTTTAGAAGCACTTAGAGGCCCCCAGTGTGATGGTAAAGCACTCAAATTGGCTTATTCTCCTTCCTATTGCATTCTTCCCAGCTCCCTACTTCTGTTTCTCCCCATATCCGTAGACCTTGCTTCACGCTTTGGGGGTTAGGGGGACCCGGGCCAAGACATTTTAGATCACTGAGTCAGCTTGGTCTGCTTGCGCACCCTCTCTGGGCCTCAGTCTTCCCCTCTGCACAGTGGGTAGACCTTGGACCACACGTTCTCTGGGGTCCCTCCCTCTGTGCATCCCTGTGCCCCATCCTTGTCCCTCCACATCATCGCGTCAGCCCCAACTAAAGGTTCCCCAGGGGCAGGGCCCACGACTGCCTCAGCCTGTCTTTAGGGGACCCAAGCCAGCATTACACACACACAGTGAGTGGAGGAGGGAAGAGAACAGCCAGAAGAAAGTGTTAATTATGAAGTGAAGCAAACCAGAAAGAAAAAAGAAAAAATCCTCAGGCTAGAAGCTCAGTCATGTGAAGGGGAAGAGACGGGGTGTTGCCAGGCGGGTGCCGAGCCCATTAAATGGGAATGAGCTGGGGTGGTGTGCGCCAGCCAGGGGCAGGGGTCAAACACACAGCCAGTGCTAATTAGCTGCAAGTGGCTTTGGTCACAGGTTACCAAGAGCAGAAAACACTCAGTCCTGCCAGGGCATTGCAGAGGCGGGTGGGGGAGAGGGGAGGGAGGGAAGAAGATGGCTGAAGGGCTGGCGGAAGGGCTGGGACTCGTGGCCGGCACTGAGCTGTCCGATCCTTTCCAAGCCACCTGACTTCTAAGCTCTTCTCCTGTGGGAGGCTCAGAGGCAGTGCAAAGAGCCCTCCCTGAGGGCCCGCCTGCACCAGGTTCCACAAGAAAGGGGATGCAGTCCCTGACCTCACGGAGGGCACAATCCAGTACGGAAAGTACTTCTAAGATGGGGTGAGCACAGCCGAGGGAGCGCTCACCGGGGATGAGGCTCCAAGAAAAGTCTCCAGGAAGGAGTAGTTTTGTTGAAATCTGGGAGAAGTTATCCAGGCAAGCAAAATGGGGGAGGCTGGGGGAAGGAAAAGGCATGCCCGGCAGAGGGACCTACAGGTGCGAAGTCCACGAGGCAGGAGAGAGCGGGGCAGTTTCAAGAGCTACCAGCCCTTCCGGACACCTCTCCCTCAGCCTGTTGCAGGCTCACTGGGCCATGTGCCTCTGGAGGGGCTCCCCACCTAGGGTCATGGTTTCTGTCTCTTGCCCCTAGGCCTCTTGAATAGTAGAACTGAGTGGTGCAGGGTGTGACCCAAACTGGGTGCTTGGACCCTGGGCCTCCAGCTTAAGATTCCATTCTGCCCTCTCGATATGAGACTAGAGGGAGGCTGTTAGGTCACCTTTCCAGGAGGCAGGTGGGAATGAAAGTGTGTCATTCAACAAACACTATGACAGCCTCCATGCTAGGGGCAAGAGCCACAAAGAGAAATCGGTTTTGTCAGATCGCTGCTTTCCCTGAGTCCCCACACTAGGGAGATAGATACATATACAAATAATTACAGAAAACCCCAAACAGTCACTTAAGCAAGACAGACATTCATTTCTGTCTAACATTAATCAATTAGAGAAGTAGGTAGCCCAGGGCTGGTACGGCAGCTCTATATGCATCTAAGACCCATCCTCTTGTCCCTTCACCCTCCACACACACCTTTCATTGTGTGATCCATTATGGCTGCTGGAGCTCCAGCCATCTCAGCCACATTCCAGCCAGCAAAGTAAAGGAAATGAGGAAGAGAAGGGCACTTATCCCTTTAAGAACACTTCCAAAGAGCTGTCTGTGCTGATTTAGCTTATGTCCTATTGGCTAGAATTCAGTCAAATGGCCACAACTACTTGTAAGACAGATGGGAATATAAACTTTATTCCAGGAGTCTATGTGCCCAGCAAAAAATTAGGGATGTTATCACTAAGGAAGATGGAAGAAAGATTGAGGACATCTAGCAGCCTCCACCACAAATCAGAATCCTTCCTGGCCAAGGATGGCAGAATTCTGAGCTAGGAACTTCTACCACTGCATGTGTTTGGGGCCAAGAGGACTGTGATATATGTCCCCATCACAGAATTTCAGATTGTTGTTAGGGACTAGAAGACTGGGTCCTTGTAAGCTCTAGATCCCAAAGCAGACTCCCCTGTCTAGTCTGCTTTCTCTCTTTTCCTTGTCAAGTGGTACTTCCCAATGAGACTTTTTCTTCCTAACTCCTTCTCAGTCTCTGCTTCCCAGACACTGTTTGTTCATCACTTTCAGCTGCTTGGCAAGGCCCCTTTCTCTGGCCACTGCTCACGGTCTCAGATAGGCTTGGACCAGCTTCTTGCAGGTGCAGCCCTGCAGCCCTCATCTCTGCCGGTGACCTGCATCTCCTGCTTCCTGCCCAGGGCTTCTCTGAGGCCCCAGCATGGCTCTCCCGGTGTTACCGAGTCCAAGTTCATACTGCTTGCTGCACGACAGGCCAATAAATCGAGAGACAAGGTGTTGGGGCAAGGAACAGTGACTTCATTGTTCTAGCAGACCAAGAAAGCTAGCAGGCCAGGAAGATGGTGGACTCGTGTCCCAAAGAACCATCTTACCCCAGGCTTCTTTCAGACTAAAAGGGGAGGGGGTGTGATTGTTTGCCGCAAACTTCTTGGTGTCAGAATCCTTTGTCCTTGCAGCTGTCCCTGTAGGTCCCGTGGTGATGTTCCTATAAACCTCTAACAAGACAAATGTTATTCTCTGTTCTGCAACGTTTTATCTCTGTATGAATGGAGAAGTGTTATACCCTTAGAAGTCAGAGTCTTGAGAATGGTCTATCCTGTATATTTCAGGCCATAGGCAACCTTCTTAACTTGTAGCAAAAGCAATGGAATGCAAAGGTGAAAGTGAAAGAAGCAGATCCATCACGGGAGTACTTGCTTGGAGTACCTGCTTGGTGCTTAGGTAACTGCAACCAGGAAGCACTGGCCACCCTTGGTCAAGAGGGGGTGGCGGCCACTGAGAATTTTTTTTCCTCCCACTCATCTCCTGGTGTACAGCTCTGAGACACGTGCCCCAAGACTCCTAAGATGACCCGTGGGGTCCAGAACCAGCTGCCTACACAGGTGGCCAATCTGACAATACAAACTTGCCTTTGCTTTGACCCTTCTCGGTGCCATCTCCCCTTCTCACTCCATCCCACTTGCAGGGACCACTTCCCAGGAAACTGCCCACAGGCCTGTGAGCCTTTGTCTCAGGGCAAGTCAGCCGAGTCACGGGATGTGCAGGGAGGCCTTGCTCTCTCTCTGTCCCACTTTCCTTCACACACCGGGAACTGCCCAAGCGGCACTTGACCTGAATTCAGAGACCGAGTTCAAATCCTGGTTCTGAGCTTTCAGCTGTGAGCCCCTGGGCTTAGCCTCTGTCTCCCATCTTCTTGTCTGTAAGTTGGTGGGAGGCATGCTTATACCCAGAGACACCTTCAGGGCACCACCCTCCGTGTGTTCCACACAAGTGATGCCCCTTGGTGTGTGACACGTAGCTCTGCTTACACCACGGGGTAAAGTGAGGCGGTGGGTGCATCTAGCCGTGCATAGTAGGAGCTTAATGGAGTTTACTTCCCTTCCTTCTGCCGTTAGTCTGGGGATCCCCTGAGGTCAAGGGACCTGTCTCCCCCTCAGACTGCGACTCCTGAGGGCAGGGCCGGGAGCTTCCCTATCCCCTCCTCTGGCTCCTCGGCATCTGTTCCCACCCCGCCCCCGGCAATGCTCCAGTCTGCTTTCTGCTCCAGAGGATGGCTGTTCTCTCCCAGGCAAGAATGCTGCCTGTGGGTCCACTGCTCATCCCTTCTCTCTCTCTGTCCTCCTCCTGCCTGTGTGTTTGAGGAGGAACGTGTTGCATTATGCTAACTGCAAGCTTACCCTTTGGTGATTAAAGGAACATGGTGTTACAAGCAGAGCCATACTAATTACAAAGTGGAAAACACAGCTTTTTACCAAGAGACAAAAGGGGACATTCAGTGCCTTTTCCAAGCATAGCCAGGGATGTGCAAAGCTGGCACAGGTCCTAGGGAGCTGGGCAGTGGAGCTCCCCCGAGAAGCTGCCTGATCCCGCCTCTGTTTTGTGCACCCCTCCACCTGGTGGGGGGAAGAGAGTGACCTTTGCAGGGAGGAAATGAAATCCCTCCATGGGCCAGGTTCATTAACAGGCATCATTAACAGGCATTAACAGGCACCGAATCACAACTCTCTTCCCTGGGAAAACACAGAGGCTGCTGAGGGAACAGCATGCCAAGCTGGGGGCTGGAGCAAGGGGGAGCTTCACAGAGTCCAAGCAGGGCAGCCTCATTCCTGATCACAGGCTCCCTCCTGCAGTTCTACCCCCACCCCTGGTCCCAGCTGAGGACCCCGCCTTCCCATCACAAGGGCAGCGAAAGCCTCCGGTGCTCGGCACCTACAGCTTTCCAAGTCACTCTTCCACTTTTCAGATTCATTGTCTCCCTCTCTCCCTCCCTTCCCCCCTTCATCTATCCCTCCCTCTTCCACTCCTCCCTTCCATCGATCATTGAGCACCAGTTTTGGAAGAATGCTCAGCCCTAGGGATACACAGCGAAGAGGAAGACACAACCCCACCTTCATGGACTTTGATTCTAATAGAAGAGACAGATAGTAAGCAAATGATGATAGAAAATATTAGTAAATAGGATTGGGATGGGTGTTTGAGAGAAAAGTACAGGGGAATGTACCTAACCTGGGGTTAAAATCTTACACAATAAAGCTCGAGGTTACTATGTATCAGGAGTTGTCACAGCTCCACTCACTCATTCATTCACTGCTTACCGAAAACCACAATTTGCCAAGCCCTACGGCCCGGATGGACAGGAAGTCAACAGCTCCTCTCTTCCCTCATGGAGCCCACTTTCCAGGTGGGAGACAGACAACGAGCAGCTCAGTGATGGTTACAGTAACACCCAGCGCCAGGCATGTGCTGTATTTTAGATACTTCATAGACTTTATTCCTTATAACAATTCCGGGGGTCATTATTATCCCCAACCTACAGGTAAGGACACTGTTATCTCCGTGAGGACACAGACTTTTGGATGTCAGTGCTTCCCTGAGTGCTTGGAATAAAAAAATACATATGTAAACGCCAGCAGGTCAAGAATAACTCTGAGCCTTCCCTGGGCAGGGGGTTACTGTGAACATGCTGGCTCCTCGTCCACATCCCAGTACCAAGATCACCCTGGATGGTGCCTCACAAATCACTGCTGAGCAGATGAGGAAGGACAGTCTGGTCTGCAGGATCGCACAGCCGCCCAAGCCCACGAGCATTTCCCAGCTCAGAGAGGCCCACTTCTTTCCTTGATAGCAACAGTTTCCCAAGGCCTGCAGGGGGAAATCATTTTAAATGCAGTGATTTCTTTTTACATACGTCTATTGACTTTTCTCCACATTCCACTGGCATTGTCCAATACTCAGCCAACAGAACAGCCCAGTTACAGCAATTCACAGCGGACAAGGGTGTATATGTTCATCGCTGCCGGCTCTCCTCTCCCGAGCCGGGCTGCTGCTTCCGGTGCCTCAGGGCTCACAACGTTGGGGGCAAGTGGCCCTTTGCAGTGGGACATCCAGTTCCTTCCTTCTCCTGCCTTGCCTTGCGGGAGCTCCCCTGCCAGGGTGGGAGAATTAGGGACATGTACGTGACCCAGGTGTTGTGCCTCTCAAGGTCAAGGGTGGGGGCAGGAGTAGGACAGGTGAAGCTGTTGGATCAGGTGAGGTCTTTGTCTTATCCTTGAACTTAAGTTCCCCATGTTCAGGCCTGACAGGAAGGTTCTGTGCTAGAACTTGGGGAAGTTCATGGAATGAGGCTGCAGGGGCTGATCTGTAAGCTGGGATGAGGGGAGGTGGGGACATCACCCAATGTACCAGGTATTTCAGATCTTTAATCGCTCACCCCTCTGGGTCTACCTGCTTCAATATCTGAGCTGGACGCGAGGATCCCTATCCTCTTCTGCCATCTAGAATGTTGGGGTGACCACACTGAACTGTCAGTGCCCCCCCCATATCCCCTCTGGTACACGACAGCCCACTTCCAGATGCTTTTAAGTTTTGGCTGAGAGCGTTCCTTGGCCTTGGAAGCCTTTTGTGCCCCTTCATGGAGGGCTAGAAGAGCTGTGGAATAAACAACCCGGGAGTAGCTCAGCCCGTGATTGATGGGAGCAGGTGTATAAATGCCCCAGCTCCCTCACCTCCTTGGGCACAGAAGTCCAAGGTGCAGGTTCTGCACTGGCTTCTAGAGCTCCTAGCAAGATGAAGCAGGATCAGCTGGTGATCTGATCATCAATGCACACTGTACTGGCTTCCTTCCCTTGCCTGCCCCACTTCCCTTCTCCTCTTCCTGAGTTTTCCAGGATCAGCTCCTGCATGAGCTCCTTGCACTCAAGTCCTTACTCAAGCCTCTGTAGGGGAGCCCAAATGACCAGTGGCATCATTGGGGTGTGGATTCAGATCCTATTTCTATTACTTAGACCTTGGGTCAGAGACTTAAGCTCTCTTTGCCTCCATTTCCTCGTGTGTAAAATGGGCCCAATGACAGACCCTACCTCATAGAGCTGTTCTGAACATTGGATGAGTGATTACACGGAGAGCCTGACCGTAGTACCTGGCATGTGGTGAGTGCTCAAATGTTACTAAACCGTGAGCCCCGCAAGGCCAGGGGCGTTTCCAGCCTCACACACCTTGTGTATGTTATTAACCATTCCCAGACAGGGCAGAGTGCTTGGCAACATTTACTAAATGAAATTCTTGTCCTAACTCCGACCCCGGTGTTCCTGACTTCGGCTTCCCCTCCACTCCTGACTACATGTTGTGTTGTGAGTCTGGGCTCTGGTTCCCAGCCTGGCCTGCACCTGCATCCATAATGCACTGCTGCCCTTGCTGACGTCAATGGTGTTGCTGGGCAGGGGAGCCTGAGGCCGTTCCCAGGTGACCCTGCGCTCTCAAGGCACACACACAGGCCCGGGAGGGCAGACCTGGGAGTGACGTCTTCATATTAAATGACACCTATTCTCTCGCCTCGCTTTCCTTCACCCTGGGCAAGGGCGCCCGCAGGAAGCCCAGGGCAGCCTCTCTGAGGACTGCAATTTCTAATTAGCCTCGGCCCTTTGAAAAGAGTAAAATGCTACACGAATGGGAGTTGTTAATGAAAACAAGTGATCTTGTTGGGGTTGAGCTTGTGGCTGGCCAGGCCTCTTCCTTCTCCTTGATGGAGGCAGCGTAATAGAAAACAGTACTAGAAAGAAGCAGACCAGGAGTTTAGTCCCACCTGTTACTAACTTGCTGGGTAACCTTGGACAAAGTATGTCTTCTATGGGAGCCTCTGTGTCCTCCTGGATAAAATGAGAGTTTTAAAAGTTCCTCCCATCTCTGCTTCCATGGCAGAGCTCACCAAGGATTGCAGGCAGCAGGGCCAGACATTTAATACCTATTACATGCCTGAGGGTTCTCACCTGTGGACTAATTTATCCTGCCCGGTGACCCAGATTACCCCTGGGTTTGTAGATGAGAACATCAAGGTTGGGAGAAGTTACGTAACTCACCTAACGTCACCTGTTAACAATGATGAAGCTGGTGTGTGTACATTCATGTGGGTATGTCTGGGCATCTGCACACGCACGGGTGTGTTACGTGTGTATCTGTGTACATATCTGTGCCTTTGGTGTGGACGTGTGTGCGTGCGTGCGCGTGTGGGTCTGCTTGTGTGTGTTGAGCTGCATGTGTGGGGTGCACACGTGTGGCATCTGGTCAATAGCCAGTTTTGTCTGAGACTCCCCCGGATGGCAGTCACCCCAGGTCCCATCCTCTCTCCTTTTCCTTCTTTCTTCCCTCCTTCCTGTGTCTCTAGGCAGAGCCACCTGAACTGGTTTTCTTTAGAAGAGAAAACAAAGCCTGCTCTTTCCAAACTCCAAATTCTTTTACCTGCTGGAAAATCCATAACAATTAACCAGATCCGCTGGAGGGAAAAAAAACAACCCGGGACCTGCTGAGATGGCTGTAGGAAAGGCGGTGGTTCTCTTGCGTAGGTTAAAAATTCAGAAGGTGCACTGGCATATGATATGAGGCACAGTCTTTTACTAAAGAGATTTAATGGCCCACAGTTCAATTTGAACTGGAAGATTCCCCCCGATGACTCTTTATAAAGTCTTCCCAAGACCTGAGTCGATATCTGGGGGGCTGGCAAGGAGCAACAATCGATTAGCTGTCTCTGCCAATGAGCATTACGAACCGAGGAGGTTGGAGGGGAGTTGCCTCATCAAATCGGTCCCGTATCAACGGGCTGCAGGGCCGTCCAGGCCGAGACAAAGGATGGCTAATGCAAGGCCTGAGAGCTAATCAAATTCTCCAGGAACCCACTGGGCTAAATGAATCCAGAGGCCCCTCTCCTACCAGGGGGCATGTAGCAGGGGTCAGGAGCCAAGTTTCTAATAATTTCAAGCCAGAGGATCCTCAGGTGTGAGGTAAGACCTGATCGTACAAGATTTGAAGTTTCATTGTGTTCTAACCAGTTCAGAAAAGAAAAGAGAGAAGTTACTGTGAGACCACGTTTTTCCTTAGGCCACTGATTTGGCAACCTCAGCCGTACAAGAATATAACAAGGATTCCAGAGTAAGAAAAAAATGGCTTCCGGGCACTCAAAAAGCCCTCATGATAAAGTCTCTGCATTAAAATACATGCGCTACTCAAGGAAGAGCAATCCAGACCCTCAGAACCTATTAACTCTTGCTTTATACATAATTCTAATGAGCTTTATTTTTCTGGTCTCACATGACAGTTTAGTACTAGGAAACAGGTAAGATTTAAGTGAGTAAGGGATGGCTATGCTAAAGGTAGAGACGTTATTGGCCACAAGAGGTAATAGCTCAGAGATAAGGCAAAGGAACGATAAAAGCAGAGTGGGGTGAGCATGAAATTTGGAACCACTTAGGGCAAGGGCAAACTGTCCTATATTCGGGAGTCTCTGTATTAGTCTGTGATCAGACTGATTTCGGACGCAGGCAGCAGCTTGCCACAAGCAGTAGCTGTAAGCAAGATCCTGGTCCCCGGACCGGGAGTCCTAACTGCTAGACCACAGAGGCCAGAGGCTACCCCCTAAACCCCCCGTTCTTGCCCGCCTTGTCAGGAAAGAATTCAGGAAAGGAGGTAGAAGGTAAATAGAAATGGAAAAAGTTTATTGGAAAAGCAGAGTACATGTGGAGAGACGCAAGGGCGAACTCAGAGAGAAAGAGTCGTGCCTTTGGGAAGTTAAAATCCTTTATAGAGGGACAGTGTTCCAGGTCTCTTTTGTCTTCCTTCTGGCCAATCATCTTGTTTTGTCCCCCTGGCTAATTTGTCTCAGGACCCTCCCTTTAGGTGCACACGCGCCTCTCAGCCAAGGTGGAACTTGACGTGAAAGCATCTGGGAGAAGCAAGGCTCACTATGACCTAGCATTGTCCTCTGACTTTTGACCCCCAAGGAGACTTTCTGCCCATGTGTGGTGTCTTCCTTGCCCCAAGGAGGGGGAAGCAGAGATCCCTTGATCCTTTATTCAAACAAGGTTTTGCCCCTCTTTGTTCTTGCCATGACTGTTATCTTAAGGCATCCACAAGAGACAAAGCCTGGCTGTTTACTCTGTCTCTGTAGTTTCTTCCATTTTGGAGAGTAAACAGGAGGCTGATTTTATTTTATTTTTAATTAATTAATTAATTAATTTAGTTTTGGCTGAGTTGGGTGTTCGTTGCTGTGTGCGAGCTTTCTCTAGTTATAGCGAGTGGGGGCTACTCTTCATTGCAGTGCACGGGCTTCTCATCGTGGTGGCTTCTCTTGTTGCGGAGCACAGGCTCCAGGTGCGTGGGCTTCAGTAGTTGTGGCATGTGGGCTCAGTAGTTGTGGCTCTTGGGCTCTAGAGTGCAGACTCAGTAGTTGTGGCACATGGGCTTAGTGGCTCTCTGGCATGTGGGATCTTCCCGGATCAGGGCTCGAGCCCGTGTCTCCTGCATTGGCAGGCGGATTCTTAACCACTGCACCACCAGGGAAGTCCCAGGAGGCTGATTTTAAATGTCTAACCTGAAGCCCATCTATCTCCTGTCTCAGGAAATGCAAGCAGGAAGCTAGTGCCCAGCCCAAAGCCCACTTTTTTCCTACCCCATGAAATGTAAATGGGAGGCCAGTTGTAAATGTCTAACCTGGGGCCCATCTATCTCCTGCCTCAAGACTGCCAAAACAAAATACCATAGACTGACTGTGTGGCTTAAACAGACATTTATTTTCTTACAATTTTGGAAGCTAGAAGTCCAAGATCAGGGAGCCAGCATGGTTGGTTTCTGGTGAGGGTTCTCTTCTTGGCTTGCGGACTGCTGTCTCCACACTGTGTCTTCACGTGGCCTTTTCTCTGTGGGCACAGGAGGAGAGAGAAAGCTCTGGTGTCTTTTCCTATGCTTTTAAGAAAACCAGTCCCCACTCTTATGACATCATTAATCTTAATTACCCCCTTAAAATTTCTATATCCAAATACAGTCGTATTAGGGGGTTAGGGCTTCAACATATGAATCTGGGGGGCCACTATTCAGACCATAACAGTCACCAAAGTCTGCAGTGCCCACCGTGGGACAACAGTTGATGTTCATAAAGAACTAGCAAGGGTAGCTTTTCAATCATGTGTAGTTACTTCTCTTTCAGACGGCAGGGAAATAACGGATGCATTTTATAAAAACTGCCGAAGAATATTGGCCAAAACACTGGTTTCTAAGGGAAAGAGCTCCATTTAAAAAGAATGTCACTCTTGTGAACTAGTTCTTTTTCAAGGTCTTGACACAGCTGTTAAGAAATGTCACCCTCAAATTAAGGATCATTTGAGGAGAATTTATTAAAGGGGTGTTTACAAAGGTGCAGGTACAGCGGGGACCACAAGGGAGAGCACTTGTAGACCAGGCTGGGAAGGGTGGGGATGTGATGCCCCAGGCCCTGAAGCCCAGGTCAGCGAGACGCTGTGACGATGAGAAGGCTGTGAGTAGAAGGCTGACCTACAGCAAGTGGAATCTCAGCTCTAGGGGGCAGGCAGATCCCAGCAAGGAGGAGGCAGGAGATGGGAAGTAAGTCACCTGAGCTCTCTATCTCTTCCCTCCTTCCCTCCAATCTCTAATAGGGGCTCCCATGTGCTAAATCTGACCAGAAGTCAGACATCAAGCAGGGCTGAGTGCACGGTTTCAGCCTCCTGGGGTGGAGCGTGGACACGAAAGAGTAAACCAAAGATGCCCTGGTGCCTTACCTTTTCCGAGGTGCACCTGGCCGTGCAACAGGTCATCTCCCCTATCCCACTGGGTGTTGGGTAGGTGCAGGGGCTGGGGGAGTTACTTCCTCTCCTCACTTCCCTCCTTCCAACTCTGACCCTGTTTCATTCTCTTGTTTTCCCCAAAGATAAGAGAGGGAAAGAACTAACCTCAAATGTCTCTCCAGCTCCAACTTGCCGTGTCCCACCATCAAACACCACATACCACATACACGTCCCCCTCCTCAACAAGAAGAGAAACTCATTTCACACCATTAGACGTTTCAAAACGGAGCTCCATCATCTACTCAAGCCCCGCCCCACCTGAGGATCCAGTGTCACAGCCGCCACCAGTGCTGAAAAGAACAGAGGCAGCTTTTCCACACCTGCAATGACTGATTTGCACCAAACTGCTCTAATTAGCACATTCCACGCTATGATTAGGCTTCCAGGGGAAACATGCCAAATGCCATTAATTATGGATGTGATCTTAAATTATTCACTTGGAATGTTTTTTCTTCCTTGATGTGCCCCTTTCATCTCCCACTAACTTTTTGTCACATCCAAGAATAGATCCAATTAAGCCTCCAAAGGCGGGAGTTTGTTATGTTAAAGAAAATGTAAACTGAAAATGAATCACTTCTTTTTTCTCCCCAGTTGTGGCGTTGGTGGTGATCAGGAAGCAACCAAAGGAGGAAAAGAGACGTGGTTTTCTTCCCTCCCTTTCCTTTCTGCAGATCTCGGCCCACGTGGCCCATCAGTGCCACCTTGCTCATTCTTTTGGGAGCCTGGGTGGGGATCTCTTAGGCAGGCTCCTTAGAAGTAAATCCGGAGCTGAGGATTCGTGCGCAAAGGATGTTTTTAGGAAGCTGGAAAGGAGTCGGGGAGGCAGGACGAGGAAGGTGAGGCAAGGTGCAACTTCAGGCCACATCCCAGCGGGAGCTCTGGAGCATAAATTATACCTCTGCGTTTCTAAGGCAAGGCAGCTGGGCTTTCAGACTTCTTCTGCACAGGTCAGTCATTGACTAAGGACTGCCGGGAGCCAGAGAGGGTGTAAACTCCCAGGCACTTGGTCCACTGCAAGTGTGGACCAAGCAGTTCCCAAAGGCAGTTCTTTGATGAGAATAACAGGCGTGGGCCATTAGAAACTAAATGGAAGCTGGAGACCGGCTGCACAGAATCTCCACTAAACGGGGATCAAGAGGATGGCAGACAGCAGAAGAGAAAACGGAGCCCCCCAGATCAGCGTGCCCCTGTGTGGTCTGTGGGCGCGGATGCTCCAGGCTCCCACGTGGACCCAGCACTCTGCTGTATGTGTGGTCGAGACACAGGCAAGTCCTGTTGGACTCAACTCTCCATGTCAGAAACTGGCCTAACACAAATGAAGAGAAAAATTTGAGGGTGTCAGATCAAATGCAGGTCTGTGTGGTTGAAACGTGATTGCTAGCAAGATTCATAAATGTGAAGAGGTTCTCCTGGGAGAGTTAGAACTGAGCTGGGTTCAAGAGGATGAAAAGGAAAAATAAAGATTCTTTACTGATAGTGTTTTATGCTGTTTTCTCTTCCTTCTGTTTTCTCATTTAAGCCTAGAAATGACTTATTACACCCTAAGGTGGTATAATGGCCCCATTTTACAAACGGGAAAAATCGAGGCTCAGAAAGGTCATGGGCTGACTTGTCCAAGGTGCTCAAGTACTGTATGGTGAAGCGGAGCCTTGGGTTCCTTCCTGCCTTTCGATTCTAAGGCCTGTGTTCTCTCCACTGTGCCACACTGCCTCCCAGGGAGCAGGATCTAGCAGGGCAGAGAGGACAAGGAAGGGCATTCTGGGTGGGGGAACTGCACAAGCAAAGTCTTAGAGGCTGAAATGTACATATAAAGGCTATGAGGAAAGGAGCTGGTCTGATTAATACCATATTGTAGTAGCCTTGGAGGAAGGTCGTTCCCACCCCCTTGATCTGTCCCTACCATGTCACAGTGGAATAATAGGCTCCCTCTAGAAGGAATCCAGGCCTGGAAGCAAACCCCATGTGGAAGTGGCTGCCTGTCCAGGCCTTTTGGAGTCAACAGGAGTCATGTAAGAGGCACGCACAGGAGACTGGGAGCCAGAGGGGTGCACAGGGCAGGAAGGATACTGTTGGTCAGAGACCCAGGCCACGAAAGGCTGCTCTGTTATGTCCCAGAGAGGCCGGCAGCCAAGAGCAGCATCGGAGAGCTAGAGATGCCCACAGACAGTGCTGCCCCAGGCCGGCCACCGCTGCTTCCTGTTCCATCTCAGCTTCAGAGTGGCATTAGGGAAAGATGGGCTGTCTGTCCAGTTCACCAGACATTCAGTAAGCATCTCCTATGTACCAGAAGTAGGTACCCAGTCTCCCATACATGACAACTGGGGTATTTTTAAATCTGCCCACGGAATCTTTGGTACTCCTCCCTTCAAAAGAAGGAGCCTAATGCCGTTGAATGTGGGATGTCCTTAGTGATGTTTTTCCTAGTCAATAGAATGTAGTGGAAGTGACGATGTGTGACTCCCAAAGCTAGGTCATAAAAGACATTGTTCTGTCTGCCTCTCTTTCTCTTGAATTGCTCACTCTGGGGAAAGGCAGCCAGCTTCAAGGCACTCGTGCAACCAGGGAGAGGCCACCCTGAGGCACACAGCGCCTCCTGCCAAGCCAGCATCAGCTCTGCAGCCCTGTGAGGGATCCGTGGGAAGCCGCTGCTTCTCCTCCCGGGCTCCTCCAGCCCCAGCCAAGGCCTTCAGATGAAAGTAGCCCTGACCAACATCTTAACTACGACCTGATGAGAAATCTCGAGCCAGCACCACCCAGCTAAGCTGCATCCAGATTTCTGACCCAGAAACCATAGATATTTATTGCTGTTTTAAACCATTAAGTCTTAACGTGACTTGTCAAGCAGCAATAACTAATACAGGACAGTACAGAGTGTCAGGACCCATTGAAAATGCACCTTCTTGACTCCATCTAAGGAACACATCAGCACAGCATCACAGTGATGATACAGAAAAACCTGCATCTGAAAGGTTTTGCAAATAATGAGCAGTTTTGCTGAAGATTCTCTGGAAGGGGTAGGAGTGAGGCGGGAATTACATCTCACAGCAGAGACCCAAACTCCTTAAAAATCTTCTTTAACCTCCACTTCCTTCTAGAAAATGCTCTCTAGATGGGTCTGCTTTTTTCAGAACTCCAGCCCACCTGTGTCATGCTTCCACAATGCTTCCATTGGTGGTGTTACCGAACTAGGTTTGTTTTGCCCAATGCACAGGAAGCCAAAACACTGAGACACAGAGGGTTTGCAGCAGAGAGAGGGTTGATTTGCAAGGCAGCCAATCAAGGAGACAGGAGGAGAAATCTCAAATGTGCCCACCTGAAGGCAAGGGCCTCGGGGGGTATTTACGGGATAAAGAATAAAGAAGCAGGGCAGTCTCAGGCGTGGGGAGCGTGGGGGAAAGGTGATTGGAAAAAGGTGTGATAATCTTTGTTCCGTGCAGGCGTAACTAAACTCTATGCCTCCACACGTGCGAAAGTTCACCAAGGACGCTCGCGCATGCCCAGTTGAAGGGTCGGGGATCCCTTCCGGTCTTAAGCTGCTCAGCTTGAACTAGGCAACTGACCCCAAGTTCCTGGGAAACGATTGGGGCAAACATCTTACCGTTTAGGCTACATGCCGCTTGGAGGACGGGCGAGTCTTAAAACGACTTGGATTAGTGAAAGCAAGTGAAGTGGATTTAACCACGGTTTCAGTAGCACCGTCCCAATGTTCCTCCCTGCCTGTTACCCGCGGCCAGTACAACAGAGGCATCACCAAGCAGGACCAACACCCTGGAAGGTGGCGACGGCTGTGGTCCTTCAATACGTTGGCCCCGTCTCTGCAGCAAGAGCAGTAGTGGACAATCGTGCAAGGTCAGTGCAAGTCCGGGGAAAGCGTGCCTGCGGGCTGGAGGTCCCTGAGCTTCACGGAGGGATGAGTGAGGGCTGAGACGTGAAAGATGCCAGGAGGCGGAGAGGGCATCCTGGTTGACACCTTAGGTTGTGCAAAGCCACAGAGGCACGGCAACGCGAGGGAGGGCGGCGTGCTTGGGGAATTGTGCCTCGTGGCTTTTGCGCCTAAAGAGGGAGAGAGCTCCAGGGTCCAGAGGACTCTGGCCAAACTCCTCCGGGGTTGGAGGGTTGGGGGTGGAGGTTGAGACTCCCAGGGCAACTCGAGCTTGCCCGAACCTTGGATTGTTCTTGTATTGGAAAACAGCCTGGTTTGGCGTTCACTTTGATAACTAAGTGATTACTCCTCTGTATATAGGGTCAGGACTCTCAAACTGTAGTGGTTAAATTCTGATTCCTGGGCCCCACCGCCCAGAGGTTCTGAGTCCTCAGAGCTGAGGCAGAGCCTGGGAATCTGCCTCATAACAAGGGTCCCAGGGGCTTCGGCTGCAGGTGGCCCTCACATTTTAGCAGCTTCCCGAACTGTCTTGGTGCTGAGAATCACCTGGGAAGTTGTGAAAAACACCGATCCCTCCCCTGGAGATTGTGGTCCAGCAAGCCGGCCTAGGGCAGTGAATCTCAAAGTGTGGTCCCAGGAGCACAGGCACCCGGCACGCCTGGGGATTTGTTACACTTGCGCAGTCAGGTCCCGCACTAGGGCTGCTGAATCGGAATCTCGAGGGCCAGGGCCCAGGCCCCCCATTTGTTTGAACAGGCTCTCCAGGTGAGTCTGATGTCTGCTAACGTGACAGCCATAGCCTAGAATTTGAGTTGCTTAACGATTACAGCAGGTGATTGGTAGCACTGGACAAGGTTGGGAAGCCTTGCAATCACTGAGGACACAACCTGCTCCTGTTGCCCAAGGTTCCCCGAAGGCCTGGATTCTCCCCAGCTTGCCTCTGGTCCTCTCCAGAAAAAAAGGTGTCCAGGAAACAGTATTTCCCCTTTACAAGCAGGTAATTTTCAGAAGAGCTGGGGAGCAGATAATTAAAAACCCCACCTCAACCTTCACACTCCTCCACTCCTCCACACCCGGCCTCCATGGCTCCCCTGGGAAGAAGTGGAGGCCATGGAGAAACTTCCAGAATCCAAAATTTACCAAGAATGAGTCTGGGTCAGCAGGGGTCACTTCCTTTTATTAATTCATTCCTGCCAGCTGACATCTCATTTTCTGGAAGCCAACCTGCGGAGCCCAGCTCCCCCGCCCCTCCTTCCTCCCTGCCGGGGAAGAGCATCCCCGCTAAGAATAACAAGGAGACCTGAGGAGACGCTGGGCTCACCAGTCATCAGAAAAAGGAGCCGCCCCCTTTGCTCCCCTTTCAACCCATTTTTAAATTCTGGGGCAGACTCATTGTCTCAGGACTGACAGGGAAGGGAGGTTCCTGGCCTCTCGGCCTTGTGCTCCCAGAACTGTGGTTCTAGAGGACCCTCTCTCCTTTCCCTGCCTCATAGGGTACCTGAAACCCCACCGTCAGTGTAGCAGTCTTTGCATCCTCTCACCTCCACACACACACACACACACACACACACACACACACACACACACACACACTTTATTCAATCACATTTATTTATTGAGCATGTCCTTGTGCCAGGTAGCGTGCTAGGGGATGAGGATGCTTGCAGTTACATCTGACCTGAAAAAATGCCTTAAACCTTAGCAGACAAAGCTCCACCCTAGAGCTCCATTAGAGCTTCCCAACGGTGGAGGAGACGTTGTAGGTGGAGGGATGGGACTTTGGGAGCGTGCAGGGCGAGGGTGAGGGAGGGCATTGGGAAAAGAACTTGTCTGACTTCAACTTAGAAACCTGTTTATTGAGCAGTTAATGTGTCCCAGGAACTTCACTGGGGCCTCAAGAGAGGTAATACATAGTGTGACTGCGAATCCTGGGTCTTCGGGGGTGCATCACCCAGGGGAGATCTCCTGCTTTTCTGAGAGGCATTGCAGTTTTGAGAGCAGAACCGGGGTTTGTGGTCACAAGAATGGAATACTGGTCTGGCAGGTTGTCTGGTTAGCTGTGATCTTGGGGAAGTCAATTTAACCCCAAACCTCATACCTTCTGTGGTAGGGGAAGGAGTTCTCTGTAAAATGGGAGTTGTCATAACTACCCTGCTGCTAAGAGCAGATGAGATAATTGTGGCTGCACCTTGTAGACTCTGGACAGCTGTAGATACTTATTCTATGGATCTATATTTAGTACCTGCTGTCAGATGTAATTTAACTGGGGGTCAGTTAACACAGTGGACAGAAATCCCTGTCCTTGTGGGGATTTCAGTGGGGGAGGATGGATGATGAATGAACAAATAGAGTGTCCATGGTGTCAAGAGCTCTGGAGGAAAATACAGCAGAGCTGGGGTTAGGAAGGACTGAGGGAAAGGGTGCTGCTATTTATATAGAATGGCCAGAGAAGGTCTTTTAATAAGTGACAAAGTCGTGCTTGAGCTGAAGCTAAAGGAAGTGGGGAAGGAATCACAGGGTTATCTGGGGAAAGAGCATACCATGTGGGGGAGACTGTAGGTGCAAAGGTCCTGAGGTAGGTATGTGCTACAAAGAGTATCAGGGTTACTAATGAGGGGAGAACCAATTGCTGAAGTTTCAGGCATCTTTTTTTTTTTTTTTTAAGCAGAACAAGAAGTTTATTACTCTCACTCAGTAGTTGCTGGGAGCTTTGATGTTAAGTCATACATAATTTGAGAAATACCAGGAATCTTCTTAATCTCAGTGACCGTCTTTAACACCACCTCTACAGGGATCTCAATGCCAAGGGCTGCAGGTATACCAGTCATGAAATCACTAGTGATAAAGGTTCGAATAACCATGGCTCTCTGGCATGAAGGATGCTTCTGAAGTGGGTCCCGATCAAAATGTAAAGGTGTCAAAATCACCGGCATCTGGCTGACTTTCCCAGCATACCCAGACCCCCTGAGAACGTTATGGGCCTCAAAATCAGCTTGGCGTAAAGTACTGAGCACCCCTGTTGTCAAGAAAGTGGGGGTAACTTCTGTAGGAGGTTCTTTAACTGGTGGGCCAAATATATAGACAACTCTGTTAATGCTATGACACAGGCGAGGTATAAGTCTAGCCAGGAAAATAAGAGATTCCCAGTCAGGCTCACCCTTACTGGAGATTCCACACACATAACTATAAGAACGACAGTCACCCTGCACGCCCACAGTTTTAACTGGTAGCAGGAAGGCATTCAGTGAACGCAGACTTGTAATTTGCACCAACTTCTCCTGAGCCTCTTCAGTTGTGCAGGCTTTGACTCTCTGTAATAGTGTATGTGGCTTTATAACGCTTGCAGAAAAATCAGCTACGATTTTCAAACTATTGTTGGTTTCAGGAAAATCCTTACAAATGTAAGGTTCCTCAGCACATATTACTCTGATTGCCAGGCTCGGACCTGGGAATGGATGCCTGGAAACGAACCCTTCCGGAAGTCCAAATTCTCTGCCTAAGATCCTTACTTCGTCTTGATGAAAATCTTTCAAAGGTGCTATGACTTTTCCCTCCTCTCTCAACTTTCTGATAAGCTCTGTGTCGTTATAGTGTTTATTTTAATTTTTTTTTTTTGTGACTTAAAACATTTTATTTTTTTATGTTTTAAACATCTTTATTGGGGTATAATTGCTTTACAATGGTGTGTTAGTTTCTGCTTTATAACAAAGTGAATCAGTTATACATATACACATATCCCCATATCTCCTCCGTCTTGCGTCTCCCTCCCACCCTCCCTATCCCACCCCTCTAGGTGGTCACAAAGCACCGAGCTGATCTCCCTGTGCTATGCGGCTGCTTCCCACTAGCTATCTACCTTAGGTTTGGTAGTGTATATAATGGGTTTTGATGAGTTCAGCTTTGCCACTTGCAACAAGGGATGCACTTTCAATTAGATCAGGCCGTAAAGTACCTTGGGCAAGGAAAACCTCCTCTGGTTTCAGGTTCATTTCTCCAGCTACTACATTGGCAGTCTTGACAAAATTAATGCCAATGATTTTTCTTTTCTCCTCAGGACTCGTAGTCATTTTAAGGTTTTCCTAATTGTCTTTCGTGGAGATCTGTCTTCATCTGATATTGGTAGAGCTGTTGTTCCATTGTAGAAAGAATGAGCGGCATTTATCACTTTGACTTGAATTCCAGGCTTTTTGAGGGCCTCTTCAACAGACTGACATTCTCGTTTTCTCATAAAGCCATTATCAATGTGCAATGACTTGACCTTGGTTTAAAGCACGATTCAACAAAGCTGTACAAACTGTTGAGTCCACTCCACCACTGAGCAAAACCAAAACTTTTGATGTGCCGACTCTCTCTTTGACCTCTTGAGTGCACTCAAGTTCTCTGTTCTGCACAGTGAAGGTCCCACTGCACCCACATATGTCGAAGAGGAAATTCTTCAGTATTACTTTCCCATTTTCTGTAAGACCAACTTCAGGGTGGAACTGGACTCCATATAATTTTCTAGATTCATTTGCTCTACCTGGTAGTGTTGGAGGGTCTCCTGCAGAGGCGGGGGGTGGCTGTGGCTCACCGTGGGGACAAGGACACTGGCGGCAGAAGTTCTGGGAAGTACTCCTTGGCTTGAGCCCTCCCAGGGTCTGCCATTAGCCCCACCAGAGAGCTGGGTAGGCTCCAGTGCTGGGTCACCTCAGGCCAAACAACCAACCGTTTCAGGCATCCTGACAGCTACTTTTTCACCACAACCATGATTTAAAATTATATTAAATTATTATATCAAAAAGAAATGTAATATATGTTTGCATCCTATTACTTTGTAACTATTTAGCTACATTCTAATTCTGTGTATTTTACTCGGATCCATGCGCTTCAGGTTATTTACATCTATTGTAGGCATATAGTGATATTGCCATGTAATAGAGGGAACTGCCCATCCATTCTCAACTCCGCATTCAGTGACGTCGTGTCAGGAGCTTGAAACCCGCCATGCTGGGAGTATTTACACCTTGGCAGTTGGCAGACACTGTGAATCACAGTTGCGCCTCTCCTCCTCCCAAGAGCGGATTGTGAACATTTTCCAACCTACCAAGGCTGCAGCTCCCTGCAGGGCAGATCTGAGGCAGGAGCTCCCTTTCCAGTCTGCTGTCAGATGGTCCCCGAGTCTGGAGGAGGAGATGGGGGCTGGTGCTGAGGAGAATCTCAGGGTGTGGTAGAGGCAGTCAGGGTGTGCTGGGCAGGACCTCCAGCCCCACCCCGTCCCTGGGCCCCCATATTACTCCTGGAGCTGCCCCGACTGCATTATTGTCTCTCAATCCCCACTTCCCTAGCGGACTGCAGCCAATTCCTTATTCCCACACTGCAGTTCAGGAGGTATTCCAAGCTCCTTTGAGTGCCCAGCCTTGAGCACGCAGTCCCCAGGGATAATGATAATGACAGCAATTTACAGTCATTGCTTTTAAAATTCTCTCAACAACCCTAATCAGGTAGACATGGTTATCTTCCTCATCTCATGGAAGGGGCATCTAAAGCACGGAGAGATTCAGTAACTTGTGCAAAGTTGCACAGCTGTTACCAAGTCCAAACTTGTACTGCTCGCCGCATGACAGGGCAATAAACTGAGAAACGAGTTGTTGGGACAAGGAATAGTGATTTTATTCAGAAATCCAGCAAATGGAGAAGATGGTGGACTAGCTTCGCAGAGAACCACCTTACCCTCGTTAGAATTCGGGCTTCTCTTATAGTAAAAGAGGAGGGGGTGTGATTGATCGCTGCAGACCTCTTGGTGTCAGAATCCTTTGTCCTTGCAGCTGTCCCTGTAGGTCCAGTCACGATGTTCCTATAAACCTCTAACAAAACAAATGTTATTGTCTGTTCTGCAACTTTGTATCTCTATATGAATGGAACAGTGTTATACCTTTAAAGGTCAGAGCCTTGAGAATGGGCTATCCTGTATATTTCAAGCTACAGGCAACATTCTTGTAGCAAAAGCAATGGAATGCAAAGGTGAAAGTAAAAGAAACAGATCCAATATGGAGTCAGATTTGTTCTTCCCTATTACACAACTAGTAAGTAGCAGTCTTAAGTTGAGCCCAGGCCACTGGCTCTAGAGTCTACACTGTTTGCCACGAAGCAACTCTAGGACATGAGAGGTAAGGGCCCTAAGCTCGGGGAGCTTATGCTGGGGTGGGGAGATCAGGAATATCTGGGCCTCCAGAGAGACAGATGGCATTTTGCCAGGAAAAGATGGCGATCAGAAGAGGGCATCCCAGGTGGAGGCAACCGACAGTGCAAAGGTCCAGAGTGTGGGGGAGAAAGGGCTGTTCAGGGAAGAGGGAATGGCCCCAGCTGCCTGTCACTTCTACGGCCTCGCCCACCCTGGAGAAGCCTGCCTTTGGGGCTTCAAAATGACAACCTTCCAAAAATAACTTATCTTCAGCTTTCTCTCTGTCTTTGCTCAGTGATTCACATGTTCCTCAAGGTGGTAGTAAAGTAGATTAGTTCCATAACACAGAGACTGGGGAAATTGTGCGTGCCCACGTGTGTATGTGTGTGTGTGTATGTGTGTGTGTGTGTGTGTGCGTGCACACGTGTGTACGTGTGTGCGTGTGCACGCTGGGGTGGGAGGTGGCAGGGAGGAGACCTGGTAGAGTGAATGTGGCATCTGGCTTGGGATTAAGCATTTTCCTCAAGTCTGTTCATTACCTGCCGTGAGCAAAGCCAAGTGGTAGAGGCTGGTGAGGGCAGGGCAGGAGGGGTGTGCCTGGTTGTTCTTGACGTGCTCTCTAAGTAGCTCAGAATCTGCTGTCCTGGTCACTCTCAGGAGGTTAATGAGACAATGAACATCTCTGGGTCAACTGTTATGTTATCCAGCATCCTTTGTAAGAGCCATCTATGCAATCAATCCCTCCTGGAAGGACAGACTTCTCTTTCTGAACTCCGAGCAGAGACCACCCTCTTTGCAGGAGAAATTTCATCTCTCCAGATGAGTCTGTTGGCCTCTTTTTATCTGCTCCTGTGACCTATATAACCTAAAAGTCCACATCTAAGGGATTGCATCCTGTAAATTTAACGCTGCTCTGTGTAATGAGTTCCAGAAAACAGAGAAGCCCCAGTGGAAATTTCCATTGAGGCTCAGCATAACCATTCTTCCTGGAAAAATACTCTTGGACAAGGTAAGAGGAATCCTTGTTTGCCTGGAATCTTAAAGAGAAGAGTGCTGGTGGGAGGAGCCCAGGGACTCTTGTTTCTCCAGGAGTTTCCAGAGGTTTGGAAGACCTTGAGGTCACTGACTGTTCTGGCAATAAGCACGGCATCTGCAGAACTGAGGATTCATGGTTGAGAGACGAATGAACTCAAGCCCGCGCCCTTTTGAGCACAGCAGAGGAGGCGTTAGGAATAAGCACCACTGCGTTCAGGGTGGACTGGTGGTGAACACATGGGGTGCGTGCGCCCAGAGGCTGAGTGTGGAGGGACTCCCTGCCTGAGGGTCAGAGGTGAGCCTTCTGCAAGGTAGTTATTGGTTCTGGATCTAAGAGGTCAGCAAATCTCCCCCAAATGAGAGCTCTTAACTACAATGTATTTTCCTTTTTGCCTGGGCTACCAGGGCATTCACAGGGAAAATTAGTGTTCAGCTGGTGACTAGACATTTCAGGTACGTGACATATTAGTGGATTAGTGGAAGCTTTGGGTCCTTGTTAAAATTGTGCTGGGGGAGAAAAAAAGGATGGAGGCAACATATAACACTAAAATAGAAGTGTTTTTTCAGAATTAATCTTTAGCCTCAAAGAGTGACTCTTCGTGAGGCCCTGGAGAGGAGAGGGTGGAGAACCACACAGTCAAGGGAGTCTTTGCACCCCTCTGCCTGGTGTGTGGTGTTCCTCTGCTTCCCTCATGCTAATCCTCACATGGCACCTCTAATAAGCCCGCACCCCAAACAGTTCTAGGCCCTCCACGTTCTCCAGGCTGTCTCCTATCCAAGCCCATTCATTTGTTCATCCATCAGTCCATCGATCTATCCGCCCCCCCACCCCCCTCCACTCTCAGCAAACACTGAGCACTCTTCCTCTGTCCCAGGACAGGGCTATGCATTGACTAAGAATTGGGATCTGCCTTTCAGTAGCCTTTGCATCCAGTAAGGGAGAAGATTTACCAATGGGTAAGTTCAAGAGATGTTAGGACAGTGGAATAGTAGTCAATTTAGGGTTCAGAGAAGAGGGAGCATGGACTTTGGGACCAGGCTGTCTGGGTTTGGAATCCTGGCTTCATCACTTATTAGCTGTGTGACCATGGGCAAATTACTTAACGTCTCTGTGTCTCAGTTTTCTCAGCTGTCAAACGGTATTCCGTTGGACCTGCCTCAGAAGGTTGTCCTGGTTATCTCCCGCTGCCTAACAAAGTACTCGTGCCATTTTATTATACCTCATGATTTTGTGGTCAGTTACTCAGGCAGGGCTTGGCTGCTCGGTGCTTTTGCCCCACGTGGCATCAGCTGAGGTCACTCAAGGGTACTTCAGCTGGAAGGTCCCAGATGGCTTCACTCACGTGTCTGGCACCTCGGCCAGGATGGCTGAAAGGCTGGGTCCAGCTGGGACTGTCCACCAAAGCACGTGAATGTGGTCCCTCCGGCATGGCAGTCTTGGACTAGTCAGACTCCTTCCATGGAGGCCCAGGGCTGCCAAAGAGAGTGCACCAAAAGATGGAGGTGGAAGCTGCTGGTGTCTTCAGGTCTGGTCTAGAAACTGGCACAGTATCACTTCCACCACAATGTACTCATCAAGTGGACCCAGGGCCTGCCCAGGTGCAAAGTGAGAAGACTTAGACTCAAACTCTCCAGTGGGAAGAGTGGAAAGGATTTGTGGCCATTCTTGAAGCATCGCAGTTACCCGAAGATGAAATGAGTTAATATGCGGAAAGCAGCTAGAGCGGTGACTGACAGCAAAAGGGACATACAAGTGTTTGTCGTTGTTGCTTTAATTACCGCCCCTGGGCTGAGTCTTAATAGATGAGTCTGTGCTCTCTTGACAGACAGCCATGGGGAGCTGGGGAATGGTGGGTTTCAGACGGATGGTGTTATTAGCACGTAGTCGTGTTTCGTGGGCAATCTTGTGAGAGTCCTGGTCTTTGCTAATTCAAAGTAGATGATCAGACCTACTGATATATGCAAAACATGTAAGTGACTGCTAACGAACAGGTCTCACATCCTTCCCAGGGACAACCAGGGACCCAGCCTGGTGGGAGACCCAGAGGGCAGGATGGCTTAGAGGCCAGCCCCCTCACCCAGGACGCGTGGGCTCAGCTCCGAGGTGCTCACAGACCCAGAAACACACAGATGAGCAGACACGGCTCTGGGCCGCCTGCCTGGGCTCCCCCTCCCAGAGCCCACCGCTTAATTGGAAAGGGCCATTTCAACATCTTAGCAGAAAATGGAGTTTTTCTTTCCTTGATGTCGTGATTTGACTGGGGGTTAGCAAAGCATCAGTGAATCCTAAATGTCTATTTAAAAAAATCAAGCCTTCATTTCAGCTTGGTACAGGGCTCTGCTCTCCCTTTGTGGGAGGAAAGATAAAACGCTTTCATGCACGTCCTTCTGCCTTGAATGCGGGCTGGTTAGACATCTCTGGTAATGGCTGGGCTGTGCCAAAGATTTTCTCTCTTCCCAGTAGCAGTTCCTGCCTTTAAACGGCTTCCACGGGGAAGAGCCATAACACACATGCAGAACAGAGGCTGAGAAAGGCTTCCAGGAGGAGGGCTTGTTTCCGAGGGGCAGGTGCAGCCGTGGCTTGAGCCAAGCTCCGTCCCTCACATCAATTACCTTATGGAATCCTTACTAGGCTGCGGTGAGGGGTGGGGGGAGAAATGAGGGTTATTTTTACTGCCCTTTATAGTTGAGACATCTGGAGCCCAGAAGGGCTGAGTGGACCGGACCATCCAAGGTCACACCCCTGGCGGCGTAGAGTGGGGGCAGAGCAACTCCTACCCAAGTGTGTCTGACTCTGTGTTTTTACTCTGCCAGGAAACATGGGGGTCCTCCCCCACCTTCTCGTCATTCCCCTCACCCCATTACTAACCCTTGTACAGATGCGGACCCACTCTGGCGGGGGCCCCCCACTCTGAGCGGACCAGTGGTGGGTGCCACAGCTTGGTGATGTGATTTACCTAGGAAGACCCCAAAGCATGGCATGTACTGACTCTGAATGAGAGCACGGAACCAGGGTGGGCACACAGGGTGTGCTGAAGGGGAGGGAAGGGGGCGTTTTGAGAGCCCTAGAGGAAGAGAGGGAGGACGGCAGAGGACACCTCATGGTGCCATTCTGAGAGCCAAGAGCTGTGGGTCCACAGCCCAGCCATTTCACTGAGGCATCACTGCATGGCCTTGGAAAAGCCTTGTCTCCACCAGCAGCCTCAGGCTCTTCATTTTAAGGTTGAGAGACTGTGCTTTAGGCTTTCTGATGTCCCTTTCAGTCCTGAGACTCTGGGAGTTTATCAGTGCTGCTAAGCACAGCTGTACAGGTTGTGCACTGCACAACTCCAGGTAGGTGCCACTGGCAGACTGCAGTGTGAGTCTGCATCCCATTCCACGGTCCTGGAGTCTATAAATGGGGATATAGATAGGACATGAGATCAGAGAAGAGGGGAGAAGTTCCAAGCAGAGGGTGGCCTGTGACCACATTTTTCTCTAATCGAGAGCCAGACAAGTATTTATACTGCACAAAGGAGTGGTCACGTAGGTGTGTCTGGACCTGTGGCGAGACATCTCTGGGGTTTGTCACTGATCACACTCAGCAGCCACATATGAGCGTGACCGCTGTGATTGGCTCTGGTTTAAAAGCACAGTGTTGGCCCACTAGGGAGAGACCCCTTTGACAGGTCTAAGATGTGGGGCCTCCAGTTTTCAGAGGCAGCTTCCTACGGGAAGTCTTCCCTGACAGTCCTGTAAGCGTGAGGCTCCTCAGCCACACTGCCTGCAAGGATTTTGTATTTGGTTAGTACCTGCTGATAACTATTGCCGCAAGGAAAACAACTGCGTCTCCCCTCAGACCGGGGCTCCCCGAGGGCGAGGCCGCGTCTCCCCTCAGACTGGGGCTCCCCGAGGGCGGGGCCGTGTCTCCCCTCAGACCGAAGTTTCCCTGCCATCGGAAAGTGTGTCTCCGTCCTTCATTCATTCATTTGATATCGACCGAGGACCTATTTAGTGCCAGACGCTGTTCTAGGCTCTCAGAACATTATACTGATAAACAGCAAACAATTCTTGCCATTGCTAAGCGCTAAGAAGCAGGGTTGTGTGACTGGTTCACCCGGGGTGTTTTGGGAAGGCCTTTCTGAGCTGCGAGATCCAGCAATAAGGAGGAGACAGGCGTGGGAAAGTCTGGGTGAAAAGCATTCCCGGCAGAACCAACCACAGGGCAAAGGCCCTGAGGTGGGAGGAAAAGAAAGGTCAGGGTGTCTGGGCATAGCGAGGGCCTGACTGCCATCCCGTGGGGTCTCCCGGAGCTTTCTGTGGCTTCTCCGTGGTATGGGCTCTGGGCTCTGTCCCCTGCCCGCCTTCCTCTGCTGCCCCAGGATATCACGGAGGAAGTGTCCTGCCAGCACGATGCCCTTCCTGCAGCCGCCCCCGGCCGCCTGCCTCTCCAGCCACACTCTGGACTCCCTGCCCCCAGCCTCCTTGCTATTGCAGACCTGCTCCCCTGAGCTCAGCCCCTCGTGTCCTGTTCCTTAGAGCCATCTTAAGCAAGCAAGGAGAAAACCTCCTTGACCTGAATTTTGGATTTACAGACAGGGTGCCAGAGAAACATGTAGCTGGGCAGATTCAGGAAGGCCCTCACCTCCAGTCGTCCCGACTTTCTCCAGCCCCCCAGTACAGACATCCCATAACAGAGGCCAGTAAGTGCCTGGCCTTGTCATGTCCCCCGCAAATGGGCCGTTAAGAGGCCAGGCTGGGAAGTCACACTGAGCCATTGTTGAAATCTGTCGAGTGATTTCACCTCTCAGGTCCTCCGTTTCCCCAGATGTAAAATGGGAATAATGGCACGTACGAGGTAGGATTGAAATTGGATAATAGATACTTGGGAGGGTAACGCTTGATTAATTATTGATTACTGTGGGTAATGCTTATCGTTTGCGTGCCAGGCGCCATTCTTCATTTTTATAAGCAGTATCTCATTTAAGCTTCATAGCCCAATGAGGCACGCACGTTATCATCCCCATTTCTGAAATGCAGACACTGAGGTACAGGGAGGCCACCCAGCTGTTCAGGAAAGCTACCGGAGAGTGGTCCACAGCCAGGGCTGGCACTGTCTCCCTAGGGGATGTGTGGAGATATGAGTGTGTGGTTTTGGGTTGTCACAGTGGCTGGGGCCATCTTGCGGGGTTGGGGGACAGTGGGGATTCCTAGTGAATGTGCCCCCTGGGGCAATGTGTGGACTAGTCCTACACAGGAAGAACTGACCACCCCAAGTGCCAACAGACCCCTCTTTTGAGAAACACTGATTCCAGAACTACCCCTCATTAACAGAAGAAGGATTGAGTCCCAGGTAAGGTGACTAGTCCAGGCTCACCTGATGCGTCAGGGCAGAGCTAGGACCACAGACACATCCTCACCTCGACCATCACTTCACGGCGCAGAGCCCACGCCAGAATTTGAACCACGTTCAGGGTCAGGCCAGCTGGCAGCACTGGGCTGGTGTGTCCCTCAAAAGCCACCGGGTGTGGCCTGTGATCCCCTTTCCCAGCCTGAGGAGGGACCCCCTCACCCAGCCCTGGCTTGAAAGGTGATTTTTTATTTTTTATTTTTTTGCAGTACGCAGGCCTCTCACTGCTGTGGCCTCTCCCGTTGCGGAGCACAGGCTCCGGACGCGCAGGCTCAGCGGCCATGGCTCACGGGCCCAGCCGCTCCGCGGCATGTGGGATCTTCCCGGACCGGGGCACGAACCCGTGTCCCCTGCATCGGCAGGCGGACTCTCAACCACTGCGCCACCAGGGAAGCCCGCTCCTCTCATTTTGGGTGTGTGTGTTTGTGTGGGCAGATGGACTGGCTCTCCTCTCTTCTTGCCCTAGGGAGTTGGTTTGTTTCCCACTTGGTGGGAATACCACCACTGTAACCCTGGCCTCTGTCTATCCAGCTCTCAGGCCACAGGTGGATCCTGGAGTATCCACTGCCTATGAAATCTGGGTTGGGGGACAGCTGCTGAATCCTCTGTCCCCAAACCTCTTCCTGAGATTTCCTTGCCATTCATGTGCTTGAAATTTTACCATCAGAGATTCATTTCTTTGTGACCTGGCCTGGGATGGTGGGTGGGTGATCCCTCTTTTCTTTTCTTGTTCCCTAATTGAATCAGGATTATTTTCATCGTAAATGAAAGTTAGAACACTTAGCTTGGTCTCAGGTGATATAATTGAATGAATTATTGAAAAGCTCAGATTATTGAAAAGTCTCTGGCTTCAGGCATGGTTTGATCCAGGGGTTCTCCTTGTTAGCAGGACTCTGGCCCCATTTTGTTGTGATTCCCTGGGCTCCACTCTACTCCTGGGTCAGTTTTCTCTTCTGACCACCCTCCCCCCAATCCCACCACATTGGTGGCTACAGAACCACCTGGAGATAAACAGCTTCTCTCTGAGAGGTTCTGATAAAAGAAGAAGGAGCTTTGGAGAAGTGCGCCCCCCCCCCATACATCTCATAACTCATTGGCCCAAACTGGGTTATGTATTCCCTCTACTTCCCTCCCCCAGCAATCACTGTGGCCCAGGTGATGGAATCAGTTATCCCTGGGCAGTGTCATCATATTTATTACATAGCAAACTATGGTCCTTGGGCAGAGAGAACCTTCAGACCGTAATGCAGACCTGCAAGCTGGGGGAGGGAAAGCGGCAGGAACGCCTCAGACCACCATTCACCAGGTCACACACAACGGCAGCATCTCAGGCCGCCCAATGGGGAGCTCCCCAGCAGACTGCCCATTAGACGAGTCCGGCTCCGGGCAGAAATGGCCAAGCCCCAGCACCTGCCCAGCAAAACCCAAACGCTCCCAAGATAAACTCCTGATGACGTGATAATAGCAGTCACCCTGTAGAATCCCACCTGTGCATATCAGCAGTGGAAATGTCATCATCAGCGGGCATCCTGGTTAAGACAGCCCAACAGGTAATTTGCTGATTTACCGCTCAGATGCTAAAACACGAAACAGGCTCCAGTGGCCAATGGAAAAACACAGTGCGAAATGCTTTTCCTCACCTTCACCAGGGAAAGTCCCAGAAACGCTGAGCATCCCTGGTCTTCCTCTCCTACTCCAGCCACTTTGGGCCACTGTGAAGGAAAATATACAGACTGGAGGGTTGCGGTGATCTGGGAGACGCAGCAGTGAGTGGTGGTGTGAAGCGAGATCTTAATTCCCTGCCCAGGAATTGAGCCTATGTAACCTGGATGAAAACCGGAAATCCTAGCCACCACACCCCCTGGCTCTTGCCCCCAGTAAAAAAATGCACTTCTCGTGGAGGCAAAACTGTAAAAACAGGTACAAAGTTTATTTTTAGAGACATAGCACAACAACACGTGGGAGAGCACACAGAGAAACCGTTTGTTAAGATAGAAGCGAGGCAGAGATTCTCACTCGGAGAGAAAGGGTGTGGGCGTTCTCCCTAAGGAGGAGGAGTGCGGTAAAGAGGCGGTCAAATCATTTATGCAGGGCGGTTCTTCCGGGTCTTTGTGTACCTTTGGCCAATTATCTGGTTTCTTTTTCCACACCTGACCTGCCTTAGGAGCCTCCCCCACATATGTGTGCAACTTTTTTCCAAGATGGATTTCAGCCCAGAGGCCTATGGGATGGCCTTAGCATCACATTATTATGGGGTGGTTCCACCTCCTTTTTGACCCCCAAGGAGCCTTTCTGCTCATGTGCTATACTTCCCTTGCCCCAAGGATGGGAAATGTATGACCTCTTGATCTTTTAACAGGGTTTAGTCCTACTCCGTCCCTGCCATAAAAATGTCCAACGTCTGGTTATTTACCTTATTTCTGTTGCTAGGTTTTGTATCGAGGTGCAGATCTGGAGATATAGACAGGAGTCAGGTCATAAATATGTAGTCCTGGAGCCCGTTTGTCTCTTGTTTCAGAAATGTAAACAGGGGGCTGGTAATGAATGTCTGGCCTGAAGCCCAACTTCTTCTCACCCCAGAAAGTGTGAACAGGAAGCCAGTTGTAAATATCTAGCCTGGAGCCCGTCTATCTCCTGCCTTAGCAGGGGGCATAATTTTTTTCCTAAAACGAGCCATAACCCACCACCTACCCTCTCCCCAGCTCTGCCTGTTGGGCAGATGTGCTACGGTGACTACTGCCCACTCCTCACTGTGCCCACCCCTCAAGGGTAATTGTCTGTTTATTCTCCTCTTTCAGTCTCTGCCTGTCTTATTCTCTCTCATCTGCTTTTTCTCTATCCCATCTTTTTCTCTCTCCTCCTTTTCCTGAGGTGGGTCTTCCGTGACTTTCCATTTTAACACGCTCACATCAGGAAGTTCTTTCTAAACCCTGGGCCAGACTTGGGGGTGTTTCCCTAACCCTAGGCCGGTCTTGGTGTGTCTGAGTCACATTTCCCCTCCTGCCCACACAGGGACTGTCCTTGCTGTGGTGATCCCAGTCTGGTCCTAGTGAAAGGTCAGGCTCCCCCAGCAGGCAGATGGAGAGCAGCCCAGAGCCACCACCAGCCCTCAGGGCAGCTCTGGGTAAACTAGAAAAGAGGTGCCCCTTCTTCGAGGTAGAGGTAGCTCCCGTGTCAGGATGCACATCCCAAGGGCTTCAGCCCCGTGCTACCCCTTGGCCAAGCACCCTGTATGCAGCACGTGGAAGACAGGGCTGTCAGGACCTATTTCTCTGTGAGACGCAGCTCTGGGGATGGAGACAGAGGGATGGCTGTGGACTAAGTGGGTTCTTCCCAACTGCTGCAGAGGCAAAGTCCAGAGTGACCATCTGCAAAGGCTAGTGGCCATGGATTTCCCTGGGGAGCTTGCTTAACAGGCAGATTGCTGGCCCTGCACCCAGGGAACCTGCCGCAGCGGGTTTGGCCTGGGCCCTGAACCGAGCTCCCCGGGTGATTCTGATGCAACCCATACTCTGAGAGTCCCCGGCTCCCCAGAGCAGAGCCTTTGCAGATTTGTATCCCAAGAATGAACACATTTTACCTCTCACCCCCAAAATAAGGGTATTAATTTGTAAGTTTTATACATGTAATACTGAAAGCTACGACATGAAGTAATAGAAGGAAAACATTTTTTAAAGGTAAAAGTAAATACAAATAGGAATTGTACCATTTCCTCCCTGCCCCCCTCAATTCTGCTTTCTAACCCTCTGTGCTCCCCACTTTGGAGGCCATGGCCACAGGGACTGGGAGAGGAGATTTAACCACTGAGAATGATGCCGAAAACTCAGCCTCTGTGCGCAAGTGCCGAACTGAACCTCAGAGACGGAGTTCTGGGTGAAGTAGCAAAGAATAGCTTTATTGCTTTGCCAGGCAAAGAGGGACACAGCGGACTCATGCCCTGAAAAACTGTGCATCCCAACCCGGGAGAATTTGGTGAGGAGTTTTATGGCAAGGGTTCAAGGGCGGAGTTGCTGATAAGGGTCAGAGTGGGAGGGGGCGTTGCTGCAGTCCTTTAATCTGGTCTCAGGTGGTCTCCTGATGAGCTTTTCAAGGTTATCAAACTGTGATCGTCTCTGGAATGAATGCTGACCTGACGTCTTCCGTTTGTTGGGGGTTTTAGATCTGTAAAGAGCTCAAGATATTTTTATGTGTATCTCTTGAGGCGGCACTAGGACCCTGCTTCAAGGCTGCCCTGTTGTTTCTTGCCTGCTCCTCCCTTGTCTCTGCATCCTCGCCCTTCCCTGGTTAGCAACTGTTTGAAAGGTTTCCAGGCCCAGGAGCCCCACAGGATCATGCTCAGTTTCAAGATCATGAACCATCTCCCCCTTATGGGAGGAAAACAAGGAGGTTTTCTCAGGAGGAAACCCAGACGCTTATGATCAGGGTGAAACCTCAGGCTCCCCTTCCCTCCACTGTGAATTCCTCGTGATTCTGCTGCCTTTGGAGGGTGTGGGGAGCTGTGGTGAGCCATGGTGGGGCACCCCCTGACTCCCGAGGTGCTCCCTGACTTCCCGTGCTGCGGGCCGTTCTCCTTTCTCTCTCTAACGTTGGATTCCGGCCACTGTGCTGTGAATCAGGCCTGTGCTGATTTAGTGGCGAGTCCTGTTTCGGGTGACATGCTTCCTCACCTGTGAGGTGAGAGGGGTGGGCTGAGTGATTGCTTGGTCTCCTTCCAGCCCCGACGAGCGAGGCTCCCATCGACCATGGTGGCGCCATTCGTGAGTGGGAGAGTAAGTGGCGGCCTTGGAAAAGACTAGGAACGAAAAGGGAAAGCTGGTTAGTAAGGAGATAACCATGTTCCAACCAGTTCTTTGGGAGAGAAAGGCATGGGAGGGTCAAGGGTCCCCACAGCAAAGGCAGCAGGACTTGGTCTAGGTGCTGCAAGCAGGATCGGCAGTCACTTCATCCGAATTCTAGTCCGGACTTTGCCTGGAGCAAGTTTCTTTGATCAATTACTTTTTTTTTTTTGAAGTATAGTTGCTGTACAATATTATATGCTACAGGTGTACAATATAGCGATTTACAATTTTTAGAGGTTATACTCCATTTATAGTTATTATAAAATATTGGCTATATTCCCCGTGTTGTACAATACATCCTTGTAAACCAGTTACTTCTTTTTCCTAACCTCAGTTTTCAAAAAAGCAGGATTGGGCTAGATGATCACTATGGATGCTACCATGGGTGTAGTCTAAAATGGACTTTTCCAAAATGCGGGCCATGAAAAAATGTTAATTATTTGGTGAGGCAGGGTAGGGCATGGCAGAATAGGAAGTTTCCTTGAAACTTTTGTTTCAGGTGTGTGTGTGTGTGTGTGTGTGTGTGTGTGTGTGTACGTACGTGTGTACGCATGCGTACTGGGTCGCTGTGCCAGTCCATGTCCCAAGAGGAAACAGAAGACACACTTCAATGAGAATAATTGGCACCGGGCTTCACGGACTGTTTACAAAGGTGGAGAATAGGGAAAGCATGGATGCAGGACCAGGGGCTGGCAGCAGTAGGGCTGCTACCACCCCTGAGGCAGAAGGAACGTAGGGAGGGAGTGCTTTCCAGAACCCAACAGGGGAGTCCTATAGAAAAGGCCACTATGAGAGGAGCCACAGCCTTTTATGGAGGGACAGCCAGGCTGCTGCAACCCAGCAGGAAGGAAGCCAGGAGGGAAAATGCCCCTAGCTTCACTCTCCATCCTTCCATGTCCTGCTGGAGCTACCCACTCGCAGAGCCTCCCAGAGGCCAGAGGGCAAGAAAGCCACGGGCGCAGTGCCCTACAGCTCCTGGGGCAGAGGGATCCCAAGGGGCGAAGGGACAATTTCCAGCCCAGGGAGATGTCACATCTATATCTTCCCATGGATTGCAGTCAAGTGCTCTTAAAAACCATCGTCCATTGGAGACCAAGGTGGCCTTGGGAGCCTGCATGGGTTTGAAGGCAGCCAGAATTAGGCTTGGATCCTGGCTCTGCCACCTGCAGGCTGCCTGACCTTGGACAGACTACTCACCCAAGGTGAGCCTTAGCCACCATACGTGTGAGAGCTGGGACCATGATGCTGGCTGTGCAGGTTGGCCACATGGGTTAGAAATAATAACTGAGAAATGCCAGGCACCTGGGACGTTCAGCATCACTCCTTTGCTCTAAGCGTGACAACAGGAATTAGTCACAGCCTTTTCTAAGCACCCGGGTGCCTGTCTCTGTTTCTTTAAGCAGCACCCTTGTACTGGATGGTCCTTCTTTCCTCTCCATCCTCGCCGCCCAGCCTTTGGTTGCTTCATTTCTTCTGCAAGCAATTGTTGATGAAATGATTTATAAATTACAAGGTGTTTACTGCCCTTGGAGAAAGCACAGACCACTTATCAACAAAATTTACTGAGACATTAAGTGGTAAGAAGGATTAAAGCCCAAGGAAGGACCTGGAACGGGAGTAGCTTTCCTGGGGAGCCTGAGGTCAACGTGTATTTTCACCGTTATTCCCACTTGCAGTGGCAGCTCCTGGAGGCGAGGAGCCTGCTCTGCCCAGAGGAAAGACAGCCAGGGAGCTTCCTTTGCACCTGCACTGTGACTTGGGTTGAACCTAAGGCCTCCCTTGCTCCTGCTCTGGGGGCCCAGTCCCTTTGATTTTGTTGGGGGAAAAAACCCCCAGAATCAGTGTGTTTCTCTCCTTAACAAACACCGGGATTCCTTTTTCAGGGCAAATCAAAGCAGACTGCTCAGTCTTCCATTAATTGACTACATCTTATCGGAGCCTCAGTTTCCTCAACTGGAGAGTGGAAATGGTAACTCCTGCTTTATGGGATGGCTGTGAAGTGTAGAAATAAGTACCTAAAGAGCCTGGATCGAGTCAGTGAATGGAGATTCTGGTGGGGCCTCTGGGTAAATTCTCCCAAGGATAACAGCTCTGATCAGCCTCCCCAGGCAGCCGTGGCTCTTCCTCTGTAAGCAGGTCAGCTTGATTTGCAGAGATTCTCCCTTTGCTGATGCCACTGAAGGCTGCCTACGGCTCTGCTGAAAGGCAGTGATAATTACACCTGGTGTGGGATTGGGGGGAAGTGTGGTGGGAGACTGCTCTGCTGTGTGGTATGTGCTCATTTGCATTAAGATCAGAAGCATCGTGGGCCTGCGTGTGTGTGGGCGTGCACACACACACACATACTTGTGCAAGACTGCAACTGAGGCTTGTCATTGGTGCTTTGGTAACAGATGCAGAGGATCAGGGGAGCAAACCAGGAGCACTGACTCTAAAGGGATGACACTACAAATGGCTCAGAGGACATCCTTGTCCTTCGATGACCGTCCTGGGTGCTGGCTGAGAGCAGGGTTCCAAAACCAGACCGCTCAGGCTGGGCTCTAATCCAAGCTTTACCACCTTCCGGCTGGAAGGCCTCGGGCAAGATACTTTAGCCTTTCTGTGCCTTGGTTTCTTTCATTGAAAATGGGGATCGAAGTGTGTCGTGATGATTTCATGAGTCAGTACAGGTCAGGAGGCTACAGTAAGGCCGAGCACATACTCTGCCTCTTCCATCGTCACTGTCATCAACGTCATCATCAATCTTCCTAAGACAGTTGTACAGTGAGAGGAAGCTTGGACTAGGGAAGGAAGAAGAACTAAGATTCATTCAATTATTATTATTATTATTTTTCCAAATATATTATTCCAAATGGGATGTGAGATAAGTCATAAACATTCTTACACTTCACCAAAAGAGACAGAATAAAGTTCATGGGGAAATGTGGGGAAGCGAGGGCAAGATGAGTGTACAGAATGACTCGGGGAGGGGGGGATCCTGTAGAGTTTCTGGAAGTGGGCCGTTACTGTGGCTTTCAGCTCCATAAAAATAGGATCAGCTGCAAAATTCACTGACAAAGGGAAGTCAGTCGCAGAATGGATGACCCCCGTCCCGCACAAACAGAAGGTTTAAGAAAAGAATTCAGAGGACAAAGAGTACATGCTATGAAATTCCATTTATATAATAAGTACAAAAACAGGCAAAACTAATCCATGCAGTTCCAAGTCAAGATAATTGTTACCTTTGGGAGTGGGGCAGTGAATAGGAAGATAGTAGGGGGAGGGTCCTGGGGACCCTGGTAATGTCCTATTTCTCGATTTGGGTGTGGAATTGTGAGAATTCATGAAGCTGTGCATTTATGATGTGTGTGTGTTTGTACGTATGTTTCACTGACAATTTCAAATAAAAGCGGTTGCTTGGTGGAAGCATAGCTTTTCAGTACACTGCATCTATAAGTAACACTTTATTGTTTTTGGTCTTTTTTTAGTTTTATTGACGTATAGTTGATTTACAGTGTTGTGTTAATTTCTGCTGTACAGCAAAGTGACTCAGTTATACATATATATACTTTTTCATATTCTTTTCCATTATGGTTTATCACAGGATATTAAATATATTTTCCTGTGCTATACAGTAGGACATTGTCGTTTATCCCATAATAGTTTGCATCTGCTAATTCCAAACTCCCAATCCTTCTCTCCCCCACCCACTCCCCCTTGGCAACCAAAAGTCTGTTCTCTACGTCTGTAAGTCTGTTTCTGTTTTGTAGATAAGTTCATTTGTGTCGTATTTTAGATTCCACATAAAAGTGGTATTATCTGGTGTTTGTCTTTCTCTGTCTGACTTATTTAGTGTGATAATCTCCAGGTCCATCCATGTTGCTCCAAATGGCAGTATTTCATTCTTTTTTATGGTTGAGCAGTATTCCATTACACACACACACACACACACACACACACACACACACACACACACACATACATACACACATATATATGTATATATAATCACATCTTCTTTATCCATTCACCTGTCGATGGACATTTAGGTGGCTTCCATGTCCTGGCTATTGTAAATAGTGTTGCTATGAACATAGGGGTGCATGCGTCTTTTCAAATTATAGTTTTGTCTGGATATATGCCCAGGAGTGGTATTGCTGGATCACATGGTAGCTCTGCTTTTAATTTTTTGAGGACCCTCCATACTGTTTTCCATAGTGGCTGCACCAGTTTACATTCCCACCAACAGAGTAACACTTACTGGTAATGACAGAAATAGAGAGCTAGTCGTCGCTGACCGTGTGCTCTGTCCACTACACGTTTCCCTCGCAACTGTCCTGTGAGGTGGGGTGGCCCTCCACTTTTACAGACGGGGCAGCTAAGGCTTAGCGAGGTTACGTAACTTCCCTGCACCCCCAGAGCTCTTCCTGGCAGAACACACTGATTTGTGTGTCCTTCCCCCGCCTCCACCCCACACCTAATAGCGAACGCCTCTTAGATACAGCACAGAATCTGGCGCACAACTGAAGCTCGAGAAATGAGGGAAGGAGGGAGGGAGCGAGGCTTGTCATTGCATTGTCACCAGTCACCCAGTCTTGGCATTCTGAAATCATTTTTGTCTCCCCTCTAATTCCAATTGTACTTAAAGGCCGCGCCAAACAGCACGTAATTGCTTTCTGTTGCTAGGTCTAAAACGTTCTGTCACCCGGGCCTGCGCCTCCAAGCTGCACAATTGTTTAAAGTGATTGAGGAGCGAAGAGAGCTACTTCTGCTCCCCACGGGAGAACCTGGGTGGGAGAGGGAGGAGGGGCAGATGTGAACTAGGGTGGGGGAGGGGTGGGGGGATGATGCCTGCACCTAGCTGCTTTCCACCTGCCCAACCGCTTAGCTTCTTAACCCAGCACCAGGAGGTAAAAGTGAGTGAATGGCCCCCAAGTGGGAACGTCTCCTGCCTCACCCCACCCCAGGGTCTCGCTTCTGTCCCAGTCCTGTGCAGTGGCCCTTTCCCATCCTATTGGACTCTGTCTGAATTAAGGTCAACAATTAGCCCAATTTGTGGCCGATTCCTCACAGAGCCTGCGTGTGCACTCTCCCTGCCGGAAACCTATTTCTCCTGGGGAGACTTTAGTGGACAGCAAAAAGCTCCAGGTGGCGTCCCAGTCCTGGGGAGAAGGGACCCTCCTCTGATCCCAGAAGCTCTTTACACGTCCCTCTGGAATTGTCGGGGACAGGGCTTTCCTGCCCTTTGGGAGGATCCTGTCTTTCTGCCACTGCTTATGTTACACTGAGTCAACATTCAATGAATAATAGATTATAATAACAATAACTTGAGGAAATTTATGCCCTAGCTTCAACGGGGTCCAAAACATAAAGGGAAAACTCGCTGTAAATTATACCCTGGGACTAGCAAGTGAATAATGCGGGCGGCTTTCCCCAGAGACCTCCAAATCAACTCATTTAAATTAATAAATCTCACTCTCCTATGCGTCTTGAAATTGCCCAAAATATCCACGTGAGGGAACAGAGCAATTAGAGTTCCTTCTTTGAGATGCTGTCTGACTTGCTGACTCTTATTCTGGCTGAACGTAGGGAAAGGGGAAAAGAAAAAACCCACAATAACATTGAATTCAATCCGACCAGCGGATTGCTTCTAAATGTACAAGCTGCCAAATAACCAAACTGACTGAAATTTTCACTTTCCAGTCACTGCTTTTGTCTTTTCTGGCCTAAAATCCCTGATATAGACCAGTCTTTCTTGAAAAAGTCCTTGCAGAGCTTAAGACCAGAAAATATGGTTTGTTCTCATAGGTCCCCTACTGAGGCCCCTGGAATTTGGGACTGAAATTTAAAATATTTAAGGCGATGGAGGGCTCTGGCACTGACCAGCCAGAGGGGGTGTGGCCTGCTCCCCGCCTCCTCCCCCCTCCCCCTCCCCAGCAATGTTAACTCTTTAGTTTCTGGATCTTAGGGTAGTCGGTGTTGGGGGTATCCTGGAAGAGAGTCAGGGCGGGGTGCTGGTGGGGATGAAAGCATTTTAATATCTCAACAGTGCAGAGGACTGACCATCAAGTCTGCTTCTACGTGCTCTGAACAGCTGGGGAGAGAGTGGGTTCTAATCTGCCTTTTCTGGGTCATTCATTTCTGTTCTTTCCCTCTCACCTAATTCTTCTTAGACTGTCCATAACCTGTTTTTTCATCTCCACCCCAGTTCACCCAGCTTTGGTCCAATGCAATTTTGATGTTAACCATTCAGAGTTAGGTCAAACTCTATAAGTCAAGGGCAGAGTCGCCCAACAAGGCTGCCCTCACGTCAGACACTAGCCCCAGTTTTGAAGGGTCCTCAGAGCCACTGATATTTCTGACCAACTGGCCACAAACTCAGGGGTACCACTACCTCCTCAAGTTTGATAGTTCACTGGAATGACTCAGAACTAAGAAAAGCACTCTACTTATAACTACAGTTTTATTACAAAGGATACAGACCAGGACCAGCCGAAAAAAGAGACACAAGAAGTCTGGGAGGGTCCCAAATGTGAAGCTTCTGTGTCCTCAAGGTGCAACACTCTTGCAGCCCATGTTGAGTGTTACGAACCCGAGAAGACCACCTGAACCATAGTGTCGAGGATTTTATTGGGATTTCGTTACCTGGGCACAATTAAAACAGTGGCCATGTGATTGAACTCAATCTCTAGTACTCCGCCCCTTCTAGGAGGTTGGGCTGAAATGTGGCTCAAAGCCCCACCCATCTAATTACATATTTCATCTTTCTGGAGTGACCAGCCCCCATCCTGATTCATCTTGTGAGCATGGACTCAGGTGTTGTCTAAGGGCCCACTATGAATAGCATGGGAAATTCCAAGGACCCAGGAACGAAGACCTGCCAAATTCTTTATTATATAACATACGGTTTAAATGAACATGCTTTATCGGAGGCCTAGCTTCTGTGTCCATTAGGTGTGTCCTAGAAGGCTATCGTATCTTTGTGTGTGTGTGAGTGTGTCTGAGAAAATACAAGGAGTCAGGACTGGCCGATGAAGCAGAGAGCGCCTTGGGTTGGAAGATGAATCCTGGTCTTGGGTTGGGTGGAACGTTATCCTCAGGGAGGGGCAAGGGCAGTAGTAGTTGTGCCACCAAGAACAGCTATGTGCTCTTAGGAGTTTGCCCACAGGCTGGAGGAGAGTAGCTCTGAGAGAGGACCAGAGGATGGAAAGAACTGGGGCGTAAGTGGGGACATGGAAATGGAATGGAATGGAATGTCAGAGTTGGAAAAGGCCTCTGTCCGTGGTCTTATGTGTGTCTGTGTGTGTACATGTGAACATGTATCTGGGCCTGTGTACACACGCATGAGCATGTGTAGAGGTAAACGGGAAGGAAAAGCTAAGTTGACATACCCTCCAGATCTGGGGTGCCATCCACTAGGATACAAACTGAAGCAATGGCCGACAAATGGCGCTCCTCTCACCACCACTCTTAATGAACCACTTAGGGAACTTTTGCTCCCTGTTCTCATAACCTTGAGCTCTGTCAGATTCCCAGGGAGGGAACACGCTTCCACCAGGGGATGCTGCACTTAAGCTGTGACCACAGCATGGTCACTCTGGGCTCCTCCTGCCAGTGGACCAGCAAGCAGAGAAAGGAGTGACTCTGTACGTGGAAGTAATCGGCCCTGACCCCCACGGGGAGCTAGGGTTGCTGTTACCCACTGAGGGCAGGGAAGAGCTTGTCTAGAGCTCAAGAGTTCACTGAGCTGTCTCTTGGGCTTCTGTGCCTGGTCACGGTAAAGACCACTGCAGCAATCGCAGCCTGACAAGGGCAAAGCAGCTGAGAGCTCAGACCCCTTGAGATAAGGTGCAGCAGTATCTCACAGGCAAGCAGCCCAGACCAGCTGGCCAAGGGAGAGGGAAGCTGAGGATGTGTGTTGGAGGAGGGAGGTGATGAGTATCAGTTTTGGTCTCAGGACCAGCTGCAACCACAGGGACTGTAGCGAATTCCACTTACCTTCCTGTGTTGAGTTTTGGCAGAGATTGTAGGCAGCCACCACCATGAAGGAAACCCTATGATGGGCTGGACATAGCAGAAGGCCCAAGAAGGCCTGAGTGGTTCAAGGGCTGGATTGTACCAGACACTTCACACCCTCTCATCCCCACTTCTCACTCCAGCCACTGCCGTGGCAGTCGGTCCTGTGCAGGCTACAGCCAGCTTCATGCAGGTTGCGATTTAACGGCCCTTACATAATGTACATCATGCTCTAGACCTCTTGCTTCCTGTGCTGGGACTTCTCAGGCCCTGAGGCACACGGATGCTGGCAGGAGCCCACTCGGCGGCACACACGGGCGACCCAGCAGTGTGTGGTAGTTAGGGCTGCGAGGCCACACTTGACCAAGAGAGCAAGGAAGGCAGTGGGGTGGTGCCGGCCTCTGGCATTGTCCGAGAGGAGAGTCCTGAGACGTCTTTCTCCCAGGACCCTGCCAAAACCAAACCCCGCCGGCCCTGGGCTGGTGGCCAACTCGTTGATGCATCCTCCTTCCTGCTTCTCCTCCTTTCCCATTCCCACTCTTCTGTCCTTCACTCTTCTCCATGGAATCACAGGTCAAATAAACCTCCTGCCGGCAAGCTTTTGTCTTAGATGCTTTTCTCCCCCGACAAGGCAGAATCTAAGACACTCCCTCCACACACTGTCCTCCGTAGAGAAGCCAGGGCCATTGATCCTTACATGAGTTAGATCGCAAGTCTTCTGCTCCAAGCCCGGAGTCTAGCCATGCTCCTCCCTGCACGCTTGCGGTAGTCAGGGCCAGTTACCCACACTGGGAAAGCTGCTCCTCTCCTAGGAGGCCTTGCATGATCTGACCCCCCACTACTCTCTGACCTCATGCCCGACCACTTTCCCTCTTATCTACCCCCTTCCAGCCACTCCAGCCTCTCTGCCGATCCAGGAACACACAGGCAAGTCTCGCTGCAGGGTTTGTGCGGGCTCATCCTCCATACGTCTGCACAGACGACTGCTTCAATCTTTCCCTCCCTTCCTCCAGTATCATCTCAAGGTAGGGTGACCAGCTGTCCTGGGTTGCCTGAGACTCAGAGTCTCCCCAGAATGTGGGACTTTCCGTTCTAAAACCAGGACAGACCCAGGCAGATTGGCATGTCTGGTCACCCTCTTTCAATGAGACCTGCCTCTTCCATTTAAAATTTCAACCCCTCCCGGTTCCTTCCCCCACATCCCTGATTCCCACTCATTCTGCTCTTATATTTCTTTTCTTTCGGAGCATTTATCACCTCTAACGTGCCACATCGTTTACTTGTGTATTGGGCTTATTGCGTAGAGTATTCCCTGCTCTATCCCTAGTTTCCAGAAGAGCTGAGCACCGGGGTTCTCCAAGTGTGGTCTCAGCGGCAACATCACCATCACCTGGGAGCTTGTTAGAAATGCAGACTCTTGGGCTCCACCCTGATCCACTGAGTGCAACACTGGCCCGGGGAATCTGTGTGTGACCCAGCGCTCCAGAGGATTCTAAGGCGTATCAGGGTTAAGTGTCACTGCCTGGGCACACAGGAAGTGCTCACTGAGGGAAGGAATGACTCCTGCAGGCAGATGCTCTTCATCCAATCTATAGACACAGGTTCTCCCTGGGTTCCTTCTCAGATCGCATCTGTGCATTGAGGATTTGTCACTTTGAGCCAAAGAGGGATTTCTCTTCAAGCTGCTTGAGAGCCCGGGGATCATAATTAACCCGGTACAGGCTGCCTAGGTGAAGTGAAAGGTGCCATGGTGCCCGCTTATCTCAGTATGTAGAAGGTGTTAAGGAAACAGCTGCTGTTTTCTCATGATCCCTGAGCTGTTTTTCCCTTCTTTGACTGGGGAACCTCAATCAGCACTATTATGGTAGGTTATTTCAAATGATCAAAAGGGGTTGGAGCAGGAGAGAGACATCTGAGCTTACCCTTACTGAGAAGTCAAACATTCTTGAACGGCAGCAGGAGAGATTAAGGCTAGACCTCAGGAAGGACTTTCTGAAAGCCAAGGAAAGCTATAAGGACCTAAGGAAATTATGAAATCCTCTCTCATAAATGCCTGAGTTGGGGTTGGTCTTATGTGTGGGCAGCGGAACTGACCGCAAAGCTTTCAGGACTCGGGGGGACAGATTGAGAGGTGGCTGCCTTTCAGTGAGGAGTCAGAGAAGCAGGGATTGTCCCGCACTCACCCGCCATGTGGTTTTGAACCCATTTTTCCTAGTTTCTCTACCTCAGGGTTTCTAACCTTGGCACCATTCACATTTGGGACTGAATAATTCCTTGTTTGAGGGGCTGTCTTATAGGATGTTTAGCAGCATCCCTGGCCTCTATCTTCTAGATGATAACAGCGTCCTCTTCCCCAATTGTGACAATGAAAATCATCTCCAGACATTGCCAAATGCCCCTGGGGGTGGGAGGCAGGGGCTCTACCTGTACTGCGAAGCTCGGAAGATCCATAAGGGCCTACTCAGCACCCATATCCCGTCAAATGGAGCAAACACCACCCCACGGCCTTTAGGGCAGCAGAATTATGGCAGGGCCTGGCTCCAAGCGACGGAGTAGTACATGGCTACCTCCTCACATGCACTGTGGGTCACTGCAAGGCTAGCCTGGCCCTGATTGGCTTTCTTTAAAACGCTTGTCTTCCGGACTAGCTGGCAGGGGCTTCAGTGCCCGTCTAGTCTGGGGAGTTCAAATTCTAACTGGGCTGGTGGGGGGAGGTGACACTAATGTCACACACTGGGATCCCGCCCCACCCCCCACCCCCAATTTGAAAACCAGTACCCTGGGCCACACTTTCTCAGGAAACCAAGAGACCGATGTCATAGCCGATAGATGGAAATGTTACTGCCAGATTCCCAGTCTGAGCTATTTTTGAGGCATTATCTCCTGAAAGACTCTTTCAGGGGGAGGTGAATGAGGCAGGGTCTTGCAAGTGTAGGACTGGATCCTGTCTTTCTTTAAAATGTTGATGTTTTGTTCATCGTGGATAGTTTTTGCATTCGTTTTGATTTTTTAGAAATAGTGTGTTAAAATCCTTGGTTACTAGGTCTTTTTTTGGTGTCCCTCTGAAATTTCACACCCTAGCAAGTGTCTCACTTACCTCACTGTAATCCTGGCCCTAATCACCAACGTTTTACGATGCAGAACAGCAGGCCTAGGCGTGAGGAGCATGGCAAAGGGAGCAACCAAGGCTTAACCTGAAGGCCCAGGACCCCAGGTGTTGCAGAAGCCCCTGGGGGACAGCCCAGCCAGAACACACTGAAGATAAACTGGACAGAGCCTTCCAGCCCTAATCCTCAGTGAATTCATGGTTCTAGGATACTACACATCATTCATTTATTTATTCACAATCATTCTCAGAGGGCCTGCTCTGGGGCAGACATTGGAGGGACCAATAGGATGCCGCTCCCTCCCCCTCCACCCCAGGAGACAGTCTGGTAAACAAAGAAGCCTGATGCTGGTGATAAGGGCTGTACAAAGGACCTTGGGGGCTGAGCCAGCAGTGATTCATGGGATGTGATGTGTGGGGACCGAACCCAAATGTAAGATTCATTCTCAACCCAAGAGAGACCTTGTCAACCACAGGTCATTTTCCAAGTTCACTAACAAGCCTGCCAGAGTCGCAGTGGTGAGATATGAGCTGGGGATTTACTTGGCTTCATTTCCTTGAGTTACTTAGGGAGCCATCAAGGGACTCTCTACCCCCCTTCACAGAGCTGAGGCTAGGTTGGGTGGAAACGATTAATGAAATGATTCTCGAATGATTAGAGGGCTTAACTGATGAAAAACCAGAGTATGTTGTTTTTATTGCCCACTCTCTTTTTTGTTTTGAGATTCAGGGGATGATGGAGTTGATGGGGGCGGGGGAATGATGCACGGACAAGAAACAGAAAATAATATGCTTGCGAATGATGTTCTAACTCCCTATTGTACAGATGAACAAACTGAGGCCCAGAGAGGACAATTGACTTGTTCATGGTGCAGCCTTAAAAGAGAACTTATAATAATAGTGCTGGCCCGCGGGGGTGGGCGGGGGTGGGGGCGGAGGGCAGTGTCTCCTCCATGTGTCTGGCTGTGCAGGAACGTTTTCTTCGTTAAGGAATTAATTAAGCAGCAGCTAATCCCTACAGCAGTGATAAACAGAGCTAACATCCAAGCATTTGGTTTGTGACAGGAGATGGGGTCCCTTGTGGCTGGTGCCAGGTGTCCCACTCTCTGGAGGGGAGGGGCTGGGTAGCTTAAAAGAGGTTGCACATGGAATGGATGGGACTCCAGTCTCCCGTAGAGCAGCCCTGCCATCCCTCTAAGTTCCCTGCAGTGGAGGCAATTGCTCTCCCGCATCTTACTCTCTGCTCCTGGAAAGAGGGAGGGTCAGAAGCACCAGCAGTTCCAGTTATGGTTGAGGAAGTTGGCATTCAGAGCGGTAGGGCAGTTTGCCCCAGGGCAATCTTCTAAGTAAATTGCTGGCAGAGCCCGCCCTGGAGCCCAGACCACTGTGATTTCTGCCCACCCCGGGGGCTCTCTCCCCAGCCCTGCAGAGGTTCTGCTCCTAGAATACCCGGGTCAGGGCACCATCTGTCCCCAGCGGGCTGTGTCTGGTCCTCTCTGCCGCATGAACTACTGTCTCTCGGGAGCTCCACCAGGGCAGGGAATCCCAGCTCAGTCTTTCTCAGAACACCTGTCAGAAAGTTCTTTCTTGGTTTGTTTTCTTTATACAGACACAGCCCATCTCCCCTCCAAGACTCCCCACACTAAGGACCATGTCTCATCTCGTTAACCTGGCCAGCACCTGGCCGAGTATGTGCTCTAGAAACATCAGTTCCCTGCCCCTGCCCTTATATGGTTGACCCTTACGATACCTGGATGAAGGTGAGTCTGGGATTCTGATTATCCACATTGCAACTGATCCATTTCCTGAGAGCTGCAAGGGAAGGGCCTTTATCCCCTGAAACGCGGGATTGCAAACACAGACGTATGTGTGGGGCGGGGTTGAGGCGCGTAACAAAGGAACGAAGCCCGCCGGGTGGTTCTCCAGGGACCCCAGGCTCCACTTAAGTTAGTGGGCAACTTGACCAGCTCCCGCCCACAACGGTTTCAAGAAACTGGACCCAGCTTTGCATTGTCAAGGGAAGCAGAAAACTGAATTTCTATGGGAAATTTCCTGATATGACGGTGTTGGCGTTAAACTCATCTTTTACAAAAGACACTCCAATCAGATCAAACAAAACACAAGTCCGAGCTGCCCCTTTGCAGACTCTCACTTTAGCACTTTCTTAGGTGTAAGGCTGGAAAGAGCACAGAAGGAGCAGGGTGGGTAAGGGTCTGCAGGAGGAGGGCTCACAGCGTCCTCCCTCTTCCCTTTTCCTGGAACCTTGTAGGGGGAGCAGAGACTCCCCTGCACTGTACTGGAAACTAAGTCGCTGACCCCGTTGGCATTGGGCCCTATGCCCTCAAACTCCATCTTTCTTCCCCGGTGTTCTTGGGGTCTCTCCCCACCTCACCCCACCATGCTCTTTCCTTCCCTGTGGGTAAATGAGAGGGAAAAACCATGAAGTCCCATGAGTTCTACGGCTTGCCTTGGCATTGTTCATCTCAAATGCCTTCTCAGCGAATCTCCGTGTTTTCAATTACCTCCTGAGCCCAGCCAAGCGGGAGGATTAGTAAATTAATGAGTTTAAATTATTTAGTTTTCTTCCCTGCACCCCCCCCGTCTTTATTCTGTGGCAATATTAAATCTAATCCAGGTCCAGATGCATCGGATGATACATGACAGGTTATGGCTAATAACTGATCTCATTTTCAAATTAATATGCAAATTCACCCTCAGAGCTGAGGAACGAAAGAGGCTAGTTGGAAACAGCAGGGAAGAGAGGATGTGAGTGGGGGAAGGAACAATAAGGGAGGAGGAGGTTCCCCTGGAGTCTAATCAGAATCTTCATAGAGAGACAGGGAAGAGGAAATGTGACAACATGGAAAATCTTTGTCAAACAGAGTCCCCAAGCATACGCATGTCTCCCTCTGCAGGGAAGCTGTGGGATCTTTGAGCTGCAGAGCTGGAGGGGAATCCACCGCCATTTTACAGAGGGAGGAACTGAGGCCCGAAGTTACCAAGCGTGCTGGGAGCGAAACTGTGCCTATAAATCAGAATATTTGAGGGTGTGCCAGCAGGAAGGCGAGAGAGATCAGTCTTCCCTGCAGTGGGTAGCAGGAAAAATGAGATTCCTTCTACTCCTAAATGAAAATTCATACCTTTCAGTTCCTGAAACAGGTCCTCTATTGCATGGGACCCTATAGGGCCATATACAGCGTCTGGTCGGAGTGCTGACCATTTCTGATAATTACTAGCTGCACAGCTGAGTTAATCAATGAAGCCATGAGTATGGGGCACGCGTTGGGTGCCTACTATGTGTCAGTCATTGTGTGGAGCGCTAGGGATAGACCTTTGTCCTGTGTTACTTTAATCATCATTTCCACATAACAAATGGGAAAGCTAGATCCTAGTGAGTGACTTACCTGGGGGAGAGATTTCACAGCAGAGGTGGATCTGGCTTCCAGGGCCCCTTGGTTTGTCCTGGGCTCCCGCTGTCTCCCAGGCCGGCACTTTGCTTTCGGGCTGAGTGCCCCTGAGGGTGGCTGTATGCAGCCTGGATTCCCTCTGTTGATTTTGAAAAGGCTCACGGAAAAATGAGTTGGCACCTTCCCAGCTCACCTTGGAAGATGGATTATTGGGAGGGAAGGGGTCCCTGGCTGCAGGTGACCCGTAGCTAGTGAAGAAGTGGCAGCTGTTTGTCTGGGAGGGAACTGGGCCCTGGCATAGAGTGTCGTGGTCCAAAGATTGACGTCTGTGATGCTCCGTTAGGCAGGATTGTCTCAGCAGGAGCCCTGTTCCCTCAATCATTTGATCTTCATGTTGGTTTCCTTAATGTGTATTTACCCTCCTGTCTTTCCCCTTCTCTGGGCTGCTGTCTTTGCTGTCATTATAGCTGCATCTTGGATTCGGAGGCTGTTGAATGCTGGAGGAGGGGAGGTCGTGGGGATGGAGGGCTGCAGGAGGCTGGGCCCAGGGGATCAAGGAGACCTTCCTGTTCCCCTTTCTTAGACTCAGTGTCCTGCGTGGAAAGCAGTGACTCGGGCCAGATTCCCAGGGGGAAGCCAGGGAGGAGGAACTAGAAGGAGATCGTCAGGCTATGCTGTGCAGTATGATAGCCACTAGCCACCCATGGCTATTTACACTTACATGAAAATTAATTAAAATCTAACAAAATTAAAAATTCAGTTCCTTGGTCATACTAGCACTCATGTTCGTGTTCAGTGGCCACGCGTGACTAGTGGCTATTGTATCAGCATGAATAGAGCATGCCCATCATCACAGAACGTTCTGTTGGACAGCGCCGTTCTAAGGTGTTTCCTGTGTCTTAAGCATCTGATTCCTGGTCTGATTCCCAGGAGATTCCCTGGTCCTTCAGGCTCAACGTTCACCTGCAATACCTAGCTCAGAGCCTTGCCTGTGGTGAGGCTTAGTATGTGGCACGCCATTGTCCAAAACCGGATGGGGGGAAGCAATGATCCTGTTTACCCATCCGGGAGTCAAACCATATATATTCCAATATGCATACCATGACATTTTTAAAGCACTTCCATTTGTCTTACAATCAACCAAGTATAAGTGGGAGTGGAGGGTCCCTTTGACTCAGGGGGATTCAAAGTAAGGATAACAGACAGCATGAAAAATGAGGTGGTGTTGGGCGTCCAGGGGTCGAGGGTTGTCCCCTGCTGGTCCTTTCCTTCTAAGACAAAAGTTTCCTAAATGCAGGACCACGGCACGTAGGAATCAACAGTTTTTAGATGGGCTGCTCTAAGCAGCACAAGGAAGAGGGGGGAGGGGGGCAAAGAGGAGTCAGACAGGGAGGTTCATGACGAGCACAAAACACCTTAAACCTGCACAGCTCCTGGGAAGGACCTCACTGGTTTGAGAGTCGCTTTATCGTCTTGGGTGGCGCTTGCATCGTGTTGATGAGCAGCCTGGGCACGTGTGACTATCATGCCCATTGTGCAGATGGGGAAACAGCGGCTCAGAGAGGTCAAGGTCCGAGTGGCAGGCCTCCCTGGTGCCGCCCATGTCCCATCATGGGGGCCAGGAGAGAGCCCGAGAGCCTGAGATGGCCCAGCCCGGTATCGGCAGTGGTGGCTGTATGCAGACTGTGGAGCGAGGGGAATTGTCTGCTGGCTGAGAGCAGAAAGTCGTTTAGCAGTGGAAACAGCAGGTGAGACAGCAGGAGTGGAGCTGCAGAAGGAAGCAGCCAGGGAGGAGAGCGGGATACAGAGCACCTGGGACAGGAGGGCAGCAAGGGAGGGGGCGGCACAGGGGGCGGGTATGCGGCCACCGTGGCGGCTCTGAGCGAGACACATCCTCAACCTGACACTGGGTCACCTGCGGCCACCGGACAGTGACCACAGGAGCTGGCAGGTGAGCAGTGCGGCTGTTGAGAGACTTCTAGGTATACGCTTATCTCCCGGGCGATAAAGTTATTTTCAATCAAATCCCTTTTCGTGACAAGTTGTATAGCAGGTTGGTTATCGATGTTGTCCCCACTCCAAAGTAAGGGGCTGGCTCCCTTGACTCCTATTTCACAACCTTGTTAGCCATGCTTCAGATCCAAATAATGTATATTTCACATTGTGACCTGGCGCTCGAGCACGTCCACATTCTCTTTTCTTATCTCCTCTTTTCTCTCTCTTTTTAATTTTTTTTTTTTTTTTTGCGGTACGCGGGCCTCTCACTGTTGTGGCCTCTCCCGTTGCGGAGCACAGGCTCCGGACGCGCAGGCTCAGCGGCCATGGCTCGCGGGCCCAGCCGCTCCGCGGCATGTGGGATCTTCCCGGACCGGGGCACGAACCCGCGTCCCCTGCATCGGCAGGCGGACTCTCAACCACTGCGCCACCAGGGAAGCCCTCCTCTTTTCTCTTTTTATTTTCCTTCCATCCTCCTCCATTTGGAAAAATACTGATCACAACCCACTGAACTGGTTTTGCTTCTCACTAGTGAGAGGTGAGAATTCTACCACTGAACCACCAACGCTCCTCACTAACGGGTCTTGACCTGCAGTTTAAACAAACACTGCCCCTGATGATTGTATGAGAACCTCTTACTGCCCTGCCTCCTCACTGTGCTGCACATGTGAGCCCTTCTGTTTGGAAGAGGTGATCTCTGGAAAGGTGTGCCACCTAGAACACCAGGTGTTGCGGGTCTGTGGAGGGCTCCCTGAAGCACGAGGGAAGAAATCTCATCACGTCTCCTTCTCAAACACCATGAGACAATTGATATTTATCAGACGGACAGTCGGTTTCCTGGCATAGGCATTGGCAATTCCTGCCAAATGTATTAACTGGGACAACAGGATAGCCATTAGAGCCCCTGTGTACGTGTGCCGGGCACTGCACCAGGAACTTTCCAGGGTTTTTCCTCTTTATTCCTCGCTATAACCCTGTGAGGGCAATATCACTAGTCCCACTTTACAGATGAAAAAACTGAGCTCAGAAAAGACAAGCGACTAGTCACATAGTGGCAGAGCTGGGATTTAAACCCAGGTCTGTGTGTATCCAAAACCTCTGTTATCTTGGGGACATGAAATTATTCGAACAGTTGAATATCAACATTACTCCAGAGAACAAAAATGCCAGTGTCTGCGTCTCTTCTCTCTCCTTCTCTCTCTTTCACACACACACACACACACACACACACACACACACATCCCATAAAATTACTAAATCAAATCTGTATACAATTTATTGTCCAGTGGGTTTTGATATGACATGAGGCATACTGGATCCAGCCATATTGGGTCTCCATGAGCCCTTCTGAGAGGAGAATGGAGAAGGTGTGAGAGAATGGGCAGCCCCCAAGGGGGCTTTACACATGCCCACAGGCTCCTCCTAATGTAGGAGGCCTCCTGTCGGGGGGCGCTGTGGAGCAGCTGGTCCACCCTCCATTCAGCCCTACTCTTAGGGTGTCTCCCTGCACTGCAAAGGCTGGAAAGCTAAAAATTACATTCCTTAGATTTCTCTGTAGCGATTATTCTGCATGTGAATTAAGTTCTCTAATTCCTTGTACTTGCCCAAGACCTGGGGGACAAAGGTGACGTGGAGGCTGTCTTGCTGCTACTTTTAGCTGTTTCCCTGCTGGAAAAGGAGGCTGTGGAGATGTGACTTTTCCCCCTACGGCAGCACTCAAGTGCCCATTCTTCATGTTCTTGGGTGTTGAGAAGCAGCTGTGGTGGACACAGTGGCTGAAAAAGCACATCGCAGACCTGATTACCAGCATCGACAGTGGTTCATGACACGGGCACAGCTGCAGGGCTGGCTTCCCTAATCTGGATTCCCGGACCCTGCATCACAGCTGTGGGTGTGATCTTGAACTCAGCTGGGACCGACAGTGGTGGCCTCGGGACAGTTCCACTGGTAGGTCAGCTCCAGGGTCCTGCACCCAGACTGAAGCCCGTATGGTTCCAGCCCTTCCTGAGATGTTTGAGCACCTAATCCCACGTGTTCGATCCCTTTCCATCTCTTGCACAGAACCTGGCTGATACACGTTCCTTCGCCAACCTCTGCCCCTGAGCCACCAACCCCCTTCTACACATGTCCAGTGAGGACTCTCCGTTTCAAACAAGGATGCTCACTCCACCAACAGGGCTGAGTCTTGGAGACTCACCTGCTCAACTTATCACTTTGGCTCAGTGATTTCTAAGAAGTTATCTGCACCTGTTCACAAATAAAAATGTTCTGTCTCGTGGACATATTGGATGGTTTTGTCAGTCTTGAGAAAGCCTCAGATACTTAATCAGGTAACCCTTTTCCTTCTGGGTATATTGAGATCCAGAAGGCTTTCTGAGGAGGCAGGAAGTTCCCAGGGGAAGTCCCATGTCCTGCTTTCTAACCCTGGAAAACGGCAGGGTGCCAGCTCTCCCATCTGAGCCCTCAGAAGCCAAGCCCTCCCTGCCTGGTTAGGAACCCAGTTCCCCTGTGGAGACATCTTTCCAAAGGATGCTCAGCCTAGCCTGACCCTCAGACGTTGAAAGGAATGGCTTCAAGGGCACCTGAAAAGCCTTCCACCGACTTTGTGTTTCTTGGAGATCTAAAAAATACTCTTCCATGGAGGGTGATCTCCCGCCAACCTAAAGAAAGAGGCACAGAGAGACAGGGCTGATCTAAAATGCTTCAGGGAAGAGGTGGGAAGAAGTCTGAGATGTTCCTGAAGCATCCCTGAGGCAGATGGGTGGGGTTTGGAGGTGTCCCTTAGGCCGGGTGCCTGGCATTTCTGCGCTTTGTAAATGCCTGTGGCCACCACCTGAAAAGGAAAGATGGACAGGAGTGTTGTCGGTCGCTGGAGTATACACAGCTATTTTTAATACAGTGTGGGTGACCTCAGGGCACCAACCATGCAAAACAGAGATAAGGAGTATGAAACACCTCACCCAAGTGACTTAGCACCAGTTCATGCATTCAGTGGGCTTGTCTCAGCTGTGCTGTTTCCAGAGTCCTCCCAGTCACTGGCTCTTTCTGTCTCTCTGTCCTTGGGACTGTCCTCCCACTGCCCTCTCTTGCTGGATCACCCCTCTCTTGTCCCAGGCCAGCAGAGTCTCCTTGCTCCCCACGATGTCTAATGAACCAAGGCCTCTTTCTGCCTAGACACCAGGTCCACCTCCTTAACTTTGGGTCAAAAGGGACATGTCTCAGACAATGTCTAGTTCAGGTCCTTCAAAAAGCAGATGCTAGGATAGAATTAAATGTGCAAGGGTTTTAGTATAGGGGGGACACCTACTAAAGGAGAAGATGAGGAGGGAAGCTAGGAGAGGCCAGAAGAGCTATCAGACTGCAAAGTAAGACTGGCCCTGAATGAAGGAGAGAGAGAAGGAAGGTTGGCTGGAAACACCCTAGGCCTCCACGCACTCTAAAAGGGTTTGGCAAGGCTGTTGTTCTCAAGCCAAAGTCCCCTGTCAGAGGTGTCTGCATCTCTCGGGACTTGCTTACCTTAGTATCCCTGCTGCTCAGTCATGGATTGGGAGCAGCCTGTTGAAACATGCAGCATTGCCCTGGTGCAAACATGATATTGGATTTCAGAGCACAGCGGTGGGGGCCCTTGGACGACGAAGTTCCCTGCAGTTGGAGGTCTGCAGGGCATATTCTCAGGGCTGTCACGGCCCCCCACCATATCTACCAGCTCACCCTGTTCTCTTTCCATAGAAATTCCTCCACTAGCCTTTACCCTTTGCCTTGTTCAGTGGCTGGAGACTAAGTCTTCCATCTTGACCAGTGTGTTCTTCATTTCCCCGAAATTTCTTCCTCTTGTGTGGTCTACTTTTTATCTTTTTAATGGGCTCTGACCCCTTCTCCAGCCCTTTCACTCTTAAGTAGCACATCCAGCTATTTCTCTTCTTGTTGCATTCAGTTTTCCTGGAAGTCTCAGCATTCTCTCTTGAATCTCCAATCTCCAGCCCATCATAATGATACCCAGTTCACCAGTGTTGGGTAGAAAAGCCCTCTCCCCTTCTCTCCATCTCCCTGGATTGTCCAATGAGTTATGTTCTTTCACACAACATTTACCTTTTCGTATATTGATAAAATCTCTCATTTATATTATATATTTTTTTAGTTTGGATTCCCCTGAAAGCAGAGGCTGAAGCAAGATTTGGGTGCAGTGAGTTTGTTTGGAAGGTGATCCCTGGATGAAGAAGTGAGGGAACAGGGAGAGAAAAACTGGAATAAGGGAAAGGTAAAGAAGAATATACTATTTATTAGTCTAGGACCTGATGGCTACAGTGGTGCATTCTACCAAACATTTAGAGAAGAATTAACACCAATCCTTCTCAAAATCTCCCAAAGTATACAAAAAGAGGGAACACTTCCTAATTCATTTTTGAGGCTAGCACTACCATGATAACAGAGCCACATAAAGATTCATCACACACACAAAAATTATAGATCAATATCTTCTGTGCCTATAGATGCAGGAATCCTCGACAAAATGTTAGCAATCCAAATCCAACAGCATATTAAAAAGATGATACACTATGAGCAAGTGTGATTTATTCCAGGAATGCAAGGGTGGTGTAACATAAGATAATCAAGGTAATAAACCATGTTAATAGAATGAAGGGGAAGAAACCCCAGATCACCTGAATTGATGCAGAAAATACATTTAACAAAATCCAATATCCTTTCATGATAAAAATTCAGAAAACTAGAAATGAAAAGGAGCTTCCTCAACATGATAAACAGCATTTATGAAAAACCCACAGCTAACAGCATACTCAGTGGTAAAAGGACTGAAAGTTTTCTAAGATCAGGAAGAAGAAAAGAATGCCTGCTTTCACCACTGCTATTTAACATTGTACTGGAAATTCTAGCCGGAGTAATTAGACAAGAAAAAGAAATATAAAGCATCAAAACTGGTAAGGAAGAAGTAAAATTATCCCTATTCACAGATGACATATCTTATATCTAGAAAACCCCAAAGAAACAATAAGAAAGCTATTAGAAGCAATAAAAAAATTCAGTAAGTTTATAGGAAATAAAATCAACGCACCAAAATCAGTTGTGTTTCTATATTCCAGCAATGAACAATCTGAAAAGAAAGCAATTTCATTTACAATAGTATCTAAAAGAATAAAATACCAAGGAATAATTTAACCGAGGAGATGAAAGTCTTGTATGCTGAAAACTATAAAAAGTTGCTGAAAAAAATTAAGACCTAAATGAATGGAATGACATCCTTGTTCAGGGCTTGGAAGATTTAGTATTGTTAAGACGGTAGTGTAAAGATTCAACACAATCACTATCAGAATTCCAAGTCTTTTTCGGCAGAAATAGAAAAGCTGATCCTCAAATTTATATAGAATTGCAAGGGACCCTGAGTAGCCAAAACAATCTTAAAAAAAGAACAAAGTTGGAAGACACACTTCCCAATGAAATAGAGAGTCAGTCCAGAAATAAACCCATAAATCTATAGTCAGTTGATTTTCAACAAGGGTACCAAGTCCATTCAAGGGGAAAGAATAGTCAATTCAACAAATGGTGCTGGGAAAATTGGATTTCCAAATGCCAAAGTGTGAAGTTTGACTCGTACCTCACACTATATAAAAATTAACTCAAAATGGATCAGTAACCTAAATATAAGAGTTAAAACCATAAAACTCTTAGAGAAAGGGGTGAATCTTCATGACCCTGGATTTCATAATTGATTCTCAGATATACCAAAAGCACGAGCAACAAAGGAAAAAAGTATGTAAATTGGACTTCATCAAAACTAAAAACTTTTGTGCAAAGGACATTATCAAAGTGAAAACACAGCTTACAGAATGAGAAAAAAATATTTGCAAATCATATATTGGATAAGTGTTTAATATCCAAAATATATAAATAACTCCTAAACACAACAAAAAAAGACAACCCAATCAAAAATGAGCAAAAGACTTAGACATTTTTCTAAAGATGATATACAAATGGCCAATAAGCAAACGAGGAGATGCTCAACATCATTAGTTATTAGGGAAATACAAATAAAAACCGCAATGATATACCACTTCTCACCTACTAGGATGACAGTAGTAACAATACAAAAATGTGGAAAATTGGAACTCATACATTGTTGGTGGAAATACAAAATGGTTCACCGCTATGGAAAATAGTTTGGCAGTTCCTCAGAAAGTTAAATACAGAGTTACTGTATGACCCAGGAATTTCACTCCTGGATATATACCTAAAAGAGTGAAGAAGAGAGACTCAAGCAGCATTATTCACTATAGCGAAAAGGCGGAAACAACCGTGTCTATCAACGGATGCTAAACAAAATGTGGTCTGCACATACAAATGGAATATTATTCAGCTATAAAAAGAATGAAGTTCTGATCCATGCTACAACATGGATGAATCTTGAAAACCTTATGCTAAGTGAAATAAGCCAGACACAAAAGGACAAATATTATGTGAATCCACTTATATGAAATCTCTTAAAGAGGCAAAGTCGTAGTGACAGAAAGTAGATGAGAGGTTACCAGGGGCTGGGGGTAGAAGGGGATGAGGGATATCTTGCTTAAGGTGTACAGGGTTATTATGGAAACGGTTTGGAAATCAGTGGTGGTGATGGTGGTGCAACGTTGTGAATGAAATTAATACTACTGAATTGTACACTTAAAATGGCATACTTTATCATACATTGAAATATATTAACAATATAAAATATTAAAATATATAATATAAATGTACATGTATAAACAGAGTATGCCATTTTAACCCTCTTTACGTATACATACGTATATATGTGTGTATATATAATTTGCTATAATTTTTTTTAAAGTGCATTATTGAGTGAGCTGGGGACCACAGTGGGAAACTGGGATTCAGTCATGCAAGGACCACCCTAGGGAACCATATAGAATATGCCTCAGAATTGTCCCTTTGAAGGATGGAAGCCTGGCATATTTGTCCACTGGCTTCTGTCCCCCAGTAGTTGGGAGTTGCCCTTTCGGTTATTAACTCCCCAGCATTTCCTGGCTGCGCCTAGGTGTGGACTAAGTCCTGCAGCCCTGGAGAAAGCCCGGAGGCAGAAAAGCAGAGGCTTCCTCTGTACCCTGAGGCAGGACTCTGTCTGCCACAGACATGCTGAAATCAGTGATGTGAGGCACGGTGAGCGGGCGTGTGTCACATCTTCCCGAGTCTGGGGACCCCCTTCGATCTGCAGTGACCCTTTGAAGGAAGCAGTGAGTGATTTCACCAGTGAGAAGTTTGTACATCCTCAGGTCTCATGGAGCTTCCATGTCTGCCAACATCTGAGGCAGAGAGACTGATGGGCTGGGTTCCCCGAGCAGCGTTGCCAGCATGTAGTCATCAGGGGAACATCACCTGTGACACTGAGGGTGTCCATCTGAAATCCAAATCCTTCTGGGTTTCTTGTCTCTCAGATGCCACTACATCAGTTTTCTCTCACTTCTGAACACCTGCATTTCAGAAATCTAATAAGAAAATAAGGATCCCCAGAGAGAAAGAGATGATTACAGGATCTCTATGTGAGAAGATGAGGACTTCCTTCTCAGAGCCAGGGTGCCTTGAGGACAAAACCTGGTAGAAATGTACACAGTCAGGTCATGGGGGATAAAGATAGGCCAATTTCTAAATCTGACTCCCTTTCAAAAGCAGCACTGCCATCAGAAATAGGGCTATTAAGGTGACAGACGATGGGGGATAAGCCAGTGGGAAAAATCCATAGATGTAGAGGTTTGGCTGCTTTAGCCACAACGTTGAGGACAACCTGGCTACCCTTTCCTTCTCAGTCCTCCTCTTCCTGGGCCTCAGTTCTCCCAACTGGAAAAAAAAAAAAAAAAACAAAAACAGGAGTTAAAAGGAAACAACTCCTGTGGTCCTTTCCAGCAATATTCTTCATCGATCACAGGATCCTCATCTACATCTATTCTGGGATGTCCATGCAAGTTGTAAGTTTCCTGATGCTAACTCTTCATTTGCTGAAGTTTGGGACATGAATTTTGTTCCTATCGTCTCCATTAATTAGTATTGGCTAAGCATCCACAAGCCCTCAGTGCTGAGAGCCTGGCTCTGACCCCAGCAAGCTCCTGTCGTCAGGAGAAAGGACAGGTGCATGTGGGGCACAGATTAACCTCCCACGCCCTTCCCCATCCTCTCTGTGAGGTTTACTCAGAGACTAGTATGAGTGAGTTTGGATATGGGTAGAAGTTGGTAGTAGAAAGACTAGTCATTAGATAATAAAAAAATTTTTTAGCATGGAATAGCGGGAAAAAATAACATTTTCAGTTAGAAGTAAATTCAAATCCTGGCTCTGCTTCTTACTAGCTTTATGTTTTTGAGCAAATTACTCAAAACTCAGTTTTCTTATTTGGGCAACCCTGGGACATATGGTTGTTTTTAGAATTAGCAATAATATATTTAAGTACCTGGTGAATACCAGATATTCAATAAGTGGAAGTATTTGAGGATGGGACCTGTGATAGTTAAGATTCTTTCGGTTGAAAGCAATAGAAACTAAGTTAAATGAAAAAGGAACTTTGTCTGAAGGCTACTGGGATGGCTTACAAAAATCAAAGGAATAGCCAAACAACCTGGGTGCAAGATGGGCATATAACAGAACCGCTTCAAGGATCTCAGAAACAGGAGGAGTGGACTTTCTCCCAAGAAACCACTTTTGCAAAAAAAGATTCCTGGAGGGCAAAATCACAGAGTTCAGACATGGCCCCTAGAGGCCTGCCCCCTCTTGGGTGTCAGAGCCAGACATTGGGGAGCATTCGGAAGCCACCTCAATTAGTGTCGACTACAAGGATGATGTCTTTAATGATGTCCAAGTCTGGGTGCAGCCTTTGCTTCAGAAGGGACCCCGGCCCCTGGAGATGTGGTCACCGTGCCTTTCAGCTGCTTAGACTGAGGTTCTGACAAGCTGGAGCTACCCCTTCTCCCAACACATAGAGCCTCAGTAAGCTAGAGGGTGACTAATGGATATTACCCACCGTGTTTATCACAACTACAGTCACCAGTTACAGGCATGGTTGAGAAAAGATTACAGTCTGCACTTTGTGTTCATTGATTTCTACAAGCTTCCATTATGCATACTGCTCATCAATAAGTGTCAGATAGACAAACTGCATCATAGATGTTCTTGTGTTGTGCCTTTTACGTGCTTCTTATTCTCTTAGAAACCCAACAAACAGAGTCCTGCCAACATAATTTCTGACCTATTCAGTTATGTATCACAGTACTTCCTAGAATTCCAAGTATAAGCCCTGAATGGTCCCTCAGAAGTCATCTGGTCGAAGCTCTCAACCCTGGATGTACATTAGAATCATGTGGGAGATTTAAATACTGAAGCCCAGGCCAAGGTGGAGAGCTATCGATTTGGTTCAAGCTTTATTTCACAGGAAAACGGAAGCACAGTTAGGAACATGAGGACACGTGCTTAAGGTCGCTTCACTGATTATTTGCTGAACTGGGACTTGAACCCAAGTGTCCTGATTACCCATTCAGCGCTCTTTCTCTTTGGATAACTGATTGTTCTCGTCCCATGAAGAGGTGGAAGTCTTCCAGAAGGCGTTATTAGATTTGGCATGGTGCTGGAGGGGAGTTTTAAGCTGAGGAGAACCAAGACTGGGGCAAGCAATCCAGAGACTCTGGAGGAGTAGAACCACAAATGGGACCTGAAATGTCCAACGTTAAGTTGTAAACAGTAACACGTCCACGCCCGTGTCAGTTTCTGATGCGAGAGTGGAGTGATCTGAAGTGTGAGTGAGCACTTGGTCATTGTTTTTCAAACCCATAGTTATGTAAAAGAAAAAGGCTGCCACTTAACATTTGAGACAGAAAGCTAAGGCCAAGAGACTCCACCCAGCTCAACTTCTGGGAGTCTTCATATAACAGACGCTGTGTTAGTTTTTCCTTACACAGCTAGGTTGGTGCCAGATACTCGGTTTAGGGGTACACACATAGGTGGTAAACAGTTTAGAAAAAAGATTAAAACAAAAAGTAATAGTGACATATGGGGGTGAGCGAATATATGATTAGGGAGTTATACACAGGGGCTTAGCTTCATTATTAGCTTAAGTAATATAAAGACATGCTAGTTAGGAGCAATCTCACCAAAAAGCAAAGCAGACGGCAGTATTTATGTAAAGTTTTGGAGTCAGGGATAATGTGGGGATTGTCATGGTTTTAGAGGTAGGGTTAGGCTATGTTAGCCTTGGAAGTGTGCTTACTAAGGCAACACTTCACTACAGTAAGTTGGCTACTGATTGACTAACCTTCAGTGGCTATCACGGGTTGGTTGGTTTTTAGAGGTGTGCTCAATGAAGCAAGTTATCATTGATACAAGACTGAGGCCGTTTGTCACTGATTAATCAAACAGATTTAAACTGGTTTTATAAAGTCAGCCTTTTTCTAGGTATGTAGGAGCTTCATTTTTATTCTCAGTTGATAGTTCAAAATTATCAGGTAAAGGATTTGTGTTTCCAGATTGGAAAAAAGAAAAAAAAAATAACCAGATGCCTAGCATAATAGTTCAAAATAGACTCAGGGTGAAATATATCATTGTGAAATTTCAGAACACTAGGGGCAAAGAGAAGATTCCAAGAGCTTCCATAGAAAATGCAAATCACTTATAAAGTTTCAGGAATCACAATGGCTTTTGCCTTCTCAACAGCAGCTGGAAGCTAAAAGGCAGTGAAGCAGGGTCTTAAAGATGCGGAAGGGAAATTATCTTCAATGTGGAATTCTATACCCAGCCAAACTATCACCCAAGAGTAAGGGCAGAATAAGATATTTTCAAATAGAGTATCAAAAAATGTACTTCCCTTGCACCCTTTCTCAACAATGTGCTTTGGGGTGTGCTTCACTAAAAATGAGAGAATAGATCCAGAAAGAGGAAGATATGAAATACAAGAGGGGACCCATCACAGAGGCAAATATAATAGATGAAGGTCCTGTGATGACAGCTGCACGACAGACATAGGGGGCGTTTGTTCCAGATACGTGTGACTCATGATATGTTGAAGACATGCGTAAGGATCCCAGCTGCCTACCTTATTTTTTTTAATCTACAGATGAGATTTTTCCGGCAAGTTTGGCCCAGCTTCTCCTCTGCTCTAGGCTTGTGTTAACTGTGTGCCCAGTTAACTGCTCCCAGACTCTGATGGAAAGACTCAGTTCAGCTTGGTTTCCCTTGGGAGCTTTCATCTAACAGGAGCCACATTGCCCTGTCCTTATATAGCTAGGTTTGTGCCTGACACTAGTTTAGGGATAGATGCATGAGTGGTGAAAAGTAAAAACAAAGAATGATTAAAACAAAACAGTATAACGGTTACCTCTGTGGGTGAGGGATTATGCAATTGGGGAGTAACTCACAGGGGCTTCTAAGGTATTGGCATTTCTTTTTTTATATATATACATTTATTTATTTATCTTTGGCTGCGTTGAGTCTTCCTTGCTGCACACGGGCTTTCTCTAGTTGCGGCGAGAGGGGGCTACTCTTCATTGCAGTGCGCGGGCTTCTCATTGCAGTGGCTTCTCTTTGTTTCGGTGCACAGGCTCTAGGCAAGTGGGCTTCAGTAGCTGTGGCTCTTGGTCTCTAGAGCGCAGGCTCAGGAGTTGTGGTGCACGGGCTTAGTTGCTCCGCGGCATGTGGGATCTTCCCAGAACCAGGGCTCGAACCCATGTCCCCTTCATTAGCAGGCAGATTCTTACGCACTGTGCCACCGGGGAAGTCCCCATTTCTTAACATTAAATAACCTCATAATGATTCTTTAAACTGTAACTGTGGTTTTTTAACTATACTCTTTAGACATTTTATTTTGTTATTGAAGTATAGTTGGTTTATAGTATTATAGTAACGTTTTTATACTCTTCTGTATGAAGATCCATTTCACAATTAAAAAAATCTATCACTTGATATAAATAAAGCAGCAGTCATGCTTCCTAAGCTTCTTTCTGAAGTTGCATTATTTTCAGCACTAAAAACAGCTCAATGGAAACTCCAAAAGGTTAAGATGAACAGCTCACTGTTCTCTTCCTGCTGTAGCAGAAGAGATTTTAAAAAAAAAAAAAAATAAGCCAATGTTTGCTGTTTTGAAACCTAGACAAAACGGAACGCTTTTTAATTTTGTTGGTTACCTTTTATATTTATTAACTGCTAAACAAATGTCCATTCACACACACACACACACACACACACACACACACACACACACACATTTTCTCTCCCTCTTTATCTCTCCCTCTCTCTCTCCATCCCTCCCTCCCTCCCTCTCCAGTGACTGTTATGTTGGATGAGGGGGCTGAATCTCGTAACCTTCCTCACAAAGTTATACCTGGAAACTCCCTTTTGGTAGCTGACACCAAACGGGAACATGAAGAGGAGGAGAAGGGTATCTTTAGTCTTAAGAGTGTGTTTGTCTGAGAGGGTAAGAGAATGTGCCCCATATGAGCAGTGACCTCACCCAGCACTGGGACTCTGGTCAAAGGACGTCTGGTGCTCACCAATCAGATTGGCTGCTCCTCTACATGGGGGCGGGGACTAAACAGGAAGAAGGGAAGAAAGGCCAACTGTAGTCATTCCAACGTTCAGTCATCTTGGAGAAAAAAGTGAGAGTCCCCTTTATGGAAACGAGGAGGAAGAATCCGCCCCCTGTCCTGTCCACAGAGAAAAATATGCTGGATGTTACAGGGAGGGACTCTTACCAGTCAGGATTCAACCAAAGGAGCAGATCCACCTACACTGACCGTCAGAGAGGAAGCAGGACTACTTGCCGTGCAAACCTGAGTCAGTTTCTCTCGCAGCCAACTCTAGCCTGAAACCACACATTCCAGGAAATGCACTTCCAGCACAGCTAAGTTAACACAGGACAAAGCCACCACAGTCCACACCATAAGGACTTGACAGTCAGTACACATCTCTCTCTCTCTCTCTCTCTCTCTCTCTCTCTCTCTCTCTCTCTCTCTCTCTCTCTCTCTCTCTCTCTCAATCATAAACACATCAACTCATTTTATTTATAATGTCTAACAGTTGACAAACTTTTTCTATACATGATCACATTTGATCCCAATATACTATGACTAATAAAAATAAGATACCAGGACTTCCCTGGTGGTGCAGTGATTGAGAGTCCGCCTGCCAATGCAGGGGACATGGGTTCGTGCCCCGGTCCGCGAAGATCCCACATGCCGCGAGTGGCTGGGCCCGTGAGCCATGGCCGCTGAGCCTGCGCGTCTGGAGCCTGTGCTCCGCAGCGGGAGAGGCCACAACAGTGAGAGGCCCGCGTACAGCAAAAAAAAAAAAAAAAAAAAAAAAAAAGATACCATTAATTGAATGCCTCCTGTATGTCTTAAGTCACATCATTTTAACCTTTACAACAAGTCTATCAGGTATATGTAAGGAAATCAGGGCATTGGGATACACAGCTCTTTATACTGACTTTCCAAATATAGACTATAGCAAAGTCAAGCTTCTACCTAATATGAGGCGACTCTGTCCTTCAACTGAAAACACACCAACCCTCTCCTCAAAAGGGGAGACACCACTCTTTTACCCATTTTTGGGTTATGTTACCTCCCTTCAGCCTGTATCATATCTTCTCTTTGATATTGTATAACTCAAGCACTAAGATATAAAATTAACTACTATTAATACATTTTAATGAATGAGAATGGGAGGAGGGAAGATGGGTTAATACATACAAAATATATTCATATCAAAATAAGGAAAAATATTCATAACTCCTTGCATCTTCTTTTCTGAATCTGGTTATGTAATTGTAGCTGGTATTTATAACTTACCTTCTTCCATGATTCATTTTACATTCCCTGCCCCTTAGTAAGTGCCTGAAATGATCATGGCTCTTTGCCTGGTGAGGTGACTCCAAACTTGAGATTCTGGATCATTGGGTTGTTGTCTTTTTCCATTTAATCACAGGACGTGGGAGTATATTATGAGGCAGCCCAGGAGATTTCCTGCATTCCCTAAGCTCCTCCTTACCCACCTTGTGTAGCACCCGATTTCCCCTTGTAAGTCAGGATTCATCACCCCAGCTAACCCCCCTTCTTTGTCTGTTGAGTCACTGGCACGAAGAGCCCAGAGTGGCCAGGAGGCCGTCCCAGCTTCCAGTTTAATGGAACCATAGTTGTGTCCCTGGCGTAAGCATTTGCCCCTTGGCCACAGAGCTCAAAGTGACGGGGATGAGAAAGCAGACATTTCACTAGTGACTCACTGCGGGTAACAGTGAGAGAAGCCACTCTCATCTCTGCTGCTGGATTCCTGTCCCCATAAATCGCGCTATAGGTAAAATATATCAGTTAGTGGTGTAAAGCACATTCCACATCCTGGAGAGCATTGCCTCTGCCCTGTAAGGTGTTGCCACCCAGCTAGAGCAGTAACCAAATCTTCAGATGACTTATTCCACTTGGTTTTTCCTACAAGGACAGCCCTCACTCCCCAGATCAGAAACCAGTGTGGGGGACTCTTCCAGCTTCCATGTTTATTCCAGTATACATTCTTGAAATACCTACAGGGTGGACTTGGGGACCCATTGGACCCACTGTGATCACCTCACCGCCATGAGCCCCCGCTCCACAGGGGTAGCTGGAATCTAGGAACTAATGCTAATATTAATCCCTGAAAAGTCTGATTATTTTCCTTTCCCATCACATAGTCACAAGTCCTTCCTCAAGGGGGCTTGGCCTCTTCATTCCAGATGTTCTGGATCTGTGAGTTGGTTCAAATCTGAGAATTGGTTGAGGGACTGGAACTCTCCATCCTGGTAATTTATGTTAGACTTCTGTTACCATACTTAAAGCTTTTCTACTTAACATAAATCAAGTAAAACGATAATAGGCTGCCCCTCTGTTTCTGTTTTTGGACCACCATGATCAACTAGCCACACCAAAGATATCTGCAGGTCAAATCATTCTGATTACTGCTTCAGCTCTGTTGCCCATAAACTAACCATGCCCATCTTGTCACTTGTCCCCTGTCACCCAGGGATCCATCATCCCCAGTGGATTCAGGGAACCCAGTTTGGAGGCAGTATTTCCCATGGCCATCCCTGGCCTTTAGAGTACAGTTACTACAGAGTTCTCCAACAATGCAGGGCTTCCCCTTCTGAATAGACTTCTTACATCCTTCGTGAAGGGAGTGTCCTCTAGGTGGTAGGCTTAGTGGATGAGGGAGCAGGTCTTATAAAAGAATTCGTTATTGCATTCTAGTCTCCCTAAGCCTTTGGAGAGCTTCCTCTACAGTGTACCAAAGAAAGACTGGCATTTCAGCTCGATTTAGTGTAGACCATCCTGGGGTTCAGTCAGTCAACCCAGCAGGCTTTTGGAGCTACTGCTAGCCATTAGAGCTAACACACAAGTCCAGGATCTCTGCTTGGTGAGCCCATTTCAATAACTTCTACTTAATCCAGCACTTACAGCTCACACTCTAATACCCTTAAGTTCCATTTGCACATATATTCTCCAGATTTCTCTATATAGAGAAATGTGTCTATATTTATAAATTGGAAAAAAAAATCATGCAATTCTTTTGGCATGTGTGGCATCTCCTCACAAGTAACAATTCCTCCCTAACTCTTCGGGCCCTGTTTGAACTTGAGTCTGGTTATAGGTCTCAGCAATGGGAAGGGGGGTGGGTGCCCAGGAGAGTCAGTAGTCCCTTGCAAGGTGGCTGACAACCTCAGGGGAGGCCGTCACGAGGGGAGGCCAGCCTCCCGAGGCACGAGTGGAAGGGCCGCTTCATTTAGAAAAGGAGACTTGGCAGGATTTAGGGGTTCAAGGTCTCCAGCTTCATCAGAATCTCTCCATGTGTCCTCGTTGGATTTTCAGTGTACCACCCCTTCCGAAGAAGAGCCCGAAGTTTCACCTAAGAGGCTGAGAGGTTGAAATTCACTTGCTATGTAGTTTAACCACCTGTGAGTTCAGACTTTGGGTCTTGTTTTCAGAAATCTTGGTGGCCACAGGTGATAAGAGTTTCTTTTGGGTCAGTCACAGATTGTTCAGGTACCTTTAGCAGAACTTGAGTGAGAATTTAAAGCCCTGAGCATATTGATTTCTTTCTCCCAAGCACAGTTGGGGGAAACCAGCCAACCCAATTAAATTCCTATTGTCACCAAAACATCCCATGGCAGCAATCACCTGGTCGCCTCAAGTCTTGCCTTCTACAATCACTTGATAACAGATGTCTACAGGTGAGAATTTAAGTAGCTGTTTACCACTGTTTGCCATGGGCCACCAATGACCTCTTTACCACATGAAACATAGTCATTAATACCTTTAAATCTAACCAAATTAGAGGACCCATCACAACTAACCAGAACCAATTCAGAGAACTTATCCTTATGAGTCCGTTTCCTGGAATCACTTCTGGTACCAAGTTCTGTACCAGAGATACACTAGGCACGGCATAGAATATGGGAGTTGTCTGAGGGAACTGGCAGTATGTGGGAGCTGTATAAAAAAATAGATAAAATAAAATTCAAAAAAAAATGCGTTTCCTCTCTCAGTTACCAACTTTATTCATAATCTCACTGGGGCTGGGACTCTGCCTCGTTCACCTGTTTTTCCAGAGCCAAGTGTCATGTCAGACCCACTGTCAGCATTAAGTAAATGTGCGTGGAATGAGTTAAATAAAGGAGGAGCCCCTTTTCTGCACAGGATGTAAGTTTAGTTTTCAAGGTTGTCCCTCCTCTGTTTTTTTTCCGATTCATACTTCTTTATATCTTGGGAGTCTGGGCTACTTGATGAAATAGTATATTTTTAAATGATATATATCTTGCCTAGTCCAGAAAGGTGGGTTGAAATATTTAAGGGTATACAAATGTAATTTGAAAGATAATAATAATAAAAAAAAAAGGTTAACTGTAGGAAAACAGACGTGTTAAGCACTGGGAAGGGTTAGACATTTGCCGTAAAATGGTAAAAATTTCATCTTTACACCTCATGGTCTCTCAGAGCCTGTGTTTAATTTCCTGACGGTGTTGACTTTATGTGATTAAGTGTGGATACTGTCAAAGTGAAGATCTACTTGCCCCTTCTAAACTCTCGATTTCCCCTCTTTGTCTAGTTAGTTCTGTGCTCTCTCTGCTTCCTCTAATGAATGGTCTTCCCACCTGGAGATTTGACCTTGGCTGTGCCCGCCAGCTGGGGACCAGGAATTCCAGTTCTGTGTGCCTGGTACAGCTTCCTCCTGAGCAATGCTCTTGCCCTGCAGCCTGCGAAAGAGGCTGAGATTGGCTTGAATTCTTCCAACGTTTAGTCTGATCTTTCTTTTCTCCTTGGCCCCTTTAAAAATCCTGCCTTTGTCTTTAAAGTTTAAAACAATTCACAAGTTGATTTGGTTCCTGGGGGTGTGGGGGTGTGGGAGGAGCTTTCTTTGAGAAATGCACCCACTTGACATACCCTCTGCGATGGTTTTTTCTTGCATGGTACTTTTGTTTCATGATTCTTTTAAAAAATATTTATTTATTTATGGCTATGTTGGGTCTTCTTTGCTGCGCACAGGCTTTCTCTAGTTGCGGTGAGCGGTGGCTACTCTTCGTTGCAGTGCGCGGGCTTCTCGTCGCGGTGGCTTCTCATTGCGGAGCATGGGCTCTAGGCATGCGGGCTTCAGTAGTTGCACCACAATGCAGGCTCAGTAGTTGTGGCTCTAGAGCTCAGCCTCAGTAGTTGTGGCGCGCGGGCTTATTTGCTCCGCGGCATGTGGTATCTTCCCGGACCAGGGCTTGAACTTGTGTCCCCTGCTTTGGCAGGCAGATTCTTAACCACTGCGTCACCAGGGATTCTTTTTAAAATGTGTCTTATGTGTTGGGCTTCCTCTGCTTCTTCTGGCGACCCGTACATTCACAGAGAAATTTTATTGATCTATTTTCAAGCTTCGTACATTTCTCCTCATTTATCCTTTTAACAAAACTGTGGGGACACCTGCTGTAGTACTGTGTTCTGATGGAGAGCCGGTCCCTGGAGTGGAGAATCATGTAGGAGTCTGATCTAGCTCACTGTGCAGCTCCATACCTGGCTGTTGGAGGATGTGGTTTATGGGTGAGTGTGCTGAGAGGCCAGAGCTGGTGTTCTGAGTTAAGAACAAGCAGATTACGACCTGCTGAGTGAGGGGACACAGCCATCCACCCGAAGGATGCGTGGAGATCGCTCGGCATCGCAGCTCCCACCTGGGGAAGTGAAAAACCCCAGGGTTGTCTTGATTGAAGTTACAGTTTAAATACACCCACCCAAAGGAAGTAGGGTCACAAGATTTATTACTTGCAGATCCCAGAAGCAAAGGGACACTGTGACCCAGGGGAAGGGCAGTCCTCTGTCCCAGGTCACGAGCAAACAGGAGACAGAGCAGGGTAGCAAATACCTACTACTTACAAGGTGGTTAGGGCTGGGGTCACTAACTTTTCAAGGGCTGAACACTAAGTGGTTATTTTGAAAGCTGCCCCCGGAAAAGTGAAGCGGGAACTTCCGGCAGGCATCCTAAACTCACGTCCCTATCTAAATGTCCAGACTCTGGGTGTGAGCGAGGTGACCACACTGTAAAATGCCCAGACAGCAACTCTGTTGTCAGTTTCTTTTGACAGAAATCAAAAGGTGTTTTTTTTGTTTTTGATTTTTTGTCAGCAGCCTCTTTTCTTGTCACAGTGAGGCAGAGAGGAGGCCAGGCGTAGGGGAGCTGGGGAGGTGGCAAACATGAGCCATGGAGTACGCCTCAAACTGATGCCACAAAGAGCCTGGAGAATGGACTCTGAGGCCCAGAGCTAGTGAGGGCGTCCCTCAAATTCACTAGACCTAGACTAAATCAGAGCTTAAAGACATACACCTTCCATGTTGAGAGCTGGGCCTTCATGTGTTGAAACCAGATAATACAGAGGCTGGGGAAGTTGGGCTTTTGGCTGAAGTGATGGGAAGGAAAGAAAGAGAAAGTCAATGCAAGATGAAGCTGCCCAGAGCCGCAGAGCCTGCCTTCCCTCCTGGCCCCCAGGAGTGCTGGCCCCCAGGCTCTGGCCGTGGACCGCGATGCCCGGCCAGTGCGTGCAGCGGTGGTGACCTTGGGTGGAGAAGATCTGACCGGAACTTGCTGGAGTCGGTTAGCATCCATGTTGGGTGGCTCCTGAATCTTACACTTTTATCAGTGCTTCCTTTTTGATCTGGGAGTAATTCTCTCCTGCTTTTCCTCTCTGTGGGTCAGCATCCCAGAAAGCAGGCTCTGAAGGGGAGAACAGCTTGCAGGATGTTTGTTAAGAAGGCCCTGGGGGTCAGCACCTGGGCAGGGAGGGAGGGGCTGAGCTGCGACGCCAGCCGAGGGCAACCTGCAGCCTGGCCCACGGCTGGGACTTCTGGTGCCTCAGAGTTATTGCCTTGCTCCACCCCCACCCCCAGGCATCAGGCACTGGAGAGGGGCTGCCCCAGGGGGCCATGACCTTGGGCAAGTGGCTGGCAGCTGCAGGAGTCCCCAGAGGAAGGGAACTGTCTGCCAGCCAGCGCCCCAGCAGCTGGGACAACAGTGAAGGCAAACGGGCTTCCCAGAGCCCGTCATAGGCCGGTCCCAGGGCCTGAAATCACTGGATCAAAGAGCCTCTGGTTGCAAAGAGCTCAGACTTCACAGGGCAGCAGGCAGACAGGGCAGGACACAGCCATGGTCATGTAATACAGTAATTGCTGTAATTGAAGTGGACTGAAAATGTCAGCATGGGTTTGTAAGTGTGCAGAAAGGGTTATTTACGATTACATGGGTTTTAAATTGGTTTTTAAAACAAAATATTTTGAAATTTGTTTTTCCTAAGTCTACACTCAACTACAATGCTTGTTCTATTTACAAATCTGGTAAATTAAGTCAAAATGAAATAATCACTTTTCACGAGACTTTTGAATAATGTTCCATAAATTCAAGTTGAACACATTTCTCTCAGAAGAACCCAGTTTATACACTTAGCTAATTTACTAAATATTTTTAACTACATTCATATATTTAATAAATCTTTTTCTCTTTAAGACCTTCAAATGCCTAAGAGGGGAAACTTATGACTAACAAGAAAACGTTCCCAAGTGTTTCAATAACTGTAGTAAATTGATTAACTTACAAGTATCAGGCTAATAGTGACATTTTCACTAAACTTACTCAAATGATTTTAAAACTTCAGTGTTAAAAATCACAGGCCTTTTAAATCAATTATTAGTTTTGTTTTCTTTAACAAATCCATTGCAAGGGAATTTTTTCAAAATATGAAGTGAATTAAAAAACTGAAGAAAGAAGTAAACATTATGTGTGGACCTTATTTGCTTCTTGGTTTAAAAAAAATCTTAACAAAAAATTTTATGGCATTCGTGAGACAGGAAAGTTGAACATTGACGAAACACTTGCTATTATTAAGGAATCATTGTCACTTTCTATATATATAAGGTGCTATATGACATCTGGGATTTGTTCCCAGGGAAGCGGCTGTGGAAGGGAAAGTTTGTCATGAGTTGGCAGTTGTTGAAGCTGGGGTTGGGTTCATGGGGGCTCATAGGACTATATTGTAAACATTTGTATTTGTTTGAAACTCTGCAAAATAAGCAATTTTTAAAAAGTTAAATTGGGGGCTTCCCTGGTGGTGCAGTGGATAAGAATTCGCCTGCCAGTGCAGGGATCCCAGGTTCGAGCCCTGGTCCGGGAAGATCCCACATGCCGCGGAGCAACTAGGCCCGTGTGCCATAACTACTGAGTCCCCGCTCTAGAGCCCGTGAGCCACAACTGCTGAGCCCACGTGTGCCACAACTACTGAAGCCCGCACACCTAGAGCCCATGCTCCGCAACAAGAGAAGCCACCGCAATGAGAAGCCCGCGCACTGCAACGAAGAGCGGCCCCCGCTCGCTGCAACTAGAGAGAGCCCACGTGCAGCAACGAAGGCCCAACGCAGCCAAAAATAAATTAATTAATTTAAAAAAATTAAATTGGAATTTTAACACCAATTTCCGAGATTCCTTAAGCGATCATATTTTCAATAAAAACCCATCAAATAACAAATTCACACATTATCCCTATGTTTGTCAAACATATTCCTTAACTAATCCAAAAGCATGAGTGCCATGGATTTGCTTTGTTTTACCATCTCTTCTAAAACCACTCGGGGTTGAAAAGACATCCACTAGGCAGTGGGGCTCAACCCTGGGGATCAACATCGTTTTTAAGCCCCCCACCCCGCCCCGGGGAGTTCTAAAGGTAGGAATCTCCTGCAGAACTTGTGAGCACTTGGGTTGCTGGGCCCTGCCCGGGAAGTTCTGAACCATGGGTCTGGGGTGGGGCCCGAGAATCTGCATTTCTCACAAGTTTGGGTGATTCTGGTGCTGCTGGCTCAGGGGCCTGCATTTAAGGATCACCGTTGCAAGGCAAGCAGATTTACTACCTAAAGAGAGTGGAGGTTACTAGGTCAATAACTGAGGTCTGTTATCCTGAAACTGTCTCATGTAGACTGCACTTGCTTCCTGAGTGGAGAAGGAGACTGAGGCAGTATGCAACCGACCATATGGACGTGTCTGGTCCTTGTTACAACTGCTATGACAATGAGTGTCCTTTTTTAGTTGGGTTTCTACAATCCTTGTTCCCGTGCTCAAATCACACCCTTAACTAATTATACCTTCTGGGAAGAGTCGAGGGAAAGGGCAGATACCTTCCTTTACCCACCCAGCTTCCTTCCCTGCCTGCCTGGACTTTCCATATTTTTCTCTCTCTTAAGACATTTTAGTGTCTTCTGCTCTAGCTTGGAAGACACACAGTGCAAATCTGTAGGGTCCTGAATTTCCTCACATTTTGTCTGACGTTGTGGCCAAAGCTCTTACATTCTATTAGTCATATAGCTGGAGCGTCTCACAGTCTGACTGGGGAATCAGGAAAAGCTTCACAGAGGAGGTGATTTCGTGCTGAGCCTCAAAGGGTGAATAGGAGTACGGCAGGTGGACAGGGAAGACAGTCTGGTGCTTTCATGATTTCTGGAATGTCAAGTGGGGTGTATTGGGGGTTATAGGGGGAGGGAAGAATGTGAAAGGCTGAACAGTCAGGGGTCACAGCTTTGGAAGGGAAAAGCTAGATTTATCTTGGAGATGTTGAGGGAACTGCTGAAGAATTTTGAGCAGAAGAGTGACCCTATGAAAGTTGCATGTTAGAAAGATTAACTTGGCAGCTACATAGAGGATGGCCTGGGGATCAGACCCAGAAGCAGGAGATTTTACCAGTAGGGAGATTATTTGTGTAACAGCAATGCATGAGTACCAGTTTGGGGTGGTCTTGGGGTGGGGAGAGATAATATTATTGACAATAATAAGAGGTAGATATGTTTGCGTGCTGTGTATGTTTGTATGTATTTGTAATCTGCCTTGCCTTGAAAGGATTTAAGGTAGCTTAGATGAATGCATTAACAAAATCAAAAATAAATGTAGAAGAAAGCAGGACAAATAGGAAAACAAAATAGGAAAGATAAAATGAGGTCATGGAAGAAGTTCACATTGGGGCATTTGGGTCCTTATGTTTGCCTGGGGTGAGACACGATTAGGCTGATTTTCTAAAATCATTGGAAAGGGAGGCTCAATCCATCACTTGATTCACAGAGCCCATCATATAAAAGCACCCCAGCTGCCTGGGAGGAACACAGGGAGTGTTGGTTCTGAAAATAGAGAAATGTCTCCTAGGGAGCCTCAGAAAGAGGGGAAGGGTGATACGCCAAACAAAACCGTCAGCATCACTGAGCGAGGGGATCTTGTTTCTTCAAGAGGTGTTTCCTCTGGGTGAAGATTCAAGAATTCAGACTGAAAGATGGGTCTTTGTCACTGTCCTTCCTCTCAGTGAAGGGCCTGGTGAGGAGCTACCAGGCCAGGTTATCCGATCATCAAATATCTGTCTTGTCAAGAAAGGCGGGGCGGGGGTGGGGGGTGCCTTCCTGGAAACAAAACAAAACAAACTACAATAAATAACAGGGAGGCGCTGGAGGATGACAAACCATAGCCAAGCAGACATGGAAGATGGTGGGCCTCCCCAGGCACAAAGATAAGAGTGCTGGATGAAGGACTCAGGGTGCCTTGTGATCTGGGGGAATGAGAGATCTGTTAGCAGGTTAGACCAATGGCTCGGGTCAACTGGTTGGATGGTTCTGCAAAAGGTGATGAAGCAGGAGAAGAAGTAGCTTTGGGGGTTGGGGGATGGGGAGGAAATTGTGAGTTCACTTTGGGGCCGTGTTAACTGCGATGTGCCTGGAAATACCCAGGTGTCCACGTAACCTGTTTTTATGTGGTTTAGTTTTGGTTTTCTTGTGCTGTTGGTGGCACCCACCATATCCTCTTGGCCTACCCACTAAGTCACCTGCAACTCTTGGCGTGGCCACCCGTGGCTTCCTGCATCTCTCTGCCCTAGAGCGTTTCCCCCATTGCTGGAGCAGGCAGGTTGGAAGTGTTAGGACTTACTGTCCCAGGAGTGACCCTCAACCAAGAATGCACTTCTTGCCCCTCCAAGTGGACAATTCTTAGGCGTATTCCTCATGGTGTCTCTGAGGGTCCCCAGCAGGATTGAGTGCCAGTTGCCCACAGGGGTGAGTCCCTCATCCATGAGCTCCTTCCTGGCTTTCTCCCTTCCCTGCCTCACTGCCCCACTCCTTGTGGATCTTCCTGGGATCGCTTTCCAATAAGCCACTTGCCCTCAAATCCTTACCTGAGGGCTCCCCATCGGGTCAGCTTTTTATGGGGTACCCATGCACATGAGTCAGTTCCTGAGCGGCAGAGCCTGAGATGGGGATTCTTGTTCGTGACTTACTGGGGCAGTGCTCTCAGGAGGAGAGGAATGGGGGAAGTGGGAGAGGACAGGAGATAAAAAGCTAAGTAAGGCGGTATTCTCAGGTAGTGACTCATATCAGCCTGATCCCAGCAGGAGCTCTGGAGCTTAAATTACACCACAGAGTTGGTCCCACCTTGAGGCCAGGAGGTCAGCCTTTTGTGTCTCCAGTGCAGTTGGACATCAGCTGAGGTCTGTGGAGGGGATGGGGGGGACACTGCCTCCTCTGGCCAAGGCCCTTCCTCTTAGTCATCCTTCCAGGTCAACCTCCCAGTGGAGGCTCCCTTTGGCCTTGAGCAAGTCTCCTGAACTGGAGCCGATTCTCCGTTCAGTAGACAATTCAATTCTCCTGATTTGACAAACACCTGCAGCCTCTGGCAGATAGAGGGACACCAGCATCTCGCCCTCTACAGGCCTTCTAGAGTATTACATGCTTGGTACATTTCATGTCCTGTGGTCGCTTCTCTCTGTGGACTCCTCCTGGAAGCAGTGTGAGGAGAAGGAGCTAGATAAAGCCTGATCCCTGCTCTCAGGAGCTTGCAGTCTAGGGAGGGAGCCAGGAAAAAACAGTTCTCAAGCAAACAAGACATTTACATGGCATAAAAACAAACCGCTGTTTTTTTAACGAGTGTAACTGGGAGGTAGAGAATTTCCAGGTAGGGAAAAACGACCCTGTGAGGGTTGATAAGGAAGCAGTATTCCAGCTGGTACTTAAATGTCATCTCAAAGGACCTTACTGACACTAAAATATCGCTTAGATTCTGTGGGGCTCGGACTGCTGTTAGAGTTTCCGTCACCAGGTATGAGCGTCATCCTCCCCCATCTTGCACACATACCACATCCTTGCTCCTAATGTAGGAATATTAGGCATTTGTCTGCGTTAGGGGAGCACAGGTTCCGGACGCGCAGGCTCAGCGGCCATGGCTCACGGGCCCAGCCGCTCCGCGGCATGTGGGATCTTCCCGGACCAGGGCACGAACCCGTGTCCCCTGCATCGGCAGGCGGGCTCTCAACCACTGCGCCACCAGGGAAGCCCTGCGTTAGTGTTTTTGTTTTGTATTAACTTGGTCTAATTTAATTTTTTCTCTTTAAAATATTGGGCTGTTCTTCTCACGTGCATTTGAGATGGCTGTGTGTGTCGTCTCCTTGGCCATCCTACCCCAGGGTCCCCTTCATAGCTGGCCTTGCTCAGCTCTCTCTCTGTACCTAAATACACATCTGCCGTGTCCTCCATGCCTTCACAGCACGGGCTAAGAATCGCACCCCGGGAGGAGAGGTGGGAGCTGGGTTGTCAGTCAGCTGGGACCAGCCCCCCATCCCTCTGTTAAGAGAGGGAAATCAATGAGTAGCTGCCCTCACGCCTGCCCTCGCCCACCCTCTCCCTACCTCTGCCCCGTGTGGTCTGAAACGGGCACTCCCCCACTGCCCCAAGCAACAAAGTAATAGGTTTTCCCCATCAGTGTTCAGTTCGAATTTCCTGTCCGGCTGTGAGCCACCCTGAACCAGTCCTTAATAAGGTCCACGTTTTCCATCCTGCTTAAAGACTGTGTCACAGGGGCTGCTGGCAGTCTGGGAATCTATCAGAAGAAGTAGCACCCGGCTTTAGCGGTCTCTGCTGAACCTGGGTCCTGACCCTCCCCAACTGCAGAGCCTTTGACAAGAGGGTGAACATTCTAGGAGCTGGGGAATAGGGTTGGGCTGGGAGTTCCAAGAGGGCACCGGGGTTCTTAAGGAAGAACACAGATTCAATCTCGAAGCTCCTCTCTGTTTATTTAATCTATCAAGGTTTCAATCAGCCAGCCCTAACTTGACGAGCTCCACAGACCAGAGAAAATCGTATTTCCTCTCGAGTGAATCATTCATTTCACACAGCCCAGCTGCTACCTCAGAGCCTTCCCCAAAGGCATGGACAGTAGTGAAGCACCCTTTCCTCTCCTGTGGGTGGGTTTTCCACCACTGTAAAGTGCCTAGTGTCGGGCTAGAAGCTTTGGGAGGAAGAAAGTGCTGAATCCACAGGCTTTGTCTTCAAAGGATCTGACACGATGGGAGGGTGACAGGTTTGGGGGGAGCTGGTTCCTCTCTCCTTAAGAAGCATTAGAAGGGAATTCCCTGGCGGTCTGGTGGTTAGGACTCTGCACTCTCACTGCGGAGGGCCCGGGTTTGATCTCTGGTCTGGGAACTAAGGTCTCACAGTCTGTGCGGCCAAGATTTTAAAAAAAAAAAAGGAAGCATTAGAAGAAGGGGAGATGGCTCCCCCAGTCCTATTCTCTGTGTGGCTGTCCCTGTGATCTCCCCAAAAGACAGGAGCAAAGATGGAAGGAAGGGATCGAGAATGTTCCACAGACCTAGCACAGTATAATATGCATTTTATACGTCAGGTCATTTCATCTTCTCTATGATTATTCTCATTTTTCCCACATGGAAACTGAAGTTGCCCCGGGCCACACAGCTGGTCATGGCTGGCAGCAGGTTAAAGGCATGTCCAAAGCTCAGTGTCTTTCCGTCTCCACTCACTGATCAAGTGGGCGGTGGTTTATTATGCAAATGTTGTAGAACCTCACCCCAAAGTCTATGGCGCTGCTTCTCCCACTGCCAGACTACATGTGTGTGGGAAGCCAAGGAAGGGAAGGGAGGAGGTGGACGCCCTCGCTAGCAGGCCCAGGGACCCCGCCCCCAAATGTCTTCTTCCTTTCGCAGGGTGCAGGGCCCTGCTGGCTTAGAGACTCGAATGCCAAGAGGTGTTCTACCAGGGGACACACAGTGGTACCCGGGAGAAGCATGGGGCCTGCAGGCCACCTGCCTCCCTTCCGAGGTCCCCTCAGACGTGAGCAGCAGACGTAGCTCCTCTCACGTGTTCCTGTTTTGTTAACACCCGAACCAGAGCTGCCCACAGCAGGCCAGCTATAGACCTCCTCACTCACACGTCTACTCTCTATTGCAGGGTGCATGTGTGTATGATACTGGATTTAAGGCTCATAGCACCTGTGGAGGTATACGAGGCAGGTGGTACGCTTCCCTCTTTACCAAGGTGGTGGTTCTGTGATGAGCCCCCTGGGTCCCCATCAGGAAGGAAGCCTGTTTTCCCACCTGCCGGCCTCTTGAGGGTTTGCCGTAGCTGTAGAGAGCTTCCGAGGTCACACCCTCCCAGAGCAGCCCCCCGTGGGGTTGACTGAGGCTCCCATGAAGGCGGCACGAGAGCCCGACTTCTCCCACTGCCCACTCCTGCTTCCGCCCTGTCCCCTCCCCAGCGGCCCTGATAAAGCTCCTGCCTGCTAACCGCCACCTCGGGGCTTGCTGCACGGGACCCCCTGCCCCTAGGGAGGCCTAGGAGGCCCAGGGAGGTGACGTCTGTGACAGGAGGAGGACCGGCCGAAGCATGGGAGCCCTCTCTCCTGTCTGGCCGCTAATGGGCTGTATGATCCCGGAGAAGCCAGCGGGCCTGTCTGGACCTCAGTTTCCCCATCTGCACCCAGAGAAGGGTACGGACTGAATCATCTCGGTGGTCAACAGGTTCTAAGACCACTCGACCTCGAGGAACTCGTGAGAGAACTGTGATGGAGCCCTCAGCCTCCACGCTTTCCGGGATCTCCCCACCAACCCTGACGTTACGGCAGGGGCTGGGCCACGGTCCCTGCAACTCCTGGAGAGACCGCCTCCTGGGCCCAGTCTGGGAGCTCAGGAAATCATTCTCCAAGTTTCACTCCCACCCCTTTTCCACTCTCCCCCACAGGAGCTCTCCCCAGATCCCCAGCACCTTCCACCAGCTTGGCATTGCATGCACCAGGAGGGTTGTGTCAGGCTCTTGCCCCCAAGCCTGGTGTCAGCCTTTGCCCTGTGTGACAAGAGGAAGGTGCTGCCCCGGGAAATGCATGGATGTATTGGGCTGGCCGAAAAGTTCGTCGGGTTTTTCATGACATCGGATGGAAGACCCGAACGAACTTTTTGGCCACCCCAGTATTTATACCAGGGATTGGGAATACAGGTATGGATTTACGTGGTCCTTGGACTCCAAACGCCAGATGGCAGATCTCTCCCCCACCCTCCCCCATGCCCTTCTATAGACCAGAGCTCCCGTCACACGGCCACCAAAGAGCTCCCGCCCACAGCCATGCCCAGCAGCCTGCAGAAACGGGACTGCCCACTTCAGCAGTCCCTGACCTGTACCCTCACCATGCTGGTCCCTTTCTTCCCTGTCACGTTAAGGGCCAATCCCTCTCCCACTCCCCCCATCCCTCCAGGGCCAGCTGGGCTGCTGTCACCCAACCTTTAGCTCTCGGCTAAAGGTTAGAGGATTAGACACAGTTGGCAATATCCCAAAAGTCCATATTGCAAATTGACCATATGCAGTGTGGCAGCCTGTGAGCAGAACACCTGCTAGCAGCTCAGGCTGACAGGTACCAGGCTTTGGCAGGGCTCCCTGAGAGCAGGGACTGGCCCCTCTGTTACCCCAGGTGGCTCCCTGCAGCCTTTGACTCTGCAGTGCACACATCATAGACCTGGGCCGTTGGTGAATCCCTTTCTCAGCACTTTTGCACTTTGCCTCTAGGGTCAGCTCCTTTTATGAAACCAGGGGTGCAAATCCCATCTCCCTCGTCAGACAGGGGCTCCCTGGGGGAAAAGGCTGTGTCTCCCCTCAGACTGGGGCTTCCTCAGGTCAGGGCAGGATGCTGGCTGTGGAGGATTCAGTCCTGAGGCCAGTCAGTCAGGACCCCTGAGGAGGGCCCACAGTCTAGCTGAGGAGACAGACCCTGAACACATACAGGCATGCTCAGTCTTATGAAAGGCAAGCGTGGGTCCCCTGTGTTGGGTGACAAGGGGGTCTAAAGACATGGCTGGTGTGGAGACAATTAGGCAGACATTTTGTCTCCAGTAAAACAGCCAAGCTTCTCCACGGAAACCGAACCCCTCTGTTGACTCAGCTGAAAACGGAGCGGTGGAGTTCTGGGTCCCACCCTGTCCCTAAGCCCCACCTTCCCTACAATCCCAGGCAGCCCGATTCTTAGGGCCACACGCCTTGAACGGTGGCCACAAACCCCTTGGCGGACCAACGGCCCAGGAAAGACCTGCCATCCCGTCCGGTCTGTTTCCTGCATCTCTCACCTAGAACACTGAGGTCTTCTTCCAAAGACCTCGGACCTTTCCCCGTTATTTCTCTAGTGTGTACCCTCTCCATGTGGGTCATCTGTCCTTCACAGGACAGAGTGTCCTCAAGCAGGAGGGACCGGCAGGGCACTTGGCTGTGGGGAAGCTATGGAAGGAGACAGGCCCTCGAGTCTGGCTTCACCCACTGTATTCAGGATTTGGAGACAGTCTCACCTCCTACGCCCAGCTCTTCTTCACTCCCTTGTCTACACCAGCGCCTTCTCTCCCTCCCCCCTGGCTCTTGAAGGAGCAGATTCACCGGGGACTCTGTTCCTTGGGTCTTGGCCTCATGTTGCGTCAGACCCGCCACCCTGGATGGAGCAGGCACTCTTCTGCCCACCCTCAGAAACATCCTTACTCCTCCCCGGGTACCGTGTGCACCAACTCTTTGTTATGTTCTCAGTCGCCTTTGTCTCTGGATCAAATCGCTTTTCATCGTTTCCTAACTTCTCTTACAAGTTTTGTAAAAGTCAGGGTCCCAGGGTGTTAACAATGAGGTCAATGGAGGGGCTCTTAACGAAGGGACTACTTACAGAGTTCTGGGCAGGATGAAAGGACACTGCTTACCCTGGTGCTGGCAACGGCAGGGAGCTGCTACCTCCCCTGGGCCTGACGGGATGAAGGGACAGAGTCACTACCAGAGCCCCAGATGGTAGCTGTAGGGAAAGAGCTACCACCAGGAGCTGTGGCCTTCAGCAGACTGCAGCTCCAGCCAAAGTGGCCTGGCCAGGAGGGATCCCAGGTGATAAATATCTCACCTCACTTTCTGCCTTGTTTTCTGATCTCCCGCTGGTACTTCCCACTGGCTGAACCCAATTCGAAGCCCGAGGGCAAGGCGCCCGTTGATGTAGTCCCAGCAGGTCAGCCTCTCCAGGGCCAGAGCTGGGGTGCAGAGGGGCAGAGAGTGGTCCTGGACACACAAAGGAAGAGATCAGGGCAGGTTTCTTTCTCCCCATCCTTTCCTAGTTTCCGGCCACTGGGATGTAGGGAGCTCTCTCTGGCTGGTCCAGTAAATGCATTCTTTCTTGCATGCTGACTGGTAGAAGAAGCCTCACCTGCCAAGCCTTGTGCTAGACCTCGGTACGTAGAGATAAGACACAAATTCTGCTCTCCTGGAGCTCAGCGCGATTTTCCTCCCAGCAGAGGGCTCCAGCGGTGGGATTAGCCAGATGAGGAGTGGAAAGGAAAATTAACTCATCGACTCAAACCTGCTCGTCATAACCGTCAAACCCAGATCAGCACTTCACTCCATGCTTTTCCATATGGTATTTACTCTTCCTGGCGACTTCACACACTGTTTGCATCCTCCTGTGGACACAGGGGACACAGCTCTAAGAGGTAATAGGATCTGCTCTCAGTCACACAGCTCATAAGCAGCAGAAGCTCCCAAGCCCCACCGTCTGCCACCGGTGGAGCCCGCCTTGCACTGCGCATCCACCTTGAACTATAGCGATGGGGGCTCTCACGCCACCTCCCCCTGCCTGCAGGCAATACGAGTGACTTGCTTTGTCTGAGCCCCCAGAACGCAGCACAGAGTCTGTCAGTAAAGAAGGTTTCAGCAACCAGGCCCCAAGTACCTCTGAGCCCTTTCGAAACCACTCATCGAAAACCAGGGTTGAACTTGACACGTGAAGTCAGAACTCCCCGGTTCTTGCTGGCAACAAGACTTGGCAGTGATCATATATGACCATATACAGGCTAGTCTGAATTGAATGGGCAGGCCCTGGGCTTGGTGGTTTACAAAGTCTTTAAAAAGCCTGGAGATCTTTGCAGGCTCATTTTACAGATGAGGAAAGGAGGTTCTGAGAGATTAAGTAAGTAGCTTGAGGCCTGGCCTCTAGCACGTGGCAGACCCAGGACTTGAACCCCTAACCTGTTCTCCAGGCCTTGTCTCCTTCCGTGCTACCCAGCCTCCTCCTGGTGGTAGCAAGACTCTTGCATTGAGACGAGGAAAACTTTCCAAGTGGCCCATTATAATCCTCCTCTCTCCCACCACCCCCTCACCACCCCCATCCCCACCCCAGCCTGTCATTCCCTCCCATCCTCCCTGCTTTCTTTCTGTCCCATTTTCTGGTATTCTGGACGCACTCAAGTTCTCACAGCCTGTGCTCCAGAGAGCAGCCCCGGGCTGCACACACAGCCAGCTCTTCAAAGACACCGTTGTTCTGTCCCCTTGTGGGCAAATAAAAACAAAATGCTGCTGCTAAAAAAAAAGGTCCATTTCACATTTCATTTTACTTGAGAAAATGGAAAATGCCAAAGAGATGCATTGAGGTCAAGCTCCCCTGGATTGTGGCCCAGAGCCTCGGCTACGTGAACCAGCCACCTCCCTGTGCCCCAGCTGATTACTGGCAGTCACTCATTTCGCTTCCCACGCCTGGCCTGAAGCACCCGTGAACACACACCCATGCATTCCTCCCCACCATCTTCATTTTACCCACACGCCAGAGTCACCAGAACACGAGAGACAGACAGAGGCCACTTGCTAAATCCTAGTACTTTGGCCCGGCCCCCAGACACCCATTTCTAACCACATCTTCAAGTCTCGAGCGAGGCACAGCCATAAAAGAAGAAGGGAAAACCATTCATTTATAGTATACAGAATTTCAATTTTTCTGAGGTTTTCACACAATCATCTTTTATGAGCTGTAGTAAAACCACATGTTTATACAGTTTCTCTCCCTAAGTCCCAAACATTTTAGTAACATTATCTTATGTAACACCTGGAGTTTGTGAAACACGGTCTGAACAGCCTCACATCACTTATGCAAACAGGTCTGAATTTTCCAGATGTATCCATTTCCCTCCAAGTTAGCAAAAAGCTTATTTGGAAGATATCGCCTCTCCGCCCTCCCCACTCCCCCATTCCCTTCCACCTGCAGGTAATGTTTGCTTCTAAAAAGAATCTCCACCTTTGCAGTCAGGTGGAAGCAATTTTTCTGATTTGTTTTGCAATTCCTGATGAATATCTTTATCTACATCTCTGTTATAGAGTGGCAGAGCACTGCCTAAAATTAAATCATGAAGCCACTGCTTTATTTCCCTCCTATCCATGCTCAGATCTGGGATCCAGTTTTAACTCTTCCCACTTCTGCATCTCTTTTATTAGTTTAGCTATTAGGTCCCTCCACTTGTTGTGCTAAGTGGCTTTTCATTTCCTATTGCCGCCATCCTGCTCAGACTTATAAATCCACAGATAGGCTTATAAATCCACATTCTAGCCTCACAAATCTTCTTTCGATGCTCTTCACTGAAACACTACGTGTGGCTGCCCGTTATCTGTAACGGGAAGGCAAACTCATCCTGCAGGCTGCTTCGGTTAAAGACAGCCACGCCCATTTATTTACACACTGTGGCTGCTTTTGTAATACGACAGCAGAATTCAAAGCCTCAAATACGGCATTTACCATCCAGTGTCTGTTATAAAGTTTGCCGACCCCTGATGGATGGAATAAAGTCTGTGTCCCCCAGCCCGGCACACAGGACTCTGACCTGGCCTCCTCCAGCTTTCCGGCCTTGCCTGTGTGTCCGTCTTCCCCAACCCCCGGCAGCAACTCCCATAAATGGTTGGCGCCTTCAACAGCCTGTTTCATGCCTCCACGGCTATTCATGCATTCCCTCTGCCGGGAGTCCTCTTCCACGTGCCCCAACTTCTGGCAAATACGAACCAGTCATCCGAAATTCAGCTCAAGGCCGAGCTCTTCAGTGATGCCATACCTGCTTCGCAACCCACCTCTGTCCCTCCTTCCCCGTGAATTCGGTGCTCCTATCTTTGTGCCCCACCGACCTCTTACAAATGTTTCCCACAACTTCTGCTTGTATATGTGTTGCTCCCTCTTTAGTCCGAAAGTCCCTGGAGAGCAAGTGCTGTGTCTTAATCAATTTTTTAATTCCCAGAGCCTGGTGTTGCGTCTGGAATATAGAATTCAGTACACGTTGAATGGATGAATGAATGAATGAATGAAACATCAACCCCTAATCCCCCACCTTGTTGCTTCTCCCCATACATACCCTCTGCCTGGGCCCTGACCTGCTTCACTGATTCCGGTTCTAAGCTTGTCCACTCCCTTCTGGGCTCTAGAGTCTTCTCCAGGGACAGCCCCTGCCTGCTCCTCCCACACTCGTGTCCTTGACATCCCAGGTCAGGGTGGCTGTCAGTGACCCTCACGTCCTGACCTGCCGTGTGCCTTTATTGGGCATCTCTTGCCCGACTGGTGTGTACAGGTGCCGTGACTGAGGAGTCCTGAATCAGAATCTGGGCTCTGTCATTCTCTCGCTGGGTCACCCTTAGGCAAGTCAGTGCCTGAACTCTGGTTTCCTAGTCTGCAAAATGCAAGCGATTAAATGTCCTTCACTGGCTGATGTGGTGACCCTAATACACACACATTTATTCATTCAACAAATATTTATGGATTATTCATTATGTGCCAGGCAGTGAACAAGACAAAAAAAAAACCAAGAGAGCAAATCCAAATCCCTGCCCTCCTGGGGCTTACTTTCTTACTGAGGAGACAGGCAATAAACAAGACAAATTCGGTACTTAGAAGGTGAGGGGTGCTTGGGGACTGATAAATCAGCGATGGGTAGGGATTATGATATTACTAGATGACAATTTATTGAGAGGGTCTTTCCTTCTGAATCTGAAAGGTCCTTTCTTATAACTCTTAGGATTCCCCCAGGTGATGCTTTATAATGTTAGCCAGTGGGGGGTAAGCATTTAATACGAGTACTAGTTGGATGAAAAAAGGAAAAAACGAGGGCTTCCCTGGTGGCGCAGTGGTTAAGAATCCACCTGCCAATGCAGGGGACACGGGTTCGAGCCCCGGTCCGGGAAGATCCCACATGCCACGGAGTAACTAAGCCCGTGAGCCACAACTACTGAAGCCTGCATGCTTAGAGCCTGTGCTCCGTAGCAAGTGAAGCCACCGCAATGAGAAGCCCTCGCACCCACTCACTGCAACTAGAGAAAGCCCGCATGTAGCAACGAAGACTCAGTGCAGCCAAAAAATAAGTAAATAAATAAATTAAATAAACCTGTTGAAAAAAGAAAAAGAAAAAAGGAAAGAATGAGGGAAGGAAGAAACCCGCCCTTCATCATTCCTCAGCAAATACTTCCTGAACGCTTCTGACACCAGCCAGGAGGGCCATCCACATTCGAAGTGTTCTTTCAGGAGGATTAATTCGGTAGTACATTGTGTGAGATGGATCAGTGAGAGAGAAGCTGGTTTTGGAGAAACCAGAAGTTAGGAGGCACACCCAAAACATCTGGGCTGACCCAGGCATGCAGCTGTGGGACCCAGAGAAGGACTCTATGAGATTGCCTGTCGACTGAAAAAATGGCACAACCCAAAAGTTGAGAATTATGTTTTATTCAGTGGACATTCTGAGGACTTCAAGCCCAGGAGACAGCCTCTCGGATAGCTCTGAGGGACTGCTCTGAAGAAGTAAGGGAGGAGCCGGGATATATAGGAGTTTTTGCAACAAAGACCAGGTAGTCAGAATTTCAAAAGATTACTGTTAAGGGAAACCAGACACCTCAAGTTAAGGAATTTAGTGCTTCTCTACGTATGGGAAGATGCAAGAGTCTGGGCTCATTGAAATCATTCCTTTGACATGCACCTCAGCCATCTGGGTCTAGTGCCCTGTGTTTTCCTGTCCTGAGTCTTCTCAGGGTGCACTGTCAGGGCTCGCTGCAGTGGCTGATGGCTTGATGGAAGGCATCCTGTTTCTTTCGTTCTTCTTATTTTTTTTTTTTAGCTACTAATGGATGTATTATTTTTGTCTGTTTTTAAAACAATTTTTATTTTATATTGGAGTATAGTTGCTTTACAATGTTGTGTTAGTCTCAGGTATATGGACATCCTGTTTCTGTCCTGAGTTCCCTCGGGGCTCAACCACAGGGCAGCTGTAATGTGATGGCTTGATGGCTGCAACATCCTTTGTTTACTGACATTTTTTTCCACTCAGAGAATTTCATAGGAAAATTTGGGGACTCAATCCAAGGTCCTTCTGAATGGAGATGGGGACTTTCCTAATCTTCACACCATAGTTATAAGGAGGATTCTGGACATGGCAGGTAGTGGGAGATGTTTTGTAAAAAAGAGGGAGGGACATTTCTCCTGTCTACCCCATCCCTTTCTACACTCACACCCAGGCCCTTCTCCAGGGTGTGTCTGACCCTACCACTTGAATCCATCCCCCATCCACTAGTGTATTACATGAACTGTAGTGCCCAGAACCCAGTCTGACCCTGCCCCTTCATCTCCTCCAAAAGTAATTACTCCTGAGTGTGAGGCCCAGGCCCTTTAATCCTCCAGGACTCACACAAAACAGGAGAGAAGAGGCACATATATGAATCAAGAGGACATGACATATTGAGGCCACTCCATAAAGTGGAAAGAACCAGGCAGACCCAAGGTCAGATCCCAGCTCTGAGATTTCCACCTCTGTGACCTTGGGCAAGGCTTTTCTCAATTTTCTGATACACAGTATTAAAAGATAATTTTTTAAGTTAAAATCACGACTCATATGAACATAAAATGAATACACATCAAAGAATTTAACTCATTAGTTAATGAGGGAACCAGTAAGATACGACAACACATTGAGGGGAGAATTCAAAGAACACACATACATGGGCAATCGGGAATACTGAAATAAATTTACAAATATCTGCAAAACCCGTCAATAACCATTGGGTAATAATGAGCTGCATCTCCACCAGACACACTTCATTTGCATTTCCAAGGACAGGAATCATTTCATTAGTATCAGTTTTCTAGAATTTGCACAGTTGTAAATGGCTCAAAGACAATGAAATGCACAGGCCCCAACAGAATCAGATAATCTGGCAGGTTTTGCTCAAGAGAACACTGAACAGTTTCCAAAGTCTTTCACAAAATTTCCTAACAGAAATATGCATGGCCTGGGACTTCCCTCGCGGTCCAGTGGTTGAGACTCTGCACTCCCAGTGCAGGAAGCATGGGTTCCATCCCTGGTCTAAGTTCCATCCCTGGAACTACGATCCCACATGGCACAAGGCAAAGCCTTAAAAAAAAAAAAAAGCCAAAGAAATACTCAAGGTCTGAGGTGATATATTTAAACACCCAGCACGGTCCTTGGCACATCGTGGGCACTCAATATCTGAAAAGTCCCTTCCCGGTCTTTCAGTCTGAAAAAAAATCATAGGGAAAGATTTTCTTTGAGGAAAACGTTGCTAGAGAAATGTGTAAGAAGGACTCTGGGGATCAGCAGTGAGAGTAGTCACATCTGGCCTGGAGAGTCTTCTTGGTAGAAGGAATCTAGTCACCTCAAATCCTACCTCTTTCCTTGGGTGCACTTATCCCGGAGAAAACTGTGGAACCACAATACCCAGGTCACGTTTCTCTGACATTTTACGACGTGTTAACTATGGCCGTGCTAGTGTCTCATTCACTACCCACAACCCAGTGGGTGGACTATCTAGTGTAGTAATCATTCCCATTTTACAGAAGAAAGAGGTTCAGAGAGACTAAATAACTTGACTAAGGTCACACAGCTTGCAAGTGGCAGAGCCAGTAGTGAACAGAATCCCATGTTTCAGAAGACTTGGAGAAAAGATTTACATCCAAGACCCTCACCTCTCCTCAAGGCCAGAGTTTATTCCTCGCGCTCTGTGCTTCTAGAACATTATGAACAAAGCTCAGTTTTTCTTGAACTGACAGGTTTAAGGAAGTAATAAGTTTTATATTTGCAGGTTATTAATCTATTACAGTGATTTCATCAGCCTGTGAAATAACTCTCTGTATGATGTAAGTTGCATAGATCCCCCTGCAAACCAAACCCACAAGCATTCCCATGGATGCTGGGAGCCCCAGGGTTCAGTGGCCCCAGGATACACAGGGGCGGTCCCAGGGGTAACTCCATGGGGGAGCTGTTTGCTGGGTGCCTGAGGAACACTGCTCCTGCCCTTCAGACAGGCTCCCACCCCCAGCCCTTTCCCCTCTCTCCCACCCCAGACTCTCAGAGTCTTCCTCCTGCAGGGCCCCTGGCTGTGACTTTCCCTCCATCCTTTGAGTCCAGATGCTCTGCTCGAACTTCCCACAGAAACATCCTAGCAGGTGTCTGTGCTTCACCCCTTGCCTCCCTTTAATCACACACTGTTAATGTGTAAGTCAGATCACGCCACGTGTCTGCTCAGAAAAATCTAATGGCGTCCTGTTACATATGGAATTTTCTGGAACCGATTATACAAGGCAATTTAGTGCTCAGGCTGAGCATTAGGGAGTGCCTTTGGGGTTGACAACTCTGGGGAAGGAAGAGAGCAAGACGGAGTAGAAGGGGAAGTTAAGTTGCCATGAAGCTTCAACCAGCGACAACTGCAGCCCATGAGGATTGTGGACAGCCCCCTTCAGGGATTTTCCATGTTTCTCTAGCATCCCCCAGCCACTTCCATCTCTACAATCATAGGAACAGAAGACACAGACCCGAGGGCTTTCCCTCTTCTGATCCCTTCCTTCTCATTATCCCGGGGCTATGTCACACCACCAGACAATATGGCCGTTGTCTCACTAATTCTCTGATTTCATGTCTCCCTGTCGATTAAATGTTTTTATATTCCTATCCCACAGCTTGAGGAATAACATTACTTTAATGTATTAAGAGGAAAGTAGTTAAATATTTGTTCTTGGGTAATTGTATATGAATTGCATGACAATTGAGCTGGTGATGTAATTAGTGAATCTTAATTGGAGGCCCTTTTACAATCAATGTATAATTTACTGACAACTGTTTTGGCTTAAGAGCAAATTAAATGCTTGTCATCGGCCTTCCACACCCATTACGCGCAGAGTCAGCCCACTTCCTGGCTGGCTGCGGGGAACTCTTCTCTGCTGTCAGTTGGCCATGTGATCTCTAGGAAGTCCTGTACCCTATCTGGAACTCGGTTTTATTATCTGCAGATTGCGAACCTTGGAAAGAACAGTACTGATGGGTAACGTGTATTGAGCACCTACAGTGAGTTGGATACTCAACTCACAAGCACCCGTGGTAACTCATTATATGTGTTCTAAGCACACGTGTTAACTCGTATGTGGGTAACTCATTTAGTCCCAACAACAACCCTATACCTAGATGCTGTTTTTGTTATCTTCATTTTATAGAAAAGGAAACCAAAACACAGTGGAACTTGCCCAAGGAGTAGAGAAAAGGGACGTGGTGCCAGAGCCCATCCTTTTGTCAGGTAAGGCTACTACCTCTTATGACAATTTCTAGCTTCTCTTCTAGCTCAAAGGGTCTACATGCCCCAGTCCTCCAGACACCCAGATCCTTCCATCCCATTGTCATTATTTATCCCTCCCTGGCACAGAAACTTTTGAATAGTTGAATCCTTGGCTTTGACCTTTTCTGATTTGTTGCCAGCACCAGTGTTGTCCAGCTCCCATAGCCTCCCTCCATCAGTCACGATGGGCTAGAGGATGCTGCGGTAACAGCCCCAAATCGAAGTGGCTTTTACAACAGCAGAGGTTTATTTCTCACTCACGTTCCATGTTCACGTTCAGTGTGGGAATCGTCAGCAAATGTTTTGCCCTGTTTTCTGGACTTGCAGCTGTCCACTTACGGCTCATCTGCAGTCCAGAAAACAGAGTGACGTGTTTCCTTACAATTTCCAGCATCTCCCTACACGATACCTCACTCTCCTCTCCTGGGCTTCTTCCTTCTTTGCCTCCTCCTTGCCCCCAAATTCCTGGCTTCATTCTGCCAGGGCCCTACATAATTAAGGCTGAGAAAAATCCCATCAGTTCTTTCTTTATCTTGTAATGGTCACGGTGGTTCCTATCCCCTTGGGAGCAGACTCTGGGCTATCAGAGATTTCAGAGGGGGGGCATCTGTCAGGATGATAAATGCTTCTCCCTCGATGATAACGATGATAAGCTCGATCCACAGCAATGGATGCATCACTTCCCCCTCCCTTCCTACCAACCAGAGTGTGGATGGGAAGGAATAAAGCATAAAGAGAATGAAGGGGTCAGAGACCCCCACCTGCTGTTTCTCAGCTATTCCCTTCAATCCTAACCCCAGTCATGAATCGTGTCCCTCCTTTCCTCTTAGCTTCTTTCTCTTAAATTCAATATGACGCCCCCTTCCTACTGCCTTTCATCTTTATTTTGACCTCCTTATACTCACCCCTCATTCTCCCAGTTCCCTTAGTTCTATTCCCCATACTGCCCTTCAACCGTCTCTGTTTTTTTTCTCCCTGTGTCCCTTTCCCTGTGATTGATAGGGATGATTCTGGGTGGCAGGAGACAGAGTTCCTGCCCCAGCTTAGCCACTAATTTGCACCAGGGGCAATTTTAGAGTCTGTCTCGCCCATTGCTTTATCTCAGCACCCAGACTGGCACATAGTAGGTACTCAATCATTGTTTCTAGGATAAATGAATAGCTGAATGAATGGCTAAATGATGTTTCCTCTAAAAGGCTCTCCAAGGACCCTCTCAGCTCTGAGGTTCCATCATTCTATGTGATTCTCTGAAATTCCCACTTCCAGGCTGTCTTTTGGGACTGACAGGACAGAGAAACCAACTCAAGTAGCAGCAAATGTGCAAGTGATTTTATACCTACTTGACGAACTAAATATAGACAAATCACTAGGACCAGATGGCACTCACCCCGAGAGTAGTGAAGGAACTCAAGGGTGAAATTGGGGAATGCTGGCCAAAACGTGTAAGCACTCATTACAAAGGGACGTGACGCCAGAGAGCTAGAGAGGGTGACTATGCCTCCACAAAGGACCCTGGGAGCTTGAACAGTGAGACTGGCTGTGAAAACAGCCAACTTATCCACATTTAGAATAAAGAGTAGTGGCACTACCAAAGCTACGTACCAGCGAGGAAGGCCACTTGGTTCCGTAAGAGGAAATCCTTCCTGGCAAACCCTTCTAGAATTATGGGTGGGGACCCACATGGATAGTGGCAAACAGGAGCCAGTGGAGGAAATGAATGTAGGCTTTCAGAATTATACACTAAAATCTGTCGAAAATGAAAAAACAAATCATCCAAGATCGGCTGTCTTAGGAGAAGTTCTGATTTAAGGTAGGAAACTCGTGTGGGACTAATAACAATGCATAATCACAAGGGTTGTTTCAACTTCTCAAAGATACTCTTGAAAAGTTGATCTTTACAACAACCTTGTAAAAGGGTAGAGCATTTTTTATCGGTTGTCATTTGAGAAGTGACACAGAGAAAATAAATGACTTGCCCAAGTCCTATACTCCTTCAATTCTCTGCCCCTCCATCCCTAGGGCGAGTATATAGAAACATTCACGTCTCCATGAACTTGCCTGCCAAAGCAAACAGCCGAAGCAGCAGAAAATGTCCCTGTCTCATTGCCACTTTCCAAATCTCCCATGAGTGCATCTAGTGTTGGTGGGGGAGGAGCCTAATTTGCATGCAGAATCCTGGCTGCAAGGGAGTCTGGGAAAAGCAGTTTTAAGGTTTCTAGCTTTTGCAGTCAAGGAAGAAAATACTAGAGGTTGAGAATGAATGCTGAGGGCCAATTATCTGTATGCACCCTACTTTGTAAAAAAAAAAAAAAAAAAAAGGAGGGGACATTCCAAGAGGAGGAAAAGGTATTTTCAAAGGAAGACATTACAAAAGAGGATCATAGGCTGAATGTTTGTGTCTCCCCAGAATTCATAGGTTAAAACCCAGCCCCCAGAGTGGTGGTGTTAGGAGGTGGGACATTTGGGGGTCGATTAGGTCATGAGAGTGGAACCCTCATGAATGGCATTGGTGTTCTTATAAAAAAAAAAGATTCCAAAAAAAAAGAAAAAGAAAACGACTCTAGAGAGAGAGAGCTCTCTCACGGCTTCCACCATGGGAGGTCACAGGCAGGAGGTCACAGATGGCTGTCGATGAACCAGGAAGACAGTGAAGCTGCTGGCATCTTGATCTTAGACTTCCCAGCCTCCAGAACTATGAGAAGTAAATGTTTGTTGTTCATTTGCCACCCAGTCTAAGACACATAAGTTTGAAGCATCACGGCCCCTTGGCAAGGCTGTACAGTGCCAAGGGCTCAGGCAATGGCCACTTTCTCTGCCCCTCTCCTCTCCTCACTTCCCTCGTGGGAAACATTGACCTTGTCCCATTGAGAAGTGTGGGAGGGGGAGGGGGTGGATTTCTTGGACCAGGTCACCTATTATTCCTGCCCTGTGGGGGCCAGGAAAGAGCTGATAGGACCAGAAGATGGAGGACACGCTGTGACAGTGAGTCACCGTGATCTTCTGTAACCCACCCACGTGGGGCTCTCTGCACCTCAGAGAGGAACAAATAAACACGAGGCACGTACGTTATTGAGAGTAATTACGCTGTTACTTATAGGTTCAATTAAATACTCTGGACATTTTTATAACATAATCTGAGGTGTGATGCATGAGGCAACAGCATTAACCTTTAATCACAATTCTTTCCCTTTGAGATGCAGTAATGACCCTATTAATTAGTAATGAAACGATTAAATAGGAATAGAGGCTATCAAATCATGATTCCTCTCACTGGGCCTACTCCCTGGATTTTAAAGGTGGCCTTTTGACCTTCCTCCCCAAAGAAAACACATCTCAGGTTGTGGGTGTGTATCTTAGGGGGAGAGGCTGAATTTTCTGCAGCCTCTGCTCTCCCAGAGGCACGGCGTGGAAAAATGGATAGGACGAGCATTGCATAATCAGGGATGTGCAGTGTTCAGTCCTGGGATGTTTACTTGCTCCTTGGGTTATTGACAATTGTCCCTTCTGGGCACCACATTTGGGAATGTGCGGTGACATGAGTTATGCAGTTCTGGGCAGTACTAGGGCCTTGATGAGATCAGCTCGCCTTGACCATTTCCTTCTACTCACTTCCTGCTCCCACCTCCCAGTCCTGCACCCCCAACTCCTGAATCTCAAGGGGTTTTTAGAGAATCCATTCACTTCCCATTTTCTGGGATGTCTGAGGCCCCCAAACCATGTTTCCAGACCATCCAGTCATCCACCTACTTGCCCCTGGGGTCCCGTTCAGACTACCTGTCTCCCACCGTGTATCAGGAATCATGGGAAACACTGAAGGGATGAAAGCAATGATCACTGCTCTTGGGGATCCCTGTCAAACCTGGTCATAAATTGTGTTGCAATAATTGCACTCCTACAATAATTGAAGGATTGATAATAACTACAATAGAGAGAGAAGGGGCAGCTGACTCAGCTATGGTGACAAGGAGGGCTTCCTAGAGAAGGTGACACCCAAGCCGAGACTTTTAGGATAAGTGAAGCCAACAAATGAAGAAACGGGTCAGGGCAGGTATTCCAAGCATAGGATCGTGAGCTAGGGCGCAGGGTGAAAAATTGCTCCTAGTTGCCCTTCTCTATCTTTAATTCAATAGAATACAGCCATATACTACCATATACCATATAGCTCACCTGTATTCCTAGAAATCATCCTAGACTCTGCTTGCTTGGCGCCCCTATCCCAGTCCCCGACTATTGGGTCTGGCTTTGAGGTAGCATCTCCCTCTGGCCCCTGCAGACTCAGTGCCTGTGTCAGGCTCACAAGTCAGGAACTCATGGTTACCTTCCGTGTCTCCCACCAGGGTTTCCTACATCAGCTTTCGGCCCCCATCTTCCTTGTGGGGCACACCTTCCCCAGCCCTTCTCCACTTGAGCTCCAGTGCTAGCTTGAATCCAGTTAGCACAGTCAGTTCTGTCCAATTTGACGAGACAACAGGATGACAACAGAGTATGTCTAAAAACACACATATATTGTGCTCTGAGCCTATCCAGCCACACAGCTGCCCTCACCGCCACCCTTCACCTACCACAAATCCTCGGCCCAACATATCTCTGGCATATGCTTTCCTTTCACTCCTTCAGAACTGATCAGACTTGCAGAGTGGGTCTGGTTTTAGTTAAAATACAAGTTCAGCTGCTTTAACTGAGAGACCAAATAAGACTGGCTCAAACAACAGAAAAGTTTATTCTTCTTTCATGGAGAAGTCTTAGTGAGTGGTCTAGGACTAACAAGGTGGCTCCTTAATCATTAGGAGCCCAGACTCCTTTTATCTTCTTGCTCTGCCAACCTCAACATGCAGCTCCCACCTCAGGACCCAAGGTGGCTGCCCCAGCTCCTGCCTTCCCAGGGAATGCAGGGCCACTCCTTTTTTTTTTTTTTTAAAGTAGTTATGTATTCAGTATTTTATTTATTTTTATTTTTGGGCGTGTTGGGTCTTCGTTTCTGTGCGAGGGCTTTCTCTAGTTGCGGCAAGCGGGGGCCACTCTTCATCGCGGTACGTGGGCCTCTCACTATCGCGGCCTCTCTTGTTGCGGACCACAGGCTTCAGACGCGCAGGCTCAGTAGTTGTGGCTCACGGGCCTAGTTGCTCTGCAGCATGTGGGATCTTCCCAGACCCGTGTCCCCTGCATTGGCAGGCAGATTCTCAACCACTGCGCCACCAGGGAAGCCCGCCACTCCTTTTAAGAACGTAATTTGTGGGACTTCCCCAGTGGTGCGCTGGTTAAGACTCTGTACTCCCAATGCAGGGGGCCAGGGTTCAACCCCTGGTCAGGGAACTAGATCCCACATGCATGCTGCAACTAAGAGTTCGCATGCCGTAACTAAGGAGCCTGCAGGTCACGACAGAGGAGCCCACCAGCCGCAGCTAAGGAGCGTGCTGGCCGCTACTAAGACCCAGCGCAACCAAATAAATAAATTAATTAAATAAAAGCATAATTTGTAATTCCTTTTCACATCACTTCTCACAATCATCAGCACTTAGTGATTCACAGGAGGCTGGGAAATGTATTCTGGTGGCCATGTGTGCCCAACTCTTATCTTATGTAACAAGATAAGAATGGGTTTGGGGAGACAAGTAGCAGCCTCTGCCAGAATCTTTATAAATTTGCAACTGTGGGTCTCCCTGGACTTGACAGGATTCCAGGAGGCCTGATAATCTTCTGCCTGTAGCCTCTCAGCCTCTCTTCCCCCTCCTCCCAGTTGTTCATTCATTCAAAGTGTATCGAGCAGCTACTAAAGTGTAGGCCCTGGGGCTTGGTAAATGATTGACTTACTCATTGTTAAATGAGAGACAAATTATGGATAACTAACTGCAAGATGTGTTTGAACTTGAGAAGCTTCATTAAAAGGGTGAAGATAAAGAACTGTGGAAGTTTAGAGCGTGGAGAGTTCTTTCTGGATGGATGAGAAAGACTACCTGGAGGAGGTTGCATGTGAGCTGGGCTTTGGAGGTCGAGTAGGATTTGCAGACTCATACACTGTGATGGGCGACTGTTCTCTTTTCTTCATGGAGTTTTTAGGAAGGCTGCAAGGAGCTCATATCTCCCTGTAGTGAGAAACCAGGCATAGCAGAGAGAGGAAAGAGGGGCCTCCCCACCTGGCTCTGGTCCCCAGGAGAGAGCTGTCCCCTACTGAAGGAGTTTGGGAGAATCCCAGAATTCAGGCTACAACCTATGCCAGGCTCTATGGGGACTTAGACACAGGCCTGGCCTCAAGGTGTTTGTAATCTCATTAGGGCTCAAAATGGCAGCCAGCAATTGTATACATCAGTAATTGTTAGCTATTAGTATTATTATTATTATTGTTAGCTAATTATTATTCATTTTTAATATTACATTATTAATGTTGAGACAACAATAAGAATAGAGAACTGTTCTAGGTGCTTAGAAAGGGCTACAGCTACCCCGGAAGAGAAGAGATCCTTGTGGGTTGATGCAATCAGGGGACTGGAATTTCAGATGATCCTTGAAGGATGGGTGGGGCTTTGAAAGGTGGAAAGGAGCTCATGAGGAATTCCATGGAGAAGACTGGTAGGCAGGAAGAGAGATTGTTGTTCCAGGAGACCGTGGTGTGTTAGTTTGGGTTCCCCAAAAACAGACTGAAAAAGGACTTGTGTACAAGTAGTTTACATGAGAAGTGATCTCAGAGAGTGAGAGCAAAGGACCAGGGCAGTGGATCGGGGAAGGAGGGAGACCCAGCTAAGGATGTGCTGCAACGCAGGCTAAGGTGGGGTGGGAGCTGTCAGAGAACATGACCAGGAAGCTGCTCTCAGTCTGTGCGGAACAGGGTACCACAGGTGGTGCTGGAGGAGCGGGAGGCCAATAGGATGGGAAGTGGTACCCAAGAGACGTCTGATTCAAGAAGCTCGAGGGATTCTGCTGAAGTGAGGGCATCTCAGGTCTCCATAGACCCGGGAGGGTAACTCAGCTTGTGCAGAAAGTAGGAGCACGAAAATAGGGGAGGGGATGAAAGGAGGGGAGAGGGAGATCGGGAGAGAATTGGAGGGAGGGGAGGGGGAGGAGGGATGTACTCATGATGTGTTGTCTCCCCTCCATGATCTACAATAAAATATCTCCCGTGAGGAGGCTGCAGTGCATGACTGCAGGGATGGGAAGGGAGAAGTGCTGGGGGTGGGGTGGGGTGATCCTTCTGAGCATGTACCCAGAGAGCAGGGGAGCTCCCGGGGTGCAGAGGAGTCAGGGCTGGAATTAAAAGCCAGCATGAGTACTGGGAAGTGGATGAACATGTAGGGTTTCCTGATGTGAGGACAGGTCAGGTCCCTTTCTGGGGCTCAGCTTCCTTATCTAAGGGGGTTGGACCCGTGCTCTCATTCTTACTTCAGAACTATTGACAGATTCTTTGGAGTTCCCGGAGCCAATACAAACAAGAGGTGCAAGCCTTGAACAGCGTCCAGGATGCCATCAGCCTTGAATAGGTCGTTATATGAAATTGCATCAGTGTGATGCGCAAGATGGTGGGGGAGTGTCCACTTGGCAGGAGTGATATTCCGTACAGAAACTTGGAAGGTGACAGAGGAAGAGGATGACACGTTAATAAGAGCTAACAGTGACTGCACATTGACCGTGGTCTAGGCACTGTTTTAAGCCCTGTACGTGAGTTAATTTACTCAATCCTTGCAATAATCCCATAAGGAAGATGCATCTGGGGGAAAGTATGCCTGTGGGGAGGACAGCATGGAAACGTGAAAGAAGTGAATTTTATTCTTTATTGGGACCCCAGATGGTCAATGGGCAACTTGTTTCTGACCGCTGGGTCCATCTTCTAATGTGCAAAACACACATGGGGGCACTAGCTGTGCAGGTTAGTCATCCTATTCAGAAAGACATTTCCCAGTGTGCCTGGCCCATAGTAGGTGCTGTTAGTGGTACCTGAGAGAGAGAATTTGGATACGCAAACATTGAAACTCCAGGACTTTTCAATGTTGGGGAAAAAGAGGAAGAAATGTTTGAAATCAGCACCATCCTGGACTCCAAAATACATGGTTTGCCCATAACATCTATTTACTCATAAAACAAGTGTCTGCGGGGGCCCACCCTCTTCTAGGCTCAGGGAATGCAAGCTTGAGTCAGGTAGACGTTCCTTGACCTTGCACAAGTCAGTCCTTGTGGGGAGCCACTGGATGGGGTTAAGTAGCTGGGAGGGTCACTCTTTTTAACATGTCACTCTGGTTTGAATGAGGAAAAAGATTAAAAGGGGGCAGCGGGGTAGGGCAAGATTTTGTAAAGCTTTGGGCAAGACACAGTTGTGCCAGACAGCTTCTTTTGCCTCTCCTGATTCACTCTTAGCCCTGCTCTGCGACCCTGGGAAGCAGACCTGGGCTTCCATCAGTGGGCTCCCATCTCCTCTGGCTTCCATTTGGGTTTGGCCAAAAAGGAGCACTGGGGCTTCCCTGGTGGCGCAGTGGTTGAGAGTCCGCCTGCCGATGCAGGGGACGTGGGTTCGTGCCCCGGTCTGGGAAGATCCCACATGCCGTGGAGCGACTGGGCCCATGAGCCATGGCCGCTGAGCCTGCGCGTCCGGAGCCTGTGCTCCGCAACAGTGAGAGGCCTGCGTAAGGCAAAAAAAAAAAAAAAAAAAAAAAAGGAGTACTGTCAGGAGATAGAGGAAGGAAGGAGAGTGAGGTGGGAGTACTCATCCCTCACCCCACTTGGTGCAGGCAGACTGTGTCCCTCGTTCCTTTAACCTAAAGCCATATCTCAGGGCCACAGTTTTGTAAATTGCCCTTTTTTAACCTCTCAACAAATTGCCCAGTTTGAGTGTGACATCTGTGTCCAGTCAGGATCTGACAGTGATGGCGGCTTGAACTAAGGTGCCGACGGTGGACTTGGAGAGAAGTGGGTGGATTCAAGGGCTATCTAAGAGGGGCCTGTGACTTCTCCTCAATTGGCTGATATCGTCATTTAATCTTTTTATAAACAATGGATCTTGGTTCTTTTGTCAGTTTGGTTCCTTTAGGAAACAGAGGCCAAGATAGAAGTGCAAGAGATTTCTTGGAGAAACTCTTGTGAGAGTTAAGGGGTCTGGGGAGAGGGAGCAAGGGGAGGCAAGGAGAGCCTTCAGACTGTGATGCAGGTTTGACCATTGAGAACGGAGAGAGGGAAGGAAGGGGGAGGGGGCAGAGAGCACCTAAGACTGAAGTGCAGCTCTGAGAAAGTCTGGCCAGGCTTTGGGAGCTCTAGACCCCCACCCCCACCAACACCCCCATTAAAGAAGTTCCACACTGGGCAGGAATGGCTCAGCTCTAGTACATCTCCACCCTACCCCACTACCCACCCCACCTCCTGCCCCATGCTCTGTCTTTGCTGAAAGCAGCCTGGGGAAGACTGTGGCCTTGGCATGAACCTTCTCATAGATTCCAAAGGCAGATTCTTGCAGCAGGTTCTAGAACTTGAAGGGAATTTGAGCAGTGCACCACCAAGATTGCCACAGTTATCCAACCAGACATCTGTTCCTTGGGGGCCTGGGAACTGAGTAAGCCCTGGAATGAACTAAAAAATGAATGCCCCCTTCATTCATTCAGTGGGGGGTGGGGGCATGTAAGCAAGGGCTTGTTCTGTAAAAACCAGCTTGTGCAAGTGGGACCTTCATACCTGTGTTCAATTTTAAAGTCCTGCCATGACTGGATTGAAGCTGGTCAGAGCTGGTTTGGTTCTCCCTTGAGGCCCCAGCGCCAGCTTGTAAGGACTGTCTTCATGGGCTGAGGCTGACCCTCTGGAGAACAGAACTTGTCTTTCCCAAAAAGGACAGTCATGTGCATTTTCCTTGGTGGCAGTGGAGATCAGACAAATCTGGGTTTAAATTTCAATTCTGCTACTGACTAGCTATGAGCCCTTAGACAAAACTAACCTCTCAGATTCCTCATTCTAACAGTAGTTTTTTGGGCACCTATTGTATATCAGACAGTAGTAGTTCATGCTAGGAGTGTTATACACTGCTATGGACTGAATATTTGTGTCCCACCAAAATTCGTCAGTTGAAGCCTAATCTCCAATGTGCTGGTGTTTGGAGGTGGGGCCTTTGGGAGATGTTTAGGTCATGAGAGTGGAGCTCTCATGAGTGGGATTAGTGCCCTTTTCAAAAAGGCCCCAGGTGGATCCTTCACTCCGTCCACCATGTGAGGACATAGTGAAAAGACAGCTGCCTAGGAACCAAAAAAGAGGCTCTCACCGGACACCAAGTCTTCCTTGATCTTGGATTTTCCAGCCTCTAGAACTGTGAGAAATAAATTTCTGTTATTTATAAGCTACCTAGTCTATGGTAATTTTTTATAGTAGCCTGAACAGACAAGAGACATGCACCTTATATAGTTAACCCTCATTTTACAGATGAGGAAACAGGCTCAGAGAGGTTTAGTGACTTGTCAAGAGTCACCCAGGTCAAAAAGGGAAGGATCGGGAATTAGGCCCAAGTCTATCTGATGACAAAGCCCATTGTCAATACCTCTGCACTGTCTCCAGATAAATTCAAGAGAGGAATATCAGAATCTAAGACTGCGAACCTCTCCATGGATACCCAGTATCATTCTCTTGTTTACTGAATGTTTTCCCTCTTCATCTTTCAAAATGTTCCAGGCACGTGGTGGGACACAGCGAACGCTGCTCCCCTGTCCTTTGTTTGCTTCTCCGGCTCCCTTGCTCTGCATTCCTCCTCTCCCTCTTCCACTCACCTCGTTGCAGAATTCTTCATGCCTTTGCCCCCTCATCCTGCCAGTTTCCCTACCTCCCTCACCTCCTCCAGTTTCTCTTGTCTCCTGCCCCCCACACCCTCTCCCAGCTCCTCCTCTGCCCTCTGCCTTGCTGGGCCATGCTCCTCAGACATCTCATTAAAGTAATTGTTGACTTGAATTCTTACTCCAGTGCATCTATAATTATGCACCACAGGAAACCCTGAGGGATTCAAAACAGACTCTTAATCTATTTCACATGATTCAAAAACGGCTCCCAGGAAAGCAGTTTAATAGCCACAATTAACAGAATGCTGCTCAGCCATCCATGGGAGAGGTTCCCGGCCCAGCACTACCCACCTCCCTGGGCTCGGTGCTCAGAGACATGAAAGGTCCCCTCCAAAATGAGTAAGGCTTTAGGGTTTAATTTAGTTAATTAACTGGATGTGAAGGTAGCTGGGGAATTTTGTGAAAAGTGTTCCCCTGTCCTTTCCATCTCTCCTCTGAGCTCGAGGACCCCACTCAGGCCCTGAAAACTCGGTTTGTATCCACCCCAAGGTAGAGTTCCGTTCACCAGCCCGGGGCAGTGTGTGTATGTGAATGTTGTACTGAGTTAGCAGCAAGGCCAGAGACGCCACCCACCCCGCCTTTCTCTGCATCCACTCTCTTTCTACCAAGCACAAATCCTTCTCTCCTCTCCCCCTTCGGTGAAATGCCCACCACAAGGCTTCGCTTCGTCGATGCTGGGAGCTAGTACTGCAGGAAAGCACCCTCACCAGAATGAGTTCCTACGGAAGGTTCCATAAAGGGTGTGGTCCACCCCCTGGTTCAAAGGACTTGTTGCAGGGCCCACGTGGAAGATGGCTTGACTGGGTAACCTCTTGGGCAAGTCTTCCCACCCTCGGGTTCTATGCTAGTTGAATATCACTTTTCTAAAAGCTCATCTGTCCTTCCAATGAGACTAGTTCATGTACCATCCATAACAGTGGTTCGAGAATTCCAGCATGAACCAAGGTCTCCTGGATGACTTGTTAAAACAAGTTTCTAATTCTGAGGAAGGGCCCAAGAATTTGCATTTCTAAAGAGCTCCCTGGTGGTGATGCTGTTGAATGCAAAGTCTTTTCCCAATACCAGCGGCATGGGCATCACCTGGAAACATTTGAAAATGCAGGATCTCGGAGCCCAACCCATACCTACTGAATCAGAGTCTACATCTTAACAAGGTCCCCAGGGGACGTGTACACACAGTGACATGTGAGAAGCCCTGGTTTAGAGGAAAGCCCTCAGGGTTCTAGGTAAGCGTGGAGTTGGGAGCAGGTGCACAGGGATGACCGTCCCCATCCTGCCAGGGACATGACAAGAAACCACCCTCTTCAGAACAGCCTCCACCTCTCCCTCTCACACACACTCACGCCCGCTTCAGCCACCACCAATGAAAGTGATCTAATTGCCCATCCCTGCCAAGGCCCCAGCTCAGGGATGGGTATTTTCACAGGGAATTTCACTAGGGGAGGAGACTCTGCCCCACAGGTTGTAGGCTTGCTCTTCGTACTTCCGTTCCTCCTCAAATACTCACCTGCCATGGCTGCCCCAGCCCCATAGATGAATCTTCTTCCAGAAACTAATTAGAAACCCGTAAGGTTGTTTTGTCTTATTATTATGATACAATGACAGCCCTCATGATGCAAAGTCATTATACATCACAGACAAAATTAATCATTTATAGTTTATTTCTTTGAAAATGGATAATTCATCTTCTCCAATAACAAGAGTATGAGCACATCAGTCACCCTCTCCATCCTGAGCCCCACAAGGCCCTCTCGTGTTCGGAGATCTGACTCTACCAGGAGCATGTGGACTAAGTGGGGGAAGGCATGGGTGCCCATGCAATGGGTTAGGAGCCCTTACAAACACCCCTTTAACCTCCCGGCAATTCTCAATATGCCTCTGTTGCCTAGACTTTGGTCTACATCTGTGTTGAATTTACATTTTTTCTCTTAGAACAAGTGAATTATATCTAGCCCAATAAGGTTTAACTGTTGTGATTTAGGCAAGAATGTTACATGGCAGATGATGGTGATAGTAATAATTTAGCACTTACTATGTGCCAGTCACTCTTCTGTTTTCTACGTATTAGCTGATTTAAACCTCACAATAATCCTGGGAGATGAGTACTATTATAATCATCCCCATTTTACCTACAAAGAAACTGAAGCTTAAAAGAGATTACGTAACTTGTACAAAGTCACATAAGGTTACAGGCTAGTAAGCCACAGAGCCAGGATGTGAACCCAGAGTCTGCATGTTTAAAGACCACACTATACCCCCTCCCAAGTTCTCAAAATTTATTCATAGCTGTGTCAAATAGAACTTGAACTCATAAACTATGGGTAAAGGAGAGGAAACCTAGCTCTTGCCCTGAAGTCTCTTCCTTCTCTCACTCTGGTAATATTTGCTCTTCCTGATCTTACAGGCTAGCTTTGTGGAGTTGGAACTGTTTCTAGAGCCCAAGGAAGTCTAGAACTTTCTCTCATGTCCCCCCAGACCCAACTCTGAGGCTACAGAGAAAACACTGAAGGAGGCAGAATTTACTTGATTTCTCTGTGGCCATCTCCTCCTCCTTTTCCTTTTTTTCAATCATTCATCCAAGAAACACATTACATTTGTACCACATTCTTGGCACAGATTTGAAGAAGTCCTCCTTCCAGGTGCTTACGACGCAGTGACGTAGACAAGTGTGACAGCAACTGAACACAAAGCAAATAGAGTGTGTGTTATACGGAGATGCAAGTGATGCCATGACAGAGCAAAGCAAGAGCAGTTTATTAATCAGGGTGTGAGGTCCTTTAGGGAGAAGACCAGATGTTGGCCATCTCAATTCCCTAACCACCTCAGAAAATGCTTGACAAACACTTGGTGAGCAGGTGGAATCAACCTGGGAGATCAGAGAAGACACCACAAAGATTTAGCATCTCAGCTGGGTCTCAAATAATGGATAGAATTTTGTGGCAGACAGTGAGGAAACGGACTGACTGAGGAATCTGCAGGAGTAAAGACAGGAAGTCAGAACAATGAAGCACCTGTTGAAAGAGGGAGGGAATTGACAGTGATTTTGAAAGATTTTACAGGAAACAAGTTGATGTTTACAGAATCAGCTTTCAAATATGCAACAAGAAAGAGAATTAACCACTGAGTTTAACGTTTTTCCTTTCTTGAAGTTATTCCCATCCCAGGTTGGGTTTCTTAAGTTCCCTTGCCACAGGCATGGTGCACAGAAAGCCATCTTCTGGCCAAAAGTCCTGCGTGTGCCCACCATCTTCTGGCTGCCCTCAAACTTTCTCATTCCACCCCCAAGTTCCTCTCATCGAAAGGCTCCTGCCTGACCCTATCACCTCACTCAGATCCAGAAGGCGACCAGCGGCTAAACTCATAAACTGATTCCGGTGAATTGACTTATATAGGATGCTTCCCACCTGTGGCTCATTCCTTGGAGGGCAGAGAGGTTGTGAAAATCAGGACTAGGGCTGCCCCCTCTGAAACTCTGCGTTTTTCTTTCTTTTCCAGAAACAATGCTTGTTCGGGGCAGCTGCTGGAGAAACTCAAATCCAAAGGAAGAATGGGGAATACTGGGATACCCATAACAGGTAAACAGAAGCCATTTCTTAGAAGGGAATTTTTGGTGTATCTGTGGGGAGGAAGGTGATCTCTGCATCTTACTCTTCCGCCATCTTCCCTACCGGCCAGAAGGGAATTTTTGAATACCATCTTTTAGCAGTTTGCCAATGTCCTTAAAGACACAAATCCTCGGGATGCTCCTGGAAAACCACAGGCTCCCAAGACCTCATTCAAGATCTTCTGAATCATAATTTCCAGGAAAGAGCCCTGATTTATAAGCACTTCGGGTGATTCTTAACAACAGGGAATTTGGGTGAATGTAGAAAAGAATTATATATTCTGCCTTTGAAGAGACTCTCTCGTTTTCCAATCAAAATCGCTGCTGGGATCGTTTTTAAGCAAGGGTTGGGTGCTGACTACAATTAAAGCGTCCCCTTGCTTTCACTGAAGTTGGTGACTTACAAACAGGAAATGAGCAGAGGGGGTGGGAACTAGCTGCTCGTTGAGAGGGAGGGAGCCAATGAGAAACAGGAGCTGCTGCCCACCCAGAATGCATTGGGGCAGGGGTGGGACTAGGCTCCGTGGCCTATAAAACTCGCAGTCAGGGCGTCCGTATGGCTCGGTTAGGAGGGTTGTGGCTGAGGGGAGGTTGGTGGGCGTGGTGGTACCTGTGAAGGGTCCTCGGAGCTGGAGTGGGGAAAGCAGAAAAAGCCTGAAGGTCGGGGGGGAAACTCTGGGAAGGAGGTGCAGCGGCTGGGGGCTGTCTCCAAACGCCAGTCGCTGTTGGCGCTCTCCTGTATGGTTTTTTCCTCTGTTCTCTTCACAGATAGTCCTGGGGTCATAAGACTAAGGCTCCTGATTCTTTCTCCAGGGGACTTTTCCTGCCGGCTTTCTTACAGCTGGAAGACTTTATCCATAGGTTTTCTTTTCTCAACTGGTTGAAGCTTTTAAAACCTCTCTTGGTAGCTAAAACAAAGCTAGGGTTTCTTCCTTGTTTGGGAAAGCTGTCTTTTCTCTGGGAACGATCTCTTTCTGGGCTTGGGTTGTTCCAGGGACTAATGGCCTATTGGTAGGCATGGGGTGGAGGAAGGTTAGCTCTGCCAAACTCCACAGCTGTAAGCTTTGAGCTAACACGGAGTGCATAGGGCCCTGAGTTGGAGTGTGTGCACCGGAGGGGATGGCTTTGCTGTCTCTCACTCGCAAAAGCCAAAAACTCTAGCTCCCGGTAGGCAGTGACTTAGCTCTAGCCCTTCCTCTGATGGGGTGATAAACTCAGCTTTCCTGCTCAAGTCCGTTCCAAACAAACTGTGGCCTGGCTTCTGTGGCCAGGTCTCAGAGATGGCAGTCCCACTTGCTTGCTTTCCTTCTCCTTTTAAGCGTCCTGAAGTTCTCTTCTGGGAATAAGCTACTGCAGAGTAGGGTTTGCTATTGGCAAAGCCAGGATAGATAACTCAAATCTGGCAAAAACTAAAATGAGTTTGGAGACCCACATGTTTCTCTCCAGCTGAAAAGAGTATCAATGTGAGTTGAATTAGGACAGCAGATAGTAGTTAAGGCATCAGCCCTTGAAGATGAGGGTGTCTTCCTGTGGTCTGTGTTATCCAAATCCTCCTTAGGGGAGGATCCATTCCAGGGGAGTGCCCAAGTAGGAACTGGACTGACTGGAGTTTCTTTAATAGAATCATAGCTAAACACCTCCTGGGGGCTCCCTGCTGGCATAGGTCTAGATCGAGGTCCTCTCTCACCTGGAAGAGTAGTTCATAGAGCCCCATAGCTGTGATGACTGCAGCGCCTACAGCATAGGGGTGATGATCCTGGCCTGTCTGGAAGGGCCCAGTATTGAAACAAACTCCAACAGGCTGAAGAAGGTTTAAAAGAAGCAAATAAAGTCTTAAGTGCTCAGAAGAGGAACTCCAGGGAATCAACAGGCAAGTGACCACATGTGCTGGCCTGAGAAGTGGGAGAAGCCAGGGCCTGGATGCAGCTCAACCTGCTAAACTGGGAAACTGAGTGGGCAGTGCCGACCTCATCTGAAAATTGGGCGAGGCCTGTTGGTGTGGAGTTTACCCAGCAGAAGCAGTTCTGGGCCAAACTTGATGAGGGCTTAAGTATCAGTTTCTAAGGCAGCTCCTCTGAAAATGACTTCGTTTCAGGAGCTACCGCTTTTGTTGAAATTGGAGGTGGGAGTGCTGACGTCTGGGATCTGTCTGCTTTCGGGACTTGCAGTGGAGCCGCTGTTGACCAGAGCCTCAGTCTCAGGGAAGTGCCCTCATAGCCACGTGGTGTGTGACACGATATGGGCTGGAGCTCACCTGGGTTACGTCCTTGGCTCTGTCGCTTACTAGCTCTGAGAACCTGGGCAAGTGACCGATCGCTGGGAAACTGGCTTTAAGCAGGTCTTGCGATGTGATGAGACCGTAGAGCAGTGCCCATCGTAGTATGTGCTCAGTACACGTTAGCTGCTGCCCGGTAGAGTGCCCCACCTGGTGCAGAGCTCCTGGCGTTCTGTGTCCCAGGCGTCTTACTTGGCGCCTTCCTTCCTGCAGCATGGACCCTCCTGTTCATCTGTTCTAATTATCTTATGACCTCCCTGTAGCCCGGCAGGCTCTCTGAACCCAGCCTGGTACCTCGTGCATAGCTCCCTCACCTTCCCAGGCAGCCTCTGTCCCTGGATTGTACGAGCCTGTTCTTATCCTGAACAATTGCTTCCAATGCCATATGTTAAGACCTGGATGAAAGTTGCTTGTTAATTGCTCAGGGTTCAAAGAACAGCTGACTTTTTAACACAGTCAGAGCCAGGCCGGCTCACCTGGAAGAGTTCACTTAAAACCGCATTTTCTGCCCTAATGAAAGACTGAAAGTAGGGGGACAGACAGAATCTTGATCTTTTAGGTTGAAGCCTCTCTTTGCCAGTCTGTCTACAAGCACCACTGGCTGCAACCTGTGTTCTTGGCCTCAGGGTCATGTAGCCACAGCTGTAACTTATTCCGCAAAGATAGCCAGGATCTCATATTCAGCCCGGCGGCTCTGCTTGGCATCAAGTCCCTGGGGTCAGGCAGTGACTGAAACCCAGGGCCAGTACGTGCCTGAGCCTGAAAGGGCCTGGGTGCTGTGCAGTCTGGGCTGCCCCTCAGATCCAACCTCACCTGGGTGACACTGGGCTCTGTGCCAGGCCGCGAGTCTGAAGTGTGCGCTCTTGTACATTATAGTCCTGGAGGGGTCCCGGCCTCGCTCAGCTGGCAGCCGGGTAGGAGCGTGCTAAGCGACGGCTAACATGGGGCTGACAGCTGCCGCTGATAGGGGGCTGATCCATCCAATTGCTTATTTGGGCTTGCTTCCGTATCCTGCTTTCTTTACAGCAGGAGAGCCCCTCCCGTCTGAGTGGAGAGGAGGATGGGTCCAGAGCTGGGCAGAATCTAGACTGTAGGTTCGCTACAGGGAAGCGGCTCCTGACGAAGCTCTAAATTGGCCCACCACATTCTCTGCCATGGAGGGTCTTAAAGCCAAAAGGTTGAGGTCACAGGCCTCAGGGCCACATACAGCTTCAGCCTGGATTCTGCTGCTTATCTCTCATGTCTTGAATGAGTTGCTGAAGTTCTCTGAGCATCTGACCTGTGCCAATGGGTAAACTAAAAGCTAACGCTGAGCCATGAGGCTTTGATGGTGATCATAGGAATCTTGACTTACTGCCAGTCCTATGACTAACTATTGACAGGCCTGTCCTCACGTACCTGCCCAAGTCACCTGGTATCAGTTCCATCCAGGTGTGTTTGAGAGGATTCTATCCTCTGTGTAGCTCCCTCCCCTTAGTGTAAGCTACCCTCAAGCCTTAGCTGGGCCTCATCTCCCTCTTCCAGGTTGGTTCCTGGGGTTCCCTCTTCATCACTAAACTGTATAGCCTTTGGGTAACTTGGACTTATCCTGGGACCAGTGGTAGGTGAGATGTAGTGGCGGGGTTCATGTAGCTGCATCCTCAAGCACAGGCCTCCTCCCAGGAAGGACAGAAGCCACTCCTTGAGGAATAAAGGAGCCTCCCTGCTTGGGCCCTGGGGGAGGAGGCCCTCTTGAGGGCAGCTCTGGTTTACAGGGGCTCCCACCCCTCTGCCAGACTCCACTTGTCACAAGCCATGGGCCTCTACAGAGATGGCTTAGTCTCTGAACACTTGACTCCTGTTCTCCAGCCCATCAGGCTCCCTTCATGGGTCTGGGTAGATTTTGGACCAGCTCATAGCACATCTGGTCTGATCTTAAGTGGTGGCACTATGGCAGCCCAAACTCTTAGGGTGACTTGAGGTAATGTAGGGACTTGCATGACAGACTCAGGCTAAGAGGTAGCCCTGGGTAGGGAGATGGGAAGAAATCGCTTCTTCTGCCATCCTTTTTCTTTGAAAGATTCTTTAAGATACTTGAGGTGAAGGCAGACTGACACCTTGCTCTTGTTCCAGTATCAGTCCCTGATTTCATCTTTCCTCTCCGGGATGTCCCGGAATGATCTTCCTTGGTGACAGCACTGCAGGGCCAGGAAGGACAGGAATGATATTTCAACCACTTCCTAGAGACCCAAGGTCTTACCACTAGATAGACTCTTCTGGAACTGGCTTTTTCTAAGTCTCCACAATCCCATGTACACTTTCACTTGACAGTCTTAATTCTGTTCTCTTGAAGGAAAACCTAATTGGCAGAAGAAAAATTAGAGTAAATGATTCCTGCTCTTATCAAGACGAGAGTCACGGAGAAGCTTGAGACCCTGCAGATCGATCTGTCCATACTCATAATTTCAGAACTAGTTGGTTTTCCTATGAAGTCTTTTAAATTGTCAACAGTCTCTCCCAGTTCCTTTGTTTCAGAAAGGCACACTTTATCTCAAGGGTGTTGCAGATTTTCTGCCCATCTTGAAGACCACCTTGTAAATTAAATGCTTGTTTCATACCTAGTTGGCCAGTGGCTTTCTTCAGGGTGGCTGGAATTTCTTAGAAAGGCCTTCCTTGCTTCAATAGTAGAATGAAACAGGACAACTTCAGGCTTCCATCCCTTTAAATACAAAGGGAATATTGTTCTAAATTACTACAAAACGTTTCAATGAAATGTACTGGATTGTCAGCCCCTTTGACTTGAGATGCTTTTATTCTAAGTTAACCTAACTAGACTTTGACCTTCTGCCCCAAGATGAAAAGAGCTTGGAAATTGGCTTTCTTGCTGTAAGGACAGGAGTGAGGAATTCACTGAAGCAACAACTCTTATCTCAGAGGCTTGAGGTCACAGGACAAAATTCTGCCCTGAAAACTGGAGAGACAGAAAAAACCAGTTTGCCAGGAATGAAAGCTGTGGCTGGAGTGAGTAACCAGCAGGAACACTTAAAGGATAATCAACAAATCGATGGAGGCTCAGTGTACACTTACCTAGCTTTAGGGGGCCCAGGTTTAGGGGGCTCCACACTTTCACGAGTTCTACCTCCTGGGCGTGGTGTTGGGCATGGAGAAAGGGTCCAGGGTCTTCAAGAGAGGTATCCCACCCAACAGAACAACCTCCTGGAGATGTACCTTGCCTATCTAGGAAGATGAGAGACACAAGCACTGCCCTCAAGCAGGAAAGGATAGAAAAGTAGCAGCGGCTTGAGAGTCCACAGGTCCCACCTGACCTTGTCCTAGGCCAGCACTGCGTATGGCTGGAGGTGGGTGGGGAATATAGGATCTGTGAGGGGCAGCACAGGAACCGGTTCTCAAGGCTCTTTCAGGACTGAGTGTACGTATGGCTGGGGGGCTCTTCCCTCTGGTGCTTTGTTGGGAAGTCAGTCCTGTTTCTCGCCTCCAGCCAGCGAGTTTCCACACTCTGTCCTGCCTTGCTTCATGTGGAAAGGAGCGGCGAAGCTTTAGATCTTCCAGTACGGCTGTCTCATGTCGCTGGAGTAATCTCTCAGATGCCTGCTCCTCACTTGCTAGCGTTTGGACAGGTGTAAGGCTTCAGAATGACTAGAAAAGAAAGCCCTTCAAAGCTCTTCAGGACCAAATTCCCCCTCCTGAATCACAATTCACAAGTGCTGTAAGCCCACCGAGTTGTGCATTGCCTGATCTGGTCATTTACAGGGACTTGAGTTCTCCAGAGAGGGGACATGGTCTCTTAAATCCATCTCATTGGTGCTCTGCCATAGGTGAACTCTTGGTTCTGCTTCATGCATTTTTCTGTCTAAATTCTATTTGAGCTGCTTTTTCAGATGGTTCACTGCAGAGACTTAAGTGGGAAGGATTTCCAGCTAAGGACAAGACTCCCCACCTGCCCAGTTCACCCAAGTCAAACACCTTTGGATGCCTTTGGTTAGTAGTGGGGAGGTTTGGGTGTGGGCATCGACAAGCTCACTATATAATAACTTTGGAATATCCGCATCTCCTGTTCCTGAGCTGTGGCCTCAAGCCTTCCCCCTTTGACAGGATCTACAGGCCTCCATTCTGATACCTGATGGCCCCTTTTCTTCCCTCTCCTGTCCAGTTCCAACCCTCAGTCTCTTGAGAATCACTGTGCTTAAGGACCTCATGTGCACACGCTCAGAAGGAGAAGATCTACTTTCCCTTGTCCATCAGGCATTAGACATGGGATTGGACGTGAGAACTTCGCGACAACTTCTGAGAACTACCTTGGGAAGTCCCACAAACCAGAGATGGGAATGTCCGCTGTGTTTTGTACTCAGCTGGAAAAACTTGTTCTAGCGATCTCTCCTTCTGGCTTAATTAGCTACCCGCACCTTTGACATAAGCACTTAGAAATGAAGAAACATGATCTAATTAACAAGAGGCAAACACTCATGTCGACTGGCAGGAGTATGTCAATCTCACCTCCTGGGCTAACTGCTTAAGTGGGCAGATGGTCAGCATTCCATGTGACAGGACCCCATCCTGGCATGCTTGGAGCAATGCCAGCGTCCCTCTCTGAGGGGCAACGTGTGAGTGGAACCTGCTGGCTTGCCTAAGGAGTGGGAGGCGTGAGCTTCTGGAGGCTCCCTTTGCTCTAAGAAGGGTTGTTGGTAGAGCTGGCAGCACAGTGGGGAGAAGGAACCAAAGGGTCTTTCGTCTTGGTTACTAAATTGAACAGAATGAAGGTCATGCTTGGAATTGGTTAGTATTGGAGTTACCCAGCTCCAACTACAAGTAACAACTAGGTACCACCTACAGGGTTGGACAAGCAGCAGAGAAGGTAACCATGTGGGAGCATGTGGGTTTAAAGGGACAACGTGAATTGTCCTAGTCAAAGGAACGCCCTCTCCAAAGGAATGGTGTCAGGCACTGGTGGCGGAGATAAAAACAAAGTGGGAGAGTGAATCAGATCAGAAGCCAGGAGCAGAATGTGCTTGAGAGGAAGACTCTAGGATAAAGGCTTCAGCAGAGGCTGCAACAACCCACGGGCTTCAGGTACCCCCTACCGTGGTAGTGGCTGGGTAGGGGGTGGTGATGGGCTAAGGATCTACTACACAACATAGGACATGCACTAGCGGAAAAGCTTGAGATCATCGCATATCTTGTTAGAGATGCTTTCGGGTTAGACCCAGACCTATCTCTTCAACAGGAGGGCTTTCTCTGTACCTATTCTGCCAGCCTGGGGACACAGGGAAGTTGGCTTTGGGGAGAGGATGACTCAGGCTCCTGTCACCCCCTCCAGCTGTGTTTGCATACTGTCCCTGATAACTTGAGCATTTACTTACGTTTTAGCCTCAACCCAGCATTTCTGGTCTTCTGGGCTATTCGTTAGTTTTCACTTTGTTCATATCCACTATTTCAAATGGTAAAATTCCAGGACTGGAAAGGTGACTGTCGGAACTAGAAAGTAACCCTAATAGTAACATTATTTGAATCTGGTTTATGAACTTTCTGAGATTCTTGGAAACTAGCTCTATCTGGATGCAGTTTTTTAGGACGGCCACCTTTCCTATGAGCTCCATCTAACGGGACATACCGTGGACTTAGCCATTAGCATGCTTCCTTGAAGTGGGTGAAGCCCCAAGAAACTCAACCTTCTGAGAACCCTTCTAGAAACTTTATTCTGACCTCACCCTGAGGGTACTCAGCGCCCTGCTAAAAGCGGCATACGTGCGTGCCTAATGGATGCTCACCAGCCTCCATCTTCAAGACAATTAACAGATCTAGATTAAGATGCTTGAAGTCTTATGGCTGAAGCTTTAACTTTCATATGACATCAACTTCAAGGGGAAAGATTTAGTATTGCCACTGTCAATTCAGCCTTGAATTGGGTAGGAGTTGGGTAACTGTGGGCTATTAATGCCTACTCAGTCTTACAAGCAACTCTGCACAGACTTATGTAAAGGGACAGTTCTCATGTGATTAAATAGAATATTCATCAGCTACTTAGTCATGTAAGACTCCAGAATGCTTATGGATGGCAGTGAAATTCTGAAGTGTAGGGTTCTAACGGGCCACCAGTGTGTGGGCTGGAGTTTGGAGGACTGAGAAAGCATTCCATATTGAAGTGAACACCACTAACTGATGGCACTTGGGAGTTAGTAGCTCCATAAGGCAATGTCAAGGTGGACTTGTGCGGAGAATCCCTTAATGTGTACACGTGTATATGATGCCTTTCTCCAGAGCCTGCGTCCTTGAAGTGCCTGAGCAGGTTTAATCCATCTCTTCTACTTGTCCACCACCAACAACTTCACTTGCTTCAAGACATACCTCTGAAGTTTCTGTGGGGCATGCATTTGTCAAATGTCTATTTCTAACTCCTGTTAAGTTTCAAGAAGGCTTCTTAAATGTCTCTTGAAAAGAGGGTCTCAGGTCTAAGATGTGGGGAAAGCTATTCAGTGGTCAGAACTGAGTAACAAAGAACATGGGAGAAGCAAGAGGCATGCGCAAACTCAGTTCTCCCTGAGTTGGTTGGAAAAGTGCTGGAATTAACTAACTTGTCTCTGTTCTGATCCTTGAGAAGCTTCAAACTTAGTCCTGTCTTCCTGAAACTTCCCCCTTATAAACTTGAATGATTTATGTGACAGGTCCCTGAGCAGTGGTAGGCAACCATTAGTTGATGGAAATGAACTTGGGTAGATGTCAAGTGACTTTCTTGCCTGAGCCAGAAACTTAAGAATAGAACTTTCTCAACAAATCTAACTTGGTTATAAAATGTACTCAACTTGACCCATGCTGAGGCTGGGTTCCTCATCTGGCTGGGTATGAAGGGATCTTGTCTTGGCCTGGATTCCCTTAAAAATGTGAGGGAGGACTTGTGTAAGGGTATCTTATTTGGGCTGTGGTCAAACAGGAGGAGACGGGAAAAAGGGCATTAGGTATCCCTGCTGTTAGTATCAGGGGCTTAATTCTGCTGAGACCTCTCAGATCCATCAAAACACCTCCAGGAATTATTTGCTTGAAGGATGAAGAGCCAGGAGTGTTTAACCATCAGTTTATGTGCCGTGAGCTTCTTTAAAGCTTAGCAAGCTCCTGCCTGCATCCACGGAATTGGGGGAGCCCTGGATCGGAAAGTGAACGCGGAGGGGCTCACTCTGGGCAAAGGTTTATAAGCTTGAAGTGAGTTGCTGGCATGGTGCTGTCTGAAATCTTGAAGTAAGGCTTCAAATTCAGGCCATGGCTGAAATTGGAAGTCAGCTTGAGTTTGAGTTGGGGCTCCACGTATGTCATCTCCATCTTCAAAGCCTCGTTCGTTTAGATGTGAGATATTGAGGGACATGATCTCATGTTGAGGGCAACCCAAGGAATCTTTGTTACTGTGTGGAATGTTTTATTTCTGAGATGAGTTAATCAGTATGTAAAGTTTTAAAAACTTTTGTAGTACAACTACATTACACAGTGTCCTCTTCAGCTATGTCTTACTGCCAGACATCCTTCTGACATGGACTGAATTTACGCTTGTGTAGCATTGACAAAGTTCTCAAATAGCAAAGAGTGCTATGCTAAATCAAAAACAAGTTGAAGAAAGATATGTTAACTGTTTTGCTTTGTTAAAGCAAAACCACTTGTTAGGAGGAGAACAATCCCTAGAATAGTGATTTTCTTTTTTTCCTTCAAACAATCCCCAACACAGCAGCTTTCCCAAGCTGAGACTCTGGCACCTCAACAGTTGTATAATGCCTCCTTAATCAGAATTGATTGATTATCTAATTGAACTCCATTAGAAAATGGAGGTAGCTGACCTCCCTGGTAAAAAGACTAAGAAAACGAGATTAATCTTGTTTAGGGAGCAAGGGTGTATGGGAGCTACACAGAGCCTGGAAGCCACATGCAGGGAACAGGTAGGGTCTTCATTTCTGTAACCAGCAGGGATTTAACTCCATATTTTTGGATGAATAAGATGCTGCAATTCTTATTCTTTTGGAGCATTTATCCATCTACATTTAAAGTAATTATTGATATGTATTTTCCTATTACAATTTTCTTAATTGTTTTGAGTTTGTTTTTGTAGGTTTCTTCCTTCTTCCTTCCCTTGTGTTTCCTGCCTAGAGAAGTTCCTTTAGCATTTATTGTAAAGCTGGTTTGGTGGTGCTGAATTCTCTTAGCTTTTGCTTGTCTGTAAAGCTTTTGATTTCTCCATCGAATCTGAATGAGATCCTTGCCTGGTAGAGTAATCGTCGTTGTAGGTTTTTCCCTCTCATCACTCCTGCCACTCCCTTCTGGCCTGCAGAGTTTCTGCTGAAAGAGCAGCTGTTAACCTTATGGGGATTCCCTTGTATGTTACCTGTTGCTTTTCCCTTGCTGCTTTTAACGTTTTTTCTTTGTGTTTAATTTTTGTTAGTTTGATTACTATGTGTCTCGGCGTGTTTCTCCTTGGGTTTATCCTGTATAGGACTCTGCACTTCCTGGACTTGGCTGACTATTTCCTTTCCCATGTTGGAAGCTTTCGACTATAATCTCCAAATATTTTATCATACCCATTTTTTTCTTCTGGGACGCCTATAATTCAAATGTTGGTGTGCTTAATATTGTCCCAGAGGTCTGAGACTGTCCTGCATTCTTTTGGTTCTTTCTATTCTGCTCTGTGGCTGTTATTTCTACCATTCTGTCTTCCAGGTCACTCATCCGTTCTTCTGCCTCAGTTATTCTGCTATTGATTCCTTCTAGAGTATTTTAAATTTCAGTTACTGTATTGTTTATTACTGTTTGCTCTTTAGTTCTTCTAGGTCCTTGTTAAACGTTTCTTGTATTTTCTCTATTCTATTTCTGAGGGTTTGGATCATCTTTACTATCATTACTCTGAATGGTTTTTCAGGTAGTTTGCCTGTTTCCTCTTCATTTGTTTGGTCTTGTGGGTTTTTATCTTGGTCCTTTGTCTGCAAGATATTTGTCTTCTCATTTTGCTCTAACTTACACTATTTGAGGTCTCTTTTCCCTAGGCTTCTGGCTCCTAGTTCCTCTTGCTTCTCTGTTCTTTGCCCCCGGTGGTGGGGTTGGTCCAGTGTCTTGCGTAGGCTTCCCGATGGGAGGGACTGGTGCCTGCGTTCTGGTGGGTGGAGCTGAGTCTTTTCCCTCTGATGAGCAGGACCACGTCAGGTGGTGTGTTTTGGGGTGTCTGTTAGCTTAGTATGACTTTAGGTGGTCTGTGTGCTGATGGGTGGGTTTGTGTTCCTGTCTTGTTTGTTGTTTGGTGTGAGACATCCAGTGCTGGGAGCTGCAGGCAGTTGGGTGGAGCTGGGTCTTGGATTTAGATAGAGGCCTCTGTGAGAGCTCTCAGTGATTAATCTTCCCTGGGGCCGGGAATTCTCTAGTGGTCCAGCATCGGGGACTTGGTGCTCCCATCCCAGAGCCTCAGGCCCGACTTCCAGTCAAGGAGCCAAGACCCCCGCAAGTTGCTCATCATGGCAATAAAGGGGATTAAAAAAAAGACTAACAAAACCCCAGACAAATGGTAAAAAATAAAATCAAACAAAAACAGAAACAAGGAAACATGCACACACACACAAAACAAACAGAACCAAATAAAACAAAAAGCAAGAGAACAACCAGACATACAAAAAAACCCAAGAACTGAAATCAAACAATTAAAAAGAAAACGAACAAAAATACAAAACCAGAATACAAAACCAATGCAGAGTGCCTACTGAAGAATGAAGCAAAGAAACAAACTGACAAAAATGATTAAAAAAAGAGAGAGGGGGTAGAAGACAGAACAACAGAAAAGCAACCTAGAAATAGAAATATAAAATAAAACATAATATATTAAAGAAAGAAAAACTAACAAAACCCCAGAGAAATGGTAAAAACAAAACCAAACAAGAAAACATGCACACATGCAAAAGAAACAAAAACAGAACCAAATAAAACAAAAAGCAAGAGAACAACCAGAGGAACAGAAGAACCCCAAAATGAAATCAAACAATTAGGTTTTGTTTCTTAGTTTTGATTCTAAAAACAAAACCAAAGCAGTGTGCCAACTGAAGAATAAAGCAAGGAACCAGGACAAACTGATAAAAATGATTTAAAAAATAAAATAAAAAGGAAAAAGCACAGAACAGCAGAAAAGCAAATTAGAAACGGAAATATAAAAAATAAAAATATTTAAAAAAAGGAAACGAACACAGAACAACAGAAAAGCAAAGTAAAAAGAGAAATATTTTAAAAAAGAAAAACAAAAAATATGTTATAAAACATGAAGATCCCAAAAGACTAAATTCAGAAAAAATACTGAAACAACAACAAAAAGCCAGAAACAACAGCAGAATGAATCAGAACATAATAACATTAATAGTAATAATTATGCTGCCCTGGGGTCTCCTCTGTAAGTGTCCTTGCACACGCCATGAGCCACAGCCCACCTCCGCCTCCCCAGTAGACCCTCCTCTGCCTCTGGGCTGCTCTCTGGACCTGCTGTGGGCCCTGTGGCGACCACTCAGACTCTGATCTGCCCCAGTTCCTACATGTGCTGCCCCCAAAGTCCACAGCTGCCAGAGCTAGACCATTTTCATTTGTGGGAACTCTCACTGTCTACTCAGATATTCCATAGATGCTAGGGTCTTCCTAGCTTATCGTGGGGATTTAATCTGCAGCTTGTACAGCTGATGGAAAGATTTTCAATCTTCTTTCTTAGTCGCCCCATCCCTGGGGTTCAGCTTTGGTTTTATCCCCACTTCTATGTGTGGTCCACCCACAGGAGTCTGGTCCTCAGGCTGCCTTGGAGCTCTTGGATCTGCTCCAGTGAGGACAGGGTGTGCAGAGGTAGTATGACTGCTTGGACTTTGGGAGCCCCGGCAGTGCCAAATGTGCAGGGAAGCCAGCAGCCACGGGCGCAAGAGATATGGCCCTAGTGAGGGCCTTTTCTGGTGCCTGGCATAAGGCACGTGGGGGCCAGTCCTGGCTGGGCTTTTTCTGGCTCCCAGCAGTAGGCACACAAGGGCCAGCCCTGAGGGGGCTTTTTCTGTTGCTTGGTGGCTGGCGCATGAGAGCCAGCCCTGAGAGGGCTTCTTTTATTGTCGTCAGCAGGCACTGGTGTGTGGGGAGAGAGAGGCTACAGTAGTGGCTCCTCCCCCTACGTGTGGCTCAGCAGTAGTGCCCTGCTTCCATGGCAGTCCAGTCTTCCTCCGTAGGTATTCCCTGCTGCAGATTTCCTCCCTTCCCGTCCCCTCAGTCCATCTCCCCACAGCCAATAACAGTTCTCGCTCCGGGCCTATTTTCTAATCCCCACGCTCTGGCTCCCAGCCCCTTGCACACCTGTGAACACACGTCTCAGTCCAGGGCACGTAGGGCCACAGTATGGACCATCTGTGTATTTCTCTGTCCCATCTGCCACAGTTTGGCCACTTCACCCTCTTCTGACAGCCTCAAATGCTTCCCTTCTGTCCCAATCGATTTCCCCATCGGAGAGGGGGTTTCCCTGAATTTGGGACTCTCTCCTCTGCTTCAGCTCCCCCATCCCAGGGTACAGATCCCGTCCTGCTTCCTCTCCTCCTCCTTCTCCTTTCTTTTTTTCATCCTACCCAGTTACACAGGGATCTTTATAGTCCTTTCTGGTGTCCAGGGTCTTCTGCTAGTGTTCAACCAGTGTTCCGTGAAAATGGTTGCATCTATAGATGTATTCCTGATGTGTCCGTGGAGAGGGATGGACTCCACGTCCTCCTACTCCTCCGCCATCTTAACTCCCTATGGCTGTTCCCTTCTGATCCTCCCTTTGCATTGGCCCCTAAGTGAGGTGGCTGTTCTCTATTGCTCCTTAATTTTGATCCACTCTGCTCCATGCCCCAGTGGGGGTAGACTCCTATGGACTGCAACCCCTAGTCTCCCCTGAAAGCTGACATCCCAAGTGGGTTTGGCCACTGGGATGCACTGGCTAGAAGACAAGAGGTTTGGATAGCTTTTCCTGACTCCCTCGCTGCTTTACCGCTACATCTCACAGGTAGGTAGGTCCCTCCAGGCCTACTGCTCTTGCCAAGTGGGCCCCTCTTCCATAGTTCCGGCTTTCAATGGGCTCAGGTAACTCTTTCCTTTTGGTCCTGTGGTTGGCAGTAGATTCCGATCATTGCTAGTCCCTAGTGCCTCATCTTTTGTTCTTAATCCTTCACATTCCACTAAGGTTCTTTCATCGAGTTCATTCAAACCACTTGAGCTGAATTCAGTTTCCTGTTTCTGACCCTGAGCAGGAGAAAGTTGTCTCTCTAGCTTGGGAGGGGAGCAGGGCCCCCTAACATCTTGTTCCTCCATACCCAAGGGGAGAACTGGGGTCCCACTGAGTCTCTTGGTATTTTGGTAGATGTGCCTGGCAGCCTCTGAATGGAGGGAGGGGAGTCCCCACCTAGTGTTTCCAAGTAGCTAGTTCAGCCTAGGACCCTCAACCCCTGGCGTGAGAGTTAGAAAAAAGGATTGACTAGGGGCCATGTAAACTATAACAAAGAGAATCTGGATGTCAGTGCACAGAGATGCATGTTTACCTTTGTACACAAAGCTAATCTTTAATCTGCAGCCTGAGGGTGAGTTATTTCTGGAGAGGGCACACCCTAAGTTTGCTCCTGATGAGACTTGGGGTCAAGCTTCAGCTCCAGTTTCCCAACCTGAATATCTGGTTCAATATCTTCAAATGTTTATTCACTGCTCCAGAGGGACCACAGGGGCCAAATGCAAGGTTAAAAACCTTCAGAAATATTCTGAGCTATTGAAGTATAAAGGAACAAGATCTGCACACTGTGCCAGCTCCCATAGGTGTATCAACTTTCTCCCAAGTTTCCTTGTGTCTCACTTTACAATCTTGTCCCATATAGGCCCTTGACCACCCAGTCAAGTGATTAGTCACTAGCCAGGAGTCTATAGCCTTGTCTGCCTCTCCCTCACCAAGAACATGACCAGATACAGTGCTCGAGACTCTGCTGACTGGGAAGACTTCTCTCACCACTGCTTTCAGGGCTGTGAGTGAAACTGCTGGGCAGCATTTTTTTTTTTTTTTTTTTTTTTTTTTTTTGCCTCACGCCAATACTTAGCTGACCGTCTTGAAAAAGACATGAGCCTTTCAGCCAACTTGAACTCCCAATAAGGTCTAGATGTGAGCTGGAGAGTTGCCCCTGTGTATTGTACCCACCATACCATTTCTGTTGTGCAATAAGTTCTTGATATACTCAGAACTGAGTTCAAAATTCATGTACAAAATGGCGACTCTAGTTCCCATAGTCACTTGATGTCTTGCAGTCACTCTACCCATCTTAGAGCCTGGGAGCAGATCAGGGGCTGCTTTTCTGCACAGTGAATAGTTCTGTGCTATACAACCTGTCTGTTCCATATCACACGTGTGATCTATCTTTACCACGTGTACCTTTGGCACCACCCGTGTGCAGGGTCATATGGTTGAAACTGCAGGGAAGATTGTATTGATTCCTGGACCTGCTGCTCAGCCCTTTCATTCTAGATCCTGCTTAAAACAGTACTATCCCATGCATGTGATTATGCTGTCCCTTAAATCCAAAGAGGCCTACCCAAGGGGAAAGAGGGGTAAGATGTTAATAAAGCAACTAGCCTCTTGAGTGGATATCCGGGCATACCTCAAACCACTGCCCCCCTAAGTCAAATATGGCAGGCCTCTGAATATCTGAAGGGTTTATCTTCCCTTTGGCATGCGTGTATCCTGGTAGGGGCATCAATCACTTGCTTGTAATGTTGCACATTTGCTATTGATATAGTGGGCCAGTATGGCAGTCCTGAAAACCGAGATCATAGAAGTCATTGGAGGTTATTGTGGCAGAACAGGAGGGACTGCTAGAACCCTGGTATAAGACAGTGAGTGTATTGCCACTCCTACCTAGTGAATATGAATGGCTGGCAGTCTCATAAGGGTTAAGAAGGAGTTCCCAGATCAATAGCCTCAATCAGTTGTAGAGATGCCACGTCCAGCACAGCAGCTATAATTGAGCCAGTTTGTTTATAGTTCAGAATTATGCCGTGATTCACCCTGTTTTTCTAGGAGCCATCCTAATGGATCATACAGATGATAGGGAGCCCCTACCCCTTGTACTATCCCCCGTTTAGGGTATGGAACAGCTGCTGAATTACTCTTGGCTGTGGGTGGAGAGCAGTTTTGGGAGATTCCACTTGATGGCTTCTGCCCACCATGATGGCTTCAGCCCACCATGATGGCTTCTGCCCTGTGGGCCAGGGAACTAGTGTGAGGCTTCTGTCAGTGACTGCATTTTCATCTGACTAGGTACTCAGGGATCAGGAAAATAACCACAGTAGTTCTATAGACTCACGGAAGCCACTGTAAGATTCCCGGTCTCACTGTCACCTAGCCTCCATATACCCTGCCCCATTCTATCAAGGGGACTGATCAGGCTTGAGATCCCTTTATCAGTGTCCATTCAGACCCTCTATCCAATGACCTATGAAAGGTCTGAGTGTTCCCCTTCAATAGTTACCCAGGTAAGTGGGCATAGGTTCCTATCGGGAAAGGTTGAGAGAAATATTTGCCATGACATGGCAGGGTCCTCTATAAGGGAACCAGCCATTCCCTTCAGTCTTTTGCCTGAGTCTAGCAACATAATTATGGAAACTGGGTGAGGGTTGTATCAGTCCAGGATTCAACCACAGAAGCAGAAACTATAGAACAGATACATCTACAGGCCAGTTTCTTATAATACATTCAGCCTATGTGATTGTGGAAGCTGGTGAAGCAAGTTAAAGCTGTAAGGTTGGCAGTCAAGATAGATCACACTTGGCTAGAATTCACAGGCATGGGCCACAGTTCTCTACTGTTAGTAGGCAGTTAGGAAAGGGGGATCGTGAGCGGGATTGAACTTTCAACTGATGGAATCAGGCCCACAGGCTACGCAGGATAATCTCCCTTATTTAAAAGCCAATAATTACGGGCTTTTAATCAATCTCAAATACCTTCACGACACCTAGGTTAATGTTTGGCTTAATGTCCAGGACTGAAGTTTAGCCAAGCTGACATCAAAAAAGCCATCACAGGGGCCATGAATTTTCTTTGCAGTGGTTAACTTGCCTTCTCCCCTGTTCTTGATCTTTTTGATCATACAGATCAAGCAGTAATCTTGCTGGCTGCCCACCTCTCACCCCTAGGCGTACCGTGGTCTGATCTATTGTCAAAGATTCTTACAGGTCAAGACCATTCTGCCTTGCTACCTGTTAAGACCGCTCTACCATTTGCAGTTAAATGCAGCCACCTGGCCCCTACACTAGACTCTTAGCATTACAACTGACACCAGGGAGCCTGGTCTCATGGCAGAATCTTTCAGCTCTGACCCACAGGACAGCCCCCTCTGGGCTTCTTGGAATGTCAGTGACCCTCGCTAGTACATTTACTGTTCTAGTGAAGGATAGGCTTTTCCAGGGAACATGGTCAGGTGGTGGATTCTCTGGTTATTTTACCCATGCTACCATGACGAGCTTTCAGAGGCTCTGGACCCCTTAATCTCATCCCATTTACTACAGGCCACTGTGTCCAAGCATCAGGGAACCATTCCAGTAGCATGTTAGGAATGGTTCCAGGCATTCTCACTGAGGTGTTAAATGCTGAGTCACAAGATACTCCTGATAAATACTCTTCTCCGTACAGCCTCTATATTCTGTACTTCTCAGAAATGTTCCGGTTCCTGCTCGTATGTGTTAGCCCAATTCTACAGTTCTTCCACGGAATAACCCACTCTCTCCCATTGCAGAGACCTTACTGTCCATTCCGCATTGTGACCTAACCTTGTTAACCTAGAGCCTCTACCTGACTTTAGTTAATCCTGAGTGTTCACATAGCACAAGCTAACGTATCGCAGTTAGCTGCCTGGGTTGACTCTTAGCTGTCTCCTAGACATTGATAAAGGCCTGGATCTATTGAGAGTGTTTCCAATATTAGAACTGAGCCCTCAGGGACATGCATTCCTTGTATACAAGCTTCTCCAACATGACCCATGAAAGTTGATTTCTGAATGGAAATTCTTATCTGCATCTATCTCTCAGCAGTTACTTAGCTGTCAAAATCCAAGTACAGACACTTGTCCTTTATGGAGGTCAAGTAACTTGTTACAGGAGATACTTCCACATGAGGTGAGAAAGCAGAATGACTTATATATCTGTTGGTTTAAACAACTGAAAGTCAACTCCTAAAAGTTAGATATCCTTCATCCTTTAAGTAAAATCTAATACTATGAACTCCTTAGTGGAGCAGAGAACCACCTAGCCTATTTACTGAACGATAGTAGCCTTAGTTCAATTTTTGGACAAAGCAAGGACTTTTCAAAGCACAATTCTAGGAGGCAGGTGCCTTCTGTCACCAAAATTGGTCCAGCTCAAGGCCAATCCTGAAGAGGTAATTGTTGAGGCAGATTACTGAGATCAGAATGGAAGAATCCAAAGGGTTGGTGGTTGGAAAAAGCAAAGGAATGAAGGAAAACACCACCCAACTCCTCCTGGTCACTTTCAATGTGTCTTCCTTCAACCCCAGCCTGGGTAGAACTTAAGTATTAGGGAATGGGGCCATAAAATGTCATGAGGTCAGAGTACCAGATACAAGTTAGACCTTCAGACCTTGATCATACCATGTCCTTAACAACGAGAACTCACTGGCTGGGTGATCTAGGACACCACCTCCATGGGCCTGGTAGGTAAGGAACTGGAAACCTTAACCCCCAGACCTCAGATGAGGTCTGCTGTAAGGTTGCAATGGGAGACAGCCTCATGGATTCAGTAGGCCTGGTTAGGAGACCAATTACTCTTGATTAACATGTCCCTGATCCCTGTTTTGGCTTGGTATATATGCAGGAGAGGAAAGCTATGGACTTGGTATTCCATGTGAAACTGGGAACTATGGGTACACATAGCCCTAAGTGACACATGTGCGTATTGTCCCCTGTGAGTATCCACTTCCCATGGAATGTGGGGGCGTTATCTAGACATTTAGAATGTCCTCGCAATAGGATGCCCTGAGACATTCTATTAACTGATGCTCATGTTCTGCTGATGTCACACGTATCCGTGGAGGATGACAAGACAGGTGCTGTGAGTTAATTGCTATTCAGCATTAACAGACTCACCATGCCTTTTCCATCCTGTTGATGTCAAATTACTTACGGTATTGAACACTGTGGCTGAGAGTCCTGGTAGCCTCTGTCAGACCAGATGCTCATTCATGACATTGGCTGGGATGGAACCTTGACCTAACTCAATGGGCACAGGCAGATTTAAGTTGTTACTGCTTGACTAACTTGTGGCTCATCCTTTATCTGATCTCCTTCCAATGCTCTCTGCCTAAGAGGAGAACAGGATCTTAGAGACTAGAGATATTATATTTGAACTCATTCTTCACTGCTGAAGAGCATATCTTAGCTAAGGATCTTTTATGCGAGATTCAGGGTAATCAATCTACCATGTTGTAGGTTGCCCAAGGGTGTATGAGCCAACTTATCCCAGATGGATTCAGATACTCCTTCCACAAAAGTGCTCTCAGGTCAGTTCTGATCCTGCTAGGGCATGGTGACTCAGACTGTAGTTTTCTTTTCTTTCTTTCTTTTTTTTTTTTTGCGGTACGCAGGCCTCTCAGTGTTGTGGCCTTTCCCGTTGTGGAACACAGGCTCCGGACGCACAGGCTCAGCGGCCATGGCTCACGGGCCCAGCCGCTCCACGGCACGTGGGATCTTCCCAGACCGGGGCACAAATCCGCGTCCCCTGCATCGGCAGGCGGACTCTCAACCACTGCGCCACCAGGGAAGCCCTGCAGTTTTCTTGATGAACATGAAGTGTGATATGCTGGCATAGTTTTCCTAGGAGCTCCCAGATCCAGCTGGACATCAAACAATTTCTTCAAATATAATCCCTGAATGGCCCGTTGTCAGGTCAGTCTTCCAATTCAGGTGTCTGATAATGTTCCCACACTCCATGGGAAGTGGATACTCAGAGGGACCCCATGAGTCCTCTAGATTCACGGAGTTCCCAGGGGCCACTTGGGATACATAAGCCGAGGAGCTGCTGATCATTGAGGTGTAGGGATGGCTTTAACCATGGAATAGCACTCTGAAGGACTTCAGGAAAGGAGGTTCCCCTGTGAGGCATGAGGAGTTATGACATCCTTGATCGGCTTCCCCAAAGTTGCTTCTGGTCAGCTGGAATACCATTGTACCCTGACTGTTCTAGAACCAACCTGGAGCATCAGCTTCAGAAACAAGAGCTGGATCATCCAATCCAGTCAAAATCAAAAGGCAGAGTTTAGCCATGAGTCCAAGGTCAATTACTGAATGTCAGAAAGGAAGAAACCAGACTGGTAAGTGACATGTAGAAGGCAAACTCTGAAGACCTGATTTTTGAGACTTCACTGGCTCTGAAGCCCCCGGAGCCAGATGACCAGCTCAGACGTACCTCTTATCTCTTGAAGAATAAGCACTCACACAGGAGACCTCAGCCCACTGACAAGTGTGAACTTGACCTATTGCTCCTACTAGAATAGTAAGCAAGATGACAGACCATTGATAACTCATGTGGCTAGTCTACTTGTGCACTTACTTAATATAATTGTGATCTGTTCTATTGAGCTACTCCTGCTCTAAGACATGAAGTCAGAAACTACCCCAATATATAAACTACTGTTATGAAGAGAACATTGTGATCAAATGGGTAAAGGATTAAATAGTGGTGTGGCAGATTGTTTAGTGACCTGCAAAGTACTTCTGCTATTTGCCTTCTCTGATTTAAAGAAATTTAAACTCTTGGGCCAGAATGCCTACCAAAATCCTGGACACAGTGTCTTTAACTTCCATGTTTTATTAGGAAGCAAAACGTCAAACTTCTGTAGCCCAAAATGGCAGTGTCTATAAAACTCCTCAGGATTGATCTAGATCCTATGTAAGGATAGGCATAATCCAGCAGCCGTGCAGTCAAGAGTAGTGACAAACTCGCCAGTATAGGTGGCAGTCCCTTGGGAATGCTCAAGCTCAACAGTAAGGAGTTTAAAGGGGGAGGAATGTCATTTTTATGCTTAACGAAAGATGCATAAAGGCCATCTGTGCGCAGAATTCAACATGGACCTTTCAAACGTCTATGGTGGCATAAGTTACCAATTTGCTTTCTGGAGGTTGTTGCAAATAAATATCATCTCTTTACCCATCTGAAGCTCTCCTAAATGCAAGTGGAGGGGTCGAGAAACTGACCTGTGCAGACTGGACAATGGCATTTATGACTTACCTAAAACACAGAACGCCTCTCCAGTGGTGATGGGGAGAGGTGTGTGCTTGGTAGGGGTGGGAGAGCCAAATGAAATAAGCAAAATGCTAAATGGAATTGGAATGACTGGAATTGGAATTACTGAACCCACTTGTAATTCTGTGCTGTGTCTAAGAGTTTATAACAAAATAAAATCAAGGAATTGCATTTTAGGACTCGGACTGACTGTAGGCTGGCTGATAGTGCTCTCATCTAAACCGACTTCAGTGGCCCTGAGACTACAGGGCGTGAAGGGCTCTCCTCTTGCTCGGGAGACCACAACCTGCTGTGAGATGGCAGGTGGGTTCCAGCGCCGGGCCAAACCATCAACAGATAGTGACCAGTCTACCTTTGGGGCTCCTTGTCGGCTCCAGCACCTGTTCCTTTGGGTTTTAGTCACTTTCCTCCTCATGCTGGCTTGGATGGCTAACCCTTATGCCTGGCCCTACACCTTGGTATGTAAGTGGAATTATTACTTGTAAGTTGTAGCTACTACTCAGCTTTTACGGCAGTTAAAGTCTTTCAAATCTCTGGACCAGGGCCCTGAGCAAGGTCTTATGCTTGACCTCTATGCTCTGCTCATAGGTTTTGTGTCTAGACTTAACTCTCTCCTTGGGAGGGTTAAGTTGTGTGCAGTAGGCCTGGAGAGGATCTGGGTTATAACTCCTTGACAGTCCACAGAAATCCCCCAGGTAGGGTACCTGAGGCAAGTCTTGGGTTTTCCGGACTTCAATATGCTTTTGCCAGGGATGTATGCACACTTAAAAGCAGTATATCCCTATGTTCCTGTTTCTAGGTGTACTTTGGTTACTAGTTTTGGATTAAGCCCATGTAGAGAAATGAATGCGGTGGGGGCAGAGGGAGTGACTTCATGAGCTTGCCATAAAAGTTATGACCAAGTGTCCCAGTTTGCCTGAGAATACGGAACTTTCACTGCTGAGTGAGCCTCACAGGGAAACCAGGACTAGCTGGGCACTCTAAAAGACAGCTTAGGTGAGGCACGTCTCCTGAAGGCAAAAAATCACTTGCTTGAATGTCTTCATGACTTGACCTACGCAGTGAGCTGTTAGCATTCAGCAAAGACACATGGTACAAAGTACCAAATGTCAGTATTACCAGCTGGGATGGTCCCTTGGCATCCATGGCCAACTTTGCTTTGGACTGATTCTTAGTATCGTATCTTGAGCCCCTTCAGATGCTGATTCATACCTGGGGCTGGTGTTCGTTCCCCATGGACTGGGAGGAGTCTTGTGAATAAACATGGCCCTTGTATATTGGGGGATGGGATATAGAGCATCTTTCTCCAGGTAGCCAGGGCCAGGACCAAGTTCAGAGGCCAAAGTCAGGACAAGGAGTTCCTTAGTAAGCACAGCTGAAAAGTCAGTCAAAGCTAGAGAATCAAAGGATAAGAAAACAAATGCTAGAAAGGCCAGAGATGACTTAATGAGGGTTGCAGAACTCTGATTTGGATGATAAAGGTAAGAGGTACCAACAAGTAGGTGTCCAGTTAAGTAATTGCTACTGGTCTACAATTTCCACAGGCTAGCTAGGAGTTGGGGTCGTCTAGCTGGTTCAATGTAAGATGAGGGATCAAGGTGATAGAATGGGAATCTCAGTGTGCCAGTCTCAGAATGTCACAGGGGAATGCAAGTTTCCCAGGCATTTTGGGCTCTCCTTACACATAAGCAAGTTTCTGCAGTCTAAATGCAGCTCCCCAATAAGGACAGCAAAATGGCAAAGGGATTGAGAGGACATGAGTGGAGCACTGACGGCTTCTGCTACAGCCTTCAAGGGAGGTAAGAGTCCATGAACCTTTCCTGATCTGAATATCACCACCCCTGCCCCTGCACCCAAATATCGTATATTAACACATATACGTGGAACCTAGAAAAATGTTACAGATGAACCAGTTTGCAGGGCGGAAATAGAGACACAGATGCAGAGAACAGACGTATGGGCACCAAGGGGGAAAGTGGCAGGGGCATTGGTGGTGTGGCGAATTGGGAGATTGGGATTGAATATATATACTAATATGTATAAAATGGATAACTAATAAGAACCTGCTGTATAAAAAAAATAAATAAAATTCAAAAAATAAATACAATAATGAAAGTTTGAAATATTGTAAGAATTACCAAAATGTGACACATGAAGTAAGCAAATGCTGTTGGAAAATGTGTCCATGGACTTGCTTGACCATGTTGCAGGGTTGCCACAGACAAATTTGAAAAATAACGCAATATCTATTAAGTGCAATAAAATGAAGTATCTCTTTATAGAGAAGGCCACCATCAAGGTCCTGCTTACAGGTTAGATATTCAGCAGTGGCAATAGCTAGCTAATTATTGTTGAGAGGACACTCAAGCTGTTGGGCCCATGCAGTAGCCTCCCTTTCTGCCACCATGAGTACTTCATGAGTCACTTGAGGAAGCCCTAAGGTGACCAAGGACACAGGCTGGCTGACTTCAATTAAACCAGTCAATCTGTTCATCTTGTTCAGTTTCTTCGAATGTCTTTTGAGCTTTGACAGGAGGCATCCAGGTCATTTTCCACGACCGCTGTCATAAAGCCAATGACACATTCCTTCCCCAGACCTTTGTATCCGTTCTCCCATTCTCATTCCTTCCAGGCACATGACCAAAACAGCAAGCCCATTTGTTTGCCTAGAAGCCCCTGCATAGCCTTTCTTCAGGTAGAGGTCTCCCGATGCATGATCGATTATTCTCTGAAGCTCTGGCCACTAAGAGGCTTTCCCTTTATCACTGGTCTTTGGGGCTATGCCCTAGTAGGGCTGTAATGCAGCAGCAGTGGACATTCTGCTAGCACCTTCACTGACCTTTGAACTAGAGCTATTTTTTCCCCTTATTTGTAGGAAAATGCATCTATTGCTTCATGGGACATAGTTTTGCAGAAAGAGGTAGGTAGGTGGTATTGGGTCTGGAGCACCTGCTTATATAACTTGTACCCTCATGACCTCATACTCCACCTGAATGTACTATATTCATTTAAAAGATGCTTTCTATTGTGCCTGTACAACCTTATGATTTGGGTCTGTCTGTACTAGCTCATGATGGACAGGTCCAGTCACATAGTCACTTGATGGCCCAAAGATATACTCCCAGTCTCTGAGAGCCCGGCAGTGTGTCAGGAGCTGTTTTATAACTACAGTTCTGTGCTACAGTTAACATGACTTTATTCCAGAAACTTTAGGGCTCTAAAATGCTCTCAAATTGTGGCTTGCTGGACATCCCTTATTGCCGCACTTTGTACCAAAGATGCCTCTGGGATCATTGGAATGGGGTGAGTTCTGTAGACCGATTGGCAGAACAGCTGGCACAGTAGCCTGAATCTCTGGGCCCCATTTGAATCTTTGGGCCCCATTTGAAACTAGAAAACTTCAGCATAACTTGACAAACATGTTGGAGCAATGTTCCCAAGTGTATTCACATGCTGCCTCTATCCAAAAAGCCCATCAACTTTCGTGTTCCTTTTCTCATAGCAGGGGGTACAAAGTGCAATAATGTGCCCTTAACCTTAGATGCCCTGGCGTACATAACATGACTAGAATCTTAAACTCTGTACAGAGATCATGTTCCCATTATTTGTGAGGATTTTTCTCTCTCGCCATCTGGCTTGTGTCTTCTTGGGTAGCCAGAGAACTTGGTACTCTTTATCAGATCTAATTAGCATGACATCAACATAAAGGATTAATATGGTATTTTGTGGTATGTCAAGATCTTGTGGTCTATACAGCAAAAAAAGCAGAAGAGCTAACAGCCTTTGAAAGGCTGTGAACTTGTATTGTTGACTTCCCTGCCTAAGTGAGAACTGCCTCAACTCCTCTCAATGGGGCTTGAGAAGAACATGTTGGTCATTCTCCCAGAGCATATTAAACACATAAGCATATCAAGTGCGTGTCACATGGGTTTTAAAGATACCATGTCTAGAAAAGCAGCTCAACTGGGGATCATATGGAGAATTATAACACTTGCCACGACCCATCATGCTTATACAGAGGCCGTAAATGTGATAGCTTCATCCCAGGATTCAGTGTTACTTAGAACCAGTATGCTAGAAGAGACTAAGTCCCATCCTTTGAAATTTTTCCTCCTTATGCCCTACATCCTAAACCAAGGAATCAACTGAGAATTCTTCCGAGCCAAGTCCATCCATCTTAAGTATGTACTCAAAGACTCAGGAAATAATACTTCCTGGGGTGGAAGATACGTCTCTGGACCCATTAGACTTAAACTACCTTGAGTTACAACTCTGAGGGACCATGATGGCTTTTCAAGTCTTTTGGTATGAGTTTCAGCTCAGACCTTAAACAGCCTCTGTGCCTCCCCGTGTACAAGTCTGGTAACTGGCCTTGGCAGAGGATTAGAAGAGTTATAGTACATGCTCATAGTGGCATTCTGGAGTCATCCTTCAACAGGATTCAGCTTATTATCTTCAAGCATTGGGGTCTGGGTCTGAGAACTGCTTGAATCTGGAAAGTAGATGTAAAGAACTGATTTCACATTGCTGTGATTGACACCTTCTTTACCAGCACAGATTTTTTTTTAACCAGTCTACAGGTCAAACACTGGTCAGCTGCCCGTTTTCCTCACTAAGAACATGACTGTGTGTTGGCCATGGTCAAAGACCCCTGCAAGTCAAGATACACTGGTGGCAATACCAGACTTGCTGCCCGTTTATAATCACGTTCACGTTGCCTCTGAGGCTAAGTACCAATTCTTGCCACTGTCACCCCCATCTATTCTAGGGAGCCCTGTTTCAGGGCAGCATCTCCTGGCCTACAAAGGACAGACAGCACACACTAAGCTTATAAATGACCGTCCCCTCGTGCATTCTGTACTGTTCTAGTGAAGGGTCTCCTCTGAACCCACTAGAGGGGGCAGAGTCAGCTGATGGGTTCTCTGTAAGATGTGCCTATCACGTAAGATTATTCTTACTGCCCTAAGCATCTGAGCCTTGCCACTTTATTCTGAACAGTTCTGGAACTTCTGTGTCACTTGCTAACGGTCCTTATGTCCAAGCTTCAAGGAAAAATCCCAGAAGCGTAATACCAGTTTCAAGTGTTTTGTCTCAGATATTAAACCCTGAATCATGTGGGAGACCATCCTATCCAGCCTTCTATTCAGCCCACTTCATTCCTAACACCCTCAAGATCTACTTCCCAGTTCCTATTGATGTATGTTAAGTAATGCAAGTATTTCAATGAATATTTACTCCCTCCCGAGGCAAGTAGTACATGTCCCTCTTTAGGTTATGCTGAGCACTGACCCTAGTTCCTTGCCTTTATACAATGAGGAAAAGGGAGGGGTAATCTCGATGACAAGCATTGTCAAGTGGAGTAGCATGGTCTTTAGGCGATGACCAGTGGCTCGCCGCTTGCAGGTGGTAGGAGCCTGCTTCTGTCAACCTGGAGTTTTCAAAGGAATCTGACCAAACGTTCTTGGGCTCACCTACTTAGCATAACCTGACCCATGTCTTGAGTACTGTTCCTTCCTTATTGGGTTTTGGCTTCAGCATGGGAGACGTACTAGTACTATGCATGGTCTCTTTTGCAACTTTGCCACTCTTCAAACCCATAACCTAATTATTATAGCCCTTTAGCTGTAGGATATGATGGCCTTCCAAGGTCGTCATGAAGGCCTCTGGCTATGGCCACATGTCCTGAGCTGGCTGCCGTTTCTTTTAAGTTGGCTTCTGAGTCTGTCATCCTTTCAGGCTTCCAAAGCAGTTAGCAAGTGCCAGTCAACTCCACAACTTATAATTACCGTGGTGCCCGTATCGTTCGAGTGCATAATCCACGTTTCTCCTTCACTCTGTGCCTCAACCGCACGCAACACAGGTGAGTCTTAGTAATTGCAGTACTGCGTCAAGCTGGGCATTATCACCACCCCACTTACCAGCAGCGTCGCAGTACTTGCTGCTCTTAAGCTGTTCTAGTTCCAGACTTTTATCTTGAGAGTCTGTTTTCTAAGGCCTTCTACTGTCCTTAGCTCAGCTTCCTTGAAAGCAGAGCCCAAGACAAAGACTTCAGTGCAAGTGGTGTATTTGGGAATGAATCCCATAGAGCAGGAGTGAGGGAACCGAGAGTGAAAAGGAAGGAAAGCATTGAGGTTTGTTATGGGCAACAGGAGCTTGGCTCTGCTGAAACCTCGAGAGGATGCCTTGCAGTATTGTAAGCCAGAAGCTTGGGAAGCAGGGACATTTATTGAATGAATTTTTGCATTCCACTGGTAGATGGTTGCTCTCAGGTATTAGCCTTAGGGCTATTGGGCTGCTCTCACTGGAAGCAGATCTGGGGCAAGAAGTGGAGGGTTTAACCCCCCCGTCTTGCTCTCTGTGTATCAATCTCAGCTTCCACGGAACTACAGCTAAACTCAGTAGTGGGCAGAGGGTATATGGCAACAGACACTACAAGCACCTACAAAACCTTAAAGTATCTTAATACACAATTGACTAAGTAATAAGACTACCAAGTTTTACCCTTGTTACTCTTGCTTCATCTGTTATGGTAGCCTTGATTAAGAAAATGTTCTCTTGGCCATCTATAACGTAAGCCAATCAGAAGAAATCAATGAGTTTGTCATTAGAATGCAGTAAACATTACAACAGGAAGTACTTAAAGCCAAGTCCTTCTGTTTGTGTTAAATGGAGTCCTAAAAGACTTCACCAAAACTGATCTAGAGACAGGGCAGCCTTACTAAAGAGAATGATGAAGTCAGCACCGTTGGTACGTGCCCAACCTCTATCGTTATGTTTAACTGAAGTGTATATGTAAAGATGTCTTAAACGCATAGCTCACCCAGTATCTAAGGCAGAGGGGCCTCTTCTTTGGGGGCGGGTCTATTACCCATTAACAGATTAGGTGGTTTGATCTCACAGACTCTCCAGAGGAGAAGAGGCTATGAGCCTCAAGGTTTTCCCAGTTCTGCTCTTACAGCCACATCTAAACGACTTGTCTGGTAGAGGGTTGCGGTAGGAAGGTGCCTTACAGCGTAGGGGGGTGAAGGAGAACTTAGGGGGTGAAGGTCCCTTGGGTCCTAATGTGCCCTTCCCCGAGCCCCTACTTGGCGCCTCGGGAAGATGGTTGGGGGGATAGGTGTGAAGAAGGCCCTGGAGGTAGAAGCCAGGGCAGAGGTCCTAGGCTTCCCTGGCCCCCCCAATCTGAGCGGAGCTGGCCCGGGGTGGGAAAGGAGAGCAGTAGGGTAAGAAGAGGCCAGGAGGCTAGAAGTAGATCCTCTGGTTCTCACCTAGTAGCAAATTTCTGCTCCAAGCTCTGCCTACCTGTTCTGATCCTTGCTCATTCACAAGCAGGGTGGCTAAGATCTTGGTGGAAGGGCTGTCCTGGAATAAGCCCTAGTCAACTGGCCGAGGTCCATGCTTATCTGAGTCACGCTTCTTCCCTCAGAACTTGCTGCTTACTGTCAGGGACTTGAGGTATTCCTTGGGAGCTTATGGAAAGGCACTACAATTGAGGTACCCCAGTGCCCAGGTTCTGGGACGGGAGGTGGAGTGAAGCACCTTAAACCTCCAACTCCGTTCCTTCCTTAGTCCACGGGGGCTGATGCTGTCAGTGCTGGAACTCAGGTCTAGCCCACTGCCTGTTGTCTACCTGACTGCCCACTTCCATAGGGTAAATAAAAACTTTCACACATGTAAACATAAATATTATAAACCACTTCTTGCCTTATTGCACTGGCTATGACCTGTAACATGGTATTGAATAGAAGTAGACATTAAACGTTTTCCCACAAGATTGGAAGGCAATAATATTTCAGAATTAAGGATTGTGCAAGTTGCAAGTTTTTCATGAACATCCTTTCATGAGAAAGTTGTCTTTTATTCCCAGTTTGCTGAACTATTATAATAAGTGGCTATTAAATTGACATGCTTTTCCTGCATTTCCCAAGATGATCTATTAGTGTGGTGAATTACTGACTTAAACTAACCTGGCATTCCTAGGATAGGTTCACATGGTCATGATATATTTTTATATTTGCTAGATTTGATTTGGTAAGCTTAAGGATCTTTGCAATACTTATGAGGCATATTGGCCTATAGTTTTATTTTCCAGCAACATCCTTTTAAGTTAATGTCAAGGTTATTCTGGCCTCAGCAAGTTGGAAAGTGTTCTCAGTTTATGTAGGCTCACTTCAAGTGTCTGATATATAGTGAATCCTATAAACTGAAGGAATGTGATAGCCCAGGTCCTGCAAGAAAGATGGCAAGACTAGATTAAATATGCAAGAAACACCTGTGAGAAAATGGGGAGAGGTCCAAAGAGGCTGGACAGCTGTCAGACTGCAACGCTGATCTGACCTCAAGTAAAGGAATGAAAGGCAGAATGAAGGTTGAGTAGAACTATGTCAGCCTGCAATGCAACTCAAAGGAGAGTCAAGCCAAAGCTGCTTGTCAGGGGTCCCACATCCCCCAGGAATAGACCTGCCTTAGTATCTCTGTGACAATCAGTCATTGTCTGGGAGTAATCATGAGAAGCTTGGCCTTCATAAAAAGTCAGTGAAAGATCTTAGAGCACAGCAGGGAGGGATTGTGATCTGTCACACTCCCTGCAGTCAGAGCTGAGATGTGTTCTCGCGGCTGTCATGGAACTCTGCTACCTGTGTCATACTTGTCTCTCCCACAGCCTAGGAGTCGAAGGGCAGGCCTAATTGAGTAGTGCCCTGCTACAGCTCCAGATCATCTCTTCCAGCCTCGACACCGAGCTGAAGGAGATGCTTGGGAAGTGAAATAGAATTGAACAGCGTGTTCTCTGGCATTAACTTGTAGCTGATAGCACAGCCCTGATATATCAGAACTTTGAGGTTCTAGGTAGTTAGTGTGGTTCCCACAATCAGGGCTGGGTGTTGGTCCTGATTGGCAGTGACAAAGAAGAGCAAACATAGTAGTGGTGGTACAAGTTATGGACAGAAGTGCAGGACAGACCTAAGAGATGAAATGCCCCGAATCGCTTCTGCCTTAAACAAGCAAGAGCAAAATCTCCTAGAGAAAGTACAGCTTGGTTTTGCTGAAATCCCCTGCTTGGCATGAACTTGAACTAATGGGACTGAGTATCCAGGTTCCAGAGAACTTTCTGAAACAAAGCTGAGGCCCTACTGAACCTCCCTGTATACAGTAATACTTCAGTGTCTTAAGTGATGTACCAACAACTGTCTCCTGCTTCTCAAGGGCCCCCTTAAATTACATCTCCAGGGCTTCCCTGGTGGCGCAGTGGTTGAGAATCTGCCTGCTAATGCGGGGGACACGGGTTCGAGCCCTGGTCTGGAAGGATCCCACATGCCACGGAGCAACTAGGCCCTTGAGCCACAGCTACTGAGCCTGCGCGTCTGGAGCCTGTGCTCCGCAACAAGAGAAGCTGCGATAGTGAGAGGCCCGCGCACGGCGATGAAGAGTGGCCCCCGCTTGCCACAACTAGAGAAAGCCCACGCACAGAAACAAAGACCCAACGCAGCAAAAATTAATTAATTAATTAATAAACTCTAAACCCCAACATCTTAAAAAAAAAAAAATCACATCTCCATTTTCCTTTCCTCGGGGGCCAAACTGGCTTAGCCAGGTGCTAGTTTGATTTACAGTGACTTGGTTTAAATCAAGTTCATAAGAAAGAAATTAATTAGAAAAGTATTTAGATTTGGATGAAGAAACCCATCCTTAAAGTCATAAAGTATCCTTCATTTTCTTAAAGCACTGCCTCACACTTCAGTGTTAGCCTCACACCATTTACAAATCAATTACAGATGAATTAAATATCTAATTCTCTTTCCTTATGGATAACCTATAAAATAGTACATTCTTTCCCCACTGACCAGCAATATATCTAAGTCAATGTTAAATTGCCATGTATGCATGGGCTCGTGTCTAAATTCTGTTCTATTGGTCTGTTCGCCCATCCTGCCCAATTCTGTACTCGATAAAATTGACAACTTCTGTAATTATAAATTGACTTGGTGGTTGGCGCACTTCCCATATTGAGCCCTTGGCCACGGTAGCTTTACCCGATAGGCAAATGAGAGCTTCTAAAACTGCTCTCTTCCAGCCAGAATCAAGACGATATTACACCCCAGGAGGAAGTGGTGAAGAGTTATGCCACTTAAAAAATATCGAAAGGAGACAGGGATAATGGTGCCCATTATATCCATCTCATTCACCAGTCTGGTGGCTGAGAAATCCAGAGTCTGGAGCGAGTTTGCTGGGTCTACTAGTAGTAGCCCCCATCACAGCTGCAGTGATGTTAGCAGCTGCAGTGATGTCTACCTTTGTTAGAACTGATTAACCTGGCCTCAGATACATGGTATGTAGCCGTTAATATGGTTAATATCTTCTTTTCGGAGAATCAGAAGTGGCTCACACCTACAAGGAATAGACATCATAAATCTGATTTTGCTCCAGAGCTTAATCAACTTTCATATTCTGTTGGAGTTTGAGATCAGGTCCATCTGAATGCACCGAAGGGCATACTGATTCATTCTACTGATGACATACTAATTGGTCTAGATGAGCAGGAAGGGGCTAACACATTGGAGGTATTGGTAAAGCAGTGTGCTTCATGGGGTGGAAGACAAACCAAAGATTCAAGGACCTGCCACATCAGTCAGACTTTTACAAGACCAGTGACCAAGGGTATGTTGGGACATTCTGCGCAAAGATGAATTATTACACCTTCCATCACGAATACAGCACAACACCGCGTGGGGCTGTCTGTAAGGTTAGGATTACTGCCGTGCAAACATTGAGTATAAAGAGCCTACAAACTCCAAGTGGGGCCCATAGAAGAACCAGGCTCTTCAGTCGGTCCAGCCTATGCTGCTTGGACCAGATAACCTAGCACACCCTAGAGGATGGCTGAGCAAATCTTTTCTGAAGAAGCTAAGGTACTAAATAATTTAGGCTTTGCGAGCCATATGGTCTCTGTTGCAAATTCAACTCTGCCACTGTAGTGCGAAAGCAGCTATAGATCCCCCCAGGAGGGAGGATAAACAGGTCAATAGCAGTCCTATGTAAGTTCAGAAACTTTTGTAGCTTTAGCACTTAAATGAATCACAGACCTAACTTAACCTTTATGTGTAGATTGAGGTATGAGGTAGGATTTGTAGTTAACTCTCTTCCATATGAAACATCTAGTTTTAGTCATAACATGAAAACATATTCTCCACTGAATTATGTGGGTGCCTTTGTTAGGTTTCCTATGTTCCAATGGATCTTTATTTCTGGATTTCCTATTCTATTGATGTATTCAGGAAAGGACTCACTGCCCAGGTGCAAGAAAAATGGTTATCTGATATCTTTCAGCTGTTAGCTCTTCAGGGTCTGCCTTAGCTTTTTTTTTTTTTTTTTTTTTTTGTTTGTTTTTTTTTTTAATGCGTTACGCGGGCCTCTCACTGTTGTGGCCTCTCCCGTTGCGGAGGACAGGCTCCGGACGCGCAGGCTCAGCGGCCATGGCTCACGGGCCCAGCCGCTCCGCGGCATGTGGGATCCTCCCAGACCGGGGCACGAACCCGTGTCCCCTGCATCGGCAGGCGGACTCCCAACCACTGCGCCACCAGGGAAGCCCTGCTGCCTTAGCTTTTGACGTGAGGTCACGTGCTTTTCAGGGTTGCCCCCAAACGATTACTGTACCACCACCTTGGTCAGTCATTGGCTGGAGGCTGCCCAGAGGAGAGCTCACCCTTACCCACCACTACTTTGATCAAAGACCCAGCTATTTCTACCCATTTTGGACCTCCCTTCAGGACCAAATTTTCTACATTGCAAAGACTTTGTCAGGTCTATACTGCAACCCGGTGGAGCCTCCCGACCCACCTTTCCTCCTCCTTCCCTTTCAAAGGCATTTCTCTTTCAAAATGTCTGCGTCCCTAACTCTCTGAGTATCTGCCTCCCAGAAAGCCTGACACGACGAGTGATGTATGTCTACGTTATGCAAATACCAGACTGCCTTGATTATTGTAGCTCTATTAAGTCTTGAAATCAGGTAATAAAATTGCTCTGTTCTATATTAAAATGACTTGGGCTTTCTACTTCCACTTCCAGATGAATTTTTGAATGTCAGTTACTATAGAGAATTATTTTCCTTTGGTGCTGTGTTGATTATATAGATCAATGGGGGAGAATGGGCATCTTAACAATGAGTTATCCAATGTATAAATGACGTATCACTCTACTTAGATCTTGTTTCTCAATATTTTACATGTGTTGGTGATACTTCATTATAAATCAAGAACAAATCCATTGAAGATCAGCCCTTTTGTCAATGTTGGCTCAGTTTTCCTTATTGGAAAGACTTCAAAAGAATTCATTACATAGCTACCATAAAAAATAAAGCAAAAAGGGATGAGGGCAGTAACCCAGAGAATTGGCAACAGCAGGCTAGTGAGACAAAGTGAGGGTCTGGTGTTCCCAGAGCCTAGGAACCGGTGTCACGTGAGGCTATCTGGCAGGGGCATGTAACACAGAGTCACTGAGATGATACTCAAAGCTGAAACAGAAGGTAAATACTTGAGCTTGTGTGTCCTCTGCCCAACAGTCGGTCAGTGTGCCGTTTTCTGAACCTAGCTAGAAGTTGAGAGATTTGTTTACGCATTGCTACACAAGAATATGACTGAACTTGGCAGCTGAAATCAATACACAGTTACCACAGTTCCTAAGGATCAAGTGTCGGGCACAGTTTAACTGGTCCTGTTTGACTGCTTCAGAGTTTCTCAAAGCTGCAGTTCAGGTGTTGGCTGGGCTACATTCTCATACAGAGGCCTGACTGGGGAAGAATCTATTTCCAAACTCAGATGGTCAGTAAAATTCAGTTCCTTGTTTCGGACTGAGGGAGTCAGTTTCTGGCTGGCTTCTGGCCAGAAGCAGTCCTCAGTTTCTAGAGGTTTCCCTAATTTCCTTACCGTATGGGTTTCCCTAACACAGATGGCTGCTTCATTAAAGCCAAAAGGGAAATTGTGACCTTCATCTTATGCAGATGCTGTCTTATAAAACGTAAGCACGGAAGTGACATGCTATCACCCTTGCTATGTCCTACTAGTTAGAAACAAGTGACAGGTCCTGCCCCCACGGAAGGGGAGGCTGTTACGGAATGGTGTGAATTCCAGGAAGCAGGGATCATAAGGGCTGTCTTAGAAGCTGCGCATCACAGCAGGGGAACCTGCAAATAGTAGTTTTCAGGGGGAGGGAGGCAAAGGATCTGAGTACAAATCAACTGACTTGCGTGAGCCTGATGTCTTAGGTACCAAATATCAAATGATCTAAACCAGAACAATTGGAGCCCTTATTTCCTCTTCTCTCCTTATCCTTGATTTTTCACTCCAGTTTCAACCTCTCCCATAGCTAATCACTCTAGAGTGTGTTAAATGTCTGAAAATATGCATTTATCCTTGGGTTATATAAAATGGTGCATGTATTTTTCATTTACATAACTGGTATTGCGCTATAGATCTTTCATTTTCATTTAACACCAAAATTGGCTGTTACACTACATGGAGTTCATGGTTTCTAACTTCTGTAATTTTATTTTTCATTTCCTATAGTGAACGTCTAGGTTCTTTGCCAACTTTCCTTAACACCAAAATGAATATTCTAGAATATTTATGAATCTGAGAATACTCTGGGATATATCCAAGAATGTGACTGTTGGGTTGCATTTCTTCACCTCCTATCTGATTTTCTTAGACAAAAATGGAGCTCTATGCTAAACTGGCAATTAGACATTGAACTTTGTACCCTGTTAAGAGTGTGAATTTCCTAAGCATCCATGAAAAGCTAATAAAAATAGATTCTATACTAGGCCAGAGAATCTTACATTTCAAAAGGCAGAAATTACATTGTCACAAGGGAATATAATTTATGCAATAGAAAAAGTTCCCGTGCTCTTCCAATCCAAAATGCTCTGCTTCGTAACTACCGGTTCAAAGAACAAATCAAATACCCAGAGGTAAACTCATAACCTTAATTTTTAAAAACACACGTTTTTAAAGACATTACAGAACGTTCAAGTGTAACTATAGCTTTAGCCCAATTCCGTAAACAAGTTTTCTGTTTAAGTGAGATCACTAAAAGTAACAAAAGCAGAAATTAATGTATTAAGACAGAACTGATAAATCCAAGAGCTGGCCCTTCTAGGTACTGGGATGGACAGGGAATAGCTTTTTTTTTCTTTTTGGTTATGGAGTAGACCTGTTAGATGATAAATGATGGGGCTTAGGGAGACTTGACCATTAACTGGTCACTTAGCTTTTGACAGACTGTTTCCTCAGTTTAAGCTTACCATCTCTAAGCTAATATGAGAGTGGAAACAGGGAGGGGAAGATTTGACTACAATAAAGCTTAAGAAGATACTATCAGTAATTTTGACTTTGAAGGGAATGAGCTGGTGTATTTGAGCTCATGGATGTCGAGAGGCCTGAGTAACTGGGTTTATCTTGGTTGGTATCAATCCCTCCGCCACTCCCCACTTTTGAGCATGAACCACAGGAAGTTACCTTTGTACCTTCCCCAGGGGGATGGAGGTAGGTGTCCATGGGCAGTGTTGTCTTAAGCAGAAGAAAGTCACGTCACCCATCACAACTAGAGTTTTCATCCTGGGGTCCTGCATGGAGCACTGTCTTGGGTCTAGCACCCCTTTCAACCTCCCTCCCCATTTTAAGCATGGCTGTGTTTTCTTTCTTGAACTTTCTGAAACCTTGACATATGAGGTGAGGAATAATAAGTATAGGTTCAGCATGTGCTCAGTTTGAACTTGAATTTTCATCTTGAACTTGAAATATGATCATAGCTACAAATATTTCTCCCTTCCTAATACTAGCAGTATTTAATTTCCCAGTACAACATCAATAGCAAGAGTAGTAATACCATCTAAATAAACTGAATGCTTCTAATGGCTCATTAAATGTGATGTTTGCTCTAAGCCTTTGGAGGATTCTCTATCAAGCTATGATGTTTCCTTTTATTCCTAGCTTGACAAAATTCACTCATTCATAAAGTTTGCAAATGATTTTTTGAGACTTGTGGTTTTTCTCTAACATGTTAATGAAGTTATTGATATCCCCTCCAATACTGACCTATCCTTGCATTTCTGAGACAAATTCTACTTGGTCCCTATATATTTTAATACTCTACTATATTTGATTTTCCAATATTTTTAGACTCCTTGCATCTGTTAATTATGTTGACATATAGCTTGCTCTTCTCATTCTGTCTATGGTATCAAAACTATGCTAGCTTCATACAATGAATTAGGCAATCTTTATCTTTGGCATTTTTCTTAATGCAGCATGTCCTCACACTCTTATCAATCAGGGTCTAAACCTGGAAAACAAAGCATTCCAAGTATTTACTACAGAGGGAATTTAATCCAGGTAATGAGTTAATCTGAAGATGGAAGTGCTGGGAAACAGGGAATGAGATGGTGAGAAAACTAAGAACAGCTTCAGGGATGCACTACTGCCGCTGGGTTGGGGAGACAGAGTAGGGGAAAACGGCCTTAGGGAGCCTGGGATGGGGGCAGCTGGAGAGGCGGAAACCAAGGTGGGCCTACCTGAGTCGGAGGAGCTGCCTGAGACAAAGAGGAAAAGGAAAATACCCTGGACTCTTCCATCCTTCAACCCCTCACCAGGGCTTTCGCTGGCCCAAAGCAGCTAAGAGCCACTGAATGAGGACCCTGGGAAACGCAGCCTGCAAGTTCAAGGATCAGCCCCCTGCAGCACCCTGAGTGGAACAGAAGGGCAAAGACCGAAACTGGGAGCAGACATCAAACGCTGGGATTCGTTCCAGGGTTTTGCTGTCTAAGCAGTGCTGCTATGAGCGGTCTTGACTGTGTGTCCCAGTACACAGGTTTAAGATTCTCGGTGGTGTATATCCAGGAGCCATTGGGTGTGTGGAGCTTACATTTTACCGGAAACCACTAAAGCTCCTGTATGTTTCCCATTCCCAGTTACGTTGAAATTTGTCATGGCTCTGGGTCCCTAACAATGTAGAGTTTCAAGGATCTTCCATTGGCTCCTCTGAACTCCTTTCTCCACCCCTTATGTTCCCAGAGGCTGACCTGAATGGACTTCATCTCCCAGGCCCTCTGGTCTCTGGCTGGGGCTCACCAGTAGGGAGCACTGGTGAGAGAGCTAAAAGAAGGTGACTACTCCTCCCCTGAACCCCTCTGGGGGAGAATAACATCTTCTCCCCTTGGTTACTGCACTAACCATTGTGCTTCCCCTACACACGGCCAACACCCCTGTGAGGAATCCCTCTGCAAACAAACCCTCCTCATGTTCTAAACTGAGGGAGCCGTTTGTCTCCCAAGTCGGGACTCCGACTGGTATATAGCCAGGTGGTCTTTATCATAATGGCTGTCCACCTGGTACTTCTGTAATCTTGTTTAACTTCTGTTCCGTGATTCTTAGTGTTACCAGCCACCTTCACGTTAACTGGTTATTTCTGTTTATGTGAACTCTGTTCACAACTTGCTATTGAGGACTTTTTCTTACCGACTTATGGGAGTTCATTATATAATCAAAATACCAGTCTCTTTTAGTTTGTATGGTGCAAATGTTTTTCTCCCAATTTAGTCTTTTCCCTCGGATACCTCCTTAACTCTTAATTCTTTACAGTAAATCATTTGACATTCTTGTGTGCTTTTTACACACCAGAGGATTCCTTCTACCTTACCCCAAGTCATAAAATAACTTTAGAAGACAACGTAGAATAAGCTGCCTTTTACATCTGCAGGTCTTTGTATCTGCAATTGATAGACTTTTGGCCCGTGATCGGGTTCATCCTCGAGTTTTTTGCCCCATGTGAAAACCTCCGTCCTAGACTCATGTATCGAAGCACTCATTCCTGCTCCAGCCACCCCCTGTGTCATTTTAACCTTCTGGGTACTCGAGCCTATTCTGGCCCTTGCCTGTTGTCTACCCTTTCCACTAAATCTTTTATCATAGAATCCTAGTTAAAATCCCTGTGTGTTGCTCTAACATCTGAGGCATCCCCGAATTGGCTTTGTTGACTACGTCATCCCTCTGCAATGGGTTACCTTCTTTCCATTCTCAACATGTTGGCATGCTCGCTTTTATGAACAGTACAGGTAAATTTTACACCTGGAAATGGGCTGTTAGGCTGTTGGCTGTATGTGTGGAGGGAAGGGGCAGTGCACCTGGTCAGATGTGGAGGTGGGTTTGGGGTTTTCTTGGTACTGTTGTAACTCTCACCGCTTCCCGTTTCTCCAGTGGAGCCTGCTTTTGCCTTATGTTTACGGTGCCAGAGGCTTTTCCTCAGGGTTCCCACCCAGCCCCGGCTTTCAGCTGTTCCCGTGCCACAGAAAGGGTCTCTCTCCATGACCTTGCCCTGCCACAGCAGTAGACTTCTGTGCTTGTTGCCAGTGCTAGGCTCGGGATGGGGGGTGGGCGGGGGTAGGACAGAGTAGTCCTCTGTTCTCCTTGTCCAGCCTTCATCCCAGTCTGGCTGTGTTCCTGGACATCTGGAATGGGGGTTTCTGAGCGGCTCTGCCCCATCCTCATGGCAGCCACATGCCTTCTGGTCTTAGCGGGAAAGTACGTTCTGCCCCTCCCCCAGCAGCGACGCACATCCATTGGTGTAGGAACGGGGGCAGGCTCCGGGGTTTCCTGCTCTTCCCTCTCCCAGAAGCTGTGGCTCTTACCCGTAGTCCTGGCAATGGGAGAGAGGGAATACCTTCCCTCCTACAAAGGTGGATGGGTTTTGGGTCTTGGCCAGGCTCGGGGAGGGGAGAGCATTTCCCACCCCTCTCCCGGTGGCATAAGGCTTTAGTTCCTTCTGAGAGAAGGTTCAGGGAGTGAAGAGGCGTTTGTACCTGGCCTCCAGCATCAGCCAGTCCTATCCCGCAAGCCTGTCCCACCAAGCAGGGCTCTGGTCTCCGTCCCAGTCTTTCTCATGAATAGCTGGCAGGGATCCTAGGCCAAGAGCCTGAGAGCGTGAACTTCTTGTGTGTTTCAGAGCTTCAGCCCACGCTTGGCCTTGAAGACGGCCTTAATGTTCTACCTGATTTTCCTTACCCACCTCTATGCGGGGGCTTCCATCCCATCTTCCTGTGCTCTGCGCCTCAGAGGGGATTAGCATGCTGGAATTTAACTCCTTGATTGCCTTGCAGCCTCAGCTCTGTGGGATCAAAAGTTAAAATTTTGTGGATCACCTGGCTTTCTCTTAAGGGAAGAGCGTTCTCTTGAGGATTTCTACATTCTAAATAAGTAGTACCTCATCCCCAAATCTCTAATTTGCCCTGTGAGTCTTTCTCTGACCTATGGATTATTCTACAGGTGAGACTCTTAATTCCCAAATAATAGGATGATTTTATCAGTCACTTTTGTGAATGATTTCTGGCCTATTTGCCTTTAATTGGTGCTCATTCAGTATAACTTGCCTTTTGAAGTTTGATTCGCTTTTTCTTTGCAAAAGCTCTGTACATGCTTAAATGTGTTTGCATTTACTAGGCGTGCGGTGTGTTGCGTTTCAGCTTGTCATGGTGGTCAGCTCTTTCATATCCTTACTGATTTGCCTAATTAATCAACTGAGAGAACTCTATTAATATCCCACGAAGTTTATGCATTTGTCTTTTACCTAGAGAGAACTACAAATTTTGGTTGACACATTCTGAGGCCCAAAACCATGAGTCACTTTAAAATGATAGCTTGAGATCAAGTTATTATGGGTATCCAGTATGTTTTGTCTGACATGTTAATATAGCTTTCGGCTTTGTTTAACTGGTATCTTTCTACCTCTTCAACTTTCTTGCATCCCTAAGCTTTGGATCTCTTATGTGTATATAGAGCTAGATTTTCTATGAGGCCTGAGAACTGAAGCATTTAGCCCTTTGTTATTACTAATATTTGGATTTAAGATTTATTCCACACGGTCTGATTCTTCTCTTCCTACTCCTTTTTTTATAAATGTATTTATTTTATTTTTGGCTGCATTAGGTGTCCATTGCTGCGCGTGGGCTTTCTCTAGCTGTGGCGAGCGGGGGCTACCCTTCATTGCGGTGCACGGGCTTCTCATTGCGGTGGCTTCTCTTGTTGCGAAGCACAGGCTCTAGTCACACGGGCTTCAGCAGTTGCGGCACGTGGGCTCAGTAGTTGTGGCTCACGTGCTCTAGAACGCAGGCTCAGTAGTTGTGGCACACGGGCTTAGTTGCTCTGCGGCATGTGGGATCTTCCCAGACCAGGGCTCGAACCCGTGTCCCCTGCATTGGCAGGCGGATTCTTAACCACTGTGCCACCAGGGAAGTCCCCCTACTCTTTCTTTTAAACTGATTACACTTTTGTCCCATTATTTCCTTCTGTTCATGAGGTTATATTCTTTCTGTGTTACTAGTGGTAATGTTAAAAGTTGCAGTATGCACTAGTTAAAGCTAATGATCAGTACTTTAGCTCTCCACCTAGACAACTTTACACATTTAAGGTGTCACGACCTATTGTGGTTATATTTATTAATGTCCAGATTATTCTATCTTCGGCGAGTGGGTACCTCTACTGGTAATTTAGAATTCTGGAATTAAATCGTTCTCATCTGCTTTATGACAAGGAGACCGTATTGCAGGTGTCAGTGGAGTGGTGATAACTCGTGGCATGCTGTACCAATGATTCTCACATTTTGGTGAGGGTCAGGATCACCTGGGGAACTTGGGGAAAATACAAAATCCAGACACTTTCCTGCTTCAATGAGCCTGGGCCTCTGTGCTTGACCAGCATTCCAGGGGATTCTGATGCTGAGTTTGGGAACCTCTGTATTATAGCATCATAATTACTGTGGTGAATGGGGATGATGGAGGTCAGAGGGGATGTACTCGCACATACAATTTCTCTAGCATTTGAGAGACGGGGAGGCAATAGTGATCACGGGGATTGAGAAGTTGGTGGCTACTGGCCAGAGTAGCACTGAAGAAAAATGGGAGCTCAGTTCAGCTAAATACCGATTATGGCTGTAGAGGATGAGAATGCTCTAAATGGTGCCAAAGTGCACGTGTAGCTGAGAATCAGGCCCAGTATATGATCAGGACAATAGAGTTACAGGGATGTTAATTCTCACCCTGGCAAGCCTCGTACACTAACATTGGGCCCTGATAAATTAGGATCCTCGTCCAGGGACATCTGGACAGATGCACTTCAGATCCTTGAACCACCCAGTTTCCCAGAATCCTCTGGGCCCCTCCTTTTGCTTAAGGATAATGCAGAGGCCTCACCTGAGGCACATCTCTCACAAGCTGATGGTTGCTCCTTGTAAGTGATGCCCCGTAACCCTCACAGCTTCTAGGACAATTATTGGTGTCAAGTCCAGCATGGCCCCAGTGGGGCAGTCTGTCCTTGTGACAAAAGGGATTATTCGCCAAAGGATCTATAGGACCTGGTGACTCTGTCAGTAGGAACTTAAGACTTAGGAATGACTTAAAGGTGCTGGAGCAGGGGGTACAGAACACTAGGCTGGATGATGGAGAGTTTATAGGGTGCTCTCACAGGACTAATGTCCTGGCAAAGACATATGGAACCAGTCTTAATATGCTTCTGGTATAGCTATCAGAAGCTTTGGGCAAGGGAGCAGGTATAGAAAGCTGGCCTATAGCATCAGTCCTAAACATGGCTGTGCGTTCACATCATGTAAAGATTTTTTTTAAATCCTGACCCTTAAACTTCCCATAATCTTCTACAAATTTCAGGAGGCAAGGCCCAAGCATCAGTATTTTTAGAACTCCCCAGATGATTTTAACTTCAGTCAAGTTTGAGAGCCACTGACATGCAGCAAATGAGGAGGAGATAGCAGTTACCTCGGGAAAGTCTTAAGAAAGGGTTCAGAGTGGGCTTTTTAAAAACCTTTATTATACATCACCAGAGAAGCCAGGATGGTCCCCAGGATGCTCCTGAGGTCTGTCCTTTCCCTAAAACAAGGACGGTACTAATGATGGAAGGAACCAGCCTCACTGAGAAATGGGGGTGCCTGCCATCTACCGGCCAGGGTTGAGAGGGGTAGAGGTTTATGTTGAACTGGACTCACTGGTGTCCATAGGGATAGTAGGATTTGGAAAAAGCAGAGGTCAGGCAATAACAGTTGGTCACATCCGCATTGCCATAAAGCCAGAACGGCAAGCAGAGGGTCCTGATCCGCAAGGCAATTAGACAATGTGTGTCTGGTGCAAAAGATCGGTGGCCACACAGGTATTGACCTGTCTAACGAAAGAGCAGGAGTGGGTGAGAAGACTTACACCAGCTGCTCCAATGGGAAGCCACTATCCCTTACTCAGTTCTCACCTGAACCAGTGCTAGTTAACTCCCCTTGAAGAAAACTATGTTGCTATGTAATACTATAGCAACTACACACGGTAGTGATTCCCCAAGGTTCATCCCAAAAGGAACCTATGGTCACTTACTTAAGTAACTATATTTCAGGATTTGTTGGATAAAGCGTTAGACATGTTAATATGAAGGATGGAAAAATGCTTATGAGTTTCCAACTGGACTAAGGTTGTATGAAGCCAGTTAACAAAGTCCTCAGTCAACTAGTCCAACGAGCCTCTGGCACTGCTCTGCAGTTATTTCCCTAGCCCTTGATCCCTAAATATAAAGATATGCTTCGAACAGCCCTCATATTTTTTCCTATTCCGGGGACTAAGTTGAAAAGCATGTTAAGTAGGTGGTCTGGATGGTTTGAATATTGGGCCAGAGAAGTCTTGTGCTGTCTGTGCCCCAGGATGCCCCAGAGATTGCCTTTTTCTCCAGATGCAAAGGAGAGCACCAGTGAGGACACCAGCCTCTGAGAAATGTGTGGGGGAGGTCCTCTGTAAGCCAAGGTGGACAGCAGTAGATGTATAGAGCTGGACTCCCTGGCGTCCCTGGAGATGGTGGGATTCAGAAAAGCAGATCCAAGTTGAGCAGCTATCAACTCAGGCACCCTGATGTCTGGGGAGGCTGAAATAAGCACTGAAAATGAATCACAAGCATAGTCAACAGCATGGATAAGACTTACAATGAAGGATTTACCTGAATCTTGTATCACAGAAAATGGTGATTCTAGAAAGCCATCAGTGTATTCTCTTGTCAAAATGAGATGAGACGTTATGTGCCTTCTGATCAAAGTTTACCGCACAGCAGTTCTAGATGCAGATGTGCACCATTCTGGACTCACTCACCTGGCCTGAGTTTGGTTCCAGTGCCTCAAATACTGGTTAGTACTTTTTCTGTATGCTTGAGAGGAAAGTTGCTGCTGCCTCCCCTACTGCTGCAGAGCAAGGGATCTGTGAGGGCTGCATTGTGGGGCTTCAGGTTGCTCAGAGCCTTGCCTAATGGCCCCTCCCTCTGAAAACATGAGACCATTGGAGACCCTCTGAATGCACATCAGATGTGTTTGGGAGTCTATAGTCCCTGGGACAGCTCTGGCAGCGGGAGAAAGGAACTGATGGAGAAACTATTCCTTCTCAGTTGGAGGGATTTGGGGGGAAATAACTTCCTTGCCCTCTCTAAAGACTTCCAGGCAGACTGAGAAATCAGTTTGTCAGAGAACTATGGCCAACTCGAAAGTACTCTTGTCATGGTTGCCATCCCTCCTTCACTTTTCCCATTTTTCTTGGTATTTTACTTTATTACAATAAAGTGTCAGAACCTGTGGCAAAAATATTTGCTATGCCCCAGAACACCTGGCCTAAAACCCTCCCCTATTAACTGTTCTTGCCCAAATAATGCAGGCTTGAATCCAAAAAGTGTCTAGATCTAACTTTCAATTTATAGAAGATAGGGACAGAAGAACACGACAGATGACACCATGGGAATAAAATCTGCAAATCTAGATTCTGTATCATCTGCCCTGTAAATGGTTCCAATTTCAAGGAATTATTAGTTAAAAGAAACTTGGTTGGGCTTGAATTTGGATCCTAATTGAAAATAGAGGCTTCAAAGGTATGGGCAAAACTCCATTTCTTGGTGAATGGTTTATACACATAGATGTTTACTTAATTAGTCTTTATGTCATAAATATTCATAGAACAAGAACTGATTAGAGCAGGTCAAAAATGGGGGTGAACAAAATTGGATGGGACAGCAATTGGGTTTTTAATCGGGAGAAGGATCCTAACTAAGGCTTCAGTGGTTGGGGGAATATATAGAATTGGAAAGAGGTACAGCATTCAGAATTGTGAGCTGTTGAAGGTGCGAGAAAACGGAGATCTCAAGAATGACTCCAAGGTCCTCAGAAGTGATCAGTTCAAATGGTCGCACCCCTTACTAAGGGGCAACATAGGAAATAAGTCTATTCCCTTGGGCCTTGAGATTCCTACAGGTCATTCAGGGGGAAACAGACATTGGCAATTAGAGGCTGGATGGAAGCCCAGGAGACCTGCAGATGCAGAAGTACATGTGGTTGGTGATTGACCCACGTCTTTGTTTCAGATTCTGTTTTGAGAGGACTCAAGTGGAGACTGAAGCGCTGGTAGTTTATTGGGGACATAGCATGTGTGAGAGGTAGTGATATCGAGCAAAGGCTCACTGCCCAATGCACATAGAGAGCAATACTGTGGTACCAGCTTCTGAGAAAAGAAAGCTTTACCGCAAGGTCACTGGCAAGAGACAAGAGGCAGGGCTCAAACCTGTCTCCCCAATCCAGGGTTGGGGGCAAAATTTAAGGGGTTAGGGGAATTTCAAACTTGGCTTATAGGCTAGTCTCAAATCAATCCTTTTATGGTAACAAAGCCACTTGAGCTGCTCGAAGCTGAATTTTTCTTATTGAAGAAGGTCTTGCTTTGTAAAGGGCTCTGGTGGCAACATCGCTATTACTTGGGTTCTGTAGACTTAAGATTCTTGGCTCCAGGGTCATCCTGGGGACATGGATTCCCATCTTGTACAAGCACAGTGCTGTTCTTGTAAAATAGCTCAAGGTTTGATTAATCAACGATCTGCTTAAGGAAGCAAAACTAGTTTAAACTGGTCAGTGTTTTACATGCTGTTTCAATAGTAGGCAAATGAGACAATACAAGGATTTATTGAGTTGGTCACCACTTCAGGTGATTGACTGCTCCATCCCATGGGAACTTCAGGAAAGGTCTCAGAAGAAACAGGGAGGCATATATTCAAGAGGCTTCATTGCCCCTTTTGATCAAGTTTTGCCGAGTGTAACTCCACGGTTTTCTGGGTCACATGTATCAGCACTGAGCAGATTCCCACAGGCATCTATGTGGCAGTGTCAGAAGCTCTAGGACAGGGTACCAGGTGGGTGAGATGATGTTGGGCTGATCTTAGGTGGGACTGGTCCCTGCAGCAATGGCTTAAAGATGAGATCAAAGAGGTTGAAGTGGTGCAGAAACATCTCCCATCCACTCCAGGGGAGTATATAGAAATACATACAGCTGAGCAGCTGGTGAACACCAACTTTTAAGGGACAGGTGGAGCGAGGTGCCTGGAGGAAAACTTCAAGAAGTAATAGTAAAAGAGAGAAGAAAAGTTGCCACAAAACCCAAGAGAGAGGAGTTTTCAGGAGGAGGAATTAGAAAAATTGTATCAAATCAAATAGTAAATTCAGTCGATAAAATTGAGAAGTCATTAGTTAAAGTCTAGTTCCCAGAATGAAAAAATAAATAAATCAAGGCCATAACATACTAACCAGTAAATGGATTGTGATCTGGGTAGACAAGTGACATTAGGATGTCTGTACACTTATGTCATATGTATACACTGCTGTATTAATGGAGTATGTATATATTTATTCTCAAATATCATAAAATACTTACCTTCTTTAATACAAAACCTTTCTTCACTAAAAATGAAAACATTAATTTGTCAATGATGTGAATAAAAGTGCTCTATTTTCTAAAGTATAAAGTTTAGTTTGTTTTGATCCTTGGTTTTAAGGGTTGTCATAGCCGAGAAATATCTTATACAAAGATGGGTAGCTCCAAATGAACTACACTGTTGGCGCTTATTAAATTGTGAAACCTACTGTTTAGTTCCATCTACCAGTTACACAAAACTCTGTTTTTGAGATTCTTCTGGAAAACTCACATCTTCTGTCAATCAATTGTTGCAACTAATTGGAAGGTGTAGTATTTCTACATCTTTAACCAGTTAGCCCAAACCTGATGAAATTGTTTGAAAACAGAATCTTCTAATCTGTTTTAAAACTCTTCCAGATTTTAGTATGCAGACACAAGAGATTTTAGACATTTTTTTCAGAACAAAAATCTCAACGTTGGAATCATGTCAAAATGTGCTTTTACAATACTCTGTTCTCATAGCATGAATTTCTTCAAAAGCAGTTTGTCCTATCATTGCTACAAGTTCACTTGTACTTCTCCAAGAGAGTATCCTACTATCAAAGTCAGCAAATGTGGAACATTTGAAATTTTGGAAAGACAAACGCATAACTCATCGTTAAATATTTTCTCTTTTTGTAATAGGGAATGATGAATTTTTCATACCATGGATATTTGGTTCTTATTGCAAAGTATCAAAGAGTCGGCTATGGTTTAAGAGTCTTGCTTTCATGAAATTAGTTCCATCAGTGACAACTTAATACTATATACACTATTTTCAACTTCCTCCTGGTAACTCCCTGTTTGTTAATGATGTGATGGATGAATTGCACGTGTGGTGTGACATCCATTAAACCTACTGATATCAACTGTGGTTACACTTATATTTTCCACGAAGGGGTCATTTCATGTTGAAGGTGGCTTACAAAAGTAATTTTAGGTGTATGTCATTTTTGAAATAGAATCCGACAGATACCATAATCTAAGACATGTTCAAAACATTTGTACTTTCATCCAACTGTATAGGAACCTTCCACACTGTATAATTTGTTCTAAACTTATTTCTTCAAGTCATCTTGGTTCATGTGTCTTCCTCACATGGCACTTTGTATTTAAAATAAAAAAAGATGTATTTTCCATGCCTCTGCCAATAGTATTTGGTGATAAAGGAATATATTTGGTTTTATTTCCAGTGTGTTCTAGCAATTTCCATCATGGTAGAAAGAGCCAAACGTTTTCTCCAATGGTACATGGATTTTTTTTTATCTTTCACTTCTAAACATTTATGGCTAAATTTAGTGAAATCTTGTGGAGTATTGGAATAATTGCATAACTTTACAGAGCGCTGACAGTTGTGTTTCTCTATATTCTGAATACTTAGTATAAATTTAACCTGTCGAGTCACTATATACATTTAAGAAAAGGGATTTTTCTACTCATGACAAACACTACCCTGTCTTAATTTTCAATTAAATCTTTTGGTAGATTGATTGAACTATTATCTCTCTTAACGTGGCTATTGAAGAAACACACTAGGAGTAGAAATGATCAGCTTCTCTTATTCTCAGGGGCTTGCATTAGTTTCTTCAATCTGTAGTTTCACTGTAGCAGTCTAAATCATACACCACCTGTGTTGAGGATTAGTTTAGTTAAAATAATATCCCCCAGTCCACTTAGGGCGACACATTGTGGAGAGAAGGTAGAGCCATGCCTGAGGGAGCCCCGTCAGCACCTCCAAGCTGGAGAGCTCACTCTTTGCTCATGTCTCTTGTGTCCCAGGTGCCCCCTGACCATCCAATGCACAAATGAACGGGGGTCAACGTGTGTGTCCAGTGTCCTTACCAGCATTCACCAACATTAATGTGAGTCTCTACACCCCAAGAGATTTTATTGGGGTAGATTGAGGGCACATCCACCTCAATTTGGGATCTGCTGATATAATGAATAAGCGCTTCAAGGACCTGATCTGTGAGGAAATCAGTAATAATTAGAGAACATTGGGAGATTTTTAAACTAGATGAGGGAGACAGGAGTATTAAGCTATGGGGAAGGAACCTCTGGAAGAGAAGTTGAAGGTGCAGGAGGATGGATGGATAATCGATAGAGTATATCAGAGAAAGGGAAAACCTGGGATTTAGGAAACATGGAAGGATTAACCTACCTCAGAAGAAGCCACTTCCTGATAAGTTGAGGGTGGTGGTGGAAGACCCTAAGTAACATTCGTTTGTGATGAGGGTAGGGAGTTGAAGGAGCTGGGGGTGAGGACTTGTGCTGAGAGAAAGGGGCAATAAAATGTTTGTGGAAGAAACCAAGTTGCAACAGCTACCATATATAAGGAGAGCTGATGAAGGGTACAAGTCAGTTTCTTAGTTACAGGATAGTTATCTTCTCCTTCCTCAAAGAACTAACTGGTTTACGAGAGAGCTGCAGTTGGAGTAGCCCAGGGATCCTGTAACCAAAAGACCTTGCAGAGTAAGGCTCTGGGCTTCATACAGCTATGAGTGCCCTAAATGCCCAAATACAGGATAACAAATACAAGGCACTTCCACCTTCCAATGAGAAGATGTAAATGTTTTCTGGACACTTGAATATACACTCTTAGTGCTGAAAACTGTCAAATGTCTACCAATTGGGTTAGATATACATTTAAAATCATCAGACATTCTTGAAATACTGCTTTTTCTAGTCACATAACAATTCACTCTTCATATGTGGCTTGAACATTTGTGTCGGCACTAGTGACACACCGAGTCATCCAAGTTTTCCAGAGCTCATGTGCTCAGTCATGTAACAGGCAATATTTAAATCAGACACAACTGCAAGAAACTTGATCCCAAGCCGTGGGGACCCATTCACATAATGTAACACCAGTCTTTCCCCTTATTCTTTCTATGATCATATATTTGTTTCCTATGGTGTAACCTACTCTGCTTTTTAAAGTGATCCCTCAAAGGCTTCGGAGTGACACCTAAAATTTGGTTGAGGACACAGGACATACCCCAAGGGGTAATTAATGATCCGGCGTTACTGTGTGTGCCCATGTGTGTTTGTGCGTACACAGTGCTTCACTGCCTTTGCCAATTCTGTCAGGTGACCTCTAGCAGTCCTGAACCAGCATGAATTGGGGTCTTTTCTGGTTCATGTGTCTTCCTCACATGGCGCTTTGTATTTAAAATATAAACAACTAAGACTGAGCCAAAATGTGAGTTACTGTAAACTCAGTCATTATAACGCTCCGTCCTTTTAGAGTCTCATAATTGGACATAAAGCTCCGTCCTTTTAGAGCCTCATAATTGGACATAAAGCTCCGTCCTCTTAGAGTCTCATAATTGGACTCCATCTTTCCTGAGGAATGAGTTTAAGGGAGAATTCTGATAACCAGGCATACATTCTCCCTAACCCACAGTCCTGTCAGCATATCACAGGACACATGGCTAACTTCTAGCAAATAGTCATTAATGTGATATGGTCAAGTGATTAATGTAGAGTGTTCTATGCCACCTCCTCTTCCTCCCTTATCTCTACCATCCCTCAAGCTCCTCGTCCTCGTTCAGATCCAAGTAATCAGGAAAACATGAGAATCAGGGAAGTTGTGTTTATAATAATGACTTTACTGCCAGAAGAGAAATTATTGCAGAAGTTTAAAAGGAAAAAGAATACTGGGATCAGTGGGAGTGAGTCTGTTTGGAGGCTAAACAGAGTTTAGGGAGGAGCTGTTTCCTGTGGGGTTGGTGAAGGGCATCACAGCGGAGAAGGTTTAAGTTGTCTCACTGCACAAAAGACTTCAGTTTACTGAGATTTTACTCAGTTCTAAGAGAGCAAAGTACGTCTCATGACTGTTTAGACTCTGTTCCTTTGAAGAGACCCCAGGCTCCTCCAGGACCTGGGTTGTCTTTGGGGCTGTGCTGTAATCACCTGAGATTGCTGTGTGCTTGACCTGGGTTCCTTCAGTCCTTTACAACTCTGAGGCAGGTTTTCAGATGAGAATTCTGAGGTTCAGCAGACCCTCCTTTTAATCTAGGGGAGCATCAGTAGTGACATACAGTGAGGAGCCCAGGGACTTCCAAAGACATCTCCTCACCCTTATCTCTCAGCTCTGCACACCGAGGTAAGAGGTAGTGGCCCTTTAAGTCATATTGCAAAAGGTCGTGTTACAAATGTATCCCAGGGCAACAGTTGAAGAGCCTAAGTTCATAATTACAAAATGTCTTTCACAGGAAAAAATTCTTAAGTATAGTGGACACTCAGTGCCCCATCAGGACTCAGATTCCTTTTGTTAGTTGTGACAAATATACATAACATAAACCTTATCATCTTAACCATTTTGAAGTGTTCACTTCAATATCAAGTAGAGTTGACCCTTGAATAGCACAGTGTGCGGGTCCACTTATACATGCATTTTTCTCAATAGTGAGTACTCCACAATCCAAGGTTGGTTGAATGCACAGTTGTGGAACCAGGGATACAGAGAGGCAACTCTAAGTTGAAAGGGTTGGCACCTCTAATCCTCATGCTGTTCAAGGGTCAACTGTATATTCACATCGCTGTGCAACCAATCTCCAGAATTCTTTTCATTTTGGAAAACTGAAACTGGAATACCCATTAAACAACAACTCTCCGTTCCCCTTCTCCCCTTCTCCCTGGCAACCATCATTCTTTCTGTCTCTGAATTGGACTATTCTAGGTACCTCTTAAGTAGAATCACAGTATTTATCCTTTCATGGCTGGCTTATCGCATTCAATATAAATGTCCTCAAGGTTCAACCATGTTGAAGCTTGTGAATTTGCCACGTGTCAGATTTCCTTCAAGGCTGAACAATATTCCATTGCATACACATACCACATTTTGGTTATCCATTCATCTGCTGATGGACACTTGGGTTGCTTGTACCTTTTGGCTATTGTGAATAATGCTGCTATGAATATGGGTATGCAAATCTTTTCAAGATCCTGCTTTCAACTTTTTTGGGTATATGCTGAAAAGTCAGTTGGTGAATCACATGGTAGTTCTATCCTTAGTTTTTTAAGGAACTACCACACTGTTTTCCATAGTGACTACACCATTTGCATCCCCCCCAGCCATGCACAATCTCTCAAATTTCTCCACATCCTTACCTTCACTTGTCTTTTTTGTTTTTTTGGGTTTTTTTTAATAGTAGCCATCTTAATGAGATTGTATTCATTATAGCTTTAACTTGCATGTCCCTAATGATGAATGATGTTAAGCCTTTTATGGGCTTGTTAGCCATTTGTATATCTTTGGAGAAATATCTTTTCAAGTCCTTTGCCCACTTCTTTTTTTTTTTTTTTTTTTTTTTTTTTTGCGGTACGCGGGCCTCTCACCGATGTGGCCTCTTCCGTTGCGGAGCACAGGCTCTGGACGCAAAGGCTCAGTGGCCATGGCTCACGGGCCTAGCCGCTCCGCGGCACGTGGGATCTTCCCGGACCAGGGCACAAACCCGTGTCCCCTGCATCGGCAGGTGGACTCTCAACCACTGCGCCACCAGGGAAGCCCGCCTACTTCTTAATTGGATTATCTGTTTGGGGAGGTTGGAGTTCTTCATTTTTTCCGGATATTAAAGTATCAGAAATGATCTGCAAATATTTTCTCTCAGCCCATGGGTCACCTCTTCACTCTTTATTGTGTCCTTTGAATTCTAAATTTTGATTTAATTCATTTTTGCTTTCATTATAGCCAAGAAATCATTAATAAATCCCACGTTACAAAATTTTTCCCTTACGTTTTCTTCTAAGAGTTTTGCAGTTTAAGCTCTTAGGATGTTTAGATCTTTGATCCATTTTGAGTTACTTGTTTATGGTGTAGTGTAAGGTAAGTTTCTAACTTCATTCATTTGCACGTGCATATCCAGTTTTCCCATCACCATGTGTTGAGACTGTTCTTTCTCCATTAAATGGTTCTGACACCCTTATCAAAAATTACTTGACGGGCTTCCCTGGCGGCGCAGTGGTTGAGAGTCCGCCTGACAATGCAGGGGACACGGGTTCGTACCCTGGTCTGGGAAGATCCCACATGTTGTGGAGCGGCTAGGCCCATGAGCCATGGCCGCTTAGCCTGTGTGTCCAGAGCCTGTGCTCCGCAACGGGAGAGGCTACAACAGTGAGAGGCCCGCATACCGCAAAAAAAAAAAAAAAAAAAAAAAAATTACTTGACCATATATGTGAAGGTTTATTTCTGGGCTCTCTATTTCCTTGGTCTATAAGTCGTCTGTCTTTATGCCAGTATCTCACTGTTTTGATTACTGTGGCTTTGTAATAAGCTTTGAAATCAGGAAACGTGAGACCTCCAACTTTGTTTTTCAAGATTGTTTTGGCTGTTTGGGGTCCCTCAAGATTCCATATGAATTTTATGATGGATTTTTTTCTACCTCTACAAAAAATAGCATTGAAATTTTGATAGGGATTACATGAAATCTGTACATTAATTTGGGTAATATTAATATTACAGTATTAAAGTCCAATCCATGAACATGGGATGTCTTTCTGCATATTGGTGTCCTTAATATCTTTTAGCAGCATCTTCTCAGTATATTGATTTATTCCTATATATTTTATTTTTGATGCTATTGTAAATGGAATTAACTTCCTTTTTCAGATCATTGTTTAGTGTAGAGAAATACAACTGATTTGGGGGGTTTGTATCCTGAAACTTTACTAAACTCATTTGTTCTAATATGTTTGTGTGGAATCTTTAGGGTTTTCTACATATAAGATAATGTTTGCTAGTATAAATTTACTACTTCCAATCTGGATACCTTTTATTTATTTTTCTTCCCTAATTGCTCTAGGATTTCCAGCACACTGTTAAATGGAAGTGGCAAAAGAAAGCATCCTTGTGGTAGTCCTGATCTTAAAGGAAAGGCATTTAGTCTGTCACAATTATGATGCTAGTTGTAAACTTTCATATATGACCTTTATTGTTTTAAGTTTCCTTTTATTTCTGATTTCTTAGTGTTTTATTCATGAAAGGGTATTGAATTTTGTCAAGTTCTGCATCAATTGAAAAGTTCATGTGATTTCCCATGCCCCTTTTCATTCTGTTAATGTACCATATTTTCATATACTGAACCATCTTTGAACTCCATGAATAAATTCCACTTGGTCATGGTGTGTAATCCTTTAATGTGCTGTTGAATTGTTTGCTAGTATTTTGTTAAGGATTTTTATATCAACATTTGTCATTAATATTGGTCTGTAGTTTTGTTTTCTTGTAGTGTCTTTATATGTTTTTGGTGTCAGGGTAACGCTGGTCTCATAGAATGAGTTTGAACATATTTCCTCCTCTTCAGTTTTTGGGAGAGTTTGAGAAGTATTGCTGTTAATACTTTAAGTGTCCATTAGAACTCACAAGTGAAGCTGTCTGATCCTGGGCTTTGCTTTGGGAGCTTTTTGATTACTGACTCAATCTGCTTACAAGTTGTAGGTCTGTTCAGATTTTCCATTCATGATTTGGTTTTGGTGGTTATTTCCAGGAATTTATCTGTTTCATTTAGGTATCAAAAATGGAATAACCTAATTGTTCATAATCTTACAACTAATTTTACAGAATAAAAATTAGAATGTTTCCTCTTTCATTTATGATTTTAAGTTTTCTCCTTTGCTTAGTCAATCTAGTTAAACGTTCGTTCATCTTGATTGTTTTAAAGAACCAACTCTTAGTTTTGCTTGTTCTATTTCATTTATCTCTAATATTTCCTTCCTTGTGCTAACTTTGTGTTTAGTTTCTACTACTTTTTATAGTTTCTTAAGGTGAAAAAGTTAGGTTGTTTTAAAATCTTTTAAGTGTTAATAGCTATAAATTATCCTCATAATATTCCTTTCACTGCACCTCATAAGTTTTGGAATTTTGTATTTTCATTTGCCTCAAGATATTTTCTAACTTCCCTTGTGATTTCTTCTTTGATCCATTAAGATCATGTTGTCTAATTTCCACGTATCTGTAGATTTTCAAGTTTTCCTTTTGCTGTTTTCTAGTTTCATTCCATTGGATAAGAAAAGATACTTTGATTTCAACCCTTTTTATTAATCACTGTTTTGTGGTCTTACAGTCTAACATGGATGTTTCATGTGAACTTGAGAAAAATGTGTGTTCTTTTGTTGGGTGGAGCGTTTTGTACATATGTCTGTTAGGAACAATTGGGCTATACTGTTCAAGTTCTATTTCCTTATTGGTTGTCTTTCCATAGTACTGAAAGTGAGATACTGCAGTCTTATTTTAGAGCTGTATTTCTCCCTTCAGTTCTGTCAACATTTACTTCACATTTAAGAGCTGATGTTTGATGCATATATTTATAATTTTTAGTGAATTGACCTTTTATCATTATATAATATGTCCTTTGTTTCTTGTAACAGGCTTTCACTTAGTTTCTTTTGTCTAATATTGCTATAGCCGTCTCTGCTCTTTTGTTCCTATGTGCATGGAATATCTTTTTTCATCCTTTCACTTTGAACCCACTCACCTTAAATAGTCTGCAAGTTATTTCTCCAGCAAAAAAGTGGGTTTACTTGGGATCAGCAAAGAATTGCAGTTTGGGATCTGTGACCATGGCATGCTATGTGCAAGTCCAGCACAAGGAGAGGACGCTTTTATAGAGGGGGAAAGGGAAGTTTAGAAGGGCTATAGTAAACAGAGTCCATTGGAGGAATTGAGAGTTTAAAGTAGAGTGGCTTTTCATTGATGAAATTGTGATGGTCTCTCATTGGCTGAGATCTTGCCAGGCAAGAAGTCTTTCGTTTTCCTGTCAGGTTCAGTTGTCATAGAGCACAAGATTCCCCCTTTTGGCCTCAAAACTCTATTTTAATTGAGTTTTTTGTTTGTTAATTTTTACATTACACGTGTCCTTAGATCTAAAGTGAGCCTGAGGTTCCATATATCAGGAGCTTGGAAGTTACCACTCTGTCTTAACAAGTGAAAAACTGAGCAGAATGAAGAATCAGCAGTCCTTCTAGAATCCATAAGAGAGGGTAAGACACAGGGCACACTGCTACCCCCAAGACTGGAGAGACAGAAAGGAGAAAACAGGTAGTCATGATTTACCAGGGCCAAGACTCTGAAGCAGAAACTGTGGGAAACCAGCGCCGGGTAGGAAAGCCCTGAACTATGATTGACAAATTGCTAGAGGCTTAATGTGGATAACTCCATTAAAAACTTCAGGGTACACAGTATTGAGATTTACCTCTAGGTGTTCAACCAGGTTCCACAGTAAATATTGAATTCTCACAGAGGGAAGGGGGAGAACCATCATTTTGAAATATACCAGATCCCTCTATTCTTAACAAGGCCTGCCCGCAGGGAAAGCTAGTGTTTTTGTTGTTGTTTTTTTAAAGTTTTTGTTGGAGTATAGTTGGTCTACAATGTTGTTAGTTTCAGGTGTACAGCAAAGTGATTCAGTTACACATATACATATGTTCATTCTTTTTTAAATTATTTTCTCATAGGTTATCACAGAATATTGAGTAGAGTTCCCTGTGCTATACAGTAGGTCCTTGTTGATTATCTATCTTATATATAGTAGTGAGTGTGTACTTATCCCAAGCTTCTGAGTTATCCCTCCCCCACCCACCGCCTTTCTCCTTTGGTAACCATAAGTTTGTTTTCAATATCTGTAAGTCTGTTTCTGTTTTGTAAGGAAGTCCATTTGTTTTTTTTTTAATTAGATTCTACATATGAGTGATATTATATTTCTCTTTCTCTGTCTTACTTCACTTAGTATGATCATCTCTAGGCCCATCCATGTTGCTGTAAATGGCATTATTTCATTCTTTTTTATGGCTGAGTCGTATTCCATTGTCTATATGAACCACATCTTCTTTATCCATTCCTCTGTCAATGGACATTTAGGTTGCTTCCATGTTTTGTTATTGTAAATAGTGCTGCAGTGAACACTGGGGTTCATATATTCTTTCGGACTGGTTTTCTCTGGATACATGCCCAGGAGTGCGACTGCTGGTTCATATGGTAGTTCTATTTTTAGTTTTTTAAGGAACCTCTATACTGTTTTCCATAGCGGTTGTACCAGTTTACATTCCCGCCAACAGTGCTAGAGGGTCCTCTTTTCTCCACATCCTCTCCAGCATTTACTGTTTGTAGACATTTTGATGATAGGAGACTAGTTAACTAGAACCCAGACTGCTGGTGTATTATCAGAGCCTAACTGACCTGAGGAAGGGGAATACCCAACTCCAGCCCACTCTAGCCAACCTTGTCCACCTCCAGGTGGAGGAAAACTCTGAAACATTTGGGAAATTCAGTCAAGAGGTTTGCTAAAAGATGGAGACCTGATCATAGGATTACAGAATGTCACCACTCTCTGCCCCCATATCTCACCAACACATTACTAAAGACCTATGTACAGCAGTGCCTTTTACCTAGTACACTATCATATCTGGTTATCGAGAAAACAGTGATTTCACAATACATATAAATATTGAACCATTACTTTGTACATGTGAAACTAACAATGTTATGTCAATTATAACTCAAAAAAAGGCATACCAAAGGCAAAAGAACATAATTTGAAGAGACAAAGTATTAGAACCAGACATGGCAGTGATGTTGGAAATATCAGACTGGAAATTTAAGACAACTATGATTAATAAGTTAAGTGTTCCATTAGGGTAAAGTAGACGGCATGTAAGAACAAATGGCAATGTAGTTAGAGATAGAAATCCTAAGAAAACAAAAATGCTATACATAAAAATCAAAACACTAATAGAAATGAAGAATGTCTTTGGGTTTAATAGACTAGATAGACATGGCAAAGGAAAGAATCTCTGAACTAGAGAATATCTCAGTAGAATTCTCAAGCCAAAAAAGTAAAAGCAGACAAATACAAAAACTATTTGTATGTATAATGAGAGTATTAGAAGAAAAAGGAAGAGATGAAATATTTGAAGCAGTAGTGACTGAGAACATCCCCCAAGTTAATGTCAGACACCAAACCACAGATCCAGGAAGCTCAGAACAAGCAGGATGAATGCTCCCCCTAAAAACCTACACCTAGGCATAGTATTTACAAACCACAGAAAATCAAAGATAAAGAAGAAAATCCTGGGCTTCCCTGGTGGCGCAGTGGTTGAGAGTCTGCCTGCCGATGCAGTCATGACATTCTTTCATTCCAGAATTTTGTCCAGGAATATATAGGCTTCTGATACCCCTGGATGACCCTCAGTAATATTGATGGATTCCGAAAATAGGTGGATGGGACAGACTAGGAGACCAAATTTAAGAACTGGAGTCCAGGGGCTTCCCTGGTGGCGCAGTGGTTGAGAGTCCGCCTGCCGATGTAGGGGACAGGGGTTCGTGCCCCGGTCCGGGAAGATTCCCCATGCTGCGGAGCGGCTGGGCCCGTGGGCCATGGCCGCTGAGCCTGCGCGTCCGGAGCCTGTGCTCTGCAATGGGAGGGGCCACAACGGTGAGAGGCCCGCATACCGCAAAAAAAAAAAAAAAAAAAAAAAACTGGAGTCCAGGCCAGCTAGATGATGAGTACTGGCTGGGCAGAGGTGAGGACTGCGTCCACATCCACCGAATGGCAAGTGACATAACCTCTGCCAGAGGCTGTATCACAGCTCTGAGGCTGATCTGGGCAAGGCCAGCTAGGAGGGTTGCTGAGCTGCTCCCTGTAGTTCACTCAGCTGTGGAAATGGCAGGGAGCGGGGAGGCTGACTCCTCTCCACAGACCGGTAGGAGAGATCTCCGTAGGAGAGGAATCAGCTCTGGCAGATTGGAAGCAGGGCCGTCATTAAAAACTCTTCTCCTTAACTTCAAAAAGATAAGAGTTCCTAAGTTTTTACAGCTTTATTAAGGTATGTCTCACATATAAAATTGTAACTAGAGAAGAAAAACATAGGTCAGAAATTCCAATCTGCATAGAAAGGGAAGAGCACCAAAGAAGGAGTAAGTGAAGGTAAAATTGAGTCTTTTGTAGACCACATATAGTTGCATCCCATGTTTTTATTCTTCCAATCTGTCTCTTGATCAAGTAGTTTAATCCATTACATTTAAATTACTGATAGGGAAGGACTTACTCTTGACATTCCTTTGTTTCCTGTATGTCTTATAGCTTTTTGTCCTCCATTTTCTTCTTACTCCCTGCCTTTGTGTTTAGTTGAATTTACTTCTGTAGTGACATGTTCTGATTCCCTTCTCATTTCTTTTCATGTATATTCTATAAATATTTTTTGTGGCTACTAGGGGAATTACATCAGATATCCTAAACTATAACAACTTATTTTAAACTGATAACTTCAATTAAATATAAACTACTCCTTTATAGTTTTACCTCCCACACTTGGTCTTTTTTGTTGTTTGTTGCATATTTTATTGAAGTATAGCTGATTTACAATATACTAGTGTCAGGTGTACAACATAGTGATTCAGTATTTTTATAGATGATACTCCCTTTAAAATTGTTACAAAACAATGGCTGTATTCCCCCGTGCTGTACAATATATCCTTGTTGATCTATTTTTTACGTAGTTGTTTGTATCTCCTAATCCCTTACTCCATCTTGTCCCTTCCCCCTTTTCTCTCCTCACTGGTAACCACTAGTTTGTTCTTTATATCTGAATCTATTTCTGTTTTATTATATATATATGCACTTGTTTTATTTTTTTAGATTCCACATGTAAGTGATAATACAGAGAATTTGTCTTTCTCTGACTTATTTCACTAAGCATAATACTCCAGGTCCATCTGCATTGTTGCAAATGGCAGAATTTCATTATTATGGCTGAGATATTCCATTGTATGTGTGTGTATATATCTACCCAGGTATAGATATATATCACATCTTCTGTTTTCATTCATCTGTTGATGGGCACTTAGGTTGCTTCCATATCTTGGGTATTATAAATAATGCTGCTATGAACATTGAGTTGAATGTATCTTTTTGAATTAGTATTTTAGTTTTCTTTGGATATATACCCAGGAGTGGAATTGCTGGATCATATGGTGGTTCTATTTTTAGTTTTCTTTGAGGAACCGCCATACTGTTTTCCATAGAGACTACGTCAATTTACAGTCCCACCAGCAGTGCACTAGGGTTCCCTTTCCTCCACATCCTTACCAACATTTGGTATTTGTAGACTTTTTGATGATGGCCATTGTGACAGGTGTGAGGTGATACCTCATTATGGTTTTGATCTACATTTCTGATTAGTGATATTGAACATCTTTTTCATGTGCCTGTTGGCCGTCCGTATATTTTCTTTGGAAAAATGTCTATTCAGGTCTTCTGCCCATTTATTATTTATTTATTTATTTATTCATTTATTTTTGTAGTACGCGGGCTTCTCACTGTTGTGGCCTCTCCCATTGCGGAGCACAGGCTCCGGACGCGCAGGCTCAGCGGCCATGGCTCACGGGCCTAGCCACTCTGCGGCATGTGGGATTTTCCCGGACCAGGGCACGAACCCGTGTCCCCTGCATCGGCAGGCGGACTCTCAACCACTGCGCCACCGGGGAAGCCCTTCTGCCCATTTATTAATCAAGTTTTTGATATTGTATGAGCCATTTATATATTTGGATAGTAACCCCTTGTTCACATCATTTGCAAATATTTTCTCCCATACAGTAGGTTGTCTTTTTGTCAATGGTTTCCTTTGCTATGCAAAAGCTTTTAAGTTTAATTAGGTCCCATTTGTTTATTTTTGCTTTTATTCTTTTGCCTTAGGAGACAGATCCAAAAAAATATTGCTGTGATTTATGTCAGAGTGTCCTGTGTTCTGTTCTAGTTTTATGGTTTCAGGTCTTACATTTAGCTCTTTAATCCATTTTGATTTAAAGGTGTGAGGAAACGTTCTAATATCATTCTTTTACATGTAGCTGTCCAGTTTTCCCAGCATCACTTATTGAAGGGACTGTCTTTTCTCCATGGTATATTCTTGCCTCCTTTGTCATAGATTAATTGACCATAGGTTCATGAGTATCCCATACTTGATCTTATATCACGATGACATCATTATATATTGTGTGCCAAACATAAATTTCATTCTCATGCTTTTCTTTTAAATCTTAAGAGCTATGAAATTTATAATACAGGCTTTTATATTTGTCCATATATTTACCTTTATCAGAGGACTCTATTTTCTTACGGCTTTGAGTTACTGTTTAGATACTTTCTTTTAAACCTAAAAGACTCCTTTTACTGTTTCTCTCTAGGGCAAGTCTAGTGATCATGAACTCCCTCAGCTCTTTATCTGAAAAGTATTTATTCCTCATTGTTGAGGACAGATTTGTCAGATACAGTATTCTCTGACGGTTTTTTCTTTCAGCACTTTGATTATGTCATCTTGTTGCTTTCTGGTCTATAAAGTTTCTGCAGAAAAATTTGCTAATAGTCTTATAGGGGCTCTCTTTATGTGGTGAGTCATTTCTCTCTTGCTGCTTTCAAGATTCTTTGTCTTTAGGCAGTTTGATAACATCTCAGCGTGTGTCCCTTTATTCTGCTTGGAGTTTGAACTTCCTGTTTTTGTACATCCATTTCTTTCCTCAAATTTGGCAAGTTTTAGGCCATTAGTACTACACATAAGCTCTCTGACCCTTTTCTCTTTTTCTCCTGGGACTTCCGTAATGTATATATTGGCCCATTTGATATTGTTCCATAAGACCCTCAAGCTCTGTTCACTTTTCTTTATTGACTCCGAGGAGCAGAAAGAATAACTTCAGATCACTCAAGTTCACTGATTCTTCTGCCTGTTCAGTATGCTGTTGAATCTCTAGTAAATTTTTCACCTCAGTTATTATAATTCAGCTCCAGAACTTGTCTGGTTGTTCTATAATTTCTATCTCTGTTGCTATTCTAATTTTGTTCCCGTATCATTTTCATGGTTTAGTTTAGCTGTGTGTTACTTAGCTCTTTAGCATACTTAAGATGGTTGTTTCGAAGTCTTCCTCCAGTCAGAGGACTGTATTTCTTTAGGGTCAAGTTTTAGAGATTGATTGTGTTCCTTTAAATGGGCCATGTTTCCCTGTTTTTCCTATGCATTATAATTGCTTCTTGAAAATCGGGCATTTGAAAACAGGCACATCTCCCAGTCTTTGCAGAATTTCATGTAGGGAAAACACCTTTGCTAAATCAGCCCAGCATAAAGGCTTAATGTTCTCTCAAACCTAATTTGGTGATGCATCTTCCCTGGTCCTCTGTGTGCTCTTACTCCAATTCTCTGTATGCCCAGTTGCCTTTAAATGGCTTAATGTCCCTGAGAGTCTCACCCCCTAAAGGGACTCCTAATGTCCTCTTGTATTCCTTTGCCCATAATCGCTTGCCCCCAGGAGCCCATGTGTCTGCAGCCACCCTGCAGCTGTCACACTGCGGTAACTGCCACTGCTTTCAGGGGCCTCTAACGTGACGTCCAAACTATGCTGCTCTTTCCATCCGTGTTCCAAGTCGAGTGAGACAGAAGCCAATCCTCCAAGCAGCCCTCAGATAAGCCAGGACGTTGCAAGCAAGTTCCATTCTTTTCCTTCCCTCCTGAGGGATGGCCCAGGAATCGGCAGCTTCCTCCCAACTGACCCCAAAGGGGGTGGAATAATGGCAAACAGAAATACCAGATAGTTTTCTGCTCTTTCGAGTGCAGCTTTTTCTTGGTTAGGCTGGTTGTTCCAGTTTAAATTGGTTCTAGAGTCTTTGCAATGCTTCTTTAGCCTATGTATCGTTCAGTGTTTCCACAGGGAATGCAAACCTGGTACTTTCTATTCTGCCATCTTGCTTGTGTCACCCCAACTCCTTTTTACCGTTTCTGTTCGTCTCTCCCTGGCTTTGAGCTTTTGCCTCCAATAGAGCGGTACCTACACTTCCTCTTTTTTGGAGGACTGCCTTCAAGCTCGGAACTACCTCATCTGCAGACAGAGGGCCGGAACAGTCTGGGAGTTTGTTTCCCTAGGGCAGTCCTTAGTCAGTGACTGTCCACACCTGGGGCGAAGGTGATCCGCACCCATCAGACTGGGAGGCATAGCTGTTGGAGTTCCCTATGGGATCGGGTTGCTGCTCCCCTTTGTGGGACCTTGCCTGAATCATACATGTGCTTTGATTTCTTCTCTTTCCTGCTTCCCAGAGTCCCCTTAATGTTCCTTGCAACCCTACCTTAATGAATCACTTGTACATATCTTCATTTTACGGTCTGTTTCTAGGAAACATAACTGAGATCCAAAGTGTATATTTCATTTCTCACTCTACAAACAGCAGCTTGTAGCTTATTGAGATTAAGAAACTGGTTTGGGGGGACAAGACAGCTGGAAGGAGGACCTCTGTCCTTGTCTTCTTTGAAGAAAGAATTCAGCAAAGGGACCAAGATTGTGAAATAGATAAAGCATTTACTAGAAGCAAAGTACACGTGGAAGAGCACACGGGCAAACTTGGAGTGAGCTGTGCCCAATGCGGGTGGCTTAGATGGCTTATATGGGGGGGCGGGCAGTCTTCCAGGTTGTCTCTGGCCAATCTTCCTGCTTGTGGCCATATTTGGCCTGACTCAGGGTCCTTCCTGACAGGCACACACATCTCTCAGCCAAGATGGATTCCAGCGCGTAGGTTTCTGGGAGGTTGGCTGCTGACTCTTTCTCCCTTTGACCCCTTCCCTAGACTGAGGACCTTCTCTGCACATGTGTAGGCTGGGAAATGCCCCTGACCACAAGAATGAGAAAAATGTGGTCACTTTGTCTTTTACCCAATCAGGGCCCAATGCTCCTGCCAGTATCTTATCTCAAAGTGTCAGCAGGAGTCTGGTTGCAGCTGCTCAGCTTGAGGCCCATGTATCTCCTACCTCAAAACCAACTGTATCCTACTATACATTAAACTCCTCACCTTATAGACTTAAAAAGCAGGTTTTCCCTAAACGCCTGTCTAATTTAAAGAGGATCTTAGATGTTAAAAGGAATGTGGGACAAGAGAACCAGCATGGAGAGAATCCCTGGATTACTGGTCCAGTCAGATCCTGGCAGGAAAGAGATGGCATACTTCATGGATTTAACTAAAGAGTGGTTGCTAAGGGGACTCTTAAAGAGGTAGAAGTACGGCTAAGGAAACTAACAAAGAATAGTGAAGCACCAGGGAGTAGAGACAGGAGAACGGTTACCACCGCCAGCACCTGGAGGGGTATGGAGAGGAGGTTTTTACTGGAACCTAGCCCAAGTTGTAACCATGGAAGAGAGGTAGCCCAGTAAGTGTTGTGGCTTTTGGTAGAGGCACTCGATTGCTGCCAGAGATGGCCTGTTAGGAAGCATGGGGAATAAACACTGCGACCTCTTTCCTCCCACTCTCTGACCTTCTGTAGGTGCCTTCCATTGGCTGAATGCACTAAAAGTCTGAAGGAAAGTGTGGAAGATACAGATGTGCCCCCTTTCAAGGAGCATCTTGCTGCCCAGGTGCGTAGAGCCATTCATTCAAGGTCATGTCTGACCTGTAGCAGCTCCTAGCCCATGACTGAGCAAGGTAGAGGTGTACAGGTCCTTTTCAGTGTCATACGTGGGGATGACATAGCTGAGTAGACTTCAGAAGTCCCCACCAGGCTGGCTAAAGTTCGTTGGGCCTGCAGTACAGTTTGCTTTCTCTCTGTTTCATCCAGCTTCCTTACCTCCCTCTCACAGGTGTTGATACCTAGTGAACACCTTGCATCCCAGACTCCATTTCATGTTTCTTTCTAGAGAAATCGACCTGAGACAGCAAGATAGTTGGGTGCTGCAATCCCCACAGGCCAGCCACCTACATGCAAAGCAAGACAGAGTAGCACTGAGGGGTAAACACAGAATAACCCATAAATGACCAATAATCAACACTTATCTCCCATTCCCGTGTTCTTAGTGCTCTATCCCTCCCCTTAAAGTGTAGAGTTAAAGGGCACTTGGGGCCCTTTGGTCTGAGGGAGCCCAGGCAGCCTAGCGATGTGTGTGGCGATGTGAAGGCGGGCTTACCCACACATCTCATGCCTGTCATACGCTCCCCACCAGGTGCCATGAGAATCTGTCTGTGCGCAGTCGACACTGTCTCCAGGGGCATGCGTGCATGTCGGCCTTGTGTGCAACCCCTCTGTGTGCTGTCAAGGAAAACTCCACAGTGATGCTAAACGATGCAGCTCTGGGTGAGGTGATTAAGCAGTTCGGTGACAGCATCCTCCCGGGGAGACGAGGAGGCTTCTGAGGACATGTCTGAGTGAGCTGGAATGGGGTCCCAGTGAAGGGAGCTGGCTGACGGCCCACAGAGGCGGCAAATGTCCTTTGTCCTTGGGAGCACAGCAACCTGGCTTACTCTTGGCAGTGGGCAGGCTGCGCTCAGACCGGAGGGGTGCTGGGGATCCCCTGTGTACCTCAGGCTATAGAGATGCAGAACTGTTAGATTAAAGGAAACTTAAGGCAGAGTCACAATTTTCGCTGCTCCGCCATTGGTTCCAAGCCCCCTATGGCTCGTTTGAGCGATTCTGCATTTCATCTAGATTTTCTTACTTTTTTTTGTTTTTTTTTTTTTGCGATACACGGGCCTCTCACTGTTGTGGCCTCTCCCGCTGCGGAGCACAGGCTCCGGACGCGCAGGCTCAGCGGCCACGGCTCACGGACCCAGCCGCTCCGCGGCATGTGGGATCTTCCCGGACCGGGGCACGAACCCACGTTCCCAGCATCGGCAGGCGGACTCTCAACCACTGCGCCACCAGGGAAGCCCTATATTTTCTTACATTTAAATAGCTTTTAAAACCCTCCTCTGATCCCGTCTGTCATACACAGAGCTTTTTTAAGGATGAACATTTTCCTCTGTATGTCAAGTTTCTCTGTCAGAGGTGCAAGCTGGTTAGGGAACTGCACCTACAAAAAGAAGCAGCAGCAGGATGGGGCAGAGGAAGAACTGTGAAGCCAACTTAACAAAGCCTGTAGCAACCCTGCAGGGAGCCCTGCAGCCACTGGAGCCCATCAGTTTTGGGCCAGAATGACCAGGCCTTTATACCCAGACCCCCTGTCACTGGGCACGAACTCCCCCCGAAAGGCGTGGCATCAAGTCCCTCCTTGATGTGGAGATGTCCCACCCAGCTTCCCCCCTCTAAGACTTTCCCCACTGCATGAGGCTGCTCTTTGCCGGTTCTGTTCTGGCTCCAGGCTGTGGAAGCCAAGGATGACAACCCCTGAATCCCCGGGGAGGGTGCAGGTGGGGGTCCCTGCGGCTTGCACAAGAGACAGTGGGGTTTTGTCATGGGTCACTTTAGTTCCTCTAGACATAGGTGTGAGTCAAGGTGCTACTTGCACTGGCCTTGAGAGGATGGGCCAGAATCAAACTCACAGGCTCCTCTGCTGCCTTCTCTTCCTCTCTCCTTCCCGAAACAGCCAGACTCAGGCTGAGACAGCAGGACAGAGGCCCTTGGGAATCCTCCTTGGACAGAGAGCTAGTGATTACAGAGCAGTAAATGCATTAAGGAACTAGACAATTAGATAAACACCAGTAATTAATTGAGAGTTAGCAGAACTGCAGCGCTTCCCGGAGGGGAGAATGCTTCCCTTCTCATGGTTACTTTTCTCCTTTATGATCACCTAGAACTGGAGCTGGAAGAGCCGGAGAAGTTTGTCTGTCCTTCACCCATGAGTGCTTATGACCGGTTCCCAGGTCCTGTGGATTCCTGCTTTTGTCTGAGTGTCGAGAGCAGAGGCGCTTGCCCTGCTGTCTGACCCAGAGGCCGAGGAATGGCCAAGCTGAGGTCAGGAGCAGGCGTGGTCAGGATTCCTGTAGACATGCCCTGCCTTCCTTCAGCTGTGGTGCTGGACTGGAGGCTGGGCTGTGTGGCAGGACTAGACCCCAGGCCCATTTGCTTCAGTCCCCACCTGGCTCCTATTGTAGCCACTAAACTGTCCTATTCCTTGTCTCCTTTTTTTGAGATGAAGCCTGGACAGGTGAGGCCATACTGCCTGCTTCTTTTGTCTAGCTCAGTCAGGAAGGCAACTAGGGGAGTGCGTGGGTGATTAGGAATCCCCAGATGACCCTCCGGACTGAGATAAGAGCATCCCCAACAGGGGGACTCCCCAGAGTCTCAGGATCCTACTTGGCTGGGGATCCCAAGGCTCTGTGGCCTGGACATTGTCTGAGCTTTGCCCCGAGAGCCATTTCCCAGGACATGCTGCTGGCTGTGCCATACACCACCTCTCAGGGCATGTCCCACCGTCAGGGGCTTCCTGCGTGGCTTAAAATATTGCCTGTCGGAATGCGGTGGTGACATTCTGCAGACAAATATTAAGGCTGTTCCTGTTTCACTCCCAGAAGCACCTGTCAGCAGAGTTTGGATCAACCCCCAGGTCTCCCTGCACTGTCACAGGGGAGCTGCCTGCCAGGTGATGCCACTGATGCTGAGGTCAGAGCCCAGCAGTGGCTCACCCCTCTGGATCTGTCAGTGCGGTCCCAATAGGGAACAGGTGTCTCACTCAAGTTTGGATCCTTCAGTGAGGACTTATTTCCAGAAGGGCTCATTTCAGAGCTGGGGGTTGGGAGGAGGGGAGCCACAGGAGTGGTCAGTAACAAGCCACACTGCTGTTAGCACCCTTGGGCCCTGAGGTTGGGGTGGGGGAGGGAGGATGAGTCCCAAGAAAAAGTCACAGCTCTTCTTAACGGTGCCCTTTGGTCAAGAGCACAGCCAGGCAGAAGTGACCTCCCTCCCCTACTCTGATATTCTGCCCAGACCCCTTATGGACTAAACTCCTCCAGACAGCAGCGATGAAGCCTGTTTATGCAGCTCAGCCTCCCACGGCAGACGGGCTAGGGGATAATGAAGGTATCTCTAGGAACACATCTAGAACCAAGGTCTCCTAATTTTCTCTTCACTTTGTATGTGCCCGCATCAAATTTCACTCCCAAGAATTGGCAGAAAGCCTGGTTCTTTACTATGTGCATGTATTTGTTATGTATCGCTGTGCAAAAAATCACCCTAAAAGTTAGCTTAACGTTACACCAGGTTCTGCAGATCAGGAATCCGAGGCAGCTACGCTGGGCAATTCTGGCTCAGGAGAGCTCAGGAGGCTGCGGTCACCTGAAAGCTTGACTGGTGCTGGGGGATCCGCTCCCAGGGTGGCCGGCACACCTTTCTGGTGAGGGTGACCCACTCATTCTGGTGTTCCCGGGACTCTTTATATATTGGTTATGACTGCTATGGCTTTCTACACTGGAAGAGTCGACTCGTTCAAACGGAACAGGTGGCCCTCAAATCCTAAAACGTTTAGTGCTTTACAGAAAACTTGCCAACCCTTGACATAGGTCTATGGTGAGAATCAACTCCAGAGGAGACACGATGTTCAAGCCCCATGTTTGTAGCAGGCAATGTGCCTGGGTGACTCGACACCCCCAAGTGCCCCTCAGGACCGAGCTAAGCCCATTCGCACAGGTACTAAGGGCCAGGCTCTGAGTCTCAGGATATCACCTGGCTCGGGATTTCAAGGCTCTGCAGCCTGGTTCTGAAATACAGGCTACAGTGCCCTTTGAACAGACGTTACTGAACTTGGCATGATGTGTGAGAACCCATTTAGGTCAGATTGTGTTGGTGTCCTGCCCTCATCCCCTGGCTTTCACCACTTCAGCGTATTCAAGTTCGACTTCAGTTGCGCCTACAGTTCCTCATCTGAGGGCTTCCACTGGCTGTTGAAATCTGGCAAAGGGCAGCCTTGAAGGGGCAGGGAATTAACACCACAGGGAGCAGCCCTCAGCCAGTGACTAATAGGAGGTGATGTATGCACCCCCGGCTGCCTGAGGTGTACGTGCAATCCGAATGCCCTGCAGTGGTGATGATTCAGTGACCGCCTTCCCTTCTCTGTCTCACTTCTGCCCTCTCTTGTCTGTGTTTTCCTGGGCTCACCTCCCAAATGACTTCCTCTCATCTTTATCTTGGGGCTTCTTCTGACAGAACCCAACCTGAGACGCTGGGCACAACTTGAGGTGGCCTGCAAAAGTCTCAGACATGGCTCGGACAGCTGATTCCAATGTCCGATTTTGCCACTTAGTTGTTGTGACTTTGGTTTGAAAGTAGAATGGTTTGCCCAGTTCTCATCTATGAAATAGGAATACCACATCCAGAAATCTCAACGGACAGACTAATCCGACTAGTCAGAATTCCCCAAGAGTTCTTCTGGTATGAATCCCTCAAGCCTGGGCCCTTACATGGAGTCCTTTGCCTTTGTCCCTGCTCTGGACCCAATCCTACTACCACCACCTTGCCTTCTGCTCTCAGTGCTGTGGTCAAGAGTGCTGACCTGCAGGTACCAAGTAGGTCTGGCAAGAGAGGACAATGATGAGAAAATAGCCCCTGAGTGTCTGCTCCTTCCAGAGGAGCCTAAGCCCTATGCTTTCCTACTTCTCCTGGGTCAGGTAGCTGGAACCAGCAGGCATATGGTGCTCCGCTTGGATTCAAATACCAATAGGCTCGAGAGAGGTTCTTTGGGTGCCCAAGCCTCGGGGCAACCCCACCTGCCAAATCTACCACCACTATTCCATGTATGATGATGCCAAATCTCCTGGTATTCTTCCTTAGTAGAAAGGACAGGGAAGGACACTCAGGGAATTTTAGAACACAGTAGAGAGAGACTTCCTGTGCCACTGGCTTACAGGTAGGTATCTGGTATGTCTAGAATCTAATATACCGAGACTGAATTATCGAACTGTAGGGATATTAATTTCAATGTGTCAGCTAGTCCACAATACATACTAATTTTATACTAAATTATACTAACTTTATACTAAATTATTATTATTACTGAATACTAAATAAATTACTAAATTTATACTAATTTTATTCTGCTGGGTGCTGATCTGGCACTGCTCCATGACTTGAAGTCTATTGGGTAGAACCACATAAGGTCGTCTTGGCACTAAGGTTAACATCCCATCCCTGGGGCTAGGGTGAGGGCTACGGGGGAAACGGGGTGGGAGATAATGGCCTTCCACAGTAGGAGATGTCAGAGCTAACTAAGGAGGCAGGATAGTACCTTCAAAGGTGGATGGATAGAGTAACAGTCCAGATGAGAATTCTGTATATAATCCAAGAAGCGTTTCTGGAGGTGAAAAATGTCAAGGCTGAGAGAGAGGGATGTAACAGAGAAAGGCATGCTGGCAGAAATAGGAATATGGCCAAAGGGCTTATGAAGAAGGGTTCAAGAACCTCAGAAAGACTTTGGAAGAGATGATTGGATGGTCAAGGAAGTCACGTGGCTTTCAAATCAGTCTTGGGTTTGAATCTGGCCCAACCACTTACAAGCTGAGAGAGCTTGGGCAATTTTCATGATTTCCACTCTAGTCATCAGTTTTTAATGTATAAAGGAGGAATCCATAACTACCTCCTAAGGGTGGTAGGAGGATTACGGCAGCCAACATGGGTAGACTGTCCAGCATGGTGCCTGGTGCATAGCAAATGGTCAACAAGTGCTGGTCGCTGCCGTTCTCATTCCACATGTGAAGGCTGACCTGAGGAAGATGGGTGGGTTTTTCTGTGCAGCCCTGACAGCAGAAATTATAGGGAGGCAGACTTGTTTGGCTTGAGAAGAAATTCCCTGGCTTTCAGGGCTGTGTGAATAAAGAGTGGATCCCCTGGAAGTCAGGGGGTCCTCCTCCATTGTTTGAGCAGCTGCAGGGTCCGTCCTTGGCTGGATTGCTGTAAAGGGTTTTGAGACCATCTTAGATGGGTGGTGGTCAAATAAGTAGATTCTGAGGCGGCTTCAAACTGAGCCATGTGCACTAATCTTATTTTTCAGAGACACTGAGGGGACCCTGCTCTAACCAAGAGCTCTGAAAACAATTTTGTTTCTAAATCTTTCCTGTTTAAGCCCTCTTGCCTGATCAAGGATTTTCATTAGAGAAAGTGAGGTAGATACTAGGTATGAAATGTTCTGACCTCCTTTAAATCTAAGATATTTGCTGGAATGTAATTTCATTTTATTACAAATTGAGATTCTGTGGGTAGTCATACCCACCTTAGACATGTCCTTGGACCTGTGCAAATTTAATCATTTCAATGAAGCAGGAGAGAGTTTGCTGTTTAACTCACATTGGAGGTTGGTTCTCGTGGAAAAGGATTCATAACAAGATGGCTGGATTTGTATATACTGGATGTAAAGTGACTGGTGAAAACCATTTTCCAATTACTAATAGTAAAGTGAGGCTGTGTTCTTGTGGGCAGGGGGGATTTCTGGGATTATTAGGAAAGGACAAACACCAGCCAGGTAGATCCTGACGTTGACTTAGAAAGTCTTTCCTGTGCCTTCATTAGCTCTCCCTTTGGGTGTCGTCTGGTTGTGCATATTTGATATGTTATAGCTGAGGCAGAATCTGGGAACCCTCCTACTTGCCTTCTGCCTTTAGAGTATCAGGACTTGACTTCCAACTGTCAGTATCAGCATCTCTGTGCCTGATAGCTTTTTCTGAAATTACAGGGCAACTGACATCAGGCCCAAAGCACTAGGCAATTAACATTCCCTAAGAGCTGCCCTCAGCCATTGCCTGAGAGGTGTATAAATACCCCAACTCACATAGGCACACACACTGGAGTGGGATAATTCTGTGGCATTTGTTTAGCGCTATTACCCAAGGTCTCCAGGTGGAATTAAGTTCTAGTTGCCGCCTGTGACTTTATTGGCTTCCTTCCTTTCCCTATGTTACTTCCTCAATCCCTTACCAGTTCCTATGCACCCCTTAACTTGCAGTGAATCCTTCCTTGTCTTAGGGCCAGTTTCTGGGGGAATATAAGACATGAGCTTTGTAAATTCCTTACCAGCCCTATATGGGGTTACTGAACATCAGGTCTGCATAAGTGTTCGCACTACCTGCACACACACGTTTCCTCCAGCTCCAAAGTTCAGGAAGAGGAGCAGTGCAGCAGGGCTCTCTCACAGCCCAACCGCAAACCACACACGGTAGAGACGTGAGAGCTGCATCAGGCTGGAAGGTCTAGAGAGCTGCACTCTGGCTCTTTGCCGAAGGCTCACCTCTTTTTTTTTTTTTTGCAGTACGCGGGTCTCTCACTGTTGTGGCCTCTCCCATTGCGGAGTGCAGCCCCCGGACGCGCAGGCTGAGCGGCCATGGCTCACGGGCCCAGCCTCTCTGCGGCATGTGGGATCTTCCCGGACCGCGGCACGAACCCGTGTCCCCTGCATCGGCAGGCGGACTCTCAACCACTGCGCCACCAGGGAAGCCCCGAAAGCTCACCTCTTGGTGCAGGGGATAAGGTCTTAATTCTCTGTCCCCTTACCCTGAAAAATAGCTGTTAATCAATGCCAGAAAGGTATAAGGATTATTCGAGGTTCTTACGGTGAGTCTTCAGCATCTGTGCCCTTGTGTAGTCCATTTGAGGGGAGCTGCTGTGTGGGTGTCTGCAAGTACATCCTTCAGGAGAACTTCCTTCTGGTTTCCAGACAGTCCTGCCTCTCCCTAGGCCCACAAAATTGGGAGGGTGGAGGGGATTTCTTTTTCTTGTTGATTGAAGGGTTGGCAAAGTTATGCCTAACCTTAAATGCACTGTTTCTCCCAAAGAAGGTCACAGACTATTGGGGAGAGTTGAGGGAAACTGAGGCAGCTGCATGGAACAAGGACATGGAAGTTCTTATCAAAATACTTTATTTCTACTGACCTTTTCATATGTAAGGCGTCCACTTCTTGAGCCTGCTTCCTTCTAACGTTAATAGTGAGTCTGCTTATCGTGGTCGTTGCTGTCGACAAAGGGAATAATTAAGCCTCTTGGTACGAATCCCAGAAAGCACGTTGGCTGCCCCAATTCAACACAAGTAAAACGCAGTCTGTAGCAAAGTCCGTTTCTGCTGGGTTGGGGTGAGGTGAGAGTGCAGGTAGAAGATCCTGGGATGCCTCACAGTACTCGGGCTGGGATTTCAAAGTGTCAGTGGATTCTCTCTACTTCTCTTGTCTCTCCCACATCCATCCATGGATACGCTGCATGTCGCCTGGAGCATTTAGAATTTTTCTTTTCTTTTTTTTTTTTTTTTTTGAGGGGGAGAATGTGCTGATCTCCTAGACGGTGTAACAGACCTGTTTCTTGCAAGCTGCTTCTGTCCCTCTGTGTGGAACCACTGGCGCAGGGTTCAGTGACGTAGTGATGCTGAACTGGGGAGAAGGAGCAGAGGAGAAGCAAGTGATCTTCACGGGAAACTCTGAATTGTCCCCTTGGAAATGATGTCCAGTCCCTTACAGGTAAACATCATTTGTAAATAACTTGCTACCAGTATATCAATTTATATCCGGTGGCACCAGATATATTGATCAGTTCCTTGGTTTTGCTTTCTGCTTTCCCAGGTACTGGGAAGTGCCCCTCCACCTTCCTTGCTTGGCGTGTAGGGGACTCCTAATAGGTGGCACTTCGGGTGGCATTACAGAGAGGAAGGGGACAAAGTGGACGAGCACAGAGGATGGTGAGTGTGTACCAGGCTTCCATCAGTTTAGATTCTTTAAGTCCTCTGATTCCCCCACCTGGATAACCAGGCTCCTGTGTCTTCTATTGTTTGGTTTGTGGGTGTTTTTTTAAAATTCCTCCCCAATTTAAAAAACTCCAGAGCAAGACTTGTCGTGGGGATTGAAGGAGGGGAAAGATCAGCTTTGCTGAGGGTTTATACATCTCAGGACCTGAGAGTAAGTTGTGCAGAGTGACAGGGACTTTACTGTTTGTTCCCAGAAAGGTATATGGACCAGGTATATGTGACCAGGGTCACATGATGAGTCTTTAGCATCCATTCCCTCGTGTGGTCCATTTGAGGGGGCCTCTAGTAAAGCTCTGTGGAGCGTATCCAGAGGTGACCAAATCATCAAGCACCGGGAAGCTGGACCAAGTTGCAATTCAGTGTAAGCTTCCTCGAGGAAGGCGGGGCTGTCTTATTCATCCGTATTCCCTGGGGACAAGCAAGATGTTTTGATAAATGTGATACGTGTCTGTGCTCAGAAAATGCACGTTTGGACAAGTAAAGGAGCTCCTGGGGGCTGGCTGGGCTGTCAGAGGCGAGCTCAGAAAGCTGGGCTCTGTAAAGGTCACGGTCCATGGAGGAGAGAAGTAATTACAGTCCTGATATTTGGAACATTAGGCAGGGCTCACGGAAAGGCCCGGCTCAGTGAACTACCTTGGAAGATGCCAGGTGGAGTGGGCAACCCAGTTTGATGGCAAAGAGGAATGGGTCTCTTTCATCTCCCTGTTCGTGCTCCTTTCTCTCCCAGCCTTCCCGTCCATAAGGTGTGCAACTCTTTTGGTTCTTATCCATCCAGAGCTGCCTCATTTGTGAAAGGAGCTTTCAGCTCACAGTAGCTTTGGGGTCGTCAGGGTCCCCTAGTTGGACAGATCAGGGTGCTGGCACGTCCCTGGCCCCTGTGTTCAGTTCTAAGTCAGTGCTTCCCATCCGTTTACGCATCAAAGAGCTCAGAGAAAAGGTCATTGTACTGAGGTCACTGAAGACCACTGGCCTGGGCCCTCTGGCTGCTGTCCCAAGCTCTATTTAGCTCCCTGTAACTCATTCCCGGCCTCCATCTGGAAGCATCTATCTAACCAGTCTTCATCTCCAGTGGTTCCCACAATGCCTCCACTCCCATGAAAAAAACAGGGCGAAGGCAACCACTTTCCCAGGCCGTACCTTGATGAGATGACGTCAGAGCTCAGTCATTCAACAAATGTATTGGGCGCCTTTAATGAGCGAGGTGCTGTGAAGGGAGATGAACCGATGGAGCAGATGGAATCTTCCAGGCCCTCATAGCAAGTGAACTGGCAGTCACAGTATAATGGGAAAGACAGTAAAAAGGGAGCTATGGGGGGGCTACACTGGGTGGGGGGGGGGTGAAGGGGAGGGTTTAGAGAGTTTCAAGAGAAAGTCAAATGTATACAAAAAGGAAAAACTCTCCCTTGAGTTTGTTCTAAACCAGAGGTAAACAAATTTTTTCTTAAAGGGCCAGACAGTTGGTCTCTGTCACAAATAGTCATCATGTCATTGTAGCCCAAATGCATCCATAGCAGTACATAAAAGAATGGCTGTGGCCATGTCCTAATAAAACTTTACATAAGCACGTAGCAGTAGCGACTGCGCTCAAACTGAGGATCAGAGTTTATTAACACCTGATCTAAAGAAAGGAAGAACAAATGCTCTATCAATCCCCTTTGATTTAGAAACAACTAGGAAGAGGGTACTTTGCTGGAGAATTTTATCTAATCTCAGTTTGGAAAAATGAATTTTAAAGCTTCTGTGAGTCATTAATCTAAGAGTGTATTGTTGAACCCAAGTTCCTGTGCCCCAAGCACAGTGAGGCCAAACAAACCGAAATGTCCAGAGAAAGGTTTATAAAAGGTTTCCAGAGAAAGGGAAATAAAAACATGAATGGGCAACTCAAGGTAGAGACAAGAGCAGCCCCAGGAAGTAAGACATTGAGTCATTGATACCTAACTAGAATATTTGGAGTCTAATACCGCATAGTAGGCAGGATATGCTACGTTACGCTGTAGTAACAAACATCTCCAAAAGGGTCTCTAAACGACAAAAGTTTATCTTTCACTCATGTAAAATCTACTCTGGGGTGACCCTCCAGAGTAGCTGTCTCTCATGTGACATTGTACTGCCACATCAACACTTGCTTCCACTGTTACTGAGGTTTCAGGGGAACCAGAGAGGTGGTGTGTCAGCCATAGGTACTTAAATGCTTCTACCCAGAAGTGACACATCACATTTCATTGGCCGAATCATGTCACGTGGGCACACTTCAAGGGAGTGGGGAAGTAAAAGTGCCATTAAAGATATCAGTGAATAGTGGTAATGTCTGCTATATACTCTCTGCTACGGGAGGTATTAGGCTATCCAGAAGTCTGGAAGACTTGAGACTTAAAGAATGAGTAGCAATTAGCGAAGAAAAGAAGGATGGGAGAAAGAGGGGGAATGTTCTGTTAAAAAAAGAAGAAGAATAATAAAGGTCTGCATGAATTCAAGAAATGAGACATTCAGGGTGGGTGGAGAAAGCAGCCTAGGATAGAGTAGGGATATTCACCATACGTTTGAAAGTGTGTACAAGATATTTTAAGGCAAAACTCCCTTACGATGGAGCTTATTTCCAAGGTGAGGGTTTGGGGATGAAGGGCACTATGGTCATTTGTTTCACACTTCTTGGGCCCAGCCTGTCCTGTGTGTCCATGTTGGCACCTGCTACAGAAAAGATGGAGAGCCTAGCTTGAGAAAGTTCAAGGCACTCAAACCCCTGATTTTTCTGTTGGTAAGGGTGAGAATTTCCCATTATTTTCCTCCAAAGTCCTCTTAGATAATTTAGTAGATCCCTGAGCTGACTGGACCTCTCTAAGGACTTATTTAGAACCCTCAACACCCCCTCCACGAGGGACAGCTAGATAGAGGTCTCCACCATGACCTTATCGCCAGTGAGGTAGGTAGTGTCCATGGCTGCATTTTATTGTACCAGTCTTAGGAAGGAATGGGTTGAAGTTGTAGCAGCAGGAACCATATTACTTCAGACCCTAGTCTGATTTTGGTTCAGAAAATAGAGGCCGCTGTTAAAATGATTTAAAGTCTGACAACTGAAATTCCCTGAGTACTTCCAATCTAATTAGCAGCCCAATCTCCTGATACCTGGTTGTACTTAGAGGAGCCCTGAAATAATTTGTAGATAGGGTTCCATCTGAAATTAAGGCAGTCGAATATTCTAGATTTTATAAGACCATCCTCCAGACTAAAGTGATAATGACTCTTAACCAGAGTTCCCCTTGCTTCCGTATTCCCTCCTCTACCCCACAATGCTGGTAGAACTGAACTTCACTGTCCTCCACCCTCGCCGCTCTGGTCCACCTGGTGCCAATGTCCTGAATGTCCGGGTCTAGCCTAGCTGACCTCATTAAGGAAAGGAGTTACAACTGTGACTAAGTCCGCCAAAATACCATAGACTATTAAAGGCATCAGTTCATCGAAGTCCATGATGTTAATTTGCCGGGAAAGAGTCCCACCGGATTAAACTTTTAATTGGTATGAAATGCAGCTCAGAAAACGGGGGCTTGGGGGGGGAGGTCTTGGGGAAATTTTATTCTGTGGCCTGGCAGTAATTAACCGACCTCCTCCAGAGTTACTGCCCCTGGGAGTATTGGAGTTGTTAAATTACCAGGCAGGGAGAAATTCTGCTCTCCAGAAGCCCAGCCCTTACATCTTCCCACATCTCTCTTCCACTCCCTGTCTTTCTCTGAATGAAGTTGTAAATGAGTGATGTCTGACCCAAAGCTTCCAAAGGCTCTCAGAGACCCTACAGAACAGTGCCGAGAAAATCCCCATCCCCTTACAGTTTTTTCTATGAATTAAAGCTTTATATCTAGAATGTTCTGCATTAGATCATCTCCAACTCATTTTCGGGGGCAAAGATGTGGGAATCTTTTAGACCCTGACATTCTAGGACTGCACCATTTTTCTGTGCCCTCTCTGTAAAATCAGGATTATGGGACGGTGATACAGTCATCCCTTGGTGTCTGTGGGGAGATTGATTCCAGGATCCCCACGGATACCAGCATCTGTGGATGCTCAAGTCGCTTCTATAAAATGGCGTTGTATTTTCATATAACCTATGCACATCCTCCACTTTAAATCATCTCTAGGTTACTTATAGTAAGTAACACAATGTAAGTGCTATATATATAAATAGTTGTAAAGGCAGTGTCAATGCTACGTAAATAGTTACCAGCACTCGGCAAATGCGAGTTTTGCGTTTGAGGACTTTCTGGGATTATTTTCCCCAAATATTTTCAATCCATAGCTGGTTGAATCTGTGGATACAAAACCCACATATTAATACATGGAGGACTGTATATTGTAGTGTATATTCATACAGGACAATAAAAATAACAATGTTAAATCAACAGAAGCCAAATTATAGCGTTTTTCCTACAATGAAATAAAGCTTAAAATGTATAAACACAAAATAGAAAAGTAAAACAAGAATGATCTGTGGATACATGTGACAATATGGGTGAATCTGAAAAATACTAGGTTCGCGGAAAGAAACCAGACACACAAGAGAGAAACCATATGATTCCATATTTATGAGATTCAAGGACAGGCAGAATTAAACTAATGTGAAAGAAATCAGAGTAGAGTTTGCCTATAAAAAGTAGGGATGGGGTTGACTACTAAAAGGGCATGTGAGGGAACTTTCTTAGGTGGTGGAAATGATTTATATTTTGAGTAGGTGGATACCTTTTGTCAAATTCATTGGGTTGTACACTTGAGATCTCATCTGACCAATAAAAGAAAATTAGGCTTGAAGGAAAAAAATACACATAGCCTTTTAACTTCGCAAATTCTACTCTTGAGAATTTGTCATTAGACGAGTGTATAAAAGCAGTCATTGTAGTGCTTATAATAGGAGAAAATATACAAAAATACAATTTAAATACTTGGCAATATGATTATATTCTGGTAGCTCTATACAATAGAATGTTCTACCACCATGAAAAAATGTTGATATACTTTGACACGTGAAAATACAAAATGTAATTAAAAACAGTGCAATCTCATTTTTGCAAGCATTAAATACAACAGTGGCTTTTTCAGGTTGGTTTTACTACAGGCAACATTTATGCTTTTCCGAGTTCTATATAGTATATAGCAGATGTATCTATAATCAGTGTTTATTACTTTAAAGATACCTAGCTGTTGTGCATTTTTAATTAGACTTGGATATCACCCACCACAATGTCTAGTGCCTAGACCGCCAATGCTCAGAGCCCGTTGTTCATTTCCTTACATCCAGGCTCTCTTTGTACTTTTCTTTCTGGACCAAACTCAGGAGTCTTGTTATTTCCATCTCATCAATACAGGGCTGCAATTTAGTCCAGAAGAGAATGCCTTTGTACTTCCTTTAGGACATGAACTTTGAGTCTCTTACCAGATCTAGTCTGCTGCTATACTCCAGACCTGTGCATTCCATCTTCCATGAAGGTGCAAAGTTACCTGGATGAGATCTAGTCACCTTTGAAAATTTTTTTAAGGTCCAGCTTGTTAGGGCCTGCCCCCGCTTGCAGAGCCTGGCCAGATTCCATGCAAGGTGCCCACACACTGGTTACATCTGGCTTCTTCTCAGCCTTGCTTCTTGGCCACACCTGCACACTGCACCACCTGGCTCTACTCCCTCCAGCACTTTCTCTGGGCTCACACCTTCTCTTTGCCTGCCTTCTATGCTAGGTTTTCATATCCTGAGATTCGCAGCTCAAGGTGCCTGTATATCTCCATATTTTCTGCAAAGGGGTTGTATAACAGGTTGAATAATGCTCCGTCCCCAAAAATATGTCAAAGACCCAACCCCCAGAACCTGAGAATGTGACCTTATTTGAAAATAGGATCCTTGCAGATGTAATTGAGAATATTTAGATGAGATTATCCTGGATTTAGGGTGGGCCCTAACTCTAATGACAGGTGTCCTTATGAGAGAAACAAGAGGGAACTGTGACACAGAAGGTCATGTAAAGCCAGAGGCAGAGATTGGAGTGATGTAGCCACAAGCCAAGGAACACCTGGAGTCACCAGGAGCTGGAAGAAGCAAGAAAAGACTCTCCCCTAGAGCTTCAGAGGGAGTGTGGCCTGGCTGGCACCTTGATTTTGAATTCCTGGCCTCCAGAACTAATGAGAATAAATTTGTTTTAAGCCACCAAGTTTGGTAACTTGTTACAACAGTTAACTTGTTAATACAGATAGTAATTAGCAAACCATCTATACAGAGGTCCTGTTCCCACCCCTCCAACCTGCACTGATGGAAAAAGAAATCATGATGGTCTTAGCTTGAAAGACACAAATCGAAGTCTAAAGGAGGGGCTTATGTGTAGGCAATTCAGTTTGAGAAGTGAGTCCAAGAAATCAAGTGAGGAAACAGATTTCTGAGTGCAACAGGAAGGGAAGGGATTCCAAAACAAGCACGTGTTATCCATCAAGCCAGTCACAGACGTGGATGAGGAAGGTGTGCTCTCCCTGAGACTCTAGGCGCTGTATCAGGGCCCCCGGAAATGTCCATCCAAGGGGCACTTATTTACTGGCTCCCTTCTTCCATTGGTCGACAGTTGTCCCTTTGGACATCAGCTGCTCTGTGCCCATGCTTCCCGCTGCGTCAGCAGGGGTCAGGAGTGAGAGGAGCTTCTGGGCAGAACATGACAGCAGTGACTGGAGTAAGAGGTGGGTCTAGAGGATGTGAGGCACAGGGTCCCATATCACGGCCTGGAGAGACGTGTCGTCAGAGTTGGGTTGGAGGGCCAACTCTGGGGAAATTCTCCCCAAACTCTAAGCCCATTTGATTTATCACTGATAATCTGACCTCACAGGTCTGTTGAGAATTCAATAAGAATGAATGTGAAAGTGTTTTGCGAACTTTAAAACACTAGTAAATGTCAGCTAGTATTGTATAGGATCATCCCAAACGCGAGAGCCTATTTTCCCACATCTCAGCCTTTGGCCTGCACCTGCAACACTCTTTCTCTTCCCATCCTCTCTAACACACGGTCCTCCCCTTCTCCAACCCCTTTCCAGCCCCATCAGGGCGTACAGCATCTCCTGCAGCCAATCTCCCATCCCAGGCAAGCTGTCGGCCTAGCCTGAGGGGGATCAAAGGCTCCCTGATGATGCTGCCCCGAGGAAGGAAGTGGAAGGGAGAGTGCAGGGTCCCCAGATGCAGAACGAGCTAGCTCTCAGAAGCGTCTTTTCCTGCAACATCTAATTGCATCTTACCTGCTGCTCCGGCAAATGAAATTTAAATATTTAACAAGGATATCAGCACCATTCTGGCAGCTGTGGGTCCCCCACAGACGAGACCTCAGAGGGAAGGAGACTGCTTGCAGCCTGCACAGTCTGTGACTGGGACAGAGCAGGCCTCTTCCTCGCCCTCACACGCCCCAGGGGACCGCCTGGCCTGGCCTGGGCTGGCGCTCAGGAACCTTGCCACCCAGAGCCTGAGCGGGTCTTCCTGCCCTCAGCTGGCCAGGCACTGGGTGCCCAGCTCCTCTGTCAAACCGGACTGCACACAGCTCGTCCCTGTTCTTAGTGGGTTCTAGAGCAAGATTCTCACACTGCTTGCCCACCAACCACAAAGCAGGGCTGCCTGTGCAGCCTGCTAGCATCCCCCTAAAATGCCACGCGGCGTCTCATCCTCTCTCACTACTTTCTCTGAGATGCCATGTATGATCGCAGGCCCCCTAATACGTTACTTTTCAGAAGAAATACTGTGTCAGTGTAGTAACAAATGTTAAACTATAAAACCTAAGAACCATATTTATAATGACAGTGTATAAACTGTATTTATAAACATATTTTATAAAGTTATAAGTATCAGTCAAGATTCCAGCAGAAACAGATGGCTCCCGTTAGAAGAACTCCTGTCAGGAAGAAGGTTGATTTGAGAGGGGGCCCTCCACCAGGCGGGGGTGAGGTAGAAAGGACTCACAAAGGATACTATGGTGGTCACAGTGGAGCTGTTGCCAGCCCTCAGCCTGATGGAATGAGGCGAGAAACCCTGAAAAGAAGAGACATATCCTGTCGGCTGCCTGGGGGAATGTCCTATGAACAAGTTTAAGGAATCCTACCGTGCTAAGTACCTTGCTTCCAAGAAACTCTGCTTAGAAAGGGAGGCAGTTACCAAAGGCGGTACAGCACGATGGCCCTCCGCATCTGACACCTCGAAGATGTTTCTAGTAAATAGCAAGGAGGGGAGTCAAATCCCCCTCTTGGGAGGGCGGTCAGAAAGGAGAGGACTTTACTGGTAACTTCACAGATGACAGCTAGACTGAATTCACAGGGAGAAAGACATTACCTAGATCAGGTGGGGAAGGGAATTTAGGGAGAGGGAGAAGTGTCTGGATACACCCAGTGGTGGTTGGCTACATGGAGTATCTTGGGAATGGCTGGAGTTCTGACATGGTTACAAAGGCTTTAGGAAAGCAGAAGATGACTCATTCAATGGTACACATCGAAAACTGATCTTCCCCTCCTCCCTACCCACTTCAGTGAGAAACAGGGTATTTGGTGAGGTGAGTTACTGGTAAAGCTATTGGGAGGCCGCACATCCATGTAGCTGATGGCAAACCTAAAAAGTCTGAGTTAACAGCTCCAGGTTACCATTTAGACCTCTCCAGCCCTCCTCCCACTTCCTTCCTGGGGTCTCTCAAGCCAGAAGGATAGTCAGGTATGAAAAGACAGACGGTTTGTACAAGAGGAGAGTGAGCTAGAGATGGGATACCGCATCCTTTCCGTTGTTCTCGCCTGTGCTTAGATGCGTGAGTTCCCATCCCCAGTCCCTGCAGGGGTGATAAAGCCCCCAAATGCCCTTCCTATTGATCCCCATTCTTACGCTGTATCTCCCATGCCAGTAGTTTATAGCATCTAGGAATCAATCCTAGGGAAGAAAAAAATACCAATCCCTAATATATGCTTCTCCAAGGTACATACTTACCTAATTACCTCTAGATATTTTCACCACTCTTAAGGAATTACGAGCATTTTTAACAAGCTCTGATAAAATGCCTATGTTAGAGGGGAAGGTCATAAATCTACCAGCATCTATTATTCCTAACTGTACAGATGGTCCTTTAAATTATTAAGATGGAACAAGGGACTGACAAGCCTTGAAAGGGGGGAGGGAGAAGAAGGTGAAAAAGGTTTGGCTGTGGGATGCTGGTTAGGGATGGTTTTGCAGCCGGAGGGTTCTGGATAGACAGAAAGGATCATGCAGTGGAGATAGATAGGCGTGAATTCATCTAATGGTTACTTTCCTATTCATGTCTTGGTTTCGTTCTTATCCAGGTGGGCCCAGTACATGTCCCCATTGGAAATCTGCTTGGGGCAGAGCCCCATGATGGTTCTTCTGTATTCCATTTAGCCTGATTGGGAAATTTAAGTAAAACTGCCTAAGAAGAGGCATGATCTTGACAGCCATGGGTTGGCAGTAGAGGAGGTTGACGGGAATATTGTTCCCTGATAAGCTGTGTGTTTCTTTATCTTGGGGGTGAGTGGGAAAGTAGGAGAAGGGAGATGCAGGTGGAAGGTCAGACGTACCGGCCCACACCTCGAATGAGACAGCTTGACTGTGGAGATCATTCTGGCCTTTGGGCTGATCACTGAATGCTGTGAGTCTTAATTTCCCATCTGGAGTTGGATGGGGAACACCTGACCTCCTCACACAAGGTTTGGTAGGTACAGAGAGCCTTTGCAGCCGTACTGAAGGATGAGAAGCCACCAGAACTACCAAGGTGCTGAACTAGCCAATGTTAACCCCTTCCTCCAAGACTGATACTGGAGAGGCTAAAGCAGGAAGCACCAAAAGAGTAAACTGAGGAAACCCTCACTTAATATTAGAAAACTCATAAGCATAACCTGCCACATCAACAGGTTAACAGAAAATATTGAGAGACAGTTCTCCATGGATCTTATATTTATGCACATTTTGTGAGCAGAAGCTCCCATGTCCTTTATTCCAGACTCTCTCTTCAAGATCATTGCCTAGAAGATAGCCTTGAAAGATATTGTCTTTCTGAAGCAAATGACAGGGTTTTTTGTTTTTTTTTTTTTACTGTCTTGTATAATAAAGATAATGTCTCACTTCAAGCTGAATGTTGGGCATATTTGCTTGTAGCCTATTTTAAAAGATTCAGATTTTCTCAGCTATAGCACAAATCCACTGCATGTGCCGCATCCACCTTGGCAGCCCTGTGTTGTCCTCATAGGGCTTGAGGGGAAAGGGGATCAGATATGAGCATGAAGATAATGCTTCCTGCTGCACCATGGGTAATAGTCCCTTATCTCTTACTCAAGAGCCTTGTATCTTTTGCCAGAGTCTATAAAGCTATGGTAGTCTCATTTACTAGCTTGCATGGAGGGTAAAATCTCAGACCCTTCACAGTTCATGACAGTTATCTAAAAAGCTCATGATAAGACATGTAATGTTCTATAGTCATTTATGACAGAAAATTTAAACTAGGAAATCATTAAAAGCATTTATTTTAAAACTAGAAATGAAATAATAATTTTCACTAATTTATGGACATTATATTGACAGTCTTAGCCAGTGTAATAAGACAAGAAAAATACAGGCATAAGGACTGGGAAGGAGGAAATAAAACTTCCATTGGCTATAGAAGGTAACTTGTATATAGATTCTTTTAAACTTAATCAGAAACAACATGTATTAAGAAGCCTGGATGTAAGAATAGTATATATATTCAAATTTGGTTGTATGTCTAGATAGCAGCAGCAAACAATTGGAAAATGTAGTTGAAGAGAAGAAGACATCATTTATAACACTATCAGAATATAAAGGATTTAAGAATAAATCCAACAAAAAATATGTAACACCTATATAGGGAAAATAAACCTTCAGACATATTTTTAAAGGTTTAAACAAATGGAGAATTATAGCATGTTTGATTGAGAGTTTAATGCTGGGTTTTATAGAATTCAATAAGATGATTGTAAACCTTATATGGAATGTCAAATGGCCCAGAGTAATCTACAAAAAATGAAAAAGAGGTATAAGGGAGTCTTTCTGTATCAGATACAATCACTAAATATGATGCTACATTAATTTAAACTGGGTGGTACTGAAAAAAATAGACAAATTGATAAAAAGAATAGGGAGCCCCAGAAACATATCATGACAGTATGTCATGTTATAGTTAAAGGAACAATTTTTCAACAAATATCCGTGAAAAATTTTAACCATATGGAGTAAAATCAAATTGAACTTATACAACCCTCAAACACACACACGTCCAATAGCTTTATATGAATTAAAGAATTCACTTATCTCCTACTGAGAATTTGAAAGTTTCATTTTTTGCAACTTGGAGTTTGGAAATTTTTCTTAAGACAGGAAAAGCATTAACCATGACAGAAAACTGATAAACCCAATTATGTTAAAATTAAGAGTTTTTCATCCAGGAAGTAAAAAGACAAGTTACAAAGTGAGAGATTTCTGTAATACATACTAATTATAAAATACTAGTATTCAGAATATAGAAAGAAGTCCTACGAGTATATAGCAAACAGGCAAAGACATAAGTGGGCGTTTCATAGAAGATGAAACATATATAAAAAGCAAGACAGTCATCAGTGATCAAAAGAGTACAAATCAAGATCACAGTGAGATACCGTTTTATACCCATCCAATTGGAGAAAAGAAAATTCTTGAAGTCTAGCAATACCAAGAGTTGGAAAAGCTGTGCATCCACAAGATTTCTTATCATGCAAGTGGAAGCATAATTTGGTACAATCATTCTGGAAGATAGCATTAATAAATAACAATGTGCAAAATTCTTTGCATATATACACAGGAGGGGAATGGCTGGGTTGTAAAGTATTTGGCATTATCTCCTAAAGCTGAATATTCAAACTTTTCTGAATATATCTGGTTCTCCCCTCTTCTGTGAAAATGAACCTCCTGGTCCCTTGTGACTGGGTGGGTCCATAGGTCTAGTTTTGGCCAGTGAATTCTAAGTGGAAGGGATGTGTCACTTCCATGCCAGATCACTGAAATGCTGATGTCAGATCCTTCAGGGCTCCCTTTTTCCCCCTCTGGCATACCTACTGTCAACATTTGAAGTGATGACTATTTTGTCAGCCTAAGTCTTTAAGTGATTATAATGAGCAGAGCCTTCCTTCTTGACTTTGAGGAGACATAGCATGGGTGAGAAATAAACCTTTGTAGTTCTAAGGCTTAGATTTTAGAAGTTGTTTGTTACTGTAGCATATAATAGCTTATTCTGACTAATATATATGCACCAGGAGACATGTAATAGACTGTTTGTAACACCATTGTTTGCAGTGGCCTTGGAAACCATCCAAATGCCTGTCCCCTGAAGGAGAATGAATAAATTATGATGTATTTACTGTGAGCGATTATTCAACAGTAAGGACGAAATAACTGCAGTGACATATAACAATACATGTGAACTTTAACCGAGTAAATAAAGTGAAAAAATAAATCCAAAGGATTATTTTTATGTGTAGTATATATAATGATATCCAGATGCCTTTTTTATAAAATTAAAACACTAAAATGCAAATGAATACTCTTTATACCTATAGTTATAGTAAAAGGAAAGCCGATAAGTAATCAACACAGGATTCAGGATGGTAGTTACCTGAGGCAGGAAAAGCAGGGGCAGGGGATGGATGAGACTGCATTGTTAGAGGTAGGTGATTGTCAAGATCTCAATCTGGGGTGGGGAGGGGGGTGGAGAATATAAATATTATTAAAAATAGCTAAATGTCAAGTTGTTCATGGGTTCACGATGAATGCTTTATAAGACAAGATTATAGCCAATCCATAATCCAATTCTATGTGAGATTTTTTTAAAAACGTGATGATGAGACTGGTCTATAGTAATTATCTTTGAAAAAAGGTCTGTATATGTGGAGGGATTCTCAAACATCCAGAGGCTGAGTTAAAATATGGATGTGCACCACCCGTCAGCATTAAGCCCTGAGAGCGGGGTGATCTGAAGCCAGAGAATCATTCTATTTTTGTTTTCTTTTTATAGGATCCCAATAGGCCCGAGAGTTCCTGTATTCCATTCCTTTCGCTATAAGGTTCTTAGTTGTATACCACGGTTGCAGGCTGAGCAGGAGATGATTTCTGCAGGAAACAAAACCAGTGAACAAATGTCATAGTTACTGAGCTGTTGACCATCCTGTTCCTTTCCCAGGCATTGTTCCTGAGATTGGAAATAGGATGAGAGAGCTCTGGAAGGCAGGGACATCATAGTTTGCTGGGACACGTGGGCAAATAAATGGGTGCTACGAAAACTGAAGTCCCTAATCCAGACTGTTGATGGGAGAAGAGGTGACATCGAAACTAAGACCTAACGTACAAGTAGAATCTATCCAGATAAAGGATTGAGATTGTAGGGCTCAGGGGTAGGAGATAAAGGAGGAAGAGGGCAGGTTTTAGGCAGAAAGCCATGCAGTAGTCCCCGTTTATCCACGGGAGATACATTCCAAGGCAGCGGATGCCTAAAACTAGAGTACCAAACCCCATATACACTATGTTTTTCCTATACACATGTGCATATGTTCATTTAATTTATAAACTAGGTACAGTAGGAAATTAACAACAATAATACAATAGTGACACCAATATACTGTAATAAAAGTTATGTGAATGTGACACTGTGACAGTCGCTCCCGTAACCCCGATGGTTGCTAAGTGACTAATGGGTGGGTAATGTGTACGGCATGAATACTCTGGCCAAGGGGATGAGTCACATGCCAATCAGGACAGAGCAGGCTGGCACATGGTTTCATCACATGACTCAGAATGGCTGCAATTCCAAACTTATGCATTGTTTATCTCTGGAACTCTTCATTCATGTATTTTCAGACCACAGTTGACCACGGGTAACTGAAACTGTGGAAAGCAAAACTGTGGATGAGGGGGGTACAGCTGTATGTTGTAAACATTCGAGACAAGGAGGTTTTGAGCAACTAAAACTCCCGGTCTGGCTGTACTGAAAAGAACAAGGGGGAAGGTGACAAGAGGAAACATGAGAACAGATCATGTGGGAACTTGTAGGAGTTTGGAAATTAACCTGAGGGCAGTTAATCACATGGGAGCATGCTAATCAGGGGAGCAGTAGCAGATCTGCATTTTAGAAAAGTGGCTCTGTGCCGCTGCGTGCAGAATGGATTATAGGGGCATACTACAGGGGGGTCATTTAGAGCAGTGGTCCCCAACCGTGTTGGCACCAGGGACCAGTTTCATGGAAGACAGTTTTTCCACAGTGGGGGGTGGGGGGATGGTTCAGGTGGTAATTTGAGGGATGGGGAACGATGGGGAGCGGCAGGTGAAGCTTCACTCACTCCGCGCGCCTCTCACCTGCTGCTGTGCAGCCCAGTTCCTAACAGAGGAGACCCTAATCAGGGTTGGGGACCCCTGATTTAGAGTGTGCATCAGGCTTCCCACGGGAAACATACGACACACTTATAAGGTTTTATTGAAGAAACATAATGAAGGACATTTACAGAGGTGTGGACAGATTAAGCTCAGAAGGGATGGTGCAGCGCTTGGGGACTAGCATCAGTGAGAGCCTTCACCACGCCACCTAACCTAAGCAGAAGACAGATGGCATGGAAACCTCAGTGATGCAGTCGGTGGGGGTCAGCCTCCTGGGCACAGAGAAGGACATGGAGGGGCAAATGAAGAAAAGTCTGCACGTGAGGCTCTGTAGTGTTGACCCCAGCTTTTTGGTGGCCTGAGATAGGGACGTGACCCAGGAGACAAAGAGAAATGAGATGACTTGAAAGAGATTTAATAGGTCGACCTACATAGTAGACTTGTGCTCAGTGGAGGAATGGGCTTAATAGCACTACAGACATGGACCCTGAAAGAAGGGACCTCCTTTCCCCTTCCATGAGGGAGCATGAAGACAGAGGAATGTCTACTACCTTTTAGCATCCCCTTGCTCCTCTGCGGGAGAGAAATGGCTAGTGCAGTAGGTCAGAATCTGACGCTCGTGGGCCATGCTTCACTAGTGGGGCAGGGTCACTATCTCAATGCTCTTATGTAGTAGAGTCTTCCCTCTTTTTCCCATCCAGAAACCTCCTAAGACAGGCTGGCCAACCTCATCCATGGATGGAATCGGTCAGGCTGGGGAGTGGGGAAGTGAGAGGAAGGGGAGTATCAACAAAGGGTGTGTTACTTGCCACTGTGGGCTCTGAAGTTTAATCCCATTGAGGAATTCTGGGAACCACTGCAGGAAACATACCTCAGAGTTATCCCACCCAAGAGGCAAGGAAGCTCACTCCGACTCCCATCAGTCATTAGCTGAGGGCTTCGTGTGTGTATTACTGTATTTGAGGATAAAACAAAAGGTCTTCAGGAAGAGAAGCAGGTGCTGGGAAATGGAAGTCAGACCAGCATGCACTGAAACAGAGGGGGTTGGAAGAGTCTGGACAGGGCCCCAACAGCTTCTGCTACACCCAACCAGACGCCTTTGCTCCTCTCCACCATTATTTAGAGAGTCCGGATGAAATGGGCATCCTGGATGCCAGAGCAGGGCACTGGTGATTGTATGGGACCAGACCATCAGGACAATGCTGCCCACCGGGTGTCCTGATATGATGGGCCCACCCAAAGGCTGTGACATCGGGCCATAGCATTTACTGCAGGATGTCACTGAGCACTTTGCTTCTGTCCAAGGTTGTAAGGACTCAGAAGACACGGATGGGTCTTTATAAAGAAGAAAGAGGTTGGTTGAGCCCCAGACACTCTGGCCTGTGGTATGGTCTCCTGTGGCTCTGTCTAAACAGTTCAGATCTGGGTCTCTTCTCCCAGTTTCCCAAAGATAGAACCCAATTCGGAGGAGCTGTTCCTTAAGGCTGGTCCCATGTATCTAAACCAAAAGTGAGCACCCACGAATTATTATCTAAAGCAGTGCCTCTCAGTCGTGGCTCTGAGAACCACTGCATCAACCACGGGACGAAGTTGTTTAAAGAGTAGCTTTTTAGGCTTCATCCTCTACCTACTGAATCCGAGCCTGAGAGCAGGGTACCCGCACCTTTAAGAAGCAAGCTAGGCGATTCTAATACAGGACCTAGACCTGTGGTTCTCAAATTTTGCGACACATTAGAATCACCTGGGGAGCATCTAACCCCCTTGACCGCTGTTCCCCACCCACCTCCCATGCTCCCAATGCTCGGGCCACACCCAAGACCAATTTAGTCAATCCAAGAGCAGTGGCTGGGTTTGGGGATGGTTTAAAACTCCCCAGGTGATTGCAGTGTGCAGCCAAGTTTGAGAACCTGACCTGTAGCTAATAGAGATGATACTATTAAACAGTTGACTGAGAAGCTGAAAGCTGTAGTCTTTAAAGTATTTTTTAAAACTGGCCTTGGAAGTCTTATCTAAGACTCTCAATTTACAGATGAGGAAACTAAGTCCTAAAATGTAAAAATTCAGCAGCCAAACAGCTGGTTGAATTTAGCCTTCTTTCTCTTCATTCAATACAATAAACATTCTTGAATATTCAAATATTCAGTGTCTGTACCCAGGCAGTGTTTAATAAGCCATTGTCTGATGTGAAATCAGATGTGTGTGACCTAAATGTACCAGGCATCTCACTGCCTGACTTAAAAAAATTTTTTATGACCTTGCTTTCTTTTTTCTTTAATTTCTAAAAGCATTTTGTTATTTCAGTGTCCTGACCAGCCTCCTTAAAAACAATAAAAGCTGGGCTTCCCTGGTGGCGCAGTGGTTGAGAGTCCGCCTGCCGATGCAGGGGACACGGGTTCGTGCCCCGGTCCGGGAAGATCCCACATGCCGCGGAGCGGCTGGGCCCGTGAGCCATGGCCGCTGAGCCTGCACGTCTGGAGCCTGTGCTCCGCAGTGGGAGAGGCCACAACAGTGAGAGGCCCGCGTACCGCAAAAAAAAAAAAAAAAAAAAAAAAAACTCCGGGCTTTTAATGAGTAAAAGAATTGTATACAAAACTTTGCATATTTACAAAGAGTACAAGATTGAAGTACTTTTGACTTTTAACATTTGCAAGTGTATGAAAACATTACCAACTGCAATACTTGTGAGTAGGTATATGTATATATATATATATATATATATATATATATATATATACCAGAGCTTTGTACATTTCCCCACATATGGAAATGAAAAAGTAACTCGTTTATTGGTGCATTTTATTTTTTGAGAAGCTCATATGCAGGGAAACAGCATAAGGCAAGTCTTCAAGAACCGTTTTGTTTGCTTCTAGGATATTTTGCTTTGCAGAAAACTGCTAAAGTAAGTGACATAACTTCAGTTCTTTCCCTTCACAGTGCACCCCACCTTATCTTTAAATGAAGACAGTCCCACTCCCAGGGAAGGATGAGACCAACTCCTTCCTCTAGTCTCCTATAGCCAATACAAACTTGGTTCCCTAGATGTGCAGCATGGCTGCATAGGAAACCCAAGGCCATCAGTTTCATCCAGTCAAATGTGCCAAGGAACCATCCGTGGGTTTTGGTATGAGTAACAGAGCTGTCAACTCAAGATTTTTAAAAGTTAATAAGAAGGGGGAAAAAAATAAAACCACCTTTTAAAAAGAAAACTATAGCTTTCCTATAGGAATATTTGCTATATTATAAAGGTAATTTAACTGCCTTTATAATACTGAAATCAAAATATGCTTAGTCTGATTTTTCCTGGAGCCAAGAATCATTTCTTCGTATGTTGAACATTCTCATTTTTTCTTCATGATTCAAGACTCCCAGGGAAAAATATTAAATATTCAAGGTAATAGTCTGTGTTCTTTCCATACCTTAGGTTTGGCCTAGTGCAAAGGAAACTGTCACCTGGGGCATTGCTTGAAGGAATCCCTGAGCAGGTAGTGCAAGGCATTTCTGAGAGTTCAGTTCTGCCTGAAGTGGCTCCTTTCTGAAAACATGTACCATTTCACTGCTCCCATAGGATGAGTGATGACAGAGCTCACCTGTGGGACACACCCCTGCAACCTGGAGCAGTCCATTTTGGAGACTCGGGGCAGGGGCCCAGAGTCCCAGCACTACGGCCTCTGTGTACTCCTGGGGAGATTCAAAAATTGCCCCAAATTTGTCACTTTATTCTAAAGTCTCTTGCTGTGGTATAATAAAGAATATTTGATTTTTGTCCTGGGTTCCTGGCACAGAGCTCCTGAAACCCCTGGAATTTATTATCTTTTGTGTGCTAGGAAGATGACTCATGGGTTGGAGGAGAGATCACTAGATAGCTTCAGGGTGGGGGACTGGTTGTCACACAAACCAACCACATGATGAGAAGGTAGAAGGTTTCAGCCCCGCCCCTTAACCTCCAGGGAAGGAAGAAGGGCTATAGATTGAGTTCAATCACCAATGGCCAACGGTTTAATCAATCCTACCTACATAATGAAACAACCACAAAAACCCCTAAATGATGAGGTTCAAGGAACTTCCCAGCTGGTGAGCACGCTGAGGTGCTGGCAGGGTGGCACACCTGAAGAAGGAAGGAGCTCTGGACAACCCCCACATCCTGACCTTGCCTTCTCTTCCATCAGCTGCTAGTGTCAGAATGGAATTTTTATTATTTTATTTTACTTTTTTATCTTTAGAATGGAATTTTTAGACACTGAGTTGGTGTCAGGATAGGTCTGGAAAAAAAAAAATACCCATGTTTAGTCTCCCATCTTCCTCCTCTTCTGATTTCCTGGGTGATGGGGCCTGTATTAATAAAGGCCCAGTTAGGAAAACAGAAACTACTCTAGGTATTTTTGAAGGAGGGCTGTAACACCAGATTGGTGTCAGCCCTGCTTCTGGTGATTTAATCTAACTTGATCTTGTCTCTGAGGCACAGGGACCCACCACTGCCAAGGGCATGCATACTGGGTTTTCCAACCTGGAGATGCCTGAGTTCCTGGGTTACAGCAGCAAAAGAGGGAGAAAAGCTTCCTGCCCAGATCCAGAGTGTTTCTCCTGGGCCCAGAGCCTCGCTCTGCGTATGAATCTCTCCTGAAGAGCGCGTTCAGCCTCTGTCACTGTGACTGCTGAGCTCGGACCCCTCACTACCTTAGTTTACACTTGCTTGCTAGACTTTCCTCTCCAACCAAAACTGCTCCCCCAATCTCCAAAGCAAAACCTCTCATCTGGTATATCTATGCGCTTAGGTCCACTTGGAAGAGAAGTAGAGGCATTGCCTGTACAATGAGAAAGGCCCAGCTCGGCCAACAACAGATCATTACACAGATAATAAAGAGAAGCATTAGTCTAGGTATGTGTAAAAGTGGAAATAAATCTCAAACTGTCTCCTTTCTTCATCACAGGTCTACTTGTATACCCATTCCTTTCCTATTCTCTTACCCCTCTGCTCCCAAAAGGATAGAGTTGACGGGTGGGTCGTTGAGTCATGGCACTCAACCCCAGAAGGCAGAACCAAGAGGCTGAATGTTGCTTCGAGTTCTGGTACGCTGTTGGCCACCAGAGGTTTGGGAAGGTCCCATGGTTCAGAGAGCCATTGGCCTTTTATTATCTATTGTTACGTAAAAATAAATACTGCAAAATTTAGCAGATTAAAAGAACATTATCTCACATAATCTCAAGGGCCAGGAATGGCTTTGTTTGGTAGTTCTAGCTCAGGAGGTTACAGTCAAGCTGTTGATTGCGGCACCAGGCATCTGGTGCTGGAGGATCTGCTCCCAAGCTCACTCACGTGGGCATTGGCTGGCCTTGGTTCCTCCCAGTCTGTTGGAAGGAGGACCACATGGGACTCTCCATAGGGCTCCCTCAGTGTTCAAAACACATGGCAACTGGCTTCTTCCAGAGCAAGTGATCTAAAAGGGAGAGAGAACCCAAAACAAAGCTTCGATGTCTTTTATAACCTAACTTTAGAGGTGTCATGCCATTGCTACGGCTGCATACGTTAATCACACAGACCAATCCTGATACAAGGTGGGAGTAGACTTCATAAGAGTGTGGATGTTTCTAGGCGTGGGGATCACTGCTGGAGATTGAGTCTGGATAGCACTAGATGGGACTCTTTGCAGGCCGTACTGGAAGCTGTCCACCATGCTTCTTAGCCCTCCTACCTAGCTTTTGCAAAGGGTAAGTATCAATAAGAACCTGCTGTATAAAAATAAATAAATTAAATTAAATTAAAAAAAAGAGTAAGTGTCAGAAGGAGGAGACCCTAGTCTAGCTGGTAGTCAAGGAATAATTGCCTTTCAGTTCAGCTCCTGTTCCTTGTGCTTCTCTAAGGAACATTGTAAACTGGAGAAATGACTGACATTCTAGAGTCCCATGGAAATACCATCTAGTGCTATTAAACTCCTCCCCCTCTGCTTGTAACACTTGGAAAATCATGGCAGATCAAGTGGGTACATTCACAGAACCTGGGAGCCAATCACTACATTATTAGAAGGTTGTGGTCTCTGGTGTATGGCCGGTTCAGGATCTTAAATGAGCTTGGGTGTTGTCGTGGCCTTCATTAGAAATGTCTTTCCTAGGGTCAGGGGAGACTCACTCTGGGACATTAAACGGTGGAAGTGACTGCACGTGTAATGAGTCTCTGCCAGCCAACCTCACCCCACATGGAGAGGGAAGGGCTGTCGGCTGGGCCAGAGCAAATGCAATTCAGAGCAAACTCTTTAATCTTTGTGGGTAGAATGGCTTCTGCTATCACAACTCCTCCTCCCTCATCTCAAGAAACTCATTCTCAAATGCTACTCAGGACATTTTTTGCTTCTCTAGAGGAACTGATGCTGCAGGGAAACTGGTGGAAAAGAGGGATTTTGGTGCTGCCTTTGGAGTAGTAAAATCAGCCATGGCCCGGGGGATCCAAAGGCTAAAGAAAGACATTACAGAGTGTGAGACAGAGGACATGATGCATTGCACTTGGTTTTTGGAGCATAAGCAATGACGGGTTCTATAGCTCTTCAAGTGGGGCTTCTGCAAGGCTTGGAAAGAAGCAAGTGGTCAAGGTCATTGAGTTCGTTAGACTTCTACGATGTTAAAAAATAATTTGAATCAGGGTAAGCTAGATTGTACTGTAGTAACACACAGTCCCTCCATTTTGGTGGCTCAAAGATGTAGTTTTCTCTCATACTTCATGTTCATAATGTATTAACTTGGGGGTTCTCATCGTAGTCACTGAGGGACCCAGGCTGGTGAAGATCCCAAATTTTGAAATTGGCGGGTCATCACAGCAGAAGGAAAGAGCTCTCCGGAAAGTCTCACACCAGATAGTAAATGCTCAGCCGCAGACAGACACACATCACTTCCAGTCATTTCTACTCAAGATTCATTGGCTGAACGAGTCATAACACCCCACCCAACCACAAGGAACCTGGAAATCAGTCCTTTTCTGTGCTTGGAATGGGGAAGATGGGTGAATGTTTGGTGTACAGCATTATTGACAAATGCTCTGGCATCCAGTGAAGCTGAAATTCAGATTTTCTCTTCTCTTTTTGCTTTCTTGTCTACCTTAATTCCCCCAGATGGCACTTCGTCTGTGTTAGTGTCGACAGCTGGCAACAGCAACGTGGGCCCAGACGCCGTAATAGGCACTGTGTTCTGGAAACATCCCTCTTGTTTTGGGAATGCTATTGTAACTAAGCGGTATAGGTCTACGACTGGCGCTATGACATCCTTATGTCCTGTGACCCTTTGGAACTTTGGGAAAGTGGAACAGGTGAGACTTCAAGTTGGAATTAATTCAGCAACGCAGGTGCTGAAATGATTCCATCCACTCTCGTGGAAGACATCCTGGAATCCTGCTCTTGGAGAAGGACCCAGACTGCCTGGTGCCGGGTATTTAAGTGTGAAGTCAAGGTCCCATCAGGAAACAGGAGGCAACACCAGTGGGTCAAAGGAAGAGGATGTAATTAAAGGCCAGTCAGAGGTATGGACAGAATTAAGGGAATCAACAGAGTGGTTGAGTCACCAAGGCTGGCAACAGCAGGAACCTGGTAATACCCTTAAATAAGAAAGGAGAGGGAAAAGTGTTATCTTAGCCCACTGAGAGCTAGATCTGGGTAGAAGGGGTTTCTAGACGGAATCTGTAGTCGTTCAAGTACCCAGCCACTGCCAGAAATATGTCCCAAAGCAGGGAGGAAGCTGGAAGTAATATTCCGACCTCTCTTCCCACCCTCCCGTCTCCAATCGATGGCTCTCATTGGCTGAACCTGACGAGAAGCCAGCAAGCAAGGGAGCTCCAATGATGCAGTTCCCAGGGACCAGCCTCCCAGGGCAGAGAGAAGGGCAGAAAAGGATCTGAGAAAGGTGAGGGGTGGGAGGAGTGGGTGTGTGCAGGGAAGTCAACAGAATGAACACAGTGAGGCTGTGTCTAGCTGATCGTGATATATTAGAAAATTACAATGAGACGCTGGCCTCTAATTTCTCTGGGACTTTAATTTCCCCCAGGGAAGAGAGATTCTGTTTTCTCCATGGCAATACAAACAAGGGAGAATACATTGCTAGAACTTAAATGTCTCCAAGGGAATTTAATAAAGGGTGAAGATTCATATGGTTTCAATTTGGGACAGTTTTCATACTGCAGTCGTTGTTCTGTGCTACTTAGGTGTTTACGGCTCTAGTGAACCAGAATTTTCTATAAGGCTAGTAATTATTTGGTTGGCAAATACAGTAGGGCGTCAACATTTGGTAAGTTTATGATTTTGGGCTAAATGTCTAATTCTGTTCATTTGAGAATTTTCTAGAACCAACAGCAGAACTGCCCATTTCTCTGGTTCTAGGAGTTTATAAAAATTAGTGGTCAATGTCAGGGGGTAGCCTCAGAGGTTCCCCTTGCTGACCCCTGGTCTCCCCTACTGAAGGGGGTCGTCTCATTCCTGGTTGACCGTAGATGTGAGTGAGGACCGTAATCTTGAGCCCACTGGGCCAACAGAACACAAAGTGGGTAAATGCCGAGGCAACAGTTCCACCGATCAATCCACTCCTTCCTAATGCTACTCACCACCCAGGAGAATTTGTTATCTACCCAGATCGCTGAGATGTTGATTGGGTCTCATTTACTAGTTGGGGCAGAGCTAGGCTTCCTAGGGGGTTCCTGACTCGGTGCACTGATTCTGTCAGTTGGAATGAGAGAGCCCTTCTGGAAGCTTTGTGATCTTTAGTGTGTGGGTAACTTTGCCAAATTCCTTCCTCCTTGCAGTTTGAAGCTCTGCTCTCTTTTCCTAAGCACGTTGATTACTGACCTATGACTTTTGAGTTGGTGGGGTAGGGAGCAAGTTCTACTTAAACCTCAAACCCAAGCCTTGTGCATAATTCAGGGCTGTGAGGGTTACACGTCCTTGACCTAGCTAGAAGCACTTGAGTTTAAATCTTCTACTTTTTGTGAATGTGTCCTTTGGGTACCTGGGGAGTCGAGACATAGAGATCCATTATTGCTTGCTCAGCATCCTTCCTTCCTCCCTCCCAAATACCATTTTCATTTAGTAAGAACACTTTTCTTTTGAAGAATTCTCCCCCTCTACTCCAATTCTGCAGTTTGAGCCAGAAGTTGTCAATCATAGTTTATGAGAGGGCACATGACCCAAGATAGACCACTCGGGGCACCTGGTTCCCTGGCAGCAGGGATGACTGGCCCTGCTTTGATCACAGGCCCCTCTTCTGCAAGTGTCATTCCTTCTTCTTGTTTTAACTGAGTCTTGGTTGAGAAGAGCCTTTTCCTTTCTGGTAGTGAAGTTGGCAAGAGATGAGTAGAGAAAGTCAGTCTTCCATAGGAGAGAATGAATTTGACACTTAGAGCACCAGAGAAGAGCCATGAGAGTGTTCTAGGAAGATCGTGGAATCCCTGCTTCCAGTCTTCCCCAGCTGCACCTGCACCCTTCCTGAAGGCGAGAACATTTCCTTTTTGTCCAAGGTAGACTTACTTGGATTTCTGTCACAACCAGGAGAGTCCTTACTCATCTAGTAGGGGATTGTTAGAAATGCCCACACGGCTTATGTCCATTGAGACTGTGGATTTCTTTTAAAGAGGTGCTCCTAAGGGATTGTCTGCTTTTGAGACTTGGATTCCTTATAAGTGAAAGTGAATGTGTGTTACAGTGATGTTTGCTTTAATTCACCCACAGCTTTTAGAGTCCTGGACATGCGGCCTGAAACCCAGAAAATATACCTGGAATTGGGCAAGCACACCATCGCTGAGGCACAAGCAGCGCCTCGTGAGATCGCTTAAAGCCAGGAGAGAGCCTCCCATGAGGAAAGCTATTACTCCAAGCTTCTTCTTACTGTAAGTTACTTTAGAGCTGCAGAACTCATAGCAATGCAAAACGTGCACAGTGCCTCTCAGTTGCAGCATATAAAGTGGGAAGAAGGTGGTTCAGGGCCAATCTGGAGTCTCTTGTTATAGGTTAATTTTGGGGGGATTTTCCATGCTTCAGTAGTTGTGTCTGCTGTTGGTGGGAAAGTAAATTGGTACAGCCACTATGGAGAACGGTATGGAAGCTCCTCAAAAAACTAAAAATAGAGCTACCATATGATCTAGCAATCCCACTCCTGGGCTTATATCCAGAGAAAACCATACTTCGAAAAAATACACGCGCCCCAATGTTTATTGCAGCACTCTTCACAATAGCCAAGACATGGAAGCAACCTAAATGTCCATCGACAGAGGAATGGATAAAGAAGATGTGGTACATAGATACAATGGAATATTTCTCAGCCATAAAAGAATGAAATAATGCCATTTACAAAACAGAAATAGACTCACAGACATAGAAGACAAACTCATGGTTACCAAAGGCGAAAGGTGGGGAGGGATAAATTAGTAGGTCGGGATTAACATATACACACCACTGTATATAAAATAATCAACAGGGACCTACTGTATAGCACAGGGAACTCTACTCAGTACTCTGTAATAACCTATATGGGAAAAGAGTCTGAAAAAGAATAGATATATGGGGCTTCCCTGGTGGCGCAGTGGTTGAGAGTCCGCCTGCCGATGCAGGGGACACAGGTTTGTGCCCCGGTCCGGGAGGATCCCACATGCCGCGGAGCGGCTGGGCCCGTGAGCCATGGCCGCTGAGCCTGCGTGTCCGGAGCCTGTGCTCTGCAACGGGAGAGGCCACAACAGTGAGAGCCCCACGTACCGAAAAAAAAAAGAATAGATATATGTATATGTGTAACTAAATCACCTTGCTGTACGCCTGAAACTAACACATTTTAAATCAAATATACCCCAATATGAAATTTTAAAAAATAGTTGTGTCTGCATCAAAAAGAAAGTTTCCTGCAATTAAGACTTAGAGCCTTGTGCGAGTAGCCAGAGGAGGTGGTGAAATTATCTCCTTGAATCTCTGCAACTGTTTAGTTTCTGGATGGAGGAAGATGAAAGAATTAGGTTAGCTCTAGAAACCACCCAGCCTTAAGATATTGTGATGCTGTGAAGTTCAGATTTTATATCACAGGCTCTGAGCCTGCTTTCTCGTACGTCAAGAAAGAGTAATATAAGTGCCTCTGTCGTCGTGTTGTTTACGTGCTCTGGGACCTACATAAGACAGTGTACACGACGGTAGAATGCCTGGTATGTACTAAGTGCTCACAGATGTTAACTGTTATTATTCTTATTTCTGAGGCTAAGGTCACCAGACTTAGAAGTAAGAAACCAACATAAGAAATATTTTTAAAATATAAGAAAAAAAATGCCCACACATCCTCCTCTGCGTCCCCGGCCGTCGTACCCCCTCCAACCTACATCCTTAACAGTAGAGAGTAGATAAAGTAATGGCACAAAGTCGGCAGTGATGAAATCTCCTAAATGGGTCAGGGGATGCCTCCCAAAGAAGCAGTTCAGGGACTGTTAACTGCATAGGTTTCCGAACACCAAGCTCCTTAAACTCTGCGTGGTGCTATTTAACTTAGAGATGTCCTAAGAGGAAGGAAATCCTGCAACATAGGGACTATCTTACAAGCCGGGCTGTAGACTTGAACTTTATCCCACAGGCCATTGGGAGCCTCAGTGTAGCTGCCCTCTAAGACTCATGACCTCTCTATGAAAATCAAAGCAATTGATCTGCTCAGATTGGCACTTCTTGTTGTGCGAGATTAGATGTTAAAAATAACTTCTACAGTTATGGAAGCAGAACCTGGGGTCATGGCATTGTCCCTAGAAGCCTGAGGGCTAGGGCTTCTAGCCCAATGACAGGGCTAGTCATTGGTGTTCTTGGACCAAGTCACCCTGCCTCCCCATCCCCCATCTTCTCATCTGTGAAATGACATTTTCCGTTGAGCCCAGGCTGTTCTCCAGGAAACCTTTGCAGACTCATGTACTGACCGACACTGCCATCTAGTGGGAATCTTTGGAAATCATCTTGCAGGATCAACCCCGGGCTGCCTCTGTACCTCATCAACCTACCTAGGAGGCAGGGGCACCCCATCCTCTCTGCCTGGTCCCTCAGTGGTTGTCTCTTCTTAATCCAGGCTCTTTTGCCCTAGTATTCCCAGTTCCGTGCACATGAACACAACTCCTCCCGTGGGAATAGGGCTCTACAGCTCACAAGCTATCCTCCTCTACCAGCCTCCACGGTCATCATCACTAACAGAGACATAGGATGGCCATGCTAGCAGAACATGGCATTTCTCTGGGTCCCTCCCTGGCTAGTTTGAATGACCTCCAGCCCCCTCGTATTCCTCCTCGATGGTTTTGGGAATTGTCAATGCCAGTTGACAACTCCAGGCATCTTGCTAACAGTGATGTCTGCCATATTTGCTTTTCAAAACAAAACAAAACAAAAAACCCTACCTTAACTCACTGGGCTGATGTGTCCTTTTGCAGTTCATTCATGAATATCACCCCCTCCCCATGCTTGACGAGCTCCCAAAGCCCATGGGAGATATCAGGGGCCCTGGTATCTATGCTGAAAGGGCCACCATCACCAGATATCCCATAATGTCTGATCTATGGGTGCCAATGTCAAGGACACTGGCTATGCCAGAGTTGCTATTACCAGGACAACACCCCTGCCCATTACTCCTCCACATCAGCGGTTGTCACCAATGGCACTCACACACGTCCTATGAAGACATCAGAAAATAAGGTGTCAAATTTTGGCAAAATATTCCTAATGGGGGAAATTACCCCTACTTCCAATTCTACTGGCTTATTTCTATACCCCACCTTCTGTTTACTTCTCTTTTCAACCCGGGACCAGAATAGCCATGCCTCTATTCGCAGCCTTGGGCACAGTTCCACCAAAGCAAGCTGTGATTCTTGCATTCCCCAAAACTTAAATCTGGAGCATGGCCAGCATGCGCTGGATAGAAGCGCAACTGGAGAGCCATGCCTTAGTGGTTTGTCTGTTCCTCATCTTGGGAAAAGGGCAGGCGATGTAGGATCCACTAACTGGGACTCCTGGCACCACTCTTGGTGGATTTCTAGAACCAGGAAATCCCTTGAACATCATCCACTTCAGCCTGGACCCCAGTTGGAGGGGGAGGGGAGAGAAGAGCTGGCAGGAGAGAGAAAGAGTAAGGACAAGTAGGATATAGTCAAAATTCCGTGGAAAAAAATCTATCCACATTTTCGGGTCACTTTTTGGTCCCTTAACAGGACTCCCTGCCTTCTTTCATGTAATGTGGAATTGAAGTCATTGAAATTGACTGACTTAGCGTCTGTTCAATCCTGCCAGTAGTGAAACAGATACACACACAAAAACAACAAAAACACCCTTGCCTCTTATTTTTGGTAATGCATTTTGCAAGGTTGCTGCTGTCAGCATAAATCCCAAGGATTATGTTTATTCTCTCCTGTGGGTGCAAGACTCCACCCTGCTTTCCTGAGAAGCTGGGTCTGTTTTCTCCACCCATCACTTGGGATGGAACATGGAGGGAGGGGACGGAAGGGGAGGGGAAGGTTGAAAGGCTTTCCAGAGGTAGAAATGGGACTGGCCTGAGAGGAGGCAAATGGTCAGGTACATAGAGCAGAAGGCCTGGCTTTTAGCTCACTGCCCCTGTGTTGAACACTGTTCAGTTCCATTCAGCAAGCTCTCACTGCATGCCTACTGTGTGCCAGGGACTGTGTTGGGTGCAAGAAACCTATACCTCAGCAGAGAGCGTCCTGGTTATGAGGAAGTACCTAGAAAATTAATCTGGATGCATTTTGCAAAACTGTAGGATCAACGAAGGAGGAAGCTATTCAGTAGTGAGGGGAGAAGTAGCCTGGAACGGTAGAAATGGGAAGGGCAAATTCAAAAAGAAATTTTGCAGAGGCATTTAGAACTAGTATGTGTCTGAAATCCTCCAGTGTCAGAAATGGAGGAGAATTTGGGGAACACTGGTGGAATCCACTCACTGTGCCAGTGAGCTAACTGACTCTTGATGCTGCCACCAGTTTCTGGGCAAGATGTAGTCTTGCCCAGAAAGGCAAGTTTTTCCACCTCCAACTCAGAGGGCCTGATTTGCATTGTCCCAGCTTCCTGTAAGAAGAAGGGAAGAGCCCAGGTGGCAATGAGCAGAAGGAATCATTGACCGTAAGACATGAACACAGCATAAGAATGTGGTGTTGTTGTAGCATTTGGAAAACACAAGGAACCAGGATAAAAACGTACACCTGCAGAGCCTGGAAATTGGGTCTCCTCGTTCGCCAGTGGATTGAGTGTCTGGTACGTGTTAAACTCTTTACAGAGGTTAAAAAAAAAAAGAAAAGTAGCTCCTGTTCTGAAAAAATTCATAATTACTCAATGTATTCACATTTTCTTTTCTCCAGATTATCTGACTCGAGCATTTGCGTTTTGACTAGAGCTCCTTTCTTCTGTTCCTCCCTCTATACACACTTACTGATGCCCGATCACCCCACCCCCCCAACCATCACCAAGTTTACCCAGGCTCCTGACCTCTCCCCTTCATATCTGCCTTGGAACCCATGGCCAACTGTGCCAGCTGTTTTCTCACCAACTCCCTCAGCTCCCCAATGCCCCTGACCCTTGATCTCTACCCTGCCAGTTTCCAGTTTGGGCCCAATCATACTTCCATCTGTTATTCGAAAAAGTACTCCTTACATACCTATCATGGGCCAGATACTTTTCTAGGTGCTGAGGCTACATCAGTGAGAAGCAAACTTCCTCCTGGGGCTTATGTTCTTGTGGTGGTAGACAATTTTCATTGAAGGAATAAATATATAGTAAAAAGTAAACATGTAATATAATGTCGTATAGTGATTAGGACTACAAAAAGGTAATAAAACTGGGTAACAAGAGTGGTAAGGGGGGCTTCCCTGGTGGCGCAGTGGTTGAGGGTCCGCCTGCCGATGCAGGGGACAACGGGTTCGTGCCCCGGTCCGGGAAGATCCCACATGCCGCGGAGCGGCTGGGCCCGTGAGCCATGGCCACTGAGCCTGCGCGTCCGGAGCCTGTGCTCCGCAACGGGAGAGGCCGCAACAGTGAGAGGCCCACGTACCGCAAAACAAAAACAAAAACAAACAAAAAAAAGAGTGGTAAAGGAAAGACTCTTTGACCTAAATGAAGTAAAAGAGTGAGCCAGGAGAATATCTTGGATAAGAACATTCCAGGAAGAGACCCTGAGGTGAGAAATGTGGTTGGCATGTTTAAGGAACAGCAAAATGGGGGTCGCTGGATGAGCTAATGGAGAGGAAGAGAGGTCGGGAATGGAAGCTGGGGCAGCTCAAATGGGGCCTTGGGGGCCATATTGAGTTTCTACTCTAAATGTGATGGGAAGCCATCCCCAGAGGGAGTATTTGAGTAGGAGAGTGACATGATCACTGGAGAACAGATTCCTATTGCGGGAATCCTGGGGAGAGGTGTTGTATTGGCTTATTCTAGGAGGTGGCCGTCATTGGGAGTGGTAAGATGTGCTCAGGGGCAGGGCAGAGATTCATAGGTAGAACTGACAGCATCTGCTGATGAATTGAATATGACTCAGAAAGGAAAAATGACCAGGTAGACCGGGAATGACTCCAAGATGAAGCGAATTCTTGTTTTATGAGATGGGGAATTATGGGAGAGGAGGGGTAGGTTGGTGGAGGATGAAGGGGGAATCAAAAATTGTTCCTTTTACTTGTTTGAGTTGCCTATTAGATATCCAAGTAGAGATACTAAGTAGGCAGTTTGATAGATAATATAAATAGGAGGTCCTCAGGTTACCAATGACATTTAAAGCCAAGATGCTGGAGGAGGTCATCCAAGGAGTGGAAGTAAACAGAGAGGGGGTCCAGGGCCTGGGCCTCGGGGATACCCTGACATTTAGAGGTCTAGAAGAGTGGAACCACCCAACCAAATAAAGAGACTGAGGCCAAGTAGCCAGAGGGGTAGAAGGAAAACCAGCTGAACACAATGTCCTGGAAGGAAAGGAGAAGATGTCAGAAAGGAACCTTTGATTTTCTGCACACCTGCTTGGCAGCCACTAAGATCATTTGCAACCCACAGAGCTAGGAAACTTGCTTCTCCCGCACATTCATCTTTTCCTGCCCCAAGTGGGTTCTCTTCTTAGTCCTTCCCAGGTAGTTTTCTTGGCCAGGTCCTACAGCATTTCTTCCACTTTCTCCATCTGCTGTGCCTTCACATCTCACAAATGGCCTCTTCTTTCTCTCTCTCTGTTGGAGGAGCAGAATTGTACTCTCCTAGTTTTCTTCTCTGGGCTTTCCTGCCGTTGCCTCCTTGATTCTCAGTTTCCCAGCCTCCCAGCTACCAAAATCCTGGACAGATCACTAACTGCTCACCCTGCCCTCAACTGGCTGCCCAGTCCCAGCCTTGAAAACAGAAGTACTGGTTTGCCCTAATGTGGGCAGTCTCCTGTCTCCCTTCTCTAAATTTACCTTCCACCAGCAGCATCTTAATAAAACCCAAATATAGCAGTCATGGCACTTCCCCTTTCAAAAGCCTTCAGAGGGTTCCTTCAGGAGAAAGTCCACATTGATTGCAGGGCATTCGGGTAAGGCCCCCCTGCAATCTGACTCCCCAGTTCTCTATCCCAGCCTTGTCTCCTGCTGTACATGAATTCCCCACTTACGTAGGGGAACACAACCCTCTCCAAAACTACCACGTACTTTCTTGACCACAGGCCAAGTTAATCCCTATGCCTGGGTTCTACAATGGAGCCTTCAAATGCCAGCTCAGACATCATCACCTTTGTTTTCCAGACCATCCCCTCCCACAAAGAGCTCAAGCTCACTGGGTCCTGAAAAGAGGGGAACATGAAGGCTTTCAAATACAGTGAATTTCCCCCATCCCTCAGTTATATATTCTCCGTAAATTTAGAAAATATAGGGACTTCCCTGGCGGCGCAGTGGTTAAGAATCCACCTGTCGATGCAGGGGACACGGGTTTGAGCCCTGGTCCGGGAAGATCCCACATGCCGCAGAGCAACTAAGCCCGTGCACCACAACTACTGAGCCTGCGCTCTAGAGCCCGTGAGCCACAACTACCGAGCCTGTGCGCCACAGCTGCTGAAGCCCACGCGCCATAGCCCATGTTCTGCAACAAAAGAAGCCACTGCAATGAGAAGCCCACGCACCGCAACGAAGAGTAGCCCCCGCTCACTGCAACTAGAGGAAGCCTGCGCACAGCAATGAAGACCCAACGCAGCCAAAAAATAAATTTAATTAATTAATTTTTTAAAAAGAGAGAGAAAATATAATTTGTACTGAAACAAATTCTCTCATAACCACAAAGGGCGTGTTTCCAAGCTCACAACTATACCAGGTGAGAATCCAAAGCCACACACACACACCTGGCCTGGAATCTGCTTTCCTGTGGCTCTCAGGGCTTCTCTCCCCGCAAATCCTGTTCTGGTTCTACAACTTGCCCTGGGCTTCTCATATTCCAGAACCAACTACCACAGAAAACAAACAAAACCCAGCTCTTTTGCCAAAACATGTAGTTCTCAGGAGTGTAAAACCGAGAAGTTCTAAGAGAAGTCTCAGAAGAACGGAACAGAGAAAATGAGGGTGGGCCAGAGGAAAGGAAATTATTAAGAAAGTAACAGCTAAGAATATGTCTTTAAATTGAAAGAGCCCATCAATTATTAAGCAGAAAAAAAGTCTAAAATACACACATCTAGGTATATACTAGTGAAATTTCTGTATCTCAAGAATGAGAAAATTTCAAAATATTTTTTTGCAAAGAAACAAGAATAAAGACCTCATCAGTTCTGGATACTAAAGGACAATGGAGCAATACCCTCCAAAATCAGAAAATGGCTGGGTATAGAATTCTAGGTGCCAAAAAACAAATCAAATGTGAGGAGAAATAAAGATGTTATGCAAGTTCTGGTCCTGTAAGAAACATGCCAAGACAGAATTATGTGTGTAAGAAGTGTATGAGGGCAAACACCTAAAGAGACAAAGGAGCCCAAGAGGGTGGGCGGGCCCTCAGACCTCAATGCTGACCCTCCGACTCCAGGGAGAGGGGAGAGGGAAGGAAGAAAGGGTGGGTGGGAGTGTCTTAGACTGCAGTGCAATTTTAGAAGAGTTCAAAAAGACTTCCAGGGGAATTCCCTGGTGGTCCAGTGGTTAGGACTCCTCCGCACTTCCTCTGCAGGGGCCTGGGTTTGATCCCTGCTCAGGGAACTAAGATCCCGCAAGCCGCATGGCATGGCCAAAAAAAAAAAAAAAAAAGGCTTCCAGGAAGTCCTTAAGCCCAAGTGGGGTCCCGGATTGCCCTACTCATCATTGGCTGGAGGCAGCCTATGGGAAGCCTCAACCTGAACTCCCTGATGGATCTCTGGAGGCAGCAGTGAGGACCACAGATCCTTTATGCTCTCTGCAGCCAGAGATCCAAGGGGCATGCACTCATGGCAGCCACTGGTGATGTACAAGGATCCGGAAAGTTTGCCACCCACTAACCCTGTGTGTTAAAAATGAAAGATATATTGTACTTTACGAAAAGGAATCCAAAAAGATGGAGTGAAATATGAGACATGGTAGGAGCTGAGTACATCCCAGAACCAGCAAAGGAAGCTGAATAATTACGAAAAGAAAGCGTCTGTAACATCAGTGCCTGGTCCCGTCCCCTTCAAGGGGCACCGATTAAGTGCTGCACTTCCTTCTATGAAGGGTTCAATCATATTCCTTGGGATTCTGCTACAAATAAAAGCTAAATAATCATAATTTTATAAAGAAGTTGATTTAGTTTCAGTTTTCAGAACCTGTAGAAAGAAAACAAGTAATTTTAAAAGAACAAAAATGTAAATCTTGACAAATTGAAAAGGATAATAAAGTCAAACAGGAGAAGGTGAGAAGGGACATGGAAAGAAGTATAAGCTCGCCAATTTTCTCACCTTTATAACACAGGTCTGTCTAAATGTGAGCAGTCAAGAATATTTTACTACTTAAAATGACATATAGGGACTTCCTTGGTGGTCCAGTGGTTAAGAATCCACCTTCCGATGCAGGGAACACAGGTTCGATTCCTGGTCAGAGAACTAAGATCCCACATGCTGCAGGGCAACTGAGACTGAGTGCTGCAGCTACTGAGCCCACATGCTGCAACTGGAGAGCCTATGTGCTGCAACTACAGAGCCCATGTGCTCTGGAGCCCGTGCGCCACAACTAGAGAGAGGCCCACTCACTGCAACGAAAGATCCCGCGTGCTGCAACTGAGACCCGACGCAACCAAAAATTTAAAAAAATATATATTTTTAATGACATATAGATAAATACCAGAAGTAAAGTCAGAAATTTAAGTGGTGGTTCTGGGGAAATAAGGCTGAGGAAGGCGATTCTAATTTGTTTTGTCTACAGATCTTCCTCAACTTACGATGGGCTTAACGACCTGATAAGCCCACTGTAAATTGAAAATATCTCAAATTGAAAGCACATGTAATGCACCTAACCTACAGAACATCAGAGCTTAGCCTAACTTACCTTAAATGTGCTCAGAACATTTACAGTAGCCCACAGTTGGGCAAAATCATCTAACACAAAGCCTATTTTATAATAAAGTGTTGAGTATCTCATGCAACTTATTGAATAATGTACTGAAAGTGAAAAACAATGGTTGTTTGTTTTGGCTGACTGGAAGCAGCGGCATCATGAGAGAGTATCATACCACGTAGGTCGAGCCCAAGAAAAGATCAAAATTCAAAATTTAAACTTTGGTTTCTATAGAATGCATATCACTTTCTCACAATTGTAAATTGTAAGTCAAACCATTGTAAGTCAGAGACTGTCTGTACTCTACATTACTTGGACTAGGTACATGGATTAATTTTTGTCATTTTAAGATGTTAACTATATAAAAGGCCTTGTAGGAATAAAGAAAAAAAAAAAAAAATATATATATATATATATATGTTATTTTAGGAAAAGTATAGGGAATTCCCTGGCGGTTAGTGGTTAGGACTTGGCGCTTTCGCTGCCAGGGCCCGAGTTCAATCCCAGGTCAGGGAACTAAGATCCGACATGCCTCACAGTGCGGCCAAATTAAAAAGAAAAAGAAAGAAAAAATGTAAAAATAGAACCTTTAATTACTCAAAGCTCAACCCATCTATCATTCTTAGAAAAAAAATTGAAGTCAACCTTAACCTGAGTGCAGACATTTTAGACTGAGTAAGATAAGAGATGGTAAGTGGTCTGATTACTATTGCTAAGTATGGTATTGTTGGAACTTCTTTTTGTCTGCACCTGTTAGCAGTTTGGTGTCTGGAATACTCAGCTTCAAATCTTGTATTTATGAGGCAAAAAGAAAACCCAGGAAACTCACTACTTTGTGGTCCCTACCTGATCTGCCTTCTTACAACCTTTCAGAGTCTGTTTGTTTGTTTTTTGCGGTACGCGGGCCTCTCACTGTTGCAGCCTCTCCCGTTGCGGAGCACAGGCTCCGGACCCGCAGGCTCAGCGGCCATGGCTCGCGGGCCCAGCCGCTCCACGGCATGTGGGATCTTCCCGGACCGGGGCACGAACCCGTTGTCCCCTGCATCGGCAGGCGGACCCTCAACCACTGCGCCACCAGGGAAGCCCCTTATGTTTGTTTTATGTTTGATGTTCAGGGTTCTTAGTTGTACTTTGAATATAGGATATGGAAAAGTATATTTATTCTATCATCTACTCCATCAGAAGTCTGAATTACTAGTTAATTTTTAAAATAGTTATACACTTATTCAGATTTTCTACTTTTTCTTTCAGTTGATTTCAATAAATTGTCTCTCCAGGACATTGTCTACTTTGTTTCCAAACTTTTTGGCATAAAATTATTCACAGCATTCTTTCATTTTAGAGCTCGCTGATATATTTATAGCTATGTCTCCATTTTTATTCATCATTTGGTCATTTGTTTCTCTCTCTCTCTCCCCTCCTTCTCCTCCTCTCTGTCCCTCCCTCCCTCCCACTCCTCCCCCCACCCCTCTGGCCCCCAATCTTCCATTATGTGTGGCAAAGTTTTGTGATAGATATCTTTTCAGAAGATCGGATTTTATGTCTGGCAATGCTCTGCTATATATTTTCTGTTTCATGAATGAATTAGCTATGGCTGCAATACTGCATATCAAACCACAACTCAGCATTTAAATAACAAGCATTTATTTCTTGCTAAAGGATATGTGAGTCAGCTACATCAGCTGGGCTAGGCTGCAATCCAGGCTTTAGACTCCAGGTTGCGGGTTATGTTCATGTCTCATCCTTCTTAGACCAGCAGCTGTCTGAGGCTTGCTCTTCTCATTGGGAATGGCGGGCATGTGAGAAATCAAACTAAATTGCAGAAAGCTATTTAAGTCCCCTGTTCCAATCAAATTTACTAACATTCCTTTAGGTAAAGCAAATCGATGATAAGGCCCCTTTTCAATGAGTCAAGGAAGCATATTCTGCCTGATAACTGCAGTATCCTCCCATTGGGGGTAAAGGGTGTGGATGTATAATCCTATTACAGGTGAATGAAGAACTGAGACCAATAATCCAATCTACAACAATTAATTGCAGATCCTATCTTTATTATCCTCTCATTACTTTGAACTCTGTTCTTTCTAATTTCTTGAGTTGGATGATTTAACTCATAAATGTTCAGACTTCTTTGAGCATATAAGGATGTAAATTTCTCTAAAGGTACTGCTTTAGCCATACCCCATGAGTTTTGATATGTAGATTTTCCTTATTGTTCAGTTGAAATAATTTTAAATGTCCCTTGCAATATGGTCTTTCACCCCAAAACTACTTAACAGTGTGGTTTTTAAATTTCCAAATATATTTTCATATGATCTTTGTAATTGCTTTCTAGCTTAATTGTACTATAGTCAGATAATGTAATCTGTATGATATTCTTTTAGTATTTGTAGAGGTTTGACGTGTGGACTAATGTATAGCTAATTTTCATAAATGTTCAATTTATGTCTGAGTAAAATTTATATTTCTCAATTTGAAGTATAAGGGTTAAATATATGCTCATTATATCACAATTGTTACGTCATTAATAGCTTCTAAATATTTATTAATTTTTTCATTTGCTTGCTCCATCAGAACTAATATATGTAAAAAATTCCCTTCTATTGATTTGACATATTTCCTTGTTGGTCTCTCAATTTTTTTGTGTTATATATTTTGAGGTTATGTTTTAGGTGTATAATATTTAGAAAGATATCTCATGAATTGAAAATTTATCATTATGGAGTGACCCTCCTTAAAGCTAAAAGCATTTCTAGAGATAAAGTCTGTCTCATTTTGAGTTAGCTGTACCAGCTTTCTTTGGTCAGTATTTGCCTGGTGTTATCTTTTTCAGTTCTTTTACATGTGGCCTTATATTTTATGTTTGAAGTATGTCTTTTATGTACAGTTTCAGCTAATCTTTTTTAAAAATAGAAACTAATTAGGCAATCTGATCTTCTAAATGATTTTAGTCCCTTCATATTGTGATTACTGAATATTAACATTTATTTCTAAAATCTTACTTTGCACTGCCAAATTTCATCAACTGTAAGAAACATATTTTTCCCCACATTTAAACATCTTTGAAATTAGAATACCTCTATAATTGAAGTCATCATTAGCAGCTTTTTCCTTCCTTAGTAGCATGCAAAATTTAGGAGTATTTTACCAGTGGTGTCATCTTACATTCTATGAAATATGACATCTATCCTCTTAAGTTTCTCTCCCCCTCTATCCCTTTTTTTTTTTTTTTTTAATTTCTCCTTTTCAGCTATATTTGTTTGGAAGTTACACATTCTGTCCGCACCATTCTAGTGATTACGCTTAGAATTGTAACAAGCATACATGAATTAAATTCTAAAACTAATCAGTGTCTCAGGTTGGATTCTCCCAAAAGCTGCCCTTAGGACCAGACCTTGAGTACAGGCATTTGGGAAGTGACATCAGGAAGCACAAACAAGGGAAGGGGGAAGTGAGGCAGGGAAGAGAGAAGAGCAGGTCTGGGAAATGCTCATGAGCAGGTTATTGTGGGTAACGGGGGCTCAAATCCTCTGAACAACCAAGTGGAACTTGCTTCAGAGTCGTCCTACGAGGAGATAAGGAGGTAGAGGCATTTATCTACTGACTCCCCCATTGGTTGAAGTTTATCCCTGGAAGTGTTAATGCCCCTGCACTTCCAGATTACACCAGCAGGAGAAAGACATCAGACATAGAAGAGAGACCCATGTGCTTGAGCAACACCTGGCAGCCTGTTAACACTGTCTACCCCATTGATAAGTGAACTTAGGTGGACAGAGAATATGGGTCAGGTGTCAACAATGTCCACTACAATCAGCATTCCTAAACTCCCCCTGCTCTTTGCCAAACATTGAACTTGCTCATTCCTATCACCTATCCTACTTTACACGTTCATCAGTATATACTTTATTTACATAGTTTTTGTATTCCTCTAAAAATAGTTGTTTTTTATTATTTTATTATTTTAATCACTTAAATTTACCTATATGCTTATCAGTTTCCTTGCTCATCATTCCTTCATGAGCCTCACTTCTTTCTTTGTGGATTAATTTCTTTCTTCCTTTAGTATAAGATTTTTTCATCATCTGAATTGTTTGGTCCCTAGATTTGGATAACGAGTTTGAATGCTGAGACTGAAAAGTACACCATCTATTTCATTCCTGAGTTACAGATAGCAAATAGCAAGAGTTTTCATACAGAAGGATCTATGTATTTCAGCAGTTTTTTCAGTGTTTGTTAATGAATCTAGTCTTTGCCTTTCTGAAAATGACTTGTTTCCCCATTCCTGAATGATAGCTTGACTGGGTATAAAATTGTAGATTCATTGTTTCTCTTACTTCAAAGATATTATTCAAGTGCTGTTGATTAGAAGTCTGCTATCTATTTATCGCTTCACTTTGGTGATATGTCATTTTTCTATTTTTTTTAACTTAACCTCAAGATTTTATTATCTTCATAACACCAAAAGATGAAGCTTAGAACTGAATTACTTGGCCCTTTCTCTTCTTAAATCCTCCCAGTTCAAAGTGTTTGCATCTCTTAATAGCCAGAATTCTTTGATCTGCAGCCTCAGGACAATCTTTGTCCTTTTAGCTTTTTCCCAGAAAATTGGCTTAGTCTGCCCACCATAGCCACTCTGCTTCCTGTCATAATGCCACTTTCCCTGGGCATATGGATACTCCTTGCCCTTCTTGTACTGTGCCACCTTGTGGGGCTGGAGCTTGCCGCACTTCCTACAGAAAGTCCCACCGGTTTAAGGCATTTTCACCATGTTTGCAGGAGCACTATTGGCACAAAAAACCGTGGTTGTTTCAAGATGTTCTCTCTGTTTTCGTTGTTCTTCTGCACTTCAGTGTGTCTTGGTGTGCATCTGTTTTTATTTATGCCACTCATGATTGCTGTGATCACGAAGCCAGTCAAAGACTATAGATAAGGAAAGTCTGACTAGATTCTGCCAAAACCTTGTGGTCCAAAGACAGAGGGAAAAAAAGATGAAAATAGAGTTCAGCCAGACAGTAATGAGATGAATGAACAAAATCAGTTGCAATCTGGTTGGAGGTTGAAGAATTCAGATGATAACATCTCGTCATCAGAACGGAAAGAGGTTACAAAAAGTATTGTGTGGTTGTGTAGTTGGAACAGGAGGTATCAACCCCACCTGAAGGGTATAGATTTGGGGTCTCCTATAATTTCAAGATTTCTAAAACTGGACTCAGTATGTCAATCTGTGATGCAGGAAAGACCACACTGGACATAGGCAGCTGCAGGTCTGGCATCCCTGTACCAAATGTGTCTGTTCAATATGTACCTCCAACTTGCCTCAGGTGACAGGCATACTGTCATCATGAGTTATTGGCTCAGGAATTTAAAGTCACAGTAAACCTCACTGGGTTGTGTCTCTTAACCCCAGAAACATGAAATTATGAAGTATGTCAAACCCATGGCATTAATCATTTGGGGTTACAATCAAGATGATCACTGTGTTTGGCATTTAAAATACTTGTAAAATATAATTGAATTTGGTATATTAGAATGTGTGACAGATTGGCCTGCAATTCCAAATTAAATGCTTGATTCGAAGTTGAATGGTGTAAGTGATTTAGTTTATAAACGGTGGTAGAGTGGTTAAAAGAACTTGCATTAGAGAGTTGTTTGATGATGTGGGAAGGATTAGCTTATTGGGTCATAAGTTTCTTGAGTTTAGACATTCCATCGTCTTAAAGAAAATTGCATACATTAATGTATGCATATTATTTGAAGTAAAGGTGATTAGCCTGTCCTATTCAAGTTTACTTAACATTAATTAAAATCTAATCCCCTTAAGTAATCAGTCCGATTTATGTTAAAGCTTCCCTGAAAATTATTTCTATTTTATATAAAATTTACTGGATTTTAAATCGTGTAATAAAACTCATAAGATGAATTTAGGAGTTTAAGAAAACCTAGACTTTTAAATTTATAATTTCAGTAAGTAAAGTTTTAAAAATCAAACCCAAATAAATGAAAATAAACCTCTCTGTGTACAAAAGCTGCCCTTGGGCATCAAAAATATCACATAGAAACTGAATCTAAGGATGCATGCTCTTTATCAGTGTAACCTCTTATTCTCTAGTCTCACCTTCAGAAATTCCTATTGGGTATAAACTGGACTTTTTACTCTTTCATGCCTCTTTTTTTTTTTTTTTTGCTTTTTTTCTTTATCCAGAATACAGCACATAGGTATAATTTAATTTATCTCTATATCCACAATTTTGTCTTCATCTGGATCCAATATACTGTTTATCCACTGGACAGTATTTCTCAATTTCAGTGACTGCATATCTAATTTAACATCAGAAACTAACCTTGTTCCTTCTCAGAATCAAACTGCCTCCCTATTCTCAAAGTTCTTGCAACTGCCAGTAACTCACACAGTGTACAGGTACTCTGCTGAGCTCCCCAGCCTGGCTGGAGGCCTGGGATTGCATTGCTTCACCTTCCACATGCCAGGGTGTCTGCACCAAGTTGCTCCTCTACTTCTGAACAGAGGATCTGGTTTCCTGAGTGACATCAAAGGATGAACAGTGCAACACCTATGGGTTAGCTCTCCGTGGAGTGGATTTGGGCAATAGGAAATGGGTAACAGGAGGGAGCTGGGCAGATAAATTCTCCTTCCAATCAGAAGTGCTGTTTCTTTTCGAAAACCTTCCAGAGAAGTCCTGGGTGTTAGGCAAAGAGAGAGTGGCTAGCTGTCTCTTCATAGCTTATCAAACAGAGACCGGCACTGTAATGCATCATATCACCTTGCTTCACACCTTTCCTTGCCCTACTTCCCATTTTCTTCCTTGCCTTCATCTCAACAGGCTTCATCTCCTGAATAAAAGATCAGCATCCTAATCCTTGCCTCAGGCTCTGCTTTCTAGAGAACCTCAGATGAGGCAGTCTTTAAAATTGTGTTTGGTTCTTTTTGAGAATCTCAGTCTTTCGTTATGTTTTTTATTTTATTTTATTTTTTAAGCATCTTTATTGGAGTATAATTGCTTTACAATGGTGTGTTAGTTTCTGCTTTATAACAAAGTGAATCAGCTATACATATACATATATCCCCATATCTCCTCCCTCTTGTGTCTCCCTCTCACCCTCCCTATCCACCCACCCACCCCTCTAGGTGGTCACAAAGCACTGAGCTGATCTCCCTGTGCTATGTGGCTGCTTCCCACTAGCTATCTATTTTACCTTTGGTAGTATATATAAGTCCATGCCACTCTCTCACTTCGTCCCAGCTTACCCTTCCCCCTCCCCATGTCCTCAAGTCCATAATTCAAAAAGAGTCATGTTCCACAATGTTCATTACAGCTCTATTTACAACAGCCAGGACGTGGAAGCAACCTAAGTGTCCATCGACAGATGAATGGATAAAGAAGACGTGGCACATATATACAATGGAATATTACTCAGCCATAAAAAGAAATGAAATTGAGTTGTTTGTAGTGAGGTGGATGGACCTAGAGACTGTCATACAGAGTGAAGTAAGTCAGAAAGAGAAAAATAAATACCGTATGCTGACACATATATATGGAATCTAAAAAAAAAAAAAAGGCTCTGAAGGACCTAGGGGCGGGATAGGAATAAAGACGCAGTCGTTATGTTTTTAAAAATTCTGTTCTTTAATGTATTAGCTATATCAGCCAGAAATTATAAAATAAGTATCTTAAGTTGTTAGAAACCTAATCCTGCTCCTCATATTGCTAATGCTCACTCATGGTGGAGTATTTCCTTGTTTGTTCTGCAATTTTGGATTGTGAGTTCATCTTCAGCAGGACTATATTGAAGAGAAGACTGAGAATCCTTAGCTGAGGGTTTGTCCCTCCAGAGAGGACTTGTATTCCCTTTGTCACAGCTATTATCAGCTTGGGAGTTCTCAGCCACAAGAGTAGTATAAATGCCAAACTCTGCCTTCAGTCTTGAGGGATCTTTTCCCTTTATCCAGATACAAGTGAAGATGGACAAGCTTCCTTTATATCTCTCTTTGCTGATGGTTTGGCTTTTAGTCCCCACCTTTTTTCTAAAGCTCTTTGCCAATTCTCAGCTTTACGTTCAAAGGCTCCATCAAATTCCCTGGGGACAGCTGCAGTGTGAAATCAAGACTACTGCTCTGTTTTTTAGGTCTCTCTCCATTTTTCCCCTAGGATTAATATTTTTTATAAACTCAGCTATGCAGGTAGAAGACTATTTTCTATATTTCATCATACTTTTATGGTATTTAATAATGGAAGGTTTTGGGGGTTATCTAATCTGCTATAATACCAGAAATGTAAGATCTGGTCTTGTCTTTAATAACTGAAATGGATTGAAGTATTACTATCTGTCAAGCACTATTGTAAGCACAGTAAATGAATTAACTCATTTATCCTCTCAACAACTCAGTGAGAGGTAGGAACTGGTGTTATCCCCACTGTGTTAGTCCAGGTCCTCCAAGAAGCAGACGCCAAGATCAGAATAAGCGTGCCAAGGTTTTATTAAGGAAAATGCCTGTGAAAAAGGAAATGAAGGGGAGCTGGTAATGGCTGAGAGAGTCACTAGACCACAGCCCAAGTCTAACATTGAGTGAAGGAGAAAGAGAAGGGAGGTTGGTAGAAGTGTCTTAGACTGCAGAGCAGTCCTAGTGAAGTTCATCAGAGCTCAGGGAGGGAGTTGTCTTCGAGCCAAAGTTAGCTGATGGAATCTAGTGTCTTCCAGAAATGGGTCTGCCTTGGTCTTCCTGCCATATTACATCATTGGTGGGGAGATGCCCATGGGAGAAGTGGCTCTGTCACAAATGTCACAGTAGATTCCAAAGTGCAGCAGCAGGGGCCCTCAGACAATACACTCCCTGAACTAGAAGGTCTGCCAAATGCATCCTCACGGCCACCCCACCCACTTTATGGATGAGGAAACAAACACAGAGGCTAGGTAACTTGCTCAAGGACACACCACTGGTACATGTGGAACCAGATTTCAAACTTAGGTAGTTTAGCTCCAGGATACAACTTCTTAACAACCATGCTATGCTTCAAAAAAAAAAAGATTTTATTGCATTGGATCTTTGTGTAGAAAGAATATTGTTAAACAATTGTGCATATGGTTTACGTGTGCTTTTTCAGAGTTAAAAAAGTCTATTTTTAATCAGATTCTACAAGAGGCTCTTTAAGACGGGGGAGAAAAAGACTTTCAAAGTTTGGGACTTTCAAGGGCAGTCACCTATGAATTTGACAGTGACCTTTAAAATGTGACTGTTACTGGAAATTCAATGATTGGTGCATTGTCCCTCTGTTCTCAGTCTGGTTGATTGCAAATTAATATTGTTTCTCACAGGGCATCTTAATTTTTCCCTCTAGTCACTCCTATGATAGAACCATCTAGCTGCCTACTCAGTATCCAACTTCCCTTCTTCATTACAAATGACCAGTCTCGAAAAAACCACCACCAATAAGTCACCTGTATATCCCTCCCTCCCTTTGTAAGGATGGCCATCTAACTTCTAACTACAAGTAAAAATTGTTGGGTGAAACTTTTAGGAAATTTTCTTAAAAGAGGCTGACTCAACTAGCTTGTGACTTGTGTCATTCAGAATCCCAGCAAGGGAACAGCTGGCACACTATGTATAGAAATCATGAAGGATAGAATACGAGTACAAAATTAGGGTCAGCCAAGCTGTTATCTCTATTTCTGCACTGGTGAGGAGAGGGTCGGGTAGAGCAGACTGCCTTGAGAACAGTGGCCTTCAGGTAAAGAGAGGCAGCCAGCCAGATGTGACTTTGTAGAAAGGGAGTCAGAGGGAAAGAAATCCTGAGCTCACATTCTCATCTCCTTCCATGGATTGTATTGGCTGAACCCATCACAACGCCAAGGGCAAGAAAGCCACTGATGTAGCCCACACAGGCCAGCCTGCTGAAACAGAGAGCAGATAGAAAAGCAGAAGGGCAGAGAGTTGATCTGAATTAGGATAAATAGGAGAGAGCAAGCACATGCACTCTTGCCCTTCCTTCTGTCTTTGGTATATGGATATGATGATGGCTGGAGCAGCACTGGCCATTTTGCTACCTTGAGGCAACCTTCTAAAGATGGTAGAGCACAAATATAGAAGAGGCTTGAGTATTAATGACATAACGGAACAGCTACATCAGCCCTTAAATGCTCACCCGGACTTCTTATATGTGAGAAAAATATAAATCTTTGTCTTAAGTCACTATTATTCAGATTGCTTGTATTTGTAACTAAGCGCAATTCTCAATGATACATCCCCACTACCTGAATTTATGTCTTCATTTCCTGCATCCCCGCCACCAGACTTTTGTCATTTCTTCTTGTTTTTGTTTTTTTGTGGTACGTGGGCCTCTCACTGTTGTGGCCTCTCCTGTTGCGGAGCACAGGCTCAGCGGCCATGGCTCACGGGCCCAGCCGCTCCGCGGCATGTGGGATCTTCCCGAACCGGGGCACGAACCCGTGTCCTGCATCGGCAGGTGGACTCTCAACCACTGTGCCACCAGAGAAGCCCTTGTCATTTCTTCTTAGTTGACAAATGGCCTTTTTTTCCCCCCGCTTCTTCAGTCTCTGCCTTGTTGCCAGAGTGATCCTTCTCAAGCAGTTCAGACATAGGGGACCCCCAACAGTGGTTCTCTCTCAGGGAGGGAACTTGGTGTCTGAGGGTCAGGGGTTGGAGGGAGACTTATTTTTCACTGTATTCTCTGTTTCACAGTTTGGATTTTGTATTGTGTATACACATTACCTAAAATAATTGAAAACATAGTTCTCTGAAAAGAATTAAGACTAATTAAAAATAGTCTGCCATGTCGCTGTCTTTGACAGGATTTTCGAAAGGGCCTTTGGAGTCCAGCTTCTCCACTTCTCCCAGTGATAATATCTTATCAACTTGAAGATGAGCATTTCTCACCTTTTAATACCCCTGAAGCTGACATTCTTGCAGTTGCTGTTATCCATGTGGCAGCCACAATGTAGTTGTTGTTGTCTGCCTGTGCACAAACGTTAGATGTTAACCCACATTCAAATTGTCTTGAAATGGTCGTTGACTAAAATGTACAGGATTTGCAATTGACCAATATGCCACCGGAAATATGAACCCTGATTGTTGTCGGCAAACCTTCTATTTGACAACTGTTAGTAAGATCAATAAAGACCCAGCATCAAAGCTTGTCAGATGAGCTTCGGCAGCTTGAAAGAAAATCCCAGAGACAATAGTAGAGCCCTCTTAAGAATATTACCAAAGCTGCTAATTCCCCAGAGAATGACAGAGCATGGAAGAACTCTGACATCAGCTCTCATTGAAAATAATTCGCTTTGTTGTGCAACAGAAACTAACACAGTATTGTGAAGCAATTATACTCCAATAAAGATCTATTAAAAAAAAAAGAAAAGAATTCAGAGGACTTGGATTCTATGGGGAAAAATATAGGGATTCCTGGGCTTCCCTGGTGGCGCAGTGGTTGAGAGTCCGCCTGCCAATGCAGGGGAGCCCCGGTCCGTGGAGATTCCACATGCCGCGGAGCGGCTGCAATGGGAGAGGCCACAACAGTGAGAGGCCCGTGTACCTACCGCAAAAAAAAAAAAAAAAAATGGGATTCCTTAACCAATTTTTAAAAATTTAAGTCAGATTTATTGAGGTATAATTTACATATCGTAAAATGCACCGTTTTTAGGTATACAGTTCTATGAATTGATAAAAATGTGTAATGTCATGTATCCACCACTGAAATCAAGAGATAGAATATTTTTAACATTTCCTCGTGCCCCTTTGTATCCAACCCCCAACCCACACTCCCAGCTCTTGGCAACCACTGTTTTCTATCTCTGTCATTTTCTCTTTTCTATAACGTCATGGAGTATTTTGTGCCTGGCTTCTTTCACTTAGCATCATGTTTTTGCATTTATCAGCAGTTCATTTCTTTTTATTGTTGAGTAGTATTCAATTGTGTGATTATACCAGGCTTCATCCGTTCACGATAGAAGAATATTTGGACTGTTTCTCATTTTTGGCAGTTATGAACAAAGCTATAAATGTTTAGGTATAGGTTTTTGTATGGATATACAGTTTTATGACTCATGGGTAAATACTTAGGAGTAGGATTGCTGGGTTGTGTGATGAGTCTGTGTTTAAGTTTATAACAAAGGGCTGAACGGTTTTCCAAAGTGTCTCCACCATTTTACATTCCCACCAGCAATGAATGAAAGTTCTCGTTACTCTGCAACCTCTCCAGGGCTTGGTATGATCAGCTTTTTAAAAGTATAGTCATTCTCCTAGTTTGTAGTGGTATCTCACTATGGTTTTAACTTACATTTTCCTAATGATGTTGGGCATCTTTTCATGGCCTTATTTGCTATCTATTTATCTCCTTTGAAGAAGTGTCTGTTCAAATCACTTTTAGTTAGGTTATATTCTTACTGAGTTATGAGAGTTCTTTATATTCTGGGTATCCGTTATCAGATGTTTCGTGAGTACTATCTTAGTTTGTGGCCTGTTTTTCATTTTCTTGACAGTGTCTTTCCAAGAGCAGAATATGTAATTTTCATGAAGTCCAATTTATCAAGTTTTTTTGTTTTTTTTTTCTTTTATGACTCAGGGCTTTTTGTGTCCTATCTAAGAAATCTTTGCCAAACTAGATGTAACAAAGATTTTCTCCTGTTTTTCTGTAGAAGTTTTATGAGTTTTAGGTTTTTACAATTAGGTCTATACTCCATTTCACGTTAACTTTTGTATATGGTACAAGGTATAGGTTAATTTCCAATTGTTTCATTACCGTTTGCTGAAAAACTTTTTCTCCATTTAAATGCCCTTTCAACTTTATTGAGAATCAATTGAACATATAAGTGAGTCTATTTTCTGTTCTATTCCACGGATCTATTTGTCTATCCTTTGGCCAATTCCATACTATCTTGATGGCTTCAGCTTTACAGTAAATCTCAAAATAGTGTAAGTCCTCTGAACTCATTCTTGTTTTTCAAAATTATTTTGGCTATTCTTTTCCCTTTGCTCTTCCTTGTAAATTTTAGAATCAGCTTTTCCTTTTCTACAAAGGAAAAAAAACTAGAATTTTGGAATTTGGGGATTATGTTAAACTTATAGATCAGTTTGAAGAGAACTGATATCTTGACAATATTGAGTCTTCCAATCCATGAACACAGTATTTCCATTTATTTAGGTTTTTTACTTCTCTCAGCAATGTTTATAGTTTTAAGCATAAACCTTTCATATATTTGATTTAGCTCTAAGTATTTCATGGGCTTTTCTGGGTGCTATTAAAAATGGCATTAATTTTTCATTTATAATAGTTCATTGGCAGTATAAGAAAATAAAATTGACTTTTCTGTATTCACCTAGTATCCTCCAACCAGGATAAACACACTAGGAACTTATTTTAGATTCTTTGGGATTTTATGCATAAACAATCATGTTGTCTGCAAACAGAGACAGTTTTATTTCTTTCTTTCCAACTTTTATGCCTTTTCTTTCTTTCTTTCTTTCTTTTTTGCGGTACACGGGCCTCTCACTGTTGTGGCCTCTCCCATTGCGGAGCACAGGCTCTGGATGCGCAGGCTCAGTGGCCATGGCTCACGGGACTAGCTGCTCCGCGGCATGTGGGATCTTCCCGGACCGGGGCACGAACCCGCGTCCCCTGCTTTGGCAGGCGGACTCTCAACCACTGCGCCACCAGGGAAGCCCCTTGCCTTTTCTTATTGTACTGGCTAGACCCTCCAGTAATGTTGAATAGGAACAGTTATTTTTCTTCCTATGTGTACACAAGGTTAAGATATGATAAATCTGTCTAAATAAGTATCAGATCCTTCAATAAATATACAGTAAAAAATCAAAATAATAGAGAGCATTTTTGTTATGGTTTAATTGGCAGCTTTTTTTCTTTTCTGCAGTGGCACCTAAAATAATGGTGTATTTTCCCATAGATGGTGTTAGAAACAATGAAGTATTGCAATAGTTAGAGCAGCCACATTGCATATTTCTAGACTATGATGTGAATGGTGCCCTGGGACTCCACGTTGCGGAGACCCTGATATTAGGTTACATGTGCCTATGGGGGCTTCACTGTTACCACTGATGTCATTTCATTTAGCTGAGCACAGGGTATTCAACTTAAGTGTGAATCAGGTCTGCTACTTGGGGTCCCATGAGTCTAGAGAAGGTTAACGAGCCAGAGGCATCTACTAGATGTTGACCACGATGCATCTGATCAGGTAACTCTCAAAAACCAAAGGGTCTGAGATTTAACCTTACTTGCAAGCCTGACAACTTAGCCTGGCAGTGTGAGGGCTGCTTCCAGAAGACACAGAATGCCTGGCTGGAAACAAGGGACTTCATTACTCATAGCGCAGCAGGCAGCATGAGCTTCACGTTAGCACTGGTTCTCCTTGCCCACCGAGTGCCATGGGGCAATGCAGGGCTGAGCCCAGGTGGATGCTGAGCACGTAATAGATTTGCATCACACCTGAGAAGCCCCCAAACTTAGGAAACCTCAGTCCTTCAAGGGGCTGCAAGCAAATGTGTCTAACCTTTGCCCCAGAGGGTTGTACTATATTTTAAATCCTGGACATCAAACAAATGTGCCCTCTGCTCTGGAGGGAGACACTGTTTCCACCTTCCAAGGATCTGTCGGACCTCCATGAAAAGATAGCCCAGGGGCTTCCCTGGTGGCGCAGTGGTTGAGAGTCTGCCTGCCCGTACAGGGGACACGGATTCGTGCCCCGGTCCGGGAAGATCCCACATGCCGCGGAGTGGCTGGGCCCGTGAGCCGTGGCCACTGAGCCTGCATGTCCGGAGCCTGTGTTCCGCAACGGGGAGGCCACAACAGTGAGAGGCCCGCGTACCGCTAAAAAAAAAAAAAAAAAAAAAAAAAAAAAAAGATAGCCCAGGGTGCTGTCAATTTCTCTGCTCAGAAGGCGAGACCCATAGAGAATTGTGTCCCAACAGGAACAGACTCAGTTGTCAACCAGGAAAGTAATTCTGAGTAGCGAGTAATGTCTGTCACTCAGTTCATCCCCACCTGTCATAGTCTTCCTATATGTTCAATGAACATGTTTCTTCTTTGTCTGGATCCACAGTTTGACTACATTTCCCAACCTCCTTTGCAGCTAGGTTTGGCCATATGAATTGGTTGGCCAAGGAAACATAAATGGAAGTGATGTTACCATCTTTAGGCATGACTCATAAAAATCTCCCTACAAAATTCTCTACTCCCTCCTTCTCCCATCTTTTTCTAGCTCTGGTTGAATGCAGAGAAAGGGACATTCCTAAAAGATGGTGGCATCCTATGATGTAAGAAGACTGGGTCCTTGAATGACTTTGTGGAGTTTGCCCCAGCATGCATCAAACTGTGATGTAGATGAAAAATAAACCAGTGACTTTTTAGTGGCTTGACAATAGAAGTTAATTCTAGTAGCTAGCAATAGGTGTTCTAATACATCAGCCTTACCCTCATGCCATCCCCATATTAAATCTCTCTCCCCATTACATCAGGCATAATTGGACACCAGTTTACCTGTTTTCTTTTAAATAGATTTTATTTTGTGGTACACGGACCTCTCACTGTTGTGGCCTCTCCCGTTGCGGAGCACAGGCTCCGGACGCGCAGGCTCAGCGGCCGTGGCTCACGGGCCCAGCCGCTCTGCGGCATGTGGGATCTTCCCGGACCGGGACACGAACCCGTGTCCCCTGCATCGGCAGGCGGACTCTCAACCACTGCGCCACCAGGGAAGCCCTACCTGTTTTCTTTTTAATAGCCCTCTATTAGATGTTAATAACATGAGACGCTTTCAACCCTACTTGCTATGAACATAGTGTAATTTGTGTAGTTTTTGACAGCGTGTGATGCTACCATCTGGTAGTGCAGGGTTGTACTGGGCACAGGTGAGGGCAGGGGGTTGAGGGGCTTGGCATCTAAAGGGCTGAGGGTCTTTCACCTGGCAGAGCAGGCCTTAGTTACTAACAAAGTCAAGGTGTGTGTGTGTGCACGGGGGAGATGAGCAGGAAAAAACTAGTCTGTTGTATTTATTAGCATCTTTGAGACAGCCACCGGGCCTCCCACAAACATCTCGGTGAGAGAGGTTGGATTAGACCACAGAGGTGATGAGTCCCCATTAGTGGCCAAAGCTAGGTCAAAGGGACCCAAGAAACAGGTTATGTGCTCTCACATATACTCCCCTTTTTATACTTCAAGGAGTCAAATCCTGCCTGCTGCCTGTTTTATTAAGACTTTAATTTTTTAGAGCAGTTTTAGGTTCATAGCAAAAGCCAGGTGAAGGTACAGAGATTTCCCACGTCTAACCTGTGCCCACTCGTGCACAGCCTCCCCGTTATCACCGTCTCCCACCAGAGTACTGCACCGATCCATCATAGTTACCCAGAGTCCATAGTTTACATTAGGGTTCACGCTTGGTGTTGTACGTTCTATGGGTTTGGACAAATGTATAATGACATGTATTTACCATTGTGGTATCAGAGTCTTTTCACTGCCCCAAAGATGTTCTGTGCTCTGCCTATTCATCCTTCCCCAACCTCTGACAGTTGCTGACTTATTTCACCGTCTCTATGATTTTGCTTTTTCTAGAATGTCGTATATTTAGAATCATGCAGTATGTAGCCTTTTCAGATTGATTTCTTTCACTTTGTAACATGTATTTAGGGTTCTTTCATATCTTTCATGGCTTGATAGCTCATTTCTTTTTAGCAGTGAATAGTATTCTATTGTATGGCTATACCACAGTTTATGTGTTCATTCGCCTACTGAAGGACATCTTGGTTGTTTCCAAGTTTTTGACAATTTTGAGTAAAGCTTCTAGAAACATCTGTGTGCAGGCTTTTGTGTGGACATAAGTTTTCGACTCCTTTGGTAAATGCCAAAGAGCACAATTGCTGGATCGTATAATAAGAATGTGTTTAGTTTTGTAAGGAACCACCAAACTACCTTCCAGACTGGCTGCATCATTTTGCATTCCTGCTGTCAATGAATGAGAATTCTTGCTGCTTCACATCCTCATCAGCATTGGATGTTGTCAGTGTTTTGAACTTTGGCCATTCTAGTAGGGGTGTAGAAAAATCTCATTCTTGTTCTAATTTTCATTTCCTCAATGACATATGATGTAGAACATCTTCTCGTATGCTTATTGCCATCTGTATATCTTCTTTGATGAGGTGTCCGTTAAGCTCTTTGGCCCATTTTTTAAGTTGGGTTGTGTGTGTTCTTACTGTTGAGTTTTAAGAGTTCTTTGTATATTTGGGGTAACAGTCCTTTATCAGATGTGTCTTTTGCAAATATTTTCTCCCTGTCTGTGGCTGATCTCCTCATTCTCTTAATATTGTTTTTCACAGGGCAGAAATTTTTAATTTTAATGAAGTCTGTTTTTTTTCAAGGATCGTGTCTTTGGTGTTGTATCTAAGAAGTCATTGCCATACCCAAGGCTATCTAGTTTCCTCCTGCGTTATCTAGGTTTTCTCCTACATTGTCTTCAAGAGTTTTATAGTTTTGCATTTTACAATTAGTCTGTGACTGCCTGTTTTTGTACATGAAGTCATATTGGGACACAGCCAGAGTTCCAGGTTGACATATTGTCTGCGGCTGCTTTCCTGCTACGACAGCGGAGTAGGTGTAACAGACACTGTATGACCCACCAAACCTAAAATATTTACTCACAAACTTTTCAGAGAAAGTTTGCTGACCTCTGGTATAAAGCCATAATTAAGCTCATTGTGTATATGTAATAACCGAGGGTCTGTATATTTAAATAATTGGATTTAATTCACAGAGCACGTCAGTGGTCAAGCCAGTCAACTAGAACTTTAGATCCCACCTAAGTCTCCTTTTGCCTGATCATCCTGTCGAAATTCTGTGCACATCTCCTTAGCCCAGAGTATGTGTTTGATTAAAAAATAAAAACGTTAGAACATACAGTGTGTTCTATTCCTGGCATCCTTCCTTTCCATTCTTTTCTGTCTCAAGAACCAAGGTGCTCTGAACCATCCTGGAACAAAAAGGCAAAATAACTAAAAATAAAACAAAACAAACTCTTCCAGAGCCCGTGGCTGAAGGAAAACTGCGAGGTGGTCTCAGAGTTATATAGACAGTTTTGGAGACAGGTAGATGGCCAGTAGCCCCCAGTGGCCCTTCTGCCCAAAGAGCCCAGCTGGACTGACATTTGGGGGACAGGACACCCAGGCAGATGAAACCTTGGTGATATGTCTCAGATTCCTGAGGCTGGTGTGGGATTTTTGTTTTCGTGTTTGTTTTTTTTTTTTTTTTTTTGGTGTGGGTTTTTAGATGTTTACTGTGTTGCTATCGAGCCCACTCTGACTTGTCATACGTGTGTCATGATGTCTTCATTGAGAAAATAGAACCCGGGAAACCCCTTCCCATCACTGTCTCCCTCTGAAGTTTAAATGCCAGTATGTCACCCGCATCCTTTCTCGCTAGCTTTCTCTCTCTAGCTCACTGCGTCTCTCTTGCTGTCTCCCGGGGACACTTCCTGTTCCTCCCAACCCAACCTTCTCTGAGTTCACCTGCAAGTTCAGTCCCTGAACCGCTCCATTTAAGCTTAATCTCTCAGCTCCTTTCCAAATTCCCTGCTTCCCCCACCATCACTTCAAGCCCTCTAGTACCCTCGGCTCACATCTTGCCCAGTTGTCCTCACAGGTACCTGGCAGGCCTCTAACTTTGGATCAATCCTGTTGTTCACTTTCTCCCCTCCTACCACCAGGCTGCCACAGACAATCATAAAACCAAGAGGCATGAAGGCACTACAGATTTCTCTGCTCCACACACATCAAAACCCCGCCTGAGCACAGCACGCCTTTGAAGCCACACCCCCTCTCGGGTGGAACTCAAACCCAGCCAAAACTCAGATTGGGATGTAAACCTATGGGCTGGGACTTGACCCACCCCCCCGCCCCCGCCCCCGCAGCTCCGATTGAGACCTGAACCCACGATCCCTGACTAGGACGAGATTCGAGCCCACTGTCTTTTTTTTTTTTTTTTTTTTTTCACATCTTTATTGGAGTATAATTGCTTTACAATGGTGTGTTAGTTTCTGCTTTATAACAAAGTGAATCAGTTATACATATACATATGTCCCCATATCTCTTCCCTCTGGCGTCTCCCTCCAGCTCACCTGGTGTCAGGACTTACTGAAGCTCAGGTTCTTTTGTCTCAGCACAGGAAGAATTCAGTAAGAGGCAAAGCAGCCGGCAGAGTGAGTTTATTAGCACAGAATGCTTGTGCGAGATACAAGCAGGCACGCAAGGGAGCGCAGCCCCGAGAACAAAGGCGGCAACACTTTTATAATCAAAGAAAAAGCGGCGGGGTTGGGGGGGAGAGGGCCACCTTCTTCCTCATTCTTGGGCAGATGTCAAGGCTTACATCATTAATTCCTCCCTTGGCCCTATATGGTTTAACCAGGACCATCACGGTGCTATCTAAATCATATGTATATTAGCAAAAGGGTGGTAACATATACTATGATACGGTAGTTCATCTCAGGTTTCAGTAGAATGTCCCCTTTCACCTATATTCCTGTCTTGACTACATGTAGAAATGCTACTCTTCAAGGACAGTTAGCTCTCTGATTTCATGTAACAAGACTCAGACCCCATATCTACTGTCGTGTGTTTTAACTATCAGGGTTTGTGGCCTGAGTGTGTCTGGCACTTGGGTGCACCTGGTCTTCCTTCAAGGTAGTGTAGATTAGGTTACTGGGTTCTTTTCCTGAGTGGTCATTAGTTTACAACAGTCTCCAGAACTCTCTTAAAATTCCCTTTCTACCCTTAATCCCCTAGTGGGATTTCTAAACTGACTATTTAATTATCCTACTCTATCCCTATCACCTTGACAAATGTTTCAACAATTGCTTCTCACATTTTCCTCAGAAACGAACTAGGTTGGACCTTTGTTGGTTGACTTCCCAGCAACTGTTCCCCCGGCTCCCCCACCTCAAGCATTTCCTCCCAGAAGCACCCAAATTTTCCTTTGAGGCAGTGCCCCTCCCCCATTCTCAACCATGTTGTTTGGGTGGATTTGACTTCATTTGTATTTCCAGGGGTGGACCCTGATGGGCTTCAGCCAATCAGCTCTCCCATTTCTCTGGCCACAGTGATCGGTTCGTCATGGATGAGCCCACCACCCAATCTGGGCCAATGAGACACCAGGAGACAATTGTAGAGGCTTCTGGGAAATAAGCTTCCCCCGTCTTCTGCAGGAGCCCCAGAGGAGACCACCTCGCTCTGGGTGTTACAGTGAGGGTACGGTGTCTACAGTTGCTAAAACATGAGGGGTGGGGGGATAAGAGAATGGCAGGAGTCAGATGGAATCCTCAACCTCTGGGCCAAACGATGCCTGCATCCAAGTCTGCCTTTAGACTGTCAAGTTGTATCAGTCACTTAATCTCCTCCTTGTTTTCTTGAAGCCAGTTTGTGTTGTGCTTTCCCTTGTTTCACCCTAACTCATGCCCCATTCCAAAATTTTACCTCCACTCTCAGAGCCTCCATTTCACTCCACCCCCAGCAAGTGACTTTTCCCCCTGGTTCAAGGAGGAAACAGGCCAACTAGCAAGGATGCCATTAGCGTATTTCCCTGGTACCTGCAAGTATTTCTGAATCTGAACCTTGCTTCCTCCTTCCTTCTAGTCTTCCCCCTCTGCCTTCTCAGAAACCTTCTCCTGTATCTTTGCCACCTTTCTTTTCACTCGTTTTTTTCCATTCACCTCTCATTTTGCTTAGATTGCTTCCCAAGGTAGAGGCGATCATAACCTTGTCCAATCGCACTTCCTCACATTCCTGCCTTTTTTCTATCCTTCTCTGACAGATTTTTAGAGGAAAAATGTTCCACCACAGAGATGTCAGTTGGAAGCCTGCCTATCTGAGGATCCATGGAACATAGAAGAGGTTCTAACCAAGGGGGAGGTTTGCCTAGGATGGGGCTCAACACAGAGGCCTGGGTGGGATGCATGGATGGGGGCCTCGCTTGCATTTGTTGGAATGGAAGCCAGTGAAGTTGGTGGCCCCCAGTGAGTGTGAGGAGTGAGAATAGAGGAGGGTTAAGGAGGGGCTTTGAGGAATGTGGATGCTTAAGTGGGAAGTGGGAAAAAAAGGGCATCTCTGAGACCGTGACAGAAAGCTCAGTGGTAAGAGGAAAGTAAGAGAGAATGCTGTCCCAGAAACCGGGAGAGGAGCATTCTGCAAGGAGGAAATGGTCAGTTAACTGCTACCAAGAGGTCCAGTGTGATAGTACAGAACCACTGGATTTGGCAAGATCTGGAGTTTCAAAGTGTCAGGGACAGAGCCAGCCCTCCGTGGGGTGGAGGAGTGAACGAGAAGTGAGAGGAGCAGAGAGCAACTGTAAATGACTTGTTTTTTTTTTTTTTTTTCCTTTCCAACTGTCTTAGTTTAGATTTCGCTGAAAACAGACTCTGGACAGGTACTTGGGTACAGGTAGTCTGTTTGGGAGGTGAACCCCGGAAGCACAGCGAAGTAGTTAGGTAAGGGAGGCAGGGATGGGAGAAAAGACAGGACAGGGGGCACTAGTGGGCAACACAGCCATGCACAGCCAGGGTGCAGGCCTTCTGGGGCCCCCTGGGGACCTGTGTGAACCAGGCCTCAGGATGGTTCCCCTGGTCATGGATCTACTGCCTCCCATGCCCCGCTAGGGTGAGGGGTACCTCCGAGGCATCCCCTCACCAACGCTCACCCCCTCACCCTTGCCAATAAGCTCTTCTGGCATCTGAGAAAACCCTCAGGCTCCAGGTGGGAAGAACTGCCATGCTGCAGATGAAAACCACAGCTACTGTGTACACTGGAGGGCCCAGGGAGCGCGGGCTAGGGTACCAGCCTGGTGTCTGCCACACCAACCCACCCACGACCGCTTCACCAAGTCATATGGCTAAGTCAACAGAAGTGGGCCTTTCGAAGTATAATTAAAGGCAGGCATGAGATGGAGATTTTAGCATAATCAAGAAGAGGAGAAATGCAGTGTGCCAGCAGGAGATTAGTCCTTGCAGAGGTGGGAGATGTCTGGTCTGGGATGTATTGACAGATAAAAGCTTTTCTCAGCCTCACGTCCTCTTCTTTGAATGGGGGCAGGAGGAGGGAGAGGTACAGATGCTATGGCAACGCTTTGCCCTTTGACCCTCTGCTGCAGAAGCACAAGGAGGGACACGGTCACCTCCATGCTTGTTAGGACATCTTCCTGCATTTTTCCTCCCTATGACTGAGTTCTATCTACTCTGTGTTAAAATAGAGAACCCGGTGACTTGACCTTTCTTTTGTTGCCTGCGCTGCACCATGTGCTAGGAGCTGGGAAAAAATTTGTCCTAAAGTTGAGCAATGAACCAAGAAATGGCTGGTTGCGGGACTGTGGCAGTGCAGCCTTGAAGCAAGCATGGAAGTCAGATGAACCAGCAGGTGTCAGCTACTCCTCTTTCTCTCTCTACGCTTATCCCTTTCCCCAAAGGTCAAGGGTAGACGAAAAGCAAGGTGTGATTGGGGAGAGAGTAGAACAGGGAGGGCTGGAAGAGGCTGGCAGTGCCGGAAGCTGGTAGAGGTGTGAGTCCCGTGAACAGTCTCCAGTTGCCCAGAGTTAGGTCTCCCTTCTAGTGTACTGTAGAGGCAGAGCTCTGAGGGCACATCCATGCCTTCTGAATACAGTCACTCTGGGGGAGGGAAAGACAGCCAAAGAACGAAAAGCCAGATGACCAAGGAGTCATCTCTTAGGAAAAATGATTCTTGCAGAGGCCATAGGGAGTGAACTGACTGATGGGATGCCTGCCATCTTGGGTCTGCTCTGGATGACCACGCCCTTGATATCTTTGCCTGATCACCCGGCCTCTCACACATTTCTGGGGGCCTTTCTTGTGTCTCAATAAATGGACCCATGGGTAACAGCACACAGGGAAGAAGCATGCATATTCATGGAGTTTCGAATGCTGAGAAATGGTAAAGGGAAATCATAAACATAAAGGTGTAGGGAAGCCCCAAGGGAAAGTGCAGTATCCTGGAGCTGGTGACTCTGTGTGTGTGTGTGTGTGTGTGTGTGTGTGTGTGTGTGTGTGTGTGTGTGTGTTTGAAGAGTGGTAACCACTCCTAGGCCTGAAGGAACAAGGAGAGGGGAACGGATAACCGACCCCAGGAAGGAGAGAGCCACATGGGGAGGACACCTTGACAGAGGCTGTGACTGCAATTGAAGGACACGGCCATCCCAGGGCAGTCACTCAGGAGCTGAGGGACTAGCGCCCGGCCACTGTCCTTCCCTTGCTCTGATCTCCTTCCAGGACTCCCCGCTGGACAAACCCAGTCAGAAACCAGAGGGCACAGGTCACCTCTACAGGTCAGCCTTCTGAGGCCCGGAGCAAGGTGGAAAAGATGGAGAAGGGGGTCTGGAGGTGCAAACAGAAGCTATCCCCACCCCCAAAAGCAAAAACTCTGATTTCTTTCTTAGGGTCAGTGTTTCCTAGCATAAGAACAGCCCCAGTGCACCAAATCTCCAGGGGAAAAAAAAAATCTCTTTCATCTTGACCTGGGGAGGCAACAGAGCTGGAATCTCCATCCTCCTCCCTGAGGCAGTAACTAGAACTAGAAGGGGAAAGTGTGTACTCCTCTCTCTGATGACAGTTTATTAGGTTTACTACCCTTGGCCCGATTCTGTATTACCTCATGTACGCAAGCCTTTATCTCTAATTCCAAAAACCAAACTACTTCTGAAAAATAAAGTTTTTCCATCCTTCATTTGTCAACAAAATGTGACCTACTGACATGAACTACTTATAACCATTATCTATCCCGCTTAGTGAGAATGTCTGTTTTCTTGTAGAAAATTTGTTTGATTCCTGAAAGCTTTCCTAAACCCTGTGTTATGTAATTCAAACACTTTTGCATACACATACAGTGTGTATAATATATTAAATAAGACTTTTCAAAACTCCAAAACATTTTAAATTCCAAAATCTATCTGGCCCCAAGGCCTTCAGATAAGAGATTTTGGACTTGTGTTATTCATGTTAGCTTCATAACATTCTTTAGAAAAGAGCTAGGGAATGGAATTTTTTTTCGTTTATAATTAACAGACTTTCTTTACCTAGAATCTGGTTTTGATATAAAATATAAAGTTCTTTTAACTCAAAATTAGTTTTTTAAGTATGTCCCAGTCCCTTCTGAGTCTTTTGTAAGACTGTGAAAGACAATAGACTATAGTACAGAATTGCAGCAGGAAAGAGGTGAGAGCTCTAAAGAGTTACTCAGGGAATTAACTGAAGGGACTATCTGAGGGGTGTGGTCAGGGTCAAGGCCACCAACAGGGCATAGTGCTTGAGAGCACAGATTCTAGAGCCAGACTTCTGGGTTCAAATCCCAGCTTTACCACTTACTGTCCATGTGTTCTTGGACTAGTTGCTTAACCTTTTTGTGCCTCATCTTTTTTTTCTAACAGTTTTTTAAAATATATTTATTTGTTTGTTTGTTTATGGCTGCGTTGGGTCTTTGTTGCTGTGCGTGGGCTTTCTCTAGATGTGGCGAGCAGGGGCTGCTCTTCATTGCCATGTGTGGGGTTCGAACTGTGGTGGCTTCTCTTGTTGCAGAGAACGGGTTCTACGGAGCACGGGCTTCAGTAGTTGCGGCTCTTGGTCTCTAGAGTGCAGTCTCAATAGTTGTGGTGCAGGGGCATAATTGCTCTGTGGCATGTGGGATCTCCCGGACCAGGGCTCGAACCTGTGTCCCCTGCATTGGCAGGTGGATTCTTAACCTCCAGGGAAGTCCCTGTGCCTCACCTTATATTTAATAATCCAGCAAAATCCTATTTAATTGGCTTTTCACAGCCACCATCCTGTGCAGTAGATAAGACAGGCCCGTTTACTTGTGAAAACCCAAGAAGTTATTTGCCCAAGGTTAGGCAGTGAACTTGCCAGTGAGGATAGGGAGCCAGACCTTCCTGCTCCAAGCCAGGCCTCTTCCCAGTCTAGCACGTGTCTTACTCACAGACGCTTGCCCCTCCTTGACTGCTCTAGCAAGGTAACATGTCACATGCAGTGTTCTCAGCCCAGCCAATTTTGGCTGTACGAGCAGGAAACAGCTTCTGAGGTGTTTCTAGAAATATCAGCCTTTGATACTCTTTGTGTCATTTCTCCACCCCGGTAATTACCCCAGCTTAATTTAATAAGCAGCAATCATATAATCCAGATGGTGGGACTTGATTTTGCTTGCAGAAGAAGCAGGTTTGAGTAAGTGGATCTGATTGTCTTCGGGAAATTAGAGGCTGTTTTCTAATTCAAAGGAGGAACAAAGAGGGAGTTGCTTTCTTTTAAATACATGGACCTTAACATAGTGAACTCCAACTCTGCAGATGTGCATAGAATAAAGTCACGTGTAATATCATCCCTTGCCTCCTAGGCTGGTGGGAGGGAAATCAGTCAGAGGGGTAGATGTCCAGACCTCTCTTTCATCCTGCCCTCTCCTCCCCTGCCAGTGTTTTCCATGGATAGAAACCAAAGAGAAGCCCGAGGGCAAGGGAGTCCATGGAATCAACCACTTACAGCAGAGAACAGGGCAAAAAGAGGTGGAAAATGATCCCAGGTAAGGGTGGAGCAAATGGAGAACAAACAACCCAGAATTCTACTAATACAGATATCAAAGGGCATTCCTTTCCTGTAATGGGGCCAGGCAATATCTTTAAAGAAATAGTAACTCACAGGAGGAATTCATACTTATTAATTATCCATTGCTGTGTAACAAGCTACCCCAAGTGGACTGGCTTGAAACAAACATTTTCTCACACAGTTTCTGAGGCTCAGGACTCCGGCAGTGGCCAGCAGTGTGGTTCTGGCTTCGGTATCCCATGAGATTGCAGCCAAGATACCCACAAGAGCTGCGGTCAAGCTTCAACTGGGGGTGGAGGGTCCGAGTCCAAGACGGCTCACTCACGTGGCTGTTGGCTGGAGGCCTCAGTTCCTCACTGGCTGTTAGCAGGAGGTTTCTGTTCCTGGTCTTGTGGGCCTCTTCAAAGAGCTACTCACAACATGGTAGCTGGATTCTCCCAGAGTGAGAGATTCAAGAGAGAACAAGGGGGAAGCCACTTGCCTTTCACAAACTGCCCCCAAAAGCCTATTACCATCACACTTGCCACATTCCATTTGCTAGTGTTCCTAAATTCGGCCCACGTTGAAGGGGAGGGGAACTAGGTTCCACCTTTTGAAGTGAGGAATATTTAAGAATTTATGGACTGATTTTGAACCACCATACACTCAGAAGGAGATTCGGAGGAGAAAGAGTTCAGAGTGATCTCAAGTAGTGATGAAGAGCCAGTCTACAAAAGGTCTGGGAAGGTCTCAGAAGGTGGTTCTCGATGCCCTCCCATGCCCTCCTCTTCTCCCACATGCCGAAGGTCCCAGGGCTCCCTGGTAGTCGGGGTGCTGTTGGGACCCTTCCTTTTTGGCAATCCCTTCTCAATCTTCCCAACTCATTATTGTACCTACCTCATTTCCCATTATTGCTCTCAGAGACCTATTCTTGGAAAGCAGCTAAGCTAATTTGCTTTGAGGTATTCATGGTTTATAATGGACCCACAGATTCCTCATGGGGGTTTCCTAATTCTAATAAAAAACTCCCCTGGAGGCTTAATGAACCCAATGCAATCAATCTCTCTAAACTCTTTCATGTGGGGCAAGGATGGGTTTGGTGACCTAGTAAGGCACTCCTTGCTCCCAAACAATATCATAAAAACAATAGAACACTTGCTTATGCATTATAAGATTCAATCCCAATAAAACTGAAGACCTGTTTATGATTTCTAACTGATGAGGAACCTGAACCAAACGAATAGAAAATGACTGAATCGCAGAGGTTACACCTGAAGTGTGGGTTTGGTTCCCAGTGTGGGGCTCCTGCATTGAACTTGGTCTGCTAGGGAGGAACCCCCTGAAACGATCATCCCTCCACCAACCCCTTCGCAAAACAGGTAGCCCACCAGGAGCCCGGGGAAATAAGGGAATTGGCATGAGATTATGTTTTCTGTTTGTTTTTTATGGTTTAGGGAAGATAATGTGATCAGAGAGCAATTATAAAGCACTACTAGGATGGCTCTGTGTCTGTAAAAGATGAGGGGGTCTATGTTAAGGCAGCGGTTCTCAAACTTTTTTTCAAGAACCCTTTCTACTCTTTAAAAGTACCAAAGACCCCATAGAATTTTTGCTTATGTGTGTTATGTCTATTTAATATATATTTACTATGTCAATTTTTTAAATTTATATTTATCATATTAGAAATAAAGACTGAGAAATTTTAAAATATTTAACTGATTTAAAATTAACAAAGTCGGGCTTCCCTGGTGACGCAGTGGATGGGAGTCCGCCTGCCGATGCAGGAGACACGGGTTCGTGCCCCGGTCCGGGAGGATCCTACATGCCGCGGAGCGGCTGGGCCCGTGAGCCATGGCCGCTGAGCCCGTGCATCCGGAGCCTGTGCTCCGCAATGGGAGAGGCCACAACGGTGAGAGGCCCGTGTACCGCCAAAAAAATTTAACAAAGTCAATACCTATTATAAACACTTTAAATAAAATAATTATATTTTCCAAAAATTAGGGAGAAAGGTGGCATTGTGTTGTATTTTTGCAAATATCTTTGATGTCAAGCTTCACAGAAGGCAGCTGGATTCTCATACCTGCTTTTGCATTCAATCCGTTTTGAAATCACAATTGGATAGCCTGTGTAAAATTCCTCTGTACAGTTATAGGAGCATGAGAGTAGAACAGGCAGGGAGTATCTAAGTATTATATATCTTAGTATTAGTAAGAAAACAGTTGACCTCGGAAACCCACACTTTGAGAACCGCTGAATTAAAGACTTATTACAAACTCTCTTCCTCCTAATTTTGCTAATGACAGACGACTGAATGCTGGAGTCAGCACTTCATGGCACTGGGACTATGGGGACATGTGTGGACACAAAACCGCCGTGGCTGGTTTCAGTATGCAGTGCAACCCACAGGGATGAATAGAGGGGAGGGTTGTCCAGGGGACTAGAAGAGCCTGCATGACACATTAAAGCACAAGGAGAAGTTTGTTCCTTTGGTAAGATTTTTATTGTTCACCAATATCTGCTTCCCCCCTCCGCCAGAGGGCTAAGCTTCTCTTCCCTTTGAAATTAAATGTGGCCACGTGACTTGCTTGAGCAGAGTGATGTGTGGCGTTTCAGGAAGAAGCTCTAAGCACCGGTTTGCTCTTTTGCACACTCCTTCCCTCTTTATTATTTATTTGTTTATTTATTTATTTGTAACGTCTTTATTGGAGTATAATTGCTTTACAATGGTGTGTTAGTCTCTGCTGTATGACACAGTGAATCAGGTATACGTATACATATATCCCCATATCTCCTCCCTCTTGCATCTGCCTCCCACCCTCCCTATCCCACCCCTCTAGATGGACACAAAGCACCGAGCTGATCTCCCTGTGTTATGAGGCTGCTTCCCACTAGCTAGCTATTTTACGTTTGGTAGTGTATATAAGCCCATGCCCCTCTCTCACTTCGTCGCAGCTTACCCTTCCCCCTCGCCATGTCCTCAAATCCATTCTCTACGTCTGCGTCTTTATTCCTGTCCTGCCCCTACGTTCTTCAGAACCTTTTTTTTTTTTTTGGATTCCATATATATGTGTCAGCATACGGTATTTGTTTCTCTCTTTCTGACTTACTTCACTCTGTATGACAGTCTCTAGGTCCATCCACCTCACTACAAATAATTCAGTTTCATTTCTTTTTTATGGCTGAGTAATATTCCGTTGTATATTTGTGCCACATCTTCTTTATCCATTCATCTGCTGACGGACACTTAGGTTGCTTCCATGTCCTGGCTATTGTAAATAGAGCTGCAATGAGCTAACGTTCTCTGTGGATATTAGCTGCCCCATTACCTTGGGACTCAGAGTGAGGACAACACTGATGGGAAACAATTCCAAGCTAACCCTTGCTGGACATGTAACACACATGAGAAACATTTGTGGTTTTCAGCCATTGTAATGTTGGCGTTGTTTGTGACAACAGCACGATCTAGCCCAATCTGACTGACATAGACACCGTGCTGGAAAGGCAAGTCAAAGATATAGAGTGTATTATTTAATGCACATTTATTGGGAGGTTATTGTACATTACACACTGTGCTAGGTGCTGTGATTACAGATGACTTAGATTTGGCACCAACCCTCAGAGGGCTTATATTGCAGAAGGCATATAGGTAAATATGGCTCTTCATCACTACTTGAGATCACTCTGAACTCTTTCTCCTCCGAATCTCCTTCTGAGTGTATGGTGGTTCAAAATCAGTCCATAAATTCTTAAATATTCCTCACTTCAAAAGGTGGAACCTAGTTCCCCTCCCCTTCAACGTGGGCCGAATTTAGGAACACTAGCAAATGGAATGTGGCAAGTGTGATGGTAATAGGCTTTTGGGGGCAGTTTGTGAAAGGCAAGTGGCTTCCCCCTTGTTCTCTCTTGAATCTCTCACTCTGGGAGAATCCAGCTACCATGTTGTGAGTAGCTCTTTGAAGAGGCCCACAAGACCAGGAACAGAAACCTCCTGCTAACAGCCAGTGAGGAACTGAGGCCTCCAGCCAACAGCCACGTGAGTGAGCCGTCTTGGACTCGGACCCTCCACCCCCAGTTGAAGCTTGACCGCAGCTCTTGTGGGTATCTTGGCTGCAATCTCATGGGATACCGAAGCCAGAACCACACTGCTGGCCACTGCCGGAGTCCTGAGCCTCAGAAACTGTGTGAGAAAATGTTTGTTTCAAGCCAGTCCACTTGGGGTAGCTTGTTACACAGCAATGGATAATTAATAAGTATGAATTCCTCCTGTGAGTTACTATTTCTTTAAAGATATTGCCTGGCCCCATTACAGGAAAGGAATACCCTTTGATATCTGTATTAGTAGAACTCTGGTTTGTTTTTCTCCATTTGCTCCACCCTTACCTGGGATCATTTTCCACCTCTTTTTGCCCTGTTCTCTGCTGTAAGTGGTTGATTCCATGGACTCCCTTGCCCTCGGGCTTCTCTTTGGTTTCTATCCATGGAAAACACTGGCAGGGGAGGAGAGGGCAGGATGAAAGAGAGGTCTGGACATCTACCCCTCTGACTGATTTCCCTCCCACCAGCCTAGGAGGCAAGGGATGATATTACACGTGACTTTATTCTATGCACATCTGCAGAGTTGGAGTTCACTATGTTAAGGTCCATGTATTTAAAAGAAAGCAACTCCCTCTTTGTTCCTCCTTTGAATTAGAAAACAGCCTCTAATTTCCCGAAGACAATCAGATCCACTTACTCAAACCTGCTTCTTCTGCAAGCAAAATCAAGTCCCACCGTCTGGATTATATGATTGCTGCTTATTAAATTAAGTTGGGGTAATTACCGGGGTGGAGAAATGACACAGAGAGTATCAAAGGCTGATATTTCTAGAAACACCTCAGAAGCTGTTTCCTGCTCGTTTGGGACACAGCCAAAATTGGCTGGGCTGAGAACACTGCATGTGACACGTTGCCTTGCTAGAGCAGTCAAGGAGGGGCAAGCGTCTGTGAGTAAGACACGCGCTAGACTGGGAAGAGGCCTGACTTGGAGCAGGAAGATCTGGCTCCCTATCCTCACTGGCAAGTTCACTGCCTAACCTTGGGCAAATAACTTCTTGGGTTTTCACAAGTAAACGGGCCTGTCTTATCTACTGCACAGGATGGTGGCTGTGAAAAGCCAATTAAATAGGATTTTGCTGGATTATTAAATATAAGGTGAGGCACAGGGACTTTCCTGGTGGCGCAGTGGCGTTACTCTGTTGTAATTACCACTGTCCACAAGGGTAAATCTAGGGTACTACGGGAGGGAGAAGTCCTTGAATCCTTTGTCAGTCATGGAACCAGCAAGAAACAGCACACTTACGTGGGGTTTTTGAAAGGACCATTTTTTGAGGTGTGGGCAGAGTTAAGAGTGCACACCGATGTTGAGGCATCTGTGACCATCAACAGAGGAAAGCCAACCCCACCCAACCTGAAGGGTAATGGCTAGAAATGGTGTTGTTGGACCTGATGAGAGCTGGACTCATGGTAGAAGGGCCATGCAATGCCAGGTATAGTTGTAGAAAGGCATAGTCAGTGCCAAACAACAGCAAATCAGGCAGGAGAAATAAATACTCTGACTTCTCTTTCTGCTCCCTAATCTCCTGCCTGTGCCTCCTACTAACCAAATCCATCTGGAAACCAGAGACAAGGGTGCCTGGATGATGCCATCCAGGCAGTTGGTAGACGTCAATGTCCTAGTCCCCAGAGGAGGGTGGGGAGGGTCAGGGAGTGGGTCTGGAGAGGCAAATGGAGAACATCGTGAACAAGGTCCAAAAGAGGAGAAATTATAGGAATTGTTGAAACAATATTTTCTAAAACTTTTAAAAATTTCATTACTTAATTAAAATGCCTAAACTTGCAAAGAGAGTCCACAGCTACCGATGGAATGAGAAGGGGTCTGAATGAGTACAGAGGGCTGGATACTTGAGGCTTCTATTATGAGAGAGAGGCAGTGACGGGCATATGCCCAGAAAACCAATCCTGGACTGTTCTAAATAAAGGCTTTATTTTTTAAAGAAGTTCTAGGTTCCAGAAAAATTAAGAAAAAGCTACAGAGATTCCCCACATACTCCCTGCCTCCACACACGTACAGCCTTCTTGGCTATCAACATCCCGCACCAGGGTGGTACATTTGTTACAACTGATGAACCTACATTGACACAACACAACTACCCAAAGTTCATAGTTTACAATTGGGTCCATTCTTGGTGTTGTACCTTCTGTGTGTTTGGACAAATGAATAATGATCTGTACAATCACTGTGATATTACAAAGAGTAGCGTCACTGTCCTAAAAGTCCTCTGTGCTCCACCTATTCATCCCTTCCCACTAAGCCCTGGCAACCACTGATTTTTTTCCTGTCTCCATGGTGTTGCCTTTTCCAGAATGTCATGTAATTGGAATCATACGGTAGGGAGCCTTTTCAGATTGGCGTCTTTCACTTAGTGATATGCATTTAAGGTTCCTCCATGTCTCTTCATGGCTTGATGTCTCATTTCTTTTTAGCACTGAAATAATATTGCATTGTCTAGATGTACCACAGTTTATTAACCCATTTACCTACTGAAGGACATCTTGGTTGTTTCCAAGTTTTGTCCTGGATCCTTTTGGATGGGGGGTGGGGGAGGGAAGACAGGCATCCAGCTTAGCCACGGACAGAGCTTGAACAGTCCTCCATGGTCCTCGGGCCCTTTGCAAATAGACTTCTGTGAGGCCTGTCCTAGTGTCTCAAATGTACTCAGACACACTCTCACCCCCTGCATGTATTGTCTGAACTTTGACTGAAAGATACTAGCTGCCAAGTGTATATCAGGAAATAAGGATGTAGATCCTGGTCTTGAAGAATTGATAGACTAGTGGAAAGGAAAAGATAACTGACTACAACTGACTTGTACAAATGCAATGACACTTTCAGAAAAGCTAGGATTTTAGCATCAGACTAAAGGTGAGTTTCCCATGATGCTATTCAGCGTTTGGTTCTTGATAGTTTTGGATACAACAGATAGGCCTATTTGAGCATAAGATTCTTAGTACGTAGACTCATTACTGAGTGTGCATTCCATGAGAAACCTTAAAGACTATAGCTCTTTGTTTTCGAGAGAGAGAAAGGGACACCCCCCACCCCTCCCACTTCCTGATACATACTGAATCTTGACTTTAGGAATCATATTGTCCTGGGTTTAAACCCCAGTTTTGCCACCTATCAGCCAGGTGACTTTGGGAAAATTACCCAACCTCTCTAAGCTTCTGTTTCCTAAGTTGCGAAATTGACATCCTAGTAACTGTAGGATTATTGTAAGTATTAAGTGATATACATTTAAGGTTCCTCCATGTCATTAGCATGGTGTTTGGTGTGTAGGAAGCATTCCAAAGATGATATCTACTCATTTTATGACTTCTTGCTACATACTTTTTTAAACAGAGAGGCCAAGATTGTTAGCTTCCTTTGGGGGCACAGTTGGAGAAGTGCATCGTTTTTTTTTTTTTTTAACTTTTTTGGTTAAAAAGAAAGCATGTTTTTTTTCTGGTTAAAAAAAAAAACCATTCCCCTACCAGAAATGGAACCCACAGCCCCTGCGGTGGAAGTGCAGAGTGTTAACCCCTGGACTGCCAAGGAAGTCCCTGGAGAAGTGTATCTTGAAGGAGGGAGCTGACCATCCTACAATCAGGGCCTAGACAACAGTGAAAGGAGTTAGGTAAGTCGTTAAGTCATAAACATGCAGGATCAGTTATTGTTTTTATATAAAATATTGATATTTTGTTTATTATGGATTGTTTTGCATTGATTCTGACTTTATTTTTTAATTTTTTATTTATTTACTTTTTGGCTGTGTGGCATCTTCCTTGCTGCACAGGGGCTTTCTCTAGTTGCGGTGAGCCGGGGCTGCTCTTCGTTGCAGTGTGTGGGCTTCTCATTGCAGTGGCTTCTCTTGCTGCAGAGCACAGGCTCCAGGTGCCCGGGCTTCAGTAGCGGTGGCATGGGGGCTCAGCAGTTGTGGCTCAGGAGTTGGGCTCTAGAGCGCAGGTTCAGTAGTTTTGTTGCTCTGCGGCATGTGGCATCTTCCCAGACCAGGGCTCGAACCGTATGCCCTGCATTGGCGGGCAGATTCGTAACCACTGCGCCACCAGGGAAGTCCCTGACTTTTTAAAATATTGCATTAAAATATTATCTTGGGCTTCCCTGGTGGCGCAGTGGTTGAGAGTCCGCCTGCCAATGCAGGGGACACAGGTTCGTGTCCCGGTCCGGGAAGATCCCACATGCCGCGGAGCAGCTGGGCCCCTGAGCCATGGCCGCTGAGCCTGCGCGTCCGGAGCCTGTGCTCCGCAGCGGAAGAGGCCACAACAGTGAGAGGCCCGCGTACCGCAAAAACAAAAAAAAAATTATTTATCTTGATAACCCACTTTTTTGGTACCTCCTTAAAGTTCATTCACCTGACCCTAAAGCACTTAGGTCATGGTGTGACTGGCACAAAGTGCAGAGCTGCCTGTAGGAAAAGACTGAAGATCTTTGGGTGAGTTTGAACTTGTGCTTTGCAAAGCCTAGAACACTTAGCCTCCTGGGATAGGAGCAGAGGGTGTGGACTACAACTCCCAGAAGGCCGCGCGGCACGGTGCCCTCACCGATTGGCTGGTATGGCCCCGCCCCCACCACGCCCCTGCCGGGAGGACCCGGGGCAGCGAGTCCCGGGCTAGCGTGCTCTCAAAGCCGGCTACCCAGTGTAGTCTCGCCTTGCCGGACAGGCTTCATGGCGGCCCAACCGGTGTCCCGGATGCTGCGGCGGGTCCTGAGGTCCAGCGTCCGGAGCTGCAGCTCGGGCGCTCTGGTGACGCAGCCACACCCCGGGGAGCCCTCCCAACCTGCCGTGGAGGTGAGCCTCCCGCATCCACACTTTCTTGGGGAGGGGGTGGCCTGGCAGCTGCACCTTATGCCCAGAAGCACCCCGGCCCGTCCGCGGTAGCTGCTTCTGGGAGGGGTGTCTGCCTCTGCGAGGGACGACTCAGCGCTTATTTAGGTGTGGGGAGAAGAGTGGAATGATGTTTTCTAGATAGACTGCCCAGTCTCACCCAGTATCCCAACGAGGGGTGGCGTGGTGGGGCGCTCCTTGGGGTCTGGCTTAAAAACCTCCCTGCCCACCCATCCGTGCAACCCACTTCCAGGTCTGAGTGACTGCTAGAGATGGGGGAGCAGGCGGCAGGACTCTGGGGCCAATGAGATATTATTAGTACCCCTTTCAGCCCTGCCTCACACCCAGCCTCTTTAAACATTTTCTTCCCTGCCCCCCAGTGGAGGTTGTGTGTGATAAGGTGTTTTTGTGACACCCCACTTCATAGTGTGGCACTGACTAAAAATGTCACCTTGGTGCTGCCAGTAGTCAATTGTCACTTTGTAGTCACAGGGTTGTGTGACCCGTCCTTCACTGACTTTTTTTGTTTCATCTTCATTTCCCTTAGGAGGGTTCAGTCTCTTTCTAGAGCAGAATGGAGTCAGGACCAGGGGTCTTGCAGGTTAGGGACTCCGCTATCTCTTTAGGGTTGGGATAGCCCCCCTCAGTCCTTAACAGCATCTCAGAGGGGTTTCCAGCATAAGAAGTTTTAAATTTGTTTTGTCCATGTTGTCAGGGAATCATTTGGGGAGAAGCATCTCTTTTTTGGTGACGCCTTTTCTAGGCTGATCTGGTCAGTCTTTTCCCACCTCCTGGCTCAGGGCTTCAAGTTCTGGGATTCATCAGATCATGCACCTGCTGTTGCTCAATCAAGGGGAGGGCCTCAGCCTGACCTGCTTTCCCCAGATCTGATCCCCCTTCGCCCCCACCCGCGGGATCCTCAGATAAGCAGGTCCCATTTCTGGGAGGTGGAGAAGTTTGTCAGTATCCTTGAACTCTGAACGTAGTGGAGGGAAAAATTAGAAAGCAAAGATGAGAGATCTTTAAAGAATTCAGGAAAAGAGAAGTTTCTTCTCCCCCTTGCCCCTCATTTACTTTGTACCTTTCATCCTGTGCTAAGTGGCTTCATTCGTGCTCTCTTTCAGTCCTCACAATAAACCACGTGAAGTGAGTAGAGTTTGTATTTTCAGGTGAGGGTGCTCATGGAAGTTAACTTGCCTGGAGTCCCTGAGCTGTAAAGTAAGGAGCTCAAACTCTAGCACTTGTGCTCCTGCTTCTTTTCTGTGGGGAGAGTAGAAGAGAGGCTGCTCTTACCCTTACCTTTACACCACGAGGGCAGGTAGCGTTAGCAGGTAAGAAGGTGGACTCAGAATGCCTCGGTTTGAATCCCAGCCCTACCACTTATTAGGTGTGTGAACTTGAGCAAGTCTTCTCAGTGCCTCAGTGTTCTCCTCTGTAAAATGGGAATAACAGTGTCTACAAAACCTGGCACATGTACGTGCTGTGCACGTGGATTGCACATGTTTGTTGTAATTATGCTTGCCGCCCTTGCCACATACTGTGTCCCCTAAGTCCCCTCCCACCTGGACACTCAGGATAGTCATTCTGTCAACTATCTGATCACAGACCTCCCACCCTGGACGTGCCCCACCAGGGTTATCCTCAGGTTGCTCCTTGGGTGCTGGGTGCTCCCCTGCCTTTCTCGGTACAGTGCTTGGCCGGTGCTCTGCAGGCGGTAGAGTTAGCAGGTATTTTTTGCCTGTTTGAAACAGATCTGGTGAGGGTGCACGTGACAGAGCACTGGACAGGGAGCCCCGAGCTTTCATGCTCGCTTTGCCCCCAGTTTGACCTGGCTCCTGGGCCTGTCTCTTCCCCTCTCTTCCTGTCTTTAAAACCAGTGGGATGGACTAGCCCATCTGTACGCAGTGGGGGAGGGCACAGAATGTCCTTAGGAGAATCTCAGAGGTATGTTCAACCAATCCACCGAGCTTGCCAGTTGGCAGGAGCAGGGCTGGGGGCATCTGGAAGCCCTGTCCTCCCTTCCCCCGTACCCTACGCGGGGCCCTGAGGTCTGGTTTGAGATGGCAAGTGCTTGGAGAGACAGGGAAATCTCCTGGCTGTTGTCTGTGTGTCGGGGTGTAGGTGTGGGAGAGTTGTGCAGTGAGGGGAGGGAGCTGGCTGTGAGGACGGTGGATGGGGGCATTGGGCTTGGTCCCGGGGCAGATCGAGGAGCTTCTGCAGGTGGAAAGGGGAGGCGGGTAGGGGAGACAGCTCCCTCCGGCCTGTTTGGGGCAGCAAGACAGAGGGCTTTCCCCAGTTGCAAGCACTACGCCCTTCTTTCTCCCTCTCAGGCTCCGTGCAGGCTTTGTTGGGACGACAAGGGGCTGGCCTCAGGTCCTGGGCCTGCTTCCTTGGGGCAGGGGCAGGGGAAAGGATGACTCTGTGCCAGGCAAAGGCACGCAGCTGTTCAGGGGGCTGGAGAGAACACAACGTGGGAGAGGGCTGTGCAGGAAGGGACTGGTACATGAGGAGGGCCGGGGCGGGGCAGTCACACGTGGAAGGAAAGGAGACCTTTCAGGGGGCTGCCTGGACTTCCAACCTGCCCGGCTTTGTTTCAATGAAGTGTGACTTATCCTTGCTGGGAGCCACAGGTGTGAAGACCTCACACTTAGGGTGGGGCTGGAGGGGGAGCGGAGGTCAAAGCCTGGGGCTGGGCACTTTGCCAGGTCCCCTCATTCAATAGAGATTAATTTTGAGCCACGCTGGGTACACATCCTCCAAGGAGCAGGTAAATCAGGGCCAGTGATACTTGGGTTTGGCCTGTGCTCTTTTTCTCCTGCTCTTCTAGTGTCTACGCTCCAGAGCTGTTTGGGGGTCGGCCTTTATCATTCAGATCAAAGGCCCAAGGTTAGTGAATATTAGAGGAGGCACTTTGAGGGCAGGGTCCCTCCCTTAACTAACTCCTTCCTACCACTCTTCCCCACCACTTCATCCCAGTCTGCACTGGGTTGGTAGACAAGATATAACCAGTAGCATGTGGTAGGCTGCCTAGTTCCTGGTTGTGGCACTAGTATCTGTGGTTCTCGGGAAGCTCAGACCCCACGTGTCCTGCTCTGACAGCAGGTCTGAAACCCCAGCCTTGGGCCCTCTGCCATTAAGTAGGGCTTTGCAAGACGAGGGAAGCTGACAAGAGTGGGAAAACTAGTCACAGCACACACACACAGTGCCCCTCCATGGATACATGATGAACGGTTATTTGTAAGTAGGAGTTAGATTAAGAGAATGGGAGCAGTCACTTCCTGAACACCTACCGTGTGCCAGGAACTCCTCCGGTTGAGGTAGGTAGGATCATTTTCCACAGTTTATGGACGAGGAAGCTAAGGCTTAGAGAATGGTAAGCAACTAGCTCTACAGCTAGTTGGTAACAGAGCCAGGCTTCTAATTCAAGTTTACCTGCTCCCAAAGCCTATGCTCAGAACCGCAATCACCCCGGATTAAAATGGCACTGGGTCCTGGTGTAGCAGGGCCCGTGGTTCTCAGCCTGGGCTACAGAGCTGAACAGGGATGTTTCAGATAAACCACTAGGGCCCCATCCCAGAGAGCAGCTGAGTCCGAATCTTTGGGCTGGGGCCTTGGCATCAGCACGTCTTAGAAGGTCTTCAGGTGATTTTAATGTGTAACAAAAGCTGAGAACCACTGTAGGAGGCTAAACCATTTTGACAGTAGAGACCAGCCTAGAAATGCATGGCAACCCCATTGCAACTGGGTTTTCCACGCACCACCTTTCCCTCTGGGTTAGGGACCTGCCCGTCTGTTCATTGACACAGCGGTTCGACACCTGCTATGACACCGGGAAACAGAGTCAGGCAGGAAGGCTTCCCACCCAGGGGAAACAGCCTGGTCCAGGCCGGGGCCGGAGAATACGAGCACCTAAGGGTGTTCTACTTCTGACATGTACTTCTGACATGTCCTAGCCCCGCCTGGGCGAGAGGCATTGCCGTCTCATCTGCCCAGTAATTCTCCCAGGATTCTGGGCTCCTTTGACTGGTGCTGATATTTTTTCCTCCAGGGAGTTTAAAGGGAAGAAAAAAAATGGAAGAAGGAAAGTAGGGCATGCAGTGTTGGAGGAGGAGGCAGGGATGAGGTGTGTTAATACCCAACTGAGGAGTTTGCGAGGGGGAGGGGGAGGGGAGGAAGTGTTTAGGAGGCTGCGTCAGGTGTTGGTGTGTGTGTTTAGGAGGCTGCGTCAGCTACTGGCTGTACAGAGTCTGAACGAATCTAGATAAGGTCACTCCAGGTCTCAAAAGTGAAATCCGGCCTCCCCTCCCGTGGGGGCCTAATTCCATTCTGGGTTGCCCCATTCCTCGGCTCCCTCTCCGCTTTCTGCTGAGTCATGCTCCTGGGTCCTCTCACTTGCTCCCTATTCTCGGCTTTATTTTCGCTCCTCCCTCACCCAGCCACCTCTCCCAGGATGTGAAGATTAGGGTGAGGAGGGCATCTTGGCAAGTGAGGAGGTGAGGTCTGGGGGGACTAACAGATCACTGAATTGTGAATAGCTGCTGATTCCCAGGTGTCTGAACTCCTGGACTGTGGTGGCCAATGGGGATGGGACTCTTTTTTTTTTTTTTTTTTTTTTTTTTTGCGGTACGTGGGCCTCTCACTGTTGTGGCCTCTCCCGTTGCGGAGCACAGGCTCCAGACGCGCAGGCTCAGCGGCCATGGCTCACGGGCCCAGCCGCTCTGCGGCATGTGGGATCTTCCCGGACCGGGGCACAAACCCGTGTCCCCTGCATCAGCAGGTGGACTCTCAGCCACTGTGCCACCAGGGAAACCCTCTTTTTTTTTAAAAAAAATATTTATTTTTTTGGCTGCGTTGGGTCTTCGTTGCTGTGCGTGGGCTTTCTCAAGTTGCGGCGAGCTGGGGCTACTCTTCATTGCAGTGCGTGGGCTTCTCATTGCCGTGGCTTCTCTTGTTGCAGAGCACGGGCTCTAGGCGCATGGGCTTCAGTAGTTGTGGCGTGTGGGCTCAGTAGTTTTGGCTTGCCGGCTCTAGACCGCAGGCTCAGTAGTTGTGGCACACGGGCTTAGGTGCTCCGCGGCATGTGGGATCTTCGCAGGCCAGGGCTCGAACCCGTGACCCCTGCATTGGCAGGTGATTCTTAACCACTGCGCCACCAGGGAAGTCCCGGGATGGGACACGTGATTCTGAAGTGTCCCTGCCCCACCCCCAAGGGTACTGGTGGAAAGGCAGTGGGGTGAGTAGGGAAGGAGGAACACTGTTATTATTTCAGACTGCAGTTCAGAGAAATGACGGCTACTTTCTCGTCACGGGGCTGTGAGCAGGGTTTCTTAGAGGATGTGGGAAACTGGTCTTGGGGTGGGCAGAGGGAGGTCGGTTTTATGGACCCAGGGAAATCATGAAGCACCCCCTTCTACCTCTCGTATCCCTTCTACCTCCTGAGTCAGTCAGCGGCCCTTGACTATACATTAGAATCACCTGGAGAGGTGAAAAAACACAGCATCTGGAGATTGAATTCAGCTGGTCTCCAGTAGAACTTTTTTCTTCAACTCCCCAGATGGTTCTAACATGTAGCCAGGGCTGAGGAGGTCTCTGAAGTAAATGTTTCTTCTTCCTGGACCTCAGGCGGGCTGGAGGCCTGCTTTCTTAGGTTACAAGATCATGAGAATCCTGGGTGTTTCCCTACCAGTGTCCTGACTAGCCCCCTCCTTTACAGCAAGACAACCTTAGCCCACAACTGTGTTCTTATTTAACAGCTGGGAGAGCAGGCCTGGAGGAGTTAGAGAACTTTCCCAGTGTGTCCCCAGTCCAGAGCCTTACCCATAGACCTCACAGATGACCACCACAGTCATGATTTCTCTGTTCTAAAGATTCTAGAGAAATGACTTCTGCCCGCCCTATGTACCATCCCGTGTACCTTCTTGGACACACCCTATGCAACTAGGGGAAGGAATCTAGAACTTGGAATCAGAAGACCTGGATTTGAATCCTGGGTCTGCCAGGGGTGTTCTTGGACCCCATTCAAGAGTTGGTTATAATAATCCCTTTAGGTGTGGGGATGGAACAGAGAACATTCTTTGGAAACCTTAAGATGCCTTGCAAACTGTTAACCTCTGTGGAGCAGTTATCTCATCAGCATGTCATGACCCTGGGCTGTGTTCTAAATGGGGGGATGGGGGAGGGGAGAGAGAACAAACTAGTTCAGATTTAGGAAAGGGTGAGGTTGGCTGCCTCCCTTCTCTCCCCAGGATGAGTTTGGGCCTTGCGGGGAGCCTCGGGCCATCCCCTCCCCTTACACCCCAAACAGTGGGTCCTTAATCCTTTCTTCTGGCCACGGGTGGGTGAAGGATAAGGACTAAAGCAATCTGGGCACGGGGTTAGTGTAGTGGCCATCCTGGCACCTCCATTCTCCCTTCCTGGAGGCTGGTGGCCTCATTCCCTCTGTGGGTCCCCCTAGTGTGCTGTCTTCCCCCCAAGGCCTTTTGTGGGAGGGGAGCCTTCCCCATGGGTTTACCCTCCGCAGCTGGGCGTGGCCCCCGGCTGCTCCTGGGGGTGTGGCCTGTTGGGTCCTCCTGGGTGTTGAGGAGGCCCCAGAGAGCCCCCCATCCGCAAGGGGGAGGCAGCTTGTGTGACACCCCTTCCCTCACAGTGAGTGACTTTGTTTCAAGCTCAAGGTAAGGAATGGGAGGCCTGGGTTGGACAAGTGGCTTCCGTGTCCCAGGCCACCTTCCCTCTCAGCTACCTGCTGTCTCCCTCCTCCTTTCTGGACGTGCTTGTCTGGTGGCGTGGTTGCCAGGTGCCAAATGGCACATGCCTTCCCAGTGACCCATCCAAGAGATGCTAGAGATGGCTGTTCTCGGATAGGCTTCCTTTGAGGGAGGGGTAGCAGGGAGGAGGTGGGGCCCGGCTGGGGCTTAGTGCCCTTTCCTGTGCCTTGCTGCCCAGCCGGTAGGCAGCTGCACCCCTGCAGGGGTCCTCCACCCTGGGGCTGAGTGTGGGACCTTGGAGGGGCACGTCCTTCCTTCCAGGCCTGTTTCCCAACCTGTGAATAAGAGGAGAATACCAGACCCCCAGGACTGCGGAGCCCATGTGGATGGAAAGGCTAGCAGTGTGCGTGGGTGTCAGAGAGGAGGGAGGGGATGGACGAGGGGAGAGGGCTTGCTCTCCCCAGGTGGGCGCTCCTCGCACCTCTCCCCCAGCCCCTGTTGTCGCAGGTGCCGTCCGGACGGAGGCGGTTCCTGAGGGAGCACGCGGCCCCCTTCTCTGCCTTCCTCACCGACAGCTTCGGCCGGCGCCACAGCTACCTGCGGATCTCCCTCACCGAGAAGTGCAACCTCAGATGTGAGTCGCCCTCCTGGGCTCCTGTCCCTCTGCTGCAGTAGCCCCTAAATCACCCCGTGTCTGGGAATCCTTCTCAATCCTCCCCATTCCTCTTTCTAGAAAACTCCACCTGCCCTTCTTCCTTGCTTGCCAGGTGGGGTTCATGGGCAAGGTAGGGGTCAAGGGTGAGTTTTATGATCCTGGAAGCTGGGTTCTACTTGGGAGTAGGTTGGAGAACAGAATTGCTGTTGGGTTTAGGATTGAGGTTGGCCTGGGATCTCCCACTCTTCGGGGCTCTTTCCCCTCCCTGCTGTTTCCTTGCGGTCCCCACGGTTCAGGACGTGGCATGGGGACTGCTGGACGGTGTAAACAAGTGAGATAGGCAGCAGTGCCAGCTATAAAGACACCCCAACCCCAGTCCCATGAGACGAGTTGTCTGGGGCCAGGCTAGTACACAGAGTCCTTGTTTCATAACCCCACGTGGAGTGCTCTGGGCCAGATCCACCGCTGGAGGGGCTTCCGAAGTGTGTTAGTCCATCTGTCCTGCCTTCCTTCCCTCCCTCCTTCTCTTCTTCCTTCCTTTCTCTCACTGTAGCTCACAATAAGAAATACATTTACTTCATGGCCCAGTAAATGTGTAGTAAATGTTTAACCAAACAATACCCATTGCGTGCAGTACTGATGTTCTGATGTTGTTACCTAATCTGTTCCATCTTAAAAGACCAATTCTGGACCTTTCACTGATTTGACTGAATGACCCCCTAGCGGATCCTGACCACTGGTACTGATTAAACCCGTACCATGGGAACTGATGGTAGGAGGTGGTGCCCCCCTCACTGGCCAGGGCTCGCCTCATTTATCCCCTTCTGCTACCTCGCCCTGAACAGGTGGTACCTCAGTTTTCCAACCTGTGCAATGGGACTGATGATCGCCTGTAGGAGCCAAACTGGGTGTGAGAACATGTGTAGCCACAGAGGAGAGCAGCTTTGCCCAGGCCAGGGAGCACCTCCCAGCCTCCTTCACCTTAGGACACATAGAGCAGGGTCCCTGTTTGTCAAAACCAGATGAAATGAAGGAGATGAACGATGGCAGAAGGAATGGGCCCAGGGCCCTGGCCTTTCATGTCTCGGCCTGCCCTACCTCCAGCCAGGCTGAGCTGTCAGCCTCATTTATCATCTTTAAGCCCTGAGGGACAGCAAGGCCAGTGGGGGAAGGGTTGTTAAATTTTGTAGGTGAGAGTGGTGAGCCCCAAAGAGAATCTGGCCTAGGGTTTGTGCCACCTCACACTTGGCCGGGTCTTTCCTCATGGCTGGGGTGGGGTTCAGGAGACACTTGTGGCCTGGTGGGGGAGTTGGGGACTGGTGACATCGCAGCCTGACCGCTGCAGTCACTTCCTTCCTCCACGTCCCCTCCCTCCCCTCAGGTCAATACTGCATGCCCGAGGAGGGTGTCCCTCTGACCCCCAAGGCAGACCTGCTGACCACAGAGGAGATCCTAACCCTGGCCCGCCTCTTTGTGAAAGAAGGTGTAGACAAGATCCGACTCACGGGCGGGGAGCCGCTCATTCGGCCGGACGTGGTGGACATCGTGGGTGAGTTGACAAAAGTCGTCACCACCTCTCCCAGCTTGTGCCTCCTCCAGCTGGGCTCCAGTATTAATATCAGAAGCTAACACTCCTTTCGGGCATTATGCTCACAGAGTCCTACACCTTCTGAGACAGGTACCATTCCTATTCCCATTTTGTAAAGAATTGAGGCACAAAGAAGTTCAGTAACTTGGCCAAGGTCACAAAGCTGGTAAGTGCCAGAGCCCAGTGGTTTGATGTCAAATTTAGACTAAAGTCCTCACCAGGGCTTGGAGGCCCGCGTGATCTGGCTCCCGTCAACCGCAGAGACCTCTCTCCTGCCGCTTGGCCTCCATCCTCCCCTGCATTCATGCTGCCGGGCCTTTGCACATGCTGTTCCCTTTGCCAGGAGCACAGGGCTCCCTGCCTGCCTCATTCAGGGGTCTGCTCCCGTGTCATCTCCTTGGGGAGACCTCCTTGGCTGCTCCGTCTAAATTCCCCCTCACATACCCCAGCTGCTCTGTCTCCCAGGAGTTGGCAGGGTACAGACCATGGACCAAAACCGGGCCACCACCTGTGTGTGTGCGGCCTGCAAGCTAAGAATAGTTTCTATATTTCTAAATGATTGAAAAAGAAAATCAAAAGAATAGCATTTGTGGCACTTGAAAAAGAAAATCAAAAGAATAGCATTTGTGGCACTTGAAAATTGTATGAAATTTAAAATTCACTGTCCATTAATAAAGTTTTATTGGCACATAGCCACACCCACTCATTTACATATCTCCCCTGTTGCAGAGCTAAGTTGCCACAAAGACCATATGGCCAGCAAAGCCAAAAGTGTTTATTGTCTGGCCTTTTAACAGAAAAAGTGTGGCGATCCTACTCTACCACGTGGTGTTATTTGGTTGGTTTTTGTCTGTCTCCTCATGTACTAGCATGAAAGCTCTCATGGAGCTGGGCAGGTTCTGTTCACAGCTGTGTTTCAAGCACCTAGGGAAGCACCTACACACAGTTGGGGCTCACTGGTGTTTGCTGGATGAGTGAAGGTGGTTCAGAATACGATCTCTGAAGGATGACGTGTCCACGTGTGAATCTCAGCTGCACCTCATACTAGTAGTATATCTTTTTTTTTTTTTTTTTTGCGGTACGCGGGCCTCTCACTGTTGTGGCCTCTCCTGTTGCGGAGCACAGGCTCCGGACGCGCAGGTTCAGCGGCCGTGGCTCACGGGCCCAGCCGCTCTGCGGCATGTGGGGTCTTCCCGGACCGGGGCACGAACCTGTGTCCCCTGCATCGGCAGGCGGACTCTCAACCACTGCGCCACCAGGGAAGCCCTAGTAGTATATCCTGAGCAACTTTTAAAGTCCGTCCTAAGCCTTCAGACAGGGTAACCTACCTTATAGGGTGGACCTTGGGAGGAAATGAGAAGGAAATGCCCAGCTAGTGGCGAGTGCTGTGTATGGCCCAGCAGAGCCTCTTGCCATAGGCTGGTTCTAAGCCCCGAGGTCAGGCAGAGACCATGAGCATTTAATTGTAAAAGATGGAATCCGAGGAAAATAAGTTTCCATGTTCTTGACTGCTGAGGCCCCGGCTCCAGCTGCTCGGGGTGGGATCCCCCAGCCCCCAGCTCTCTGCCTCACTTGCTGGTTCAGTAAACGTTCTCTGGAACGCCTTCTTACGTGCCCGGCACTGTGCTGGCGTCAGAGGGGAGTGAGCTGCAGGCCCAGCCTTCAGGGACCCCCAGCCCATTGGCGGAAGCAACCCCTGGAACCTGCCGCCATCTGGTGAGGAGCCCAGGTGCTGTGGGAGCCCCGAGGAGGGACCCAGGGACCCCTGCAAGCTCTTTCCTCCCTCTTTCCCTGTGGCCAGCTCCCTCCCACCCCCACCGATCACTTGACCTGGAATCCTGCCATCATTCCTAGACTACACGTGCTCGCCCAGGGGAGTTGACCTGACCCCCTGTTCAGGCAGCTCCTCAGAGCCTGAAAAGCAGCCTGGGTTCCAGGAAAGGGCCAAACCTGGCTGGCTGCCAGGCCCCAGCCCCCTCGGTCAGGGCACTTCATCTGCCCACTGTCCAGGGCCTGTGGGCGAGCCTGTGATCACTGCTGGTCAGAGAGGGGTGACTGCGCGCAGATGGGAGGATGCAGAGTCTCCACGGAAGCCACCACCTTGCTTAGTAGGAGGCCAGGGAGCCAGGAGAGGCGGCAGCCCTGTTCCCGCTCTGGGCTCTTCCACCCCCTGGCCGTGTGAACTTGTGCAGGTTCCTGCCCCACCCTGGGCCTCAGTGTCCTAATCTATGCGCTGGTCACCTCCCAGCCTTTCCTGCTCTGATGGCCCTGGGTTGTTGGTCCTGGCTGATAGCGTGAGGCTGGCAAGGGTTTATCACCACATAGACGCTGGTTAGGACAGGGACCAGCTGCAGTGACTGACTTTGGAGGATTTATCTCTTGCTTTAAGGATGTGCGCTGATGCGGCAGGGGTGGGGTGGGGGGAACTCTACCCCTCCCCAAGCCCTCCCCCAGTGCTCCAAGACAAATGGCAGTTGCTGTGTTTGCTAACACTTTGACATCTCCCAGCCTAGCTCCTTTGATCCTCCCCAGGGGTACTTCTTCAGAGCAAAATCACCCCGAAGGGCAGGGCAGGTGGGGCTATTAGGGAAAAAGGGCTGGGGTAAGCGGAGGGGCATGTTCATAAGCGCTTGTCCCGCCCTCCCAGCTGAGAGTTTCGAGGGACCCCACCCCGGGGGGTGCAGAGTGAAGGGGCTGCCGGTTTCACCAAGCAGGCTGTCCTGGTCACTCGGGGTCCCTGCCTGAGGCTGTCAGCCCCGGGACTGGTGTTGTCGATCTCCACCTGAGAAGACAGCTCAGCTCTCCGTCAGCCGTCTGTGATCCCCTCCACCAACCCCAAGACGCTCCGGCACTCCTCCATCCTGGCTTGTGTATGAACAAGTTCCTCTCCTCCCTCCTTTTCTTGGGTGTAAGGCAGTGCCGTCCAATACAACTTTCTGGGGTGATGGAAATGTTCTCTATCTGTGCTGTCTGATAAGGTAGCCAGCCTTGGGCTTCACAAGCGGCCGTTGTGACTGAGGAACTGAATTTGGAACTTTATTTTCATTGATGTAAATGCCCGCGTGTAGTTAGCGGCTGCCACGTTGGATGGTGAAGGTTTGAGATTTTCCAAAAGAAATTAAAAGAGGGGAACTATAGGCACGCCTTACTTTATGGTGCTTTGCTTTACTGCCCTTCACAGATACTGCGTTTTTTTTTTTTTACAAATTGAAGGTTTGTGGCAACCCTGCATCGAGCAAGTCTATCGGTGGCGTTTTTCCAACAGCATTTGCTCACTTTGTATCTCTGTGTCACAGTTTGGTAATTCTCACAATATTTCCAACACTTTCATTAGTTTTGTTATGGTGATCTGTGATCAGTTATCTTTGTTACTACTGCAACTCCTTGAAGGCTTAATAGTAGTAATTTTTAGCAATAAAGTATTTTTTAATAAAAGTATGTACATTTTTTTAGACTACTGCTATTGCATACTTAATAGACTAAAGGATAGTGTAGACATAACTCTTACATGCACTGGGAAACCAGGAAAATCCATGTGAGTTGCTTTATTGTGATACGTGCTTTATTGCGGTGGTCTGGAACCAAACCCACAATATCCCCAAGGTATGCCTGTAAACATACAAGTATCAATACTGTGATAGTGTTGGCAGTGTTTGCAGAGGAAGGATTTTGGATTCTAATTTCAAGGCTGACTTCCGCTGTCAGATGACAGCTTAGTTGGAGAATCACTCAGTCCTGCAGGCTTTCCCTGTTTTGTCCTTCCTTCCTCCCTTCCTTTCTTCCGTTATGTTGAAGAAATGAATTATGGAGCATCCAGTTCTCACAGCTTAGAGCCCATAAGAGGCCTAATGCAATGGAGAGCAGCCATTAAAGGTTTTTGGAATGGCGTGAAGTTTTTTGTTTCATTTTATTTTTGATGGACTCTAGTTACCTAGAATTAGATTAAATCATAATCCTGGGTTTGTGACATAATCTCATTATTGATCCGTGCATGGCCTTTTTTACTTTATTCATACAAATTTATTTACATGTTTTAATAATGTTGTGAATTCCTAAGGAAACGCACTACCTCATCAATTTTTTTGGAAGAATCAGAACCCTGGCAAGAATCTTTAACCACCTCTGTGGACTTTCCTACCCTGTACTTCCTCCCTCCCAAGGAAACACTCCTAAACGTGGTGTTTATCATTCCCTTGCTTTTTAAAACTGAGATGGTGTTTTTGAACTTTAAAAGAATCGTGCTGTGTGCAGTCTTTCAGGAATTACTCTTTTGACGCAACTGAAATTAACATACGTCATCCAGAGCTGCAGTTCATTTTCTCTGCGATCTCCTGTTCCATTAAATGAATATACCACACTTCCTGTTAGTGAACATTTGGGTTGTTTCCAGTTTATTGATATCATAAACAGTGCTGCTTTAAATACTTGTATTCTCATTCATGTGTCTTGGTATACAATTTCTCTAGGAGTGGAATTCGCTGGGTTACTGAATATGTGAATGTTTAATCTTGGCAAACAATTTGGCATTGTCTTACAGTGGTTGCGCCACTTTACACTCTCCCCAGCAGTACATAAGGATCCCCTGGATCCTCCCCAACATTCAGTATTATCATTCTGGACTTTTGCCAGTGGACTGGGTATAGAATGCTATTTTATTGTGGTCCTGATTTGTGCTTCTTTGTTTAGAATGAGGTCAGTCATCTTGTCACCTATTAGCCATGTATATTTATTTTTCTCTTTAATACCAAATCGTATCATGTGCCTAGTTTTCTATTTGGTTATTTATCCTTTCATATTGGTTTGTTCCAAGTTCTTGATGTATGTTGCAAATGTCTTCTTCCAATTTGAAAAGCAAGCCATGCTTTGTGTAACAATTCTTTTGACAATAGTAGTTCTTGAATTGGTCAGTTCTGTCTTTTATGGTTAGTGCTTTTTGTACTTATTAATGAAACACCTCACCCAAGGTCAGAACAACTACCTATGTTTCTACTAGAATATTTAAAGTTTTGCTTTTTGCTTTTAAGTCTTTAATCTGTGGATAATTTCAGGGACTCCAGTTTCATTTTTTTCCACGTGAATGGTCATTTTTTCTAGTTCCTTTTACTAAATAGTTCCCACTTCCTCCATAACTCTACCATGTGTGCATTGGTCTGTTTTGGGTTCTGTTCTATTCAGTTTGTCTGTCTCTGTGTCAATATCATACAGTCTTAATCTCCGTAGCTTCATAATAAGTCCATTATCTGATAAGGCAAGTCCTTTCTATTCTTCAGCAGTGCTTTAGCTCTTCTAAGCTTTGTCCATCCATGGAAATTTTAGAATCTGCCTACCAAGTTCCCTGGAAAATTCTGTTGGGATGTTTTTTCCTTTTTTTATTGTGTTAAAATACACATAACATAAAATTTACCAACTTATTTAAATGTACAGCTCATTGGTATTAAGTATTCACATTCACATTTATGCAGCCATCACCGCCATCTATTTCCAGTCTCCTGTAAATCTGAAAATCTGTTTCTGTCAAATAACGACTCCCATTCTCCTCTTCCCCAGCCCCTGGCAACCACCATTATACTTTCTAGCTTTATGATTTTGGCTACTGTAAGAACCTCGTATAAGTGGAATCACGCAGTATTTGTCTTTTTGTGATTGGCTTATTTCACTTAGCATAATGTCCTCGAGGTTCATTCATGCTGTGGCATATTGAGGAATTTCTTTTAAAGGCTGAATCATATTCCACTGTATGAATACACTACATTTTGGTAATTCATTCATTGTTCACCTTGGGTTGCTTCCATGTTTTAGCTATTGTGAATAATGCTGCTATGATCATGGATGTACAGATATTTCTTTGAGACCCTGCTTTCAATTCTTTTGGGTTTATACGCAGAAACGGAATTGCTGGATCATGTGGTAATTCTGGGTTTTCTGAGGAACTTCAATAATGTTTTCCACAGTGGCTATACCATTTTGCATTCTTATCAACAGTGCAGAAGGGTTCCAGTTTCTCCACATCCTCACCAACACTTGTTGTTTTCTGGTTTGTTTTTTTTTTTTTTATCGTAGCCATCCTAGTAAGTGTGAGGTAGTATTGCATTGTAGTTTTGATTTGTATTTCCATAGTGGTTAGTGATGTTGAGCATCTTGCCATGTGTTTATTGGCCATTAATATATCTTCTTTGGAAAATTGTCTCTTTGAGTCCTTTGCCCATTTTTGAATTGGGTTGTTTCTGTTGTTGAATTTTAGTTCTCTGTTATTCTAGATATTAATCCCTTAACAGGTATATGATTTTCAGTTATCTCCCCCATTCTGTAGGTTGCCTTTTTGCTCTGTGGATAGTGTCTTTTATGTACAATTTTAAAAAATTTTCATGAAGTCCAGTTTGTTTTTTCTTTTGTTGCCAGTGCCTTTGGGTCATTGGATTTGGCAGTGATTTCTTGGATATGTTATGAAGCTTTATTCCTATGATTTCTCCTCAGAGTTTTATTGTTTTACATTTAGGTCCAACTGCATTCTTTTGCATGCGAATATCCAGTTTTCCCAACACCATTTGTTGAAATGTCCTGTCCCCATTGAATGGTCTTGGCACCCTTGTCAAAAATCGTTTGACCGTATATGTGAGGATTTACTTCTGGGCTCTGTTTTATTCCATTGGTCTTTACGTCTGTCTTTATGCCAATCCCACACATCTGATTACTGTAGCTTTGTAGGAAGGTTTGAAATTGAAATGTGAGACCTCCAGTTTTTTGTTCTTTTTCAAGATGATTTGGCGTCCCTTGAGATTCCATATGAATTTTAGGATGGGTTTTTCTATTTATACAAAAGATATCATTGGGATTTTGTTAAGGACTGCATTGAATCTGTAGATTGGGTAGTATTGATATTTTAACAATATTAAGTCTTTTAATTCATGAACATGGGATGTGTTCCCATTTATTTATGTCTTTTTAAATTTATTTCAGCAGTGTTTTGTAGTTTTCATTGTACAAGGCTTTCACCTCTTTGGTTAAGTTAAATCCTAAGTATTTTATTCTTTCTGTTGCTATTGTAAATGGAATAGTTTCTGTAATTTCCTTTGTTCATTGTTTGTGTATCTGTTGGGATTTTATTGCATTGTATCAAGTTGGGGGAATTGACATCTTTTTTTTTTTTTTTTTTTGTGGTACGCGGGCCTCTCACTGCTGTGGCCTCTCCCGTTGCGGAGCACAGGCTCCGGACGCGCAGGCTCAGCGGCCATGGCTCATGGGCCCAGCCGCTCCGCGGCATGTGGGATCTTCCCGGACCAGCGCACGAACCCGCGTCCCCTGCATCGGCAGGCGGACTCTCAACCACTGCGCCACCAGGGAAGCCCGAATTGACATCTTTTTTGTTCACATCTTCACCTTCCCACAGCCATTTCCCTCCTTTGCCCCGTTCTTTGCTCTAGGTAGTTGGCCCCTAGGGACTACATCACCCAGGGTCCCTTGCCTGTTGGGTTCCTGATGGGTTTGGCCAATGAGATTAGGTTTTGTTTTTTGTTTTTTTTTCTGCTCCCTGCTCTATTTCTATGCTGGGTTTTTGACTGTAGCTAAGTTCCCTTCAGAGCTAAAACTCCTACAGGGCAGCCAGTCTTCCATGGTGACTTAACTGGACTCCTAACTGAATTTCCTCCCCAGGTCCTTTTGGCCCTAGGCATGGTTATGGATCCCTAGTGTTTCTAGTCTGAGTGCTGTACTATTCATTGTTGAGACCATTAAGTCTGCCCACACCTTTGTGAGTAGTCCTTTCATTAAATTCTTTATTTTAACCATCTTGGATGAATTCTGCTTTATGCTAGGATCCTGAGAGTTGCAGTGTCATGTTTAAAATTATATTTTCTATTATTGTCGTGGTTGACATTCTTTTTTTTTTTTTTTTTTTTTTTTTTTTTGTGGTATGCGGGCCTCTCACTGTTGTGGCCTCTCCCGTTGCGGAGCACAGGCTCTGGACACTCAGGCTCAGCGGCCATGGCTCACGGGCCCAGCCGCTCCGCGGCATGTGGGATCTTCCCAGACCGGGGCACGAACCCGTGTTCCCTGCATCGGCAGGTGGACTCTCAACCACTGCGCCACCAGGGGAAGCCCTAATTATACACTTTCTTAATGTGTGTTAGGATGATCTATGATTTTTCATTTTTACTCTGTTACTCTGAATGACATTGATAGCTTTTCTGATATTGTACCTGGAATACGCTCAACCTAGGCATGGTCTGCTATGCTTTTGTCTACTGTTAGGTTCAGTTTGTTAATATTTTGTGTAAGTTTTTGCATTTATATCCGTGAGTGAATTGGGTGAATGATTTTTCTTTTTCATGCCTGCCTTAACTGATTTGTGGTATTAAATTTCAAAGAATGAGTTAGGTAGTGTATCAGGCTGCTAAAACAGAATACCACAAATTGGGTAGCTTATGAACAGCAAATGATTTCTCACAGTTCTGGAGGCTGGAATTCAAGATAAGGGCGCCAACATGGTCAGGTGTGGGCTCTCTTCTGGGTCACAGACTTTTCATTGTATTCTATCTTCATAAGGCAGAAGATGCTGGGGAGATCTGTAGGATCTTTTTTATAAGAGCACTAATCCTTCCATCCTTATGATCTAATCTCCTAAAAGCTCCACCTTCTAACACCATCACATTGGTGGTAATCACTTCTTTAAAAGTTTGGTAGAGCTCACGTGTAAATTGTCTGTGCCTGGTATTTTGCAGGGAGATTTTTTTTTTTTTTTTTGCGGTACATGGGCCTCTCACTGTTGTGGCTTCTCCTGATGCGGAGCACAGGCTCCGGACACGCAGGCCCAGCGGCCGTGGCTCACAGGCCCAGCAGCTCCGCGGCACTTGGGATCCTCCCGGACCGGGGCACGAACCCGTGTCCCCTGCATCGGCAGGCGGACTCCCAACCACTGCGCCACCAGGGAAGCCCTTGTAGGGAGATTTTTAATTGCATCTTCAATTTCTTTAATAGTTACTGTATTATTCAAGTTCTCTACTTTTGGAGTCAGTTTTGATAGTTTTTTTTTTTAATTTGTCATTATGTCAGTTGTATGAAATTGTTGGTAATATTTTCTTATTATCTTTTTATCTTAGTTTTACTTGCAGTTTTGTCTTTTTTATTCTTAATGTGGTTTATTTGTGTCTTTATCTCTTTTTGTTGTTAAGTCTTGCAAGAGGTTTGTCCATTGTGCTATTCTTAACAAACCAACTTTTGAACTTGTTGAACCTCTTATTGTGTATTCATATTCTATTTCATTATTTCCGTTTCTGTCCTAATGTAGCCTATTATTTTCATAACATGTAGTTCTAAGTATTTCTTAATTCTGATTTTTTCTTTGATCTATGAGATATTTAGGAGTGTTTTTAATTTCAAAATATGAGGATTTTAATTCATATTTTTATTAAAGTATAATTATATTGTGGTCAGAGAATCTTATCTCTATGAAACTTATCCTTTTAAATTTATTGAGGATTGCTTTATGACGTAGTATATTGGCAGTTTTTATAAATGTTTTTTATATACTTGAGGAGCTTGTCCTTTAATTATTACATGAAGAAGTCTATATTTGTTCATTGGATCCAGCTGGTTAATTTTATTTCCCAAACCTTTGGTTATGTCAATCTTGGCTGGCTTTTTATCTGCTTGGCCTGCCAATAATAAATAAGTAGGTGGTTTTGTTAGTTTCTCCCAGAGGTCCTGTTGCTTTTATTTTATCTATAGTTGAGGTGATTTTATTAGGTTCATATGTGGTTAGAATTGTTATATCTTCTTCATAAATTGGATCTTTTATCACTGTGTAGTAGGTCTCTCTCCATGATGATACTTTTAGTCTTAAGGTCTATGTATTTTATTTTACTAAAGCTATATCAGCTTGCTTTTAGCTTTAGTGTGCTGTTTTATGTTTTCATCTATTCATTTTAAACCTTTCTGTATTCTTACACTTTAGATATGTCTCTTATAATAGCACATAGCTGTTACTTTGATCGAATTTGACAATCTTTGACTTCTAACTGGCAAGTTTATTCTAGTTGCCTTTGTTGTAATTGTTGAAACGGACTCATTTCTACACTTTTTTTCTGTCATGCTTTTTTTTGTGCTTCTTTTTCCTCCTTTTGACTTTTAAATAAATGATCCTCCCCCTTTTTTCTTCCTCACAAGGCAAAAAGTTTAGCACACTCTTAGGCCCTTGATTTTTTTCAACCCTCCCCCACCTGTATTGTTGATATTTTCTATAATTTTTCTTTCAGGTCATTACAAATAGTCTGCCCCTCTGTATCTCTTGTAAGCACACGCTCTGCCTTTTAAGATAACAACAAACTTTACCAAGGTATTTGATCATTCATAATTTCCATAATTCTTACAGCATCTCCTGAATTTGTTTCTCTTCTTATTTGAATATTTCCTCTAAAAGTTTTTTTTTTTTTTGCGGTACATGGGCCCCTCACTGTTGTGGCCTCTCCCGTTGCGGAGCAACAGGCTCCGGACACACAGGCTCAGCGTCTATGGCTCACGGGCCCAGCCGCTCTGCGGCATGTGGGATCTTCCCAGACCGGGGCACGAACCCATATCCCCTGCATTGGCAGACGGACTCTCAACCCCTGTGCCACCAGGGAAGCCCCCTCTAAAAGTTTTTTGATGTGAGTCTAATGGTGACTCTAATTTTGATGGTGAATCTAATTAAATCTGACATACCAGGTAGTTTTTTAAAATGTTTTAAAGTAGTAGTTTTATAATATTTTGAATGCTTTTAAAATCTTATGTCCAAGGTTCATTCCTTCATTATGTTAAGAATGTCACTGCATTGTCTCCTTACAGTCAGTCTGGCTGTTGCGAAAAGTCTGATGTCAGTCTGGGTTTTGCTCTTGGTAATACACACTTCTTCTCTGGAAGTTATTAGAGTGTTGCCTTTGTTATTTGATTTTCTTAAATTTTACTGTAATGTGTCTAGGATAGGCTTTTCCTCATCTGTCCTGTTGGCATTCAGTGACATCGTCCTTTCATTCTATTACGTTTGCGTTACATTTGGGGAAACTTTTCTTCATTACTCTGTTATGTTTTCAGATATTCCTTCCTTCTCTCCAGTTTAATTTTTTTCTGGGACTTCTATTATCTGGATGTTGCTTCTTCTACTTAGGGCCTCCACAGTTCTTAAAATATATTTTGGTATCTTATTCTCTTCCTCTTTTTTCCTGGGAGAGCCCTTTAATCTTACCTCCCAACTCATCAATTTCTCCTATGTTGATATTACCATTTAACTTATTTCTTGTGTTCTTTATTTCACAATACTGTTTTTAACTACTACTTTCCCTTGTTCCCTTTTATAATGAAAGATTTTGTTTCATATTGTTAATATCTTCTGTTATTTCTTTTATTGTATTTATGTTTATCTTACATTCTTGGTCTGTTTGATCATTTCTTTTCTATTGATATATATAGAGGGTTGGGGGTGTTCGGGTTTTTTTGTTTTGTTTTGTTTTTGGTGGGGGAAGCACTGGTTGTACTTCTCAAGGGTCTCCTTAGTTTAGGCAGTAAGTTTGTTCCCCTGCGGATATTAGCTATTCTGTATGGCACTGCTTAATGGGAAAAGGTTTAAGGCCAGATCTTAGTCTTCAATAGACCCAGTGAGCTCAAGATCCCAGAAAATCACAGTTATTCACTCATGTTTGTAATCTCCCCACCAGTGACCAGCCTGGCCACGTAGGACAGCGCAGGTTGTGTACTTGCATAACTCTGGGAGATGCTGTTGACTTAGAATGTGATGAGAATGGCACCTCCTGGAGTGATGTAATATGACAGACCTTCACCTTCAAACCCTCGGAGAGAAGCAGATTTGGAAGGAGGCAGTTACTCTCCATTTTAATCCACCAGTCCTGGGGCTTTGGAGGGGGAGGGTGGAGGGATGAATCCCAGCAGGGCTTTGGCAGCTTCCCTGAGCTGACCTCCTAAGCTAGTTCTCTGGAGCTCTTACCACCAAATTCTTCAGGAAGCGGACAGCATTGATTGTTCTGAGGCATCAGTGGATGAGGGTAAGGAGAGAGCTTGAACTGCCTTGCTTTCCTTTAACTGCTTCCATTCTCTGCCAGTCTACTTCAACCCCAGGCTACACACCCCCTCCCCCATACCAGCTCAAAAGGACTGTCCATCTTCCTGTGAGTTTCTCGAGATTGTCTTTTTTTTTTTTAAGTTCCTGGATTCTGTGTTTCTTCAGGGTTGATTTGGTGGAGGGAGCCAAAAACTACTACTAATTTTCCATATTGTCAGAGGCCCAGAGGAAAGTTCTTTTCTTTGTTTTTAAAACAACTTTTATTTTTAAACTTTCATTTTCTTACTACAAAAGTAATACATGTTTATTTCAGATAAGCAAAAATAGTATCACTACTGCCCAACTGTAACCACTGTCAACATTTTGGTTTGGCGACCTTCCTGTCTTTTTTCTTTGCACCTAGTTTTCAACTAGTGTTTTTAACCTGCCCTCTGGATTTAATGTGACGTGTATTTCCCAACATCCTAACTTATTCTTTTACAGAGTCATTTTTAGTTGCATAATACTCCATCATCATTTAGACAAAGCATGATTTAGCCAGTTTTCTGTTGCTGGCCATCTGGATGTTTTCCTACATCCCTTTGTTATGTATTGCTCACCGATTAACATCCTTGTACATAAGTATTGTTCACATCCATGATTATTGTTTGGTTTGGTTTTTTGGTGTGGTTTTTTTTTTCTTTTTGGTTTTATTTAGATTCCACATATAAGTGAGATTATATGGTATTTGTCTTCTCTGTCTGACTTATTTCATTTAGCATAATGCCCTCAAGGGCTATCCATGTTGTCACAAATGGCAAGATTTCCTTCTTTTTTATGACTGAATGATATTCCATTACACACACACACACACCACGTTTTCCTTATCCATTCATCCACTGATGGACAAATCTTGGTTATTATAAATAATGCTACAGTGAACATAGGGATGCATATATCTTTTTGAGTTAATGTTTTCACTCTCTTTGGATAAATACCCAGAAGTGGAATTGCTGATCATATGGTGGTTCTGTTTCTAATTTTTTAAGGAATTTCTGTGCTCTTTTCTATAGTGGCTGCAGCAATTTACATTCCCACCAGCAGTGCACAGGAGTTCCCTTTTCTCCACATTCTTTCCAGCACTTGGTTTTTCCTGTCTTTTTGATCATAGCCATTCTAACAAATGTGAAGTGATATCTCATTGTGATTTTGATCTGCATTTCCCTGATGATTAGTAATGTTGAGCACCTTTTCATATACCTATTGGCCATCCGTGTATCTTCTTTGGAAAAATGTCTATTCAGATCCTCTGCCCATTTTTTAATAGGTTTTTTTTTTTAGTGTTATATGAGTTCTTCATATATTTTGGATATCAACCCTTTATCAGACGTATCATTTGCAAATATCTTCTGCCATTCAGTAGGTGGACTTTCCATTTCGTTTGCTGTGTGGGACCGTTTTCGTTTGATGTCGCCCCACTTATTTTTGCTTTTGTTGCCTTTGCTTTTGGTGTCCAATCCGAAACATCACCAAGACCAATGTCAAAGGGGCTTACTGCATGTTTCCTCTTAGGAGTTTTATGGTTTCAGATCAATATTTAATCCATTTTGAGTTAATTTTTGTGTATGGTATAATATAGTGGTCCAGTTTCATTCATTTGTACTTGGCTATGCAGTTTTCCTGGCACCATTTAGTGAAGAGACTGTCCTTTCCATTCTTGTCTCCTTTGTTGTAAATTAATTGACTCTATGTGCATGGCTTTATTTCTGGGCTCTATTCTGTTCCATTGATCCATGTGTTTTTTTTAATGCCAATACCATACTGTTGTTTTTTTTTTAATACCATACTGTTTTGATTGCTGTAGCTTTGTAATATGGTTTGAAATCAGCGAGCATGATGCTTCCAGCTTTGTTCTCCTTTCTCAAGATTGCTTTGACTATTGAGAGTCTTCTATGGTTCCATACATATTTTAAGATTGTTTGTTCTATATCTGTGAAAAATGCCATTGGAATTTTGATAGGGATTGCATTGAATCTGGAGATTGCTTTGGGTAGTATGGGACATTTTAACAATATCAATTCTTCTAATCCATGAGCAGAGAATATCTTTCCATTTATCAATATTTGTGTTGTCTTCAATTTCTTTCATCAGCGTGTTATGGTTTTCAGTATACAAGTCTTTCACCTCCTTGGTTAAATTGATTGCTAGGTATTTTATTCTTTTTGATGCAATTGTAAGTTTTCTTAATTTCTGTTTCTGATAATTTGTTATTAGTGTATGAAAATGCAATGACTTTTTGCATATTAATTTTGTATCCTGCAACTGTACTGAATTTGTTGATTAGTTCTAATGGTTTTTTGGTGGAGTCTTTGGAGTTTTCTGTGTATAATATCATCTGCAAATAGTGACAGTTTTACCTCCTCCTTTCTGATTTGGATGCCTTTTATTTTTCTTTTCCATTTGCTGTGGCTTGGACTTCCAATACTATGTTGAATAAAAGTGACACAAGTGACCATCCTTCTCTTGTTCCTGATCTTAGAGGAAAAGCATGTAGCTTTTCACTGTTGTGTAAGATGTTAGCTGTGGGCTTGTCATATATGGCCTCTATTATGCTGAGGATCATTCCTTCTATACCCACTTTGTTGAGAGTTTTTAATCATGAACTGACGTTGAACTTTATAAAATGCTTTCTCTGGATCTATTGAGATGATCATGTGATTTTTATTCTTCAATTTGTTAATGTGGTGTATTACATTGATTGATTTGTGGATGTTGAGCCATCCTTGCATCCCTGGAATAGATCCCATTTGATCATGGTGTATGATCCTTTTAATGTGTTGTTGAATTTCATTTCCTAATAATATTTTCTTGAGGATTTTTGCATCTATGTTTATCTAACTCTGATTTTTGAAAGAGTCATCTTCTGTTATCTCTGTCCTTTCTTCTTCCTCTTTCACTCTTCTGTTGAGTTGGCCAAAAAGTTCATTTGGATTTTTCTGTAACATCTCACAAAAACCTGAATCTCCTCCCTCTTGCATCTCCCTCCCACCCTCCCTATCCCACCCCTCTAGGTGGTCACAAAGCACTGAGCTGATCTCCCTGTGCTATGCAGCTGCTTCCCACTAGCTATCTGTTTTACATTTGGTAGTATATATAAGTCCATGCCACTCTCTCACTTCATCCCAGCTTACCCTTCCCCCTCCCCATATCACAGCATTCTTTTAAAATGTTTGCTGATTCTTTTTTTTAATGTATATTTTTATTTTTATTTTTGGCTGCATTGGGTCTTTGTTGCTGCACGTGGGCTTTCTCCAGTTGTGGTACGTGGGCTTCCTATTGCAGTGGCTTCTGTTGTTGTGGAGCACAGGCTCTAGGGCGCGTGGGCTTCAGTAGTTGTGGCGTGAGGGCCCAGTAGTTGTGGCTCACGGGCTCTGGAGCGCAGGCTCAGTAGTTGTGGCGCACGGGCTTAGTGGCTCCGCAGTATGTGGGATCTTCCTGGACCAGGGCTCAAACCCGTGTCCCCTGCATTGGCAGGCAGATTCTTAACCACTGCACCACCAGGGAAGCCCATATTTACTGCTTCTTAGCTGTGTACTCATTTCAGTGTCCAAGGCCTCTGTTGGCCTGGCTGTCAGTGCTATATCTGTTTATGCTGGTTGCCCCTGAGTTTGTGGAGAAGGGAAGTGAAGTTCTTCTGGACTCCAGGGATCCCGTCTCCTGAGTATCTGCAGCTACTCAGGGCTGCCCCCACCCGCTTCAGCTCGCTTAAGTACTGTAGCCTTGGGGTAAAAGCTGCTGCCTTCCTCCTACTCACAGGCATGGGAGGGAGACCAACGTACCCAACTCATCCATATATAGCTCCCCAGACAGGCAACCTCCTTGACAGGCCCAGGGCCCCTCCTGCTTCTTGCCTAGGTGACTGCTAAGCTGGGTGCAGCTAGTTACCCTCACACTTTGTATAGAACCGTCTCCAGTGTGCACTTTGGGCTCCGGTCTCCTTGATCCATCAGATCCCGTCTGCACTCTAGCAAGGTGAGCGCTCGGTGTTTAACCTTTTGGTTGTTTCTTTTCTTATATTTCTTGTTCAGCTAAGCCTGGTTAATAGAGGTCCACAGAGAGCCCCTCTTCCATCCATCTTATCTGGCTCAGAGTTTCCCCTTCCAGCCCTTCTCCTGGCCTCACCAAGAGCAAGAAGGCTAATACCCCTTGCTGTTCTCTCTCCAGCACAGCTCCACCAGCTGGAAGGGCTGAGGACCATTGGCATCACCACCAACGGCATCAACCTAGCCCGGCTGCTGCCGCAGCTTCAGGAAGCTGGCCTCGGTACCATCAACATCAGCCTGGACACGCTGGTACCAGCCAAGTTTGAGTTCATCGTCCGCAGGAAAGGTGATCACATGGGGTTCACGGTGGACGGTGACCCTCCCAGGCCCTCGTAGCTGGGGAGCTGTGGCCGGTGCAGGGGGCCTGGTCTCCCTCTTGGTGTCTGGGCTATAGCTAAGCCTAGGCATTTACACCTCATCCCTCAGTCTTGCTAAAGGTCCCTTGTCTCTGTAGCCACACTCTTGGGGACATTTTGGGATCGGATGCTAATGAGCTGTGGTGACCAGCCTCCCCCTACCCTGTCCCCAGTTTGCCCAGGACTGAGAGGGTTTCAACAACACGGGACATTCCGTTTTAAAACCAAGACAGTCCCTGACAAACTGAGACAAGTTGGTTACCCTATAGTGAGCTCTGAGGAAATGTGGGGCAGCCTGGGGTGAAAGCAGCTAGCTGCCCTGGGGTTCCAGGGACAGGGCCAGCCCTGCCAGCTGAGGGTCCCCCAGCACCTAAGGATGCTCCCTGAGCCCATCCTGTTGTAAGCCTCTTCCTTCACCCCCTACAGCAAGCACACCCACAGCCTCCTCCTGCCAGGCTTCATCAGAGAGGGTGGCAGTGGAGAGCGGAGGGGCCTGAGCCCCGGGTCTCACTAGGCCAGCGCCCACCATCCGTGGGCCCCAGGTTGGGATGGCAGGTTCTGCACAGGCTCAGATGCCCTTTGATTTGGGGAGGGTGGTGCACTACTGAGACCTCTCTGGAGGATCAGAGAGATGCCGGGGAGACCCAGCTTTCCCTCTGCTTCTCTGGAAACAGCCTCCAGCTCTCAGCCCCACTCCTCTTTCCACCCTCCCCCAGCGTGTGACTTCCTGTTTATATTTGGCAGTGTGCTGAGGAAGTGCTGGCGGGGGGAGTGTCTTTGCCCTCTAAAGGCTGCTCCAGGTGCTGTGGAGGGGACAGACGCACAGGACACTGTCCTGCCTTACAGGCTACGAAGGGCCGAAAGGTGTGATGCCACGGAACCACCTTTGCTTGTCTTGTGCTGTCAGTTCAAGCATTGCAGAGCGGAAGAGAGAACTCTTTCTCTCTAGGGCTCTCTCCTCCAGCAGGGGGAGACTGGGAGGGCTTCAAGGAGGAGGCATTCATGCTGGCCCTTCAGGAGCTGGGTGGTCAGATCAAGGGAGCTTACTCTTAGGAGGAATGTCAGTCGAGAACCGCAGGGGCTCTGAGGTGGGAAAGTGGAAGGTATAACTGTGAGCTTTACCCAGAGAACCCCCAGCCCCACTTCCCCATGCCCCCTGCCTCCTTGACTCCTTCCTGGAATGAGGATCGGAGACAGTAGATCCTGATGCCAGATCTGCTTCCCATTCATATCCCTGTGTCCCCTGCCTCCTTTTGGAGGGAGAGGGCTTGACGGAAGAGAGACCTTATAGATTATCCTAACGGCATTTTGTATAAAAGCTGTACAGTCTTTCCTTTGCTGTCTCTTCCTGCCGTCTTACTCTGAAAATGCTGCAAGGAAACCGTGGAGGCTGGCTGGGGGTGGGGGAGGGGCCGGTATGCCGGAGGCGCTCACATGTTTGGATACAGGACTGAGCTGCGGTGGGGAGGAGAAGCCAGCCTGGGATCACATTTACTGCACTAACCACAGAGATAGGAGAGAGCCACGTGCACGGGAATCGCTCACCAGCCCTGGCCCAGCACCTACGCTTGGTAGGTGCTCGGTGAGAATATGAAGAGTGGGTGAACGGTCGGACTGGTGAAGAGCAGGCATTGGGAGGGAGTTGGGGGTCCTGCCTTCTGTGCGAGACCCCCAGCTGAGCCCTGCCTGTCTCTGGACCTCGGTTTCCTCATCTGGGCTATGAGGGGGTTCACCTAGATCAGGGTCCACACACTACAGCCCACCAGCCAACTCCAGCACCCTGCCTGGTTTGTTTTTCTTACAACCTTCGAGCCAAGAATGGATTTTGCAGATAACATTTGCAATGAATTTAATGATAGGGAACATTAACCATGAATACCAATTAAGCAACATATTATCCCTGCAAAAAGAATTCCACTCTTTCATTCTATTCCAGAGTGGTGTTACAAATATTATACTCAATTATTACCATATTCTGAATTTAGTCAATAAAATCTTTATGATGTATATCTACATACTATCCTCAATTTTGCCTCTTGGCCTCCAGAGCCTGAAATATTTACTCTCTGGTCCCCAGACTCGGCGGTCTCTGAGGTTCCTGTGGCTCTGGCGCTTTCTATGGGTGTGAGGATGTGGGGGAGAGGAAGGCAGTGCCTGGACCCTGTTCCTCTCCCTCCCCACAGGCTTCCGCAAGGTCATGGAGGGCATCCACAAGGCCATTGAGCTGGGCTACAGTCCTGTGAAGGTGAGGACTTCCTGGCCCCAAGACAGGCCCCAGCCCTGGCCAGTGCACCTGCGGTGTACCCCTCACCACTTCCTGGCCCGCTCCATCCAGCCCTGCCCCCCACTCCCCACAAGGGAGGGGAGAAAACCACTGACCCATGGAATCTTCCGACCCATGGAATCTTCCGACCCATGGAGAACTGGGGGATGGACACAAGGAACAGGACCCTGGGTGGAGAGCCTAGGCAGGTGTCAGATCCCCGACAAGGGTCATCCCTGGAAAAGAACGCAGTGGGGATAGCCCTTGTGGTCCCCTTATCCCTGGACCAGGTGAACTGTGTGGTGATGCGAGGCCTGAATGAGGACGAACTCCTGGACTTCGTGGCCTTGACCGAGGGCCTTCCCCTGGACGTGCGCTTCATAGAGTACATGCCCTTCGATGGTCAGTGCCGCAGGGCAGGGTGGGTGGGGGAAGAGGAGGCCGGGCCTGTCGGCAGAGCTGGACCAGAGCCCTGCTGAGAACACGACGGGGGGCTGTCGAGAACCCTGGGAAAGGCTGAGGAGGGCGGACAAGGTCTGGCTGCCCCTGTGGGTGCTGCTGGCCCCGATACCACTGTGTGTGTAGGAATTTCTCCAGGGATGGTGGGGAGGGGCCTGGGCAGGCACCGGGGCTGCGATGGGGGTCGGAGGCTTCTCAGAGTGGGCGTGGCTGTGATTCCATCCACCCATTTCAGGCACCTTGTGCCCTCCTGGCCTGGCGGCGGAGAACTGGTTCCTGGGCTGTGGGAGGGTGAACTTGAAGCCCCCGGGTCCCCGCATCATGTGACTGAGTAGCTCCCACCCCCAATACAGGCAACAAGTGGAACTTCAAGAAGATGGTCAGCTACAAGGAGATGCTGGACACCCTCAGGCAGCAGTGGCCGGAGCTGGAGAAGCTGCCGGAGGAGGAATCCAGCACAGCCAAGGTTGGCGGGAGGGCAGGGATGGGGCCAGGAGAAAGGTGGTGCTTCCACCCTAGGACGGGAGAGCTGGCAGGGGCTGCTTTGGGGGTGGAGTCAGTGGTGCAGGACAGTTCCTTTTAAGCAGGAAGTGTTCCGGGGCCATCATAGCAGCCTCCCTGCTCCACTGACGCAGAAGCAGGCCCGACGTGGGGCAGAGGTTAAGGAACTTGTTGTAGGATGCACTGGACTGAGTGGTGGAGCGGGTGCTTGTCTGGCTCTTCCACGTGGCTGTCCCTGGCCGTGCTGCCCTCAGGTTCCTGCATCTTTAGTAGCCTTTGTTTGGGGCAGGCCAGGTGCAGGCGGAGAGCTCATGGGCTTCATACTGGAGTCTTCTGTTGTCCGAGGGCCTTGGGGGCTGCTTTCTGCAGGGCTCCTGGGGAGAGGGCCGAGAGGCAAGGGCTCTGATGTCGGGGAGAGAGCTGGCACTCAGCTGCCTATCCCCTCCCCTCCACTGCTCACCCACAGGCCTTTAAAATCCCTGGCTTCCGAGGCCGAGTCAGCTTCATCACGTCCATGTCTGAGCATTTCTGTGGGACATGCAGCCGCTTACGAATCACAGCTGACGGGAACCTCAAGGTGAGCGTCCCCTTCCCCATGGGCACCCCTGTCCCCTCTGTGCTCTGTGTATGTCTTCCTACCCGTGCCCCCTGATTGGAGGTGAGGCTAGCAGGGTACACGGGGTGATGGTGAGATAGTGTCAGATATGGGAGGATCGTGGGAGCGGCAGATCAAGGTGAACTCGTGGCTTCCATGGAACCGTCACCCTGGTTCCTTTCTTCCTTGGGTAATGGTTGATCAGGAGCCACTCTCCAGGACTCAGTGCTGTGGGAGGGCTGGGCGGGGACCGATGTGCCCTTTGCCCCCAGCCCCCACCCTGGTTGGCCCCTCCCACCAGGCCAGGGGTTCATTCCTGAAACCAGCATCGGTTACTCATATCTGATATCTCGTCAGCTCATGCTGTGCGTTCAGGCCCGGGGACGGCGGGTGGAAGGGAGGCGCGGACATGCCCATCTTCTGTGAGGCCACAGAGACTCCCTGTGAGACCAAACAAAGAGCTCATGGGTGGCAGTACGGGATTCTTCATCAAATGAGGGGCCGGACAGGCCTCTGGTGGTGAACCTGGAGGGAGCGCACAGGGACCTCAGTGAGCCATGGAGACTGGGGGGGGGGGGGGGGGGGGGGGGGGTAGTGGTGGGGGGAGGATGGATGCGTTCATCCTGATTTGGCCAGGGCAGATTAAAGTCAGCTATGGGGAGACCACCTCGTGGAGGGCTTGAGTGACCCCATGCAAGGTGCAGAGTGTGTCCTGTTGACAGGAGGACTCTGGGCAGAGTTTTTATACAAGGTGGGGAGGCAGGATCCCCGATTCATGTTTTAGGAAGAATAACTCCCAGGTTGAATTTGGAAATAGACAGTTAAATGGCCACTTTGTGATGTTCCAGATATGTAAGAGTTAAGGTGAAGGTGGGATGGAAGAGTGAAAGAACTTGGAGCTGCAGGTGTGGGTGGAGAGAGAGGCTCCGGGCTGTCTGGCCAGCTCTGGGACTTGCTTGGGATCGGGGGCGAGGGTGCTGGTGGGTGGGTTTGGACCGTCAGGCTGGACACCCGATAGGAACTGTGCGGCAGGTTGTTATAAAGCGAGGGGGTCTTCTGGGCTGGAGGCACAGGACTGAGTGGACAGTCGGTGGTAACTGTGTCAGTCAGTCCCCTCCACCCTGCTGCGGGAAGTGGAGGGAGGATTCTAAGGAGAATGTGAGGAAGAGGCTGTTTATAGCGCAGGGTTAAGGGGGCCTGTAAGGGCACTGGATGAGCAGCAGCAAACTGCTGTCCCACCCCTGGGAGGAAGGGGCAGGGGAGGAGTTGGCGTCACTGGGCTCCCAGGAGAGCTGGAGCGGCCGCCTGGCTGGGGCTGTGGTTGTGGACGGAAGCACCACTGCCGAGAAGTGCCCGGCCGTTCTCTGCTCACCCTCTGACCTCCCATCAGCCAAACCCAGGTGGAAGCCAGCAGGAGGGGGGCTCTGGTTGCAGAAGAGGGCAGAGAGTGGGGGCTGGTGGGGAGCGAGGAAGGGGGACTGACCAGCACGGGGAAGTGGGTGTATCTTCTGCTTAGATCTCGTTCATATCTTCTCTGATGGTGTCTGCTTGTCACACGTGCTTCTGTGCCCACAGCTCCCTGCACAGGGCTGACACTTGGTAGGTGCTTTGTGGGGCTTCATGGGAGGAAGTAGGTGTCCCACCTTCTGGGACTGCCCCATCCACCCCGAGCCCCCCAGAGCTCCCAGCCTCTCCCAGAACCAGGGGAGCATTGAGTCAAGTTTGACCTCAGGCTGCCATCTCCACCAGCCTTCTGCTGTTCAGCCCCATGTCAGGGACCACAAACCGGAGCAGGGCCAGGCGGGCAGGGTCTGGGAGCAAAGGGACTGGAAGAGGATGGAGGGGAAATGGTTGTACATGCTGGGTCTGGAGGGGACTGCCAGGGCTCAGCTCCCACTGACTGGGGTCCGTTCCCATGCAACGAAGAGGCCTTTGCATGGAATGTCTCAGGAGAAGGTGTGGATCTAGATTTTGATGTGCTGTATCTTTCGGCAGTTATTTGGTATTTTTCAAGTACGCACCACGCGCTGAAGGAAACGTGACCGGAAGTCAGATGATGCAGGCCTTGGGGTGTCTGCTTTTGCCTCCTGCCCATCCAGCCCCTCCGACTCCTCCATCTAACACTTTCGGCCCCTCATTGCAGGAAGACCTGCTTTGAGTATGACCAGCCACGGGAGGCCCTCGTGCCCAGCCCAGGGGGGCTCCAAGGATGGGGGCCAAGGCTCAGGATGAGGGGGGCATGTTGGCCTCACCCGCAATGTGATCTCTCCAGGTCTGCCTCTTTGGGAACTCAGAGGTATCTCTACGGGATCACCTGCGGGCGGGGGCCTCTGAGGAGGAGCTGCTGTGCATCATTGGGGCTGCCGTGGGCAGGAAGAAGAGGCAGCATGCAGGTAAGGGGGCGGGGAGGCCAGGCTGGGTGGTGAGTGGGCCATTGTCAGCAGGAGGGAGGTCTGTAGTGAGCCAGTGGCACTCAGTGTGGTCCGTGCTCTCCGTCACTTCTGCTGGACCTCTAGACTTGGGGTGCGGTGATGCTTCTCCTTCCCAGGGGAAGAGCAGAGCCTGCACAGGACGGGGGGGCCCCACATTCTCTCGGGCTGTTTCATTGGGTGGTGGAGAAAGAGGGGTGTCATTGCCCCTCTCTCATCCCTGACAGGGAGGGCAGGGTCCTGGCATCCAAAAACTGTCATGGGCTCCATCATGGGCGACCTTGCAGTGTACGGCGGGGGTTTTTTGTCGGGCTGCGGTAGGTGAGTGCGTGTCCACGGGGCTGTCATACCTCTGTGTCCATCGTTCGTTTCAGTGAACTCTTTTCCCCGCCCTCTTTCTCTCCCCGCTTCCCTGCTCTCCTCTCCCCCACCCATCCTTCCCTCGCCCCAGGCATGTTCAGTATTTCCCAGATGAAGAACCGGCCCATGATCCTCATCGGTGGGTGACCCATCAGTACGTAACCACTCACCCTTGTCAGGGGGGGATCCCGTGGGGTGGGGCCCCTGCCGTAGGCGCCCCCCACCCTGATCCTGCACTTCATCCTGAGTTTCTCATCCTTCACCTTTTCCTACCCCTCCAAGCCTTTACTGTGGCTTTTCTTCCCTTCCCTGACTCCCTCTTACTGTACAGGCCACAGAAATCATCGTTCTGTCTCACCAGAAGTCGGGTCGGGGGGGTCCTCCAGGTTTATGATCGCTATGTTAGTTGTCCCCTGAAAATGGAGCTTCTGGGTACGACAGAGATCTTGTCCTCGGCTTTAGAATCTCCCAGCTTGGATACAGTCACAGGCGTCCCTTCCCTGCTGTCCTGTGGGTCAATTCACGTGCCTGTCCGGACCATTAGTGGCCCTTGGTCCTCGTGTCGTCACGCTTCTGTGTGGGCAGCGCTTAGGCAGCAAGCTAAGGGTGCTACTCAGCTTCCTAGGGAGGACACAGCCAGGATCTCAACTGCCTAATTCCTTAACTCCCGGGAACTTACGTGCCCAGAGCGCCTCTTATGTGCATAGGAGGCTTCAAACAGAAACACCTTCTTATTGAGCCTCATGTGGTCTCTAACCCTGGGGAACTAGCTGGTCCATGCGGAGCTGTGGGGATGCTGTTATCTCTCTGGTGCATGCCCAGGCTCGAGCAGGGGAGGCCTCGCCCCCTTGGCCACAGCCAGATCTGGGCCCCTGAATTGTGCCCTGAGCAAGAGAAAGCAGTGAGAACGACCAGGGGAAGGGATTCTTTTCCTTCAACATTTGGAGCAGAGTGAGCCCTGAGGCATGTGGGCTGGAATGGGCCAGAGACAGCCCACGGACCACACCAGCCACCCAGAGAAGGAAGGGCGGCTCACCACAGCATGCCATCGGAAAGAAAACTGTATCACCTCTCTTCTGCTGTCACCTCCACCATCCTCATCCTCTTGTGTTGGGCCTTGACCCATGCTGACACGCCTTGATGGCAAGGAGTGGGGGATGCCTTGATAGTTGCACCTCTGACACTGACGAGGTAGGGGGGCCAGAGCATGATGGAAAGCTAGAGCTTGGGAGGCCTAATTGCTTTAGAAGGAATAATAATACTCTCAAGGATACAGAGTAACTAAAGTGGTCTGATCTCTATAAAACCAAGAGTTGCCTAGAACAGGGCCTCTTAGACTTTCACGTACCTGTGAATCCCTTAGGGATCTTGTTATTTCGGATTCGGGAGGCCCGGGCTGCATCTCTTTTAACAGTCCTCACATGGTGCTGGCGCTGGCAGTCCCTGGACCACCCTTTGAGTAACAAGAGCCTACAAGGTCCCCGAGGCCCCTGGGACCATTCAAATCATCCTGTTGCTTTGTGTATGCTTCTGATCTGCTTGAGATGTTGTTTAAATAGATTAAATATTTAACCTTAGTATGTTGTCTATAAACTATATGATTTCTGTTAGCCCTTCCCGGAGAATGTGAAGATGAGAGTAACTAATTGGTAATTCAGGCTGAGGCCTCGCTATCGTTTTAAGAAAATGAAGGGACAGAGCAGTCATCTGATCGAGGCTTCAGTCTTCAGACCTTAGGTGTTTCTTAAGAGAACTCAGGCAAAAGGAAAGTTGTGAGGAGGGGAGCCCAGGTGGGGGCACCCACAGACCCCACTGCAGGGCAGGCAGAGCCTGCGTGCGGGACCCTGCCCCTGCGTACCTCCTGGAGAGGAGGGCTGCACGTGTTTATTCCGGGGGCCCCTCTCTGTGTATCATCGCTTTTCTCTCTCTCCTTGCTGTGCTCTTTGCCCCTCATTCCCCTTTCCCCAGTGTGAACGGGAGAACTCGGGGTTTGGTGGGGAGAGGCTTGGGGAGGGAGGTGGCCAAAGACCTACCTTTTGGACTGAGCCTTTCTTCTCTTTCCTTTTCCTTCCAGAGTTACTTTTGATGTGCCAAGATTCCTCACCAGCCATTCCAAGCATCTCCTTCAGGGACTCCCTCCATGTTCAGGGTCTGAGACACAGAGTGAGTTTCTCCAGCCAGATGGTGACTTTGTGGAAAGGGGGCTGGCTCCCCCAGATCCCTCTCCTCGCCCAGCGGTGGCTGGCATCTGGTCTCCCTCAGAGACGTTACGGTTCCCACCTCGACTCAGATGCCAACCCAAAGTGCCTTAGCCCAGAGCCCCGGGCTCCTGCCACCCCGTCAGGACCTCTGCCCACCTCAGACCAACTGACCCACGTGGACAGGGAAGGACAGGCGGCTATGGTAGACGTGGGTGGGAAGCCAGACACAGAGCGGGTGGCCGTGGCCTCAGCCGTGGTCCTTCTGGGGCCTGTGGCCTACAAGCTCGTCCAGGAGAACCAGCTAAAGAAGGGAGACGCCCTGGTGGTGGCCCAGCTGGCAGGCGTCCAGGCGGCCAAGCTGACCAGCCAGCTGATCCCCCTGTGCCACCACGTGGCCCTGAGCCACGTCCAGGTGCAGCTGGAGCTGGACAGCACGCGCCACGCCGTGGTGGTCCAGGCGTCTTGCCGGGCTCGGGGCCCCACTGGGGTGGAGATGGAGGCCCTGACCTCCGCTGCTGTGGCCGCCCTCGCCCTGTATGACATGTGCAAGGCTGTCAGCAGGGACATCGTGTTGGCGGAGATCAAGCTCGTCAGCAAGACCGGGGGTCAGCGGGGGGACTTCCATCGGACGTAGAGCTCCCGCCCCCTCTCACCCCTGGCCCAGCGAGGTCAAGAGATGGGATGCGATTTCAGCCAAGGGAAAGATGTCAAGTTCCTTTCACCCTGCCACCAGTTACCTTCAACCGGTAGGAACCCCAGGTCAGCCCACCCCTCTACTGCTCGATGACCTACACTGACCTGCGAGGTTTCCTTTCTTCCGAGAGGAAACCAGCAGGCCCGTCAGCCTTCCTGGACCCTAACTAAGGTCGTGGGAGGGGGCTTGCCACAGCAAGCAAGGCTAGATAACCCCCAAATCACACTGAGTGACTTGTGGACTCTCTCCGACGGTTGAGCCCATAACCTCCCCTTCTCTCTTGGGTTTTCTCTTCTGCTTCCTTCCCCGGGAGGGAACCAGGGGCTCCCAAGCAGGGGCCTCGTGGGCCACAGCCCTGAGGCCTCCTGACCAAGCACACCTCCCACACCTGCCCCGTGCACGGCCTTTCCACCTGCACCCCTTCGTCCCTGGGACACACCAGGGGAGGAGGAGCGATGGAGCTTGCCTTCACCCACACGGTGCACCAAATAAAGCCGTGATGCCCATTTTGGGGATGCAAGAATGAGGACTGTGTCTGTGCCGAGGGCACCGAGCCGCCGTGATGGCAGGCCCATCCCTCAACCCAACGCCTCCTGGGGAAAGAGGAGCAGGAGAGACGCTGGCAAAGCAAAGGGGCATGTTCTCCGTGCACCCCGCCTTCCCTGGGGGAGAGATGCTCCAGAGATGCAGCATCTCCAGTAGCACTGTCAGGTAGGGGTGTCTGAAGCCCATCCCGTCGCCAGCCGGTAGAGGTCACAGGGTGCAATTAGAGGCTCCCAGTTTTCACATCCCCAAACGCTGGACGCGCTTGCTGGGTTCTCTCGGTGTGGGTAGGTGCCCGCTCCCCCGGCCCCGCACCCAGGTGTGCTGGCAAATGCCTAACAACTAGCTCTTGGAAAAGAAAGAAACGCCAATTTCCATGGTCTTAAGTCCCCCCACCTTGGCCGATTTCAAGCCACCGTACGACATGAACTGGCCTGCGGAATTCCTGAGGATGTCACAGTCGGGGCTCGCAGAGCGGGTAGGGTCTGCTTCCAACACGCCATGGGCTGTGCCGCTCCCCAGCGCGCCTCACGTCCCAGCGTGGGAAGAAGGCACAAGATTTCAAGGCAGGTTAGGTCGGGGTGGCACGGATTTAATATTTTTTAGTATTACAATATATTCTTATAAAAAAGGTGCAGGCGAAAAGGACGCTGCAGATTTTGTACATTAGCCTCATTTGTCATCTGAAACAGCTGGTGAGAACAGCCTTGGCGTGGAGGTGGTAGAGGTGGGGGGCGGGGATGGTCACGGCTCCCCCAGAGCGTGGAAAGGGAATAGGGTTGGGGAAGAGCCTGGACCAGACCCTTCCCCATCTACCCGGAGAATTTTCTCCTCCCGCCGCCCTAAACACGCCTCACAGGTGTTGCTGCTGAGAAGGGGACAGGTTGCGTCAGATTAACTGAATTTTACATTGTACACAAAATTAGCTGGAGAAATGAACCCAAAGGTGGCAGGAAGGGCACCTGGGAACGACCAAGGAACAAATACAACAGGCGTCAACGTTTAGCACATCAAGGACCAACTCAGCTGTCTCCAAGGCACCAGCACTTCTTGCTGAGTCAGCCGTGATGGTCTGTGGTCCAAGGCACTGTTGGCGATCTGGCTACAGTGGCGTCTGGTGTCAGAGCCACTGGCCAGATCTAGAAAAATAATAAATAGAGAAAGCAAAATCTTTAGAGGTGAGAAGCCTGAGCCCTGGAATAATCAATATACGTGTCCTCTGTAAACAGTTAAACCGAACTGTGCTTTTCTGTAGATCCAACGTGTCTCGAACGTCTTCCATATTCCTTCTTCCCTGGTGCATATCCAGCCTTCCACGGTGGGTGGGAATGCCGGGGTTTGGGCAGGCTTGTTGGCTAGACATGGAGCCCTCCCTATTCCCGGTCCCAGTGGGTGAGGTGGACCTCGGCCCGGCCAGTCTGGGGGAGGACCCTGCGAGGTCCCACCACAACCTTCCCGTTGTCCCAATGCCGGCTTCTTCCAGCGGGGGCTTTGTGGGTATCACACAGCTCTGCGGCTACTCTTCCTGGTAAGCCTTCACCTTACCCTCACCTGGACTCCAGGATGGCTGCTTCACACCGGTCCCCACCAGGCTTACACTTGCTCAATCCCTCCCCCTTGAACCAACACCCATGTTGGGCTCAGCAACCCTGTGTTTCTTCCCCTGCAGCTACTACGCTCCCACCCCCAGAAAAGATAGATAGGCAGCTGAAGAGTGGGCCCAGCCCACCAGTCTGTCCACTGGCAATAACCCTGAGCTGGAGGAGGGGTCAGAAGGTGAGAAACATAAAAGGGAAGGGCAGGAGGATAGAAGGGCAGGGAGCCTGTTGATGTGGGGTTGTAGGGAGGGTCAGGCAGGTCTCACAGATACAGAGGATGAGGGGTTAACTCTGGGGGGTTGGAAATGTATTAAAAATGAGCCTTGATGGAGTTCAGCTCACCTCTGTCCTTTTAGAAAATTTGTGTAGATACCAGCCATCATCCTGCCCCACAAGGACAGCTCCTGGTGGACAGAATGAAGGTGAGAATGGACAGGAGAACCAGAATGAAAGTCGGCTGAACCAAGTCGGGTCCCAGAGCTGGGCGGGGGGGGGGGGTGGGGGGGTGGGACCCCCTCAGCTTTCCACCCCTGCCTGCTCTGGGCCCGCCCCACCCCCCCATCTGAATACCCCTGAGGCGGTCCCCTTACTCCCTTAGAGGTGGCACGTAACTGCAGAGGGCAGCTCTTGCCCTTGGAGCCCTCGGAACCGATGCCCCAGGGCCAACCTCAGCCAGACGAATGCAGTTGGAAGTGTCTCCTGCAGGCTGGACAGAGCAGGAGGTCACTGTGCCTACTGCTCAGCGGCAGGTGTCAGACGAGTACGGGGTCCGAGTAACGTTCAGTGGTAACCTAGGCGCTCTGGGTGGATCTGGCCCTCTGGAACCCCTAGCCAACGTGTGAGGGCACTGTCTCGCTTCAAGACAATGGTCAGGTTGTACAGGGTGGGGAAGGACAGTTTCATTCCAGGGTCCCTGTGCCCAACGTACGAGGTGTGGTGACGAATGGGGTCTTCTTTCTTGAACCCCTTCCCTTACCAGATCCATCAAGTACCTGATAGCCCTAGTCGTGGGAACCCAAAGGTGAGTTTCCCGGGATTCTGGATTAGTATAGGATGGAGATGGCAGGAGGGAAGGGAGAGAGACTTAAGACATGCAAGAGAGGGGCCAGAGGGCTCGTGATGTAGGAAACAGGCACTGTCACCCTGTCCTGATGACTTGGTCCCTGCATCGTCCTCCCAGCACCTTTTTTTTTTCCTGGAACACATCTAGCTAGCATATGTCACGCCTCCTCCTTTCGATAGGAAACTTCGCTCCAGATCAACGTTCCATTAAACCTACTCTTGAGAGATGGGAGCCTGGATGCCCCCGCCCGTTACTCCCCACGGCACGTGAAATCTAGACAAGGTCCGTGGACCTCTCTCCAGGCTAGATATGCCAACATTTGGGTGTCGATGCTGGGGGTCAGGGAGCAGGGCCGGCCAGGGCTGGCCAAGTCCGCCTCAGAGAGTGACCCCTGGGGCCAGGGTGCAGGAAGAATAATGGGAAGAGGAGCTGAGGGGAGACCCTTCAGGTGGGGAGACACCGGGTCCTGCCACGCAGCCCCGCCCCCCAGGACCCAGCCCAGGGCTCTAAATCCAGCACCGAATTGTGTAAGTATCACTAGCACGGCCTCCTCCACTCCGGCGCCCTGGGCCCATCCCTGTCTCCCAGCCTCCCGCTGCGGCCAGTCCCCCAGGTTAATAATTTAGCCTGTTTATGGCCCGCTCCCGGGTGGCTTCCAGGGCCTGGCTCCCTGATCGCTTGCGGCTGCGTTTGAGTTTGCACAAGTCCTTGTCGAAAACTTCGCCCGAGCGCAGGGCTGACACCAGGTCATCAAACTCGCCGCCCTCGTCCAGCGCGCTGCCCGCGTGTACCTTCCGCTGGCGCTGCCACCGCTCCCGCTCTCGCTGCTCCTTCAGCTGGAGGGGCGAGGAGGGCGGGTGAGAGGCCGCGGCCCAGCACATCCACCGCGGTCCAGGCCACGGACACCTGCCCTCCTTCACGGGTTGACGCCTGGGCTGGGTCTACCAACTGGCCCCACTTTCCTCCTTGCTAGGGCACCCTGAGCCTCCCGCCGCCCACGCGCTCTCCACTCCCTCAGCCTTGCTCAGGCCCAGGCCCCAGCTGCACCCTCACCATGGCCTCCATGCGCGCCCGTCGTTCCTCCTCCTCCTTCCTTCTCCGCATGGCCTCCAGGTCCTGCCGGGCCTCCGAGAAGGCCTGCAGGAAGGTGTCGAAGATGCCGAAGAATTCATCCGGCTGCATCTTGCTGTCCTGCTCCCCAAAGTGCATCAGGGCCTTGGAGAACTGTTGAAGAGAAGGGTTGGTGGAGAGTCCCCCCCCCAAGCCTGGTGGGCAGTTGAATTCCAGCCAGAGCAGAGCTCATCCAGGTGGGGGGACTTGGGGGGGGGCAGGGCTAGAGAGGGGAGCCCCCCCCACACGTCATCAGGGTAAGGACGAGGCTGAAGGAAGGAAAGGCTTGAGGCCGACACGTGGGGAGGTGGGAGACCCAGGCTGGCTGACAGAGGCTGCCCAGAGTGACCTCTGGGTCTGTTAGGGTGTAGGTACAGGACCAGGAGCTGCAGACCTTGGGAAGCACTTCCTAAGGTCAGGACCACAAGGATGTCAGATCATCTAGTTATCGGGCTACTTATTTAACCCCTCTGTGCCTCAGTTTCTTCATCTGTAAGATGGGGATGATAATAGGACCTACTTTATAGTGTTGGGGGTGGGGTTAAATGAGTTACTGATGCAGAGTGCTAGCTACATACCTGGCCCTGTTACTGAGAACTACCATCTCTGATTCAACCTACTGAAAACCCTCTAAGAAAGCCCTCACTACTCTAAGTGTGCTCCCTGGACCAGCGGCATGGGTGTTTCCCGGGAGCTGGTTCGAAGGACTGAATCTCAGGCCCCACCCCCGACCTCCCGAATGAGGACCCACATCTCAATAAGACTCCCACAGTTGGGGTCCAGAGGCATGTCAGAGTGCAAAGCAGGAAGAGGCAGAGCAAAGCTAGGCTCCGGAGTCAGGCTTCTAACCCAGCTATGTGTGTCACAGCGGGGCAACCCTGGGCAAGTTGCTTAACGTCTGTGGATCTCAGTGCACGTATCTGTGGAATGGGATAAGAGCCTTTCAACAAACCCAGAAGGTAGGCGGTGAGACAGAGGATGGAAAACACTTCATGGGGCGCCTGACATCTGGTCAAGGGACTGTGAACTTTGCAACAGCGTTGCTGTCGCTTTTCTTGTAGGAGTGAGGAAACCCTTTCTCCTCAAAGCTCTGTGCCTCTGGGTGTGTCCCTTCTGGGCCACCTGTGGTAGGACCCGTGAAGAAAGAGAGGGGTGGGGGTGGGGTCAGCCTGGGGGCTTGGGGCGCCCTTACCTTGGCCCTGGCTTCATTGAGCTGGTCCTCCAGCTCTGAGAAGCTGAAGCTGGAGACCGTGATGAAGTCGCTCATGACCGGGACAAACCTGTCCTTCGGATCCCACGCCTGGCGTTTCTGATATTCCAGCTCCTGAGGAGGGAGAGCAGTGCCAGGACGAGAGTCAGGAGTGCTGGGACTCACCACATCCTCCACCCTCCTTGCCAATCGCAGGACACTGAGCCTGCCTTTGGAAGAGGGAATACCCTGGGTCTCAAATTCTAAGGGTGGCAAAGATTGTGAGGTATCAACCAGTCCCCCCTGCCTCTATGCTTCCCTCGTCCCCGCTGCCGTATTTCTTTCTCTAGATCCTGCTACCCAAAGCATGGTCTGGGACCAGCAGCGTGAAATTTTAAGAAGCAGGCTCTCAGGCCCCACTCAGAATTAGAACCTGCATTTTAACAAGAACCTTGGGTGATCTGTGTGCCGATTAAAGCGTGAGATGCATTTCCAAATCTCCCAGTTGATGCGATGCTGCTGGTTCATGGACCACAGACCACATTTTGGGTAGCACTTTAAAGGGCTATAAATTAGAAAGCAGCCCCCTGCCCCGTCCCCCCACTGCCATAATGGCAACAAAAGGTTCCTTCTCACACTCCTTTCTCTAAGCCCATTATCCCCTTAGCCGCCTCCCCACATACGCCCAGTGAAGATGAGAAGGCTCTCTAGTTCCTAGATCGGAACAAAGGAGTGGGCCGCCTCCACACCGGGCTAGAGACAGTATCATCTGAGAAGCCCTTAGATCAGGAATAGTAGAGATCTGGGTCGCCAGCAAAAAAAAAAAAAAAAAGTATAGCCCCTGGGTCCTCTACTGGCCCAGGCAGGAGGTGAAGAGACATAAGGAAAGAACTTCTGGGGACAGTGGTCCCCAGTGTCACTCTAGGTGTTACCGGCCCTAAGTCAGCTTCCAAGGCATGGAGATCCTCTGTCCCATCGATTTGAATCAATCTTAAACGTGGCAGGTTTCTCATTCACTCCCCTCCACTGTACAGTGACAGGCTACAGTCTCCGAGGGGTGTCCCCTCTTCAGGAGTCTAAATTGAAGCCTTGGGTAATTCAGTTATCCTTTCCTGAGCACTCATCTATGCTACAGGCTGTACCTGCTGTGCCAGCTGTTCTGTCGCCCCAGCCAGGAGCTTTGGGTCACAGAGATGCATCAGACAGGGTCTGCCTCTGGGGTGGGGGTGGGGGAGTCCACCCTCTGGCCCAGTGACAGGCAGCAAACACAGGCAGCATGGGCAGCATCCCCTCAAACCCAGGCAGGCATAGATGATGTACTCACCACCTCGACTGCTCTGAGGCCCCTCCTGAGGTTGCCCACCTCCTTCTCCAGCTCTGCCAGGCTATGGGGGGCAGGGGGACACAGAGGGAGGGAGAGGAGCTGGGGTTAGTACAAGGCAGGGCAAACCCCAATGGCTTTGGGAGTCAGTGCACCCGGGTTCCAGCGCTGCTTTGACTATTAACATGTTGCCCTGGCAAATCACCTCCCCTCTGTGCTCTGTCTGTGCTTCTATAAAATGACGGGTGAAACTTATGTCCTATAGATCCTTCTAGACCGGAAATGTCATGCTGCATATTGGAAGGTTTCCAACACATGGCCTCTGGCTTGGATTTATTTTTATTACCATCAGGTAATGCTCATAAGCTCTTAACATGGTACCTTGCATGCAGCATACCTTTGATGTGTATTAGCTATTTATCTCTGCGTTTCTGCTTCTATCGGAGATGCTTCTATCAGCCTATATACGTTCAGGTCTGACTTCTCGCCTGTAGCAGATACCCCTGGAGCCCGCCACCCCACCCCCACCATCTCCTTGGACCTTCCGTTGTAGTGGACAGCCCTGACCTCCAACCACTGAGCGCTTTTTCTGCGGGCCAGGGCATTACTGCCCACCCCCAGCCAGTGAGTGACAGGAGATGGTAGATGATGCCCATCTTACCCCTTGTGGGGATAATGGAGCGAGTGTCCTACACTGTCTCCCACACTCTGCAGAGGCAGGATTAAGCTCTGATCGCCTGCAGTGGTTAAGTGGCTTCACAACAACCCCATTGCCGGCATTCTCCCCATCCCTGTTGCAACTCCCCACTCCCGCTTTGTTTCCTGAGAGAATCTCTGAAATGAGGATTTGAGAGCAAAGAGTGTCTTTCATCGGGTTCTCCCAGAGCAGAGCCCGGGATGCTGTTCATTCTGAGCCAGCTCAGAGCAGCCCCGAAGGAGGAAGTTGAGATGAGAGAGGGCGGGATCACAGGGAGAAGGCAGCCTCCAGAGGACCCCTTACTTGACTTTGGCGGCTTCTGGAAGGTGCTGCAGCTCAGAGGGCATATTCAGGATGTCGGGGAAATGCTTCTCCAGGATCATGATCAGATAATGGAGCAGAGAGATGTTTCTGTGGGTGAAAGTCGGGTCAGGGGTACGGGGCCAAGGGCATTGGGAATGAGGGTCCGGCGGACACCAGGGTGAGGTGTTAAGGGGAAGTTGTGGCATATTTTGGGAGGGTGACGGGGAGGAGGGGAGAGGCCAGGGTGGGGTGAGACGGAGGCTCCAGAAGCCGGCAGGTCGCACCTGTCGATGCTGGACTTGGTGTCGGCGATCTTGTTGAGGCTGGCCACCCGGAACCCGTAGGCGCTCCCACGCTGCCCTTTGTTCATGAAGTTGCCGATGGCCAGGACGACCTCTAGCATCTGCGCTAGACGCTTGCTGCGGATCAGCTCCCGGGAGGCCAGCAGGATGGCTGGGGGAGGAGGGACAGGTGAGAGCCCCACATACACCAGGCCCTTGAACCCTAGGACGATGCCACCACAAAGTCCAGAAAAGGCGCCGTTAAGTGTCAGCTTCAGAGGGGCAGAGGCTATGCCCACAGCCCGGCAGAAGATCTTCTCCACGTATACCTGCCTCCGGGGGAAGCAAACTCGCCAAAAGCCAATTCACCAAATAACCCTTTCTCAAAATGTGCCAACTCTTCCTAAGACCATGTTGGAGAATGTATCATCTTTCCTTGCATATATTTAGACTCTTAACATATTCTTTCTGTGGATATATGCAAGAATATAATACTTTGGGCTTCCCTGGTGGCACAGCGGTTGAGAATCCACCTGCCAATACAGGGGACACGGGTTCGAGCCCTGGTCCGGGAACATCCCACATGCCGCAGAGCAACTAAGCCCGTGCACCGCAACGACTGAGCCTGCACTCTAGAGCCCGCAAGCCACACCTACTGAGCCTGTGTGCCACAACTACTGGAGCCTATGTGCCTAGAGCCCATGTTCCGCAACAAGAGAAGCCACTGCAGTGAGAAGCCCTCGCTCGCCGCAACTAGAGAAAGCCCGCACACAGCAACGAAGACCCACGCAGACAAAAATAAATTTATTTAAAAAAAATATATATATATATAATACTTTTACTTTTCTAAACCTAGTGATTAAAATTTTTAACTTCAGCATTTTACATACTATGGGACTGTTTCTGCCTCTTTTGAAGTGCTGAATTTTGTTGATCTTTTTGGAAAGAAAAACATCCCTGTCAATTAAATTATAACATCATCAATTGCAGTATTTTCATATTTTTGTTTTATAAGATAATGGTGTGCTTTGCAGTTGATGGTGTCTTAGATTTGATTAAATAGGTTACTAGACAGCCTATTGAATATCATTTAAAAGAATTTTCCAACCTTTAGGCATTTAAAAATTTCCCTCCAATTCCTTAAATGATACCTTTCTTGGAAATACAAACTAAGACTAACAGTAACCAAAACTTCAGTATTTCATTCTGATGTGGGTACTCTGGCCCTTCCTCAGTTATTCTGTATTTAATGGTGGATGTGCAGAATTAGGATACAAAACCTACACTGAAAATTTGGCTGCCAGTTATAGAATATGATTTTGGATTATTAAATGTGGTGCTGAGAAGATCAAACCATTGTATTATGATCTTTGGCTTCTGCCAAATTGAACGTTCCTTAAGATGCTGCCATGAAGATTAAATGCAAACCATTTGACTAAAAGTTTGCAAAACTCTTCAAAAGCAGTTAAAGTAACTGTAAAAAAAAAAGCTGTAAAAAAATGAGTAAGAGGGCTTCCCTGGTGGCGCAGTGGTTGGGGGTCCGCCTGCCGATACAGGGGACGCGGGTTCGTGCCCCGGTCCGGGAGGATCCCACATGCCGCGGAGCGGCTGGGCCCGTGAGCCATGGCCGCTGGGCCCGTGCGTCCGGAGCCTGTGCTCCGCAACAGGAGAGGCCACAACAGTGAGAGGCCCACATACCACAAAAAAAAAAAAAAAAAAAATGAGTAAAAGGTAAGGTTGGTCAGTGGCTTCTCAACTGAAACATCTGCCTATTCTGTGACCTAACAGTGGCAATACTCTTGATGAATAATTGAATGGTTTCTAGTTTGTGTTTTTAAAAAATTCCATCTAGATTGGTTAAGTAAATTATGGTATATTCATACAATGGAATAAAACGCAGCACTGAAAATAAATAACCCACCGCTCCCTGTAATAACAGGGATAACTTACAACATAATGCTGAACAAAAGACCAGCATAAAATTATTTGTACTATGTTATTCCATTTACAGAAAGTTCAAGATAGACAAACCTTCAGAGGATTTGGAGGAAGTAATGTTTGAGAGGGGGACATGAAGAAGGGCTCTGGGGGACTGGAAACATTCCATTTCTTGACCCGCCTGCTGATCACACAGGTGCATTCACTTTCCGATGATTCATCTATTAGGACTCTTAGGATCTGTGTACTTTTCTAGGTGCATATTTCAATAACAAGTTTTTTGTTTTTTTTTTTAAGTAAACTACTTCAGAGTTTCCGGTTGGGATAGTTTTTCTAAGGCTGATAGGCTGCTATTTGGAAAATCTGCAGAGGAATCCTAAAAATGCTAAAATGTTGGCAAAAACAGAAACTGACAAGAGTTCAAAGGGAATCAGTGTAAATGGGAAAACTCCCATAATGCAATGCGGACATTTTAGATATAGTCATAATATATTCATGAATATATTCGTAAGAATGTTTACATGTGAAGCCGTATTCATCCTGACTGTACTCAGGGCATATGTCCATAATGAGCACCGGTAAATTTGGTCTATTCAGCAATGAACATATTCATAGAATATATTCAAGAATATGTTCATGGATATATTCATAGAAGAATTGGTAAATTTGTCAGATTTGATGAATTGGCTTTCGGCAAATTGACCCAGAGGCCCTGCCTGGGGAGGGAGGGATGCTGGGGACAGGGGTCAACAGCTCATCAACCAGTTGGGATAGGCCAAATCTTAGCTCTTCCAGGAATATTTCCTGGGAGAACCGGAGGGAGGAGCATGGACCCCAACCCCTGCACGATCCTCACCTCTCTGCCCCCAGTCAAGCCCACTGACCTGATTCTGTCAAATACCACTTCAGCCACCTGCTCCCAAGTCTGGGACAGAAGAGACCTCCAGACCATTCTAGAACGGTAGCCATGGCGATAGCAGAGCGACCTTCCTCAGCAGGCTTTGCCATCCCAAACGCGTCTCACTCTGCTTAGCTCGATATTAAAGGGAAGCTCTTTGCTGAGCATGCACTGATGACCTCTTAGGGAGAGTTTAGGAGTGAGCTCCTAGGAGCAGGAAATTATCTGAGCCAAAATCTACCTGGCGGCTAAACTGCTCTGGTTCCACAGATCCAAATGACAGGCGATTGCTCACTTTTGCTTCACTGACCCAAGAGACACAAATAGTTGAACACATGCCTTGGGCTGAACCCCTTTATCTGTGCCTCACGCCCCCAAGGCAGTCAGCAGCAGGACTCACCCGTCACCAGGGAAGGAGGTGCCTTCAGACCTGCAGAGTCACTGATGAACCCTTTCCTTCCCCCTCAGACCCGTTATCTACGATCACACAGCCTGCGGACCCCTTGTTGCGTGCATGCACGTGCGTGGGTGTGCGTGTGTCCGTCCAGATTACAGAAAACGTCTGCCTCTAACCCTGCCACGCTCCACCTTACCCAGGGAATCCTCCTGAAGCAGCTCATCAAACTCCAGGAAGGACCATTCTCTGGCCTGGGCCTCCCAGGGAGTGCAGGCAGCTTGGTGTCCAGCAGAGGGGGCCCATGCTCTGCTCTGCCCCCAGCCTGCCCCCCAGCATCCTGGACACTGGCTCTCCCATTCCAATCTGCTGATCCTGTTCTCACCGCAGATGAGCCTCACAGCCTCTCCTGCTTCTTCCCTCTGGGGTCCTCACGGCTGCCCACCCTCCTGACCACCTGCCTTTCTCCCCAGCTCCCTGTGCCTCTGTCCTCTGCCATCCCCAGGCAGTTCCAGGGACATGCCCTCTGGGAAGTACTACAGGACAAGAGGGAAGGGATGGATTCTGAAGAACGACATCTGCGTTCCTATCCTGGCTCCACCACCTACCAGCAACACAGCCTTGGGCCACTAACATAGCCTCATCTTAGAGATGAGTGAATGGCCCCCGTAGCGTTGCGAGGACCAAATGAGACCATCCACGTGGAGTGTTCCACACAGTACTTGGCATGTGGTTCTCGTTTAATTACAAAGTTCTCACCTGAAAAAGGTGGGAGGGGTTCCCCACCCCAGCAAATCAGATACCTCTGGGGTCCCGCTGCCCAATTTCCTACTTCCTTAGTAGCTCACACTTAAAAGAACGTGTCCAAGGTCTTCTCTGCACCTAGGACCTCTCAAGCGGAGCAATCTGTGCCAAGAAGTGTTCTAGGTGCTTAAAGTCATCGTCATTTTTTCAGCATTTCTGTTCCAGGCTGGGGCCGATGTCAACAGACTCCCCGCCTTGGAAAGCCTGCACGCTGAGGCACGGAGAATGGGGTGCGTGGCCGGCACGTGTGCACACATACACAAGCGCATACATCTACAAAACTCATAGACTTACATCTTGTCCTTGACCTCGGTTTTCTGGGGGCAATAAAGAATAAGGAAGGAGTTTTCCTCTGTGCCTGTCCATTGCCTCCCACCCCCAGGTCTCCTCCCCAGCCCTCAGCCATACCTTCCACTTTGGGCTTGGCCTCGGCCAGCCGCTCCTGGAACTTCTTTTTGAAGAAGAGGGCCTGCAGCCGCTGCTGGTAGTGGTCGATCCTGTGGACAGGGCGGGCTCCATTGTGAGGCAGCACCCCCGCTCCCCGCAACCAGCCCCAGCCCCTCCTTGGCCCGCCCACCGCCGCCCCCTCCTGGCCACGCCTGCTGCCCCCCGGACCTGCTCATCTCATAGAGGAAGCGGTCCGCACGGGCCATCCGCTCTATCTCATGTTTGTGCTCCTCCAGGAGGTCAATGTCACTCTTCTCCGGGATGAACTTGAGAAGCTGCAAAGAGCACGTGAAGGTCAGACAGGAAACAGGTGAGAAGCTGACATGGGGGGTGGGCAGCCCATGGAAGCCCACACACTGACCAGGCTCAAGACGGGGAGGGCCCCCCATAAAAGAGAGGTGCATCCTCACGGGGGTGGTTTATGTTTCACCTGCCCCAAGGGGACACAGGACACCCAGCTCTAGACTTCGTTCTTTTTATTTTATTTTTTTGACTTTTTAAAATTGAGATATAACTTACCTACAGTAAAGTGTACTTGTTCTTAAGTGTACAGCTCAATGATTTTTTTCTTTTACTTTTTTTTATTTTTATTTTTTTTTGCGGTACGCGGGCCTCTCACTGTTGTGGCCTCTCCCGTTGAGGAGCACAGGCTCCGGACACGCAGGCTCAGCGGCCATGCATGGCTCATGGGCCCAGCTGCTCCGCGGCATGTGGGATCCTCCCGGACCGGGGCACAAACCCGTGTCCCCTGCGTCGGCAGGCGGACGCTCAACCACTGCGCCACCAGGGAAGCCCGGTTTTTTTCTTTTTAAACCAACTTTATTAAGGTATAATTTACATAAAATAAAATGCATCCATTTTAAATGTGCAATTCAATGAATTTCGACAAAACTATCGACCCACTGAACCACCATCCAGATTAAACTAAGATTTCCATCCCCGTAGAAAGTTCCCTTGTGCTACTTCAGTAAGCCAAGCCACCCCCATCCCCCAGTGTAGACTCTCAACTGAACTCTATCACCTTAGATAAAACTTGGCTATTTTTGCACTTCACACAAATGGACTCACGCAGTGTGTTCTCTCTGGGGTCTGGCTTCTTTCACTCAACATCTGAGGCTCCTCCAATAACTACTGGTAATCCATTTTTTATTCATTGCTGAGCACTATTCTATTGTAGGAATATACCACAGTCTATTCACTTTGCTACTGATGGACAGCTGAGTTGTTCACAGTTTGCGGGGTTTTATAAATAAAATTGTTATAAATATTCCCAGAGTTGGTGTTTGTACCCAGTGGGATTGTTGGGCACTAAGATAGGTATGTGTACTGCCAAATCATTTTCCAAAATGGTTCTACCCAATGAGAGTTCCAGTTGCTTCACATCCTTGCCAACACCTAGCACTGTTGGCCTTTTCAATTTTAGCTGTTTAGGTGGGTGGATGGTGCTACCTCACTGTGATTTACCATATTTCTCTGATGACTGATAGTATCGAACCATTTGGAAATTTTCTTTCATGAAGTACCTATTCAAGTCTTTTGCTCATTTTTGTTTGCCATTTTTCTCACTGATTTGTAAAGTTCTTTGTTCTGAATATGAGATCTTTGTGATCGATACATAAAGCAAAGGTCTCCTAAAGCTCGGCTTGCCTTTTCACTCTAGTAATAGTGCCTTTTGATCGACAGAGTTCTTAATTTTAATGTCCAATTGATGGTGGTTTTGCTTGGTGTTTTCTGGGTTTCTCTTGAAGGACACAACAGACTGATGTGGAAGAGATTTGGGGGAGATATGGTTATGGGTCACTGCCTTTGCCCTGAGGCCCATGGCGGGGTGGGGGGGGGTCACTCCTCAGTATCTCCTTTCTGGGGGCCTCAATCCCCTGAAAAAAGATGCAGCCTTTTCTGGTCTCTCCTCAGAAAGGTTGGCCCAGGGAAGTTTCTATAAACCTCTCCCTCACTCCTCCAGCCCCCAGCCCGATTTTTCCTTGACCTAAGAGACTCGGCCTCCCTGGGGGCCGTCAGGAAGGGGTCTGGCCACCCCCTAGTTTCAGGGGCCTCACCTGCTCCAGCATGTCCTTAGCAAGGTCCTCCTGCTCATCCATCATCAAGATGGCCTGCCGGATCTCCTCGTTAGACAGCTTCAACCTAAGGCAAAAACCCCACCTTGAGCAGCCTGGCCCGGCCCCTCTGCTCAGGACAGACCCCAGACCTTCTCCTTCAGAAGCCAGGGCCCGGGCCTTCTCTCTCTCGCTTACATTTGATAGCACTCCCTCCTCTGCAAAGCCTTCTCAGACTAAACTCACATGGTTCACTCTATAACTCAATCCTGAGATACTTTAGTCTCTAGAGACGTGAGTCTCTGGTTTCTTTCTCGAGTCTCCATCCTAATGGATAGGGACATTTGGGAGGAAAAGGGCCATCTTCAGTGTAGACTGAGACAGGGCGAGGGGTTTCTGATCCCTCTCCCCATGCCGGAAATACCCACGGCATCTCCACGGGAGGATGGGAATATGGGCAGGTCACTAAGGGGGCAGTTTCCTGTTTCCTTCAAGACAGAACAGGTCTCAGTCTTCTGACAGCTCCTCGGGTCCCGCACAGCTGTTCCAACACGTCTTGCTGTCTGGGAGAGGGAGAAGCAACCCCCTACACACACGTGCATACACACACACACACTCACACACACAGACACACACACACAGCCCCTCCAGATGCACACCCATTGGGAGGCCCTGGGGAAGCATTAAGGGGGAGAAACTGAGGCTTAGGACCTTGTGGGGAGGAAAGCGGGGATGGACGGCCCGGGGCAGCTGGGGCAGTGCTAAGAATAGTATGGGAGGCGGGGACCTCTGACCCCGGCTCTGGCGGGAGGCCCCGCACAGAAGCTATGGTGTTACTGCAGATACTGCCCTGTTTGTTCTGCAGCCGCGGGAAATGCTTGGGGGCTGAGATCATGCTGCTCTGTGACCTGAGCCGAGCGGGGCCCTCCATGGGCTTAGAGCAACTCCGCTGCCAGACGCTGACCAGGCTGGTCAGGGGCCTCGTGATGGGGCAGTTTCCCGTCTGCAAAGCCCCTCACTGCTGCTCAACATGGGCTCCCGGGAGAGGGTTCGAGATCAGGGGCCCCGTGCCGCCCCGGGGGACAGCCAGGAGACGGGGGGTGGGGGGGGGCAGATACTGCTATCACCCCACTCCTCTGCCAGGCACCTCTCTCCCCCAGGCACTCAGCTCCATCATATTTGTCTCTAGCCCCAGCTCAGGCCTCTGCTTCCTGGGGACCCAGTCCCTCCCACCTGCAACCTACTGTGGGGCAGGGGCCGTAGAGGCAGGGCGAGCACCTACTTGGAGAGAAGGATGATGCAGTTCTGCGCCCTCCGGCCGTCGATGACCGAAAGCTCTTTGACCTTGCGCGAGGCCAGGTAGATGTCCTCCGTGGAGCCCAACTCTTTCTGCAACCGACAAGCCAAGTAGAAAGGGTGAAGTGTGTGTTTTCCCCAGTCCTCTTTCTGCCTACCCCCTACCCAGGAGCCACCCCCGTGACAAGCAGGGAACGCTCCTGGTGTGAGCGGAAGAAAGAGAGGGAAAGAAAAAGGCAGGAGAGAGAGAGGAGGGTGGTTAATATCTGACTCCAATAGGAGGCTCTGGGGCTTTACCCTGGGCTAGACTGGGTCGGGGGCAATAAGAAGACCCTTTATCCGAGACTGCCCTCTGTGGGCAAACTAGACGGGGAGTGACTGACCCCTGTGGCTGTGTAGTGTGATCTACACTGTGTTCCAGACAATCAGCCCCTACCCCACCCCAGCCCACCCAGAGAGCCTCCCCAGTCTTATGACGAGAAGCTAGTTCCAAGTCCCCGTAAGGTCACAGTTCCTGGACCCCTCCCTGGGGACTTCGGGCACGGCCCGGTGTGCCCAGGGTGGAGGGCATCTGCAAGTTCAGAGGTGGGGAAACTGAGGCACAACTCCCTGCAAAGTTATCTCCTCTGGGGTTCCAGCGGGCAGTTCACAAGAAATCAAAGATCCCCTGGCCTTCTCTTGGCCCCTGGTGAGATAGACAAGAGACTGTTTCTTCCTTTGGGAGGTCCTTCCAAGCACACGCTCCAGGTTGGACGACTCCAGGGGCTGCCACTCACATCACTGTCTTTGTGAATTGTGCCCCCGGAATTGTTCAGTGCCTAGCCTGTGCAGTCTCACAGGACGGCCTTGCCTTGGGCCTAGTGGGTAAGACATGAGACCTAGAAGCTTTCTCTTCACCCCAGTAGACATTCACCTCCACTGCTGGTAGGGGTCTGCTTGCATTAGCTCCCTTCCCTACATTTCTGCTTTTTCTTTGGGGACACTCCCTGACGCCACCCTGTTAAGATGGGTAAAAAGGCAGAAGGTAGAACTGACAAGCCCTCTCCTTTGGGCCCAGTACAGGGCAGCAGCCCAGCACAGCGGTTAAAAGTTGGAGTGCCCAGAGCCCCAGGAGTGACTCACCTGATGGCAAGGATTAGTTATCAGCTCCTAGGCAGGTAGCAGCCACAGCCAGTAGAGAATTAAACATGCACAACGTTAGCCAAGAGGTTTGGGGACCCAAGAACAGTAGGAAAGACATGGGGACCCCTCAGCATCTACTGTCTGCCCCATCCCAGTGAGACCCCCATGGTTGGAGATGGAGACCTGCAAGTAGCACTGAACGGGAGCTGCAGACATGCACTCAGAGAAGCCAGGCCAAGCAGAGGACAGGCAGCCTCTCCTGAGTGCCCCGTGCCCAGGGGGACCATCACTCCCCAGTTGGACCAGGCCCCCGAGCTGCCCCACCCCAGGCCTTGGCTGCAGTTCTTCCTGCTCCTCTGCGGGGAATCTGCCCAGAGGGCAGAGGGCGTTCCTGCACCCCTGCATCTTTCTAAATAGGGAAGGAGACACAACCACAACCGAACTTGAGCTGAAAGCACGTGAAAGTTGCATTCACTGAGACAGAGAAAAGCAGGCGTCCCTGAACTTTGCTCCTTACCCTTTGCCCCTTGTCTGTCTTTTGATCTCCAAGGGAACAGAGGGGACAGAGCCCACCCCTGGTCCTCCCTTCCTGACCCGGGTGAGGTTGAAGTCACTAACTCAGGACACGCAGAGAGCACAGAGGGAAGACCACGCTCATAGGCCCGTCCCTGTCCCATGCACCCCGGACCCCAAGACAGAAAGAGGAGGCAACCAGGGCAGCACAGCTCTGGGTCTCCAGCCTTGCTGCTGTGAATTCAACACCCCAGAGTCCGGGCGACCTGCAGAGTGACAGTAGTCCAGGTGAGCCCAGCCCTGAAACAGGGTGCTGGACCGAGCAGGCTCAGAGAGATGAGGGGAGACAGAGCAGGGCGCTGTCCGTCTTCACTCCCCTCCACTCCCCAAACTGGGAGGCCCCAGGCCCAGCCTGTCCTAAACCCCGGAGTCCCTCTTTCCCCCCAGCCCCCACCATAGCCCTACCTCAGGGCCCTGGAGACTGGGTGGGCCAGGCTGGAACCCTGGCCCGGAGGAAGACTCTCAAAATAGGGGAAGGTGTGTGCTCGCCCAGGACTGATATCCCCCCGGCACACACTCCCTCCATCCCTGCTCGGGAGCACTGATCACAGGAACAACAAATGCTCCAGAGAACTTCTTCCTGCCCCAGCCGGGCCACAGCTGCTGCCTGTACCATGCCAGCTGGACATGGGCACAGGGCTTCCTGGAATTAGGGGTAAAGGATCAGAGGCCTAGAGCACCTACATTTAAGTTAAACAAACCATCTGGTTTTCCTAGACCCCTAAGGCAGGGCCAGAGCCCCGCCCTCCCTGCACCCCTTTGGCTGGTCGCCCAGGAGCAGTCACACGTGCTCTTGGTCCTGCCCGCCCTCAGGAAGGGTCATCCACAGCTCTGGCCTTGGCAGAAAGCAGTGGGGAGACTGGCCATGACGTGCTGCCTCTGCCCAGGAGCCATGAGGGCCCAGACCCCACTCACAGGCACCTGGGGAAGTCCTCAGGGCTGGAACCTGAAGTCAGTGGAGAAAACATGGAAGAAGACAGCACAGCCTGGAGAGGAAACAACTCCTGGGAGGCGGCCCAGAGACGAAGCAAACGCTCCGAGGCCTCTAGGCTGCTAATGCCCAGGTTGGACCTCGGAGGATGGCCCCCAGCTCTGCAATGCAGATTCCTGGGCCCTCACACTCATGGGAGGGTGAGGTTGGAGAATCGGCATTTTTGGCCAACCCAGCAGGTACTGCCTCAAGAGCACGTGCGTCCTGACACCAAGCCTGACACCAAGCCCTGTCCTGCCTCGGGAGGAGCAGGCTTGCTGGTCAGCCTCTGTACACAGCGTCTGCAGAGCAGAGCCAGGGCCTCTCTTGGCCAACCCCAGCCTCAGCCCCAGCCTCAGCCCCAGCCTCAGCCCCAGCCCCGCAGTGTGACCTGAAGTAGCTCCACCTTCCTTGAAACATTAACGTCCTCTGCTCGACTCCTGGGAGTGTTGGGAGATGAAAGTATAGCAGAAAATGTGGTGGAAAAGTTATAATGCCTTGTAGGTGTAGTTCCTAGGTCCCAGGGCCAGAAAAAAGAGCAAGGTCAACAGTGGCCTGGCCCTGCTACTCCACCTCCAGTGCTCCAAGACCAAAGAGAGAAATGGACAACGTATTATTTCACCACTTGATGTGCAAATACAAACTAATACAATGGGATGTTTCCCCCTATGCAGTGCACCCCACTAACTCATATCTATGTCCCCAGAAAGAACATGGTACCTGATAAAGAATAAAATCAATTCAGTATATGTGGAAGGGAGGGGGAGGGAGGAAGAGAGGAAGGGAGGGGCTGAGGGTTGAGTTCAAAGGGTGTGTGTGAAGTCAAGACTCAAGACGCTAGAGGGGGCAGGGTGTTACCTGATGCCTCTGATAAGCTGAAAACATTTTTTCAAAGTCCGCGAGGTCCAGAATCCGAAACACCTGCATGTCATCAATCTCATTCCATATGGTGCCAGGGACACGTTCCTAAGATTCAGGGAAGGGAGGAGACCCCGTGGCCGACTCAGCTCCTTCATGATGGAGATGCGCGATGCCTCCCTAACCCCACTTGTCCTCCAGGTGCACACAGGCCCATAGCCAGGCTCTCAGACCTTCAGAAGGGGGTCGATTCCTCCCCCTCCCCTCCTCTTCAATACTCTGCTCCAGGGGAGAGGCCACAGGCAATCTCCTTCTCCTCCTTTTCACCTGGGGCTACATGTAAGCACGTTCCAGAAATCAAGGGAGTGCTGGAGTGATGGATGGGCAAGTATGAAAGGAGAGTATGAAACTCCTTCCAGAGAAACCAAACCAAACCAGTGTTCTCAGAGGAAGAGTGCCCACACACACTTGGGATCCTCAGATCTTCAGGGCTGACTGTATTTCCTGTATCTGAGGTGGTCATTTTCTCTCCCAGTGGTCTTCCTCCCACTTTCCCAGATTCCCAGAAAGTGGACGAATGCCAAAGGCTGGGACATCCTGGCCCCTTTTTAGTGACTGCTCGGGCCAGCAAGACTCTTCCACAAGTTCCCATTGGTCAGAGGGTGTCCCATCCCTCATAGCTGGAATGGACCCAGGGGTTACATAACAAGGCCTCTCAGCTCAGGCACTGCCCACCTCTGTGTAGGATCCTTGCACTGAACCCCACTCCAGGGATCTGGGGAAGAGCTGTTGTCCACGCCAGGAATGCCCTAGTGGTCTTGTAATATCCCAGTAATGGCTTCGAGGGCCAAGATGAGAGTCCCCCTCCCAGGACCCCTCACCTCGTCCAGAGCTTCACTGTCCTTTAAATTAGAACCTCCCCACCCCCCTCTGCCTGGAGGCAGCCGGGGACCTTCCTAATGCCGATGCCTCCTCCCTCCATCACCCTCAGCAAGGCTCAGAGAGAGAAACGTATCCTTCACTCACTTTTATTTTCTTAAACTCTGGAAAGGGGAGGCGAGGCCAGAGCAGGGCGGGTGGGGACATTCCTGTGGCCTTCCTAAGGCCAGGGACCCTCTCGTGGAATGCTGGGCTGGGAAGCTCGGAGCAGCAAGGGATGCAGGCAACCGGCCAAACCCAACACAGACGCATTCTTCTCATGGCAGAAACAACGTGTGTGTGTGTGTGTGTGTGTGTGTGTGTGTGTGTGTGTGTTGTGTGTGTGTGTGTGTGTGTGTGTGTGTTGTACAGGAGCATGTGTGGGTCAGGGGAAGGGGGCTGGGATGAGGAACCAGACTCCTGGACAGAAAGAAGATGGGAAGGGGAATCGGATCGGGGCAGGCGGGGAGGGGGAACTTCTAACTCGTTCTCCATCTAAATCTAGACCCAGGGTGGAGGTGGGTGGAGAGGGAAGGCCCGTAGAGGTAAAGCTTCCCACTGCTCTTATTCTCAGTGAGGCCAGGATGAGAAGGAAAAGGGCTGGAACGACAGAGCTGGATGTTCAACATCCAGAAGAGTTTCCCCTGAGACAACAGACAACCCAGGATCCCCCTCACTGTCTCCCAAACACTCTCCCTTCGCCATGGTCACCAGAAGGACCTGCGACCCTTCTTGAAGGTGCAGCTGAGGTCTGAGGCCAGAGAGATGTACATCCATTCCTAACATCCTCTACATCCTAAAGATGCGCCCACCTCATACAATCATTCTTCAATTTTTATACCCCTCTGGCCAAGACCTCATCACTCCCAGTCTAGATTCCTGGGGCTTCCGCCCCTCTAGAGACATCCTTTACAAGCCAGGGAACTCTTTCTCGAAAACACATTTCATTACATTTCCCTCCTCGAGCGTTTGGGGTCAGACAGCCCCTAAGTGAAGCTGTTGGCAAATGGAGAGGTTCTCTTCTCTTCCCATGTCCCGTGAAAGGAAACTGAGTCTCAGTCACATCTACCTGACTGAATTGGAGTGAGGATTAAGTGAGAGAACACACTTAAAGCACACATGGTAGTCCCACTAATAATAACGCATCTAATATTCTTATTTTAAAGGTCTTCTACGTGTCAGTCACTGTTCCAAGTAATTTGTACGTATTAAGTCAATTCTCACAACAACACTTTGAGCTGGTTATCGTAATTACCCCCATTTTGCAGATTGGGAAACTGCAGCCCAAACGACGAAATGACCTGAATTTAGTCATTCAACTCGAAGACTGGGAATGGGATGATACGTTCACTAATATGACTCGAAGCCGCGCCTCCCTCACCCCTGCCGCTACATCTCCCACAAGGGCTCCTCAACATGTGCTCCATCAAACCTGGACTTTCCAGTCTAGGAATGAGACTCCGGCCTGCTCCGGGCCCCTGAGGAATTGATATAGGCTTTATTATTACTGGACCCCAGAGAAAATCCTAAGCACAAAGCTCTTCAAGATGAAAATCTTACAAAAACATTAGGTGCCTTGTTTGCCCCCCTTAATTGTTGAGATGCCTAATGCCTAAGCAACCCTTCATTACATGTTTAAAACCTTAAATTATAAGTTGTGAGCACAGGACGCAAAAACAAAATTCTTTCTTTTTTTAAACCACAATTTAAAAAATATTATTTCTGATCATGAACAATGAATGTTTCCACGCCGCCTACGACCTTTGGTTCTGCAGAGCTGCTTGCCTGCCCGTGTGCAGCTGGCCTTTCTGGCTGGCCTTGTGACCACGGAGAAGTATCCACAGGGCAGAGCTGTGTGATGCAGTTGTTACAACCTTAACAATGTCCCTTCAAAATGCTGCTAGCAGGTGGCTCTGCAACGAATGGGCTATACTCACGCCTCGTCTTTCCACTTAGATAACAAAAGCAGAGGTAGAAGGAATCAGAGGTCATCTCGCAGACAAGCAAACAGGTATGACACGAATGATTTCTGCAGATCCCACCGTTCGTTAGAGCCAAACCTGATTTGGTTAGAGGTTAGAACCTCTCCTGCAACCCATCCCCAGGACCTCAGGGTGTTTCCTTGGACACACTTCCTAATTGCCAGATGCAAAGCTCTTTCAGGGCAATGTTACGTCTCACCTTTTATTATTATTATCCATCACAGCCCCCAGCAGAAAGCTTTACACAAAGCAGGCCTCAGACTGACGGGCTAACTGGTCTACCACCAGGAGACGGCACCTAGCAAACTAGCTGACCATCTACTCAGCAATCTGTGTCTCCTCCCACTCTAAGTCTCCACTGGAGCTAAGTTAAGCTCACAGAGTGGTATGGTAATGAATTCCCCAAGAATTAGTCCCCTGGCCCCATACAACAAGGTCAGAGGGCATCCATCAGTCCCAGCTCCAGACCGTTTTTGGAGGGTGAACGTGAGTCAGGCTAACTGAGGCCACTTCTCTTGTATCTATTTACCTCAGGGATGAAGCCACTGGTCCTCTTATAGTACAGAACCAGAGCAGTGCTTGGCCCAGGCTGGAACTGGCCTTCAATTACCAGGGGTCCAACGTGACCCAGGGCATCTCTACTCTACACTCGTGAGAATCCAATAGAGGAATCAACTCCCACACGTGGGCCCGGGATGGGTGGTTCTTAGTGGATAATATTCAGGAAGGCCTCTCACTGCTGAGCAGTCTAGAAAAGTAGCCAGTGTTCGCACCTTCCCCTGGGAGGATGTCAAAATGGCTACACCTTGATATCAAGCTCTTCATTGCCCCGCCCTGCGACCCTGTCATGGCTTCGTCATTTCAGTCCATCTCTAGACCCGGGCCCAAGATCTTCACCTGTATGTTCCACCCTTTTCCTCAAATCAACCCAATCCTTAACAGTCTAGCCAAGCCCTTGTCTCGTCTAGAAAGCACCCCTGCTTGGCCCTATGTTACTCCAGTAACCCTCAGTACACTCACATTCCATTTGTAGGTGGCTCTGCCAATGTGAGCATCACCGCACGCCAAGCCACCTCCTCCCTGTGCTCTGGCAGCAGCAACCCCATCTTCTACATCCACTGTGCCTACCCTCACTCCCATCAAAGAAAGCACCCAAGGTGGAGATCTGCAAATAGCGGGCTATCAATCCATAGGGCTAACTGTCCCAGGCTGTAGGAGAATGGATCCACTGACCTCTTCCTTGCTACTCACCTCATTCAGCTTGACCCAGTTGAAGGACTTCAGTGGGTGTGAAGGCTGGGGGACACACTTCTTCCTGAGCGGGACATCACTGCTGGGGAAGGGGTCTGGGGGAGGGGCAGGCCCATACTGAAGCAAGGTGGGGCACCAGGGGGAGTGGGAGGCCCACCGGGGGGTAGGGGGGGTGGTGGCGGTGGGGGACAGCAGGTGAACGGTAGAGGGGGCGGGGGTGGAGGCAGGTCACTGGTTGTCATCGAGGAAGACAAGGTAAGTGGGCCCCCAGGGGGAGGTGGGGAAGATACAGGTCCTGTCTGTGGGGAGACAGAGACATCAAAAAGACAAAGCATCAACAAGGATGCCTTTCGAGTCCCCCATCACTGTGCCTTCCCTTACTCTTATTCTCCACCTAGACTAGACCCCGAAGCCTGCTCTCACCTCCCACACACAATTAAGCCCCGTTTTCTCCCTCTGCATCCTGAACATCCAACACACAGATGTACACACAAGGCAAACACAGACATAGTGGACAGTCATAGTCATCACATGCAACAGCGCGACTGATACAGACAGGCCTGCACACGGGCACCCAGCTGAGAGGGGGAGGGGAGCCCAAACCCCACCCACACTCTGCTTTCCACGGTGTGCTTCCTGGGACAGTGTCACCCGGAGGAAGGAACGCTGTTTTTATCTCACACAGGTGCCAACCTTGCAGCCTCAAGGGTCCCCTCTATCCTGGTCTGAGGTCTCCTCCACGCTGGGGTCCTCACCTCCTCCCCAGGCCTGCTCTTCCCCCCACTGGCCTGAAGGTCTCGGCTCAACTATGTAAAAGCAGAGGAGGGGCCACGTACTGAGATTTCACTGAGTTGGGCCACCAGCTCTGCCACTTGTCCCCGAGCCTGGCGCAGCTCCTGGGACTCTCGGGCCAGCTTGTCCTTCATCTTGTTCAGTGTCCGCATCATCTCTTCCCTCTCCAACGTCTTGGTCTCGCATTCCCGCTCCTTCCTCTCCAGCCTGCTCACCAGCTCCGCGTGTTCTGGGATGGAAGAAGGACAGGAGGGGAAATGGGAAGAGAGGATGTGAATGCGTGTGTGTCCCTCTCCAAAGGAGGAAATGGGGTCCTCGGCTGGGCAGGGGAGGGGTGGGGCGCAGGGAGCGGGTTTGGGCAGAGCCCCCTCACCTTTCCGGAACTTCTCCGCTTGGTCTCGCCACTGTTTCACTTCGTTCTCATTGATGAGCCTGGCGGGGAGTGAAGGGTCTCTTGACTGTTTGCTCACAGCTTCCCAGAAGACATGGCGTCTTCCAGTTCCCCACATTGGTACCCTGATCTCCAATCTGTCCAGCCACATCAAGGAGGCTAGGATTTTGACTCTCCAGATGTCTCTCCAGGTCCCATCCCTGACAAGTTCTCATTACCTGTCTCTCCATGGTCTGAGAAAGCTGAAAGGACCCTTAGAGTCCAACCCCTCTGGGATAGAGTTGAAGATCCTAAGACCAGAAAAGGAGATGACCGCTAACTCGTGGTAAAGCCAGGACTAAATCCCAGGCTCCCCTTAGTTGTACAATGATTTGTACCCCTCTGTACAAATAGGTTCTCGCATCTGAGAGAGATCAAAATATTGGCCTTACCATGGTCCAGACTTCCAATGACCAATGTGTGAGAGCAAGAGAAATTACCCACCCCAGTAACACAGAGTAAGTGGGTAGAGGGTAAAGAGGTGATGTGTCTAAATCACAGGAAGCCCCTTCATTCTTGTCAAGCTCATTACAAGCGGTGAAAATGAAGCTTTTACCCAGACATCAAGGTATAAGAGAGGTGAAATTCCAAGGTGAGATCTCAATAATCATTTCTTTTGTAAATCTGAAAACGCAGAGAAGTTAGATCCATGACTCTTGGCCTCCTCAACCAGGTCAAGGATATAAAGAGGGAGTGAAGTATGATGGGGAAATAATTTGCGAATAGATTTCTTTGGAGAGAGCCATTGTCATCCTCTCTGGCGGGGGGGCGGGGGTGGGGGTCCTCCTTCAGCACCATCTAGTGAAGTGACTTCTTTGCGCCCACCCAGAGGGTCTGGCCCATGTTCCCTGACACCGGGAGGGAGGCACGGTAGACTGGGGCTAGGCAGGTCCAGAGGGTAGGCGGAGACCCGTGACACTCCAAGAATTTGTTAGTATGAGAGATTGCATGAGGGTTTCTCATGAGCCAGAGAGCATCGTGGAGGAATTCGGCTGAAGCTATTTTAAGTCTCATCCAAAAAGTCCATCTGGACACTTCAACAGTGTACGTCTACGTGTATTGTATTGCCAGTGAATCAGGACCTGATGGAAGGGATGGTGCCAAGCAGGCCTGGAGGGAAAAAAAGAAAAACATGTGTCTCCAGTGACCAGGGTTCTGTAGCGAGAGGCCCCCAGCAAGGAACTTCTGAAGACCCCAGGAATACATGTCATATCTTTATCCATGTGCCAAGCCCAGAGAGCAGGAAGCCTATTTACTAAGTTACCTGATCAAGTAGGGCCTTTTCCCTTCTCCTTCCTGCCCCCATGCTGCCTCTGGTGGGGGTCAGAAAACGGTTAGCTAGAGGAAAGGGGGGGTGGGGGTAGAAGGGGCTAGAAGAGAAACAGAACACAGAAAAAGAAGCCAACCATCACACTCACTCACTCTCTCTCACACACTCTCACACTCTCTTCCCACTGCAGCTTCCAGCCCCAGTCCACGGAGAGAGACTCAAGGCTAAATCCAATCTAGAATATTGATTCACGTCTGAGACTAGCCCTTCTACTTGCAGATTTGAGGCTATGTTGGCAGCTGAAAGTGAGCTTAGGACTCCCATTGTCCAAGAAGCAGCAAAAACTTCATTGCACCCGAGGAGTTGTTATCCTCTGGCAGACGAAAAGCTTCCCCACTAAGTAATGTAAAGAATTAGTAGAAGATGAAAATAAAGCTGCCTTCAATATTTACAATAGCCAAGACATGGAAGCAACCTAAATGTCCATCGACAGAGGAATGGATAGAGAAGATGTGGTACATAGAATACAATGGAATATTACTGAGCCATAAAAAAAACCAATGAAATAATGCCATTTGCAGCAACATGGATGGACACAAAGATTATCATACTAAGTGAAGGAAGTCAGACAAAGACAAATCCCTTATGATATCACTCATATGTGTAATCTAATTTAAAAAATGATACAGATGAACTTATTTACAAAACAGAAACAGACTCGAAGACTTCAAAAACAAACTTATGGTTACCCAAAGGGAAAGGTGGGGGGGCGAGATAAGTTAGGAGTTTGGGATTAATGTACACGCTACTATATATAAATAGATAATCAGCAAGGACCTACAGTATAGCACAGGGAACTCTACTCAATATTCTGTAATAATCTATACGGGAAATATGAATCTGAAAAAAGAATGGATCTATGTGTTGTATAACTGAATCACTTTGCGGTAACACCTGAAACTAACACACCACTGTAAATCAACTACACTCCAATATAAAATAAAAATTAAAATTTAAAAAACTTCAAAAATAAATAAAGCTTGCCTTTTGATTACTTTCCTAGTTGTACTTGTCCAAGATACCAAGTTAGGATTTTGACTCCACCAACACCCAGCTATTTGTGCAAATGAAACAGTAGCATGAATAGTTCAGAAAATCATTTTCTCCTTGGCTTTGCGATGCAGCACAGTGAATCCTTGAGAGCCAATTCATCTCCTTAAGGGCAGCTGACTTAGGCTTAGACTGAAAGTAAAAAGTTTAAAATTAAAAGGTCCGTGTGCTAACATGAGGCCTGATTATTGGCTGACACAACTTTAAACTCATTTCTCGGTGTTTCTCTACACCCAGGGTCGGTCAAAGACGATAAGCCAGAGACCTTAGGCTCTGACATCGTTTTCCAACAGCCCCATGATTCAATTGTCATGCTCTATTTTCAGTGGTTGGCAGACCTTCTCTAAAGAGCCAGAGTAACTATTTTCGGTTTTATATACTCTGTACAGTCTCTGTCATATATTCTTGTGTGTGTTTTTAACGACTCTTTTAAAATGTAAAACTATTCTTGGCGCGTGGACCATACGAAACAAGCTGGAGGGCGGGGGTTAGCCTGTAGCCATAGTTTGCTGACTTCTCCTCCGTGTTGATACGTGTAATTCCCCCTCAACCCACTGAATGCAGTGGATCATGGCGAGTTGCGTACACCCCCTTTAAACCTGTGCTGTCCAATACGGTGGTCGCCAGCCATGTCACGTGACTACTTGAATTTAATGAAAATTAAATGAAATGTAACACTCAGTTCCTCAGTCACGCTAGCCACACGTCAAGGGCTCAGCAGCCGCATTTGGACAGTGGCATGTGTGGAACATTTCCATGATCACGGGGAGTTCTGTTGATTTTGCTCAAGGCCCATTGGAGGTGTCTGGGCTGGAGAGAGGGAGCTGAGGTTTCGCTGGTGAGACCCCAAGTAGGAGAGGGATGGGAAAGGAAGAGGAAGACAGGTGAGGGATGGCCACTGCTCACATGTTGACGATGTTCTTGACGTTGAAGTTCTCCAAGGGAGCCAGGTCAGGATCCATACCCCTCTCATCCTGGAGGACGATCTGCTGGAGGATGCGGTCCAGGAGCTGCCACTGCTGGAAGTTCCTCTTGTCTGAGGGATGACAGGCATCGTATCTTTACTGAGCCCTGGAACCCCCTGGGGCCCTGCCCTAGCGTCACTCCCTGGGGCCAGGCTGGGGAGGTGAGTCCCTCCCCTCCCTCGACAAGCTCCCCGTCTGACCGGGGAGGCAATGCAACTACTGATAATGAAGACTCATAAATCCTATCATTTCTTGCTCATCTGCAACTGACCTTTTATGAATGTGTCAACCGTCTAGATATATTTCTCTATTCCCTGAAATGCTTTCTGGCCGTCTTCTTCCCTGTTGGTACCCTGAGTATCCTATACCTGGGGAATGCAAATTGCTTTTTTACAATTATCTTCAAAAAGCACGTTTAAGAAAGTAAATCTGCTCCAAACATTACATGCTGAATAATGAAGTCTCCAGGGAAAAATTTTTTGAAAGAAAAGGTTTTAGGATTATCAGTGCTATTGTCCTACAGAGGAAGATGAATGGAGACTCATTACAGGCGCACACTGAGAGGGGGTCAGAATGGGCTGAAGAAGTGGCTGTGGAATCCTGGCAGATTTCGTGGTGAAGGTGACCCTGAACTGTGAAGGCAAAGGCATCGTGTGTTGCGCCTGCACAGGGCCCCATGGGCATCCCCTTCTAATCGTAGTCTGGCTGGACGTGGACTTTCTTTTCACGTGATGGTCACAAGCTCCTCTTCCTTGGTTCTTGATCCAAGTACTTTGTTTCTACTGACCACCAAGGGGAGGTCAAGCAGCATGATCCTGGCCTCAAAGGCAAGCCATAATGCCCACAAAGTGGAAGGTCACATCTGCATAGCCCCATTTTGAGGCAGAACAGAGGGACCCGTTCACAATGCCCTTGGAGCACTAAACACAGGAAGTCATGTGAGCAGAAGTCGGATTTCCCACGTCTTCCACGAAGACTTTCTAGACTGAGTTCTGGAGAGCTGGCAGCTTCCAGGTCACTGTGCCTGTCCTCCTTTCCATCACTCCACTGACACATGCATTGCAAAGTGGCCATCGTTTTCCATTTACCTTTCAACCAGGAACACAGGGTAAAGTATGTGTTCACAGAAGTAGAGTGTGTTTCATCTAAAGCCCTTACCCCAAAGAAACAAAATTCCTTCATATGTACAGACTCACTGAGCCTCAGGTTCACTCACTGTAAATTGGAGATAATAATACACTCCTTAAGCCATTCTGAGGTATAGAGACGCTATCTTAATAGACCTCCCATCACACCCAGCCCAGAGATGGCGACAATAAATCGTAGTTGTCACCACCACCTCGATTACCAACACCAACATCATCACCACTAAAGAGAGTCTGTCTAGGCTGACCATTATGTTGGGCCATGCCAGTTTCCAAATATTCTATTTTATGAAGAGCTTAAGTACCAAATGGTGCAGTTATAGCTCATTTCAAATTGCATGCTGGCGTGGCTATTAGTAATTATGTATAATTTACTCAGTCACCGGGCCCACCTGGATCGTAAGAGCTTAGCATCTGCTTCTATAGATACTGACATTTGGTATTTGTAAAGTGAGTCAGGAACAAGGGTGGTAGGATGGGAGCCAGCAAGGGCTAGATAGAGGACTTGATAAAATCTTAAAAAAAAAAAAAAAAAAAAAGGCAAGGCACACTCTTCCCACAGCTGTGCTGCTCCCCGCAAGCACAAAACTCCTTTTTGGAACGCCCTGAGGAGAATGATCACGACCCCGCCACGAGCTGGCAGCCAGAGCTGTTGGATCCTTCAGGGATCAAGCTCCCGCTTGTTGGACCAGGATGATGGCATTGCTCAGGGCTGACTCCCCCGCTCCTCTGCTGGGGGACAGTGCAAGTCCTGACCCCCAGGAGGAAGGGAAGAGCACGGGCCTGAGTCCTATGGCCTGGCCTCCTGGGAACTGGGGTGCAGGGGGAGACATGGGGAGACTTCCCAACCCTGGGAGCTTCTGACACCTTGTCTCCAGCTGCCCCGGGGCCAGGGGCTCAGGCTGGCTGAGGGAGCTACTCACAGGGCATCTGCAGGCAGTGGTGCAGGACAGACAGCAGGCAGGGGTAGGCCTCTGTGTGCTTCAGTTTCTTGTGGATCAGCTCAAACATCTGGGAAGCACTCTTGGTGTCGATGTGGACCTGAGGGTGTGGAGGGCATAGTGAATGGGGAGAGGGGAGGGGAAGGCAGCAGAGGGAGAGAATGGGGAGGGAGAAGACCCTGCTTTCATCCACTGAGCCCCGTCCGGCAGCAGCATTCCTTTCCTGCCTCTGGTCCAGGCTTAAAAAAGAGACGGGCATGGGCTTCCCTGGTGGCACAGTGGTTGAGAGTCCGCCTGCCGATGCAGGGGACAGGGGTTCGTGCCCCGGTCCGGGAGGATCCCACATGCCGCGGAGCGGCTGGGCCCGTGAGCCATGGCCGCTGACCCTGCGCGTCCGGAGCCTGTGCTCCGCAGCGGGAGAGGCCACAACAGTGAGAGGCCCGTGTACCGCCAAAAAAAAAAGAAAAAAGAGACGGGCAGAGAAAAGGAGGAGAGAGCTGTGCTAATTATATAAACCAGGGTTTCCCAACCTCGGCACCATTGGCATCTTGGACTGGATGATTCTTTGTTGTGGGAGGCTGTCCTGTTCATTGTGGGCTGTTCGGCAGCATCCTGGCCCTATATCTACCAGACGTCAGGGGCATCTTCCTCACACCTGTTGCGACAGCTAAGAATGTCTCTAAACATCGCAGGTGTCCCCAAGGGAAGTAAAATCTCCCCTGGTTGAGAACTACTGATTCAGACTAAGGGAAGGAAGCAGGGGCCTGGATGAGTCAAGGAGCACATGGCATAGGTTCACGGGTGCAAGTTCCAGACCGACTCTGCCGTTGAGTGACAACAGCAAGCTGCTTGCCCTTTGCTAACATCAGTTTCCTTCTCTTTAAATTCAGGGCTTTTTTTTTTAGAATATAAAGAGATGGTGCTTGGCTACTGAAGCACCACCCCAAAGGAGGTCTCCACGTGGGTAGGGATTTTAGAACACAAGATTTAAGCAGCAGACGCGTGGATTTTCAGGGTTACCAAGGCTAAAATGGAATGTTGTTTGCTAAGCATGGTCAGGTCAGTGATGGGGAAAGGTATCTCAGGAAATTACTAGAAGACACGGAGGAAGTCATCCCAGGGGAGGCATTTGAGAGTAACCATGTGTAAGAATTGTCTCTCTTTCCTTTGGGGGTTGCAGTGGGAGATGCTCTCCCCGGTTAGGCTCTGCTGGTGAGGCCTGGCAGAGCCACCATACTGCCAGGGCTCCAGAAGCGGGACCTGGCCGTGGAGGCATCCACCAGGGAACCCAGCCAACACCGGACCTACCACAGCACGGCATCTGGGACCCACTGCAGTCGCCCCATCCTTGCAGGCTCCTCACCATGTCAAACCTCCTGGCTAGCTCCAGGTCATCCTCGTTCCGGACCATCTCGAAGAAGTCCAAATGCCTAGACAGGACGGGGGGATACAGGGAGTAGACATCACCTCCAGGCCAGCCCCGGGTGAGGGTTACAGCCCTTCCAAGCCCCCCACTGACTCAATCTGAAGGCTTCATTCAGGTGAGGCCAAGGCAAAGCCAGAAAGAAGCCAGCTGCCTGTATGTCAACACTCTCCTCCTTTACAGAATCCCATGCCCATCCCTCAGGGAGGCCAACCGAGGGTCCTATCACCTTCCATTGGGCTTTCACAAGTTCGGAACTACTGACATTTGGGGCTGGGTCATCCCTGGCTTTGGGAGGTAGGTGTGTGAGTTTCAAGATGTGTACCAGCATCCCTGACGACTACCCACCAGATGCCAGCAGAATCCCCCACTTTGTGACAACCACAAAATGTCTCCAGGAGCTGCCAGAAGTCTCCTGGCACGGGCAGTCAAGGACCACTGCCCTACATCTACCTTCCCCAGTGTTCTTTTCTCTCTTTTTTATCGGAGTATAATTGCTTTACAATGTTGTGTTAGTTTCTGCTGTACAACAAAGTGAATCAGCTATATATATATATATACCCCCTCCCACTTGGACTTCCCTCCCTCCTGGACCTCCCTCCCTCCCCGCCCCCCCATCCCACCCATCTAGGTCACCGCAGAGCACCGAGCTGAGCTCCCCGTGCTATACAGCAGGTTCCCACTAGCTCTCTATTTTACACATGGCAGTGCACATATGTCAATCCCAATCTCCCAATTTGTCTCACCCTCCCCTTCCTCCCGTGCCTCCATGTCTGTTCTCTACGTCTGGCATCTCTATTCCTGTCCTGCAAACAGTACTGTCCCGTGTCCCCACTGAAAGCCAATCTCTCATCTTCTACCCCATCCACTCCTCCACACCACCACAAAAGGACCCATTCTCTCTCCCTTCAGACCTAACGTAATAACATAGCCTGTGCGAGTCGGGTGGAGCCAGAGAGGCTCACTAGTGATGCACAGGAGCTCCACTGTGCCCTTTGGTCAGCAAAGGCCTTGATGGCTTGCTTGCACCTTGGCGGGGAGCATTTCTTGGCTGAGCAGCCGGGCGCTGCGGGACGTTTAACATTCCTGGCTCCCTACAACCAATGCCAGTAGTGCCCCCCACCGGCCAGTTTGAAAACCAAAGAACACCCCTACATGGTTCCAAATCCCCCCCCCAGCGGGCAGTACTGCCACAGAGGAGGACTACTGGGTCCACCTGCCTATATCATCAGAGATCAGACAGGAGGTCAGCAAAGAGGACAGGCAGGGGCATAGGTGATGTGGGACAAGAAGGTGGGGGAGCTGTCCACCTCCCGCCCCCCAGAGCTGCTTCTGAATCGACGCTGGGTGCGGCAGGCGGTCTCCAGGGGAACAGAAACCTCCACAGGAGTCCTGACCATCCCCCCCCCCGAGGCGTTGTCGCTGTAGGTTTGCATGGGGACGGGTGACTTGGGCCTTACTTGTCCAGGATGGCGTTCTCGTGCTGTCGGAGTTTGTCAATCACAGGCTGTATCCCCAGCATCAGGAACTCGTACCGCAGATGGAGACGGAACTCCAGATTATCCTGGGGGTCACCAAAGGAGGACCAGACTCACTGGCTGGTCTCAATTTCCACAGGAGTCCCCAGTGGCCCCCTCACCGCCACTCCAGTCCCACCACCCTGCAGCAAACTCATCAGAACTGCTTCGAGTCCCAGAGTTGCAAGAAAGGGTGGGAGGAGATATCCTCTGACCTTGTTATTTACTCCCTTTTGCTCTCCTGACTCACTTCCTTTAAGTCCTTCACCAGTTTTCTCTAAGTTTTTGGCCTCAAAGAGCAGAGTTGAAGAGTGATACAGAGCACACACTTTGGAACCAGACATTTCTTGGTTCCAATCCCTGCTCTGTCACTTACTGGTTTTGTGACTTTTGCAAAAGTCTTAGTTTTTTCATCAGTTAAATGGACATGATATTACTTACCTACAGGAATGATATTCATAAGAACTGCTTGGTGAGGTATGGTTAGCAACTAACCAGAACAGATGTCAGCATAAATAGCTAGTACTGACTCAGGTGACATCAGCATCTTAGGGACAGGTAATTCCCCCAATCCACCCCACCTAACTCAGGTCATCAGGACGGGACGCAAAAAAAAGTATGCTGGCAGAAAAGAGGGAAAAGCAGAGATCATTAAGTTGCCCCTTTTGACCTTCAACAAGCTGACCGTGACTGGGGCACCTGATTGCCTTAGCATTTGGGGGGTTCACCTGCTCTTCAAGTTCTTCTTCGACTGTTGCTATTTTTAAGGTCTGGGAATCCCATTCTGACCCCAAAAGAAGGAAAATCAGAAGTCACACCTCCTTACAGAAGGTGCTAGAAGAGAATGACCGGCCACCCCAGAAATCAGTCCAGAAGCAGGTCTTTAGAAAGTTCTAGAAAGAAGGGCCAACACTTGCCCTCCTCCCATAAATGATCCCCCACCATCCTAAACAGTCATCAGCCAGACAAGCTTGGGGTTTGTCCATGACACACATAATGCATGACGCGACCCAGGCAGGAAGCTCCCCAGGAACCGCTCATGACAGGGAGGTTTATGACAAGCTGTTCTTTCTTGGCCCCAAGTGAAGGAGGCAAGAGGTGATACAGGTAATCTGAGGACAGTGATGGTAGTGTCAGCCACACTGACCCTCTGCCATGTCCCCAGGCAGCGCTCACGCCCTCTTCCCCAGGTCCGGAAAGTCAGGGCCCAGCAAGGGCACAGAGAAGATGCCTCACCTCTCCAGCGCCAGCATTGAGGACAGCGTTGATAAAGGACATGATGGCTGTTTTCAGATTCACTTCATCTCGGTACCGGCCCAAACTGCGGTCCAGCTCATTCAGCAGTGTCTGGATGGAAAGGCAGGATGGAAAAAGAGAGGACGGCTCAGGATCCTATGAGTCCAGCCTCTGTGCCTTTGCTCCTGCCCTTCCAATCGCCCAGAATGCCCCATCTGTTCTCTCTACCCAATCTATCCAATCTCATCTTGGACCTTCCCTAAAGCTCACCTTTTCCAGGAAGCATCCTTTGCCTCTCTACATCTCGGCCCCAGTCCTACCTTATTCTCCTGTCCACTCAGCCTTGGGGACTTGCTTTATTTTGCTGGGTGTTGCTGAAAAGATGCTTTAGCACTTTGCAGCTGTTTACAGCTCCTCAGCCCTCCGTATCTGTGGGTCCCATTTGTGCAGATTCAACCAATGCCAGGTTGAAAATATACATGTTTTTTAAATTTCAGAAAGTTCCAAAAAGCAAAATTTGCATTTGCTGAACACCAGTAACTGTTTACATAGCATTTATATGGTACTAACAGTTATTTACAGAGCATTTACATTATATTAGGTCCTATAAGTAATCCAGAGATGATTTAAAGTACACAGAAGGATGTGCGTAGGTTACATGCAAATACTACACTATTTTATATAAGACATTTAAGTATCCACAGATTTTGGTATCCACGAGGGTCCTGGGACCAATCCCCCAAGGATACCGAGAGTAACTGTATTCCCTGCCCAGCTCCTTGATAGCATGGATATTACCTTTTACCTCCTTTGCATCTTCTGCAAAAGGCCAGGGGTCATTTTCTGAACAGAGTAGGTGCTTTAAAATGTTTGATGACAGAACAAACATATAGTCTATAGTGGTGGATAAACCATAATGCTTGTGATAACCGTTCACATCTATTAAGACTCAGTACCAAGACATTATACTTATTGTCTTATCTCTTTACCTGGAGCAGGTCAGGGAGAAGAAAAGAGCATAGCATGGCCTGAGTTCCCAGGACTCGTCCCAGTGCCCCTATAGTAGGCACTGGCCCAGGCATCGGGCCTAAAATCTCCATTCCAGCAATGGCATTCAATTCAATATTTCTTGACTGAGCCCCTTTATGAGCCAGGTGCTGGGTTCAGAGACACTGAGCCACAAAAATGAAGCAGACCAATATTCCAGTCTCAAGGAACCCACGGTCTAGTGAGGAGTCCATTTTCCCAGCCAAACCGCCCCTCTCTTAAGGCTCCTCAGCTCTTTTTACATAAGCCCTCCACCAGCCCCGCACCTGGAAGCGCGTCCGCTCGGCCGCGTACACCTGGTAGTGTAGCATGGCCTGCAGCACCTTCTTGTGGCCGCCAGGCACCAGGCACACGGCGCCCAGGATCTCCAGCACGGCCACCTTGGTCTTGCTGTTCTCCGTGCGCAGGCTCTGTGCGATGGTGCTGATGGCCTCGGGCTGTGCCAGCACGTGTGCCCGCCCCTGGGAGTTGTTCATCAGAGCTTTGATGCAGCCGATGAGGGAGGTGTGGATGCGGCTTTCACAGGTGGCGTGGTCCATGCTCCGGAGGAAGTTCAGCAGACAGGTCAAGCCCTCCAGCTCGATGAAGCGGGTCACAAACCTGCCCAGACCAGAGCCATCAGCAAAACAGGTATCCTGCAGTTGCATATTATTCTGTATGCATTTTGCAAACAGCTACCCCTTACCTGGGTACCGCTGTGTCCCACCGACAGCAGCCCCTTGGTTCACTTGTAAAATTTACCTAAAGCGCTAAAATCCTATCACCTCACAAGACTCAGATCTTATTTGCATTTTAAATACCATGCATTTGCACGTCGTTGACTGTGGGTTACACAGCTATGAAGGTGTATATGTGAAAGAGATGATCATGATAATTATTAGGATAATTATCATGGCTGTTAAACCCGAAGACTCATCACCAACGACGATGGGAATTAAGAGAATCACAGTCAGAAAACAAGGAGGACTTGCAGACATGGGAGCCATCAGAGTCACTGCAACAAGGGATCAAGGCTGGGGAAGGCACTCTTCAAGGGATCCCTAAGAAAACATCTGAGTTATCTTGAAGGGTAGAAAAAAAAACATTAAAAACCCTTTAGTTCAGGGGTTCTTAACCTGGAATCTGTGTTCCCCTAAGGGGTCTACGGCTAACATTCAGGGGTCCATGAACTTGGATGGGAAAAGAAAATTACACTTTTAGTTTTGGTAAAACCTCTACCTGAAATTTAGTATTTCCTTCAGTGATGAACGTAGGCAATAAACTATAGTGGCATTAGCAGATCTGTGACTTTGTCGCACAAAGAAATCACAGCTGTTTTCATCTTTAATTACAGTTGTTACAAGTATCTCAAAATATCATTTCCACTCATCAGGGCTTCAGAATTACGGTGGTTGCCGGTTCTTATTATTTAAGGCATAAAGAAGTACATTTATTGCTATCTCACAAATGTTTAAACTTTGCTAACTGTATTTCAATTTAATTGGCTCATTTTTAACTTTATCTATTTCTATCTATTTTACTGTTTAACGACATCGCTCTGGTAAGCACTCAAAAGGTTTCACGTGGGTGGCAAAGTCATCCATGGCGCACACACACATACACACACACATACACACACACATACATACATACACACACACACAGAGGCTTCAAACCCTTGATTCAGTAGAATAATTAATGATCTGAGGAAATGTCATAAATGAAGGTGAGGAAAGCACTACATATAATTAGTACATTTGACCCCCAGTGCGTTTGTATTTCTACATGATTAAAGAAATACGCCTAGAAAAATAGAATGTACTCTTAAAATTGTTAAAAATAGGTATTATTTATTTTCTATTTTATACTTTTATGTATTCCACAAAATTTCCACCATGACTGTGTGTGACTTTTGTAATCAGAAGTTTATTATGGGGGAAAAAAAAATAAATGGAAGTGGGAGATGAACCCGGCAACCTCCCCTCAGCCCTTCTACTTCCTGACTTCCTCATCCTTCCTGCATCCCCTGCCCATACCAGGCCCCCACCCCACCCCGCCTGAGCAACAAGCAAGGATTAGGGGGCTCCCTTTCTCCTTGAGGCTATTTCCAGGCTCCTGGGTCAACCTAGACCACACATGTGCACGCGTGCGTATGTGCACGTGTGCGTGCGCGCGCACACACACACACACGAAGATCATTGTACTGGTAACAACTGGAGCTCTAGAGAAAGAAAAGGCCTGATTGTGGTGTTTGCCAATTTCCATAGTATAAATACCGCCAGCATATCTGATTTCAAAGTGTCAATGTGTGTCATTGAACAGGGAGCTGGGAAGAGATGCACCGTTTACATATTCCCACCAGGCACACACACTGGGTGTAAAGTCACTGAGCACAGGTAACAGTAAAGAGCATACATAACAGTAAAATGTAGTCAAATCATCAGGTAATTAGGGAGTGATAAGTTTCAAGCACTTAATTGCCTTTGTTTTTGATAGCATTTATTTAATCACGAGTTGATGTAATTTACATTTTCATCATAGCTATGTTTAACAACCAGCTTGCAAAACTGCTGAACATGTTGAGAGTCGGTTCCCACAAGCCAGAATGAGTTGCCAGACACAAGAGGAGCCTGTGGCTCTCTTGGGCCCTTTCACAATGTGGACTGGGACGTGGGGAGAGGCTCTTTTCAGCCCTTGAGACACCCATCCCCCCTTCCTTGCCTGCTCCCACTCTAGATGGAGAAATCTCAACCAGAGACACCACATCGCCCCCTAGTGGCTGGAGTACTTCTCACCCTCACTCACCCCTCTGGCGCGGGGCCCCTCATGTGCACAGCTCTTTCTTGTGTACCTGTCCGTATGCCCAACCCCCACCCCCCCCATCCTGTTCTGTCTTCCCAATAAAACAAGCACCTGCCTTCAGTTTCTCTTCAGGATCTGAGGTTGATCTCATCTTCCCATGTTCATCTCCCCTCCCCAACATGCCCATCCTCTGGCAGCATCCCAGCTCCTCACAGAGGGGGTGTAGGAGCCAGGATGTGAAAGGAGGTAAAATGAGCTCTAGGGGATGCTGGAGAGTGGAGCTGGCCAAGGGGACTGGGATGGGAGCAGAGCTCTGCGTGAAGCTTCGGGAAGCTGAGGGGACCACTGGGTGAGGGGACGAGGAAGGAAGTGAGGGAAGGGGACATCACCTCATGGGCTGTGTCCGGAGGGCCGTCTTCAGGTCTTCCACGACTTGGTTCCTCATCTCCGTCTCCTCCTCATCAAACGCGTACAGACTCTGCATCTGAGGTCGGAGAAGGGGGCAGAGGTCACGCTGGACTGCCTGTCTCCCAGCTCCCTGCCGCTCCCAGCCCGAGTGTGACCCGGGGGCCGCCCTCGCCTCAGGAATGGTGAGGCCTCAGGGAATGGTTTACTAAGACAGAGTGACAGACTCTGAGAAGAGCCATTCCCAGGCTTCACTTTCCTCATCTGTAAAATGGGGAGAATGACCAGCCCAGACTATTTCCCAAGGCTGTGTGATATATACATAATAAATGTTTCAGTGGTTTGGGGGGACCTAAAGTCACACAGGGGAGAGAGGGATCAGGGTAAAATCTTGAGAATAACTGAAAAGCTGCTGATCCCCAGAGAGGGCGGGCTGTGGGGTGCAGGGGAGGATCATGACTACTCTCCCCAGAGCCTTTCCAGGCAGGGCCGGGGCAGGACAGAGGCGAGGCTCACCGCGGCCATGGAGTTGATGCGGTCGATGTAATAGTCAGGCCAGCTGGTCGCTAGCTTGTTGGGATCCTCCTGTTCCTGGAACAAGATGAAGGACTGGATGAACCCCCCCGGCAAGACAGGCCCACAGTCTGAGACCCTGAGCTTCGTCCCAGGTCAGCATTCAGATTCATCTCCTAGCCCAGCCTAGATGAGGTGACTTCGAGGAAGTTATAAAATCTCCCCAGGCTTCCATTTCCTCCTTGGCAAAAGGCAGATCGTGGACATCGAATCTCAGGACCAGCCAGTGACAGAGGCAGAAACCACACAGGTGTATACACTTTCAAACAATATACACAATTAAAAATAAATTATTTTTTTCCCCCGTTATATCTGTTCTGACTCTATTTAATAAAATACAATTTTAAGTCTGTTGAATCTAATGAAAATGTGTGCTTATATTTCGTACATCTCCTTTTTCAAATTTTATTGTTTTCTGATAATATCATTCTCATTGTATTTTACAAAAGTATTTGTCGGTGACAGTTTGGATATTTAAAAACTTGGTCTTTCTCTCAGACAGTTTGGGAAGCACTGATTGACACAGAGCATTTGGTGCAGCGCCTAGCACATAGAAGGTACTCAGTAAACTGTAACTTTAAAAAAGGAGGGAAAAAGACACTCCCAAGGCCCTGGGTTTGGAAGGAGGAAGGGTCTGTGCAGCTAGGAGGTAGAGCCCAGATGAGACATGGCCCTCGGGCCCCAAGAGAAAGCCTCAAGTCCTCCCCAAGTGTGGGCAGGAATGAGGGGAGCTGGACAAGAATTGATGCTGACTGAAAATCCAGTCCTCTCCTCCGGCCAGCGGGTCTGCTTCTGAGCATTACACACACCCTCCTCCTTCCTGTCCCTGTTTCATCTGGAGGTACCCCCTCATCTGCTTTCTGCCAATTTCCTGCTTTCAAATTAGCATGAACATTTACCACCTCCAGAACCTTCCTGTTGAGCCACCTGCCTGCCAGCCAGCCTGGACTTTGCCCTGCATCCCTCAGCCTCATCCACTCTGGCTTCATGATTTTGTTTCTTAAAATCTAAATTTTAGCGCTTCCCTGGTGGCGCAGTGGTTGAGAGTCCGCCTGCCGATGCAGGGGACACGGGTTCGTGCCCCGGTCCGGGAAGATCCCACATGCCGCGGAGCGGCTGGGCCCGTGAGCCATGGCCGCTGAGCCTGCGCGTCCGGAGCCTGTGCTCCGCAATGGGAGAGGCCACAACAGTGAGAGACCCGCGTACCGCAAAAAAAAAAAAAAGAAAAAAAATCCAAATTTTAGATCAGTGAGAAACCTGGCTTGATCGGGTCTTTGTGACTTCACGTGGGTATCTATGACCAAAGTCCCCAAATTCTAGCTTCCGCCTTAGAGAGGAGATCACAGAATATAAACGAACGTTATCATGAAACACATACTTTCCTGCCTTTACTGGCTCCCCATTTAGCCATTTCACATGCCTTTAATGAGCACCTACTACATGCCAATCACTGCACTGAACCCTGAAAGTACTGAACAAAAAGTCATCCATGTAGTAGTCTGTCTTGTGCCAGAGGCAGGGTGACCGGTGCTCTACGTCCATTTGTGGGCCATGGAAACCCAGGGTGGGGGGCATCTAACACACAAGGCTCATGCGGGGGCTGGGGTAGGGGGTCTGAGAGGACTGGGCTGAGTTACTCAAGATTACTGAAGCTAAGAAAGGGGGAGGGTGTTAGAGACAAGAGGAAGTACCATGTGGAAAGAGAGGGGGGTGCGAAAGTGTGTGGGGAGATGACACACAACGTGGTTTGGAAGGTGGTGAGAGACGTCCTTACATTTTAGTGCGTTTTTAATTTTAGCTGCATAAGGGATCAACGTCAGGGACCTCCAGAGTAAATCAGTTTGGAAAGTGGAGAAGCACGAGATAGGATGAACTACTCCTGTAATTAATTTTCTCCTCCCTCCCTCTCTCCCTCCCTCCCTTCCACGACTCGAGCTTTTGAAAGACCTGTTTTCCTCCCAATGAGATTCCTAAACACAGAGCACAGTATTCTACAGGTGCTTAATACATGCACACTGAGTTTACTAGACAGTGGCTTGCAGTGCATGCAGGTTCTCAAGGCTCTGGCAGGCCTGCATTCCAGCATCATTGCAGCACTTGCCACGACTGGCTGGTGACTTTGCGTGAAGGCCTCTCTAGGCCTTCCTGGCCTCCTGTGTAGAATGAAAGACTAGATTGGGTTGCTCCTCGGTTCCTTCCAACTCTAGAATAGTGACCAATTTTATGAGCTCGGTCTGGCCCAGTATGGAGCCCGGAACAAATATCTTGAGCGAGAAGAGTTATAAAAGAGCCAGGAATGGGCTCTAAGGAGCACGAAGGAGAAACAGCTCCAAACCATCCCAGACCTGCCCGTCTTCTCCCAGAAGGGAGACTTCTGAGCCTCAGGTGTGGGAAGAACCAGGTCCTAGCTCCCAAACACCTATACACTCTTGAGCTGCAGGCCTGAGAAACGAGAGGGTGGAGGGGTGGGGAGGAAGGTGGGCCAGGAAAAGAAAAATAGAATGAAAGAAACAGGCTCAAATAGAAAGGTGGCAAGAGAGACGTAGAGAGAAAGAGATGAAGGAAAGAGACATAGAGATGGAGGAAGAGAGCAGAAAGCACAGCCACTGGAAAAGCAGAAGGGAGGAGATAAAACCCAATTAAGACCTGACTGCGGCACGGCACATCCTTCTAGGGAGGATCATATTCAGGGGACTGACATCTTTTTTTTTTTTTGCGGTACGCAGGCCTCTCACCGCTGTGGCCTCTCCCGTTGCGGAGCACAGGCTCCGGACGCGCAGGCTCAGTGGCCATGGCTCATGGGCTCAGCCGCTCCGCAGCATGTGGGATCCTCCCGGACCGGGGCACGAACCTGTGTCCCCTGCATCGGCAGGCGGATTCTCAACCACTGCGTCACCAGGGAAGCGCAGGGGACTGACATCTTTTAATGAAGGAGAGGAGGAAAGGGAGGAAAGGGAGGAAAGGGTGGGGAGAGTGGAGACCAGTGTGTGTCCCTGGTGTGCACGCTGCCCTGGGACAGGGACACAGCCTGGGACGGGGTGGGGGGTGGGGGTGGGGCTAAAGATCCAGAAGAGACCACTCACTTCCCCCCAGATGGAGTTCTTCCAACAGAGCTGCCCCCAGGTATGGCCCAGGGCGCACACCCTCTCCGCATACGCACAGGCACAAGAAAGGAATCTAGACTTTTTTTTTTTTTGGCTGCGCAGCTTGTGGGATCTTAGTTCCCTGACCAGGGATCGAACCCGGGCCCACAGCAGTGAAAGCACGGAGTCCTAACCACTGGACCACCAGGGAATTCCCTAGACCTGTTATCGTACAGCTCCCTTACCCAGCACCAACTCCTGGAACCCAGTGGGCACCTGCTTACAGGATTTTTGAAAACCAGAATCCTATGTCCCTGAGTGTAAGCTCCATGAGAGCAGGGATTATTTTTGTCCTGATTTATTCACTGTCACTCCTCCAACACCTAGAACAGGACAGGTGTACAATAAATACTGGTTAAATGAATGAGCAAAGCATGGAGGCAAGGGCTGCTGTGCTGTGGACCCTGAGGGACAGCAGAAGGGAATCAGAGAGGGCACCTTCTTCTTGCTGCAGTAGATCTGCCATTTCTTCTCAGGTGGCAGTGCAAACACAGCCTCCCGGTTTTTGTCGGTGAGATCCAATTCATCCTGCAAAGACAACAAGAAATACATCTAAAACCCAGACATGGTTGACCTTCGAATATTCGGTCCTACAGGAAATTACAGTTCCCTCGAATTCCCTCAAAGCCCTCAGCCTGCTGTCCTCCTCCAAAGAGCATCAAAGATATGATAGGGAAATTCTTTTTCTAGAAGTTCAGCCCCATCCTCCCATCTCCTTGCAGCAAGCCCTTGAGCTTCTATCCAAGCATCTTTCACTTCCTGTCCCCGTCCCTGGCTCCTCCTATCCAGGTCCCCTGTTCCCTGCCCATCTCCCGTATTGCTTTGCTAGCCTCTAGTCCTCTAGCCTGGAGTGTCCTGTCTTCCTTCCTTGTCCTTCTTAAGCTTGTCAACACCATAAATCAAGGCTTGACAAAGAAAGAAATCAGTCTACTGATCCAGTTTTTGCCCTCACCCTTCAAGTCTCCGTGCCCTTTGAGTGTCTCCCCCAGAAATTCTCTGGTTCCCCCAACCTCAGCATGGGTCCCAGCACAACTGAAGAGAGCTGGTAAAGATGATGAGCTGAGCATCTCTCCTGGCAACAAGGGCACGCCATGCCACGGGAGGTCTGCTTCCCATGGAGGTGTGCCTGCCAGGGATAGCCCTCCGGCTGCACCACCACCAAGACAAGGCTGTACACACGCAGGCTGGGCTCCAGCAGCTGGCCCACGCCTCCCCAGGAGCAGGACTGGGTAGTTTCTGACATCATCAAATTTAGGGTAACTCTTTCGGTAGTTTGGGATGATTTTATAGGTTTGGCTGTGCTGAATGGCCCCTAAAAAAGTTCTCTTATTGAAAATTCTTCTCCTGTGATTCATGAGTTATGCAGGGGCTCATCAAAAAAAAAAAAAAAATAGTCAGTGGGCCATGGGAACATAATGTGCTTTTCAGCTCAATTCTTCCTTGTAAGGTTTTTTTAAAAAAAATAAAAGCAAAACTTACATTAAGACAAAAAAAAGCATAGTATTACTAATCTTTACATTTTCTAAAGTGATAGTGAAAGTAATATCTAAGAAGGTACAAGGGTCTTAAATATCAATATCTACACTTTTTGTCCTTTACTTTTATTCAACGAGAACATTTTAGACTTTCCTTCACATAGATCAGAACTGTCCAAGAGGAATATAATGTGAGACACATGTATTTAAAAAATTGTTCTGGTCACTTTAAAAAATTAAGAAGGAATAGTTGAACTTAATTTTAATAATACACTGTATTTAACCAAAAATATCTAAAATATGGTCATTTCAAAATATAATCAATGTAAAAAAAAAAAAGATCAATGAGGTATTTTACATTCTTTTCTTCAAACTAAGTCATCAAAATCTGGTGTGGATTTCCCATTACAGTTCATGCTGGTTCAGACCAGCCACGTTTCAAGTGTCAGCAGCCCCATGTGACCAGTGGCTGCCATCCTCAATGGCACATTCAAAGAGAACTTGAAACTATGCCCATCGGGTCACCTGCCTTTCAAACTAAAGACTCCAGCAGATCTAATGCTAAAGGAAGGTTCTTCCCTAGAACCACTCTCTTCATATCCCAGGAATGTCCCCAGACCCTGCTCAAGGTTTCTGAAGCATTTCCTTTCCATGGTCAGAATCAGAAATAAAAGAAAAAGATAGAGTTCTGTGCACCTGACACTGCCCAGCACAGACTCCATCTCTTCTACTTTTGCTTATGCAGTTAGTTCCACCCGGCCTGCCCTCCTGGCCCACCCATCCTGTGGACCCTGGTCTAATTCCCGAGCTCAAAGTCAGCATCCTCCCACAAGCCTTCCACAGCCCCTCCCAGGTAAGAACACCTCTCCCTTCCTGAACTCCAGAGCAGTTATGTTCAACCTTGTACTCCGGCTGTGTACACACTGGTCTTTTCTCACCAGTGGTCTCTGTCACTAAATCGAAGGACCTTTCTTGGCGATTTCGCTCAGCCCAGGTAGTCCATGACTCTGCGGACCATCCACTCCTTACTGAGTCTCTCTTCCCTGGTTTCCTGGACAACCACACTCTTGGGCAGTCCCTCCTGCTTCACTGTATGTTCCTCTTGGGACCCCCGACTTCTCCTCCTCTCTCCTACCATCCAACATTGAAGTCCCAAAGGGCACCATCCTGGGTCCTCTCCTCCCCTCCCTCTATGCTTCCCCGGGGTGAAGGCTTCGCAGCCATTTCCAAGGACTCAGTGACGATCCTAAACTCTCTCAAACCTGTACCTCCAGCTCACCAGTGTCCTGAGCTCCCGATCCTGGCACCCAGGTGCCTCCTATACTGATCAACTTTGGTGACCCTCAGGTACCTCCCACACTCATGCAGTGTCAGGATGTGCCAGGCACTGTTCTCAGTGCTTAAGGTTTACTCATTAAACTTGCAACAGCCCATTTTACAGGTGAGGAAACTGAGGCATAGAGAACATACGCAAACTTTGTTCATCAGACCCAGACCCTAAGTCTGGGTCTCCACTGGCACATCCTATCCTGTACAGGGTCCCACCATCCACCCACAACCTCACGTAAGAAACTTGGTGTTCTCCAGTTCCTGCTCACTCACCAATCCCAACAAATCCTGTACTTCCTTCTCAGCAGCTCTTGAATCTGTCCACTTCTCCCCATCCTCACTGCTAACACTTTAGTCCAAGCCACCATCCTCCCCAGCTTGGAGTGCACCAAGAGCCTCCCAATGGTCTACACAGACCTTTTTTTTTTTTTTTGCACTGGATTTTAATCTTTAATATCTAACATTATTGCTTTAGGGCATGTTTTCCCTGAACCAGGAACAGAGTGCTAATTACATAAAAATATACACATAGAAAAAGTAGTTCTCCATTTTCCCGGGGAAAAAACAGTAACTTCTAGAATACTCAAGGGTTTTGTTTTAATTATAAAGTCTTGGTCATCTCATTTATTAGCTCTGTGACATACATATTTAAATTAAACATTAGACAACCGTTACAACTTACAAAGGTAAGGTGTCATTACTGAGTAAAGAGATTCTCCTGTGAGTGGATGTGTCCATTCTCCCACCCTGGGTACCCTGGATGGAGGGACCCTACTTTTCTTTTAGGAAAGTAGATTGGATCACCTCAAAACCCTGCTTAACCTCTTCGGTGGCTTTCTGTCACCCTTCGGATCGAATCCAAAATCCTTGGTTATTCTCATCGTGATGGTGCTCCCCCCGAAAGGACCCAGCTCTTTCTTGAATTGAGACTCTCACATCTGCTGCTGCTTCTGCGGGGGACTCCGTGGCCCTCTTCTGCACCTCCATTCACTCATCTAACCATCGCTGTGCTTTCAGATCTCCATGGAAGTGTCACTGCTTCAGAGGAGACACCATGACTGCCAGTCTAGATGAAGGCTCCCTGCTAGACACTCCCACAGCTCCCCAAACATTTCCTTTCAAAACACCCACCACATTATCACTACTGTTCAAGATCGGCCTTCCCGTTCGGCTTCATGTTCTTGGGGGCAGGAACTACTCCTGTTGGTTCGTCACTAAATCCCTGGCAGCCCCACGGGGCCCGGCACACAGCAGTCTCTCAAGAACTATTCTTCATTTGTTTGATCAATACCTCACGCTAGTCTTCCTGCAGACAAGACGGGCCTGACTCATCCTTTTTTGCCAAAGTACCTTGTAAAAAAAAAAAAAAAAAACCCTGCCACTTAAAATGCTCAATAAATACTTGGTGACTAAAAGGGCCAAAGGAAGGAACACCCCTTGACATGTCCTTCTTTCAAAACTCACATGCTCTGCTCAAGAAGATGTCCCTGCCCGGGATTAATGCAAGAAATATATTTTTTATCTTCATTCCCAGCTCCTATCCTAGAGCTCTTAAATCCCTTGGAATTTCATGAATGATAGAAGTGATAGGAATATCTTTTGTTCCTGACACAGAGCTCCTAAATCCCTTGGAATTTCCTGGGTGATAGGAGCCTCTTTTCTCCTAGGGAAGTGACTCTTGGTGGACCCTAGATAGCTTCGAGGTGGAGGTTGGTCGCCAGAAGGATCAGGCCTTGATTAGAAGCCTAGAACATTCACCCTCACTTCCCAAACTCTGGGGAGATAAGGGCTAAAGATCAAGTTAAAAAAATCTATCATGTCGAAACTGCCATAAATGGCCCTAAATGGCAAGGCTCAGAGAGCTTCCGGCTGGGTGGATGCATCCACGGGATGCGAGGGTGGGGAAGCCCAAACTCCACACGGGCAGACTCCTGCGCTCAGGACAGGAGCCTTACCCTTCTGGGTCTAACCCTACGTACACCTTCATCTGGCTGTTCACATGTATTCTTTAGAATATCCTTTATAATAAACTGGTAATCGCAAATAAAGTGTTTCCCTGACTTCTGTGAGCGAGCGGTTCCAGCAAATTATCAAACCCGAGGAGGGGATGGTGGGAACCCCCGATTTGCAGCCACATTGGACAGAAATGTCGGGGAGCTGGGACCCACCACCTGTGGTGGGCGTCTTAATTTGGGGGCTGTCTCGTGGATCCGAGCCCTTAACCTGAGGGGTCTGCGCTAACTCTGGGTAGTAAATGTCAGAATTGAGTTAAATCGTAGGACGCCCAGTTGATGTCTGTATAAAATTGGAGAACTGCCTGGTGTGGGAAAACCCACATATTTGGCATCAGCAGTATTCTGCATAAAAAACAGATCTTGCAGGACTAACACGGATCAGGCTCCGAAGGCTATTCTACGCTAGTAAAGGCTTTGTTCTCTCCCACCTCCGGCCCCACCCTGAGGAAAGGCATGAATCAGGACCGTGAGTTTTCCTGAAGCTGATATGATGAGGAAGGCGGATCACTGTTTCTCATCACATGCATGGTCCCATCTTATAGTGGTCCTGTGATTTGCAGAGCCGAATCGCCTTAATCAGATACATCCGTGACCGAATCCAAGTATGAAACCCCATTCCCAATCACACTGCCTTGTTTCTCTACAGGCCAGCCGTGAGAATGAGTGACCAGGAATTAATGGTAGATGACCCTGTGCTTACTGCCCTCTGCCACGGTTCAGGCCCGAGTCCTGGGCAGGGGTCCTGCTCCCCAATCCGGGACTTTCTTTGGTGTGCAGGCTTTGTCTCACCATCAGACCTCCCAAGGGAGGAATCATGCTTCTTTCCTGTTCTGTCTCCTTGCGGTCAGAGTATGACATGTCACACACAGGGTGCTGCTGTGGTCTGAATGGGTATCACAAAGGGTCAGGAAGAGCTGCTACCAGTATAAACGAGAGAGCTTCTGTCTTCCCCAGGCTAGACATGGGATGTCATCATCCCAGACCCTACCCACGTTCCAGGTGTGATACAGGCATCTCTACCTTCCTGTTTCTGGTTAATCATTCCCTGTTCTGAGACTTGTGGTTGCCAAGGGGGAGGCGGCTGGGGGAGGGATGGAGTGGGAGGTTGGGATGAGCAGATGTAAGCTATTATGTATAGAACGGATAAACAAGGTCCTACTGTAGAGCACAGAGAACCATATTCAATATCCTATGACAAGCCATAATGGAAAAGAATATAAAAAATGTACACATATGTATGACTGAATCACTTAGCTGTACAGCAGAAATTAACACAACATTGTAAATCAACTATACTTCAATGAAAAGAAGAAAATCACCCCCTGTTCTGAGGTACCCAGTGTCCGCCTACAGAATTCCACCCTGTCTCTTCTTTCTGTGCTCGAGATAAAAGGATCCCAGGGAAATTCCAGCGAGCAGAAGAGAAAAAGTTGACAAGTGCTCTGATGTTCTCTAAGGCCCCTCACTGCCTGATTTCACAAAGGCGTGGACCTGCTCCTCTCATGGGAGCCTGCTGCTACCCCGCGAGGTCTAAAATCCAGTGAAGCTATGACGGAGGTCCACCTTTCATGGTGCCAACCCCGGCGAGTAACTCTGTTTCGCCCCCATAGCTGAAATGTCCTCGGGGCTCACCTCAGCCCCAAGCAGAGTTTCAGGAGGTGAAGATGCCGGCACATGGGCCCTTGCCCTCTGTCTGGCTCTGCCTGCTCTAGCCGTGGCCCTCCCCATTGCCAACTCCCCTCCCTTCCCACCCCCTCACTCACCACCAGCTCTGCAAAGCGGACGTTCAGCTCCTCTGGGTTGGGGATGGGACTGGAGAACTCCATGTACTGCAAGGGGTGGCTGTCCCGTAGGTTGATCTCAGGGAGGTCGCTGCCTCCAAAGCAGCACAGGAAGCCCAGGCCATGGCGGCTCCTCTTGCGGGGGGCCATGGTCACTTCCGGCTGGGGGGACAGTCCGCAGGCAGATGCCCTAGGTCCTCATGGTGATCTGGGTAGAACAGAAAGCACAGGGTGGTCAGGCATGGCGGCCAGGTAGACAGGGATGCGGCCACTCTGCCACCATGACTTCGTTGCCCAACTGTCAGGAGCCTTCAACCCAACAGCCAAGCCCCTTCCTTCTCCCACAGCCATGAATACTTTCAGATTCTCCCTCTGTGCCCCTAGAGAAGACAGGAGGGCTGTTGTCACAGAACGTAACTCCCAGGAGGTCAGAGCTGGCACTCAGCCTACCCTCTCTCTGACTGTACAGACGGGAACCCTGTTCCCTGTCCTCTGGTCCCCTGCAGACCAGTTTCCAGCAGGGATCCCTTACTCACTTGATTCACTCCAGGATCTGGGGATACCTGCTTTAAAGGCGTCATCCAGTGGGGAGAGAAGGGCTGACGTCGGCTGGCAGGGGAGACACCGAGCTGATCACATGGCATGGCTCCTGGAATGGGGGCCTCCATGGGAACAGAGGATGGAAGGCTTGCACAGCTTTCTGCCCAGTCTGTTGCAGCCAGGCATGTTTGGATGGGTGTGAAATATCAACAGGGCGTGGGTTCATCCACCCATCCAGAAGGAGGGGTGAGCTGGGGGAGCCATTAGAGTGAACCCTCAGTAAGGAAATGGGGCTGATCATTGGAACGGTGTTCAGCCAAGAGTGAAGGGAATCTGGTCAAGTCTGCTTTCCGTACCGACCAAGAACAGAGGACACCACTATGGCCAGAGATCAGGACTGAGGGCCACCCGACAGCTGGGTGGTTGTTGGAACAGAAAGGGTTAAGTCTTTGCCACTGGGAGAGCCTAGTTCTATGGTGACCAGCATGAGACTGAACGCTGGCCCTAGTCATTGACGTCACACAGCTACCAGGTAGGCTGAGCCCAATTATCTGCACATGGGCTTCCTGAAAGGGCCAAATGACCCCTGACCAATGGTTCCTACACATGGCTTCAGATCTGGGCGGGTTCACTAGAGAGACCATGGCTTATCCACCCCCCTGCTGCCCAGCCATATTCTCCTCATATTAATATATCCTAATTTTTTGAATATAAATAAGATTCTGCCTTCATCCTTATTGAATATCACACCCCAGGTTTAGGGTCAAGATTTTTTTTTAATTGTGGCAAAATACATAGAACATAAAATTTACCATTTTACCACTCGTACGTGTGCAGTTCGACGGCACTAAATACATTCGCATTGCTGTGTAACCATCACCACCAGCCACTTCCCGAACTTTTTTCCATCTTGTAAAACAGAAACCCTGTATTCACTAAACAATCATTTCCCATCTCCCTCTCCCCCCAGCCCCTGGCAACCACCATTCTACTTTCCATCCCTGTGAACTTGTCTACTCTACGTACCTCCTGTGAGTAGAATCCTACAGCATTTATCCTGGCGTATTTCACCTGGCATCCTGTCCTCAAGGTTCATACTTGTTGTAGCAGAATATCCCGTCTTTTTAAGGCTGAATGATATCCCACTGTGTGGATACACCACACTTGGTTTATCCACTCATCTCTTGACAGACGCTTGGGTTGCTATCTCCTTTTGGCTATCGTGAATGATACTGCTATGAATGTGTACAGCTATCTTTCCGCGTCCCTGCTTTCAGTGCTCTGGGGTAACACGCCCAAAGGGGTCAAGGTATTTTTCAGTCATGATTCTTAGCTGCTTCATTAACAGAATGATCAAAATGTCTCCATGGTCTGTACTTACACTGTTGCGAAAAATGTTGACCACAGCAAGGATGGCGACAGGCCCAGATGACGTAGCTACTTTGTCTGGGAATGCCAAAGAAGTAGTCATTCACAGTCTCAGGGGATAGTCCTTCAACCAGCTCTGAACCCATGAACCCATGTGCTTATCTAGCCTTCATTTCTTTCTTTTTTTTTTTTTTTTTTTTTGCGGTACGCGGGCCTCTCACTGTTGTGGCCTCTCCCGCTGCGGAGCACAGGCTCCGGACGCACAGGCTCAGCGGCCATGGCTCACGGGCCCAGCCGCTCCGCGGCACGTGGGATCTTCCCGGACCGGGGCACGAACCCGCGTCCCCTGCATCGGCAGGCGGACTCTCAACCACTGCGCCACCAGGGAAGCCCTAGCCCTCATTTCCTAAAGACACCCCAGGAGACTGTTTCCTAAGTCCTTGTGCACCTCCAAAAACGCCAAATCCAAGGCATTCCCTTGAACCAAGTTCTAGAACCTTAACAAAAAAAAGATAAATGTGGCGTAACTTGTTCCTAGTGAGCCCAAGGTTACTCAAGGAGAACACCGCTTTATTTCCTAAGCCCTAACAATCTAGCTAATTAATTAGCCATCTGAGCTGGCCTCTCCTATAAGACATGGTGCATTTGAGTCATCACTCAAGAGTTTTTTTTTACTGGCTCCACTTTTTCTTTCTTTATAAACTTTGTGATACTTTTTAAAAAATGCTTGCTAGCATTTATTAAATGTATCTGAACACAGAACTTTCAAAACATTTTCTACAGAGTTATTTTCTACCAAAGATATTTTAAGAAATATTACCCTATACAATCCAAGAATTACACATCTTTTCTACAATATATACAAACCTCAGGTTATTCATGCAAAGGGATTGATCCTTCCTTCCCTTTATCTATCTATCTATTAAATTAGGAGTTTGGGATTAACATATACACACTACTATATATAAAATAGATAACCAACAAGGACAGACTGTAGAGCACAGGGAACTATACACAACATTTTGTAATAACCTATAAGGGAAAAGAATCTGAAAAAAAATAGCTATTTATGTATGTGTAACTGAATCACTTTGCTGTACACCTGAAACTAACAGCACATTGTAAATCAACTGTACTTCAATTAAAAACAAGACTTTTTTAATAGACCCAGGAATACCCAACAAAACACACTATCCAAGGTTGCCTTGTATTACTGGTCATCTTTTCTGGATTTACGTATTGCCTCTCCACAGCTACAGTGAAGGCTCCTTGAGGGCAGGGGCCATGCCTCCTGCTTCTTTGACATCTCCCCCCTTTATGGCTAATAAAATGCCTTGTGCTTAGTGGGTGCTCAGTAAATATTTTTTGGTCAATTGGCAAACAACCTGTGCTCGTGGAAAAGGAGAAGAGGGGTCTTTATCAATCAGTCCAGAAATACTGATTGAAATCTCTGATTCCTAGTAGTTAAGCTATCAGGAACCCTTGAATGGAACAAGGCGACAGTCTCGAGGCTGCGGGTAGAGGAAGCAGCCGGCAGACAAGCACAGAATCCTGGTTTATGTTGACAAAGGCCTGCAATAGGCTGACGGCTGAGGAAAAAAAAAAAAAAGAGTGGGTGGGACGAAACCCTGGCATCCCGCTGTCAGGCTCAGTAAAGCACTAATTCTGTAGGTAGATAGGGGTGGACTCCCCTGGGTCCTCTGCCCATCGTCAGTTTAGGATGACGATGCAGAGTCCAGACAAGGTCCCCTTGGTTCCATCAGCCTCCAAAATGCAGCTGCAGCTGGCGGGCAAGACTGCTTTGTTGAGGGCACAAGCATGGGAGGGCAGGTCCTGAGGCGTGGTGAGGCTGGGTGGACGGCATGACGGGGCTCTGCGGCGGGATGGGCTGACGTCTGGGAGGACCTGTGAACTCTCTTCTGCCTTCACTTCCTCGACTTCTCGCTCCCTCACTCTCCCTCCTTGCCCTTCTTTGCCTTCAGCCCCCGAGCCAGGCTTTACCAAGGGCAGTCAGGGCGGGGGCCGGGGGCTGGCATACAGCTGGCCTACTCCGTTAGTCTTACACTAGCTGTTCACAGCTCTGACTGCTCTGATTGGTTGGTGCCAGGCCATAACTGTCTTTACATATTTATAAGGTCTCCCCTGAGTACAAGAAATGAGGTGGAGTGGCCTCAGGAGGAGGGAAGGAGGAAGAAGTAGACACAGACCCTCCAAACAGGAAGTGCCATCCCCACAGAGAAGGGCCCTAACTGCACCCCACCCCGGGAGCGCCACATACTTGCCATTTTAAGGGTGGGCTGCTCACAGCTCCTCAGTGTTTATGTTCCTGAGGATGCCCTCCTCCCCAGGAACCCCTCTTAAGCCTGTCCCTTCCTCCCTTTCTTGGGGCCCCTTCTGAAGATCCAAGGCTAAAACCCCAGGCCCTCAGCTGGAAAGCATCTAGCTTCACAGTAGAGATCTGAAAATTGAGGTCCAAGGAGGAAACGTCTTATCTGAGGTCACACAGCTACGGGGACAGAGCTGGGGTTGAAACCCAGGACTCCAGCATTCAGACTGTGGTCTGGTCACTACCCTCACCAGAGCTCCTCCTTCCATGTTAACGCCCCTTGTCCCCATCTTGCCCCAGCACCCCCTGCAGCCTTCCCCCACCAGAGAAGACCGGACTCTACAGCTCAGTTTAGAAACAGCTCCAGGAAATTCCCCAGTGGTCCAGTGGTTAGGACTCAGCACTTTCACTGCCAGGCCCTGGGTTCGATCCCTGGTTAGGGAACTAAGATCCCGCGAGCCACATGGTATGGCCAAAAAATAAAAAACAAAATAGTATTAAAAAAAAAAGAAATTTTTTTTTTAAAAAAAGAAATAGCTCCAATAAACAAGGTTCCCTGTAGACCAGGAGAGGGTTATGGAAATTCCAAAGGCCGCCTGCTTCTCCTCCACTGGGAGGAGCTATCTCCATCTCCCACCGCCCCGATTTCTCTCCTGCTCTAACCCCTGCTCTAACCCCCCTTCACTCCAGCAGAGGCTTTGAAGTCAGAGGGACTAGGATCTGACTCCTGGCTTTGCCTTCCCATCTGGGTAACCCTGAGCAGGAGGTCTTAACCTCTGAGAACCCCAGGTTCCTCATCTGTGACACCAAGGTAACAACGGCATTTTCCTCACTGGGTTTTGGTGAAGAATAAACGATATAATGTGAGTAAAATGCCAGGAGCACCACAGGCGTTCAATAAAGAAAGCCACCACTGCTGCTGTGACTTCATATCACGATCACCGGCAAAGTGAGACTTGCCCTGCCCAGAGCCTGAATCGTGAGCCCTTCTCCGGGCACAGGCGGGGCCACCAAGGCCTGGCGTTGTAAGAACTTGCTCAGCCAGATTTAAGAAGCCACCCATCTTTGTCTTTGGTAACTGGGACGTCTGAACCAGAGGATCAGGGCTTTTCCTCAGGCTCTGAGCTACCTCTAGTTGGAAAAGTAAACCCCTGTCACTGACCCTGGGCAGGGAGTGGAACTGTGGAGGTGGCCAGAGAGATTCATTTCTGCAAAATCCTTTTACAAAGAGGAGCCATGGAGGGTCTCCCCATCAAAGGAGAATTGAGACGCGACGTGGAAAAACAGGAAGCAACAACAAAACAAAAGCCAGTGGACTTGAACTTGGGCCTGGGAAATTGATCCCACCCCCCACCACCACCACCCACCTTTCTCTCTATGGAAACTTCCCCAACACCAACAGCTCCAAGCCCTCCATTTCCTGTCTGCCTGCCCCCTCCCCCCTTCTCCCCACTGGGACAAGGTCTTCCCGGGACTATCAGTCCCTAAACCCAGACCAAGTGGCCCATGACGCCAAACCATCCAGTCACCACCAATAAGCCCTCCTGTAACTCTCTCGGGGTCTCCAGTCCTCTGGGTCCGGCCAGACTTTACCTCATCAAGGTCTCATCCTTCCACACTGTGGAGAAAACACAGCTCCTTAACTCAGGGGACAGGGCTAGTCACGAGGCAGCTGTGGGTCGGGGGCCACAATGTCATCCTCTCTGGGCCTCAGTTACCTCTCTATGCTGTGTCAGGGTTCAACTGAAGACCTCCAAGGGCCCCTTCAGGTCTAACCATCCACATTGCCTGGCTCAATCTCCTTCCCAAAGATCCCCTCAGGGGCTGTCCTCAGCCTACACTGGGCACTCCTCCCACATTCCACCCCAAGCCAGGAAGCACTTCCTATTACTTGAGTCCAGAACTCCCATTTGGTTTGCAAAGATGAGAATCTTAACCCTTAACCCCAAACCCTGGCCCCAGCTCCTCGACAGACCAGTTTTTATTTACATTAATTAAAGCTTCAAAATCCCCATATCATTAGTGCTTACTCCTAGGTCTTAAGTTAAAGCCGAACAATGTTAGTACTTGAGGCTTTGGTATTTGCCAGACACTGGGCTATAGCTACCTCTCATTCTGTGACATGGATGGCACCGTTTTAAAGAAGTGATTTAAAGAAAAAAACAAAAACAAAATCCTGTGGTTCAGAGAAGTTAAGTAACTTGCCTAAAGACACACAGCTAGTGATGGCATAGCTAGGATTCAAACACATGACTGTTTGACTCTAAAGCTACAAAACACTAAGCCATAGGGCATGTGTCCAAGGAATACCTGATCTGAGACCTGCTCAGAGCTTTCTCAAGTGTCCTTTAGATCCAGACTCAATAATTCATGATTGAGCATTTCCTATGGGCTGGGCCAGGTGTTTTCACAGTTCCACAATCTCATTTCAGCTTCACAGTGACCCTGTGAGGTGGTTATTACTATTATCCCCCTTACAGATGTTGAGATTGAGGCTTCAGCAGCTGTCACATGGCTTATCAACGACACCCAGCAGCTAAGGGACACAGCTGGAACTGCAACGAAATATTCTGACTCCAAGTTCAGTGCTTTTGGCCCAGAACCAAAGCTGACTCATAAACCCTTCCTTTAGCTCTTGGGATTGATGCTGTGACTTCGGGATGTTCAAGTTGCCTTTTCCTATCCCCTCTCCTGAGCTCCATACGTGGGGGTAACAGGGCAAGGATATGCTGCTGCATCTCTCCTTGGCCACTTCTCAAGTGCCAACTAGGAGCCAGGCCCTGAGCTGACAGTTTTGTGCTTTATCTCATTTATTGCCCCCAACCCTCCAATAGCATGACTATCCCTTCTTACTGATCCTTAAGCCTCCCAAAGATCAGGCAGCTTGCCCAACAACCACATCCTGTGGGTGAGGGGCTGGGTTCTGAGGACCGCGGTGTCACCCTTGAACATACACGCTTTTAACCAGTTTCTAGACCGTGTGCTGGACACTGACCTGGGTGGTGAGGACGCAGGAGTAAACAAGGCCTGGTCCCTTTCCTTGAGCAGGTCCCCTTCTAGCGGGGGAGCTGAGGGAGTCAAGGCAGTGACAATCCAGAAGGATGGGGTGAGAGAGCCTGAGAAAGGGGACCTGGACCAGCCTGGGGGGTAAAGAAGAAGTCAGGGAAAGCTTCCAGGAGGAGGTGATACTGAAGAGGGGTTTTTTTTGTTTTGGTTTTTGGATTTTTTGGCTGCGCCACACGGCTTGTGGGATCTTAGTTCCCTGACCAGGGATTGAACCCAGGCCCTCGGCAGTGAAAGCACGGAGTCCTAACCACTGGACTGCCAGGGAATTTTTTTTTCTTCTTCTTCTTTTGGCCGCAGCTTGTGGGAACTTAGTTCCCTGACCAGGGATCGAACCCGTGCCCCCTAGTCTTGAAAGAGATAAGAGAATTAAGGAAGGGTGCAAGGGGTGGGAAAAGGCATTCCAGGCAAGGCAACAGCATAAGCAAAGGCTCGGAGAGAGAAACAGCACAAGACTGCGTGAGGCCAGCGTCCTGTTAATCTGTGGCTACACTAGTATGCAAAGGGAATCAACAGGGTATCCAAGGACCTTGACTTGACGGCAGAGCTCAGGCACCCTGGGGAGCCTGCTCCTTTGCCTTCTTCTCCCGACCAGGTTCCCCCGGGGTCCGGGTCTGGGAATGGGGCCCAGAGATGCTGCACGAAACATAAGAAATGTAAACCATGTCCAGTTCCCCAGGCAGGAGATTCCTCCCTACATACTGACCCTTCATGTGCCACTGGGCGTCTCCTGGGAAATGGCCCCAGGCCCACCTTATCCGGGACCCGGTTTCCCAAGCGTCTATATTTTTTCCATCCCAGGCCATACTTCCGGAGCCTTCTGCCTACCCCTCCCTCCACCACCCAGCTACACCACGCCTGCTCCCACTTCAAGCCTCTGAAGACCCTCCCCCTCATGCTCTGTGGACAGCAAACAGGCTTGGGACCCCTCACAAGCTTGCCCCTGCTTCCACCCTGAAGCTGCCCGAATTGCCAACATCCAACTCTACCCCACAGACTTGGTGGGGTTCTGTCCAGCTGCCATGAGCTCTATGTGACTTCAGATAAGTTACTTAGCCTCTCTGAACCTCGGTTTCCTCATCTGTAAAATGGGGAAATAATAATAGTACTTCCTTCATAGGGTTGTCATAAGCATTAAATTAGTTAATATTTGTAAAGTACCTAGAACAGTGCCTAGTAATAGTAAACACTATTAATAGCTATATAGATAAGCCACTGTTATAATTATGAAAAAACCTGAAAATGTTGGCTGTATGTATTACAGAAAGGTTCTCTATGTGAATGAGTCTTACATATTATTACAGGGGTTGGCAAATATCACAGGGGTGAAATCCAGCCCACAGCCTGTGTTTGTAAATACAGTCTGATTAAAACACAGCTACACCACCTATTCATCGTCTACGACCGCTTCATGCAACAGAGACCCTAGGGCCCACAAAGCCAAAAATATTGCCCCCCTGGCCCTCTACAGAAAGTGTACTGATCCCTATGTTATTAGGTTGAATCCTATGTAGCTGACAGTGTCCAATTCTTTTTAATCTACAAAACCATCAATTTCATGTTTCAACTTAGTATAGCATACGAGCTCACCACGAATCCTGTCTTACCCATTAAAACAGGAGTGCCCCGCTTTAAATCCAGTGACTCTGATCATAATAAAGTTATAATGATCAGTTTTTGAACATCTACCATGTTCAAGGTTTATCTCAAACGTTTACCACACTCCTGTAGGGTAAACGCGATCACCGCCCTGCTCCCCTCCTTTACAGGTGGGGAAATTTGGGACTCAGAAAGATGCAAAGTGTGAGCCTAGGACTCAAACCAGGTCTCCAGACCCCATGTCTACCATACTGTCCCCACTGGGTGCCGTCTAAGAGGCTGCTGGGAATGAGATCCACCTCTTACTAGGACAAAAAAATGGAGATTGTGAGCACTCCTAGACAGCGCTCGGCCACGTGGTGGACAGGGCCCAGTCGTGACTTCCCTGTCCTTCTCAGGACAGAACTCGGAACAATCTGACTTGTATTGTGAGCCTCGGGCAGGGCTGGGGAGGGGGCGGGGAACACTTTCAAAAATAAGCAAGCTCTCTTTCCAGGACTGGGGAGCTATTTTTAGCAGCCGCCTAAATTATGGTTTCCCCTCTGCTCTGGGAAAGGCAAGAAAGTAAAAGTAAACTCTTGTAGCCCCAGGGTCCCCGCTGCAGGGTGGGTGAAGGAGAGAAAGGGGCGTCTTGCTGGTAAAGTGAAACTGAAAAAGTCCCCAAAGTGACATTTCTCTGACTTGGGGGTGAGTGTGGAAGTTGTGGATTTTCCAATTGGTTTTCTCATTTTGAGAAATGATAGAGAGAACAGATTTCTTTGTCTCACCAGGACAGAAAACAAGCACATAGTAGCTCTCCAAGGCCATGGTCAAGCATGCATTCATTCATTCGTTCACTCACTCGTTCATTCATCCGTCTATTCACTCCCTGAGTGACTGCCATTCACAAAGCAATTTTCTGGGCGCTTTAGATGAGCCAAACATCAAATCCCATCCTCAACCGGGTTTACAGTGTTACTGGGGAGGCACGTGTAGAAACCACCAGGATGCAAGGGAGAGAAGGAGGGAGGGAGTTCCAGGCTCTGGGACTGCAAGGAGGGGAGAGTGGCTTCTGGCCAGGGTGGTCTGGAACATTCACCAGAGGAAGTGCCATTGAAGCTAGGTCTCAGAGGAAAGAGGTCAACACGTGCCAGTGGGAGGGTCCAAGAAACCCATTCACGACAAAGGCGTGCGAGAGTGAGGACCCGGCATCCAGGTGAGTGAGGGGCCAAAGGAAGTCGCTTTGCCAGGCTGGGACGCAGGGCTCAAAGAGGTGCAGTGGAACACGAGCTGGGGACCAGATAAAGGCAGGCTTTGAACGGCAGGCCAAGGGGGAGGGGGAGGAGGAAGCAGCTCAAGGATGGTTGGTTTATTGGCTGATTCGTTAATTGGCTTATAGTAAAGGAGAGCCCGTGAGGCGTGATCCGAGCTGGGATTTGGACGAACAATTCTGGTGGCACCGTATCAGGGTGGATTACAGGAGAGACGGGAGAGGGGGAAGAGTCTGGAAGCAGTTCTGTTTGATTCAGAGTTAATGAGGCCCTGAGCTGCCAAAGAGGAGAGGAGGGAACAGATGCCGGGGATGTCACGGAGGGGCGTGCGTGCCCGCACGTGTGTGACTGCATGAGGGGGCTTTGGCAACACACAGACTGGGCACAGAAAGCAAGGACTTGGGCTGAGAAGGGGAGGGAGCTGTGGGGAGCTCTTTGGGCCACAGCTGTGAAGTAAAAGGGATGAAGGAATTTCAACACCCAAGTCTCTGCTACCCATTAGAGCCAGAGGCCCGGGGCTCCCGGCCAAAGGGAAACCACCCAACACGTGACAACCCATCCTCACCCCCTTCTGCTTCCGGGAAGCCGAGCCCCTCCCCTGGCCCACACCAATGGGGCTGCTTTATTGAAGGGCTGCAGGGAAAACTACCCGCAGCTTCCTCCTGGGCCATCCTGCCAGGTCTCCCACCAGAGCGCCCAGTGTGCCGAGGACTCACACCATTCTAGGCAACCCGGGGCCTGGGAGAAGCTCCCTACTGCCCACTCCTCCTGGGGTCCCAGACAAAGGCATTCTGTCACTCATGAAGGTGGGACCTCGAGGTCCCGTCAAGGCAAGCCGGCCCTGGGACCCTCGCTGGGCCTGTGCACCTGGTCACACTCTGGACCCTGGGCTGTGTCTTCCCCAGGTGCAGTGCCATCGTTACAGACCTGCTAGTCCCACTCTGCGTCCTGCACTCACACCAGAAAAGGCCCTGCGTGTGTGTCGGGGCCTGGCTGGACGTGAATCCTGGACCACAGGCACCTTCCAGCTCTCCAGGGTGGGAAGAGTAGGGGAGGACAGGGGCGGGGGAGGGGGGCTGAGTTAACTCCTGGAAGCAAGTGACTGAAAAGGCAGACCCAGGGGGACCCCTCACCTGCCCCTCACTCTTGTTCATACAATTGCACCCATCTATTCATTCACTCTGACAAATATTTGTTGAGCACCTAAGTACCCTGCTAATAAGAGCTGGAAAAATACAAGGGTGAACAAGTCCAATGTGGCGGGGAAGGGAGACACTCAAATGAACATCGTAAAGTGTGGATATGGTTATGATAGGGGTAGTACAGGTGTGTGGGTCTGGGAATGTCTGCAGAGCTCTCTCCCACTGGGGGATTCCATTCTACTCTGAGCTCCCTGTTCATACAAAGGGGGCATCGTGTAGTGGAAAGGGCACCGGGAGATAATCAGAGAAACCAGCAAGGGTTCAGGACCAGACATGCATCCCAGGGTTACTAATGCTATAAATGACTGAAAACAGCCAAAATGTTAAAACATAAGGATTGGTTAAATAGACGATAGATAGATAGATAGATAGATAGATGACAGATAGACACACACACACGTATGACAGCTTGAAGTAATTATCTTTGGGTTGCTGGAGTTTAGGGTTATTTTTCTTATCCTTTTCTGGATTTTTTCAAATTTCCTACAATGAGCGTTTATTCTTTTCATCAGAAAAGATAATATTATTTTTAAAAGAAGAAGATAAACAGCAGACTAAAAATGAGGAGACTCAGGTTCGAGTCCCAACTCTGCCCCAGCAGGTTACCTGCGCAAGACAGGAATGACCTTGGCTAAGAGCATCTTTTCTCTGAGGCTTGTCTGTGAATGAGGAGGTCAAACCACACGCTTTCCAGAGTTCTTTCCACGCCAGACACTAGGCTCTGTGCCACAGAACACACGAGGTGCTAAATGACGCTGGTTGAATGGAATCCTATCCCCTGAGCTCCATGAGTTCATCCTTCATTCAGTTGTTCATTCATTCCACCTCCACTGTTTCCAGCAGTTACTCTAAGCCTAGCACTGCTCCTGGTGCTGGGGATTTAAGGGCAAACTACGCAGATATAGCTCCTGCCCTCACAAAACTATAGTCTCCCAAGCTCCAAGTCCCCTTCCGTGGTTCTTTTTCGTCCCGCCCTAACGCCCCATCCTGTTAATGCATTTTTTACCTTTTCTCCAAAATGCCTCAGGCGCATCTGTTTCATTCTTAAACACCAAGCTCCAGACCTGGTCCAGCCCCACAGGATCTCAGGCTGGGACCAGGGTCGAACTCTCATTTTCCCCCTCTCCCAGCATTCTGCAAACAGCCCTTTGAATAACATTTCTAGGAGCACCTGATTCTACATTGCTAGGTTCAGCATCCCTCAGGGTTCCCAATCCAAACTGAAAGCCAACCGCTTCCATTTTTAGGATTAGCCATTTGGTGGGGCTCAGAAATTTCATACTAAACCAGTTTTGAAATCAGATCTCTACCCATGTGTGAGGGAGGACTGGAGCGCTTACTGCTGGTGCGAGTGTGAATGGCACAGCCATTACGGAAAACAGTTGGGCTGTTTCTTAAAAAGTTAAACTTACACCTCCATATGATCCAGTCATCTCACGCCAAGGTGTTTTCCCAAAACAAAGGAAGCATAGGCACATACAATGTCTTATTCATGAATGTTCAGAGCAACTTATTTGTAATAGCTCCAAACTGGAAACAACCCAAATGTCCATCAACAGGTGAATCAATTAAAAAAATATCATACAGTGTATCCATAAAATTGAATATTACTCAACAATAAAAAGGAATGAACTATTGATATACGCCACACGTGGACGGAGCTCAAAATAATTACACTGGGCTTCCCTGGTGGCGCAGTGGTTGAGAGTCCGCCTGCCGATGCAGGGGACGTGGGTTCGTGCCCCGGTCCGGGAAGATCCCACATGCCGCGGAGCGGCTGGGCCCGTGAGCCATGGCCGCTGAGCCTGCGCGTCCGGAACCTGTGCTCCGCAGCGGGAGAGGCCACAACAGTGAGAGGCCCGTGTATCGCAAAAAAAAAAAAAAAAAAGATTACACTAAGTACAAGGAACCAGAGCACAAAAGGGTACATACTGTATGAGTCCACTTGTCTAAAATTTGAGAAAATGCAAACTAATCTATAGCGAATAAAACCGGGTGGGTGATTGCCTATGGAGAGGGTGGAGGGCGGGCAGGGAGGAGGTGGATTATAAAAAAGCACAAGGGAAATTTGGGGGATGATGGTCAAACATGATCTTGATGGTAGTGATGGATTCAAAGGTACATACATATGCTAAAATGTATCAAATTATGTACTTGAATTATGTCAAGTTTATGGTATGCCAATTATACCTCAACAGAGTTGTTAAAAACAAACAAAACAGGTCTGTTCCTAGCCTCACCGTCTCCAACTGCCAAGGGCTCCGGCCACTGCAGCTGGCAACCCTCTAGAAGATTGCTAGTATCATAAGCTGCTCTACAGGTTCTAGAAAAGACCTCACAGCCCAGAGGCGGGGGGAAGGGGAACAAGGAGCTCCCTCCAGGCCCAGGCCTCAGCTGATCTGGTCTGGTCTGGTCTTCCAGGAGACAGGTAGTTTACTGTAAGGAGTATATGCTTTCATATTAAGCCTGTGGCTAAGTTACTTAGGGCCTGTGAGCTTCACTGCCTTCATGGGCACACGGACGACAAAGCCCACCTCCCACGGCTACTGTGAGCATCACACCAAGAGCACATATCAAGAAGCCGGCACAGCACTGGGCACATCACAGGCCCTCCAGCCAGGTTCCCTTCCCCTGTCCCGGCCCCAGCCTCCTCCCCAGTGGTGGCTAAGGTTCAGGGCTCCGCCCACGGAAGAGCCTGGTGAAGCACAAGCCCAGTTTCACCTGGAGGTCTCTGGCGGGTAGACCTGAATTGACAGCAGCCCCAGGCTTCTGGGTGGGTTAAAAATAAGGTACTCTCAGCCTGGGAATTTGTTAGAGGCAGATGAGGTGGCAAAGGGGACTGAGAAAGGTGGCCGTGACTTGGAGTTTCTAGGGCAAGACATCAGGAGGGATGTGGGTTTGGGGTGCGGGGATACCCAACCCTTGCACACTGGACAAGCAAGTATAGGAGGTACTCAGAAATGACCAAAGAAGAAAGGGAGGGAGGGAAGATATTAATGCATGTTGGCATGTGAGAGGGTTTGATGCTATGGCACAGAGGTATATGTACGGGGTGGTGTGTATGTGTATGTTTATAGCATGATACGTGTAGTGTGTGTGTTTATGTGTGTATGTGGTACAGTACGGACGTGTAGGTGGTGTGTGTATGTATGGTGTGCGTACATGTGTGTTCATCCCCAGGAAACAAACACACAAGATTCTACTGACTTTCAAGTCTCTGCAGAGCTGAGGAAACAGTAATATCACTGATAATCAGCCCCCACGTCAATTTCAAATCAGCCCACGTTTAGTTTATAAGGAGCTGCCAAGCATAACATTCAGGAAATGTTACTGTGGGGAAGGCAATGTCTTGTCTTCAGTTTCCCGTGAACCACACTGAGGCCCGGGAGCAGAGATCCACCAAAAGATTCTTGTACCTGCCACGGACCAGAGACCAGGTGTTCACGTTCATCATCTCAGTTAATCCCAAGACAACCCAGCAAGGTCAGTATTTTTGACTGATAAGGACATTGAGGCTCAAAACCGGGAGATGACACCCACACTAGGGCTCTCTCCTGTGCTACACCATCTCATTCCAACCTAGTTTCAATTCAGTTCCGGAGCGTGTATGTACACATGCACGTGTGCACCTTCCTCTGGGTGTATGCGTGTGTCCAGCAGATGCAGCTGGGTTTCCTTTGGTGTCTATTATAATGGGGTGTACACTTGCTCTGCCATTTGAAATTTTGGTGTTATATCTTAGCCACTTCCCCAATAAGCCTGAGGTGGAAAAAAACAAATAGCTGACAATAATGTATACCCAATCTATTCCATGCTCCATATTTTACAAGACAGATATTCAGCACATTCTTAGAAAGAAGGATACTAACATTTACTAAGAGCTAGGCTAGGCTCAAACTTTCACATTTATTGTTTCACTTAATGTATTCCAACATCCTACAAAGATGATATTGTGCATTTTTACATACAGGGAAATCAAAGCTTAGCGAAGGTAAGCAGCTTGCCCAAGTTAGCAGGGTTCATAAAACATGTTGAACCTCAGTCTAATTGATTCCAAAACTCAGACACAGCCTCCCCATGGCACAGAAATGGCAGCATCACGGTAAACGGTCGCCCCCCACACCCCCAGCCATGGAAGCCTCTCCATCCCTTCCCCATCACCCATCCCAACTACCTCTCAGGGAAGAACTCGGCACTAGTACAGAGAAGCCCTGTACCCCAGCCACAGACAGCAATCCAGCCCCATCATCTTACCGCACACCGAGTCACAGAAAGATCCAGGCTATCCCATCTTCTGGACCAGCCTCTTGGGTATGCGAGCTGGGTACCTTCAGAAGGGCCCCGGGCTTGGTTTAAGGCTCTGCTGTTGCCGTCTTGAAATCTTTAATAATTTTTGAACAGGGAGCCTTGCATTTCCATTTGGCACTGGGGCCCGTGAACTGCACAGCTGGTCCTGCCCATCTTCTAAGGCAGCCAGCTCGGGCAGCCTTTCCCAGGAAGAGCAGCCCAGCCAGCCACTCCCTGTGTTTCCAAAAATGTTACCCACAGTCCCTGAATGGTCAGGACAGAACAGAGACAAGTTACTTTAATCTGGGGTGGCTTCCTGCCCGAAGGGCCTTGAAGGGCCCCTCAGTAACTTCTGGGCTGTCCCCCACCCTCATCTTTCCTCCTTATCCCACCTCACCCCTCCGCTGCGGGCTCCCTGGTCACTCCTCCCTAAACGCGCCATTGCTCAAGGGATTAAAATTCCTAGAGGGCTTGGACACTTCCACTTTATCTCCGACTCCCCCAACCGGGCTCTTTCCGCACACACAGCAGGAACTCAATGAGAGCGGATGCATCAGATACATTACAGTATGTACTTCCTGAATTCTTGACGCTATCCGTTATAAAGCCTATCACCGATGTGATGGCTTTACATAACTCAAAGGTTGTGTGTCCTTCTGCAATTGGATAAATACTAAAAGCAAGAGAATGTGTCAGCTTTGAAACAGAGTTCAAAACTTGGTTCTGCTGGTTCTATTGGGTTGGCCAAAACGTTCGTTCGGGTTTTCCCGTAAGTGGTTCACGGATGAACTTTTCAGCCAACCCAATACATTTGGGTCGGCAGTATTATCCCTCACCCCATCCCCATGCCCACCTCTGCTTCCTGCCCCTCCTCTCCCTCCGCTATGCAGGTCCTACCTTCTCCAAGCAGCCTTCCTACCCATCCTCATCTACCTGAATTCTCCCAAATAAACTCAGAGCCCCTGTTGTCTACTCTGTTTCTAGGACACTGCATCATATAGTACTCTGTGGCACTTGTGTTATTTAATGTATTAATTTATCTTTTTTTATGCCGATGAGCTTTTCCCCCATCTAGACTCTGAGCCCCCTGAGAACAAGACATGGTGCCGTGTATAGCAGGTCCTCTTCCTGAATGAGTTATCACATGGCAGGGGGTGGGAGTGGGTTAGAGAGAGAGGAGAAAGTTATTAACTCCAGAAATAAATCTTCATGGAAAATCCAATGAACTCAGGTCCTTCAACCTTTCCTCAGAGTCCAATGGAGGTCAAAGGCATCCAGACCTTGGCCAGACACCGTCAAGAGGCGTCTCAAGCGGCACTCAGCGAGGCAAAGGTGTGCGCCTTTACAAACCTGCGTGGTTAAATGAGATCTTGGCACTCCCAGACGCAACTCTGGACATTTTCATTTTTGTTTGTTCCTACTCTCCCCCCTCCCCACCCTCCAGCAAACAAAAGGCATCTTGCATATAAAAGGCATAAGACATTTTTCCTCTCTGTGCTTCCAGGAGCGGGATGTTTCCTCCAAGGGAAACGAGATCTTGGCTGTGAGACCTCAGGCTACAGAAGCTAGGGTTTCCTCTTTGGAACTCAGACCATCCCCTCCATAGTTCCCAGTCTACGCATGGACTCCCCCATTCCTAAATCACCTTTCTCTGACCCTGACACCCCTGCAAGCTGTGTCCTGATTGTCTCCATCTAAGGGGCTTTATTTACCCAGCAGGGCCCCTCATGTCTCCCCCCCGCCTCCCTCCTCAGCGCCCACCTCCCCTGAAAACTGCACTTGTATGCATCAGTATCACCTTCTTCCATCCTGTTCCCCCTGCAGAGGCCCTCTTCCCAGTTCCCTCTTCACGGTGTTTCAGAGCAATGTGAAATCTGAGCCGCATGTCCCCGTGCTCCACACACACTCACTCTCTCTCCCTCCTTCTTGATTTCAACCAGCTGATCCCCGTCTGGAACACTCCGTCCTGCCCCACCCCGCCCGCCCCCGGCCACTCACCTGGCAGCCTGCGCCCTTCCCCACAGGTGTGGGTGTAGGGCCCCTCCTCAGCATCCTGCCTTTCTCCCATCAGAGCCCTGGCTGCTTCCTGAATTAGCGTCACTCTCACTGGGCTGTGAGGTCCTTGAGGTTGGGGACAGTGTAGCACAGTCTCTCAGGAACCCTGCGCCCAGCACAGGGCCGGGCCCGCAGCAGCTGTGCTGGGGCTTTGCCAAGGTTCACACCTCGGGTCTCTGTCCTTCTCCCTCACCCTTCTTCCTCCCAGAAAACCTTCCATCTCTTTATTTCAGATAAATTCGGCAGCAGTCACTCTCGAAACCTCCTCTCCCCCATCTCCAACTCACTTCCAACTACCCACATTTCTGTTCAGAAGCGCTGGCACCACTCCCATCAACTTCCTCTCAGACCGCCTTCATCTCCTCCCCCCTTTGGACCACCCCTGCTTTTCTCTGTGAACGACTCCACAGTCCGAGGTTCAAACCACAGAATCATCCTGAACTCTTCCTCTGTCTTGAGAACTGCTACATGCCAGGTATTTGCATGTATTATCTCATTTCATTCTCACATCAAACCCTGAGAAGTGGGTATTAGCGTCCTGAGTTTACAGACAAGGAAACTGAGGCTCAGAGAAGTCAAGTGACCTGCCCAAGGTCACAAGCCCATAACTGACTGGGCTGGGGCGAGAGGCAGGTTTTGACAGCCTGTCCAAAAGCCCACCAGGTGCACGCGCGCACACACACACATACACACATGCTATTCCCTCCTTTACATTATAAATTATCCAATCAGTCTCCACGCCCAATCGATTCCACTTAGAGATGCTTCCTGTATGGGCCCTTTGATCTCCCATGTGGACGCTCAGGCCCCACTCAGACACACAGGACATGGCTGTGTGGTCACAGAGTTAGGAGGTGGGGGGCCATGAGTCCTGCACATCTAGCTGGCAGCACTGACCTCACCTCGCACTCACTCAGGGAGCTGGTACGTGCTCTTAGCTTGGAACCATTTCTTCAAGGCCCCATCCCTTCTTACTGATTTGGTTGTCCTCCAGCCAGGCTGAGGCTGACCCCTTTTTCTTCTGGACTCCACCTGTTACCTTACTAATGCTCCTCTTGGCCTCAGACCAAAAACCCTCAACAAGCCGCCCACCTGGAGCGCAGCCTGGGTTTCCAGCTCTCTTCCTTCAATTTAGCTCTTGGTTTTCCCACTCTCGGCAGATCTCCAAGGACAGTGCATCCTAAGGGGCTTCTCAATGATGCAGATCCCAGGGCCCTGCTCTCAGACTTTCCAGGTCAGTAGATCTGGGTAAGGACCCAGGAATCTGCATTTTAACAAGTTCCCCAAGGGACTGGGATGCAGGCGGTTTCATTCACTCTCCATCCCCTTCCCTTCTCTTTCACCAGCATTTGTACCAACCTTTTTCACAAGTCACCCCTTCTTTCCAGAGCTGTGATCAAATCCCCCAGGTTCTCATCTCGGGCTACACAGTAGAATCATGGGGCATTTTGAAAAATATCTATGCCTGGATCGCAACCCGAACCAATTAAAACAGAATCCCTGGGCAGGTGTGGGGGAGCCACTGGGGTGAGCAGCTCATCCTGCTTTGCCCAGGACTGTCCCACTTTTAATCCTTAAAGTCCCACATCCCAGGGAAGCTCTCAGTCCTGGGAAAACGGGATCAGTCATTCACCCTACAGGGCTCTGGAATTTGCAAATCTCTCCAGGTGATTCTAATTTGCAACCAAGCTTGCCAAACACTGGACCCCACCTGGATCAAGAGATGCCCCTCCCCCCGGCATTCCCTCCGGCCAGCGCCTTTTGTTTTCACACTTAGCTCAGGTGATCTCAAAATGTGTCTCTAGACCAGCAGCATCAGTGTCACCTGGGAACTTGTTTAAAAAAAAAAAGGTACAGTGTATGCTTCTGTGTGAGATCTTGTCTGTATACTCTTGCTTCCACCATTTGTCCTAGGGCTCTATCCGTCCATGACTTTTTTTTAAAAATTCTTTTTCTTAATAATTAAGTTTAATTGTAATAACTTTATTATACTTTACCTTCGTTCTTTCTTTCTTTCCTTCCTTCCTTCCCTCCTTTAGACAACGAATCACCCCAAATTGAGGAGGTGGTCTCAGGGAGCAGGATTTATGATTTTTCCCCCTTTACCTCTTTTTGTGAAGGTGTATGTGTATGCTTCTGTGTAAGATTTTCTCTGTATAGCTTTGCTTCCAACATTTGTCCTAAGGTTCTATCCGTCCCTTTTTTTTTTTCTAAATATTTTTTAATTCAATAACTATATTATACTTTATTTTATTTTTACTGTATCATCTTTCTTTCTGTCTCTTTTCCTTCTTTCCCTCCTTCCTTCCTTCCTCCCTCCCTCCCTCCCTCCCTCCTTTCTTTCCTTCTTTGCTTCTTTCTTCCTTCCTTCCTTTCCTCCTTTCCTTCTTTCTTTACTCATACTTCTACTAATTCTCCCTACTTTTTCTCCCTTTTATTCTGAGCTGTGTGGATGAAAGGCTCTTGGTGCTCCAGCCAGGAATCAGGGCTCTGCCTCTGAGGTAGGAGAGCCAACTTCAGGACACTGGTCAACAAGAGACCTCCCAGCTCCACATAATATTAAACGGTGGAAATATCCCAGAGACCTCCATCTTAACACCAGCACCCAGCTTCACTCAACGACCAGCAAGCCACAGTGCTGGACAACCTATGCCAAACAACTAGCAAAACAGGAACACAACCCCACCCATTAGCAGAGAGGCTGCCTAAAATCATAATAAGGCCACAGACACCCCAAAACACACCACCAGACGTGAACCTGCCCACTAGAGAGACAAGATCCAGCCTCATCCAGCACAACACAGGCACTAGTCCCCTCCACCAGGAAGCCTACACAACCCACTGAAACAACCTTAGCCACTGGAGACAGACATCAAAAACAACGGGAACTACGAACCTGCAGCCTGCAAAAAGGAGACCCCAAACACAGTAAGATAAGCAAAATGAGAAGACAGAAAAACACACAGCAGATGAAGGAGCAAGATAAAAACCCACCAGACCTAACAAATGAAGAGGAAATAGGCAATCTACCTGAAAAAGAATTCAGAATAATGATAGTAAGGATGATCCGAAATCTTGGAAGTAGAATGGACAAAATGCAAGAAACAGTTAACAAGGACCTACAAGAACTAAAGATGAAACAAGCAACGATGAACAATGCAATAAATGAAATTAAAATCACTCTAGATAGGATCAATAGCAGAATAACTGAGGCAGAAGAACGGATAAGTGACCTGGAAGATAAAGTAGTGGAAATAACTACTGCAGAGCAGAATAAAGAAAAAAGAATGAAAAGAACTGAGGACAGTCTCAGAGACCTCTGGGACAACATGAAACGCACCAACATTCGAATTATAGGGGTTCCAGAAGAAGAAGAAAGAAAGAAAGGGACTGAGAAAATATTTGAAGAGATTATAGTTGAAAACTTCCCTAATATGGGAAAGGAAATAGTTAATCAAGTCCAGGAAGCACAGAGGGTCCCATACAGGATAAATACAAGGAGAAACACGCCAAGACACATATTAATCAAACTGTCAAAAATTAAATACAAAGAAAGCATATTAAAAGCAGCAAGGGAAAAACAACAAATAACACACAAGGGAATCCCCATAAGGTTAACAGCTGATCTCTCAGCAGAAACCCTACAAGCCAGAAGGGAGTGGCAGGACATACTGAAAGTGATGAAGGAGAATAGCCTGCAACCAAGACTACTCTACCCAGCAAGGATCTCATTCACATTTGATGGAGAAATTAAAACCTTTACAGACAAGCAAAAGCTGAGAGAGTTCAGCACCACCAAACCAGCTTTACAACAAATGCTAAAGGAACTTCTCTAGACACGAAACACAAGAGAAGGAAATGACCTATAGTAGCGAACCCAAAACAATATATAAAATGGAAATAGGAACATACATATCGATAATTACCTTAAATGTAAATGGACTAAATGTTCCCACCAAAAGACACAGATTGGCTGAATGGATACAAAAACAAGACCCTTATATATGCTGTCTACAAGAGACCCACTTCAGAACTAGAGACACATACAGACTGAAAGTAAGGGGATGGAAAAAGATATTCCATGCAAATGGAAACCAAAAGAAAGCTGGAGTAGCAATTCTCATATCAGACAAAATAGACTTTAAAATAAGGACTATTAAAAGGGACAAAGAAGGACACTACATAATGATCAAGGGATCGATCCAAGAAGAAGATATAACAATTGTAAATATTTATGCACCCAACATAGGAGCACCTCAATACATAAGGCAAATACTAACAACCATAAAAGGGGAGATCAACAGTAACACATTCATAGTAGGGGACTTTAACACCCCACTTTCACCCATGGACAGATCATCCAAAATGAAAATAAATAAGGAAACACAAGCTTTAAATGATACATTAAACAAGATGGACTTAATTGATATTTATAGGACACTCCATCCAAAAACAACAGAATACACATTTTTCTCAAGTGCTCATGGAACATTCTCCAGGATAGATCATATCTTGGGTCACAAATCAAGCCTTGGTAAATTTAAGAAAACTGAAATTGTATCAAGTATCTTTTCCGACCACAACGCCATGAGACTAGATATCAATTACAGGAAAAGATCTGTAAAAAATACAAACACATGGAGGCTAAACAATACACTACTTAATAATGAAGTGATCACTGAAGAAATCAAAGAGGAAATAAAAAAATACCTAGAAACAAATGACAATGGAGACACAACGACCCAAAACCTATGGGATGCAGCAAAAGCAGTTCTAAGGGGGAAGTTTATAGCAATACAAGCCCACCTTAAGAAGCAGGAAACATCTCGAATAAACAGCCTAACCTTGCACCTCAAGCAATTAGAGAAAGAAGAACAAAAAAACCCCAAAGCTAGCAGAAGGAAAGAAATCATAAAAATCAGATCAGAAATAAATGAAAAAGAAATGAAGGAAACGATAGCAAAGATCAATAAAACTAAAAGCTGGTTCTTTGAGAAGATAAACAAAATAGATAAACCACTAGCCAGACTCATCAAGAAAAAAAGGGAGAAGACTCAAATCAATAGAATTAGAAATGAAAAAGGAGAAGTAACAACTGACACTGCAGAAATAAAAAAAGTCATGAGAGATTACTACAAGCAACTCTATGCCAATAAAATGGACAATCTGGAAGAAATGGACAAATTCTTAGAAATGCACAACCTGCCAAGACTGAATCAGGAAGAAATAGAAAATATGAACAGACCAATCACAAGCACTGAAATTGAAACTGCGATTAAAAACCTTCCAACAAACAAAAGCCCAGGACCAGATGGCTTCACAGGTGAATTCTATCAAACGTTTAGAGAAGAGCTAACACCTATCCTTCTCAAACTCTTCCAAAATATAGCAGAGGGAGGAACACTCCCAAATTCCTTCTACGAAGCCACCATCACCTTGATACCAAAACCAGACAAGGATGTCACAAAGAAAGAAAACTACAGGCCAATATCACTGATGAACATAGATGCAAAAATCCTCAACAAAATACTAGCAAACAGAATCCAAAAGCACATTAAAAGGATCATACACCATGATCAAGTGGGGTTTATTCCAGGAATGCAAGGATTCTTCAATATACGCAAATCTATCAATGTGATAAACCATATTAACAAATTGAAGGAGAAAAACCATATGATCATCTCAATAGATGCAGAGAAAGCTTTCGACAAAATTCAACACCCATTTATGATAAAAACCCTCCAGAAAGTAGGCATAGAGGGAACTTTCCTAAACATAATAAAAGCCATATATGACAAGCCCACAGCAAACATCATCCTCAATGGTGAAAAACTGAAAGCATTTCCACTAAGATCAGGAACAAGACAAGGTTGCCCACTCTCACCACTCTTATTCAACATAGTTTTGGAAGTTTTAGCCACAGCAATCAGAGAAGAAAAGGAAATAAAAGGAATCCAAATCGGAAAAGAAGAAGTAAAGCTGTCACTGTTTGCAGATGACATGATACTATACATAGAGAATCCTAAGGATGCTACCAGAAAACTAATAGAGCTAATCAATGAATTTGCTAAAGTAGCAGGATACAAAATTAATGCACAGAAATCTCTGGCATTCCTATATACTAATGATGAAAAATCTGAAAGTGAAATCAAGAAAACACTCCCATTTACCATTGCAACAAAAAGAATAAAATATCTAGGAATAAACCTACCTAAGGATACGAAAGACCTGTATGCAGAAAATTATAAGACACTGATGAAAGAAATTAAAGATGATACAAATAGATGGAGAGATATACCATGTTCTTGGATGGGAAGAATCAACATTGTGAAAATGACTCTACTACCCAAAGCAATCTACAGATTCAATGCAATCCCTATCAAACTACCACTGGCATTTTTCACAGAACTAGAACAAAAAATTTCGCAATTTGTATGGAAACACAAAAGACCCCGAATAGCCAAAGCAATCTTGAGAACGAAAAAAGGAGCTGGAGGAATAAGGCTCCCTGACTTTAGACTATATTACAAAGCAACAGTAATCAAGACAGTATGGTACTGGCACAAAAACAGAAAGATAGATCAGTGGAACAGGATAGAAAGCCCAGAGATAAACCCACGCACATATGGACACCTTATCTTTGATAAAGGAGGCAGGAATGTACAGTGGAGAAAGGACAGCCTCTTCAATAAATGGTGCTGGGAAAACTGGACAGGTACACGTAAAAGTATGAGATTAGATCACTCCCTAACACCATACACAAAAATAAGCTCAAAATGGATTAAAGACCTAAATGTAAGGCCAGAAACTATCAAACTCTTAGAAGAAAACATAGGAAGAACACTCTATGACATAAATCACAGCAAGATCCTTTCTGACCCACCTCCTAGAGTAATGGAAATAAAAACAAAAATAAACAAATGGGACCTAATGAAACTTCAAAGCTTTTGCACAGCAAAGGAAACCATAACCAAGACCAAAAGACAACCCTCAGAATGGGAGAAAACATTTGCAAATGAAGCAACTGACAAAGGATTAATCTCCAAAATTTACAAGCAGCTCATGCAGCTCAATAACAAAAAAACAAACAACCCCATCCAAAAATGGGCAGAAGACCTAAATAGACATTTCTCCAAAGAAGATATACAGAATGCCAACAAACACATGAAAGAATGCTCAACATCATTAATCATTAGAGAAATGCAAATCAAAACTACAATGAGATATCATCTCACACCAGTCAGAATGGCCATCATCAAAAAATCTAGAAACCATAAATGCTGGAGAGGGTGTGGAGAAAAGGGGACACTCTTGCACTGCTGGTGGGAATGTGAATTGGTTCAGCCACTGTGGAGAACAGTATGGAGGTTCCTTAAAAAACTACAAATAGAATTACCATATGACCCAGCAATCCCACTACTTGGCATATACCCTGAGAAAACCAAAATTCAAAAAGAGTCATGTACCAAAATGTTCATTGCAGCTCTATTTACAATAGCCAGGACATGGAAACAACCTAAGCGCCCATCATCGGATGAATGGATAAAGAAGATGTGGCACATATACACAATGGAATATTACTCAGCCTTAAAAAGAAATGAAATTGAGCTATTTGTAATGAGATGGATAGACCTAGAGTCTGTCATACAGAGTGAAGTAAGTCAGAAAGAAAAAGACAAATACCGTATGCTAACACATATATATGGAATTTAAGGGAAAAAAATGTCATGAAGAACCTAGGGGTAAGATAGGAATAAAGACGCAGACCTACTGGAGAACGGACTTGAGGATATGGGGAGGGGGAAGGGTGAGTTTTGACAGGGCGAGAGAGAGTCATGGACATATACACACTAACAAACGTAGTAAGGTAGATAGCTGGGGGGAAGCAGCCGCAAGGCACAGGGATATTAGCTCGGTGCTTTGTGACAGCCTGGAAGGGTGGGATGGGGAGAGTGGGAGGGAGGGAGACGGAAGAGGGAAGACATATGGGAACATATGTATATGTATAGCTGATTCACTTTGTTATAAAGCAGAAACTAACACACCATTGTAAAGCAATTATACCCCAATAAAGATGTTTAAAAAAAAAAAAAAAAAAAGGTACAGCCAATTCTAAATAATTTGCTCTTCTCTCAGCTGCAGAGAGATCCTTTGCGAACCCCTACCCAGAATCACCGACATTTACTGCCTTGAGTGAAGTGAGAGGACTAAGGAGTTAACTGGTGGTGGAGGTTTGAGGCTGGGAGCTCAGTCCTCCCCAGGGAGGTTTAGCGGTGACCAGAGGGGCCTAGGTTTTGATTCATAGGCAACAAACTTTTACTGACCACTAACTAATTAGCTGCCTTGTTTATGACATCTCATTAAATTCAACACTAACTCTGTCCAGCATTTGGTGTTGGGATTTTGTGGGGTCCATACATAAAACCTTCCTCTTCTGGCTCAAGTTCAGGACCAGTTGAGAAACAGATACATGAAGCAAACAGATAGAGGTCACGGTATCAGCCACGTTCCTGACAGAGCTGTGGGAGGAAGCGGCTGTGTCTCTCTGGCCAAATGGACTTGCTAATGTCTCACCCATGAGTGAGGCCAGCTGACATGTCCAGTCCTCAGCATAGGAGGGTGACCGTGGACCATCCCGTAGGAGCGGGCTCCCGACCTCAACCCCCAGAGCTGGCCAGATGCGCCCCCTGCAGGTGGCAGAGCCCAGGGAAGGGAGCGAGCGTAGGCAGACCCAGTTCATAACCTCCCAGAGCCATTGGTTAGAGGTGCCTCACTCCTTCCCCTGAGGAAGTGATGGGGAGGAACAGGCCGAGGTTCTCCACCCTTACGTCCATTTGAGCCACTCATGCCCTGATCCCACCCCAAGACATGCTGGCCTGGTCCGTGGAGGGAGCCGGGCATTGATAACTTGTAAAAGTTCCCCAGGTGATGCTAGGGTGCCATCAGTGTTGAGTAACCACTCTTGGGAGATCCTCTCCTGGAAACGAGAAGCCAGGGATGCTCCCCTCTAAGGGTGGGGTTGCTTGTATTTCACAACCAGGGGAACAAGGTCTCAGGAACCTTAAGCGTCTTGCCCTATGCCCGGAGCGGGTCAATGGAATCTTAGGGATGAGTAATAGCACTGAATGAATCAGCTTTCTCCAAATCTTGGGTGGACCTGGAGGTTTTCAGCCAGGTCGCAGCCAGATCAGCTAAAGCACTGGTTCTAGAATCTCCTGGAGGGCTTGTTAAATGCAGCTCACTGCGCCCCAGCCCCAGAGTTTCTGATTCAGAGGGAGGGCTGTGTAGCTGTGAGCACAGGCTTCTGAGTTGGGCAGATCTTTGCCACCAACATTAAGGATGGCCTTGCCTGGGGTTTCACCCAACCTCTCTGGGGCTCAGTATTTTCACTGGTCAAATAGCGATCACAGGATTAATGACCTCACGTGTTTCTTGTGAGTTGAACCAGGACACACGAAGCACCTAGTGTGGTGCATGGCACGTAGTAGGACTGCAGATAGATTGCAGGTGTTGATTATTATCTGTAGATGCTGCTGTTATTCACGGATAGCTTCTCTGAAAAGGTCGAGAGGAGGTTTCGGATGCAGGCAAGAATACCAAGAGGCAGAACACCAAAGAGAGAGAGAGAGCCAAGTCTGAAAGGATGCAGGAGGGGAGCCAGAAACAGAGCAGAAGCCAGTGCACAGAAGGTACAAGCGAACTGTGTGCAGAGGGTGGGGGTCTGCTGCAGATCTGGCTGACAGAGAGGCTGGGAGTCAAAGTCACCCAAAATAGAACTCCCTCCTCTCCAAACTCTCAATTCACTCCCCCTTCCCCACTCCCTATCTCTCTGGGCCGCACGCCACATGCCTCTGTCAGACTCATTTGTTAGAACTACCCCCCTAACTGCACCCCGACCCCTGCCCTAGGGACTCAAGGAATCCTAGCAATGTGTTCAGTTCCAAGTGTTGGAGGAAAAGGAGCAAAATAAAAAGGGGAAAAAACCCTCTCTCCAGGCTCGTGTCTTTGTAGGACTTCCCACAGCCCCCCAAGTCTTCCTCTCCCCCAAGAGATGGCCATTCGGAGTCAGCATCTGGTTAGAAGTATCCAAGCCAACGGGTACCAATGGCCTGTCTCCCCTCACCCGACCGCAAAGCCCTCTCTGCCACCGCACACTCTTTCCTCTTTCATAACCAGACTCAAAGCTCATCTCCCTGAAGTCTTCCCTGATGAACTTCACTTGACTGCAAGAGTTCCTTCCTTCGTGTGTGCACTCATCCATCCATCCATTCATTCCACAAACGTTTACTGAGCATCTGCTCTTGTAACAGAGAAGAACAAACCTGACTCCATCTTGGATCTGTTCCTTTAGCTCTAACCCCTGTACTCTGTTGCCTGTGCTTAGTCGTGCTCTGCACATCTGTACATTTGCAAAAGAATGTTGCCTATAGCCTGAAATATACACGATAGGCCATTCTCAAGGCTCCGACCTTTAAAGGTACAACACTCTTCCATTCATATAGAGATACATGGATAAAGGTGCAGAACAGAGAACCACAAGTGTCTTGTTGGATACTGAAAGGAACAGTGCGACCAGACCTATGTGGACAGCTGTAAGAACAAAGGATTCCAGCACCAAGTCTGCAACAACCAGCCATGGCCCCTCCCCTTTTAGCATAAAAGCAGCCTGAATTTTAACTCAGGTAACAGGGTTCTTTGGGACACTAGTCCATCATCTGCTCAGTCTGCTGGCTTTCTGAATAAAGTCACTATTCATTGCACCAGCCACTCATTTCTCTCCATTTATTGGCCTGTCATGCAGCGAGCAGTACAAGCTTGGACTTGGTAACACTCTGTGACTGGGCAGCAGGGATTCGGATACAAAAGAGACACAGTCCCTGCCCTCCCGCTGCCTAAGGAAGGCAGCACTGGAGTGGGAGCTCACAGTCCTAAGGAGATAATGGGGCCCCCTTGTCATGTTCTTCAAGTTCATGATCGTGCTGTTCAATCCTCTTTCTTAGCATGAGAAGAGACCAATCAGCCACTGGTGAGATGGCACCCTCTTTGTCCTGCACACACAAACCACACCAAAGAAAACAAACCCGTATCAGACACGGATAACACGCTTCATGGTTCCATGTTGCTTTCCATCCTATAGAATTTAGAAGTTTGTCTGAGCCTCAGTGCATGTCATCATCAGTAACTGACTCAGCCCCTGTATTTGGCATCGTAAGAACCATCTCGACCAACATTTATTGACCTGCTTGGATGTAACAGGCACCAGAGATAAGAGATGAATAAGACATGTTCCTGAGCACCCAGAGATGACAGTCTAGTGGGAGAGCCAGGCACATAAACAGTCATAATACAATATGAGATGCACACAGTAAGGCACTGTGACGTGAGTGGAGAGCCTAGTTGTTGACCAGGAGGACACCGGGGGGGCTTCCTGGAGGAGGCAATGAAGAGAAAGCAGTAAGTCTGTTAATGAGCCTGTGCAGTGGCTTGGCTCCCGCCATTTCAGGTCATCTTAATCACGTCCCACTGACTTTGTTCCCTTCCCTTCCTCACCCCTCCGTCTCAGAATGCCCTGGGCACTGGGGCTTTTGGGAAAATGAATCCATGTGCATGTGTTATGACTATGCGGGGATTTTTTCCCCTTCCTTTATTTAAAGGGAAAAAAATAATGTTATAACACCAATAACTGATTGTGTAATAAAAGCTAAATATATAAAGCAAAATGTTATTTCCCCTGGCTATTTATAGGTGGTGCTCAGATACCCGCCTTGGCCTTTCAACTCCGGTGCCAGCGGGGGCCAGAGCTGAATTTTCAAATGTTGCACCACGGTCCTTCATAGCTGGAAAACAGCTACTGGCAGACAGAAAAGGGCAGGGCTTGGGCTGACTTGCGAGCTGAGTCAGGGCTGTACCAGGCTCTGCACAAAACAGCTACAGCTGCGAGTCAAAGCCCTCTTTATTTAACTAGGGAGGCCGAGTGGAGGGAGGCTGTCACATCACACTTTTTGTCAAGCACAGTCATCCCAACAGGTAGTGAAAATCATTGCTCGTGTCAAGACTGAATGAGAACGGCAAGACGAAAGTTTTCCCATACACAGGAACGGGAGAGAATCTGAAGACCAACAGCCCTTGCTAGCATGGAATGAGATTTCCTACGACATGAGGTGTTTGCCTTGATATTTTTACCACTGGTTGAGTCCACTGAAGCCAATCCCCCTTTCTCTGGGGATGATATACGTTATTCAAGGGGCAACATTTTATTTTTACTGAGTGCTAGAGAACTTTGACCCCAAGACTCCTTTCTGAGAAGCAAAGCCCTCAGGAATAGGACGGAGTTGAGAATCTAGAGTTTTCGCTTCTATGCTCGGCTCTGCCACTAACTAGCTCTAAGACCTCTGGGAAAGTTAACTTCCTTAAGCTTCACCTCCTTCGTCTGTCATGACACGATATACCCCATAGTGTAGCCATGAGGAGTAACTGACAACTCAGGAATAATACTGCGTGTCTGATACAGAGTACTTTACAAGGGAAATATTGAAAATATTTCCCAATATATTTTGCCTTTGGGAAATTCAGGTAATTTTTTCTTTTACTTTTCTTTTTTTTCCTTTCCTTTCTCCTGTACCCTTCCAATATCAGCGCTAAGACACAGCCTTATTTTCTCTGGTCAAAGACTTATAACCCCCAAAACAAAAAGGTCAGTAGAGCAGGGAAGGGTCACTAAGAGTTAATGTTGTTTTCTCTGGACAGGAATGAGGAACAGAAAACCTTTCTAGGACTAGGAGGGAAAGGAATTAAATGGCCAGGATTTCACTCCCTTCCACACCAGGGGGGAGGGACATCTTTAGAAAGGAGCCAATGACTTGGAGAATCCCAGGACAGCGATGTACACCTGGGGAAATGCCACGCCCCTTGGAGAAGTCCTGCCTTCAGCTGGGCTCAGAGCAACAGGGCTCGGCCAGGGGCAGGTTAGCAAGGGCCGGGGGCTGTCCCTGGGCCCACCCATCCAGAGCCCTCACATCCAGGCAACAGCTGGACACTGGGGCCCTCCAGGGGCAGGCGGGAGTCCCGGGAGAGCCACGGGGCCTGAAGAAGTCACAGCTTCAGCAACAGGTGGCAGGTAGCCCTTCAAAGGCCCCGGGACAAGACCAGACCTGGCTCCTTCAGTGGATTTCAGCACAGGGGCCCAAGACGCAGAGGGAACACAGAACACATCAGTGGACGTCAGCAGGGACCCTGCAGCCTTGAGAAAACTGGAGCCTCCCCAGCAAGCAGATGGCAGAGGAGGAGGGCCCTGGAGGACACCTCACAGGGGGTCCAAATCCTGACCTCACTGGACCACGAGCCCCTGTCTCACATCGGAAGAGACTAAAGTACCTTTATTTACTGAGATAAGATTTTAATTGCAAGTTATCAATTAGAGCAAATAATCACTTTATCCTGCACACGTGAATTGTACCGTATACACGTTCCCCAGCCATTTTAGGAAACCCTCAAAAAATATTAGCTGCCCCATCAACATCATGACTAAATAGGGTCTTCTTGGATTGACATGGAGGCAGGGCAGATGCGGACGAGAGCAAGAGCCAGTCCTACTTGTTTCAGATCTGAGTCCTAGGAGAGCTGAGGGAGCCTGGAGGGACCGGGGTGGGGAGGGGAGAGGTGCAGCCTCTGAGACTCAGGCCCCCGCCTGGAGTTTTCACCCTCTCCTACTGTTCTCGGCAAACATAGTCACGCCCTCCCTTCTCACTCAGGTTTAACTCTAATGAATCTGCCCACCGCTCTGCCCTTTCCTCACCAAGGGGGCTGCAGAGGAGGGGGTACCAGGCCACTTGCCCCCTTACACCTGCCTGGCCTGTCGGGATAGGGTCCTGCAGGGCCGTTCACCTGCCCACTCACTTACCGTCTGTGCAGGCTTAGCAGGACAGCACAGTGGGTACAAACCAGAACTCAGGAGTTAGGCTGCCTGAGTGCCGACCCCAGCACCACTGATCTGCTGTGTTATCTTTGGCCAGTTACTTCACCTTCCTGTGCCTCCGTTTCCCATCTGAAAATGTAATAGTAATCTGCCTCCTAGCGTAATTGGGGTTGAGTTAGTGGTCTTGTATACGGTGATCGGGGTCGTGCCTGGCTCCCAGCAAGCACTGTCTGCGGAGCAATGATTATTCACCTTCTCATTGAGATTATCTAAAATAACCCCTCTTCCACGTGGAGAAAAGCGAACCCTCCTACACTGTTGGTGGGAATGTAGATTGGTACAGCCACTATGGAGAACAGTATGGAGGTTCCTTACAACACTAAGAATAGAGCTACCATATGATCCAGCCATCCCACTCCTGGGCATATACCCTGCGAAAAACATAATTCGAAAAGATACATGCACCCCTATGTTCACTGCAGCGCTGTTTACAATAGCCAAGACACGGAAGTAACCTAAATGTCCATCGACAGAGGAATGGATAAAGAAGATGTGGTACGTAGATACAATGGAATATGACTCAGCCCTAAAAAACAATGAAATAATGCCATTTGCAGCAACGTGGATGGACCCAGAGCTTATCATACTCAGTAAATCAGACAAAGACAAATCCCATATGATATCACTCATATGTGTAATCTAATTTAAAAAGTGATACAGATGAACTTATTTACAAAACAGAAACAGACTCACAGACACAGTTACTGTGACCAAAGGGGAAAGGTGGCAGGGGAGTGAGAAATTAGGAGTTTGGGATTAACATACACGCACTACTACATATAAAACAGATCATCAACAAGGACCTACCTTATAGCACAGGGAACTCTACTCAGTATTCTGCAATAACCTATATGGGAAAAGAATCTGAAAAAGAATGGATATATGTATAACAGAATCACTTTGCTGTTCACCCGAAACTACTACAACACTGTAAAGCAACTATACTGCAAAATAAAATTAAAAAAAAAATTTTAATGCACGGAATGTAGTCAATGATGAATATCCAAGAGCACAAATAACGGTTTAAAACAAAAGCAAAAACAAAAACCCTCTTTCAGCACCGTCCACTCCCTTCTCCCGCCTCATTTTCCACGTAGACCTATCACCATGTGAGATGCTATATGCGTTATTTATTATCTCTCCCTGAGACATTTTTGTCCATCATTCACTGTGTATCCACAGTGCCTAGAATTACTGCCGAGCACATAGCAGACCCTGTAATAAAGAACGAATACAGGAAACTTTTCTTACTAACTGTAGAACCTTAGGCGGATTATGTAACTCCACATGCCTCAGTTTACTCATCAGGAAAATGGGGTTGACGTGAGGATGAAATGAGAAAACATTTGTGAATCTGCCCACTCCGGCCCTTGGTACATGGTGGATGGATGACGGCTGATCTGGGAGGACCAGTCTCGGCCTGACTCAGGCAGGGCCTGCAATGGTTAATCCCCAAATCTCTTCCCCCCACCCCCTGTGGCAAGGCAAGGCTGGACTGTAGGGCCACTGGCAGCTGTCCAGGTGGAGGATAAATGTCAGAGGTGGGTGCCTGTGGAGCTGCCCTGGTCCTGACGTGGAGTCTTGACCCGGGCAGCTGGAGTCTCTCCCCACCCCCTCCTGCTGGGACACACTGCCTGAGCCTGGAGCGTTTCGGGCGCAGGAGTGAGCGGTGGGAACCTCCGCCTGCCTGGGTCCCACGCCACATCCTGGCCTCGGGGGAGGTGGGCCCAAGGCCTGGCCTTCCCAGCCATTCCCAGGCGGCCTGCTCTCCTGCAGGCCCAGCTGGGGTGACTGAACCAGAGGCCTGTAGGGACAGGTCTGTCCCTCAGCATTGCCTCGTCCCTAGCCACGAGGAGGGAGCTACCGGCCTCAGCACAAGGAGGGTCTGTGTTCAGAGCTCAGCTCTGTTGGCTCTGAGCCCTACCCACCTTCCCAGCCCGGGGTGGGGGGGGGGAGTATGTTCAAAGGCAGGTGAGCCTCACGCCGCCAAGTCACAGAGAGGACACCCAGAAGAGCTGACTCCAACGGGGGTCTTCTCCATTCCCCCCAAGTCTTCATTTCCCCCATTGCTCCAGCTTTCCAGCAACTTCCCCAAGAGTCCATCCCTCTCCAGGACTGACCCAGAAAGAGATGAACACAGACACACAAGCTTAGCATGCATGAGGAAGGTGAATAAATGAAACCCAGCGTTTACCCCATGGCTCAGTCATTCCTCAGTTGCATGTGGAAGCCCCACTCTGTGCCAAGCACGGCACACAGCAGGGAGGTGGCCGTGAATAAAACACAGAGCTGGTCATCAAAGATGCTCTTGGTCAGTCAGGAAAGGGAGGACCACGGGTAAGCTGGCTGGGGAGGGGGCAAAGCGGCACAGCGCAGGTGGGAGTCTAGGGGAGGGGTCTCTAACATGGCCTGCGGAAGGAGGGAGGGCCAAGAATCTGGAAGGGTGACACCGAGGTGTTTCTGGCAGGCAACGTCTTGGGGAAGAATGCAGGGGTTGATGAACGGAGAAACGATATCCCTCACCAAGGGGCCAGCTCAGAATCACCTTGTGGGGGAAACTGGCCTCAGCTCCCATCCTCTCAGTCTTCAGGGACTTTCACTAGGAAGTGAGCTCCCCACCGAGGGCAGGAACACGGTCAGGCTGCACCCTCAGAGCCTAGAACAGTGACGGCACACGTGGGAGGCACACGGCAAACGTGCCTGCGTACGTCAGTGCACAAACTCCCCAAAGGTAAGCTCACTCCTGACCCCCAGGAGCCCTTGCTCTCCTCCGATGCCCCCGGCATTCGTGGAAGTTGATACTGCCCAGGTTCCTCTTGATAAGCATAAAAAGCTCAACACGCTAGAACACTCTAACTGGCGCCAGACAAGGTATCTCTTCAGCCTCCAGCACGGGCGTCCTTCACAGGCACAAGCAGTGGGGTTCTCCCCAGGTGCTGCTGGAATCACAGGCCACTGGGGACCAAGGCGAGGAAGAGCAGACAGCTGTTGCACCTTGGTCTCTACAGAAGGCCAGCACGGTGCTGGCACCCACTCCAGCCCTGGGCTCACTGCAGGCCCATTCGCACACGCTCCCAGCCCCTGGCGTGGAAGGGATGGGTGCGGGGAGGTGCCGATTAGCGCGCTCTGTTCAGACACCACTGTGAAGCTGGGCCCTGGGGAAATGGCCCAAACACCGGCCACTCCTGCTTGCCTCCTTCTCGGTGGAAAACTGCAAGGAGCACAGGTTCCCTTTGCTTGTCATTCAGCCAATATTTAGTGAAGACCTACTGTGTGCTGGACCCTGTCAGGGGGACTAGGAAAGCACAGTCCGCCTGTCCGAACCCTTGCCTTCCGGAAGCTCATGGTTTAGACACAGCCAGGCGGAACAGTGGTTTTCAAGCATCACGCTAAGTGCCACATCAGGGGTAGGTCTGCCGGGACAGAGAGGAAGAGAACTTCACCTCCCTGAGACCGCGGGGAGGAGATTTTACGGAAGTGGTGGTGTTCTGAACTGAGCCTTGAAGGATGGCTAATTACTTCACCAGGTACCAACCTTCAGGCAGAAGGAAGGGCAAGAGTTAAGATACAGCCGGTGAGAGGCGGGGCGTACAGAGCTGGGTGTGGCCAGACCTGAGAAGTAGCCCAGGGCTTGGTCCTGAGGGACCCACCCTCCTTGAACTCTGAAACTGGGTTTGGGATTTTCCAAAGTCTCCTTTGGTCCATTAAGAGAAACTATGCTCAGACCAAGGAGGTCGAGGGGAAGCATACTGCACACAGAGACAGAGGCCCTGAACAAGCAGCCCAGGCCCGAGCCCCCCACCCCGCCAGGCACAGGGGCGTCTCAGTGGACCCCTACTCAGAGAGCCAAGTCACGAGGGCCACTGTTCTCTGGAGTGACCAAGTGCCATTCCACAAGCTTGGGTGCAAAAATCTGACCCTGGAAAAGACTACCCTGTTCTGTTTCTGGATGGCTCCACTTCCCCACTCCCCAACCCCGCCAGTGTGTAAGGAACTTGACTCCTTTCTCTGACTACCCTGCAGGGAGGCTCCCTCAAGGCTGCTGGGAAGCACAGGGTGCTGAGAGTGGAGGTGACCATACTTTTCAAGACCACTCTACAGAGGAGAAGAAGCAAGGTCACTTACGCCAGGACCCAGAGCAGACTCACGACAGCCCACATCTAGAACCCCATCCTCAAATTCTCAGCAGGAACTCTTCTTTCCTGCTAGAGAACAGTGACAGACAAACCCTGGTTTGGTTCTTCAGTTCTTGGTTTCCTCTAAACGGTTCTACATACGCTATCTTCAGCAGAAACAACAACTACAAAAATGCCATTTAAAAACTCTGAAAACCTTCACCAAGATTCCTCAGTGAATATATTCCCTAAAGATCGTGAGTCCTGCGAGGGCCCAAGCTATACCGCCTCTCTCTTTGGATGATGTGTTCCCTAATACTCTGGAAACAAATTCACAACTTCTCCCAGTCTTCACCTCAGATCTTCTCTTTGAAGCCTGGAGAATATTTAGAAACCCTTTCAAAAAGAGATGATCTTCCCAACAGTCAGTCCAAAAGGTTCTGATCTGCCAAGTGGACGTCATAGAAACCTGCGACTTCACAAGCGATTATCATTATTCATCTACCATCAGTACCTTTTCTCATATTCCACACCTCATTTTATGTATAGTTTCCTTAATTTTGGCATGCAAAGCGGCTCTAAAATCAGCAGCAGAAGCTGAAAGCAAACCTACCTGGTGTCCAGGGATTTGGGAGTTTGGGGAGGATCAGGTGGCGTTTTGGATATGTTTTCCAGGAAAGAAGAGCTATTTGGTCATACCAGCTACACAACTTAAGGATTGTGTTGAAAGGGAAGGAAGGGAGGGAAGGAAGGAAGGAAGGAAAGGAGAGAGAGAAAGAAAAAAAAAGGAAGGGAGGAAGGAAGGAAGGAAGGAAACAAAGATTTGAAACTCTCCCCAAAACTTCAAATGACTTCTCTCCCACTTTACAGCACTATAGGGATATTCACCTTTTCAGAGACTTGCTTTCCCCAAATGACCCCGCCTGCTTACAGAATGTGGCCTTGCCCTGTGAATGATGAAGCAATGAGGTGGAGAAGGCAAGGAGCCCTGAGGTTCCCCAAGGGATAAAGGGGAGGCTCTCAAAAGTCAAAAACTATCTGCCACCAACTGTTGGTTATTTGGACAGTTAAACCAGATACCGAGAGCTGACCCTATACCCCTTCCTCCCCAGACCTCTCCTCCCCTAGCTGAGCAGAAACTAATCACATCTTTATTAGATGTGATTATTTCTCCCCACTATCTTTTCCAGGAGCCAGATACACGGCCAGCAGGCAGGATGGACCAAGACAGACGTCCAGTGGGGAAGGAAGCCAGGTTCACTGAGCCAGGCCCAGTATGCATACGCCTTATCCAATATTTACCAACACGCCTACACCTTCCGGACACACATTCTATGTGCGCCTCATGGCCATTTTCCATTAGAAACCGGGTTCACAAAGGCCAAACCATTTGCCCCGGACCATCCAGTAGTGGTAGAGGAGGACTGGGTCTCTCTCCTGCCACACTCTGTCCAAGGGGCGCCAGGACCACCATATGCCGTGTCCAGGCTGTGACCTGCAAGACAGTCCCACTTCCACGGGGATGTGTGAATCCATCGTGGCCGCAGGGAAGGCACACCTGGGAGAGAAGGTGCAGGCCAGACCCTCACCACCAATGCCTGGTGCCCCTGTGCTCCTGCACCACCCAGAGGCCCAATTCCAATCCCCACCAGCTGAATAACACCCGGGTCAGGGAATGGTGCTGGTGGAGGCCCAGCATCTTCTCCTGGGTACCACAGAGAGAGTGTGGGCAAGGGAGAGGGTGGATTGGGCTGCTCCTACAGCAGTATATTTAACTACATTTCCCTTAAGGAAGGATACCCTTTCTAAATTCACACCAAGGCTCTGCATAGGTGAGGGGTAGCCCTGACTGGGGCTCCCCCTTGGCAGGTCAGCTCCCATGGGCTCAGCTGAAGCCATCCCCAGGCCACCTCTCACCACTGTCCTCCACTAGCCAGGCAGTTGGAATAACCTGGCTCTGGAGAAGAAGAGTGGCAAATTCCAGGCTCTGGAGTATCCTCCTCTGCTCTTCTCACCCCGCTGGCTTTGCCCCATACTCCGTCCATTCAGAAAACACCCCGAGATGGGCAGGGGACCAGAAATTCACACTCTGGGCCCTGTCTGCAGCTGGCTGCCCAAGATCCAATTTCGGCCACATCTTCTCTTGCTGAGAAGGCACGGGGGGCACCTCTCTGGCTCACCCTGCCTGCAGGAGCTTGGAGGCCTCTCCTACACGTTGACACGCATCTTCTGTCCTGAATCTGCAGAACCATCGCCGTCAGGGATTTGGGGCTTGTTTTCTTAATTAACTGGAAATGCTAACACAGGAGCCTTGGAGCTGGCAGGGGCCTGGCCTACAGCGGCTACAAGAGAAAATTCTTGCTTTGAAATCTGGATCTCTCGTGTTCCCACTCATGCCCCTCTCGGGATGTCAAAACAAACAGCGCCACCCAATCAGGGGGCGCAGGGAATAAGCAGGCTCAGGTTACAGGGCCAGAGATGGATTTGGCACCAAGATGCTTCAGGGCCTGACACGTGATGAGATCTTGATTTCCCAAAATGGCTCAGCTAGACCCCAGCTGTGACAGGGGCTCTAGAGGGGGAAAGGGAGAGGTCATGAGCCTTTGTGCCAACGCTACTTCCCTGCCTGCCTACTGCTTGGCAGGCACGGAGCCAGGGATGGGGGAGGTGGCGGACATAGCCAGGTCCTATCCTATCAATTCCTGCCCTTGAGGAGATATAGTTAGGAACAACAAATTACTAAAGTATAGCATATGAAGGGTCGCTTCCAAGGCAAGAATGAAGTGACAGAGTCACAGAGGAGAGGAAGAACTCCCTGTGCTGGAGAGGGTACAGGGGTTCAGGGTCATGGCGGGACACAAAGAGGGAACATCTGACCTGAACAAGGAGTCAAAATCTTATGAGTAGATAGGACTGGGCGGAGGGGACTGAACAGGCAAAAGGGCTCAGAGGCAGGAAAGGGAAGAGTTAGTTCAAGAAAAGGCAGCCTGGGTGGGAGGGATGGAGAGTGGGGCTCACGGGAGTACGAGAAGGACTCAGTGAAGAAGACGCACGCAGAGATGGAGAAGGGGGTCGGCCCACCGTGCGAAGGAGTCCAGCCGGCCACAGGGAACCAGCAAATGTGTTCTACACAGGCCAACTCCATCTGGGTCAGGGCTGCCAAAGCTGGCCCACAGTCCGCCAGTTTTTGTAAATACGGTTTCACTGGAACACAGCCACGCCCATTCATTTCCATACTGTCACGGGCTGCTTTGGTGCTTGAGTCAAGTGAATGTGACGGAGACCTTACGGCCCCCAAAGTCAAACTCTGTGCCCTCGGGACTTCACAGCTTGGCAACTCCTAATGTAGAAGATGGACGGGGCCAGAGAGAGGTCTGGAGAAAGGAAGCCCAAGCCCAGGATGATCGCCCAGGATCTAGGGGAGGGACAGTAACCAGAGAGGAAAAGATTCACGGGATCGTTACTCAGAAGGAGGTATGACCACACGGCAAGACCCAAAACCTCAGCAGCAGCAGCAGGAGGAGAGAAAGGAGATGGACGAGGAAGAAAAGGAGGTCTGGGTCCCGGCTCTCTCGCCTCCGGCCGCCTGCACCGGGGGGTCATCTGATCCACACCAGCCGCCCAGCCCCATCCAAGGGCCGAGGCACCAGGCCAGCACAATGTATCTGCTCATATTCGGGGTGGCGAGGCCTGGGTCACAACTACAGTTCCCTATGTCAGGGATCCTGCTACAGCCTTGTCGCCCAACAGCTGGACCCTCGGAGAGGTCTGAAGTTCTGGGGTGGCCAGAGGATACCCCTCTTGGAGAGGAGATCACACAGTGCTCCCGGGAGGCCCGGCACTTTCCCTTCCCAGCCTCGGCACAAGTTGACCCATCTGGAAAGGCTTAGAGAGGAACATCCATTTGCTAGAGGTCAGAGATGCCGTGTTGGAAGAGGGGCTGCTGGCACCTAATTTGGGGACTTTCCTCTTTCATGACTTGCATGTTCCTCCCTGAGTCTCTGGACTGGGTGCCCCCTGATCCTGGAGACCAGGAGGCTGGAAGATCAGAAGCCCACGCTGTTTCACCCTGGCTGAGTCCAGTTCACTTTGCCCCAGGGAAAGGGGATGTTGAACCCTCTGCTCCTGGGAGACCCTTACTACACCGCACCCTCCCTGCAGCAGAATCGGTGTAGCCTCTCTTAATCTTTGGTATTTGGACCTCCAAGCATACAATGTAGAATCCGGTTTAAGAAACAAAGCATTAAAAGTTAAACACTATCATTTTAGGAAACCACACTTGGTGCCAACTTGCTCAGAAACATCAACTCGGGGACTAAAATCTCAGGCCAGTAGTAGGTTCTATGATGGCCACTCAGATGATTCACAATGAATGCATTCAATTTTCAGATTACTATTAAAGTGAAAACAACAGGAAGCATTTCTTAAGGAAAAGAACATTCTCAAGCTGAGTTTTCAACACAACTCTCCCCAAGGGTCTCTGGGCTCATCATCTGAAAGACTCTGCATGGGGCTGAGGACCGGGTGGTGGAGTTAGGCTGGCCAGACCTCCCCCAGTCTAATGCCCAGCCGTGTCTTCAGTGTCCATTAGAATGGCTGGCACATAGTTTAATAAAGTTGAGCCTAATGGCCTACTAACACACGAATGAATGATTGAATGAATGAAGAAGTTCAAGTCCTGGTTCCGCCATTTGCCAGCTCTGTGTCCTCAGGCAAGGTCCTTTACCTCTCTGAGCCTCAGTTTCTTCATCCATAAAATCTCCGCAATTATTCACGACTCCAAGAATTACTGCGAGAATTAAATGAGACGGTGACCATAAAGCCCTTGGTACGGTGATTGGCACATTCAAGGTACAGAATTAATGGTAATTATTGTTACTTTTCAAAGACAGCTTTAATCTCACATCCAAAACATCTTTCCAGATCTTTGCACCCTCCCAATTCCATCATGGCATTTTTTTTTTTTTTTTTTTTTAAATCTTGGTAAACCCACAGCCAGAGCCGGGCACACGATGGAGCACAGGAAATAGCTCTTGGAGCAGAACTTGGCAGACCGCATCTCTGATCTGGAGCTCAGGGCCTGGGTAAGCGCAGGGGCTGAGGCTGCTTCTGTATCCTGCCTTCTCCGTAGGAGGCTACCTCCCAGCCCTCCAAACTGCACCTGGGCATTCAAAGCCAAGGAGCTCACCTGTGCCCATGCCACAGGAAACAGGGCTGGGGGACCGCTTGCTCTGCAGAGGGTAGAGGTGCCAGCTCAGTCCCGTTCTGCCCGCTGCAGGGAGCCCTCCCGCCATTCCTTCTCACTCTGAGCTGGGGCAGCAGCGTGGGCCTCCCTCCAGGGCGGCGTTCCCAGGCTTTGGAACAACAGGCCTTGCATTCTTCCCAGCCCGGGGCAGACCTACCTCCTCTGCTACAGCCCTGCCTGCTGCTTCTGCTCACGGGCAGCTGCCCTGTCCAAGGGGCCTAGAGAACAAGCCTGGGGCCTGGTCTGTCCCCTCAGCCCTGAGTCCCCAGCCGAGACAGAAATCACAGTGTCACTCACTGCATTTGGCCTCGGGCATCTTTGCAAACAGCCCTTACTGACCACACTTTGTTTTCCCCAAATGAGAGAAATCTGCCCCTCCCTGATCTTCACCCCTTGGGCCAGGTTCCAGATGTTTCCAGATGTCAACCTTCAGCTCCCTGCCCCAGGGGTGGCAACCACTGGGAGGAGGGGAGGGGGCTAGCCCTAAGTCCGAGGCTCACTACCCAGTGGGAATCCCAGCACCACCCCCCCACCCCACCCCCGTCTCCCTCCTTCCCACGTTTGCCCATCAGATTCCATCTGGCAAGAATCACCAGACTCAACCCCAAAACTGCAATCCACAATCCAAGCAGGAAGATATGACCGTTTCTTTCACTTCCCAAGTTTATCCAGCTATTTTCCAACTTTCTTTTTAGAGATCCTGAGCTCAGTCCTTAAGAATGATCCTTGTATGTCCCAGAGCCAGGGCGGAGGGGTGGGAGTCCAGCGCTGCAGTGGGCGCTGTGGCCAGGAAGTCCTTCCTCGCGCATGGATTCTTGGGGAGTGCACACTTGATTCAAAGCAGCCTCCCTCTGCTGGAGGGTCCCAGCTGCAGCCCAGGGAGGCACCGAGCAGGGGAGGCAGGGCCACGGAGGAGCAGCAAAGAGTGTGGCTGCTTCCTGAAAGGGACAGCCTGCCTGGGGAGCCCATGGGGAAAAAGCTACACGGGAAGGAGCCAGTGGGGATGAGCCAGACTCCTCCAGGGAAAAGCCAGGGACAAGCACCGGGACCCCGGCTTTTTCACAAGTCTAATCCTGAGGGCTTCACAAGCTTGACCCCTCTCCTGCTGCGTAGGACAATGAGACACACTGTTCTCATAGGGAAGGTTGTCCACCCGCAGCTCCCCCCTCAGGGCTGGACTCCCCCAGAGGGCAGTACAAAAACCAGTGACAAATGTGAATCACTCACTGTGTGCGAGGCTCCTTCCTATGTGCTTTGCACAAAAGAGCTTATTTGGTCCCCACACTTGAGTGTGTAGATACCGTTATTTCTGTTGTTCCCATTTTACAGATGAGGACACTAAGGCCTAGAGAGAGGAAATGGCCAAGGTCCTGCAGGTTATGAATGGAAACATTAGGATTTGAACATATGTGGTTCTACTCAACCACTAAGCTTTCCCTAGAGGGGTCTAGAGGAACCTCACCGTATCAGTCAACAATGCTGACGAAGCCCCTACCAGGGCCAGGTTCACGCTGTGAAAAAGGCAACGTGCAAGACAAGGTGTCTGCCCTTAAGTGCTCACTGGAAGGAATTACCCAAATGGTAGCACCAAACTTGTCTGGAGGGTAGAATTACTTGTGTTTGTTTTGTTTTTTTCATCTTTACCATTTTATTTTCTACACTTTCTAAAATAAGCAGTTCTTCCTTTTATAAAGAGAAAACAATAAATATTCTGCCTCCTATCTCCTACCTGAATATTTAAAATGACCAAAACTAGAGCGGGAAGATCTCTCTGCTCTATTCTACACGGAAGTTCTAAGAGGAAGGAGAGGAGCAAAATGTCCTGGAACAGGACAGCCCAGCAACACTGTGATGAAATCTATTTACATTTTGCCCATTATCAAGCTACAGGCAGACTTTCAATAAAATTAAAGCAATAGCTTTTTTTTTCAGCCAAAACTGAAATTAAAACTTTTTCCATACCTGGTAATTTAAAACAAAAAACAAAAAAAAACTCAGTTAAGACCCGACTCCTCCTCATATGTTATTCCAGACCCTTCATAACGTGATCACCAACCCCCTCTGATGCTTCCCTTCACTTTGTCCCACCGCACCCAGCAGCCAGGCCAGGCTTCCAGAGGTTTCCCTAAGCCTAGCCAGAACTCTGATATTTGCTCATGCAGTACCTTTTGCCTACAACGCCCTTTTCTTCTTCCTGTAAAGTCCTTGACGCTAAGACCCGGCTTAATGGTCACCGTTCCTATGGAGGCTTCCACCCTGACGAGCACAACTGATTGCTCCCTTGTCTGAGCTCCCGCAAGCTTTGCCCATCCAGAGCATGCTGGCATCACTCTGTATTCTAATTGATTTCGTGTCTTTGTTCACTTTTCCATCCCGAGCACCGAAATATCTATGGAACAAGGCAGCACGTGATAATAGTAATTATTATTGTTTGAAGAGCATGGATAGTTTTCCAGGTCCTCCCTCTAACATTATCTCGTTTAAGCTAAAAAACTGGTTGGAGTGGGTAATGGAAGGGTCAAATATGAATACTGTGGAAGCAAGTGGTGTTGAGGTCCTCGAAACTCTGCCCCTTGGGCATTAGGTTTGCCCGGACGGCCATGAAGGGCTGGCCTGGCTCCCAGACCTCACTTTCGGGTAAAACAGATGGTTCCCACCTCCTGGCCCTGCCCTCTGCACGCTTCCCTGTGCTCCAGCCCAACACATTCTTGCCCTGGGCTCCCCCACGCACCAGGCGTGGGGATGGTGCTTCCCAGCTGGGCTGTAGAACAGATTCTCTCTGGGCTCGTGAACACAGCATGGCCAGGGCACTAATGAGGCCACAGCTTCAAGTGAGAACCCAGAATGACCCTGCCAGTTTCACGGAGGAAAACTGTCATGCAGCCCCCGCTGTACCCAACCAGGCAGCCAGTCCACAAACGCTGGCTCAGGGTAGGGGTGGCGGTAGAGGTCTTTAGCAGAGGGTGTGGACCAAAGGCACACAGAACATTAGAGCCAGAAGGAAACTTAGAGACCCCATTGCTCAATGCCCCTCTAGACAGCTGGGAAAACTGGGCCCAGACTGGGGAGGGACTTGTCAGAAGCACAGAGTGACACCGTGGCAAAGTAAGGGCTGACACCCGAGCCGTTCCTGATCCAAGCAAGAGAGACACAACCTGAAGACTCTGTACTAACAGAAAGTCACAAAGGCTACATTATTTTTCAGGGCATTCTTCAAGTACACAACGTACAAGGATTCTCGAATGCGACACCACACACAGAAAACACGTAATAGTAAAGAAAACACAGAGGAAGGTGTTGAGTAACAGTCTTAAAATGTAGTCCCCTAGAGGCCAGGCTGTGCTGTAACCCAACCCCTCCAGAACATCTCCTATGAGCAAAGAGGGCAGATAGGTCTAAGTCTAAAACTATTTCCACATCAAAAATAAATAAATCAATCAAAAAATGGGCAGAAGATCTAAATAGACATTTTTCATTTTTCCAAAGAAGTCATACAGATGGCCAAAAAGCACGTGAAAAGAAAATGCAGATCAAAACTACAATGAGGTATCACGTCACACCAGTCAAAAAAGTCTACAAGTAATAAATGCTGGAGAGGGTGTACAGAAAAGGGAACCCTCCTACACTGTTGATGGGAATGTAAGTTGCTGTAGTCACTACGGAGAACAGTATGGAAGTCCCTTAAAAAACTAAAAATAGAGTTAGCATATGACCCAGCAATCCCACTCCTGGGCATATATCCAGAGAAAACCATAATTCGAAGAGATACATACACCCCAATGTTCACTGCAGCACTATTTACAATAGCCAAGACATGGAAGCAACCTAAATGTCCATCGACAGGAATGGATAGAGAAGATGTGGTACATAGATACAATAGAATATTACTGAGCCATAAAAAAACCAATGAAATAATGCCATTTGCAGCAACATGGATGGACACAAAGATTATCATACTAAGTGAAGGAAGTCAGACAAAGACAAATCCCTTATGTTATCACTCATATGTGTAATCTAATTTAAAAAATGATACAGATGAACTTATTTACAAAACAGAAACAGACTCACAGATTTCAAAAACAAACTTATGGTTACCAAAGGGGAAAGCTTGAGGGGGAGTGGGGAGGGATAAATTAGGAGTTTGGGGTTAACATATACACACTACTATATATAAAAAAGATAACCAACAAGGACCTACTATATAGCACAGGGAACTCTATTCAACATTCTGTGATAACCTATATGGGAAAAGAATCTGAAAAAGAATGAATATATGTGTATGTATAACAGAATCACTTTGCTGTACACCTGAAACTACCACAACATTGTAAATCAACTATACTCCAATGAAATTAAAAAATATAAAAAACAAAACCATTTCCACATCGACTTTGCAGAACGTGTCGGAATGGGGACAACACAGACTGAGGCTTTCTCTCATCCTCAGGTAACAGAAGTCACACCTGTGATCATTACTGATGCCTCATCAAATATCACTGGTCCCCACTCGTCCCTCCAGGCACACAACAGATCATACTTCCTGGACGCTTGTGTCTGAGTGGGGCCACGTGACTAACTCTGGCCCATGAGCTGAGAGTAGAAGCTGGGTGTTGTGACGGTTAATGTCATCTGTCAGCTTGGTTAGGCCACGGTCCCAGATATTTGTTCAAAGTAGATGTTGGTGTGAAGATATTTTTTTTTAAGATGAGACAAAAATTTAAATCAGTAGACTTTGAGTAAAGCAGATTACCCTCCAGAATGTGGGTGGGCCTCATCTAACCATGTGAAGGCCTTAAAGAAAAGACTGACGTCCCCCGAGGAAGAGGGAATTCTGCCTCTGGACTGCCTTTGGATTTGAGTTGCAGCATTGACTCTTCCAGGAGTCTCCAGCTTGCAGGGTTGCCCTGCAGATTTTGGAATTGCCAGCCCCACAATCAAGTGAGCCAGTTCCTTAAAATAATAAAAGATAGGGAGGGATGGAGAAAGGAAGGGAGGAAGGGAGGAAGGGAGGGATAGAGATACATACATCCTATTGTCTCTCCGGAGAACTCTGACTAATACAAGTGTCATTAGTGGTCTAGAGCATTTAACTGGCAGAACCAGACCCTCTTTAGCCCTCTGGCACAGCAATCGTCTGCACTTAAGGAGGTGCCTGTTCTACCAGCCTGGGTTCCTGAGTGACTGTAATGAGTACAGGTCCTGTGTCGACCTACTACAAACCAGGTAGCATGAGTAATAAAGAAACCTCTGTTGTTTTAAGTCACTGAACTTTGGGGGCTATGCGTTACCACAGCATAATCTAACTTATACTGACTGAAACACTGTCTGTGCGTCTTAGATTTGAGATGCTAGAGTGTAAGGAGAAAAAAAAAACAAAAAAGTAATGGAACCATAAAATGATTTTAATCACAGCCTCCCACTGAGTCCCAGATATACAGCTCTTCCTCCAGTTTCCCTCGTTGTGTACCTTAGGATCCTGGGACGTCTTAACGCGGAATCCAACCTCAGTCGTGTAAATGTATCAAAGGTACAATCTCACTGGTGAAAGAAACTTCCCTAGAAAATGTTCAGAGTTCCGCTGAGGAATCTGACCCTGGGCCTGGAATGGGAAACTCTCCAAAGAACAAAAGTTTCCACTACGGCAACAAGAATGTTAAACATGATAAAAAAATTTTTCTCAGTAAGAAAAATGAGACCGTGAGTATTTATAAGCCGAAACCCAAAGGCCATTCCTAGTTCTTGTGAGGTTTCCTGCTGTGGCGGTGGGGGGAGTCAAGCGGATTAGAGGGGGTACTGGGAAGGGAGCAGGATGTCCTTGGCTTAAACACATGTAGGTTAAGCGTGGAGCCTTAGAGGAAATGCAGTTACAAAGCATTGATGATTCTCCTTAGGAATCACTGGTGACCCAGAGGCTGCTGGGACTCTGCATCCTTCTTCTCAATGGATAAATCCAGTTCCCTAACCATAAATACACTACAGAGGTAAACTCTGGGACAGATTAAGATGTAATGGATTTAAACTATTACAAAAGAACTTAGCTTAGACCAGTCATTCTCAACTGGGGGGCAGTTCTGAGGACATCTAGCAATGTCTGGGAACAGTTTGGGTTGTCACGACCAGGGAATGCTACTGGCATCGAATCGGTAAAGACCATGGATGCTGCTAAACATCCTATAATGCCCAGAACAGCACCACCTCTCCCCAAAAAAGGATTATCCAGGCTAGTACCAAGACTGAGACCCTGGTTGAGACTAAATCCCTAGTTGTGCAGGTGTGAAGGTTTATAACAAACAGCAGGGAGAAGATTCGCGGAGCAACGCCATGCTCCAACAGGAAAAAAAAAAGATACAGATAAGCAGATCCATATCAATATTCACACGCACATATAGATAAACCAAAGTTGACCGTGCCACGAAAGCACTCTGAGAGGCAGTGTAGTTCACGTGGGAAGGGAAATACATTTCACTGCTGCTCTCTCCTCCCTGATGGGGCGGAAACCAGCGTAAGAATCAGATAAGAGGGTCCATTATTTAGAAGTTGTCCTTAGATTTACAAGGGAGGCAAAGAGCAAAGTTTAGGAGTGGGGCTGGAGGGGGAAGGTAGCTGAACCACTCAGCACAATAAACAGGGAGTCGGTTGAGTTGCTGGTGAGCACCAAGAAGGGAGCGAGGAAGGACTTCCAGCCAAGCAATCCACCTCTCAGAACAAGGTTGCCCAATTCTCAACTTCAATTGTTTGCATTGTTGTAATGCAAACACCACTGGTTTCCTCAAACCTCCTTAAAGTTTACCATGTTCACAAAGCCCTTGTATAAACGGTATGTGTGTGGGTTCTGTAAATCAGGGTGTAAGGACTAAATTTCACCACTGGGCTAATACAATGCAAAGGAGAGCCCATTTGCATGAAACCAGTAATAACAGTGAACGTTTATTGCAGGCCTACTGTGTGCCAGGCATTATTCAAGTACTTGACATGCAAACACACTAAAGGTTCGCAGCTGCCCTGTGGGGGACGTCATGGCTAACCTTATGAGGGATAAGAGGTCGGAAGCAGAGGGGATTTAAGCCACCTACTCAGGGACCACAGTGAGTGCAGGTAAAGCGAGAATTCAAATCCAAGTGGTCTAGTTCCAGGGCCCGTGTTCGTAACTTCATGGCCACCCTGCTCATGACCAGCAATAATTAATAACCTTAACTAGTTGGATGGAAATAGGAACTCAGAGCCAGAGGTGACAGGAAACATTGAAGCCATCACTCTTACTTGGGCATCTCTAGACCAGTGGTTCTCAGACTTCGGTGTGACCAGGATCACCCGGTGGGCTTGAAAAAACACAAAGAGTTAGGCCGCACCTGCTGCTTTTGCTGTAGCGGGTTTGGGGGTGGGGGGCGCCCAAGGACTTGCATTTCTAACAAGTTCCAGGGGATACTGATTCTGCTGGTCCAGAACCATTCTTTGAGAACCACTGCTCCTTTGGAGGGATGCCAGGCTTCCTGTGTTTGTGCAGGCTGGATCCAGCTAATTTATTCTGAATCTCAAAGACAGCGCTGCTCAGGTGACAACTGGCCACAAGATCAACTACTGAGTAGCTGGAAACTGGAGAAGGCTACTAACAAAGAGAATGGAGGAAGGGAGGGATGAGTGTCAACTGGACTTCAACCTGGAAGACTTCCTGGAGGAAGAGTCTAGTGGTGAGTAGTGGCGACACTGGGATTACTGATTTGATGCCCACTACGGATGGCAGGGCTGAGGCTTTCGAGTCCCCCCGCGCCCCTGCCCAGCCCCAGGGAAAACACAATAATTCTGATTACCTGCCCTCCCTGGAACCACTGGGAATGTGCCCCCTTGTTCTTTGGTGAGTTCATCCAGAAAGTCTGAGCAAGAAACGTTTAACCAGGAAACACCTTCTATCATGGACAGGAAGCTGTTCAGGGCAGTGGTTAGAAGAAAGATAAACAAATTCAAATCATAGCTCTACTGCTGTGGAACTGTCCTCGCTAAGGTTCTTCACTATTCTAAGATTTAGTTTCCATACCTGTAAAGTGGAATAACTAACCACCTAAAACACAGAGTTGTAAAAACGAAGTGTATGTGATGGGCTCATTACAGCGCCCACCCTACAATAAGCTTCAGTAATAGCATCAGAGCTAAATGTGTGGCCAGGGAACCCAAGCCTTAGTCCAAGGCTTTGGGTGCTCAAAGCCCATGCAGGAGTCGGGAGGTTGAGCTTGAGATCCTTGTCTCCCTCCATCGTTTAAAAGCTCTTTCATCCCAGTGGGTACCCTCCAGTGTTGAAGCACCCTTCCTCCAGTTCTGAGCTTTCTCTCCACCAAACCATGCCTCAGGGCCTCTTTCCATAGCTAGCTGAAAATTTCTCTCATTTACAAAGTTGCTGACACTAAGGGGAGGGGACAAAATCCATGCACAAAACTGTCTAACATCTGCTCAAACAGTATGTACTCAACCTTGCTTTAAAAATGTGCAGAGAGACTGGAATGTGAGTGACCAGATATTCACTGGGCTGGGGAGGGGGGCAAGTTCTCCAAGGGTGTTTGTGGCCAGGAGGTGGGGGGCAGGGGTGGAGGCACAGAAAGGTCCAAGCCCCTTTCAGTCCTCCACTGATGGGTTTACAGGCTAATTTTTTGTCTTTCTGCTTCTATGTATTTTCTATAATAAACCTGTATTTCTTTTATAATCAAGGAGGGAAGTTTTTGTGTGTGTGTGTCTGTGTGTGTGTGTGTGTGTGTGTGTGTTTTACCTTCATATCCTTCTAAAGCTTTTCTTGATTATATCCCACTCTGCAGCTGCTCTGCCCTCTGCTCTCACGCTGCCTCTTGTCCTCTATTTCTAGCCTGTGAAGGTGTAGCCATGAGAGGTTCCTTTCTCAGTGTCCTTGAGCACCTTTCCTTGCACTGACCTGAGACACTCTGGTAGGCGGAGCTGCCCCAGAGTAGGAGGAGGTGACCAACTGAACTCATTGTCTGCCATTCTGTATCCTGCACAGAAAGAGACCTGCAGGTGAAGAGATCTATGTGTACACACACACACACCACACACACGCGCACCCCAATCTACCTCTTCCTCCCTTCTGTATCCAGAGGAAAATGTCATCCGGTGAATGCCCTCAGATGAACTGGGAAGGCAAATTCCCCAGATGTGGTTTGTGAGGGGTGGGTAGCCGGGGGATGGGGTGTCAGGCAGAGCCAATCCACTTCCATCTGGCTCTGAAATCCACAGTTATTTTCCTGGACTGGCCTGGGATCTCATTTCCCAATGTGAGGAATCTCTCTCTCTCTCTCTCTCTCTCTCTCTCTCTCTCTCTCTCTCTCTCTCTCGGTGACACACACTTTCCCCAAGAATGCCTGACTTTTCAATGAGGAATTCTTGTAAATCTGGGATTCTTGGAAACAGGACAAAGACTAATGAATTGCTGGCTCTACCCTAGGGCTGGAAACCCTCTAGAACTCACAGGAGTGGAAAGAGGAGGGATGCAGGAAAAGAGGGTGTGGTGCGTGCACGGCAGAGGAGGGCGGCAGGATGGAGGTGCAGGACCCGAGGGTTCAAGGCACAGGCTCTCCAGAAGCTCCCCACTGACCCCCAGATCAGAAGGCACCTTCCACTCTGTGACTAGAAGCCTACCAAGGCAGGGTGGGGAGGTGGGGATACAGAATAACGCTTGTTGATGGTACAGAGTTACAGGACGGCGCAAGTCACAGTCGGTTATTCAGCTCATGGAGAAAGGAGATGGTTACAACGTATAAGGGTGCAGTACAGAGGGCGTGATTCTTGGAGACAGGCCCTCTGTGCCTCTACCTATCTACGTGGCTTCAGGCAAGGTGCCTAAACTCTTAGAACCTCGGTTTTCTCTTCTGTAAAATGGGATAACACCCACTTTGCAAGTCTTATGAGAATGAGGTGTGTTGAAGTGGGCAAGTGCTCAGCCCAGTGCTTGGCACGCAGTAGGCCTTCAACTGATGGAGAGATTAACGAGTGGGAGTTTATAAAGCTCTCCGTGCAGTGGGCCAGCTGCAGGAGGCCTGACAGCCCTGGGGATGGCCAGGCAGTGAGAAGACTCAGCTCCCGGGGTCACAGCAGCTAAGCTTACTAAGCGCCCTCCATCGTATGCCCCTCGGGTGCTTCGAATGTTCTGGCAGGTTAGGGCCGTGCACCCCTCCCCAGGCCACAGCTCAGACCCTCTGCGGCCCCAGCTGCTTTAATCCAAAGTGCTAATGTGTGGGTTCCAGAGAGAAATGGTAGACGGTCTACAGGGGTCCTGGGTCCCTTGGCCTTCTCAGCTGAAATGGTCAGGAAGCACTCTGGCCTCTCCGTAGAGATCAGGTCAACACCCCGACCTTGCTGCCCAGAGAACCCCAGGAGTTCCTCATCCATCTGGAGGAAGCAGGGGCCTCAGCACTTGCCACACCCACCCCAAGCTCCCCACACAGCTGCTGCCAAGAGCTCAGACTAACCTGGGCAAACAGACCAGGCCCCAGGGGTGTTTTCTGTCTAACCGAGAAGGCAAAACACAGACATGAAAGGCTTAAGAATACCGAAAAAACAAGGGGGAAAGAAAATAGTTGTCTTTCCAAGGAGCTCATATGCGCAGAGGGATCATGGGGTGACCTGGGGAATCCACATTCCACAGAGTTAATCCGGGGAGACTTTCTAGAGAGAGTGGTGACGGGTGGGGCTGCCACTTAGGGTCACCCGCAAGCTCACCCTAAATGTCCCCTCTTAGGCCTAACTGGGGCAGAACCAGCGCTTTTGCCTGAAATAGTAAATTTACATAACCTCACCATTGCAGCGATGCTCCGTGCGGCTCTAGTTACAACAACAAGGGTTTAAGAACCGGAGAGTCTGCAATGGCAAAGGCGGTGGGGGTGGGGGTGGGGGTGGGGGTGGGGGGGTGAACAAAACAAAATCCACATGAGGTTTTCATTTTCTTTAGCCATGTGAGAATGGCTCTGTAGATCCAGCTATAAATACCCCACTGCCATTGCCACAAGATGGAAAATCGCGCGCGCACACACACACACACACACACACACACACACACACACACCCCACACACGACAAGTCCTTTCAAACAGTTCGTGGGCTTAAGAATGCAAATCAATGTTTCTAAGAATATCTGCCTTGAGAAGATAACAGTGCTAGACTCTGCTTGCCGAGTGCCCTGCGCTGATTTCTCCCCAAACATATTTGACAGGATTTGCAAAGATGCTGTCCCCCGACAGCCATCACCAAGGTGAAATTCAGAGCTGTCCCCATGGCACCCAGGCTAAGTCAAAGTGGCCACAAACAGGACCGAGGGGACAGGTTTTACACCAAATCCCTTAGAAGGAAGTGAAGAAGACCACACAGACCCCCGCCCCCTGCTTGACCCAGGACACCTTAGATCTAGTTTCCTGGAAGAAGAGCCTGAGACAGCAGAGGTTCATATATACGTCATGTACTGAGGCCGTGCTCTCAGGAGAAACCAGGAAGGGAATGAGCGAAAGAAGAGAGGGCCGGGGAAGGATGTGGTTTTAGGAGACGTCTAGCTTCAGCCTGATCCTGTGGGGAGCTCTGGGGAAGGAAGGGCACTGCCACATTTGCCCCCCCGGCCCCCGCTTGGGGCAAGGGAGTGGGGCCTTTGTACCTTTTCACCAGTTAGTCGCCGGCCACAGGATGCAGGAGAGGGTGGGGTAAGCATGATGTAATCCCCAAGCACCTCGGGGTGAGGGGGTTCAATAACCCCAGGGCAGTCCCCACAGGTGTGAGCCATTAGCTGGAATACCCACGGCAGCCCCGAGACCTGCACGGGGCACCGACAGCATCTTCCCGATGAGTCTGTGGGCCCCAGTGCCTTGCTGCTTAGAATGTGTGTTTTCTACTGATTACAAAGGTTGGTTGGTTTCTTTGCTTGCTTTGTTTTTATTTCTTCTGCATGGGATGCTTTTAGATTCGACCCGCTGAAGAGAGAAGCAAAGGTTTGATCAATGAACGTGGCATATGATGCGAATTGCCCACCTAACATTAATTCTCTCCTTCTTCCATACTAAGAGGTCTCTGCTTTGGTTTGAGGTAGCAAAATGCCCATTTAAAAAGCTTTTAGCTTCCCCCCAGACTCCCTTTTTTTTTTTTTTTTGTGGTACGCGGGCCTCTCACTGTTCTGGCCTCTTCTGCTGCAGAGCACAGGCTCCAGATGCGCAGGCTCAGCGGCCATGGCTCACGGGCCCAGCCGCTCCGCGGCATGTGGGATCTTCCCGGACCGGGGCATGAACCCATGTCCCCTGCATCGGCAGGCGGACTCTCAACCACTGCGCCACCAGGGAAGCCCCCCAGACTCCCTTTTAGTTTGAAGTCTCTCCTTAGCACAGTTTTAACCAGTTTCTACAGGTTAAAAAAAAGCTTGTTAAAAGCATTTCAGAAAAGCTTGTTAAAGAGAAACAATTAGCTGACATGCACTTTTTGTGCTTTGTCCTTCTCTTTCTTCCTGCCTGGAATGCAGATGTGAAGCTAGTGGTGATGCAGCCATCTTGTAACCAAGAGGCAGTGAGCACAAAGGCAAAAATCTCATTCTAAGGAAGGCTGAAGTAGAGACATAGAGGGAGCCTGGGTTCCTCATGGTACTGTGGTGGCACTGTGCCAACTCAGGACTGCATCTGCTGTCCTAAAAATGAGAAAAGTAAAGAACCCTGGTTAAGCTTCTGTACCATGTAGTTGGGCTTCTGTACCGTGTAGCTGAACACAAATTCTAACCGATATACGCCTGAAAACACTAGTGCTGTGGGGCATCCCATGGAATAAGTCCTCTTTAGATAAATAAATTGAGAGAGTACTAGTTTAAACAATGTGAAACCAGTTTTTGACTGCAGTGCTTCTCTGAGCATTATAGCTCCGTGAGAGAAAGAAGAGCAAAGATGGAAGGGCTGCTTCAACTTCTTTAACCACAGAACTTTCTTCCCAGGGCCACTGTGGGAACCCAGTGGTTTATCAAATGCGGTTTGGGAAATGCGAGACAAGATGACCCTTCATACTTTTCCTCCTGAACATTTCACGATTCTCCACCTAGAGGGGACCAAGTCGATGGACAGGTCCACAAGCACCCATGTCACCCTTGACGGGACATGAGTGGGAGTCAAAGAACTGAGGCCTGTGAGGTTGGCTGGAGTAGGGCAATGAACTAGGTCAATTAAAAGACACAAGGGGGTGCCAAGTCTTCTGGAATCTTGGAATCCTCACTCCTCTTTCCAAGTGGTGACTGGCATTCACCTTCATGAATAATAATGATGTTGATAATAGCCAACCTTTACTGTGTGCTAGGCCCTGTGCTTCACATCACGTTCCCATGTAACCCCTGCAGCTGTCTAATGAGAAATAGACCTTTAGTTTGCCCATTTTACAGATGAGGAAACTGAGGCCTGCTGAGAGAAGTCAAATGTTTAGCCAAGGTCAGAGGGCTATTACTCTCTCTGCTACCAAAGCCCACCACCTTCAATGGCTCTATTCTCCTACCCTTCTTTACCAAGTACACATTTTGTTCGTATATTGTGAACTTTCTCTTGATATGTTGCTTTGCAGGTGCCCCTTACCTTTGGCATGTACATGCTGGATTGGGAATTCTCCAGGGCAGGCCCTGTACCCCTATGAGTTCAGATATGTTATTTTCTCCTTTCTCTGTACCTTGCCACAGTGTTTAGAGACCATGTCTCTGCAATTAGGGTCATTCGATCAAGGCTCCCTCTCTGACATTTATCACAGCCTTCACAGGTGAGATGTGCTCAGGGGAGCCTCAGGGCGAGGGTAATGAGTGATGTGGATGAAACTGGAGCCAGGAGGAAAACTCCGGGAAGATTAGCTCCAGCTAAGGGCGTCCTCAGCCTCACATGCGTATCCATCAGGGCACTCAAGACCAACGTGGTGTGTGTCACTTGGGTTGGGCTCGGAACAGGTCTCAAGACAACCTGCCACCTGAGACCACCAAGCTCAATCATTTTAAGGTATGGTTACTACCTGGAGCATGATAAACAGCAATCCCTGAGTCTCATTCAAATCATCTTCCTTTTCAAAGCACAGAATGAAGTACATGACCCATAACCACGAACCTCAGTTCCTTTCCCTCCCAGACCTCCTTCCTTGCTTACCCATCCAAGCCAGGGGTCAACCAGTCCCCCAAACCATAGCCCAAACCGCCCGAACGCTATTACAGGTTGAATCACAGGGGACTTCTCATTACACCTGGTCTTTCTAGTTACATGATGACTGCACATCACATAGGAATATACAAGGTGCTGCCTATTCTCTGCTTGCCCCTCTGCCTCCATTCCCTGCCCTTCTCTGCCAAGATCCCACCCTGGGGGGGAATGGGAAGGTTGGCCTCTCCAGAATGCATCACCCAGCTTCCTAGGCTTCTGCTGCCCAGTGGGACTCGACCAGTTGGAAGCAACAGCAGGGGATTGGAGGGTGGGAGGAGAGAGATCTCAGGTGTTATTCCCTTACTGTCCCTCTGCTAAGCCATGGCTCTGGCAGGGGCTGTGTTCCTCTAGGGCCACAGCTCCAGCCAAGCAGCCCTTCCTCCTCAGCTCCGGCTGCCACAGGGCTCTGACAACACCAGTCCTCCCCCCTGCCCCTTCAGGAGTAACAGTATTAAGAGCTTCCTGCTGTTGTCGGCTCCTGGGTGCCTCACCATCTCCTTAGCCCTTCATCTCTCTGCAAATAGACCTCTCATTACGTTCTTATCAGTTCAGTTTTTTGGGGAGTGCCAGCTGTTTCCTGCCCAGAGCCTGATATGGGCTACAGTGTCCATTCTCAGAGCAACCACGTACCTAGGATTTGCTCCCCAAAGTCCCAGTTTTGTGCAACTTTCTCCCATTTAATGAAGGTGAATTATATGATGTATAAATAAGCCGCAGGCAGAGAGGAAAGCCACCCCCAGCGTCAGTCCCCAGTGCAAGCACCACGCAAGCCAGAGAAGGGGGCTCACTGGTGCAGAACCACTGAGCATTGAGGGTCACGGTCACGGTCAGGGACAGAGGCTGCACAACACACGACAGGGCACTCAAGGCCAACACGGTGTGTGTCACTGGGATTGAGCTCCGGACCAGATTCCAAGGGAGAGGGGGCTGCAGAAAAGAGGAGGGCACATAAAAGAGATGGATGGACTGCATTTCAACAGGCACCTAGGGAAGAAGTCAGCAGGACTTCATTGTCAAGTAAAAGAAAGTGAAGCAATTGCCAGTGGTGGGTGCTTTCCCACTTGAGGACGTTTGCGAGAGCAACAGAGCCAGGGCTGAATGGATGGGACTCAGAAGGGATGGAGAACTTCATTTGAAACCAGGCAGTTATGGTGCAGAGAGGGAGATTCTTTTTTTTTTTTTTTTTTTTTTTGCGGTACGCGGGCCTCTCCCGTTGCGGAGCACAGGCTCCGGACGCACAGGCTCAGCGGCCATGGCTCACGGGCCCAGCTGCTCTGTGGCATGTGAGATCTTCCCAGACCGGGACACGAACCCGTGTCCCCTGCATCAGCAGGCGGACTCTCAACCACTGCGCCACCAGGGAAGCCCGCAGAGAGGGAGATTCTTCCCCCTCCCCAACCTAGGCAGTCAGAAATACTTGAGAATGTTGGTCCCACGTCCTTATCAAAGGGATGTCAGGATTGTGGCCGTGGTCACCTGCCAGCACCAGCAAGGGATCCCAGTAACTCCCAAGGGAGAGATGGGATGAGAGGAGGCTCCAGCAATTTGCTAGAGAATGAGCCAGAGAGCTGCTGTTTGGTTTCTATTACTATGGCCCTGTTCTGCATCTCTACCAACATATCAAAATATGATCCCAACAAACCCACAAGTCAGAAAAAAATAGGTCAAGATTTTTAGTTCAAAAACCAGTGAATACCGTGTGCATACGGGGCCCGTATAGATGTTTGGAGAACGTTCCATTTGAAGACGATCACATCTACCTAAAATTTCCCGTATGGACCTAGAGCAAATGGAGAGCAGTTTCACAGTCACTCTACAGTGTGTCTGCCAACAGGCAGAGGGGATGGAACAGGAGTTTGTGCCCATTTCTAGAAATTACCTTGTTTTCAATTAGAAAATATTTTACCTCTCTACAAAATGTAGATAATAAACGTGTGTAGCCATCACGAGCAATAAAATACCGCAGATACAAATGGAAGCCCTGCGTGTCCCTCCCTGGTCTTCCTTCCTGCCTTCCCTAGGGGGAGCCACTTCTCTGAATTTGGTGGTTATTCCAAAATAAGGGGTTTTTTTACACTTTAATTACACAGGTAAACATGTGTAAATAAAAGCATATTATTTTGTATGATTTAATAGCAATGGCATTCTTCCTCAACGTGCTTTTTCCACTTCATATTGTTTCTGGGGTTATATCCCTATAGCACAGTCTATTCATTTTTCACTATAGTCCGTAGTATTCCATTGTACATACAAATCAAATGACGTAATCAGTCTTCTGGTTGATGAGAGACATTTGGGTAGTTTTCTAGCTCTTAAAAAAAACATGCCATCATGAATATTCCTGAACATGTCTTTTTTTCCACATGTATTAGAGTTTCTCTAGACTTACATAGGAATGAAATCACTAGGTCGTAGGGTAAGTATATCTTCAACTTTACTGGATTGTGCCAAGTAGCTCCCCAAAGCGTCCGTACCAATTTAATTCCTACCATTAGTGAATGGGAGTTGTCTTTAGCTCTACATACAACGGGAGGAGTATAAACGGGGCGGGGCGGGGGGTGCAATCTGATGAGTGTGAAATGGCTGCTCTTTAAGACTTCAGTTTACGGTAATTCCCTGATTCCGAGCCAGGTTGAACATTTGTTCACGTTTACTATTCTATAGCATCACTGCAGTCTTAGAATTGCATTTGCATGCTTTGAAAAACCAAACGAATTTTTCTTTTAATTTATAAAAGTTTGAACAAGTTGGATACTATTTCATCACTTCTTCACTAGGAAACTTGGAGAGGGAGGAGGGGCTGTGGCCAGAGCCAGAGGGAAGACTTCCTCTTGCAAACTGGCTTTGAGATAGAGATTTTTTAAATGAGTCATAACATTAGAGATGAAGCCCATGAAACAAAAATGCCAACAATCCCTGGGCAACGTAAGAAATGCATTTCTGTAGACCCTGTCAACACTGTCTAGGAAAAGTTCAGAGTGTGTTCATTGTGCCCTTTACCTGTAAGACACACAACTATGTGAACATCACAGACGCACCGAAGGAACCACAGGAACCATTTGTCTATCCTCCTGCTGCAGGAAGCACCATGTATTTACCATCCTATCATCACAACAGAAACTAGGAAGGAGATTCCATAACTTCTTCACATTCCCAAACACTCTTAAATAGAATCTAAGTTTCTCAACTTTGAGCATCTCCCACTCACGGCACTGATGACATGGGATAGTATTCTTCACTTTTAGATCCTTCCTCGACAACACCGTTAGTACTTGGAGGACTCATCTTAATATCCCCTGTCCCTGGCACAAGGATGGATGAACCAGTTTGGAAGTGCATGAGGACAGGGAACACGCGGTATTCAACTTCAAAGTTCCAGTAGGCATTCAACTTATGTCTCTTAAGGAAAGGAATTTCTTCCACGCTAAATCTTATTCTCTGAGCTTTAAGAACAGAGTAATCATGGACATAAACTTTTTGCCTTTTTGCTCCGGGTGTAAAAGAAGCCAACCTCGGGGATGCCTCTTTTCCACGAAGCCTTCCCTGACATCATCTCCCATCGCAAAACAATCTTCCCTTCTCTATGTATTGCATCAGCACCATACAGTACCTCGTACTCCAATGGAAAACAAATAATTTGGCCAATGATAACATAGGTTTATGGAGTACATACTGTGCTCTAGGCAAGTCTTAACTTTTGTCCTCATTTGGAGGTAGGAACTATTACTATCACCATTGTACAGATGAGGAAACTGAATCTCAGGGAGGGTAAATCCCTGCCCAAGGCTACAATTCTAATAAAGGGTGGAATCTGAACTTGCATCCCAGCAGTTTGACCCCAGAAATCTGCCACCACACTATACCAAAGATACTACAGGACACACGTAAGCCCTTAAATGCTTCTTGCAGTCGCTCTGGTGAAAATGCAGCTATGGCCTTAATGAGAAATTAATTATCCTTTGCATCCTTATCTCTGACATCCACCTCAAATCCCTAAGACCTTGAAGAATTTGCTGATTCCTTCCTCGTTTATTAATAAAAGCTCCCAGCCACATGGGGTTGCCACGTACGCGCTGATGCCTCACTGAGAGACCAGAGGCCCTGGAGGGGGTGTAGATTTTGTTCACGGGGTGGGGGGGGTGCACTCCACAGGACCTGCCTCAGCACACAGCGCCTCCCACTGGTGCTTCTCAAATAGCTGTCGAACCACCACAACCACTAACAACTAGGAATTACACAGCACTTCACAGTGTACTGAGCACGTTCCCTATACCCTGCATCGTAGATTTACTTCACTCCTCTACCCCGGGCATTACTGTCGTTCCCACTGCACACATGGCTGAAACCGAGGCTCAGAAATGCTACATTGCTACATGGCTTATCTAAGCCAGTGCAGCTCATTAGTGGATGGCTGAAATTCAAAGCTAGATCCTGACATCAAATTCCATGATGCGTTTGCTACTCATTAAGTTGATCCCTTTTATTCTTTGTCCTTTGTGTGCACACACACACACACACACACACACACACACACACATACACACGCACAACTGGCTTTTCTTTCTGGACCGGTGGAATAGGCATCAGATAAAAAAAAGAGGATAGAATCTAAACTAAGCTCTGGTTTTATGAACAATAAATGAATGAACGAACAAGCACATGGATAAATGTCACACACAGTCAAATATTCCTGGAGCGTTAACTCTGTGTCTGTCACCCGGCTAAGTGCCACAGATACCACAGTGACTACGGCACAGCCCTAGACTTCTAGAAGCTTCCGTTGGCAAATGCATCTCAGTGGTAACAGGATCTGTTAAAGGAAGCTCACCTTGTCAGAGCCCCATCTGAGCGGGGAATGTTGTGTAGAGGGGAAGAAGAAAACCAGACTCATTTTTAAGATAAACAGAGGAGACTAGAAGTACATCACATGAGGGCAGAGTCCAGAGAGACAGTGTTCTGAGAGAGTTAAAAAGAACCTGTACAGCCCACTGACCAGGAGAGGGATGCCCGCTCAGACTTCCAGGGGGGTGAGCAAAGCTGGGACAGTCCCAATTCACGCCTGCTTCCCAGCGTCCTATCCAGTTAGTGCCCTTTCGCTCCTGAAAGAGTCCCGGTTTACACAGCAAATGACATGGTCGCTCTTGCATTCCAGGAAAGTTATGACTTTCTCCAGCTGTCCCTGGGCAGGAAAACAATTTGACCTCCCAAGGTTGCCTTATTTCTGCTCCATCTCACAGAATGTCTTCTCATAGCCACCACCCACAGCTGGTACAGGTTCTAGAGGGTCTGTGTTTTTCTCCTGTGTCAGCACCAAACCAAAATGATTCACCGTCAGATCCTAAAATGGCTTTAGATGCAGGCACACCTGTTTTACATCCTCTGACAGGTTTCTTCCTGTAGGATCTTAGGTATCTCACTCAATTGCTCTGAGCCTGTTTCCTCATCTGTAAGAGGGATTAATAACACCAATCTCAGCTCATGGGATGGTTACGAGGATTTGGTGAAGGAGTGTAAGTGAAACACCTAGTACAGCGCCTGGCAAAAAGGACATGCCTACACCCCCACCCAGCCCCGCCCCGAGGATTTCTTGAACATGTGAGTTCTCAGATACCAAGAGCTTGGAGGATATGCACATTTCAGGAAGCCCAGGATATTACCAGGCCTCAAGCCCCTACACTACCAAGTTAAAATGCCTTCTTCGTCTTTACAGAAAGTGGAAAACATGGTACAGCCACTCTATAAAGCTGTTTGGCAATATCTCCTAAAGCTGAACACGTGCATTCCCTAGGTTCCAGCTGTTCCACTTCCAGGAACACACCAACAGAGAAGCATTCCTATCTTCACCCGTGAACAAGTGCACGAGTGTTCACAGCAAGGCCTATTCACAACAGCCCCAAACCTGGAAACCACCCAAATGCTCACCAGCTGAAGAGTGGATAAAATGTAGATAGTCCCATAATGGAATACTACACAACCATGGGAAGGAGCCATCGACACATCATCCCGAGCAAAAGGAGACACACATAGATGAGTACACGCTGTACGATTCCATTTACTTGAAGTTCAAGAACAGGCAAAAGTGATCTTTGCTGTTAGAAGTTAGGATTACGGAAGGGGAGTAAGCGGAAGGGGACACAAGGGACTTCTCGGGATGGGGGAGGTGGGAGCTTTGGAATGTTGTTTCTTGATCTAGATGCTGGTTAAACAGGTGTGAAAACCCATTGAGCTACATACTTATAAGCTGTGTTTTCTGAATCGTGTCGAACTTCAATAAAAAGTTTCAATGAAATAAACATTCTAAATGTAAAACATTTTTTTGGTAGAGAGTTGAGCAGACTGAGCAGGCAGTAGACACTTGGCAAAAGGCAGTGGCATATTTTACTTGATAAATGCTCATCGGGCCCCAGCTCTGGGCCGAGCATCGTGCAGGATGCGGGGCCAACAGAGCTAATGAGGCTGGGTCCCTGTTCTCCATCATCATCATCACTAACACTTCCTAGTACTTACTATGCGACAGCCATGGTTTCAAGTACTATTTTTTTCTTTTTACCGAATCATGCATTAACTTTATCTTCATAACAAGCCATTTTACAGATAAAGAAATTAAGGCACAGAGAGATGAAGTAACTCACGCCAAGGCCACACCGCTAACACGTAGTGGAGCCAGAACCTGAAGCCAGTGCCTACGCTCTGACCCACAGCTTTCTACTCAGAAGTCTGGTCTGTTTATCAGCTCTAAGTCCCAGCTTCCATGTAGGCAGCCCACAGACATCAATAACATCACCTCTGTTCAGGGCAGTGGTAATGGTAAATTATCAACTGAGTGTCTCAGAAAGGCAGAGGCAATTCCTAGCTCTCTCTGGGCAGCTGCCGGCCCAATGTCACATGATAGGGAACAGACTGATAAAATATATTGATGGAGATTAAAAAAAAAAAAAAAAGGCAAAGAAGAGTTAAAATGGCTTGGCCTTTCTACTGCCCAAAGTCCACTGCCCAAAGTCCACAGAAACTGAATTTGCTTCAAACGAACTTCAAAGCTGCCTCTGGCACTGTGGAGATACTGAGGGATCTTCCCACTGACCTGGAATCACTCCCTTCCCTCGCTGCCTGATCGGCGGAACTTGAGGCTGGGGGCTGTGGTGTCTGAGAGGAAGGGAGGGAGGGAGCGTTGACACTGACGCCCAGGAACGGGGTCAGACATCAGCTGTGAGTCTGTGTCCCCAAGTCTGTCCCATTGGGAATCCATCACGCGGGCAAGCTTTGCTTTGGCGCTCAAGCAGCCGACCAGTGCACATAATCCGGAAGGTGGGATGTTCAGTACACAGCACCAAAGACCTCCCTTGCTTGGGACAAAGCAGTAAGAAACAAACACCCCCGTAAGGATGAATCAGATCTGGCAGAAACCCAGGCAGGCATGATGTGAATACCTATACAGGCAGGAAGGTGGCTCCCAGTGGGCCAGAAGAGCCCCCTGAGACCACCCCCTTTATATAACAGAAGCACTGGTAAGATAGAGAGGAATTCCCAAAGGGCAACTTGTCCAGCCCGTCTCCAGGCAGGATGCCAACAAAGCCATCTGGTCACGCTTCCAACCTGATACGCCCACACCTCTCAGCCTAGCATTGGGGGTTTGGGGCAGGGAGCAGGGGCAAATACAAATTTGGCAATAAAATCAAAATATCTGTTCAGCCTTCCCAGTTATGAACAACTCTATCTGTAGAGAAATCAGCGGGATCGCACCTAGAAAACACACAAAATAGAGCACAAGGAAAAAAATGCACTTTTTCATATTCTGACATAGCCACCACCAAGTATCTGGAAAACAACAGACTCTTCCAAAACAATTTCACGGAAAATAAGTAAAACTTCTGGGGCAGGTAGGAAGGGTTCTTGGAATCAATCGCTCACGGGTGGGAGGTTCGGGTAGGAGGTGGCACTGGGCAGAGGGAGAAGTACAGCTGCCAGGCGGCCTCAGGGAAGGCCTCAGCCGGCCCCCTGGGGAGCCCTGAAGCGGGGATGCCCTTTAGAATTTGCCCACGTTGGGGCAGAGGGGCCCCACTGGTCACTGAATGCAAGTGACCCCGTAGAGAGACTGCCGCTGGGGCGGTTCTCTTCGGCGAAGGCAATTCCAAAGAGGGCTGGCCACTGCCAGCACAGCCTGTCGCTGGGACTCAGTCCTGCGGGGTCGAGGGGTGCAGGGCGCTGATCTGAGCGCAGGGTCCACACACCCGACCATTCCCCCGCACTGCCTGACTTGCTCCGTCAACGCTGTCCTCCAGTCCAACGTATCCGTCTTTGGTGCTTCCTGCCGCTCTTCCTACATAGTCAGCGACTGAGGAGACCCAAGGAGGGAAAACTGAACCGGATGAGAAGGAGGGGGCAGCCACAGGGCCTGACGCTCAACAGCTTCCCTAGGGGACAAACAAGGGCCACACACAGCATGCAGCCATAGCCAGGATGGTCACAGACTAGGTACGTCAATCACTCAGCTCTCCTGGGTGACGGATGCTTGATATGTCAGACTCAGGGACCCAAACCGGTGATCACCCAGGATGAAACCACGTTTAACAACTGACTGATAACAAAAAAAAATTGAACCTCGCTACAAGAATGGCATGACCTCAAATACTGATATATAGAGCTGTGTGTGTCTAGGCATAAAGAAATCAGAAAAAAATAAAGAGTTCCATCCATCGTAGGGACAACCTTGATAAATGGTCAAAGGGAAGAAAAGTATACTGCAGAGTAATAGACACAGATTCCATCTCGGTGAAAAACACACACTCAGACAAGACTCACCATACATGTATACACACCTGTAGTATTTGTGTGAACAAAGGAAAAGATAGGGAATGATTAACTCTAGACTATAAACATTAATTCCCAGGGTGCGGAGATGCTATTCGTTCTCTGCTTGTCTTTTTGTATCTCTGCATGATATTGATTCATGTGTTTAAGCAAGCGAGAATTACTATCATAATTTTGAAAAATCAAATAAAGAATACATTTTTAAAAATTATTTTAAAAGATTATCGACACAGTGCCATGTGCATAGCGGGGAGCTCTATAAAAATACTATTTCATTCCCTCTCTTCCCTCCCTTTTAGAAATCAGTTCCTAATTGTCCATCTGGGATTGCTCAAAGGGAATATTTAATTTAAGGCTGAAATTCTTCTATGCCTTCTCCTTAATCATTAGAAAATAACAATTTTAATATTATTCCATATACAATATATATTTGCCACCAACATAAATCTGCCACTAAAATCCATAAAAATTATACAACACCGAATTACGTATCTGGATGGCAATGCCCTGAATTATCTGCTGTTTGCTATTACCTGTGACCATGCCTCGCTCTGTTACCGTGCTAATGAAAGCTGACCACACCAAGCCAACTCGCAATTATTTTGGCACATAGACATGAAAAGCCCAGAGAAGCCAAAACCCAACTGCTCACCACATCTGCTGACAAGAAGTCAAAGAGTTGGTTTTAAGTTTCTTCCCTCTTTCCCTGTCCCTGGCTACTCCTTAGGAGAGGTGTTCCAGGGGGCAGGAGCCACCGTAGCGCAGAGGGATGAGGACACAAAGGATCCACGGAGTCTATAAACTGGACCGCTCTTCTCTATCTGGTTGGCTATGGGGATTTGCTCCTGGGCAAGTCCCAGACGGATTCCCCAAGAGTTAACTCAGCTGTCACTGAGTTGAACCAAGGGTTTAATTGACACGGTTTGGCTACCAGGTGTGGCTTCTACAATGCAATCTGGCTCTAATGCGCTCCAAACATGCAGAAGACAGAGACTCCGTCCTGCCTTGACTGTGACGCAGTGCATTAGGTGTTACATCAGAGCTGCAGTTTAAGTTTGTGGGAGGGAGGAGGGAGGGGTGACTGGGGGGGGGCGGGGAGGCTTGCTAAGGGAGCTTGGGAGCAAAGAGGCCCCCTGAGCAAGGCTGGCAGGACAAGTAGCCCAGGAAGATGAGGACTGGGGGAGCGTCTTTCATGTAGAACGAACTACAAACAAGGGCATAGAGGTGGGACATGCTTGTGACTAGACTCAGTGCGATAAAGCCTAAGTTAACCCTTGAGGGATGATGGGCGTCACCGGCTGACACAGCCGTCAGCCAAACAGCACCTCACTCACATGTCGGGGGGCCTGAGATGTGTCGTCTTAAAAAGACCCCCTTTACCTCGAAAGCCTCACGTCAGTCCTTCTCCCTCCCACCAACCTACCGACTGATTATTTTTCCCGCCACATCCTTCATTCTGTTCGTGACACTAGATTTAGATTCTGACTTCAGTTTTCCTTCAGACTGGGTAGTTGCCAGGAACTACAACCACAGCCATCACAGGTGGGTTAGCTACCGTCTGTTGAGTGCTTACTCTAGGCCGGGGGCTGGCAATCTTCACAACCATCCTGTGAGGTCCGTATTATTATCCTCCCCATTTTTCAGATGAGAAAACTGAGGCTCAGAGAGGTGAAATAACATGCAAGGTCTTACAACAGGTAAGTGGCGGAGACAGGGTTCAAACACACGTCTGTCTGATTCTAGAATCCGTATGCTTGACCACCAGACTGTAACAGCCCTCCCTACGCTACCCTTGCTCTGGTCACTCTAAGAACCAGGGCAGGAGCCATCAAACTTTTGCTGTTAAAGGGCCAGACAGTAAATATTTTCAGCTCTGCGAACTACACAGCCTCTGTTTCAACACTCAACTCCACCTTTTTCACATGAAAGCAGCCACAGACAACACATAAAGAAACGCCATGGCTATATGCCAATAACGTACAAGGCTTGTTTACTTACATGACAAGGCGACAGGCTGGACTTGGCTGCTGAAATTGTCGGCTCCCCAGCTAGAGCAGTTAGTTCATTAATTCAGCCAGCGTTCACCGAGCGTCTACCTTATGCCCAGCACGTCCTAGGTTCTGGGTAGAGAGAGAACCACGCAAGTCTCCACCCTCACGGAGCTTAAATCCTCGCAATGATTTGCTTGTTTGTTTCACCTGTGCTTGATACCCTGACTCCTCACCTTGGTCCTCTTCACGATTCCCTTAGACCCGTGGCTCTCAACTTACCCTTCACATCACCTGGGGCGCTTGTAGAACAATCAGTGCCTGGGCCCTCCCACCCTAGAGATTCTAATTTAATTGGCCTGGGGTGGGGGTGGGGGTCCGGGCACTGATAATTCTACAAGCTTCCCAGGTGAGGAGTTGAGCCACACTGCTTGGGTAGCTGCTTACCTCCTGTTTCTTCCACTTACTGTGTGAAATAGGGGAAGCCTTTTTTTTTTTTTGAAAGGTGAAGATGATTTTTTTTAACATCTTTATTGGAGTATAATTGCTTTACAATGTGGTGTTAGTTTCTGCTGTAGAGCAAAGTGAATCAGCTATACCTATACATATATCCCCATATCCCCTCCCTCTTGCGTCTCCCTCTCACCCTCCCTATCCCAACCCCTCTAGGTGGTCACAAAGCACTGAGCTGATCTCCCTGTGAGGGGAAATCTTTTAAGCCCCCAGTTTGAGCTGTAAAATGTGGATAACACGCATCTCATAGGATTATTATGAGGATGAAATGAGGCCTCAACCTGTAGGCTGCTATACAAATGTCAGGTATTATTGTCATCGTGCCATTATTTTTCAGTTTTAATGCTTGGTCCTACCTCAGTGGTTTCCCTCCCCTGTTTTGACCTTGATTCTTTGGACCAAGACAGTGTTTGGGATTTCTAAAGCAAGCTCTATGCGTAGCTCACTAACAGCCCAGGTTTATGGGTAAGTGACCCGGTGGTCTTTCCTTTTTTCTAGTAGAGCATCGCATGGGACTGCCATTTGTCTGGCATGGGGAGCGCAGATCTGTGCCCCACTTTTACAGTGAAGGTCTCCATCTCCAGGCAGGGATAGCTGACCTTTAAGCACTGTTGTGAAGCCTTGAATAAGTGGCTTATTTACTCTGACTCATGGACAAATGTCCAAACCCATGTACTTTCACGGGCTTAGAACTAAAAAGGGAAGGACATTACCATTTTGCTGAGCACTGATCAGTGTGCTAGCTTCTTCCCATATATTATTCCATTTCATCTTCAGAACAACCCTGGGATGTGAGAACACCTCTCGTTCTCATTTGACAGATGAAGAAGACTCAGAGGCTGAACACCTTGTGACCCGACGGTTCCGGAACTCAAACCTGGGTCTTGTTGATTCTGAAGCTCTTTGCACAGACCCGTGGGGTATCCTACAAATAATTTAGCTCCTCTTCAGCCAGGGTTCAAAGAGCTACCAAACTCCCTCGAGTTTCTTTTTCCCAGGTTTCTTTTTTCTTTTCTTTTGAGGGGGAGACCCAGAAAGAACTCCACAACACCTGCTAACGCCCATAGTCTGACAAGTCTCACCCAGCACTAGGACGATGATCCCCGGGTCGAAAGAAAAGGCATTTCCTCACTGTACAGCATTGGGATGGTGCAGTTTTAAAACCTCATAATGAAACAAGAAAACAAACCAGAAAAAACGTGAGGAGTGAGTCCGGAGAAATAGATAGTGCCAGGAGTGAGGAATTCACCGACCCCCAATCTGGGCCATCTGAAGAGAAGCCGGCCACTGGCTGAGCCTCTTAAAAGCCGAAAAGCCATCCCAGGCCATGGTTAAAGAGAGAGTTTGGACAAAGCAGAAACAAATGCGATCTTCAAAGTCTTAAATGTCAACTTGAAGGATAACTTAGAAGCTCTGAGATGGGCCAAGAGAACCTGCAGCTGCTTTCTCCACATCAGATGCTCCTTCCGTCCTTTGGACCAGCCACGCCACACCACCAGACAGCATGTCGATGTGGGAGGGGGCAGCCTCCCCAGCCCCTGCCCACCAAGGTGTTTACAGATGGCTAAAGCTTCCAGTTTTACAACTCATCAGATTCTCCCCTCTCACTCTGACCTGAGCACGCTTGAGGAGCAGTGACTGCCTCTGACCTCGGGCCTGTCCTTCAAGACTCCATTGGTCCTTGATCTTCCTGTCCCCCTCCCACCTTCCCACCCGCTGCCCCCAGCCACACACATACAACTGGCTCTGCTGCCCTCTTCTCTCCCGAGAGCTCAAACACAGGAGTGGTTTCCAGACCAGATATCCAGGATGCCTCGTGCCCTCTCCCGCCCCTCAGGTTAACGAACCGGCCATGCTCCTGGATAATCCCCACTAGCCGATGTTTCTAGAGGGAGGAAGTAAGTAAGTGACCTGAGCCCTAGAAACTCCACCCAACGGCCTTCAATAATGGAAAATACATAGCCAGATTTGGCAAGAGATCCTTTCCAAACCACACGGGCTCCTGATGGCTAAAAAACTGGAAAATAAAATTATGGGACTCCCTTTATTAAGGGTGTACAACATTCCTAGCTCTGTTTTAGTCCCTTTGCATAAATATCATGTTTGTGACAACCTCGTGAGGTAAATATCAACTGAGGTTTAAGCTCAGACAGAGTAAGTAACGTATCCCAGGTTACTAGTTCTCTCCCAGGGCAGACTGCTCTGATGTCTGTACTCTTCCTGTGGTGCCAGGCTGCATTTGAAATCCAGAGCTGAAGGACACAGAGTCCCTGAACACAGAGACTCCGGCTGTGGAGATTTAGAGGGTCACCTGCTGTCAAAGCCAAGGACATCCCCCAAGTGGTTCTTTCTGTCAGGTGCCTTTGCCCCTTGGACCTTCTGGAGAGCCTGAGAAGGCACCCTACGCATTCTGATCTCAGAGATGACCGAAGTGTGGTCCAGAAGCTTGAGCTGATAGAAGGGCCAATGAGCAGGCTTCCGTATCAGCCCAAGAGTCAGCGGCCTGAGAATCCGTCCCCGGTCTGAAGTCGGTGAAATGTTCCCCGGAGCAAACTCAAAAGGGTCAGGATTCCACTGACCCTCCAGAGAGGGTGATGAAAGAGCTGAGAGCCCAGATCTCACCCTCAGCTGTCCCCGAGGCGTCCTGTGCTGGGACGAGAGACCACCCTAGATTCCCAGATGGGTCCCCTCCACCCCTGGGTACTCAGCCTTCTCTTTGTAAATGGTGGGAATGAGTGGGAAGATTCAAACCATTACTTCCATCAGCTGCGCCGTAAGAAAGACGCCAGCCTGGGCCTACCGATGATCTTTGCACCCTCCTGACCGCCTATACTTCGCCCCACCCTCTTCTTTACCTCTGGATCCAGGGCTCTTCGGTAATGGCAAAAGTTTAACCTGTTTTGTGTCAAAACACTTTGGGGACAGGGGGTTGGGAAAGAAGACTGGGGAGGGGACATTTTCCCACAGAAAGCAGTAGTCTTTCAACCTCCCCTACACTCACCAAAACTAAAAACCTCCACCTCCACCGGCCTTTCTACTGGTCACCCCCCTCACACCCTCCCCCTTCCCGAACTCCTGACTCTCTTCTCAGTTCTAAGGCCCAGAAGTTTCTCTCCTCTTTTTGTCCTGATGGGGGCACGAGTATTCCCTCCGCATCTGAGGGTCTGGACGAAAAGCTCTGTAAACTCAGCTAGGAGTTAGGAGCCGCGGCGTGCAACTACCAGGGAACACGACAATCATAGCACAGTTGTTGTTGTTGTTTTTAAAAAAAGGGAGAGATGGGGGTCGATGCAGCTCCCAGAGCAACTGAGAAATGGCCGGTTTACACTTCCAGGCCTGAGGCCACGACCACCCCCACGCAGTCACCAATACAGAAACAAGCGCCTACACGTGCATCTCGCGGGTACCCCGCTACCCATGCACACGCACTTTTGTTTACACGGCCCTTAGCGCGACTTCCTTCTTCTTCTCTGCACTCAAGTTGAAGACATACTCCTGAAGTTAAAGGAGTCTATAGCTGACATTGCAGTCTGCTCAGTCTTTTATAGCTCTTCCCTAGGGGTCAATTTGTATAATTTCTAAAATCCTTCCCAAATCTTCGACTTCCTGTGGGTCCTTTCTGTATCCAGATTTCCTCCCCGTCCCTCTATTGTTACTCTCTCCTTTCTTCTAGGACACAGGGAGAGTCCAGTAATCTTCCCCCGACCTAAACATTGTAGGTCGGTTCTGCTGCAAAATACAAAACCAGAGACGCGGGATGAAGCTGAAACGGCTCTCTTTGTGGAACAACTATTGACATCCAGTGCGTGCACTGGGCAACCCAGGGCTGGTGGATCCATACAGCCCCACGTCCGCCTACGCTCAGTAGGGCACAATTCCCCCTCTACGACCTAGGGGAAATCCATTCCCTCCTTCTGCCAACTTTTCGGAGAAATCCAAGAAACTGACACCACACTCGGAAAGGCGGGGAGCAACTCAAAACTTGAAACTATTTAAAGATGGGAAGTTGCTCTCTTTCCCTTGTAGGCTTTAAGGAAAATCTCCAGGGCCTCTTTCCTGGAGAGGTGTGATTTTTATTTTTTTTTTTTTTTTCCTTGCCACCTTCCCAGGAACTTTGCAAATCCACCACGGGACTGTGGAAAAGTGGCCAAGGCAGAGAGAGAAGAGTTAAATCAAGCCCAGACCTCAAAAATCTGTGTTCAATTTTGATAAAAATCTCTCTCCCTCTCCCCCACCACTCCCCTTCCTCCACCCCACAGCTCAGACATGTTTCTTTATGTTATGAGCTTGCATCTTGTTTGGGGCACCAGGGCGCTCCCAGAAAACCCTCAACGGCCCCCACCGTGGGCACATGTGGCAGACACGTCCATTCCACTCTCCGGCAGGGCTGGACACGGAGCCTCGGTCCTGGCCACCACCTCCTCCTCCTTCCCTTTGCAATTACCTGTCTCCAGACCAGATCCTTCCTTCGCGGTTAAGTCAAAGCCGCAATGCCTGGCGCTGTCAGGGCCACAGCAGGCGGATGGATGGGCAGCAGTCGCAGGTGCTGGGATTCCCCACTCAGGACCCCTTTCCTGGGATGCTCCTTCCCTCTCCCAAGTCCCACTGCTTCTGAGAGCAAGAACCTCCCCGCTCCCTCTGCCCAGCCTGCTGGCCAGGAGCCAGGCTTGCAAGTGGGAGCCGGGGGCTTGTAAAGAGTTAAATCACCCGAAGGAACCGGGAAAAGCCACCACCAAAAAGTTGTCAGTTTGGGGGTCACCGGCTATGTCTGTCCGCTTGTGACAACAAGGAATCAGATTTCAAAGCCACAAACTTTTTTTTTTTTAAGTTTTCCAAAGACATTTCCTGTGTCCAGATGTGCCCATCCAGACACGCAAATCACACCCATCGGCGCAGACACGCACGCAGGCCCGGGGAGCCCCACTCAAGTATCCTCGGCGGCTCCTGCAAGCACTTTGGAGAAACAAAACAGGCAGCCCGTGGAGCCGCTGCCTTCCAATCCCCTTTCAGCGTTGGAAAGAAAGTAGAGGGGGAGAGAAGTGGGGGAGTGCCCCGGAAAGTCTCCCGCGGTCTCCCCGCCCCCGGACGCGAAGCAGGGAGGAGAGCCGGACGGCCGCACTTACCCCGGGGCGCCCATGGCGCGTCCGCCGCTCCCGCAGCCCCCGCGCCCGGCTGCGCGCCCGCCGCCCGCCGCGCCGGCTCCGCGCTGAACTGAGTTCGCAGTCTTCCGACCGAAACCTCGCCGCTCCCCCTGGGCCGGCCTCGCGCCGCCCGCCCCGCTCTGACGTCAGGCGTCTTGGAGCGGGATATTTATGGCAAGGATACTCTGAATTTTCCCTAGGTAGAGTTCTGATTGCAGTTCCTTGGGATTTGTAATTTTCACACTTTCAGACAGAGAGCAGGGGAGGGAGGAAGGGAGAGCGCAGCCGGCAGGGCGAGACAGACAATGAGGGTAGCTGTTTCCAACGCTGGCGAGGAGCCTTCTCAGGGCTCCCTCTGTTTTGCAAACATGTAAGGGTCAAGGAGGCAGAAGTGGTGACCTAGGGGGTGGGTGGGTTTCTCCTCACTCCTCCCCTGGTCTGAGCCGGCTGGGAGGTCAGGTGCTGGGGGTGGGTGGGGAGACTTCTTCGACCAAGTACCTTCAGGGGACACTAAGTGCCAGGAAGGTGCTAGGGCAAGAAAGGGGATAACAGAGCAGCTAATTAGAAGCCCTGGTCCACACCCTAACAACTTTTCCATTTCTTCTTTGGGAGTGCGTGCGTGAAAAAAAAGTTTCTTTTTATTAAATTATTTTCCACACTCCCTGCCTCTGTATAGCTTTTCCAACTCAGTACCAGTCAGTTCATCTTACTTCATTGCTTACGTACAGAGTTTGAGCCGTTTACAATAGCTCTTATTCATACTTTTTTAAATTGCTTTTAATTTTTTTTTCTTAAATGTGATTGTGATCCATCTGCTGGTCTGGACTGGAAATTGCCTTAGTTAAGAACAACTGTCTCCTCCATGACGGACACCATCCTCAGGGTGAGTCTGGATCTTCTCTGTTTCCCCCACGCTCCCAGGAGTGAGTAAGCGGATGGTGCCCATGCTGGGTGTTGACCCAGGTAGAGTTTTCTAGGTCTGGATTCTAATGGTCATCTGTTTCTCCATCTAGCTGAAGGGGTTTAGGGAAATGGCTTGGTTTAAAGGCCATCTTTGAAGAGTGGAGAGAAAGAGAGTGTAATGCCTTATCCTACATGGTTCCCAAAGACTGGAGGATGAACTGAAAAATGACACGCATGGGATGCAAATTGCTTGTACAGTTGGATAACGTAAGTGTGTAGGTATTCGACTCCCCATTAAGGAGAATGAGCACAGATAACCACAAATCATCACGAAAACAGCACAACTCCAGTGAGCTTCCTGTTAGCCCAGGTGGGGGTGTGGTTCTAACCACGTTACAGCGCAGCAGAGACCCGAGGACTTGGAATGCGTTTACCCCTTTGGCGGCAGCTGGTTAGGGCTGATTGCCAAAAAGAGCCAAGCCTTGGGGCTGGGCCTGTCGGTGGGAGACAGCCAAGATGTTTTGGTCCAAGCCACAGAGGGCCCAGAGCCCTGCTGTTTGGTCACTGTCAAGTTGCCCTCCTGAGCATCATACCCACTGCCACATCCCTCCATCCCCTTCCTCACATCAAAGTTCCATTGTCAGGGTGAGCTCTGCTCTGTGGTGGACACTGCACATTGGCTTCCAAAAGCCATTGACAAGCCCCTTCTCCCTTGCCTTCCTCAGCTAAAGAAACTGGAAGCCTCCAATATTCACCATCCCGGACTCCCTTGTAGCTAGAGATGGCTATGAAACCCAGTTCTGGACAGTGAGATTGGCATGCAGAAGGCAGAGGTCAGCTTCCACAAAGACTCTTTAAGAAAAAGTCAGATTCAGGGGCTTTCTTGGTGGTGCAGTGGTTGAGAGTCCGCCTGCCGATGCAGGGGACACGGGTTCGTGCCCCGGTCCGGGAAGATCCCACATGCCGCGGAGTGGCTGGGCCCGTGAGCCACGGCCGCTGAGCCTGCGTGTCCGGAGCCTGTGCTCCGCAATGGGTGAGGCCACAACAGTGAGAGGCCCGCATACCGCAAAAAAAAAAAGGCAGATTCAGATGGCATGCCCCTTTGACACTCGCTATTCCTCCTTCCCCCATTTCTTCTCTCTTAGGACATAGATATGATGCCTGGAGGTACAGCAGCCATCTTGCAACCTCGAAAAAAAATCCACTCACTTCAGGATGGTGGAGCGGGAAAGTAAAAGGAGCTGAGGCCTAGATGACATCCGTAAGTGGCTGAACTTTCCTCTGACTTCTTGTCAGGTGAGAAAAACTCCTATGTGTTCAAGTTATAATAGTTGAGTCTTGTGTTTTCTACAGCCAAGTATAATCTTACCTGATATACTCCCATCTATCCACCAAAATATAATATTGTGACGATTCCTGAGCATTAGCTCATAAGCACGACAGTTCTTTTTAACCTTATGCTGACATCATTCTTTATAGTTTTCAAAGCCTATTCACATATATCTCCTGTGAACCTCACAATCTGGAGAAGTATCACTATAACCTCCATTTTTTAAATAAGAAAAGAAGCCAGATTTGATAAATATCCTGCCCAAGATCACACAGTCAACAAAATAAGGGACCCTTGGATCCTAACCTAGTTCTTCTGACTCTAGTTCTGTGTATTTTCTGCAACAACGTCCATAACCCAACAACAAAGTCCAATAAAGAATCCTTATTACTCCTAAGTTGGCATGAATTCTATTTAATTCAACCAAGATGAAAGAGAATGAAAGTAAATTCTGGAACTAGAAAGTGTCACAGTCCACCTGGGGAATTAAGTCCAGCCCATCGTCACCCTGAATCCCTCTCACCTTCCAGCTATACTCTGACATCCTGCCCTGAATCCCTTAGAAAGTTGCTCTTTCTAAGGTCACATGGCCTTTTAGTTGAATCTGGTCTTGTCACTCTTCATTGTCACGTCCTTGGAGATGTTTACACCACCCCTTTCTGGAAGCACTCCCCTCTCTCAGGGACATCTTCCCAGCATAACTTCCCTTGTGCAGTTTCTCTCCCTTCTTCCACCTGGATGTGGATGTTTCCCAGGGATCTATCAGCCACCAACCTTCTCTTGCCCATCACCGACTCTCCTCTTGTGATTTCCTCCTTTCTTTTGAGTCCCACCGCAGGCTCCACGACTGTCTGGGAAGGTCAACCATTGTCTCTACGCCCAAATCTACTTTCCAACCACCATTTTCCCCTCAACTTAAATCCTGCTTTTTCTAACTATTTTTGTCTATATTGCCCAGCATATGGCAAGTAGTAGATAAATGGTATCTATTTTTAATGATTAGTGTAGAAAAGATGCAGGAAAGTGACTAAAGCATAAGAGGTCTTTGTGACTGACGCATTTCTAGGATCGGGAGCTGTGGTGTGATCATTCTCCCGTGGAGATCACCCCACAGGCCAAGCTACTTGTCCACAGTCAGAAGGAAATGTAGCAGAATTAATGGGAGTTAGCAGGAGCAGACACAACGGAAATGAAGAGGCACACCTAATGAGAAACAGAATAGCCTCGTTAACTCCCTTTAGAGTTAACTCCTTTTAGAATATCCTCGTTAACTTATTCCAGGCAAAGTGAGAGAGAGAAAGGTATTAAAGATGAGGCGAGAGAGGCCCAGAGACTTGGAGGTGGTGGGCGATGATGGGAACAGGGGAAGAATATTCCAGGTCTGGGGGAGGGGGCATGTCTCCATCCCTCCCCAGGTGAGCTTACTTGGGTTCTGTTGGGAAGAGGAACAGGTAAAGCTTATAAAATATGTGGCTCTCAATGCTAAGAGGCTGTTTTTGAGGTTGGTGAGCCCTGAAGAATCTGTAAAGTGGGAGGGCCCCTTCCAAGATCATCTGGTTCAGATGAAGAAAGATGGAGCCCCTACCCCCAACACTAGGGGGTGGTAATCTCCTATTCTCAAGACTGCCCCAGGGGTTGGGGGTGGCTCCATCTTTCTTCATGTCAGTCACCTGCATATCCCGGGAATGTTCCCTGAACACACAGTGAGGCTCTGGGCAGCGCACTGCTCATCTGGAAAATTCCAGCTGCTCCCAGAGGCATCCTCAAATAGTTCAGCAAGCTTGTCCCTGCTTCCAAGGCCAACCATGTACCTCCAAGGCCCAGCTGACTCGTGGGAGAAGTAGGCTTGACAAAGGTCCCTCCTGGCCCACTTCCCAGGGCCAGAGCTCCTAGTCTATACCACACAGATCCCAGGAGCACTCAGCCAAAACCTTGTGAAGGATCAATGAGAATCCCATGAGTAGCCATCCAATCAATGTGATGATTAACAGATGCCCTTCCCCAATTTACTGACACGGGCTAAAGAAGATGGTGAAAGAACTCAGGTGTTAGAATCAGAGACGCTGGTTAAATCCCCAGCCTGGCCTCTCACTGCTCTGTGAGCTCAGCATAGCAGGTAACTTTCTGAAGCTTAGTGTTTGTGACGGTCAATTTTATGTGTCAACTTGGCTGGGCCACAGTGTCCAAATATTTGGTCAAACATTGTTCTGGATATTTCCATGAGGGTGTTTTTTGGATGAGATAAACATTTAAATTGGGGAACCTCTATAATGTGGGTGGGCCTCATTCAATCAGCTTTTGAAGGCCATAATAGAACAAAGGCTGACCTCCAGGATTCTGCCAGCAGACAACCTTCAGACGTGAACTTCAACTCTTCTCTGGATCTCCAGCCTGCCAGCCTACCACGTCAGATTTGGAGCTCATCAAGCCTCCGCAATTGCATGAGCCAGTTCCTTAAAATCTATCTGTCTGTCTATTTATACACACACACACACACACACACACACACACACACACATCCTGTTGGTTCTATTTATCTGGAGAACCTTGACTAATACAATTTCTCAGCAATAACATGGGATGAAGAACATTCCATCCCAAAGGATTGTTGACAAGGTTTTTTGAGGCAAATGGATTGAAAGTCCCTACTTCAGTGAGTTCTTCTGAGACTGGAGAGGAAGAGGAACGCTAAGAATTGTGAGATCTCTCTCATTCCACCACTGAGGCTGTTGGATTCCACCTGCTGACCCCAGGCTCTGATCAGGGAAGTGCCAAACTTTGTATCAAGCGCGCTGGTAATGCCTAGAGGGCAGAAGAAGCTTGTTGTAAACTGGGCCCAGGTCAGCACAGACACATCACACATCAGGTGTTTTGATCATGGGCCCACCCTGCTTCTTTCACCTATATTGAGGGATGTAATCTCCACTGATTACAACAGGCCTCCTGGACTTCCATTAAGCAACAGTAACTTCTAAAGTTACAACTGAAGAAAGGTCAGAGGTATCACAGTTTCTTCCTGGAAAGGACCTGCCAATAGGACATTGAACTGCTTGAAGATGTTTTAGGTTCTCATCATGGTGGGAGGTTTGTAGAAAGGCGTTAGAATATGGCATCAGAAAAGCCTGGTTTCTAATCCCAGCTGTAGCTCTTACAGCTAGTAAGAGCATCATTTAGCTTCTCTGAAAAAATATGGAATAATAGGAGGATCAAACCCATGGTGCCAGAGTGAGGATTGAATTATAGAATGTTTGTAATTACAGATGGCCATTATTCTTACATGCCTCTTCCTCTCTTTGCCTTTTCCCATCTCCCCCCCCAACCCCCCCACACACAGCTCTTCTGTTAGTTAATACCAAGAATGCACTTAACATTAATGTACAATTCACTAGGTTCCTGACATCCAGCTCTCTGCAAACATCTTCGCCTGGAGTTTGCCAGGAAACCTCCCCTGGCTCAGACATGACCACACCAAATAGGCAGCGATTGGAAAATTGCCCCCATAAAGGCTGTCTCCTTCCGAGGCACAGGACTGCATTTCTGAGAAGCCTTCTCAGGTTGTTTGCAGTGGCTTTGAGGGTCGGCTCTGCTGCCTTGCCTACGTCAAAATCCTAAGTGTTTAACCACAAGACACACAATCCTGGGACATAGTGGCGGCAGCACTCCATCCCCACGGCAAGGCAGGCTGTGCGTGTGTCTAATCCGGTATGTGGCCCCCCCCACCAGCAGAGGCCAGTAAGGCACCACACCTGGCCAGATGTGGGATGGGCTATGGTACACAGTGTGCAGAGTGCTTGAGTGGGTGAGAAAGGGGGTGGAATTTCTTCCTGACCCCCATAGACAACGTGTGATCAGAGCCCAGGGTCCCAAGGCCATGCCCGCGGAGTAGCCACAGCTGCTTATGTTATTTCTGGAGCCAGAGTCCTTGCAGTCAGGGCTGCATACAAACTCCCATTTTCAGTAGCTCAAAACTCTTTGAAAAATAATGCTCAGAGCTAAATGCTCCAGTCAGCTACAAGGTGACATTGTATTTTGAAATGTTTGAGAGAAAGAAATCTTCCCAACTGACCTATACTGGGAATGAAAATGGGTAACACACACACATACACACACACGCTCATTTTTCTCCATTGAAAAATAATTTGAGACTGTTTACAATCTTTGGGTCTGTGTGACTTTGGGCTGGCGTATAGGTGTGTATGCAGGTGAGCAGGGGATTTTTGGAAGACTAAGGGACATCAGGAGAAGCATGACACATTTCATCATTCGGTGGTTTGTCTTTTAAAGGAAAATATCTTAAAAATGGTAGAGTGATGATGTTAGGAATCTGTTCCTAATTACCGCTCAGGAACTTGGCAATCTGTTTTCTCCATTCATTTCTTTTGGAAAGTTCTCAGCACCTCATCTCTTCAGCTGTGTGTGTATACAATCATACACACAGAAATAAAGAAAGAGAAAACCCACCCTGGTTGCCCTTGGAGAAAGCAAGGACATTTGCGCATCTCCTGAATCCTGCAAATATTCAAAAGCACAGATTTACAGACACTAGGAGTCTCAAAAACACCCAATAGGCTTGTTTGATTGATGCATATATGTGGTTCGGGACTCTAGTATAGGGACTTTTTCTTACTTTCTTTAAAAAGAAAGAAACAGTAGCAGAAGCAGCAGCAAAGAAATCCTTCTTGAATGCTATTTTATTCACTCATCCTGCTAAGTCTGAGGCACTGTGGTAAGCCCTGGTGATGCAAAGTTGCACTAGATGGGATTTCTAGCAATAAGAATTCAATCTAGTGGAGGGAAAGAAAGCTCAGCTACATGCAGGTTAAAAAAAAAAAAAAAAAGTAAAAGCACATGAAACTTTCAGAATCACTGTGGTTAGGATGAGGTGAAGGTCAATAGTACACTGCCTGTCTTTGGATGAATAAGAAAATACCTTCCCTTTCCACTGGTACCTTCCAGGCCAGTTGCAATTCCAGGCCAAAATGCAATTTCCAAAATACATTCTGGACAATGCTAAGCCCTTTAAATGGCTGCCAAAAAACGCAGAGGGAGTGTTTCTCATGATCAAATAAGTTTGATAAAAACTATATATTCTACCCCCATCCTTGGAACTGCACAGTGCCTATTAGCATATGGAAAGTTCTGAGAAGGCCCACAGCAAAAGAGATCTGCTGAACTTAGCTCAGTACAGTATTCCCCAAAGTTATTTCCTCACAGGACCCATTTCTCACATAACATCTATGAACATCCCATGACTTTCAGAAACATTGTTTAGTCTGAAGGGGACCAGAAGAAGTCTCTAAAAATAAACACAATTGTAATGGGATGCTGAAGTGGAATTTTTAATGAGGCAGCAAGATGCAATAGATAAGAAATTATAAAATAATGTTTCAGAGTGAGAAGAGGATCTTCAAAAGGAAGTATCTAGGAACTGGTTTCATGTCTCCAAAAACTCCTTCCTATAAGAAGAACTGGAAGCATGGAAATTGAGAAAGAATGTGATGAGGAAGATTTCCCTGAGATGCCTACCAGAATTCCTTCTCTTCACCCCCACAGTGAGAACAGCTTGAGGGGAGTGACTCAAGGACCTAAGTGCTTCCTGAAGTTGGGAATTGTGGACAGTGTCAAACTCCAGCCTGGAAACCTAGAAGGCAAGAGACAGATGGTAAATTGATTTGGTGGTGGATCAAAGGAGAGTAGTTACTTTACTGGGAAGGCTGGCACTTCCAAGGCTTGCTAGGACAAGGATTTATCCATGTGTCCTGACAACCATATGTGGGCCACATGGGTGAGAAAGTGAGCCAGGAGACCTATTTAGATCTTATCAAAGAGGACTACCTGGAAGAATTATGGGACCACAATATCAAGAGCTGGTGCAGAGTGGGCTACTGGCAAACCAACTAAATGGGAGAAAATCAGCTGAAGGAAGAGAATGCACAAGCCCGTATATAGGATGTGCAGTTGAAGGGACCCAATTGAGTAGTCTCTGAAGAACCCACCAAGAGCTCATAGGGAAAAGAGCCTGATATATGCAAACCATTTTACAACCATACCAGTCGAGTAAAAACTTCTTTGAGGAAGAGGAGACTTCTAACTATGGCTGAGTAAGGAGATAAGCAAACAGTCTCCCCAAAGCAACTATAAATCAGGATTAAATTAACAAAAACAACCATTATGGCACTATGGAAATCAACCAAAGGCATATGACAATCTGAGAAGTGTTTATACTTTACAAACTGATGAACTTTGGGTAAGAATACTGGGAATCTCTGGTATTTGGACTTGAGGCTGTGTGAAATCATTCACTGACCACTGCACTAGGAAGATACAAGGGTGATCTTTAGGAAGCCAAGCTTATAAATGAAAGTAAGGATATCAAAACACAACTGAACTGAACTGAGACATCACTATCCATATACTGCAGGTTTCACAGATTTAGCCAAGGCAAGTGATAGCAACAACAACCTCACGATCCAAAGTCGCATACAAAAAAATTAATCTAAAATGTGCAGTTTTTCAACAAAAAAATTTACGAGACACACAGAGAAACAGTAAAGTGTTACCCATATGCAAGAAAAAAAGCAGGCGATAGAAACTTTATGAGTATCTTCCAAATGCTGGGTTTAGCAAAGACCTTAAGAGCACCTACTATAAATATGTTTTAAGAACTGAGGAAAGCAATGTTTAAAGAATTAAAGGAAGAGTGACAACAAGGACTAAACAAATAGAGATTCTCAATTAGGACACAGATATTATATTTTTAAAACAACCAAATGAAAATTCTGGAATTCAAAACACACCTAAAGTAAAAAATTCACTATAGGGCTCAAAAACAGATTCAAGATGGCAGAAGAAAGAATCAATGAACTAGAGGATAGATCAATTGAAATTATCAATCTGAAGAATAGAAAAAAAAAAATGAAGAAAAAAGTGAATAGAGCCTCAGAGACCTCTGGAACAACATCAGGATATAAGGGGAGTCCCAGGAGAGAAGAGAGAGAAATGGACAGAAAAAAAAATTTTTTTGAAGATATAGTGGCATAAAATTTCCAAAATTTGATGAAAATCTACTGATCTACTTAATATACTGACCAAGAAGCTCAAAAATCTAAGTGGAATAAACACAAAGTAATTCACACCTAGACATATCATAGCTAAACTCTTAAAAGCCAAGACAAAGAGAAAAATCTTGAAGGAGAAAAAAAATTCTTTACATACAGGGAGCATCAATATGTTAATAGCTGACTTCTCATCTGAAAGATTGGAATGACATATTCAAAGTGCTGAAGAAAATATTCCTAACCAATAAATTCTAAATCCAGCAAAACTATTGTTAAAAATTTAGGCAAAATTACCCACAAAGCATAGTTAAAATAACAGATATTAAGTGACACTTCTTAAAAATGTATTTAACATGCAAAAAAGCAGTCAAGGAGGAAGAGAAAATATACAGAAAAAATACCAAAATGGTAAATATAAATCCAACCATAAAAATAAGCACATTAAATGTGAATGAACGTATAGAATCAACTACATGCTGTCTGAAAGAAACACACCTTAGATTCAAAGACGCAAACAGGTTGAAAGCAAAAGGTTGGAAAAACAATATACTGTGCAAACAGCATCTGCAAAAAATCTGCAGTGGCTATTAATATCAGACAACATAGACTTCAAAACCAGAAATAGTATTAGAGGCAAAGAAGGATATTTCATAATTATTAAATGGTCAAATCATCAGGAAGATATGATAAATAACAGAACCTCAAAATTCATAAAATAAGAAGTGACAGAATAGAAAGGGGAAACAGAAAATTCGATAATATTAGTTGGAGACTTCAATATTCTGCTCTCCAGAACTGATCAAATTACTAGACAGTAAATGAGCAAGGATATAGAAGACTTGAACAACTCTACCAACCAACCTGATATAACATTTTGTGTACATGTGTATGTGTATCTTAAAGTCTATTTTGTCTGATACTATAATTTAATTTCCTTGTGGTCAAACACCATACATTGTATGACTTCAATCTTTTTAAAATTTGTGAGACTTGTTTTATGGCCTAGTACATGGTCTTTGCTGGACACTGTCTCAAGTGTGCTTGATAATCTGAAGCTATTGGTGACCATTTTATCACTAGGAAATATCTTCCTTGCCTAAAACTCCATTTCTAGTATAGCACACCTGGTACCTTCCCTAGGAAAGACCATATGCTGGGCCATAAAACAAGTTTTAATAAATTTTAAAGGATTGAAAGCATACAAAATATGGCATCTGATCACAGATTACTGAAGTAAATTATAAAAAACAACAAAAAGAAATCTGGGAAATCCGTAAATATTTGGAAACTAAACAACATACTTTTAAGTATTCTAGATTGGAAGACTCAGTATTGTTAAGATGGCATTTCTCCCCAAATTGATGTATAGACTCAATGCTATACATCATAACTGATGTATAGACTCCTATCAAAATCTCAGCAGGGTTTGCTTGTTTGACTTTGGCAAAAAAATTAAATTGGCAAGCTTATTTTAACATTTATATAGAAATGAAAAGGAACTAGAAGAACCAAAACAAATTTGAAAATGAAGAACAAATTTGGAGGATTTATATTACCCAATTTCAAAACTTACTATAAATCTACAATAATCAAGACAGTGTGGTGTTGACATAGAGTGGGCATACAGAATCTACATATCATCTATATTATAGATCAATGGGACAGAATTAAAAGTCCAGAAATAAAACTTACACTTCTGTACAAGTGATTTTCAACAATTCAGTGGGGAGAGGATAATTTTTTCAACAAATAGTGCTGAGAAGCTGGAGATCCACATTAAAAAAATATAACTTGAATCATAAATAGACTTAAATGAAAGAACTAAGACTATGAAACTTAGAATAAAAAGAGGAGAAAATGTTTGCGAACTTGGGTTTAGCAAAGAGACTTTAAATAGGACACTAAAAACATAATCTATAACAGAAAAACATTATAAACTAGACCTTGTCAAATTTTTAAAGTTTTGCCTTTCAAAAGACACTGTGAAAATGAAAAGACAGGAAAAGACAAGCCATATATGGAGAAAATATACGCAAATCATATATCTGATAAAGGTCTTATATCCAAAAATATAAAGAACTCTTACAACTCAATAAGTAGAACAAAAAACCCAATTTTTAAATGGGCAAAATATTCGAACATTTTATAAGAGGAGATACACAGATGCCTAATAAGTACATGAAGAGATACTCAACATCATTGGTCATTAGGGAAATGAGAATTAAAATCACAATGAGATACCTCTATACATCTACTAGAGTGGCTACAATCAATAGGACAGACAACAGTAAGTGTTGGTCAGGATGTGGAAAAACTGAAATTTTCATAACTTGCTGATGGGAATGTAAAATGGTACAGTGCCTTTAGAAAATGGTTTGGATGTTCCTTAAAAACTTAAATATAACACAGGTTAAAGGAACTTCTCTAGGCAGGAAACACAAGAGAAAGAAAAGACCTACAAAAACAAACCCCAAACAATTAAGAAAATGGTAATAGGAACATACATATAGATAATTACCTTAAATGTAAATAGATTAAATGCTCCAACCAAAAGACATAGACTGGCTGAATGGATACAGAAACAACACCCACATATATGCTGTCTAAAAGAGACCCACTTCAGACCTAGGGACACATACAGACTAAAAGTCACAGGATGAAAAAAGATATTCCATGCAAGTGGAAATCAAAAGAAAGCTGGAGTAGCAATTCTCATATCAGACAAAACAGACTTTAAAATAAAGACTATTACAAGAGACAAAGAAGGTCACTACTAAGGATGAAGGGATCAATCCAAGAAGAAGATATAACAATTGTAAATAGTTATGCACCCAACAGAGGAATACCTCAATACATAAGGAAAATGCTAACAGCCATGACAGGGGAAATCGACAGTAACACAATAATAGTAGGGGACTTTAACACCCCACTTTCACCAGTGGACAGATCATACAAACTGAAAATAAATAAGGAAACACAAGCTTTAAATGAAATATTAGACAAGATGGACTTAGTTGACATTTATAATACATTCCATCCAAAAACAACAGAATACACTTTCTTCTCAAGTGCTCATGGAACATTCTCCAGGATAGATCATGTCTTGGGTCATAAATCAAGCCTCGGTAAATTTAAGAAAATTGAAATTGTGTCAAGTATCCTTTCTGACCACAATGCTATGAGACTAGATATCAATTACAGGAAAAAAACTGTAAAAAATACAAACACAAGGAGGCTAAATGATATGCTACTAAACAATGAAGAGAACACTGAAGAAATCAAAGAGGAAATCAAAAAATACCTAGAAACAAATGACAATGGAGACACGATGACCCAAAACCTATGGGATGCAGCAAAAGCAGTTCTAAGAGGGACGTTTATAGCAATATAATCCTACCCCAAGAAACAAGAAACATCTCAAATAAACAACCTAACCTTACATCTAAAACAATTAGAAAGAGAAGAACAAAAAACCCCAAAATTAGCAGAAGGAAAGAAATCATAAAGATCAAATCAGAAATAAATGAAAAAGAAATGATGGAAACAATAGCAAAGACCAATAAAACTAAAAGATGGTTCTTTGAGAAGATAAACAAAATTGATAGACCATTAGCCAGACACATCAAGAAAAAAAGGGAGAAGACTCAAATCAACAGAATTAGAAATGAAAAAGGAGAAGTAACAACTGACACTGCAGAAATACAAAGGATCATGAGAGATTACTAGAGCAATTATATGCCAACAAAAGGGACAACCTGGAAGAAATGGACAAATTCTTACAAAGCACAACCTTTCAAGACTGAACCTGGAAGAAATAGAAAATATGAACAGACCAATTACAAGCAATGAAATTGAGGCTGTGATTAAAAATCGTCCAACAAACCCAGGACCAGGACCAGATGGTTTCACAGGCAAATTCTATCAAACATTTAAAGAAGAGCTAACACATATTCTTCTCAAACTCCTCCAAAATATAGCAGAGGGAGGAACACTTCCAAACTCATTCTATGAGGCCACCATCACCCTGATACCAAAAGCAGACAAAGATGTCACAAAAAAAGAAAACTACAGACCAGTTATCACTGATGAATATAGATGTAAAAATCCTCAACAAAATACTAGCAAACAGAATCCAACAACACATTAAAAGGATCATACACCATGATGAAGTGGGGTTTACCCCAGGAATGCAAGGATTCTTCAATATATGCAAATCAATCAATGTGATACACCATATTAACAACTTGAAGGAGAAAAACCATATGATCATCTCAATAGATGCAGAAAAAGCTTTTGACAAAACTCACCACCCATTTATGATAAAAACTCTCCAGAAAGTAGGCATAGAAGGAACCTACCTCAACATAATAAAGGCCATATATGACAAATCCACAGCCAACATCATTCTCAGTGGTGAAAAACTGAAACCATTTCCTCTAAGATCAGGAACAAGATAAGGTTGCCCACTCTCACCACTATTATTCAACACAGTTTTGGAAGTTTTAGCCACAGCAATCAGAGAAGAAAAAGGAATACAAATTGGAAAATAAGAAGTAAAACTGTCACTGTTTGCAGATGACATGATACTATACATAGAGAGTCCTAAAGATGCCACCAGAAAACTACTAGAGCTAATCAATGAATTTGCTAAAGTAGCAGGATACAAAATTAATGCACAGAAATCTCTTGCATTCCTATACACTACTGATGAAAACTCTGAAAGAGAAATTAAGGACACACTCCCATTTACCACTGCAACAAAAAGAATAAAATACCTAGGAATAAACCTACCTAAGGAGACAAAAGTCCTGTATGCAGAAAACTATAAGACACTGATGAAAGAAATTAAAGATGATATAAACAGATGGAGAGATAGACCATGTTCTTGCATTGGAAGAATCAACATTGTGAAAATGACTATACTACTCAAAGCAATCTACAGATTCAATGCAGTCCCTATCAAACTACTACTGGCATTTTTCACAGAACTAGAACAAAAAAATTCACAATTTGTATGGAAACACAAAAGAGCCCGAATAGCCAAAGCAATCTTGAGAAAGAATGGAGCTGGAGGAATCAGGCTCCTGGACTTCAGACTATACCACAAAGCTACAGTAACCAAGAGAGTATGGTACTGGCACAAAAACAGAAATACAGATCAATGGAACAGGATAGAAAGCTCAGAGATAAACCCATGCATATATGGTCACCTTATCTTTGATAAAGAAGGCAAGAATATACAGTGGAGAAAAGACAGCCTGTTCAATAAGTGATGATGGGAAAACTGGACAGCTACATGTAAAAGACTGACATTAGAACACTTCCTAACACCATACACAAAAATAAACTCCAATGGATTAAAGGCCTAAATGTAAGGCCAGACACCATCAAACCCTAAGAGGAAAACATAGGCAGAACTCTCTATGACATAAATCACAGCAAGATCCTTTTTGACCCACCTCCTAGAGAAATGGAAATAAAAACAAAAGTACACAAATGGGACCTAATGAAACTTAAAAGCTTTTGCACAGCAAAGGAAATCATCAAAAAGACAACCCTCAGAATGGGAGAAAACACTTGCAGATGAACCAACTGACAAAAGGATTAATCTCCAAAATATACAAGCAGCTCATGCAGCTCAATATCAGAAAAACGAACAACCCAATCCAAAAATGGGCGGAAGACCCTGACGGACATTTTTCCAAAGAAGATATACAGATTGCCAACAAACACATGAAAGGATGCTCAACATCACTAATCATTATAGAAATGCAAATCAAAACCACAATGAGGTATCACCTCACACGGGTCAGAATGGCCATCATCAAAAAATCTACAAACAATAATGCTGGAGAGGGTGTGGAGAAAAGGGAACCCTCTTGCACTGTTGGTGGGAATGTAAATTGATACAGCCACTATGGAGAACAGTATGGAGGTTCCTTAAAAAACTAAAAATAGAACTACCATATGACCCAGCCATCCCACTACTGGGCATATACCCAGAGAAAACCATAATTCAAAAAGAGACATGTACCACAATGTTCATTGCAGCACTATTTAGAATAGCCAGGACATGGAAGGAACCTAAGTGTCTATCGACAGATGAATGGAGAAAGAAGATGTGGCACATATATACAATGGAATATTACGCAGCCACAAAAAAGAAATGAAATTGAGTTATTTGTAGTGAGGTGGATAGACCTAGAGTCTGTTATACAGAGTGAAGTAAGTCAGAAAGAGAAAAACAAATACCATATGCTAACACATATATATGGAATCTAAAAAAAAATGGTTCTGATGAACCTAGGGGCAGGACGGGAATAAAGACACAGACATAGAGAATGGACTTGAGGACACGGGGAAGGGGAAGGGTAAGCTGGGATGAAGTGAGAGAGTGGCATGGCCATATACACACAACCAAATGTAAAATAGACAGGTAGTGGGAAGCTGCTGCATAGCACAGGGAGATCAGCTTGGTGCTTTGTGACCACCTAGAGGGGTGGGATAGGGAGGATGGGAGGGAGACGCAAGAGGGAGGCACAAGAGGGAGGGGATAAGGGGATATACGTATACATATAGCTGATTCACTTTGTTGTACAGCAGAAACTAACACACCATTGTAAAGCAATTATAGTCCAATAAAGATGTTAAAATAATTAATTAATTAATTGTAAAAAACTTAACTATAAATTTACCATTAGACTCAGAAATTCCTTTTCTAGGAACAAACCCAAGAGAAATATATATCTACACAAAGACATGTATGTGAATGTTCATAACAGCATTGTTTATATCTTCAAACTGGAAAGAATCCAAATGTCCATCAGCTGGTGAATGGATAAATAAAACATGATACCTCCATACAATAGAATATTATTCAACAGTAAAAAGAAACAGATTTTTGATTCATGCCACAATATGAATGACCATCAAAACTTCACACTGGTGAAAGAATCAAGACATAATATAGTACATAGTGTATGATTCCATTTATAGGAAATATCCAGAAAAGGCAAGTTATTATTTTTTTTTTTTTTTCTGTACGCGGACCTCTCACTGTTGTGACCTCTCCCGTTGCGGAGCACAGGCTCTGGACGCGCAGGCTCAGCGGCCATGGCTCACGGGCCTTGCCGCTCCACGGCATGCGGGATTTTCCCGGACCGGGGCACGAACCCGTGTCCCCTGCATCGGCAGGCGGACTCTCAACCACTGCGCCACCAGGGAAGCCCAAGGCAAGTTATTTATAAAGACAAAAATCAGATCAGTGGTTGCCTTGGACTGTGGGAAGGAATGGGGGTTGACTGCAAAAGGGCTTGAGAGAACTCTTTGGGGTAATGGAAATGTTCGGACAGAGTTAAAATTATGATGGTTGCGCAACTCTATAAATCTACTAAAAATCACTGAATTATATACTTACACTGAGTGAATTTTATGGTATATAAAATATGATATGCAAAACTGTTTTTTAAAAAAAAATCACTTTCCTGCCTCTCCTCCTTCCTCCCAACTCCAATCCTGAGGGAGGAGCGGGGGCAAGAATCAGGCCAGAAAGAGAAGAGAATGCTAACCACATCCTTTCCCCAAAGGTAGGCAGTTAGACTGGAACCAATTTTAGCTGGGGAAGAGGTGGGTGTATGGGGTTCAGAAAAGAAAGGAGTCTTACTCTAAACAAATTGAAGTGCTAATTAATATACAGGATTAAATATTTTAAACCAAGTCTATGTTTTACCCTCTAACATATTTGTAGAGCTTTCTATTGCCTACTAATGAACTGAAAAGTCACTTGGCCTGAGATTTTACCTAGTAGCAGGGAAAAGACACCCACTACATTGAAGGAGTGAAAGGTCAGCGGGAGGCAAAAGTACAGTTGATTTTATAATCACCCCCCATGAAAACTAACTTTTTAGACTCTGGGAACACAAGGATCAGAAACAGCAAGGACTCAGATTCAGCAATATAACAAAGTGTAGATTCAAAGTTGTTTGGGGAACAGAAGAATTTTGAACTCAGGATCTGTTAGACCTGGCTTTGAGTCCTGGCTTGGCTATTTAATAGCTGTGTGATTTTGGGAATGTCACTTAGCCTCTCTGATTTCAAATTACTTATCTCCAAATTGATGATAGTAAGATCTACCTCAAGGGGTTATTATAAGGATTAAATGGTATGATGAATATGAAAGGATTTTGAGAGAGGGCTTATCAGTCTAGGTGTATCAGGGTTCTCTCAGGGAAGATGAGCCACTGTGAATTATATAGAATAAGGGATTTATTATAGGGATGAGACCTAGCACGGGGGTGTTAATGCAGTCTATTTAAGGCTATCACTTCTGCATCTCACGTTGGGTCCAAAGTCAACAGAGCTGGGCAGTTATGAACGGAAGGTGCATATGAAGTGGGGAGACTAAGGTTTAGCTAGAACCTGGAAGGACAGACTGGAACTATGTCTGTGTCTTGCCACCTCTACCCTAGATGACCCAAGTGGCCTGCAGGATAAGCTTCACATGGACCTGGTCCAGGATTCAGAGACGGAAGGAGGATATCGGGTGGGAGCTGGTAGAGCTGCGTGCTCAGCCTCTACCCCTCACCCACAAGGTGAACCAGCAGATCAATCACAAGATGCTTGAGTTACAATAGTGCCTGCCCTAAAGCAACCTTCGGAGCATAATAAAAGGACCACAGCTTCCTGTCTGCCTTTCAAATTTTATGCAAATTTCTCTTGTGGCCAGGCTTAACCTGGAACCATGCAGAGAAGAGAATTCTGTGAAACACAGTTTCAGCTTAGCTAAATTGACATAATACAATGCCACCACACTACACCCCATGACAGCTTGGCATCCATACATATTTATTTTCATCATCATATTTAATGTCCAAATAAGACAATAACAAGATCATGCTTTGCCTTACATGATGCAACTATCTGTAAAAGAGGATACAAATTTCTTTTATCCATCTTTGCCAGATGTTCGTTCCTCTTCCAGCTGAGTCACGCTCATCTAGAGATATTTGGTAATTTAAATACTAAGGCGTAAAGTTAACTACTGTTAACACATCTTGTGTTAGATGGTAAAGAAATGGGAGAGGTAAAGAAAAATAGGTTAATATATTCATAGTAAAATAAGGAAGAAATACTCATAACCATTATAGTCATCATTTCTGCAACTGGTTATATGGTCAGAGCTGGTGTTTACCTTCTTCTACTATCCATTCAATATTACCTTTGCCCTTAATAAGCATATTTCAGTGATCAAAGTTTCTTACCTCATGGGGTAACCCCATCTTTATCTCTCAAGGGTACGGAACACCAGCACTCCAGCATGTACTAGGTTGCTGTCATTTACCATTGATCTCTATCACAGGACATTGGAGAACCAAGGGATGCCCCAGGAGATCTCCTGCATCCAGACATACTAGCGTATTATGCCTTTTCCCCCCCTGTACAGCAGCCATCAATTTCCCCTTGATAAGGTCAATCACCTATGCTTGCACAGTATTTCCCCTTCTCTTCCTGTTGATTCCCTAGCATGAAGAGCCCAAAGTGGTCAGGAGGCAGTTCCAGCATCCAGTTTAATGGAATCATCACTAGTGGTGGACATATTTCTTCTTTGTCTAAGTCCTCTAGACGAGAAGAGTCCAAAGATGCAGAAACAAAAAGCAAAAGTTTCACTAGAGGTAATAGAGAATCCATTCCCATTTCCACCCTTTGATTCAAGAACCCATGAATCCTGGCTACGAGAGAAAGAGCGCTATACCTTGGTCACCCATTTAGAGCATAAACCTTATCCTGTAGGACATTGCCTCAGCTGGTACCGTAACTATATCTGCAAAAGGGCCAGTCTACTGTTCTATCAGTCAGTTGCTTCAGAGTAATGGGGAACATGGTAAGATCAGGAAAACCCATGAGCAAGAGCCCATCACTGTATTTCACTGGCTGTAAAATGAGTTCCTTGGGCGGTAGCAATACCGTATTGAATACCATGTCCGTGGATAAAGTATTCTGTAAGTCCACATATAGTGGTTTTGACAAAAGCATTGTGAACAGGAAAGGCAAGTCTATATATATACTAAAAAAAGTATTTGCTCAGTAAGAACAAAGTGCTGTCCCTTCCATGATGGAAGCAGTCACTTTAATCAACTTGCCACCAGGTGGTTGGCTGATTCCCCCCAAGAAACGGTGTACTATCAAGGGCTCATTGTTGGTCTCTGTTCTTGGCATACTGGGGACTCAGCAGCGGCTGTAGCCAGATCAGCCTTCATGAGTGGAAATCCATGTTGCTGAGCCCAGCCATAACCTCCATCCTGCCACCAGGACCACTTTTTTCATAAGCCAATAGGTTAAGGAAAGGTGGCTGGGGAAAGAGGCTGTCTGACCTGCAGAATGAGTCGTCTTGTCCACCGAATTATTAAGCTCTTCCTCTGCTGAGGCCATTCTTTGGTGAGCAAAGATGCAAATGTCTTTACTTTATGTGCCCATTCAGAGAATCTAACCGTCTACCTCTTCCCCAGGCCTCCTTGTCATTAATTTTCCAAGTCTTTGACCACCCGGTCAAACCATTATCCACTATGCAGGAATCAGTGTAGATCCCAGCCTTTGCCATCTCTTCTTCCAGGCAAGATGAACAACTCTGTACACTGGAAGGATATTTATTCACCATTGTCCTTCAGGGACACCCAGGAGGGGCTATGGTTTTGTACTCATCTACCTTCACATACTGTCAGTATCTTGCAGAGAATCATATGTAAATCAAGTCCAAATTTTTTTTTTTTTTTTTTCGGTACATGGGCCTCTCATTGTTGTGGCCTCTCCCATTGTGGAGCACAGGCTCCGGACGCGTAGGCTCAGCGGCCATGGCTCACGGGCCCAGCCACTCAGCGGCATGTGGGATCTTCCCGGACCGGGGCACGAACCCGTGTCCCCTGCATCGGCAGGCGGACTCTCAACCACTGTGCCACCAGGGAAGCCCCCAGATTTTTTTTCTTAAATCAACTGATCATAGAAAAAAACCCATGCAGCCATGGAGACAGGTTGAGAGGGAGGAAGCAAGGTGGCAGGAACAGAACCAGCTACATAATTTGTGGAGCCCAGAGCAAAATGAAAATGAAGGGCCTCTTCCTCCAAAATTATGGATTTCAACACAGTGACAGTAGAGCATTAAACCAAATGTGGGGCTCTTTTGTGCATGGGCCCTGTGAGAATGCCCAGGACCCTCGGCAGGAGTATGGGCCTCGGCATCTGGACCACTTGCTTATGCAACTTCCTTGTGCTTTAAGACCTGTTTGAGCCCAATTTCATGTATGTCACTTCCATCTGATGATGGAGTGGTCCCTGCATGCCCAACTTTGTGTTTTAATGTGTCAGACACCTGACACCTAATTCATGATGTGCCACTCAAGTCATATGGTAACTTGGTGACCCATGGTCAGGGGGTTTCAGCCTCTACTAGGACCCAGGAGCAAGGCAGAGCTATTTCTCAAAGGAAGATAGTTATCCACATAGGATGGCACATCTGCTCAAAATTCTGACACTTTGTGCTGTAATTCACCTATCAAGGCCAGCCAAAGGCTTCATAGAAGCATCCCAATCTGACTAGACACTTCAAGCATCATTGGATATGCTGGATCACACAGTCCAAGAGTTTGTACTGCAGCCTGGTTCTGTTGAAGCGCCCTCTGTTGTCCTGGCTCCCATTCAAAACTATGCAAGCAGGAGTTGAGGATTTATACAAGCTCTATCCATTAAACATGGGCCACAAGCATGGCCACAAAGCACAGCAGACCAGAAACTATGAACAGATCTATTTGACTCCATCATCACCAAAGAAAAATCACTCCGGGGATGTGGTCTGTTGATGTTTGATGAGTAGTACCAGATTCCTTGAACAGAAAAGTTAAAACCTTTTAAGTCTGGAAAGCCATATGGTACAGTGGTTAAGGCTGGGGACTCGGGGGTCAGCCTGTAAGAATCCCTGAGCCCAAATCTAAGCCCCATCACATTCAAGTCGTGTGAGTTTGGGCAAGTCATTGATAACTTCTCTGAGCCTCAGAGGGGATAATAATAGTTATCGATTATTTGCAAGTATTACGAGTTATGATAGTTACCTAATAGTTATATCAACCTTGGAAGGTTGTTATAAGGATCCAATGAGCGATGTGTGAAGTACGGGGCTGAGGCACAGAGTGAGGGCTCAATGAATGATTAGCTTTTCTTAGAGTTGAACAGAATATAGAAGTCACTGGATTTGGGTAGGAAGAAATCACAGGTGTGGCTCATGGGAGGACTGCCCCTTAAATATGGAAGTTGGACTCTCTATGCCTCTGACTTGAGGAGTCAAAGGAGAGAGGGGAACCAAGAATGTGTTCAGGTCACCGTTCTGCTTTCCAAACCGTGAGCCCGTGGCAATTCCTCCCCCATCTCTGCATCTCAGGTTATCTCAGGTGTAAAACGATAGGGCTGATCTTCATGATTTCCTGGTCTCTCTCATCTCTGACAGTCTCTGACTATGATGACTCCTACCTTCCGTGAGATGTGGGATCTTCCCCTCCCCACCCCCCCACAGCCATGAGATCCCACCCACGATCCCAGCAAAGAGTGCTTCGGACAGGTCCCTGCAGCTTTTTGCCCTGAAAGCAGGTCTGGCAAAGACCAATAAGAGGTTTTCGGTATTTATTAAAGCTCTGGAAATAGCTCCCACATATACAACTGAACTATTTTCAGCCCCAGCTATTTTCTTTTCCTTTTGAAGAGTGGGTGGATTTTAAGAAAAACAGACTAATTGGGTATATGTTAGCATTGCCACAAAAGCAAAACAGTCAGATTTCCCAATACAACACCAAGGCAGGGCTTGGGATTTGGAGGATTAGAAGGGAAGCCTGGTGGTCTTTCCATTTCTCACACCCAGGGGTCTTGTCTTTCTGACCAACTGGCCTCTCACTGGGCCAAGTAAGGGGAGCTTCTGTGAGGGTCTCCATCCTGGGGGTAGAGGGTCAGGGACAGCACGATTCCCTCCTTCCACTCTCCAGGCCCCCAAGTTAAGAGCAAAGACACCACAAACACTTAAGCAATTAGAGAATAATTTAAAACAAATGTGCACGGGAGTCCACACAGAGCAAAGGAGGCTCAGCTTAATGTGCAGTGTGGAAGAGTCTTCCTAGGGCTTTATCTTTCACTGGGGAAAAGAAGTTCCTTCCTGCACCAAACACACCCAGGATTCCGGTGAAACGCCCACCCCCGCTGCCCCCAGCGCCTCCCCCCACTCAAACACACACAGGGCCTTCATTACTTTGTTGTTCCAAAGCAGCCTCTAGCCCAGTGGAGCTGCCCTTGAACATAAATTCCCTGGCATATAATCCAAATAACTTTTGGCCACATATGGCAGAAAATCCAAAGTAACAGTAGCGTAAATGAAATAGAAGGTTATTTCTTGTTTATGTCAAGGAAGCCCAGAGGTAGAGAGTCCAAGGCTGTGTGTGGTATGGAGGATGGGAGGAGGTGCCCAGGGGTAATCAGGAACGAGGCTGCCCTGTCAGACCTTCCAAGGACATGATTCTGACCTTGAGATTGTATCAGGCCAGCAAGGAGGAGGGCATCGGCCCCAACCTGCCTATTGGGCGTGCATGTATTATTTGTCATTCATTCATCCCACAATGTATTTACTGAGCAGTCACTATGTGTCAGGTACTATGTTAGGTACCAGGTCATAATGTGACTAAGGCAGCTATGTCCATGCTGTTGTGAAGGTCACAGTCAAGTGGGGAAGACAGATAAGAAGATGTAAACAGAAAAAATGAAATCTCTGGCTGAGTGGTACGTAGGAAACAGCCAGGATACTGTCACAGGGAATAGCAAGGGAGACCGACTTAATACCAGGTAGCACAGGGCACAGCTAGAATGCTGCAGAAGTGGCGGTGGAAGGACATCCATGGAGAAGGTCGTCAGGGCAGCCAGGGTTCTCAAGAAGCAGATAGAAACGATGGCAGATGTTTTGAACATGGCTGCTGCCAATCAAGTAGTCACCAGCCACAATGCAAAGGGACCCAGATAGACCTAGGAGAACACACGGTACACTCTAACCACATGCCAGGCCCAGCCAGCCCTGCACAGTTCGGTTCAACCTATGCGGTAGAGGTGATGAGGCCCATTTAACGCAACCGAGATGCACTCAGGGCAGCTGCAGCGACCGGCCCGACTTCAGTAAACAGCAAGAAAGAAACAAAGCTGCAGTTTGAACTCAGGTCCTCGGGATCCAGGCCCTTTGTACACACAGCTACTCAACTCTTAAGAGGAAACTGATGTATTTCAGCGCATGCATTTGGGTTAGGGAGAGCAGGGTACTGGCCCGAAAAGCCTGGTGCTGGTGCCCATGGAGAACTAACAGACCAGACCCACAAGGGCACAGAGGCCAGCCAGCCTACAGCATCACGTTACACTCCCCAGACCTAATTGCTTTACAGACTAAACAGCACAATTTACAGTCAGCTCTGGGATAATGACGTCTCCTCGTCCACTTCTGCTCCCTTCCGGGGGATTCCAGCATTTTCCTCAGAGACATTAGACAGAGGCCCACAAGACTGAGGCTCTCCGGACTCAAAGGCAACCATTGTGAGAGAGGTGGAGGAGGGGCCCGTGGGAGGTAGAGGGACTAAGTGCTATTGCAGGCCCAAGTGCGGCAGAGGGGCCATCCCAGATAAATCTCACCCGCGCTCATCTGGAGACGACACAGTGACACAGAGGTCGACAAGAAAGCCAGCAAATTAACTGCCTCATGTTCATTCAAGTTTTTAAGTAATCAAATAACTCAAACCCAGGTAGACAGTCTTAATCCCCAGAAATAGCTTGCTTTATAAATCACCCACAGAAAACTGTTTCTCCTTATTCCTCCCAAGTCTCCCTTTTTAGTAGAAAGTCGTTATTTTTAGATTAAAAATAAGCCTTTTGAACAAGTCAGATTATCTTTCCGTGTCATTGCTTTAAAATATAAAACCTGAACTTCAAAAAGCGTTCTGCCCTTTTTCCGGAGTGTCATCTTCATGCATTTCTAGGCCATGCCTTTTACTTATAACCAGAAGGCCAAAATTTATGAACGCCGCAACCTTATGTACAGAGATGGCAGTGTGAGAATTCTTACTGTTCTTACATAAGTGTGCACTCAGAGTGTGCTTGTGAGTCCAGAGCCACGGTCAGCAGGCTTCCCTGTTCTCTTTATTCCTCTCATTTGTTTTTCAAGTTCCCTTTGAAGCTAAGAAAAAAATGCTTACATATTGGACAAAATTAGGGGAGAGTAAATGAGAATAGGGGTCGAAGCTAAGCTAGTACCATATTTATCTGCTCACAGAGTTTCATCAGTTGTTCAGCAGTCTATGCTTCTGGGAAGATTGGGCATACGCAGCCATCATCAGCCTTACGATGAGGCCAGATCAGAGTCACTCAGAGGGCTCTGTTCACTTTACTCTTTTTTTTTTTTTTTTTTTTTGCAGTACGCGGGCCTCTCACTGCTGTGGCCTCTCCCATCGCGGAGCACAGGCTCCGGATGCGCAGGCTCAGCGGCCATGGCTCACCGGCCCAGCCGCGCCAGAGCACGCGGGATCCTCCCAGACCGGGGCACGAACCCGCGCCCCCTGCATCGGCAGGCAGACTCTCAACCACTGCGCCACCAGGGAAGCCCCACTTTATTCTTATTAAGTGTCCCTTGGGCGCCTTCTCACTTTCTTCCTCAACTAGCAAGTCCAGAATTCTGCTGGTTTTGTTTTATCAAACTTCTCAGCATTTCTATGTGTGCAACAGCAGAGCTGTGTGGTTATGACCAAGCTACCTAATCTCTCCGTGCTTTGATTGTCTCTTCTGCAAAAGGGGAATGACAGGAATAATGCCAACATAATGTATGTGAGGCACAGTGCAGGGCACACAAAACACTAGCTACTGTTGCCGCAGTATTAATAAATAAATCCATGAACACAGATGAAAAACCCTTTAAACAGGATACTGGAAAGGAGCAGTGGTGTGGGCAATCCTAACTGCCAGCTAATCTGTACGTGCAAGACCTGTGGTGTAGACAGACTCAGGGCATTCCTTGCTGGTCCCTACTATAGGGTGTGGATCCAAACAGCAGGGCAATCATGAGTACGGGCTGCCTTCTGCCTTGGCGAGAGGGCTCCGGCTAGGACAGGCCGTCAGCACCCGGGCTCCCGACTGAAGAACAGGATCTTCAGGGTCTTCAGCCTTTGCCCAAAGGCTGAGTGGCTGGTTCCAAACCAGAGACAGGGTCTGACCAGGCCAGAGAAGCCAGGACAGAGAGAAGAATCCATGCAGGGCTAGACAGCGGTTACCAACCTCACCAACGAGTCCCCTTTCAGCACCCTTTCTGTGACGGGTAGTTCAACCTTGGCCGTCATTCTGTATCCATATGTGGCCTGATCTAATAATGAATGAGATGATAAACGAGATTCCTTTGGCACTGGGGTTCCTGATCAGCCCCACAACTGGGCTTCTCACTCGGAACTCCTCCCAAAGGGGGCTTGGCCTATATCCAGGGCCCACACCGAGGCCCCTGGAAGACAAAGTCCTACCGAGTTCCTACCAACCCCCTTGCCGATGAGATGTTTAGAGAAGACAAGTGAGGAGACCAGGAAAGTTCTTATCCTGTGCTCTCTCTATTCTTCACTCATGTGGAGACTTTCCCAGCTTGGGAAAGAACAGAATTCAGGAGCTCCGAATTCAGCAGTGAAGCACATGTTGTACATCTGAGAAACCTAAGCCAAAAGTGATGACTTGGGTAGGATGCACATTGGGAGAGAAGGGGAAAACAGCCTGTGGCTCTAACAGCAAGATCTGATGCCCTTAAAAAGTCCCAGTGAGTCCTAAGGTGCCATCAATAACCAGTCAACACTCATGAGCAGGATGTAATAGCATCGTGACATTCTGAGTTAATGTAATGCTAGCAGTAAGTGAAAAACCTACTCTTCAACCAGAACATGCAGTGCTATTGCCAAAGAGGTAAACTTTTAAAAAAGCTTCTTGAAATACTGAAAACAGTTCTAGGTATTTTCGCCATAAGCTTATTTATTGTAAACATTTTGCTGCATTTTTTGCCACAAACATTTTTGCCACATAACTGATTGGCCATAAGGCAATTTTACCATGAAAAATAAAAGAGGAACGTTAGAAAGGACACAATGGAACATGAGAAATAAATTTAAAAAATTAAAAGACTTTATTGTGAAATACAAGATATTTGAATACATTTTAAATGGGTGTAGATTCATGCCAGTCTGTGCAAAGAACTGATTTTATTTTTATTTTGTGGGTTGTACCTACGCTTTTGTCTTCCAAGTCTTTCATAGTATCTTCACTTTTTTTTTTTTTTGCTTGTTGATTTGTTTCCTCATTTGGCATCACACTATTTCATGTTTTGGTAACATTTCTTCCTTCATTAAGAGAGGTATCAGCTTCCCAGCACTAGGATGCATGTTGGCAACTGAGCTTTACTGGGCTGTGAAAGCTTTACACTGCTTGGCATATTGTCACATGTCCATGGATAGACGTTCCAAAGTTCTATGGGAAATGTGGGTTCAACTCTGTGCCCTCGAGGCCTCTTTCTCCTCCAGTGTAGTGTGTTTCAAAATTAAGAAATCGACTCTTGGGCTACAGTGAGGGTGATGGGAATGCCTACAGGTAGTCTTTGGGGATCAGGGCCAGACAACCTGATTGAGATGGCTAAAACCTCTCATGGTTTCCAGTGGCTCAGAGGGGTGGAAGGGTGGACTGCACCAGAATGCAAAATAACTCAGTCTTCCCTGTGACTCTGGCCTCACCCAGTGGGACCAAGCCATTTCCCCACTGGCCAACTGCATGTCCGCATGGGCATTTTTCTCTGCAAAAAAAGGAAACAGATAAACATGAGCAAACCTACCTTGTGGGCAGGTTAAGGAGCACACTCCAAAAAAAAAAAAATCACAGGGAGGCAACAGGTAGAGGTCTTTTCCTGGTGTGTCCCAGCATCCATCAATGGCACTTGCATGGACATCAAATTTGCTGTGTTCAGGAATCTGTAATCCCCAGACAGCTGACTCCGGCTGGGTAATTTGGGTCAGGGATATTCTCCTGCAGTGCAAATAGCTTCACTCCATCGTGCACTACTTGTTTCTTTTTATCCTGCCCCTAACTTTTTATGGGATCCTGCATGTAAGGCCAAAGTTACAGTGCCAGCAAGCACACAGTGTATCCATGGGGCAATCATTATTCTTGTGTGTTTGAAGCGCTTGTTTGAACCGCCTTTAAATTATTTCTCTGGAAATCGGTCTGGCTTAAACGTGTTTATCCCTCTGCCTTTGTTAGTCCTTGTTTGCCTTCGCCGGGCATTGGTAACAGATGAGCAGAGTCATCGTAAGGTATTTAGCCCTTTGAGGCACTGTAGTTGCTTCCACATTTCTAGCCTAGATAAAATCAACAAGAACTGGGAAAGGATGAGATGGCTAGATGCCCAGGGAGGGGAAAAGGAGAGTTTGGGGATCAAGAACTCACTACGGAGAAGCTAGAAGAGAGATCTTCAGCTATAGAATTGAGTGTGTGTGTGTCTGTGGGTGTGGGGAGGTGTGTATACACATACACACATTTTCCCCCCTTTCTTTCTGAAATGCAGTAGATATTGCAAGAATCCCAAGTCAGAAGCGAGATAACTAGGAGCTAATGAGTAATAAATTAAGTCCAGAGACATAACACAAAAGCAGCGTGGAAGTTCTATGTTGGGCCTTGCCCTTCTCTTGTGTGATTCTGAATAAGTCACTTTCCCTCTCTGAACAGTGGAAAACCTGGACCAGAGCCGAGAGGCCTCCCGATTTTGATTTTCCATGGTTCTAAAATACAAGGGAATTAATGGAGAATAAGATCCCTGGGGTGCCCAGGCAGGGGGACTTTCCCTAACTCAGAAGGTGTATTGCGAGGGGGTAATGCAGCACAGGAGGTATGGCATCGTACTTAATAGTGTGGGTTCTGGAGTCCCACAGCAGAGGTTCAAGTCTAGGCTTTGCTACTTCCTACCTATGCAACGTTGAGCCGGTTCTTAACTTCTTTGTGCCTTTATTTACTCATCTATAAATTGGGTTTAATAATAATGGTTACCTCAGAGGGCTTGATGGAGGAATAAATAATTCATATAAGGTATTTAGAACTGTGCCTACCCACCTAGAAAGTTCTCAGTGGGTACTTTTTAATATAAGTATATATCTATATATGCACTGATGTGTAGATGTATACATCTATATCTGTATCACTCCAGTGGGGTTGCAAGGTCTATCAGTGAGTGTGGCAGAGACTGCCAGATGCCTCCCAATAGCTTTTCACCCTTAGGAAAAAATAAAAGCAAAGTAAAACCCTTGTCTAAGATGCCAGGATTCAAATCCCAGCAAGCTGGTTCCAGAGCCTTGAGGCTCTGCAGGGTGTGAGGAGGGTCGATGGACTATGAGGTCAGGAAGTTTACTTGCAGGTCAGAGTGTGAGGGACCAGTGAGCCTTGTCTGTGTCCTGCAGGCAGCATGGAAGCAACTGGAGCTACAGAGCAGGGGTGTGGCTGGATCTAGAGGGTTTAGAACAGGGTGGAGGGTGGAGTCAATGATGGGAAAAGGCTGTGGTGGGGAAGCTAGTGGCAGGTTGTTACAGTCCTCCATTGAGATAGGTGAGACCTGAACTAAGACAGTGACTGAGGGCGGGGTCTGGGCATCAGAGGGCTCAGAGGATTTGGAATTCTCCCACCTGGGAGAATCAGTATGAGTCACGCCAATGACCAATGCAGGGAACAAAGGAGAAGCATTTTTTGTTTTTGTTTTTTTGCGGTACACAGGCCTCTCACTGTTGTGGCCTCTCCCGCTGTGTAGCACAGGCTCCGGGCGCTCAGGCTCAGCGGCCATGGCTCACGGGCCCAGCCGCTCCACAGCATGTGGGATCTTCCCGGACCGGGGCACGAACCCGTGTCCCCTGCATCGGCAGGCGGACTCTCAACCACTGCGCCACCACGGAAGCCCAAGGAGAAGCATTTTTGAAGAGGAGAAAACGGTCATCTCGGTTTGGGATATTAAACTTGAGGAGCCTGTGGGGTCTCTGGGGAGATATGTTCAGGGATTGTCAAAATAGAAGTGTGGTGCTTGGGAGAGTAGTCCAAGCTGAGCATGAAAATTCGGATGGAGGGAGGGCAGTCTCGATCCAGGTGAAGACTGAAGCCCTGAGAAGGGAGGTAACAGCTCAGGGACGTCTCACGGAGCAGGAGAAGACAGCATGGCAGGAACCCAACTTGCATGGGTTTACTCTTCCCCCAGGACACCCAGGGTGTCAGATGCCAACAGTGGGAAGCCAACCAGCTCCCAGGTCCTCACAGCATCCTGGTACCCACTGTGGCTTCCTCTGAACCAAGCCCAGGGCCTGCCATCTAATGCCTTGGCTCCCTTTCAAAGCCTTGTGAGTTCTGGACTGGAACTCTGTTACCAACCACTGATCAGGCCACCCAGCCCTCCCTCTGATATCTGGCCATAGAAGGCAGCCTTCCTCTTCTGGGTTTCCATTCTCAGATGAGCCTGAGGCTCTTTCAGAAGAGACCAGACATGGGGGAGACTCTGCTTTGATCTTCGAACCGCATGAGAGGCTCCATCAAGCTGCTCACATACTCAGCCAGGTGTGTCTAACGGCCTCGGAAGTGCTGGGCAGGAGACCTGGCCTCCCTACTTCTCCTGGCCTTTTGTGCTTCTATCAGCTTGATCTCCACAAAGACACTTTTCAGCAAAGTTTAATACAGCAGTTGATGTTATATCCAACTCAATTCAGCCTGATGTCCAGTTTCTCTTTCCCTATATTTTAACTCAAGGGTAGTGGGGAATAAGCTGAGTGTGGGGGCCACAGGGTCGGGGGGAGAGCAGAGGTGTGAAAAAGATCATTAAGAGCACTGAAGATTTATGCCAAGTTGGACTTTTAGTTGGGAGAGGCCAGGAAAGGTTAAAACCTATGCTGATAGAGGGAACTTCCCTCAACATAATAAAGGCCATATATGACAAACCCACAGTCAACATCGTCCTCAATGGTGAAAAACTGAAACCATTTCCACTAAGATCAGGAGCAAGACAAGGTTGCCCACTCTCACCACTCTTATTCAACATAGTTTTGGCAGTTTTAGCCACAGCAATCAGAGAAGAAAAAGAAATAAAAGGAATTCAAATTGGAAAAGAAGTAAAGCTGTCACTGTTTGCAGATGACATGATACTATATATACAGAATCCTAAAGATGCTACCAGAAAACTACTAGAGCTAATCAATGAATTTGCTAAAGTAGCAGGATACAAAATTAATGCACAGAAATTTCTTGCATTCCTATACACTAATGATGAAAAATGTGAAAGTGAAATTAAGAAAACACTCCCATTTACCATTGCAACAAAAAGAATAAAATATCTAGGAATAAACCTACCTAAGGAGACAAAAGACCTGTATGCAGAAAACTATAAGGCACTGATGAAAGAAATTAAAGATGATATAAACAGATGGAGAGATAGACCATGTTCCTGGATTGGAAGAATCAACATTGTGAAAATGACTATATTACCCAAAGCAATCTACAGATTCAATGCAATCCCTATCAAACTACCACTGGCATTTTTCACAGAACTAGAACAAAATATTCCACAATTTGTATGGAAACACAAAAGACCCTGAATAGCCAAAGCAATCTTGAGAAAGAAGAACAGAGCTGGAGGAATCAGGCTCCCTGACTTCAGGCTATACTACAAAGCTACAGTAAGCAAGACAGTAGGGTACTGGCACAAAAACAGAAATACAGATCAATGGAACAGGATAGAAAGCCCAGAGATAAACCCACGCACATATGGTCACCTTATCTTTGATAAAGGAGGCAAGAGTACAGAGTGGAGAAAAGACAGCCTCTTCTATAAGTGGTGCTGGAAAAGCTGGACAGGTACATGTAAAAGTATGAAATTAGAACACTCCCTAACACCATACACAAAAATAAACTCCAAATGGATTAAAGACCTAAATGTAAGGCCAGACACCTCATATTCTTAGAGGAAAACATAGGCAGAACACTCTATGACATAAATCACAGCAAGATCCTTTTTGACCCACCTCCTAGAGAAATGGAAACAAAAACAAACAAATGGGACCTAATGAAACTTAAAAGCCTTTGCACAGGGCTTCCCTGGTGGCGCAGTGGTTGAGAGTCTGCCTGTCGAGGCAGGGGACACGGGTTCGTGCCCTGGTCCGGGAGGATCCCACATGCTGCGGAGTGGCTGGGCCCGTGAGCCATGGCCGCTGAGCCTGCGTGTCTGGAGCCTGTGCTCCGCAACGAGAGGGGCCACAACAGTGGGAGGCTCGCACCGCAAAAAAGAAAAAAATAAAATAAAATAAAATAATTTTAAAAAAAGCTTTTGCACAGCAAAGGAAACCATAAACAAGATGAAAAGACAACCCTCAGAATGGGAGAAAATATTTGCAAATGAAGCAAGTGACAAAGGATTAATCTCCAAAACATATAGGCAACGCATGCAGCTCTATATCAAAAAAACAAACAACCCAATCCAAAAATGGACAGAAGACCAAAAGAGACATTTCTCCAAAGAAGATATACAGATTGCCAACAAACACATGAAAGAATTCTCAACATCATTAATCATTACAGAAATACAAATCAAAACTACAATGAGATATCATCTCATACCGGTCAGAATGGCCATGATCAAATAATCTACAAACAATAAATGATGGAGAGGGTGTGGAGAAAAAGGAACCCTCTTGCACTGTTGGTGGGAATGTAAATTGAAACAGCCACTATGGAGAACAGTATGGAGGTTCCTTAAAAAACTACAAATAGAACTACCATATGACCCAGCAATCCCACTACTGGGCATATACCCAGAGAAAACCATAATTCAAAAAGAGTCATGTACCACAATGTTCATTGCAGCTCTATTTACAATAGCCAGGACATGGGAGCAACCTAAGTGTCCATCAACAGATGAATGGATAAAGAAGGTGTGGCACATATATACAGTGGAATATTACTCAGCCATGAAAAGGAACGAAACTGAGTTATTTGTAGTGAGGTGAATGGACCCAGAGACTGTCATACAAAGTGAAGTAAGTCAGAAAGAGATAAACAAATACCGTATGCTAACACATATATATGGAATCAGAAAAAAAAAGAAAGAAAGAAAAAGAAAATGGTCAGAAGAACCTAGGGGCAAAACGGGAATAAAGGTGCAGACCTACTAGAGAATGGACTTGAGGATATGGGGAGGGGGAAGGGTAAGCTGGGACAAAGTGAGAGAGTGGCATGGACATATATACACTACCAAACGTAAAATAGATAGCTAGTGGGAAGCAGCCACATAGCACAGGGAGATCAGCTTGGAGCTTTGTGACCACCTAGAGGGGTGGGATAGGGAGGGTTGGAGGGAAGGAGATGCAAGAGGGATGAGATATGGGGACATATGTATATGTATAACTGATTCACTTTGTTATAAAGCAGAAACTGACATACCATTGTAAAGCAATTATACTCTAATAAAGATGTTAAAAACTAAAAGAAAAAAAACCCCAAACCTATGCTGAGTTCCTACAGAGGAGATTGATTTTCTTTAGCTGCTCTGTGTCTGGTCTAAGAGGATGAGTTCTCCCCCTCCACAGAGCGGAGGGGCCGGTGAGCAGCTATTTCACAACCCACAGATCTGCGAGGTGCTTTTATATTAAGCTGCTCTCCCTCTACAGTAAGAGCATAGCAAGAGAGACGCCTTCAAAGTACAGCAAGAAATACTCGGGTCAGACATAAGAAGGAATTTCCGGGCAGTGAGAACCATTAGAAGAAGGTTCTAGAAATAGTATTTATCTGTAGTAATTTGGATGTAGTGTTTTTGTTTTGTTTTGTTTAGTTTTCTGTGTTGGGTCTTTGTTGTTATGCGCGGGCTCTTCTCTAGTTGCAGCAAGTGGGGGTTACTCGTCGCTGCGGTGTACGGGCTTCGCATTGGGTGGCTTCTCTTGTGGCAGAGCACAGGCTCTAGGCGTGCAAGCTTCAGTAGTTGTGGCACGTGGGCTCAGTAGTTGTGGCTCATGGGCCCTAGAGCACAGGCTCAGTAGTTGTGGCGCACGGGCTTAGTTGCTCCGCGGCATGTGTGATCTTCCCAGACCAGGGCTCGAACCCGTGTACCCTGCACTGGCAGGTGGATTCTTCACCACTGCGCCACCAGGGAAGCCCTGGATGTAGTTTTATTGGAAGGCAAAAGAGTGGACAAGGCAAGAGTTTCCTTCCAGCCCCAGTAATGCATCCCCGAGAAGAAGGTTAAGTATCCCTAAATTCCTCGGAAAAATTAGTTGGTGTGGAAGTGTGATGAAATGGCTGATGCCTAGGGTTTGGAGCCAGATGGACATAACGTTTTATTCCAGCTTCAACACTTGTTAACAGGGTGGCCCTGTCCAAGTGAAAATAACCACACCAAGCCTTGGTTTTCTCATCTATAAATTATGGGTAGCAGGGATCATAATAAACATGCAGGATTATTTTTACCTGCTAGAGAAAAATATATGTAAAGCAATCCACACATAGTGGGGCTCAATTTTTAAAAACTTGGATTGAGTTTTTCACTTACTTCTGTGCACATAATAAAAGCCTCAAAGCACTTAGCTCTGGTTTCTATTACACTTGAAATGCATTCAGATCTGACTGGAGAGAGAGAGCAGATTTTCAGGGCAAAAAACAAACTCCATTGTCTGCTTGTTTATAATTAGTGACATATTTCCCATTACGTCTGGGACTGGCTGTGACTGGTGAGAGAAACAAAGCCCTGTGAAGTGTCTAGTTTGTGCTCTGCTTTAAGCTGCAGGGTTGTTATGACACCAACATCCATGGCTTATTGTCATGGAAGCATGATCCACATCCCCGTGAAAACACCCAACACCCAAACGACCCCTGGGGAATGTAAATCAGGGGAGATATCACTTCAAAGTAACGTGAAATCCAATCCTTTGTCTTTTCATCATGACTCCAGTGTTTACCATATTGCTTCTCTAAAGCACAGCCTTAATTCCCTCTCTTGGACCAGAAGATGATTTTTAAAAGTCTCTATATTGGGAGCCTCTCAAAAGCCAAGGCGATGATGCTGTGTTGTATTTGTGAACTCAGGGGAGCAAGGACAGCAGGACAGCATCTCGTGATGAACTGTATTTGGCAAATGAAAAATACCCACCACCTGCAAGCCTCTCACTGGCAGCGTGGATCCACTTACACCATCTCGTCTGGACCATGGGGGGAACTCTACGTGTGAGACAGCTGGCAGGACTGGGTGTCCTTCATGCTCTTGAGAGATGGGAATGAGCTGTCTACACTGGGATCAGATCCTTCAGTCTTACACACCGTGCCGTGACCTGCCCAGCCGACCTTGGTACATAGGTCTCCGAGTAGCTGAACCCTTGAGAACGTTTTGAGGCACCAAATGTCATGTCTTTCTGATTTTTGTTCTCATCCTATTCCAGAAGGACCTCAGAAATCCCAGGGATAAGAGCAGCGAAATTCTCTTAGATCACCGACCCCACACATAAAATCTCCATTTGGTGTTAAAATCCCCACTATCAGTTAATAGGTGCTGGGCTATGTGAGACACATGGCTTATATACACGGATGAAACCTATCACGCTTTGTATTTCAAGAGCATGTCATGACCAGGGTTAATATCCAAAATATATAAACAGCTTATACAACTCAATATCAAAAAAACAAATAACTTGTTTAAAAATGGGCAGAAGACCTGAATAGACGTTTTTCCAAAGACATGAAGATGGCCAACAGGCACATGAAAAAATGCTCAACATCGCTAATCAGAAATGCAAATTAAAGCCACAATGAGATATCACCTCACACCTGTCAGAATGGCTATCATCAAAAAGACCACAAATGTTGGTGAGGATTTGGAGAAAACAGAAACCTTGTATACTGCTGGTGGGAATGTAAATTGGTGAAGCCACTGTGGTAAACAGTATGGAGGTTTCTCAAAAACCTAAAAATAGAACTACCATATGACCCAGCAGTTCCACTCCTGGGTATATATCCTAAAATAATGAAAACACTAATTCAAAAAGATACATGCGCCCCAATGTTCACAGCAGCATTATTTACAAGGGCCAAGATATGGAAGCAACCTAAGTGTTCATTAACAGATGAATGGACAAAGAAGATGTGGTACATATATACACAATGGAATACTACTCAGTCATTCAAAATGAATGAAATTTTGCCATTTGTAACAACATAGATGGACTTGGAGGGTCTTATGCTAAGTGAAATAAATCAGGCAGAGAAAGACAAAATACTGTATGATATCACTTGTATGTGGATCTAAAAAAAAGAAAACAAACTAGTGAATATAACAAAAAAGAAACACTCACAGATGTAGAGAACAAACTAATAGTTACCAGCAGGGAGAAGGAAGGGAGGAGGGGCAAGAGACGAGAGGGGATTAAGAGGTACAAACTACTATGTATAAAATAAATAAGCTACAAGGATATATTGTACAACCCAGGGAATATAGCCAATATTTTATAATAACTATAAATGGAGCATAACCTTTAAAAATTGTGAATCACTATATTGTACACCTGAAACTTATATGATGTTGTACATCAACTATATACCTAAATAAAAAATGCAAACATCAAATAAAAGGAAAAGATAAAAGAACATGTTATGATCACTTAGCAAATACGTAGATGAGTATCTTCAGGGCTTTTAAATAGAGCCCGGCATGTGAGTCAGGGTCTGGGCAGGAAAGAGGCAGTCATTCAAAGGCACAACTGAAAAGAGCCTTTGACATGGTGTGGGCAGAGTTAAGGGGGCAAGAGGGACCGTGCAGCACACCAAAGACTAGCAACAAAGGAAAAGACGTCATCACCTGTATTCATTTTCTACTCCTGCTGCCATAAATTACTAAAAATGTAGTGGCCTAAAATGATACCTGCTTATTATCTCACAGTTATATAGCTCAGAAGTCTGGTTACAGTGTTACTCAGCTGGGCCTTCTCCTTGGTCTCACAAGGCTGGAGACAGGTGTCCGCAGGCCCATGTTCCTTTCTGGCAGCTCTGGGGATGAGCCTACTTCCAAGCTCATGCAGGTTGTTGGCAGAATCCAGTTTCTTGCAGGTGTAGGACTGAGAGCTGTTTCCTTACTGACTGACAGCTGGGGGTAGAGCCTCCTCCCTGGCCCCTCCATCTCAGAACCAACATTGAATCCTTCTCACACTTGGAGCGTCTCTGGTTTATTCTACTGGGGCATCTATCCTGTTCCAGCTGGAGAAAGTTCTGCTTTTCAGGGCTCGTGTGATTAGATTGGGCCCATCTGGATAACCCAGGCTACTCTCCCTATCTTAAAAGGGCCATTACCTTAACCACACCTGCAAAATCCCCTTTGCCATGTAATGTAACGTATTCACAGGCTCCAGGGATTAGGCCGTGGTCATCTTTAGGGGCAGCTATGCCCACCACACATCCCTAGGACTAAGGAGTGGGGGCACTCTTGCCAGAATGCAGCCAAAAGCTGTAGCCCTGGTGACGGCGACCTGGTAGGTACTGTAACTATATGTAACAGCTACTACCAAACTGCACCCCCAGCTGGGTGGGGAGGGGAGTAAACACTGAGATCTCTCTCTGCTCACCCTCTGATTTCTTGCCATCTGCCTTCCATTGCCTGAGCCCAAAATGGCACTGAGAGGGCAAGGGAGCCTGGGTAATGGAATCCATAGACTTTAGCCTTCCCGAGCACAGATTGAGGCAGATATGGGTAAGAGGGTGGGTTTCTGGGGCAAAAGTAGAATAGCCAGCAGACGAAGGTATCGAGTGAATCTAAGCCGAATTCCCCTTAGGATCCAGACATTTCTAGGCAGGTCTGGAAGAATAAATAACAGGGCAGCCCAACAGGGCACTGTTTACATGAGAAACTTGACTCCTGAGAGAGAACACTTCCCAAGGGAAGGATAAATGGAGTTGGGGAAGTTGGTTTAAGGACAAGGGGCTGGTAAACCAAAGGGATGCCTGATTCTAAGATCAGTGCATTATCTCTCACTTACACTAAACTCTGACCCATTCCACTGGGCTTATGACCAAGTCTCTGGCCAAGGGAGTTCTGATAAAAAGCAAGTAAAGATAAAGAGTATCATTTCCATGGGACACTGAGACTGGAGGAGCAGAGCATAGCAGTGACAGCCAGGATTGGTGACGGCAGCTGCAGTTTGAAAGCCACAGTGTCAACTTCAGAGTCCACACCAGGGACCTTGGCCCAGACACTCTGCAGTAGCTGACCTAGGGGAGCCATCGGGGGCAAAGCTGGCACTGCTGCCTTTTCAGATGGCTAGAGTTGTCAGCATACTGAGCTGGGGCAGGAAGGGAGGAAGGCTGTGTATCCAAAGGGTCAAATCAAGGGGACTTCTTGTTAGGGCACCAAGGAATTGAAATTTCTGCAGGGAGCATGGGGGCAGGGGAACTAGAAAAATACTCTTTTGTGTCTGTTATTATTATCCCATTCCTACCTGCAGCCTGGGACACATGGAGTTACATACAAAGAAGAGTGGGCTAAGTCTGTGTGTGCATCAGGGTTCCGGCAGGAGACAGGCCATCGTACTCACTGGGTTACTTAAGGCCAGCTTAACAGAGGGGCTACTTCCAAAAGTCTGGGTAGGAAAGAGAATCCACAAAAGGTATTACAGCAACCTGGGGCTAGCCGGAGCAGGAGTTATTGCAGTTCCTAAACCTGAAGGGAGAGAGTGGTTACCAGAACACAGAGGCAGAGTGGGCTGACCCAAAGAAGCCACTGACTTCAGTAGAAGGAAGTAGCTACCAGCTAGGTTGGGAACCAGAAGTGGGAGGGGTAAATCTCCTGATCTCCCTTTCTTTGAGTCTCCCAATGCTGTGTCTCCCCTCTCTATCGGGCAAATCCAAGGTCAGCCTCCCTGGACACAGAGAAGGACGGAAGCGGGTAGGGAATGGATCTGGAGGGGCAAGTCAAAGACATCCAGAGCAGTCACTGGACAGAAACACATGCTACCACCAGCTGCCTGGCACTGTGTAGCCTGTCTACCTAACGCATTAAACTCAGTAGGGTTTGGTCTGTTACACAGCTCACTTCACTGGTCTTGGGAAATGGTCAGAAACAACCCCATCCACTGTGATATAATGAGCATTACCACGATGGAGTTTTCTTAGGTTTTGGTGAACTTCTTAGCAAGACCCAATTTATGTATCTGGTTACCAGAGTCTAAGGCAAGTGATGGTAATTAAAAGGCAGCGTCAGGTTTATGCGTTCAGTGTAAAGGGTCATGGTAGCTCCTGAACTGCATTTGAATTTGCCACAGAAAGATCAGGTCTGATGTTCCATGTGCAGTAGGAGGTCCACAGGGCCAGAATCAGTGCAATGAAGTAAAAAGCCACTGAACGGTTCCCTAGTGACTGGAGTTAATCAGATTTCACCAAATGCTTAACCACATTGTGGAAAAGAGTTTACATATGGGAGACACTGCCTGTTGCATCTACATTTAATCTCTTTCTCCTCTGAAGCAATGTATTTCCCACAGGGTAAGTTTCTAAAACTCGAACCATTTAATTTGGGGGAAGCATTTTTTTTATAAAGGAAAAACTTAACTTTGTGTGTTTTCCATCCAGATCTCCTGACTTTCTGAGATTATGTATTTTGCTGTTGGGGAGCTTTTTCCTCCATAGTTATACAATAAACTCTTTGTTGTTTAACATTCTATTAACCACAACCCTCTAGTGACCAGTACATCTGTAAATCTCCAGTACAATAATTGTTGTTTATAACCATGACCCTGCGGCTCTGCGTGGTCTCAAATGCCTTCCAAGTCATCAAAGAGAATGCACTGAAATGATTTCGCATTCCCAGAGCACACATCAACCAACCACAGAGGGAAGGAATCCAGATAAGTGCTAGGTAGAAGAAGAAGTAAAGTGGGGATTTCAAATTTGCCACAGGTAATTCACTGTATGGATAATAAAAATCTATACTACATGTGTTAGAGCTTGCCCCGCTCAGTGTCTTTCTTCCTGGTCAACGTGAACTCAATCAACATACTTGTGCACAATTTTCAAAAGTACACGGCTGTAAAAGCAGATGTCAGTGTACCCAGTTAAATCACTGCTGTTTGTGCCTAGTTTGTATTATCCATTGACAAATTAGAGGTTGTTAAAAAGCTTTTAAAATTTGAAACTTAGGAGTGGGTGAGACATATCCATCTGCTGACCACACAGCAGCAAACACCTAGGTCATTTCCAGACCTTGGGATGGACAATACCAAGCTTCACATGGAACACTTTCCTCCCTCTGAGAAAAATCTCTGTATTAGTCATAGCTACACAAAAGAGTAAAAGCATAAAAAGAAACAGAGAAGGAGGAATAGAAGAAAAAGATTGGTGTTGGGAGGGACAATTTTATGATCAGACTGATCAGGACTCCCAAATTCAAGCTCACTTCTTAACTGTATCACTGCCAGAGAAAGGCTGCAGAGTATGTCTCTGCAACACGATGCGAATTTCACTCTGGAGGAAAAGCAACATATTAGACCCCATGTAAGGTTCTACGTAAGTCAGGTTCCACTGCCATCAAAGACCGGATTTGACAGACAATGTAAAACTGGTTGGCAGGTGGGGGAAAAATCAGTTGGATTAGGGAAGAATAAAATAGGATTCTACATGTTAACAAAAACATCTCTTCACGGCAAAACTGAACATATTTGATTCTGAACAAGAACAACAAAAACAAGATGCCATAATTTCCACAGATAGAGATAAGCCAATCCCTAGAAAGACGTTTTCACAAGGTTATGGTACAGTCTTAGCTCTATAAAAAAATCATAACCTTTCTTGATTCTCCATCTAACATTTCAGAATGGTTGAGATAAGTGAGGAAATGCATGTTTCCAAAGGCGGCCGTTTGGGGGTACGTGATCTAAAGAGTGTATTTTCTATAGGCACCATACTTCCTACAGTTTAGTATCACTTCTGACTCTGGTCTTACCATAAGACTACAGCCTATTGTGGGATCTTACAGTCCTTGCATCTTCCAAGTTCAATATTTTCCACCCAAATACTCTATATCACCCCAATTGTCTACTTTGTGTTTCTCAACTAGGGTGCTGCTGGCATTTGGGCTGGAACAGTTCTCCTCAAGTGTGTGGGGTGTTTGGATGTTTAGCAGCCCTGGCCCCTATCCACTAAACGCCAGTAGCACTCCCATCAGCAAAGGTCTTTAGGATGACCACACCTACAAGCACTCCCTAGGAGAGCACTTCCTCTCCGCAATGAGAACGCTGGTTACTTCCTGTCAAGGCTCCAAAGGAGTGATGGGGAAGCCAACTGCAACCAGGACAAGCTCAGGCAATTGACTGTGCTTTTCTGGCCCCACCTTTTCTGAGCCATTTATCTCCCTGCTCTTCACCTAAAGTCATAAGCTTTGAGTCATCAGTGATACAAAGATGATGCAAAAAGATCTTGTTTTTGTATAGATAGTTAACTTTTAAAAATCCATGGTATCACGGAAAGCCTGATTTGTGTTGGTATAATTTTCCCAGATTCCTTTTCTCCTTTCCCCTACGATTCCTTAGGATCAACTTCCCATTGCACTATTTCTGAACTTCTACCCGCAGTTTGGTGCCCGACTGCCTACGCTTTAATAAGCTTCACACACCAGCTGTGCCTCCAGATAGGGCTGTCCCCTGCTTAGCCTGATTTCATGCTCTTCTCCAACGCCATCGACCGCCAGCCTCGAATGCCCCACTTTTTCAGACTATGGTCGAGACCCCCCAAAGAGGGCTGCCATCAGTTCTTTTCCTCCTTGTACGTGCATGCTACTCCATCAAGATGAGGGATCCGTGTCTCTTCCCTTTCGATCTATACTGGCCTTATGTCTTGCTTTGATCAACAGAATGTGACAAAAGCCCTGAGTGGGAACTTCCAAGATCTGGCAAAACCAGCTGCCACGTAGGCAGCCAGACTACCCTGAGAACGCCATGCTGTAAGGAAGCCCACGCTAACCACGTGGAGAGGCAACATGATGGAGCACCAAAGTAGACAGACCTGTGAGCATGCCTTCCTGGACCTGCCAGCCCAGCTACCAGCTGAGTGCTTCCAAGTTCTCCAGCTGACACCTCTTGGAGAAGAAAACTGCTCAAATGAGTGCAGAATTATGAAAAATAATAAATTGTTGTTTCAAGCCACAGTTTTGAGATCATTTGTGATGCAGGAATAAATGACTAAAACACATGCCAGGGACTAAGGTTAAAAAATATCCCTCCGCCAGGTTGCATTGGGATGTGCTTTAAATCTCTTAATTTGGGCAGGACTCTCTTAAACATCTTAAACAGTCTCTCAGCTCACACCAGGAAAGGAGGCGAGAACTTGCCTGCTGCCACTCCAGCTGTGGCACTAGCCCTCATCTAGTGGCATTTCTAAAACTCTTCTGGTAGGATTCCACTTACTTGCTGCACTTTGTCAAAAAAAGGAGGTTCTTCCTGTCACCCCAGGGATAACCTCTCCTTTTTTGTACAAGGTTACATAAGGATCCGCTGTGGCTCAACTTCCTAGGAATTGGCGCTCCACCTCATGTGACTCCATCCCAGTTTTATCTAAGTAGTTGCAATTATTCATCAAGGGATGTCCAGAATTTCATTCTGTTCCTCAGAAATCATTTTTCCCTGAAGTATAGACTCATATTTGAATAAAACAATCATATAATTTGTATGATTTACTTCACTTTGAACATGAATTGCTTATCTAGCAAATTTTTAGAATATCCCAGCATTTTCATTCTCAGTGCCAAAAAGTTTTTGTTATGTCTCTATTTCTGTTTTATTAACTTGCAGGAGTTCACCATCACACTTGAAAAATAGCAAAAACGTTATGAACTGCCCATCACTATCTTTGTGTAATCCTACCCACCACTTCAGAAAGCTTTCAAGTACTTTCTAATCCATTTTTGGGGACTAACCTTCGCTTTAAGCTTGGAAATCTGTAAGAAGCAAATTTTGATTTGCAATCTCCGTTATGTAACCTTACCCCATAGCAAAGCCCTTGCAAACCAGGGTGGAAAGAATAATTCTAAATTAGGCAACATTTTGGCAACTACTTCAGGAAATGTCCTAATTTTTTTAAAAAATAAAATTTATACCAACACATTTATACATTCCTCTGAAATTTGGACACATCAAAGTCCAAAGCATATTAGCCTGTTTAAAAAGATTATTTTCCCAATGACTGCTGCTTTGGTGATATTACTGTCCTGTTCCAAAGTTCACTTTGGAAACTTTGAAAACATTTTGAAGACATGTTTACAGAGGCCATATGTGCTCAGCATCGAGGCAGAGAGCAAGAATTCGAAATCACGTTGATGAAACCAAAGTCAAAGTTTGGGGAAAGAATTGGATTTGTTGAGCTGACATGTATGTCTATCAGTATTTTTAAAGGACCCTGGAACTGCCATTCCCAAACTATAGGAGTAAAGGACAAGATAATACACGTGCAAGGAGTGGGTGACAGTTCTCATGCAGAGGCATCCACAGTGAAAGTGGATTATCTGAAAGTGGATTATAAGTCTGGCAGTCTGGGGAGCCTTTAGGGCCTTGAAACTCTCCTCTCACAGGGATACAGCTGGGCTCATCCAGGCTCTGTGGGTAGGTTACTCAGTGAACTAAAAACTAAAATCTATCTCAGTGAACAAAAACAGTCCTAATGAAACAAGGTGGGACGTCCATTTCTTCAGCCCCCAGCATGTGCCAGGGAGTTTCCATACATCATCTCAGTTAAGCCTCACAATAGCCCACAATAGAGAAGTAGAAAACATTCAGAAATTAAGGAAACAAAAGCTCAGAGAGCTTAAGTAATTTGTTCAAGGTCATTCAGTACTCTAATGAGATACCCTGGGATTTGAACTCTGAACTGATGACTCAGAGACTCTTTCCTGTACATCTCAGAGCCTCTCTGAAGCCCAGATCAAAGACTGTTAAGCTTGTCTCTCCACCAACAACAGAGCCCGTTACTAATCCCGGCATATAGCTACCTAATGAATGCCATGGGTGATGGAGATTAGACGGGAGAGCGTGGATGGGTAAAGGAAAAACTCACCTAGCTCTGAGCAGATGGTATGTTGTGCTCACTTCTATATCTTGATCCTACCCCTCAAAAACACACTCTCTCCATACTAGACCCTAGCATAATACCTGGCAGGTGCTCATGACTTTGTTGCATTTGATCTGTCACTAATGAGACTTATAATGGTGGTGATAATAACAATACCAACAACAGTACAGAGTTCAGATTTCATGAGCAATTTACTACATCACAGACACTGTCCTACACATACTATAACCACTAACTCTTTGGGTGCTCATGGCAACCTATGTGGGAAGTACTATTCATTATCGCATTTCACAGATGAGAAAACTAAGGAACTTGTCCAAGATTACACAGCTAGCAAAGGCTAGAATTTAGAATTAAACTAAATCAGGGCTGGCTTTAGTACTTGTATTCTTAACCACTCTACCAGTATTTCTCAAACATCCTGAGAATTACTTGGGGCACTTGTCCAAAATAATCTTCCCAGTGCCTTTCTCTGGAAAGTCTAGTCTAGGAGATTTGGGTTGGGACTCAGCGCCGTGCAACTTTTTAAGAGCCCCATGAGACTTCTATGATGATAAACACTGCATGTCCCCTTGCTGTCTCTCACTGACAAAACCCTTCCAACGGCACATTTGAGTAGGGTCAGAAGCATCATTTTTTGCAAGGAAGAGTGAATTTATTTATGGGTACAAGGAGAATAACTCCCCACGGAAAAAGGGTGTTTTTTTTTTGTTTCTTCCTCCAACACATAGCTCAAAGAAGGTGTTGGGGGTACATATTCTTTGGAAGGGCTGAATTTTCTTTGGAGTCCCTGCTCTTCTTATAAGGCTTCCTCCTATAAGGCTTCCTCAGCACATTATCATAGCGTTTCTAGTATTGCAGATGGACTTTTCTTCTGCTGCCTCAGAAGTCTGAACAAAAGAGAGGAAGCTGGGATATGGCAGAAGAAGCCCTGGTTCCCTCCATGGTCATGATATTGAAAGGAGAAGGCACAAGCTCACTGACGACTGAGGAGTCAGTTGGGGGCTGGATCAAGAATGGCCTTGCCTGTTGTGTCAGATGGGTCCTCTGAGAAACAAATGCCTAGATAGGACTAGACAGGCAAGAGATTTATTGGGAAAAACACCTGTAAGGATAAAGGGAGAGGAAATAGGAGAAGGCTAGGAGAGCCTTCAGATTGTGATGTAGGTTTGACACCTGTGAAAGAGGAAAGGCGGGATTGGGTCAGAAAAGCTTCAGACTGCAGCAAAATCCTGAGAAAGCCTTGGCAAGGCTGATTAGGAGCTCCCGAGCAAGGGTCGCCTGTTAGGAGAGTCTTGCGTGGTGCTCAGTCACTGGCTTGGTGCAGTTTGGAGCAAGAGTGGCCTTGGAGTGAGTGCTGTGGCGGATCCACAGCTGTGGTGGCTGGAGGCTGTCAGTCACTATGCTCTCTGCATCAGGTTCTTCAGGGAGAGATGTGAGAGGCATCCCTCCATAGTTGTCCCATATGTGTGGCTACAAATTTTATGTTTAGTCCTGAAAGCAAAAAACATTTTAGAAAATGCAATGGGGAGATAAAGAGACTACTTATTAGGCTACTACAAAAATTCAGCCAAGAATGGGAAAGAGCTGAACTCAAGGAAGTGGCTGTGGGAAGAGAGGCATGAGCCAGATTCAAAAGAGCTAAGAAGTTAAATGTTGGCTCTTCAAAAGACACCACAAAGAAAATGAAAAGGCAAGTCACAGACTCTGTGAAAATATTGGCGAAACATATACCCGGTAAAGGATTTGCATCCAGAAAATATGAAGAACTTTTACAACTCCATAATAAGAGACAAACAACTCAATAAAAAAGAGCAGAAAATATGAACACCAAAGAAGATAAACTGATGCAATTTCATGAAAAGATGCTCAATATCATTAGCCCGCAGGGAAATACAAAATAAATGGTAGTGAAATGCCCTGCTACTCCTATTAGAGTGGCTACTATTAAAAGATAGACAATTCTAAGTGTTGATGAGGATGTGGGAAAATGAGGATCTGGAAGCTAAATACACTGATGGTGGGAATGTAAAATAGAGCTCCAGTTTGCAAAACTATGACAGCTTCTTAAAAAGTTAAACATACACTCACCGTATAAACTAGCAAGTCCAGTTTTAGTTCTATGCAAGAGAAACAAAAACATATATCCACACTAAGACTTGTGTGAGAATGTTCTTAGCAATATTAGACACCGTAGCCCAAAACTGGAAAAGCAATCAAATGTCCATAAATAAGCAAAATGTGGTATACTCATACAAGGGAATACTATCAACTATAAAAAGGAACAAACTATTGGTACATGCAACAACATGGATGAATCTCAAAAGCATCATGGAAAGTGAAAGAAGCCAGATACAAAAGCTGTCATATTATGTGATTCCATTTATACAAAATTTCTAGAAAAGGCAAAACTGTAGAAACAGATAGGTGGTTGTTTGAGGCCAGGGTGGGCATGCAAAGAGGCATAGGGAACTTTTCGGTATAACGGGAGTGTTTTAAAACTGGATTGTGGTGATGGTTGCACAGCTATATACATTTATTGAGACACATTGAAGAGCCTATTTAAAGTGAGTGAATTTTATGAAATGTAATTTCATAAAATTTCAATTTCATGAAATGTAAATTAAAACTCAAAAAACTGTTAAAAATAAAAAGAGCTAAGAAGGCACACAAGATGAGATATGGTAACTGATTGTATCTCCAGAGAGTGAGGCTGAAGAAAAGGTCAAGGATGATGCCCGGGTTTCTGGCTAGGGTCCAGCAGGGAGGATAATGTTATAAAATAAGATTTGGAATAGGAGGGAGAGCAGATTTAGAGTTTAGCTTTGCACATATTAATTTTGCGCTGGCTGTCGAACACTCAAGTGAAGATTTCCAAGAAAGAGTTGGAATGAGTGGTCTAGAGATCATGAAAGCGATAGGAGTTGGAAAGCATGTTGAGAATCATCCACCGTTAGGAGGTAGCTGAAGCCCGTAAAAGTGGCTGAAATCCTCCAAGGATAATGTACACGTGAGGGATCCTAGTTCAGCTGAAATACATTTTCAACTAATCATGAACAACCTCTCAGCTTCCCTAGAGAGTATTTCACTATTTGTGTGATGATAGGAGGGAATTTCTCTGTGTTTCTTATATTTTTTTGGTAGCTTGAGATCTTAGAAATTCTGCTTCTAAATGTCAGATTATATAGAGGTAATTTAATCCAGCCTGTATTATCAAATATTTATCTTATGTCACATAACTGGAAGCTGAACTATGGTTAAATTAACAGTATCTGAGGACCCTACCCTATGCATGATGATGTGTTTTAAGTCTCAGAAGCTGATTTCTAGATGTTTACAATCTGGTCCCGTAGATTCTGTACCTTTCAGCAGTATGGATTCTGGAGTGGGAAGAGAATGGTAGAAAAAGACTAGAGAATCCATTGCCCTACTAGGAAAAGTCCACACGTACTATAATAAGAAAGAACAAATCTGATTACATACTAGCTCTGCTTCTTTTACTTTAAACTTTGTATTCTACTGCTTTTGCTTCAAGTGAAGAATGTTGCCTATGGCCTGAAATATACAGGATAGACCATTCTCAAGGCTCTGACCTTTAAGGGTGTAACACTTTTCTATTCATATAGAGATAAAAAGTTGCAGAGCAGAGAATAACATTTATCTCTGTGGAGCTTTACAGGAATGTGGTGACCTGACCCATGGGGACAACTGCAAGAACAAAAGATTCCAACACCAAGATGTTTGCAGCAACCACCCAAGCCCTTCCCTCACCTTGCCTGTAAAAATGCTTGCTGAAACCCTTCAGGGAGTTTGGGGGTTTGGGGTACAAGCCACCTGTTCTCCTTGCATGCCCTGCAATAAACCTTTCTCTGCTCCAAAATCCGACCTTACAGTTTGTTTGGTTTCACTGCTCATTGGGCACATAAACTTGCGTTCGATAACAGTATCTGTTGGGTTATTTGTCTCCATGATAATCCTTGACTGGAAATAAATTTGAGGACATTGCTCAGGCCAAAAGGGCTTCTGTTTTGTTTCAGAAAGTGAGTTCTTCTGGGTTTCTTTTTTAAGCTCACCTTGGTCATTTTATTCGAAGTGAATTTTATCCTGATTTTCCAAGAGACACGGTAAGCATTATTTTCAGAAGCCATTAATATGTTGTATAATTGGGTGCAATGATGGGTATGTTCCAGACAATGGAGAAATGAAGCAAGCCCCTTGGCCTTTTATAAACAACCTCCCTATGTGGAAATACGGATGCAGGAGCTTGTTCTGGGTCTGACAAGTGATACGAGAGAGAAGGGCAGCTCTATAAAGTCTGTGGCCAGAAGGAAGGCGCTTATTGGCTGAGATTGGCAAATGGATAATGAGGCCTTTGAAAGCCATTGAGGAGCGGGGAAAGCAGCAGCCATTGAGAAGTGGGAACACAGAGAGACAACATATTCCGATGATATTGGGCAGTGGGTGGCGTCCCCCTGCAGTGTGGTAAGGAGACTGCTGTGTGGACAACTATGACCTAACATGGCTAAGTGAGAGAGGACCAGAGCGGGCCATCGGTTCCACTGTCAGACAAGGGAAGGAACTCACATAATGTGTTAGGTCCATGTTGACTATGAGTGAGATTGAAATAAAACGTCATTTTTCAAGTTTGCTCCCCAAAGAATGGCAAGCTTCTTCTGTCCTCCAGTAGAGGGTCAGCCAAGAGCTCCAGGATGACCCGGAGGAAGGAGGATGCACTGATCAGCATCTGCATCTTGCACTGCAGCAGAATCCAGACTCCGTGCCCACTAAGCTGGATATGTCTCCAAAGACACACTTTCAGAAATGTCTGGCAATTGAATACCAGTGCCAAGCAGCAAAATGCATAAGCAGCCTTTGGAAATTTCTTTTTCCTTTTGCAGGGAAAATGAGTTTTCCCAACAACCGAGTTTTTTAGCTCAAGAGTATATTCTTAAATTATTTAAAAATCACTTAGTTCAACAGGAAGAATTTTATATAGTCATCCTCTAGGTTTTCTTTAACCCACATGTAAATTTGGATTTACTTCCGATTTACACAAGCTCTATTAAATTATATTCACAGTATTCCTTTACTACTTAACAATCTTAAACAGACTCCTGCCACCATAAAAGAAAACCTTCATGACTTAAAAAAACAGGCAGGTCGGGCTTCCCTGGTGGCGCAGTGGTTGAGGGTCTGCCTGCCGATGCAGAGGACACGGGTTCGTGCCCCGGTCCGGGAAGATCCCACATGCCGCGGAACGGCTGGGCCCGTGAGCCATGGCCGCTGAGCCTGTGCGTCCGGAGCCTGTGCTCCGCAATGGGAGAGGCCACGTACCGCAAAAAAACAAACAAAAAAAACAGGCAGGTGATCTCTGCATAAGCTTGCCAATTGCCAGTGGTCAGGATAAATAATAGACACACAAAGAGATTCTTAAGTAGTTATTCTAATATCACGTCTTGCCTCAGAATTCTTTGTTGTTGTTCTTAAAGGTATTGCTACTAGGATACCAGGGACCAAACAACCTGGCATGAGGTGAGGGAGCTCACACATTCCAGAGGGTTTGGGCGGGCATGAGGTGTGGTCCAGCAGAGGTTCCGGTTCTTCCTGGTCCTCCCTGCCACCGTCTTAGCTGCACATCTACTGAGGTTCCCATAAAGCGTTTGGTCCAACCCACATATCCATCTGCCCTGGATAGGATTGTGCCTGTGTCTGGCTTTGATGCCTCTGAATTTTATAATTATGATCATTTTCTTTAAGCGATATCTTGCTAATAACTCACAGCTGTTTTTGCACAGGTTGAGAATTTGGATTTTATTTTAATACATATTGATTTGTTCCTGAATAGGATTTTATTGAGCCTGTTTGGTTTGAAATTTGCCCCACCTCATCTGATACATACTGGGGTAGGGATGATCTAGAAGTGGCCTTCTGCGATATAGTGGAGATTCACAGCCAGCTTCTTCTAACCATTCCGGCTTTGCCTTTGACCTTAAAATCAGAGTCTTAGGTAAAACCAGTGAATGCAGAACAGTCTTTGATATTTCAGGCTTTCTGATATTCAGGAAGGCACAGTATGTCATAATCTGTTGGTTTGTTATAGGCGTCAGTTTCATTTCATAAGTAGAATGTCCAATCTGGTCTCATTGACCATGTTTGTTGAAAGATCATATTTGTTTTTCTTAAAATGAATCTTTTGGTGTCACTGTTGTTCAGTGACAATAAAGACACATATTCTGTTCTATGAAGTGCCTGTTCGCGTCATAATTTACAGTTAGGAAGGAAATTGCCACCCCATATAAGCCCTTGTTATCAGAGTCTGTCTGCTTTATGGGAAGCGTTGTCCCACGGCTGCACTCTAAGTTTGGTCCTTGGATATAAAGATCAGTCATTATATGTGAAGTCAGACTTTTTCTTCCTTCAGAATGCGTCCTACTGTAAAATACTGGAGGCAGTTTATAAATCATTCAGGGAAGATTTAGAAAGATCGTTAGTTTTAAATTCATTTGCATTCAAGTAAATTAATATATCTGTTTATTCACCATTACTCTGGGTGAAGTTGCATATTTTTCTGTTAGCTGTATTTTTACCTAAAAAAGACTGCCTAAATCACCACTCTTCTTTCTGTTGCCTTCGGTGCAACATAGAAATGAACTTTTGTATATTCCTTTTCAGGCATATTATATTTGCCAATATATATCCCAACTCATATGGTTTTCTTACATGTGACTGTCCCTCTTTTGAGCCTGGCTGGGGTTCATGACTACATCAACCAACAGAGTATGGCAGAAAAGATGGTGTGTAATTCCCTAGCTAAGTCATAAAAGTTTCAGCCTTAGCCGCACTCACCCTCCCTCTCCCTCTCTCCATCTCCATCTCTATCTCTACTTCTTTTTCTCTTTCTCTGAAAGTGCTAACTCTGGATGATGCCAACCCTGGGTTATGAGGAAGCTCAAACGAGTCTCTGAGGAAAGTCTCCCTGGAGAGTCGCTGAGACTCACAGCTAATGGTTATCAACAATAGCCAGACATGTGAGTGAAGGAGCCTTCAGAGGATTGCATGATTCTATCCCCAGCTTCAAGTCTTCCACCTGAGGCTCCAGACATTGTGAAGCAGAGACAAGTCTTGCTCCCTTTACCCTTTCTGAATTCCTGACCCATGATATCCATAACTGGCTGTTTTATGCCACTAAGTCTTAGGGTGACTTGTTACACATCCATAGTACCTAGAACACTTTCTTTTTTTCTCTTCACATCTTTTCGTAGTCCTCTAAGGTTAGTACAGAATGGAGCTGGGGATGTCAAAGAAGGTGTGGTAAAAAGAGTTATACTGGTGTAGGTATACTTCTTGATACTCTTTTTTCTTTCCTGTTTCCTCTTCTTTTTTCATAAAGCTATAATTAAGAAAGTGATTTCTGGAGCCAAACGGCTTGTGTTAGAATCCTGGCCATGCCCCTTACTAATTGTGTGACCATGGACAGTTATTTACGCCCTTTGTACCTCAACTTTCTCATCTGTAAAATAGGAATAATAATCATACCTCTCAAAGAGGGTTGCTGGGAGATGATTAAATGAACTAATACATGTGAAGAGTTTAGAATACGGCCTGATACATAGTAAGTACTCATTAAAATATAAAATATTACCATTTTCGCTTTAAAGAACTTTATTTTACTTTTTATGATTTATGTTTACTGTGCAAGTGTATTTCAATATAAATAATGGAAAATTTAAACACATGCAACTCAAATACCTTATCAACTTATTTCATTTTTCCATGTTTCCTTCAAGACTCCATCTACTCATAAACATTATTTTTAAAGTCATAATCGTTGCAAAGATACATAGGGGCAGAAATAATTACTTAGGGTCTACTCTCTGAGATAAGTTATTGTGAGTCAGGCAGCTACCCCAAGAGGTGAGACTATCCCCATTTTATTGATGAGGAGACTATCATTCCTTTAATCAACATAATATTATCCAGATATCAAAATTATAAGAAAGGAGACCGATAACATGATGTGAACAATATAATATGAAGTGAAAAGAGTAGGCTATAGGACTGCAGATTTTAAAATTACTAGAGACAGGCTACAAAAAAACCCTATGTTTAGTATATTCGATGAGCTAAAAAGACAAGCTGAAAACTACAGCATGGAACTGGAAACCATAAAATGTGACATGGCTTTTTTGAAAAGAAACCGAATAAAAAGTTGTAGAATTGAAAATAATAGTAACCAAAATAAGACCTCAATGGGGAGGTTTAATAGCACCTACAGAGAGACTTAGAGAATTAGAAAATGGATCAAAAATGTTACAAATGAAGCATGGAGAAACAAACAAAATCCCTAGAAAATGCAGAGGTGAAGATAAGGGGCATAGAGTATATAACAAGGAATTTTAAGATGTTTAATTGGATTCAAGAAGAAAAAGCAAAAGATAAAGGATGAGAAGCAATATTTGAAGAATGATAGGTGAGAATTTTCCAGAACTGATGAAAACCACCAATTCACGGTGCATAATGAATCAAAAGCAAGATAAATAAAGGAAATTCACACCTGGGTGCAGTAGATGGTACCTGCAGGAAACCAAAGACAAAAAGAAAATCGTAAAAGCAGCCAGAGAGAAAAGAGAACGCCTTCAAAAAGAGCTGCAGTTAGACTGACAACTGACTTCTCAACAACATAGATGGAGGCCGGAATCCAGGCTTTGGTGTGCTGAAAAAAAGTAAATAAATAATGACTGCTAACCTAGAATTTTGCACCAGGGAAAAGATGCTTCAGGAAAGACATTTTCTTTCAAACACTTACTTTGTCACTAATCAATCACAGTGAAGGACTTTCTAAAGGTTACATGTAGGTAGAAGAAAATAATCCCAATCTCAAACTAAAGCATCTGGATGGTCAAGTTAAGTCTTAAATATAGTTTTATTAAATCTGACCTATGGTTTTTTAAAGAAGGGAGAAGGAAGAATTTTTCACTATATACCATTTTTGTTCCTTTTGAATTGTATTCCTGATTTATTAAGTCTGCATAGAAAGTGTTTCTCTTGGTACACTCTGCATGTTAATATAACTGGATTAAAAGAAACGTAACCCCGAAGTTGTTGTGGTCAGAAAATAGAAAGTGGAGTAACGAGCTTCTTTCAGGACTACCATGGGAGGTAATAAATTAACATGATCTCAGCCATAGAGATATACACATATTTATGTTTCTAGATAGTGGAGATCAGGCTGTGGGTATAACAGAAAACTAACCAGCAGACATAGAATGCTTTCTGTCTTACGATGTAAGATATTTCAATTTGGACTCCACAGAAGCCAGGACTATTCAAAAGGACATACTAGATTCAAGACTACAAATTCTGCTTGGCTTTTCCATTTAATCTCAGAATCATGAAAATGTTATGGCCCATGTTATCCTGCACTGCACAAACACTCATACTGATACACTACAGAGAATCAAATAGATCAGATCATAATATTTTAGAGCTGGAAGGTACTCAGAGACATAGGAATTAAGTATCTATTATGCCTGAGAAGCTTGAACACATTCACTGACGGGGGCTCACTGCTTTTTATTCTGTAACTGGACATCACCAATTGTTTGAAAGATTTTTCATTGAGCCAGATTTCTTTTCTATGACTTGTTCTTACTGGTTTGTCTAGCTCTGTTCTTTCCATGGCAACACAGGACAAACCTACTCCTTCTTTCTTTTCTTTTTTCATTTCTAACATATTGCCTTTTTTACATGACACACCATCAAATGTTAAAAGGTGACTATAATGTCGCCCCTTAATGTTTGCTCTTGTAGGCTAAAGATCTCTCATATGGTTAAGGCTTGCTCAATCCGCCTGTGTTTGGCTAGTCAGAAGAGAAGCAATCTGATTCAAGGAAGAAAGGAATGGCCGGATGAGCAGTAGACAAAGTCAAGGCAGAGAGGGGAGGTGAGCTTTGAGAAAATGAACTGAGCCAACACATGTTTTATAAGGTTAAGTATGACTTTTATGGGCTTGGTGATTATTTTTCAATATTCAGGGCATTAAAACTAGGAAGACTCTTTGATCATGCTGTAAAGATACAAATCTGAGGCTCAAGGTGGCCTAGGAACTTTCTGCTGGTAAGATGATGGCAGCTTGTTCTGAGATGCTTGGTAAAGGAAACTTCCAGCTATGTCCTTAGATTTTGAAACAGTACACTGTAATGAAAGATTCCAATTAAAATTATCTAGCTAAAAATCTAAGTGTAAGGAAATATACTCGTGAGGTCTGGCCAACCCCAGTAATGTAACTGCAAAATGCACATATATTCATGGAGCTAGGAAGGTAAGAAATTGTGTTCATCTGGCGATATTGGGAAGACAAAGGACAGCCTGTCATTTCCTGCTGATACACACTGAGCATTGCAATGGACATTAACTGCTAACGATCAGAGTTTGTTAATATTCTTGGGTAAAGGCTGAATTTTAATGGTTCTTTCTATTGCCAAGAAATCTGGCTCCTACAGCTTGGAAGCTGTACCATTGCTAATGTATGAATCGTAACATAACAACTTGATAGAGGCTTCAGTTGTGGGGATCCAGCACTTATGAGGACAACTAGGAAATGACAGCCTTCGCATTCTGTAATTTTACACAGGCTGATCTGACTAAAAGGATGCTCAGAAAATCTGCTTAGAGCAGATTCTTGAAGAATGGGCTGTGCTGGAGAAAAATCCATGAGAAGATGGTAACCTATCTGATTCATGGCTACAATATTCACTTGTTTGTTTCTCCTAGCAAGTAACAATTTGTGTTGGGTTTCATATGGACTTGACTGTCTATGGAAAACATGACTGAGAGATAGGTAAGTGTATTAGTCATCTATTGCTGGAATATTGCTAAGTAACAAAACTCAGTGGCTTATAAACAGCAAGCATTTTACTTTTCTTACTTACTGGTCTGTGGGTTGGCCAGGGCAGCTCTGCTTCAGGCTGCAGCTTGGCTAGTTTAGGTCCAGGTTGCAGATCAGGTTTGGGTTAGTTTTTTGTGTTTCATTCTGGGCCCAAACTGAAGGGATAGAAGCCAGCAGGGCCATGCTCTTCTTATGGGAATCACAGGGGTGCAAGAAGGCAAGCCAAACCATGTAAGCATACACAAAGCTTTTGTTCATGCCGTTTCCGCAACATTCCATTGGCCAAGCCAAGTGCCAACAAAGTGAAGTATGGTGGGAAGTAAACTCCTTCCACTGTCCCATTGTCCTGTGGTGGTACAGTGCCAAGCTGCAAGGGGAAGGGTGTAGATGTACAGCCCTACTGCAGGGGAGTGAAGAGTTGAACACTCCAATCTTTTACAATAAGTATTCTGTGTTTTTTGGTAAAGTCTGGCCTAGAAAACTGCTTTTTTTTTTTTTTGATTCAAAGATAATATTTTAGGCTAAAGCCTGACAGAGATATATTAAGTGAACCCGTAAGCACTGAAGAATTAATAACAGAGGAAGTCAGTAATCCTCAATTCAAGAAATTTAAAAGGCTCCCAGCTCTGTGTGAAGGCCTCAGGGTATAAAAAGAAGACACTCTGCCATCCTGGCTGATTCAGGGCAAGTCAAATGCACTCAAGCTTCCTGACGTTGCCAACGGTGCCCAAAGGGATGTGCTGGTTGCCAGCAAAAGGGCCATTAAAACATGAAAATGAAATAGAAAAAAAGTAAAAGTTGGGATAAATTGTCTAAGTGCGTTTATGGAAAGGCCTATCTATTTCTAAGTGATGTAATGGAAAATCCATCTTTGGTCTACCCAAGTCAAGGCCATTTTATAAACTGAAGAATGTGACACTTTGTGACAAACTCTAAAGCCTCTGGGAAAAGGGTAGCTGGAATTTCTGAACAAGTAAAATTACGGTTTAAAGCTCTAAGGAGAGGCAATAACTCAGAAATATTTAAGAGTCTATAGATGCGTCTGTGTGTGCGTGTGTGAGAGACTGTATAAATGAACAGACGTATACATAGAGATAAACATACACATACTGTATGTTGATTTTGCCAACCAATACTTGTCAAAGCAAGGACTAGATATTTTAGCACCTGCACTATTTCTTCTTTATTAATATTCGTTGCTGTCAGCTTGTCTGATTAAAATTAAGCCTTTCTTCAGTTCAAATTTGCCCAGCCTCAAAGATTCTCACTAGAGTTACAACCATGACATAAGAAAATGGGGCATCTTAAGTCTTGCAGTGGTTGAATTGGAAGCAGGGTGTTCTAAGGTAAAGGCAAAATGTCTCCAAAGACATTCAATTCAATTCCATGTACCTCACACCTTATAAAAAATTAATTTAAAATGTATCAGAATGCATCATAAGCCTTAATGTAAGACTATTGATGTCAAGCTATAAAACTTTTTTATAAAAAAAAGGAAAATCTTGGGCTTCCCTGGTGGCGCAGTGGTTGAGAGTCCGCCTGCCGATGCAGGGGACACAGGTTCGTGCCCCGGTCCGGGAGGATCCCACATGCCGCGGAGCGGCTGGGCCCTGTGCGTCCGGAGCCTGTGCTCCACAACGGTGAGAGGCCCACGCACAGCAAAAAAAAAAAAAAAAAAAAAAAAAAAAAAAAAAAAGGAAAATCTTTATGATCATGAATTAGACAAAGAGTTCTTAGATCTAACACCAAAAAGCATGAGCCATAAAAAAAGATAAATTAGACTTCATTAACATTTTAAAAACTTTTGCTCTGTGAAAGACACTGTTCAGAGAATGAAGAGATAAACTACAGACTTGGACAAAATATTCATAAATCATATATAATATATGTATATATGTACAGACTCAACAAAAAGCAAATAACTCAATTAAAAAGTGGCCAAAAGGTTTGCACTTCATCAAAGATATATACATGCCAGGGCTTCCCTGGTGGTGCAGTGGTTGAGAGTCCGCCTGCCGATGCAGGGGACACGGGTTCGTGCCCTGGCCCAGGAAGATCCCACATGCCACGGAGTGGCTGGGCCCGTGAGCCACGGCCGCTGAGCCTGTGCATCTGGAACCTGTGCTCCGCAACGAGTGAGGCCCCAACAGTGAGAGGCCCGCATACCGCAAAAAAAAAAAAAAGATATATACATGCCAAATAAGCCTGTGAAGAGAGGCTCACCATCATTTGTCACTAGGAGAATGAAAATTATAACCACGTGAGATACCAGTACTTATCAAATGCCTAGAAAGTGTTTTAAGAGTGTCCATACCAAGTGCGGATGAGTCTAGAAAGAAGTTAAAATTCTCAGATATTGCTGTTTAGAGGGCATAATGGTATAGTCACTGTGGAAAACAGTGAGAAACAGAAAACAGTGAGAAAACTCCTAAAAAAATTTTTGGTATTTTAGAGGGCATAATGGTATAGTCACTGTGGAAAACAGTGAGAAAACTCCTAAAAAATTTTTAGGAGTTATTACAAATTTAATCATACACTAACCCCATGACCCAACAATGCTACTACTAGGCATTAACCCTTGAGAAATGAAGACTTATGTCTTACCCTGGATGAGTGAATAAACAAACCGTGGCACATCTAACCCATGGACTACTAGCAGCGAATCAAAAGAGCAGACTATTGGGCTTCCCTGGTGGCGCAGTGGTTGGGAGTCCGCCTGCTGATGCAGGGGACGTGGGTTCGTGCCCCGGTCCGGGAGGATCCCACATGCCGCGGAGCGGCTTGGCCCGTGAGCCATGGCCGCTGAGCCTGTGCGTCCGGAGCCTGTGCTCCGCAGCGGGAGAGGCGACAACAGAGAGAGGCCCGCGTACCGAAAAAAAAACCAAAAAATCAAAAACAAAAACAAAAAACCAGACTACTTATGCACGCAACAAAATGGTTGAATCTCAACCATGGTGAGTACGTAGTGTCTATTATAAGTAATAATAATAGTGTGGTGTAAGGATACAGGATGCTAAGGGAACTCAGAGCTAGAGCGCTGTATGGAGTTTGAGAGGATCAGGAGAGGTTGCTCAGAGGAAGTGATGTTTCACCTGGCCCTGAACGCTGGGCTGGGAAAAGAGGAGGGAGAAAAGGGCAAGAGGCTGTGTATTTTAGGCAACATTCCTCTAGTGTCTGGGGGAGTAAAACTCATGGAAGAGAAGGAAGAGCAGTTTACTGAAGTGCCAGCGACTGTCTATGTCAAACTTTCCAACAAACCCTTTTTAAGGTGAAACAAAAGAAGGTGAATAAACATTTAATTCGTCGTTCGTAAACTGCATTCTTTTTAAAATTAAAAACAAGTTTATTCCGAGATTCATTAAGCGCTTCCCAGACACCCTGGGTGAAACTCACTGACTTAACAATGGGACTACTTTGCTTTTATACTTATCACTCTGTTTCTGTTCTTGTCCACTGACACGAATGTTAATGTGTTCTCTTTATCACCCTGGGAAATTGGTAACCATCTTTTTGTGCCTGAAGAAAGAGGGTTCAGAAATGGAAATGGTGATGCTGTGTTTGCTTCTCTTTCTACTGTTCAGTGTCTACTCACTCTGCAGGTTACCTTTGTTCTCTGGGGTGAGAGAGGAGGAGGAGGATTTTCACCATGGAAATATGAGCCTCAGATAAAAATTTTAAATTGGAGGGGTTTTATTTTATTGATTCCTTGCAATGGGTTATGCATGCACTCATTCATTCATGAGGCATGTAGAAATCTCTGGTATGTGCGTAAAGCCTTATTAGTCACTGGGAATACAGAGACAGAAACAGGAAACAGTTGAAGTTTTAAATAATCCCTGGCACGAAGGGGGGACAGATACATACAGGCAATGTTGATAGAACAATAAGTGCTATTACAAAGGGACGTATAAGATGTGGCTGCACAGAAAAGGGTCACTAACTTTGCCAAGGGGAGGTGGGGGTGATGGTCTTTACAGAGCAGGTGGCATTTGAGCTGGGTCTTGAAAGGTGAGTTGAGTATTCCTAATGGACAAGGTGGAAAGGGCACTGGAAACAGTAGGAAAAGCACAGACAAAGGCACAGAGACATGCAAAAGCATGGCAAGTTTGGGAACTGCGGGAAATCAGTGGCTGGAGTTGAGGGGCAGGGAAGTAGGGGTGGAGGACATGATAAGGGCTGTGAAGTTGATGTAAAGACATTTTGGGACCAGGTTAGGGAGGCTCTTTGGATTCGATTCTATTTGTAACAGGGAAGGATTGGTGGTTTTCAAACAAGGAGTGATGTGGACTTATTTGCATTGTATAAAGCTAATCCTGTAGCAGGTGTCAATGATGGAATAAAGGGGGAACGAGATTAGAGACAAGAAAAGCAGTTGGGAGATCTTTGCTAATGCTGGCAGAGGACGAAGAGCCACATTAAGGCAATGAGTAGCAAGCATGGAGTTGACTGGAAAGAGACAAAAGTTATTGATATTTAGGAGGTAGGATCACTGGGACTTGGAAACTGTCTGGATATAGCTATCTCAGAGGGAGGAAGCAGCGAGGAGCAGCTCTGAGCTCAAGCCTGGGCAACTGGGTCTATCATGATGTTATTCCAGGATGTATACACAGAAAGGTATCACTCTGGAGGTGCAAAGTTTAAACAGGTTCCGTGGAGCGTGGGAGATGAAAGTCAGACTGCAGGGATTGAGAAGCGAATAGGAGAGGAAGAGGTGGAGATGTAGGCGGATGTGATTGCTAAAGAGCTACATCCAGGATGGGTAAGGTGTTGTTAGACTTTGTGGCAATAATAATGCATTCGATAAAGGAACTCTGCTATGTGAGCCATTTTCTTTTATGTCTTAAGTTATGCTATTTGTCGGTAAGCATTTCTTGAGTTCTGAAATATGCAGGGAAACACGTTAAAGTGAACAACCGGAGGAGATAGGACAGGGTGGGTACTTTACTTAGAAGAGAGGCATTCTGGAGCTATTTTAACTCGGCCCATCCCTTGCTTCATGGGAATGTTGGTGAAACATTCAGGTTGTTTATGAGGAGCCTGTGCGTAAATACACAGTCATATTTTCAACTCAAAACTGGAGGCTTTACCAGCCTTTGTGCCATGGCACTGTCATTTGGTCCATATGCTACACTCTGTAATCCGGCGAGAGCCTGGGCTGTAATTCCATATGGCTGGCCACCAGCTTCCAGCCATAAATGACTTTGATGTCGCTGTTCAGTGAGAGCCACAGGAGAGCTGCAGGAAGAGGATCAGACAAAGCAGGAGGAAAGGAGCCTCTGCCTCTCAGCCAGAGAGGGGTGAACCCGAGACAGGTCCCAGTATAATGTCAAAAATCTGCATCCACCATCTGATAGGGAAAGGGAGGGGGTGCCAGTTTACCAAACCCAGTGATTCCCACTGGGATCCTATGAACCCAAGTGCTGGTAACGTTTTATGAATTCCACTCTGCTCTGTGTGTGAAGATGGTTATGGTAATGAAATTATGCTTTAAATTAGCTGAACATACTCTCAAAAGAAAATTCTTTGCTGACATTATATATTACAGATTTTGTGGTGCCCTTGCTCCACAGTTTAACAGCATGTTGTTACTATTCTGCATTTAATGAGTACCAGAAAATGCTCTATGTATTCTCCACTTGATTCAGAAACAACGGAATAAGTGGCTTTTTTATTCTACCAGGTGTGAGCGGATCCCTCTGATACGGACCATTCATACGACCGATGAGCTGGAGCTCGGCTGACAAGGGGATTTTCAAGGAAAGCATCCACCACAGAAAATATGCTTTCTTCCTCAGCTTTCAACTCCTTTCCATGGGATCCTCAGTCAGGGACCCTGAGCAAGCATGAAGGAATCATGCCTGACGTCCTGTCCATCATCCCCAAACATATTCTTGAGTTCTCATTATGGATAAGAGCAGCTTTCAAGAGAGTAGAGGGACAGTTTACAGAGGTTGACTTTTATTCTATTAATAAGGCTATTTACTAATAAACAGCAAAATTCTGGTTCCTTGTCTTGCCCCTTGGAGTAAAGTAATAGGAGAAGACCCCAATCAAATGTTTTCTGTCCTGTTCGTGGAGGCCCTACCACTCCTGTCTGAACATGCTTGCTCATCTGATAATAAAGGGGGATGCTATGGCAGTGAAAGATTTTTGAACAAACAATCATAAATCCCCCAAAGCCACGGAATAAAATAGAGGAAGGAGAAGTTTACTGCAGTAAGGTAATTTTAGGTACATATTCCATAATATCAAAATTACCAGCCCATAAAATTTTAACTGGTCCCTCTCCAGACCTACAAAGATGAACGCATTTTATAGTTGTAGGATCAACAGCTAAAGAGCTAGTTGAAAACTAGTACTGGATCACAGTTTCGATTTTTCTTTAAAAACATACAATCAAACAAACAAAACCCAACTAACTTGCTTATAGACTAATTCATTTCAGGTACAGCTTGATTTCTTTCAGATTTGAGGCTTACAAACCCTGGCTCTTTTTCCTGGTGCAGTTATATGTTATTTTGGCGACTGCAGAGCTCAAGAATCTTTTAAACAACTTGAAGGCATCTTAATGCCCGTATTTAAGCAAGTGGGTAAGGTGCAAGTAATAATAGTGAATGTCAACCTATTAATAGTTGTGGGAAAGACACTGTAACTTGGAGATTTAATCTCAAAACTTATTTAATACCCATTAGAGCCATCTGTTTGAGATTTTGGTAAACCTGTCAGAGGCACTGGGCCTGGGAGTTACTGAAGTCGGCTATACCAGCAACAGGAACAGAGGTTGTAAGCTGGGGGCTCACGGTCGTGCTTTATTTAGGAAGCCTTGTACTTTAGCTATTTTGAATGTGAATATTTTTAGTTGGGGGCACAGAGTCTCCAGTTGACAGGACCACCACCTATTGTCGTATACCTGTTTGTTTGACATGCTTACTCCATCGGTCTGGCCCCAGGAGATGTGAGTTTATAAGCCCTGGTATGTCTCCTATCCATATATATGTTGCAGTTTCCACCCCTTAGGAGGCATTTACAATCAAAGGAATCCAGTCCAGAGGTCAGAACCCTTTGGGTACTGAGCATTCTCTATTCACCTGACAGTAATGGTTTTATATGCGTATCCACATGTATTCTTCCCAACTAAGCGACACAGCTGTTGTTATTATCCATCCCCATCTACTGGATGAGACAACTGAGACTTAAAAACAAATAATTTGTCCAATGTCACACCCTTAGGTATGAAAGAAGTGGGATTTGAACCCACACTTCCTCCCCATCAATGCCTTTGGTCATGTGGCCTGGCGCTCAGACAAGAAGTGTAAATTTCCCATATGCTGGACCCATCACTGTCCCTCCAAACCTCATAACGCTCTTCCATGTCAAATGTCACTAGCAGCTCTAAGCAACCTAGACTCCATGATTCAACACTTAAAATGATCTTTTATGAATACCCTTGCTCCCTAGCCTCTTCCATTGCACCATCTTGGTATAATGCCAATTATTCACATTATCTTCTCTCTTCCTGTACCTTCAACCTCCCCTTCCTTATTGGTTTTACCCCCTTAGATACGAACAAAAGACCCTTCCTTACCCTGGGCTCCTCAAGCTTTCACCCTGTGTTTTACTTCTTCACAACTCTTCAGCAGCAAGCTTCTGGAATGGTAGCCTGTCCTTTACTCCTGGGCCTCCTTGTAATCTTGACTTCCGACCCCATCGCTCCACTGAAGCCACTGTCTAGGTTACCAATGACCTCCTAGTTGCTAAATTGCATGGACATTTTTCAGTGCATCCTCTTTAGTATCCGACACTGTTGGACACTTTCTTCTTAAGCGTCCTCTCCCCTTGGCTTTCATGCTACAACATTCTTCTTTCTGCCTCAGACCATCACTCCAGCTGCTCCTCCAGCCTCCTTTGTAGCCCTGCTTACACCTCCAACCGTCAGTGTTAGGATTGCAGCATCCCTCCTTGTAAATGACTTGATCACCTTCTGGGAAAAAAAAGCCCTGTGATGACTCCCCATTCCGTATTTTCAGCCATAGCTTTCTCCTAAACTTTATCCAACTATGGATTGAAGTCCCACAGGAGCTTGAAATTGAGCACGTCCCCAAATTCTTATGCTCCTCTTTCCCTCTCTGATCTATTTTACATGTCCATGTGAGTACCTGCACCACACACCCAATTGCCCAGTCTTTTCCCTCCAGCTTTATTGAGGTATCATTGAAAAATAAAATTGTAGGGCTTCCCTGGTGGCGCAGTGGTTGAGAGTCTGCCTGCCGATGCAGGGGACACGGGTTCGTGCCCCGGTCCGGGAAGATCCCACACGCCGCGGAGCGGCTGGGCCCGTGAGCCATGGCCGCTGAGCTTGCGCGTCCAGAGCCTGTGCTCCGCAATGGGAGAGGCCACGGCAGTGAGAGGCCCGCGTACCGCAAAAAAAAAAAAAAGTATATATTTAAAGTGTACAGTGGGGTGATTTAATATAGGTATACTTTGTGGAATATTCACCACAATCCAGTTAATTAATGCATCCATCACCTCACAAAATTTTTTTACTTAAAAAAATTTTTTTGGTGGTGAGATCAGTTAAGATCTATTCTCTTAGCAAATTCCAAGTATGCAATACAGTATTATTAACTATAGTCACCAGGCTATACATTAGGTCCTCAGAGCTTATAGCTGAAACTTTCACCAGCATCTCTCCATTTCCCCCACCTTCCAATCCCTGGTAACAAACACTCTACTCTATGTTTCTATAAGTTTGACTTAAAAAAAAAAATTCCACTCATACATGATACTATACAGTATTTGTCCTTCTCTGTCTGACTTATTTCACTTACCTTCATCTATGTTATTGCAAATTGCAATTTCCTTCTTTTTATGGCTGAATAATACTCCGTTGTCTATGTATATACAACACATCTTCTTTATCCATTCGTTTGTAGATGGACACAGGTTGTCGTACTTCTGGGAATATATCTGAAGGAAATGAGACCAGCATCTTGAAGAGATACATGCATTCCATGTTCCCTGCAGCATGATTCACAAAAGCCAATGTATGAAAACAACACAGTTGCCCAATCTTGAGTCATTTCTTCCTTTCCACACAGCACCAGGTGAAAAAGTCCTTAAAATCTATTTCATAAATACCTGGTTCTCTCCTCTCCTCCATCCCCACTACTGCCACACCTGTTCATTCCCCATCCTCTATTTTTTTTTTGCTTTTCTTATAATAGTACAATTTATATACAGTATAATTTACCCCTTTAAGTGTATAGATAGTTCTATGACTTTTGACAAATGTACATAGTCATGTAACCACAACTAAAATCAAGATATGAAACCATTCCATCACCCCCCAAAAAACTCTCCCATGCTCATTTGTAATCAACCTCTTTCCCTACCCCCAGCCCTTGGCAACCACTGATCTGGTCAGTGGTTCTATCCCTATAGTTTTGCTTTTTCAGAGTGTCATGAAAGTGGAATTTTAAAGTGTGTAACTTTGCGTCTGGCATCTTTCACTCAACATAATAAATCTGAAATTCACCTATGCTGTTACAGGCATCAGCAGTCCATTTCTTTTTATTGTGTGGATGTACCAGTTTGTTTATCCATTCAGCAGTTGAAGAACATTTGCTTTGTTTCAGCTTTTGGCAGTTGTGAACAAAACCACAATAATCATTCCTGTTTGCCTTTCTGTGTGAACATCAGTTTTCAATTCACTTAGGTAAACACCTAGAAGTACGATTGCTGGGTCACATGGTAAGTATATATACAGTTTTATATATAAGAAAGTAGAAGATTGCTTTGCAAAGTGGCTGGTCCATTTTGCATTCTCTCCTGCCATGTTTGAGAGTTCCAGATACTCTGCATCCATGCCAGCTCTTGCTAATGCCAGCTTATCTTCTTCTTTTTAGTCATTCTAAAAGGTGTGTAATAGTATCTGATTGTACTTTTAATTTTTCATTTCATTAATGGTTAATTATGTTGAAAATCTTTCATGTACTCGCCATCCTTATAGTGGAAAATGTCTGTTTAATGCTTTGACACCCTTCTAAAAAAAACAAATCGGGTAGTTTGTTTTCCTATTTATTATTAAGTTTTAAGAGTTTTTAAGTATTCCAGATGCCAGTCCTTTATCAGGTATGTGTTTTGCAGCAATGTTCTCCCAGTTTGTGGTTTGTCTTTTCATTCTCTAAGCCTTTCTTCTTTTTTTTTTCTAAGCCTTTCTTCTTAGAACCTTTTTATTTTGAGATAATTGTAGATTCACGTGCAATTATAAGAAATTACACAGAGAGATCTTGCATCCTCTTCCCCCAGTTTCTCCCACTGGTAACATCTTTCATAACTATAGTGCAATATCACAACCAAGGAATGAATGTTGATACAATCCGTCCATCTTATTCAATCTTACTAACCTTTCAGCAATTTTATATGCACACGTGTGTGTGTGTGCGGTTCTATCACATATGTAGATTTCTGTGCCCACCACCGTAGTCAAGATACAGAGCAGTGCATCACAAAGATCCTTTTAGGGCCGTAGCACCTCACCCGACCCCCAGCCTCCCTAACCCCTGGCAACCACTAATCTGCTCTCCATCTCTATAATTTTGTCATTTCAAGAATGTTATATAAATGGAATCATACAGTATTTAACTTTTGAGTCTGTTTTCTTTTATTCATCATAATTCCCTGGAAATTCATCCAGGTTGTTATATGTATCAGTAGTTTCTTCATTTTAATTGCCGAATAGTATTCCACAGTTTGTTTGACCATTCAGTGGTTGAAGGACATCTGAGTTGTTTCCAGTTGGGAGCTATTATGAATAAAGCTGCCATGAACACTCATGTATAGATTTTTGTGTGAACACACGTTTGCATTTCTCTGGGATAAATACCCATGAGCATAATTGCTGGATCTTATAGTAGCTGCATCTCTAGTTTTGTAAAAAAACTACCCAACTGTTTTCTAGAGTAGCTGTACAATTATCTATGATATGTTTCACATTATATATTCCCACCAGTAATGTATGAGTGATTCAGTTTCTCTGTATCTTTGTCAGCATCTGGTTTTGCGGCTATTTTTAATTTTAGCCATTCTGATAGGTGTGTAGTGATATCTCATTGTGGTTTTTAACGTGTATTGCCCTGATGGATAATGATGTGGAACAACTTTCCATGTGCTAACAGTGTCTTTTGAGGAGCCCCTCTTTTCTTTTTGTTATTTACTTATTTACTTATTTTCCAGCTTTACTGAGATATAACTGACATATAAGTTTAAGGTAGACAATGTGACAATTTGATGCATGCATATATTATGAAATGATTTTCACAATGAGGCTAGTTAACAACTCTATCACCTCATTATTACTTTTTTCCTGAAAAGAACATTTAAGATTTACTCTCTTAGCAAATATATAACATGATATTGTTAACTATAGTTACCATGCTGTATGTTAAGCCCCTTGAACTTATAACTGGAAGTTCCTACCCTTTGCCCAATATCTCCCCATTTCCCCTACTCCCCAGCCCCTGGAAACTACCATTCTACTCTCTGTTTCTATGAGTTCAACTTTTTTTGATTCCACATATAAGTGAGAGCATACAGTATTTGTCTTTTCCAACATATTTCACTAAGCGTAATGCCCATCCACGTTGCTGCAAATGGCAGAATTTCCTTCTTTTTTGGCAGAATAATCTTCATATATATCCCCATTATAAACATAAAACATAAATATATAAAATAATATCCCATTATACAGACCACATTTTCTTTATCCATTCATCCATTAGTGGGCAATTAGGTTGGTTCTATATCTTGGCTAATATTGCTGTGTACATGGGAGTGCAAATATCCCTCTGATTTCAATTCTTTTGGATATATACCCAGGAGTGGAATTGCTGGATCACATGGCAGTTCTATTTTGAATTTTTTAAGGAACGTGCACACTGTTTTCCATAGTGACTGTACCAACTCACATTCCCACCAACAGTGCACACCGGAGCCCATCCTTTCATGCCAGGACCACTGCATGGGAAACAGTCCCCCTTCCTCCAACTTTGGCCTCTTCCAAAACAGAACTAGATGAGATGCCCTTCCACAGAACCCCGCGCTACCCCAACGTAACTTGTAATTTCCTATTAAAACTCTGTCTCCTTCATCAGACCCTAATCTCCAAGTGGGCACAGGAAGTTTTGCTCAGCTCAGGATCCAGGGCCAGTATATTGCTGTCACAGATCAAGTGCCATTTCTTCAATGAATGAATAATAAAAACCAGAATGACTTCAGTGCTAAAAAGAGGTGTTGGCAGAGAGAAAGAATGGATTGAAGAACTAGCAAGGCACGACGGTTATCACCCCGTTAACCACTCTCCAGGCCAGCTCTGGCGTTAAGCCAGATGCCGGACCTGACCGTGCGCATGCGCAGCTCTCCCCGCTAGGCTCTGCCCCGCCCCACCCTCAATCCTTCCCTTCGGGCCTCCCCAACCCGTCAGCAACCAATTAGGGAGAGGAGGCGGTCCTGGTTGGCGCGGTGCTCCTTGGGTAGTGTCCCTAGTTACTGTTGCTAAGGCTTCGTCTCGCCTGAGGTGGCGGGAGTCAGAAGATTTGGGAGCCACGGTCTGAGAGAGAGGTCAAGGGTCAGTGCAAGAACCGGGGAGGAGATGGTGAAGCAGACTATCCAAATTTTCGCCAGGGTGAAGCCCACTGTCCGGAAGCAGCAACAAGGGGTACGGGTCGGAGCAGCACGGGCGCCGGCGCGGCGGGGCCTCCCAGACCGGGGGAGGGGCGGCACGCGAGGGGCCTGGGCTGGGGTGAGTGGTTCGGCGCCAGGCGCTGGATGCGGCCCGGAGCTCAGCACACTTGGACACGGAGCCCGGGCAGCCTCGCAGACTCCCGCGCATTGCGGTCAGGGGCGCGGACAGACAGACACCCAAATACACTCCCACCCAACCCAGCCCTGCGGGTCCAGACTAACCTTCACAGAGCCACATGCATACCCCCGGACACACATGTTCACGCAGCGGCGGACACGTGCACGTGAAGGTACGTCTGCGTGTACGCTCACGTAGACTGCGCCTCAGCTGTTCACCGTTATTGCACCTTTCTGGAAGACAGTCACACAGCTGTGCCCACCCAGGTACACTCAAGCTTCTCTTTCGTCCTCAGGCAAAACGTGCAAGCAAGAGAAACGTGCCTATCCATGTCTGAGATGATAGGACAGTAGTTACAGATAAAGGTACACAAAGCATACACGGTGCTCTGCCCGCAATGGGCCCTTAGAATTCGTTGACTAACTATTGTTATCAGGAACAGAAGCATGAACGTTGACATACACTCATTACAGATATGGATAGATATTTATGCATCCTGACACAGAATACACATAAACTTTTTATTCAGAAAACATTAACTGAGCATTACTAGGTGTTTCCTCTAGGGTGCTAAACTCGAAAGGGTACAAAGAAGGTTAAGACATGACCCTTACTCTGAGCAGAGATATTGTACTTTGAATGCTTCTCAAACGTTGTTTTCTTTCCCTGGGAAGGACCATAGTCATTCTTACCACTTAGGTGCTTTGTCTACATTATCCCTGAGTCTCAAGAGAACTCCGCAAGATTGATGTCATTTTCTTCATTTTATAGATGAGGAAGCTGAGCCTCAGACAGGTTAAATAATTTGGCCAAGCTACCCACCTACTGAGTGGCAGAACCCTGATTTTAATTAAAGATTTTTTTTTTCCCAAAGCTCTTGGCTCTTGGGACAAAACCTTTTTGCCTCACAAAATAAGGATAGAGGCAAGGGCAATCTGAGTCCTGTTCATGAGTCTCTGGAATGGGCATATTATTAATAATATTTTATCTCTACCCCATATCTACACAGTGTGTATGTATATATATGTAACATCATAGCAGCTCATAATTTAGCATTTGCCTCATGTAATTTATGTATTTAAAACAAGGAGAATATAGTGTCTTGTCATCGTCATCATCAGTCTTTTCCTTCGTGGAATACATTTAGGAAAAGATGCATGAGAAGACTCCAAAGAAAATATTGGCTTTTTTTTTTTTTTTTTGAATTTTAAGGAATAAAGAGTATAGAAAGGAGCCATGGGTATCATCCCATTTTCTCTCCTCCTACATTCATTTTCAAGAAGGGTTGTAAAAGTGCATCAGTTATAAAAATTATATGTAACATTTCCCTACCCCCCCAGCCCTCCTCAGATTCTTAGCTAAAAATATTGAACTTGTCTACATTGACTCAGCAGTCAGAAACAGGTGCTTGGATATGGTAACATGAGAAGATGGATAGAAGTGGGACTGGGGGTGGTGGTGGGTTGATGGAGAACGCTGGATTTAATTTGAACTTCCTCTTTCCTTAAAATGCAATGTTTGAATATTTCAGTGTGCCTCCTTTTGCATTTCTTTGGTGAGATTCGGTGGAGTGGCTTGTTTGCTACTCCAGGAAGTATTTTTAGGTATCATAGTGTATTTTAATAATGACAGATTCTTACCGAGATGCAACATTATGCCGCATAACACAAACACGAGAGAACACAGATGAACGAATTTTGAGTTCATCTGTGCCTGGAGCAGAGAGTATCCCTGCTCTTCCTTAGAAATCCCACTTTTAGCACCCTATCCTTTTGCCCCCCAAAGATTGTGTGGTTGTTTCTCTGACTAGAAACGCTCCTTGTAACGTTAAACCAAGTGATTCAAAAGTGTTTTTTTTTTTCTCTTCATTTTGTGGCTCCATTACTTCATTAATCATATTCCCTAAGGCACTATATATTAAATTATGATAATTTATAGATTAATACATTAAAAGGTACGTAAGAAGATGCTCTGTGATCATTTTAACAATGGCAATGCTTTTCATTTGTATACTGCTTTGTATATTTTGAAATATTTTCATATTCATCCTTGCATTTGATCTGTCTCCTATTAAAAACAAACTATCTCACATTTTTATGACTAACGGTAGAAAGCCAATCTATTAGAGTAAACAAGTTTTTTCATTAGGGACTTTTCTTAATGCCTCAAAGAATGGCTTAATGAGAGGAGTTGAAGGTCACAGTAGCTACTCTAATTATTGGTCCTTTTTCTCTTCTGAGTACTGAGTGTTACAGATTTAAAAAAATGTATGGCACCCCTCACTCCTTTATGTTTTATGTCTTACACACTCCTTTAACTCACCTGTCTAGCCATTAACCTTTAAAAAAAAATAATGTAGTGCCCTATACTATATAATTTTTAAATGTCTCTTGAGAAAACCTAGCCAGAAAGCCTTGGACCTGCTGCCATTACTTTCTACAAATAATTTTATTTTACAGCATGACTTTTCTTACATGAGCTCCTCACATTTTAAATGAAAGGGCTCAATAAAAATCTGCATAGGAAAATTATTCAGACTTTCTGGAGATTTAGATAGGCTTTTACTTATTTAAAAATATGACTTTTCCCCCATAATCAAGCATCTAAATGGGTCTTAAACAGGAAGTATTGCCTGTTAGAAGGAATTTTATTTCTTGATGAAAGACAAGAAATCTTTTTTAAAAACCTCTAAATCTAATGACTAACATTTTTTATGGTGCATTACAAAATGCTTCCATTTCCATGACATCCTTTGATCCCCACAGCAATCTTGTAATGGAGGCAATTCTGTTTTCTTCATTTTATGTATAAGGTACCGAGATTCTGAAAGCAGTAGCTGGTCACACAGCTGGTGAATTGAGATCAGCGTTAGACCCAGGTCTTTGGACACTGGATCGTAGACTTTTCTTTATTCCCCATGATCTCTTTATAGGCTTGACTCTTGCTTTTCCTGGCCAATAAATAAAGGAGTAGGTAACCAAGAAAAGAATCAGGGAATATTACAATTGTAAAGGCGATTGGTTAAGACCCTTCATTTCCATATCAGCTTAAGGAGGTTAAGTGATTTCTCCCAGGTCATTTTCTAATTAGTGGCTGAGCTGGGAGGAGAATCTTGAAAATGACATCAAAGACATGAATTACATGTCTCCTTTGAAACCACATGTCTTTCATCAGATGCTTGAATATGTCTCGTGGAAACGTTTACTTCTTTGAACATAACTTGAATTACGGCATTCTTGTGAGCTCTCTGAGAAGGCTCAGACCCAGTCCTTTCGTCTCTGTGTCTAGCATTTTGGAAGTGCTCAGAAATGCTTATTGGTTGTAGTAAAATGTTAATTTCTGGTACATAATTCCAAAGTAATACTTAGATAATATGTTGTTGTCAGGGCTATTAGCTTCTCAACAATGGAGACAGACACTTGATACTCAAATTTGAATGTTACATCATTCAAAGAGGATTTGAGCTTTGATTGGGCATTGATTTAGGTTTTACCTCTTGTTCAGTTCCATATATTTGTTTGTGTGCGCACAGAGTTTAAAGAGGAAAATTATCCAAATTGTGCTATGTTATGACTTTTTATCTGAAAAGTGCAGTTTTTTAAACACCATTACAATGCATGTCATAATAACATGGTCATTGTTCAAGCCATAATTTTACCATTTTATATTCATTTGTCTTCACATTTTCAGATTTATTCCATAGATGAAGATGAAAAATTAACACCTAGCTTGGAGATCATCTTACCTCGTGATTTGGCAGATGGATTTGTGAATAATAAGCGAGAAAGCTACAGATTTAAGTAAGCCTTTCTCTTTTCATCTTCATTTCTGTTTTACTATTGAACTAATTCTTGTACTGCGTTAATAGCCACTGTGAAATCACTGGCACCATTTCTTGGGGAGAATGTAGTACAGTTCTCTCTTTTTTTAAAAATTTATTTAATTTATTTTATTTTTGGCTGCGTTGGGTCTTTGTTGCTGTACGTGGGCTTTTCTCTGGTTGCAGTGAGCCGGAGTTGTGGTGCGCGGGCTTCTCATTGCAGTGGCATCTCTTGTTGTGGAGCACGGGCTCCAGGCACGCAGGCTTCAGTAGTTGTGACACGTGGGCTCAGTAGTTGTGGCTTGCAGGCTCTAGAATGCAGACTCAGTAGTTGTGGCATGCGGGCTTAGTTGCTCGACAGCATGTGGGATCTTCCTGGACCAGGGCCCGAACCCGTGTCCCCTGCATTGGCAGGCAGATTCTTAACCACCGTGCCACCAGGGAAGCCCACAGTTCTCTATTTTATCTAGTAGATAGAATTCAAGTTGTCTTTTCATTGCTGTGCCCAAAGTTAAAAAGGGGATATATTTCTGTATCCAACAGGATAGCCCAAGATCTCAGCCTTTCTTTACTATATCTGTTTATCAAGTGTTATCTTTTTCCTTTTTGGCCCACTATAGTTTAGCTCTTATAAGAAGTTCAGTGCATGACTAAACTTTATTAAAGATGTGCGCTGTATAGGTGAGCCTTCTTAATAACATAAATGGTGTACTGACCTCAAGTGTACATATGTACGCTCTGTATCTGTACCGTCCAGTGTATCAGCCACTAGCCACATGTAGCTCTTAAGCACTTGAAATGTAGCTGGTCTGAACTGAGATGCACTGTAAGTGTGAGATATATCAAGGATTTTTGAAGGCTTAGTGTGAAATAAAAAGAATATAAAATAGCTCAAGATTTTTTTTCATATTGATTACATGTTAAAATGATAAAATGTTGGATATATTGTGTTAAAATATATTATTAAAAATAATTTTACCTGTTTCATTTCACTTAAGAAGTGAAACTACTAGAAAATTTTAAATTACACTTATATGCATATTTATGTGTTATGTTTTATTTCTCTAGCACAGTTCAGAACTGTATGGTTCAGGTGGAAAGTAGCAAAGAGCTACCCCTGGATTGTCATCAGTGCCCTTTGTCTGAATACTATTCTAGTAGCCAGGCCTTAAATTTGGGGATTATGGCTGTTTCATACTGCCTTTATTTTCCAGTTTCAGATGACATCATTTCCTTTAATCCCCACTTTTGATTTCTGGAGAAGTTTGAGCCCGAGTTAAACCCATATTTAGTCTCTGGCCTAAATTTAGGTAGGAGATTCCTGGGTCCTGCTGAAGGAATCCTAATTGCTCTCTTGCATTCCTCTCTATGCTGTTTTTCACAGGCCTTATTTTGAGACTCTTCTTGCCCTTGCCCTTTGGATAAAACCATCTCAGATATTTTTTTGTGTTTCTCTCTCTCTTTCTCTCTCTCTACTTCTTGTTTCTCCTCCCCCCTCATTATTATTGTAATTATTGTTATTATTACTTTGTCTTATAAAGATTCTCTTTGGTCTTCACAACTCCCCCCTTTGTCTATCATGTATATATCTCTCCCAGCGCCTCCACCCCTTCTTCTTCTTGCGTCTCCTTTTACAGTAAGTACAAGCAGGATGGCTAGCACAAGGTTACATGGTGAGATGGTCCTAACCTGGTCTTTTTGGCTCCTCTTTGCCTTTCATTCTATCCTTTAAGGAGTAGCCTTCTAATATATGACTTACTTTTCTGAAGGGGCATTCTCCCACTGGTGTAAGCATGCTACATACCTTAGTAGCTATGACTTAATGACAGATACCCTAGACCTGTCTCCACAAAGCCACAGTTTGCTAAAACATTTTATTCAGCATGATTCTGTTTGAATGCTAAGAAACAGTTGGCCATGTTTCTATCCATCGGCCCTGTCCAAAGTACTCTGTGTGTTATGTAGATACAAACAGAGTGCAATTTAAACACATGCTTATTGAAAAAGTGCTATCTGCTTATTTTTAAACCTCTTAATCATTCTTTCTAAATCTCTGAATTAAAAACATTGGTTTAGTATTTTAAATAAAGAAATTAGTAAAATACATATGTTCAGAGATAAATATTTAAGCATTTTAAAGGCTGTTTTCTCCCAAGAAAATTCATGCAATCGATAAATCTTTACTAACCATCCACTGCATGCTGTTTTAATGGCTAGGAATACAGCAGGGAATGCCACCAAGCTTCTGCTCTTAGGTGCTTACATTTTAGTGGGAGGAGATGGACGGGCAAGGTGTATGTATCAGAAAGTGTTGAGTGCTGTGGAGAAAAATAAGGCAAGGGAAGGGAACAAGGAGTGCTGGGATGAGGGGCAGCAAAGTGGCTGCAATATTTCACGGGGTCTTCAGGAAAGGTGTACGTTTTAACAAAAACTTGAAGGTGGTAAGGAAACGAGACATTCAGATACCTGGGGGATGGGAATTCCAGGCTGAAGATATAGCAAGAGCGAAGTTCCTGGGATGGGAGAGTGCCTGGCACGTTTGAAGAAGAGTGAGAGATCTGTGTGGCTGGAGGAGAGTAAGCAAGGGGTCTGGAGGGGAAGAAGAAGGTTAAAGGGGCAGCAGAGTGGACAGATCATATGGAACTTTTCCCAAAGTGCTGAGAGAAGGTAATGGGGGTTGTGAGCAGAAGAATGGAATAATCTCACTTATGTTTGAGCAGGATCATTCTTGCTAGCATGTGGAAATAGACTGTGAGGGAGCAAGGGAGACCAGGCAAGAAATTGTGGCAACTTGGGCCAGAGTAGTAGCAAGTGGAAATGTTGAGAAATAGTTGGATTCTGGATGTATTTTGAAGGTCAAAGCTGACAGAGTTTGCTGATGGGTCATATATAGAGTGTAATGGAAAGAAAGGAGTCAAGGATATACTCTAAGGGTTTTGGACTGAACTTTTAAAAGGATGGAGGTGTCATTTACCAGGATGAGGAAGACCGGGAGGAACAGGTTTGGGGTGAGAAGAGATAAGCAATGACCACATTTGAAATGGTCTTTAGAAAAAGCCTACACAACCTCCTAATAAATGAAAGGGCCTGCTAGGAATCAGGAAACCTACATTATGTCTCAAGGCACATTATAGATTAGCTCCATGGCCGTGAGTAAGTTGCTTTATCTCTCTGGGCCTCAATTTCTTCCTCTATAAAGGATTAGATTGAACTTATTAAACTCTTTGATTCTATTTTGCTCTTCAGTGGTTTTCAGAAGATAGCTGATCATAATGACTTTCCAGATTACTATACAACTGCATTATATAAAGTAAAATGTTTGGGGGTGATGATATTTTATGTTTAATGCACAATGTGTGATTTATTGAAACTCCTGCCATCTCTTTGGTTTACATGGTGGTAGATGTCATTCCTCTTAAGGAAGTGGAGTTGGGAATGGCTAATTCATTCGCTCAGTCATCACCAACCTGGTAAAAGAAGAAAAACAGCATCATCACCTAAAAGCACCGCTGGGTCTGTGCTCAGACATCACAGTGGGTTGCTCTGGAGAGCACGTGAGCAGCCGTGTTATCTCAACATTCCTATCTGAAGCCCTCATACATCTACCTATAGGGTCTTGAGGAGTGTCTGGGCACACTCAGTAAATATTGCTGAAATATAACCTGGCCTGCTAAATGAGTACCCAGAGTGCCTTACAATCTCTCTTTGTGTATAGTTTCATTATTTGCTTCTTCAAAAGGGTGGTTGGTATGCTATAGGAATCTTTTGAAATTAATGTTGATTAAATACAATGAATTTCATTCCATTTTATATCCAACCCAGCTCCAGACATCCTTCTGAACTCCTGAGTAGTGAAAACAAACCTACATTTCATGTAGTCTCTACTTTACTTGAACATGTGCCCAACTCACTTGTGTGGGCAGATACACACACCAAAGGTTCCTAAGCACTTTGAAAGCTGCTTGGGATTTGGGTGTTCCAAAGGTTTTGCTTTAATGTACCCCCTCTCCCAATTTTTATTCTGAAAACTTTTAAATATGCAGAAGAGGTGGAGGAATGATGCAATGAAATCTCCTTTACCCTTTGTGGGAAATTCATCAATTGTTAACGTTTTGCCCTCTGTGCTTATGCATGCACTCTCTCTCTCTCTTTCTCCCCCTTCTCCTTGCCTTCTCTCCCATTTTTACTTTCCTTCCTGTTTGTATTGCTCCCTGTCTGTTTCTTCATGATGTTTGAATGGGGGCTATATTTGCTGGTTGTGAGTTAACACATTGTATAAGGATAGGTTGTGAGTCTCCCCCCAGGTTTTCAGCTGTGCTTGTGATCCTGTACTAAGCTAAATCAGGGTGCCATTGCAAGAAGGGTGCAATGGATACCATCCCCCCTCCCCATGGCTCGAGCCTTGCCAGTCGGATCAAGATTTCCTTTATAGGACAGGTCTATCTTAATTTACTGTTTGACTTTTGACTCATGAACAACAAAATGAAACAAACTGTCCTCTAAGAATTAAGTAGCTGATACTAGGTGCAGTACCTAATTAATGGAAAATAAACTTCAGTTTAAAACTTTAAAACTAAGTTCAAAAATCATACATTTCACAGCTGCATTCTTTTCTTACAGGTCAGACATCAGAAGTTCTTTGGCTGTTTACATCCTGTTCTTGGGTTTCCATTTCATGCACTTATCTAGATTTGAATTTGATGCCAATTGCAGACACTGTCCCTCTTGAGAGCTAAAAAACACACAGTTTATTATTTGGTTCAAAGCTGCTGCGGTTTTTCAGAGGGATTTATTGTGCAGATCTTGTCAAAGCAATACTGTTTACCCACCATTTGTATACAGGGGTACAAGAGTACAGTGTGTTTGGGGCTACAGGGCAAACATTGTGTTAGGTTAGTTAAGCCCAGTGATGTAAATATGAGGTAATTTACAAAGCTTTTAGGAGAAAAAAAAGTATGTATTAATCCAATAGTGTTTGAAGGCTCAAGCTTTTAAATAATTACTGTTTTCACATTTGCAGATTTCAAAGGATTTTTGATCAGAATGAAAAGCAAGAGACCATTTTTGAAAACATTGCCAAACCAGTTGCTGAGAGGTAGGATTTCCTATATTTTGTTCAGTGGGTTAGTGGTTTTTCATCTTGCCTTCAATTCTCAGATAACTGTGGTAATGTGCTTCAGTATATCAATTATGTACTCAGGCTGTAGGGCATGTGATGATGGCAGTACTAATACCTTCTATTGTTACACCTTGTTTGTTTTAGATTTAGATTCTGAGCCTCAAAACAAACCAGTGAGATAGACAGAATAGCTATTATTACTCCCATTTTGAAAGATATGTAAATCTCTGAGGATTAGAGAGATTAAGTAGCACTGCTCAGGGTTAGTGGCTAGTAGTAGCAGAGTCCTAGATGGTTGTCTGACTGTTAAGTCCAGTGCTGTTTTCTGAGTACAATGTTTCAAACATATGGTTAGACAGATGAAGGACTGTGACACCTGGGAGGCCTAATTCTGGATGACCCAACTCTACCTCTGTGTAATAACTCTATTTCAAAGCTTGACTCTTAGCTTAGGTCCCTTTTGTTTCTGTATACCCGGGTAGTTCCAGGCTGCTGACTACCGGAACCAAACTCACATGAGAATAAATGATTCTGAATAAACTGGAGTGCCATTTTATTAATATATGTTGGCAAAGTCTCCTTGAGACTAGACTCTCAAGCCCTTAGATAAGCACGCTCTCTTTCTGTAGGGAGTCTGTATGGGAAACTACTAGTAATAAGATTGCTTTCTGATCCTGAAATCATTTGGGTGATTTTATGACCTAATTAACCCCAGATATATCTACCTTTACTATTCAAATGAAAAATATGTCTGCTAAGTAAACCCATTTTTCAAGTCCACGGATCAGTACACCCTCAACCACGACATTGCTGAAAATATATCGACACACATTGTCTCCCAGACTCCTATCTCATGAATCCTACTCAAAGCACGCCCTTCTCTCTTTTTTCCCAGCTTTATTGAGATATAATTGACACATGACATTGTGTAAGTTTAAGGTATATGTGTTGATTTGACACATTTATAAGTTGCAAAATGATTCTCACCATAGTATTAACTGCCACCTGCATCTTGTCACGTAGTTCCCATTTCTTTTTTGTGGTGAGAACATTTAAGATTTAATCTCTTAGCAGCTTTTAACATTTATAAATACTATTAGCTACAGTCACCATGCTGTCCATTAGATCCCTAAACTTGTTAAGCCCTTCTCTTTTTATACAGTCTTCCGTCATAGTGGGTAGAATATAATTGAGTAGGCTTAAGCTATTTTAGTTGTAGTCACAATCCAACAGCATCTCTTTAGACTAAATTCAGGTCTCCTTGACTGGATGTCACACATTTCTAAAATTCTCTTCTTTTTAGTAATGTTTTGGGTTATGTCATTTTCCAGGTAGCCCATCCCATGTGTTTTATTTTGAGCCTTTCTAAAATCATTCGGGGAGGGGACCTTAGTTTGTGTTTCATGGATGTCTGTTCCCCCCCCCATTACTGACTGCCTCTCCCATCTTGAGCCCACTTCCCCCTTGAGGCCTTGCTGTGCCCTCTGACAGGAATTCTCTTCCTTCAGAAATCTGCTTAGTTGCTTCCTCAGCTCTTTTGAAGTCTTTGTTCATGTATCCCCTTCTCAGGAAGGCCTTCCTTTATTAGTACCCAATTGAAACTGCATTCCCTGTCACGCTTCCCTATTTTATTTGTTTGAGCACTTATCACCCTCTGACTTACTATATAGTTTACTTACTAGTTGCTTTGTTTGTCTGTCTTCTACTAGAACAAAAGCTCCATTGAAGGCTGGATATTTATTTGTTTTGTTCACTGACTTGACAAAGATGCCCAGCCTGATTGATGATGACAGGATTTGAAAGATGACAGGCAAGAGTATTTTTGTCCAGGCTGCTCAAGTTGGTCCTAGTGAATCATATCTTTCATCAGTAGGAAGCATTCCTCATTGTCCTTTTTAATACTTTTATTCTTGTATCCCATTTTTCCTGAAACTATTTTTGCTATTTTTTTCATGCTAGCCTCTATCTGCTTCATCTTTCTCGATCTCTTAACTCAACTTCCCTGTGTCATTTTGTCTTTAAATATAGGTCTGGTAAATAAAATATATTTGGCTTTTGCTTTTGTAGCTAAACTCAGAGTCCCTGATATTTAATTGGTAACTTTAACCTGTTAATATTTATTATTATTACTGTAATAGTGTTTGGAGCTATCCTCTCAGGTTTTTTTTTTCTATTTATCATACTCTCTATTTTTTTTCCCTTTCATGCTGTTTGTTGGTTTGACTGTGCTCTTTGTTGCTTTTGCCACTTTCCATTTTCTCTCTCAAGGTGTACACACCTCTGTGTGGTTTAAATTCAGATATTAAAACTTATTTGTATTTTTTCTCAACATCTGAACTTCCTCCATCTGCCTGCCTGTCTGTCTCTCTTCTCCCCAGGCAGGGACCTTAGCACACTTTTACTTTGCCTTTCCTACTTTCCCAGAACTTTAGGTATTGAGATCTACTGATCATTTTATTCAGGACTGTTGAAAATCATTTTCATTATCAGCATTTGCTTAAACTTATCTCTAAGTTATTTTTCTTTGCTTTTCACTGTTTCTTATACTTATGTCTGTTCCTTGGATTCCCTTTTAGTTTTGCTGGTAATCATCTTCTAATAAGTTTTTAGAGAGAGTTCAAGACTGGGGAGCTTTCTGAAGCTTTTCATTCCCCTTCACAGTTAAATGACAGTTTGACTGGGTATAGAATTCTAGGTTAAAAATTCCTTTGTCTCATAGCTATGAAGATATTGCTTCATTGTCTCTTTGTATGCAGTGTTGCTGAATAGATGTCAGTGTCAATCTGGCTCTTATTTCCTCTTAGGAAATACCCTTCTTTCCTGGATGTTTTTAGGATTTTTTTCTTTTTCTTTTTATGAAATTTTATATCAGTGAGTCTATTGATTGTCTAGGTATGGCTATTTTTTCATATAATCATTTATTCTTGTCTCTCATTCAGCCACTTCAATCTGAAAACCCTTATATTCAAGCTCAGGGCTCATCACATTGCTAATTTCTTTGATGATTCAAAAATTAATTTTCTTCCCTCTAACTTATTTATTCTTTCTTTCTGGAACTTCTGGATCCAGAACTACCAGTTATATCCTTCCAGGATGGTGGTTTGCTTTTCAGCCATGTATATTCTCTATCACCTACCTCTTAAATTTTTAGTTTTTACAATTTTAGTTTTCATTTGTAGGAAATGAAAAAAGTCTATTCTTGTTTATTCATGTGATCTCCTCCCTTTTCCTTCTGAAGAAAATTATCTTTCTTGGAAACACTGGCTTTTCTTTCTATGTACTTTCTCTTTATGTGAATGTTCTTCTACTCTTGAGTTTGGTGCGTTGCTTTCCCAGTACAGACTTTCCTCGGATGTTTGGTGATTCTCAGTGGTGGGCTCACCTCTGTCATTTGAGAGTGCCATTGTCTGTTTGAGAATGCTGTTTCTGTTCACTGTGGCTCCCCTAGTGTCTGTGGTGAAGGAATGGTGTGCCCTGAGCTTGTCTGCTGGGTGTGAGAACACTCTTTCCTCCTGGGTGTTGCTCACCACCAAGGGCTCTGCTCAGCATCACTAATCCAGGCTCCTACTCTGCAGGAAAGTGTTCTTCAATAGTGGATGGACAGGGCTTCCCTGGTGGCGCAGTGGTTGAGAGTCCGCCTGCCAATGCGGGGGACGTGGGTTCGTGCCCCGGTCTGGGAGGATCCCACATACCGCGGAGCGGCTGGGCCCATGAGCCATGGCCACTGAGCCTGTGCGTCCGGAGCCTGTGCTCCGCAACGGGAGAGGCCACAACAGTGAGAGGCCCGCGTACTGCAAAAAAAAAAAAAAAAAAAATAGTGGATGGACAGATGGAGGCAGACTCAAGTCTCTCTGTGATTCATCTGCAGAGGAGAGGGTTATCAAGGAAATTAACACTAAACTAAGAGCCTGGGGGAATCTTTGTTTTCATTGCCTTTAAATATGTCATATATAGTATGTTCACACTTTAGGAAAACTTGAATTGTGGGACTTTGAATGGTAAAATACAAGGTATCAATAAAGTCATTTATACACAATATTTGAAGTAATATTTATCCCATAAATTGAAAAATATATTTTTAAGAATTATATAATTTGGCAGGCCTGGTGAATGGAAGCTGTGCCACTTTCAATGTTAAACGGAAGTGCCTGCTGTTCTGGTGAAGATTAGTCTCCAGGAACACATGCTCAATGTAAATCCAGTTCATCTTACACTGTCCCTTTAAGGGTGCTCTACTGGGTTAACCTATTGTAGCTTAATTCTGGTTACTGTGTACAATTAAAGCTAAATAAAATTAATCATCTTTCTTACCAAAATTCTGTAGTTCAGGAATCTTACTAATTTAGACGCATCTTTCCCTACTTAACTCAAATCAGTGATATGACTCCATGACTGCAGAATTGCAGGACTGGTGGTGAGAATTTATAAAGCTCTAAATTTGTATCATGGGAAATTAAGTAAAAGAATCTTTGTGGTTATTTGTTCGTTAGCACATCTCCACTAGGAAGTACATTCCGCCTCTTCTGAACTTTGAAGGTAAAAACTGCCTTCTAGCGTATTAATTTTGCTCGCTGGTTTTGGAATAATTTTTTGGAAAGATAAAATTTAGTAGGTCCACAGATGTGTTTAGCGTATGGCACTGCACCACATAAAAGAGGTTGTAGCTTTACTTGATATTTTACCTGGTGTTACGCTTTTCAAGCTGGAGTGCATTGATCTTGGGAGTATGTGGTGCTCTATCAGGGGATACCTGAAGCCACAAGCTGAACGCAGCACATCATTCTGGAGTATGAGTTTTACTTAAAGATTTAGGCAGAAAACTTTGAAATCTAGACTTTTCGGGGGTTTTATCACATGCACTTGTAAATCTGCAGAACCCCAGTTTTCCAGCCAATCTTATGCTTTACCTAAAAGCTTGGGGTGTAGGAAATTCATTTTAGGTACAGTGAGTGCTTTTGGAAAAATTTGGAAATTTGGTGTTAGAGAAGAACATGGTTTGACCAAAATGAATAGGGCGCACACTGCCAGGAGGACTGGTTGCGCCCAAGATACAGGTCCCCATAGCTGGCGCCACTGGGCAGCTAAAGCCTCTGCACTGCGACAAGGCCAGCCAGGATGGTTTCTGAAAACCTATTGTGAACCATTGCTTTTTAACCTTTGATTTCACGAATGATGAACAATATCAAAGGCAGCCTTTCAATTTATGAGAAGAAGGGGGTGAAGGGGAAAAGAAAGCTCCCAGGGCTACCACCTCAGACTTGGAGAAGAATGTTGGAGAATACCTGTCCACCTGTGCTCTGGCTTGGGGGGAGGCCAGGGCTTGGTAGAGGGATTTCCTCATGGGAGGGGCAGTCCCACACTCCAGAGGGGCCAGGGCCAAGCCCAGCAGGGCTCTCACCTGTGCCCTGGAAAACAGGCTTTGCTGATGATGTTGTGGGTCACGTAGCTTGCCCAGTCCTGCTGCACAGGCAGAGAATAGATCCTGCACCTTCAAGACAAGAGGACCAGAAAGGGAGAGAAGGAGGGCCACAGAAGAGTATTTAAAATAAATCTTATTAGCCGGTTATTCACCTCTGTGTACTCATGCTTCTACCTCATCTGGCTCAAAAAATTTGGCAACAAGTAGAATAATCTAATTCTGGCCTCAGCCCTGTGACTAACTCACTATGTGACTCTGGGTCAGGCCTCTCACTTTGGAACCAGTTCTACCATCTGAGAAAGGTTGATGCTAATAATATTACATTTACCAGGTTGTTTTGAGGATGAAAAGAAACAATGAATATGAATGTACTTTGTGAACGTCAATGCCCTGTTCAGTCTAAGGGTTGAAAAGTTAGAAATCTTTATTCTTTTTGCCACTTTAAAACTATGGCCAGTCACTTCTGTCTCCAGACAAAGATGAAGTCGACATACTTCTCTCTAATCCTCTTACTAAGTACAGCTAAAAGCTCTGGGCGTTATATATAAAAGAATATAAGAAGACCCTGAAAGGTGGAGATAAGAAGGTAGACTGGCCAGGGGACTTCAGGACCTAAAGGAGTGACACAGCCATGAGTTCCCTGTGTTTTTTTTGTTATGTTTTGTTTTGTTGCTTCATGTATCCCAGACTGGATGCTGGAGAAACTGGCAACCCAGAAACACCAGTAGACTTAGACAAAAGTGCCAAAAAACTTCTGCTCTCTAAAGCCAAGGCACCAGGAAAGGGGGCAACCCAGTGAGACAGAAACTTTTAGATACTGGTTGCCCTGCTCCATCCAAATACCATGGAAAAACTCATGGCCCCACCCTCACCCAGACTGCAAAGGCCGGGCTGTAACAAGGCACCCCATTCTGCTGCTGCCAGGGTGGTATCTGAGGAGTGGGAGGACTTTCCTCCCCACTTGGAGGTAACAGCTTCCATTCTCCCCTCCCTCAGGTTGTCAGTGGAAGTCTCTTGAGGATCCTGGAGTTCACCACCATCCAGCAGTATCAAGGCCTCCCCACCCTGCTGTGAGGTCACTGAGCATCACAAGGTGCCCCTCCCTTTCTTGTCCAGGGAGGTGTCGGTTGAGGCCTAGAAGGGAGCCTGAAATCTCACCTCTGTCCACAGGAATGAGGCCCCTCCACAGGTGTCAAGAGAGGCAGAGTGGTGAACCGGGACCCTTACCCCCACCTGGCAGTAGCATGATGTCAGAAGAGACCTGCTAAAATAGAAGTTTTAAGTATGACCTAGACTCTCAGTAACTAATGCCTAAAGTATCCAGGATACAATGAAAAATTATGCATTAAATAAGAAATGTCGAGAAATAGGAAAATACCAACTTCCATAAGGAGAAACCATCAACAGATGCTAAAACGTAGATAACACAGATCTTAGAATGATCTGACAAGGATTTTAAAGCAACCATCATAAAAATGCTTCAGTGAGCAATCATGAACATGTTTGAAACAAATGAAAAGATATAAAGTCTTGGCAAAAAAAATAGAAGATATAAAGAAGAATCAAATTGGAATTTCAGACTGAAAGTACAATAACTGAAATTAAGAACTGCAGAATGGAGAGGTCAGATGAAAGAAGTAATAAATTTTAAAATATAACAATAGAAATTACCCAGTATGGATGACAGAAAGAAAATAGACTGAAAAAAAAAAAACAACAATGAACAGACCCTCAGGGACCTGTGAGAACTACAGCAAAAGATCTAACATTCATGTTGTCAAAGTCCCAAAAGACAGGAGAAAAAGAGTATAGTTGAAAAATATTTAAGGAAATAATGACTGAAAATTCCCCCAATTTGGCAAAAGGCATAAACCTAGAACTTTATGAAGCTGAGAAAGTTCCAAACAGGATAAACTCAGAGAAATCCACTTTAAAACAAATATTAGTTAAACTTCAGAAAACTAAAGACAAAGAAAAAAAATCTGAACACAAGGAGAAAGAAATGATACCTACAGGGAAAAAATAATTTGAATTATAGTGTATTTTTCATCAGAAAGTGTGGAGTCTAGCAGGAAGTAGCAGAATATTCTCAAGTGCTGAAGGAAAAGAACTGTCAGCCCAGAATACTGTCCCCAGTGTAATTATCCTTCAGGAATAAAGGGGAAATAAAGACATTTTCAGACAAAGGAAAACTAAGAGAATTAGTTGCCAGCATATCTATCCTAAAAGAAGGGATAAAAGAAGTTCTTAAAAGAAGGAAAATGAAAAAAGAATGAATCTTGGAACATTAGAACAAAAGAAGGAACAAGAGAAAGAACAAAAATATACACTAATAAAATAAACTTTTCTTCTCTTGAGTTTGAAAAATCGTGTTTGATGAAGCAAAAAACAAAGCATTGTCTGATGACAGTTACAAACGGGGAGGGTAAAGGGATTTAAAGGGAAGTAAGGTTTCTATACTCCATTCAGACTGGTACAGTGTCAACATCAGTAGATCTCTGTGGTGATGGAATAGTTCTGTATCTTAATTGCAGTGATGGTTACTTGAATCTACACATGTGATAAAATAGCATAGAACTCTACACGTGTATTGTACCAATGTCAATTTCCTGGTCTTGATAATATACTATAGTTATGCAAGATGTAACCATTGGGGAAAACTGGGTGAAGGTACACCGAACCACACTGTAATCTTTTTGCAACTCCCTGTAAATTTATAAGTATTTCAAAATAAAATGTTAGTATCACCAGGTATGAAAATTTTAGTGTCCTTTGTTTTATGATGCCCTTCTATTCAGTAAATTCAGTAATCTGAATGATTAGACTAGAACTTCTCCCCCATGGGTCTCAATAAAGCTAATTTCATTAGACATTCACCCAAACATGCCTGCCAGTAAACATTTATTTTTCTCAAAGTTGGCTTTCAAGCAGAAAACACTGGTCAACCACCAAATTGTACAAAAACCCCTTGGCTCCCACAGATCTGTTCAACTTCAGGCCACAAGTTCACTTACCAGATGTGTTGTTTATAAACATGTACCTGTACTTGGCTCCACTTCCTGCTACACTGAATTTCCTTATAAATCACATTTATGGCTTTTGTGATTTTACTAATATTCTTAATGTTTTAACACTTTTTAAATTATACTTTCAACTGAAAACATGGCTTTGTGTTTAAAAACAGGAACACATATCCAGGGTTTTAACCCTGGAATTATATAAGAGCATGACCTCGAGGTACTCCAAGATCTTAATGAGGAAGGGGATAATAATGCCACTCCACCCACAGCTAATGAACTTGGAGAGAGCAGCGGCAGTCCATCAAACAAGCAGAGATTGTACTAAGGATGCACTTTTAAAATATGGATTTTATTATTGTACATAAACAAATGAGTCTCAATCTGGATGTCTCTTAAGGATGACCAGTCAGGAAATTGCATGATACCATCATTTTTGCAATGATAACTACATGTAAAGCTATTTGTAATTCATTTGATAAAATACCTCTGAAAAAATGGCCTGAGAGTTTTATGAAGCCATTTGATTGGGACTGTGAGTTCTCTGACAGAGCAGATACATGTGATGAAAATTGCTGGGCCAGTGCTAAAATAAAAGGCATTGCTTGAATTAAAGACAGTAAAAAAAAAAAAAGACTGACAAGTGGATCAGAGATGCCCTCACACAGCGATGTGACTCCTTAGCTAGAAGGTACTTGTCTTAGGCTGCCAGCCTACTCCTTCAAGCAGATCCTGAGGCCAGGATTTGAGTGGAAGTAGTTTACTTGCAAGGTGAGCCCAGGAATCACCAGTCAGGTTGTGGTGAAGTGAGGTGGGGAAGGAAAGGAAGCCACTGCAGGTACATTAAAGAGCAGGTTACCGCTGTAGGCAACTGGGACTCAATCCCACTGGTGTTCTCTGGGGGACTGCGAGGAACAGGCCTCAGCATTGTCCCACCCGAGGGGTGAGGAAGCGCATTTGTATTTAACCTCTACATTATGTGAAATTGTGTTCTTAAAACATTGTGATACCAGAATGGAGAAGTTATCTGCATATTGAGTGTGACGAGAGCTCTCCTTGTTTCTTCCCAATATTCTGACATTCACACACTCAGTATCATTTTTCTCATTAATCCTTGAGGACAGTAGAAAATTTCCCTCATTCATAATAATTTAAAACATTATATTGCTATTCGTCAAACACATGAAGTGTGTTCCCAGCTCAAGACCTTTGCACTTGCTATTATTCCCTCTGCTTAGAACCCTCTTCTCCCAGGTTTGCTCCTGGCTTGTCCCTTCCTGTCCTCCAGGTCTCTGCTCAGATGTCTTCTCTGTCCTTAAATGTGCTCTATTTTTCTTTATAGCATGTATCACCAACTAACATACTATAGGCAGTATTTACTTGTTAAATTTGTTTATTGCCTGTCTCCGTCCACTCAAGTATAAACTTCCTGAAGGCCCGGGGTCTATCTTTGTTCACTGTTGTATACCCCGCTCCTAAAACAGTGTCAAATACATACTGCCTACTCTATGAATATTTGTTGAGTGATAGAACTAGCACGTAAAGGGTTATCTATTGGGAGCTGTAGCCTTCCCTTTCTTGCTGAATGCATAGTGATGGACTTTATTTCTTGTAAAAGGAGTTTCACGTTTGGTTCCTTCCGGAGATATTATTTGGACAGAGGCCTTTTCAGTGAATTGAAAATGAAACTACAGATAGCTGCCTTTTTGTCTGGTCTGATGGTTCTCAAAGTGTGATCCCTGGGCCAACAGCATCAATGTCACCTAGGAACTTATTAGAAATGCAAATGCTTGGGCCTCCCCCAGACCTGCTAAATCAGAGCAATCTGTGTTTTAACAACAGATTGTTAAACCACCCTCTAAGTAATTCTGATGCACTAAAATAGAACTAAAGTTTGGGATTCTCTGATCTTGGTACAAAGCTTAATACAGGTTGAGAGGGGTCAGTGGGTAGGAACAGAGGGGGTACTCGTGGTATTCGTCTTTAATGATATCTTTCCCAGAGATCTGAGGTGTACCCTACACAACTTTCCAATTCCAAAATTGGTATTTGTTTGTTTATAATTTACATCCCACTTATTTATAAAATAAATCAAAGCACTTCATGCTAATGCTAGGGCAGGCTTCATGGGTGTAGTATGTAGTAACACAGGGCCCCATGTTCAGAAGGGGACCCATCTTGGTTTACTACTCTGTTGTTAACATTTTTAGGAAGATTAAAAAGTAGCAGAGACATCAGAAACTATTTAGACTGTTACGTAATTAAGTAATTTTAGGAACTTTATAATTCTTTTTGAAGAAGTAATTGTGGGAGACTGTATAACACATTGATTAAGACTGTGGGCTTTGGAGCCATACAAGCTTGGTTCAGCTCCCAATTTTAATACTTAATAGCTGCGTGGCTTGGGCAAGTTACTTAATCTCTCTGTGTCTCAGTTTTTAGTCTGTAAATGGGGAAAGTGATACCGTAATAGCTACTTCATTTGCTACTTCATTTGCCATGATCAAATGGACTATACATGAAAAACATATGCCACAGTACATAGTATGTGCTCAATAACTATTAGCTATCATCCATTTTTGGCTCCTCACCAACATTTCCATAGACAAAGATTTTTCATTCCAATTCAGGATTTTACTGAGTTATGAATGTTTTTCTTTATGGATTTTTCCCCCTTGACTGTCTTTAGCTTTGGTTTCTCCTGAGGCACAAGTTTGCAGTTTTACCATAGATCTTTATTTCAGGATTTGAGGATACGTTTACAGATGATCCAAAGATACTGCTAGTTATTACCATTCACCTTCATATCCTCCCAAAGAATGATATGCAAAGAAAGCAAACAGAATGCAAAGCCATCTGGAAAATCCTTCCTGCACAAATGTGTAGTGATTGATTACAACTGCTATAGTTATTTGCATTTATAATCGACTGTGGCAAAAAGCGCAACCATAGTTAAAACATGTTGTTTAAATTGTTGGAGAAACTATAGCAGTAAATTTAGCTAGTGCTTTATCACTTGCAGATCTAAATATCTTCCTCATTTGAAAGTTGCTTTCCTTGGAGCAGAGCTCTTTTAGCAGAATTTCCATCATTCTCAGTGAATTTGGCCTTTCCTATTCTTGGCCATGTGGTTTTGGTCAGATTTTTAGTGTACTTCTTGCTAAACAACATGAACAAATTTACTTATTGTTATTTGATAACAGTGAATACATTTCATTTTATATAGAGCTTTGCCAATCTTATAGCACTTTCACATGTATTATCTCACTTAATTTTTACCATAACCCTATGGGTAGCTAGGTATTATTCCCATTTTAGATGAGAAAACCAGGGCTCTGAACATTTAATTGACTTCTGCAGGGTCACACGGTAATTAGTCTGTGGAGCTGAAACTGGAATAGATCTTCCTTTCATATAGTCCTTTGATCGTGAAATTGCTGTATCACACAGTTGCGTTTATGTATTTCCTTCCATTTCACAAAAGTTGCCCTGACTAAATTCACCAGTGATGTTCCTGTTGCTGAATCAGTGGACATCTTTCAGTCTCCATCCTGTTTGACCTTTCAGCTCGGGCACAGCAGGCAGCACCCATGCAATAGTGTTTGGCCAGCTGCACACCTGGGAGCAGTCCAGGGCACGGCAGGACCCTGAGGGGGCAGGCATGCTGGGGCTTGGACCTAGATAAGTGAGAGTGACCACCATAGCATCAGCAGAAGTGACCACTCAAGATGATAGGGGCTTCCCAAGGGAGCAGCGCGAGGACAGGCACGCAAGGCTGGCTGTCCCTTGTGTACCCAGAGCTGGTCCTAGCAGCATCTGATATTTAAGTCTCCAGCCTTAGCACTGGGACAGGAACTGCTGGTGCTCAGGCTGCAAACTTTATCAGTAAGTTATTACAAAATAAAAGCGGATATATGGACATGGCAATAAAGCATATCAGAGAGTTGATAGAATTCTTCAGAGAGGTTAGAGTTTTCAGTTTTGAAAACTGCTGCAACTTTGTAAAGAAAATATCTGCAGCCTTAGAGATTAAATTTAAAGATCATCACGTTCAACAGAAAAGGACACTATTTTCATATGAAGCTTGAGATGAACCAATTAATGCAGAAGACAATTTTTAAATGAAAATTTTCCTTGTAATCATATAGATATGGTGATAGAATATATAAACATGTGTCTTGAATTATGTACAAATTATAAAGCCACTCGGTTTCTTGTTCAACTTCCACAAGTTACAGGAGATGTCAGAGGAAACATTAAAATGCATTGTATGTATTTGCATTTAAAATTAAATTCAGGGCTTCCCTGGTGGCAGTGGTTAAGAATCTGCCTGCCAATGCAGGGCATATGGGTTCGAGCCCTGGTCCGGGAAGATCCCTCATACCACGGAGCAACTAAGCCCGTGCGCCGCAACTACTGAGCCTGCACTCTACAGCCCGCAAGCCACAACTACTGAGCCCGTGTGCCACAACTACTGAAGCCCGCACATCTACAGCCCCATGCTCTGCAACAAGAGAAGCCACCGCAATGAGACGCCCGCGCAACACAACAAAGAGTAGCCCCCACTTGCCGCAACTAGAGAAAGTCTGCGCACAGCAACGAAGACCCAACGCAGCCAAAAATAAACAAACAAACAAATAAATAAATAAAATAAATCTATAAAACAATTAAATTCAAACTAACATGAAACTGATTTGTATGAAGAGTTAAATCTTTTTAGAGAAATTGTTTTATAAGATTCATCAGCTTAGATATACTAAATTTTATATTTTGAAATAATTTATAGGAAATTTATCTCAGTGTTGTCACAGCTTGTGAAATACTCTTAACAACTCCAGTAACAGTTACATCAGCAGAAAGATCTTTCTCAAAATTAAAAATTATTTGTACATAATGGTCTATATGGGAAAAGAATCTAAAAAGGAGTAGATATGTGTATATGTATAACTGATTCACTTTGCTGTACACCTGAAACTAACACAACATTGTAAATCAACTATACTCCAATAAAAATTTTTAAAACATTATTTGTATATTACCTCCCCATGACTTACTTATTTTATAACTGGAAGTTTGTACCTTTTGACCACCTCTGCCTACCATGGTGACTATAGTTAATAATACTGTATTGTATATTTCAAAGTTGCTTAGAGAGTACATCCTAAAAGTTATCATCACAAGAAGGAAAACTTTTGAAAGAAAAATTATTTGTGATCTTGCATTTGCTAAGAGCTTTCAGTTATATCAACTGAAAATGAAATTGCTCAAAATACAAATTTTGATGACCTAGTAAATGCATACATAGAAAGACAATTGTATGATCCATCAAGATATATTAATAAAGTATTATTATTTTTGTGTTATATAAAATTATAACACCAACATATTATTTTTTTACAATTTGGAAGTTTATCATTACTCATGTAATACTATTATTCATCTAATTATAAGTAATCACTGTAATTACTAAAATATTTTTAAGGGAGAAGGCTTTATATTTTAATATCTTTGACAGCACTTTTTCCTTTTTGAACAAGGGGCCCTGCATTTTCATTATGTCTTTGGCCTCACAAATATTGTAACTAGCCCTACCAGAAAGGCCCTCCTGCTTCCCCCTTGTAAACAAAGCGGCCCTTACCTTATAGCTTTTTATTTTCTTCTCATATTCTCCCCTTTGCTCTCTAGGCTTCAGGTTTCAACAGTCCACAAATCTTCAGCCCTAGGGCATTTGCCCTGGCTGTTTTCTCTGCCTAGAATGCTCTTCCCTCAGATACCCACGTAGCTCACACTGTCACCTCTTTAAAGTCTTTGCTCAAATGTCGCTTTCTTAATGAGGCATGCCCTGATCACCCTAGCTAGTGAAAACTGCAGCCCACCCGTCTCCCCAGCTACCGCTGACCACCTTACATTAGTCTACATTTTCCTTTTTTTTTTCCATAGCACTTATCACCATTTGACATGTATAGTTTACCTATGTACTGTGTCTGTTGTACATTATCGGTCTCCTCTGCTAGAATGTCAACTTCATAAGGACAGGAATCTTTTTCTGTTCTGTTCACTGATGATTCCCAAGACCTACAACAATGTTGACGTATAGTAGATACCCAGTGAATATTTCTAAAATGAATGAAGTCTGAAATTATTAGATAAACATGCAATTGCTGTGCAAGCCAGATTTATTCACATAACTGCAATGTGTTTTTCTTTGTTGTGCAAAAGACAAATTAGATTCTTGATTCCTCAAATTGTTTACAGCTAATGCTTTTGTATTTCCATCTATTTTAATTAATGAAAATTCCTATTATAGAGCTGTACACTGAATGCATGCTAATTAAATTGTGTTGTTCATATAATTATAGCTGTGAAGGGCTTTCAGAACACTAAAAACTTTGTTACAAAAGCTTAAACAATTGAAATAAAAATAAAACCCCAGTGGCTGAGTTCTTTATTTGCCTGTTAAGAATATTTATCTCTTATGAGACCCTGTTTTGCCTCAATCTAAATGATAAAAGAAGTATAGTACGTTTTCACTTAAGAGTGTCTGTATTTTCACTCTTAATTTAGGTGCATAGCCAACTGTGTTAGGAATTAGGAACTATTCTTATTCATATATAAAATATTCTTTATCCATAGCTCTGTAGAAATTCAAATGTATATTTACTAACTTGTATAAACGTATATTTACTAACTTCACTCTCAAGCACTAGGATCTTTGAAAATCAATATTTCTTTTATTTGTGATTTAATTTTGGTTAGTTTTATCATGAGAACACCAACACTTCTTCTCACTGAGACAAATCAGGATTATTGTTACAAGTAGGAAGTATCCATTTTTTAAATAACAAACTTGTGCTGCCTGCTACTTTTAAAAAATGGAATTGCTTCTTTAATGGGAGAAATTGTTACTGAAAGTTGCTGTGCTATCTGTATGTTTCTGGTAGAGGGAGTTTTTATATCAGGACAATAAAATTTAGATTTCTAAGGAAGCCACCAAAATAATGAAACACTTAAGTAGCACACCAAAACTATTTTCTAAATGTTGATATGATGTAAAAGCATGATTAGCGTCTTTAATTAGAAGGATGAAAATCACGGCAATAGTTTCATATCTATATTAGATGAAGCCATAGCTCCAAAGATTTCCCAGTTTCCATGTGATATTAGTAATATTGTATGACTACTATTATATGAGCAATATGAATCAGAATTTTGCAGTACTAAGAAGATACCAATGCAGATACTAAAAAGTTGTGGATTCTATAGTTTCCCAATCTATTTTATTCTTAATATGTCATTGAACCCTGGAAAAATGACCTGTCTAATGTTAGTCTACTGAACTGTCTCAGTGACAAGAAATAAAAACCTACCTCAAATCAAAGAAAAAGAAATTTATTGCCTTACATTACTAGGAAGTCTAGAAATTTTTTTAAAAAATAAATTTATTTATTTAATTTGTTTATTTTTGGCTGCTTTGGGTCTTCATTGCTGCACGCGGGCTTTCTCTAGTTGTGGTGAGCGGGGGGCTACTCTTCGTTGTGGTGCGTGGGTTTCTCATTGCAGTGGCTTCTCTTGTTGCAGAGCATGGGCTTTAGGCACGTGGGCTTCAGTAGTTGTGGCACGTGGGCTCTAGAGCTCAGGCTCAGTAGTTGTGGCACACGGGCTTAGTTGCTCCACGACATGTGGGATCTTCCCGGACCAGGGCTCGAACCTGTGTCTCCTGCATTGGCTGGCGGATTCTTAACCACTGTGCCACCAGGGAAGCCCCTAGAAATATTTTGACTTCAGTCTCAGTATCCTCCATGTGGCTGGCAGCTCCAAGTTTACAGGTTTGCAGAACCACAACCTTCAAAAAGGACATTTATCTTTCCTACTGACGTTAATAGAATGTCCGTGTGAGGATTCTGGCACCATGCCCATGCCCAAACGAATCACTATCACTAGAGGATGGGGTACCCTCTTTACCTAGATTCCCCTAGCCTCACTGTTGGCCCTACCTGTATCACTTGGAGATGGGGAGAAGTTCTGCTGAAGGACAGGATGTTGGTGTTCCCAAGGAAGCAAGATAAGAAAACAAGCTGGACAGATAAACTTCTGCCTTGAATAAGTAGGCAACTTAAAGAAAGCCAAATCAATTTGGAGATACCTATGAAATACTGAAGGCCTGAGGACTTTCAAGGATGACTGTAGAAAATAAGGAACAAGAACAGAGCTTGTTTGTATTTTGGCTGTGTCCTTCTATGGTATCTAACAGCTCAGTCTACCTGGTTAATGGGATGTTGACATGTGTGTGTAGATTTTGGGTTGACTGTGATGATGCCATACTAGATAAAGAGGAACTAACGTGTTAGGTTTCTACCATGTGTTAGGCTGTAAACACTTTGGGATATTTTACATACATATATATACTCTCGAATCCATGAGGTCTTGATGTATCTGTGAGTGACAGAAAAACTTAATAGGTCTTAAAGATATGAGCGTTTATTATCTCACTTAAAAGAATCCTGGAGATAGGCAGTCCAAGACTGCATGGGCAGGTCTGTGACCACCTTCCTTATCACATCACCTTGTGGCACAAGATGGCTGCTTGAACTCCAGCCCAGAGATGCACCTTCTAGGAAGGAGGAAGGCGTGAGTAGGTGGAGGAGATTGCCGCTGCTGCTTCTTAAAGAGAACTGTTGGCATTCCCACACGACATTTCCACTTAGATTTCATTAGTCTTAACTCAGTCACGTGGCCACACCAAGCAGTAAGTGAGGCAGAGAAATGTAAATCTTTTAGTTGGGAGGCCACGTGCCCAGCTATAATCTGGGGTTTGGTTACTAAGGAAGAAGGGGAGAATGACTACTGGGAGGCAACAAGGAGTCTCTGCCTCGTACTTCATTTCCAATACACAAGCATTGGTCAGGACTGGAAGACCATGTGGCCATTTGACCATGTGACCATTTCCAAGTTAGGAAAGTCTTAAACATCTCTGGATTTGTGCTAATTTGGTGCCTTTAAGAGCTCCTTTCCTTCTCTTGCCTAAGGCCTCAGACGTGCTTTAAAGAGGTTCCTGGTGAATCTTCTCAGAGTCCTGCCACATATGTACTATACGTACCGACTTTCCCCGGGCATATGTGTATGTTGATCTGGGCGTTGCTGCTCTACGCTTACATCATATGTGACCACTGCTTTCTCACATGTCGCTCCGTTACCACTGCATTCTTCCTCAAGTGAATTTATATGTGAGGTTTATGATAGTTATCCTTTCGATGCTGAGAAGCTACTTCATTTCTTACCTAACTAGCTGGTGCACTGTTGTGTCACTTTTAAAAGTAGGGCTTATGTATATTTTAAGTATAGCACACTCTTCTGTCATGAGAAAACAATAGTTACAACTCTTCTGTTTCACCTCACACATTGTATCTCCTTTAAGGAATAGTAAGAGTATGATAGGCTTGTATATTAAGTAGCCTCCAGTAAATGTATTAAAGTATAGGTATGGTAGAAATATTTCTCCCTAGAGATTACTTGACAAAATAAGTAATGAATAGAGGTTCAGATATACCTCAGTGATAAAACCATCATTCTTCGTTAGGCACATAACATATTTTTTCTGAACTGTAAACATGTTCAAATGTGTTTGAGACCACGCTGTGAAGAATCTCATATATCACAACTTCAGTATATTGAAAAGCTGTTTGGCTATTTACCCGATGTTTTCAACCTCTCTAAGATTGGAAGTACGGATGAAAAAGCAAGTGTGAAACTTCCTCAGTAAGATTCTTTTTGAGCATGATTCTAAATGATCTATTACAGTGACCTTAAACTAAACCAAAGTTCATCATGTCTCCATATGGCCATCGTGTTATGAAAAGAATGGCAATGGTTACTTTGGGGAAATTAGGTGGCTTTAAAAAATTTGAACATAGAAAGACTTGTTTTCTTTAGTTTTAAGTTTGGGTTTCTTTTTACTAAATTTACCACTTAGGCCTTTATCTCCAGTTCAGTCTGCCTCTTTAAACAGAAGTTCATTTGCTACTTCACTTCCTAAGCTAGGGTTGCCAGATTTAGCAAATGAAAATGCAGGACACCCAGTTAACTTTAAATTTCAGATAAACTATGAATAAACTTGAAGTATAAATGTGTCTTAAATGTGGCATGGGCCATACTTACACTAAAAAATTATTTGTTGTTTATCTGAAATTCAAATTTAACTGGGCATCCTGTATTTTATCCGGCAACCCTACTTCCAGCCCTTGTTGCTATGATATTGTCTGCATATTTTCTTCATTGAAGTTCACATCTCCATCAGTGGATTTCTCCTGTCCCTGCATTTTCCCCTGCCTTTGGCCATTCCATCTGGATGGTGTTGTCTTCTCCCTTTGTTGTTTTATCAGCTTAATGCAGTCACCCATCTGCCCCTCCTCCTGATCTCTCTCCTATTAATGACACACGGCAATGTTTATGCTTGAAACTTTGAGGTTATTTTGAGTCCTCCTTTACCCTTGTCCTCTGCATTTAGTCAATAACAAGTCCTGTCCATTCTTCTTCACCGTCCATTTCTCCCTCCCTCCCCTCCTCCTCCTTTTTCCCTCCCCTCACTGTCTCTCTCATTCTTGTCTCCACCTCTCTGTCCATTCCCCACAGTACCCTCAATTCAGGCCCCTGCTCACAAGCGACCCCTGCCCATCTGCCTTTCCAGCTGGCCGCCTGTTCGAGGCTCTCGCTACCCAGGTCATTTTGCATACCTGGTTCATCATTCTAAACTATTGCACCAATCTTATTCCTTCCCAGCTGAAAACCTTCAGGGACTTCCTGTTGTCTACAAAATGAAGTTTAAGCCCCTTATTTGAGGCCTTACATGCAAGACTTAACAAGAATTGGCCTCTGCCTTTTTATCTAATTACATCATTACCTTATACTAGTGTTATCGAGACTAAGCTCATACCGCTTGCTGCACAGCAGGCCAATAATCAAGAGACAAGTTGCTGGGGCAAGGAATAACAGCTTTATTCGGAAAGCCAGCAGACTGGAAAGATGGTGGGCTCATGCCCCAAAGAACCATCTTGCCTGAGTTTGAATTCAGGCTCTTTTTATACTAAAAGGAGAAGGAGTAAAGTCAAACACTTCCTGGTTCCCATCCGCTTCTGGAGGGAATGTGTTAATTTCTTCCTCCCTGCAGTCATTCACAGGTGGGCCTGGTCAGGATGTTTTAGCATAATGCTCATTACCTGGGAAGCAGGGTTCCCAGACATGGGCCATTATGGATAATCTAAGCTCATAGACAACATCCCTTTAGTTATTAACTTGTAATACTATATCAATAGAATACAAAAGGTTCTTCCCTATTACACTCGTGTTTATCACCCTTTTAGATTCACTTGCTCTTTCATCATAATATAATACTGAAAATTCCTTTAGGGATGTTTTAAATTATGTAATCATTTGGCATATAGCGTAAAAGGAAGAATTATCCTAGCTTATGTCACTATATTAGTAAATGTTACATTATAAAGTTTATTTCTAATAAAAATTTAATAATATTCTAATTACATAAATAAAAAGAAATGTTTTTACTTTTCCCCACTTACCAAATGATGCACAGTTTCTTATACTTTGAATTAGATAATAAAAATGTGATTATTAACAAAATTTAAAATGACACCTTGTGTTATATTTGGCTTTGTGATCAAATATATATGGACATGTGCATTATTATTAAGCATTTCATAACCTGATGTTTAATTCTTACATTTTGCATTTAAAAATTAACCTTTTCATAATATCAAAATATTCATACCTTTTACAGTACATTTCTTTTTTTTCTTTTTTTTTTTTTTTTGCGGTACGCGGGCCTCTCACTGTTGTGGCCTCTCCCGTTGCGGAGCACAGGCTCAGCAGCCATGGCTCACGGGCCCAGCCGCTCCACTGCATGTGGGAATCTTCCTGGGCCGGGGCACGAACCCATGTCCCCTGCATCGGCAGGCGGACTCTCAACCACTGCGCCACCAGGGAAGCCCTACAGTACATTTCTAAGTGATGAGATAAGAAAGCACGTTTCAGGTTGCTATTTCCAGGCATTTCTACACTGAGTATATCTCATAATTAGATAGTCTTTATTCACAATAAATAAAAATCCAGATTGTAAACTGTCCTCCTCCTCCCCCTCATGACTCTCCGTTTGTTCTGTTGTAGAAGCCCAAGGCTCAGGAGAATTCATCCCAGGCTGCCCCTTACCATGCTTCTCTTTATGGGTTTGGCTTGGTTGCAAAATACTGTAGCAGCTTCTTGCTGGGCAATCTGAGAAAGGCTACAGCTAGTTCCTGGGATACTTCTTTTCTCCTGGATCATAATAAATTGAATAAATAAGGAGTTCCTGATCCCTGGTCTATATCAATCAAAGTGAAAATATGGGTATGTTAATCTTGAACTGTAGCCTAGCTGAGCTAATCTTCACGGTTGGTCCTGACTGGTATGATGTAATTAATTGCAGTTAATGTATATTTGTGGAAGCTAAGATGCTTATAATCACTGGACGGTTTCGGTACCTGGAAGTGCTTGAGCTGGATCTCTTCGTTTGCCCCTCCAGACCTCCCATCTTCCCCTTTCCACCTGGTCTCTGTCCTCATTGCTGGGCCTGGTGGGTTCATCAATCTGCTTCCTGCCCCCTGGCTGCTGGGTAGTTTCGGCCAATGGAAAGCCCCAGTGGGAGATCATAGGGGGAGGGACAATGAGGTCACTTTCCCCCAAGGTTTCTACCTGTAAGGTCACCTTGGATTGGCTGTTTTCTTCAGACTGAAGACCACTTACTTCTCAAGGCAGCCTGCTGTCTATAATTCTCTCTCCTCTGGATTCGTTACCCTTCTTTCCCCTTGTGCTCTTTAGCCCTAAGGGTGATGTCAAATCCACTACTACTTGCACCGGGTCTCAGCGCTGTTCCTTATGGCCCCCAGAATGTCCCACACCTTTGTAAAAAGGCCCTCAATGAATAGAGTATGCCATCTATTTCCTGTTGGGATCCTCACTGATATAATGCTTTATATGGAGTAACTAATTTAATCCCTTCAGCTATACTATGAAGTAAGTATAAATAGTATCCTTGTTCTAGGGGAAAGGAAAGCGAAGCACAGAAACACTAAGTCACCTGCAAAGGTTGCAGGACTATGATGTGATAGAGCCAGGATTCAACCTGGCTCCAGGCTACATGGTCTTACATGCTGTATCCAGGTATGATAACATGAGTGATACAGGATTTCATTGTTTTTCCAGGAATAGTCACAGTAATAAAATATATTAACATTAATCATGTTGATGACAGATAAGGTTGATCCACCAAATTATCGCCAGTGCTCTCTCCTCACCTAGCACTTCATCTGAATACTTCAAAAGAGAGTGACTTTTTTTTTTTCTGTTACCCAGGAAAGATTGAAAGAATGATATTCTTTGATGAGAAGGAATAAGAAGTGCAAATTTTACTTATTATCCTCAACACTGCTTGAAAAACATTCTTTGCCAACAACTAAGTATTCTCTTTAAAATATGAACTCATCAAAGGTTCAAATTTAGCTTGTTTCTTTTCTTAAGAGCCTGACATTAGAAGTTAGTATTCATTTCTCACAATGACCTCGTTTTTACATAATTTCAGTCCTGTCAGTTCGTTCCCACTTTGCTGTCCTCTTTGTGTTAGGGGATGTGTCTTCTTCTGCCCTGCCCCCCGCATTCGCCACTCATTCTTCAGTTTTCATTGCCCTCCGTATCCTTCTGTGGCATAACCTGTCCCATTTTCCGTCCTCTTGGCCTTGTGCTATGGTGCTGCTATTGACTGCAGCTGCAGTGTGTTGATTCTGGACTCGAGGTACCCCTGGTTGCTACAGTATGCTGCTTCTGGATGACTTATTTGGCAGTTAAAATTTTTTCCAACACAGCAGCTTCCTAAAGTGTAGCTTCATTTCTTCATGCTAAAATGCTGAAAATAGAGAAACAGCCCTATAACAGTCCCTTAGGGATCCTTGGATCATTAAAACTTCATAGAATGATAGCCTATAATTTTTTTTTTTTTTTTTTTTTTTGGTCTCAGGAATACACAAGCTTTAAAAATGCAGTTGATTTTTAGGAGCTCAAAGAAGAAAAACATACATTTATGATTCAGGTGTTCTTGTTGTTAAAAATAGTACATTTGAATGAGCAGCTGTTTATAGTTTGGGTTTTGGGTGGTTGTTCTATAGGGAAGGTTCTGTTCTTGACAAATGTGCTTCCCAGTCATTTTTCCTAACGTGGGCGGTTGGATCATGGGAGAAGGCCAGAGTCTCTTGGCAGTTTTCTCTTCTTGTTGCCTGGAACCCCATACGATACTACTCTGGGCTTAAACTGCCAAACTTGGGAGCTTGACCAGAAATTCGAATCTGTGAGCACAAGCCATCATTTATATTTTCTCAGACTACTTACCTTGGTGTTGTATTTATTAAGAATTATTCTGCAATAAACTGTAGCTTTAAGACTATAAGAGAAAGCTGCTGATGAAAAGATTTCCGTTTTACCACATGATTGGTGTAAAGACTAGCATCGTTTTGGTCCTATGTTTTGCATGAAGAGAGTATATAAGTGTAAAGATTTGCTCAAATAAATGGGGAGTTTCTAGTTGCACCTACCTTTGGCGAATGCCAAAAAAGATCAATGTGGTGGTATCTTTTCTTTAAAAAAATTCCCATTTTATGTGCATGTGAGATCTAGACAGAACTATTAAGCTAAACACCCTACCAAATATGACTTACTGTATTGTCCTGGCAAAGACTTAAGAAGATGTCATGTTGAGCTATTTTGTTTATTTTCATCAAAATGCCCTTTCATCTGCCGTCCAAATAAGGGATATTTAAATTCAGTGATGTTTTAAAAATCCAATCCTCATTATAAAAGAACAAAAACTTTTAAAATAGTCATTAACTTCAGTTAAAACAAAAATAAACCTATGCAGCAGATTTTTGCATTATATTCATTATAAACTTTGATATCTGTGAGTTTCAATAGCAACAAAGGAAGGGTAAGTACAGAGGTTGCCCAAACAGAGGAGAAGAGTAGAAGTTTTTCTAGGAGTTTCGAACGTTGAAGGAGCCATAGCCATTCAACCACTGTAACCACCATCATGTGGGGGTGGATCCATGGCCAAGAAACACCATAAATTCTTCTACCCCTTTCCCCGCTACATACTCAGCAAAACCCCTTCTCTTGTTAAACCTAATCAGCCGCCTACTCCACGCCGACACTTAGGCCACTGAATATTGCTACAGAAAAGCATTAATTGTTTTGATGCGTCTTACTATAAACTCATGTCCACATGCTTCAAAGAGAGACACAGGAGAGCCTTACAGACCTAATACACTTTCCTGGTAGGTTTGCTTTCTCACTCTCAGAGATGACTATTTCCCAGTTTAATTCTTCTCAAACTTCCCATATGCTTTTCCAACCACCTTCCTCTCAGCTGCTTTGTACTTCACTGACTAAATAGACCCAGTCAGACTACCTCGTTCTCCCATCACTGAATCTTCCAGCCTGCATTGGTACCTAACTCACCTTATTATCCCACCACCATATCTGCCATCCCGCATCGGTACCTAACTCTCTGGCTTCCTTCCTCTTTCAGTAGTTACAGTCCCTCTGTCCCTGCCAAAGGCCAGCTCTCCGTTTGTTTCCTGAGGCCTTTTCTTGTCTCAAGTATATCGCACTTGCAATTTTCTCCTTTCTGCAACCTCACTGATTTTTCAAATCTAAGGGATTCTTCTCATCAGTACATTCGAGTATCTCCTATCTGAAAATGAAACAATGCACTTCATTTGACTATAACCCTTTCAGCTATTTCCCATTTCTCTACTCCCTTTTCCCAGCAAAACTCTCTGAAAAGAGTTGTCTGTCTCCTTGTCTACACTTCTTCACTTTCTCTTCATTCCTTGACCCTCTCCAGCTGGACTTCTGTCTTCTCTGCCCTCCTGACACTACTCTGGTTGAGGTCATTAGTGAACTCCGTGATGTCAAAAACAATGGCCATATGCCTGTTCTTGTGTTACTTGATCTTTAAGCAGCATTTGACAAGGCTAACTTCTTCTTCCTCTTGGAAACACTCTTTTACTCTAGGTTTTCATAACATTACACTGTGGTGGCTATGGAGGTGTCCCACTCAGGTCTTCCTTCGTGAGAATATGCTGCAGGGTGACAGCCTCCAGCTCTCATACCCTTAGATCTAAGACAGTGGAAACAGAGCCCAGGCTTCCTTGGAGTGTTCCCAGCAAATAACTAAGCATGAAGGGGGTACTAGAACTGGGACAGTCTCACCACATGAGAGTCCTCTAATAATTACCTTGGATCAGGAAGTCCCCATTGGCCAGACCAGGTCTGAACTGTGGTCTGAAGCTCTTCCCATTAAACCCTTCCATCCTCCTCCCCGTTCATAGATGTCAGACCCGCAAAAGGTCTGAAACTCTCTTCATCTGCTCCTCCCTCCTCCTTTATATCTGTTTCATATGTCTAATCCCATCTTGGTGTCACCTTCTTAGAGGGTCCAGATGGACTCACACACTGTCCTGTTCCCTTACCCACCTGGCAGTTCCTTATCTTTTTGCCTCCTCTTCTCCAGGAGCCCTTAACACTGGTGGCTTCATCCTTGGACGAACTCTTCTCTTCTTGGTGTCTTTGTGATCTCATTCATTCCCATGGCTTTAAATATAATCTTTCGTCATTAACTATCAAATCTTTATCTCTAGCTCTGATCTCTCCCAGAACTCCAGACTTCTATATCTAATCATATTCTTGACATTTCCACTTGGATATTTAATGGTCATCTAAAAGGTAATATATTTTAAGGAACTCTTAATCCTCGTCCATAACTGCCCTTCTTCAGTTGCCCTCATCTCCGTAAATGACTCCAGTCATTCTTGATCGCTCTTTTTTTTCATCCCCCATCAGCAAGTCTTATGGACTGAACTCTAAAGCGTCTCCCAAATTGATCCATTTTTCTCCAGCTTGGCTATGGCCACCCCAATCAGTGTTGCAGCAACTCTCTGCTTCTTGCCCTCTCATAGTCCATTCACCACTCAGTAGCCAAAATGAGCCTTTAAAAGTGTACATCAGATCTAATCACGCCCCTGGCTACAGTACTACAAAGGCTCTTTGTTGAACTTTGACTAAAGCCCAGATTCCCTTATATTGTTTACAAAACCCTACACAATTGGCCTCTCCTGGCCCCTCAGACTTAACCTCTTCCTTCCCCTTGCCACAGTCACAGTGGCCTTCTTTCTGTTCCTAGAATAAGGAGAGGTTATTCCTGCCTTTGGGGCTATTATCTCATCCCTAGGTGTTCTTCCTTCTTGTCACTCAGATCTCAGCTTAAATGTTACCTCCTCACAGAAGTCTTCTCTGACCTCCCAATCTGAAGTAATGTATCTCGTTACTTTCTAACACACATCACCCTGTTTTCATTCTCTTCATAACATTTACATTTTCTTATCTTCTTTATTAATTGTCTGTCTCCCCTCAACTAGAATGTAAGCTCCATGAGAACAGGGTCCTTTTCTGTCTCGTTCATTGCTGCATTCCCAGCACCTCCATGTGCACCTGGTATGTAGTTAGAGTCCTTATATACCTGTGGAACTAGTGAATTGACAGAACTGCATTATTGCCCTTCCATAAGCATATTTTCTTTCCTCTGAAAGAAAAAAGCAGTGAATTTTCCTAACTCTACACTTGTGAACTTGTAGCTCTTATTATGTTCACCATTGCCTAGAATGTACTTTTCCTTGAATTTATACGTAATGCCAATAGAGTTAAAAATCCCATTATAGTGAATCCATGGGGTATGCTGTTGGCTTTGTTCCAGTAGAATTTGTCACAAAGCCAGAAATTGCATTTCCAGTCTACGGAAACTGGGGGTCAAATAGCTGATTCTCCATTTCTCTCCAGGACTGGGAAATGAAAACTCCGACTCCGAGATGGGAAGTGAGTGAGGTCTAGCGAATCTCCTGCCTCTCTCATCCAGGCTCCCTGATGTTCTTCATGGATGTTGGCTTTGGGCTTTTTGTTTGCTTGTGTTTTGCTGAATGATATGAGTATTGGAAGAAGAAGGAGTAGCTGAGGAAGAGAGAAAAATGAAAAGGCAATTACTATTTGGTGACTAGAAAAGATTCTAGAGTTAAATCTTTTAAAAAGTTGGGAGTTGTTTTCTCCTTTTTGTAGCATGAAAAGGTACATCATTAGGTGCTGTTTTTACACATGAAAATATACATGAACAAGGGTCAGAAAATGAAACAAGAAGAAACAGAACACAGTTCCTATTATCAAGTATTTGGTACTGACAGTTTGTTGTAAACAGAGCAATGAAGGGTTCTGTTTTTGTTTTTAATTGTATATTATTCTGAAATGTAGAAGCAGCTTTGATATAGAGATCTCTCTTTCATTTACCATTTCATTTGCCATCTCTCTTTCAATTACCATTAGGTAATTGTGTTCAAATCAGATTGTCAAATTTTTATTTTAATGGCTCAAATGTTATGAGCCATATAAATGTTATATTATACAAAAATGTCCTGAGTTATTTAGAAGTCATTTATTAAGAACTTTTCTGGTTCTCTCAGATAGAAGTATTTATACCCTCCCTCCTTTTACCCATGATACTTGATACACGGCCCTTATCATGCTGTCCTACCTGTCTGTATCCCATACAGTGAACATACTAAGGACAAGGGCTGTGTTTTATTTATCTTTGCATTCCCCACCTATATTGCCCCTTGCACTCCCCATCTTTCCTGATAAAATGGTGCCTGGGGAAAATGGGTTTTAAATGCATGTTTATCAAATGTCTATTTCTATAGTTACCTGAACCTATTACTTGAATCCCCTACATCTTATCCTGCCCTTGTTAACAAAGCTGCTTGCTTAATGGCCAGTTATTTCTAGTCTTGGTCAAGCTGTCAAAGTAGGGTGGGGGATTTTAGCTCATCCCCAGTCTGTCATATTGCATTCTCCTGTTTCTAGTTCTTATATTAAGATCTTATCTTCATTGATAAGCCCATCTTGTCTTCCTCTACCAATAAGCACAATCTTTCCACTAAAAAACACCTGACTCATTTCCTTTCTACAGTTTTATATATGCTTCGGTGGATTTTGTGTTGATGTTGTCTTATTTATCTTTTTTCCCCAGCTATTTATCTTATTAGGCTCTAAGTTGTCTGAAGGCCAATCTAAGCCAGTCAGTGCGTACTCACCAAAAGTGCTGGGATAGGTGCAGTGGTACCTGGTTCAGACATGTACCAGGTACCAGGCAGGTGCCATGCCTGCTCTCAAAGAACTGATAGTTTGCTTGGGAAGTTAAAACTAACTGTATTTGCTTTATTTGAAATGCCTGACGTATAATATACCATTGTTATTAATGGATTTCATGTAAGGAAAGAAACCTTGCCATGTGATATCTATGCACTGATGCTGACTGATCTCAAATTCTGGATGGCGCTCCAGGGAGATGGAATGTCATGTACAAAAGTCGAAACGAATTTAAGAAAAAGCCAAAGGGTCTAGAAGCTCATAGGACAGATGATTCTTCTGTTAATTTTTCTTCCATCCTTCTTGCCCTCTTCCCACGGTTGCCTTTCCCAGGCCCCCCACCCCCGGGTAAGGTAAGCATCAGTGCAGATAATACCTTCCTAATTCTTCCCTTAAAAATGATATAAGGTAAACAGATTAATTGGACTCTCTAAAAAGGGACACTCAGATGTCATAAATTGGCAAATGTAAATTCATATGTCAGTACACACAGCAGTGTTTTCCACACAAGTAGTCTCTATGGACCACTTAAATGATGGCTCCCTTTTGTCCTTATCTGTTTTTATAACGGTAGAACTGTAATTGTATATACAGACTGATGTTTGGACCCAAGTCTGTCTATAATTATGTTAGTTATAAATGTAACCCATTATATTATTTCAACATGTGCTTTGTTATTTATTTTTTCCTTCTAGAATTCTGCTGTCATTTGTTTGTTGAACATCAGTACACAAATTCTTTTTCTTTTCCCCATGGTGAATGTCCGGGAAGAAATATTGCTGCCTGGCAGAGGGTACCGGGGCCTTGTATGATTTATTTCTTCTAATTTTATTCCATTGTAAAGACTCCAAAATGTTATAGAAACTTGAATAGTTTTAAGTTAATTCTTTTGAAATCTAGGCTTTTGTTCATCTTTCAAACTGAACAGTGCCCTGACATGTCTGAGGTTTAGGAAACTTTGGCTCGAGTTGATGAGGGGCGTCTAATCTAGATCTTTGTTGCTGAGTTAAATTCAGTGGTTTTGGCTCATGGGAATTTGTGCAAAATTGTTGGTTCGTTTGATTTGGTTCCCTTTAGACTACACCCATGAAGTTTTCTTTGGGTTTAGCTTGGTGATCCCCACCCCACCCCAAACTCAAAGTGGAACACTGTGGGAATGTTGAGGTTTATACCTCAAACTATAACTCATCCTAGAGCCTTACCCAGTTTTGAAAAAAAAAAAAAAAGAAGAAGAAAACCTGGATTTTAAACCTTTGAGCGAAATATTTATTGAAACTAGACTAAACAACCCCATAGTTAGTTAGGATCCTAGAGGTCATTTGACCAGACTCTCCACCTGATACATGATTCCAAGGAACAATTTCAGATTGTTTAAAGTCTTATAATAACTAATTCTATGCAGGATTCCTTATTTGTCCTTTGGTTCAAGCTTGTTGCCTTTGTGGTCGAAGTTTGCTATACCTGTAGAATGTTTTTTCTTTTCAATCTATCAAGAACCAACGAAGATGTATAAGAACTTCCATATATATGTATCTACTTGTAATTCTGTCAATTTATTTCTTGTATACTTGGAAGTTACGTTATTCATTTAGAATTGCTTCATCTTCCTGAGAATCTTTCCTTTAATCCTATGCAGTGACTGATTTTATGTCTAACAATTCTTTATATCTTAAAGTCTATTAAAAAAAAAACGTATGGGGCTTCCCTGGTGGCGCAGTGGTTGAGAATCTGCCTGCCAATGCAGGGGACACAGGTTCGAGCCCTGGTCTGGGAGGATCCCACATGCCGCGGAGCAACTAGGCCCGTGAGCCACAACTCCTGAGCCTGCGCGTCTGGAGCCTGTGCTCCGCAACAAGACAGACCGCGACAGTGAGAGGCCCGCACACTGCGATGAAGAGTGGCCCCCACTTGCCACAACTAGAGAAAGCCCTCGCACAGAAACGACGACCCAATGCAGCAAAAATAAATAAATTAATTAATAAACTCCTACCCCAAACATCTTCTTAAAAAAAAAAACAAAAAACAAACAAACAAACAAAAAACAACTTATGTAGGCCCATAACCAAAGCCCACAGTACATGTACAGAATATTACATAATAGCACCAAAGGGTCTGAGCCAGCATGCAGTAATCAAATACATTGATATACTCACAATAAATGTGTGAATATCCACACTAAGTAGGATATATAAAAATATAATTTCCATCTTTCAATTTTTATTGAAATATAGTTGATTATTTACAAATTTTACATCTTTTTACATTTCAAAAATTTCCTGTTCTTACATCTTAGTTTGTGTCTCTATAAATGATGTATGGATGACTTTTACTTTTTTATCCAAGTTTTAGTCAGTTTAGTGAATACTAATATTTGCAGTTGCTTCTATCATATTTACATTCTATTTATCCTTTTTCTATGCCTTTTTTGTTTTCCTCCTCTTTTCCTACCTTCTGTTTTGCTGACCAACTTTGTCTTATTTATTTTCTTCACTTCTTTTCTTGAAATTTTATATTATCTTTCTTTTCTTTTAGTGGTTATCATTAAAAATTTGTAAGCATACTTGACTTCATAAAGTCTAAAATTAATATTTCTAATCTGATCTATATGATTAACTTTGGTTATATCTCCTATTTTATCTTATTTTTTAAATATTTTAATTTCATCTTGTTTTAATAAGACTCAAATCAATCATCATTATTCTTTTTTTAATTTAATTTAATTTATTTATTTTTTTAATACAGCAGGTTCTTATTAGTTATCTATTTTATACATATTAGTGGATATATGTCAATCCCAATCTCCCAATTCACCCCATCACCACCACCCCCTGGCTTTCCCCGCTTTGTGTTCATACATTTGTTCTCTACATCTGTGTCTCTGTTTCTGCCTTGCAAACTGATTCATCTGTACCATTTTTCTGGATTCCACATATATGCGTTAATATACGATATTTATTTTTCTCTTTCTGACTTACTTCACTCTGTATGACAGTCTCTATGTTCATCCACATCTCTACAAATGACCCAATTTCCTTCCTTTTTATGGCTGAGAAACTAGTGAATGTTAAGATTTCATCAGTTGAATTCTCAACTATTCTTTCTTTGAATACTTTCTCTCTATTCTTTAATAGTTGAATTCTCAACTATTCTTTCTTTGAATACTTTCTCTCTTCTATTCTCTTTAGTGTCTACTTCTGCAACTCATATTCATTTTCCTTTGCATTCACTGCTGTTTCTTAGATTTAAAAAAATATGTATTGTCTATCTTTGTATTGCTCTTTGTTTCATTTTGGGTAATTTCCTCAGATAATCTCTCCTAGTTCACCAAGTCTTTCCTCACCTATGTCTAATTGGTTTAACCCTTACATTGAAGTTTTAAAATTTCAATAATCATAGTCTCATTTTTAGAAGTTCTGTCTGGTCATTTTTCTTCTGTCTGTCCTGCTTTTCATAGTATCTTGCTATTATTTTTTATTACTTATTTTAAGTATTTTAACACATGTATTACATAATCTTTGTGTTTTAAAACATTTAATTTTAATTTAATTTTAAACACACTTATTGTATAGTCTTTATATCTAAAGCTCTTGTAGATCTGAACCTGCTGTTTGTTACACCTACTGACTGTTTTCTGTAGATTGTGTCCTTGTGGGTTTTGTTATTTTGGATTGTGAGCTCATCTTCAGTGGAGCTTGGTCAGTTGGAATCCTATTCTATGGCATTAAGGGCAAGTTGCTATGACTAGATTTATTTTTGCTGCTTCCTGCTGCCCCAGGGCTGTCATCAGCTTGAAACCACTTTTTACATTAATTTCAGTGATTGGGATTTGCAGACCAGCTGGGTAGTGTAAATTTATACCCCAGTTATGCACATGAGTAAGTCAGTGGTTATGAAGGCTGAAAGAAGACTTTTTCTTTTCCGACCCATAGTTCAGGCAGGGACAGATAAGTTTCCTTGCCATTTCCTATGCTGATAGGTGGATATGCATTTTGTTGTTGTTGTTTATTACTTTAGTAGGCTATTACTTATAGGCCCCAGGCTTATAAGGAATCTTGTTTCTAAATACCCAGTTCATATTGGGCTAAATCCTGGTTACTGATATCAGCATTCTTTTCCTACTCCCATACTTCTAGGGTTGTCCTAGCATTAGCACATACATTTTTACTTTTTCATTTACTTCTTTGTTTTTGGTCCTTAGATATTTTCCTTACATTTCTGGGGGAAAATTCAGCTATACACTTAAAAGTGTATACATTAGGGCTTCCCTGGTGGCGCAGTGGTTGAGAGTCCACCTGCCGATGCAGGGGACACGGGTTCGTGCCCTGGTCTGGGAAGATGCCACATGCCACGGCGCGGCTGGGCCCGTGAGCCATGGCCGCTGAGCCTGTGCGTCCAGAGCCTGTGCTCTGCAACGGGAGAGGCCACAACAGTGAGAGGCCCGCGTACTGCAAAAAAAAAAAAAAAAAAAAAAGTGTATACATTATATTTTATCCAGAATTTCTAAGTAGATTTTAGAAGGAGTGATTTCAAGCCTTCTGGTCAGCCATAGGGGGAGAATTGGACGTCTTAGTCATTTTACATTTCCTGATCCTGTACTAATGCAGTTTGTTTGTTGTTATTATTGAGCTGCAGGACTTTCTATTGATCTCTGTTACATTTTTATTGTTGTTGTCATTAAATTTGGTCCCTCATTCTGGCTTTTTAAAAAAAGAATCATGGCTCAGTCACCTAGTACGTTAGTTTTACCTCCCAGACCTGAATCATTTGTATATTTGATGTACAAACCAGCTTGGTTTTCCATAGCGTTTGGTAAAAGTATTAAATCAGAGCAGTTCATGTACATAGCCCAGAGTTATGCCACCAAAGATATCTCTGTCAGTGGACATTGATCAGAACTCTTTTTTTTTTCATGTACGCAGGCCTTTCGTTGTTGTGGCCTCTCCCGTTGCGGAGCACAGGCTCCAGACGCGCAGGCTCAGCAGCCATGGCTCACGGGCCTAGCCACTCCATGGCATGTGGGATCTTCCCAGACCAGGGCACGAACTTGTGTCCCCTGCATCGGCAGGCGGACTCTCAACCACTGCACCACCAGGGAAGCCCGATCAGAACTCTTTGGAATTACTTACAAATGTGTCCAACTCTGCTATTCATTTCAGTTTACATTTCAATATTTGGCTCGCAAGGCTTATTCTTAATGAACTTGCTTGGCTCGGTCCAATTCATTTCCGCCAATATTTCTAAGTACATACCATTTTGTGTACTGTGTGTACCAGAGATATAAAGAAGAATAAGCCATAGCTCCTTCCTTCATGACACTCAGGCTGGTAGAAGAGACACTTAGGAAGGCACACAGGCTAGCCATGTGATAATCTCTTCCTGTATTTTGCTCAGGATCAACCTCTATCTGACTGATCTATAGTTTATGGCATCCACCCCCTTTCCTTTTTTTGCCATGTCTCAGACATATCAGTTGAGTTTATACAATTGATTTGTGGGAAAATTTTCACACAGAAGGCTAACTTCTGTGTCTCTTCTCTCTATAATCTTTTGTGAATAAATTCATTTTGGTATTTTATACTCCTATATTTTAGAGTATTTTTACAACAATAAAGAATACTAAAAATATTGGACATATGTTAAGCTACTTTAAGAATTTTTTTCCTTTTTATTCCTATTCTAATTATTTTCCCCTTTGGTTAAAAATGTTCTCAAAATTCTCCCTTCTCTAAACTTCCTCTTTCCCAGAAAGGCAGTGCAATATAAATGTCTGATAGCAATTTGATCTTTTTTGGTCTGACTCCTTGTGCTGACTTTTTCACACAGGGTTTCCTACTTGGTCCAAGACTCCAGCTCATTTTTTGTTGTTGGTATTTGAAAATTCGTTAGGCAAGCTAATGATGTAACCACATTCTCAGTGAAAGAAGTTAACTTATTTAAGAAGTAAGTTATTATCTGGACTAGAAATTGTGGGTTTCAGCTTTAGCCTTTTCTCTCTGTAACCCCAACCAACATTCACTAATCAAGAAGTCCTGTCAATATTTCCCCTTCGAAGCATTTCATATCTGCTCCCAGTATTTTGTTCCCACATTTAGTGCCCCAGCCCACACCCTAATCCTTTCCTGCCTGATAATTGGATAACTTCCTAAATGTTTTTCATATCTTCTGACTTTAATCTTAGTCCTGTGTTTTTCATATTGCAATTCAGGATCTAGTAGGTTATAAAATCAATTGTTTGTGATCAGAAGTTTTTAATGACATAAAATAGAAGAGATAGACGATATTAGAGTCCATGGCTATGATAAGGGTATTCTTTTTGTGAAACTTTTGTTTTAGTTATGTATATATGCCACCTATTTACTTACCATTTGTAATAGAAGATGATAATTATATACGTATTTGTCATTTGGAGGAGTGTCTACCTAGCATTTGAACCTTGTTCGTATGTTTAGAGAACTATGTAGGATATGAGTCTTGGTGGGAGGTAGGGCCTGCCTTGCATTATAGAACTTTGAAAAAGCCCCAGTCTTGCTTTTCCAGCATCCCTTGTAGCTAGGGTGCTGCCTTTTGACCTAGGCTTCTTAATCAGATGTCTGGGATGTTGAGTTAGGACTGACAGAAGCAGGGGAAGTGAGTACCTAGGCTGATGGTGGTAGCAGTGGCCATGACACTGGCATTTGGCTTTCTAAGCAGCAGGGGCTGACAGTCTCAGCTGTGGCATCCAGTGGTAGCAATGGAGTCCTCATCAGAATGGTTATGGGCATAGTTTGGGAATGTTTTTGGCTGTCTAGCCTCCTTTTGCTCCTGCCTATTTTCCGAGTCTAGTATTCTAAATTTCCTGGAGATTTTATGGGCTGCTCTATTTCCATTCTAACAATTTCTTTTCTACTTGCTATGGATTGAATTGTGCCCCCGCGCCTCACCCCCAATTCATATGTTGAAGCTCTAAACTCCAATGTGACTGTGTCTGGAGATGGGGTCTTTAGGAGGTAATTAAGGTTAAACAAGGTCATAAAGGTGGGACCCTACTCGAATAGGACTATGGCTATCTAAGAAGAAGAGGGGGATGTCTTTTTCTCTCAGCCACATGAGGACACAGGGGAAGGCAGAGAGACCTGCAAGCCAGGAAGAGAGCTCTTACCTGAAACCAAACCTTACTGGACCTGGATCTTGGACTTTCCAGTCTCCAGAACTGTGAGAAATAAATTTTTGTTGTTTAAGCCACCCAGTCTGTGGTATTTTGTTATGGCAGCTGAGCTGGCAAATACAGATTGTGGTACAGAGAAGCGGGCGGTAGCAGCACACCTTCACGGAAAGAGGGAGGCAGAGTCCCATGGATTTCTCAGAGCGTCACGGTGCAGTGCTGACTTTCTCACCTATCTGAGCAGAGGCCTGGGGTAGCTTTTCCATTAAAGGACCCTTTCTCAGTGATTTCTAGGAGAGTGGGCTTTTCACTCCATCCTCCTGCCTGGGCTACTCAGAAAGTCAGTTTTAAAGGAAGAGAAGCAAACAGCAAGTAGGTTGCCATCACGGGCAATGCTTCCACAAGTCTAAGTGTGCTGGAGTCCAGGCCAGGATACCCAGGAGCCCGCCCTGCAGCACCTGCCACCTCTGTCCTAGCTGCTGGCTGTGACTGCGGGCTCCATGCCGCATCACCAAAGGGGCCAGCACACCTCTAAACATGGCTCCTCTACTCCTGGGGACTGTACCTCTTAGCCTCTTGTTTGAGGTACAAAGCCTAAGTACCTCACATGACAGGGATCAGCCAAGATACAGAAAAAACCCGAGAGTTTATTATTACAATTAAAGTTTTGAAAGTAGCTGGCTATGAATGAACAGTAACATTTTCAAAAGAAAATAAACTGAGAATAGACCTGTGTGAGATGTGGAAAATATTTTAAAGTAAAGGAAATGATTCAGCACCTCAAAGACGTGGCACTTAGATGAATTACTCAGGTCAGTTCTTCACTTCTGTGGAGAGCCTCTATGTCTTGGATAAATTCATATGTGTGTGCTTTGCATAATGCTCGTGGAAGATTATTTAATATTAGTATACTGAAACAAAGGAACCCCTTTGAATGATTCTAGCCATTTCCTCTACAAGTCAGAGTGGTGGTAGGGGGATAGTATGCCTTGTGGAGTAGAGTTTTGTTTACATAATGGATGCTTTGTCAAGTAATCAAAAAGTGACCTTTGAAACATTTAGCTTGGTTTGTTTTGTTAGATTTTCTCATTTATTTTTTTTCCCTCGGGTACCTTTTTGCAACTTCTCATAACATCTAGGTGAATGCTTTAAGAGAATATATTTTATCCTTTATTTCGTGAATCAAATGTACAGGTATGAAGTAAAAATAAATAAATAAGTTTGAAAAGTAAATATTCAAGCTACATTCTAGCCATTACCTGAAATAAGAATTTTATAATATAGTCAAAGTGCTCAATATTTAATCTCAGGAATAAATGTTTCAATGGTTTTTATAATTTTAGGTAATTTTCCAGATAAATTGCATTCGTAGTAGATGCCACTTGTCATTACTGAAAAGAGGCCAAAATAATATGTTTTCATGGAATTGTTTTACTACGTTGAAGTTAACATTAAATATTACTTAAAATTATAATGGAGGCGGATTTGAATTACATTTGTGTTTCTCATTTGAGAGATTTAAAGAATAATTAATTTAACTTGGAGGACCTGATGAGCAGAACAGAAACAATCAGTGAAAGTTACCATCATGAGGTGCTCTGGATACAGAAGGCCTGAGCAACAGTTAAACTTGACCAAAAGTAAAATGGCTGCTATGTGAGATAATGAGCTTCTCATCATAGGAAGTATTCAAGCAAAGGCTGAATGACCTTTACAGGGATCCTGGCATGTACTGTGTCTCTGCATCTCATGGGGAGGTGTTCAGCAGGGAGAGACTTCTCAGGGCCCTTTGGATTCTAGGACAAAAGTTCTAAGCAACTTTTAATTTGTCGTGATTGTGTACTTTGTGTTGGACGAGTCAATGTTTGAACTTGTCCTATGATCACTCTTCTTTTGCAGACAGAACCAGTAAAAGAAATCGCTCCTAGTTACTTAATATGCAGTCGAATACTTAGCTTTTCTAAGCCTAAAATAAATCACACAGAGGACAAAAGATTTATCCAAGTTTTGAAAGGCATGCGAAAAAGGTCTGTCTAACTTGTTATGCTCACAACTCTAGCTCAGGCTAGAGAAGAGAAAAATAAACCTGTTTTAGCTGTGTTTTTCCTCTAGATCTCCTGTGCTGGTAACTGGATGTTGCTCATGGCCAGCACATGTTCCGTCTTTCCATCTCTAATTCCACGTTTCACATACTTTTATGTAAAGTCCGCTGTCAGGAAAAACACTGTGTATTTTGGGGCCGGAGCACCCTGATTTATTTAGAAATACCACGAGAGGACCTGTAATGACAGCTCCTTCCCCGTGCTACCATCTGTCAGTGAGATGTTAAGGGGTTAAAAAGCTTAATAGTTTTCAGTCTCAGAATCAAGGCTGCCATCATGTGGGGAAATTAGAGGTAATTGTCATGCCATTGTCTCAGGCCAGCCATATACTTCAGGAGATGGAGATTCTCAGGATACCCAAATTTCTCTGTCTCCTTTCTCAGTTTTCTATCTTCCACCCTCAAAATGCCAAGCTTGAACTCTCTTATCTGCTCCTCCTTGGCCCAACAATCCTGTAAAATCCTTTCATTCTCCATCTCCTTCCCCTGCTTTATTATTTTTCTTCATGGCAGTTATCACCACATGAATTTATACTATATACAGCATTTATTTTACTTTTTAAATTGGTATGAGTTCTGATGCTCATCATTTCACCTCAAGTGTAAGTCCCACGTGGACAGGGAAGCTGTATGTCTTAGTCACCGCTGTATCCCCAGCTCGTAGAGTAGTCCCTACCTAGCACACATTAGGTACTAAGAACAAGTTTTTCAAGATTTTTATTGGCTCATTTGTCTGCTCTGGTGACTAGTAGTGTTCGTTGAATCGATTTAGATTTCTCCCTTAAAGCTATACTTTCTCACCTGATGTGATTTCTTGCCTCCCCCTCCTCCTCTCTTTCGCTGTCATTGTAAGATGTTCTCCTCAGTCTATACCTTTAAGAGAAGCTTAAAAAATAAATAAATAAAAGGCGATTGCTTCCTCAGACTTGGCTCTATCTTTTTACGTACTACTCCTTGTAATTACTTCCTTTCCCAGCTCAGGTCTTGGAAGTGACCATTTACTCTGGCTGCCTTGGCCTCATTCCCTCCAAAATCCTCTGCAACTTGATTTGTGCGCTATTCATATTTCGTAAGCTCCTCTCTTCAACATACGTTTTTCCTGGAGCTTTTCATTGTCAAATCTAAAAGTGCCCACACTGTGCTCATTCTGACCTCTTCCACATGTCCAGCACCGCGCAGCCGGCCACACTTCTGCTGTGGTTTCAGTAGCACATGGAACATCTTGCAGAGGGACCCCTGAGTCTGGTTAGTTTTATTTCTGACTCTGCAATGTACCACCAACTCCCTACTTCTTTCTTCCTGTAATCTGTCTACAATCACCAGCCAAGAAATAAATCCTTATACTCCCATACTCACAGTTCTTGTTATCTGCAGTGTCCCCTGGCGATCTTCTTCCAAAATGTGAATTTCCTTAAATCTACAAATATTCTAGAACACAGGTTTTTCCATTAGTGTTAGTGTGACTGGTCACACGAATTAGATCTTCAGAATGATACGAAGTTGAAGCTGAAGAAACTGCGCCAAATGGATTCCCAGCTCAAAGTCCTACTGCATGTATTCATTTGACAAGTATTTTTGACTGTCTGCTATGTACAGACATTGTTTTAGGCTCTGGGGACACCAGGGTAAACATGGCAGAGAAAGTTCCTGCTTTCTTGGAGCTTACTTTCAGTTTATTTTATTGTCCAAGGGGAATTTTTAAAAGGACTTCTTACATTTAATTGGGTTTTAAATTAATATTTAACCTATTAAACCTATGCATTCAGAAACGTACTTCAACCTACAAATCTTATGATTCTATTTTTAAATCTAGTCATTTTAATATAAAAATAAGAACAGTGTCATTTATTATTTCATTAACATTTAGCTTACTCAAGTTTAAGAGTTGAAAGTTCTCTATACAGCTAGTTCTGATTTCAATTTAGGTAATTCAATTCCCTTAAACTTCATGTACTCATTTAATATATCTGATTTCTCAACTACCTAAACTGCCTGGTAAGGCAGACTTACAAACCTAACAAGCAAATCATTCTAAGAACATAAGCAACTTAAAAGATAACAATAATCAAACATATATATGTAGTAAGTCAACCTTTCTTAAACATTTCCACAATATTTCCAAAATTAAATAAAATGTTCTTACACCTTCTGATTTAATATCACAAGTCTGAAATCAATTAACATATTTCAAATTGAAATCATAATCTCTTTAAGTATTTTAAACTCTTTAAATAAACATACCTAGAATAGCCCAGTGATATGAAAATTACTCTTAAACATATTCCATGAAAGTATTGAGTTGGGTTTGATTTACTTTGTTATCTCTATTCTTATTTATTTAAACTTCCCTAGGGTGGCAAAGTCACCAGCACAATTAAGGTAAGTAGTTGTACCATCTTTGGTTGGCTGAGGTTACTGGGTTGAAAATCAAAATATCTCTATGCAGAATTATTGCTCAGAGATTGGCCCGATTTATGTTTTTCAAAGACGTCTCCTGGTTGCTGGGTGGTAAAGGATTGAGGGATGTTGGAAGATATCAATCTGGTAGTGACTCCTTGGTCTTTTTTAACTCTTCATCAGCTTCTTCATGGGAAGGGACTTTATTTTGTTCTCTCAGGTTACTCTTTATTAGCTCCAAGACTCTGTTGTCTCTTGCACCATTCTCTTCTATTTTTGCCTGTACCATATGCCTTTCAAACTCCTTTTCTAGTCCTTGATTTTCATTTCCCCCCAGTTCTACTACTAGTGGTAGGGTGGGGTGCTTCCGATTCTAAGAGTGGAAGAAAACCGGACCCCAGGAAGAAAGTGGGATGGGGGTTGGACTTAGCAGAAAAAAAAGGAAAAGAAAGAAAGATGTTCTTGACATGTAGGCAAGTGACAAAAATCTAGAGGTATAATAGCATATGTTAGCCTGGGTTATTTTTGTGGGACAAGGTTACGGAGGACTTTGACTTGCTACTCTAATCTACGCTGTGTTTTTGATAAGAAGCATATACTATTTCTATAATCAGAGAAATTTTAAAAAGAAATAAAAAGAAATGCAAATCAAGGGGATTAGTGTGCAGCAGAATCAAAAAGGCTTTATGAAGATGGTAGAAATGAATCTTGATAAAGAATTGAGGCCGCCCATTAAAAAAAGATATTATTATTAAATCTTCTATCAGTACATAACTGTAGAGTAAGAATAGCTTTTGAAGTAGCAGACTTTGATGTGTCTTTTTTCAGACTGTGAACGATAGTCGCTGTGTGCCTGTTCCTACAGATATCAGCCTTTTGGGGGTGATTGATTTCGTAGAGCAATAGTTGCGGTGAAAGTAAGATCAATTTGGATTTCGCAGCTCTCACTGAGAGCAGCAGTACAGTAAACAAATCTGTAGGCACGAGCTTTTTGTGTGAAGCACTACAAGGTGCTATCATGGGATTTACAGGCAGTGGAAAGGAAGCTATCACTTGCCTTAAAAAACTTGATGTAATTATGGAATCATTCATAATGGCTTTGTTGACCAGAATAATTCTATTTTAACTTTCTACTTATTTGCAAAGAAAATGGAAGCTTCTGGATCATATTATTCTACTTAGACAATGTTATTATCTCATGCTAACAGTTATTATTTTGAAGTTGCTGTCAAGTTCTTTTACAAGGGTCCCAGTGCTGAGCATGTTTAGACTGATGGCACTCATATCACTGAATAGAATAAAGAGAGTATCGGGGCTCCTCGGTTCGACAAAACTTGGCTCTTTAAAGTCCATTTTAAATGGCCTAGAAAAAAAAGTGCAAGATTTCGGCTGTTGAAGCAAAGCTTCATTGACAAAATTGTGTGAGCATTTTATATATCTGGTCTTAGCAACCTGCACCTCAGAACCTCCAAAGAGACATTGGCAACACAACTAGGCCTTTTACACACTCACAGGTGGCTACTCACACAATATCCTGATCCAATTTCATGATAGCCCCCAAGTGATTGAGCAAGACCCTGTGCTTAAAGCTTCCCCTCCAGGTGTAGACTAGGTTGTCCCTCCATATGTGCTGCTACAGCACATGGACTTTCCTGATTTGTATTATATTGTACCTTGAACAGTGCTGTGAAAGAAGGGGAATCATAACCATTTGTTGGAATGAAGAAATGGATTAAGTAAGTAATAGGCCTTCAACAAACTTTTTGATTGGCAATTTTGATGAAACATTTATTCTACGTATATGAATTTGTGGGTAAATATAATATGGCTAGGTTGGCCAGTTTTCAGCATGGTCAAATTGAAGCCATTTCTTTGAGGCTAAGTAAATCATACAAAATACAACTTTACTGACTCATATCACTGCATAATTGAGCTAATTAACCATGATGTGATCAACTATGAATATGGTGAAAAAGCCAGTTTGACTGCTGACTGACCAGGGCAGCGGTAATATATAGAAATGGTCTTTTCCTGTAATCTGCTGCTTTGCCGGCCTTAGATTTGTGACCACATTTAAGGAAAAAAACCCAGATTAATGAGATGATATTCCAAATACTGAAACAAAATAGGATATATATTTTCTGTATATAACACTTTCTTGGCCCTGATATTCTTAAGTAACTGTTGGGAAGTTGCTATAAAATACATGGAGAATCGGTCCTATTGTATGAGCCTTAATGGTACAGTATAACCTCCACGTTAGGGGGCCACATGTCAGAGTCTCATTGGGGCCAGTTTTCCGGTTTAAATTTCAACACAAAGGATTTACTAGAGGTATTCGGAAGATTTCATGACAGAGCTATTTAATACTAGAATGAGTTATTGGGAGCAATTGTGGCAGGCTGTAAATATAGTTCAGTTTCTCCTCTGTCTAGGATAGTTTGGGTGGCCCTACCTGAGAGCAGAAGGACAAACCAGACTGGTCCTTCTAACCCAAAGTTTTTGCTATTCATTATAACCCAAAACGAAGCCCTGGTACCTAAATGACTCAGTAGTTCTTTTTTGTATATTCAAATAAGAGACACCCACTTTCATGCTCTAGCTTGGCTGACCACCCCCTGTGTGAAGACCTTCATTATTGAGTTTTGTTTTCATTCACTCTAAACTTTTCCCCTTGGTTGGAAATATGTGTGCTTAGCTTCAGCTCACAGGGAAGTCATTTAATGTATAACTCCAAACTTAATATGCTGAATTAAGTAGTAGAAGAACAAAACAAGCTTTTTTTTTTCTCATTTGTGAAACAAATTATGCACTTCAAGAGAGGTGGGTGCTTATTTCCAAGCTGACAGAATTCTTTCTAAAATTTCTGCATCAAAGGAGTTTAGGGAGAAAATAAAATAGAGAATAGAACTGAAAGACGTTGTAAGATGGTTAGGTATAATTATTTTGTTCTTTTAACCATTACAAAATTTTCAAGATACCTAATAAGATTGTGTACTTCTCTTATTTTGGAAATAGATGCTTTCTATATTTTTGTTTTAATTTTTTGAACTAAGAATATATTGAAAATGCATAGCAATTTTTAATGCAATATAGATGTTTTTAATGCAGTGTGAATATTCAGCTTTAAACCACCTGAATATTTAAATGAAATAGGGTCTGTTCCAGTTTCCCTCTGTGTGTATCCATTATGTATATGGAAAATAAATCATATTATTCTGTAGTTCTTTGAAAATAAAAATAGACACGCTAACGAGGATGAGCATTTGGACTCTTTATATATGTGTTCTTTTTGTGTTCCAGCTCAACTTAACCTTTCGGTATCTAAACTTAGTTCATATATAGAATATGGAAAGGGGGTTAGCTAAAGTTGTTTCGAGAGCCATAACTTCTCAGTTTCCTCTGTGCTTAAACTTGAAACCTTAATGTCGTATTAATGGAATTTTGTGTTTTATGTATACATGCACAAGTCTGCTAGACAGATGCTGAAAAAATGCCAAAATGGGACTAATACAACTAAGAATACAACTAAAAATGTTCTATAAATGTGATTATGGTGCTTAGGCATTTTATGGAGATTGCTTTTTTGTTTTTTTTACAAAGCTGGAATACCTGATTGGTCTTTAATGTGTGAGAAGAATGTTCAAAAGAGTATCCTTCAGTCTTATTTCAGTACAGGTTGCCTTGACTTTACAGACTGCTAAGTACCAGTGTGGAAAGCAAGTATTTGTATACTTAATCACTTATTACCATCAAATTTCTTTATTATTTGAAATGTTTAAAATATATTGGTTTTAAGACAGAATAAGCTTAAAAACTTTAAGAGAGAATTTATTTGTGGTATTGCACAACTCTTATAAGTTTGTCAAAGAAATAATTATGAATTGTGTCCACTTGTTAAAATACAGGGCAAAGTTAATGCCGCTCTTCCCTTGGAGACTTAGTTGTTTGGTCATGCTGACTATGCTACTATTTTAAATAATGAACAGAATTCTACATGGCTCTAAGCTCCCCAAGAATAGAGGCAATGATTGAGTTATCAGACCCTCCTCCCTTCCTTCCTTCCTCTCTCCAAACTTCTCTCCCATAGGTTTTGTTGAATGCCTGTAGACTTCTAGTTACCCTGCCCTAGAAGACACTGGATTGATTAAGATAGCATTTCTGTCCACAAGGAGAACACAGTCTTATGGGTCAAATAGACAAGAAACTCAGTCACTTATTGATTTGGTGGAAGTGTAATGAGTGGAAGAGGTACACAGAAGAAGAGCCTCAGTCCTTCCTTGCGAATGGTGGGAAGATGAGGGTGACAGTGGAGAAGGGGTCAGAAAGAATGGTGAAAAGCGGAGAGTAGTGGAATTGAATCAGAGACCTGGAGACATAGGTGTCATATAGGCAAATACATGTGAGGAAAGAAGAAATTTGAATGGGGCAGAGGGTCGGAGGGTGAGGTTTATGGGTGGTGGGGTGACTTGGCTTTCCACACAAACAACTTAAATTCTAGTATGGATGGATACATAGGAAACCTATGGGGAACTGTAGACAGGTCAAATGGCTAGAGAAGGGATAATGTGGAGGTAATGGGAAATGACACATGAAAAATATTCCAGGTTAAGAAAAGCCTCATATGGCCTACAGAGAAAACCAGACCTTATCCTAGAAGCAATGAGAAGTTGCCAAATACTTTAAATTAGAGTGGTGGATCAGTTATAGATGTTATAGAAAATTAGATGTTATAGAAAATTAGAGTTATAGATGTTATAGAAAAATCATTCTGGTGGCAGTGTACAGAGAAGATGAATTGAAGACTAGTTAGGATGGTATTACTATAATGCAGGTTCTCAGAGGCAAAGGCAGTCTAGGGTCCAGGCAAATAGCACAAATAAGCGAAATGGGCCAAGTTCAGAAACTGGAAAACTTGGACTTAGTGACTAAGTAAATACAAGGAGCAGTCACCACTCAGCTCCAGCCAGTTGTTGCCCTTTGGGAAAGCAAAGACACCCCACCACACACATACACACACCCTGTTGCACATTCATTATTTGCTTTTGGCTCTCAGATGGGTGTCAAATGTTTTTAAAAACATGAACAGGTCAACACTCCACTGACCGAACAAAATAAATCTTTGGGCCAGATAAAATCTAAGCCAGTATATCACTGAAATATGTTCTTTTGAACAACGATCTTTGAAAAATGAGTTCTGTGGTCAAATAAATTAGAAGCAATTGGAACTTGTGATTTTAAAATTCACAAGGAAAAGAAAATGTGCAAGAATTAGCCAAGACACTTTTGTAGAAGAACAAAGATGAAGAAACTTGCCCTACTAGATATCAAACCATATTATAAATCTATGGTAATTAAAATAGTGTGGTGCTAGCACAGGAATGAACAAATAAATTAATAGCATAGAATGGATATTTCAGAAACAGTATCATGTATAAATGAAAATGTATGATAAAGGTAGCATTTTAAATGAGTTGAGGAATGATGGATCATTTAATAAATGGTGCTGGGGGAATTAGCTATCAACTGAGCAAAAACAATATTAGATTCTAACTCATGCCATTAGCAAAAAAAAAAAAAGATGAATTAAATAACTAATTGTAAAAAATAAAGTGATAAATAGAAGGAAATGGAGAAAACATGTTTATGATGTTGGAGAACAGAAGGCCCTCTTAATGACATAAAATGCAAGAAACAAATTTGACTTGATCAAAATTTTTTAAAAATTTGGACAGCAAAAGCCATCATAAACAGTATTAAAAGATAAGCTACTATATAGGAGAAAACATGCAACATATAACAGGACAAATATCTATAACATGGAAATAACTCCTCCCAATGAATGAGAAAGAGACAAACAATCTATTATAAATTAGTCAAAAGATATGAACAGGCAGTCCCCTGAAGAAGAATTATAATTAGTCAATAAACATATGAAAGTATGCTTAATATGAATATGAAAATATGCTTAATCACATTACAATCAGTTAAATGAAAATTAGAAATATGAGAAAGTTCTTCCCCTCACTAAATTGGCAAAATTACGATTTGGTAATGTAAGAATAAGTGACAGAATGAGCAAACAGTAACTCTTCAATTACAGATGTGAACATACATTGCTATGGCTGCTTTCGAGGACATCACTGTCAATATCTACCAAAACTGAGAGTATACCTGCTCCAAGTTCCAGAAATTTCACTTCAGAGCGTCCACTTGTAGAGAAATAGTAAAGGCTGTTGTCCCTTCTAGCATTATTTGCAATGGCAAGAAACCGGAAAGAATGCAAATGTTCATCAGAAGAGGACTGGTTAAATAAGGTGTATATTTCTACTGTGAAATGCTATACAGACTTAGAGTATAAAAGAATGTGATGGGTCTACTGATGTGATAAGACGTATTACCGAGTAAACAAAATAGGTCACCCAACAATACAGAGAGTATTAAACCAATTATTTAAAAAGGGAAAAGGACATAAAACAGTTCTATATGTAATAAAGCCTGGAAGTTCTGCAAAAGGAATAACGGGGATTCACTCTGGTGAAAGTTTGAGGTTCGTCGAGGGCAATTATGTCCAAGGGAGACTTAATTTTATATGTAATTGAAATTTTTAATAAGCTTGTATTCATGCATTTATGAATTACTTGTATAATCAAAAATAAATAAAATATTCTCAATGATGGGAGAAACTTGAGCTTCTTATTTTCTAAGAAGGAAGCAATCAGTAGAAAGGAAGGAGTCAAAAATACGGGAGAGGAGTTATTTGATGGAGAGAGGTCCCCATCTAGAGACTACAGTCTAGAATTTAGCTGGAAGCGATTAGCTTTGGATGGGAGGAGGAGGAACACGACTAATAGAGATAAATTTATATATGTTGGGGTGGAGATTGGGAGGGGAGAGAGGAGCTGAAAAATTTCCTGTATGACGACCTCTATGTTCATTTCTAAGTAGCAGCATGTCCCCCACGACCCTCAGGTCCTGTCATCCTCACTGTGGATATCAGTGAATTCCTCCACCTGTTCACCTGAAGCACATTTAATGTTATTAATATCTCATTACTATTAGCCTCTTTCTTCTCGTCACCTTTGTAAAGAATAGCTTGTTACAGCCATTGCATATGCTCCCACAAGTCCTGCAATCCTACGCTGAGAGCAACAAGGTCATAATAATGGGCCACATCAAGGAACCAATTCCTCTTGTTTGAAAGAACCTGGAGAATTGCTTGTTTAATTCTAGTGTATCCCATTTTGTACTCAAGAGCATTTCTTTTTCCGGTGCATCCAGAGGTCCCCGTACCAGCTTTCTCCCTGGGGAGATCTATAAAATCAATCCCCTCCCACCAGCTTTCTCTGGAATTTCTTCTTTCGCAGTCTCACAAAGCTGTCTGTTGTTCCTCTTTAACAGTCAGCTAACTGTGAAGTTAGGGAGAAGTGGTTCTGCCCTTCTCTCGCCTTTAGATTTTAAGAGCCTTCTAGCCACCCGGGGGCTTACCTTTTATGTAAAATATATTTAGCACCTCATTACAAGTTACAATCCCTTTGTGATCCTTGGGTTCCAGATAGGGAATTGAAAAGAGTTTTTAGATATCAGGCATCAAAGGAAATTGAGGAGAACATCTGAGTCCTTTCTTCTTCTGCTCTTAAACTTCTGCCTTTCCTAGAGGCTGTCCCCGAAGTCACTGGTACTTTCTCCCTTTGTTGGCTGCCCTCAGGAGGAAAACCCTAAAAAGATTAGACATTCTTTTCTATCTCCTGTGCTATTAATGCCATTACTAACATGCTGATGTCAAAGGCACGTCTTTTGCTTCTCTCTCAATGGGTGACACAGACATTAATGTTGTTATTATTTTTCTGTCCTAACTTTAGCCATCCTAGTTAGTGGTAAGTGTTCTAAAACAGTGCTTTTCAGGATTTTACTGTATAATTAATGAAAATCAAAGTACTCAAGATGAAAAGATTATAGATCTGCACTACATTCATACCTATAAGATGCTTACTACATGTGGTGTGAGCCACAAAGGTGTGGTTTTAAGATGAGCAATGAAAATGAAAAGTATTAGAATATACTATTATAATACTATAATTTTTATACTATTACCTATTAGAGTAGGTAGTTTAGTTGTATACAACTTAATCTGTCACCTTAATCTTCATGTTTCTGTTATGATTAGCCCTCACTTTAAAAAAAAATGAAGCCAGTAAATGTAATCTCTAAGACTTTTATGTTATTTTTTTCCTATGAACTTCTGAGTGAAGCAACTTTGAGATGAATATTTAACTGGATAAGATTCTAATGAATACACTGGATCATTAAGTTTTAAAAAAAGATGGTCAGATTCATTTTATAACTTAATTAGGTAGTAGAAAGAATATTATATTTGGAATTAGGTAGACCTTAATTTTGGTCTTATCACTTACTAAGTGTGACCTTGATCTAGTTAACTTCTTAAAGCTCAGTTTTTTTCATCTTAAAGTGGGGATAATAGAGAAGTCTCAGGAGAAATTCTATAGAGAATGAAAGAGGAGAAATATGTTTGCGAGGAAAAATAATGAGTTAAGTTTTTGTCAAATTAAATTTGCAGTGCTGCAGGAAAATTGAGATATGTACATTTTTATCGACTGCTTTAAGGCTAGAGATTTTTTAGTTTATTAAGACCATGTTAATAGCACTTGGTAAGATAGTATCTCAACTATACTATCCATAAACTAATAGCAGGATATGTTTCTCACAAAATGCTGTGAACACTGTTTCCTCCTGTTCTCTTCACGTCTCTTCCCACAGTGGCTCCTAAAAGGCCCCTCATAGGATGACGTCTCAGCCAACACTGGCCTGCCCACCTCTGCTCTCATGCCTCTCTAGTGACCACTACTCACCCGTTGGCCACCACCCACCTGTATCACCCCTTCAGTGACTTTCCATGGCCTGCAGGACGAGCTTGACATTACTCAGCTGAACTGTCAGCTCAGTACTGGTCTGGCCCATATCTTCTGCCTTGTTTTCTGTTCCTTTCCCCAAATTCCTTTATGAGTGATCCCAATCAGTTCATATCTTTCTGCTTCAGACTCTCAGCTCCTCTATCTCATTAGATTCTTGTATATGCATGATATAACCAAAACTATGGTGAAGAGTGATTAGCAACTTCATGAGATGCATTTTTATTTACCTTTCTGTTCCCAAGGGCAAATTACCCCCCTTGATTATTTTTTTTTCTACAATTTGTTTATCCTTTCTCCATTTTGGGTATTTATTTGTTTTTATTTTTAACATCCTTTTTTTTTTAACAGCTTTATTGGCGTATAATTGCTTTACAATGTTGTGTTAGTTTCTGCTGTATAACAAAGTGAATCAGCTATACATACACATATATCCCCATATCTCCTCCCTCTTGCGTCTCCCTCCCATCCTCCCTATCCCACCCCTCTAGATGGTCACAAAGCACCAAGCTGATCTCCCTGTGCTATGCGGCTGCTTCCCACTAGCTATCTGTTTTACATTTGGTAGTGTATATATGTCAATGCCACTCTCTCACTTCTTCCCAGCTTACCCTTCCCCCTCCCCATGTCCTCAAGTCCATTCTCTACGTCTGCGCCTTTATTCCTGTTGTGCCACTAGGTTCTTCAGAACCAGTTTTTCTTTTTAGATTCCATATATATGTGTTAGCATATGATATTTGTTTTTCTCTTTCTGACTTACTTCACTCTGTATAACAGACTCTAGGTCCAGCCACCTCACTACAAATAACTCAATTTCATTTCTTTTATGGCTGAGTAATATTCCATTGTACATATGTGCCACATCTTCTTTATCCATTCATCTGTTGATGGACACTTAAGTTGCTTCCATGTCCTGGCTATTATAAATAGAGCTGCAATGAACATTGTGGTACATGACTCTTTTTGAATTATGGTTTTCTCAGGGTATATGCCCAGTAGTGGGATTGTTGGGTCATATGGTACTCCTGTTTTTAGTTTTTTAAGGAACCTCCATACTGTTCTCTACAGTGGCTGTATCAATTTACATTCCCATGAACAGTGTAACAGGGTTCCCTTTTCTCCACACCCTCTCCAGCATTTATTGTTTGTAGATTTTTTGATGATGGCCACTATGACCGATGTGAGGTGATACCTCATTGTAGTTTTGAATTGCATTTCTCTAATGATTAGTGATGTTGAGAATCCTTTCATGGGTTTGTTGGCAATCTCTGTATATCTTCTTTGGAGAAATGTCTATTTAGGCCTTCTGCCCATTTTTGGATTGGGTTGTTTGTTTTTTTCATATTGAGCTGCATGAGCTGCTTGTATATTTTGGAGGTTAATCCTTTGTCAGTTGCTATGTTTGCAAGTATTTTCTCGCATTCTGAGGGTTGTCTTTTCATCTTGTTTATGGTTTCCTTTGCTGTGCAAAAGCTTTTAAGTTTCATTAGGTCCCATTTGTTTATTTTCGTTTTTATTTCCATTTCTCTAGGAGGTGGGTCAAAAAGGATCTTGCTGTGATTTATGTCATAGAGTGTTCTGCCTATGGTTTCCTCTAAGAGTTTTATAGTGTCTGGCCTTACATTTAGGTCTTTAATCCATTTTGAGTTTATTTTTGTGTATGGTGTTAGGGAGTGTTCTGATTTCACTCTTGTACGTGTAGCTGTCCAGTTTTCCCAGCACCACTTATTGAAGAGGCTCTCTTTTCTCCATTATATATTCTTGCCTCTGTTATCAAAGATAAGGTGAGCATATGTGCATGGGTTTATCTTTGGGCTTTCTATTCTGTTACACCGATCTGTATTTCTGTTTTTGTGCCAGTACCCTACTGTCTTGATTACTGTAGGTTTGTAGTGTAGCCTGAAATCAGGGAGCCGGATTCCTCCAGCTCTGTTTTTCTTTCTCAAGATTGCTTTGGCTATTAGGGGTCTTTTGTGTTTCCATACAAATTGTGAAATGTTTTGTTCTAGTTCTGTGAAAAATGCCATTGGTAGTTTGATAGGGATTACTTTGAATCTGTAGATTGCTTTGGGTAGTATAGTCATTTTCACAATGTTGATTCTTCCAATCCAAGAACACGATCTATCTCTCCATCTGTTGGTATCATCTTTAATTTCTTTTATCAGTGTCTTATAGTTTTCTGCATACAGGTCTTTTGTCTCCTTAGGTAGGTTTATTCCCTGATATTTTATTCTTTTTGTTGCAGTGGTAAATGGGAGTGTTTTCTTAATTTCTCTTTCAGATTTTTCATCGTTAGTATATAGGAATGCAAGAGTTTTCTGTGCATTAATATTGTATCCCACAACTTTAGCAAATTCATTGATTAGCTCTAGTAGTTTTCTGGTGGCATCTTTAGGATTCTCTGTGTATAGTATCATGTCATCTGCAAACAGTGACAGTTTTACTTCTTATTTGGATTCCTTTATTTCTTCTGATTGCTGTGGCTAAAACTTCCAAAACTATGTTGAATAATATTGGTGAGAGTGGGCACCCTTGTCTTGTTCCTGATCTTAGTGGAAATGCTTTCAGTTTTTCACCATTGAGAACGATGTTTGCTGTGGGTTTGTCATATATGGCCTTTATTGTGTTGAGGTAAGTTCTGTCTACACCTACTTTCTGGAGAGTTTTTATCATAAATGGGTGTTGAATTTTGTTGAAAGCTTTTTCTACCTCTATTGAGATTATCATATCACTTTTATTCTTCAATTTCATAATATGGTGTATCATATTGATTGATTTTCGTAATTGAAGAATCCTTGCATTCCTGGGGTAAACCCCACTTCATCATGGTGTATGATCCTTCTAATGTGTTGTTGGATTCTGTTTGCTAGTATTTTGTTGAGGATTTTTGCATCTATGTTCATCAGTGATATTGGTCTGTAGTTTTCTTTTTTTGTGACATCTTTGTCTGGTTTTGGTGTCAAGGTGATGGTGGCTCATAGAATGAGTTTGGGAGTGTCCCTCCCTCTGCTATATTTTGGAAGAGTTAGAGAAGGGTTGGTCTTAGCGCTTCTCTGAATGTTTGCTAGAATTCGCCTGTGAAGCCATCTGGTCCTGGGCTTTTGTTGGAAGATTTTTAATCACAGTCTCAATTTCAGTGCTTGTGATTGGTCTGTTTATATTTTCTATTCCTTCCTGGTTCAGGCTCAGAATTTTGTACTTTTCTAAGAATTTGTCCATTTCTTCCAGGTTGTCCATTTTATTGGCATATAGTTGCTTGGAGTAATCTCTCATGATCCTTTGCATTTCTGTCATGATCCTTTGCAGTGTCAGTTGTTACTTCTCCTTTTTCATTTCTAATTCTGTTGATTTGAGTCTTCTCCCTTTTTTTCTTGAGGAGTCTGGCGAATGGTTTATCAATTTTTTTTATCTTCTCAAAGAACCAGCTTTTAATTTTATTGATCTTTGCTATTGTTTCCTTCATTTCTTTTTCATTTATTTCTTATCTGGTCTTTGTCATTTATTTCTTATCTGGTCTTTGTCATTCCTTTCTTTCTGCTAACTTTGGGTTTTTTTGTTCTTTCTCTGATTGCTTTAGGTGTAAAGTTAGGTTGTTTATTTGAGATGTTTCTTGTTTCTTGAGGATGGATTGTATTGCTATAAACTTCCCTCTTAGAACTGCTTTTGCTGCATCCCATAGGTTTTGGGCCGTCATGTTTTCATTGTCATTTGTTTCTAGGTATTTTTTTTATTTCCTCTTTGATTTCTTTAGTGATCTTTTGGCTATTTAGTAGCATATTATTTAGCCTCCTTGGGTGTATTTTTTACAGTTTTTTCCCTGTAATTGATATCAAGTCTCATAGCGTTGTGGTTCTAAAAGATACTTGATACAATTTCAATTTTCTTAAATTTACCAGTGCTTTATATGTGACCCAAGATATGATCTATCCTGGAGAATGTTCCATGAGCACTTGAGAAGCAAGTGTATTCTGTTGTTTTTGGATGGAATGTCCTATAAATATCAATTAAGTCCATCTTCTTTACTGTGTCATTTAAAGCTTGTGTTTCCTTATTTACTTTCATTTTGGTTGATCTGTCCATTGGTGAAAGTGGGGTGTTAAAGTCCCCTACTATTATCGTGTTACTGTCGATGTCCCCTTTTATGGCTCTTAGCATTACGTTTTGATAGTTTGATTAATATGTGTCTTGGCATGTTTCTCCTTGGATTTATCCTGTCTGGGACTCTCTGTGCTTCCTGGACTTGATTGACAATTTCCTTTCCCATGTTAGGGAAGTTTTCAACTATAATCTCTTCAAATATTTTCTCGGTCCCTTTCCTTTTCTCTTCTTCTGGGACCCCTATAATTCGAATGTTGCTGCATTTAATGTTGTGCCATAGGTCTCTGAGACTGTCCTCAATTCCTTTGATTCTTTTTTCTTTATTCTGCTCTTCAGTAGTTATTTCCACTATTTTATCTTCCAGGTCACTCATCTGTTCTTCTGCCTCAGTTATTCTGCTGTTGATTCCTTCTAGCGAATTTTTAATTTTATTTATTGTGTTGTTCATCATTGTTTGTTTGCTCTTTAGTTCTTCTAGGTCCTTGTTAAACATTTCTTGTATTTTCTCCATTCTATTTCTCAGATTTTGGATCATCTTTACTACTATTATTCTGAATTCTTTTTCAGGTAGACTGCCTATTTCCTCTTCATTTGTTTGGTCTGGTGGGTTTTTACCTTGCTCCTTCATCTGCTGTGTGTTTCTCTGTCTTCTCGTTTTGCTTAACTTACTGTGTTTGGGGCCTCCTTTTCACAGGCTGCAGGTCTGCAGTTCCCATTGTTTTTGGTGTCTGCCCCCAGTGGGTAAGGTTGGTTCAGTGGGTTGTGTAGGCTTCCTGGTGCAGGGGACTGGTGCCTGTGTTCTGGTGGATGAGGCTGGATCTTGTCTTTCTGGTGGGCAGGACCACGTCTGGTGTTGTGTTTTGGGTTGTCTGTGAACTTATTATGATTTTAGGCAGCCTCTCTGCTAATGGGTGGGGTTGTGTTCCTGTCTTGCTAGTTGTTTGGCATGGGGTGTCCAGCGCTGGAGCTTGCTGGTTGTTCAGTGGAGGTGCGTCTTAGTGTTGAGACAGAGACCTCTGGGAGAGCTCTTGCCAATTGATATTACATGGGGCTGGGAGATCTCCAGTTGTCCAATGTCCTGAACTTGGCTCTCTCACCTCATAGGCTCAGACCTGACACCCGACCAGAGCACCAAGACCCTGTCAGCCACACAGCCAGGTACATGGGGAGTTTCTTGCCTTTTGGGTAGTCTGAGGTCTTCTGCTAGTATTCAGTAGGTGTTCTGTAGGAGTTGTTCCGCATGTAGATGTACTTTTGATGTATTTGTTGGGAGGAAGGTGATATCCACATCTTACTCCTCTGCCATCTTGAAGGTTCTCCCCCCCCTTGATTATTGTCCATCGAAATCAAAGTGCATTTAAATTTTCCCAAGAATGTGAAAAATGTCTTCCATTTCACACAAAATTGACATCAAGTTGGAAGATCTTATTTAGTTCTTATTTAATCTTGAGAATGAAAGTTTAGAGAAGAAAGCTTGTAACTCAAATATAAACTAGAGCTCCATGTGATCCAATCTGTGTAGTGTGTCATTTTGAAGATACACAGACGTCAGGTTGTTTCCAGGCTCTCAAGCAAATGCAAAGGGTAGGAGAGTGCGTATTTAATGTGCTGCAAACATCTTTCACATCCTTTCTCCATTGCTGTTTCTCTCAGCATCCTCCACACTGATAGCAACCACCTGCTGTGTTCTGCCCCACACTCAGTTCTCATTTTCCCACTCTCTACTCTCTTTCAGAACTCTTCAGATAACTCATCCCCACAATGTGGGCCCCTTTTCCCCTTCTTTTCTGTGCCTATATTCCCCACCTCTTAACCTACATTCATGGATTTCTGTTTCTACCTACTCAGACGGCTGGAGAGCCCAAACGCTTTGTTCAGTCTTGAGAGGAAAAGAATGGAGTCTCCAGGAAAATACAGTTTTCTCCCTTTGCCTTTCTAATGACAAATCCTTAAAGAGGAGTTTTTATAAATCCTTCATCTCTCTACAAACATATTTATAAATAAGTCACTTGGGGTTTTTAAAATTATAGATGAATGTGTAAATTAGAAGATTATGTAGGCATAATATATGCACATCCTCATATATTTAAAGATACTTATCTTGCTAATTATTTTGCACTGTAAGGTTTTTCTTTCCCCTATAAATTCACATAGCACACAGTGCCAGGCTTTAATATAATATAATGGGTGCTTCAAAAATGTGGTTTATCAATTTACTGACAGAAAATTCAGTGTTACAATTTTAGGGAAAATTGTTTTCTATTCTCTTTTGTATCCCTTCAAAATATACACAAAAAAATGAATTCAGACTTTATGCAAGATTCTGCTCAAATAAATTTCTGTAGACAATGGATTTTTCCACATTACTGTTTAAAACTTTTGTTTCATTTTAGTTGCCTCTTTAGATGGTCATCTGAAAATGATTATGCATTTAATGAATCTAAGTGTTTATTCTCAAGGGTCACAGAAAAAATATCTGTCAGAAATGCTACAGTAAATGCATTTTTCATAATGTAAATAAGATAAAAATTTAGACTTCACTTTTTAATACAGTATACTGGACTTGAAACTAAAACATAGTTCAGAACTGGATTGTGTTCAGAAGGGGTCATTTTCTTCTATTGAAGTTTCATGCATTTCTGTTATGTTTCCAGATTTAAGCTGCTCATTATTAATACTGAGACAAAATGGTTTCTTCAGAAACTTGGGAAATAATAAACAACCTCAATTAGAGAGCACTTTGGCCTGGATTTGGTCCATGAACTTATGGACATGAAGCCGTTTAGTGTGCTTAGATCTTGAGAATCCTTTCAAGGGAGTCTGTTTGGATTATGTACCCTGTGATGTGTTTGCCTCTTGCAAAGTTTGGTTTGAAGTAGTTGGGACAAGACTGTGAACAAATCCCTGAGAATCATAGAGCTGGAAAGAACCTAAAAAGGTCCTTTTTCTTAGCCCCTGTATCCAAGGAGAAGAATTTGCAAATCATTCAAGACAGACGGTTGCTGATCCTGTTTTTGTGACACATCCAAGAGTGGGAGTTCTGATTGTGCCAAAGGGACTGTTTGAGAAGAAAGCACCCAACATCCCTGTTCTCCTATCTAATTTAAAACTTATGCAATGTGAGCAATGATAGGAGAGATATCCAGTCTGTTTCTTGGGTGGTTGATGGTGTGAGGGGGTTTACCTATGACGTTGCAAAATCTGGAAGATTTGTTCATGCTCATACCATTCTTATATTTAGTTCAATTTAGTTTACTTTAAAAAAAATCATAGTGTTAATCTCTTAACATTTATCTGAGTTACTTTATACCAGGGGTTGCAAAACTCAAAATTCCACAGAGAGGGGCTTCCCTGGTGGCACAGTGGTTGAGAGTCTGCCTGCCGATGCAGGGGACACGGGTTCGTGCCCCGGTCTGGGAAGATCCCACATGCCGTGGAGCAGCTGGGCCTGTGAGCCACGGCCGCTGAGCCTGTGCGTCCGGAGCCTGTGCTCCGCAACGGGAGAGGCCACAACAGTGAGAGGCCCGTGTACCGAAAAAAAAAAAAAAAAAAAAATTCCACAGAGGGAAGGCAGCTAATTTGAAATAAGCCAGTGAGGGGAATAGGGAGTGGTACTATCTGTGCCCAAATCGGAGAGCACCAGTCCTGTAGGATAAGAGCATTCAGATTAAATTTTGTTAAAAAAAGATAGTGCTGGACAAACAAAATGCTCAATTTTTTTTTTTTTTTTTTTTGTGGTACGCGGGCCTCTCACTGTTGTGACCTCTCCCGTTGCAGAGCACATGCTCCAGACGCGCAGGCTCAGCGGCCATGGCTCACGGGCCCAGCCACTCAGCGGCATGTGGGATCTTCCCGGACCAGGGCACGAACCTGTGTCCCCTGCATCGGCAGGTGGACTCTCAACCACTGCACCACCAGGGAAGCCCCAAAATGCTCTTTTGACTGAATCTGGCTTATGAGTTTCTTTTTTGTGACCCTAGTCCAATAACCAGTGTTCCCATAGACACTTACAAAAAGCTTTAAATAATGATCCCAAGTGTATGAATTACCACTTAATCTACATTTGCAGTTTTATTTTTCTGACAAAAACACATTTTGAATGTGTAGGTTGTTTTTAATCTAGATATCCTTGCCTTGGATATTCCTTTCCAAAAAATAACTAGTGGTTGATTTAGGTCAACTAAGTTTAGCCATGTAACCCACTTTATTTTTCTTACTAGGATTTACAGCTAGATCAATACATCATAAAAGTGGATCTCTCAAGACCTTAGAATGATCTTGCCAGAGCGTGCTTTTAGAAGGACGATGTCTAAACCAAGGGAAACTAAACTTATATGCCTTTAACCAGTACATCCATGTTACATATCTGAAGGGGGCATGATTCAGCATAGTCTTCATGAATGACAGCACTGTGCCCCTCTGGGGGAGTGATGGCATTCACAGGGACCACACTGTGGCTGGCAATCCATTACTGTACAGAGATGCAGCCCTGCCTTCAGGTCTAGGCTAGTATCATACATTTGGGAAGCAACTGAGTCTAAGACAACAGGGAGTTTAGGGGACTATGGCAAACGGGAGAACGCATGTCCCACATAAGCATTCTTGTAGGCAAGATTCATTGCCAGCTTGAGATCTCTGGTGTAAACCAAGGTACGAAAGATGTTTTGCAGGTCACTCCAGAAACTTTGTATTAGTTAGGACATAAAATAGAATCCCATCTCAAAGAAAAGAGAGGATTTCTTGGCTCACATAACTGGGTTAGCTCAGAGAACTGAAGGGGGTGCTGCAAAAATCAGGGTCATTGCTACTTGAACTAGGTACTTGACGAGGCTAAGATTCCTTCCCCACCCATCTGACCCATGCTTGGTTCTGCTTCTTCCCGGTGCAGAAAGACAGGGGAGATGGCCCCTGGCAGCCATGATTCAAGGACCCCAGCAAAAAGGAAGCTTTTTTCCTCTCAAAATTCATATGGGAGGGATTCTTATTTGCTCTGCTTGAGGCATGTCATCAGCCTCTTAGAAGAATTACTGTTACAGACAGGGCAGGAGTTGGGGGGGACCATGGTGGAATGAGGTGGTGTGATTGGCCAGGCCTGAGTTATAAGCCCTGCACACTTGCCTGTTCCTCATGAGCTTGAAGAATGGAATGGAGTGGGTGAAGGGTTTATTATCAGAAGAAGAGGGACTAAGAAAGCTTGCTGGGCAGAGCAATTTAGCTCTCCAGTCTACTGCCTTCTGAAGTTTCCCTGAAGCGTAGGTTGCCCTCACTATTTTTTTCTACCTCCTTCCCCTTTATAGCAAAGGGAATGCCCCATGACCAAAATTTGCTGGAAATTTTACAAATTACGGGTTCGCTTGGCTTAACAGATGGGAAGATTATTTTTATTTATGGCAAAATTGAGTCCTGTTAATTGTGTTAATTATGAGTTGCTACTGTCTTGGGTTCAAATTCCTCTTAAAAATTCAAGCTGCTGAATTATGCACTCGGAAATATTCTGAAAGTGAAATAAGTAAGAGTCACTTATCATATTCTCTGTAAAAGACAATTGGCTGCACCAAAGAGCTGCTTGAGGCTACTTCTGAGGGACTTTATTCTAGAAGAAGGGCTTTAGTGGACAGAAATGAACTGTTCTGAAAATTAAAACCAAATAAAAATTAGTGAATTTCAGCTACTGGGGCTCTTAGAACTGGGTGAAAGGCAAGATGAAGTAATAAGGTAGCTATGTATTTACAATAGGGACCTTAATTTTGATAATTCTGGTCCAGATTAGTCTTATTGATGTAAAGATTTTTAGTCAAATTAAACATACTGTATAGTATAATATCTATTTGCTTAAAAAATTCTGCTCTTAGTACTAACTAGTTTATTTGTGTTTTCTGGTGAACTAATTTGATTCGTTCTGATAAAAAGTTTTTAAAATTATAAATAACGTATTTCTCTGTATTTTATTAATTTTTCTAAGTCTCAACTGCATGATCTTTTAAGGTACTACCTCACTTGCCTCTCTCCCCTCAAAAATAAAGGCAGCCCCACCCAGATATGATTCTATCCTGCTCCTGAATCAAACAGCTGTTTAAGTATAGTTCAGATATCTGTTTTCCAGAAATACCTTAGAAGGATTCTTCTATTGAACAAAAAGTAGTTAGAAAACTGCTAATGACACCAATTATAAAATCCGTGATCCTATTACTTTGTTGTTGTTTTCAAATCTGCTTAGCTTTTCAAATTTGAGGGACTATAATATCATTTGTTTGGTTTAGTGAACTAAATTCTCATCACAGTAATAATTTGTTGTTGATTGCTTTGATTTAGATGTTGTATAAGGAGCTTTCTAAAGCTCCTTTTTGCAGATACTTTATGCAGATACTTTATGCAGATACTTTATGCAGATACTTCTTTATGCAGATACTTCTAGAAGGTTTCTTCTACTTGCAGTTAAACAAATAAAGAGTAATAAAAGTGAAAAACTAAAATGGTTTGTATTTTTTCTAGTATGTAAACGTGATGTGTATGGAATAATACTCCAGTTTATAATCTGCAAGAGGCCTGAAGCTTTATTTTTGTTTTATTCATGCAAATACTGAAAGATAAGAAATGACAAAATATCTTAGCTTTGTAATTTAAATTTCTAGGGAAAAATGTGTTTTTCAAAAGGAAAGAGAAGGTTTCTACAATGGAGCTTTCATCTGATATCAAACTTTGGTTTATAAAGCATTGATTTATTTACATAAATCAGAACTGTCTCTAGCTAGGATGATTTAGGCAGTAACCTGCATTGTTGGTTTTAGGAAGTTCTGAAATATTTCTTAACAAAAATGTGTATCCCATTGTTCATTGCTGAAATTCATCATTTGCTTTTCATTACTTTTATTAGTTATTACTTTCTCTTTCTGTCTTTTAAAAATACTACTACTGTTGCGAATGTAAATTCGTGCTGTCACTGTGGAAAACATGGAGGTTCCTTAAAAAACTAAAAATAGAGTTACCATATGATCCAGCAATCCCACACCTGGGCATACATCTGGAGAAAACTCTAATTTGAAAAGATACATGCACCCCAGTGTTCATTGCAGCACTAGTTACAATAGCCTAGATGTGGAAGCAACCTAAATGTCCTTCGACAGATGAATGAATAAAGAAGATGTGGTGTATATAGACAATGGAATACTACTCAGCCATAAAAAAAGAATGAAATAATGCTATTTGCAGCAACCTGAATGGACCTGTGGATTATCATACTAACTGAAATAAGTCAGACAGAGAAAGACAAATATCATATGATATCACTTATTTGTGGAATCTAAAATAGAATAGTAATGGACTTATTTACAAAACAGAAACAAACTCGCAGACATAGAAAACAAACTTATGGTTATCAAAGGGGAAAGGGGGTGAGGAATAAATTAGGAGTTTAGGATTAGCAGATACAAACTACTACATATAAGACAGATGAACAACAAGGTCCTACTGTATAGCACAGGGAACTATATTCACAATCTTGTAATAACCTATAATGGAAAGGAATAACTGAATCACTTTGCTGTACACCTGAAAGTAACATGACATTGTAAATTAACTATACTTCAATTAAAAAAGAAGAGTAAGAGACACCAAGAAAAATAAAATAAAATAAAACAAAAAAATCACATATGCAAATAGAGAATTCTATAGCTTCAAACTCATTCTTCAAAAATTAAGAAGAAATTAAGGCATTCCCAGGTAAACATAAACCAAGAGAATTTGTCACTCGCAAACTAGCCAGTGCATTTAAGCAAGAAATGAAATAAAAGATGTCTAGATTGGAAACGAAGAAGTAAAAGTATCTCTATTTGCAGATGACATAATTGTGTATATAAGAAAATCTTGAGGAATCCACTATAAAATGATTATAAGTAATAAACACATTCAGCAAGTTTGCAGGATATAATATCTATGTAAAAAAATCACTTGTATTTCCACACAGTAGCAATGACCAATCTGAAAACAAAATTAAAATATAAATATTAGGAGAAACTTGTTAATTTCTGCAAAGAAAGATGTCCAAACTAGTCTTTTGGCATTTTGAATACGTTGTTCCATTGCCTTCTGGCCTCCATCATTCCTGTTGAAAAATCCATCGTTAATCTTACTGAAGATTCCTTGTAGGTAATCAGTCACTTCTCTTTTGCTACATTTAAGGTTTGCTTTGTCTTTAGACAGTTTGATTATGACATATCTAGACTTGGATACCTTTGAGTTTGTCCTACGTGGAGTATAGTGAGATTATTATTATTATTTTTTGCGGTACACGGGCCTCTCACTGTTGTGGCCTCTCCCATTGCAGAGCACAGGCTCCAGATGCGCAGGCTCAGCGGCCATGGCTCACGGGCCCAGCCGCTCCGCGACATGTGGGATCTTCCCAGACCGGGGCATGAACCCATGTCCCCTGCATCGGCAGGCGGACTCTCAACCACTGCGCCACCAGGGAAGCCCCTATACTGAGATTCTTCGAAATATATTATAGATTAATGTTTCCCATCAAATTTGGGAAGTTTAGAGCCATTATTTTTTTAAATATTTCTCCCCTCTCCATCTGGGACTCCCATTATGTATATGTTGATCTCTTAAGTTTCTATTTATTTTTCTTCATTCTTTTTAATTTCTTTTCCTCAGACTGGATAATCTCAATTGACCTACCATGCAGTTTACTGACTCTTTCTTGTATTAAGTCAAATATGCTGTTCTAGTGAATTAAAAAAAATTTTTTTTGGTTATCTTAATTTTCAACTCCAGAATTTCTACTGGTTCTTTTTTTTTTGCGGTACGTGGGCCTCTCACTGCTGTGGCCTCTCCCATTGCGGAGCACAGGCTCCAGACACGCAGGCTCAACGGCCATGGCTCATGGGCCCAGCCACTCTGCAGCATGTGGGATCTTCCCGGACCGGGGCACGAACCCATGTCCCCTGCATCGGCAGGCGGACTCTCAACCACTGTGCCACCAGGGAAGCCCTACTGGTTCTTTTTTAAAAAATTATTTTTATTAATATTCTTTTTTATGTGAGATCTTATTCTCATACTTTCTTTAATTCTCTAAACATGCTTTACTTTTGTTCTCTGAACATATTTATAATAAATAAATTATTTAACTAGTTAGTGAGCTGTAGTCTGGGCTTCCTCCAGGACTGTTTCTATTAAACATTTTATTTCTTGTGTATGGGAAATACTTTCCTATTTCTTTGTGTGTCTCAAAACTTTTTTGTTGGAAAACTGGGCGTTTTAAGTAATATAATATGTCAGTTCTGAAAATCACATGCCTACCCTCCCCAGGGTTTGTTATTTGTTATTATTGTCGCTGCTGCTGGTTTGTTTGTTTAGTGAATGTTCTAGACTAATTCTGTAAAGTCTGTATTCTTTGTTGTATGCAGCCTCTGAAATCCCTGCTCAGTTGCTTGGTCATCAGCTAATGATTGGACAGAGATTTCCATAAATGCCTTGAACCAGTTTCCAAGCTTTTGATGAAGGACTCTGTGTATGTGTTGGGGCACCCCTTCAATGCTCTAGAAATTGATAACTCTGCCTTAGCCTTCATTTTATGCTTGTGCAGAGCCTCAAGGTCAGCCAGAAGTGAGATATAGTGACCATCTCAGGTCTTCCCTGGGCATGCACATAGCCCTGCATGTGTATGTGTCCCTCTAGAGCCCCAGGAATATATCATAACTTTTCAAGCCCCCTCATAGACATATCATTCCACAGACGTTTATTGTAAGATTTTGTTCACCGTCTTGTTTGCCTCCTAGCATTGCAGGTTAGGGCAACTGTAATATTAGACACTTAGCACTGATTTTTTTTTGTTTTTCAATAAACACCATGCGGAGAGGCTCTTTGCACTGAGTAAACTCTGAGTCAGGTCAGACAATGACAAGTGCTCAGAGTGGGGCTTTTCCAGGTAGCTTCCAGACAGATCAGAGAAGTACATTTCTTTGGGCTTTTTGGGGAGCTCCAAACCCAATTGTTGCTAGTCTCCTGGTTGCTAGTTTGCACAGTCACACTTACTGTGGTTGCAAGGCTATTTATTGTCTTTCAAGGCTACAGTGGAGTTGGGAATGATTAGGTTAAAATATCATAAAGCTCACTGTTTTTACTGATACTCAGCCGTTTTTCTTGACTAAGCACTCCTTGGACTGTTGTGAGCCTTTGGATAACTTCTAGGGATTTAAAAAATTTGATTTTTACTATATTTGCCACTGTTCCCATTGTTCTTGTGGAGAAGTAAATTTTAAAGGTCCTTATCCCACCATCTTTATTTTTAATTAGTATTTTCCCTTAAGACAGATGAGACTGGAAGCATATGAAATTTCCCAGTGCCCAATGGAGAGGGGGCAGATTGAGTTTGGATGAGGAGGCTGTACAGAAAGGAACTGGAGACAAATTTTGCGCATTTACATTTCTTTGTTTAGTTTTTTATTGTAGCAATGTAATACAGAAATAGCCATAGAGTATATATAGGTGGAACTTACATTTAAAAATCTTTATATAGCATTCTATGAAGCTTTGCCATTTGGTTTTCTGTTCCACTGAAGATGGGGGGAGAGTGAGCACATATTAGAGGATAGTATATTAAGACAACTGGTAGAAAGAGAGAATATTTAAGTTAAAAAAGTAGATATAACAATCATCAGGTGCCAGTGTAGCACACTACAGTACTCACTTTTCATAGGCTGTAGCTAAATCAAAATGAAAATGCTAATTTGTTCTCTGTATCCTTTGCTTTTCAAAACAGGAATGCCTAATATATTTTAGAAGGTTTTCTATCAAAAAACAATAAAATGTTTAATGTTTGATACTTAAAGTCATAGACTTCATTTACCTAGAGCATTTATGGCTAAGAAATTTATATTCAAATGACATTGCTAATGGGATAGTGCTATATAACTGGTGACAAATTCTGTTGAGCAGAAATATTCTATAATAATCCAGCTCCCATAGCCCAAGGCTCCAGACTGTCCATAGCACCAGGCTGGCTCCTGTGAACCAGCCTCCAAGCCAGCTCCTGTGAACTCAGGCTCCCAATCCACCCCTGCTCTTGACTGGACCCAGATGCCAGACCAACCCCAGTGATTCCCAGTGCCTGGTCAGCCCCTGTGGACACAGGATCCAAGTTCACCCATGCAGGCATGACATCACCAAAGGAAATTGATAAAGCTCCAATGACCGGCCCTAAAGAAATAGAGATCTATGTACTTTCTGACAAAGCATTCAGAATAACCTGCTTAAAGAAATGTGGTGAACTACAAGAAAACAAAGATAGACAACTAAATGAAATTAGGAAAACAATGCATGAACAAAATAGGAAGTTCAACAAAGAAATAGAAACCATTAAAAAAACAAACAAAATCCTAGGGTCAATGAGTACAATAACTGAATTGAAGGTTCATTAGAAAGCTTCCATAGCAGATTCAACCAAGCAGAAGCAAGAATTGATTAACTAGAAAAAAAGTCATTTGAAATCATCCAGTTAGAGGAGCAAAAAGAAAAAAGAATGAAAAAGAGTGAAGAAAACCTACATGAAGTATGGGATACCATTAAAAGAATCTACTCATTATTAAAGTCCCAGAAAGAGAAGAGAGGGATAAAAAAAAAGGTGCAGAAAGCTTATTTAAAGAAATAATGGCTAAGAATTCTCAAATCTGGGGAAAGATTTGGACATCCATGTTCCTGGAGCTAATAGGTCACCCCAAAATTTCAGACCAAAATGGTCTTATCTAAGACATATTAAAATAAAACTGTCTAAAATCAAAGACAAAGAGAAAAATTTAAAAGCACCAAGAAAAAAAAATCCTCACAATAAGGGAAACCCCATAAGGCTATCAGCAGATTTCTCAGCATAAAATTTGCAGCCCAGGAGAGAGTGGAATGATATATAAAAGTGCTGAAAGAAGAAGAGAAAATATCCTGCCAACCAAGAATACTTCACTGGCAAAGTTGTCTTTCAGAAATGAGGGAGAGATACTTTCCCAAACAAACAAAAGCTGATGGAATTAATCACCACTAGACCTGCCTTACAAGAAATGCTGAAAGGAGTTCTTCAAGCTGAAAAGAAAAGACACTAATTAGCAACATGAAAACATATGAAAAGATAAAACGTACTGGTAAAGGTAAGTATATAGTCAATTTCAGAACACTTTAATACTGTAATATGGTGATGTGTTAATTGTTTAACTCTAGTATAGAGTTTAAAATGCAAAAGTACTAAACATAACTATAGCTACAATATTTTGTTAATGAATACACAATATAAAAAGAGGTATTGTGATATCAAAAACAAAATATGGGGCAAGGAGTAAATGGGTAGAATTTTGGGTATGTGATCAAATGGATATGTGATCAAAGTTAAGTTGTTATCAACTTAAAATAAACTGTTACATCGTTAAGATATTTTATGTAAGCCTCATAGTAACCAAAAAGCAAAAACTTATAGGATATACACAAAAGATAGAAAGGAGGGAATCAGAGCATACCACATGGAAGACCATCAATTCACAAGGAAAGACAGGAAAAGAGGAAGAAAGGGACAAAGGAACTACAAAGCAGCCAGAAAGCAATGAAAAAGATGACATTATTAAATCCTTACCTATCAATAATTACTTTAAATGTTAATGGATTAAATTCTCCAGTCAAAAGGCACAGAGTAGTTGAATGGATTAAAAAACAAGACCCAACTATATACTGCTGATAAGAGACTCACTTCAGTTTTAAGGACACATGTAGACCTCAAGTGAAGAGATGGAAAAATATATTTCACACACATGGAAACCAAAAGAAAGCAAGAGTGTTCTTATATCAGACAAAGTAGACTTTAAACCAATAAATGTAACATGAAACAAAGTTAATTATAATGATAAAAGAGTCAATTCATCATGAAGATATAATAATTGTAAATATATATGCATCCAACATCAGAGCACCTAAGCAAATGCTAACAGATCTGAAGGTATAAGTAGGCAATACAATAATAGTAGTGGAATTCAATACCTCTCTCTCAACAATGGATAGATAATCCAGATGGAAGATCAATAAGAAAACATTGGATGTGAACTATACGTTAAACCAAATGGACTTACCAGACCTATACAGAGCATTCCTACCAACAGCAGCAGAATGCATTCTTCTCAAGCATACATGGAACATTCTCCATGTGTGATAGATCATATATTAGGTCACCAAAAAACCTTAGAATATCTAAGAACATTAATTATACCAGATATCTTTTCCAACCACAACAGTATGAAACTAGAAATCAATAACAGGAGGAAAACTGGAAAATTCCTAAATGTGTGGAAATTAAACAACACACTCCTGAATAAACAAAGGGTCAAAGATGAAATCAAAAGAGGAATCTAAAAATAGCTTGAAAGAAACACAAATGGAAACACAGCACACTAAAACTTAAGGGATGCAACAAAAACAGTTCTAAGAGGGAAGTTTATAATTATAAATGCTTACATTAAGAAAAAGAAAGATTACAAATAACCTAACTTTAAAACTCAAGGAACTAGAAGAAGAACAAACTAAGCACAAAGTTAGAAGATGGAAGGAAATAGAGATCATAGCAGAAATGAGCAAAATAGAAACCAGAAAGACAATAGAAAAAAATCAATGAAATGAAAAGTTGTTTTTTTAAAAAAGATAAACAAAATTGACAAACCTTTAGCTAGCCTGAGTAAAAGGTAGAATTCTCAAACAAATAAAGTCAGAGATGAAAACAGAGACATAACAGCTGACATCACAGAAATACAAAGGATCATAAGAGACTACTGTGAACCTTAATATGCCAACAAGTTGAATAACCTAGAAAAACTTTTTTAGAAATATGCAGTGTAGCAAGATGGAATCATGAAGAAATAGAAACTTTGAACAGACCAATAACAGTAAAGAAATTGAATCAGTAATCAGAAACCTTTCAACAAAGAAAATCCTGGGACCAGATGGTTTCACTGGTGAATTCTACCAGATATTTAAAAATTATCACCTTTTCAAACTCTTCTAAAAAAATTAGAGAGGAGGGAACATTCCCAAATTCATTTTACAAGGCCAGCATTACACTGATAACAGGCCAGACTAAGGACACCACAAAAGTATGGACTAATATCCCTGTTGAATATAGATGCAAAACTTCTCAACAGAATACTAGAAAACTGAATTCAACAGCATATTAAAAGGATCATACACGATGTTCAAATATGATTACCCCCGGAATGCAGGGATGATTCAACATATGCAAATCAATAAATGTGATACACCACAGTAATGGAATAGAAGATAAAAATCATTTGATCATCTCAATAGGTGCAGAAAAAGCATTTGACAGAATTCAACATTCTTTCAAGATAAAAACTCTCAACTAAATTGACTATAAAAAGAATGTACCTCAACATAATAAATGCCATATATAATAAAACCACAGCTAACATCATACTCAATGGTGAAAGCTTTAAAGCTTTCCCACTAAAATCAGGAATAAGACAAGAGTGCCCACTTTTACCACTTCCATTCAACATAATACTGGAAGTCCAAGCCAGAGCAATTAGGCAAGGAAAAGAAATAAAAGCCATCCATATTTGAGAGGAAGAAGTAAAATTGTCTCTGTTTGTAGATGATATGATCTTACTTATAGAAAATCCTAAAGAATCTATCAAAAAACTGTTGGAACTAATCAACAAATTCCCTAAAGTTGCAGGATACAAAATGAAAATACAGAGAGCAGTTGTGTTTCTATACACTAGCAACAAAATATCTGAAAAAGAAATAAAAAATACAATTTAATTTACAATAACATCGAAACCAATAAAATACTTAGAATTAATTTAACCAAGGAGGTGAAAGATCTGTACACTGGAAATTACAAGACATTGAAGAGGAAATTGAAGAAGACACAAATAAGTGGAAAGATATACCATGTTCTTGGATCAGAAGAATTAATATTGTTAAAATGAACATACTACCTAAAGCCATCTATAGATCCAATGCAATCCCTATTAAAATTTCAACAGCATTTTTCACAAAAATAGAAAAAAAAATCCTAAAATTTGTAAGGAACTACAGAAGAACTTGAGCAGCTGAAGCAATCCTGAGAAAGAAGAACAAAGCTGGAGGCATCATACTACCTGATTTCAAGAAAAGAAGAGGGAACCCTTATACACTGTCAGTGGAAATGTAAGTTGGTGCAGCCACCATGGAAAACAGTATAAAGTTTCCTTAAAAAATTAAAAACAACTACCATATGATTTGGCAGTCCCACTTCTGGGTATAACTTCAGTATCTGTGGGGGATTGATTCCAGGACCCCTTGCATGTTACCAAAATCCATGAATACTCAAGTCCCATATTTGGTTCTCTGTATCCTGTGGGTTTCAAATCTGTGGATTCAACTAACCCTGGATGGAAATTTCAATACATAGTTGGTTGAATTTGCAGGTGTGAAACCCTTGAATACAGAGGGCTAGTTGTATTTATTGAAAAAGAAAATCTGTGTCAAAGTGGATCCACACAGTTCTAACCCAAGTTGTTCAAAGGTCAACTATATATCCAAAGGAAATGCAATCACTATCTCAAAGAGATATCTGCACTTCCAAGGCAATTGCCAAGGCATGGAAAAACTTGTGTCTATCTATGGATGAATAGATAAAGATGTGGTATATTTTCACAATGGAATATTATTCAGCTTTAAAAAAGAAGGAAATCCTGCCTTTTGTGACAAGATAGATAGACCTTGAGAGCACTGTGCTAAGTGAAATAAGTCAGAGAAAGACAAGTACTATATGTTCTCACTTATATATGGAATCTATAAAAACAACCTCATAGAAATAGAGAGTACATGGGACTTCCCTGGTGGTGCAGTGGTTAAGAATCCACCTGCCAATGCAGGGGATGCGGGTTCAATCCTTGGTCTGGGAAGACCCCACATGCTGCAGAGCAACTAAGCCCATGTGCCACAACTACTGAAGCCCACGCACCGCAACTACTGAACCCACGCGCTGCAACTACTGAAACCTGCGTGCTCTAGGGCCCATGTGCCGCAACTACTGAGCCCGCATCCTGCAACTACTGAAGCCTGTGCATTTAGAGCCCATGCTCTGCAACAAGAGAAGCCACTGCAATGAGAAGCCTGTGCACTGCAACAAAGAGTAGCCCCCGCTTGACGCAACTAGAGAAAGCCTGCTCGCAGCAATGAAGACCTAATGCAGCCAAAAATAAATGGAAAATAAATAAATAAAATTTTAAAAAGAGAAAAAAAATAGAGAGTAGAATGGTGGTTACCTGGGACTATGGGGTAGAGGAAATGGGGAGATGTTGGCCAAAGGGTATAAACTTCCAGTTATAAGATGGGTAAGTTCTGGGCATCTAATATACAGCACAGTGACTATAGGTAACGGTACTGTATTAAGTATTTACAGGTTGTTAATAGAGTAAACCTTAAATGTTATCACCACAAAGTATACTTTTTTCCACAAGTATTTGATGTGATGGATATGTTGATGGATGTGTTAACTAAACTTACTGTGGTAATCATTTCACAATATATACATGTGTCAAACCATCACATTGCACACCTTAATCTTATATATGTTATATGTCAATTATATCTCTGTAAAGCTGGGAAAAAAGAGACATTAGATTAAAAAGTAAGGAGATTTTTATAGAGTTTGTAATAATATTTCAATTGGTTCATTAATTGTGACAAATGTACAATACTAATGTAAGATATTAACAATAGAGGAAACTAGCTGTGGGATATATGTGAACTCCCTGTACTACCTTTGCAACTTTTTTGTAAATATAAAAGGGTAGACTACATTTGACCCTTGAACAATGCAGGGGATGGGGCACCAACCCTCCCCGCAGTTGAAAATCCAAGTGTAGCTTTACAGCCATCCCCCTGTATCCATGGTTTTGCATCTGGGGATTCAACCAACTGAGGATCGTGTAGTACTGTAGTATGTATTTGGTGAAGAAAATCTGCTTATGAGTGGACCCACACAGTTCAAACCCCTGTTGTTCAAGGGTCAATTGTATTCTAAAATAATAATTTGAAATAAAGAAAATATTTAAGATGACTGGATCCCATTTGAGTTATAGGTCCTCTCTCAGAAAAAAGGATTGATGTGCTGAGACTCCTAGATAAAAAATAATTTCTAGCTAGATAGTCACATACATAAATATTTCTATAGATATTTCTATAAATGTCTTTTCAGTAGTGTTGAATCAAGTTGCTCTTAGAATACTAGCCATTTAATACAAATGCAATTAGCCATTTTGATAATAAAACTTTGCTATTTCTTTATGTAGTGTACTGGCAGGTTACAATGGTACCATCTTTGCATATGGACAAACAGGCAGCGGTAAGACATTCACCATCACAGGTGGGGCAGAGCGCTACAGTGACAGAGGCATTATCCCAAGGACACTGTCATACATTTTTGAGCAATTACAAAAGGTATGAAGCTTTAAGTTCATTTTATATTTGATATATTCAGCAGAAATTTACTGTGGGCAGAAAATTTATCGTGACATTTTGTTATATTATACCTAAATGAGGAAATATTGTGTAGTGACTCTGGCGTTTACATTTAAGGAAAGTTTGGGATTTTGCTGAAGAGGTGAAAATCCAGAAGGTGCTTCTCATTAAAGGGGATGCTACTTCAGCAAAGGCTCAAAGGGAGTTTGTTCTGATACACCCATGGAGGTTAAAACACATTTTACCAACTTTTATATTTGTCATTAAATTGAAGAGTATCCTTTTGCCAAAATGGACCTTTGTTTTAGCTTCAAAGCACTGAATAGGATAATGTGGTTGTACTTTTTCACACTTCTAATGGAAGCCCAGAGGAATTTACCACAGTAAAAATCCTATTGCAATTAATATTATTATAAAGGGGAGTTTCCTATCTATATTATATGCATCATTTATTGTGTGGTTCCAAATGCCTGTTGCTTTATCAAGATTTAATAAAACTAACAATGTAGGTACCTCTATCCCCATTTTATAGTTGGGAAGACTGAGTCTTGGGATATATTTATTTTCCTCTGCATCCTCATAAGTAGCTGATCTGGAGCTTCCATCCCAGATCTGTGTGATGCCAAACTCTGTGCTTTTTAACCACTACATACCCTGCCTCTGGGTATCAGACTGGCTTTATTTTAATGGTTGTATTTAAACAAACTCTATGTAATGTGTCACTTAACTTCTCCGGGTTTCAGTTCTGCCCTCTGTGAAAGTAGGGACTAAATTGTACTAGAGGATCTCCAGCGTCCCTACTAGTTCCAACAATTCTTTGGTTGTAGCAATTCTGTATAACAAATGTCCTAACTAGGTCAGTGTAACAGTCTTTCTAAGATATCTCAGCTGTATGCTGCTTGCATTCTGAGTTGCAAAGATGAGAAGTTGCTGAGATCTGCATAATTCTAATTTCCACCCATAAAGTAGCAATTACCCATTAGTTCAGCTCATCACTCACTAGCGCAAACATGCCAGCTCTGCATGCCAGAAAATTTGGAAAAGCAAGGATAGCGTATAGTGTATACGTTGGATCCAAATCCTTTCTTTTCATTTACTCATTTATTTCTGACATTAGCTCTTCTGTTTTGTTCCCAGATTTCGCCAACTGAGAATATAATTTCTAATAGTTTTTGTTGCTGTGGCCTAATGTGGGAGCGTGCTGTCTTGGGAGAATCATTGAAGTTGGTGCAGGCCAACCTGGTTCTAAGTGCACTACTTACAGGATGTGGCCTTGGGCAGTTCCTTAATGCCTCAGTCTTGTGGAGTAGCTGTGAGAGTTGAATATAATGTATTTAAAGATATTGTCCAGTTCCTGGCACATAGGAGATGCTCAAAAAATGATAGTTATTACTATTGCCATTAATGTCCATATATATATGCGTGTGGCCAAATGATTGCTGAACAATTTCAAAGAACCCTTTGAAACTCAGAACAAATGAAGCTAATTCCCCTGATTAAGTTAAACAGAATAAACAATTTCTTTCCTAATAGAAAATCTATTTGTCTCTTTTTAAATTTTGTCTATGGTTACCAAAACACAGTTTTAAAAGTCTAAATATCTCCCAAGTACCTACCATCTGTTGGGTTCATAATTTTATATCTGTTTGTCATTGATATTACTCTAAACCCCATTTCATTCCGAATGATTCTAAATAACTTCTTGGTTTGGAGAGAGCCCATCAGATCAGCTTATAGCCAGGATAACTCCTTGTAGACGAACAGATTAACTCAATGGGGTACAACACATTAGTTATAACCCGACTGAGCTATGGTGAAACAAGTCAGAGGCAACTTTGAAGTTCTTCATAAAGTTTGTCCTCATTGTTTAGCTGAAAAATGCTGACAGGTACTCAGATGCTCCCAGTTGATTACTTTAGAGGACACATGGTGCTCTCCAGAATCCTTAAAGGAAACATTTGACTTATGCAATGTATTTATTTCAAGATAAACTAAGAACTAGTGCATACTGGGTCCTAAAATGCCTGTGAGTGTGATAGGAGCACATTTGCAAAGATTTTAAAAGAAGAAAATTGATTCCATTTATTTTAGAAATCACTGCTCATTATTTTTGAGTATTGTAAGGTTCATACTTGTTTGGGGGCAAGAGAAAAGGCTGTCTGCAGCAAACATGTGTGTTACATTACAGCCTGGCAGTTCTGAAGAGTAAAAAAGGAGTAATGAGGAAAGGTAGCTGCCACATAGCTCAGTGAATTTTAAGTGTGTATTCCAATAAAAGCCCAGAAAATGCAGAAGCCAGAGGAGCCAAAGGCATTATCCTTATCATCTCTGGGCAATGGACTTGCCATTTTCCTGACTTTTTATTATTTCTCCTAGTTTCTGAAAGAAGAGAGTTTCTCCACTGCTGATGAACGTAGGAGTTGGCTGCTCTTTTTGCCTTTCTTTTCCTTTCCTTTTGTATTCACATACTGAATTCTCTATTTGGAGGCTTTCAGAAATAATAATAATAAAAATAATAACAGCAATAATAATAACATCAGCAACAGCAATGATTTATTGGTGCCTATTAGCAGGCCACACATTTTTGGTAGGATTTAAAATACAGAACCTTATTCCTCTGTCACAACAGTTCTGCCATATTCTAAAGGTTGTTATCCCCAAGTTCGTGATTAAACAACTGAGGTTAAGGGTGCAGGATCACTCAGTTATAAAGGCAGATCCAGTGTTCTAACCCAGTTTTGTCTGGTGCTAAGAGGAACTCATAAATGTATGCTAAAATCTCAAACCATAATCTATGGGATATTTCACATATGTTCAGATAAGTTTTAGAAATACGTTGTTTTAAACAGGATCTCAGAATGGTGCTGGGTGATTCCCCATGGGCTTTAACTTGCTCTGAGAATCTTTCAGAGATGGACAGTATGCATGCTGATCATGGAACACTTTTTTCCACAAGTATTTTAAGTAATATTTTAGGAAACACTGGATTAGACTAAAGGCCACTCAGAGTCTGTCTAGTATTTGTAGTCTCTGATTCCTGCACTAATTCAAGCTATAATCCCCAAAATTATGCTGATATGATGCTATTACTAAATGAGGTTACTTTAGTAATGATAGACAGTTGATAGCTCTATCAATATAATTGATAGACCGTTTGTCAGCATAAGCAGCCAGAGTCTCCCACATCAACAGGCTTTCTGGCATTTGCTTGGGAAAAACTTGATTAGTAAAGATTCAGTCCATGCTGTCACCTTCACAGAACACCAAACATGGAATTTCAGCTGTAGCTTGAGTGTTTTACTACAGTCATGTGCTGGCTGAGAGCTGCCTTAGTTTTTCTTGTATTATTTCATTTTTATGAAATGGTAGTATCTTTATTTGGATAGTTTGAGACATTTTAGGACCAGAGAATCATATTCGTTTTAATCTGAAGAATGCCGAGGGAGTCATTATCCAATTTCTTCACCTTAATGAGTGTGGAAACAGAGGCCTGACTTGGTAGGGGCTCAGAGCTAGTATGACTAGCATTCCAGCTTTGGATTTGCAGGCCACTGTTCTCTCCCCCATCTCTGTGACTTGGTCTTCTCCTTCTTTGAATAACACCTGTCAGATGTATTGTCCTGGATATAGATGAGAATCCTTTCTGTGAATATCCACTCTGACAATCTGCCGACCTTCTTGCCAGAAGACACAAATATATTCTCCTCTTATAAGTAGCAATACTCTAATATTCAGAGAAATGGAAGCATTTGTGTTTTGGGGGAAACAAGAAGTGCTATTATTGATATTTGGTATTGAAAAAGTGAGCTTGGAATTTTCTCGAGACCTGAACAAATTCCCTGTTTTATTCCATCTTAGAGGGAGTGTGTCCTTTTTGTCTGTTGGCAGAACTGAGAGTAGGACCAGTCACCTTGACTTTTATCCTAATTACATTGATGCCTATATTATTGCATTTCAGCAATGACCCACAGAAAATACCTCTCCCTAACCAACAGTTGAATATCCCTAATTTGCCACTTGGGCAAGGAAAATTAACCCAACAGGTAAGGTACAGGTAGTGAAATGTTAGTGTCCACTCTTACTGTTACCTGATTGATCTAAACTATTTATGTTCCCTGGAATTCACTTTCCATATCTATTTATTGTCTGTTATCTGTCATTGGAAATTTGAATATTAGAAAAGTTAAAAAGGAATTAGGATTGAAGATGGTAACTCTCTGGCTACTGAAATTTTTAAACTGAAGTAAGAATTCTGTGTTCTGTTCTTTTTTCTGTCTGGAAAGTAAAAAATGGTGTGTTATACAGTTCTGCAACCAAGTTGGCTCATTTTAAGTGTATATTGACTTTTTATGAATAATGTGGAACTAATAAAAAATAACAGACTGAAGTTGCTTGTAATCATGGGTGTTGGCCATTGGGGGAAAAAAAAGCCTCATACATATGGTAACTGGCAACTTGAAAGTGTCACGAACTGAAAATGTAAACCATACAAAGTGAGAGAGTGAAGGAGGGAAACTGTGAGGAAACTAGTGATAAATGTGTTCATCTTTCTCTAAGCCGAATCGTGATTTATAGCCATTTAATAATGTCCTTCTCTTTCCCAATCAGGACAGCAGCAAAATATATACAACGCACATTTCCTATTTGGAAATCTACAATGAATGTGGTTATGATCTATTGGATCCAAGACATGAAGCCTCCAGTTTGGAAGATTTGCCGTGAGTAGCAGAACAACAAAGAATGGGGGAAAATTACTTTCAGATGTTCCCTTCATTTGTTTTCTTTGAAACTTTGTATGTTTCTGGTCTCAATCATAATTAGCAAATACTGGATAACAGAATCTTTTTGCAATATAGTGGATATTTTTTTCAGTTACAACAAATAGACAGTAGTGATGGGACCCAAAACTGCTTGAAATTCATTTCTTGAGACAATCTTTTTTGGAGTCGGCACGAACCAATGCAGTGAATATTCTCGGAGAGTGGGCGCTGAGAGGATTGATGGGATGTGACAGTACTACTTTGCTCTTGCCACATGAAACCCTTTTACTCCTCTAGTTGTGGCCTTTCTCTGAAGAAGGTATTCAAATTAGCAATAAAAGAATCTGAAAGAGAGAAAATAAAACTTTAAGTTTTCCCCAAACGCTTCTCTGCTGTTATTGACTAACATTGACACGCATTTGGTCAGACTGGCACTGATTGTTTCATAACTGAAATGTAAATAGAGTCTTCAGAGCTTATCTCTTAATGGAATAAGTTACTCTGCAAGCATTTATATAACATTACTCGCTGCTTGTTTGAATATTTGCCTAAAGTATACATATATTAATTAGTAACAATTCATATACTTTTGTCCAGACATCTTCAGAATGTTGGTAGAGCCAAGAAAATGCATTGTAATATTTTTCTTATTAAATATTCTAAAGCAGTTTAAAGTATATATTAATCCTCTACCAAAAAACTCAACAACCATTTGCTTATTTTAATTTGCAAAGGAAACAAGAAGAGATAATAAAGGAAATAGGTTATATAACCTTTATATACATTCTTCTGTTAATGTTAAGAGTTTTTACATCTCATCTTTTTTTATGCTAACAATATTTACTAGAGGGAGTTAGAAAAGGGGATTATTGTTGGCACTGTTAATATGTGTATAAAAGTTAAGAGAAAGGAAAGATTACTGACTCCATGGAAGAAATTGATTTTAAAGAAGCTATTGGAAATAACTTCAGGAAAAGGAAGCACTTTCCTCATAGGAAGGATAGAAACAGCGGCATTAAATACATCAAGGCCATGTGTCGAGGAGTCATGTGAAGTAAAAGCAGGAAGGCCAGCTGAAGCCAGCTTTTGAGGGATTTGAATGACAGGCTTTTGGTGTGAGATTGGTCTCTATTCTAACAGGCTTCTTAATTAGTTTTCTAGCCTCCAGTCTAACCTGTATACCTCTAGGCTAACTCTTGTTTAAAATCGTTTTTAACAAGTCATATCTACACAGAAGAGCTTGATAGCTTGTTTAGTAATAATCCAGAAATGAAGGGCTTGGCCATGATGAACATGAAGGAGAGAGAAATCTGAGAGATATGCAATAAATAAATAGAAAGAAAGAAGGGAAGGAAGGAAGGAAGAGAGAGAGGGAGAAAGAGAGAAAAGGAAAAAAAGAAAGACTGAAAGGAAGATTATGCCTAGCACCTTGGACTTGATCGGTTTTGCAAAGAAGGTGAATCACAGCAAGTTGGTGCTCTAGTCATTTTACTGACAGGAGATGAAGCTCAGAGAGGTAGGACTTGCCCAGGGTTTCAAAACTAATTGGTTAATGGTAGAACAAGGGTTAAAAACAAGATACTCTCACCTTCATGCCAGAATAGCAAAAATAGCTTCAAGATTTTACCATGGGACCTAGAGAATTAAAGAGTCATTGACATAAAAGGGAGATTTCCATTAGAAAACTTGAGTGGGTGGTGGTGATGCATTTCACATATATAACTTGGGTGTCTGAGAATACTGTACCAGATGTTTACATTTACATACATTGCTCAGAGGAAAGAAGTATGCCTTAATTGCATTGGTAGTCTCTCTTCCACCTATGCCAAAGTAAGTCCTTAAAATTTTTAGAAATTATCTGTTAAATTGAAACATGAAGGAGACATTTTGAAGATGAGAGTGGGGAGAGCAACATGAGCCCTGTGAGTCTGAGTCTAATTGATATAATTAGGTGCAGCCTAACTATGGGAAGAGAAAAGTCCTTTGACCTCTAAGAGAGGTAGTGGGATATAGAGAAAAGAACACTTGATTAGAAGTCAGGATATTTGGGTTCTAGCCCCAGACCTGCAATCTTAGATAATTTTTTTCACTTTTCTGGGTTTCTTTTTGTGTGTAAAATGTGGACATTGAATTATATAATATTTAACAACCATCTAACCTCCAATGTCTAGAGTTCAAAGATTAGTGACCTCATAAGATAGGATTTATTTGGTGGCTCTTCTCCCCTTCACAAAAGAATAAGAAGTGATCTAGATATTTTCTATTGTCCTGCTAGAGATAGCCTTAAGCCACTTTTTTTTTAAACATCTTTATTGGAGTATAATTGCTTTACAATAGTGTGTTAGTTTCTGCTGTATAACAAAGTGAATCAGTTATATGTATACATAGATCCCCATATCTCCTCCCTCTTGCATCTCCCTCCCTCCCACCCTCCCTATCCCACCCCTTGAGGTGGTCACAAAGCACCAAGTTGATCTCCCTGTGCTATTCAGCTGCTTCCCAGTAGCTATTTTACATTTGGCAGTGTATATATGTCCATGCTACTCTCTCACTTCGTCCCAGCTTACCCTTCCCCCTCCCCGTATCCTCAAGTCCATTCTCTACATCTGCATCTTTATTCCTGTCCTGCCTCTAGGTTCATCATAACCTTTTTTCTTTTTTTAATTCCATATATATGTGTTAGCATACGGTATTTGTTCTTCTCTTTCTGACTTACTTCACTCTGTATGACAGAGTCTAGGGCCATTCTCCTCACTACAAATAACTCAATTTCGTTTCTTTTTATGGCTGAGTAATATTCCATTGTATAGATGTGCCACATCTTCTTTATCCATTCATCTGTCAGTGGACACTTAGGTTGCTTCCATGTCCTGGCTATTGTAAATAGAGCTGCAATGAACATTGTGGTACATGACTCTTTTTGAATTATGGTTTTCTCAGGGTATATGCCCAATAATGGGATTGCTGGCTCATATGGTAGTTCTATTTTTAGTTTTTTAAGGAACTTCCATACTGTTCTCCATAGTGGCTGTATCAATTTACATTCTCACCAACAGTGCAAGAGGGTTCCCTTTTCTCCACACCCTCTCCAGCATTTATTGTTTGTAGATTTTTGGATGATGGCCATTCTGACTGGTGTGAGGTGATACCTCATTGTAGTTTTGATTTGCATTATGCTAATGATTAGTGATGTTGAGCATCCTTTCATTGGTTTGTTGGCAGTCTCTCTATATCTTCTTTGGAGAAATGTCTATTTAGGTCTTCTGCCCATTTGGGGGTTGGGTTGTTTTTCTGATATTGAACTGCATGAGCTGCTTGTAAATTTTGGAAATTAATCCTTTGTCAGTGGCTTCATTTGCAAATACTTTCTCCCATTCTGAGAGCTGTCTTTTCATCTTATTTATGGTCCCATTTGTTTATTTTTGTTTTTATTTCCATTTCTCTAGGAGGTGGGTCAGAAAGGATCTTCTTGTGATTTATGTCATAGAGTGTTCTGCCTATGTTTTCCTGTAAGGGTTTTATAGTGTCTGCCATTACATTTAGGTCTTTAATTCATTTTGAGTGTTCTTAGAGTGTTCTTCCTATGTTTTCCTCTAAGAGTTTTACAGTGTCCAGTCTTACATTTAGGTCTCTAATCCATTTTGAGTTTATTTTTGTGTATGGTGTTAGGAGGTGTTCTAATTTCATTCTTTTACATGTAGCTGTCCGGTTTTCCCTACACTACTTATTGAAGAGGGTGTCTTTTCTCCATTGTATATTCTTGCCTCCTTTATCAAAAATAAGGTGATCATATGTGTGTGAGTTTATCCTGTTCCATTGATCTATATTTCTGTTTTTGTGCCAGTACCCTACTGTCTTGATTACTGTAGCTTTGTAGTATTGTCTGAGGTCTGGGAGCCAGATTCCTCCAGCTCTGTTTTTCTTTCTCAAGATTGCTTTGGCTATTGGGTGTTTTTTGTGTTTCCATACAAATTGTGAAATTTTTTGTTCTAGTCCTGTGAAAAATGCCATTGGTAGTTTGATAGGGACTGCATTGAATCTGTAGATTACTTTGGGTAGTATAGTCATTTTCACAATGTTGATTCTTCCAATCCAAGAACATGGTATATCTCTCCATCTGTTTGGATCATCTTTAATTTCTTTCATCAGTGTCTTATAGTTTTCTGCATACAGGTCTTTTGTCTCCTTAGGTAGGTTTATTCCTAGGTATTTTATTCTTTTTGTTGCAGTGGTAAATGGGAGTGTTTCCTTAATTTCTCTTTCAGATTTTTCATCATTAGTATATAGGAATTCATTAATTTTGTATCCTGTTACTTTACAAGATTCATTGATTAGCTCTAGTAGTTTTCTGGTAGCATCTTTAGGATTCTCTATTTATAGTATCATGTCATCTGCAAACAGTGACAGCTTTACTTCTTCTTTTCTGATTTGGACTCCTTTTATTTCTTTTTCTTCTCTCATTGCTATGGCTAAAACTTCCAAAACTATGTTGAATAAGAGTCGTGAGACAAGGGCACCCTTGTCTTGTTCCTGATCTCAGCGGAAATGGTTTCCCTTTTCACCATTGAGAACAATGTTGACTGGGTTTGTCATATATGGTGTTTATTATGTTGAGGTAAGTTCCCTCTATGCCTACTTTCTGAAGGGTTTTTATCATAAATGGGTGTTGAATTTTGTCAAAAGGTTTTTCTTCATCTATTGAGATGATCATGTGGTTTTTCTCCTTCAATTTGTTAATATGGTGTATCACATTGATTTGCGTATATTGGAGAATGCTTACATTCCTTGGATAAACCCCAGTTGATCATGGTGTGTGATCCTTTTAATGTACTGTTGGATTCTCTTTGCTAGTATTTTGCTGAGGGTTTTTCCATCTATGTCCATCAGTGACATTGGCCTGTAGTCTTTGTGACATCTTTGTCTGGTTTTGGTATCAGGGTGATGGTGGCCTTGTAGAATGAGTTTGGGAATGTTCCTCCCTCTGCTATATTTTGGAAGAGTTTGAGAAGGATAGGTGTTAGCTCTTCTTTAAATGTTTGATAGAATTCGCCTGTGAAGCCATCTGGTCCTGGGCTTTTGTTTGTTGGAAAATTTTTAATCACACTTTCAATTTCAGTGCTTGTGATTGGTCTGTTTATATTTTCTATTTCTTTCTGATTTAGTCTTGGAAGGTTGTATTTTTCTAAGAATGTGCCTGTTTCTTACAGGTTGTCCATTTTATTGTCATATAGTTGCTTGTAGTAATCTCTCACGATCCTTTGTATGCAGTGTCAGTTGTTACTTCTCCTTTTTCATTTTTAATCCTATTGATTTGAGTCTTCTCCCTTTTTTACTTGATGAGTCTGGCGAATAGTTTATCAATTTTGTTTATCTTCTCAAAGAACCATCTTTTAGTTTTATTGATCTTTGCTGCTGTTCCCTTCATTTCTTTTTCATTTATTTCTCATCTGATCTTTATGATTTCTTTCCTTCTGCTAACTTTGGGGTTTTTTTGTTCTTCTTTCTCTAATTGCTTTAGGTGTAAGGTTAGGTTGTTTATTTGAGATGTTTCTTGTTTCTTGAGGAAGGATTGTATTGCTATAAACTTCCCCCTTAGAACTGCTTTTGCTGCATCCCATAGGATTTTGGTCATCGTGCTTTCATTGTCATTTGTTTCTAGGTAGTTTTTTTATTTCCTCTTTGATCTCTTCAGGGATCTCTTGGTTATTAAGTAGTGTATCATTTAGCCTCCATGTGTTTGTATTTTTTACAGATTTTTTTCCTGTAACTGATATCTAGTCTCATAGCATTGTGGTTAGAAAAGAATCTTGATACGATTTCAATTTTCTTAAATTTACCAAGGCTTGATTTGTGACCCAAGATATGATCTATGCTGGAGAATGTTCCATGAGCAGTTGAGAAGCAAGTGTATTCTGTTGTTTTTGGATGTAATGTCCTATAAATATCAATTAAGTCCATCTTGCTTAATGTATCATTTAAAGCTTGTGTTTATTTATTTACTTTCTGTTTGGATGATCTGTCCATTGGTGAAATTAGGGTATTAAAGTCCCCTACTATGATTGTGTTACTGTAGATTTCTCCTTTTATGACTGTTAGCATATGTATTGAGGTGCTGTTTGCCTTATGTGTGGAGGTGCTCCTATGTTGGGTGCATAAATATTTACAATTGTTATATCTTCTTCTTGGATTGATCCTTTGATCATTATGTAGTGTCCTTGTTTCTCTTGTAATAGTCTTTATTTTAAAGTCTATTTTGTGTGATATGAGAATTGCTACTCCAGCTTTCTTTTGATTTCCATTTGCATGGAATATCTTTTTCCATCCCCTCACTTCCAGTCTGTATGTGTCCCTAGGTCTGAAGTAGGTCTCTTGTAGACAGCATATATGCAGGTCTTGTTTTTGTATCCATTCAGCCAGTCTATGTCTTTTGGTTGGAGCATTTAATCCATTTACATTTAAGGTAATTATCGATATGTATGTTCCTATTACCATTTTCTTAATTGTTTTGGGTTTGTTATTATAGTTCTTTTCCTTCTCTTGTGTTTCCTGCCTAGAGAAATTCCTTTAGCGTACCTTGTAAAGCTGGTTTGGTGGTGCTGAATTCTCTTAGCTTTTGCTTGTCTGTTTTAATTTCTCTGTCAAATCAGAGTGAGATCCTTGCTGGGTAGAGTAATCTTGATTGTAGGTTTTTCCCTTTCATCACTTTAAATATGTCCTGCCACTCCCTTCTGGCTTGCAGAGTTTTTGCTGAAAGATCAGCTGTTAACCTTATGGGGAGTCCCTTATATGTTATTTGTTGTTTTTCCCTTGCTGCTTTTAATATTTTTACTTTGTATTTAATTTTTGACAGTTTGATTAATATGTGTCTTGGCGTGTTTCTCCTTGGATTTTTCTTGTACGGGACTCTCTGTGCTTCTTGGACTTGATTAACTATTTCCTTTCCTATATTAGGGAAGTTGTCAACTATAATCTCTTGAAATATTTTCTCAGTCCCTTTCTATTTCTCTTCTTCTTCTGGGACCCCTATAATTCAAATGTTGGTGCATTTAGTGTTTGTCCCAGAGGTCTCTGAGACTGTCCTCAATTCTTTTCATTCTTTTTCTTTATTCTGCTCTGCAGTAGTTATTTCCACTATTTTATCTTCCAGGTCACTCATCCGTTCTCGGCCTCAGTTACTCTGCTATTGATTCCTTCTAGAGAATTTTAAATTTCATTTATTGTGTTGTTCATCATTGTTTGTTTGCTCTTTAGTTCTTCTAGGTCCTTGTTAAACATTTCTTGTATTTTCTCCATTCTATTTCCCAGATTTTGGATCAACTTTACTATCATTACTCTGAATTCTTTTTCAGGTGGACTGCCTATTTCCTCTTCATTTGTTTGGTCTGGTGAGTTTTTACCTTGCTCCTTCATCTGCTGTGTGTTTCTCTGTCTTCTCATTTGTCTTAGCTTATTGTGTTTTGGGTCTCCTTTTCACAGACTGCAGGTCCGTAATTCCCATTGTTTTTGGTGTCTGCCCCCAGTGGGTAAGGTTGGTTCAGTGGGTTGTGTAGGCTTCCTGGTGGAGGGGACTAGTGCCTGTGTTCTGGAGGATGAGGCTGGATCTTGTCTTTCTGGTGGGCAGGACCATGTCTGGTGGTGTGTTTTGGGGTGTCTATGACCTTATTATGATTTTAGGCAGCCTCTCTGCTAATGGGTGGGGTTGTGTTCCTGTCTTGCTAGTTGTTTGGCATGGGGTGTCCAGCACTGTAGCTTGCTGGTCATTGAGTGGAGCTGCGTCTTAAAGTTGAGATGGAGCTCTCTAGGAGAGCTTTCGCTGTTTGATATTACATGGCGCCAGGAGGTCTGTGGTGGACCAATGTCCTGAACTTGGCTCTCCCACCTCAGAGGCACAGGCCTGACGTCCGGCCGGGGCACCAAGACCCTGTCAGCCACACGGCTCAAAAGGAAAGGGAGAAAAAAAGAAAGAAAGAAAGTAAAATAACATAAAGTTATTAAAATAAACAGTAATTATTAAAAATAAAAAACTTTAAAAGTAATAAAAAAAGAAAGAAGAGAGTAGCCAAACCAAAAAAACAAATCCACCAATGATAACAAATGCTAAAAACTATACTAAAAAAAATAAATAAATAAAACGGACAGACAGAACCCTAGGACAAATGGTAAAAGCAAAGATATACAGACATAATCACCAAAGAAGCATACACATACACACTCACAAAAAGAGAAAAGGGGAAAAAAAAAAAAAATATATATATATATATATATATCGTTGTTCCTAAAGTCCACAGCCTCAATTTTGGGATAATTCATTGTGTATTCAGGTATTCCACAGATGTAGGGTACATCAAGTTGATTGTGGAGATTTAATCCGCTGCTCCTGAGGCTGCTGGGAGAAATTTCCCTTTCTCTTCTTTGTTCGAACAGTTCCTGGGGTTCAGCTATGGATTTGGCCCCCGTCTCTGCATGTAGGTTGCCTGAGGGCATCTGTTCTTTGCTCAAACAGGACGGGGTTAAAGGAGCAGCTGATTAGGGGGCTCTGGCTCAGTCAGGCCAGGGGGAGGGAGGGGTACGGAATGCGGGGCGAGCCTGTGGCAGCAGGGGCCAGCGTGATGTTGCACCAGCCTGAGGCGCACCATGTGTTCTCCCAGGGAAGTTGTCCCTGGATCATGGGACCCTGGCAGTGGTGGGCTGCACAGGCTCCCAGGAGGGGAGGTGTGGATAGTGATCTGTGCTTGCACACAGGCTTCTTGGTGGCTGCAGCAGCAGCCTTAGCATTTCATGCCCGTCTCTGGGGTCTGCACTGATAGCCACGGCTTGCGCCTGTCTTCTGGAGATCGTTTAGGCAGTGCTCTGAATTCCCTCTCCTCGTGCATCCTGAAACAATGGTCTCTTGCCTCTTAGACAGTTCCAGACTTTTTCGCGGACTCCCTCCCGGCTAGCTGTGATGCAGTAGCCCCCTTTAGGTTGTGTTCACACAGCCAACCACAGTCCTCTCCCTGGGGTCCAAGCTCCAGAACCTCAGCTCTCAGCCCCCACCAGCCCTGGCGGGTGAGCAGAGAAGCCTCTCAGGCTGGTGAGCGCTGGTTGGTACTGATCCTCTGTGCGGGAATCTCTCCGCTTTGCCCTCTGCACCCCTGTTGCTGCGCTCTCCTCCGTGGCTCCGAAGCTTCCCTCCCCGCCCACTCCTGTCTCCGCCAGTGAGGGGGCTTCCAAGTGTGTGGAAACTTTTTCTCCTTCACAGCTCCCTCCCAGTGGTGCAGGTCCCATCCCTATTCTTTTGTCTCTGTTTTTTCTTTTTTCTTTTGCCCTACACAGGTACGTGGGGAGTTTCTTGCCTTTTTGGAAGTCTGAGGTCTTCTGCCAACATTCAGTAGGTCTTCTGTAGGAGTTGTTCCACATGTAGATGTATTTCTGATGTATTTGTGGGGAGGAAGGTGATCTCCACGTCTCACTCCTCCACCATCTTGAATCGGGCACCTTAAGCCTCTTGAGAGCAAGGACAAAGCCTTAATTCACTCTGTGTCTCTGCACTTCCCAGTGTGCCTGGCATTTAGTAGTGGTTCTCAGTGTTGGTCAGATTGTCTCTATAGCTGGTGCCAGCTTTCTGTCTTAAACTACTACTCCTTCTTTAGTAGCTTTGTCCTCTTGTTGGAGAATGAGTTCACTGACTCAAGTCAGAAGTGCCCTCAGTTTCAAAACAGATGTTTTCAATGAACTACCACACACACACACACACACACACACACACACACACAAACACATGCATACAAAAGTGGTTTGAAAGATTTTCTTATCTTACATTTCAGACTATAATTACATGATAACAAATCTCATTAAAATAAAAATGAGAAGATTCTCATTAAGAAAAAAGATTCCCATATGCCAGGACTATGGCCTGTTTACTTCACATATATTCAATAGTATAAAATTCCAAAACAACTCAAGAGCTGCATAGTCTTTTGGTGTGGGGATAATGGGATTTGACTGGTATTGAGTCTGCTAGTTTTCTGGGGGTTTTAGGGGATTTGCCTTTCATTAAGGTAGAAAACAATTCTTTATAATGGGGTGTGACTTTTGCTGTACCTGGATTGGGTTAAGCGTATGCACTGTTAATCTGGTTTCACACACTTTTGAACTGGGACAAGCTCTGACTCTGAAATCCTATGAGTTAGGCTGACTGGCGTTATTTGTTGTGAGCTGGAATGTCCCAAGCACTTTGAATACCATCCAAAAGCAGTAGGCAAAATGTCTGTTGACCTTGGTCCTCTCCTGCAGTTATCGATTTGAGGGGCAATGACAATATACACATTTGATTCCTTCCACATTCTTAAACTTGGCTTAACCGTGTAAAATGGAATTCAAGGTCATTTTGATATTGTACAATAATAGCCTCAGTAACAGGTTCCTTACCACTGAGCAGCACAGCTTCCCCCAAATCACATGATGGATGCTCTTGTTTTTCTCACATGTACTCTGCCTTTTCTGTTTCTTCTTCTCTTATATTCTAATGAGTTCTACCTCTCTGCCCTTGCAGAAGCGTGTGCCTATTGACTACCTGTAGACTTTGTATACATGCTGTCAGGGCACCAAGCTAAAGTCAGTCACTTTTTGCAATTATCGCTCTAGTCATTTGGCAATGATACAAGACCAAAGCATGATCTATGAAAGAAAAAATACATAAGTTGAATTCATTAAAATTCAAAACATCTGCTCTCTGAAAGACACTGTCAGTAGACTAAAAAGACAAACCAGAGACTTAGAGAAAATATTTCCAAACACATATCTGATAAAGGACTTGTATCCAAAACATTCAAAGAACTCTTAAAACTCAACAATAAGAAAACAACTCAATTAAGAAATGAGAAAAAGTTCTGAAGAGACACCTCACTGAAGAAGATATGTAGATGATAAATAATTATATGAAAAGATGCTCAACATCTTCTGTCATTAAAGAATTGTAGTTAAAACAGAAGATACCACTACACACCTTTTAAAAATTTTAAACTGGCAATACCAAATGCTAACAAGAAGGCAGAAGAACTGGAACTCTTATTCATTGCTGGTGGGAATGCAAAATGGTACAGCCACTTTGGAAGACAGTTTCCAATTTCTTACAAAACTAAGTATAGTCTTACCATATCATCTAGCAGTCATACTCCTGGGTATTTAACTGAGCTGAAAATTTATAACAGTACAAAAACCTACCCACAAGTGGATATACCAGCCTTATTCATAATTGCCAAAAAACCAAAAGCAACCAATATATCCCTCAATAGGCAAATAGAAAACAAACCGTGGTACATCCATGCAGTGGAATATTATTTGGCAATAAAAAGAAATGAGCTATTAAACCACAGAAAGACATGGAGGAACCTTAAATGCATATTGCTAAGTGCAAAAGCCAGTATGAAAAATCTATACACTGTACGATTCCAACTGTTTGACATTCTGGAAAAGGCAGAACTATTGAAACAGTAAAAGATCAGTGGTCGCCAGTGATTGAGGAGGGTTTCCAGGGATAGAGGGATGAATAGGTGAAGCACAGAGGATTTGGGGGCAGTGAAACTATTATATATGATACTGTAATGGTGGGTACATAACTTCATTCATTTGTCAAAACCCATAGAATTTACAACACAGAGTGAACCCTGATGTAAACTATGGATCTTTAAGTTTAATAAAACAGCAATTACAAAAAGGAATGAACTATTGATACACTTAACAACTTGGATGAATCTCCAGAGAACTATGCTGAGTGTAAAAAGCCAATCCCCAAAGGGAATATGCTTTGTGATTTCAATTTTGTAATATTCATTAAATGGCAGAATTAGAGAAGTAGATCACACGTTAGTGCTTGACAGGAGTTAGGGAGGGAAGCAGGAATGGTTATATGAGTCCAGTGAGGGATCCTTGTAGTGAAGGACTCTTCTATATCTCGACTATGGCTGTGGATACACACAACTATTAAAGTGCATAGAACTAAAGCACATACACACACGTGAGCATAAGCAAAACTGGGACATCTGAACTAAATCAGTGGATTGTATCAATGCCAATGTCCTTGTTGTGATATTTTAATATCGTTTTACAAGATGTTACCATTGGGAAAAACCGGGTAATGGGTACGTGGGATCTCTCTGCATTATTTCTTACAGCTGCATGTAAATCTACAATTATCACAAAAAATAATTTTAATTTAAAACAGTAAGTGGCTATATTTTTATCTATAGACATATATATGCATATACACACGTGTGTGTTAAAGCTATTCTGCATTTAGTAATTTAAATGAAAATAGAACTTCTACTTTTGAAAGCTCATTATGTCATATGCTATAAAGGGAATATAGTTAGAATCTAAGTATGTCTCATGAAGTAAAACAGTATAACTACTGGTCTTAACCATAGGGAAAATAGTCACCTTACTTTAGTATAATTTTAGTATTCCTAAATAGGGATGCATATTCCATTTAAGGTTCCAAAGACAGTCATGGTTATTACTGTTAAAAAAAAAAGTCAGTAGGGGCTTCCCTGGTGGCGCAGTGGTTGAGAGTCCGCCTGCCAATGCAGGGGACGCGGGTTCGTGCCCCGGTCCGGGAGGATCCCACATGCCGCGGAGCGGCTGGGCCCGTGAGCCATGGCCGCTGGGCCTGCGCGTCCGGAGCCTGTGCTCCGCGGCGGGAGAGGCCACAGCATTGAGAGGCCCGCGTAACGCAAAAAAAAAAAAAAAAAAAAAAAAAAAAAAAAAAAAAAAAGTCAGTAAAGTCTAGTGTTCAGTATTGAAATCTTGTCTGTGTTGATTTTTAAATAATTTGTCATCAAAGGAGAAAAAGTTGACAGATGTTAAATTTAATTCACCATATTTCTAATACCTACTGGATATAAAACACTGCTAAGTGCCACAGGAGTTACAGAAGTGTCTGCCTTCCTGGCTTACAGCCTAGTCATGTGGAATCACTCATGTATTTAGCAAACATTTATTGAGGTCCAACTTGGTTCCACACACTATGCTAGGCACTGAGCTTACTAACATAGTCTTCGCCTTCCTGGAACTCATAGCACAGTGGATAAAAATAGTACAAAATAGCATAAAGTGGAATATGAAAATCATAAGAGAGGTGCAAAGAATGACAAGGACTTAAAGGAGAAAGAAATCACATCAGGTCAAGCAAACAGAAAAGGACTCATAGAGGAGATGGCGTGTGAAATAGCCCTTGAGGGAAGGGCTAGGACTTGGAGCAGTGAAGTGTGGCATTCACGTGGAAACAAAGGTAGGGAAGTTGCAAAGCATAGAGCTTGTTCTGTGACAGTTAATAAATCTGTTCAGCAGGAACCCAGTAAGGGAGCAGGTGAGAACATTAAGATTGGAAAGGTATGAAAGCAAGGATTTGGCAGACAAGATCTAGCCGTTGGAGATTTTTATTCCAGGGCACAGCATGACTGGAACTACCTTTCAGGAAGAAAGATCAGTCAGTAGTGTACTGGACAGGAATGAGATGGATGGAGGTCAGAGTGAGCCCAAAGCATTGTGGGAAGTTATTAGGACCATACACGTGGCAGTGGGAGTAAGGAGGGGCAAAATTGGAAGATGTTATAATCCGGTGGCTCTAAATTTAACTACGTGTAAGAAGCACCTGGAATGACTGTTAAAAATGCAGATTCCTGGCCTCCACCTCCAGAAGGTTCAATTATGTTTGAATAAGCATCCCAGGTGCTTCTAACACAGATGGTCTGCCTTAATCCCTTCACTCATCCACCTGGGGAAAGTTTTTTTTAGAGGTACCAGGGAAAACCTCTCATTTAAGGAAGTGGGTATCATTGTTACAGAGTCTAAGCTCGTACTGCTCGCCAATAATTGCGAGACGAATTATTGGGGCAAGGAATAATGACTTTATTCGGAAAGCCGGCAAACCGAGAAGATAGTGGGCTCATGCCCCAAAGAACCATCCTGCCTGAGTTAGAGTTCAGGCTCCTTTTATACTAAAAGGGGAGGGAGTAAAGTCCAACACTTCCTGATTCCCATCAGCCTCCGGAGGAGATGCGTTAATTTCTTCCTCCCTGCAGTCATTCATGGGTGGGTCTGGTCAGGATGTTTCCTGTGAGCTATACAAAGGTATTTTAGCTTAATGCTCATTACCTGGGAAGCAGGGTTCCCGGAGATGGGCCATTATGCATACTTTAAGCTTATAGGCAACATCCCTTTAGTGATTAACTTGTAGTAGAATACAAAAGCTTCTTCCCTATTACTTCATAATACATGTTTTATAGATGACTAAACTAAGGTTCACATAGACTGTGTGATATTTCCCCCGAATTCTGTGTCTGCTAAGAGGTAGGATATCAACCTCAGTCAGTCAAACATTAGAGCTGGGGGTGATGGTGCTCTTGCCTGGAGGATCCATTTTTATCCTGGTTTTCCATCTGAGCTCCGAGCCGACTGTGGTTTCTGGGCTTCTTCAGGCCCTGGGAGCCTCTTGTGTGAGCCAAAGCTTTGAGTCCAGTGCAGCTCTGTCTGTTGTGTGTCAGACACTCTGCAAGGCTGAGAGCATCTGTTCCTGACCTCAAAGGGCTCTCATCTAGTAGAACAGACTCATATACTGATCATTTTCATCTTACATATTAAGTGACAAGATGCCTTGGGTTCTCTGAGGACACAGATTTCAGAGAAGACTAGAGGAAAACTCTGCCACATTAAAGTCTCCAACCTCACCTGGGCCCTCAGCCTGCTAAGCAATATCTTCATGTTCCCAGAACTTTTTCTCTCACGCCTCACAATAATTATGTCAAACGTATGTCTCCGTAGTCGAGAACTACCTGTCCCAGTTCTCTCCGATGCCGATTGCATCCTTACCTCAGAGAATATGGAAGTTGTCAGACATGAATTCCCTCAACTTCCTGCCTTCCTCCCTCTTTCCCTATCACCTATGTTCCTCTCATCTCAGGAAACTCTGTCCTTTTGAAAGCCAGTCCTTCCACTTATGCTCTGGACACTCCTTGTATCAGTACCAAATATGTTTTGTTTGGTCTACACATTTTATGTTTAAATTTTTTGAAGTTACTGCCTTTAGATGAAACATGCATCCTTCAATTCTTATACCTACCTACTGCATTACACTTTTCATTTGTGTCATTTTTCTGGCCCCAGTTAGCATTTGAGATTTCTGGGCCTGTAAGCACAGATCTCAAAGATAAAACTAAACTCCAGCCTTTTCTTCAACTGAGTCAATTACTGACACAGCTGGGAAGCAACCTCTCGAGAAGCTGGGGGTGCTGTCCTGCAGGATTATCTGAACAAGTGACCAGTGACCAGTGATGGTCAGTCATACCCTGTGTGACGAATTGGCCAGGGACTATGTTCCTGGAAAACATAGAACATTGCAAATGACCATGGTAGAGGAAAAGAGAACTTCTCCAGCCTGAAAGTGACACACTTCTACCCAAAGCCTGTCCCACTAGAATAATAACAAGGGGAAAGCTGTTTCCTCTACTCTGAATGGCCGATTGAAAAGAGATCATTCTCAATATCAGAAATGTCTTAGATAGGAGGCTGTCTTAGTCAGGGTGGCTACCATAACAAAATACCATAGCCTGGGTGGCTTAAACAGCAGATGCTCATTTACCACGGTTCTGGAGTCTGGGAAGCCCAAGATTAAGGTGCTGGCAGATTTGATTCCTGATGAAAGCTTTCTTCCTAGCTTGCAGGATGGCTGTCTTCTCTCTGTGTTCTCTCATGGTAGAAAGAGAGAGAGAGAGAGAGAACCTTTGCTTCTCAAAGATTCATCTCAGAATACCATCCCATTGGGGATTAGGCTTCGACATAGGAATTTTCTGTGGGGCAGGTGGTGGTGTAGGGGGCACAAACATTCAGTTCATACAGAGGTGTTAGCTTTCACCATCCATTGCCTAATATGTGATGACTAAAAGGATGGGAGAAACAGCTGCAGTATTTTCCTTCATATATCTGGAATGTAAAAATATATCTGTGATTTCAGGGGTTTTAGTCACATGAGATTCATGAATGACATGAAAAACATTGTCACCTCAGTCTATTACATTTTCCTCATGCTTTGTATATAAACAACTGCATACAATTTCTTTTCCTGAGATTAAGAGGCGAAATGCACTTTTAAAATTATGTATTGATGTGGATTTGGGGATGTTTTTTAACTTATTGTCCAGTCCTTGTAATTTGCTGTATGAATTATTTGACTTATGCTGGTACTACACCATGTTTTCTTGAAATCTGTTCCGAATTTTGAGCATCGAAAGTAAAACCATAAGATTACCTAAAAGGGTTTTGCATAACTTGGGCTTGCCAGGTCACTTTATTCTGTCCTTAAGAAGAATACTCAGGGTTTGGAGACACCTGTAACTCTTACAGTGCAAGCAATAGAGAAAAAAAGCATTACAACCTTATGAGAGTGTCAACATCATATGTATGAAGTATTCACTGTGCTACAAGAATTTCGGTGATCTCTTTGGGGGCATTATAAAGAATTTAAACTGTATTCTTCATTTTACTAACCATTTAGTTGGAAAATGTAACATGCATATGAAACACCTCAGGAGACTTCCATAAAACATAACTTCTAAAGTGTCCAGCTAATAATGTCTGAAAATGCAAAACAAGGCAGGCAAATCATTTAGAGCTGCAGTAGTCTCATGAATGGAGCCCATATCAGCCAATAATTTTCTGTCACAGCTCACTTCAGTCCCTTCACACCAGTGTCTTTGCTCCCATGATCCTCAGTGATATCCTGATTTTACTGGCATATGCCAAGACCAGAGTTCTGACTGAGCCACAAGCTGGCAGTGCTGCCAAGGCAGGAGGAGTGCTGAGTCATGGTAGAGAGGGTGTATGTGGGGAAGAGCCTTGAGAATGAAATCTCAGTGAGTGAGGGGAAGAGGTTCCGTCAGGTGGCTAGAGTGATCATCTGGACCAGGTGATAAGGGTCACAGGTAGCATATTAATCTCCCTGCTCTGAAACTTCCATAGCAGTTAGCCCACGTATCCGTAGCAGTTTAGCTAATTACACTGGACCTTGTGTTTTCAGATTGAGTTCTAGGATAGTTGGAGACATTTTACAAAATGAAAGCTAGTGATTATGAACCAGAGGTCAGACTGATGCTCTTCAGGCTGGCTGACTACCTATTATCTTCCAGTACATATCTAACTCAATTGAATAACGCAGGTGGAAGAAATAAAGGCAAAATAGATCTCTTTTTTTTTTTTTTTTTTTTTTAGATCTCTTTTTTGATAGCGAAAAAAGGCGAAGTACTCAGGAAATGTTCAGAGACTTTGTGAAGACAATAGTACAGTTTGGGGTGACAAATAAAAGAAGGCTTGAAGGTAAATGGAGAGCTATTAGGAATGAGAAATGTGAACACTTTAAAGAGGTCAGTTCTTCCCATATTGATGTAGAAGTTCAATGAAATTCCAAGCAAAACCCGAAAGGCTTTAGAAAATAGATAGAATTCCAGAGTTTATCTGAAAGGATAAACAACCAAGAAGAGCAAAGAAGTGTTTGAAAAATAGAGAAATGAGGGAGTACTGGTGACACCATATATACTGAAATTCGGTAAAAACTCTAATAATGAAATCACATTATACTCCTTCAAAATTAAACAGATAAACCAGAATCAGATCCTATAAACATGTTATTATTTAATGTAGATAGAGGGAAGAGTTATTCAGTCAATGATATTGAACATTTTTGTTAGAGAATTAACTGCCAACTGCGGGTAACAGCAGTTCAGTTTACAGCGGCTTAATCAAATAGTCTGTTCCTTCCCCCGCAACCACCGGACATGGTAAGAATTCTGGAGATGGCAGCCAGGGCTGCATTCTCAGCACATGGCTTCGGTCCTCTGCAAAATGCCTGCATTACGTTCCACATCACATCCACATTCCTGGAAGGAAAAAGGCAAAAGTCATGTGCTGCTTGAGGCTGCCCCTTTAACAGTCTTCCCTGAAGCTCTACCCATTGATTTTCACTAACTTATGACTGATCAGAATTATGTCACATGGCCACTGTAGTTGCACGGGAGTCAGGGAAATTCTAGTATTTTAAAATAACTCCCTGAACAAAATCAGAGCCTAATAGGGAGAAAGGGACATCAGATCCCATATAGGCAACCTGCACTGTGAGCCACAATTAGTTATTTGAGGGGAAAATCCATGTATATCCCCCATTTCCTTCCCTGCACCTGTATCCAAAAATAGTAAAAGGCAGATAGCATCATTAATATTAAAGGATATAATAACATGTATATATTTATAATTCTACCACAAATCTGCAAAATATACATAAGAAAATTAAGGAATTATATCATTATCATTGTCTTTGTGAGGGGACTCTGTTTTTAAAATTTTTTTTACTTTTAAAATTTTTGAACTTTGTCACAAGAAGAGGTATTACTTTTATACTTGGAAAAATAATAAAATTTATGTTAAAATGAAAATAGAAAAAAATAAATAAACTTGTAAAATGCAATAGTGGAAACTTAGAGGTGTATAAAGCTATTTACTTGGCAGAGGAAGTGTTGTGTCTTTCCAAAATTACAAATCCATTGCCTTGAGATCTATTTATTCCTATAATTTCCCCAAATGTGGAAAACTTGAGCACATAATTTGTCATACTGAAACTATAAAATCTGAACTAGAAAGCAAGTATTAGTGAAAATGGGAGGAAAATTATTTTCTTTGAAAAAAAGTTGGTAGCACTAAGGAGATAAATTTTAGTGTATGGGCTCTGTAATTCCATATGAAATTAAGCCAAACAAGACATTTCATTAAACGATGCATTATTTGTGAGCCTGGAGCACCAAAAGGAATGTGATGGCTGAAGCAAAGGGTATTAGTGTTAGAGGGAGGATAACAGCATAGTTTTTTATGTTAAATTTTTACATCTGGAAAATCATGCTAATGGTGGTTGCCTGTAGGCAATAGATAAGTCGATGATAAGCCATGGTTACATACATTAGATTTGGAAGCCATTTGTCTGTTGGTGGTTGCAAAGTGATATTGATTTGGGGTGGGAGAAGTTTGGTTAATTTAATATAATACAGAAAGATGATCCTATCAATTTATTAGCAAACTAAAATTCTATCATATATGGCAATAATTTTGAGAAAAAAGAAGATATAAATGAAAGTATGTTTCATATAGATGCTAAATCTTAGTGAAATAATTAAATGACAATAACCAATAAATTAATAAATATAACCACCTGTGAGAAAAGTGTTGCTTCTCCTACACATTAATTGTGCCTAGTCTGGTTCTGTCTTTACCTGTCATGGATAATTCTCATTTTGGTTTTTCATTTCTGTAGCAGCTTCCAGTTCTCTTTCTTGAGTTCTTTTGGTGATACCTGTTTTCATAGCATATGAAAGCCTAAGCACAGTAAGAAGCAGAAACCTCTTGAAAGTGTGAAGATGTTGCCACAGTGACATCAGGCATCCTTGAATCATGTAGGATACATTACATTAAATGAATCATTTCAATTTTGCTCCTTTTCAGACAGGCAATAAATCATATACAGGTTGCCAGCACCTCTGAAATGGCAGACTTGTGGTGGTAGAATTACTTTAGGGTGTTGATTAAGTTCTTTGCGAAATCAAAAGACCAGAGTTCAAGTCTAATAATATTATTATTAGAAATAATAATGGGGAGATTGATTCAAGATGATGCAGTAGAAGGACATGCTTTCACTCCCTCTTTCGAGAACACTGGAATCACAACTAACTGCTGAACAATCATCAACAGGAAGACACTGGAGCTCACCAAAAAAGATACCCCACATCGAAAGACAAAGGAGAAGCCAAAATGAGATGGTAGGAGGGGCACTATCACAATAAAATCAAATCCCATGACTGCTGGGTGGGTGACTCACAAACTGGAGAACACTTATACCACAGAAGTCCACCCACTGGAGTGAAGGTTCTGAGCCACACATCAGTCTTCCCAACCTGGGGGTCTGGCAACGAGAGGAGGAATTCCTAGAGAATCAGACTTTGAAGGCTAGCGGGATTTGATTGCAGGACTTCGACAGGACAGGGGGAAACAGAGACTCCACTCTTGGAGGGCATACACCAAGTAGTGTGTGCATTGGGACCAAGGGGAAGGAGCAGTGACCCCATAGGAGACTGAGCCAGACCTACCTGTTAGTGCTGGAGGGTCTCCTGCAGAGGCGGGGGGCAGCTGTGGCTCACCAAGGGACAAGGACACTGGCAGCAGAAGTTCTGGGAAGTACTCCTTGGCGTGAGCCCTCCCAGAGTCCACCATTAGCCCACCAAAGAGCCTGGGTAGGCCCCAGGGTTGGGTCGCCTCAGGCCAAACAACCAACAGGGAGGGAACCCAGCCCCACCCATCAGCAGACAAGCAGATTAAAGTTTTACTGAGTTCTGCCCACCAGAGCAACAGCCAGCTCTACCCACCGCCAGTCCCTGCCATCAGGAAACTTGCACAAGCCTCTTAGAAAGCCTCATCCACCAGGGGGCAGACAGCAGAAGCAAGAAATACTACAATCCTATAGCCTGTGGAACGAAAACCACATTCACAGAAAGATAGACAAGATGAAAAGGCAGAGGGCTATGTACCAGATGAAGGAACAAGATAAAACCCCAGAAAAACAACTAAATGAAATGGAGATAGGCAATCTTCCAGAAAAACAATTCACAGTAATGATAGTGAAGATGATCCAGGACCTTGGAAAAAGAATGGAGGCAAAGACCGAGAAGATGCAAGAAATGTTTAACAAAGACCTAGAAGAATTAAAGAACAAACAAACAGAGATGAACAATACAATAACTAAAATGAAAACTACACTACAAGAAATCAATAGCAGAATAAATGAGGCAGAAGAACAGATAAGTGACCTGGAAGACAGAATGGTGGAATTCACTGCTGAGGAACAAAATAAAGAAAAAAGAATGAAAAGAAATGAAGACAGCCTAAGAGACCTCTGGGACAACACTAAATCCAACAACATTCACATTATAGGGGTCCCAGAAGGAGAAGAGAGAGAGAAAGGACCAGAGAAAATATTTGAAGAGATTATTGTCAAAAACTTCCCTAACATGGGAAAGGAAATAGCCACCCAAGTCTAGGAAGTGCAGAGAGTCCCATACAGGATAAACTCAAGGAGAAACACGCTGAGGCATATAGTAATCAAGTTGGAAAACATTAAAGACAAAGAAAAATTATTGAAAGCAGTAAGGGAAAAATGACAAATAACATACAAGGGAACTACCATAAGGTTAACAGCTGATTTCTCAGCAGAAACTCTACAAGGCAGAAGGGAGTGGCATGACATACTTAAAGTGATGAAAGGGAAGAACCTACAACCAAGTTTACTCTACACACCAAGGATTTCATTCAGATTTGATGGAGAAATTAAAAGCTTTACAGACAAGCAAAAGCTAAGAGAATTCAGCACCACCAAACCAGCTGTACAACAAATGCTAAAGGAACTTCTCTAAGTGGGAAACACAAGAGAAGAAAAGGACCTACAAAAACAAACCCCAAATAATTAAGAAAATGGTCACAGGAACATACATATCGATAATTACCTTAAACCTGAATGGATTAAATGCTCCAACCAAAAGACACAGGCTTACTGAACGGATACAAAAACAAGACCCATATATATGCTGTGTATAAGAGACCCACTTCAGACCTAGGGACGTATACAGGCTGAAAGTGAGGGGATGGAAAAAGATATTCCGTGCCAATGGAAATCAAAAGAAAGCTGGGGTAGCAATACTCATATCAGATAAAATAGACTTTAAAATAAAGAATGTTACAAGAGACAAGGAAGGACACTACATAATGAACAAGGGATCAATCCAAGAAGAAGATATAACAATTATAAATATATATGCACCCAACATAGGAACACCTCCATACATAAGACAACTGCTAACAGCTATAAAAGAGGAAATCGACAGTAACACAATAATAGTGGGGGACTTTAACACCTCACTTACACCAATGGACAGGTCATCCAGGCACAAAATTAATAAGGAAACACAAGCTTTAAATGACACAATAGACCAGCTAGATTTACTTGATATTTATAGAACATTCCATCCAAAAACAGCAGATTACACTTTCTTCTCAAGTGTGCACAGAACATTCTCCAGGATAGATCACATCTTGGGTCACAAATCAAGCCTCAGTAAGCTTAAGAAAATTGCAATCATATCAAGCATCTTTTTTGACCACAATGCTATGAGATTAGAAATCAATTACAGGGGAAAAAAACGTAAAAACACAAACACATGGAGGTTAAACAATACGTTACTAAATAACCAAGGGATCCCTGAAGAAATCAAAGAGGAAATCAAAAACTACCTAGAGGAAAATGACAATGAAAACACGACGATCCAAAACCTATGGGATGCAGCAAAAGCAGTTCTAAGAGGGAAATTTATATCTATACAAGCCTACCTCAAGAAACAAGAAAAATCTCAAAAGAACAATCTAATGTTACACATAAAGGAACTAGAGAAAGAAGAACAAACAAAACCCAAAGTTAGCAGAAGGAAAGAAATCATAAAGATCAGAGCAAAAATAAATGAAATGGAAACAAAGAAAACAACAGCAAAGATCAATAAAACTAAAAGCTGGTTTCTTGAGAAGATAAACAAAATTGATAAACCATTAGCCAGACTCATCAAGAAAAAGAGGGAGAGGACTCAATAAAATTAGAAACGGAAAAGGAGAACTTACAACAGACATGGCAGAAATACAAAGCATCCTAAGAGACTACTACAAGCAACTCTATGCCAATAAAATGGACAACCTGGAAGAAATGGAAAAATTCGTAGAAAAGTATAACCTTCCAAGACTGAACCAGGAAGAAGTAGAAGATATGAACAGACCAGTCACAAGCACTGAAATTGAAACTGTGATTAAAAATCCTCCAACAAACAAAAGTCCAGGACCAGATGGCTTCACAGGTGAATTCTCTCAAACATTTAGAGAAGAGCTAACACCCATCCTTCTCAAACTCTTCCAAAAAATTGTGGAGGAGGGAAAATTCCCAAACTCATTCTATGAGGCCACCATCACCCTGATACCAAAACCAGACATAGATACTACAAAAAAGAAAATTACAGACCAATATCACTGATAAATATAGAGGCAAAAATCCTCAACAAAATACTAGCAAAAAGAATCCAACAACACATTAAAAGGATTATACACCATGATCAAGTGGGATTTATCCCAGAGATGCAAGGATTCTTCAATATATGCAAATCAATAAATGTGATACACCATATTAACAAATTAAAGAAGAAAAACCATATGATAATCTCAATAGATGCAGAAAAAGCTTTTGACAAAATTCAACACCCATTTATTATAAAAACTCTCCAGAAAGTGGGCATGGAGGGAACCTACTTCAACATAATAAAGGCCATATACAACAAACCCACAGCAAACATCATTCTCAGTGGTGAAAAACTGAAAGCATTTCCTCTAAGATCAGGTACAGACAAGGATGTCCACTCTCACCACTATTATTCAACATAGTTTTGGAAGCCCTAGCCACAGCAATCAGGGAATAAAATGAAATAAAAGGAATCCAAATTGGAAAAGAAAAAGTAAAACTGTCAGTGTTTGTAGATGACATGATACTATACATAGAGAATCCTAAAGATGCCACCAGAAAACTACTAGAGTCACTCAATGAATTTGGTAAAGTTGCAGGATACAAAACTAATGCACAGAAATCTCTTGCATTCCTATACACTAATGATGAAAAATCTGAAAGAAAAATTAAGGAAACACTCCCATTTACCATTGCAACAAAAAGAATAAAATACCTAGGAATAAACCTACCTAAGGAGACAAAAGACCTGTATGCAGAAAAGTATAAGACACTGATGAATGAAATTAAAGAGGATACAAACAGATGGAGAGATATACCATGTTCTTGGATTGGAAGATTCAACATTGTGAAAATGACTATATTACCCAAAGCAATCTACAGATTCAATGCAATCCCTATCAAACTACCAATCGCATTGTTCACAGAACTAGAACAAAAAATCTTAAAATTTGTATGGAGACACAGAAGACCCCGAATAGCCAAAGCAGTCTTGAGTGAAAAAAGTGGAGTGAGAGGAATCAGACTCCCTGACTTCAAACTATACTACAAAGCTACATTAATCAAGACAATATGGTACTGGCACAAAAACAGAAATATAGATCAATGAAACGGCATAGAAAGCCCAGAGATAAACCCATGCACCTATGGTCAACTAATCTATGACAAAGGAGGCAGTGGTATACAATGGAAAAAAAGACAGTCTCTTCAATAAGTGGTGCTGGGAGAACTGGACAGCTACATGTAAAAGAATGAAATTAGAACACTCAGTAACAGCATACACAAAAATAAACTCAAAATGGATTAGAGACCTAAATGTAAGACTGGACACTGTAAAACTCTTAGAGGAAAACATAGGAAGAACACTCTTTGACATAAATCACAGCAAGATATTTTTTGATCCACCTCCTAGAATAATGGAAATAAAAACAAGAATAAACAAATGGGACCTAATGAAACTTCAAAGCTTTTGCACAGCAAAGGAAATCATAAACAACATGAAAAGACAACCCTCAGAATGGGAGAAAATATTTGCAAATGAATCATCAGACAAAGCATTAATCTCCAAAATATACAAGCAGCTCATGCAGCTCAATATCAAAAAATCAAACAACGCAATCCAAAAATGGGCAGAAGATCTAAACAGACATTTCTCCAAAGAAGACATACAGATTGCCAACAAACACATGAAAGGATGCTCACCATCACTAATCATTAGAGAAATGCAAATGGAAACTACAATGAGGTATCACTTCACACCAGTCAGAATGGCCATCATCAGAAAATCTACAAATAATAAATGCTGGAGAAGGTGTGGAGAAAAGGGCACCCTCTTGCACTGTTGGTGGGATGTAAATTGATACAGCCACTATGGAGAACAGTATGGAGGTTCCTTAAAGAACTAAAAATAGAATTACCATATGACCCAGCAATCCCACTACTGGACATATACCCAGAGAAAACCATAATTCAAAAAGACACATGCACCCCAATGTTCATTGCAGCACTATTTACAATGGCCAGGTCATGGAAGCAACCTAAATGCCCATCAACAGACTAATGGATAAAGAAGATGTGGTACATATATACAATGGAATGTTACTCAGCCATAAAAAGGAACGAAATTGGGTCACCTGTAGAGACGTGGATGCATCTAGAGACTATCATACAGAGTAAGTAAGTCAGAAGGAGAAAAACAAATATCATATATTAACGCATATATGGGGATCCTAGAAAATGGTACAGATGAACCAGTTTGCACAGCAGAAATTGAGGCAGCGACGTAGAGAACAAACGTGTGGACACCAAGGGGGGAAAGTGGCGGGAAGTGGGGGTTGTGGTGTGATGAGTTGGGAGACTCGTATTGACATGTATACACTGATGTGTATAAAATGGATGACTAATAAGAAAAAATAAATAAAAAATAAACATAAAAATAGAAATAATAATGGTAATATTTAGTAGAGGATATTTGCCAATTGAAAAGAAAGAAGTTAATGTGGAAAACAAGACAAGAATTCATCACAACAAGCGCTCAGTATATTTTGCACCTTTGAGGATTAAGAGGTACAAACTACTACATACAAAATAAATAAGCTACAAGGATATATTGTGCAGCACAGGGACTATAGCCAATATTTTATAATAACTTTAAATGGAGTATAACTATAAAGATAATGAATCACTATTTTGTACACCTGAAACTAATATACTCTTGTAAATCAACTATACTTCAATTTAAAAAAAAGAAGAATTTACAGCTTTCAGTTTGGACCTGTTTTTCTTTTTTTTTTTCATGATGAAGTATTTAGTTTTAGGTTCACGACAAAATTGAGAGGAAGGTACAGGGATTTCCCCTATACTCCCTACCCCCACACATGCATAACCTTTCCCATTATCAACATCACTCACCAAAATGACACGTTTGTTACAAAGAATGAACGTACATTGACACATCAAAATCACCCAAAGTCCATAGTTTACCATAGGTTTCACTCTTGGTGTTGTACATTCCAGAGGTTTGGACAAATGTATAATGACTTATATTCATCATGATAGTATAAAGAGTATTTTCACTGACTTAAAAATCCTCTGTATTCTGCCTAGTCATCACTACCCCTACCTCCACCCCTGGTGACCACTGATCTTTTTATTATCTCCATAGTTTTGCCTTTTCCAGAATGTCATATAATTGGAATCATACAGTATGTAGCTCTTTCAGACTGGCTTCTTTCACTTAGTGATATGCAGTTAAGCCTCCTTCATGTTTTTTCATGTCTTGTTAGTTTATTTCTTTTTAGCACTGAATAATATTCCACTGTCTGTATGTAACAAAGTTTATCCATTCACGTACTGAAGGGCATCTTGGTTGCTTCCAAGTTTTTGGCAGTTATGAATAAAGCCTCGATAAATATCTATGTGTAGGTTTTTGTGTGAACATAAGTTTTCAGCCTCTTTGGGTAAATACCAAGGACCATGAATGCTAGATGATATGGGAGGAATATATTTAGTTTTGTGAGAAACTACCAAACTATAGTGACTGTACCATTTTTGCATTCCCACCAGCAATGAATGAGAGTTCTTGTTGCTCCACATCCCAGCATTTGATGTTGTCAATGTTCCAGATTTTGGCCATTCTAATAAGTGTGTAGGGGTATCTCATTATTGTTTTAATTTCCATTTTCCTGATGACATATGACATGGATCATCTTTTCGTATGCTTATTTACCATCTGTATATCTTCTTTGAGATCCTGTTAAGGTTTTTGGCCCAGTTTTTAATTGGGTTGTTTGTTTTCTTATTGTTGAGCTTTAAGAGTTCTTTGTATATTTTGGATAACAGTCCTTTGCCAGATGTGTCTTTTGAAAATGTTTTCTCCCAGTCTGTGGCTTATCTTCTAATTCTTTAGACATTGTCTATTAATTTTAATGAAGTCCAGCTTATCAATTATTTCCTTCATGGATCATGTCTTTGATGTCATATCCAAAAAGGCATCATCACACCCAGGGCCATCTAGGTTTTCTCCTATGTTATCTTCTAGGAGTTTTATAGTTTTGCATTTTACGTTTAGGTCTGTGATCCATTTTGAGTTAATTTTTATGAGTGGTGCAAAGTCTGTGTCTAGATTCATTTTTTTTTTGCATGTGGATGTCCAGTTGTTCTAGAACCATTTGTTGAAGAGACTGTCTTTGCTCCATTGTACCGCTTTGGTTTCTTTGTGAAAGATCAGCTGACTATAGTTATGTGAGTCTATTTCTGGACTCTGTGTTCCATTCCACTGATCAATTTATCTATGCATTCATCAATACCACACTGTCTTGATTGCTGTGGCTTTATAGTAAGTCTTGAAGTTGGGTAGTGTTGGTCCTCCTACTTTGTTCTTCTCCTTCAATTTTGTTTTTGCTCTTCTGGGTCTTTTGCCTCTCCATATAAACATTAGAATAATTTTGTCAATATCCACAAAATAATGTGCTGGGATTTTGATTGGGATTGCGTTGTATTTATAGATCAAGTTGGGAAGAACTGACATCTGGACAATATTGAGTCTCCTTCTCCACGAACATGGAATATCTCACCATTTATTTAGTTCTTTGATTTCTTTCGTCAGAGTTTTGTAGTTTTCTCATATAGATATTGTGCATATTTTGTTAGACTTATATCTAAATATTTCATTTTTAGGTGCTAAGGTAGATGGTTTTGTGTTTTTAATTTCAAATTCCACTTGTTCATTGCTAGTATACAAAAAAGCAGTTGACTTCTGTATATTAACTTTGTATCCTGCAGTGTTACTCTAATCACCTATTAGTTCCAGGAGTTGTTTGTCAGTTCTTTCAGGTTTTCTGCATAGATTGTTATGTCATCTGTGAACAAAGACATCTTTATGTCTTTTTTCCCAATCTGTATACCTTTTATTTCTTTTCTTGCATTACTGCATTAACAAGGACTTCCAGTATAATGTTGAAAAGGAGCGGTGAGAGGGGATATCTTTACCTTGTATCTGATCTTACTAAGAAAACTTTGAGTTTCTCACCATTAGCTATCATGTTAGCTGTAGGTTTTTTTGTAGATAGTCTTTATCAAGTTGAGAAAGATCCCCTCTATTCCTAATTTACTGAGAGTTTTTATCATGAATTGGTATTGGTTTTTATCAAATACTTGTTCAGCATCTATTAATATGATCATGTGATTTTTCTTTTTCAGTCTGTTGATGTGATGGATTATATTGACTGATGTTTGAATGTTGAACCAGCCTTGTATACCTGAGATAATCCCACTTGGTCATGGTATATAATTATTTTTCTACATTGTTGGATTTGATCTGCTAATACTTTACTGAGGATTTTTGCATCTATGTTCATGAGAGAACATAGATTTTCTTTTCGTTATGTCTTTGGTTTTGGTATAAGGGTAATGCTGTCCTCACAGAATGAGTTAGGAAGTATTTCCTCTGCTTCTCTCTCCTGAATGAGATTGTAGATAAGTGGTATAATCTCTTCTTTAAATATTTAGTAGAGAACCTGGTGTTTTTAGTAGGTTAAATGAAATAACTCAATCTAAAGTGTCATGTGATTGGCTATATTTTTCATTATCAGTAAGAAGATATAATATTAGATAAAACAAGAAAGAAAAGATATCTTTTTCAAGTTACTAGAAAGAGTTTTCAGAATATCTCAATAGTGATCTTGAGAGAAAGTATCCATTACTTTTAGCGCATTCTGTCTAGGTTAAGACCAACACAAAAATTTATTGCAGGTTCATAAAACTTTCTTAAGTGATATGTTTCAACTATTATATTTTATAACAGAAGAAATCTTTTAGATTTTTAATCAATCTAAAGAAGAAGGGCTCCCCTTACACTCTTCTAAAAATGTACATCTTCCCCCAAATCTACCCTGTAGAGAGTTTCTGAAAATGTGTTGGGGTGGGGGGGAAAAGGAAGTTGGAAAATGATGAATTAGGTAATATTCTCTTTATTGAAATGAATGGTGCAGCTCTGTATACAATATGTGAGATTATTCAGTTATTTAGAAGAGCCTGATGGACACCCTTCCATTTTCATGAGGGCTGCCTGCTACGGATATTTTTCTGAGTCAAGGTAACTAAACTGAGCTACCTCTCATCTTTATGGTACCTTCATGTGATTATTAAAAGGCAACCCTGCCACCTGTTGAAAAATTGTTGTAATATGCTGGTTTTGTTGGAAGACACTTTACTGCCCCCTGACAGACATAAGTCATAATAAATCTACAGACTCATGTGAATTGCACCATCTTGAACATGGTGCCGTTGTTCAGTGCCTGGCCGGCACCATCACATGGGGCACTCGCAAGTAGAAAAAAATAACAGAACTCACCATAGCAATATTTGTCTATAACATGAAAATGAGAAACCAGATTCACTGTAGTGACTCCTGGAAAGTCCCTGTTCAGCAAGTTGGTGGTATTGGAATGTTGTGGAGATGGGATGTAGGGTGGGGAGGGTTCTTTCATTGATGGCTTCCATTATTGGCAACAAGAGCTTGGCCATTGCTCTTTATATGTCTTCCAGTCAGTTAGAAAGCCTGAAAATTCCAACTACTTAGCCAAATGGAAAAGAGTCTCTGTTTACAGAGAAAACACAAAGCTTGCTTCTTCTCCATCATTGAGTAGGCTGAGTATACTTAGCAGAACTTTTCCACTTAGGGGTCCAAGTTAAGGCTATCAGTGGCTTTTTGCTTGAAATCTAAACATTTTAGAAACATTTTGTAGAGAAAACTATTCACAGGCCCTTTCAAAGAGGAATCAAATAAATAGTTTGGGGGGTTTCCATCTTGGAATTAAGATGTTTATTTAAGAAACTCCAATAAAGCCCTCTTTCAAGCTATGAAAATTATAGTCAGAATCGAGTGGTAGACTGAGGATTCAGGAAATAGCTGTTGATTTGTTAGAGAGCTGAGGGCATGGGGAGTGGCAGGGGGGTGGGGAAGGGCCAGGAAAGGAAGCAACTCGAAGAGAAACTTCTGCTAATGATTCTTATTTCCTCCAACTTTGAAAAGCTTTCCACCAGCAGCAGAGTTTAAAGCATTCTCACTCCTAGATTAGTCGACCTAGTCAAGAGGTAGTACCCAGCTCAGGCTGTACTTCTCTGAGTAAAGGCAAGAGAGTGGGTGGGAGTGACAAATTGGTTGGGAGGCTTAAGTGCAAAAGGGATTTTCAATGAGGGCAGGCAGGGCAATAAGGGAAGGTCCAAAGCCTCATGCCCAAGGGATTGGGCAGAAACCAGGAAAGAATCTGAGGAGAAGAACTGGCAAGAGAGACCCTGATTGGAGACAGTTGCACTGAAGAAGATTCCAGAAAGATGCCAGAGGTGGAGTCTTTTTATTAAAGCGTGCCCAACAGATGAGCCCAAAGCAGGGAGAGAACCATGAAAGAAGCCAAAGTAAACTGGACACCAACCTGTCTTTTTATTTACTTTTCAAAACCTCCACGGGCAAGAAATCAGAAAGTAGTGAGGAAAACAGTATCAGAAAAGTGCCAGAGAAATGCCTGGTGATGAGTTACAGGGTTACAAAAGATGGCTGAGAGTTCTATACAGAAAAACTGGAAGCATGTGCGAATTGTATTGTGATCAAAGTGACAAAGCTGGACGAGCACCCGGAAGTAAATATAGAAGTGTAATAGTTCTGAGGTAGGTCCATTGCAAATCAAAGGCTCTGAATGATTTAGAAGGAAAAGAGTAGCCTAGCCGAATGCTGTTGATGACATTTCGCGCTTTCTACCTTATGCTTCTAACTATTCTTTGTAAATATAATCCTAAATCAGTGACCCATTTAGGTTGTCTAATAAATGAACACTTTTAGAGTTCCATACTTGCTTGTTTTCTGCATTCATTTCAGTGAAGTAATGGTGAGATTATTTATGATATATCATTTAGGTTTTGTTTTGATTTAGCAATGATATAAACCCTATGGATATTTAGGAATATCCATAATCCCCAGTTGAGCTTTAGTTATTGTTGTGGTTAATGGGTGGCTTAGTTTACCTATCAGCTGCATGGTCAGGGAAGTAGAAAAGAAACCTCCCATGGAAGGACAAGCCTTTTAAAATTCACAGGGACCTTGCCTATTAGTAGATATGGCCCAAAGTGACTTCAGCTCCAACCAGTAAAATGAGTAACTCTCCCCTTTGGGCTTGGGGTGGAGCTGGGTGGAGAGTAAAGATAAAGAAATCAGAAACCTCCTCCCCCTGTGTGCACCTTGTGTGGTCGTTAAAGATGAAGTCAATGGCTCTCAACCTTGGCTGCACCCTAGAATCACCTGGAGCCTTTACAGATTCTGATACCCAGTCCGCGCCCCAGAACAGTCAAATCTGAACCTCTTAGGAGGACACCTGGTACCGGTGTGTTGCTTTAAGTTCTGCAGGCTATTCCTGTGTGCAGCCAGGGTTACAACTGGATTACAGAAGACAGTGCAGACCCCTGGCATACTTTTGGTGCCCAGTGAATGTGAGCATCCTCGTCTTTGAATTGTTTCCCGCTCCCCCACCTCTCCCTTTTCTCAACTTGCACAGGTTGGTTTTGTATCAGACTTGGTCTTGCAACATGTACCACAGGTGACTTTGCCTCAGAGTTGGAGAATTTGTTTTCTTCCTCCCGTTGAAAAAGACAGAACTCTCTTCTTTTCTCACTTCTAATATACTGTCTCATCACTTATTTCATGCTTTCAGCTTCCTTCCAATATTACTTAACTTCTTTTTACCTTTAAGACCTATAATCTGTGGATTTAGGAAGAATTCTAATTTCTGTGTCCTTAGGGATTGAATTTAGGCAAACCTTCTCGAGCATATCAGAAGGATCAGGGTGGAAGCAAAGCTTAAGGAATAAAGGGGGTTCCTAAAAATGGAGCACAATTCATCTATTTCAGTTAAAAATGCCTTAATGTTTTCTAAGCATTTTTTAACTCAAGCATTTTTAAGAAGCTCACTTATGAGTCTTGTTGAAAAATAAATAAAATATACTTGTTTTCATTAAGGGAAGAGATCTTTTTCCATCTTAGGTGGTATTGTTGAAGGAGACAGAAAGGAGTCCAAAACTTGGCAACAGGCTAGATTATTAGTGACATATTGGTCACAGAGGTGCTGGTAGAGCTACATTTTCTTCCTGCAATTAGTATTTTAAGTGCCCACAAATTACATATGAAAGTCCAGATAACCTCCTTACAAAATGGAAGACTGAAAAATTATGCTCTTTGCAAAATCTTCACTTTTAAGGTTTTATAAATGTGTTTTTGTCAATAGGCAAGTGACACATGTCCACTTGCTAGTTGTACTTTGAAGGGAGAAATAGTACTAAACGATGCCAACCTTTATCTATTATCATCAGTTCCAAATGCTGTAAGCAAGTGCAGATATCTGGAGATACACTTGCAACACTTGTGAATTACAGATTTCCTTTCTTCAACAATTTTTAAGAAAATCAAGAAGGCAAAACTCAAGAGGCACAAGGGAACTCTCTTTAGTAACTTTATTGCTTGAATCTGTAGGCATTTGAAGCAAGACTGTGAGGAGTTTAGCCAAATTGTGTTCATTTTCAGAAAATCCTAAGAGGACTCTAAGGAGAGTACTGACAAGCCAACTCTTGAAACAGGGTTAGAATTCACCTGGGAGGAAGTGGTGTTGGCACCAGGATGCCCACTGAGGCAGTTGTAATAGATGAATGTAATTCCAGACCTAAAGCTCTTACTGTAAGGATTCAGTGGAAGGAAAAGTGATGTTGTAAATGAAAAAAGTCAAGAAACACATCTGATGGACATAAAAATAATAATTACAAACTAAAATTTTATTACAAGACTTCTTGATTATTTTAAATTCACCTTGATAAGAAAACTAGATAAGGGAACAACTCCTAGTGGGGTAACAGATGCCTCAGTTTTCATCATGTTTAAATTGATGAGCTAACCAGTTTGAAATGTCATGTAAATTGAAAATGACATGAAATTGAACAAAAGGGAAAAATCAGAAGGGGGAAAAATCAGAAGGAGAAAAAATTGTGCATTACCTATGTAAGAAACTGAATTATGACATAGAAAAATACTGTATAGCCAAGTTTCCTGATACAGGTAGAAGGTTAACTATTTGCATTTTTAATTCAATAAGAATATGCATTTTAAGATGCTTTGGGATTCTGATAATTACCAAGACAGATGGCTTTAAATCAGGAGCTTGTAATATACTTTTCAGCCCCAAAGCTATTTGGTAGTACTGTCAAGGGAATGTCAGTGTTTGATGCTAATCCAGTACTGTCTGGTGTCTTGTGTACTATTGGATTTTATAAATTCAAGACATCGTACATACAGCTTTTAAAAAAGAAACCTGTAAGAAAGACTTGAAGTTCTTTTCATTCTCAAAGTGCCTTGTGTTGTTGCTTCCCATTTCCCTAGGAAAGTGACAATATTGGAGGACCCTGATCAGAATATCCACCTGAAAAACTTGTCTCTTCATCTGGCAACCACAGAGGAAGAGGCTCTGAATCTGCTTTTCTTAGGAGACACCAACAGAATGATTGCAGAGGTAATAAGCATTTCTCTGCAAGCTGTTTTTTGCACATTATAAGATATAATAGAATTTTAGGGGCAGCAATGACTTTAAAAATAATTTCATCCCAATTTCATGTTAAGAGAAGGAAACCTAGATCCAGAGAATTGAGGAGATTTTCCCAAGGTCTTCCAGCTAGTTAATGAGCAGGGACAAAAATCTAGTCTTTTTTAGTTTTATATTTTTAAATTTTCTACAAATTGATTTGCAGCTAGTCAGTGACAACTCATCAAAAGTCTTAATTATAAGAAATTTTGCTTAAGTTTTGAAACTTAAAATACATAGTTCATTCTTCCTAACCTCCAGTCATCCATGTATTGGCATATGTTTACCTATCCATGTATTTTCATGTATTTAGTGAATTAATATTTGTGAAGAATTTAGAATAATGCATGGAACATAGAAAGTGCTCTATGCATTTGCAGCTATTGTTGGCAGATCCAGGAACACTGCCATGGTATGTAGTATAAGTATGTCTCAGTGTGATATTGGGGATATACTTATACTAAAAACTATTTGTTGTTAATCTGACATTCAAACCTAACTGAGCACCTATATTTTACCTGGGAACCATATTCTGGAGCCAGGATTCTGGAGCCAACTCAGTCTTGGGCCCTAACCTCAACCAGTTACTGATTGGAGATGGAGGGTCACAAAAGTCTCATCCAGCGACACTGCAGTGAAAGGAATTAAGTGGTCTCGGTAGTGGTGGTGGTGATGTGGGAACAGTTCCCCAAGTGAACAGCTTACTGTGATCACGGGCAGTTTTCCTTTTTAAACCACACTCCCCGGGTTCTGTGTTCTACCTTGTCTCTGATGACAAACAATAGGTGAGGACAGTAAGCTGGGAGGAGAAGTAGTCTGAGAAAGTCTCCCTCAAGTGACTTCTTTTCTGCCCCATTTTCACCCTCTGGAATGCACCACCTTAAATACAAGATAGACAAATGGAAAGAAAAGTCAGGTAGTGAAAGCATGGTGTTGACATCTGTTATTGTGTTGGCACCTTAGTTTTGTTGTTGTTGTTTTACTAGGTCTGCATCAGTACTCTTCAATGGACTAACTTAAATAAGTTGAGCTTAGGTGCCACATATAATATGGATTTGAGGACCCTTAACTTATTATTTTTATTTAAAGAGAGCGGTACATAGTTTTTAATTTCAGAATATCTTCTTTTGTTTACAATGTTTTGCATTTGTGTATTGCTTCAACATTTTGTCCATGCGATCATCCGTGATGCTCTTCTCACAATAATTGAAGAGAATGGAATAAAGGCAGATTAAGAATTAGGGAGTGTAATAATGAAAAATTTAACATGCCCCACTAAAAATCCTCCTCCATACACAGTTTAATAAACATCAAACGGAGCGGGACAAACTAGAGATGGGTCCTGCCCACCAGAGGAATATGAAAAAGGTAGATCCATTAATGCTGCTGGAAAACACGGGGAAGCTTGTCCCTGCCTCACTGCTGACCTTCTTCCTGAGGTGACACATCCCTAGAGGACTCCAGGCCTCATCCTCACAATTACATCCCCTCATCTTTAATGTGTCAGGGAGGGCTCCTGGCCCTGGTTCACTATGACCTCTATTAGCTAAAAACCTTGGCCATTTGCTATTTTAAAGTTACGCCTTAACTTTAGCCAACTGCATCTTTTCAGACTATTGTAAAGTCTTGAGGACCTTAAGCTTCTTTGTACAAGCTTATCTATCATGTCCTATCACCTCACAAAGTTCCAAAAGTCTTTTCCTATTATTTACTGTTGAGTGTTTAACAATAGTATAAATAGCTGAAACATGAAGAAGTCCAATTCTAACAATGTTGGTTATGCATTACCTTAAAAATGTATTCACTTTTTTCCTGTGTGAAGCCTGATTTCTTTTAAACCAAATCTAATAGGTTTTGGATGTTTCTGTGCTTGGCTTTTATTTTTGTCTTTGGGAATAGCTACCATGTTATATCAAGAACCTGCTCAATAGAGTTGGCATTGTTGTAGATGCTTTATATATGTATATATTATTTCTGATTCTTATTTTATAGATGGAAGCTAAGGCTCAAAGAGTTAGACTACTTGCCCAAGGTCACACAACTAGTAGGTGGCAGAGCCAGGGTTCAGCTCCAAGTCCGACCGTTTCAGAAGCTTATGTTCTTTCCTTACACCACAGTTCACAAGTTCAATAATCAAATTGACATATGTCAGATTTTTCAAGTGAGGATACATTTCTGAATTATTTTAAAAATATAGCAAGTATGTAGCACTTCAGTTTATCTCTTGAATTCATTGAAAGCAAATACATAAAAATATAAATGAAGAGTAACTGTCAATCCCTGGAAATACTTTAATATTCAGTCTCCAGAGAGGCATGTTTTAGATTACAACCAAGCTGTCAGAGTATAATTTGTCAGCACAGAATGAGCTTACCAGGATAAAAAGAACACACTAATCATTTTTTTTAAAAGGCGAGGTTCCCAATTTCCCATTTACATAGAGAAATCCAGAAGTTGGCATGGTAACCAGAAAACATTTGCAAAACAAAGTCTAAATATGGGGACCTAAAGTGGAGAGCTCTTCCCTTTTAAGTTCTCTACTTATAGCCAGCATTTTAAGGAAAAGTTATTAAAAATAGCTTTATCCTCTTCTTATTTTTAGAACTCACTCTTAAATAATTCCTGTAATCCTACCAATGTTTTGAATAAAACGTGGTTATGTCCTTAGGGTAAATTTTTTCAAAAGTTGATTTGCTGTACCAAAGAGAATAGATATTGTGAAAGCTGAACTGTGTGTGACCCAGTGTCAAAGCCCACCAGTAGCAAGTATAACTTGGTACCTTTTTGTCTTATCATTGAAATGTTGCTCTCAATTAGTTACATCTAATTGAACAAGATATTCTGCACTTGATTGTTAGGTCCTGCACAGTCCCATTGCTGGAACTGTTTGTTCAGCCCTGCCCACGGTCTAGAGCACTCTGTCCCCACGTATGGCCCAAGGATAACTTGTATTAGGATACCCCATGGTAGTCAAAAGACACAGTTTCCTGGATCCCATATCTGATGGATAGATTCAGAATCTGCAGTGGAGCCCAGGAATATGCATTTTAGCATTTTAAATGTGCTCATTCTAAATTTGGGGGCAGTTTGGGTTTTACCATTAAGAAGCTGGTTGAAACCCACTCCCAGAGAAGTATGTGATCAGGTCCATATTCTGTACCCTCACCAACATCACAGGATTTGAAAGTTCTTCCAATTTGGTAGGCAAAAAAAAATTTGTTTTAACTTGCATTTTTGATTACCAGATTATTTTATATCTTTATTTGCCATTTGCATTTCTGTCTTTGTTTATGTGCTCTACTTGTTCTTCTCTTGGAGTGTCAGGGTAGGTCTGGTTGATTTGTTGACTCCATGAGGGCTGGCACTTGGTCTTGTTCACATCTGCCGCACCTAGAAACAAAGACTGATGTATAGTAGGAGCTCAGTAAATAATTGTTGAGTGAATGAATAAAGATAACTTTTGCCTTTGTCATATATTTAGCAAACATTTTCCACCATTTTATAAATTTTCTTTTAGTCTTCATTTCTTTTTTTTTTAACATAGTCAATCTTTTTATTTTACGGTTTCTCCTTTGGATGCCATGCTTAGAAGTGCAATAGCTCACTGATGAATAATTCTACTTATTAGAAAGTGTTTTGTTTTGAATTGAAATCTGATGACCAGTTGCATCTACCCCATTGTTCCCATTTTGGCCTGGGACATGGAAGGGGATGGTCATCATCAGGTTGGAGTGGATTTTATCGGAGGTTTCTGGAGCATGGGGATTTCACCTGGATCTTGACAGAAGCTGTACTGAACTAACAAAATCAGATGCTCCCTCTAGGAGCAATCTCCACTGATAAAAGTGCCATTTAACTATTCATTTTAGGGAGTCATAATGTTGCTCAAAGTGAATAATTAGACTAATATGGCCTTCTTTTACAAGCCAATTTGGAGAAGAGAATAGTGTTCAGGGTCCTTTCTACCAAAGCTTCACAGTAGTGTCTGTTGTAGGTTAAATTGTCTCACCCTGTCAAATTCCTGTGTTGAAGCCCTAACCTCTAGTACCTCAGAGTGATCTTATTGAGAGATGGGGTCTTTACCGAGGTGATCAAGTTAAAATGTGGTCATTAGGTTGGGCCCTAATCCAATATGACTGGTAACCTTATAAAACGGGAAAATTTGGAGACGGACTCATATATAGAGAGAGTGCCAATGAACATGAAAACAGTCATCTACAAGCCAAGGAGAGAGGCCTGGAACAGATCCTTCCCTTATAACCCTCAGAAGGAATAACCAGCCCTGCCAACACCTCCATGTGAGGCTTCTAGCCTTCAGAACTGTAAGATAATAAATTTCTATTGTTTAAGCCACCTAGTTTGTTATACTAGAAAACTAATACAGTGTCCAAATAACCTTGGATGTAATTTCTTGTATGATTGGTATCTGGTGTTGCTCTTGACCTTGATGAATTCAGGAGCGCTAATATGCTATATATAGTATAACATCTGGAAAGACCGTACAGTTCTCTGCTAGCAACTATTGAAAGACAAGACTGTAGTCCTGTTCAACTCTATTCTCTCAGCATCTGGCAACTACATAGTTGGTCAGTCATTAACTAAAAATATTTTTTTGTCGAATTAATGTGAAGCAGAAGACCTGGTGATTTCAGGAGAAAAGACCTGCAATCTCAAACCCAGAATTGGGGGTGATTTTATGGTACACTGTGCCTCTTGGTGAGTACAGAGTGCATCACAGATGACTTTGGCATTTTAAAATTTAATTTGTGGTACTTCAGACCTTTTGGAAGACATCACTTTCTAAATAACCATCCTCCCAACAACATTTACAGGATTTGTAAATTATTTTCCCAGGAACTATTAGAGGTCTTTCTGCCTAATTCTTTGCTTGAAATAAAAAACATACTAAATGTATCTGAGTTGTGCTGATGCGTTTTGTAAGCTCTCAGACTTTGCACTCTTGTCAAACTTTTGGAGTGAGTTGTGTGACCTTGTAGAAGTCAAAGACAATTGGGAGACAGGCTGTGAGTGGAGTGAGTAGGTTTGTACAGTTACTGAAACAGCTGTCGCTGGACACGTTGTCTAATAACACGAGGACAGCACGGGAAGGAAGGAGCAGCTTGACTGTGTGATTGTGTTTGTTAACAGCTCTCTAAGCCTCAATCTCCTTGTGTAGTGTGTGTGGGAAACAAGAGGATTTGGGCTGCAATTAGTGTTCCAGAATCATATTCCATCACACCATTAGAGAGACACTAAATAACACATCCTCACAGATTTTTGTTGGAAAGATATATTAGTTGTATATAATTAGCAAGTATACACCAAGATTTGTGAGCCTGAGAAGGGCAAAATATTTAACAGGGAAAATCCATTTCACACTGCTCTTATTATAATGAGAATAACATCTTTTATCATTAGGTCCCAATAGGCAGCTAGAAGCCTTAGCAAAAGATGTGTTGACAATTCTAAATTTTCTTATCTACTGTATATATGTTAGTAGGTATAGAAAGAAGGGAACTTAAATTTTGAGCACTTAATATATCCCAAGCATTTTTCTCCCTCTTTTTTATATTTTATATATGAGAAATACAGAGTCTTTCTTAACTAGTGATTCTGTCTTATAATATAGTTTGCATTCTGCTCTCATCTAACCTGATTAGTGGTATTGCATGAACCGTAAGTTTCAAGTCTAAAACGTTTATTAAAATAAATGAAGTGGTACGGTGCAGCCATTAATAGAATATTAAAATGTACTCACTCCATATACATAATTAGAGAAACACAATCTTCTTGGCTGTAAAAATTTAGCTCCTGAGTTTCTTCTGACCTTTAAAATTCTGATTTCTGATTAAATAGCAGAAGAAAGTAATTTTTACTCTACTCCCTGTTACTGAAATTCACCACCAACAACAACAAAAAATGAAAAATAGAAGGGAAAAAGCCATCTTCAGTGAAATAAGGAAATAACCATAACCTCAAACCGTGAGGAAATCTGCCAAATACTATGAAATTTGAATTACGGTGAGGGAGGTTGCTGAGAGCCAACACATATATCCTCCAACCTCAGGCAGGATACAGTTTCTCCTTAAAGAAAGTGTCACAATTCTTAAATGCAAATCCAATGGTCTTCTGGTTAGGGTGGTGAGATCTAAGAAAACAGACAAGTACGATAGGGCAATATTATTTAGATATTCATTCTACACTATAGAAGGTGAGTCTAAAGAAGAAACCTTAAAGACAGGCCATTTTTATGGTCAGTGGTCTAGGCTTATGGCCAAGAAAGATGGCCTTTGGTGAGTGGGATTCAGGGAGTTTGTGACTTAAGGGGTTTTGCCATCCCAGACCTTTTAGTGCAAAAATTTGAGGAAAGTATGTGCTCTTAAGGCTAAGAATGAAATATGTGCAGAGTAAAGGTACTCAGGACACAAACTGAATTTGAATATTCCCTTACCCATCTCCCAGACTACTCTCTAGAAAAGAGATGCACATGCTCAAAGATAAAATTATCAAAAGGAAAATACTAAAGATCTTTCCATGTATATGGAGTGTGGAGGGAAAAGCAACATACATTTGAAGACTCCTTACATTAGGAAGCAAGACAGTATACTTCAGAATCTTAAATATGTTACCTAAAAGCAATATTTGTTTTTAAAAATAGCTAAAAAATATAGAAAGTTTCAAAGAAAAGATTACAAGACAAGAAGATAAAAGCAAGCTTGAAGAACTCAGAAATGAAAGAGAAGAAGAAAGCCATTATAGTGATGAAAGTGCCATTAAGAAACGAAAGAGAAAGAAGGAGAAAAGGAGGAGGAGAAGGAAGACAAGGAAGAAGAAGAGGAGGAAATGTGGCTGAAAAATAACTAAGGATATTTAAAATAATGAGAGAAAATGATACCTAGAAAGAGAGCCAAAGGAGAAACCAATTTTGAGTAATTAGAAATCCTGAAGAAGAGTGAGGGGAACAGAAAAAACATGGATAGAGAGTGAGAGAGAGAGAGAGAGAGAGAAGTTTCCTGAAATCTGGCATTACTTGAATCTGCAGATGAAAAGGTCATGCTGTGTCTAAGAAAAAATGGAGAAAGCTCAACTCCAAGATAAAATCTATTGAAGTTACTAATTTCCAAAGCTAAATAAAGAAGCTTATGGACATCCAGTCTGAAAAATGCAAGCCAACTCTGAGTGAAGATTTTAAAAAGTTTGCTCTTGGACTTTTCCTTAGCAATATTCAGTGCCAGAAGACAGTGGAACAAGTTCTGAAGCAAGGATATTGTGTCCCAATAATTTTATACCCAGCCAAATTTTCAAGTTTTCCTTTAAAAACAAAAACATCAGACAAGTATTTTTAAGCATGTGTGAATCCTGGAAGAAAATGAACCAAGGGATCGTTTTTAAAAATTGCTTGACAATCAAGGCTAACCAACTAAGAGATAAATCAAATTAACGAATGTGAGAACCCAGAAGCATTACAAAAGGACTGGTGAGAAACATTGAATTTATTTAAATGTAGACATAAAACTAAACAACTGTGTAAGTAAATATTATAAACCTTGAAAATATAAATAATAATAGATATAACACAAATTTGGAGTTAGAAAGTAGAGGAGGAGTGGTGTTATAAGTGAGCTAATTTCCTTATATTTCAAAGCAAGAAAGGAGTAGATACTGTCTAAATGTCAACCATGTAGTTAAAATCATGATGAGGGCTTCCCTGGTGGCGCAGTGGTTGGGAGTCCGCCTGCCGATGCAGGGGGCGCGGGTTCGTGTCCCGGTCCGGGAGGATCCCACGTGCCGCGGAGCGGCTGGGCCCGTGAGCCATGGCCGCTGGGCCTGCGCGTCCGGAGCCTGTGCTCCGCGATGGGAGAGGCCACAGCAGTGAGAGGCCCGCGTACCGCAAAAAAAAAAAAAAAATCATGATGACCCAAGTCCTTTAATTCCATGAGTTTTCCTTAATTCTAAAGAGATACTTTTAGAGAAAAGATATACATCTCTTACCATGAAAAAACATTTATCTGAAGCTCACCAATCCCTTCAGTTTTATTTATTTTTCTATTAAATTCAAATAAAATTTAATTTAGTCATTTTCAATTAAGAATAGTATGTGTAGTATGCTTTTGTTTTGGTAAAGTACTTGTATATGTTCTTCTATATTAAAGGTATCTAAACACAATTTTTATCAAACATTAACATTGTTATTTTGGGGAGATTTTCACTTTCATCTTTGCTCCTTTTTGTGTTGTTTGGATTTTTAAAATAAAAAGTGTGGTAGGGATTACCAGCGCTTACCAAAACTTCTGTTTATTCCTTCTAGCACATGCTTCCTTGAAGTTAAGGGAGTTCACTTGCTGTAGCCAGTGCAATCTGAGTGAAAGTAGCATGTTACTTTTGTTTCAAAGCCTTTGAGAACGAGTATAAAGTTCTCCTTAATCTCCTTCCCTTTTGTGGCAAACCCTGAAGCTTTATGTTGTGGAGGTGGTCTTAGAAGATGGCAGCACCCCCATCAGCTTTGCTGGTGTCAAGTATGTGGAGCAGAGCCACCATTTAACAACACTGGAGAAATAATGTGAGCAACAAAGAAACCTTTGTGATTTTTAAGCCTCTGAGATTATGGTGCTATTTGTTCATTTGCTACCATAATATAACTTGATCTATCTTGATAAATGTGCATCATTTTTACAAAATACTAACTCATTATTCTTCATAAAATTCAAATATAGCATGGCTTTTTTAGTAAGAAAACAATGTTTATGTTAGTATTATATATATCATCTATTTTCCAAACGGGTTTGAAGCAGCTTACAATATTAAAACACATATAAACCTGGACCAAAAAAAATGTCAAAGAGGAAAAAAAAATTTGAAGGTAAACTTGATTTAAAAGAAGATAGATGGATATGATAGACAACTGGAATGAGTTAATTATTGCCATTAAGGACAAAATTTAGCTATGATTCTTCAGGCAGACAAGTAAAAACAAGGGCATCGTTTTGACATTTTTGGTTATATAGTTTTCATTGTTCAGAGAGCAAATTTACGGGTATTGAATTGCAGGCAGATTGTATCCATACTTGTTTAAAGGGTCTTGTGTGGCAAAATGGGCAGTGTCTTGCCTGTAACTTTGAAAGAAATACAAAGACTTTATACTTCTGTCAGTCTTGTATAACATCTGAGAGCTTTATGCTAAATTGCTGTGTATTTAATTGAGTGTATCAGTCAGGATCTAACAAGGAAAACAAGCTACTCTGTATTTAAAACAGGAGAAATCAGTGCAGATAGTTTTGTTTCATGGATGACGGAAGAATCTGAGAAGCCAAACAGGGGATGGTAATACAACTCGTAGAGATGACCAACAACAGGAAGCTATGACAATCTATAGGCAGGTCTCAGCGGGTAGGAGGCATTGGCAGGAGAGTGGAAGGCATGAGGAAGGGAAAAGCCAGAGTATCTCTCCCCTTCCCTGACTTTCCAACTGGATGCCAGCTAAAAGGGGTCTTGGGGAAATGCTGCCTTTAGGACTCTGCATCTCTGTGATGTAGAGCAAAGTAGAGGAAAGGGAAGGAATTGATCAGAGGGCAAAGAGGCATAGATTAGCCCCTGAGTAAAACCATTTCTGTAAGAAATAGGGTTAATAATTCAGATAGATTGCTTTTGGCTTATCTTCAATCAGGAATACACATGAGGGAAATGGCAGGAAGTCAGTTTGGGCTATAAGAAGTCAATGTTAAGAAGAAGCTATTCTTCTAGCATTTCTTGTTGATAGATACTTTCATTTTTTTGGCAGGCTGACTTTTGCACTAGTCCTTGTATTGGTTTCAGACTAGGAGGGAGGAGACAGGGGTTTATCAACTGCCCAAAACCTTCAACAAGTAATTTGATCACGTTTTGGGCTTGCCATTTGGATTCTTGCCAATTCTAACAGCAAGAGATCTTCATAGCCATAGAGAGAACTGTGGAATCTTCAAAATGTGGAAAAAATATCATTGGACTATAAAATGGCGTGAAATAATGTATGTAATCACCAGACATCTATGCTTCTAGAGTTCTTCCTTCAGCATCTGTACTGTGAGTGACATGGTCCTCAAATCTGTGTCCGATACAGACCTCGATGTCTGAACTCGAACATTGCATTGAGAGCTACCACAATCAATTTGACAGGATAAACTTGTTTCATAAGAGTAAAATTACTCAAATGTATATCTGAGTTCTGCTTTGTGTGTTATCACTACCTGTTTCTAGTTGTCTATACACAGGATAGTAACAGGTATTTTCAGTTTACTTATAATCTCGAGGTATACAGTATGTATAGAAAAAGGTTTTCCCTAAAGACAGTTTAAATGAACTGCTATAAATTCTTGAGAAGATTGTTAGACTTTTTAGCCCCATAATATCATTTTTTCCAGTTATGTGTATGGTCAGACTTGGAAATTGTTAAGCCCGACTGAATTTTAAGAGGAAGAGAAGAGAGAAAAAATGTTAACCTTAATTTAAAAGATGAAAAATGTATATGCTAGACAACAAGAATGCCATTGAGGACCAAATTTAGCTATGATTCCTCTTGCAGTCAAGTAAATAAAAGGTGGGGGAGCATTTGGGATGATATATTTTCCATTGTTAGAGAACAAACCTTTGTCCTGGTGTTGATATGATGATACCCAGTTCAAGGATATTAAACAAGGATGATAATTGAACATAGCTCTAATTAAACATGTAGGTAAAATTCTTCCTCAATTTGCCATGTGCGCTGACTTTATCATGCTTATATTTTTATATAAATGTATTTGATTTGCCACATTTTGGAGAAATGACCCATAGGGAAGCAATCTTCTAAATATTGACATCCAACAGAAGAAGAGCCATTACTAATTCTGGCATTCAATTTTCCTAAAATTTTGAAGTCAGCTAACAGATCTTTGAAGACATGAAAATCAAAAATCCATCAAATTGATTCCAGACTTGTTAGAAGGAATATATAATAAAACAAAATAGGCTATTCTTATCAGAAAGGTGAATCACAATTGCTAAAACATTCTTATCATATGTTTCAGATTGCTCCAAAGCTTACTTTTAAATTAAAAAAAAAAAATTGGTGTGCCTGGTCTGTTTTTCTCTTTTACACAGTTGCTTTGATAATACCCTGGACCTAGAAATCTTGCAACTAGGGAAAATGAGTTTGATTACTTTTCTAAAAGCCAGGTATCTTATAAAAAGAAAAATCAGAAAGGAAAATGAGCAGTTTAGGGTCATTAATTCCAATAGAGGGCTATCAAATTGGGGATATTTTGCTGCTAAAGCAGTATGTTCTGAAACAACTTCAGAAAAGATCAAGACAGGTGTTTATAGGGTCACATGCTAAACCATTAAGTTTGGTCAGGCCTCACTTTTCCAGGCTGAGTTAGAGTACAACAAGTGTGTGGTGGGCCTCCTAACCAACCCATTTGCCATGGGAGGAATTAGATAAGAAATCATTTAACCAGTTGGGGGAGGGTTTAGATAATCCTCAGTTAAGGGTGGATTTTAACCTAAAAGGCTCAGGTATCAGTCTGGGAAACACATGGAGGCTAGTATTTTCAGTCTTCAATTCAGTTAGAGCTAATGATCAAAGGAACAGATCAATTAGGATATCTGGTTAGAAAGTGTTATCAAACAAGGAGAATTGGAGTGAAAGCTGAATTCTGGATTCTGTGTCTGCTGCTGTTCTTAGATGGTTTGCTTTAAAAAGTCTCAAGCATGTGTATTATATACTCGTGTTCAACCTAAGAGAGAATTTTCTTCACCTGACCTATTCTAAATTAGGGGAAATTCTTGTTGAGCTATTTCACTGCAAAATAGAGACCTGATTGAAGAAAGAAAGATTTTGGTACATAAGAGTGGAATATAAGCTATAAGATATGACAAGGAAAAAAAAGTATTCAAAGGATCCTAGGAAATCTTAATATGTAATATAAAGAAATTACTTGACTCATTGAAGACTATATTTATTAACTATTTGTAATCATTTTTTGTTTTTTTGTTTTGTTTTTTTTTGCGGTACGCGGGCCTCTCACTGTTTTGGCCTCTCCCGTTGTGGAGCACAGGCTCTGGACATGCAGGCTTACCAGCCATGGCTCACGGGCCTAGCCGCTTCGCGGCATGTGGGATCTTCCCGGACCGGGGCACGAACCCGTGTTCCCTGCATCGGCAGGCGGACTCTCAACCACTGCGCCACCAGGGAAGCCCTGTAATAATTCTTGAAGTGATTGAAAACATGAGATTAACTAAAAGTAGAAAAATTGTTACAAAAAAACATAATAGTATATTATATAAACACAAAAATCATAATTCACATATCAATTTTTGCCCTTAAATGAAAATTTTCAATCTTGAAAATGGCCACACACCCACAAATCATGAAGAAATAATGAAAAAAGTGAAAATTTTTGTTGATCTACCAATAGGAATATGCGTAACAAAATCATAGAGCATCAGGATTAGTAGTTGTACATCTGCAGATTCCAACAGGAAAGATGAATAAACAGGCTTTTGTAAATGCTTATCACTGTTACCCAATTCTTGTTGCTATACCATTTCTTTTCAAATTTCTCTTTCAGCCTAGGAGTATCTCCTGCTCTGCAGAAAATGATTCTTGTTCAGTGAAAGAGCTTCTTAGGGTGGTAGCCCAGCCAGTGCCACTAAGTGGCTTGAAGGGCTGGTGGAGAAGGAGCTTTAGCCTTCAATACGGACATGTGGTGTTTCCTCGATTTAATGCTATGTTATGTAAAGCTGCAAAAGCAGCTTCAAGTACCACTCCACAAGTACATTGCTACTCCAAGCCCCTTTTAGATAGACAGTTTGAAGCCACCATTGACTGACAAGGTCATTTTTGAAGCACCTTTTATAATCTGCACCACTCTTTACACTGCAAGAAATGGGCTGACCACCAAACACTCAGTTGTAGCCTGGTGGATTCCACCGTCATCCCTCACTACCCTCTGCTGTAAACTGTCCATTACAATGTCACAATTTTTTAAATGATAGACATTTAAAAATCCATTTGGAACAATGGATTTTTCCGGAGTTTGGATATTAATTATCTTCTACTCTATGCACAAATGTTTAAATGGCCTTTCTGAACACAGTAGTTAATGCCAATTGGGAATAGTCCAAGGGAATTCATGAAGATAAATGAATTTTGAGTAGGCTTATTTTGGGAGGAGGAGAAGGGCACACTTTTCCCATAAGACATACTGGCCAATACTTGACCATCAAGAGGACATTCCAGGCAAGAGAAAAGGCAGTTGAAGATGTACAGTGTAGTGGATAATAAGAGCCCTGGAGTCAGGCACAAAGGGTAATTGAAGCCCAAGATAAGTGTAGAGATTGGAGTCAATCTTGCTGTACAAATAATTCTAAGTTTTAGACTCAACTTATATTGCATGGATTTAAAGAGTTTGCAGTTATAGTCTCTGAATTATTTGGCAATTTTTAGAAATTATGAAGCATGCCATAGAGATTCCAGAAAACTAGAAATGAGCAAGAGTCAACGATTTAACAAACATTTTTGAACACTATTGTGTAATGTTATGCTAGGGTTACAATGATGTGTGAGACACCGTCCCTGCCCCCAAGGAGCTCAGAGTCTAGGTGGGAGGAGGTGGGAAGTGGAGAGCCTTTGTAGAGGAGGTAACCTTTCAGATAGGCCTTCAGTGAGAAGTCAGCTTTTGCTGGGCTGGAGATGAGAAAGAGGAAAACTAACTTTCCTTGACCACAGATTACCAATATGATGAATCTGTAAGGGACCCAGTGAGCCTGGGTTTTAGACTTTTACTCTATAAAAGAAAGTCATTTATTCTCAACTCTGCAAAAGAAGAAAACATTTGGAAAATGACAGGTTAATATTTTTGATACCAAATCCTAAAAAAGAATCTGAAAAACGATTGTTAAATGATTCACTTTAAACTAATTTCATTCACTTTTCTGATAGGGTTATAAAAATTCATAGGTCAAGTGAATTCAAGTTATTTAATAAAGTCTCTCAAAATATCCTTGGGAGATATAAAGAGAAATTGAAAGTATATGAAAGTACTTGGATTGAAGCCAATTAGAAAATACCCATAATTATTACCTAGTGGAGAAGAAAGTACGGGTGTCTTCATGGAATACTATTGTTCTGCCCTACTCCATGTCTTACAAAATTGTTTGGGTGAGGAGATACAGGATAGTTTCATTCGTTGACAGCGCAGAATTGCAAAACAGTCAAAATTCAGAATTATCTCAACAGATAGTAATGTTGGGATAAAAACTAATCAAATGCAGTCATCAAATAAACAAGTGTGTGTGTTTCCCAAAGAAATTCCATAGCGTGGGTAAAAGGCTGGAGCAAATATGGTTTATCACTTTGTGTGCTATTTATTGGCAACGCTAGATTTGGATTGCTCAGATTCCAGTTTCCTCTGCTGTGGTTAGGCTACATTTGAAAGCATAAATTCAGTTCAGAGTGTCAGATTGCCATACTTTAAAAATAGTTTGATAAACAGTTGTATCAGATACAGTTGTAGAAACCGGAGATATTAGTCTTAGGGAGCATGCTAGTTTAATTCAGGGATTTAGGTGGGATTGATGTAATCAAATATGTGTTTTTGAAGTACTACTCTGTCTGCAAGGTGGAGAACAGTTGGAGGAGCCAAGAATAAATATGGGAAGACTAGTAAGGAAAGAATGTAGCCCAGGTGAGAGGTAAAAGATATTTGGAGATGGAGCAAAGCTGACAGAGGTACATGCAATAGGACGGATTGGATATCCATCCGTGGGACACAGAATGAGGGAAAGTGATGAGGTTGTTTGGGGTAACATTAAGTTCAAGATGCTGGCAGGGCATTTTAGTGACAGTTATCAGTCCAGCTCTTGGACATTCTACTCTGGGGTACAGAGAAATTGTGGTTGGAAATAAGGGCATGGGAGATATCTGAACAGAGTGAACATCAACAGTGAGACATTTTTATGACCTTTTACAGTTCATGGACCACCTCAACATTTCAATCGGTAATTAGTACAACTCTTTGCAGCAAAGCAAGTCTGATTATGGCATTTCAAAGGCATGAAAAACCAAAATTACTTTACGTAAATTTGCTTAAGATTTCCACACTAGTAACTGATGGAACCAGGGCTTGAAGAAACCAGGTCATCCGACACCCAATTCTAAAATTTTGGTTGTGTGATTTTTAACTACACTGCAGTACCAATCCAATGAGAATCAGAGCTATGGAAGAGTTCCCCAAGAGGAAGAAATATGATGACCATAGCTTGGGACATGCCTACTTTAGGGACTGGAGAGAAAAGGGTCCAATAAAGGAAAAGGAGACAGAGCAAGCAGTTAGAGCGAGTGTTTTTTTTGTTGTTGTTGTTTTAAATTTTTTACTCAGTTCTTTATGTTTGGCTGTGTTTGCGAGGGCTTTCTCTAGTTGCAGCAAGCGGGGGCCACTCTTCATCGCGGTGCGCGGGCCTCCCACTATCGCGGCCTCTCTTGTGGCGGAGCACAAGCTCCAGACGTGCAGGCTCAGTAGCTGTGGCTTACGGGCCTAGTTGCTCCGCGGCATGTGGGATCTTCCCAGACCAGGGCTCCAACCCGTGTCCCCTGCATTGGCAGGCAGGTTCTCGACCACTGCGCCACCAGGGAAGCCCTAGAGAGAGTGTTTGACTCTAGAAACCTAGGAATAGAAGGAGCGTGGAGAGCTTCCATAATGAGGGAATGGTTAACATTCGTAGGTTTTACCTGAAAGATCAGGATGCTCAGTGCTGAAAACAGATCACTTTCTTTCCTGCACATTTACCTTTTTCTCATTGTTCACTCTCGTTTCACACATTTTGTCATTAGCTCCTGAACTAGATTATAAATGCCTTGAGGGCAAGGTCCAGGCCTTCTTTTCCTCCTTGTCTCTGTACTGCCTAATACGGGGCTATATACTCAGAATGATATGAAATGTGAAGGCTCTCTGCATGCAGATGATTAATCATCACTAGAATTTTTCCAAAGGCTCTGTCTCTAGTGCCAAGAGCACATTTGTTTAAAACGTGCACTTAAATTTGAATGAAATCTGCCTAAATGGTGCCATCTGTTCTTAGGCAGTTTCAAAAATGTTTAAATACAATTTTACCTTTAAAAGGACAAACGTAGGGGCATGCCTAGGAGACATAAAGATGTCCTTAAATAAACACAGAGCAGACACTGGCATATTCAATCACACTTAAACAGCTCTACATAAAGAATGTTTTCTGAGGTTTAAGAAATTTTTCGCTAAGAGTACACCAGCTGCTACTTCATGCAGAAAATATTTATGAGAAGTTACAAAATTGTAGGCATGGACTCCTACACATATTACCGCGTTTTAATTACAGACTACAGAAATACAATGTAACTTGATGTACCCTTTGAAAGGGGATCACTCTTCCTCTATCTATAATGGTCCACATTTTACTGTGATTTCAGTGCATCAATTTGGAAGCTGAAGACAGCTGTTGGGGATGGTCTCTATGTTAGTCATTTCTATCGATGGTCATTTGACTTTTGTTACACTGCTGTACGATTCATTGTTGTGCAAATATAACAGTGAAATGAAACCCACGTTTAAGTTCTGCAAATAACTTACAGTCACTTCCAAAACACCTCAACTTAGGTTCTAAATTTGAGTTTGCGGTTTTAGATGTACGGTTATTTGCTGATCCACTTTAGCATGCAGAGTCACACACTGGCTGGGTTTAGGTATAGTTATTGTGGCAACGAGTAATGGGTCAAATTTTCAGCCTATGTAACTCCCTAGCTACATCATCATCACAAAAACTATGCCAGTATTTTGACATCTCTGTATTTTGCTAGTTGGTGTAAATCAGTGATCGTGTATATCAAGAATTTATATTTACAGAAAGAATTTCTGGTTGAAATAGCATCTAAATATATTACCCTATCTGAATACATGTATATCTGTATGGAAAGTCTTTTGTTAAATCCTGTTTTGCAAAGGTGGAGATCTGAACGTGTTTACTCACATGAGCATTCTTTTGGAATATATTTAGATAATTTTTATCTTAGATATTTTTAGATATCTGATATCTATTTACTTCTGAGAATTTTTAAATAAAAATAATAGGATATTTCAGATAAAGTTGAAGTCTCCTTGTTGGCCTTTCACTTCCATCCCTCACAAAGGCAACAACTATCATTAATTTGCTATATCCTCCAGTCCATTTTTTACGCTTTTAATGACCTAAGTTATAGCACCATGAACTAATATTTTTAGATAATATTGTCTTCTTAATTATCTAAGTTCTATCATAGTATTTATATTATTCTTTAACTTGCCATTTTTCCTCAGCGCTCTATTTTAGAAATCTATGTCAATCTATACAGAAGTTTAATTTTCTGTAATTTGAATTATCCCAGTTTATTCATCTTTCCCACCACAGATGTCCATTTAGGCTGTACATCTTGCACCAACTTTTTGCTACCCCAAGCAGTATTGCAGTGAATGTCCATCCATCTCTCTGCCTCTGTCTCTCTCTCTCCCAGGTAAGGTACCTGGCCCAGGTTTCTCTCTAGGAAATATACCTAGTAGCCAGGCTGTTGCTGGCTTGTGGACCATAGGGAATTCTCTCAAAAAAGATTCTTGATTTACATTCCTACCGGCAGTGTATAAAAGTTCCTGCTTCCTTATATCCTTACAAACACCTGTTTTGTTAGAGTTTATTTTTTTAAATTTGCCCGTCTAGTAGAGGTGAATGAAGTAGTTTGTTGTTGGGTTTTAATTACTTGTCTTGACTATTTGTAAGCTTGAGCAATTTTTTCAAAGACTTGTTGACCATTTTCATGTTTCCTCTTTATGGGATGCCTGTTCATATCCTTTGCTCATTTTTTCTGTGTTGTTTTTCTTATTGATTTGTGGGGGTTCTTTATTTCAAATATTAATCTTTTGTCAGCCATATATATTGCCAATATCATCGCCCAGTCTTTTAACTTTACGGTAGATCTCATCACACAGAATTTCTTTAATTTTGGATTATTTGGTCAAATATTTCAAATCCATTCAGTTTTGTGTTTTGTGTCTTATCATAGATTATCTATTACTACCTTGGGTTGATTACAATATGCTTCTATATTTTATTAATGTTAAGGTTGTGTTCTTTTACACATAAGTCTGTAATACATTCTGGAATTTATTTGTGTGTATAGTGTGAGAGAGCAATCTAAATTTACTTTTTCAAGGTGGTTAGACCATTACTCCAACATCATCTGTTAATAAGTCCATCCTTTCTCTACTGTGGTGTGATGTCACCCATACCTTATACAGAGTTCCTTAAATGAGCACAGCATGTTTCTCTGATCTAATTCTCTATCTGTTCCCGCACCAGTCCCACACTGTTTTAATTACTATGGTGTTATGATTATTCCTTGATATATAGCAAGACAAGACCCCTTTCCTTATTATTCTTTCACCGAATTGTTTTTGATTATTTTGCCAATATTTGCTCTTTCATCTGGTTTTTAGAATTAATTTGTTTTGTTCTGCAAACAAAACCAGTGGCATTTGTATTTCAATTGCATTAATATATAGATTAATATAGAGAGATTAATATGGAGGTTAATTTTGAATTTTCCCATCTATGAAATGGTATATTAATATCTGGTACACCATTTATTCAGGTTTTCATTTTCTCTGCAAATTACACATCTTTTACAAGATTAATCTGTTAGTGTCTCATCATCTTTGTTGCTATTACAAATAAAATATTTCCTGATTAATTGTTGCTGGATTATTAGAACTTTATTGATTTTTCATATTGGCCTTGCATCCAGCAACCCTGCTAATCTTTTTAGCCCTTAACAGTTTATTTGTAGACATTCTCGCATTTTCTTTGTAAACCACAATATTTTCGGTATATAATGACACTTTAATTTCTTCTTTTCCTATCACTATGCCTCATATATTTTTCTTGTTTATTACCTTGACTGGAAGCCCCAGTTCAGTGTTGGGTAGTAGCAGTGATGTTGGGTATCCTTGTCTGTGGATTGTGTTTACAATTCTGTAATGAATTCTCTTTATGAACCCATTCTCAGCTCTTTTACCATGAAATTCACATTGAAAATTTTCAATATGGCTAGCCAAAGTTAAGGTATGGATTGTGGTCATGTAATGAAATAACGTTATACTACTGGTTAAGAGGTCCCAAACTTTACCTCATTCACACTCTTTTTTCACTTTCTGAATGAACCCGGCCACATCTGTTATCAGTCATTCGGGAGAAAATAATTCATGTTAAGGATCTCAGCTACAAGTGTTTTTACTCCATTTGAAAGTGTTCACTTCCTGGGAAATGAAGTCTTTTCACTGGAAATATAAATTTAAATCTGTTGATATTCTACAGAAATTCTCATTGTTCGCATTACTTCTTTCTTTTTAACGTTTTTATTGCAGTATAATTGCTTTACAATGGTGTGTTAGTTTCTGCTTTATAACAAAGTGAATCAGTTATACATATACATATATCCCCATATCTCTTCCCTCTTGTGTCTCCCTCCCTCCCACCTCCCTATCCCACCCTTCTAGCTGATCACAAAGCACCGAGCTGATCTCCCTGTGCTATGGGACTGCTGTGCACTAGCTATCTATTTTACATTTGGTAGTGTATATATGTCCATATATATACTACCACTCTCTCACTTTGTCCCAGCTTACCCTTCCTTCCCCCTCCCCGTGTCCTCAAGTCCATTCTCTAGTAGGTCTGCGTCTTTACTCCCGTCTTGCCCCTAGGTTCTTCATGACCTTTTTTTTTTTTTTTTAGATTCCATATGCATGTGTTAGCATATGGTATTTGTTTTTCTCTTTCTGACTTACTTCACTCTGTATGACAGACTCTAGGTCCATCCACCTCACTACAAATAACTCAAATTCGTTTCTTTTTATGGCTGAATAATATTCCATTGTATATATGTGCCACCTCTTCTTTATCCATTCATCTGTCAGTGGACACTTAGGTTGCTTCCATTCCTGGCTATTGTAAATAGAGCTGCAGTGAACATTGTGGTACATGACTCTTTTTGAATTATGGTTTTTCTCAGGGTATATGCTCAGTAGTGGGATTGCTGGGTCGTATGGTGGTTGTATTTTTAGTTTTTTAAGGAACCTCCATACTGTTCTCCATAGTGGCTGTATCAATTTACATTCCCACCAACAGTGTATGAGGGTTCCCTTTTCTCCACACCCTCTCCAGCATTTATTGTTTGTACATTTTTTGATGATGGCCATTCTGACTGGTGTGAGGTGACACCTCATGGTAGTTTTGATTTGCATTTCTCTAATGATTACTGATATTGAGCATTCTTTCATGTGTTTGTTGGCAATCTGTATATCTTCTCTGGAGAAATGTCTATTTAGGTCTTCTGCCCATTTTTGGATTGGGTTGTTTGGTTTTTTGATATTGAGCTGCATGAGCTGCTTGTAAATTTTGGAGATTAATCCTTTGTCAGTTGCTTCATTTGCAAATATTTTCTCCCATTCTGAGGGTTGTCTTTTCGTCTTGTTTATGGTTTCCTTTGCTGTGCAAAAGCTTTTAAGTTTCATTAGGTTCCATTTGTATATTTTTGTTTTCATTTCCATTTCTCTAGGAGGTGGGTCAAAAAGGATCTTGCTGTGATTTATGTCATAGAGTGTTCTGCCTATGGTTTCCTCTAAGAGTTTGATAGTGTCTGGCCTTACATTTAGGTCTTTAATCCATTTTGAGTTTATTTTTGTGTATGGTGTTAGGGAGTGCTCTAATTTCGTTCTTTTACATGTAGCTGTCCGGTTTTCCCAGCACCACTTATTGAAGAGACTGTCTTTTCTCCATTGCATATTCTTGCCTCCTTTATCAAAGATAAGGTGACAGTGTGTGTGTGGGTTTATCTCTGGGCTTTCTATCCTGTTTCATTGATCTATATTTCTATTTTTGTGCCAGTACCATACTATCTTGATTACTGTAGCTTTGTAGTATAGTCTGAAGTCCAGGAGCCTGATTCCTCCAGCTCTGTTTTGCTTTCTCAAGATTGCTTTGGCTATTTGGGGTCGTTTGTGTTTCCATACAAACTGTGAAATTTTTTGTTCTAGTTCTGTGAAAATGCCAGTAGTAGTTTGATAGGGATTGCATTGAATCTGTAGATTGCTTTGGGTAATATAGTCATTTTCACAATGTTGAATTTTCCAATCCAAGAACATGGTATATCTCTCCATCTATTTGTATCATCTTTAATTTCTTTCATCAGTGTCTTATAATTTTCTGCATATAGGTCTTTTGTCTCCTTAGGTAGGTTTATTCCTAGGTATTTTATTCTTTTTGTTGCAGTGGTAAATGGGAGTGTTTTCTTAATTTCACTTTCAGATTTTTCATCATTAGTGTATAGGAATGCAAGAGATTTCTGTACATTGCTTTTGTATCCTGCAAGTTTACCAGATTTATTGATTAGCTCTAGTAGTTTTCTGGTGGCATCTTTAGGATTCTCTATGTATAGTATCATGTCATCTGCAAACAGTGACAGCTTTACTTCTTCTTTTCCAATTTGGATTACTTTTATTTCTTTTTCTCCTCTCATTTCTGTGAGTAAAACTTCCCAAACTATGTTGAATAAGAGTGGTGAGAGTGGGCAACCTTGTCTTGTTCCTGATCTTAGTGGAAATGCTTTCAGTTTTTCACCATCGTGGACGATGTTGGCTGTGGGTTTGTCATATATGGCCTTTATTATGTTGAGGTAACTTCCCCCTATGCCTACTTTCTGCAGGGTTTTTATCATAAATGGGTGTTGAATTTTGTTGAAAGCTTTCTCTGCATCTATTGAGATGATCATATGGTTTTTCTCCTTAAACTTGTTAATATGATGTATCACATTGATTGATTTGCATATATTGAAGAATCCTTGCATTCCTGAGATAAGCCCCACTTGATCATGGTGTGTGATCCTTTTAATGTGCTGTTGGATTCTGTTTGCTGGTATTGTGTTGAGGATTTTTGCATCTATGTTCATCAGTGATATTGGCCTGTAGTTTTCTTTCTTTGTGACATCTTCGTCTGGTTTTGGTATCAGGGTGATGGTGGCCTCGTAGAATGAGTTTGGGAGTGTTCCTCCCTCTGCTATATTTTGGAAGAGTTTGAGAAGGATAGGTGTTAGCTCTTCTTTAAATGTTTGATAGTATTCGCCTGTGAAGCCATCTGGTCCTGGGCTTTTGTTTGTTGGAAGATTTTTAATCATTTTCAACTTCAGTGCTTGTGATTGGTCTGTTCATATTTTCTATTTCTTCCTGGTTCAGTCTCGGAAGGTGTGCTGCTCTATGAATTTTTCCGTTTCTTCCAGGTTGTCCATTTTATTGGCATATAGTTGCTTGTAGTAATCTCTCATGATCCTTTGTATTTCTGCAGTGTCAGTTGTTACTTCCCCTTTTCCATTTCTAATTTTATTGGTTTGAGTCTTCTCCCTTTTTTCCTTCATGAGTCTGGCTAATGGTTTATCAGTTTTGTTTTACAACATTTTTATTGTAGACTCCTATGAACCAAGCTTCAACCCGTTCCCACTGCATATTCACCATTCACTTATCAAGCAAGGAACCAGGATCTGCAACTGTGCGACAGGCCAAGCTGCATTTGGTTGACCTGGCTGGTTCAGAGCGAGTTGCGAAGACTGGAGTCGGGGGCCAGCTTCTGACAGAGGCCAAATATATCAACTTGTCACTACATTACTTAGAACAGGTAAATGGGTAGGGTGGGATGTACCTATTTTAACTATTTTTTGACCGTGTACTTCACATCACGCATTCTACTAGCATTTTTGTCTTGTTTTGTTTTGTTTCTCTTCTTTTACTGTGGCAAAGTATATATAACGTAAAATTACCATTTAACTAATTTTTACAGTTCAGTGGCATTAAGTACCTTCAAAATGTTGTGCAAGCATCACCATCATCCATTTCCAGAACTTCTTATGATCCCAAACAGAAACTCTGTACCCATTAAACAGTAACTCACAATCTCTTTATACTCCCAGGCCCCCATCACCTCTATTCTACTTTCTGCCACTATGAATCTGCCTGTTCCTGATTTTCGTATAAGTGGAATTATACAATATTTGTCCTTTTGTGTCTCATTTCTTCCACTTAGCATAATTTCAAGGTCCATCGTGTTTTAACGTGTATCACAATTTTCTTCCTTTTTAAGGCTAAATAATATCTCATTGTGTGTGTGTAGATATAAATATAGAGATATAGTTTTTAGTATATCCATTCATCTGTTGATGAACATGACTTGTTTCCGCCTTTTGGCTATTGTGAATAATGCTGCTGTAAACATTGGTATAGCTACTAGACTTCTGTATAAACCATTTCATTTAAACCTCACAACAGCTCTGCACTGTAGGTATTAGTTATTACCCACATTCTTACAGTTTTTTTAACTCTGGTCTTCCACAGGCCTTCCTGAGATTACACAGCTAGTGCTGAGATAGGGATTTGAACCTCGAATTGCTTGGCTCCAAAACCTATACTTTTTTTCACTATACCTTGTATTTTTTTGTAAAATTAGTAGTGGGTGTGAATATAAGTTGGAAACGACCTCCATGGCCTATTTTTTTCAGGCTGGTAGATTAGCTATGAGACCATAATGTGGAGATGACCAGTATCTTCTCCATTTGTAGTGATTTCATCTAGTTGGTGATTCTGACCCTGCAATGGTTCTCTTTGCCTTAGCTTCCCTCCCTGTCCCTACTCCAAGTTTACTACAGTCCATCCCAGTCTCTGCCTAATTTTTAATTTCCGAATTTTATTCCAAAGGCAGAGAAAGCTCATCTGAATTTTGCTAAATAAATCTTCCAGAGAAAATTTCTCCCATCTAAAAGGAGTGCATTGAATTAAATTATTTCTCAAGTTCCTTTCAGCTCTGTGAGTATAAATGTTGTGAGTTGAATGTTAAAGATGGCAACTAATTCTGAAAAAAAAAGAAAGAAAGAAAGAAAGAGAAACATGATCAAAAACTGGTGTGGAGAAGTACAGAGGATATTGGCGAGGCAAAAGGGTCCGTTAATGAATGTTGGAGACTGAAAGATTTGAGAAAAAAGACTACTTTTTTAAAGCTGCATAATGAACCCTTTTGAGAATGATGTCGTCCTGACATTAAATGCTTTCTAATGGTCAAGCTGGCTGAAAAAGCAGATTGAGAGAAACCTAAGGGAACTTTCTGTGAACAAGGCACACACAATTAGGCTCTGACCAAATGAATCCCAGTAATGCAACACCCAGAGATTAAGGCCTGCATGGTGTTCAGATCACTTTAGTGTTTCTGACGATAGTCAGCATTCCTGAACTCCTTCTTGTTCACATATTACATACTATTTTTACTTAACAGATCTTTTTACTTTATAGGACATTTATGTAACATTGATATGAAAGTATAATGGACTATATTCAAAGTGCTTTATTTCAAATATACCTACTTGTTTCAGAGTCTTCACTACCATTTAATTCCCATTATATCCATCCATCATACGAAATTATATTTATATTTGTTAGTTGAATCAAAATTTCCACCAATTGTAATCACTCAAGAAAAACATTCTGCTCCTTATCTTTTCTTTTTCTTCATTCTACACAACCTTTGCAAGCTGTTACTTGTCATTAAAACTATTCCTCTCCCTACATTTCTTCTCTTCAAAATTCTGGTAACATCAGCCTCATGTGAGCAGTCTTGGTGGCTATGTGCTGAGGACTGTGCTGGGCCCTGGACCACAGCGCTGAATGAAATAGAAACAGCCCCTGCCCCGAAGATCTCATGGTCCAGTGGAGGGAGACATGCACTGAATAAGTATTCATTAAGTACGTGGCTGTAATCCCGATGGGAGACTGCAGAGCAAGTCCAAGGGGCGAGGAGAGTGTGGGGGATTGGACTTAGACTGAGGAAGGGAGAGTTACTGAAAGTTCTCTCAGGACTGATGTTAAGCAGAGATCTGAGGAATGTGTAGGAGTGAGCCCAGCCAGGATGGGGTCAGGGCATGTCAGGCAGTGAGAACTGGGAGTCTGTCAGCCCTTAGCTCCATCTGCACGATGGATTCACCCAGGGTCTCAGTGACATTCACGTGTCATTGACCTTTGGCTCTCCGAATGTAACTTATCTGTTTCATAGATGCCCACTGCATCACTGCAGCCGTTAGCTCTTTACACTACTGTACAAGGGTCTTCATGGGGGTTATGGCATAAAATAATGGAGACAGGAGGAGGAGAAGATCAGTGTGAGAGGAAAGAAGAACATAAATATGGAAGACTGCAGTGTGTGGACATGAGTATGTGAGATTGAGTAAAGCTAGGAGCAGCTGCTAGAGAAAAAGTTGTGGATAGTAGAGAAATATTGGAATTCTACACAGAAAGACATAAGTGAGAGGGAACCAAAGAGTACCTAGGAAGGAGAATAGTAAAAAGAGTGAGCAGATACTGTTGATGAAATAACAGAATTCAAGGACTTTTATAAACTTTTTTTTTTTTTTTTGCGGTACGCGGGCCTCTCGCTGTTGTGGCCGCTCCCGCCACGGAGCACAGGCTCCGGACGCGCAGGCTCAGTGGCCATGGCTCACGGGCCCAGCCGCTCCATGGCATGTGGGATCTTCCAGGACCGGGGCACGAACCTGTGTCCCCTGAATCGGCAGGCAGACTCTCAACCACTGCGCCACCAGGGAAGCCCAACATATTTTCTTTATGAAGCACTTTATTATGGGCCTTTGAGACTGGAAGTATAACACAGTTTAGTTTAAATAGCTTCATTCATTCATTCACTCATTCATTCAACAAATTGTGATTGAGTGTCCACTGGGTGCTACAAGTTACGTTAGGCAATGGGGATCGATGTATAATTGAGAAAGCCTGTGCTACCGTGTCATCCAGTGAAAGAGCAAAGCATACAAATACTTAGAATGCAGTAAGATAAATGCTGTAATAGAAATTCATGTAGATGTCCATAATATAATCAAACTGAGACATCTTCTCTGTCTCAGTTTGAATATATAAGATGGAGATGGACTAGGAAAAGACAGTTTGGTAGCCTTTCTTCCATGAATTAGCCCACATTAGGGTTATAGACATTCCATGCGAATTGTAATGGCCCTCTGGCCATAATTGTGAGACCCTACACCTGCTCACAGGGCACAGCCGTTCTGAGTTGAATGCCCCTTATTGTGCTCAGCAGCAAGTAAATTTCCATTGGCCAGAGTACTGTTGGTTTTGGAGTTTTCCTTGTGTATGTAGTACTTCTTCCAAAGAGTCTCCTAAAAAACATTTCAAGCCATAATAACAGGGTACATCTTGACCCTAGAAATCGAGTCCATGGAGGAAAAGGAAGGGACCATGCATACTTGTTCCAGCCGTAAGCCTCACGGAGTGCTCCTTGGGTGACCCCGGGTCTTTGTCAGCCCAAATGTTAAGTGAGAAACCACTGGGAACAGAGAGTGTTTGCTCTCTCCTTCTCCAGAAATCAGAATCAGGGTCACCCCGGCCAGTTTTCCAACATGAGTGGGACTTTTTCAAAGTGTTACTTTCCACTTGGCTTCCACTGAACGTGTTGCGTTCAGGAGAAAAAAATTGGTGGTGCGGTGCTAGTTGTAACTCTCCAAATTGTTGTCAGTTCTCAGGGGATAATCTTCCATGGACATCTGAGTTCTTTAAAAGAAATCCTCTTTAATGAATGAAGTAGTAAACTGAGTTATTGATTTCAGGCATAGTTTCTCAGTACGTGGAGATACTATTAAGTGTAATGTGGGGTTCCACCCTTTGTTGCTTAAAGAATGTCTTCAGGAACGTGTTATTGTATTTGTACATGAAATCCAAAATGGAAGTAGACACTAAAAAAATCCAGGTTGTATGAACACCTCCTCACCCTGTGCCATTCAGATCATTTGGTTCCTGCCCAGTGTAGAGAACCCAAAGCAGCACCACAAAGAATAATTTACTTCTGCCTCTCTCTCAAATACCGGCCAGTTCTAAGTCACTCTGAAGATCCGTTTCTGTCCAGGGGGTCTGGGCTTATTATGGTATTCCTAAAGTCCTCTAGAGCTGGGAGGGTACCTGCTCAGGACCCGCTTATAAAGAAATGGCCTAGGACTTCCCTGGTGGTGCAGTGGTTAAGAATCCGCCTGCCAGTGCAGGGGACACGGGTCCGTGCCCCGGTCCGGGAAGATCCCACATGCCGCGGAGCAACTAAGCCCGTGCGTCACAGCTACTGAGCCTGCCCTCTAGAGCCCGTGAGCCACAACTACTGAAGCCTGCATGCCTAGAGCCTGTGCTCCGCAACAAGAGAAGCCACCGCAATGAGAAGCATGCGCACCGCAAAGAAGAGTAGCCCCCCCCTCACCACAACTAGAGAAAAGCCCGTGCACAGCAACGAAGACCCAACACAGCCAAAAAAAAAAAGGAAAAAGAAATGGCCTAAAACTGCGTTTATTGTGCTACAAGTCTTCAAAGTGATCGGGTCCGCCATATTTCTCACTTTCTTCCCAGTTACATTGAAGCTTAGTTCTCCCAAATCTCGTTCACTACTAATGACCCTCCCACTGCCTTCCTAGGTAAAACTAATTAATCCAATCACTCATTTATTCATATTCGTTTAACAAAAAAGTGTTGAGCACATGTTGTATTAATCAGATTTTTTAGCGGCAAATTGGGAAATTGATTCTAGCTAATTTAAGCAGCATAGAGTTTATTAAACATAAAGAATCTCAAGAAAAATTAGGAAACTGGGCTTGAGTACTACCCAGCTAGGAGCAGAACAACCAAGATACACTTCTTATTTTTCTCAAGATCTTTTTGATGTGGACCATCTTTTAAAGTCTTTATTGAATTTGTTCCAGTATTGCTTCTGTTTTATGTGTTTGGTGTTTTTGGCCGCGAGCCATGTGGGATCTTAGCTCCCCGACCAGGGATCGAACCCTCACTCCCTGCATTGGAAGGCGAAGTCTTAACCACTGGACCACTGGGAAAGTCCCAGCCAAGAGACACTTCTGATCACACCACTGAACTGCTCTGTAAAACGCCACTGTTATCCCCACTGGGCACCTAGGACATTAAGTCCTAGATTCCAGAAACTTCCCTGTAGCTGCCTCAAAAAAACCAGTTGCCTTTGCCACCCACCTACAAATGCGGTCTTCCTCCTTATGACCACCACCTCTCATCACTCACCTCCAATCCCACACAGGGTGTTTGCTTGATGGAGCTAGGTCTCATGCAAACCGTGAGCTGTAAGAGAGACTAGGAAATGTAATTTTGTAGGAAGCAGAAGTAGTATGGGGACTATCATGAGAGCTGAGGGAGACAACTCAGTGTCTGCCACATGTCCCGGGTGCTGGGTGCTGTTCTTGGCAGTGGCGATGGAGCCACGAGCAAGAGAAACAAAGTCCTTTGCTTCTGCCTTGTGGAGCAGAAACTCTTGTAGGGAAGCAGGTAACAAACAAGTAAATAAATAAAATTTCCAATAGTGGTGAGTACCAGAAGAAAAATAAAATAGAGTTAAAGCCTGGATATCGGGGTGTTACTTTTGATAGGGGGTTCAGGGAAAGCCCTTGTGAGGAAATAAAACTTGAGCAAAGATTTGATTGATGAGAAGCAGGATGCTGTAAGAAAATCTGGGGCAAGAGCATCCTAGGTAGAAGAAACAAGGTCAAAGCCTGCGATGTGGGGCTGAGCTTGGCATGGTGAAGCAACAGCAAGGCCAGTGTGGGCCACAAAAGCACCGTAGGAGACGAGGTTGGGTACGTAGACAGGAGCCAGATCACACAGGGGTTGGGTCATTATACCAAGTGCATCGGGAGGTTGTAAGCAGGGCAGTGACTTAATGTAACTTACATTTTTGTAAAGGTTTCTCTGCCTGCCATGCAGAGAGGAGACCATGGGTGGGCAAAAGGAGAAACAAGGAGACTGATTCAGAGCCTTGAGAGCAGTTATCCAAGGAAGGGAAAATGGTGCCTCGAACTGGAGCAGTGGCAAACGAGGTGGGAAAAACTGATCCAATTCTGGGTATGTTTTGTAGATAAACCTAATAGAAATTGGATGTTGGAGGTGAGAGGAATTCAAGAATGTTGCCTAGGGTTTTGGACTGAGCCACTCGGTGGATGGTGGCACCATCAATAATGATGGGTAAAGCCTGAGAAAGAATCAGGCTTGGGGGTAGAGGGGAGAGACAAGTCAGGAACAGACATCCAGGTGGAGATGCAGAGTCGCCTCAGGGACAGTAGCTCAGGGAAGATGTTGAGGCTGATGCTGTAAATTGGGGAGACATTCGGATAGGATATAGATGTATTTAAAGCCAGGGGATTGGATGAAATTACACAGAGAGACAGTGTAGATAAGAAAGAGGAGAGGATCCGGGACTGAGCCTTGGAGCGCTTCAACAGGTACAATTTGGGAAGAAGAAAAGCAAGTATTCATTATCTAGTTTTTAAAGAAAGGTAAAACCCAGAAAAGTGTGATGTCCTGATTACCAAGTGAATAAAGCATTTCCTGAAGGAGGCAATGAATACCTATGTTGATGCCTTACTCAAATCAGAGGTCTAGTAAGAGAGCAGTCAGTGCTTTTGGTTCAGGGGGGTTGCTGATGACCTTGGTAAGAGCCAACTTAGTTTAGTACTGTTGTGGGCTTGCAGAATGGGAGTGATTCCGGTGAGAGAGAGAAATTAATGCAAAGAGAGGGGTTAGTTATAGGAGCGAAGTAGGTAAGAGGAGAAGAGGGAGGGGACACAGGGCTGGACTTGGGCAGGAGCAGGACAGTAACCACAGGAAGAGTGGAATGTGTGGGGGATTGAGGGACGGGGCAGGTAGACCGCTTACACCTAGAAGGAGAGTGTGTGGCCATCGGCTCAGACTGAAGGTGGAGAGAGGAGGCTGGGTAGATGTTTGAAACAAGAGGATAAGGTGCGAAGGCCCATTTCTGAGAGCGGAAAAGTGGTTTTTGAGAGAATCTCACAGGATTTCTGGTTTATAGTAAAACCTGTGGGTCATTAGCTTAAAGCAAGACCAGTGGTATCATTACGTGATTTTGCTAAAAACGGCCTTCAAAAACAATGTTCCCATCTTATTTTGTAAACTAAAGGAGTAGAAAAAGTTCTGATGATGGGAATTACACAGCTGGGAAGAGGGACGATTAGAACAATGGCAGGTGTTGGAAGTATTTTCAGGAGCCAGGGCCTTGTGATGCCCCTGAAGTCACATGTCACATCTGTGGGTGACTTATTCCTGATGCTTTGCAGTGGGCGTCCTGGCACTGGATTCATCTTCCCCAGAAAACCCTGAACCCCTGGTGGCTCCCCTTGGGGACAGCCCACAGCAGCCCTTCATCCATCTCCCATCCATCCATCTACCACCTTCCTACTAAGTACGTAAGACTGCTAAGGAGCAAGATGAGCAGGCTCTAGTTGAACCAAGGTGCACTTCCCCCATCACTTACAGTGAAAGCAAACACACATATACAGCACTTATTATGGGCTAGTTCTACTCAACGTAATTTGCACATTTTAACTCTTCTAATCATCCCAACTACTCATAGGTAGATACTGTCTTTTCCCAGTTTTACAGATGAGGAGACTGAGGCAGAGATGGTGAGTGGCATGCCCTGGTATGGCTAGAATCTGGACCTGGACAATCTGGCCCCAGAATCTAGGGCCTGTTGCCTCTTGTGGTTCTTATTTATTGTTCTGCCTCTTTTACCTTGAAGATGAGGCATGCAGACCAATTTTGGTAGGATTTTTAAAAATCTGGCATGATTTACTCTTGAGTTTTTATATAAATTTCTCAGTGACTGAAAACAGAATAAAAATGTATCCAATTCTGCACAAGTTATATCATCTATCCAAAAATGACAGGGTTCATCATGGTATGTTTTTACTATATTTGCTTCATTCCATCTTCACTGTTACTGTACTGAATATTTTAAGATATTTATTCTGAGCCCAAGTTTTGGGGGTCACCGCATTTTGTATCCTTGTTGCCGTCGCAGCTCAGTTTGTCCGGTGTGCATTTTCTGCTAAGTTAACGCTATTCTTTTTCCCCTCCACCACAGGTCATCATTGCCCTCTCAGAAAAGCACCGCTCACACATTCCATATCGGAACTCCATGATGACCAGTGTCCTGAGAGACAGCCTGGGAGGGAACTGCATGACGACCATGATTGCCACCCTCTCTTTAGAGAAAAGGAATATCGATGTATGTTGCTTCTTCTTTCTGGAGATCTCAGTCTGAGTTTTTATGCTAGTTTGTGAGACGGAGTTGAGGGTCCTGGGTGGGTTTCTGTCTTTTCAACTGGGTTAGGGTATGCCTTCAGAGGTGAAGACCCACCAGAGTTCATAGCTTTGGGTTATTTGCCAGAATTGTAATTCCCCCAATTTGAGAACTGACTTCACATAGCACGGGATGGTTTGCAGAAAACCTCATACACGAATTTTGGAAGACCTGCCAGAGACGTGAGGGAGGAGACCCATCGGCTTCTCCTGATCCATTTTGCTCCTGATTGCTTAGGTGCCTTGGAGACATCTCCAAGGTGTGTCCCTAGACATGTCCCTGGGCACAGCACCCAGGACGCCTTGGCAGGGTTTGGCTGCCAAATGGCTCTCCTGGGTTGCTTTAGAGCCAGCTGATGTTTCATGCATTTCAGTTTAATGTTTGGGACTCAGACTTTCTCTAAGAGAGGAAAACAGGGAGCTGCAGGGTGCCTCCCCAAACAAGGCCAAGCCCAAGTGCATTGTAAGATGCCTTGAAAAGCCTCTTTTTTGTGCCTGTTAAAAATATTTATTTTTTACCCTTTGATGCTTATGGATTGTGGTACCTGCTATGATTCTGGTTTGTGTATGTGGTTCTGGTTTGACAAATCAGTAGTTGAAAAGCACATACCAGTTGTCATTTAGGACCTCAGGATCTTCCACACTTTGGGCATCAGTCATTATATTAAGCCCAAACAAAATTTTAATGAAAAATAATGTTCCAGGGAAAGGCAAGACTTCCTAATTTGGAAGCATGTTTCCTCGTTGTGTTTTATGCACATCACTCTAGGTGTACACGCTTTTCCTGTGAACAGAAATTGTTTTATCTCTCTATGCCATAACACTTTAAGGACTTATCTTGCTTTCTTAGGAATCTATATCTACCTGTAGATTTGCACAACGAGTGGCACTCATAAAGAATGAAGCTGTTCTTAATGAAGAAATCGATCCCAGATTGGTAAGCAACTTTTAACTATGTTAAAAAAAAATCAAAGTATATCAAAGATTAGTTAAATTTTGGGGGACACTCAGTCTCTGTAACCAGGCAACGTTCTGAATACTGGAAATGTGTTAAATCATTTAATTCTCACAACAACCTCATGAGTAGATGCCATCTCTTCCTCTACTTTACAGATGACAAAACTGAAACGCAGAAATATTTAGTGATCTGATCTGAGTAACAGTGCTGATTGGTAGCAGAACAGGATTAAGACACAGACAGTCTGCCGCCAGGGCCTGTGCTCTTACCTACAGCCCCCTTTACTCCATCAGTTAGGGGCACAGTGAGTCCTGGGGACATACACAGAATCATATACAGTTATATTTGTAGGCAGGTCGTAGCCTTTCAAAAAAAAAAGTCAGCTTAACTTTCTAAAGACAATAATTATAGACCATCTTTTATAAAAGCTTATCGAGAAAAAGAAGTCCTAATGGTTATTAAATAGAATAGTATTTTGCATGACTGTTCTGTTACTTATTCTAGAGATTTTTAAAAGTTAATAGTTGGTTTGATCCATGGAAAAATGGCCAAGCCTCTAGTTTTATAAAAATGAATTCTTCTTTATCAGTTCTTTTTTTAAAGGAAAAATATTTGCAAGTTACATGATTCAGCTACTCATTATAAATGCAGATATTTTTTCTCTTCTCTATTTTGTTAGTCTTCAAATAAAACACAACAAGGAATTAACTCCTGTCAACATTGGAAATGTTGAAATAAAATATTTCAGTTTTGTAAAACTCCAAAATTAAGATTATATTACTTTGCAAATCAGTCACCTTTAAAAAAAATTTTTTTTTCTCTAGAAAATAAGCTGGTGTAAGCTTAGTGGTATGCGTTATAAAAAAGATGTGAAATCTTACCAACAGTGCTTCATTTACAAATTTCTCAAATTCCAAACAAGAAAATCTCAAGTTCACTGTTACCCATATTAACTACTTCCTCTTGAGTGTTTGCCCTTCCTTCCCTGAAATCATTCCATTGAAGGGTAGAGGAAAAGAAGGACAAAAGAATAATGGGGCTGACTGTTTTGTCCTACTTGCCTCAGGGAGCCCGAGCTCCCCTGACAGCATTCTCTTCTGGAGAAACCAGTGGGTGAGGCAGGATCCCTTTCCAGTCCAGTCCCTGGTCAGCACCACAGGGTACCTCCACTGGAAAAAGGAGACACAATTCAAAGGCCTAAGTCAAATGGAACTGAACTCCTAGGATGAATTCTTCTGCTGTTCCTACCCTGCCAGCAGCCCTGTAATATTACTGTGCAGAATGAGAAAGATAGGAATGCACTATTAGCCTGAAGACAAAAATTACTTCATAACTGAAGGAAAACAAACATATTAGACATTGAGGTTATTTTTTCCCTTCAAATTTGGCTAGAGAGACTTTTCTTTGAAGGAACTTGAGGAATTTGAACAAAGGTGAACATTATCGTGTGTTAGATGTAAGACTGTGAGAGATTTAAAGAAACGACAAATCAGGAGTCAAAAACTAATAGCTAATTGAACAAATGTTGAGGTCTTCCTGGTGCAGAATTATCTGGTAATTGACAAGTGTTGTTTCCTCATCTCCTTTATAATTGCTTCTAAAAACTGATATTACTGTTCATTATTTTATGTACAGAGCTTTTCTGAAGCACAAGTGACAGTTGAAAAGTTGTCCTCAAAACCACCCAAAACACAACTGAATGGGAAAAATAAACACCAAATTTAGGGAAGACTCTATGGGATGGGCGTTCACAAGAGTCTGTAATGTTTTATTTCTTAAGTTAAGTAGTGGGTACATGGTATTATTTATACCTTTTTGTATATCTGAAGTAGTTCATACTAAAAAGTAAAATCACATGAATTAAGGTGATTCATCACATTCACAATTAAAAGAAAAAATGAAATGATCACATCACTAGATGCAGAAAAAGTGTTTGAAAAGACCCATCAAACTATGAATATAAGTGAACATCCTTCGAATGATTAAGGGTATCAACCAAAAACTACAGCAAACATTTTAAAGTTGAAACGTTAGAAGGAATAAGACAAGAATATCTTAAGCACTATACTTGGAGGTTCTTAGGAAAGAGACTTTTTTTTTAATTTATGAGGATTTGATAAGAAGAATATCTGTCATTACTTGTGGACAATTTGATTGCTCATATAGAATATCCAAGAGTGTTTAATAACAAGTAAACAGATAACCAAAATAATATTCAGAAAATTAATCCATTCATAAAAATGAATTGCCTTCCTATATATCAAAAGCCAATAATTAGAAAATGCAATTTTATAAAAATTCCGTTTATAATAGCAACAAAAACTTTAAAATTATAGGAATAAAATCTAATTAAAGACATATACAGATTAGTATTGAAAGGAATCAGAAAGCTATACCATGTTCATGGATGTAATGATTCATAGCATTACTTTAATGTCTTATCAAATTAACCTTTTACTCAAATTTATTTCCAGTTAAAATTTGAGGAGGGCCTTTGGTAGAATTTTACAAGCCAAATCTAAAATTTATATGAAAGAGCAAATGATCAGGAATAGTGAAGTCTATTTTGGAAGAGAACAAGATGGAAGGGGCTTATTCTATCTAGATGCCCAAAATTTTTTAAGATATAGTAATTAAAACAGTGTAGTATTACGATACATATAGTCAAGTAGACAAATGTTTTTAACCAGTAGCCCAGAAAAAAAAACAAGTTACATGTGGAAATATATAACAGAATTATAATAGAAAATCTTGCATGATTAGCCATAAAAAAATTAAAATTAGATCCATATCTCACACTTCCTACAAAATAAAATCTATCAACCTAAATGTAAAAAGCAAAACTTTAAAACTTTTATAAGAGCATATAGGAAAACATTGCTATGGCTTTAGGTAAAATAGATTTTCTTAAAGAAGACACAAATATAAAGCTCAAAACAAAAGAAGTTGCTAATGAAATTATATTGAAATTTAAAACTTTCATTTAACAAAAAGAACACCACAGAGTGAAAAACATTACATAGATTGGGAGAAAACATGTGCATTGCATACAACTAACAAAGGGTTCACATCCCGAATATATAAAGAAACCTGCAAATTAATAAGGAAAAGAAAAACAACTCAACTGAAACATGGGCAAGATGGTGAATAAATAATTCACAGAAGAAGAAACCCAAACAGCCAGTATGCATATGCAAAGATGATCGACCTCACTAATAATCATGAAAATACTAGTTCTAAATTAGAACTAGATAAGAGACCATTTTACACCCACCTAGATAGGCAAGATTAAAGTGTCTGGCAATACTACGTACAAAATGACAAAAATGTGGGGAAACAGGAGCTTACATATATAGCTGCTGAGAATATGAATTTATGCATCCATTCTGAAGAGCAGTTTGGCAATATATAATAAGGGGGTGCACTAACTCTACCTCCACACAGTTCTAGGTAAACACTACAGGGAAACTCTCCCACACATGCCCAGAGACTTATAATGTTCACAGCAACACTCTTTGTAATCGCAAAAGTAAAGCTCCTGAATGTCCCTCAACAGGAGACATAGATACGTAAATTGTGATACATTCCTTTACTGAAATACTATATGTCCATGAAAATTCATGAACTAGAGCCACATGAAGCAATATAAATAATCTCAAAAACATAGTGTGAGGGGGAAAAAAAAGCAAGTTGCAGTTACATGCAGTATGGCAACATTTACATAAAGTGTAAGGCATGCAAGATGATATCATACATCATTTACAGTCACATCTGTACATATGGAGTAAATGTATAAAACATGCAGGGAAATGCTACCCACTAAATGCAGGACAGCAATCACTCCAGGAAGGACAGAAGGGGAACAGGAATAAGGGATACCATTTCCATCAGTAATGTTTTATTTGTTAAGAAAAATCCTAGAACTATTTTGACAAAATGTTAAGATTTAACAAAGCTGGGTGCTAAGTACAAGAGTGCCTTTTATATCATCCTCTGTACATTTTTGTTCATAATTTTAAAAGATGTATGGTTCTCTGTCACATAGTTCCCCTCAGTGAGGAGTTGACATTTACGCTCCTGCCTTGCCGTTTGCAGATGATTATACGCCTACAAAAGGAAATCCAGGAACTGAAGGATGAACTGGCCATTGTCACTGGGGAGCAGAGGACAGAGGCACTCACAGAAGCAGAGCTCCTTCAGTAAGACTGCAGACTTTTTCTTTTTCTTTAACCGTTCAAGTCTGTGTTAACTTCTTTGTTGGCCCTAATATTATGAATTCACCTCAAAGAACGAAGTTCTCCTGGGACGGTCTGAAATTGCATTGAGGCGCCAGTTAAGAGTGGCGGCTTTCCATGAAAAGCTGGATAAGGCTGGCAGGGTTTTTGCCTCCTCAGCTTTGAGGAAGTAAAGAACAGAGCATAGAGAGGACGGGAATATCCTTCTCATGCCAGCTGAAGAAAAGAGGTTGTATAATAGTCATGCAGTTTTTAAATGTATACACCAAACACTCTTAAGCTGTGGATCTCAGATCTGAAAGGAATTCAAGAAACGTCCCTTGTCTTAAAGAGCATCTTGCTGCAAGCACCAGTTTATCCCATGCCAAAGTAAGCTCTCTCCTTTAATAAATGGATGGTCCATACATTACAGTTCAAACACTCAAGATGGAAATGAAAGCAGGTATTCGGGGCTTCCTCCAAGTGCGGCATCTTTCAGAGCCTTTAGATTTGCAGCCATATGGCATACCAGGGGCACAGCGTGGCTCTCGTTCTCTCTCTGATCACGGGCCACAGTGGCGGGCTCTCTTGTTGTTTCTGTGCTGCTTATTAAGCACTGTGGAGTGATCATAACGGACTAGGCTTAGAAGGCACTGGTATTCTCTATTTCAGAATAACAAAGCTACACAAGATTTTTTTTAAGGTTTTCTGTCATTTCACATAACCCTCTCTCAACAGAGAAAACGATAACAGATGATGAAAGTATTTTCTTGAAACAAGCTCATGGCTGCCCCTGAAGGTAGGTGTAAAGCTTGAGAAGCCTTAGGCAAGGTTTCTGTTATACTCAAAGCCTTCCTCCTCTAGGATAGCATTTCCTGGTTCTAGAACACTGTGTTTAATAATATGATAGGCCCCTAAGGCTTTCCTTACAAAACCACTTTGTGGCGTATATGCAATTAGGGTGAAATGTGACTGCCAAATTTCACATTTTAGAGACTTTCATGTCACTCCTTGAAATAACTTGGGATATCTTAGATATTGAGAAGCCCAAGTTTAAAACTCCTTTACTATGGTGCTCCCTTCCCCTCAAAGAAAGGACTTACCCAATATTATTTTTGAAGAAGTCTCTTCAGAACTTTGATCTTCAAATCAGAATCCAACCAGCAAAACAAAACCATTCTAGGCCTCTCAACGGCAGGAATTTAATATAGGAAATTTGTTGCCCAGGAGATGGTACTATGAGGTACTGCAGCACCCCAGAGATCAGAGCAGCAGGAGGAGGTCCTACGCCCCCAGGACTGGAGGGACATCGGTAGAAGGTTGTGTTACCAAGGCCAGAGACTAGTGCCAGCCAGCAGGAGCTGGACAAGATGAACGCTGCCCGACAGAATGGAAGCTGAGGCCTCTGAAGAGCCATGGGTGCTGTAGAGGCATCATCCCAGCAGGGAGGCCTGGCTTCTCCCTCACCTCCCCTTTCAGTCTCCACCAGTGCCTCCCGTTGGCTGAACCACTTACCCAAAAGCCAGTTGTTAAAAGAGTCAGGGAGTGTAGTTTCCTGTGATGCAGAGTCAAACAAGGGGAAAGTGGAAATTGGATCTAAAAGCAAACAGGGAAATGACCAACATATCAAATAAGTAACAGTGTTTTCTCTAATTCCTGTGTACTCTGTGTTGCTCAGAAGGCTCCGTTTAAGGGTAAGATTCTGACTGTTGTGGTTCAAAATGTCAGAATGTACAAAAATATGCTGCAGGTTCCCTCCAGATTGGGGGGCTTTTAGAACTGATATAAAGAAACATCGGAATCTCTAGCCACAGCCAAGAATAAGAAGTAAACTTGATAAGGGATTAGAAGCTTCGAGGAATTCCTGGGAGACTGAACAGTGGGATTGAGATGGGCAAGAGAAGAGGATAGACCAAGTCATGGTGCAGCACCACCAAGGTCCCATGTCTAGAAGTGGTGGCACCCTGGAGCAGGAGAGGGCTGGGAACAGCCGCTGAGGGTTGGTAGAGCTCTTGTAGTGGGAGGAGTTTGTTCCTATGAACCCCTGTGTACTCCCTTCTTCCTTTCTCCCCGCAGTGTTTAGGTCAGTGTTTAGGATGGGGAAATAGGGAAGGACCCCAGGTAGCTGATGATGCCCAGGACAAAGAGGGACTGCATAAGCTCTAGAGACCAGCTGCTGTCTCCAGCTCTGCCCATCTCCTGTTCTCACTGAAAACAGTAGGGAGCACAGGCACCCACAGCTGCTTCAGTCCCTCACCTGAGACTGGCTGCCCAAGCTGAGAGAGCTTAGAGTCCAGGAAATGTGAGCTCACAGTTGGGAGTGACTAGGAATATGAGGACAGCCAACACGGAAAAAGCCAAGAACAAGCATTTACAGCTTGGAGGGCTTCAGAACTAAGCAAGAAAAGTGGTTACTATCTTTAGAGATATAAAACATGGCATTCCATCCATGAAACAATAACAGGATCAAGAGGAGATCTTGAAAATGAAAAAAATGTACTTGTTGCCATTAAGAACTTAATGATGGCCAAATAGCAGAATGTAAACACAGAGGGGCAAATTAGTGAACCAGGAAGGTGGGGGCTAAGGGATTCTTCCAGAATATAAGATAAAAGGGTAAAAAGAGAAAGTTTAAAGAAAAGAATCGTAGAGAATAGCTCTAGATTTGTCAACATGTAGGAAAACAGAATTTATGGAGAAGAAGTAGAGATAATGCAGGGGAGCCAATAGTTAAAGAAAGAAAACCTATTTCTTGGAACTAAAAAAAAGAAAAAGACATAGGACTTCAGAAAGAAAGGGTTACCATGTGCTGAGTAGTATAATAATGTTGTAGAAAAATTTTAGAACGTCACCAGATAGAAAATAATCCTAAAAGTTATCTGAGAAGAAAATTATTAACAACCAAGAATCTGCTTTAGAGACGACTTCTCATCAACAACTCTGGAAACAAGAACTTCTAGTGCTGAAACACAAAACAAAACAAAAAAGGACTATGAATGGAGATTTTTGTATCTAGCCAAATTAATATTCAAAGGTGAAGGTGAAATAAAGCCACTTTTCAGGCATACAAGCTTTCAGACAGAAAATTTACCATGCTACATCCTCTCTTAAAGAGACTACCGGGCTTCCCTGGTGGCGCGGTGGTTGCGAGTCCGCCTGCCCATGCAGGGGACATGGGTTCGTGCCGGGGTCTGGGAAGATCCCACATGCCGCGGAGTGGCTGGGCCCGTGAGCCATGGCCGCTGAGCCTGCACCTCCGGAGCCTGTGCTCCGCGGGAGAGGCCGCGGCAGTGAGAGGCCCGCGTACCGCAAAAAAAAAAAGAGACTACCACAGACTATACTTTCGCAAAAAGAAAAATTCTATGAAGAATAAGAAACAATAATAAGCACATTTTGTTATAACTTCTTTATGATATTTAATATTGGATTACGTTTACATTACCTCTTTTACTAACTTGCCATTTATTATATAAACAGATGTTTCTATCTAAAAGTTACTGACAACAAGCAAATTTGCCAGTCACAGGAGTTTCGGGGTAGAATCATGAGAAATAAAATTGTGACAACAGATCTAAAATACTGACAGATGGTTAGATTTTGGATTGGTTTCCTTTGATCCACAGATAACAAATATACAAATGTCAATTGGAACAGACTCCATACAGACAGTATGTAGGGTTGCCATTAGTTTTTCTGGACAATTGGTTCACTCATTCACGCATTAAATGTTTATTATTCATCTACTATTCACACAACTCTATCCTGGGCCCTGAAAGGAGCACAAAGATGAACAAAACCTAGATCCAGCTCTCAATCGGTTCACAAGTTAGTGGCAGTGACAGACACGAGCACAAGTAATTATGATGCAACATATAAGTATTATGAGGAGAGATGAATAAAACATGAGACTGCAGAGATAGTGATGATTAATTTTGAGCTCAGGAATCATGTAAAATTAGTTCATGTGCTAATAAGTGAACTTCAGCAATTTGCAATGAAGTCGCTTCTCTGCTGTCAGTATAAGAGCGCTATATTGCATCACATCTCATCAATGGTTTCTGAGCAGCAGCTGGGGAGAACTCACGCGCAAACTGCATTCACCCTGCCAAAGCCAAGCGTAGAGTTTCACAATCCAGTAACCTTGGTGCTTGTTCATGCTGATGGTGAGGATTATTCAGATAATGTGGTTTTTTGTTATTGTTTTTGTTATATTATAGTTGCATTTATGTTTTGGCATAATTAGCTAGATCAATATTGGTACAACTTAAAATTCATCAGATTTAAGAGTGCTTTATCATGTTAAAGTAAAAGAGATAAGTTAAAATTTGTCCCTAACGTGGCTCTGCCATTTAATACCGTCTGTGCTTCTTTGTCCTCTGGGGCCCCTGGACATTTACTCAGGAATGGGAATGAGCTTCAGTCCTCCCATTGCGCCCAGACTCCCGGATGGCAAGGGTGGGAGGGAGGTAGTAGTGTAGCAGAGAGGAAGAGTCCCACAGCTTGGCAGGACAGAGTGGCAGGAATGTTCTAGCCTTGTCTACTTGTCTGTGCTGCTGATTCCTGGGCTTATGCTGACTGGCATGGCATGAAGACATTCCTCTCAGGGATTCTGCGAAGGACATCAGAAAGCAGATATTTAATAGATAATATATTCTATGTAGTATGCATTGGACAGTTTGGAGATGTCTGTTAATACCTAGCCCTATCAAATTTTTTGAACTATTTCCCAGAATTTCAGTTCTTAATGTAAATATTTGTTGCATTGACTTGGATGCTTCAACTGAAGAGGATTTCAGATGTCAGCCTCCAGTTATTGGGATATTTTTAGTTTACATCTTTTTCTTTTTTTTTTTTTTTTTGGCCTGTGTAAAATTTGAAAAGAGACAGCTGGATGGAGGCTGTATAGCCAAGTTAATGTTTATACAAAACTTCTTGGGTGAAGATTTAATTCTGATTGGTTCTCTAAACACATATCTCATTCTTCCTTTAAAAAAATCCCTTAGGCCTCCGGCTAGGGTGGAAGCTTTATTTCCTGGCCCAAGTCTAAATGAGTAGAATATTTTCCGCACAGGAACATTTTCTTTCTGAGACGGAACTGAATTGGATCTCATGGGCTCAAGTTTGCCCAAAGTAAATTTACAAACATCTCGATCCTTTGCTTTTCTTTTCTCTTTTATCTCCCGGCTTTATTGAGATATAATTGACATATAACATTGTGTAAGTTTAAAGAGTACAGTGCGATGATTTAATATAGGTATATATTGTGAAATAATTACCACGATAAGGTTAGTTAACGCCTCCATCACCTCACATAGTTACTTATGTAACTGTGTTTCTGTGTGTGAAGAGAACATTTAACATCTACCCTGTAGGCAGTTTTCAAGAATACAATACAGTATTGTTAACTATAGTCACCATGCTGTACATTAGGTCCTCAGAATGTATTCATCTTAAAACTGGAAGTTTGTACCTTTTGACCTCCATCTCCCTATTTCCCCTGCCCTCCAGCCCCTGGCAACCGCTGATCTACTCTCTGAGTTCAACATTTAATTTTGTACACATAAGTAAGTTCATACAGTATTGGTCTGTCTCTAACTTATTTCCTTTAGTTAATTTTTATAAATCAGTTAATCCTTCAAACTGAATTTATTGAGTACCTACTGGGTGCTAATCATTTTAATAGGTGTTTTGGGGGGGTTAGTAATATAGGATACAACAAATAATTCCAAGGATTTACAGTTTTATTGGGAAAATAAGATATATGCACACAGGCACATTTATACACACACATATGTATATATAAAACAGAGAATAAAAGAGTGTATTAGTAGAAAGAACAAATGGACACTGAGAATTGTAAAACATTAATTATACTTTTAATTCTAATCATGTTAGTTTTTAATGGCTCTTTTATGTGTAAATGCTATCTTATGACTAAATGCTATCTATGCTCACTTTCAGCTCCATGTTTTTAAATCTAATATCAATTTATCACACATGGTTTAATACAGTATTTGCTCATAATCTATGATAATGAAAAGCTAAATCGTTATGTAGGAATGGGGGAAGCCATTGCAGATATCACTCACTGAGCAAGCCAACGAAGCCTGAAAGGATGTCACGAGGAAAAAGGCACCATTCTAAGATGAAGCAGACCACATAAACAAGGCTACCTAGAGGGATTGAGCACAGTGTGTGTGTGTGTGGCAGGGGTGGGGGGTGATATTTGCCGAGGTTGCGGGTAGGGGAAGAAACTGTGAAAAAGAAACAAGAGGGAGGTATTAAGAGTGACTGAAATATTCTATATCATGATTTTAGTGGTGGTTACATAAGTATACACATTGGTCAAAAGTCATAGTACTACACACCTAGAAAGGGTAAATTTAAAATTTTACCATCTGTAAATTTAACCTCGACTAACCTGACTTTTAAAAAACTGGAGAAATCTGTATGACGAAACATAGAATTAAAAGACTAGTCATTAAACAAGCCAAAGCAAAATAAAACTGTACAATGAGGGATTTTCCTTTAAGTAAAATTTTGCTATAATTAGTTTAATAATAGCAACGTATCTTTGATGACAAGCCCCTAAGCACACATATATTTTTACAATTAATGACTACATATACAAGTTGAGGAGAACTTCCTCAGTTTCCTGCTCTGCTACCAAACCTGCACACCATCCTGCACCTGTATCCACCCTCTACTCCTTCTTGTTACAGTAGAGAAGGTGTCTCTTCCAGAGCCGACCTCACCAATTGTGCTCTCAACCCCAGTGCCTTCTGCCATGTCAGGGACCTCAACTCCCCTTCTATTTTTTTCTCTGTCTACAGCTTCTCTCTTTTTACTGGGCTCTTCTTTTTAGTATTTGGGCTCAAGTTTCCCGTATTTGAAACAAAATGCTCCCCCTTGAGCAAACATCCCCCTCTACCTACTGTCACTTTCCTCTCCTTTAAGCTAAACGACTCCAAGAAGTTGCCTTCACTCACGGTCTCCCTTCCTTTCCACCCCACTCACTACACTACACACTCCAATCTGACTTTTGCCCCATTGATGGACCCCAGTGTAGATCAGTTTGATGGGCCTATGTCAGTCTTCATCTTCGGTGACCTCTCAGCAGCATTCAACATTATGCACCACGCTCTCGCTGAAACTTTCTCTTCTCTTGTCTTCTTCCCATCTCCTGACTGCTCTTTGGCTTCTTGGGCCAGATTATCCTCCTTTCATGTGGGTATTCCTCAAGGCATGGTCATAAGACCTCCTCTTCTCTTTTTCTTTATACTTTTTCCTAGATGATCTCCGCAACACCCACACGTCAGTTTCCATCCAGATGCTGATGACTCGTATTTATTTTACTCATCCATATTTATTCTTCTCTGAATGCCCTGCTCATTGATCACATTGCCTACCTGACAGCTGGCCCTGAACTCAACATGCCCCGAGCTGAATTCTTTTCCATCTTTCTCCAGACCTGATCTCAGCCACTGGATCCCCCTCAGTCAATGTCTCTACAAGCCGTACAGTTGCCCAGGCCAGAAACTTAGAAGCTACCTGTGATTGTAATCATTTTCTCATCCCCCAAATCCAACCCATCTGGAAGTCCTGTTGACTCTGTCCTCAAAGCATGTCTTGACTTGGACCACTTCACACCACCTCTGCTGTTGTTATCCTCGCCCAAACCTCCGTCATCTTTTTTCTACTACTAAATTTGTATCATAATAGGTTCTTCCGCTCCCCTCTAAATCTTTTTCTGTGCAGCCAGAATATTCCTTTTTAAAAACACAGTCCTTACCATTTCACTCTTCTTGAAACTCCGCAGTGACTTCTGACTTCCTGTTGTTCCTGGGAAAACACCAAAATCCTGCATGTGGCCTACAACTGTCTGCCTGCTCTGACCCCTTACTGTGTTTTCAGCCACATTTCATATTCCTCTCCCCTTTGCTCCCTTTACTTCGACAGCACCGACCTTTCAGTGTTTAATTTCGTCCTGTCTTCTAACCTGGGGCCATTGCATGTGCAGTCGCTTCTGCCTTCTGCCTGTGATGACAGGCATAGGGACATGTACACACACACACACACAGACGCACACACATTGTTTTGTTTATTCTACTCATCCTTCAAACCTCAGTTTAAATTGTTCCTCCTCAAAGACATCTTCTCTGACTTGCAGCCCCAACTAAATCATGACTGTGCTGCACATTTCTGTGTTTTTCTGTGCTTTTCCTTTGGAGCACTTATCTCTGTTTACAGCCATGTACTTGTGGCATTGTTTGGTTGTTATCTGTGTCCCCACCCTATGGAAAGGCCTTTGAAGGCAGGAGCCATGTCTGCTTTAAATGAATGTACACAGCACCTTTCTTTGTATCATTCTGTGACACACAATCAAAGAATATGCAGTGAATATTAATACAGCAAAGATTATGCATACGCTACATTAAACCCACAACGGGAAAAACTTCAGAGGTACTTGACTGGCTCATGAGCACGTAATCACACAATTTAAGGTATTGAACGATGGAAATCCACCTGTGCAGGCAAGTGTTACCTGAAGGAAATGATGCCCTAGTTTGAAGTACATTTTACCAAACAGGAAATGACCTGGGGCTCTGGCCAGGGCAGCCTTCACTCCTGCTCTTTAGGAGTCCCCAAACTCCTCTTTGCTCTACTTCCTCTCCTATTGGGGAATAATCCCATCCTTCCAGACTGAAACAGTCAGTAAAGCTGGGAGCTGTGCTGGAGTTGACCCTCAGGCTCTTAAACCATGTGCAAAACAGAGGGTAGGCCTTCACCTTTCATCCTTGGGGCTTGGCGCGATAGTTGGAAATAGTTATCTGATGGGATTTCTTTTAATACAATTAAATGATTTAAGACCAAATACAGTTTAAATATAGTTTAAAACCAAACACATTGTGTTATCAAACCCACAAACAGGAAATTTGTTTCAAAAGGGCATATCTGTACTAATAAAATCTTCATTGATACCCAAACTTTTATTTCAATGCAAATAAATATACCTAAAGGAAGAGACTTAAATCCCCATTTTTGCACCAAATAAATCTCACTTTGAAATAAAACTAATTTATACCTTTATTCATTCTTTCTAGTGAATAAACACTGATTGAGTATTGTTGATACCATGTCAGGCACTGTGTTAGGAATCGGAAGCTCAGAGACAAACCAAAGGGTCCTGCAGGAGGCTGGCCATTGGAGAGAGAGGGACAGATGACCAGACATACATGCTTAGTGATGGTGCTGAGCTGCTGTCATAGACACCCGGATCCAAGATGGGGAGGGCAAGCTGTTTTGCAAAGGACAGAGGACCATGGAGGAAAGACTTTATAGAGGAAGTGACATACAGAAAACCCATCAGCACTTTCATCCTTTTAAAGTAAGCATTTAAAGGTGACTTCAGGAAAAGTCATTTCCACCATGTTTAACTTGCAGCTCAATTTTTTTTTATTAGACTAGTCTAATAAAAGTTTAATTGGGTTCAGTTTCTCAATATGTTTGAACTGGATTAAAACCAAAAAACAGATTTCAACTATAGGTATAGTGGCTCTCCTGAACCTAAAATTTGATAAGTTGTTCCCAAAGATATGGGACAAAATAACTAAAATCAAGACCATCCCATATAATTTGAGATATACCATCATCATGATGATAAGTCTTGTCCTGTGACCCTCCGATTATTTTTGAAATGAGAGGAAGCAAGCAAAAAATAAATGATTCCCTTCAATATTACAGTTAATACAGTCCTAATGAGAATTACTGATAGATACCAAAGCAGTCTTTTAGGGAGAATCTCTTGTCAGTACTTAACTCTAAATCAATAATACTTTATCCTTTTTATATTTGGCTTATTGTCACTGGCCTCCAAAGTGATTTTATTTGTCAAACCACTGTTAAGAATGTTTTTTTTCTTTTTTTAAAAAAATAAGTTTCAGGTGTAGAACATTATAATCAATATCTGTATACACTACAAAGTGATCACCACAACTAGTCTAGCTACCATCCATCACCATGCAGTTGACGCCCTTCACCTCTGGTAACCATTAATCTGATCTCTGTATCTATGAGGTTTTCTTTGTTTTATTTTGTGTGTTTGTTTTGTTTTTTTAGATTCCATATGTGAGTGAAAACATATGGTACTTGTCTTTCTCTGTCTGACTTATTTTACTTAGCATAACACCTTCAAGGTCCATTCATGTCGTTGAAAATGTCAGGATTCCATTCCTTTCCATGGCTGAGTAGTATTCCATTGTGTATATATGTCACATCTTCTTTATCCATTTATCCACCAATGGGCATTTAGGTTGTTTTCATGTCTTGGCCCTTGTAAATAATGCTTCAATGAACATAGGGGTACATATATCTTTTCCAATGAGTGTTTCATGTTCTTCAGATAAATACCCAGAAATGGTATGGCTGGGGCATATGATAGTTCTATTCTTAATTTTTTGAGGAATCTCCATACTGTTTGTCATAGTGGCTGTACCAATTTACAGTCCCACCAAAAGTGTACAAGTGTTCCCTTTTTTCCACATCCTTTCCAACATTTGTAATTCTTTGTCTTTTTGATAATAGCCATTCTAACAGGTGTGAGATGGTGTGTCATCATGGTTTTGATTTGTATTTCCCTAATAGTGATGTGGGACATCTTTTCATGTGCCTGTTGGCCATCTGTATATCTTTGTTGGAAAAATATCTATTCAGATCCTCTGCCCATCTTTTAATCAGGTTGTTTTTTGTTGTTGTTGAGCTGTATGGGTTCTTTATATGTTTTTAATATTAACCCCTTATTGGATATATGATTTGCAAATATCTTCTACCATTCAGTGGGTTGCCTTTTCATTTTGATGATGGTTTCCTTCATCGTGCAGAAGCTTTTTAGTTTGATGTAGTCCTATTTGTTTATTTTTACTTTTGTTTCCCTTGCCTTTGGAGTCAGATCCACAAAAATGTGGTGAAGACTGACATCAATGAGTTTACCACCTGTGTTTTCTTGTAGGAATTTTATGGTTTCGAGTCTTACACTCAAGTCTTTAATCCATTTTGAGTTAAATTTTGTATATGGCATAAGTCAGTGGTCTAGATTCATTCTTTTGCATATGGCTGTCCAATTTTCCCAGCATCATTTATTGAAAAGACTTTCTCCATTGTATGTTCTTTGATCCTTTGTTATAAATTAATTGTTCATATATGTGTGACTTTTGATTCTGTTTCATTGATCTGTGTGTCTGTTTTTGTGCCAGTACCATACTGTTTTGATTACTATAACTTTGTAGTATAGTTCAAAATCCAAGTGGTTTTATTTGTCAAACCACTATTAAAAATACGTTTCAAAATCATGACTTATGCTGTACAAGTTCTATGATATGATGAGCTCTCCTGATTGTTCTTCCACTGTGGAGACAGAGAGGAGTAGATTTCAGGAAACAGTGTTCCCTAAGGATAAGAGATTGAGATGGAGATAGGGATTGAGATGGGGAGAGGGAGAGGGACAGAAGTAGAGATAGAGAGGAGGTTGGAGAGACAGAGAAAGAGAGAGAGAAGCTTATACAGGAATCTGAACAATCTCTTGAAAATTATTAGAAATATGACTGAACGCTGTCCTACACCAGATTGTTCATTAAAAAATGAAAAATCTCAAGAAAGTTTGTGCCTAATTTCTCATTATTATGGATGAAATTGTCCCAATGACAGTGATATTGACTACTGTGACTATCCAGAACCTCTTTCCAGGACCCAGTGGCCTCACATGGCCTGGCCCCTGGCAACCTCTGCAGCCCCATTCCCTCCCAAGCCTCTCCTCCTCACCATCCCTCCCCTGAAACACTCCTCCCTCACTTCATTACTCAAATGTCACATTATCAGAAAGACCTTCCCAGGCCATGTTATCTAAAATACACCTTCCCCTGTCACTCTTTATCTCCTTTATGCTGAGTTATTTTTCTTCATAGCAGCAACGTCATGTTTAATGTTTCATTATCCGTTGTCTGTCTCTCCCTCCTTCATGAGGACTGGGACCTCATCTGTGTTGTTTTCCATGTACCTGGCCCATGGTAGACCCTCCATAAATATTTGTTGAGTGAATTGGTGAGCACTCTGTCAGGGCCTCAGTTCCCTCTCTGGCTCCTTTCATGAGCCATTCATTTTCCATCTAGGACCTCTACTCAGAGCTGCCCAGGTGTTTGGTATGCACCAGGATCCTTAGAACCAGTCTCTGTGAACAGTAAGCACTTCCTGACATTTAGATTCAACACGCACTGGTTTGGTATCCACTGGTGTGGGTTTCATCTTATCATTGTGAATGATGGAGGAAGTATCTGAAATATTCAGAATTTTGCCCACAGCTATTTTGTGAGCTTTGTCTGACTGAGATAAGGCAGAGAAAATTTATTTGAATGGACTGAGAGTCAAGAGACTTGAATTCTAATCTTGACTCTCCTTCTAATCGAAGGGGATCTTAACTGATCCCTCTACCTCAATCTTCTAATCGTTGCTGTGTGACCTTGGGCAAATTATATCATCTACATGTGTCTCAGTTACTCATCCATTGTGTGGGAATAATAACAGTACCCACTCACTGTGCTATTATGAGGATTGATAAAATAATTCATGCTATGCATTAAACACAATTATTATGATTATTATTATTACCTATGCTTCTTTGATACAACTTTTATTGCTGCTGAGGAATCTATTCACTTCAATTAGATATTTTGTCAGCCTCCTCTATTAGAAACAAAGGAGCAGGGACTTCCCTGGTGGTCCAATGGGTGAGACTCCACACTCCCAATGCAGGGGGCCCAGGTTTGATCCCTGGTCAGGGAACTAGATCCCACATGCATGCCACAACAAAGAGCCTGCATGCTACAAGTAAAGATCCTGCACGCCGCAGTGAAGATCCCACAAGCCACAACTAAGACCTGGAGCAGCCAAAATAAATAAATATTTAAAAAAAAAACTATTTAAAAAAAAAAAGAAAGAAAGGAGCAAACCATGTTTTAATGTCTCTCTTTAGCATTTACACACACTTACACATTCATGTACAAAGAAAGAGGTAGTACCGGAAGGAAAAACCAGGAAAATGTTTTTAGAATTACTAGTGGTGGATTTTGGTTTGTTTTGTTTTGTTTTTAGTTCTTTTTACCTGGCTCTATTTCCTAAAATTTCTACAGAAAATTAAAGGTTATTTTTAAAAGAATTCACGTCACTTACTGATTTTACACCTCCAAGTGGCAAAATAAAGCTATTTTTAGTTAATTAACAAACAGCAGAAAAAAATGCCCTTCTTCGTTAACTCCACTCTTACACTAAATTTCACAGTGGGATTAAAAACAAATGTTCTCTCTTGGCATATAGCAAATTATTGCATAACACACATAGTTGTTTCTGAGATCTAAATTACATCTGCTCCTGGAATTTTAACTTTAAATTAGTTTATAATATTTGTATTCATTTTTTGTATATTTGGGCTATAATATTGTGTATTATTAATCAGTCACTTCAGAGTGGTGCTTTTCTAATACAGTTGATATAAGACTGTATCTCTAAAGGGCTAAAGAAAACAAAGACTATAAATTGCCGGAATGGATTGTTCACAAAATGCTTCCAAATTGGAGTTGTTTGCTTTCCATCTTACTGTCCGCTTCCTTAACCATAACAGAGCTTCCCATACCCCCGAAGTGTGAAAAATGCGCTAAGACCGTTAAGATATTTGGAAATTTAAAGATAAAGTAGCAGCCTGAATCATAGTCAGAACTGAGGCATAAAGTTTATATTTGTACTTAAAACAAAATTATAAATTTAAACAAAATCTTTGTGAATATGTATATATGTATATTTACATGATAAAATATATGTAAGTATGTAAGTAATATGTACTCATCGAAATTCTGAAAAATACAGGCAGACATAAAAAGGAAAACAACATGTATATATAATGCCCGTATCTGAGCACGTGGGAGACATGCCAGAAGTAAAAGGCAGATACTTTTTGCTTGAGTGACGTTGGTGTAGACTTTTTCCCCTAGATGACTTTGCAAGGGACTTATAAATGTTATATCCAACATCAAGATATGGACTCCAAGCCCCTGTTCTCTCTTCCACCCTGTTCTTCAGGATTCCTGCCAGTTGGAATTCTCTGCATCTCTTTAAGTTTGACATAAATACTTTATTTTTGTACCTTAATACTTCTTTTAGGTACTTCCCAGGGTTTTTATTTTGAACTCTCCATTCTTCCTTTCAAATGCTGGACATGTCAGCAAAACCTTCTGTTTTCCATTTTCTGAATTTAGCATTTCAACATCTGTATAATAGTTGTACTAAAAATACACAAAGATAAAACTGTTGGGGAACATCTTAAAATCTTATAAATTGGCAAAATGAATTGAGTTGAAGTGTTTTTCTTGGTGGTTTTTTTTTTTTGCAGTTACTGAGAAGGATCTTGTTTTGATTACTTGTTTGGGGGGAGAAGCGGGGCTCACTTTTTTGTATGATTTTAGGAACCGAACCTTTGGGTATATCTTCTAATTTAACTCTTTGCTTACAAATCTGTGGGCTGAACAGAGTTCAGAGAGAACAGTTTGTCTTAGCTTCATCCCCTGAGGCTTGGGAGAGGAGGTGTTAAGATTTTTCCTTCTATTTCATTCCTTGGCCTTGCTGCTGCTGAAATCTGGAGATTCAGATCCATCCTGAGGCCTTACTTACCAGTCTCTGAGGATTGTTAGGTGCATCGGAGCCCTGTGCTAGAAGCTGTCAAAGCAGCCTACGCAGAAGCATAAAGCATGGTGCCTGGCCAGCAGGAACCATGTGAGGATGTGTGACATCTGGTTTTCAAAAGAAAGAAATAAAGACAAGTAAATGATCATATTCAAAATGGGCAATAAAGACCAGGAGTGTAAAGGACTTAATGAAAGAAAGATTAATGAATCACCCAAATAACTGTCTGTATAGATCAAGCTTTTAAAATAAAATGCCAGAAAATGACCTGCTTCAAGAGCTATCCACATGCAATATCAAAGCAAACTTGAGGACCCTCAGAACTGCTACCAAGTTGCTAGGATCTAGATATAGACACTTTGCTTTTATTTTTCAGCTGTCTTCTCTGTAAAATATAGCTACCCATCCCCCTGATATTCAAGTAAAGATCTGAGAACTTGTGAGAAAATTCAAAAAAAAATTTTTTTTTATATTAAAGAACTCCAACGCAGGACATCATAGCACCAATAGAGTTAACGATACCCCAAAGCAGAGCAAGGATAATCTGTGTCATTCACTGGGCTATGAGATGACAATTATTTTGTGTTCAGTGGAACGTTGGGATAAATCCTACTTCTTGTTACCTTTACACCTATCAAAAAATGCTAGTTTGGCATAACGCAATGGAAGAATTATCTCCAAAATAATATGTAAATCTGAGTTCACAGGAGACATCCAACTCCCTACGAAGGCATCCAAATAAAATGTAAGATGCCTCTTGCAGGTAGCCCCTGATTCCTCCTCCAGCTGACCCTCTCCCGAGCATCCAGAACCCATCTTGTCTGGCGTTCACAGGCTCTCTTATCGAGGCTCGGCTTTACTGCGAAGCTTTACATCCTTAGAGGCAAAAGACGAACATCCCTCAAGACAACACAAGGACAGGCTCTCTTAGCCTGCCCTGATTGGCCTGGCAAACAACCTGTCCTAGTTCTAGCAACCTGACTCCAAGGAGCTAAACTCAGTGATGACTCAAGACTGGTTGTCTTTGTTTGTTTGTTGCTCTATTCCTCAGAGTATTCTTCATTCTCATTCCCATCCTCCCAGCGCAGTTCCCCTAGTGGTCCCCCTGTGTTTATCATTAACCGAGCATACTCATGACTTTGGCCACAGCCTCAAAAATATGTCACCGTCAATGTCAAGGTAACTAGTGCCTGGTGTGTGATTTCTTCAGTTTACTGGAGAAATCAGATTCTCCCTTCTTGCTCACAAGCCCACCTCCTACAATTATGCTTTTCAATTGCTTCCTTCATCAGTTTGCTTTCCGACCAGTCAGCTAGCACGTGCCGCGCAGAGTACGGTACTGTGTGTTTACTTTTCTATTTAATCTGCAACCCCTGGTTGAAATTTGCGGCCACATGTTTCCTCTTCTTTCTGCATCTCACTTTTTCTTATGTTCCCTGATAGCCATAAATTATCTTCTAAGTTTGGAGGAAGAGAGTAACCATCAAGAAACAAAGAAGTTGCTAATCATCAAAGAAATGCAAATTAAACTGAGATGCAATTTTTTTGCCAGTCGTATTGGTAAGAATGAAGAGACGGTGATACCCGTCAGCGAGGGCATGGATGAGCTCTTACCCTGCAGGCAGAGTAGACAGGGCCAGTGGAGGTGGCAGACAGGGAAGCCTGGTCCTGAGTCCTGGGGCAAATTTTTAGCTTGTTCCCCTTGTTGGACAGCCCTGTAGAGCGTTCGTATAAGCTTTTAAATGGGTATGCTTTTCGGCTCGGCTCAGCAATTTAACTTCTAGAAATCTGTCCTTAAGGACAAATGTACAAAGATGTATAGATAAAAATATTTATCACAACACCATTTATAACAGGGAATTGGGTTATGATACATTCATTTAATGAAACGTAATGCAGCAATCTTTTTTTAAATTGGAATATGGTTGCTTTACAATGTTGTGTTAGTTTCTGCCATCCAACTAAGTGAATCAGCTATATGTACACATATATCCCCTCCCTCTTGTACCTCCCTCCCACCCCGCCCCCCATCCTACGCATCTAGGTCACCACAGAGCACCGAGCTGAGCTCCCTGTGCTATACAGTAGGTTCCCACTAGCTCTCTATTTTACACATGGTAGTGCATATATGTCGATCCCAATCTCCCCATTCATTCCCCCCCACCACCCTTTCCACACGTCTGTTCTCTACGTATGTGTCTCTATTCCTGCCTAATGCAGCGATTTTTGATATCAATGAAGACCTATACATATATTGACCTGGGAACACTTCCAAACTCTATATGTTGTTACTTTTGTAACCAAAACGTGCACGTGTATGTATACATTTGTATGCATATATGTATATTTGCTTACAAACAAGTCTGGAAGGATAAACACCAAAATTTCACAGTGTTATCTCTGGGTTCCAGGATTAGAGTAATCATTTTTATTCTATATTCTCTAAACTTTTTGCATTAGGCATGCATCACTCTATGATCAGACAAAATAAAGGTATTTAAAAATATGTTAAAGATACAAAAGTGAAGTGTTCTTTAACTCATAACATTTTCCATAAGTTATCATCAAATCATTCAGCAAACATGTACTAATAATTATGGTAAAAATAAATGCTGTTTATAGAGCATTTGCCAATAGGCATTGCATTACACTTTTATGTACATTAGTCTAATAAAAATTCCACAATAACTTCATGAGACAAATAACAGTCAGTCAATAAGATGAGAAGCAGAGTTAGAGTTTAAACCCTGTTTTGTCTGTCTCCAGAGCTGCTCTTTTGTGGCCCTTGAGCCACAAAGGTGTAAGATTTACAGTGATGACTTAAACCTGAATCTTGCTTCTAGGAGTTAACAGGGCAAAATGCAAGCAGTATTCTAGAATTAGCTAGATTTTTCTATGTTGTTCATCGTCAGAAACTAAGGTCTATCTGGAATTCTAGGTTTTCTTCACTGTTGTTCATTCACTCTAGCTATGCTGTCTAGAAATGGTCTTATCTGGAAGGTCTGCTAAGAGACAAGGAAAGGACTTATATGTTTCCCCTGGTAGGAAATGTGTCCCCCTTTCTATCCTAAGGAATTGGCTTCTGAAGTAAGACAGAGAACAGGGCCGTAAAGTAAATATCCACCCACTGCTGTTGGCTCGTTTTTGGTGTGTTAGAAGTATATTAACCAGTGCTTGTTTTAATATGAGACAGTTTATGTAGAAGTGACCACAGCTGATAAAACTCAAGAGTTCATGCCAATAATTAAATTCCTCACAGTTCAAGCAATCATGGGGCCACTAACCTATGAGGTAATTACTAAGAAACACAGGGACAGACCCTAATTATCCTTATTAGCCACCATTTGGATCGAATGACTAACTTTTCCAAAGGTCATTTCTTATTCTTTGTTGTTGTCAGCCAAAGAGGAAGAGTGGAAATGTATGGGATTTTGTGTTTGATTCAGTCAGTATCACTGATTTCACAGAAACATGTTCTCACATGGCTTCCGTTGAATGTATCACACAACTAGAAGCTCAGATGGCTGGGTAGAAAGCCTGGGATTGCCTCGTGCCAGACCTCGTTAACACAGGATGCGCCTTACTCTAGGGTCTCCCTGGGTGACCCCGTCGTGCCCATGGCTTCCCCAGGCACCTCCCATTTGCTGAGCAGATCCTTCCGTGGCTGAGCTGGGCTTTGAACCTCCAGAATATCATGTTTCCTCACTGAGTTAGGAAAGCAAAGGTTGCACAATATTTGTTTCTAAAAGGTTAGACTTCGATATTTACGTTTTCACTTTCTTAGTGTTCTTTTCCTGAAAAGCGCTTTATGACTTAAACTCACTTTCATACATATCCTGTGCAGGTAATATATAGGTTAGTAATAACTTATTACGTAGGTCTGGTTTTAGCTGTCCATCCTCTTCTAGGGTAGGGTTCCTTCCGATTCTGGCTTAGGTACTCTTCTTTCACGGTTCTGGTTCTGCGTTGTCTTCTGGCTCAGGTGAGCTACCCCTCCGCACTCACACTGGCCATGCTTTCTGGTTTGAATGGTGATGCTGGTCCATATTTTTGTTGTAAAGACGACTTATCTGCTCAGTCCATAAGTGTCCCCAATCAGCCTTTGAAAATGCAGAGACTTCTGACTGCAATTACACAACCTCAGGAGTGCACGCAATAGGATTTTCATTGCTTTAGCTATTTCTATTCCTGTTTGCTCTTTCTCAGATCTGTACAAAGGCATTTTTGAGGGTCTGACTTGAATCAGAAAATGCTCAGGCAATGACATATGCAAAATTACCCTAAAAAGTCTGCCTTCCTTAGGGGTACATAGAAAAGGCTGAATCCACAGCCCACAGCAGGGGCATGAAACAAAATGAGGCACTTGGTGCCGGGATGGCAGGGTGGGGATTACAAAGATGAATGAGTGACAGGTTCTGGCTTTAGAGGGCTTCAGTCATGGAAGGGAGACGAGTACATGAATGTCCATTAGGTAAAAAGTGATACCTGACACAGGAGAAGTGCTGGGGTAATTGGAGGAGCAGAGATTACTTTTGAGGAGGAAGCTCAGGGACAACTTTTAGCAGACCCGTGAATTAAGACAAGATTTAGAAAAGCGAAGTTGGACAGGGAGAACATTTCAAATGCAGGAGGGATCGATATGAGCAAAGCCACAGTCTGGCTTTCTTCTTTTATAGATTCGTAAACAGACCCAGAGAAGTGATGTGACTTACAAAAGATTTCTACCAAGTTGGATTTTTTTTTCCCGGAGAGAATCAGCCTTCACCAATTCTGGCTCCCTAAGGACTCTAAACAGTTTTATAGCTCTCTGAATTTGTAGCTTTAAGATCAATTGAAAATGTAGTATATTAGTAGTAGTACTGGGGAAACATTTAGATGCTGTGGGCAATGCTTACAGTACTTTTTACCCTCTCAGAAAAGAACAGTGGCATTGGGCCTCTCCTGTTTTTGTTACCAGGGAGCAGATTATTAACCAACAGCAGTTGTCAGCACCCTCCAGTATGCCTAGGACCACGCGTCCCAGCAGCTGCACCCACAGGCCAGCTCCAAGCTGGAGTGCCTGCTGGCTCTCTGGCTTTCAGCTCAGGGTGGCCAGGTTTAGCAAATATAAGAATGCAGGATATCCAGTTAAAATGAATTTCATATAAACAACAAATAAGCTTTCAATATGTGTCTGATGCAATATTTGTAACCCGATTTCAGTTTTGTTTTGCATGATCAGGGTTCTTATTTTCACTTGCATAATTTCCATGAATAGTTTTGCCTTAAAAACAACTAATTGATGGTTGTGTTTATATCTGTTTTAAAATTGCCATTGAACACCACCTCAAAGATTTTTAAAGCTTGAGATCCAGGAGGATGTAAAGTGAATAGAGTGGGGTGTGTCTTACTGATCTTTAATTATCCAACACCTGAGTCACGGTAGGCCAATAGTAAATGCTCTGCTCTCTGAATCAATGTAAGAATGAATGGAGTTAGCACATTCTTGATTTTTATTCCTTGTCTTCTTAGAATCTGTCCTTATGCAGTGACAAATTTAAGTCTCAAATATAGTTCCTTTCTAATATGTCTCAGTGGGTAAAGAATTGAGAAACATCTTCTATATGGTCAGTGTTTTCCAAACGGTTAATTCACACCACCTGAAGAGGAGAGGCCCAAGTAATCATGCAATGTTTAAAAAAAAAAAAGTATCATGATCCTGAATTCACATCTCTTGAATCCTAGGCATCCTTACCCTGGCTTCTCATAATGGCTGGCTGAGAAGCAATAACCTAAGCTTTGTGGATTAAATATCCCAGAGGGTCATTAATGGCTAATGCTCTCTCACTTATTTTATAAGAAATCAGATCTCTGAAATCATTCATGAGATATAATTCACTACAGATGAGGTTTCTCCACTTTGGTACAAAGTGTTTTTGGTCCTGACACCACATTTTGAAGATATTAAAACCAAAACTAAAAGCATGGTCTACAGCTTGTGTTAATTATCCTTGGGTAGTTTATGGAAGCATTTGAGTTCTTCAGACGTAGTTATCTAATATGATTAAAAAGGCCTGTCTCCATCTCAGGCCTGTTTCTATACTTTAATGATTACTTTATTCTCCTAAAGTTTAAGTGCTTTGGGTTCTAATAGGCCAAATGAATGAATACCAAAACCAGATAACAGAAAAAGGACGAGGCATGAATGGCAATGCCATTTATTGGACTACAGTTGACACATTGGATTCTTCTGGCCTAGACAGCTCTTTCTTCAGAAGTCCAAGTACTTGATTCTAAATTAGAAAGTCTTGAGTGTGAAAGTATGAACATACTGTTTCATTCTTCCCATTATTTAATGCTTTCTCAACGGTAACGCTTTTTACACGTTAGGCTTTGTGAGCTCCAGGGAATTCTTTTAAAAGAAGGAATGAGACCCTTCATCACATCACACAGGAATATTTGTATTTCTCTCTTGCATTCCCCCATAACCTTTTCACAGGAAAGGTCTGCATATACATGGAGCTGGGTATTTTTAAAGACTTCCTGAAACAAATGTTTGTTCTAATTACAGTTTTATATGGTTTATGCCACTTAAAGAAAACCCACAGTGTGAAAATGTGCACTTATGGAAATAATAAATTACAGCGATGTCTAACACCTGGTTCCTGATAGCTTGCTCAAAGGATAGATAAACAAATGCAGGAATAGCCACCAACCACTATAATCAGCACCATAAAATAAGTAATTAGATCATATCAACAAACCAAACCCATCTGGAAGGAACAGAGGAACAGCTTTGGAATATAACTGTGGATTTCATTTCAAGGACCTAATAGCAAATAATGTGTGTCTCTTTCCCATAACATTATCCTCAAGGAGAGTAACTTGAAATGTTATAAATTAAGTTTTAGAATTTTATCTATTTTTTTTAAATTTTACTTTGAGAATTGTAGGGGTTTTATAATTTTTCATTTTCAGACATTTCATGTTCATTGTGGAAAAGTGATATGGACAGATAAAGAAAAAGAAAAAAAGGTAGAAATCAATTGTAATTCCACTACTCAAAGATAGCAAATGTTTATTATAAGCCTCCAAATTTTTCAATGAATACATATAAATATGTATTTTAATAAAAATGAGCTCATGCTATTTGAACTGTTTTTTAACCTATGTTTTTCACTTGATTGTAATATCTTCTCACATCAATATATATGTACATCTCCAAAAGAGGTGCTGTCGGGCCCAAGCATAAATTTGGGGGGATTTATAGAACCTTCACCCCCAAAAATGTGTATAAAAATTTCTGGGTTTTGTGTATATGTTTTTTTGTGGAAAAAATGCATTGGGGCTTTTATTGGATTTACTTTAACTTTTATTGATAATTTAGAGACATGACAGTTCCGCACCTTCTCACTCAGGATCATAAGACTCCCAGTGTGCTCTTTTCCTCTTTGATCCCTCTCTAAGTTTGTATTTTTCTTTATATAGGTCCGGCATCATTGTTTTAACAATTTAATGGTCATCTCCTTTTAAATATTTACTTTATTAAGGTTTCAATATTCCTTATTGTGACTTTTTTGCATCTTAGGGTCTCCGTCTTTACCTTGTAAACCCATCTTCAATTTAATATAGAAATTGATAATAATGTATGATTCAATTTACATAAATTTGCTTTAGATTTAATACTACATGAACACATTTCAAACAGCTGAAAACTATTTTCCATATGAGAGAATAAATCAAATTATTGGTTACCAATGAACTTGGTAAAGTTGCAGGATACAAAATTAATGCACAGAAATCTCTTGCATTCCTATACACTAATGATGAAAAATCTGAAAGAGAAAGGAAGGAAACACTCCTATTTACCGTCACAACAAAAAGAATAAAATACCTAGGAATAACCCTACCTAAGGAGACGAAAGACCTGTGTGCAGAAAACTATAAGACACTGATGAAAGAAACTAAAGATGATACAAACAGATGGAGAGATATACCAACCATGTTCTTGGATTGGAAGAATCAACATTGTTGATTCTTCATTGTTTCAACAATGTTGAAATCAGCATTGTGAAAATGACTACTACCCCAAGCAATCTACAGATTCAATGCAATCCCTATCAAACTACCAATGGCATTCTTATACAAATCTTAAATTTTGTATGGAGACACAGAAGACCCCGAATAGCCAAAGCAGCCTTGAGGGAAAAAAACAGAGCTGGAGGAATCAGACTCCCTGACTTCAGACTATACTACAAATCTACAGTAATCAAGACAATATGGTACTGGCACAAAAACAGAAATATAGATCAATGGCACAGGATAGAAAGCCCAGAGATAAACCCACACACATATGGTCAACTAATCTATGACAAAGGAGGCAGTGGTATACAATGGAGAAAACACAGTCTCTTCAATAAGTGGTTCTGGGAAAACTGGACAGCTACATGTAAAAGAATGAAATTACAACACTCCCTAACACCATATGCAAAAATAAACTCAAAATGGATTCGAGACCTAAATGTAAGACCGGACACTATAAAACTCTTAGAGGAAAACATAGGCAGAACACTCTATGACATACATCACAGCAAGATCCTTTTTGACCCACCTCCCAGAGAAATGGAAATGAAAACAAAAATAAACAAATGGGACCTAATGAAACTTCAAAGCTTTTGCACAGCAAAGGAAACCATAAACAAGAAGAAAAGAAACCCCTCAGAATGGGAGAAAATATTTACAAATGAAGCAACTGACAAAGGATTAATCTCCAAAACATGCAAGCAGCTCATGCAGCTCAATATCTAAAAAACAAACAACCCAATCCAAAAATGGGCAGAAGACTTAAATAGCCATTTCTCCACAGAAGATATACAGATTGCCAACAAACCCATGAAAGAATGCTCAACATCACTAATCATTAGAGAAACGCAAATCAAAACTACAATGAGGTATCACCTCACACCAGTCAGAATGGCCATCATCAGAAAGTGTACAAACAATAAATACTGAGAGGGTGTGGAGAAAAGGGCACCCTCTTGCACTGTTGGTGGGAATGTAAATTGAACAGCCACTGTAGGGAACAGTATGGAGGTTCCTTAAAAACTAAAAATAGAACTACCATAGGACCCAGCAATCCCATTACTGTGCATATACCCAGAGAATACCATAATTCAAAAAGAGTCATGCACCACAATGTTCATTGCAGCACTATTTACAATAGCCAGGACATGGAAGCAACCTAAGTGTCTATTGACAGATGAATGGATAAAGAAGATATGGCATATATATACAATGGAATATTACTCAGCCATAAAAAGAAATGAAATTGAGTTATTTGTAGTGAGGTGGATGGACCTAGAGTCTGCCATACAGAGTGAAGTAAGTCAGAAAGAGAAAAACAAATACCGTATGCTAACACATATGTATGGAATCTAAAAAAAAGGTTCTGAAGAACCTAGGGGCAGGACAGGAATAAAGATGCAGATGTAGAGAATGGACTTGAGGACACAGGGAAGGGGAAGGGTAAGCTGAGAGAGTTGCATGGACCTATATATACTACCAAATATAAAATAGATAAATAGATAACTAGATGAAAGCAGCCGCATAGCAGAGGGAGGTCAGCTCAGTGCTTTGTGACCACCTAGAGGGATGGGATAGGGAGGGTGGGAGGGAGATGCAAGAGGGCAGAGATATGGGGATATATGTATACGTACAGCTGATTCACTTTGTTAATAAAGCAGAAACTAACACACCATTGTAAAGCAATTATACTCCAATAAAGATGTTAAAAACAATTATTTGTTATCAAATGGGAACATACCCACAAGGATTGACTTTGTGTTTTTACATAACAATATCTTTTTTTTTTTTTGCGGACCTCTCACTGTTGTGGCCTCTCCCGTTGCGGAGCACAGGCTCCAGACGTGCAGGCTCAGCGGCCATGGCTCACGGGCCTAGCCACTCCACGGCCTGTGGGATCTTCCAGGACCGGGGCACAAAACCGTGTCCCCTGAGTCGGCAGGCGGACTCTCAACCACTGCACCACCAGGAAAGCCCACAAAATCTTTTTACATATGTCTTTTAAAACTTTTACAAGTTTTCTAATTTAAAAAAATATGTATCTTCTGCATATTTGTATGTAAACCGAGGCTCTTATTTAAATTTTGGTAAAAGAACCAGCTGAGAAATGTTTATCTCTAAACGTTAATGTTTTCTACAAATATAACTTCATATAAGACAGAATTACAGAAAAAGAGTTCAGAGAATTGGAGCAAAGGATGGATAAAGCTTTCACTAGTCCTTCAAGTTAATGAACTGTCAGGGAAGACTATAGCTGGGAAACTTTAACCATGGAGATGAGATATATAGCTATGGTAGAGCCCAATCCACTTTCACCTGGCTCTCTTCCTCCAAATTTCCTGATTAACCTTGTTCCATAGGCGCACTCTGGTATTATCCATCTGAAGTCTGCCTTTCTCTCCTCTCCCTTCCTCTCTGCCCCATCCTCTCCCCTCTCTCCTCCTTCCTGTCCTTGTTCCCCCACCTCCCCCGGCCCCCTCCTGTCCCCCTCTTTTCTCCCTCCCTCTTGCTCCTCACTGTCCCCAGTGATCTCCTCCAAGGGGGTCTCCTGGTAGCCCCTCCACATGCTAATCTAATTCATCCTTTTCCCGAGTCCTTGCCCTAAATGTCTGTCTCTACACTACACTCTTCTCTAAGCTTTAGCCCAGTTTAACTTCTCTCTCCTAGCTCTTTCCGCCTCTGCATAATGAAACCTTTTCTACCTCATTTCTCCTGTCATTACCCCCTTCCTGAATGTGAACTTCTTTTACATTTTCCTGCCACCAGATATCCTGCTCCCTAACTAGCTTCTCTGCCCCATTCTACCACCCCATCCTTCTCTTTCCTATAAGTCAGTTTCTTATTTATGATGAACTTATGGAGATAGGTATTCATGTTTACATTAAACACAAATAATAGAGTTTTTGCATACAGCAAAAAAGTGGTTCAAAAGATACATGTAGAGAGAAGGCAGACAACAGAAGGAAGAAGAACTACAATCCTGCACCCTGTGGAACAAAAGCCACATTCACAAAAAGACAGACAAGATGAAAAGGCAGAGGACTATGTACCAGATGAAGGAACAAGATAAAACCCAGAAAAATAACTAAATGAAGTGGAGATAGGCAACCTTCCAGAAAAATAATTCAGAATAATGATAGTGAAGATGATCCAGGACCTCAGGAAAAGAATGGAGGCAAAGATCGAGAAGATGCAAGAAATGTTTAAAAAAGACCTAGAAGAATTAAAGAACAAACAAACAGAGATGAACAATACAATAAATGAAATGAAAACTACACTACAAGAAATCAATAGCAGAATAAATGAGGCAGAAGAACGGATAAGTGACCTGGAAGACAGAATGGTGGAATTCACTGCTGCGGAACAGAATAAAGAAAAAAGAATGAAAAGAAATGAAGACAGCCTAAGAGACCTCTGGGACAACATTAAATGCAACAACATTCGCATTATAGGGGTCCCAGAAGGAGAAGAGAGAGAGAAAGGACCAGAGAAAATATTTGAAGAGATTATAGTTGAAAAATTCCCTAACATGGTAAAGGAAATAGCCACCCAAGTCCAGGAAGCACATCGAGTCCCATACAGGATAAACCCAAGGAGAAACATGCCAAGACACGTAGTAATCAAGTTGGAAAAAATTAAAGACAAAGAAAAATTATTGAAAGCAGCAAGGGAAAAATGACAAATAACATACAAGGGAACTACCATAAGGTTAACAGCTGATTTCTCAGCAGAAACTCTACAAGGCAGAAGGGAGTGGCATGATATACTTAAAGTGATGAAAGGGAGGATCCTACAACCAAGATTACACTACGCGGCAAGGATCTCATTCAGATTCGATGGAAAAATCAAAAGCTTTACAGACAGCAAAAGCTAAGAGAATTCAGCACCACCAAACCAGCTGTACAACAAATGCTAAAGGAACTTCTGTAAGTGGGAAACACAAGAGAAGAAAAGGACCTACAAAAACAAACCCAAAACAATTAAGAAAATGGTCACAGGAACATACATATTGATAATTACCTTAAACGTGAATGGATTAAATGCTCCAACCAAAGGACACAGGCTTGCTGAATGGATACAAAAAAAGACCCACATATATGCTGTCTACAAGAGACCCACTTCAGACCTAGGGACACATACAGACTGAAAGTGAGGAGATGGAAAAAGATATTCCATGCCAATGGAAATCAAAAGAAAGCTGGAGTAGCAATACTCATATCAGATAAAATAGACTTTAAAATAAAGAATGTTATAAGAGACAAGGAAGGACACTACGTAATGATCAAGGGATCAATCCAAGAAGAAGATATAACAATTATAAATATATATGCACCGAACATAGGAACACCTCAATACATAAGGCAACTGCTAACAGCTACAAAAGAGGAAATTGACAGTAACACTAAAATAGTGGAGGACTTTAACACCTCACTTACACCAATGGACAGATCATGCAAAATGAAAATAAATAATGAAAGAGAAGCTTTAAATGACACAATAGACCAGCTAGATTTAATTGATAATTATAGGACATTCCATCCAAAAACAGCAGATTACACTTTCTTCTCAAGTGCACACGGAACATTCTCCAGGATAAATCACATCTTGGGTCACAAATCAAGCCTTCAGTAAATTTAAGGAAATTGAAATCATATCAAGCATCTTTTCTGACCACAACGCTATGAGATTAGAAATGAATTACAGGGGAAAACCCGTAAAAAACACAAACACATGGAGGCTAAACAATACCTTACTAAATAACCAAGAGATCACTGAAGAAATCAAAGAGGATATCAAAAAATACTTAGAGACAAGTGACAATGAAAACACGATGATCCAAAACCTATGGGATGCAGCAAAAGCAGTTCGAAGAGGGAAGTTTATAGCTATACAAGCCTACCTCAAGAAACAAGAAAAATCTCAAGTAAACAATCTAACCTTACACCTAAAGGAACTAGAGAAAGAAGAACAAACAAAACCCAAAGTTAGCAGAAGGAAAGAAATCATAAAGATCAGAGCAGAAATAAATGAAATAGAAACAAAGAAAATAGCAAAGATAAATAAAACTAAAAGCTGATTTCTTGAGAAGATAAACAAAATTGATAAACCATTAGCCAGACTCATAAAGAAATAGAGGGAGAGGACTCAAATCAATAAAATTAGAAATGAAAAAGGAGAAGTTACAAGAGACACCGCAGAAATACAAACCATCCTAAGAGACTACTACAAGCAACTCGATGCCAATAAAATGGACAACCTGGAAGAAATGGACAAACTCTTAGAAAGGTATAACCTTCCAAGACTGAACCAGGAAGAAACAGAAAATATGAACAGACCAATCACAAGTAATGAAATTGAAACTGTGATTAAAAATCTTCCAATGAAGAAAAGTCCAGGACCAGATGGCTTCACAGGTGAATTCTCTGAAACATTTAGAGAAGAGCTAACACCCATCCTTCTCAAACTCTTCCAAAAAATTGCAGAGGAAGGAACATTCCCAAACTCATTCTGTGAGGCCACCATCACCCTGATACCAAAACCAGACAAAGATACTACAAAAAAAGAAAATTACAGACCAATATCACTGATGAATATAGATGCAAAATTCCTCAACAAAATATGAGCAAACAGAATCCAACAACATATTAAAAGGATCGTACACCATGATCAAGTGGGATTTATCCCAGGGATGCAAGGATTCTTCAATATAGGCAAATCAATCAATGTGATACACCATATTAACAAATTGAAGAATAAAAACCATATGATCATCTCAATAGATGCAGAAAAAGCTTTTGACAAAATTCAACACCCATTTATGATAAAAACTCTCCAGAAAGTGGGCTTAGAGGGAGCCTACCTATACATAATAAAGGCCATATACGACTAACCCACAACAAACATCTTTCTCAATGGTGAAAAACTGAAAGCGTTTCATCTAAGATAAGGAACAAGACAAGGATGTCCACTCTCACCACTATTATTCAACATAGTTTTGGGAGTCCTAGCCATGGCAGTCAGAGAAGAAAAAGAAATAAATGAATACTAATTGGAAAAGAAGTAGTAAAACTGTCACTGTTTGAAGACGACATGATACTATACATAGAGAATCCTAAAAATGCCACCAGAAAACTACTAGAGCTAATCAATGGATTTGGTAAAGTAGCAGGATACAACATGAATGCACAGAAATCTCTTGCATTCCTATACACTAATGATGAAAAATCTGAAAGAGAAATGAAGGAAACACTCCCATTTACCATTGCAACAAAAAGAATAAAATACCTAGGAATAAACCTACCTAGGGAGACAAAAGACCTGTATGCAGAAAACTATAAGACAGTGATGAAAGAAATTAAAGATGATACCAACAGATGGAGAGATATACCATTAATGTGGATTGGAAGAATCAATATTGTGAAAATGACTATACTACCCAAAGCAATCTACAGATTCAGTGCAATCCGTATCAAATTACCAATGGCATTTTTTGTGGAACTAGAACAAAAAAATCTTAAAATTTGTATGGAGACACAAAAGACCCCGAATAGCCAAAGCAAACTTGAGGGGAAAAAATGGAGCTGTAGGAATCAGACTCCCTGACTTCAGACTATACTACAAAGCTACAGTAATCAAGACAATATGGTACTGGCACAAAAACAGAAACATCAATCAATGGAACAAGATAGAAAGCCCAGAAATAAACCCACGCACCTATGGTTAACTAGTCTATGACAAAGGAGGCAAGGATATACATTGGAGAAAAGACAGTCTCTTCAATAAGTGGTGCTGGGAAAACTGGACAGCTACATGTAAAAGAATGAAATCAGAACACTCTATAACACCATGCACAAAAATAAACAAAATCAATTCCAGACCTAAATGTAAGACCGGACACTATAAAACTGTTAGAGGGGAACATAGGAAGAACACTCTTTGACATAAATCACATCAAGATCTTTTTCAATCCACCTCCTAGAGTACTGGAAATAAAAACAAACGTAAACAAATGGGACCTAATGAAACTTCAAAGCTTTTGCACAGCAAAGGAAAGCATAAACGAGACGAAAAGACAACCCTCAGAATGGCAGAAAATATTTGCAAATGAATCAATGGACAAAGGATTAAACTCCAAAATATATAAACAGCTTATGAAACTTAATATTAAAGAAACAAACACCCCAATCCAAAAATGGGCAGAAGACCTAAATAGACATTTCTCCAAAGAAGACATCTCCAAAGATGGCCAAGAAGCACATGAAAAGCTGCTCAGCATCAATAATTATTAAGGAAATGCAAATCAAAACTACAATGATGTATCACCTCACACCAGTTAGAATGGGCATCATCAGAAAATCTACAAACAACAAATGCTGGAGTGGGTGTGGAGAAAAGGGAACCCTCTTGCACTGTTGGTGGGAATGTAAATTGATACAGCCACTATGGAGAACAGTATGGAGGTTCCTTAAAAAACTAAAGATAGAATTACCATATGATCCAGCAATCCCACTACTGGGCATATACCCAGAGAAAGCCATGATTCAAAAAGACTCATGCACCCCAATGTTCGTTGCAGCACTATTTACAATAGCCAGGTCATGGAAGCAACCTAAATGCCCATCCACAGACGAATGGATAAAGAAGCTGTGGTACATATAAAAAATGGAATATTACTCAGGCATAAAAAGGAACAAGATTGGGTCATTTGTTGAGACGTAGATAGAGCTAGAGACTGCCATACAGAGTGACGTAAGTCAGAAAGAGAAAAACAAATATCATATATTAATATATGTATGTGGAACCTAGAGAAATGGTACAGATGAACCGGTTTGCAGGGCAGAAGTTGAGACACAGATGTAAGAGAACAAACATATGGACACCAAGTGGGGAAAGCCGTGAGGGGGTGGGGATGGTGGTGTGATGAATTGGATGATTGGGATTGACATGTATCCCCTGATGCATATAAAATTGATGACTAATAAGAACCTGCTGTATAAAAAAATAAATAAAATAAAAAATTCAAAAAAAAATACATGTAGAATTTAAAGAGGCAGTTATTAATAGCTAGGGATTGATTATATTATTTTAATCTCTTATTTACGTTTCTTCTAAACCACTGAACCTTTCTGTGTCTACTGAAGTTAAAACGTTTGGTCATATCAAGATATATATATATACGCCTTTAGTAAATTGGATACATGAAAATATGAATTGACAAAATCAATTTTTATAACTTTTCAAAAGCCTTCATCATTGCATTTTTAAAAGTTTTTTTAGGGTCTTTAAAGTTATTTTATTTTACTTAAAAATTATTTTAAAATAGTGTTTTTAAATTCCATAAACTGAAGTACATGGCCAGGAATGTATTTTCCTATAAATAGGCTATATCTTCACTGTTAAAGAGGCACACCAGTCTGGGTTTTGATTTGGATGTTTTGTGTTTGCTATTTCAAAACACTGAAAGTATCAAGCAGTTGTGCAGCTCTGCCTTTGAGGCGCCATATAACTGCTTGGTGGAGGTAAAGGGAATATGTGTTACTAAGAGAAATGTTGACAGTAAACTCTGTATAGGAATTTCCTCTGTGTCACCCAAACCAGGAACTTCCTGGCCCCTACTGCTATTAAAAAGATCTCATTGCAACAAAGCGGCTGACAGTGAACTCAGTTCCTTGCACATGAGGGTCCATGTCTTTCACTTACTGGTTAGGGCTTGGGGATCATATAAATGTATATAATGCTTGTCAATGGACCAGAGAATTCTAAAAGAAAAAAAAAGATCTTGAAGTAACCACCTTTAAGCCAATTGGGAATAGTTCTTTCAGCAGAATCTAACAAAAAACAAACATGAAACTAATGACCCCGAAAAATATTTGTATAGTTTCCTTTGGTTGTAGTCCTGTTGGCACAATCTCAGCCTTCAGTTTTTCATGTCCTGTGGATTGTAGTTAACCATAAATTGTGAATTTATTGTTCTTATCTGAACTTTCCTTTTATAAATTATGTGCTTTTCCAACACTGTATGTTTTAAAGGGCCATACCCTATAAAAGAAGCTTGTCATGTTAGTAACGTCAAAATAAGGCTTTCCTTCACCCCCCACCATTGGGTCTCAAGAGCCCCCACTGTTGCATCTTGTTAAACATTATTTTCTTTGAAATGCAAGACACAACGTTTATTTGATGATCTCATTGCCCTTGTTGTTTGCATCTTTACATTTTTTTTTTTTTGCGGTACGCGGGCCTCCCACCATTGTGGCCTCTCCCATTGTGGAGCACAGGCTCCGGACGCACAGGCTCAGCCGCCATGGCTCACGGGCCCAGCCGCTCCGCAGCACGCGGGATCCTCCCGGACTGGGGCACGAACCCGTATCCCCTGCATCGGCAGGCGGACTCCCAGCCACTGCCACCAGGGAAGCCCATATTTTTTAAAAGTCTGTAGGGAAGTTCTGAATTGAAAACACAAATTTAGTATATTAGGGATTATGGCAAATGGAAGACATTTTTCTGACTTGATTGAGAGGCTTTGTGATATGTGTGGAAAGAGTGAGGGTTCCGGAGGGTTCCTGATTCAAAAGACCAGTTTTTAAATCACAGTGTTTCAGTTTCCTAACTTGTAACAGTATGCAAGTTACTTTGTTTCTATGAATGCTTCTGTCCTCATCTATGAAAGAGGGAAAATAATTTTTAGGTTTATGGTACCGATAAATAACAATACATGTGAGAGTGCCTGACACGTCATGGATGTTCAATAAAAGTAATAATAAAATAGCTAGGGGGAGCCAGTTATAAAGAGAACCAGACTATCATATTCTGTTTAATTCTTTTCCCACTTAAATAAGAAAACATGTCAGGTTGCTAGCACAGTAGCCAGGACATAGTTGACCATCAAGGGATGTTGTTACTCGTTCATGTAACGTTTTGAGTTACTTCTTTCTTTTTGGTTTCCAGGGCCAAAAACTGTGTATATGTACATGACTCAAAGTTCAGCAACGAGTTACCTTGTTGTAATGCTTCTTAAACGAATCACCCGGGAGTGCTGTTGAATTGCAGACTCAGCAGGTCTAGGATGGGGCCTGCGATTCTACATCTCTGCAAGGCTCCCGGGTGATGCATCTGAGGTTGGCCTATTATTTTTCACACTAAGAATAGCAAGGCATTAATGGGCCAGACAATAAATACCCTCTCTTTGTTCCTTGTATTACCTAATTTCATAGAGCTTAAAGAGTTGAGAGATGATATTATTTGGCCCATTTCTACAGATGAGAAATTTGTGACCCACAGAAGCTGATTAATTAGTTGACAGTTGAGATCATTCAACCTAATTGTTCAGCCACCTTCTTTACCTACAGTGATCAATATTTTTTAATTGTATAACTATTATCTCATTCTTCCTATTTAGTTATATTCCTAGAAGTGAAGAGTTACCAGGTTTCCTTCTATCTTTATCATTGCTTTCCAGCTTTTTAAAAAATATCTTTGCTTATGTTGATATGTAACTTTAGTTTGTCAGCAACCCCATTGCTTAGGCTGTCAGAGACAGCCTATCCTTGCTGGTGCAATGCTTAGTGGCAAAATGACTGGTAGAGGTCGGGCAGATTTTGATACTTGTTGGTATAATTAGTACTAGTTAAGTTTTTCAATCAGCGCTCGTTTCTAGCCCTTTAGAATGAACCTCCTATTCCTCTCTCAGAACCAGTGAGAAGCCAGATGAACCATCAGTGCAGGGATACCAGGCATTTCCATGATTCTACCACCAAACAGCCCTGACCCACCAAGTGGGGTATCTTTTATCCACCTCACTCTTTCCAGCTCAGTATCAGAGGACAAGGTCCTGGTGTTTTGCACTCCCTAACACTGTTTTCCGTAAATTCCCTGGAATACTGTGTTGTAGGACACTTCTGCTACCCTCGTCCCCCAGTTATTCCCTGGGGCTCACCTCCCATAGCTGTCCCAGGGGTTTAGAACCAGCCAGGGTTTCCATACCCCAGTTTAGGTATGCTCCTCTTACTAATGCCCATTCCTCTTTTCTCCCAGCTTTCCCACAACCAGTGACATAGAGATATGGTTTCTAGCCCATTTTGATATGCTAATGCTGACAGGAGCATGTTAATAATTTTTTTTTTACAAACAAAGATTATTTTAGAATAGTGAGAACGTCACAATCATGCTCAGTGTATAAACAATGAACTTCATTTAACAAACAGTTGAATATAACATAGTCATAAAAATATTGCAGAAGAACAAGTTTAGCTTGGATCACTAGTCTCTATTCTCACAAGGAGATAATAAACGTTCTTGAGCCAAAGGCAACGGGGCAAAAATCTCAGGATTTTGCTTCCTTCCTTCTTTCCTTCCTTCCTTCCTTCCTTGTCTCTTGTCTTCTGTCTTTTTGGATGTGTTGCAGGGTACTTGCAGAATCCTTGTAAAGGGATTCATTATTAACCTATCATAATATATCATGAATATTTTAATGTCAGTAAGTATACCTCTTCACCACCATTTTAAACAGTTGCTTAACTATGTACATAACTAGGCCATAATTTATTTAATTTCCTAACGTGGGACATTCTGATTCTTTTCCTACTTCTTTTGCTGTTATAAATCATGCTGATCAGTGGCCTTATTAAGATCCAAGCAACTGCTACCCAGTTATTTCCCTCTTGAATAGACAACTATTTACCTCCTCAAAGAATTCTAGAAGGTATGGCATTCCCTTTTAGAAATGCGTTGCCCAGCATGACGTTCAAATAAATTTAGTAACTTTGCTACAGTATGGTAAGCATAGTGCTTAAACCTTGGACTCTGAAGTCAGCCTCCCCAATTTTGAATCCCAGCTCTGCTGTTTGCTAGCTGTATGACCTTGGGCAAGATATATAACCTCTCTGTACTTCAGTTCCTTCGTCTATGATATAAGGACAATAATAGTACTTAGCTCATCTAGTTGTTGTGCAAATTAAGGAAATGATGTATTCAAGTGGTACAGACTAGTAGCTAGCATTTACTGCTTGCCCAAGTAATATTAGCTATTGTTAACAACAATTAACTTGCTTTCCCTTTTTATTCACACTACTAAACCTAAATTTCCACAAAAATATGGCTACAGACAAAATTTCATTTCTTTGGCAAGAAATATTGGGAACAAAAAGGGAGGAGTATGCTGGTCTTGAGGGGGGAAGGCACATGTTAGGAATTATGGTCAATTCTTATGGTGTGGTTACGCATCAAAATTTATAGTTCAGTGGAATTGCTGAACTAGGCTGCAGGTTGTCAGAGCCAGCTCATCAGCAGTCAATTTGGTGCAAATAGGTATAGTCACCAAACACCTACCAGTCAAGTTATGTGTTCAGACACATGTAAATTATCTACCATCTTTCTTGTCCATATGAACTAGAACTGAATGGGTTATTTTTACTTCTTCAGTAGGATTCTTTTACTTCTTTTCTCCTGGAAAAACTAGAGAATAAGTAAAGTTTCTTGTTTACTTGGGCTTCTCATAAAGAACAGACTTTATCGTACTCACTTGACCTCCTTGGAGACCCTTTTCTGCAAACAGTTCTTCACTGGCCAGCAGAGTTCTGGCAGCTGGGAGACCCCTCGGTGGGAGCAGTGATTAGGTATGAACTTGGGAACTATTTTGGGAGATAGGAAAATGCGGGGAATTTGGGGTCAATTGTTCACTCTTAACTGTGAGAGGAGTACGTCGGAAACATCTGAATTAGGCATTTTTCTGTACTTTAATTATTAGACCAACTCCTTGGTTGCTAAGAAAATTAATTCAACAATAAATCATTTAATGTATGAAAGAAAGACCAGGCATTTTTCTCTTATCTAAAGAGGCTCTGTTGTCTCAAGCACTGAGAAAAAAATTGCACATCAAAAGACCTGATTTTCATTCTTAGTTTTATATCAGACTAGTCGAGTCTCAGAATGGGTAAAGCAATCCAGTTCTTTCATTTAGGCAGAACTTCTTCACCATTTCTTTGGATTACGTCCCTGGTCCTCCTTGTATCCAATACTGTTATTGTGCAGGACAAGAGTCTTGATGGAACAGCCAAAGTCCAGTGAGATTGAGTGATCTGTGAGTGGTCACTCAGCTAATCAGCAGGCCTGTGTCTTACAATGCTTTCTTGTGAACTAGGAGTCCACTTCAGCCCTGCTTCATGGGACGTTTCCTAAAATATTTACTTTATGATCAAACTATACAGGAGAAATAATTTTCTAAAGAAAAAGCCAGACGGAAGAATTGATTAACCATTGCTTCTAACCTAGTATTAGCTATTTGAAATGTTAGGGACACTGGAAACCAAAAAATGCTTTTACTCCAGAGAATGGGTATATCCTAGAACTAGTGGTAATTTTCAAAGTTCCAGAATTTTTGTTAAGTATTCAGGGAAAATACAAATAGATACACATTACAATTTTTTGAAGCTTCATTAATTGACAACTGTACATCCGGGCTTCCTCATGGGTGACAGAGGAAAGTAGCAACTATGAATATGTTGCCTCAATGTCCATCATGAGAGGCTCAGGACACCCATACTGTGGAATACTATATAGACATTAAAAATAAAATAGTTCTGGGGCTTCCCTGGTGGTCCAGTGGTAAAGAACCCACCTCCTTTCAATGCAGGGGATGCCGGTTCGATCCCTGATTGGGGAACTAAGATCCCACATGCTGCAGGGCAACTAAGTCCATGTGCCACAGCTATTGAGCTCATGCGCCTCAGCGAGAGAGCCTGCATGCCACAAACTGCAGAGCCCACGCACTCTGGAGCCCTAGTGCCACAACCAGAGAGAGAACACCTGCACACCACAACTAGAGAGAAGCCCAAGCGCCGCAACAAAGAGACCGTGCACTGTAACAAAAAGATCCCACTTGCTGCAACGAAGATCCCATGTGCCACAACTAAGACCCGATGCAGCCAAGAAATAAAGAAAATAAAGAAAAAAAAATATATATATATATATTTTTTTTAAATTGAAATAGTTCTATTATATATGTACTGACATGGAATATTATTGGTGGTAAATTGTTTAGAAAAATAATGATACAGAACTCTATTCAAAGTGTGATCTCATTTTTATATAAACAAACAAAATCTACAAATGTACGTAAGAATATAAGTATCTGCTTCGTTAAGAGTTAGAGGAACATATTTCAACTGTTAATAATGGATTATCCAAAGTATTGAGAATAAAGAAGATGAGAATGGAGGCGGGGAGGGGAGTGTTTACTTTTTAATTTATTCACATCTGTGTTGTTTGGAATTCTTTTCATAAACATCTGTTTTTATAATACTTTACATTTAAAAAAAATGTTTTAAAAAAACATTAAAAATGTTGTATCAGAAACTAATCTCTCTGTGTGTCTCATGGTTTGAAACCCTAGTTTAGAAGGAAACATTGCAAATAATGCAAATAAGTATCCCTCCACCTGAAGAAGCTCCTTAAAAATTACGATACAAATTGTCTCATACTTGGAAGCATCAGCTATCACGTGTCACAGATTGTAGGAAGAGATAAGAATTAAATCTAAAGCTGCTATGTGAAGGAAATCATTACATCTTATTTGAGTGGGCTGACAGTAATAGTGAAAAGAAAATGTGTACCATTTAAACTGATGCTGAAGGTGTGCAGATATTTTCAAAACAATGTGAGGAAGATAGACTTCTGCTGTATGATGATAGTTAGCATAACAGACACTGATTGCCATTCTTACACCTTCCTTGTCAAGAGTCTTATCCCAACATACAGGGAATCATTTCCATTGATTCTATATTGATGCTCTAGATACAGGGTGGGGGAGAGGGAACACATGGAGGAATAAGAGTTAAGAATTGCCCCATGATATTGACCTGCGTGAGCTGCTTGTATATTTTGGAGATTAATCCTTTGTCAATTGCTCTATTTGCAAAGATTTTCTCCCATTCTGAGGGTTGTCTTTTCATCTTGCTTATGGTTTACTTTGCTGTGCAAAAGCTTTGAAGTTTCATTAGGTCCCATTTGTTTATTTTTGTTTTTATTTCCATTACTCTAGGAGGTGGATCAAAAAAGACCTTGCTGTGATTTATGTCAAAGAGTGTTCTTCCTATGTTTTGCTCTAAGAGTTTTATAGTGTCTGGCCTTACATTTAGGTCTTTAATCCATTTTGAGTTTATTTTTGTGTAAGGTGTTATGGAGTGTTCTAATTTCATTCTTTTACATGTAGCTGTCCAGTTTTCCCAGCACCACTTATTGAAGAGGCTGTCTTTTCTCCATTGTATATTCTTGCCTCCTTTGTCAAAGATAAGGTGACCATATGTGCATGGGTTTATCTCTGGGCTTTGTATCCTGTTCCATTCATCTATATTTCTGTTTCTGTGCCAGTACCATACTGTCTTGATTACTGTAGCTTTGTAGTATAGTCTGAAGTCCGGGAGCCTGATTCCTCCAGCTCTGTTTTTCTTTCTCAAGATTGCTTTGGCTATTCAGGGTCTTTTGTGTTTCCATACCAATCCAAAAATGGGCAGAAGGCCTAAATAGACATTTCTCCAAAGAAGATATACAGATTGCCAACAAACACATAAAAGGGAGCTCAACATCACTAAACACTAGCGAAATGCAAATCAAAACCACAATGAGGTATCACCTCACACCGGTCAGAATGGCCACCATCAAAAATCTACAAACAATAAATGCTGGGGAGGGTGTGGAGAAAAGGGAACCCTCTTGCACTGTTGATGGGAATGTAAATTGATACAGCCACTTAGAGAACAGTATGGAGGTTCCTTAAAAACTAAAAATAGAACTACTGTACGACTCAGCAATACCACTGCTGGGCATATACCCTGAAAAAAGCATAATTCAAAAACAGTCATGTACCACAATGTTCATTGCAGCACTATTTACAATAGCCAGGTCATGGAAGCAACCTAAATGCCCATTGACAAATGAATGGATAAAGAAGATGTGGGACATGTATAAAATGGAATATTACTCAGCCAAAGAAAGGAATGAAATTGGGTCATTTGTAGAGACATGGATGGACCTAGAGACTGTCATACAGAGTGAAGTAAGTTAGAAAGAGAAAAACAAATATTGTATATTAATGCATATATGTGGAATCTAGAAAAATGGTATAGATGAACTGCTTTGCAAGGCAGAAATAGAGACACAGATGTAGAGAACTAACGTATGGACACCAAGTGGGGGAAGCGGAGGTGGGAGTGGGGGTGGGGTGAATTGGGAGATTGGGATTGACATATATGCAGTAATATGTATAAAATAGATAACTAGGGCTTCCCTGGTGGCGCAGTTGTTGAGAGTCCGCCTGCCGATGCAGGCGACGCGGGTTCGTGCCCCGGTCCGGGAAGATCCCATGTGCCGTGGAGCGGCTGGGCCCGTGAGCCATGGCTGCTGAGCCTGCGCGTCCGGAGCCTGTGCTCCGCAACGGGAGAGGCCACGACAGTGAGAGGCCCGCGTACCGCAAAAAAAAAAAAAAAAAAAAAAAAATAGATAACTAATAAGAACCTGCTGTATGTAAAAAAAAAAAAAAAAAGGGAGAGAGAGACATGTACCACAATGTTCATTGTAGCAGTTTACAATAGCCAGGACATGGAAGCAACCTAAGTGTCCATCGACAAATGAATGTCTAAAGATGTGGCACATATATACAATGGAATATTAGCCATAAAAAGAAAGGAAATTGAGTTATTTGTAGTGAGGTGGATGGACCTAGAGTCTGTCATACAGAGTGAAGTAAGTCAGAAAGAGAAAAACAAATACCATATGCTAACACACATATATATGGAACCTAAAAAAAAAAAAAAAAGGTTCTGATGAACCTAGGGGTAGGACAGGAATAAAGACGCATATGTAGAGAATGTACTTGAGGACACGGGGAGGGGGAAGGGTAAGCTAGGACAAAGTGAGAGAGTAGCATGGACATATATACACTACCAAATGTAAAATAGAAAGCTAGTGGGAAGCAGCTGCATAGCACAGGGAGATCAGCTCGGTGCTTTGTGACCACCTAAAGGGGTGGGATAGGGAGGGTGGGAAGGAGACACAAGAGGGAGGGATATGGGGATATATGTATGCATATAGCTGATTCACTTTGTTATGCAGCAGAAACTAACACAACATTGTAAAGCAATTATACTCCAATAAAGATGTTAAAAAATAAAAAAAACAAAAACAGAATATCCCAGCCATCAAAATGCCTCACCTCCTTCGAAACAAGAACACAAGTGATAACAAAGTTTTGGGGAATCAGATTTTTTTACCTTTTCTCCATTCTTTAGGGTTATTGGAAAAGAAATATATATTATTTAATCTAAATTATTTTTAAAAATCTTTTCTCCTAGATAACTTGATAAAAATAGCCTGAATAAACATATTAGCACATATATATGCACTCACAAAAAGACAAATACTTCATGATACCACTTATATGTGAAATCTAAAAAATGCAACCAACCAGTGAATATAACAAAAAAGAGACAGATTCACATATACAGAGAACAAACTAGTGGTTACCAGTGGGGAAAGGGAAGCGGGGATGGGAATCATAGGGCTAGGGGATTAAGAGGTACAAACTGGGCTTCCCTGGTGGCGCAAGGAAGACTCTCTTCCCTGAGAGTCCGCCTGCCGATGCAGAGGATACAGGTTCATGCCCCGGTCTGGGAATATCCCACATGCCGCAGAGCGGCTGGGCCCGTGAGCCATGGCTGCTGAGCCTGCGCGTCTGGAACCTGTGCTCTGCAATGGGAGAGGCCACAACAGTGAGAGGCCCGCGTACCGCAAAAAAAAAAAAAACAAAGAGGTACAAACTATTCTGTATAAAATAAGCTACAAGGATATATTGTACAACACAGGGAATATAGCCAATATTTTATAATAACTATAAATGGAGCATAACCTTTAAAAATTGTGAATCGCTATATTGTACACCTGTAACAAACAATATTGTACATCAAGTGTACTTTAATAAGAAAAAAAAAAAGAATTGTCCCATTGTGCTCATAAACTAATAGAGGAGCCAAGGTGTTGTGCAGACCCTAGAATGCCATGTAGACAGTATAAGCACACGTGATGCCAATAACTAAACCAGGACTTCATGAAGGGGTGGATGGTCCCTCCAAAGGCAGGTGTTTATTTTCTATTTTTCTTTGTTTTAGAATAGGAAAAGCGTGAAAATCATTGTAAGCAGAGGGGAAAGAGTCAGCATGGAGAGGTGATAAGGAGGGAATTAATCAGGCAACCCTGATAGGAGCCTGAAGAGAGCCTAGGGGAGAGGTTGGCCATGAGAAGGAGGAAGGATAGTATCCAAAATATTTAAAAGAAGGAAGAGGGCCTGAGTAGTAAGACAGAGACCCTGGGAGGTGAAGGAAAAGGAAGCCGAAGGAGCCCCCTTGAACGGCTTTGACTTTCTCAGTCTAGTGAGAAGCTGCATTATTGATGGAGAGTGAAAGAGTAGTGGCGGGCTTCAGGCTGTGGAAGGATTTGGAAGAGCCACTGTGAACACTGTATGTCAAGCAGGAATGATTAAAAGGGTTTGGAGCATCACTGAGGTCCCAGCTCAGGCTGAGTAGCATGAATTTTTTTTTTGAATTTTATTTTATTTATTTTTTATACAGCAAATTCTTATTAGTTATCTATTTTATACATATTAGTGTATATATGTCAATCCCAATCTCCCAATTCATCACACACACACAACCCCACCTCTTTCCCCCCTTGGTGTCCATACGTTTGTTCTCTACATCTGTGTCTCTTTCTGCCCTGCAGACCGGTTCATCTGTATCATTTTTCTAGGTTCCACATATATGCATTAATATACGATATTTGTTTTACTCTTTCTGACTTACTTCACTCTGTATGACAGTCTCAAGGTCCATCCACGTCTCCACAAACGACCCAATTTCATTCCTTTGTATGGCTGAGTAATATTCCATTGTATATATGTCCCACATCTTCTTTATCCATTCATCTGTCAATGGGCATTTAGGTTGCTTCCATGACCTGGCTATTGTAAATAGTGTGAGTAGCATGAATTTTTAATGAAACTAATTTTTTAAAAAACACAAAAACGTATTCATTACTCTCTGTATTAATGTTGCAGCTAGGCACAGGGGCATACATAGAAAGTCAGCTTGGCTAGAACGCGTATTTTGTAGAAATCAAATGATTCCTGTATTGAAAGCTGCATGTGCAAAGTCATTGGAAATTAGTCAAATAATTGCATCATTTCCAGATTTCACTTTGTCGATTTCTTTCCTCCCCCTTAATGTTTATAGTCAAATCAGATAACCATATTTTCATAAGGAAGTGAGAACAATATCCTGTACTTCAAATGTTAACCATCAAAGTAATGCCATTAGAATTTCTAAAGTTTCGAGGTCATAGTTGATTCTCATACATTATGTATTTTTTTAGGCTGGAAAAGCGAATAACATCCTTTTTGGAAGACCAGGATCCAGAGAGTAAACTAGAGGTTGGCGCTGATATGCGTAAAATTCATCACTGTTTCCATTATTTAAAGGTAAATTTAAACATTTCCACTAGTAGAAGCCATTGTCTGCCGTGTTCAAACTGTAATAAAGCTTTCCTAGTTGACCAGCTCTTGAAATGTTTAGGACCTAGCTTCCCATGTCTAGAACAGTGTGATCTTCGAATCAATGCTGAGAGGATCAGTGAATTTCTTCAGAGGTTGTATCTTACTTCCCAATGAGTAAGCTCAGACCTTGGGCTTCTAAAGCTTTTGTCAGGAATCTCTACCTTCTACACAGAATAGTTCCGTGTTCAAAACCTACTTATTCTGAAGCTATAGCAAAAGAATTGTGTCCTTCATTTTTCTGCAGCAGCTTCAGCCTTAGGTTTTCCTTTCATGATGACACAGCGGCAATATCGTTAACCTCCACTTCTGCCTGACTTGTAATTTGGCTTACTTCATTAAGATAACAGACGTTTGTTGTGAGTCGGCTCTGGACCAGGCGTAGGGAAGGCAAAGTTGAATGAGTAAGTCACGGAGAAGACAAATATGTAAAGAATAATTAGAATACATGATAAGTGGTTTTTTAGAAAGTGTGAATTAGTGGTATGGGGTTATGGAGAAAGGGAAAGTGTTCAAGAGGAGATAAGGTTTGAGCAGGAATTCCCTGGTTTAGGGAAGCAGAGATAAGGTAAGGGGGAGGGGAATGAGGAAGCAGGACAGAAAGAAGACAGGCAGGAGGGGGAGAAAGACACGTTCAAGCAAAGGCATGCAGTGCAAGTCAGGGAGTCAGAGGAGGACACACACGCCTGATGTGTGCAAGGCATTGGTAAAGGCGAAAAGAATCAAAGAAACAAAGACATTTGGAGTTGAGGTATGGACGCTAAGCTCTTGTTTCATCTTTCAGAAATTATTGAATGACAAGAAGATCCATGGAACAAGCATAGCCTCCTCTGAAATCAAAGATCAAAACAGTCAAGAACCATTAAAAGAGGAAGAATATAAAAAGCTACGAGATATTCTACAGCAGAGGGACAATGAAATCAGTATCCTTTCTGAAGTGATGAGAAAGTCTTCTACTGGCTTGAAGCGGGGAACACTTAGCTGTCTTCCCCTAACCACACACCCCAGCTCCCCACCCAGATTCCAGCTCACATTGCTTCTTTCCATTTAGAAGTAAAATATCCCTTCGGCAAACACGTGGTAGGAACTAGTCAAAACCAGAGTTGCTATAAAAGAAAAAAAATTACTTTGTTTTTAGCCAGATATAGTTACTATTATGGGAGATATTTCAGTTTATTGAAAAGCATGGGCTTTCTTACACCATGTCTCAACATTAAATTTCTTTTAGTATATTTTTTGACTACTCCGCAGTGCTCTTTCTGTTTTAGTCCTGAGCCAGTAAAGTTAGCTGGTTATCTTTAGCTAGCTGACCAGACACTGGGCTGACCACAGCCTCATTATGGCCCAGAATTTGTGGCTGGTGTGTGGGTGAAACTCAAATGATGGCTGAGAAATGACAAATGGTATTTAGCTTATGAAGAGCAGAGATTGATTTAAATGTAACTTTTTACTTAAAAGCCAGATCTATTGCTTTGAGTTCCACTTACAAATGTGTAGATGAGTGTTGAGGACAGACGTCTTACGGCTCTAGGAGACGGCATATTGGGTGCTGAAAATGGTTAGCAGCCCACGAGAGCTGCCTCTCTTACAGACCAGGTGATTGCTGCTAAAAAGCCCCTATTGGGCGGTTAGACCTCAGGTCTCCCCAGCATTTCTTCACTATTGTTTCTTATTTTATCTTTCAAGCTTCTTGCAAAAGATTTGACATTTTCATTACATTTGCAGGCTTTACACATGCACAAGCAACGGTTTTAGTCAGTTCTTTATGAGCAAATATTTTTGTTCCTTTCTTAAAAATTACTAAAAGGCATTTTAGCTTTAGCTATTGTGCAAAATTCCTAAAAATAGCCTACATGAAGGAAATCCAGTAATAAAGAGGTAAAACCAAACCAAATATGAGGTAGGCATTCTGCCTGATTAACTTCAGTCTCTGATTTTAGTTGAGTATTAGCAGACCCTGTATGTCTGATTCAAGTGAGTTTGAGCTGCTTTATTATCCAGCCAGTAACAGTAGATTCGACTGTGCATTACACTCCCACACAAGCCCCTGTCTCTGAGCACTGCCCACAATGTTGTCACCCTTGCATTCCTTTTCCTCTCTCCTACCCTATCCATCTCCAGAGATGGTCCCAGCCTAGACCTCAGTCCTGGCCCCAGCCCCAGTCTGAGCTCTGCTTCTTTTCCTGGCCTTGATCCTAGTTTAGGATCATCTCCCCTAAATACTCCTACCAACTCCTTAATCCCCTTCTGGGCTTATGAATGTCTGTGTGTATGGGAGGAATGAAATGAGATATGACAGAGAGGGAACAGTCTAGGCTTGTTCATATATGTTTATTTTGAGAAGAGAGTGAGAGAGAGACATACATCATTCTTCACTGGTAAATCCAGGTACCGCTGTCCCTGTGGGGCTGCACTGGATTCTTTACTGACTGTGAACAGCTCCAGCAGGGTCCCCGCCTTCTGAGACTCATATTTGCAAGTGAGGGTGTGTGGGAGGCATGGTGAAAAGAGCACTAAACTTAAAGTTCACACCCAGGTTGACGTCCTAGCTCCTCACCCGTTATCTCTGTAACTACCCGGTGAAGCTGGTTCTCGCCGGCGTCACAGTGCCAAGCAAAGTCGGTAAGCTGCCTTATGGCAAGTGCTCTGAGCGCCGTAGAGTGTTATGTCGTGGAAGATAGGACCCCACAGACACTGGGCAGACTCAGAAGAAGGAAAAAGAGCATCTAAGAGGTACTCGTCACAAAGCTTACATTTATCAAGGGCTAATGACCAAGAAAGGCTCCTGAAATTTCATAGTATCTCACAGTCAGGTTGGAGAATATTTTCATATCTTTTTTGGTAGAACCAAGAAGGCCAGGACAGTGATAGGAGGAGTGAGAAAGATACGGCTTAGAATAGGAGAAAAAGTGATAATACTTGAGCTCAAGAAAAGATAGTACTGCAAACAAAATGAGTGAGCAGCATGGAATGTTCTTGCAAAGGGAGGGAAAATGGTGTCATTTCAGTGACATTATCAGTCTGAATAAAGTTCAGACATCCCTTCACAAAACACATAACAAGGTGACACTTAGTCCCCAGCCCTGCACTTGGCATGAGTGAAGGCCCAAGTGAAACGGGAGTGGGAAGGGGGGCAAGACAAAGGAGAGGTGAGAGGAAGGGAGGCAGCAGAGAAGCTGCATCTCTACTGTGGCTTTTATGAATGTAAATCAGATGAAGACCATCGAGGGACTGCCCATTATACGTAGAGCGACATTCACACTCCCTCCTCCGGATTAGGCAGCCACACGTGGTCTTGCCCCTGCCCAGCCCCTGGCTTCGTGTCTTCCTCCCCCACCCTGTACATGTTAGCCTGCGGTCACAGCGGCCTTCCTGTCGTTCTGCTAACACCCGGTTTCTCGGCCTCAGCACTGCTGCCACTGGGGCTGTCCCGGGCAGTGGAGGATGTTGAGTGGCATCTCTGGCTTCTACCCACTGGACACGAGTAGCAGCACCTACCCCCCACTCCAGAAGGACAATCCAAAATATCTCTAGACGTGGCCAAGTGTCCCGTGGGTGGTGAAATAGCCCCTGCTTGGGAACCACCGCCCAGCTCATTTCTCCTTAGGGTTTCGGCACTCACCACTTCCTCTGCTTAGATGCCCTCCCTCTGTCTGGTTCTTGTTGTCATTCAGATCTCAGCTTAAATGTCACTTTTTAAAAAGCCTTTCTTGAGGCTTGAACCTTTCTTGAGCACCCAGTGGAGAGCGGCCACTCAGTCACTCTTGACTTTTTAAAAATAAGCATTCTGGCACTTTTACCCTCTAATGTCGTGTGTGTGTGTGTGTGTGTGTGTGTGTGTGTGTGTGAGAGAGAGAGAGAGAGAGAGAGAGAGAGAGAGAGAGAGAGAGAGAGCTGTCTCTCCAGTAGGACATCTGCTTCATGAGAGCAAGAAACCAGTCTGCCTTTTCATCTTTCTATCTCTGTGCCTAGAATACTGTACTGCCGGCACACGGTATAAGCTCCAATGAGTATCGTTGACTGAGTGAAGGAAAGGACGTTGCCATGGCCGTGCACGAAACAGTGAAAGTATATGATGGTCTTGCTAATTATCCCCACACAGCGCAGTAGGGAAGCTGGACAGAACCAATGCCTAGACACCACAGAAGTTGTGAACACCTTTGGTAAATACAAGCTTTTTTGAGGCGAAGAATGGAGGCCATGTCAGGGCATGTGAGAGAAAAACTGGTAGTGCTTCCAGAAATCACCAAAAAGGTGAGGTCAAAGCTGAGACGGAGGATGGAAGTCAAGTGCATTCCATGTTACCTGCGCAAGGACGAGTGTACCTGGATGCCCCCCCTCCACTCCTTTCTACATAGCACTCTTCCCTCCCACACCACCTTTGTGTTTCCTCAGACTCCTGTTTTAATGAAGCCATCTCTAGGGCTGGTGAAAGCCTTGAATTCATCTCACTGCACATGCAGGTAGAGCTCTGAGATTCTCAAGAGGGAGTATCGTCTTTTCTCTTCGTGATGGCAGAACCCCTTAGAGTTCTTGACATCTTGAACCTGAAAGAACAGTAAAGTAGGGTAGAAAGGAGTGATTTTATCACTCAGAATCAGTGCTCCTAATAGATCTAAATGGCCCACAAAATTGGCATTTTAAAATGATATACCTTTACCAATAATTCACCTCTTTTTGGTGAAATTAGAGGGACCAAACATTAGAGGCTTTTTAAGAAAGTGACTTGAAGCCCCATTTGAATATACACTAAAGAAGCATGTGTTGGACATGGGGGTGCTCTGGCCACCAGAACTGACTCGGCTGACCTGCCAGCTGGGGGCGAGGGAGAGGGCGGGGCTCTGGCATCCTCCCTCCCTCCCCATCCTGCTGCCTCCAGAGCAGCTTCCTGCATTAAAGTCCTATTTACTCACAGGTGGAGACGTAGCTCCACTGTCTACTACTACCTGGTGTTCATTTTCCTTTTTATAAACCCTTTCATAAAAGTTTTAAGTCCGAATTAGTTTAAACTCAGAAGATTTTAAAGACCTTTGGGTTTGCTAATTTTTCATATAGTGGTAATGGTGCCGTATTGAAAGCCCGGCAGCCTCCCAAAATGATCCATCACTGTTTCAAGGACCTCAGGAAGGTGAAGTCTTTCTTTAGTCCATCTTTACTGCATGACAAATAGCAAATATTATTGGGAATATTAATCTCATTTGAAAATGAGTGTTTTGATCATTATAATCTAGCATGAATCACTAAATCCTTAAGTCAAGTTTTAGATATTTTGGTAACTATGTTAAAGAAGGAAAAGAAGAAAGCTCAGGATGCTCTCCACGTCTCCAGCATGGACAGGAGTGAACTGAGACGCTCCCAGAGCTCCCCCTTCCCACCTGGGAACCCGGAAGGTCCGAGGATGTTGCCACCCTCAGCTCCCACTCAGGCCCCGGACTCCAGCACTTCTCAGTACAGATCCAGTTTGCTCCATGGAAAAACAGGTCAGTTATATTTATTGATATACATAAACTATATAACTGTAAATAGAAAACATAGGCTGTCAAATTATATATCCATATAAAAAGTAAACAAACATGTAAATGATTATAATTTTATTATTATATTCATCGTAAATCTTATCCTTTTTAATATTACATTTCTTGAAGTTTTGAAGTTGTAGTAGAAGCAGCTGCAGCAGCAGTAACACAAAACCCCAAGTAAAGTATATCCACCCTAAAAAAACTTCATTCTCCATAATGGAATGCAGTGTAGCATCCTTTAGCTTTCAATGTGCAAGGACAAAGGCTCTCACAATTCATTTGTTAGAATTAATTTTTTATAACTAACAAATCTCTTAAATGCCGGTTTCTAAAGTTGTTGACTGAACTGAAAACACAGAGTGTGGGTTGTCACAGAGGCTGAAATAGAGGGTCCAGGACAACAGCAGAAAAGTTAACTCTAGAGAAAGGAACAGAAACGTCCCTCCAATAGAGGAGGGAAAGAATGATCATCACTAACGTGATGAAGCAGTGTTTATTTCTAAATCTAAATGAGCTATCTGCAGCAAAATAATTTTAAAATAAGATCACAGTCTGCCTTAAAGGACAATGAATACACACAATTTTGTCAGATAATAGGATTGACAGGGTCGGACTAACACTGAGGCACCTTCCCCAAGTGTAGCCTTTGATAAGTGTGTCGGTACTGCCACAAGAGCAACCACAGAGCCATGCTAGAAGCCCAGATTGGTTTGTGTATGTTACTCTTTCTGTTAGACCAGCAGAACATGATGTATAGTTATGTGACAAATGCCTTTCTCCTGAAGACACTGAGGAATCTGAAGTATGGAATGTACCAGAACAAAGGGGTGAAGAGCTTCCCTTTTGGCAACGTAGGTTGAAATTTTCCATGTAAACATTTGTTGGGATGGACAACCTGACGTGTGTGGTTTTCTAAAGGCTCTAGTTTGGGAATAATTAGAGTATGGTGTTCATTAAGAAGGACACTGTTTAGTTAATAAAGACAAGACTGAGAAGCCTGGAAGTGTATTTTGTGATGTTATATTCCTGTATCTCTTAATTCCAAATCTCCTTGCTGTGAATATTTCTTTAGCAACACAGTAGGATAAATTCAAAATCCCAGGAAACAAAAATGCTATTTTTACCATTGATCGCATTGATCGTGTTGGCTGTAGACAGGGAAAAGCAATCATTCTTCTCTGTGATCGTTTTCCGTACAGTATTTCTATACTCTCTTATGGGCAACAGCTGGTTGGAAGAAAAGAGGTCCTCTGCTTTGGTGAGTTCATTAGTTCAACCATCATATTTTTCATTCCTTTATTCATTCAATATATATTTATTGAGTGCACACTTTGTTCTAGGTACTGTGCCGACTATTATCATATGGCTAGAGCTTTACATAGTCGTTGTATGTACCAGGTACTATTCAAAGTTTGCTACCTGAATGAACTCATCTAATCCTTATTCTATAAGTTCTTGTTTTACCCCCATATTATAGATGAGGACGTGCACGGACCAGCACAGTCCCTGACTTCAGAGCACGTACAGACTAACAGGGAAGAGAGCCTTGAACAATTAATTGCAAAAGTACACCTCTGTATGACTGGGAAGCACACACTAGGGAGGCTCTACCTCAGGTTAAGACCAGGAAGATCCAAAAGGGCCACGAGAGTAGGGGTGTGGCTGGAAGGAACATTGCAAGCAGAAGGAATCACTTCAATAGCTTCCAAGGCCTTTGTGGTGGAAAGGAGCATTTTATGAAGTGGAAAAGGCAGGTGTGGTGGGATCCGGGGAGTGGGAGCCTGGGAAGACAGGTTGAGTGACATGCGTAGAACAGATTGGCAGAGGGCGCAGGACAGGATGACCCTTTAGGAGGCTGTTGCAGTCCAGTAGTCCCAGCCAGAGGATGGAGATGATGAGAGAGAGGTGGGAGATCAGAAACACTCCAGGAGGTAGTGTGAGCAAGGCTCGGTGACTAGATGGCTATGGCGGGTAAGGGTGAGGATTGGTCCCCAGGTCTCTGGGTGGCTGGTGAGGCTCTTCACAGAGGTGAGAAATGGTGCCTCCCATGGCCCAGCGACAATTGGCATCATTGGCTGTAGAGAATACAGCACTGGCGTCTCTGCCGAAATGAAACGTCACAATCCGTTCCTGTGTTAGAACCACATGCGCTTGATGGAAGGAACTCTCTACTGGCCTTTTCCAAAGACACACACCATTGTGCCTGTGCAGAAATGGCCTCTGATATCACTGCCCAGCCCCTTGCTGTATGCCAGACCTTTTCTATTTCTATTTGTTCTTGCCCGCACCATCTCCCTTTTCATAATTATTCTTCCCATAGTATCTCATAATCTCTCTCCTAACTCATG